>NC_135268.1:53770988-56705988 GCF_051311805.1 Agelaius phoeniceus
TATATCTACTATTGTAGCTAATATTATGTACTAGCTAGTGTAAATTATCACATAACTTCAATTGATGTTAGTATTTACCTGTTGACATGTGGCTCTATATATTTATAGTTTGTAAGAATAATGTTATTTGCTTTCTGATTACACATTTTCTCTCTAGGAATATCTTTCATGATTAGAAATATTCACTGAGATTATATATTTTTCATATATTATTTATTTCAATCATCTCCAGATTAACAACCCCAGCTCCCTCAGCTGCTCCTCATAAGATGTTTTCTAGACCCCTCCCCAGCTCCGCTCCCCTCCTCTGGACTCGCCCCAGCCCCTCGATGTCTTTCCTGCAGTGAGGGGCCCAGAACTGGACACAGGATTTGAGGTGTGGCCTCACCAGTGCTGAGGACAGTGGGACAATCACTGCCCTGGTCCTGCTGGCCACTGCTCCTGATAGAGTCCAGGAGATGACATTGGGCTGCTGGCCAGCTGGACACACCACTGGCCCATATCCAGATAGCTGCTGGCAGGCACCCCCAGGTCCCTTTTCTTTCTCTGCATTTGTATGGCAGAAACAGTGTTCTTTTACAGAACTGCTGTGAAGATAAGCGCAATGAAACTTTGAAGTATCTTGAAGATTGTTTGTGTACAGATAAGAGAAACAAGATGAAAATAAAAATTTACTGAACCAGGTCTTATTTTTGAACAAAGTATTACTTTTTGCTACTTTTTTAGAAAGTAGGAGAAAAAGAAAAAAATTCCCTAACAAAATGAAAAGGTCATAGTATTTTTTTTCCTCACTACAAGTAACTTCTAGTTTAACATAGCAAGTCAAATCATACCAAGGATAATAAAGAGACAGGAGAATAAATTCATTTTCACACCATACAGTAAATATTTCAAAAGATGTACTATTCTGGCAACACTGACAGCTTCTTTTTCTGCAGTAAGAAAGGAAATGTGACCTTGTAACAATTATTTCCTTCATTGTCAGGGCATAAAACTGCTTAAGGAATTTCTTTAGTAATTATGTTTGATCACACCTAAAATACCAGCCAAGCACTATTTTGTTAGTGCAAAATGTAGCAAGAGAATTCAAGGACAGAAAGAAAGAACCAGATATTCTGTAAGTATTCAAGTTGTAATTAATCCTTTTTCTGATTGTAGATGTTATTTGGAAGATTGTAGATTGTTCTCAAGTACTTGAAAGTTATTTGTGGTTATTTACTGGTGGACAGACCAAAAAGATCCCAGACTATGAGCAAACTGGTAGCTCTCACCACTGCTTTAGAGGCTACAGAATTTTGTCAGTGAAAGGATTACAAGCAGATCTTTAGAGCTGAGTAAAATTTACAAGGTATTATGATCACAGTCTTATGAGTTTCATAAAGTTTTAAAGAATATGTAGTACACATTAAATCCCCAAAAGTGACTTTATTGTCTTGCTAATCTGGACACGTACCACTTTAGAAATAACGTACATATCGCAAGAGCACTGACTGGCAATGAAGAAATACCTGAGTTATCTCAGGCATGGATACCTAACTAACACTGGCATAGGCATCAGCAAGAATAAAAGTAATTGAGCCTGCCCTAAGAGCTGTGTATCTGAGGTTAGATTCTACTCGCAGCTGAGATGCTATTTAGATCTGGTTTGGATTGCTCCAATTGTTGTGCAAATAAATACTAAATGAGAAACTAATCGACTGCAATGTGCTACTCGTGTTTCTCTGTGGGGTGTTGTTTCAGTCGGTGAGCAACATCTTGCCATAAAGAGGCAAGAGTTGAGAGAAGGTACAGGTACTATTTCAAGGGCTGTCACAGCTGCATGTGAGAAGAGAAGCAGGGGAGTAACACATTAAGCAGAATCACACTGAGCAGTATCCCTACCTAGATTGAAAAAAATTTCTGGAGAAATCCTCTTTTTCCATGCCTTTAATCTGTCTGGCAGGCAGTGAACCCATAGCAAATTTCAAAATGTGTTCTGCTTGACTCATGAATATTCAGCTACTTTCTTCACAATGAATTATGTAAGTTCATGAAGAAAACTTTGCTCCTTTGTTTTTTGAACATGAGGTGGGAAAACATGTAAAACTACCAGTCAATTACATTTCAAAACTATTATTTTATTTTTAAAAATCATAAGAAATATAAATCAAGACCTTTGATCCGTAGAAGTTCAGATGTTTAGAAGGAATAAAAAAGCCCTATAATTATATTGGCTCTACACAAAAGCCAATATTCAATGATAATAATGAATAGATCCAACACAAAAATACAAAAGGACAGAAAAAATAATGAAATCTAAAATAACATGATGAAAGACAGTCTTCCACAAATAAGAGTGAGTGCAGAATAAACTACTAATTGTAAATTGATGAACTCTAACTATGGAGTTTTCTGGTTCATATTCAGTTACAATATTTATCTCTATTTTCACAACAGGAGAAAAAAAGATCTTACACATTCTGAAAATTCCTCAGATTTTTTGTCACTGTATTTTTAACTTTTTACATTAACCAGATAGTATGTTTTAATATTCAAATAAATTTATCTATAGCATCAAAATTACTTATCCTCAAATTTGATTCAGCCATACTTGAGATTCTTAAAGATGCAGAGAAAGTAAAGTTCTATTATTTGATACAGCCTGTTTTCAAGAGAATAACTGGGATATTCAAGAAGTGAGTAGAAAAGAGAAGGCGCATACAGCAGAAAGTTCCACTGCCCATGATGATGACAGTCCTCCAAGAAATCTTTCTCTATGCATGAGTGATAATAACTATAGATTTTCCTCTCCATATTCTTCCTAATTCTGTTGCCATATATTTGGAAGAGATCCCTGCTTTTAAATTTTCTTTTTATTTTAATCCTAATTAATTTGCTGCAGTATTTTCATCTTCACTAATGGATTCATGATTATCCAGTGAATTAAAAAAAAAAAAAGAGAGAGTATGACTTTGTCCTATTAAGTTTCTAAAACCCAAGTCCGTTTTTCCTGTCTTCCTTCACTGAGCCAATTATAATTGATTTTTTTTTTTTGAAGCACATCACAGATTCACACAATGGCTAAAGTTGGAACGGACCACAGTGGGTCATCTGGTCCAACCCCCCTGCTAGGCCACATGGCACAGGACTGTGTCCAGATGATTCTTGATTATCTCCAGTGAGAGAGAATCCACAGCATCTCTGGCCAACCTGTTCCAGTGCTTGGTCACTCACACAGTAAAGAAGTTCTTCCTCAGATTCAGGTGGAAGTTCCTGTGCATCAGTTTCTGCCCTTTGCCTTGGGCCCTGTTGCTTGGTGCCACCAAGAGCCTGGCCCCATCCTCTTGACATCCACCCTTTATACGCATCGTTGAGAGGTATTTATATGCATTGTTGAGATCCCTTTTCAGTCATGTCTTCTTGAGGCTGAGCTGGCCCAACTCTCTCAAGCCTTTCCTTGAGACAGAGATGCTCCAGTCACCCAATTGTCCTTGTTGCCCTCTGCTGCACCCACTCCTGGAGCTCCATATATCTCTTGTCCTAAGGAGCCCAGAGCTGGAGACAGCACTACAGATGTGGCCTCACAGGGCTGAGCATAGGGGCAGGATCTGGACCTGGACCTGCTGGCAATGCTTTTCCTAGTGCACCCCAGGGTGCCATTGGCCTGCAAGGCCACAGGGACACTGCTGGCTCAAGGGCAGCTTGCTGTCCACCAGGACTGCCAGAGAATTCTCCACAGAGCTGCTTCCCAGCAGGTCTTTCCCTGGCCTGTACTGGTGATTGTTCTTCCTCAGGTGGTGGACCCTGTATTTGCCACTTTGTTGAATTTCAGAAAGTTCTTCTGTGCCCATCTCCCCAATCTCTCCAGGTCCTTCTGAAGGGCTATACAGCACTCTGAGGTCTTGGCCACTTCTCCCAGTTTTGTATCATTTGTGAACACACTGTGTAAGCAAAGGACAAACTGATGTTAAAATCAAAAGACGGAAGATCATTTTCCCTTTGTGAGAAACAAATATTCCAAACTGAAAATGGTATAAAATTCTGGACATATCAGTATGCCGATATAAAATATATTTTCACCAATACATAATATAGAAATGTTCAATAATCAGGATAATCATTCCTATAATAGAATAGGATTTTTTAAAAATTCTTATAAACTTTTTAATTTTTTCTTTACATTTTTTAATAGGAACTTTTTTTAAACAAAAATCAGAATAGTACACAATATAATTGACAACTCCAGATGGTTCTTTTTTGTTCATTTATTTTTAACACAAATGCAAAAAGAAGGTATCTGATATAGGAACAAGAGAAATACAGCAAAGTAGCCAGGATAATGAAGTATATTAGTTACAGGAATTGCAAGCATTTTAAAGGCAAGAAGGTAGACAACAACAGTAAAATAGGATGTACAAAAAGCACATTATATTTGACCATCTTAAGACCTTCTGTGCTGCGTCTGGTAGTGTAATCTGCATTAATTTTGGGTTTTTTTGATATTTTCCTGTTTAAACCCATGCCTTAACTAGCTTATCACAATTGTTCTTTAAATACAAAGTTGGTCTAGTTGTAATGAAGTCCTGCTTTCTGTGATTATATGACTGTTAGTATTGACTTATTTTCAAGTATAAAACTGATACTACTTATATATAATTTATATTATCTTTAGATAGATAATATCTTCTCATTCAACTTCCTGGAAAATATTCAGTTACTACTGCAACAGGGGTACAAACTGGTTTATTAGTGTTTTAGTCTTCTATACTTTAATAGTTTATAGAAGCAGAATTTTATTTGATTTAGTTCAAATTATTCAAATTATTTATCTTAGCCTAATTTTAGACAATTCCACAAAAAAATATGAAAAAGTTCCTGTCATCCACAAAATAATTATTTGCTGTTGTTTGCTTGTTTTTTAATATACTGAAGTGTATGAATTCTGACTGTTCTTAAATGTTGTAAAGTTTGCTTCCTAACCAGTAGCACTGTGATTCTTTTAGTTACTAATTTGGTATGTGATACTATCACATCATGATTCTCCACTGGTATCACTGCGAATTTGTACTGCTCATAGTGGTTGCTATTATAACCTGCTTGGCCTCTTGAGAGATTCATTGATTCATTTTCTTTTCCCAGACTGTTCTCAGATTGTCAGTATTGTTTCTTAATCTAGTTCATATGGACAGTGAAATTCTCTGTGGTTTAGCTTTCTCACACAAAGATATGTGCAGCCAGCCACATCAAAATCCAGGGAGAATTATCTGCTCAGAGCTATAAATCCTCTAATGTTCCAATGTAACCTGGAATAATGGAGATGCTGAAACAACCTGTATCTACTGTATTGTTTTATAGCCAGTCATACTGGAGGTCCTTTTTTGTTTCAATATCTAGATCAGTGCCCTCCATATTTAGGAAAGAGGAATTAAAAATGTGCTTTCACCACAAACCAGCAATTCAAATCACCCATTACGTATGATGACAAAAATTAAAACCCTATATGTGCAATGTAAGTAAATATTCTGGCTGTGGCTGCGTGTAATTTCGCAAGAAGTATGAGAAAATAGGTAGAAATCTGTGGAGCAAAAGATTATAAGGATCTCACACCTAATATTCATATGTTTTGGAGATGCTTTATTTAAGCTTATGTATTATAGCCCCAGTGAAACTTCTTGGAACAATTCTTTCAAATTATTCTAATCTAAAAGAAATGTAATTTAATTTTCCCCACTTTAAATGGTTGCTTGAAATTTAAATTTACCTTTTTTTTTTTTTTTTTGTTACATTCTTTCTAAAAAAGAACGGCAAAGGAATACTGTTGATTCTGCTATGTGATATAGATGATCTCAAAGAGTAAAAAACAAGTTTGGAACTGAAAACATAAGGTATCAACTTCAAAAAAGCAAATCAAATACATTCCTCTCAAGAAATTTAATTGAAACTCTTCCTTATCTGTTTGTGTCAGACATAAAGGTTTCTAAAAATATTGAAGCTAGACATCGGAGGATGTGCAAGAAAATATGTTAAATTATCTTGTATTCTTTTTAGGCTCAGTAAATCATGCCTGGATGATACACACTTGACTTTGGCTGGGTATTTGATTGCCACATAAATGAGAATAAATGTGTGAAATGCTATAGTCAAGCTTAACCTGGTGTTTAACAAAGCATTCTGTGTTGGCATTTTTCAGCTTTTTTTTTTTCTTATCTCAGTTTTACTTCTAGTACGAATCTCGACAGAAAAAAAAATAGGGTAGCTTTCATTCCTATGAAATTAAGACATAGCTGACATAGTATATACAATTCCATCAAGTTTTGTTTGTCTTTGCTACAAGAATAATCTTAAATGCACAAACTGGATTGTTTAATAATTTCATGATTTGTAAATGTGTCCAAGTATCTGTACAACATTTCTCAATTACATAATAATGAATAATTATGACAAATATTTCTAGTAATTAATCCAAGAAAATACAATATTGCTATGAATTACAGGGCACATGAGAACATAGTAAATGCCTATTGGTATTTTGATTTGAAAAAATAGTTGGAGAATATTACACACATACTTGTTTTCTTAGTGGAAAACCTTCTCACTTAAATTGTTCAGCTTCAGCTTTAGATTTAGATTTAGGTAAGAAATAAATAATGTTTCTATAGGTAACAATGCTAGACTGCATCAACACTGGAAGTTGAATGTGCTGTGTGATGATCAAATTACAGTCCCCTGCTCCAGAGCAAGGACATTTATTTGAGAATGCTGAAACGTTTTCCCTGACTTCTTGGCAGAGACTCAAATAAAATGAAGTAGGGTGGTTGTGTCTCACCCCAAACACAATTAAGAGTATTGTGACAGTATTCACCCAGAGACATTTCTGTGAACACAGAAGTGAAGATCTAACCGTGATAAATTTACAGTAGATGTAAAAAAAAGATCTCAGCCTGTTTCTCAGACACTAACATACACAAGTTCAGTGTTCTTCTTGGGAATTAGCAAGACCCAAAAAAGATTTGAATACTGGAAACTGTTGACCAGAGAATTCATAGGAACCTGATTACTCCTGGTAGTACACAACCACTGAGTTACTTCAGCTACCTAATGATGCAAGGAAATGAATTAAAGGACAAGAAAAAGACAAGATTTAAGTAAAAAGATCTGCTTCAGAGATATGATTGATATTTTAAACCAGCAAATAGTATGATTGCAGGCTGATAAGACTGAAAGAACTAATTTGATGATGCAAAAACAAAAAAAAAATTGAATCTCATAATCAAAAATCACATTACAATGCATAACAGAATTAATCTCAGTTTTTTATGCTTTATCTTGGAAATTTTAACATATTTTTATCATACTGGGACTCCAGAGAAATATAAGGAACAGATTTCTTCTCTTTTTTTACTTAGCAGATTTTTAGGGCACAGCAGTTTGTTTTTCACTCTTCTACACATGAACTGACCTTATTCTGGTAGAAATTGGTGAAAAAGTGCTGCAAAAGCTATCACTCTCAAAAAAAAAAAATACTTCAGCTGCACTAAATGTCTGATTATGGAGAAAGATACTCTGTGGAAGATCATGACTGTTAACAGCAGGGACACAGAGAGAAAATTTAAAGCTATTAAGCCGACACTGAGTCCATCAGTGTCCCTGAAATCTGATAAATTGCTTTATCTAGGGAAACTGTATAGTACCTGCTGTAAGTATTCGTTAACTTCATAGATAATATATAGTTCTTTACATGTGAAAGTAACAATAGGAAGTAAAGCAGTTTATGAGATTTTGTAGATTTCTGTTCGCAGAAGTTGAAATAACCTAAATCATCATCCCTCAATCAGGTCAATATTTACAAACTCTAGCAATTATCCTCCTTTATTCCCTAGAACCAGGCCAGCTAAAACCCATCTGTCCATCTTTGGATTGCCATTGCGCTCATCCAGTATAATTATAATTGTGACTTAAGAACAGATTACTCAAATCACAAACCACATGTCAGACTATAAGTATGCACCTTTTGCATAGCTCAGTGAAAGAGCTGTGCCTTTCTTCCCTTTGGCTGCCTGGAACACCATAATATGTATAATATGTATAATTGCCAAAACTGAAAGTAAAGAAGCTTTTGTGATGCTATTATCAGCTTTTCTCACAGCATTGAAGAATCACATATGCCATTGGTTTTTGTACAATATGTTACACTATAGTTATAGCCTATCAAGTAATAATATAATTCTGTAGAAATAAAGTTATTAATGTCACCATGAAAGTTGAGAAACAAGTTCATATTAGGAATTTCCAATGAAAAATGGAAATGTTACAGCATATATTTTTTTCATTATCAGTACCTTACAGTATGCATTAATTGTGCAGTAAAATAGTATGAAATAACTTATCTGATCCTGCAGAACATATATACTGCTGTAATAAATTTTCAGGTTTTATTCAATTTTGAAGTAGATTTACAGAACATTTTGAAGACCAGCTGCTTATCTGTTTAAAATGTTTTTTGGTGATTTCATCAGATTACAGTAAGTGCAAATATATATCTTTTCTAAAAGCAGGGGCTCAATTGGACCATTGTGAAAAATGAAATTTTAGCTGAGAGTGAATACATGGTATATGCTTTGTCTCAAGTATAGGGGGGTTTTATTCAATTATTGTCAAATATATATCAAGTAAGGAAGGTTGAGATTACTGATTGGATAAATTTTCAAGTGGGAAAACACATCAAATTTTTGCTTAATTAATCATCCATTTTATTTGCTCAATTACTTATTTCATATTAAAGCTTGACTGTCATGAAAGTCATAGAAGTTCAATTGCTCTTCCTTTTGAATGGAGAGCAATGTCAGCATAATTTCCTGGGGAGGAATAAAAGTGCTCAAATTTCAGGAAGTAAAAATCAGATATTGTTGGAATGTGCTTTTTTTGATGCATTGAACTGCACTGTGTGCAGGTGCCCCGGCGCCAGGAGCAGAGGCTGCAGGGATGGCCTCTGTGAGGAGAGGCTGGGGCTGCCCTGTGCTGAGCACAGCTGATTCCAGCTGGCTCCATCACAGACCCACCACAGGGCACAGCTGAGCCCCTCAGACAAGCTGGTATCACCTCTGGGAAAACATGTTTAAAACACAGAGAACAGTGAGGAATGAGGGAAAAAAGAACCAACAAAATCATCATGAGAAAAAGCCTTGGTAACATAAAAGCCAAAAATAAGGAAAGGAAGGAGATACTCTTGATGCTGGAGCAGGTGTTTCCCCAGCAGTCTGTGGAGAAAACCATCCTTGAGCAATATGGCCGCACTGGAAGCCATGAGGGGCTCCACACCACAGCTTGTGAATATTTCCTGAAGGGACTGCAGTTCTTTGGAGATCCCAAGGTGGAAGAGGGTGGAAAAGTGATGAGAAAAAAGCTGCAGACAGGCACTGTTAAAGACTGACTATAAGTCCCAATACCTTTCTCCCTGCATTGCTCAGAGGAAGGAGCTGGGAATGAAAGAGAGAAGCTGAGCCTTGGAAGAAGGAGTGTGGCAAAGTTTCCCAAAGACAAAATTAAAAATTCTGCTTTATTTAGTTGCCAATAAATTAAAAATTAAATTAAATTTTCCAAAGTCATGTTTATTTTGCCTGTGACAGTCATTGTCTTTGTCTTGACCCATGAGATATTTCATTTTCTCTCCCCATCCCTCTGAGATAGAGAAATGAGACAGCCCAAAACTGCACACAATATTCAACATGAGGCTACACAAGCTCAGAGCAGAGAGGGACAATCCCCTCCCTTGCCTGGCTGGTGATGCTGTGCCTGATGCCCCCCAGGACAGGGTTGGCTGCCAGGGCACTGCTGACTAATTTTTAACTTTCTGTTGACCAGGATTCCCAGGTCTCTTTCCATGGCACTGCTTTCCATCATCTCATCCCCCAGTCTGTACATCGATGGTTGTCCCATCCCAGGTGCAGAATCCATCACTTTCCCTTGTTGAAGTTAATATGGTTAGTATTTATTACTATTATTACTATTACTGTTATTTTTATTGTTATTATGTATTCTATTACTATTATTTACAATTACTATTACGATTATTACCATTAAATCAGAAATTTATCTAAGTTAAATTTTAAAGAAATGAAGAATCAGAGGTATTTAGATTTTGTTTTGAGGTTCACCATTTTTAGGCATTAATCAGCAGTTAAGCAGAGTTTGGCGACAAGTATTTGACACATAAAATTCAAGACTGCACTAACATTAGAACCTTGATTCTGAAAAATATATGCACCCTGAAGCAAGCAATGTCTGTTTGTCCTTATTCTATCTCTCAGACTAAAATAACAACAAGGAATTGCCTCTGCATTTAGTAGAAGAGGGATGAGCAAGCATTCTTTCATTGCTACTTTCTGTAACCAGTACGACCAGAAGAAAATCATGAAAGAAAACAAAAGATGACTTAAGTAAAACAAAAAACCTTATAGAAAAGTTTCCTAAGTGTGTGCCTTCTGAAGAGATGGGAGTCTATTGACAACACTGTTATATGAGGTATAAGAAAAAAGTTACTTCTCATATGATCTGTGAACCGAGCAGCAAAAGGGCATTATTAAAATCTCAGTTCACCTGTATAAAATTTTGAGAGTCACATTCTATGAGGATTTGACCCCGTAATCTAGCTCTATTTTGTGCCTAATAATTATTTTGAAAGTGTTCCCCATCTTATACAAAATAACCAAGAGTTTGGAACACTTTACTTGAAGGACTTTACTTTTGGGTCACTTCCAGCTTTAGATTTCATTAACCTCTAGCATAAAATACAGTCTCTAAAAGGTTTGCTTAAAGCATTCAGATCTTATCCTTCATTATTCTGAGACAGTCTTAAAAGCTTCCTGATTATTGCTGGCCTTAGAAATAAACTACCATGACTCTTAAAATATTAATCTTCAAACCTGTCTATGTAAATTCTGTGGGCTCTGCTCACCTGGTTTGCAGAAAAAAGCAACAAACTTCACTATTCATCCATTAGGGATTTTCACTCCATTTTCACCATTAATGAAAAATATAATTCAGTGAGACGTTTCCTATATATGTACAATTCCAAGTCTTATGATTTACATTACCAGTTGCTTTCCTGTGTGAGCTGGGAAAACAAAGCACAGAAAATTGTTATGGCCATGTTTAATCTAAACCTCTACCTTGTTCTTATGGTTTTGGTACTCCTAGGAAAAAAACAAAGCTCAAATGAATGATTAATTTTTTAATTCCTGAAGCATGCCTAAAATAAAGAGAAATTATTAATGATCCAGGCAACAGCCACTACCTGGCTACAACTATGGAGAAAATCAAAGAAATTGGTCTAGGAAGACAAACAAGACTGTTGGTGGCTCGACACAACCATCTAAGGTAGAAAGCAATAAGGAGTAGAAGGATGCCTTGTTGTGGAGTGCACTCTGTGCATGGATTTCTGACTCAGTTTAGAAGTGGAATTGTGGATAGAGACTGGGCCACGAGTCGAGATCCGGACATGTCAACTGGTCCTACCACTGGACTGGTATCACAGGGGCAGGAACATAGACTAGCATGAGTCTGATGTGTGTGAGTGTTACAAAATGGAACTGAAGAGAAAGTGTACAATAAAAACCTTAGAATGAAAATTGCCATCCACTCTTTCTTCCCATCTTTTTTAAGAACTAAATTTTACATCTTATATCTATCACATTTCATAATAAATTTTTGTGTCTGTTGGTAGCAGGAGAAATGAATAACACACATATGACACACTTATTATCAGAATAACTACTCCTCAAAAAAAAAAGTAGAAATTTAAGCCTTACCTCTGAATAACTAAACTTCAAAATAGCAAGGGTTAAAACATATCTCTGGAGCACCAAGAAGGTATAAAAGGATGAAGCATGCAGTATAGGTCTTAAAATTTCTGTTTCTTGGATGCTACATTATACTAAATTATTTATGGACTCCTCTGAAATAGGAGGGAAAAAAAAGACAAGTATTTGGGGGGAAAAAAAAGAGAACATTCCAACAGAGTGAAATTTTTTAAAGTAAATAACACCTAAATGTGATAGAACTAGCAGTTAAATCATAGAACTGTTTACATTTGAAAAGAGTGAAAAGAGTTTTAAGATCACTGACTCCAACCACAAACACAGCATTGCCAAGTCTACCACTAAAATATGTCCCTAAGTGCTATATCTACATGCCTTTTAAGTACCTCCAGGGATGGTGACTCAACCACTTTCCTGGACAGCTTGATAAACCTTTTGATGAAGACATTTTCCATATTATTCATCCCAAACCTGTTCTGTCACAACCTGTCACCATTTCCTCTTGTCCAAGAATTTGTTACTTGGGAAACGAGGCTGACTCCCACCTCAATACAGCCTCCCTTCAGGTGGTTCAGAGAGAGATGGCACAGAGGTGGATCTAACCCATGACCTTCCCTGGCACCAGGATGAGGCTGACAGGCCTTTAGTTCCTTGATCCTCCTTCCAGTTATTTTTGTAGATTTCCATCACAAAGACTAACCTCCAGCCAACCGGGGCCGCTTTGGTTAGCAGGACTGCTGGTAAAGGACTGAAAGTATCTTCATGAGTGAGGACTCCTGAAGTGAAAGCTCCCTCAGTACACTTGGGTGGATGGATCCCAATATGTGACACAGATGTATGCTTAAGCAGTGTAGAAGGTTGTTGGCCACTTCCTCCTAGGTTATAGCAGTTTCATTTTTTTCACATTTCTGTGTTCCAGCTCAGGAGGCTGGGTACTCTGAGAAAACTGGTCTTACTCTTAAAGTTTGAGGCAAAAAAGGCACTGAGTACTTCAGTCTTTTACTCATTGTTTGTCACTATGTTTCCCTCTACAAAAAAACAATTGAGAAATTCCTTAGCCCTCTATTTGTTGCTATGAAATTTATAGAAATCTTTTATTGCTTTTTACAGCAGTAGACAGATTAAACTACACTTGGACTTTGGCCCTTCTAGTTTTCTCCCTGCCTCACCTTATGACATTCTTGTAGAACCTCTGAGTTGCTTGCACCTTCTTCCAAAACTCATAAAGTCTCCTTTTCATGCCTGAGTTCTAGTCAAGGCTCAATGTTTAGCCAGACAAGTTTTCTTCCCCACTGGCATATATTTCAGCACATTGGTTCTGCTGTCTCCTTTGCCTTTACAATCTTATCTTGTAGAATGTCCAGCCTCCCTGAACTCCTTTACCATTCAGGACTAATGCCCAAGGGATCCTCTCTGTCAATCTCCTGTATGGGCCAAAGTCTACCCCCTGGAAGTCCAAGGCTGAAGTTTTGCTAACTCCCATCCTTCTCAGAGAATTGAAAACTTTACCATTTCATGATCTCTGTGCCCAAGGCAGCCTTCAACTATCAGATCCCCCATAAGTTCTTCTCTGTTCACAAACAAGACCAGCAGGATGCCTTCCCTAGCTGGCTCATTCACCAGCTGTATTGGGAAGTTATCTTCGACATAATTCCAGGAGTCTCAGACTGTTTCTTGTCTACTGTGTTGTATTTCAGCAGACATCTGGTAAGTTTAAGTCCCCCACAAGAACAAGGGCTAGTGATTGGGTTACTTCTCCCTGCTGCTTATAGAATATTTCCTCTGCCTCTTCATTGAGATTTTATGGTCTATAACAGACTGCCACCAGGATATCTGCCTAGTTGTCCTTCCCCCTGGTTCTTATCCATAAGCAATTAACCCTATTAGCACCATCATTAAGCTAATTGCTAAGAAAACGATGAAAACACTCCCTAATATATAAGGCTGACCATTTCCTCTCTCTCCTTGCTTATGCCCCCTAAAGAGTTAAAAGCCATTCACTGCAGCATTCCAGTTGTGAGAATTGTCTCAGCCCCTGTCTGTGATGATATCTGTAATAGTTTTCCTTCCATGCAGTGGCTTCCAGATCTCTTGTTTGTTGCTGTGTGCATTGAAGAGGATGCACTTCTGTTAGGTTGTTGATCTCACCACCTTTTTGGAGGGAGAAATCCTGCTTCCTTTGTGATTATTATCAGTCATTTCCATTGTTTCTTACATGTCAGTAACCCTTTTGTCTTCATGGCTAACTTGACCCCCACCCCCTACTTCCACTGAGAAGGCACACTGCAGTACCTCTCTAGTACACTGTGCTCAAGCCTTGGCATGCCTCCTCCAGGCCTGTATCTAGAGCTTGATTTTATCACTTTTCTGCTTCAATGCTAGTTTAAAGGGTTTTTAATGAGGTCTGCTAACTCCTGTGCAAAGATCCTTTTCCGCCTTTGAAACAGGTGTATTCCATCTGCTGCCAGCATGTTCGGTATTGTGCAAACCAAACCATGATCAAAACCCCAATTTCTGCTGGTTTGTTCAGCTATTGTTCATCTAAACAGAGACAGAAATATTACAGATGAAGAGTATGTTACATAAGAAAATAGATTCCCAGTGCAGTAAACAGAAGAAAGTTGGTGAGCTTAACTGATCTCAAAGAGAATACTAGGTATGTTCAATGTACCAATAAAATTTTCCAACCTCCTTACCCTGGCATTCTTCACACTTAAAAATAAAGAGACTTAGACAAGTCCTCCTTGTCCCACATTTGCATGGCTCTTTCTCAGAGAAATTAGATTACACACTAGCTTGAAGTAAATTCATGCAGTTAATACATTTATCTTTAAAGAAACAGATGGTCAATTTCGTATTTAAAATACAATTTAAAAATTTTAGTCTTAAATGAGTTTCAGTCTGTTATTTGTGGGTTTTTGTCTTATAAATACTATTTTAAATATAAGAGAAATGAAATTTAAGTTTACTATACATAATTGAAAACAAACAAGTACCCCCCCCCTTGTCCCCTCACCCCCCAAAATGTGTATTTTGTTCCATCCGTCATGTTTCTCTCTTCTTTCTCCCTGTTATAAATTTCTGGAGTGTTTAAACACTGTGCCTTGCAGCAAATTTGTTAGCAGCAGTTTTATTGCATTCATATTGCGTGATTATTTTTTTGCCACAAGTCAAGATCTCAGTCTTTCATTTTTTCATTTGCTTGATTCTTTTAAAAGAAGGAAGAATGGAGAAGTGTTTGTCATTTTGTTTTCACCTTTTTTCTTATTAAGCTGATTGAAAATAGTTTACCCCAAGTATTCTTCTCCAACCAAAGTGTGTATTTATTGAGAAGTTTTCAGTGCCTACAAGCAAAAGGATAAGCTTAGCCATAGGAAAGGATGTTATGTGGGCACTGGGTACAAGACAGGATTTAAGCACTTTATTTTTAAGGGAACATCTCAGACTTCACGGAAGAAAAACTCTTTAATGGGTATTATTATATGTATACTAACCTACATACTAATGCATATTATACATACTAATGTATACTGCTGCATATTTTTTTTCTTTTTGTTTATTTACCTTCCAAATTTTGACCTTGGCTGTCCTCCTTGGGCTGCATTCCAAGTGACTGAATCAAATTTTCCTTGTTCTGGCAGCTGAATGAGTGGGATATGGAGAGGAAGAAGAATTAGGTTCCAAATGGATCTACTTTTTCTCAAAGAGAAAAATGAAGAGCTCAAAAGTACAAGAAAGGCAGAACACAAAACTAATATTCTTTGTTCTCTTAAAAGGAAAAGGAAATAAATTAGAAATGCATTTAAAATAAATCTCTACTTCTGTCTCTTCCCTCATAACACCCTGATACAGAGATCATTCATGTGTCTCTAAAATCTTGAGGGAACTTCTTTGCCATTTGTAGTCACTTTATCACAGCTACAGTCCCTCAGGAAAAACAAGGAAAGACAAAATTCCTTCTGGAGCTGATGAGTGCATCTGAGAGGCTCCACAATAACCCAGAGGGGCTTGCCCCTTAGTGTTAGTGCTTGGCACTGCTTCTGCAGGATTCCTAGGCTAGAGGCATTTTTAGCAGAACTGCCCACAAATTCTAACAATTCCAGAAGTCCATTTTTGCAAGTAAATTCCCCTAAATAAAACAAGAGGTACCAATTACTAGATGAGCAAATATTAAATGTGCATGGAATGCAAATGGTGTAAATGAAGCCAAATAGCATAAATGCCTGATTTCTTGTTCATTCTGCATCATGGGAAGACTAGTGAAGGTAATGTATCAGTGATCACACTGAAAGAAGTTTAAAGAAATAAAATAGAAAAGAGAAATATTTTACTAAACTAATTTGAGAAAAACAATTGCTTTGAAAAAGACTATACATTAGGTATTTCATTTTAAGGCAAACAAAATGCAACACAGTTGTCCGAAATATTGTTCTCAGATTTAGTCTGTGGTTTTAATTATTTTTTGAGGGAAAAGCTTATTATTTATCCTTCCTTTTTGGGCAATTTTCTTTCCTTGTTTATGTGTTAAATACTAGTTGGTTTTGTTTGTTATCCTTGTAGTGAGTCTTTCTAGTCTACTGAATTTACTATTTATACCTGACATGTATTCCTTGCCCCCTGAATATCTCTCTGCATCAGATTCCAAATGAAGCTTGCTCCTGGAAACACTCCAAATTATTATGACTGTCGAATATGGCTGAAACAACAGGGTTCCAATTTTAAAAACTCACTATGAAATTCTTATTTTAGTCTCTTATGTTTCTAAAAACCTGTTATTCAGAATTGGGGCATGCAGGTCTCCTCATATTCTGATTAAATCAAATAACTGGGTAAGCAGTTCAATATTGTAGGAAGGGCACTATGTTAGTAAATGTCAGTACTTGGAAGGATTCATGATGTTATACTCTTCATCATTCGCTCAGTTGCAATGTTTTCTTCTATATTTGTTCTGTGTGCAGACAGCGTAGGCACAGTAAATGATCTGCAAAATATAGATTTTCTTTTGTCTTGATTGGTTTCTAGAGTGGAAGATTCCTTAAAAAGAAACTTCTAATACTGTACTTGTCAAAGTTGTGTAAAAAATAAAAGACAAAGTTGGAGAGAAAAATAAAACCCTGAGGGACCAGAACAAAACTGAAAATGGATGAATGAGAACAGAAAATTATATTTTAAAGCACTACACATGTTAGAAGAGAAAAAAAAAAAGAAAGCCTCAAAGACTGAAAGCTAGAAAATTGAGTGAAAGACAAAAATAATTTTTTTATTAAGACAGAAGCATAAGGTGATGTGTGGGTCTTTGCAAGGTTTGTGGATATAGAATCAATCTTTAGGCTGGATCATTGCAAAGGTTTCTTTGAACATGCATGCAACTAAGTTTGTTATGATTCTGGGCAGATAAAAAGAGGGAAAGTGTTTTTGCCTGAAGAACTAGTGAACATAAGTCCAATAGCACATCTGGAACAAACGAGTATAAATGTATCCTGTTTCTGGCCCAAGATGAAACTTGTCTTTCTGTGTGCACGTATCCTCGGAGTCTGCAGAAAAGATTCAGCTGAAGAAATGCACATAAAAAAATATCTCCCAAACAAAGAGCAAACAAATGTTGTTTCCAGATTCATCTAATAGCCAGGTGGGTGCTGTTATGTCTGAGATATTCCTTACAGCTCTTGTGAACCTGAAAATTCCACCCTGCACTTCCAAGAACAATAACCATCATTAGTAAGCCCCATAACATGGCAAACTAAAGTGTGGAGACTTATTTTTCATAAATTGATGTTGGGTTAGAATTACTTCAGTTGTGAATTGAATGTATACAAACTAGCTATTAAACAGAAAGACTATACCATCTGCTTTAATCAATATTTGTTGGGGGGTTAGAATATAAGAAAAATAAAGACAGTGTAGAAAGTAATCTTACCCCTAAGGAGTTGCAACTGGGCCAATTATCAAAGATTAGGAACAGGCCTGACCTTAACAGACAACAGCTGTAACCAATGAGAAGAAGAGTGCTATAAAAGAGTGGGGTGGCTGGTTGAGAAGGGAGCTGGAGTCAGTTGGCTGCTTTGTGAAAAAGAAAGAATGCTCTGAAGAGCTGCCCATGAGAAACACCATGAAGGTATGAAACTTTTGTGGCAAGGGGATTGCAGTATGGGATCTCTGCAATAAGATGATGACAAATATTTATATATGCTATAGTTGGATATAATTTCTATCTTCAAACTGATTTTGATAGTGAATCATATATGACAGTCATGCACACTTTGAATATTATCACAATGGTTTTATTTAGGGAGAAACTCAAAATGAGTACAGGAACCCAGTTTGAGTTATCAGTGGACACACTAATAAAACTAGGATGATTATTTGTTCCTACTTATTTTGTGAAGGAATTTGGCTTAGGAAATTTTCTTTCCTAGAAAAGACAGTTCTGACCAGCAGGTCTTGATTTGCCTCCAGCAAGAAAACTCCTGACACTACCTCCAGCTGATCTACAGATTGAGGCGAAATGGAATACTGGCTCTCTTTGAAATAAGACCATTTGTTTTAGTTCTAAGCTCAACAGGGTTTTGCTGCTGTCTCCTCTCACAGGGCAGAAATTCACCTGATTGTGTGTCATTTGCCCATTTACACTCTGAGCTCGGTAGGAGCTGGAAGGTATCCCCTTACAGGGAGGTGAAATCTTCTTTGTATTTGCTGGATGAGCTGCCTCATGTGGAAACCAGGCCATGAGGGCAAGATGTCAGTAGACATTAAATGCTCAGTGATAGCTTACCTCTCTATTAAATGTAAACCCTTAAATACAAGTAACATATCTGTTTCCTCCATGGGTGGAAGCATAGCTAGGGTATTATTCTGAGACATATGGACAGATAGTCCTTCTAACAAAAAAAAATTCACCTAGATTTCTTGCGTTCTGCTTGACTTTTATAACCTTTGTGCAATAGATGTAAGCAAACACCAGCAGATTTTTAAATAAGATTCATCCAGTGACATAGTTTTGTATGTATACGAGTTTATTTTGTTTGTGTGTTTGTTTTCTTCCTTTGCTTTTCCTAATAGCCCTAGGAAATTAAATATTCAGTTCAAGTTAGTTTATTTCTACAAGAAACAGATATCTTATTAAAAAAAAGAAAAACGGGAGGGAAAGAAAAAAGGTTTATCTTTTAATAAGTATTTTACCTTCTGTATGGTACTCAGAATGAAGCATCAATCATTATTACATATATAAAAGAAATACCTGCACTAGGCACTGTATGGGGAAATCCTACTATACAATGTCAAGAAAAAAAACACACAGATAGAAAAATGAACCACAAACAGGCATTCAAGATGGAAAAATAAGAGTAAGATGACTAAAAGCTGGTGAAAATAAGCAGTTTCTTATAATAGTAACACCATGTCAATCTCTGTATCAAAATTGTTTTAAGGAGTGTGCCAAAATTAAAATTTCAGTTAAAGAATGAATACAAAATGTACGCTAATATTTGTACTCAAACAGCAGTTTTTACACTCAAACATAACAATAATACACATAATCATAGAATGGGTATTGTTGGAAGGGATCATTGAAAGTCAACTAATACAACGTCCCCACTCAAGCAGGGTCCCCTGAAGCACACTACTCAGGATTGTGTCCAGACAGCTTTTATATATCTCCAGGGTGATGAAGTGTCAAAAGAATTGCCAAGTAGACTGGGTCTACTTCCTTCTTGCCCTCTTTGATGACTGGGGTGACTTTTTTTTTTTCCAGTCCTCATGCCCTTCTGATCACCATGGCCTTTCAAAGATGATTGAGTGTGGTCTAGCAAAGATGTTCATAAGTTTCCTCAGCACTCTATGCATCCAGTTGAGGCCCATTGATTTGTGGATGTCAAGTTTGACTAAATGGTTTCTACCCCAATTCTCATTAACAAAGAGTAAATCTTTATTTTTTTCAGGTCTTCTCCCTCATCTCTTGGGTGTGTTCATGAGGCCTGGCTTTGGCAGTGAATGCTGTAAGCAGAGAAGGTGTTCAGTATCTCAGCCTTCTCTGCAGCCTCTTTTGAAAAGGTCCCTGTTCTATCCAGAGGCAGGCCTGCATTTTCCCTAGTATTTCTTTTGCTATTGGTATTCTTGAAGATGCCTTTTTGTTATCCATGACATGCTTAGCCTGATTAATTTCAAATGGGCCTTGGACTTCCTCATTCTAGCCTATTTGTTGATGGGACAATGTGAGCAGTAGGAAAGACCTATGTAAACACCCTTCAGCAATACATAAAACATTGGTGTGTTATCAACATAACTTTTAGATTTTCACAAATCTAAAACATAGTACCACAGAAGCTACGATGAAGAGAAGTAACTTTGTCCCAGCCAAAATGTATACAGATAAAAATTCAGGCTTGTGACACATTTGGTGGTCTGCTTGTTTTCAGGAATATCTCTAATATACGTTAGAACTTTATTTTGAGCCTGAGAAAATGTTAATTGAACTGATACATCTCTACTGAACCACATTAGAGTACATAATCAGTGTTTCTTAAAGAATGGATGTAGGCATGAAATTAAAAAAGGGTAGTCACAGAGGAGACATTTTGTCTACAATGTGATGTACATCCTGGGTTTTTTACTGTGTACTTTAATCAGGTTGTTGAGTATTTCTTGGTTTTAAAATAAGACTCTAAAGTTTTAAATGAGCTGGGAGTCTTGTGAAACTTAATTCCTGACTGGTTTTTATCCCTTCCTGTCAGATATTCATTCACCAAGGCAAACAGCTCTGGAGCAGGTGTGTTTCTCAGCAGAGAAGGGCATAGCAGCACACAGATGGGGGTTTCCTGAGCCAGGGAAACCCCAGGGGAATGCTGAGATGTGCCAGGAGGCAGCAGCTTGCAAGGACACACCAGAGGAAGAGAATTCCCCTGAAGCCTGAGATGCTCTTGGAGAACTGCTTTGCTTTGCTCCTCTGCTGAAGGAGGAGAAAGACCCATTCCATCAGAGAAAAATTGGAGCTGAGTTAGGCAGCACAATCTGCTCACCCTATATCAACCAGTGCAACTAAGAAGAGGCAATACTCTTCTGAGAGGCACAGAAGCATCCATTTACCAACCTGATGATCTCCAGGGAGGTGTGCTTTCTATCAGGGTCTTGTTTAAGGGATGTCACTGAGACACTACCAAGTCTTAGTCAGTTCACTGGCTATTATGCCCTGCTGTTATTTCATGGGGCCGACAGTGATATAGGCAGAAAAAGTCTGAGGTGGGTCAAGAAGGATTACAGGGCCCTGGGTAGGGTAGTTTTTATCAATCCTCCTGGTCAAATGAGAGAGATTTGAAAGGGCCAGTTAAATCTGGGAAATCAACAAATTGGTAGAGTATTGGTGCCACTGTCAAGGGTTCAGCTACTCAGGCAATGGGGCTCACTTTTGATGCCTGGTCTACTGGAGGCTGATGGGATCTGTCTGTCAGAGAAGGAAAGAGGCACTTTCAGTCACCAGCTTGCCAAGTTAGTGAAGAGGGATTTAAATGAAACTTGTGGGAAGGGAACTTCAATCCTACTCCTACCTGTTTGATATAATTGCCCAAAGCCTGGAGAGGGATTCAGGTCAGCAGGAGAGCACCTGAAGACCATCACACAAAATACAGAAAGGAGGCCCCTACAGAGGGTGGAAGCAAGGACAGGTAGCCTGGGAGGAACACGGAGAGGGAGAAATAGTTGAAGCAGTCAGGGATCAGGTTAGGAATGCTGAAGTTCTGATAGAATTTAATTGGACCAGGGACATCAAGAGCAATAAGAAAAAGCTTCCATAGGGGATCAGTGATAAAAGGAAGACTATGGACAATCTGGGC
The DNA here is from genome assembly GCF_051311805.1 of Agelaius phoeniceus. Lineage (NCBI taxonomy): Eukaryota > Metazoa > Chordata > Aves > Passeriformes > Icteridae > Agelaius > Agelaius phoeniceus. Next base: position 53,792,608 of record NC_135268.1, read on the forward strand.
CCTCTAGAAGGACATGGGAGGTCTGGTTACCCAGGATGTGGAGAAGGTTGAGGCACTCAATTACTTCTTTACCTCAGTCTTTACCGGCAAGTGTTCCAGCCACAGTTACTCGGTTGCAGAAGATGAAGTCAGGGTCTGGGAGAATTACAAACCTCACACTGAAGGAGAATATCAGGTCTGAGGGCATCTAAGCAACCTGAAGGTGCACAAGACCATGAGATCTGATGAGATGCAAAAGTCAAGGGAACTGTCAGAGGAAGTGGCACTGTCTATCTACATTTGAGAAGTTGTGGCTGTTCAGTAAAATTCCCACTGACTAAAAAAGGGGAAACATAACCCCTTTTTTTAAAAAGAAGGAAAAAAATGGCAGAACGGAGTGACCACATGCCAGTTAGTCTCATCTCAAACCACTCTTGAGGACTAGAAATACATTAAATGGTTCCATCCAAGAAACAACAGGCACCTCAGGGAGCATGTAATTTCTTCTTCTCGTTTGTAATAAATCAAGCAATAAGTATATAATAAAGTCCAAGAAAAGAACAGGAAAGTCAAACCCCAGTCAAATTTTAAAAATTGAAAAATACTGCTTGACTTTGCCTAATGCTGCTAACTTTCTTTAAGCAAGGATGACCAACACTATGGACAGAGGTAATAAGTACATCTGTCTTCTTTTGGTTTAATGGAAATTGAAAGTGTCACCAGCAATTGTAAGGAAAAATTAAAAAAAGAACCAAAAACAAAACCAGAGTAAAGACTAAACAGAGAACATATTTAAAATCACAATAGCAACCTAACCCAGCTTAAAAGATGTCATTCATTCATACATCATCGTAGGCTTATAAATGTGAATATAATTACACCAAACAATTTTTAAAGCTAACAGCAACCTTTATAAAAAAATTATACCTAAAATCAAGTGGTGCATATCTAAAAGAATAAGTTGGCTCCTTCTTGGTTGAAAAATGTAGAATAGATTTCAGATTTGATTATATATATATTATAAAAAAATCATCTTCCTGTTTATAAGTATTCACAGGAGAGTCCCATAATTGCGGCCAGACTTTTCCAAACCCAAGAAAGAGCTGGTTTGGTTCAGCATAGCCTGAAGGTTGGAAACCACTGCTCTAGGCAAAAGACACAATGGTTGTTCATCTCTTAGCTTAGCCTATGTGCGTGTGTGCATGCAGCAGTCTGCACCAGTTTTAGCTGCAAGAAAAGAAAAACATTAAATTTAAAGATATTTATTTTTAGTCCAATACTTGAGGGTTAGTTTCGAGGTTTAAAATTATTCAAAATCATCCTTGTTTTTGAAAGAGGGAAAATTGGGCTAGATATGCATGCATTTACCCTCATCTGAATTCCAGTTTCCAGCAGATTTATATTTATTAATATAAAGAAATAAATTATTTTTTAAACTTCATAGTAAAATTTCCAATGCTCTTTATTTCTAGTGACCTGGTTTTAACTTTGTAAGTTGGCTTGTCAATGTAATTATAAAATTAAAATATGCAGTAATTTTAGAGTGAGCTCCTTGGGTGAAATCTTAGTAAAGGCTACTATTTATAGATAATAAGACATAGATACAGTTTTCCTTCATCATATTGCTGACTACTGTTTCATTTCTGCCTGGAAAACGGTGTCCTTCCTGCAAATGCTTAGGAAAGTTTTCAGTAAAAGTTGTGAATTCATGCAAATATTCCCAAGCCAGTGAGGCAATTTGTGCGCCTAGTTATGTTTTCAAATCTCTGTCAAAAGGTGAAGAAAACATGTAAACAAAGACAGAATGACATTGGGAGAGAAAGAAAGTTGCTTGTAAGATTGTGACTTTTTCCCCCCTGAATAAACTGAAGAGTTGAAGAAATCTGTAAAAGGAAGCTGCACAGTGGAGGGGAAGGTTGTGGTTCCATTGCTTTGTTTGCTTTTTCACTTTGGTTTTTTCTTCCTATATATCAGTTAAAATCAAATTAAGTTTTAGCTTAGTTTCAACTACCAGGTTAACTTGAGTGGAAAAGGGGAATCTGTCCCATTTTTGATGGAAATAGAGCATCCTGGCTAACTTCAGTAAGAAATAAATGTCTTTTCACAGTAAAAGAAAAAAATTTTGAGCATAATTTTATAAATAGCCAGTGTTAAAAATTATTGATAATAATTCTTGATTACATATGCATGTATCAAACATTTTTGTAAGAGATCATAATGTAAAAATACTGGTTTTAATTTGGATATATTATTGAGGTTTGTGTGCTTGTCCTTTCTAAGGACATAAGGAATATGTTCAAGAGGGAAAAATGTTATTTCATTTGCAAGGTCTGGCTTCTTAAAGTCAAAGGAGATTATTTTGTTTTAATTCTTAATAAACATTACCAGTTTATGTATTTTTTTCTTAATTAGGACTCTTATCTGATAACATGTACAATAACATGTTATTATTATATAATAATTACATGTATTAAACTGCCCTTGGTAATCCTTGCTTCCTGTAAATTAGAAGGCATGTATTGCTTTTTTTGTGCATTCTCTTCACCCTCTGGAAAAAGAGAAATCGGTTTTAAAAGTGGTTTATCTGATTATTTAAATAAAAGGCATAAAGTTATACATATTCTTCTTGATCATGATATACAGCATTTCTTCAAGTGAAACTATTCTACTTTCAGAAAAGAAATTGGAAAAGACATTTCATCTCCTTTATACACAAATAATAGGCCTGATGTTTGCCTATTTACTTACTAATATTTTCTTTCCTATTTCAGTCTATTTTTATCTTGTATATTGGAGCCACATAACAGGGTAAGATTTCATCAATTTCTTTCTCCAGACACATCTACTCCATCTGAATTTTTGCTGATGACCATACAGTAGTTTTGTATGTATTTTATAATTTTTAAAATGTGCTATTTCTTGATTTAGTGTGTTTTTTAACCAATAGCTCTGTCACAGATTCTTCTTTTTGTAAACTGTTATTTTATAAAAAACCTTTCTTTGTAAACTTAATTATTCTCAATAGTGTGTGTGGAAATGCAGTTTCAGTCTATTTTAGGTATGTATTCTGCATCACAAGTATTCAACATTGGCTGTTAAGGAGAATAATGAGGTTTTAACTGTACCACAATTTAGTTACACAGCTGTATAATTTAAAGAAGCTCCTAGAAATTTTGAGTCTTCCCAGGGCTATGCAACACCTCAGGGGAGATTTTGATTATTCAAGTTTTGAATGCAGTCTTCAAGACCTTTTTTATTCTAAGAATTCAAGTAAACTTTTTAGCGAAAAGAACCTAAAATCCTTGCCCTACAGTTATTTCACTGATTTTTATTCTATTTTGCCATGTGGTAAATGAGTATGCTTAGGATCATAAGACAGGTCAGTTTATGGGGGTCATCAGGATGTTGAAAATCCAACTTCTAGTGCATGACAGGGTCACATCTGAGGTCAAACCAGGTTACTCAAATTTTAATCCAACTGGTTCTTAAAAACCCCAAAGATGGAGACTTCACATCTCTGCACAGCCTGTTTCACTGTTTGACTGTCCACTTGTAGATAAAGTTTCTCTCATTTCGATTTATGTGCATTATACCTTGTCCTACCACCACAGAGCACTGTGAGCAGCTCCATGGTCTTGATGAGCTCATCATCATCTAGGAGATTAGAGCCACCTCTTCTGCAGTCTGGCCCATTCCAGCTCCTTCAGTCTCTATTCACAGTAAAAGTTCTCCAGCTCCTGACCACATTACTGGCTCTTTGTGAACTTGCTCCAATTAAACAATGAGTTTGACTGAGAGGTCCAAAATTGTCTACTGGACTCCAGATATAGTCTCTCAAGTGCTAAGGAGAAAGGTATAATCTCCTCCCTTTGACTTCTTAGTGTAAACTCAGGAAGTTCTTGGTTGTCTTGTGCTACTTGCTGATGCCCAGCTTGCTGTCTAGCAGTGCCACCAGATCTTTTTCAGATCTTCCCAGATCTTTCCTGCTAGTGAAGTCCCAGCCTCTAATACTCTATGGAAGTTCTTTCTTTACAAGTGTGGGACTTGTCTTTTGTACTTGTGGAATTTCATGAGTAAACCAAATTTTTCCTTATAATCCTTAAGGATTATAATCCTTTTCCTAATCCTAATAGTTGGATTATTTTATTGGTCTTTTAGTTTATGGTCTTTTGTGCATCTCTCTAAGAGAGATCATTGGGCTAGGTTTCATAGGATTCAGACAGGAAAATGGTGCCAGTATTGCTGAGCTGTGACTGCAGAACTAAATTCAAGTAAAGAAGACTTGATGAGACGGAATCCTTATATGCATGGTAGATAGCTTTTCAAAAGCAATCACAGAACTCCTGGACCCAAAATAGTAACTGTGCACTGTACAATGTATACTTGTTCTCCACTTCAGCTTCATGCTGAAGCATTAGAGATTTGCAAACATGGGAGGACATAGAAAAGTCAAGATGATTCCTAGTTAATTTTTAGATAAATGAAAGCAGACAAATGAAATTAATTTTAAATATTTTATAGGATCAGGCAATATCGTGACCTTGAGGTCACACTTTCTAAAATTATTTGTTAAAAAAATGGGAACTTACTATTCAGATCATAGAGGTTGTCACTATTTTTAAAGCAATTTTGATTGAGTAGGAGCATTTATCATCTTTAAATCAGATTTTCATATTTCCTATAGTTTGTTCTTTGTGGTAACTTTTGCTACTAAACCAGGCTTTAGGCCAGAAAGTACAGCATATTCTGTTCTGTTGCAATATCTTCTAATGGTGTTCTTGTTTCTTTTGAATTACCAACTCATTCCTTCCCATTTTTCTGGTTTTTGGTTTTTTTTAGGACTATATTTGAATTAATTTTACTCAGTTCCGTGTTAAGTTTTTTGATACAGTATTCAATATACTCTTCATCTCTTGGTAACAGAGTTGTCCTGTATATATATATTAAACAAACAAATAAATATGTATCTCTGTATATAAGTAAACATGCCTTAAAGCTGAAAGAAACTGAAACAGAAATGCAACATACACACACCCTTCCTCTCCCCCATAAAACTATGGGGTATTATCTAAGCATGTTATTTTTACAACTTTATAATTCAGGCCTTATGATTCATCTTAATATCTTCAGATACCAGTAGTTTTGATAATTTTATTCATGTTTGTGTTATAGTGCTGGTATCTTCTGTAATAGAGGAATCTCTGACTCAATGAATTTAGGTTTCAATGAAATTTTATAATGCAGTGTCCCTGTATTAGTTAACTAAACTACTGATATTACTTACCTAAGAAACCACCAATTAAAACCTGTGATTATATGAAAATACATCTGTATTTTACTGAAAGATTTTATTTCTAGAATATAGTTAAACTATATGAAACAAACAAAAATCTTAAATTTATCGCAATATATATAAAAAATGACAAAAACTACCGTATTTTCTGTAAGATAACTGTTCTCACCACTTATCATTGTCATAATTGCTCTAGCTACATCTGAACTGGCCACAAGGAAAGTATATATATGAGCACAGATATGTGTGTAGCTGGCACTCTTTTGACTTAGTGTGTCAATTGTAATGACTCACTGTTCCTGAATTACAAATGAAGCATCCCCTTGTGCTTCCATAATAGTATATTGCTATTTATTTTAGGAGGGAATTGCTTGGTTGCTTTGCACTGTTGTTTGAATAGATGGCAATATTTCTTAGTTCATATGCATTTTTTAATTATACTTACTGTTTTAGAATTAACTTTAATCATCTTAAACAATGCTGTCAGATAGGGACCTGGTTCAAATTCACTGAAGTAAATAGGAAGGTTCCATAGATTTCAAAATCCTTTTGACTAGATTGCATTTCAAAATCAATCAAAATATGACTTCCAAAAGATAAAGGTTTTTAGTGCAATCTGAGAACATTACTAAAGCATCTTGAAAACAATCCAAAATTCAATTAATTTTCTGTGTTTGATGTTGGCTTCCAATATTTTAGGCAGATAACAGAGGACTAGAAACAGGTAGCTTGTACTTCCATTTGTGATATTTTGGACAGCTACCATAAGCTATTGAAAATGCCACCTCAAACAGAGTGTGGCTTTTTCATTTACAGAAATTATTTTCAAAATGTTATATAAAATGGGTATTTACCTCTGATATTTGATGTAGATGTATTATTGGCTCATGCTGCTCTGGCTTTTCATGTACCCTTTTTCAGATATGGTAATAAGGATTTTAACTAATGTAAGTAAAAACGAAAAAAGCCCATGGAAAATTACAGAATCACACAGAATATTCTGAGTGAGCATTCTGGGGGAAGGCACCCACAAGGATCAATGAGTGCACCTCTAAGGTGAATGGCCTCTCCTGGGATCAAACCTGCATCCTTGACATTATTTGCACCATATGCTAAACAAAATGCATGCATATATACATATACTCATATAAACACACATATGAATACGTGCATTCACACATCTGAAAAGAATCAATAAGTTGTTTATTTTTTATCAAAACATTTTTTTCCCTGTACACAAAATGGACAATGTCTTATCATTCATTAAATAATACATTTCAAATGAAAAGAAACACATTGGTTTTACCATAACATGAACATCAGCTATGGTAATGACTAATTAAAATAAGCCTGCAAACACATTCAGAAATTGTGTTATAATTATTTTTAATTTTATATTCATGCTTCTTGTTCTTGGTCATTGGTATGCTTTTTTAACCTTTTGCCTAAGCAAATACTGGCTTACTGACCCCTTAAGTGAAATAATTTACTAAAAAAAGAATAAAATAAAACATAAAAAAATCTAATAATAATATAATGTAATGCAATATAACATAACGTAACATAATGCAACCTAACTTAAATATAATGTAATGTAACACAATATATAATAAATATATTCTCAAGACTTTTCAGGTTGCAAGTCTGTACAAGGAAAGGTTTTCTTTGAACTACAACTCTACATCAAACAAAGGAGTTAAATCCTGATTTCTAGTATCAAGAACAAGAAGACTTTTAGATAAGCGTTTAAGAAGTAACAAGTGGGAAATGGGCAATGACATGCACTGCTTTTAACTGTAAAAAAAAAGGATTATCACTAACAACTGTCATCTTGACTATGGATCTTGGTGAAGCTCCTCAAATATGGTTTTAGGATCATAGTATTGAATTTATAACTGTTCATACAGTAATATGAATTTGAGCTTTAGTCTGTTGCAGTCACATAGCTATTGTATTAAAGCATCTGAAAGTTAAACCAATTTAGACCAGCTTCAAGAAAAGAGAAAATGCAAGGTAATGTTAGTAGGAGTACAGCATACTGATAAGAGCCGATTCAACACCAAACATTCCTGTTAACAGATCACACATTTTTAAACAGCTTTGAATTGGCATGCGTTAGTTGATATTGAAGTTGTCTGTGTAACCTAGCAAAGGAATTCCAGTGTCAAATTTTCACTGTTTTCAAGCCACTGCCCAGTAGATTGCACTGAACAATTTTATTTTTGGACAAGAAAGTTGATCTGATATTCTGTTTCACACTCAACTTCTGCACTAGTGCTAATTGCATCTGCTACAGAATGACGTCTGTATATGCAAACCCATCATAGATGCAAATACCATTTTTAGTCACTGCCACTTAACATTATTTCAACCACACACTTCGCTTACCTATATTCAAAAGTGTACTTCACATATTTCAACTTACAGTTCAAGTAATATATCCAAGGCTTGTAAATGTTTTGACATTTTAAATATCACAAATGTGTACCTCCTAACTCTTTCACCAAATGTGGAAGTTAATAAATTGGAGTAACTTTTGTTCACTATAATAAATGAGTAGTAAATGTTTATTGTAACATTGACAATGGGTAGTTTTTGATGACCTATGTATTAAACTGATTTTTTCATTCAGTATAAATTTCAAAATTCAACTGATTGCTCATGACTATTTCTCTAGACAAGAAGATTTAATTTTTTAAATATTTATATCTCTGATAAAAATCTTCACTTAGTAATATAATTTTGTTTCTTTGACTAATCTCTTTTTGACTTCTGTAGATACTCTTTCCATCAGCTACAAAAAAAAGAATAGGAAAAAAACCTACATAGAAAGATTGTAAATCTAGGAACACACTATTTTTTATGTGTTTGTGACCAGATCTATTTGACCACAGAAAACTTAATCCTGCTGAAATAAATTAGAGTTTTTCTTTTGATCCTAATAAGGATAAAATAACACACCCAGAAATATGGACCTGTACTTATTTTTTTTTCCTGTGTTGTTCTTACTGCCTTATGTTATTGACTTTTGTTTTCATACAAATAACTTGCCACAAGAAAAGAAAAAGGCATGACCAAACACGCCTCCTCTCCTCTTCCTAGTCTAAATTCCACTTGCTTTTGTCACATACACTCAGTCCCACCTTGGTGACATGGCAACAGATGGTGCAGGAGGCTGAGACCATAGCCCAAAGATTTCCTTCTGCTATTCTTTGCTTCTTACTTGTTTTCCTCACCTGTTCCTTATTTCCTTCTGCTCCCCTGCTCCAATGAGGCTCATCCATGGGCTGCAATCCCTCATGGAAGGCTCTGACCCTACATGCAGGAATGGCACAAGGTGGCTCATATCCTCCTCCCTTACAGAATGCCCTGCAGCCCCTGCTATTGAAACCCTTTATTTTATGTTGGATACAACATTGTCGGCTATTTTCAATCACTTAATAGCTGCTGCAATCCAACCACATCATTCTTTTGGGAGAAAAGGGAACCACAAGCTAGTTCTTTACTTCGTTATGGAATGCTGATGCTTTGAAAACATAATTAATCAAACTTCTCATGCAAAGCCTATTTGTTAGGTTGAGTTGAAAACTCTTTACATCATCTGTTTTTGACAAAAAATATCATAGACTGTTTCTTAACATATATTTTTCCTTCACATTATAGGCTACTGAAATTCTAGGAAAATATTTTGTATCTATCACCCTTAAACAACATGGGAAAAAAATGCATAGAATTGTTATATGCATGAACACACATCTCTTCTTATAGTCATCTGCTTAATATTAGAGAAGAAAAAATTATTTCTTTGTTCTTTGAGGTCTATAAATACTTGTAAGGGAGCCATGCAGAAGCAGACATGCATTTTGCTTAAGGTGTGGGACTCTTAAAATCATGCAAGGAATGTGGTTAGACTAATTGAGACCACTGACAGGCATGGAGCAGTGGATTAAAATCGAGCGGCTAAAGCTGCTGCTGCCCTTAGCACTCCTCCATGCCCTCCTGACCAGTCTTGCCTCCCAGAGGGGTGGATCCTTGATTTTCTTGTTAATAAATACAGCCACCACAGCCTTCATCTTATGTTAAAATTACTCCAGTTTTGTTTAACTTCGGTATGACATACTCAAAACTGAGATGATGCTGGACCTCATTTGTAAGCATATAAAATATATGTATCTCAGGACAGCTCTGTTAGCCATTGGGTTGCTAAAGATGAGTGGAGGTGGTAGGAACCGTATCTTATCTGTTAAGTTATATCTGTCAAGAGCCCTTAGAGGAGGAATATTTTCTTTGATAACACTAGTTCCCTCCATCTTTCTACCATGTTCTTAATTTTTCTATTTGCCACAGAGTACTACTCTAATTTTATCTGGATCTTTGTGATTGGAATATTTTTTTGCTGTGTTTGTGAGCACTTTATTTAACTCTTATTGGTTGGTCAAAACAGAAAATAATTGAAATGGAAAGCAATTAGAAATTAATAAGTTTTCTGTGGTGGCAGACCTGAATTTAATTCACAATGTTAAGAACGATAAATTATCAAGACAAGACTGAAATATAATTCAGTATATTGCTATCAACAAACAGGGGATTTAATTTGTAAGAAAAATTAACTAATACACATCTTGATTTCATATAATGGCTTGCACAAGTTATAATCACAGTCTCCCTCAGATGCATTTTGTACTTACAAGGACATTTTATCCGTTCAGCATACACAGGACACTGAGCTTAGATTGCTGGGCTGTGTATAATATTAGTAACATTTCCAACATAGAACTTTGCTTTGTTAAAACATGAACAGACAGAATGGAATTACCCTGGTTTTCAAAAGAAAGTACAGACTGCATTTATAAAATGCCGTGTAATTCCTACTCAGAGCCACTCATGAGCAGTAAGGGCAATTTAATTATCTAAATAGTAATTAGGAAATTAAATGGAGTTGAAAGCTTGCAATCCTTTGAGACCTGGGGCTGGCAAATATGGAAAAAAAGTCAAAGGCTTCTGCCTGATCATATCTTAAGGGGTATGTGGTAACATAAAACTTCAGAAGAAAGGCTTTTTTTTTTCTCCCTTAAGATAATTAAGGGTGCATATTTTACATCTACTGGGATGAAAAAAAGCTAGTGTGTTCCATATAAGTATAGGAAAACTTGGAGAATGAAGCTAGTAAAAAGGACTTCAGGTTTTATAACCATAAGCAATTGCCAAAATGTGGTTCAAAAATACCTTTAACTCCAGCTCCATAAAAAACAGTTACTTATCCCATGTACTATATATTGAACCATCTAAAATTGAATTATTTTTATTTGCATGAAAGGAAATAAGGAATAATCTGTTTAGGAAGAATCTTAAATAGGACAGAAGAGTGTAAGGCAGCCAGATTCACAATGAATGTAATTATGAAAATGTTCAGAAGATAATGGCACACGGGATGCCTTTTATTAAAATGGAATACATTGTCTGCAACATATAGAAAGAGAAATATGATTTTGAAATTTCATTAACCACAAATAATTTTAATAAAGAAGGCTATTGTTTGTGACAGTCATAGAATAGTTCAACAACTATTAATGAAGATTATTGAGCTACTTATTAAACAGTGTTTTCTCACCAACCAGTAATTTAAATACAATTGTTATTTTATAGTACAAATCTGTATCAATAACTTAAAACTTTTCTAATAGTGTAAGTGTAAGAAGGAAGAAGTGGCAGAAAAATTTTTATGGACAAGCCATGAAGCCCCAATCCCCCTTCCCTTCTTTGCAGCTCAGTTTGGGGGAGAAAAGAGAGGCACTGGGAGTGAAGGAATGATGTTAATTGGTAAGTTATCTCCTTCTTTTGGTGTAGATCTTTCTAGGCTGTCTTTAGCAAGAAATAATAGAACATATAATATATGGACATAGTATACATAGTATTTCCACTTCATTTGAGCTACTTAAATGGTCACTGAGGTAATTTGGAAGGCTTTGATCAATTTAATGAGATCAATTCTACAGCTCAGCAGTTATCTTCTAAAAGATCAGCTTTGAATGAAACATAAGCTTTGCCTACTCTTACTCTAGAAAAAAACCCCACACTTCTGAGTTTAAGACTCATGTTCTAAAACTGCCAGTCCACCAAAAATTATACCCTTCAGATCATCAGAAATGCAATTGTGAAAACAAGAGTAATTTATGCTTTGCATTGGAATAAACAACAGTTTTGTACATGAAAATGGAATATATTATTCCTTTTTTTAAATTTCTGTCTATACAGAAAGGATTTACAATTAAAGTCTTCATAGCTTTTTCATGTTCCAGTTTTACAAACCTACCATTCTGCTTATTAATTCCAACAGAGGAATAATTTGTGAATAAAGTAGGTGTGACTGATGAGAGTTTTTACATTATTCATAGAGAGACTCTATGGGAGTCTCCCTAATATCTTAAATTGGCAATATTGATTAAACAATACATTGAACTTTGGCCCAGTACAGTTTTGAGTGGTTAAGCCTTCAGATCACAACCTCCAATAAATTTTACATAATATAAATCAAGATATCATAAAATATGTACAAACATATGTAAAAATCCATATTTGCAGAGTGTTATAAGTAGTTCTTAATAAAATAATTATTTAGTTGGGGTTATGTAAGGGTTTGCATTTGGAGAAGAAGTGCACAAGAAAGACACTGTTTCTTTTAGTACCTAAGTGGTGAAATAAAGAGTTGGATTATTAAGATTGCAGATGACAACAGTCTAGGGAGGAGAACAAACAATAGCTGATATCAAAGCCTCTCTGGATGATTTTTAAGCAGTCTTGGCCTGGAGAGGTCCCAGTTGACTGGAAGATGGTGAATGTTGTCCCAGTTTTCAACAAGGGCAAGAAAGAGGACCCCAGAAACTACATGCCTGCCAGTCTCACTTCTAGTGCCTGTATAGTTATTGAGAATATTTTTAAGGGGGAGTTTTGAAAAACACCTGGAAGACAGCACAGGTGTTGGCCACTGCCAGCACAGCTTCTGAGCCTTACTAGAATTCAGAAAAAACTACATCCACTGCCTTCCCTTCACCCACTAGGCAGGTGGTCTTATCACAGAAGGATATCAAGTTAGTTAAATAGGGCTTATCCTTTGTGAACCTATGTTGACTGGCCCTGTTGGATCCATTGTTCTTTAAATATCTTTCAATAGTACTCAGTGCCATTTTCACCATATTTTTTCCAGGAACTGAGATTAGACTACCAGGTCTGTAGTTCCCTGTGCCCTTTTTGTCGACTGAAATAACATTGACTAGCTTCCAGTCAGCAGGAACCTGCACAGACTCTCAAGACCTTTGGTAAGTGATCAGTATGGGTCCTGCTCTAACATTCTCTAGTTCCCTCAGTGCCCTGGGGTGAATCCCATCAGGCCTTGTGGAATTGTGATCATTCAGTTGATACGGATGGTTCCTTACAATTTCAGGGTCCACAAATGAAAATTCATTGTTTCACTCTTGTGGTCCACATACTCAGGTGACTGAGGAACCCAAGGTCGATCAATATTACTGAAGACTGAGGCAAAAAAATTCATTGAATACCTCCACTTCTTCAGATGACCATCTTCAACATCTTTAGATCTCTTGCTATCAGGAACTACTTTGAGAATCTCTTGCTATCTGAAACAACAATGGCCAGTGTTATGAACTAGTTTAATCACAGAGGAGTAGAGAGAATTCACTCTCTGAGAATAAAACAGAAAGAACTTTGAAGACTCAGAATATTCCCAGAAAAAGAGATAAAACCAAATGAGATTAAATGTTGATGCCAAAAAAAATGAGATCTTTGTATTTAATAGTAAAAGAGGCAAAGAGAAAGGGAGAAGTAAAGAAAAGTTAGAAAAAGCTAGGGTTACTTTAAAAAGCATAGGATAGGTCATCACCATGCTGTGCTACATTTGTTGCTGCTCAGATGTGGTGAGGAAGGAGTGAAGCAGTTTTTGCCCTTTTTTCCCCTGCTGTTTGAAGCGTCTCATCTGCCATCTCCGATCTCAGGAGCGGTTTGGCTGGGATGCAGCAGCCCTCCCCCTGGGATGCAGCAGGCCCTTCCATCCCCATCCATCCCCACCCTCCCGGGATGCAGGCGTGGTGCCCGATGGCCGCGGCCAAACCTCGGGGCACTCGCGACGCTCTCCCCGTGGCCGCAGGACCGGGTGGGGGATCCACAGCTCACTGTGACTCCAGTCTGGGGCTGCAGGGTTGGGGGGTTTGGCTCCTGGAGGCCTCAGGGTGTCTCACAGCAGGTGATGGTGGCAGTGGGGGGAAGGCAAAGGTCAGCTATTCTGCCCCTCACTTTCCCCTCCAAACTCTGCACCAGTTTCACCTTCCTTTTTTGTGAGCCTCCAGCCGGGCTACTCACAGTCCATCCCACACAAAGTTTTCAGGTGTTCAAGAGTGATTATGAAAGGCAGACATTATGATGAAGCACTTTTTGAAGCCGTTTTCATTATCAGGTTTTTACAGCTGGTTCTAACTCTAACAGAGCTTTGGCCTTGCATGTCTTCACTCTGCATATAAGAACCATGACACTGTAATCTTCCCGCAAAGCCTGATCTCTCTTCTAGAAATCATACCATTTCTTTTTCCTCTTGAGCTCCAGAGGGAGTTCCTTGTTTAGCTCTGCTAGTCTTCTATTCTGCTTGCTGGATTTATGACACAGTTACATTGCCTTCACTCTAATTTCTGAAAGTAGAACTAAATGCTATCAAATGAACAAACCTATCCTGTACATATGGTGCAACACCATTGTGAGGAGGTCTTGGAAATGAGTAAACAAAAGGCTCCTGTTAGTTTATTGTTCACCTAAAGGCCAGTAAAATTATTTTTCTGTTCTTCTAGTCATCGGTAAGAAATCAGTGGGTACCTTATTCGAAGTTCAAGACAGATGCAATATTTAGAGATCAGTAAAAAAACCCCATGAGTGTTATTTAAAAGAGATGGAGGTAAGGAAACCAGAAGGGTGATATGGCGAGGTATTGCCTAGGTTACTGCTTCCCTGAGTGTAGGTTATAGCCATTACAATCAAAGAGTCTGGAGGCAGAAGTAGCAATTCAAATTTTTTTTAGCTTTTTTTTCCCTCCTCTTACTTTTCAGTGAACAAATCTGTGAAAAATACTAAGTCTTTGTTGGTTTGGTCATAGAAGATAATGCATGTACTATTCTGCAAGCAGAATAGAACATCACAAAATAATAGGCCACATAATTAAACCATTAAATTGTAAATTCCTGAGTGAAAAGGAAGGAATGTGCCAGATTTTGTCCCAATGTATTATAGTCATCTAAAAGTCCAAGTTAAAAAATGATTAACTGATTCACCCTCCAGGCACAGCAGATGGAAACATTCCGATCCTGATTTGTTGCATAGAAGACAGTTGATGACTTTGTTAAGTTTTCTTGACTAATTTCTATTTTTTACTACACACTGCCATGGCCAACTTTTGAAGTTTCATTTGTTCTATTCCAAAAACTTCTTTGATTGCCGAAAATAATCTTTTCTATTTTGCAGTGTGCTAATTGAATTGACAGACATAGCTGTGGTTCCTCTTACGCTTACAAACGCCATAGCTTAACTATATTTATACTTACTCAGAAGTATAGAAATATTCATCACTAGATCTGACACACTAGACTTTGTTTTAAAAAGTAACAAAACATTTAGGCTCAGATTCCAAATGAACATATCACTCACCTAATTGCTTTCTGTCTAGAGCTTTTTATTGACCAAATGTGTGTGAAGGCTCAAACTTCAAATGTAACTTTACTAAATCTTAGATTTAGGTTTTCTATTGCCCTTTCTTTTTTTTTTTTTTTTAATCAAGAAAAAAAAAAAACCTGATAAAACCCCCAACCAATTAATCAAACCCAAAAGCCTAAACCCAGTTTCTTTCCCTCAATTAATACTAACAAGATATGTAGACTAATGTGTTTTTCTCAAAAGAAAGATTTTATAATCTAGCTTTTATCTAACTTCCTGTTAGATAAAAACTACATTATAAAACACAGCTCCTTTTACAGGTTCCCTTAGTCCTGTAATAAGCTCAGTGTCCTCAAAAAAGCCAGGGTAACTGTGCTTTCCTCCCTGTTATCTATTTTAGAATATTTCTAGCATCTGCTTCTTTGGAAAAGTATATGGATTTTGATAGCATTTAGCTCTATTTTCAGGTTATAAATGTGCTGGCAAGTCTGTCATCATTCAGTAAGCAGTGACTGTTGGCAACAATAAATGAAGGAGAGACAGTACAATATAATTGTGATACAAAGGACTGAAGAGGAATTAATGACACCTAAAGCTTCAAATTAAATAGCTCAAAATGAGGTATTAACATAAAATGCTGCCTCTGCAAATTTTTCAGAACAAGCTGCAATTGCAGCTGTTTCTAACTGACAGGTGGAAATGATATCACATCTGTGGGAAGACTGCCTATTTTACAGGCATGATGGTGTGTATCAGGAAAAGTGGTCCTGGGTCTGCCAGGTCCAAAGGTAAGTTCTAAGTGTTCAAATTGTTAGTCTGAATGTCAAAAATCTGGTGAAGATAGGAACAAATGGGTCTGGAGTGGGGGTGGGGGAAAGTAGAATCTACTCAGCAGAATTTAAAACTTTTTTTTCAGTATGCAAAAGATATAATTCCAGGGTTGTCTGAGGATAAGCCACAGAAATGTTTTTCTGGAAGGATCAAGGAAAGAGAAAATCAGGATTTTCAGTGAAAGTCAAAATAATTTTCTCATACAGAATCAGGCAGCTGATGTTACATTCAAAATCTTATGTACAAAATGGAATATATTGTGTATATGGAGTGAAGAATTTACTGTGTAATTAAACTCTTAAAATCTAATCAAAATGCAGCAGTTTATCGGTTACAGCAATACTAATACTCATAGCCTAAATTAATATAGAAAAGCCACAAAAGTAAAATTATTATGCATTACATTACCACTAACAGCCCTTTTTCTGTGGTGTTATGCTCACCTCCCCAGTGTTTCTTTCCATCTTCATCAAGTAGATTGGAAATGGAAGGTTTTGTGACAAGTCAAAATGTGTTCTTTCTTGTCATTGGTTTCCCAATTATTCAGGCTTTTTATTTTTGATCTCAACAGGGGTTTGTGTGGTGCTCAAGGTAAAACTTTCTGGTAATGACCAATGACAGTTGGCAGTGATTTTTGTTTATAGTTTGAGATCTTTGTCTGTTATCTGCGCTCTTCCACAGCAAATTTTGTTATAAGATCACACCTACACTCTTCTACAACACATTTTATTCTGAGATCACAGACAGTTCAATTCAGCCAGAACAATTACTTGTTTTTCCCACATAAAAATATATTTTGCAGCTAGCTGAGAGTTAAAACTAATTAAAATCAGCTGAGGATAAGACAAGCTAAAAGAAGTCCTGAATCTGTGATATCAGGTCAACATAAAGCCTATGAGCTTGATGGGGCTGCACAGACAATTGTAGTAACTTATGCTGGAAGAAACTTGGTATATTCAAAAATATGGGGCAAAATTATGTTTTCCAGTCTTCAAGCATGAGATCAGTAGAATTTGACTGTCTTTCATGAGTAGGACAAATAAGTGTCCAATGCAAAATATTTTGATCACACATTTAGGCTAGTAGAATCAAAATAATTAATGAAATCTAAAATATTAGCAACGAATTGCCCTTTGAAAGGGTCTGTCATTCATGATTTTAGGAGAACCTTAGGTGTTAACTGAGTCTAGATGCCTGACCTTTTCGCAGCTTCAGAGGAGCATCCACTTCTGCAGATAGTTTTTTTGTCTTCTGATTTAACACTTTGTTTTTGTTTTCTGAAAAACAAAAATAAACTAGCAGTTTGTTAAATCAATTTTTTTTTTCCCAAAAAAAAATTTTCTCATTCTCACCTCTACCACAAAAGTACAGATCCTCTTGGCATGTTCCCACATGCTCTATTTGCATCAAGTTCATCATTGAAGTGCTGCACAATTGGCTTATTCATTCACTACTAATTTTTAATCAGAATACAATCATCCCATCCATCCCTGGGCATCATCTCACCATTTTATCTGAAAATTTGCCTTTATTTTCCCTTATCTAGGCTGTTTTCTGCATTATAACTAAAACCCAAGTTAAAAGATACTGTTCATGTATAACACGGAAAAAAATCCAGAAGTATGTTGAATTTCTCTCAAGTGAACCTTTCCAGAAAATCCTGAAGAAATGGCACCAAGCCTTTCTTGTATGCATCAGATTTTATTCCATTGGGAGGATTATACAACTGAGGTTCTTAGATGACTAAGAGCTTGCAGGACAGAAGCTCTGTAATTTTAATTTTTTTTGTTGTCTTGCATAATAAATTTGTTCATTTACCACTTAAATCCAAAAACAGAAAAGATTTTTTTTTTCTTAATGGAAGTTGAAATGGTAACAGCAAAAGTAAGAGTACTAGCACACAGTAGTTTACTTGTGCACACTAAATATTAACTGTGAGAAGCACAAACCCCAGATTTTTTAAACAATTTTCCAGAGTAGTAGACAAGTCATCTTGACAGACTAGAAAGTACTCAGCACTATCCACAGTGTCCTTACTGAAAAACATTATAGAAAATTGAAGACTTAGTTTCACTGCTATTCCAGAAGAGACAAAATAACATTTAATGATTTCTCATGCTCCTGTGAAATATAACTTGACTATTGATTATTCTGGGACAAGCAGATTTCTTCATGGACTAGATCATGATTCAGTGGTGCATCAGAAAAAATAGAAGAATGAGGTAAACAATAATGCTTTGCTTATTTCTAAAGTATTTTCTGCTTAATCAAGGTGATTTTGTAATTTTTAGTTTTCCTGAGTAAGAGACAATGAAGAACACACAGAGTAACTACACAAAGATTATTCCCCACATGAATCTCATGGCCTACGTAACTTAGAAATGCATGATGGTTTGACCCTGAGCAGTAGCTAAACACCTAACACACCTTTCACTCACTCACTCACTCACTCACTCACTCACTCACTCACTCACTCACTCACTCACTCACTCACTCACTCCAACCTGGGAATAGGAAGAAAAATAGAAAGAATGAGAACAGGCTCATGCATAGAGGTGATGCCAGTTTGGAAAGAAAGAAAGCTGCAAGCACTGTTAAAATATGGAATTAATTTACTACTTTCCTGAAGACAGATGCTTACCCATTTCAAGGAAAGCAGGCCTTTAGCACATGTTACTTGGAAAGACAAACACCATCACAAAACACATGAATTCCTCCCCCCTTCTTCCTTCATTCCACCAGCTTTTACTGCTTAACACGATGTGATACGGCATCAACCATCCCTTTGGTCAGCTCAGATCAGCTGTGCTGGCTGTATCTCATCTCAGTCTCTTGCTGACATCCATCAACTCACTTTGGGGGGATGGAGTGGGTGGGAAGAGGGACAGAGGAAGTCTTGATGATGTGCAAGTACAGTTAAGCAGTAGCCAAAACTATAGTGTGTGTTATCAGACTTGAATTGGGGATAATATTTGAATTTATTATTAAAAAATCAGAGTAGGATAATGAGAAGTAAAATAAACCTTAAAAATACCTCCTCCCCACCTCTCCTTCCTTCCTGAGCAGTACTTCCCCCTCCAGCAGCTCAGGAAAATAGGGAATGTGGGTTACAGTCAGTTCATCATAAGTTATTTCTCCCTCTGCTGAGGGAGGGGAGTCCTTCTGCTGCGCCATGATATTTCTCTCATGGGAGACAGGTCTCTCCACCATCTTCTCCACTATGTGTCCATCCCACAGGCAACTCTCTCTGTGAACTGTTGCAGTGTGGGTCACTATTCCACAGGCACAGCATGCTCCAGTGTGGGTCCTCCATGGAGTGACAAGTCCTACCAGGAAACCTGCTCCAGCATGGGCTCCTCTTTCCACAGGTCTATAGGTCCCTGCCAGGAGCCTGCTCCAGGACAAGTCTTCCACAGGGTCACAGTCTCCTTTCAGGCATCCACTTTCTCCAGCCTGGCTCTCCTCCTTGGCCTGCAGGTGGATCTCTGCATTCCCATGGGCCTCCATGGGCTGCAGGGGCACAGCTGCCTCACCATGGTTTGCACCAGAGGCTGCAGGGGAATCTCAGCTCCAGTGCCTGGAGCAGCTCCTGCCCCTCCTGCTCCACTGACCCGGGTGTCTGCAGAGTTGTTCCTATCATATGTTCCCACCTTGTTCTTCTCTGGCTTTAATTATATTTGTGCAATAGCTTTTATTCTCCTCTTAAATATGTTATCACAGAGTTTTTACCAACATTTCTAATTGGACCAGCCTTGGACAGCAGCATACCTGTCTTGGATCTGACTGGCATTGGCTCTGCTGGACATGCATGAAACTTCTGGCAGCTTCTCACAGAAGTCCCTGTAGTCCAGGCCCTGTAGTCCTCCTGCTACCAAAACCTGGCCACAAAAACTCAGTACACATGGCACTATACAGATTGCTATAAAGAGAGTTAACTTCATAACTTCATCTCAGCCAAAACCAGAAGAATATCTTTACAGAGAACAGTCAATAAGAGACTGGAATGTTAAACCTTTAGGCATTTTTCTTTTCTATCTGCATTCAGAACACTTGTTTTCTACTCAAATAATTGATCTAAGTCTATGTTAAAAACACCAGAAATTCCTTCTCATCTTGTAGACACATGAAAGCCATCATTAGGTAACGGGAACATCTATAACTTTATTTAATAAGTATTTCTTAAGGCTGTGATCTTTGCACTTTTAAGCACATTTTACTGTTGAGGTTTGAAGTAAAAAAAGTAATATAATACAGTTACAAGATGGTTCCTACAAGAACTCTGATTTTTGTTTTGTTTCCAGTATGTTATTGACTGGAGCATTACAAAGGCACAAGATTATTTATGCTGGTCTTTCTTTCACTTGCAAGCCTGCATACCCTGCTTGAATAGCAACAGGGGATAGAAATAGCATATTAACTATTAATAGATATTTCTATGCATATGGTGACAGCTCTCTAAACATTTGTACATCTGAAACACCTATTGCACGAGTAGAAAACACTTTCAAGATGTAAACTGAATTTGGTTGATAGTGATCATTGCACTTCATTTCTTATCAAGGCATACAAGAAGTGTAATATTTATGCATGGTAATTTATTTGCATCTCACATGGACACAAAACAACATAACTTCTTTCATAATTATATATATATATTCATTCAGATAATCCTCATGCTAAAAGTTGCAAAATATGAAAGTTGTATGATGCACTAAGTATTTTCTCAAGAGCTTGCTTTCTCAAGAAAGTGATCTGCTTTCTATTAATTTCCAAATACAACTGCATGGAAGTAATCCTAGCCTTCAACTATACAGAATTGTTTGGGGACATAACTTCTATGTCAATTGCAATGACAAGTTTAATCCTACATTTGATCTGGATCTAATCCTTCTATGGCATATCTAAGATGCTCAGAATCTTACAGAACTGAAATCTTGTCAATTGGTATCTTGATTCAACAATAATGTCAGGATAATATAATTAAGATTTTGCAGATAAAATTACTTGAAACCAAAGTATATAAACCAAATAATTACTTTAACTTCTGGTGAAGCTTCAAAGCAAAAGTTCAGATTAAATTTTGATTGAAAAGACTAATAGTATTTTGGATATGAATTAGGGCATCAAATCTCAGAATAGAAATTAAGGTTTAATTCAAGATATATTTTCAGAAATTTTCTGTTTAACCTATTTCATAGTTCAATTTTAGTTTGACTTCCTGCCAGAAAGAATTGTTAATAATCTTTAAACATTTAGAAAATTTCTACTGAGCTGTATATTAAGTATCAGGACGTGCAGTGTCCCTGGAGCTCCTTCCCTGAAGATGTTCAATCCCAGACATAATACTCAGTTACAATCTCTAGGGAAGCCTGCTTGATCAAGGAGATTGGACTAAGTGATCCTCCAGCTGTCCCTTCCAGTCTTACCCATTTTGTGATTCTGTGTTTCTGTGATTGTGTCTTTCTTGTATTCTAAGGTCCAGAACCAGATGAAGAACTCAATTTCTGTGATCTCAGAAATGTTTAGTAGAGGGGATTAGCCACTCCACTCAGCTTCCTGGCTGTGATCCTTTTAATGCTTTTAGCAGCATACACTGCTAGTTTATGCCTAACTTTTCACAAACCAAAGGAAATAAGGAGAAAAATTATATTAATAAAACTTAGATTTTGTTTCTATTTTTATTTAAAATTAAACAAACAAACAACACAAACAAAACACAAACAAAATTCAAACAAACTAAAGCAACTAATGCCAACAGAGTTCAAGGTTTATGATATTTTGGGTAAAGCCAAAGTTTCAAAATCCTAAATGATTACCTAGGGCCATCTGTCTTAATTGTTGAAGACATGGTAAGTTGGAAGTTCTCAACATGAATTTTTATTGAGATGATTGTTATGCTTGATTGACTGTTTGGATTCACCAGTTTAAGGGAGACGTTGAACAACTGGAGAGGGTCCAACAAGGGGCTGCCAATATGATTAGATGGCTGAATGATTTGACACATGAAGAAAGATTGAAGAAATCAGGTTTATTCAGCTTATAGTAGTGAAGACTCAGATGGGAACTCCTAATCACAGTCTCTGAGTAGCTAAAAGGGAGTTACAGAGAACTTGTAGAGGTTGTCTTCTCACTAGGCTACAAGGTGACAGGACAAGAGGTGACAGGCATGAGTTACTTCGGGGGAAATTCTGCCAAAATAAAAGACAGAAATTCCTCATTATGAAGATTCAAACATCAGATAAGGTTGCACACAGACAAAACAGAATTTCTGTCACTGGAGAAGCTCAAGATTCAGCTTGACAGGGACCTAGATTAATGCCTTAAATTTTAGCTTTCATATTTTCCAGATTCTGTACTCCATTAGTATATAACTCTGAACTTCATATAAAGTGTTAGCAAGTTCTTCTCACAGTTTAGTTAGACAAAACAATTTTTTTCACCCTGAGAATCAAGGATACCATTTCACCTTGAGGCCCAAATAGTGAACTGAGGAGAGCAATCTGGGAGGATGGGACTTCATAATGTGAAACTGTAATTGGACAATTAACCCCAATATGTAAATGGGCCAAAATTTATAAAAGTGTGAAAACAGACCAGGCATCCATCTTGGGTGAAGTCTCAGCTGAGCTGTTGTATTGCCCAAGGTGTATCCTTTGAAGGCCTTTTAATGAATACCTACTTTATTCCTTTAACACTGTCTAGCCTCTGTTCCAGACAGCCTCTCAAGACATCAAGATCAGCTTGGCCCTTACAAGACGTGTGGAACCAGAGGATTTGCAGAGCTCTTTTATAATCTGTACTTTCTCACGACTCTGTGATGTATATATGATGAGAATTTTATGAATAAACAGAAAACAACTCTGCAAAAGAATTTATAGATTAATGAAGTGTTTCAAAAATATTTTTCCCTCACTGCTTGAAAAATTAAAAATTTGTCCCCACATAACTTTTGATGCCAAAATACTGTTAATATAAATCACAGCAAAAGTAACTCAAACTCAAAAAATAAAAACAATAATGTTTTTATTTATTAAGCTGGTCTAGAAGGAAAAAATAAGTATTTGTGAAGTTCCAATTCAATTTCCCACATTCTGGCTGGTGAGACCAGTAGCCTGTAGTTAGAGGGTAGGGAAGCCAAGCCACTGGGATAACTTTCTAGGGAAGCAGGCTTTGAAAAGATGATTGGAAAAGGGACACAAGTTCTTAGCCTCTGGAGGCAAATCTCATCTAGTGTGAAGAAAAGGTATTCTTCAAGGAAAATTCTATCTGCCAGCCAGGCAAGTGGACCCCAATAGAAAAAGGTATCCTGTACCTGAGGGAATTAGCTGAAATATAAATATGGGAAGGCCTGGCAGATTGACTGTATCACACTCCTAAAGACACCACCAAGGTAAGCACCATGTACTTACAGTGGTGGAAGGAACCACTGGGTAGTTGTAAACATATTCTCTGTTCTGTGTTTCTACCTTAAATACTATCCTGGGCCTTGAAAAGAAAGTTGCATGGAGACATGGCACCCCAAAAAGAAATGAGCCAGAAAACAGAACTAATTTCCAAAGCAACTTCATAAAAATGTGGGCCAAAGATCATGGCATTGAGTGGGTGTACGACATCTCCTGTAAATGCATCAACCTCTGGAAAATCAACCAATGGAACAGACTCTTAAAGTCTATACTGAAGGTAATGGGTACATTTAAGCACTGGGATAGATATTTATCACAATGACTACCAAATTAGTTAACACCAGAAGACCTTGCCAATTGGGCTGATCCTGCCCAATAAAAACTCTTATGTGTTGTCATTACCTACAGTATGGAAACAAAAAAATTTATTACTTTTACAGCTTTGACAGACACTGAAACTGTTGTATTCAAGAGTTTTAACAAAAATATCAATTAATTTGATGAGCTATTTTCAAAGGAGACATGTAAACTGTGTTGTAGCAGACCCCAAAAATTTTGCAGTCTCTACTCTCCTGAGAAAACAGATGAACAGTTCCAGATGCTTTTGTAAAGGAAGGTTGATTCCAATGAATGGAAAAACTTGTACCTTCTTGATCAAGAGATGTTGATCATAAGGTCCTTTGCTGGCTTGTGCCCTTCTGCAGCAGGTTACCCTAAAGAGAACCACCTGATAAAAAGACTACTTTCCAAAATGTGAAAGCTATGGACCAACAAATAGAGTATTTTTGTATTCATTTTATGTTTTTGATAGCTTTCCTTGTTTTTCACTTCCCTGGGAACAGTTAATTAATGTAAATATTTACAGACCAAGGGAGAAAATTAAAATTGCTCTTAGAAGTTAACTCATTGAAGCAGGAAAATGCAGCAAGATGAAATTCATTAGACATAAGTTTAGTTATATAATAATCAGGTGTTCAGTCTAAAATCTTCATGCAGTTTACTCTATAGTCAGCACAAACTCTCAAAGACTATTTCATCCCATGTACTGAGACATTTATCTTAGCTTCATATTAAAAGTACAGGTTTACATCTCTCTACAGTAGAGAAAATCAGAGTGGACAATAACTTTTAAAAGGCTACAATTAGATACCAAGAAACACATACTGCAAGACCTATGAAAGAACTTTTCTTTGCAATAAAAAACTTGTGAATTTGATTTTGAAGATTTGTATACAGCTGCATTTTTGTCTTGCTGTAAAAAAATAATTTTTCTTCTGATAGCTTTTCCCTGATCTGGTGAAAAACTTGATTCCATTAGCCCTCAATTTTAAAAACTGAACTCAGAATCATATTTTGATGCTATATTGTATTTATAACTAAATGTCTGGTTCAATTTTTGGAGGAGCCAAATGCCTAGGCATTTCTAAAAAGGTTCATTGTTCCTTTCTGCATCATTAAATGCTTGTAGAAAACAATTTTCTAGATCTAGCAGCATATTTTAAAATTAGTGCATATATTTATTATGTAACTGCTTTCTCCTTATTTATCCATCCTGAATACACAAAATAATGGCATTTATGCTTCTATTTTACAGTCTATTTGTGCAGGCAGGGGCGGAGGGGAGGAGAATTGAAAAAAGAAAGAGACAGATAGACAGAAATGTGGATTAGCATTACCAAAGTTTTAAAGTTTCATGATTGCATTGACTTCAATAAAGTCAGGCTGATTTGTACTGAGAGTATGTCCCTTATGTTTAATAAGTTTTAAAAAAAATTATGCTGTTTAAAAATAAAATAATGCTGTTTGCTGTACTTGATATTGTTTATGCTTTCATCTTATATTTTTTGCAGGAAAGTTTGATTTTTGATTCTGAAGTAACCTTGAAACATATATTAATATAATGCTTTAGATTAGAAACCTAGGACATTTCTTCTTCCCTCTTCTACTCTGGGGGGAAAAATTAAAAAGGAAAAAAAGTACCAGTTACACATGTATATAGAAATATTTTTAAAATAATTGCATTTGTTTATAAATGTAAGAGAGTTTGACACCAGAAGGGTGGAATGAATAATTCCTGTAGGCTGCACTGAGCCAGCAGCCACAGAATCAGAGAACCAGTCACAGAATGAATAGGATTTTTAAGTGACCATAGTGGATCATCTGGTTCTCCCTGCTGAAGGAGGGTCATCCTAGAACAGAGAAGTACATCCAGACAGTTATTAAATATCTCCAGAGAAGGAGACTCCACAATCTCTCTGGGCCATATATGTCAGTGTTTAGTCATCCACATGGTAAAGTTCTTCCTCATGTTCAAGTGGAACTCATTCCATGAGCTCCATGTCTCTCTTGCCCTCAGGAGCCCAGAACTGGACGCAGCACTCCAGATGTGGCCTCACTGGGGCCGAATCCCTCAGGATTCAGGTCAGGATCCCTCAAACTGTTGGCAACATTCTTCCTAATTCATCCCAGGATACCACGGGCCATCCTGGCTGCAAGGGCACTGCTGGCTCATGGGCAGCTTGTTGTCCACCAGGACTCCCAGATCCTTTTCCAAAGGGTAGCTCCCCAGCAGGCTGGCCCCCAACCTGTACTGGTACATGGGAGTTACTCTTCTCCAGGTGCAGGACCCTGCATTTGCCTTTGTTGAATTGCAGAGTTCTCTGCCCATCTCTAAATCTGTCAAGATCCTTCTAGAGCTGCACAGCCATTATGATTTTTTCCATCATCGGGGTTCTGTATCAAGGTCAAAGGATACACCTTACTAAGTTAGATAACAGTAGCAGAAAATAGAATTATGAACCATAATTCTATGTAATATAATGGTGAGGGCTCCTCAAAGAACAGTCATGTCCTAATATTCTAGATAGAAACTTTGAGATTATAAATTTTATTATCTACTATTTTTTTTTACAATCCTAGGAGAATTAAAAATTATGGTTATGTAAGAAACTATAACATATGCAACTAAACAAGACAAAGCATCAGTATTTGATTTCCTTTCTGTAAAGTGCACTTTTGACAGCCCTATATTTCCCAGGATCTTCCCTGGATCTTACTTCTGGTCCTTCTTTTAGATGGGTAACACATTTTCTAATTTCCAGTCAGCTGGAACCCACCCAGTTACCTGCTGATATATGATTGAAAGGGGCTCAGTGAGCTCTTCTGCCAGCTCTCTCAGTACCCTTGGATAGATTCCACCCAATCCAATAGCCTTGTGCAGGTCTAAGTGCTGTAGCAGGTCACTACAATTTTTACAATGACAATTTTTTCCTGAATAATTGGCACTTCATACTCCTCCCCATCCCAAATGAAAATAGAAACCTGTTAATTCTTTATCCCCTCTTTTAAGATCATGTCATTAATGTTTATAACTTCTCTCTCTCTAAACACAGTTTCCATCTTTTTATTTGAATTCTTCCCTATAAGCATCTTGGAAGGCTCAACAGAAATTTCAATTTAGAAAGCAGGGAGATGTCCTCACTTTTTTACTATGATCTCACAATTCTTTGATATTGTTTGAAGAAACTAGGAAAACA
The DNA here is from genome assembly GCF_051311805.1 of Agelaius phoeniceus. NCBI lineage: Eukaryota > Metazoa > Chordata > Aves > Passeriformes > Icteridae > Agelaius > Agelaius phoeniceus. Next base: position 53,819,358 of record NC_135268.1, read on the forward strand.
GTTATTATGTTGTGGAGGAAACATCTACAGTTTATACTCTTTCAAGAGATCTTTCATTTGAATTAAATCAAACAGTTAGACTTGCTGGCCTGGACATATAAACTGTTAGAAAGGTTAGATTATATCTTTATGGTAGCACAAGCAAAAAAAAAAAATTGGTTCTTTCTATGCTTTACCACTTAGAGCAAGTAGAAATGACATTGACTACACCTCTATTCAAAAAAGTGTTTTATCATAATTTAATCAGGCCAAGGGAGTTCAGCACCCTACAGGTAAGAGCTGAAGATAACTAAATAGCCACAGATTTTAATTGGTTTGTGGACAGAGTCAATCAGCAAAAAATATAAGCAGAAAAAAAGTGACCAACACTGTTCAGGACCTTTACTTGTTTTTCTGCAAGCAGAACACAAGGTTATTAAAACTTAAAGCACCTGGTAACAAATTTTTCAGTTGTGAAGGTCATGCTCTCTTTAATTTAACACTTTTCTTTTTTATTTAACATTTTTCTTTCGAGAATGTTCCCATTATTCTGTACTTTAGAGATCCCTATAGAGAGGAGACCCAATCTAAAGTGAAGAGTTCAACCTTTACTTTTTAAAAACAATATCAGCTAATGCCTGAGTTACAGGGTATAAGTACATTTCCCATGGAAAATTCTATTACAGGAAAACTCAGTTTAATAGAAAAAGGTTTAATAAAATTAAAGAATTGTTTGGAAGAGTGATTATTCAAATTAGCAAAGCTCATGGTGAGTTGTTTTCAGCTCCGGAGACAATGTCCTTCCAGGAATTCAATTGAAACTTTGGGGCTTGGAACAAAAATAATCACTTCCACCCCCATGTAAGATGCAGCAGGTTTATACAGTTCAGTAGTTTATACTGTCATGCCCTCCGGTCAAGCCTTTTGCAAACACTCTATTTAGTTTATATGACAAGGTTTTGGCACTGGGGGAAGGCCAAGGTCTGCCCCTATGGAAGACACAGAAGGTTGTACCTGACTCCACATCAGGACACAGCAGAGCCCGTCATCCAGGCTGGTGATGACTCTGTGTATTGTAAATCAAGGCAAACCCCATCACAGGGAGGAATGATGAGGAGGACTCCATGATATTAGAAGGCTAATTAATTACTTTATTTTACTATATTATATTACACTATATTACACTACATCAAAACTGAAACTGCATAAGCACTCAACTGCACAGAATCTGCTGACCGACAGTCTGGACACATGCTTGGCTAGGGAAACAAAACACCATCACTTTGGATAAACAATCTCTACATTGCATTCTACCTTGGCACAACACAGGCACAGCAAATGAGATAAGAATTGTTTTGATCATTCTCTTCTCTGCTTCTCTCACTGCTTCTCTCAGGTTCAGAGAATGTGAATTCCACATCTATGAAAACACAATTATTAATATTTTTTTTAAAGTTAAGGAGCAGAGAAAACCAGAAATGTTGATAGACATCAGAGGGAGTGCCAAGGCCAGAAAAGCAGAAATAGGAGGTGCTCCAGGGGACGGAGCAGGTATTCACTGTAACCTATCAAAAGTCCATACTGGAACAGAATTTTTGTGAAAGACTTCAGCCCATGGAGAACCCATGCTGGAGAAAGAGACAAGCATGAGGAGGAAGGAGCAACAGACAGAAACTGTGAAGTGCTGATTGCAGCCTTACATCCCCAGAGGAAATGAAGAATCAATCTGGCCTTGAAGGAGTTGAAAGTAAAGAAGTTGAATAAGGCATGGGAAAAGGTGAAGGAGGAAAGATACTACATGTGTCTACCAGAATCTATTTTAGGGGAAAAAAATTAAATTAATTTTACACAAGTGGAATTTGTTCAACCTCTGACACTAACTATTAAGAGATCTACCTGTCTCCACCTAACTCATGAGTTTCCTTATCCTATCTTCTCCCCCTGGAGGAGACAGAGCAAGAGAGCAAGCAGCTGGGCAGGCACCTGTCCCTTAGCCAAGGCTATCCCACTGCAAATGTGGGAGCTGTTATGCACTCAGGAGGTGAGTGTAACACAAAATTTTGTTCATGTCTGTTTATGAGAGGAGCAGTTTTGAAAGCAACCAAATCATTGTTTCATTTTAGTGTGACTTTGGGGATTTTTGCCTGAAGGTTTTTACTTTCGTTTTCTCCTTAATTTAAAATATACATATATCTTATTATATATATGATTTTAAGTGAAAAAGCCCCCCAATTTCTGGATGAAATATGCTACAGAATTTGAAAGAAAATAAAATCACTTCAGATAAGGTAATGTCAGGTATAATAATTATAACACTGCTTAGTCTTCACAACAACTAAATAATGTAATTAAACTGAAGATTATTTCAAAGCTTCAAACAAGATCTTTACAGTCACTATGGAATAAATTTTTTAATAAATTATAAGACTGAGGTAAGGATAGGTATTTTGAAATAAATACTTCTGAACTGGGGAAAAGTGGGGAAAAGGAAGAGTGGGGGAAAAAAAGGAAGAAAGAAAAAATAAGCCAACTCACACATTTTGTCAATAAAAATCCATTATAATCTACCAACCATAGAGATGTTATCTTCAAGGAACCCTCTAATGGTAAATAAATTGTTCTGGAAAATATAGAATGAGAGCATAGTAAATTTGCCCTGTTCTGATTTTGGGCATAACCTTCACTTTTAGCAAACTTTGTGTTTGCTATGCTGTTATATTGTTAACTTTTGCATTTGTTACAGCTAAAACATATTAGGTTAAATCACAGTATTTAATAAGAATTTTTTGTTTGTTTTTATTTTAATTATTGTGCAGCAGATATAATTTTCTAGTCACCAGAACTTATGTGTTTGTCTAGTAGATGAGCTTTTTTATTAGAAGTAATTTTTCTTCTCTAGGAATTTCTACACAATTATTAAGTTATTATAAACTTCTGAATAAATGAAATAGGCTGAGCTCATTTAGTTGGGCTAATAAGGAAGAATTATAAACTTATTTTAAATCAGTAAATCTAATTTACTAAAAAGTTTATATTTGTTTGTTTGTGGAAAGATTATACCTCTGAAGCACATACACACAAAAAATTGACATTGTCTCATGCTTGGGAAAAAGACACTGCTTTGTAATTACACAAACAAAATGAAAAAGATTTGCCAGCAATCGTTCATTTGAACAGCTATGTGCAAAACCTAAAATACTTGGAAAGGAGTATTTTGCTAAATGTTAGTCATGTGTCAAGCAATGACAGGTGAGGTCCACAATCTGAGAAATACATGTAACTTGTCATTTACAAAAGCAACCAGCAGAACCTTTGAATAATTAAGCTAATGGAAAAAGATCTGAAAGAAAAAAACCACAGAAGTCATGCCTTGTTTTCTCAATGAAATCCATCTCTTTACTGAACATTTTGCTGCTCTTTAAAAAAAAAATTAAGATCATCATTATGTTTTCCAGTTATTGTGCTCTTTCAACTTTCTTCCTTGAATGGAAAGTAAAGATTTATTCCAGATTCTTAGTCATTATACTACTTCAGCAGTAAAATTCCAATTAAAAATTTGTTCTTTCTTAAGTCTTAATCTCTTTCTAAGCCACTGTATGGAGCTGGCAACTAGAATTCAGGTTTAACATTTTTACTTTTACTTCCTTGTTTCTTTCTCTGATAAAATTTCATCTAATTTTACTCATTCTTCATAGAAATAGAAACGGACATACAAGAAGTGTGGATCTTTGTATGTGTATTTCTGAGAAATAAAATACTTTAGTGAAGTTTATGCATTTTTTTTTTAAATGATAATAGGGCTGCAGTTGCTTCCAAACATAGAAGTTTGGAAGAACATAGGGCTGCAAACACTTCTAAACAGTGCCAGTACCCACCCTGCAGACATTTATGGCTGACATTATTTATCATGTATTTTTCTTATCAGAATTTATCATGTATTTTTCTTATCAGAAAGGATATAATGTAGGATATAATCTATAGCTTCTCTCTATATTTAATCAAACCCCTCATAATTATACTTGATCTAAATTACAGTAAGTTCTTTCAAAGTTAAAATTATAGTAAAAGTATCAATTTTATTCTAACATTATAGAAAAAAAACCCCAACCCAACCAAAACCCATCCCACCACAAAAGACAAATTATCTGCACAGCCTGCATAAAATGCCATTTAATTCTGTCATACAGAAAGTCATATAACAAACCAAAGTGTAGCAGCTGCATGAAACTGTAGCCCAGTGAATTCAACTTTGCCAATGCTAGTCAGTGCTGTGGGCTTTATAAGGTCCCAGAACTGACCAGGGCTTCCCTTACTCTGAGTTGGGTTTGATTTCCTTCATTTGCCTTCTCCACAATGGGCTACAACCAGAAAACCCTGAAATAAAGAGATATAGATTTCAATCAGAATTTAGGCAAGGTATAATTATAGGTCTTGATTGCAGAGATTCATGTGCTACCATGGGTACATTTGACTGCCTTTGTCTCTTTCACATGGAGAGGTGTGCAAACATACTTCTCTCTGTGAGCTGCACTGCCACTCAGATGAATTTAGAGAACTGTGATGGAGAAGTCTGTTCTTGGTTCCCGCTCAGTATGTGCAGATGACATCATCTACAGCTCTTGTTTTTTCTTGAGATTAAGCAGTTTACCTGCAGGTAACATTCCATTACCTGATAATAGGAATGAAGAACAGAGTTGCTTATATTGCAGCAAAGTCCTTTGGGAGCCCTAAAGACCACAGTGCCAAACAACCTCACAACAGCTATGTGTTCTGGACACAATTTCCCCTTTTCTTTTCTCCCAGAAAACTAACTTAAGGGGTAACATGAAGTTTTAACTAACTGCCACTTCTAGGCTTGTGTGGGCACTACATGCTATACCTTCTAGTTTTATTCATGTATTTTAACTGCTGTGTCAGTGAGCAAAGTTTGAAATACTACAGTTATTTTCTAAAACTTTCTTGCATCCAGTACCAGAATAATGTGATTCCTACCAGAACTATGAAATATGCATACTTATTTCTATCCTACCCTACCTTTCTTCCCCATTCATTCATTCATTCATTCATCCATCCATCCATCCATTCATCCATCCATCCATCCTTCCGTCTCTGGAGATAGTCAGAATCAGTAATTCACAGTTAATCTCATTTTCTTCAAACAATATCAGAGAATCAACACATGCAGAATTGTAGATAGAGAAATAGTTGTTTTATCCTGGAAGAGTTCTCTGTCATGCCTTCGGCTCTTCCTAGCCGAGAGTTCCTACTGAAGGATAAAAATGACTTCTGTTTCAAGAGTTCTAAGGACTTTGGGACTTACTAAAGCAGATTAATAGAAAATTTCATTAAGTAGCAGAGTAGTGGTCCTGCTCCCTGTTTGGAATAATTTACACTTTTCTGCAAACTGTAAATGAAGTTGTAAAGTACAAATAATGCAACTGTGTAAGACAGATAAGCAACAGAAGCCAAAAAAAATTTTATAATGTGTTGGGAAAAAGTCTTTCTTGTATAAAAAAATGGAAAACTTGATAAGTATATCCATAGTAATTATTAAATATAACCAATATCTATATATTTTTTATGTCTTGGCAGGATTATAGGAGTTGCTTATTAAGTCAGTGGATGTTTGCATTTGATTTTGTCCTTTTGGCACATATGAAATAGAGTCAAGTGCAATATGAAAATGGGCCCACCGTATCAATAATATATGTCATATAGTACTTAATATTTATAAAAGCAATTTCAGCTTAAAATCTACCTTTGGCTTAATGATCCTCAGGTGTAACACATTCAGTTTAGGTTATGTTCATATATTTCCAATTAAAATAATGAGTAATTATATTTACTACTTTTGCATCTTTTAAAGGATAATCAAGGTCCCAGTCCTATGGTCATGAAAAATATTTCTGCTGCCTCTGCTAAATAAAAGAGCTATGCCTTAAATTGATTATATTTTCCTCAACTCAACTCTTTTCATTGGTACTTCAAGACCATTTTGAAACACAAATATTAGTAAATTGAAATTATTCCTAGGTAACTTTTGAAAAATACTGTTAGTTATGTATATTTTTAAGTTAGAGCCACAAAAAAACCCCATGAAACCAACAAACCCAAAAAAACCCCAAAAATCCCCACAGTTAAAAAAAAAAAGAAAATTCACTCTTTTGACAGGAATTTTCTTTTTCTATGTTACTGATATTTTGCACTTTGAAATTGAATTTTTTTTTTTTAACCAAACCTGCTGAAGGAATATAATTATGAGGAACAACTGTCTCTGCTTCTTGACTTAATTGCTTCTTGACTTATTTTCATTGTTTATTCTAACACTTTAAATCTTTTCATCCTAGGGATTTGGATCACAGATAACATTTGGCTTATCTTCTGGCTGTGAAAACTTTAATTTTGGATTTTCCATGAATGAAATTAGAAGTGACTGATAAAAATTATATTAATAAGTACCAATAAGTAGTCTGACATTAAATACTTCCAATTTAAACCTTCTTTTCAGAAAAACATTTTATTGTCTATCTTCTGTTTTGCAGCAGATTTCCCTTTCAGCTGAAACATGTATAAAGGAATCCAACACAAAAAGCCTTTTTGCAGAGTTCACAGATATAATTTGTTACAGTAATAGTTTGATGGCAAATTGAGAATGCCTTAGAGAGCTTCAAAGTAAGTTCATTTACTGCCTTTGATTGCATTCCCCTAGAGTTTCAATGTGGAATAGGTTAGGGGAACAGTTTGGAAGAAATCCATGTGGACTCAAAATAGGTAATTATTACCCAATGTTTCTATTCATATTCCTAGATAAATTCAAGGGCATCACAAAACGACCAAAGACACTTAAAAGCCTCAGACTATTACATTATATAATTTTATTACTTAGTCAAGGTAAGATCTCTCAGCTATGCCTAAATGTTTTATTTGTTTTTCCTTTTAAAGCAACTTTTTATTTTCATTTCCTCTCGTCAGCTCTCTTCAATGATTTTTAAATGTTAATTGAATTAAATGACAATTATTTTGTAATATTTCACACTTCTGCAATTCAGATCAGCTGACTTTATAAACAGCTATAAGCAGAATATCCATGGCGTATGGGACTTCAGGTCATACATATCGCCTTTACTTAGAGTCAGAAAAATGAACTTATCGAAACTGCTACAGAGGTTTTAATATCCTTAGGGATTGTGACTATGCAGTGGAATTCTCTCAAAGGTGCAGTTCATTTCCTTCCAGCATTGTACTATGGAAGAGCTGCTACAAAGCAGCTGAACTGAGTCCCAGATTTGTATCTCCTTAACTTCAAAGGAGAAGCCATTATAACACAACCATTTCCTTTTGCAATGATGCTTCAAATGCATATTAAAAGGAAATTATACTTGCCCCAAGCCCCACTTCAATCTCATTTTAATTGATAGTCATTGTTTGTATTAGAGAAATGTACGCAGATAATGAAGTTACAGACATGAATGTCCCTTATGGAGATATGTTAAGACATAAAATGGGACTTCATTTAATCGTCAGGGTCTTTTAATTTGTCTGGAGAACTAATAAATATTGTCTTCAGAGGTGAATTGAATCCATCTCAGATAAAATTGCACAGGGATTTGGTATGTGTCGAAATGTGTATCAGAGAAGTATTCTGAGCACTGAGAAGAGACTTAAACAAGGAATAAAAAGATTTTTTCGGTTTATTATTGTGATTATAGGCAAGAATGGGATGCAAATTTCTAACTGTAAATCTCTACTGTGAGGGAACACTTTCATGTAGCCAAGAGGAAGAGACTATCACTGCAAACAACAGACAGGATTTGACCTGAGCAATAGCAAAAGTGCAACCAAGCACAAGCACAAGCAAAAAAATCTCAATGCACTTTAGTTACTCATTTCTTACCTCTGTCTTCATGTTTTTCTTCTCTCAAGCTTTTTTGATGGTGCACATCAAAGTGTCATTTTTAAAGAACCGTTTTGTTCTTCAATTTTGAGTTCCAAGTGGCTGACATTAACAAAATTAAAAATTGAAGTGGTGACTAAAATATTTGTGATTTGTCTTTGTTTTTATACATCTGCTTAGTATGATACAGCTTTAAAGAAACTAGCTATGAGTTGTTTTCACAGACAACCTTAATTAACACTTTGGATATTTTTCTTTAAAACATTACCACTTGAAATTATGGGTTATTATTCTCATATTAAAGAACAATGTTTATGAAAATATAATATATATTACTTTGTTCCAAACACCACTGAACAAAACCTTAGTGCAAAGAAACCATAAAACCACAATCATTGTCCATGGAATTTTATATTTTAGTATAGAAAATCAAATATTCACAATCTTCAAGAAAAAGGCAGAGACTCCTATTATCCATAAGGATTTCCTGTAATGCAGATGCTTTTGGTTTCTTGGAATACCCTATCTGTTTACTGACACTAAAGGATTTTGGAACTCAGCAGTGAGTAAGTGGAATGAAAGTTGTGCAAAGACATGTTTTAGAATGATTAGAAAATATAAAAAATTAGAAATTTCAGAGTATTTAATGATATCTTTTTTGTCAGAGAACATTTTTGCATTCCTTTGTGTTTGATTTGAGAGAAAATTTCTAAGTTCCTTATCTTTAGTTCCAAGACTGCTTTACTTTCCATTTCTTACATATTCTAGGAATTGCATATCACTATTTTAAATCCTAACAAACAGAGGAAAATATATTATCAATAATAATAAAGATGATAATAATTATGATAATAATAATAATGGTAGTAGTAATTGATCTGTAAAAATTCAAGAGAGATATCTGAGAGTTCAGGATCACATTTTTCCTTTCTGTAAGAACAGCACTAACACAACTGTATGTAACACTGCACTAGGAGTTCCATGGCAGTATATGGAGGGCTGCAGAGTTGACTTCAGTGAGAAGAGACCAGGGCTGCCCCATGCCAGAGAGAAGTGATTCTGCAATGGATATCAAGCTCAGAGAATAAGCAGGGGAAGTTAGGGATCCACATGGCAGAACAAGTATTCCCTGCAGTCCATGGTGCAGCAGTTGGATATTCCCTGACCCACAGAGATCCCAGGCTGGAGGAGACCTTTTTCCTGAAGACCTCAAACATATTGGAAGGATCCATCCTGCAGAAGTTATCCTTACCCCTACCATCCTCCCTGTGCCATTCTTGGCAGAGACTGTGACCAGGGAAGAATAGAAAAGTTAGGAATGAAGGAGTAAACTTGAATGTTGGCAAAAATGGAGAGGAGGTGAGGACCTATTTAATTGTTTTTTAACACTCCTGCTCTGGTTTTATTTGGTAATAAATTATTCTTCATAAAACTAGAGAATGATTGAGGTTGGAAGGGGCCTCTGGAGGCCCCTTTGTTCTGTTTTCACCTGCACAAACAGGGCCAGCTACAGAAGGTAGAATGGTTTGGTTGGAAGAGACTTTTAAAAGTCATCTAGTCCAAGCCCAGAGCAATAGGCCAAGATGAATCCATTACACAGTTATTCCACTGCATTCTCCTGTTTATTTGTTGATATTCATTGTGCTTTTTCTTCAGCGATAAATTTTTTTTGAACAAAAAAGCTCTGGTTTCGATTGATATCATCATATAATAATTTAGATTGGAAAAGAACTCTAAGATAATCAAGTCTAATTCTTCACTGAGCACTGCCAATGATGAAACCAAGATCTTAATTCATGTCTAGGAATCCTATAAATTGGTTTTTAGTCTTCAGACTTGAGGCCCTGTACAGTCCCAGCTTGATGTCCATGTTTCTATATTGCATTTAATTGCCATTTATTTTTACCTTGATATCCTAAATCAGATAGACAGACATTATCAGCCTGTGGATCTTTGGAAGCACTGAGCAGAGAAAAGGCCAAGAAGGAAACCTAATAATGAAACTCAGTTTTTGAGTATATTTTTGCTAACAGACTCTCGAATAAAGTTGTAAACTTGAGCTTAGCATTCCTTGTTACTGAGCCTAGAGAAAGGAAGAGTAAAACATCTATTAACTTCTCCAGTCAATTTGCACTAGCAAGATTGTTCCAATGGTAATCAAGCTGCAGAACCACAGTAAGAGGACTATTAACTGAAAACTATATTATACATGCATTTTTTGGGACAGTTGGTTCAAATGGTTCATGAAACTATATTTTTGTTCTAAATGACACCATAAATGAGACAATGCCTTGCTTTTCTCACATTTTCACTTTTTTTTTTTTAGAACAACTGACCAATTATTAACGAGATCATCTTAATGAGACCAGTTGCATTTTCTTTATAGGAAAGTACTTTTGCACTATGTCTAATACTAAAATTTTGGGAAAATTATTTACATTTAAATTAAAAAGAATTTGATAGAAAGAGGGGAAGCCTTTTGAGAAGCAGCTTGGTTTGTTCAGCTTAAAGGAGACTGAGGAAAGACCTCCTTTCAGTCTACAGTTTCCTCATGAGGGGAAATGGGGATGCAGATACTGATGTTTTCTCTCTGGTGACCAATTTTAGGACCTGAAGCTGTTTTAGGGGAGACTTAGGTTGAAGATTAGGAAAAGGTTCTTCATCCCGAGGGTGATTGGGCACTTCAACAGGCTCCCCAAGGAAGTGGTCACCAAGCCTGCCAGAGTTCAGGAAGCATTGACACAACCCTTTGAGGCACATGTGACTGTTTGGACAGTCTTGTTGAGCCCCACATCTGTCACTTCCCTGATAACCAGGGATTGCTGTCTTAAACAAAGTGTTTTCATTCCAGATAAGGGAAAAGGCTGATAAGAAGCAGATCCTGCAGAGATGGGGTAATGCTTTTTATCATGCTAATCTCCTCCCTTCAGATAAGACACAACTGCATCTGACAGTGTAAACTCCCTTCCATGTGGAGATACCAGGGTGTTCCCACACAAGACCAAATGTAAGTAGCTTGACAAACTCTTTGTTGCAGGGCCCCATCCCCATGGATTAAATCGCAACCACCACTCTGCACACAGACATCAAAATAGAAAAGATCATCAGTGAATCCACAGGAGGCAATCTGTTCTACTATCTTCTCTTGTACTTCTCTTTCTATCCCTATATATTTTCTCCATGATATTTTTATAGCAAAGAACAAAACCAGATACATACCTCCTTTCTGCTGCAACCAGATTGCTTTAAAATAAACCTACCTCATATATACACTGGTCATTCAGTGTTATTTCACTTTAATTCACCCCAAGGGATCTATTAACACCAGCCTCAGTTACTCTGCCTAAAAGGCAGGTCATAACAACGTGGTGTGGGTCTTGGGGTTGTCCTGAGCAGGGCCAGCAGTTGCTCTCAATGATCCTTCTGATCTAATAATTATCTTAAAAAAGAGGCCAGTTTATAGTACATTTAAAATTTGCTTTACAAAACTGGTATATTTAGTGCTTATCTTTATTCATGTGGAGGTTAATGAGAATCTGGCATCAATTTAAGAATTAATACCTAATCAAGCAAGACACCTGAGGCTGAGTAACTAGCAGGTGTTTCTTGAATTGGAACCTTAATGGCCCACCAATCAATAGAGTGCCATAAGTGTATTTCTTCTGCAATTCCAGTCAGAGCAGATGTGTTTAAACAGAAACATAAGTGTGCAATAATTAGCTTATTCAGTGTGACTAGCAACAGTTATCAGTTCAAAGGACAGAGGATACAAAAGTAAGGAAGCTTTAATAGAATACATGGGTCCTAATCATTACCCTCAAATTAAATGTTTTCTCATGATGAAAATACCTCTAAATGCGTGCAAAGGATTTAGCTATTTGCTATGTATAGTATATTTAATTAATTTTCTCACTGATAAAAACTAATAACTACCCTGAAATTTAAACTTTATACACAGAAGGATCTGTATTGGAAAGGGCCTTAAAGATCATCTCCTTCAAACCCCCTGCCATGGGCAGGTGGCTCAAAGTGAGTGCAGGCCACATTGTAAGATCTGCCTCTTGAATGCAGTCAAAAATGATCTGAAGGCTGTGGGGCAGGAGGCTGAATAACAACACTGGGGTTAAAAGTCATTCTTGTTTTCAGGAATTCTCAAGTAATGCTTATTAGGACAGGAGAGGGTGGTCAAACACTGGAACAGGTTTCCTGAAAAGATTGTCAGTGCCCCAGGCTTGCCAGAGTTTAAGAGGCATTTGGACAACTTTTGCTCTGGTCTGAAGCGGCCAGGCAGTTCAACTAGTTGCTCAGTCTTCTAGTGTAAGAGGAAGCCTGAAGAAATGTTAATACTCCTTATCCAGACTGCTGTTAGACAAGAGAGTTGATAGAAAGAGTATTTTAGGACTAGCTGAATTAGAACAAGAATATCCTTTCTAAACCAAACTACCTGAAGCAATAACAAATAGAGTTTAGAAAGAAAAAAAGATTGCTTACATTTCTAAATACTTCAGACACAAGAACTGGAATTCTGAGTACTCCATGTATATATAATAAGTGACTAAAAATACATAAAATACTGAATAAAATAATTCTGTTGCTTGAAGACAAGGTTTGAGTTTCAGCTGGGATGCCTTGAGATTTTAGCCGTCCTCATTGCTCTCTTAGACATGACACAGGACCTGTGTGAAACCCATATACTTCTAGAGTGGCATCTGATGGCAAGGCGGAATAATATTTTTTCATTTTTTTGGAGACCAAAGCCCACCTATTCTGACAGGAGTGACGGCTTTATACACTGATCAATATAATAAAGAGGGGCGTTTTTTTGTTTTTTTGTTTTTTTTAATTACTTTAAAAATATTTAAAAATACCTTTTTCTAATGTAATTGCAAAAACTGAAATCTGATTTAGTCTCCTCTTTAAACAAATTAATTCAACATAAATTTTTCCTTTGTCTACAATTGTTTCAGTTACTGTACCTAAAATTGGGAAATCAGAAACTTTTCTCTGTGGATCTTCCAAAATTCAGACTTCATGAGGTGTTTTTATTTAGTGAGCAACAGACTGACTCAAACATTTTATTCTATTTAGTCTGAGTAAGACTGCTTTAAGAATTATCTCAACTGAAATTGTTAAATTTAAGAGGTAGAATCAAGAAAAGAGTAAGTGTAGTAATATCAGCCATTGTGAGCCTGCTTAATTTGTATGAATTGTCTTTAATGAAAGAGTATGCTTGTTTTCTTCTTGTACACTACTAAGACAATTAAACAAAAAGAAAACAAAAATTATTGATTTCAGAGAAGACATTAGGGTATTTTAATGGATAATCTTATAAGGAATTAAGGTAGAAATTAATCCTTAAAACCTCAGAGAAGTTAATTTTTATGGACTATATAACTCCTAATAGGGAAAAATGTTTACTGTCATAGAGTAGAAATTAAAACATTAGAAAGCACTTTGCTGACAACTGGCAATTTTTTTTTTCTGCAGTCTGGACACATTTGTCAGCTATACTAGGTAAGGTTCACAAAGATAGAGGTCTTTATGTACCTAAACTGCTCTACTTTCCAGGGAACTTAAGGCACCAATTTCCAATGGGATGCACAACAGGACTTAGACACTTAAAAGTGGATGGAGCACCTCTGCTATGCAGAAAGGCTGACAGAGCTGGAGTTGTTCATCCTGGAGAAGAGAAGGATCTGGAAAGGCCTCACAGACTTCTTCCAGCACCTGATGGGGTACTAAGAGAAAGCTGGAGAGGAAGTGTTTGTAAGGGCATGTAGAGATAAGGCAAGGAGTAATGCCTTCAATTGAACAGGGGTGGGTTTAGATAAGATATCATGAAGCAATTCTTTACTGTGAGGGTAGTGAGACATTCAAAGAGTTTGCCCAGAAACGTTGTGAATGTGCCATCCCTGGAGTTCTTACAATGTATCATTCTTTCTCTGAGTAAACTATGCTCTGCTTAGGAAAGCAGGTCAAATAACATAATGGGAGTGAAGCTGAAAAAACCTGTAATAAGAACTGAACTGATCTTCATGGAGCTAGAATGTCAACCTAAAATTTGGTTTGAACTGATTAGATAATTTCATGTATCACTTGAAAATTTTCTTGGTATATGCATACTTGAGGTCAGCAAAACCTAACCATTAGTTTAATTACAAAAGAAAGCGCATTTCTTGGCAAAGTGATTATGTATAACAGAAAGAATAAATTAGACCACTAGAGTTAGTTAGTAAAGGGTTTGTAATAAAGATACTGATGCTTCTTAAATTAGAAGCCACAAAGTCTGAACAAAAAAAAATTCTGCAGTGTTGATGGTATTCATCACAGAATTTTAAATGGTTACAAAACCCACATATTTAGTACATTTGGCAAGTGAATAAAGATCAATTCAGAAGAATAAAAAAAATTCACAATATTTTCATTTAGGGGAATTTGTTTTATTTGTTTAGGACAAAAAAAGGGATCAAGATTCTCCTCATATAAAATATTTTGAGTTATTTCTAGTTTTCAAAATACAAGTACACACTATTTCAAACAGAGGAAAGCTGTGAAACACATATGTATCTCAAAAGCCATTAACATGAGTTGAAATATTCCTCCTCAATTTTGATGCAAAATTTAATTTACTTTAAAAAAATCATTATAATTTTATTGAAATAATGATCATGTTTCTGTTTGCACAGGTAATTTGCTTCCATTATTCACCTAATTATTAAAAAATAAACAAATTTTTATTTAGCATTTGTTAAGCATTTAAACAAATCAGTGCTCAAAATTAATTTTCCATAATTCTATGAGATGCTAAACTAATGACATTTTATTTCTTGGTAAAAGTACCTGGTATTTAGATTTTGGTACTTTTTAGCAACATAGTGGTCCTTTTAATAAATCTTTAGACTGCATTGAGCGCCTTTGAATACTGAAAAGTCCTCCCCCTCAAAAATGTTAGTAATTTTGTTTTTTATTTATTTAGTCAAATATAAAGAGTAATTTGAGGAGACATACAAAAACTATATGAAAGGAGTATTCAAAGATCCATTAAAAATTTGGTATTTTCTCCTTCATACTGTCTGGTTCTTTTTTTGAGAATTTTTAGAAGAACTATGTCATGGAAGAATATAACATAGAGAATATCCACCAGAGCCTTTCAATTTTTGATGGTTCTGTCACAGAACACAACAGATGAAAGAGGAAGAGACCAGAGGGACTGAAATACACTGAGAAAATATTTTTTGAGACCTTGATTCTGAGAAATCCTTTTATAATATAGGACTTTGAATAGTGAGAGGAAAAAATTGAACTGTTTCAATACACTGAATGAATTGTAAGCATTCTTGAAGGGTAAAAAAAATGAAGGCCAAATCATGCTGTACTTCTGTCAATTCAAAGCCCATCTGTGATGTTTCCTGTCTCTATCACATATATGTTCCATAGCTGTACCTTGAGTACTTTGCCCTGTTGTAACTGCTGTACTGAAAGAGACAGAAAATTGTTCTTTGTTACAGTTGTTTTGGAAAGCAAACAAATTCTACTACAATGTCCTATGAACTACACAAGACTGATAAGAAATAATTGAGATTATTGCAGAATTAATTTGATCAGTAAGTCTCATTTTCTTAAGAAAGTAACGCTTCACAACAATATATTTATTTTTAAAACAGTGAAAACACTGAAATTAATTGTTTCATATCCTTGCTTCATTTAAATTATTTTGAAATATGCGGTTTCATCTTTTTCTTTTGTTGTAATAGACTATTACATCAAAGTAATGCATTTCCACATTATCTTATATGAGTGAAACATCAAATGTAGACAGAATTGGCAAGCATTTCCCCTTGATTTCAAAAGGAACTATTAGAATATGTCTAATATTGTTTCTTTATAGAAACCTAGGGTATGAAAAGAAAAAAGAAAAAAAATTGTATTTTCTTCCAGTTTAGAGTTTAAATTACTCCTCCACTGCAGAAAAATATGGAGTTTTTGGGATGAATTTCAAAACTATGTCAATAATGACATAGACCTGGAGATTCAGCAAAGATGACACACTGCTATTAGGTTGTTTCCAACTCTTCTCATATTTGCTATAGCATAAGCATTAACATATTCAGTCTAATATACCCATAATGGATTGCAGCTGTGAGATAATCTTTAGCGGTATGACTGGTACTTGTCACTCAACAGAAAATCATAGGTGTGGTTTTTGGATACGCAGGGAAATGTTTCTGTAAAACCAAACAAAACCCCAAACAAATAATAAACAAAACTGAAAAAATCCCCACTGAAAATCATAATATGAGATTGATTTTTCCTTTTGTTCCTTTTGGTTTTGTCCTAGTTTTAAAACTCACCAAGAAAATTAAACCCACTCAAAACACCACCTTTCAATAGGGGAGGGAAAATACAAGGAGGGATTATAAATTTGCAATAATAAATTTACGATTTATGACTGACTGAAGAAATCACAAAAACCACAGCAGTATTAATAAAATATTGTACAAAAGAGAAATAAATATCCACAAAAAGGGTATTCACCAAAGACAGGATGGTGACCATTCCTGCCCTCTGTGCCACATGGGCCCCTTGGGAGCAAAGCCAGAATATTCGGCAGGAGGGTCTTACACGGGATCACATGGCTCAAGAAAAAAAGCAAACAATGTGATGAAACACTTTCTGTCATTAAAGCCCTCACCCAGCAGAAAACAATGGAAAATGGGCACAGCAAAATTTGGAAGGCTATTTCGTTCAGAAGGAGTGACGTTTCTAAGCTGCTCAGTCCATGCCACCTGGCAGGGGCTTTCACTGGCAATGTGAATCAGGCAGAGGCTGGAGACTTGTGGGAGACTCCCTCTCCATAGGGAGCTCAACATTTCCACCTGCAGTTTTTACAGGGCACAAACCCAATCCCTTCTCAAGGGAGTAAGATAAAAAGTCCCTCTTCTGCAGCTTGGTGTTCCCTGCCAAAGACTGTCCCCACCATGGTGATGTGTGTGGTGTGGAATAAACAGCTCTAAACCTCCACCAGTTATCCCTGTACCTGGGGCAGCTTTATAAGAAGTTCTTCATATTTCATGGAGAGGACCTAAAGCTCTTGTAAGATCAGTTCTTACAAAAGGAAAACCCACCCTACTAAAACATCCAAACTCCTTCTAAGCACACACAAGTGTATTAAATATCAATAGTCAGAATGTGTTCACTTACTAAGTTACCAAACAGGAAAATGCTGAGTGAGCAGGGAAACCATAAATTAAAATACAATAATATTTATTAACAAAAAATGGAGCTGCAGTAATTGTGTGACACCAACCTTCAAAAAAAAAAAAAGCATTGCCTCTTTAAGACAGCAGCAAAAATTCACAATAAATTCATTATGATTTTAAAAACTTCAGTTTTATTTCTCTAAGGAACATAGGGAACACAATGTTCTCTATTTTTTCAATTTTATAAAAAATGGCAATGTTTGTACTTAATAATAATCCTTATGTGAAGTATATATATGGATTCCTTACAGAATACTTTTAAAATTGTTAAAATGAGTTAAAATATGGATCTCAACCTGGTACATTTTCAATATTCCTGTGAATAGCAATAATTTTTACTTTATTACAAATATTCATAATGATTCAGTGTAAGATAATTTTATGAGAAAATGGATGTCCTTCTCATTTCTGAATAACACTATTGTCCCATTTCAACAGTTGAATAATGCAGTTCAAAATGCAAATTACTCTTCTTTGTTCCTTTAGATTTATGCCAAATATTACTGTTAAAAGTCAGATAGTTTTGCTATGAAAAGTTATAAAAAAAAGCCAGTGTAACCAATTATCTGTATTTTTCCATGTTCTTAGCTGATTTTCTCATTTTGAAAGTACAGGGAAGTTACATTGTCTTTGTACCTTATGTGTTATATATTTTGTTCCTATTTGATTTGTTATTTGTCAAATCTGTGATTAAATAGATTAATCAAAAATCTGTGATTAAATAGATATATCAAAACCATGGTACTTTAAAGAGTTATCTTACACTCTCAGGAAGTTATTATTTTTCTTAAAAAATTATCATTATTTTATTCAGTTGTAACTGCATCTACCTAATTTATGATATGGCTTGTTCTTAATGTCTTTAAATTTAGTGTCTTTTTATAGTGTTATTTTTATATTTGGGGGACAGACAACTTTGATCTGTATGGAAATGAAAATAAGTTCATATTAGCTGTGCTAGAATCTTGGACTAGGTTGATCACAAAAGAAAAATCTTTCAGCTTAGGTTTTAAAGCTTTATTTATATTGCTTGAAAATAATATTAGAGTACTTGGTAGGTACTGTCAGTATGTTTTTCTTGAAGAATTTTGGAATCACGTTGATCATATTCACAATCTTGGCTTGAAATATGCAAAAAAAGAAAAAGAAAAAAAGTCTTTGAGGAGGAGATAATATTCATCTATTTTGATTATGGAAATATGTGTGCCCTATGCTGCTTCTTTCATAACCCTTCAGAGTAGTCATTTTCTATTTTCTGTTCTCTGTGGAATGACATTAGTGCTGCATTCCAGAATCACCACATAATATCCTTTGTTGCTGCTCCATAGAGAAAGTAGCAAGTAAGTGCAATAAGGTAATTATAATAAGAATTGTCAAGAATATTACAATGATTTATGTCTGTGAATAAAAATTTACCTTTCTTTCCACAAAGATCTTATGATTGTCTCTAGTTCAGAAAACACTTTACTATCTTGCTCACTTTGCAAATCCTATTGACCCCCCTCTCCGTAATACTTCATATCTTAAAAAGCTTTCAAGGCTTTGCCTCCTTGACCTTCATTGTCCTTCCCTGACCTGGATTGACATGATACCCAGAAACACTTCCTTCACGCATGCTGAATGCCTAATGACATACATCTTTCAATAATTTATTCCTGTGCAACACTCTCTTTTACAATATGCCTTCACAAAACATATCAGACAGTATAATTTAATCATCAGTAATACTTAGCAGAATGTATTGAAATTATTAAAAAAGATTATGCTTATTCAGCTTCCGTCTTCTATCAAGTGTGACTACCGTGTCATAAGGGAATGCAAATGACTTAATTTAAAAAGTTTTACATAAATGATTTTTATGAATAGCTTTTAATTTCAACAAATAAGAGAACAGGTGGATATTTCCTTAGAATACTGATTATGAAATAAAACCATAGTGTCTTAGCTGTGTAGGCGTATTTTAGGCATTTGTAATAGATGTGAGGCTGAAACAATATTTTTGCTAAGGGATGTTATGAGGTCTCTGACTCTGGCAGGCTTTGGGGCCCAGGTGTTTCTCAGTCCTGGCTGCTGGAGCTCAGCCTGGTGCCCTGGAGGCCTGGGAGTTGTTTTCCCAAGCTGATGCATGCAGCTGCTTCTTTCCCATTTGGAGACAGAGAATCTGAGCGTGCATTCCAGAGACCCACTCCTGCACACGCTGGGAACACTGACATGGCTGCCTGCAGTGGGGACTGGACAGGGCACTGTCTTCATCAATCCCCAAACATGGCACCACCAGGACTCACAGAAAACACAAGTACAGAGAAAGATGTCTCTAAAACATAAGTACAAATAGCCAAGTACCTTTTCTCCACCCCAGCTGATGGGTACTGGGGTTCACTAGTGAAAATAGACACACACACACCCACTCATTCTCTAGGTTTGCAAGCATGTTCACATGCTCATGTATCCCTAAAGTAGCACAATTCCTGTTTCCAATACTTCTGCCTGGATCTTAAGCCCTCTTACTCACTCCATTGGTGTTCGACTCACTGTCTGATCTAGCCTGATGGTCACTAGCAAACACTCATTTCAAAGGTACTCCACATATTTGTGCATCTTTCCATGAGCCCCTTCCCTGCCTGAAAACTCTGCCTGGACCTGGATCCTCCTATGCTGTGTGGGATAGCTTAAATATTCCTAGTAAATTAGATGCACTCCCACCTCCCAGGTTGGAGAAAAACACCCTCCTCTTCTGACAGCTGCTGACCCCCAGGCAGACGCTGTCCCAATCCAGTGGCTTGCACCATGGACACAGACCCTGTCAGTCCTGGCACTCCAGTTCAAGCTCTGAGTTCACAGCAGTCTCTCCAGTTGTAGTCTGAGCACTCACACATGGGACAAACGGTGAGATTACAAAGACAGTTTAGAAAACATCTGGTAAGAAGGCAGGATAGACAGTGATGATTAGGCACAGGGCTTGGTCAGACCAATTTCCTGATGACTTGCATACACACAACTGGCTCCTTTTATTCTTCCTCTTACCGTGCCCCCTCCTTTTCTAAGTCTCTGGTCCCCTCTTTTCCTCTCCCTTTGAGCTTTCCTAAACATCCCTTAGTAAGTCTTGCAGAGTGCCACAGCCTGCCTTGAATATCCCTATACTTTCATTCTCTTGCCTCCCTGCTCTCCACAGCTATGGACTCCAGAGTGACAGCCTCCAAAGTTAAGCCAGGAGTTTCTTAATGGGCCATCAATTACCATTTCAAGAGCTTTGGTCTTCAGTCCCCCTGTCACTTGTCTGTCAGATTGGTGTCTCTGTCTGTTTCATTCATCACTTTGACTCCTGTTGAAGTGGAAAGGGATTTTGATCTGATAACCTAAATGAAGCAGATGTTCTCACATTTCACGTTCCATCACAGTCTATTAATGGGAAATTTATTACATGGTTTTAATAACACTGGTTAATAGGTATGTCTGCAAAAGAGATGTGCTTGCATTTACAGTCAGTTACTGAATTTGCTGAACAGAGGTATATTAAAAAAAGTTATGAAATTTCCAGCAAAATGGAAGGAAAAACAAAATAACAATTTTATCAAACAATTAAATTTCAGATGCACAATGATAAACATTGTTACATCTTAAAAAATTTATGTACTGTGTTCTTTTCAAAGGCAGAATATTCTTACAATATTAAGGGAAATAAAATTTTGTACATGGTCTTTGAACTGAATGCAATTAAAATCCTTAATATTTTCTAATATCTAATATCATTTTACATTAGAATCACAACATGTGCATCATGGTTAGTTGCTTACTGTCCTTTTTTCACACATTTTTCGTAAAGGAGGATGACTTATGACAAGCACAAAAGGCTAAATGGAAGTATGTGAGTCCTCATTTAAAGTTTTTTCACTTAAATATAGCAATATATGGATGATGGTGATTTCACCTTTTTTTGTGCTGTGAGTTGAAACTTTATTTTCAGGTTTTGAACCTTCTATCAGAATTCAGGAGGTAAGATTAGTGCTTTGTATTTTGTTGAATACTATACTGTCTTTTTTAACTTAAAGCTGTATGAAGGGCTTCTATTAAAAAAAAAAGGCCAAATAATATTGAGTGCTAAATGCAAAATTAAAAGCAAACAAATAAAATAACCCACAAAAAGAAAAAAAAGCCCAAATAAATAAAATAAAAGACCTAGATGCAATATAAAATTATCTTCAATAAAATAGTATTATACAATGCCATTTAGTCATACTGTAAAGATACATTATTTATGGGAAAGCTAAAGAGAGTATCTGACAAATCATTCATTACCTTCCTGAATGTATGTTTATCAGAATGTGTTCAAATACTACAGCAAGTTTTGAACACTTTCTTGATGGGAGAAAGTTAAGCAAGCTGAAGAGAAGAATTCACCACTGTCTTTCAGTTCTGATTTTACAGAAGTACTGTTAAATTGCTTTTTAAAACAAACCTTCAATTAAATTGTCCAACTTTCTACTTCACCTTAGATATAAACCATAATGTCAGTTTGGTTGTTCCTATAATGTAAGTTTTGTAACCATGAGGAATATTTCACTAGGTGAGTCAAGCATAAAACTGGGTGATCTTTATGATTTTCATATATTTTTCTCAGACAAATTAGAATCTCTTATTTACACTAGTATCAGAAATTTTTCATAACAAAAGTAACCCACAAAAAAAAAGTTCAGCTATGACATTTCAGCACTGAATTTAACTAATAAAAATGTAGATTATGTCCTGTAGAAAGATACAGAAATAAGAACTAGTGAAATGGTACAGTTTTGTGACTAAAAGAAAATATTTTTCATGTAAACGGTACTTGATGTTAACATCCTACTCCAAATATGAAGTGAGAGATAGTAGGATAGTTATTAAAAGGTGTTTAAGAATAAACTCAAATAATCTTAGAATAATTTGGAGTGTGCATGTCAAGGTGACTTTACATATTTTCTTACTGAAATTCTCATAGCCTAATAATTACCATAAATTTTCATTCATAATTTTATTGTTCTATTTGGGAAAAATAACATCATTTTACAGATGAAGAGCTAAAACATGTCATTAGTCTCTTCAAAATATCCCTCTGATCTTGTAAATCCATGCTGGACAAAAATTTTTTCTCTTGATAGATACTGGTGTTGCTTAAACACAAACAAAACTAAACCAACCAACCAAACAAAAAACCACCAAAACAAACAAAAACCCCAAAAAGAAGCTAAACTGAAAAATGAGACACATCTACCTCAACTTAAGTCATGTAAAAGTTCAATCTGGACCTTCATACAAGAATCATCTTTCCTGTTCTAGGTCATTCATTATTAGCGGGACTATTGCCTCCTGCATCTTTTGTGCACTGTGTGCATTGATTGAATTTACTACTCTAAAGTTAACTGAGATAAAGCTTATCTCAAGAAAATACTGAAAACCACAATGTCTGTAGATAATGAGAACACATGTCTAGCTCAGGGTCTTACCCCTTGTCTGCCATACATGATAGAATATAAAAATATTTAAGTTAAAGATTGTTAAAGAGAAATAAGTACAAAGGAATCAAATGAAATATGTCTTTCAGTCAGTGAGGGGAATGCAAAGGACACAGGTATTTTCCCACATGTCATTAATTAGCAACTTGAATAAAAAGCAAATCAAAATTATGATCATAGGATATTTTTCTCTCAGATATGATGGGACAAAACTATGAACCTGAAATTTCTTTAGAGAAAAAAAGGAGTCAGTAAAAAAAAAAGATTGTAAGTACTAGCAAATCTTTTCAAAACAAAGAAAGCTTTTCTCTGTAGTCACTTCTGAAGAATTTTACAAAAACATCTTGAATGTAGGAATATGTTTATTGATAAAGGGAAGAGAAAAAAAATGTCTAACATTCTGCAAATTAGGATTTTAAACCTCTGAGTACAGAATCTGGTAGTCTAGATGTCTGGCATTTGTAGTACACCATTTTAAAGGCTATCACTCATAGGCATGACTTATACATTATGGAACACATGGTACTTTAAAAACAGCATTAAATTCTTTCAATTATAAAATCTCAATCTTTCTATGCATGAGCAGTTTTTTATTCTTGTTACTATTAAAGAAAGCCTTAGCACTGAGAATGTGTCTTGGAGTATTTAGATCTGGTATCATCTATAAACCATACTCAGATCTAGTACCATCTATACCATAGAGATGGGATTACATTACTCATGGAGCTGCTAGGAGGGACACCACGAATCTTGGGTACATTTTGTAGCCCTGCTGGGTCAATTGAGTGTGCTCTTTGATAATCAAGCATCACTGTTTCCTTAGTACAAAGAAGTTTAATGTCATCTTAAATTTTTAATTCTTGGGTTGCAGGGACATAAGCACAGTTCTGTGAATCTTATTCCCTCTGACATACATTTATGATAATGTTCTTATAGTCATATACCTGAAAATGCCGTAATTGACTTTTAGTTCCTCACTGTTAATTTATATCATCTGATGATGCTACACTTAATGTCTACTTTTTTAGATAGAGAGTTACAGGTAAATTAGACTTTGTAATAGACCATATGCTTTTAATCCTTCTTTCTGGTGGTAAACCATTAAGATTTCATATATATGCTTCACACAAATATCCCTCATTAGAGAAGAAGTTATCAAGGATTTTATTTCTCTGGAAGAAAATGCAGTCAAAATGAAGTAAATCATCCTTTTCTGCAGGAAATATTCTAGTTCAGTAGAGATTAGACTACAGTAAAAACAATCTAAGCTATCTAATTTGTATTCTCAGAAGACAGCCTAAAAGGTCATGTTGATTCTTCCTTGCATTAAAAAGGAACAGCTTTAGAAAAGGTTAGTATAATTTGGGTTCTCTAGGTTTTATTGTTGTTGTTTTTAGTGGTGCTCAAAAAAACCCCTTCCAGCCCAACATTAGGACAAAAGGAAAATCACATTACTGAACCAATAGGTAATTTAAACTCATAACTGCCCACCTTGTAAAATTGATAACATAAAAATATATTACTTATCACAGTGTAGGCTTGAATTAAACATGTTTGCTTGTATTGTTTTTTTTAAATTGAATTGCATTGATTAAAAATACACTATAATTTAGATTGGGAAATTATTTGGACACTAATTACCTGCAATATAATATCAATACTACAGAGGAATAGAATATCGATTTATAATAGCCAAACATGGCCAGGCAGTGACATTGAGAGCCTGCTAAGGAGAAGAGAATGAATAATCATATTGAACATAATAATAATAGTTCCCTGGATTTAATAATGAATAGAATATGTTTTTACATGTGTGTATACATGAGTGCATATATATATATATCCATGTGTCTACAGATATATATGTAGATTGTTGTCAGTATTCATTCATGCATACAGGTTACATCTATGTTCCTGAGATTTGCCTTGCCTTAAAAATATGCATTCTAAAAAAATCAGAGTCACAACAAGGACAAGAGAATTACTCAAAGTCATTCAATGATTCTATAGAAGTGAAAAAAGGGAGCATTCAGTTGCTAACTTTGTGGCCAGCACAGCTAGATACTGTTGTCTCTAGCAACAGAAGAAGAAGATGGAACTGCCATGTATGTGTTAAACATTAAGAGAAAGGATAAAAAAGTCAGTCTAAAAACTTTTTCATCTTCCCTTTCCAAAACCACCAAAGCCAGAAATAGAATTAAAAATGCTGGTGAACAGCTGTTGTGGTGAGGGATGTGTTGAAGGAGCTGTCAGACAGCTAAAGGAAAGGGAGCAAAGTAAACTGCTTTCTCCTTACAGTACTCCCAAAGGTATGGTAGTCAGAATATGCAAGGAGAAAAAAAATTAAAAATTGAAAGGAGCTACTGTAGGATCATAACTATTTTAGCTACATGTGATTTTCATCCAAAGGAGTTTTGACCTTTGATATACCCCTGTTTTATAATAGCAAATATTTCTCAACTGACTGAAACACTACCTCTTATGGCTCAGTTCATTGATCTTGACCTAGTCTGTGTGGGATTTTTTTTTCAGTATTCTTGTTTGGTCAGGTAAAAAAAGACTAATAATTCAGAGGTCAGAAAGAAAATGATGAAGGGTTAAAAGGAAAGCAACGAATGACCAGTGACAGTGAAGTAAATCTTCATTGACAAGGCTTGACATGAGCGAGAATTCTGGATGCATAGTCCATAATTTTTCTTTTTTTTTTTCTCCCTTTAAGAAACAGTTGCTTTGTAACAGCGGAAAAATCTTCATTGACTCCTTCTTCCTCTTAAAGTATATCAAATTTGAATTGCATACGAACATTACAAACTAAGAATGTTTTAATTGCATAAGCAAATTAATCTTGCAGGTGCAAAGAAGAATTCCATCCCTTTTCTGCAACTGTGTATTTTGAAGAATGCTTTGTAAATAAGAACATTCAGCTGTATTCAAAAATATTGTCTTGAAGGACATTACAGTAAAAGCAAACTTACTTTATCTTCTTAGGCTTTTCAAAACAGGATTTTCTAAGCAAGGAGTAATTCTCCATGTGCACTGAAAAGATTTAATGAAGCTCCTGTGGGGAAAAAAGGCCTCAGGCTCTCAGCCAACAAGTATTCCACCATTTGAATAGTTCCTGTAATATGAAAGAAATATGTGCAGATAGTTAAAACACTGACCAAAAAATGATTTCAATTAATCAAAGATTAAAACTAGTGAGAATCACTAAATCTGCCTGGCCTATATTTCAGAAGCTATTCACTTTCTCCTAGTTATTTCTGGAGTCAGACCGATATCTTAATTTTGATGTCATCATAGCTATTTCATTTGGGTTTTTCCTGAAGTAAATCTCCATGTTTGTTTTTGGCATGTTTTATTTCACTAGATAAAACTAATGCCTCTAGTAATTGATATATTCTCCTTTGTAATGTACTTTTCACCGTAGTAATTCCGCTCCACTATGTTTTTCTTGCCACCACTTATTACTCATCCCAATCCAAAAGAAACGGAACTGTCTCAAAAATATAAGGATATTTTCACCATATATTAAATAGCTATGATTTCTCTCTATTTGACAGTACCTGTGACATCTCTGTCCTCATATTTACATTTATCTCAGAAAGGTCTCAATCAGTGTGCATCATCTGTCACAAGGTTGAGCCTATCCAAAAGCACTTCCCAGACAAAGTCCAGCTCTGGCTGGCTTAAGCAGGTATGAGCTGGAAAGTGGAGTAACAATTAGTTATAGCTACTGTAACTTTATGTCCACACTTTTCTGTAATAAATGTTGGACTAGAGACAGAGTCGTGACAGACATCCTGGCTACCATACTGTTAACTTTGAATTTTTCATAAATATGAAGATAGCCAAAGATAATTTTTTGAGACTATGTGATTTTTGAGGACTTACAGTAGCAATCAAATACAGGAAGGTGAGATACATCCAAAAGGTGAAATGCTGGGTCATGCACATACATCACAAGAAGCCAGTGCATCACTATAGGCTTGGGGAAGAGTGGTGGAAGGCTGCTTGTTGGAAAAGGATCTCGGGGTGCTGGTCAACAGCCACTATGAGCCAGCATGTGCCTACATGCCCAAGAATGTCAGTGTCAGCCTGTATCAAAGTGGTGTGGTCAGCAGGACCAGGGGAGCTATCATCCCCCTATAATCAGTATTGGTGGGGCTACACCTCAAGCACTTTGTTCAGTTTTGGACTTTTCAGTACAAGAAAGACACTGAAGTGCTGGACCAAATCTAAAGAGCAACAGGGATAGTTGAGGCTCAGGAACACAAGTCCTATGAGGAACTCCTGGGGGAAGGCAGTTTTTACCCTTAAGAGAAAAAAGCTCAGTGGACACCCTACAACCACCTGAAGGAAGGCTGTAGCGAGATGGGAACCTCTTCTCCCAGACAATTAGCACCAGGACAAGGGTAAATGACCTTAAGTTGCATCAGGGAAGGTTCAGGCTGAATACTAGGAAAAATGTCTCCACTGAAAGAGGGATAAGGACTGGAAGAGACTTCCCAGGGAAGAAATGGAGCCACCATCCCTGGAAGTTTAAATAAACAAGTTAACGTGGCACTTCACAGAATGGTTTAGTGGGCATAATGATATGGATTTTCCAACCTTAATGATTCTATGATATAAATATGTTTTCCATTATGATCATAGGATATTTTTTTTACTATTTTTCTTGTACTTATCAAGATTATTTAGGCATGTATCTTCTCAAATCATGTAAGCATTAATTTTGCTGTTCTCAAGATTTTTAAATTTTCCTTCTAAAATATTCCAGCACTAAAGCAGAGCTTGAAATGTGAAACCTTGAAAAAAATTAAAATTCTTTTTTTTCTACATGAACATTTATGGACAGAGTTTGCACCATAAAATATAATTGGCACAACACTAAAGGAAATCAATACTTCTTCCTTTGATGATAGTTTACAGAGATAATTCCACTCTTATTTAGGCAATGCAATACACAAAACCTCCCATAAACACTAATATGTAAATTTAATCACTTATTTATTTTCTGGTTCTGAATAAAAACCCCCATGTTTTATGTTGTCTTTTCTTTACTGCTGTCTTATTGTCTAAATGATTCTTTTTCTGAGTGTGCTTAAGTCTCTTCTGTTGCTTTAGTTTCGATTGAAAGTTCAGTCAAGGGTTTATGGACAGCTAGCTAAAAATCATAAAAGATTTATTAAAGATGTTTTGCTAGTGCCTAAGAGTTTTACATACTGCTTTCTGGTTCTCAGAAATCTCTTTGCAAACTTTATTTTTTCTCACCTTAATTTCACAGACCCTACTGATTGATGTTCGGCTTTCTGCTTCTTTATTTTTGTATTATACTCAAACGAACAGGCGAAATAGAAATACAGTTTTGTGATACCTACTTTAAAAGAGTAATCTATATATGTAAGAAATGTGCCAACAGTTTAGCTTAAGCAGCCATGAAAGTAGTGTGAGAAAAGTATGGCAAAGATGCTGAAATTTTCAAAGGCAGTAAAGCAGATTAAGAATAAATAAATAAATAAACTCACAAAAATAAGCATTAAGTATCATTTTGTCTTCTTCATTCTTGTCTTTGTCAGAATATTACAGTACTGATCTTTTGACCTAATTGTTTTTTTCTTTTTCCTCCTAGGAGAATTTTTTTTTGGAAATGTAAGAAATATAGAATATTGTGCATGGCTTTTCCTTTTATTGTTATTGATTAATCATAGCAGCCTCCTCACTATCAGCATTTAATACCTCAATTGTTCTAAAGTAGTTTTTCTGATTTTATGGTATCAATTATACAAGAATATAACACTTTTACTATAACATATTCATATTAGGAATTTGGTTTGTGTCTACTTTTACTGATAATCTAATCTAAAATGCCCATGCAGAGTTAATTGTATTACCATTTCAAATATATTGTCTTTTCTAGAGCCTACTAAAGAATAGATTATTGAAATATTTATACAACAGTTCCATAACAAATAAACAATTTATCTTTCAGTTTAGTATTTATATTCAGTAATGTCAGGGACAATCTATGTTATACTCATCTCATATAGAGATCTCACAGAAACAAACATAATGAAATACAGATATTTTATGCACGCCGTACATCAATGTGCATTTCAGATTAAACTATTCCCAAGTCTGCTGCATTATAATTGTTATTATCTTGGGAGCTATTTAATCAAAATTGTTCTACTTAATTGTGCCACAAGAGGAAACATTAAAAAAATCTTCAGATGTTCAGAGAGACTACATTGTAGGCATTTATTCTTACATAGAGGAATGAAAGAGATATTTGCAATTTCTTCCAGTATGACATTTTTTCAAATTGAGGTGGAATACCATAGAATAAAATTGTTTTCTATTTTCGAAAAAGGGTTATTAGAGAATAAAAAAATA
Organism: Agelaius phoeniceus; assembly: GCF_051311805.1. Classification (NCBI taxonomy): domain Eukaryota; kingdom Metazoa; phylum Chordata; class Aves; order Passeriformes; family Icteridae; genus Agelaius; species Agelaius phoeniceus. The sequence goes on from NC_135268.1 coordinate 53,848,373, forward strand.
ATCTTTTTTGCCATTTCTAATAAATTTGCCATTTTCAAGACACACATTTTTGTAAGTGCTATTAAGACAGATAACACTGGTACTTGGTAGAAAGAAGTGGTCCTCTGATGGTTGAAAGTTATTGATTGTGAATATCTGGAAATAAACTTAAGCTTGATTTCTCTCTAATCCAATGAGATCAGGAAAAGGTAACAACGTGACAAAAATCCTTACACTCTTCATTACTTACAATCCCTACAGCTGCCCACTCATAGATTTGAAGGCAAGGCACAGAAGACTTTATCTCTCAGCCAGTTTCAGTGTAATAAATCTTTTATTTTCAGTACTAAGGAAAAAAAAGAAAAAAAAAACCATCATCTTATTTTGGTCATGTCCCAAAACCTGTCTCTTCACAGCCCTATCCAGACAAACTGATTATATTTCATTAATATCTATTGTGCTAATATTTTATTTTGTATTTAATTATTTTTATGACACGTAAGATCAATCTGTGTCTGCTGAGCACGTCTTTTATTCTATTTTGAAAATCCCTTTGCAAGACTTGCACCTACTTTTTTACATCACTATGGTGGTAAACTAGAAACTAAAAAAGAAGACTACTAAAAAGTATCATTAATATTGAGTAAAATACAAATCCTCAAAGAGCATGAATCTTGGAAGAACCCAAAACTCTTGTTCCTTAGATTACTAAAAGGTTTTCTAACCATGAACATAAAATAAGCATTATTTACACAAAATCATAATTAATAATAAAATCATAATTAATAATTTTAAAACATTTGTGGACAAATCTTCAGTGACCTCACGACTTTTCCAAGACAACAGAGACTAAGTATAGTGTACTTTAAAACAAAAAAAAGTACTTTTTAATAATAATATTTATATTGAACTGGGAACCATAATTGAAAGTCTTGGCTACTTTCTTCTTGCAAAAAAAAAAAGTGAGTCTTAAGGTATTTTTTTTCTTTTTATAAAACCTACTGTCTCTCAGGCTTTCCTCCTATAGTCTACATTCCATGACTGGTGCATAAGTCAGTGCCACCTAAAAGTGCTGTACTCAGTAAGACATTGATATCTGGAAAAGGACTGAGGGATGCATCTGTTTTGTTTTTTTTCCTGAGACTTTGTGTAGAAAAGTTCTTGATGTTGTACGCAAAATAAATGGAGCAGATTGTTTAAAATATCAAGACTATAGTATCAATGCACTCAATAGAAAAAAATTGATGTTAGCAACTTGAATGAACAAAGCCACAAGGAAAAATTGAAAAAATATCTTGGCCATGACAAGTGCCACATAGTTGTCTGAGCTGCCCTAACTCTTCCCCATGAAACACGATGAAAAACAAAAGTTTATTTTAGTTTCATAAGATCATAGAATCATAGAATACTTTGGGATGGAAGGTACCATAAATAATATCTAATTCCAAGTTCTACTACCACCAACCACCCACCCATGGACAGGGACACTTACCACTAGTTGCTCAAAAACCCATCCAACCTGGCCTTAAATACTTCCAGGCCTGGAGCATTCACAGTTTCTCTGGGCAATTTAGTCCAGTGTTTTGGCTCCCTCAAAGGAAAAAAATTATTGCTAATATTCAGTCTAAACCTACTCTCAGTTTGAAGCCATTCCCCTTTGTCGTATCACTACATATAAAGTATATTTGTAGAAAATCCCTTTCCCTATTTCTTGTAGGTCCCCTTTAAGTCCTAAAAACTTCAGTTAGGCCTCCCTGGAGCCTTCTCTTCTCCAGGCAGAACAATATGAAATCAAAAGTTCTCCATTCCCTTCACAATCTGTGTGTCCTCCTCTGGACCCACTCCAGCAGGTCCATGTCCTTTTTATGTTGGGTGCCCCAGAGCTGCGCGCCGTGCTCCAGGTCAGCTCTCATGAGAGCAGTGTAAAGGGGAGAATCCCCTTCCTGGACTTGCTAGTCATGCTTCTTTTGATGCAGGCCAGCATATATTTGACTTTCTGGGCTGCAAGTGCACATTGCAGGGCCTTGTCAATCTCTTGCCAATCTCCTTGTGGAGATGCATTGACAGAAAGCACAACCTTCCCGTGGACAATGTGAATTCCCTAAGAAATAGAAAGGTTTACTTAAAGATTTAAATCTGTTTGTGTCCCTGTCCCAAAATACTCAAGTAAAGCAGATATAAGGGTTACTGCTGTCAAGGGGTGATTATAAATGCAGGTTGTATAGTACACTAATCTGTTTATAATAGAACATCTTTGATTAAAAAAATCTGTATTTTGTGTTTCATACAGAGATTAATATTGTCACTGATAGCAATACAGATAAGTACTTAATGTTTTCACTATAGTTTGTCATTAATGACCCACCTCATGCCACTCCTGTGGATTCTGAAAACTGTTTTCTTCTTAATATTATAATTACCTCATAAAAATTATACAGCTTTTTCAGTTGAATATACTTTGTTCATTCAGGGTAACTTTTGTATAAATTCAAAGCAGCTGAAATCACTGCTTCCTCACAATCAACCTAGTCATCTATGCAGAAGATTTTCTATGCAGAAGTCTCATGAAAGGAAACATTTTTAATACTTGAGAATCTTTCTTTAGAAACTTAGAGAAGGAAGATTGTATCCATGTAAAATATTTGCTTTCAGGATACATTCTTATCTGTTGATTCACACAGAGTGAGAATATTACTGTTTATATCAGGTTTTCTTTTCATCCTTCACAGAAAGTTGGTTACCATTCCTTTTTTTCTGTTCAATTTTTCTGCATTTTTTTAAATAGAATTGCATCATTTCAATAATTTTACCTTTACCTGTGTCAGTAAAGGTGTCATAGTGAATATAATCCTTTGGGACCCAGTAGTTACTATTGTTACAGTAATTCTGGTTCTCTACTGTAGAACTCTAAGTATTTAAGGATAAACACATGCCACTTAAATAAACCAAAAAACCAAAACAAAACAAGATAAAATCAGCAGTGATTGTATGCTACATTGTAGACATCCAATGGAGTGCAATGATATGTTTTACCTTTTTTTCTCTAAGGTCATGGAATCACAGGGTGATTTGAATTTGAAAGGACCTTAAAGATCATCCATTTTCATCCCCCTTCCACTAGAACAGATTGCTCAAAGCTGATCCAACCTGGCCTTAACACTTACAATAATGAGGCACCCACACCTTCTTTAGCGCCTCAGCATCCTCACAATGAAAATTATTTTCATAATATCTCATCTAAATCTACCCTATCACCACATGCCCTTGTACAAGGTCCTTCACCTTTCTTGTAGGCCCTGCTTAGGTCCTTCACTGCATGGATTAAGTCTCTTGACTACATAATTTACAATATTATGAAACAACAAAACCAAAAGGTGTGTGTAAGAAGCACTTCAACTTAATGTTTAAAATGGGCATGCCTGTTTATCTAAAAAGAACACTATTTTACAGTTTTAGATAAACTTTACATCTTTAAAATTGACTTTCATTCCATAAAACTTATTCATCTATGTTTTGGTGCCAAAATATTTTTTTACTTTCCAGATAAGTTAATTTTGTTTCAATAAACCCTCAAATATAGCTTTGCTGTCATCTTTTAGGTGATAGCACAGTTTTGCTTTGTGAACTGCTGACTGAGTGCTTGCATCTCCCCAGTAACAAGAAAAGTACAATACCAATTCAGTACAACCAAAAAAGACAGTCTATATTTACTCAGATAGCAGATGCTTCATAAAATGGAGACCTGCCTTGCAGGTTTATTTCCACCCACTGTTTCACTGTTTCCTAAGAATCTCCTCCTTTATCTGTAGATAACCATGGGTTTCATAGAGAATACATCTTTTAATTTGTGCTAAAAATCAGGGAGAAGTTAAATGTAATTTCATACAGTAATAATGGAGAGAGTGGATTCTGTAAGAGTATGTGGAGTGTGAAAATGTTTATTTCAGTAGGATTACCTGATGAGGTCCTTGTTGAAATGGGATGCTATGAGAGGGGGGAAGACAATTAAAAAAAATTGCAGAAATGCAGACCTGAAAAACAGCAATGGCTAGAAGGACAAGAAACCAATAAAATCAATGACAATAACTGTTTGTCTGTCAAGAAACTGCAGGGGTACCTTGAAAAAGGGCCTTAGAAAGTGACGGGGGTGTGGATCTGACAGTCACAGGTATGGGCGCATGTGGACTGTCTTGGAGCCATGTAAACTGATGGCACACTGTGTAGTGCAAGGGGATTGGGAAGAAGCAATATAGGAATAGACAGAAAGGGGCACAAAAGGAGCTGATCATGTGTAAAATAAGGCTAGCTTGTTCAACTGAGCCATGTGCCTGATTTCAGTCTGTCCTGTCTTCTTATCCTCAACTATCTGCCTGTGTAATCTCAATCCCTGTCTCATTTGGGTGTGGAGGGTTGCTGTAGGGACTAAGTGCTAACTACTGGGAAGAACAGTGTGGGTAAAGTTGAGGCCAGCAGCTGAAGTGAAGCCAGGGGTATGGAGACCACTATTAGCCAACTACTCAGATTAAAGTGCTAATTCATAAATAAAATTTTACATTAATTCAAACTGAAGCTGCATATTCTGTAATAGAAGCCAAGAATGCATTGATTTCCTTAAATTTTTAGGGCTGGAAGCCTATGGAATATATAAAAAAAATTGCATGCAATTTGCACAGCAGCTTGAGCACACACAGAGGGCAATCATACAATCAACACTACAAAAATTTTCTGTCTGCTGTTGACAATCAATGATCCTTTTTTCTCTAAATTGCTGCACCTCATCAACAATAAAAATTTGTGCAAACTTTATGTGAAAGAAGGTAAAGGGTGTCAAGTGTCTGTTTAAAATAAACCATACAAATATGTTTTTTTTCTGTATTTGGATCTGAGATGCAGGAAACTGATAACTTTTCAGATGGCTCTTTTAACTGAAAAACTAAAAATACAGGTGAATAAGAATGACCATTAAACCTAATAAGAGCATATTTAGAATGTTAAAACAGTAGAGTTTGCAGGCATCATTTGCAAATTATAGTATTAAAATTCTAGTCAAAGGTTTCAGTGCCAATTATTTTAATGAGAAATGAAAGTGACAGGACTGGAAAGCCTCTAGTGACAATATTCTTAAATGAAGGGAAAAAAGTTGGAAATTTAATCTGATCTCATGACTATGACTCTTGGCCATATATTTGGGGGTTTATTTTCCTGCATTCTCTCCTTATAACTGAATCTTGAATAACATATTTATTTTTTATTCATCTGTATTTTTATACATTAAAGCTGACCTGTATTCATTCACATTACACCAGTGTCTCCTGGCTTCATAATCTTAATAGTCTAGATATGTGCCCACAGTAGTACTGAATATACTATACTTGTTTTCCAGACAGCCTAGTATTTAACATGAAATGTTCGTGCCAGCAAAACTCTCTGCTTGATTTCTTCCAGTGTGACATGCTTTCAGGGCTTGGAACCATTTTGCACAGTTGAATGATACTCTAACTAAAAATTTCTTCAGGTTCAGTAGATAATGGATTACAACAGTGTGCCTTAGGTATATTATCCATTTCCATAAGACACAAGACTTGCAGGCATAAACTGACTTGATTGTTAAAGTACAGTCCTTCTAAGAGTATTCTATTAAACTATATTAAAATTTGCAGTGGTTACAGCCTACACAATATGCACACAGACCTAGACAAACTAATGTTCCCCTATGAGTGAAAGTAAAGGTGGAATTCACATAGTGAGAGATATTTAGAAACAGCTAAGCTTTGGCTAGCAAGAAACATTTGCAATAATTGTGGATAAAGACTAAAACCTCTTCAGTTTTAAGTTATGTGGAGCAAAATTCTCATTTCAATGTAAGGGAAAAGAACCTAATTTTCTACAGAAATGTCTGACTACCTACCCAGTCTCCTTATATATACACCTACATATAACTATTTATGGCACTGTTCTCGATGGCTGGAGAACTCCCTTCTTAGGAGCAGCTGTTTACCTGCCAGCAGCTGACTAAGGTGTGTGCACACACATTATTAGGTCCCCTAATGTAAATCAATTTTTTCTGTGCTAGAAACAGTGGGGAAAGGAAGGGTTGTCTGATGCCAGTGACAGAAACTTCCCAGGAGAGCCCACAATAATAAAAGTAATGGTTTGCAGGTCCAAGGCCGTGAGAATAAGGGAAAAAATGCTGCCACAGTGCATGTGGAAAATAAAGTGCCACAGCAGTAATGATGCAAGTGAAAGGCAGGCTACTGAGGTATAAATGAAGGGCTCTCAGCAACGTAAAAATCTAATGACACTTAAGGCACTGTGCAACATTCTTGTACAGAACTATTAAATATTTATCAAATACCTTCTACTATTTGTATGGACCCCTTTTTTCCTGATATTTTCATTTTGTGTCAAATATTGAAGTTTATCCTATGGGATATTAATAGGATCACAGCTGAATTCCTGCGTTTAGGATTTACTAGGAAAAGAGACATCATTTATATAAACATGCTCCACTGTTTTTTCCTTGACATTCTAATACAGTCTTCACAGGAACAAATATTGTATCAAATATTGTATTCTTGAAGCATTCAATATTTCATTATGACTTTTTAATAAAATACTTTCCACAAGACTGTTCTTTTTATAAAGACTGATATCAGCCTAGTGCATTAGCTTTTGTGGGAGATAATTTCCTTTAACAAGCTTGAAGTCAATATTAGGGTAAAGTATTAGATTATTTATTATATTTTTTTGGCTCCTATCTAGTTTGAGAATTTTTGATATTTCATATTAGAACTTTACCATGGTATACCTGTCAGTGTTTAAAAGATGATTTAAGATATCACAATTTTTTTTATTGTTTATTTTAATTCTCAGCTTGTTTTTGTTGTTTTAATCTTCCTCAAGGAATTAATCAAAATTTTGCACAACAAAATACATAGGATACATATTCTACACAAATTAAAAAGTAAAATAATCCAAATATATAAAAATTAAAATTTTCCTTTTCCAAATTCTGATTTCTGGAAAGAAATTATTTAATCCATAGAAAATTCCTGACCGATTATTCTCAGGCTTTTGAAAACCTAATAATTTTGAGATGTGAAAAGATTTGTCCTGAAAATATAATAGGAATTATCTAGCCTATGTTAGGTCATGTAAAAATTCTGATTTTAATGAATAGAGATAGAATTATCCTATTTTTACAATATAATTAAGAGACTGAATTTTTTGACTGAGTATCCTTTCCTACTTCCCAGTATATTTGTTTTCATTCATTGAATATGTAGCATAGAGATGCAGTTATATATTATTACATAAGGTACTCTGTGCCAAAATTTAAGTATTGCTTTGGAGTTTTTTTTAAACATTCAGGTCTCTTTTCAAAATGTGAACTTTGCAGTAACTTTTTCCACATTTGCTTGGATGAATGTTTAAGGTTGCATACCTTTTGCTTTCTATCAGAGGTGTGGTATTTGCATCACACCTCTCCTGGAAGACCTTATGCATTAAAAGAAAAATTATATTAAGTGGCAAATATAGAAGATGGATTAGACCTAATATACCTCATCCAACTGAAGCTTGTTTGCACACTGTATTGCACCTTCTTTATTTTTAAAAAACATTTTATTCTCAATTGTTTTTTATCAATACAAAAATCCCAGTTAATGGAGAAACTGGGTTACACATAACAAGCTCTGCTAATGTTAATGCAGTTGTTTATGAGCCATTATAGCAATTGAAGTCCTTCGTAGGGTGAAATAATTTTGTGAAGGTCAGATGGAGAACACATTTTGGGGGGTGTGCTTAAATCAGTATCAGTAAAGCTTACCTGATTTTGAAACAAATCTGCAAAGATCACTAGTTTTGAGTTCGAGAAGCTTCCCCTTCCAACACTGAAGAGGCTATTCTATAGATAATAGATTATATCACATTGCAAGTATTTGAGGAAAATGTAAAGGTATCCCAATGACATTTACAAATACGTTATTCAACATCAGGGGTCTGTAGTCCGGAAAATGTCAATTTCTGTGAGAACATTTAGCATGGATTGAATAGGAAAATGGGACTTTTAGTGATTATTAAACACCAGCTATGTAGGGGTGATATGTGTTAATTGAGCAATTATGCAGAATTGATGTAGATGACAAACACAGGTTATTATGCAGTTTCCATTTTGTACAATAGAGTCATGTCTTTTGGAGGTCTGTTATCAACACAACAGATAAAATGTTATATTTTTCTAGCCCCACAAAAAAACCAAGTGGCTGGAAAACTCAAATCCTTGCAGATTATGTATTTTTGAGACTTTAAAATTAATATACCTGAAAACTTTCTTGTTTTATATAGGCAAGTCTTCCTAAAATTTTTCTTCTGTTTTCTACTTCTTTTCACAAAATAATTCCTATATCAACCATTCAAAATGTGATTTTGAACACTAGACAGGCTATTACAAATGATATAAACTGTCAATGGCATATGAAGTATCAGCATGTACTTTCTTTCAAAGACAAATTAAACTAAAACACCAGAGTTCATCTATGTCTATCAGACTGCTGATTTACTTTTTTTTTTGTTAATGCGTTCTGAACTTTTACTGAAAATGATGTTCTGATATTTGTTGCTGGACAAAAGATGCATGAAACAATTTCAGGAAAACAAATTGTTATTTTTTTCACAAATTGTTGACCTATCTATATATCCTTTGACTTCAAAATTCAAAACTATGTCAGGAAACATGCTTTAGTATACAGATTCATCTTAATTCAGTAGTCCTGCATATATTCTTGAATATTATTGTAATTTTCAGTGATATCCATCTAAAACTTCTTCTGGCACTTATGAAACAAAAAGAAATAAAACCTTGGTTAAAAAATAAATATCCCATTCTTTAAATAAAGGCTTCACCTTTCAGCACAGCCAGAGATCTGGTACATTTTGCTTTGTCTATAAGTTTAAGTGCCCTAAGAGCTATTTACAAAAGAATACATTAGGACTAAAGAGGAGACACTCAGATCTTTAGTAGCTAATTGGTTTTACAGAGGATTCCTCTCCTGAAAATGTGGCAACCAGAAACTGAAAAACAGCTGATTTGAAACAAAGATGTGAATCATTGTGTTCAAGGTTAATGCAGCTGCCCTTTGCTCTCTTTCTGTATAAATGGTCTTACTCCCACTCTTTCCTCGCTTTACAGACACCAAGATATGAATTAGTCAGGAGACTTCATAAAAGTCTGCTCGCGCCCAGAGCTGCCGATCTTCACTTTCTGCAGTTCAGTGGCATTTAATTTTAATTGCTCCCCAAGCTTAGGCCAATTCTGGACGGCAAAAGCAGGGCAAGATTCATTCACTACTCCTTTGAAGTCTGAAAAGCCTGTATTCAGATTGCCTCAGGCTCTCATTCTTACATTTATGTGAAAATGTAAGCTGCTGAGTACTACTGTTGAACATCTACAACACTGAGTTAACAGGAAATATCTTGTAAAGTGCAGCTTGATTTTTTTTTTTCCTGTGGATTTTTTGTCAAAGACGTTAATAAAAATAATTGAAAAAGTGTAATACAAATTCAGGAAAATCCATGCTAATGAGTTTGGATAGGCTTGTTCTCAGATCATATTGTACAATCCCTTCATTAAACTCCTTTGGGAGGGTTCTGACATCTGTATATAGCTCCAAGTGCATACTACAACTAAATCACAACTATATTTTCTCAGTATGCAAAAGTTTGTCACAAAACAAAAGAAATAAATATTGCCCTGATGATGATTTTGTAAAAAGATGGGAGAAATAATTTTTGTCCTGTCTTTTCATCCATCTTTCTTTCCTTGACAACAGCAAAATTCAGCAAAATGGAGGAAATTACTTCAAGCTCTGAGAAAATTGAAAGAGTGAGTCACTACAGGAGATAAGCTGAAGTTGATGATAGTACAGAGAATAACATATTCCCTTGTGGGTGTTTCTTCATAGGGAGTTCTTTGCAGTAGGAAAAATGAAGCAGGCATCACTACCAAAAGGTATGTCCTCTTGGAAGAAGAAGAAGTAAGGAATACATTAAAATATTTTTTTTTCCATCCACTGGCACTAGATTTAAAGTAGACGAGGGAGTAAGTCTAGAGGCATGACAATACTAAGGTAAATCTTCAGTGAAATTAATATAATTTTGTAGCTTAAAGACAAAATGACATTTTAAAATGAAATGTGACAATGTGGTTTTTCTTCACATGTAATTGTACAGTATCTGTGCTGAGCTGACCAGATGAAAGTACAAATAAAAGAAAAGAATTGGGGAGAGAGAGCAGAAAATTATTTGTAAACAATTGTGGGCCTCAAAGATTGCTTACCAGAGTTACTGCAGAAACTTTATTTAAAAAAAACAACCCAAGAAATCCCCAAAACCAACAATCAAAAACCCCAAAACCAGCCCTGAACAATCAGAGAATACAAACACCAGGTTCCAAGAAATCGTGTTCTAATAAAACACACTTACATTGTTCTGATTTCACATTTCTTCAGACAAAAACCTTTCACAAAATTTCTGTTCAGGTTTTCCCCTCACACTGTGACTAAAAGGAGAACGTCCCCTTATCAGAAGTGCTTTGTGTTTGGGAGGGTACTCATCTGCTCTTTTGAAGTTTGTCTCTCTAGTTGTTTTCCCAGCATGACATTCTCCAAAAGAAGCCTTTTAAAATGATAGCTGCAGATGCAAATTGCCCCTTAACATTAGATTAAAAAAAAGCAAATACAGCAACTCCAATATCTTGCCCTGGGTTTCTTTTGTTTACTCCTGAAAATCAACATTTCTCTGATTGTCTTCAAAATAAAAATAAAAAGTACATTCAGAGGCTTTTACTTACAGAGTACAAAAATTCTATGTTAATTGAACTGCTTGATTTCATTTTTCAGCATTATTCTTGTGTTAAAGTTATAATATTTAGCAAGAACAGAAGGTATTGCTTTTAAAATAACTCCATTTTACTATTAAGTTATATATGTTCTAGTAGTTATAAGTTCAAAACCTGAATGTTTTGCTGGTTTTGGGCCAGTTTTTATTCTATTTTAATGATTTTAAAAATAATTTAGCCTTTTATTAGAAAAACCCTTCAGTATTAACTAACTTAAAAATTCATTAGCAACAGAAATCTACAGAGTTTTTTAAGAGTTAATATTACACCAATCCTTTCTGCTTTATGTGTGGACTGTTCCAGAATATAGGAGGCACCCCAGTTCTTTTGCTAAGAGCTACCTGGCATCTTGAGTGCCCATTCTATAGAAGTACTTAGCTATTCATGTTTTAGCATAAATTGAAATATAACCTTTAGCAGACAGTCACCAAACTCCTAAAATAACCTGAAATTTCACAATGGAATAGAAATTTGCATTAAATAATCTGAAACTCAGATTAAGAATATTTGCAAACTGATTAAGTTTATATTTGAAATTACAGTCCAGTTACTGTATCTTTGAATGCTTGCAGACACAAGAAATGAGCCCCTGAAAATGTTCCATGTCCTTCAAAAAGCATATTTTTCAAGAAAAACCTTGCTCATCATTTTCTCAGAGACACAAGTTCAGCATTTACACATAATACTTTTAGAAATCATGTAAATAAGGGATCCAATATAAAAGTAAGGAAAAATCAGATAGGGTTCTGTAGGGGAAAATTATTCTGGTTTGGGGTTAGAGTTTATTTTCTCATTTAAATAATAATTAAATTATTACATATTTGTTCTTCAAGTTGGCTTAAAAGTATTTCTGAAGTTTAGGAAATCCCAAAGTGTTTCTCAAGGTTTATTCTGCTGCTGAAGAAATTTTTGGGGTTTATAATTTTGGGTTATTTTTTCAGTAGGAGTAGAATCATGTTTGCACTTTCATAAGAAGACAACTATTTTGTATTTAGAATTCTGGATTAGAATTGGGAGACTTCTATTAATAGGTGTCTTTCCAGTGGCATATTTTTTAATTTCTTCCTCATTTGTCCCTCTGAATTTATTCGTGGAGTTTAGCAGTGTTCAAGAAAAGGAGTATTTGCTTTCCTTATTTCCCTCCCTTACTCTTTTATTTAAAAAAGAAAAGAAAAAAATACTTCTGACTATATTATATTATGTTATGTGTTTAATTGTTTGCCACCTGCTGGGGCTTCACTTCAAATTATGCTGAGACTTGGTCATTAGTCCATGCAGTTATTTCACGCATGAGAATTATCATTTTTAATTTGGCAGAAGTGAACTAGTATCCCAGCATGTGTCCACAACATCCACCTCAGAAGAGCAGTAAAATGAGTCAACTAAGTTGATTAAGACAATAAAGCTATATCAGGATAGCTTTGGGGCTAACAAAAATGCTTACTTAATCCCATTTAGTGTTTATAACTGTTCGTGTTTTTTTCATTTTTTTTTTCTAATGTCACTAATGTGGACTACTAATTCAAGAAGTAAATTAAAATGTCCATAAAGTGGTAATGCATCCTATAAATTTATGACATCACTTGTTAGAATTCTAATTATAGATATATATTTTGTATAGAATGTGATATATGGAACTGCATTTAGTGAGGTAAAGGCAACATTTTATCTATGTAGAAAGCCTTCCCAAGTCCTACAGGAATGAAAGTCTAATTAGGTAACCCACAAAGTACAAACAACATTGTAACAGATTCTTTGTTTTCTGCTCTTGGCTTCCATGGAATATTAAAACCTAGAAATATTCTCTTTAAAGTATAACATTGATTTTTTTTTTCTTTTTGCACTCTCTAACCTTGTGCAGTGAAATGGAGATTTACAGGAGTAAAATTCCTTATGGAACTGCTGAGATCTTATTCTTTTCCATTATAACCACTACGCACTACATTATAGATCTATTATGTTTTTGTGGCCAATCCTCAGTTTTTCATGTATGTTATAAAGTCTGAGAGTAATTAAAAGTAAATTGACAAATTTTTATGTACTGGTAAAGATCACAAATAGTGCATCTATCTCTGGAAAACATTATGCAAATAGAATATTAAGAAGCTTCAGTAGGAGAAATTCTGAACCTTAAATAAGAAAATAGTTAAAAAATAAAATGCTTAGCACTTAATGCTACTGTTTCAAAGTATACAGATTTCTTTCCCTTCCTCTCAGTGAAGATGAGGCACAAATAATGACAGTTAGTTTTAGAATTACATGATCTTTTGTTCCCTTAAATTCTTTCTTTCCTCCAATGGTTATGTTTTCTGACCTCATACTGAGCCTTTCCTCCATTTCTCTATGTATTATTTTTAGACAGATGCCAAATGTAGGGCACAGTACTCACTGAGGCCTTACAAATATAATTACTGAAAAAGTCTTGTGCAGAACTTCTATTATTAAATCACAAATGAAAATCTCCTTTTTACTTCAGTGGCACTATACTGAGCTGGCGTGGTATGGTGACCTCAGCTGGCTGCCAGGTGCCCACCAAGCCACTCTGTCACTCCCCCTCCATCAGCATAACAGGAGAAGCTTAAGAAAAAGCTCCTAGGTATAGACAGAAGCACCAAGATCTTTCAATTACCATGGGGAAATTAATTTATTTTATTGCCAATTAAACAAAGCACTACCCCACCAGCCCTGAACAGCACAAGGAAATGGGGAACGAAGGTAACAGTTCCATTCCTGCTGCTCCTTTCTCCTCACACTTTTTCTCTATACCAGTGTGTGGTCCTTGCCACAGGTGAGAGTACTCCACAGAATCCTGCAGTGTGGGTCCTTCCCACAGGCTGCAGCTCTTCAAGAACTGCTCCAGCCTGTGTTCTTTCTTCATGTTTTGATTCTAGGGCCAGTTCAGTTTGATACATTCATCAATGATGTGGATGCAAGAGTTGAATGCCCCCTTAGCAAGTTTGCTGATCATACCAAACTGGGAAGGGATGCTGGTTTACCTCACAGAGGGATCTAGACAACTTAGAACACTGGGCAATGATTAATGTGATGAAATTCAGCAAGTCCAAGTTCTGGATTCTGCACCAAGGACAGAATAAGACTAGGCAGAAATACAAATTTCCAGAGGACTGCTTGGAGAGCAGCCCTGCAGAAAGGGACCTGGTGCTCCTGATCAGGCTCAGTGTGAGCCAGCAGTGTGCCCTGGCAGCCCAGAGAGCAATCCCCTGCTGGGGTGCATCAAGCGCAGCATCACCAGCCGGTCAGGAGAAGTGATCATCCCACTGCATTCAGCACTGCTGCAGCCTCAGCAATAGCTTGAATTCAGAGTCCATTCTAAGTGGACATCATGTCCACTTAAAGTGGACTCTGAATTTAAACTATTGACCATGCTATTTTTAAAATAACTTAGCGATAGTGAGTTAGATATATCTAGAGTATTCCAGTATTCTGGTTTTAATTAAACCCAGGAAAAGTTATTCTGATTTTAGTGAGTGGCCTTAAAATTGCAGTTCTTGCCAAGTACAAAGTAAATTCCTTCTAACAAAATCTAAAATGAGTGGCACAGTTCCAAGGGCACATACATGCATACAGAGGTATATGAGCACATAGCAATTATATCAATGATATATATTGTTACCTAGCACTTAGTTTGCTGCAAAGTTTTCTCTGACAAATTGTTAGACATTTCACAACTACCAGTTTAAACATGCAATCCTACATCTTCAGTTTCTCAGAATAGGAATTAGCATTGTAAATCTAGTCAGTCTTGTCCCTTGGAAACTATTCATATGCAAAACTCTCCCCAGTTTTTAACTCCATCAGGAAAAGCCCTGGTCTCCCTTTCATCGGACAACAGACCAATCCCTCCAAGTTTAAAATTGTGACAAAGTTTTTTAAATATTAAATCTGGAAATCTTAGGGCATAATTGAATGGAATACCAAATTTAAATTAGAAATGCTGCTATATATGCAGCTCAGGAAAGAGTAGCAGTGAGAAAAGGGAGGAGAGACAAATCAAGGACTTACTGTATTACAAAATAAGAAGAGTGGCTGGGCAAAGTAGAAAGGAGAAAAGAATAAAAATACCATCCTCAAGAGGGACAAAGACTACACATAAATATCATATCATGAGGTTATTGCTAAAGGGGAATTTAAGTACTGAAGCATTTATTTGTGGAAAAAAATACATGAAGTCATAAACATGGACTAAAATTCAATGCCATATGATGCTGAAGAAGAGGATTTCTGAACTGGAAAATTGAAATAAGGATGTGAGAAACAACTGCTCACTTTGAAAATTTAAAAAGGTTTATTAAACCTTGACAAAAATACAACATAAGGACCATATAAGGAAAAATTTGCAGTGCTGAGAACTGCCCCCTGTGGATACCACATGGCTGGTTGCTCTTCAAGATGGGTGCTCACTCTTTTATACCCCTGGGGGGGTTACATCAGCCAGGCCTGGCCCCTCCCAAAGTCTGTGAGTCAGCTCTTCTTTGCCATTTATTGGTGGAGACTGCTTTCTTGTAGCTTGATTGGAGTCAGGTGTTGCCATGCCACACCCCTGAGCACCCCCAAGCTTTTCCATTCCCAGCTGCCCCATGCCAAGGAACACATGTGCAGCCTTCCTTGTACCTGCCCTAGACAGCCCAGCCTGTCTGATGGCAACAATACATGGGGGGAAAGGGAACAACGGGGAGAACAGAGGACATCTAAGCTACAATAACATAACTATACATCAACAAAGCTTTTCTTAATATTCACACAATAGTTATCCCTTAACTGCAAGAGCAAATAATCTCATTATCCATCTATAACAAGGAGTTCATAGAATAACAGTTGATTTAAAATGTGACAAATAAACTACTAAGAAAAAAGCTGAGCAGCAGGGTATCTGTAGGCCAAGAGTTAATGAAGACCTACGACTGTATTATGGTAGGATGAGGGCCTGTTGACCATAGAACAAGTATAACATTCAGAAATATTTAAAAAACAACTTCGTTCCTAGTGTCTCCTATTGATTAAAGAGGATTCATTTTTGGGCTACAGATAAGATAACTTTGCAATTAAAACTGAGACAACAGATTCACTGTAATTAGTAGGAAAGTGCAAAGTGTGTAGAAAACCAGTTAAAGTAATCTAAAAGAAAAAGATCACCAGAATTCTTTGAACCTGGATTTCTGCAAGCTGTTTTTTTTTTTTCTAACAGAGCAAGCAATGTGTGCTAGGAACTATTCTGTCATGATAAAAGAAGTAAATTACTAACTCAAATTATGATTGTGACCAGCTTGTCCCTAGAATGCCCACCATGGCAGTAGTATGACTTGGAGTGATGTTTTGTGAAGAGAATTGCAGTACATAGTGCAGAAACAGATGCTTCAGTCAGTTGGGACCAGGAAGTTGCAGAGTCAGTCGAAGCTGAGGAACTACCAGCTGTGCCTCTGTAAGCAAAGAGAGAGACACAGTCAGATACAGAAATCTGTAAGAGATCATCAAGCAAGTTCTTGGGGTCTGTTGGAGCCAACATTTGAATACAGAAGTTGAAGACAAATCTAAACTGTTTTATCTTTGTTTCTGATCAACAAGTGCAAAATGACTGAGAACATGAAATTAAAATGTAAATTGGGTAAGAAAGATCATTTTAAAAGCTGAAATTTATTTATTAATACAGAAAAATGTGCATATTAAAATTCATAGATTCAAATAAGCAGATCTGATTGTTTCCTCAAAGGAGAAAAGTAGCAAATTCACACAATGAATGGACAGTTTCATAAAAGAACATTGCAGCTAATACAAGCACACTAATGGAAGAAAAATATAAGTATTACAGAGATACCCACTTGGAAAAATCAGGACTTCAGCGATGAACTGAAAGAAAACAAGTAAAAACCCCATAAAAAAAACAGAAATAGAGAATTTATCAAATTACTAATTTGTATATAAATTTAAAAAGTAAACTTAAGAGTAAGAAAACAAAAAAATTAATTCTAGAATAAACTAGCAAGAAATATAGATGGTTAAAAGAAGTAATAATAATAATAATAATAATAATATTTAGTAGTAGTTGAAATAGTAATAGTATGTACTTTATTACTGTCTAGGGAAAATAATACATAAATATTTTATATTCTCATTCTTATCTCACTCTGGCTTGATAAAGTGTATGTTCACCACTCTATCCACAATTTTTTCCTCTGTGGTTAGTTTTTGGGTAGATTGACAATAAAATAACTGAATAGTTTTTTGGAAGAACATATGTCGAAAGTATATGACTGGCCAAAGAGAAGACACCATGACTGAACTTCTAATCCAGAAGTCTTGGATCTAAGTATTTGAAACTATATGGAATGAAATGGGGACATAGTGGCAGCTCTTCAAAAAACAGAAATAAATATTCCTCGGGAATCATGAAGCACTTTTCACTGAGGGGTCCTCAACTCCAGAAGTCCAGCAAATAATTAAATAATTTGTAAGTGCTTAGGAGAAAAAATGCTGATAAAGAGATCTTCCCTCCAGGCTAGGAAAGAAAAAACATAAAAAGCTTAATATTTATATTTATTTTCTCTCTGCTTTTTCACATTTAGAAATAGTTTTGCCCTAAACACCACCTCGAAACACAGCTGTATAAATAAAATGCATCAAAGCATCAACTTAATGCAAAATTATAGAAAGCTATTCTGTTAAGATGTGTGAACATTTTCTGAAAGAGAACGGATCTAATTTGTCATTAAAAAAATCAGAAAATTGTTTTACAAATGCAGTTCTTAGAGTCTAAATTGAGAAGCTGCATGCATGTTCTATTTATTTTACTGATTATTGTTTGAAGGTTTGACTGCTTGTTATTGACTATATTAATTTAAAAATGATGCCAACAAAAAGGAAACATTTAAAATTCAATAGTTGCAAAGAAAATGCCATATAACAGTTGGGTGTCCACTAAGTAGTGCTTTAGAAGAAAAATTCAGAAAAGAAAAAAAAATATAGAAGAAAAAATAGCAGATAATATTCACATATATTAAAAAAAAATGTTACATTGCTTATTGTATTTAATAATATTTACATATATTTCTGTTGCTTGCAAGTATCTCCATATATTGAAGAATATTTGCTTTTCTATGATTTTTCTCCAGATAAAAAGTGTGGTTGTGTGCATTTGTGTGAGTGCACATGTGCACAGGTAGGGTATATGGAGATCTGTATAACTACAATTATATTGATTAATGTGTGTCTAGTGAATAATTACATCCAGAAATATACCTGATTACTTACTTGAAATTTATTGTCCTCCTACAAGCATGTGCAGAATATAATGCTGAAATCAATGGCTAAATTTACAGTACAGATTTAGAGCACATATAACTAAAAACTGAAAAGAGAAAGTATTTTCATATCTGAGAAATGAATTCAGACTATGATACAGAAAAAAAGCTTAAACTGGAAAACAAAACATATAAGAGCAGGATTGTTTGAAATGCTGTTGTCCTACAAGACAGAGTTAGCAACCTGAAAACTTAATTAATAACCCCTTTGAGGCTAAAATTGTGATTTGCAGCTGATTCCTGCACTTCAGCACATGCTTTATATGGGAAGTGGTCAGAATTTTAATCTGTTTCCTTATCTGTATCCTTTGTTTCATTACTTGTTGAGCTTGGAAAAAGAAAGAAAAGCTGAGAAAGCAGTAGACAAATTAATTTCCTGCTTTTCTGGAAAGCAGCTCTAGAAAGTTGAAATAAAATAATCTGATCTGATATCTGATGTTGTAAAACTTCTAAGTTTCAAGTGTTGCAAGGTCAAAAAGAGAACAAGAAACTGAATGACAACATAAGCTAGTAAGAGAGAAAAATTATTCTGGTGTAGGATCACTGTGGGGAGAGAAGGTACTTACATGCACCCCACTCCACTTTCTGATAGTGTTGTGTTTGGATCCTTTATGTTTATAAAAAATGATGTCTACTTAAAAAAAAAAAAAAGAAAGAGAAAAAGAAAAAATCTCTGAGTGTTAAGCAGATGTACGATCTTGCCCTGGGTTTAGAAATAATTGCTCTAGCGGGACTTCTGTGGATTTCTTTATGGATAAAAACCTATTTTTTCTTCCCTTGGCCACCTGTTCTTGCCTGAAGATAGTTTGGCTACATCATGATTCCAGATTGCTGCAGTGGGGACAATGGAGCTGGGTTGACTCCACTTTATTGTATGCTTAAGACATTGCCTTGATTTAATCCACAAGTAATTGCACAAGATATTATTTGCCCATATTTTGAATAAGCAAGTAAACTCAGGTTTCCAGTGAGACATTTTTAATTATAAACCTAATATTATTTTCTCTTTATTGCTGATGTTAAGATTTCAAACAGGTTAATTCATTCTGACAGGTGCTGTTAACACTTTCATCATATACTATATACTGATCCTGACATTCCATTTCAAGGCTACAAGTATTTTCCATATATTCATTTGAAGTACTCTTTTCAATATTGATTTTTTTCAATAAATAAAAGGACGGTAATCAAATTTCTAAACTTCTATCTTTTAAGTAGGTGTCAATATCAATTGTATGTCTCATTCATTATTTCACGGAGATACTTAACATTTTATAACGTTATGATGATCTGTAGCACAGAGCAATTTAACCATTCTAGACTTGTTTGTGGTTTTTTTTTCCCCTTGTGGGGGTTGCTTGTTTGTTTGGTTTGGTTTTGGAGGGGAGTTTTGTTTGGTTTGGGGAGAGTTGTTTGTTTTGGGGTTTTTGATTTGTTTTGGTTTTTAATTTTTGTGGGGTGTGTGTTTATCTGTTCTTTGGTACATGTTAATAGATTTCTGTAGATGTACACTAATATGTCTTGGAAGAGGAATGTGCATTTTCCAGAGTTACAGAGTGAAACATTTATAACCTGGAGTGTAAAAGATAGTAAGTTGCAACTTGAATAGAGGTCTTAGAAATAAACTTTTCTCTGTTGTACATTTCAAGCCAGTAATCTTTCATGATAAACTTCAAACTTGAAATAGAAGCAGGAACTTTTTTTAATGAATAATTTAGCCAAAAATCTGTGCTTTTCTAGGTGTTTATAACTATCTGGGAAGTTTTCAAAAGTACATTTTCTTGTGGTTTTAGTGAAATCAATTGCTTCCTTAGAAATATCCTAGAATGAGTAGAACTTGGAGTGCAATATATAGCTCTATTGTCCTAAATCACATAGTGAGAGTTCATGCCCAGTTCACACCCAGTTCACACCCTGCTCTGTCTTACCTAAAGCCTTGATTCAGTGTCTTTCATGTCAGGAATACATAGGATATTGATCCTTTTGCTATTGACCTCTTCCTCACTTAACACTGCAAGGGGAAGGAAACAAAGCTAAAACCCCAAACTGAACAACAAATTTAAAAGAATTCAAGCAGTTCTGACATGAAATACAAATAATTTTAAAATGTTGATTTGTTTTTGTAAGATAATGTTTCAATATTTGCTGAATATCAGGGTTTTTTTTTCACAGGTACACCCAACACTGACATCTGAAAAGACATTTGGAAAATACCCCACTATTCATCAACATTTTTACTACATTTATTATGTCAAGGTTATACCAAGAATGACAGGTTGCCTATTAATTTCAGTGAGAATAAAACTTAATTTGTAATATTAGAATGATAAGCAGAATTACAGACAACTAAATAGTACACAAACAGAATATATAATTATTCAAGTAGGATCTTTAGAATTGTGTACAACTTAGTCAGAGCATAACATCATTTACTTTCATAACAAATATCACCATGAGAATAAAAATTATTCACTCTCTCTAAATATTGCATTCCTTTCTTTGTTCATGTTTTATACTGAACCTGTGCACGTTTGATATCACCTCCTTCTTATCATTGAATATTGCTTTTGATTTAAGATTATTCTAGATTCTATGATGGTGTGTGGCTTTTATTTGGTTTGGTTTGCTTTCTTAGGATTTGTGCAGTTTTTATTTCTTGGAACATTACGGTAAATTTCAAAGTCACGTAGCTTGTTACGTGTTCAGAAGTGATTTATTAATATGATGCTGACATTCATAGATCAGGCTGTGAGCCCTGCATGTGACCACATTGGGGAGATTTTACTCCCATAAGCACGGCCATTGATTACTTCTCAGAATGATGGGTAAGAGCATAATAGTCTGACCTTAGATGATCTTAATACTTTTAAAATTAAAAATCAGTTTAAAAGAAAGGTCTTGCTCTTGTACGCTTATAGGCAAACAGAAACTTCTTTCTGTGTTGCATTGTCACTGGTAAAGACAAAAACTTATTCCTTTGTGCACTCCTCTGAAAAAAGACTGACATAAGTTCTAGATATTTATTAGACCTAGGGAGATAGACGCTGTCTAGATGAAATTTAGATTCCACTGTGATAAAGACATGTCAGACAGTGATAAAGATGACAACAACTACAATGTTAACAACAGAAAGTCTCAAAAGTAGTCTTTGGACACAAGATTGCTCAGTTGCATTTGCAACTTGCATTTAAAAATCATTGTTTCAACAGTCTATATTCCCCATGCCTCCAATTTTTTCAATTTAGTAACAGAAAAAATAGCTTTCATTTCTTCAGTATCTGAGGGCTGTCAGTAGAAGTGTGTTATAAAATGAAAATATTACCAGTAGTTTTGGACATTGAAAAAAATTTAGATATGTATATAGTAGGTGACAGAAAAGTATTGTGTGCTGCTAATTAAGTTATATATTTTGAAAAGTGGCGGTGTACTGTACAGTAATCCATGCCCAGTGTTCTAGTGATGTAATTTCTATACTTGTGTGTTTCAATGTTTTCTTTTTCTGTTATAAAAGAAACACTGGATTAGGTGCTGATAAGTGTGAATCAGCTTAGGATGCACTATGTAGTTAACTAGCCCTTGTGAAAAACTATGCAACTAAAGAGATAAAAGATAAGCTGTAGGTGTGTTAATGCAGCAGCATTAGAAGAGTTAATGGAATTCAGACAGTGTGACTGAGCAACAGAAAAAAAACCCAAATTAAAACAAACAAAGTTTGTTTTGGACAAGAAAGTTTTGGACATTTTTCTAGGCATAAAAACAGTAGCATTGCTATGAATATTTGATCAAATAATCAATTAAATGATACAAAAGCATTAGCTATGATGTTAAATAGAAAATCATGAAATATAAGGTATATCAGATGTGCTGTGTTTGGAATGTGTAACCACAGAAACCACACCAAGAAGTTACTGGACCCTTATGTTTCCCTTATGTTTTGGTCAAGAAAGTTATGCTACCTGGAAACCCACTATCCTTCCCATCTTGAGTTTAATAACAAGGATTCCAATAAGTAGACCACAGTAGAAGTACCAATGATTGTTTTAGGATAAGAATATTGATGAAGTTATTCACTATTGAAACCAATAAATGTAAAGGGTAAAGAACTTGCATAGCATACATAAAATGTAAAAGAATTTCTGTAACAATGGTTTAGCAGGAAAAGTATATCAAGGGGGTGAGTTTTGTTTGTTGGGTGGAACACAGTTTCAGAGGAGTTGTCCCCTGTGTTGCCAGGACCCTGAATAAAGAATGTCTGCTGATTTACATCAAGTTGTTGGATAATTTTCTTTCATCCCATTTGGTTAGAGTACTAGAAGATGAAAAATTTAATAATGGTAGTAAAAATCAGAAAAATACAATTAGTATTAAAGGAAAGAAAGCCATTCTGAAAAGCAAAAGGTGTACTCTAACTTTCAGATTGCCAGAGCTGCCTCAACTTTTACAAGGAAATAAACATAACTACATTAATTCTATACTTTCTGAAAAAAGGCAGCCATGCCTTCCTCATTTGAGGACCTGATATTTTTGTTGATGGCTCCTGAGAAATACTGAAACAAAATTTTAATTCTGAATAGCTAAAGGAAGCAAACAGCCAAAAAAATTTCATCCATCTCCATTTCTCTCATTTTCCTATTGCACAGATAGAGAGTCTTACAAAAGGGATCTTGGCACAGGGTAGCGTATGCTTGGGGAATGAAGTACCTCGAGGAGGACTGTTCTCTGAATGCCTAGGGAAGGTATTTAGGTTGGGTGAGGTAAGACTGCACCCAGGCTTTGTTTTGCTGAATCCAGCTGATGCATGACTCCTCCAGCATATACAGGCTCTATCTCTATGGCTGATCTGAAAACACATAGAAAACATCACCCAGCTATGTAAATTATGTATAAAGGATTGTCCTACATGACTGTGTCTGCATTTCCAGGAACAGTTTCTACTCCCTATAAACACCCTATCCATACATGATATGATCAATTATGCAGCAAGAACCATGTGAAATTGCTGAAAGCACCAGATTTTTTCTTCCGGAGTGGCTAACACACTGAAACCAACAAATCTGCCTAGGCACAGCAGGACATGACTGGAGCCTTCAGGACTCTAAGATGCCTTCCCAAAGAGCTCCTTCATCAATGCATCAAATATTTAATTGAGCTGGTGGATATAATTTTAATTATGTTGTTTCAATTCCTTTTATTGTTTAAGATCAGTCCATTAATTCATCTGTGCAGATGACTAGATGTGGAGTACCTGGCCCATCCAACTAATTAATTCCTCATACATGAATGTATAGATTGGCCCTGCTCCCATACTCAGTTACATTACAGTTATAAGAGTAGGGCAAGCTTGAGTTACACATATTTTTCCATGCCTACAGTGAGAGGACTAGAGGAAATGGCCTTAAGCTAAGACAGAGGAAATTCAAATTTGATATTAGAAACATTTTTTTCTCTGTTAGAGAGGTCAGGTATTTGAATAGGTTGCCCTGGGTGGTGGTGGAGTCACCATCCCTGGACGTTTTCAAGAGGCATCTGGATCTAATATTGGGTGATGGATTTTTTCAGTACTTTAGGGGTTAAGTGGAAGTGCTGTGTTGACATTTGGCCTTGATGATGCAAAAGGTCTGTTGCAACCTTGATGATTCTATACCTATAAATGAAGTTGCCTTGCCACAATCCATGAGCTAAGAAGGTGTGAGATATAAATCTTTTTTTTAGTCTTTAATTCATGGAAAAATCTGTTATTATCACCATGATATGTAGGAATTGTACTGTTACTTAATGATTCAGTACCTGAAACGCACTTAGGAATTTTTCTACTTCTTCCCAATATTTTTATAGTTTAAAATGAGGTATAGTGAAGAAAATCAGTTAACTGAGAATTGTTTCCTGAAAACTTGCTCAGAAGGGAACTGTCCAAAACAAAAATTATCAATGCTAAAGCTATGTGTTATATCTTGGCTATTTAGTGTAAAAATAATCCATGTGTGTGTTTGCTAAATTCACAGCTTTAAATCTCTTCTGAAGTTGGAAACAGAATTTTTCTTATCAGAATTTGAAAAAAGTTATTTTCTTGGGTTTGGGTCTTGGGGGTTTTTTGTTACATGAGACAGTGAGAGTAGAAAGTCTTGCAACCTGAGGACTAAGCATTAGCATTTGAATACATTGTGGAAATGGGTATCTGAGGTTTAGGTTCAGTTCTTGGTGTTTGTTATTCATAAAGTATCACTACCAGGCATGAAGTCTGCATGGCAATGTGCAGGTATAGTGCTAGTTAATATCTCAGGATAACTATAACCTATGCTACTGTGCAGTTTTGCCTTTTTTTCCTCTCAGCTTAGAAAATCTAATATTGCTATAATAGTTTTTATTCTAGAACTAGCTTATTAAAAAAAATCTCTACCAGTTCAGGTTCTAGACATATCTTTCTCAGAGCTAGCTACAGTATCTGTGATTTGTGCATCACTGCATTATGTATACATTGCTGATGAAAAGCATTTGCAAAGTAATTGTACTGTGCTTCAGCTCCCTATCTGTAAGTGGGAGATAGCAGCATTCCTTTTGTCTTTCTCATTTAGACAGTTCTAAGACTCCAAGACTTTTTTTATTATTGTTTGTTCAGTGGTTAAATCAATATTATAATTGCATTGAAACAAATAATTGTTAAAAATGGATGGAAATATTTAGCCAGCTAAAGACACAAATATAATTTGTACTTACAATTGAAATTACAGGCAAGTTACAGGAGGTAACCTGTGTGATACAAATTTATCCCTGGTGGATCATTCTTAATCTCTATATTGCAATATGGGAAGAAATCCAATTTTTCACAGCAAATACTTCATTTTAGTTAGACTGTTAGGGGAAAATATGCCCCAAGTGTTTTGGTGCAGAGATGTTTGCAACTAACCGATAAAGCTTATGCTGAGTTCATCAGAGTTACTCCCCTCCAAACCTCAGGCTAAGCTCCAACTGTGGATTCTGACAAGAGCAGACAGCCTTCTAACATTTCTTCAACAATTTGCAGACAAGAATTCTGAAAAATATCAACTTCAGGGATCCATGATCTAGCAGCTTTGTTTTCAGTGACAGAATGCAGATTTCTCATCTGGCCTTGAACTGTCATATTTTTTGTATGTTTTTTTCTTTGTGTTTTAACTTCTTAACTTGTAGAAAAAAGTAAGATTTTATTGGTGTGCTGACCATGCATCCTCTACACTGTATTTTCTGCTCAAGGGGAAAAATGTTCACTTGCAAAACTGGAACTTGATTTCACGCTTCTTGGAGAAATTCCACATACCTCAATTTGCAGCTAACACACTAAAGTTTGATGTGTGAGACACAGTGCTCTGGATGTAAGGAAGGATCCAAACAAGTCCCTGCCTTAAATGCACATATTGTTCTACAGTTAGAAGAAATCACTTTACAGAGGATGGATTTTTACAATGAGTAACATGATGGCATAACAAATGAAATAGACTAGGGATCACCAAATTGCAATAAATTATTATGAATACATTGTTCTTTTAAGCATTTTTACAATTTCTGTGGAAGAAAATGTTTTGACAGATCAGAGACATTTTAAATACTGTTGATTAATTAATCGACTTGAATTTTCAAATCAGAAATAACCAGAATTTATTCTCAAGGCCTGAATTTCTTGTATATTTGAAAATCCTGCATTTTGAAAATAATCTTGCTTTCAATTTCAGTTTTAATTCATATATCATATCTATTATCACAGCATCTGTTATAATCCACTAATGTACAAGGACATTAACATTAATATGAGTGTTTCAGTATTTAACAAGTTGTCTTCTTTTGATAGACGTCAGTTCACAGATGAAAACACACTTGCATTGTACACACTGTGATTAAACTTTCTGTTATCAAAGACACAGCATTAAAGGAGAAAGTCAGAGTAGGACTAAGTGCTTGCTTCAGCCAACTGAGCAACTAAAAGTCCAGACAAAGGGCCATTTAAAAACCAACTGTGTAGCTGATACATCAATAAGTTTGTCTCATTTTTTTTCAAAAATACTGAAAGGAACCCATGTTTATTCACACACATATTACTTATGTCTCTTTTCCCTTTGGATATCAGACCAAAAAGAAGAAATCTAATGAAATTGTGAAACATTTAAGTGAAGGAATTAACTAGATCCTACAATATTCATGCAAGGCTGCACAAGAGAAAGCATAGTGGCAGGTCAAAGACAGTAATTATTCCACTCTACTTGACACTTTTTCAATTTAATCTGCAATATGGTGTCCAAAACTAGACTATTCCATACAAGAGACACACCAACTAGAGGAAATATAGCAGTCAATCACAGTGGTCATAAAACATGAGATAATGAAAAGCAAGACAGATTTGGATTTATTCACCCTAAAGAGAAGACAAAGGACGTCTTAAGCTACCTAATGAAAGTTTAAATTGAAGGGACACACTTCTCACACGTGCACAGTTGAAAGGCAGTGAACAGCAATCATACCAGATAAGATATAAGGAAAAGCACTGTAAGATAAGAATGGTGTAATACTGGAGAAGGTTGCTCAGAGAGGTTGTGGAATATTCACCTGAGGAGCTATTCCCAATTGTCTAGGAAAAATTTTGAGCAGCCTGATGTATCTCCAAAGATTACTGACAACTAAAATGTTTCTATGTTTTCATAATACTAAACCAGAAAGCAGTCCCAATATAAATAAGCTAACAGGGTGACTAACAGTCACCTGAACCTGAATAAAAGTGTACTGAAACAGTGCAACTAAAAGCAATTTATAAGGATTTTGTAACACTGTGATGTCATAATCAAACACAGTTTTACATAATTATGTATGCAATGTGATCACCAAAGAAGCTGGTTGTAGTTGCATGTAGGAAGTGGAAGTAAGAAGTTGCCAGAGAACAAGAAAAAGGAAGCATCACATTGCAAAATGATTGCTCCTTAAGCATACAGAGACTAGCAAAAGAACAGAATAAAAGAACAGTTTCAGAAGCAGAGGATGAAGGCAAAGGCATAGAAACTATCAGGCAAAAGTAAACAAAACAAATGAAAACTGGAAAGAAAGAACAATCCCACCTACCTCTGATTATGACCTTTCAAGTTGGAACATCCACATCTTGGTCACTAAAAGCTACCAAGAACTGCAGATGGACCCACCACACTGCATCACCACCATTGTATGTTAAATTCACAGCCAGTTTGGAAGTATTATGAACTGAGACTTTTACATTTGTTATGAAAATATTTGATACTGTGCGAGAAATTACCATCACTAATAAGCACCTGCTCAATGAGTGTAATCAGTAAAGTTCAGTTTTAAAATCTAAAACTGACCTGACTGAGCAGTCTTCTAAACACTTTATCATAGTAATTTCTAGCTCTCTGATGTGTGTGTATAAATATTAAAAAGTCCTTCTGTGAATATACGTATACACATATATATATGTGTGTGTGTGTGTATACATATTATCTTTTCAGTTGCTACAACTGAAAGGGAAAGACCCTTTTGACAGTGACTGATTCAGGGATCTCAGTTTCAAATTAGAATTGCATCTATTTTAAAGAAAAAGGATGTCTTCTTATAACAAATAAGACAGCATGTTAACATTTTTTTTCTCAAAATAGGCTATTTCAGCTTGTTTTGCTTTCACTTTATCTATAACTACTTGTCATTTTGTGTCGTTTTATGACCTTCTGCTCTGATTGTAGTAAGAGGCAGATCAACATCCAGCACTTCAAAATATGTATTCACATTAGTGCACACATATGAAAAGAACAAATTACTATTGATAATAGTAACAACATAATAATAACTGACACTGTTTAACCTCTAGCTAAAGAAACCAAAGCACTTTGAAAAGTATATGAGTGTGTTATATATTCTTGACTGAAGCATCAGCTCATCTATCACTGAAAGTCAGATAGTTCTTAGCTGGAAAGTAACAGCCTTTTCAAATGTACTGTGTCCTTACAGGAAATTTGAGATAAAAGATAAATCCAGTTCAAATTATATTACCTCCTTGTGAAGCAAACAATTGAAAATGGCCAAGGAAAAGCATGTAGCTTTTCTTTCTTCTAAGTCTCATGGTGTTACAATGAGCTGGTGGGGAAAGAATGTGCAAGAGGAAACTAGCATTCAATAAAATTAGAGAGATGATTCATATTGATACAGACTAAATTATCCTTGAACCATCTACAGTAGCTCTTTCAAAATGGAAGACATACAATAATGAAAAACTTAACACAGAAAAATCATAAGAGAGGGAGTGACTTTTGAAACACTGAACAAGAAGAAAGAATGTAAAAGAATTTGTATATGACTCCTGTAATTTAAGAAAAAGGCTATAAAGTTTCTGTCATCTGAAATCCTGAGCTGAAGTTCAAAACTATTTTCTTCATTATCATCTTTGTTGATTTTCCCCCTCTGTTTTCTGTGGAATTTGAAAGTTGACATGGTTTCTATTTAATTAGTGGTAGAATCCTACCCACATATCTGCTTAGTGTCCATGGCCTTATGATGCAGGAATGACATTAGTTAATTTCCCTTATGACTCTTGAAACATGAATTTTGGAGGACTTCAAAAGCTCTTTTAAACAT
Organism: Agelaius phoeniceus; assembly: GCF_051311805.1. Classification (NCBI taxonomy): domain Eukaryota; kingdom Metazoa; phylum Chordata; class Aves; order Passeriformes; family Icteridae; genus Agelaius; species Agelaius phoeniceus. The sequence goes on from NC_135268.1 coordinate 53,877,164, forward strand.
TTCTTTCTCAAAATAGCACTATAAAGTGATCTACGCACTTGTACAAAACACATCAAATGAAATTCTAGACAAAATGGACTTTGGAACGTAGTGCAGGTTCTGACAATTCAGATGGAGTTTAAAACTGGCACCATATAGGTTTATCAGCAGCAGTTTTTATGCTTTTCATATAGTAAGGTCAAAAACACATAAAATCATTATTTTAGTGATTCTTGGATTATATGTGCACTGTACATGTTTTCATTTAGATGAGTTATACATGATGGAATTATCTAATGAGCCTTAATAGCAATCATTACATTTTAATACAGAGTGGAAGAAATAGGTATTCAAAATAGCTTTGTCCCTGATAATCAGAGTATGCACCTCTAAAAAATTCCCATCAATTTAAAAATGCTAAAATAAGCTGAAAATGAACATACTGGTTTTTCAGGAAGATCAGGAGAGAGACTGATTTCATACTACATAGAATTGAATAAAGTTATGATACAAATCACACACAATAGAATTTCTAGGGGAAAAAGAAGGAAGCAGGTTGCACCTGGCATTTGAAATTAAGTTCTACATCTCACAAATATTTTTTTTTGTCTGTGCAGCTAGCCTAGGGCATTAGTTGCTGTCCACCTACTATACCAATAACTATTAACTTTTTGAAAAAAAGAAAGATTATTCCAGAGTAGAGAAAATTGGAAAATCGAATGGGAATAGTGAAGATGTTTAAAACTGTAAGAAAAAAAAAAGAAAGAAAGAAAAAAGAGAAAAAAGCTGCTTTTGGAGTATAGAAATTGAGAGATTACACATGTGTAAAATACATTATTAAAATAAACTACTGAGAAGAGATGTGACATTCAGTGATAACCAGGAAACTGGTTTCTTGAACAGTAACAAGAAAGAGTTACGTTTCATCTGATTAGTTTGTTTTTTAAATTCTTTCTGAAAGGGAAATTTTAACAAACTCAAGGTCTAGCTATTGCTATGCCAGCAGCTATATTATCGGAGGATATGTAATGTAGAGGCAAGTTCCTAAATACAGAGAGGTTAAAACCAAAATTTGCTTTCAAGACCATTTCATCTGATCTCTTGAGCTAAATATAATCTACAATTTTAGTCAAGTTAAACATGCTAGCCGTGTGTTGTGAGTTTGAATTTCAATTCATGTTAAAAACAATATTTCAATGACCTCTTATTTTCGCTCATTTGAATAAATGCTAAAAATGCAGACATCTAAATAACATTTTGACATTTTCTCAAAATTCTATTCCAAGCCCTCTAGATAAAAATGCCACACCCTATTACTCTCAGACCTATTAACAGACAGAAAGGAACGACATTAAATATAAAGAACCAAAAAATTAGTGTTAATATTCTACATTGCCTTTGCATGGAATATTTCTGGCAGCAGACAGTGAGGAGCTCTGCAGGGATGGCCCCTGGGAAAGGAAAGCAGGAGCTTCCACCATGTCAGACAGAGCCAGTTTAAGATGGTTCCAAGATGGACCTGTTCCTGGCCAAAATTAAGCCCGTCAGAGATGCTGTGGTGGAGTAATTCCTGAAGTACTTCAGCCTGTGGGAAGGACTCATGTTGGAACCTTTTGTGGGCTGTATCCTGTGAGAGGGACCTCAAGCTTGAGCAGAGATACAGTGGGAGGAATAAGGAGCGGCAGACATCAAGTGTTTCATGACATGACCACAACAACATTCCCCCATCTTATTCTTCCCACAGTCAGCATAGTTGGGAGCAAAAGAAGTAAAGATGAACCTGAGAAGATGTGGCGGATGCCTGGAGGAGAATGTGTTCTTATTGTTTCTACTTTTTACTATCTTAATCGGTTTAAATTGGAAATTTGTCTTTCACAAGTTGAATCTCTTCTCTGATGGCCATGATGACAACTGGTGAATTATCTTCTTGTACCACAAAAAATTTTAAGTGCACAAGATTCATAGTACCTACCCCTTTTGCTGGTGTTATGCTTATCCATATCCTTCCATTGCTCTTTTGACTCTAGAGGTCCATGAAATCAGTCTGATGGTGGCTCCAGGGTGACAACATTCAACACTCAAAAGGAAGAATATGTTTATTTTCCTTCTTCAGTCTAGGAGCTGCTTGGGGTCATTTTAAGATATACTTCATAGACAGCTTTTATACTTCTGGTATTTTCAATTAACCTGCAAGTTGCATCTGATATTACCATGTAAGTACTTTCTATGTGTGTTAAATGATATGTTTGTGTTCTGCTTCTTACCCCTAAAAAGTTTTGTCCACCTCCAGATCTGTATTCTTTGGCTGACCATTTTAGAGCTGTTCATAGATATCAAGTCTCTTTAACCATTACACAATGTAAAAATCACTTGATCATAACTGAAGAATAATTAAAAATCAAAGTGAATTTTAAATTAAATTTTAATCAGCACTTATGCAACTGTTGAAGACCAGAGATTTTAGCACTGCAGCATGGAAACCTAAAATATTTGTAAGTTTTTCTGTCAGTTTACTTGCACTTATACTTCTGCAGTGTTCAAAAATATCCTCAGGAAGGTCTGTCAGGTATTAACAGGTGACAACATTTGTACTGCAATAAATGTGCTTTGCTTCATTCTTTGTAATTTTGCTGTCACACATTAGCAACAGCTGACAAAATCAAAATGGGGAAACATCATGAAGAAACACACCAGAATACAGCTCAGCCTGACTCATCAAACATACAAAGAAACCAGTTATTTCTAGACTGACATCTACTTAAAATTGTGATGGCAAACATGATCCAAGTTTAGTAAAAGAGACGACTGTAGATGAAGAAAAGAGATCCTAATTGCTAGGAACCCTACCAACAAGGGGATATCACTGTTTCTCAGGCAGATCTATATTTGACATGTCACTAATTACTTTTGGGGTGTAGGAGGAAAGGTGATAAAAAGAAACAAAAAACCAAAGCCCCCTAAAGACATGCAAAGGAATTTTTTTCTCTTTTTTTAACTTGTATGCCTCCCAGGGAAAGGAAATACATACACAGTAAGAGTTAAGAAAAGGAAAACCTACAAACAGTATAGTTCTAAAAGTCAGGCCTCTTATCCTGTCTTAATAGGAAAAATCCATTTAATTAACTATTTAATTGAGTTTAACAAGACTGTTTGTAGTTAATCCTAAATGCACTAATAGGAAACCTAGGGCCTAAATTCAACGCTTTTTTGCTCCCTTTGGATGTTGCTCATAATTACAGTTTGCTCTTTAATTATTATTCTTCATGTATTCAATTTATGATTGATACCAAAAGCTTGCCCTGGAGGCTGAAAGTGCTGAGGTGGACACTGGTGATTCAGTGGAGAACAGCTCCTTCAGCAATGTGCATCTACTCAGAAGCAGGCAAAAATCAGTTTTCCACTCAAATCATGGCACTCAGAGCTCAAGACGAGGGAATATACTCCAGCAAGAGAGCAACCTCTGATAACTCTCTAGGGAAAGGAAATTAAAGAAATAAATCTATAACTCTCAAACAAACACTTCTTTAATTTTATTGATGACAAGTGTGTTGTGTTGGTAATTAGAACAGTTTTATCTATCTATTGCATGTATTATGTAGTCACACAGTACCCAATTTCTGTTTCTTCACTTCTGCTGTTATGTTTTCCCCTACTTAGATGTATTGTACAATACTGCAAATCTGAATGCCTTCTTTTTAGCTTTTATGAAAAGTGAATTAAAAATGAAAATTATTTGAAAATGTGCTCAGGGAACAAGATTAGAGTGTTATTAGCCTCCTCTGCATTTTCATGCAGAATATGAAGGAGCTATGTATGGCACATATTTCTGCTACAGAAACATGTTGTTTCTGCACAGCATTGCCTTTGATATCAGGCTGATTACACCTGCTTTTTTTGGATTTTTTCTTGAAAACATTCCTAATGGTCTTCTGGGTTGGGAATATGGACAAACAGCTCTAGGAGTACTAGTGTTACAAAGGATCTACTAATCACAAAAGGATCTATCAAGCATAGAGTAGTGCAGGGCCATACAGTTGAGCCGCTCAAAATTAGCCAGGTCTTAATAGCAGACTAGCCTAGAGAAAATTACATATCCTTGCTTATCCAAAAATAATTCATTTTGAAATGTATGAAATCTTATTTCCTGATGAAAGTTACTGAAAAGGACTTTTGTCCATTTGGAATTCATGGGCTGATATTCATTGAAAGTTATGCACAGGCAATAGTCACAAGCAAGCTTCGCATAACTTTTCCATATATCTTGACAATCAATAAAAAATATTTGGGGCAAAATTCTGAAGGCTTGAAAGTTTCACCTTCTCTCTTATGTTTCTCATCATTAGCCTATTATTCCTATATAACTCTCCATTTTCTGAAAATTGAGGTATCTTGTCTTTATCCTCAGGAGATAAAATGCTAACAGGAATTGGCTAGGGTACAGAGATAAAAATTCTTTAAAAAATGATGTTTTTTTTTTTTTCACTTAGACAACCCTGGGATAGAATTCCAAAGTTACATGTAATACTGGATGTCATCCTGTAAAAATATTGATTCTAGAGTTTTTTATCTTTTTCATATATTTGTAAAATAACCTTAAATACCATCTGCATATTTCCCTATGAATTTATAAGGATCCATGTTACTTCACGTTAGATTCCAAACGTTGATTGAAATATCCTAAGTAAAATTTTGAAGGCAGTTATATGAATGAGCTTTCTGATTCATATCAAGAGGCCCTATTGGACACTAATAGAATGTCTATAAGCAGCATATATCTACATGTATACATTAAATTTTACTTCAAATGTAACAGCTCAGATGAAACGTGCAAAAGAGAGATAAGACTGATGATGCATGATAGATAGAAAAATAGATAGATAGATAGATAGATAGATAGATAGATAGATAGATAGATAGATGATAGAATTATTCCTCTGAGTCTTTCCATGCAGAAATCTACAGCAGAACTACTTGAACTCTGAACACTGCTCTTTCTGAACACTTGAGGTGAGAAATGACCTGATGAAATTATATGTGACAACATTCCCAGTACAGAAGAAAGACTAAATCCGGAATTACTGCATGGCATGAAGCTAGTTAAGTCTGCCAGCTTAAGAGTTTAGGTTGATATCAGGGCTAAGTCACCTTTTAATTCATCAGAATCATCTCCCTCTAAGTCTTCAAAGAGATAAAATCTAAGAAAAATTCTTTTGGTACAACTGGATATGAAACAGCATATATTGGGTGACAAATAAAAGAATCATGCTTTTAAATATAGATGCATATGTAGAGTCAAAAATAATTGTTTCTTTCCTTTTTTTCCCCCCCATATATTTTCTTCACTTTTAGGATTTGTGTGTGAATTCAGTAGTTTATTACTTCCTCAATAATTCTTTTAAACCAAACATCTGTCACTGCTGGAACTGGACACTCAAAGTATTGCCATTAAGCCACAAGAACCAATTTTCATAGAGAGCTATTTAAGTATTCTAGAGGAGCATTTTTGCATCAGACAGACAGGGTAGGGTATTTGTGATTTGTATAGTTTCAAATGGAAGGAGGAAAGAAAGTGTAACTGATAGCGTAGCTATTTCTCATGGTTGATATCAGAACTATGATAATTGTCATCCAGTAGTGGATATATATTAGGGAGGAACTCTGTTTTCTTTAGTTCACACTGAGCTACCCGTTAAAGGAATCCATATAAAACTGCTCCCAAGGCAGGAATATTTCTCAGAGGGAATGGTTATGAAATGTAGCTTTTCATAAAGTGCTATGAAATTTAAGCTCAGCTGTGGCTCCCCTTTGTCCTATTTGTCAATATTGAACTCAAATAGTGAATCAATTTCTTTTCTATGCTAATTAAGTAATAATTTTTTTCAGTACTCAGTAAGTTGGTTTTTTTTCTTTTTTTTTTCTCTTGTGTAATTATCCTAGGGGGAAGGTGGGCCTCCAAATTACTTTGTCTCATAGTAAATATTTCTACTGCTACCAAAAGGTAATATGAAAAATCTCTCTGTAACAGATGAAGTAAAATCATGGAAAAATCTGTGTCTCCAGAACATTACTCAGAATTATTATTCTCTTGATTTGGAGAGACAGATTCTATGAGATTAGAAAATACAGACTTTTTTGGCAATCATTGGTCTTTGGGCCAGTTGGATAATGACATCCTGATGATGAACTTGTACTGGCTTGTAAGGCAGATTGTAAGACTCACTGGGACACTGAAGGATTTTCTCTGTGTGACCCAAAAACTAGCTTTAAGAATAGCATATGGATCATATGCATCTATAAAATACTTATAACTTATGATACTGGTTTAAGAATGATGTATAAGATTGAGTTGTACCAATCCTAAATGGGGAATATAATAAAAATTCTGGGAGATAAGGGTTGCAAAATAAGAAATCCTTTTTTGCATTTATATCTTCATTATTCTTCCTGCTATTATAAATTATTTTCAGAACTGGGAAAAACTTTTTTTTTTTTATAAATAAAACTTATGTCTTTCAGAAGCAGAGGCACCTAAAAATCTCAGCTAACATATAATGTCATACATTATGCTAAATAATCAGAATGAAGAAAGGAATTTGTAAGCATTATTTTAATGTAAATGTTTGGTTTGTGGGGATTTTTTCTAAATTAACAACATCAGAGTTTTTTTCTCAGACATGCAAAGTTCATAGTATGGAAAATCAACCTAAAAGCAAACCAGGGAAAGTTAAGGACAAAAAAATTTGAGCCCCCTATGCTTAGAATATTCCATTACGTCCAGGGAATAATAGCACCTAAGCATTTAAGTGCTTCAATACTTAATTCTTATTCAAGTTAGTGGGTTTCATTTGTCTTTTCGATACAGAATAGAACTTTCAGGTGTTTGAAGAGGAAAGAAGTATAATTTTGCTGAAGGGAATAGAGGCATTTGTATTTTCAGCCAGAATAAAATCATTGGGCACGACCGTCTATGCTCTGAAATAGAAGAAAAGACCAGAAGAGGCATGAAAAACTTCAGATTTTTTTTTTCTTTTTAATTATTTCAAGTGTTTGTGTTATGTTTATTCACCAGCCAAAACTTATATTTCTCTTCTTTGCAGCTTTATTTTTAAAAAGGTTTGCTATATTGTATTGTTTGTAATAAACAAGGTGAAATTTCTCATGCTTTTCTTCCTTATGACTCAGCTTTGCCTCAGTCTCTTCTACATATAATTTAAAAAGGTAAAATACAGAAATTAACATGAAAGATAAACACATATAGTAGAATGACAAGAAAAAATCCAAAACATACTATAAATATCCCGTCTTTGCAATATAAGCAATGAAGGATTCATTAGGATTCAAAAAGGCAGCTAATAGAATGTCTATCCTTTTAATCTTTTAATACACTTGAAAAAATTTTAAAATGAACATATTAGAAAACAAAAATGGAAAATTAAAAGGCAAAATTCACATATCAGAAAAATGTAATGAAAAATATGCAGAGGATAATAGAATATCAACAGGGTTCTGTTGGCAACATGGAGAAGTCTATAACCCATAACAGAAGTCCAATAATTGGCATATTGAGGTGTTGCACAAAAATTTTTAGCATGCAAGATTTCCATTTTTAAATTGTACATGTCCGTTTTAGTACAGAATTCTTCTGAAAGTAATTTGTTGCTGAAATTGCTTACAGTACAAATAACATCTTAACCTTAGACATTCTTTCTAAACACACAGCAGTAAAAAAATTTTAGGACTTGTAATTTTCTTCTGTACAGCAGCATTTTGGGAGGGTTTATGAAGTGGTACAGTATTTCTTAATGGTGAGGAATCACTTTATTGGCTACTGTAATACAGCTCTTCCCAATTCCAGAAGAAGGTATTTATGGGTGCAGTTGTAATGGTCATATGAGAGCTGTTTCTTCAAGTGCTACACAGCAAATCTCGAAACTTGAGGCTTGTGTTTGGGAAGAGAAAGGAAATTTTGCAGTAAAAGGAGGATAATGATGAAGTCAGGCTGAGAGAGTTGGAGTTTTTAGCAGGGAGAAGAGGCAGCTCCTGGGAGACCTTAGATGAGCCTTCTAGTAACTACAGTAGGGTGAGGAGGGACTTTTATCAGGGTCTACAGTAAGGGGTAATGGCATTAAATGGAAAGAGGACATGTTTAGATGAAATATTAGAAGGATATTCTTCACTTTTGAGGGAGATGAGGCACTGGAGCAGAGAATCTGTGGATAACCCACCCCTGGAGGTGTTCAAGGTCAGGTTGGATGGCGTTTTGGTCTGGTGGTGATAGTGGAGCCCTGGAAAATGTTAAAAATAGTCTTTGAAAATATTAGGTCTTGTATTTTCTCAGATCACTGCACCTGCGTAAGCAGTATGATAAATGATATAATTGTTAGATGTGATGATTGTTTAGCAGTTAAATGTAATTATTATATAAACATAAGAAGAATCGTGAGAAACTATGTTGGAAATATAAGGGGGCTATGTTTAGCTGAAATCTGTGTATACAATAGAACAATATAAGTTTGATAATTATCATGAAAGTTATATAACGATAGAGTATAAAACACGTTCACCTTGAATGTATGGTCGGAATCAGATTTGGGTGGAAATCACCCCGATTCCCAGAGCTCTTCAATAAAAAGCACCTCATATAATCACTTCTGTGATTATGTGGTTTTGAACACTAACAGTGGAAGGTGTCCCTGCCCATGGAAGGGGGGTTGAAACTAGATGATCTTTCAGTTCTCTTCCAAGCCAACACATTTATAACTCTGACTATGATTTCTCCTGCTTGACAATTAAATGGAAAGTATAAGAGGAATTTCCTTTTTAGGGATTTTATCTTATTTCTTTGTTTTGACCACTTTGAAATAAAGTAATTGTTTCAATAAATAAGGTATTTAACTATTAAAAATATATAAACTTTATTTATTCCTTCAGGTAAAAATAAACATGTGACAGATTTGAAGATATTTTTATTTCTTCAAGGCCTATATATTAATTTAATTAAAAAAAGAAGGTTTACTTTAATTTTCTTAAGAATTTCAGAAACCATGGTGAAACTTATGAAGTGATAGAAATTACAAGAGACAATCCTTACAAGTTAAGACTGGTTAATTTTGCTAGAAAAAAAAAAAACCTTTTAATATATTAAACTGGTATTATCCGCTAGCCAACAACAACCAAAATGAAAAACCCAGAAAAGAAAAGCAATAGAACATGTTAAGGTTTTTTTATGGAGAGAAAATGTATTATGCTATGCACAAAAAAGACTTCATGTTTTAATGTAATGGATAACTTATTGAAAATTACTAGGCATAAAATAGAGTGGAATCAATGGTTTATACCACTTCTAGTTTCCTTGTTTTACTGAGTTTACTAATTTTTCAGAAGTGAAGACTTTTCTGAAAAGGAGGCAAAGCTTTTGAAGATTGTTATACTGTGATAATTTTACAGAAATAAATAATATAAAATACTCTGTTCTGTCAATTAAAACATCATTCTACTTGTTTATAAGAGTTAGGAAATCAGATGCTGTAGTTTGACTATCTGAATTATGAGCAAGTTTATTACAAAAATAATAGACCATATTAGGTAGGAAGACAAAATAATTTTAAAAAATTAAGGAACAATTAAAGTTTGGGAATGTTTTAATTCTAAAGATATGCACATGGAGGGAAATGAGATACTAAAATGTAGACTTTTAAGTATATTCTATAAAGATGAATGCCAATAATAAAAATGGTTGAAAGAAATATAGTTACTGCAAGCAAAATGAGTGCTATAAAGTTCCTTTCTCCAAATTGCATAAACATTTTCATTTTTACAATGAAACTTCTAAAACTGGTGACTACATGTTCAATTCAGGCTGAAAATTATGCACTTTCATCTTCTTTATAAGATGCTAGGGGCATTCTACTGGAACTGAAGGAGAGTCAATTGGGATGGAGTGACACGAGGCCAGATGCAACTGCTGAGCTGTTGGATGTGGCCTGAATATTTTCTTGGAAACAAAGGGAATGGAGGAAAGATTATATTTGGCAACTTGTTAGCTAGTTATATGTGCTTCTAGTTTAAGTGCTTAAGAACATTTTCTTTAAGAAAAAACATTTTTGCCTGTGGGTGTTGGTTTTATGTAATAAAAACTGGAAAGTTACAGACAAATTTTAAAAATCAATACTGAGTGCATATGTTCATTATATAATAGAAAATATGCTTCATCTGACCATGAACTTTCACTCAAAGCAACACAGGAACTTTTTTTGTATTTTATGTAGGGAATGAAAAGAAAACTCAAATCACCCCAGTGTTTGTGGTCAAAATAAGTAACAAGGCAGAAGCTAGACCATACTGTGTTACAGGAATAGAGGATAAGAATTTTTTTAATGATTACAGGAATTATGAAATTATTCTAAGTTGCACAAAGGAAGAATGTGGTGTTCTAGGAGATCCTTACCTACAGGAATCTTCTGTTCCTCAGGAAATGGAACAGTGGGTGAAGAATGGCTTTATGGGGTCAAAAAAGATTATATCAGGTATTGAAATTCTGACCAAATAGATGAGATTTGTCAAGATAGGTAAAAAAATAATATAATTCTACACAACCAGAGTGAAATCCTAAAAGTCATTCCATTTGTCTGCCTTCTCTTTCATATTATTTCAGTTAAAACAACTGAATGACATGAAACAAGAAAAAAGATATTGTGAAATTTTAACTAAATAATAAATTTGCTTTTAGTATTTCTAATCACATTGTGATCCTTTTCTGCTTCTCACATTATTTCCTTGACTCTTCCCAGAAATTCTTAAGTGAAAGCTAATTTTAGGTTGGTTCACATCGAAGGTAAGTGTGGTGATTAACAATGCACTGATTGCTCTGTAATAACTGTTTGAGTACACTCTTCTCCTTTATCTTGCTTAAGAGTTATGATCAAAGAGAGTTTCTTTCCTTTTTTTCTCTTCCAACTGCCTGAATACAATGAATCAAAACAATGTAGTCCATGATTTTCAAGCTGGCTAAATATTAGTCAGTTTAATAAGTGGTGTAATTCAAACTATCATCATTCTATTTAAATGAAAAGCTCACAAAGCACCTACATTTCATGAAAAATGCATGGAAAATGCTCATTAAGAATTATGTGTATTGTAGGACAGGAAATAAATGCAGGGAGTGTTTGTCATTTCTGAGTTGTTTCTCCCCTTACCTTTTCTTATTTTGCTTGCATATATAACCATCATACTACGGGATTTCTTATATATACAGCTTGCATATATAATCATCATACTACAGGGATTGGTTACTACTGCTTTCAGATTAAGCTACTAAAAAAGTCCTATAAAAACTTTTTTTTTCCTAGATTTGCCAGATACTAAGTGATTACAGAATTTTTAGAAAAAGGAAACCATATCCTTTTTGCAATTATAGGTGTGGGGGTTTTTTGTGTTTTGTTTCTGTTTTGGTTTATTTTGTTTGGTTTTTAAAATTTTGTTTATCTTTTATCTGAAAGGGTAAAGAAATGATATTTTGTTAAAAGTTTTAAGAATCAGTATCCGGATGATGTGTTCATTTGATGATTAAATCCCATATGATTCTTTTATTTGATTATATATGACTTTTTAATGCATGGACAAGTCACCTTCAGAGTTCATAAGTGTTATTAACCTATTTTGCATGTATATATGACACAGAGATTGACACTGCCTACCTGGGCAAACAACCAGAGTAATCAGGCAGCATTTTAATTCCAAATCCCTTGATACTATTAATAGATTTAAATGCCATTAAAATAACATGAAAGAAGTGGAAACATGGACAATGCACAAAAAGAGTCTCTGAAGACAACTAGCAGAAATGAAATTTTTAGAAAACTTCATTCTTTTGGGAAAACTTTAAGAACATTTAATGGAAATCTTAATAAATTATCAAAGTAGCTTGATTCAAAGATTAATGATCCCCTGGTGGATTAAATTCATAAAAATTATCCCCCAAAGGAAATGTAAACTTCAGGATTTTTTTTTTTTGTTCCTGTTTTCAGGCATGAAACAACCGTACTTTTGTCCAGCTATAGTTATAGTTACACATGAAAAATCACAAGAATGTATGTCTTAACTATAAAGAACCATATCTCATTTGGCTCTTCTCAAGGGAGCTAGTACAGATTTCAACAGAGGAATTCCCAGCAACAAAATAGCAAATTTAATCCTGATTGAATTATCTTTTAATCAACATTTAATCATGTTTTCAAAATGATCTTAATGCTGAAGATGTCCTGTATTCTGATAGGCCTGCAACTACTAATGGTTTCTGAGACCTTAAAGAACTTGCTAGCCTTTTAGATTTGGAATTTTTTAAATTCTGGAAAAAAATTTTTGTTGCTTTTTTTAAATGAAATAACTGAAACAGCTAGATTGCTCTTCAAAGCATACATAAGGAAACTGAAAAAATTACTTTTCTGTCCTGAGGTAAGCTCCTAAAGGCTATTCTATTCATTGAGTATGCAAGTTGAAAGATTTTTGTAAGAGAAGTATTCTTGTATTGCATATGAACTTTCAAAAAATTTTTCTGATTTCTGCAAAGGTCTTAATTTTAACATTTTAAACCAAAAAGTAGTCAAGAACTGTTATTCAATGCCACAATTTTACCAGGACACAGATATCTTGAAATACTATATTTCAAATATTGTTAGGCTATTAAAATGCAAATAAACAATGCCTACATATTTTTTTCTCAATTTTTTTAGGTGTTTCAAGAAACTTGTTTAGTATTTCTATCCCTGGGAGAACAAAAAAAAAACAAACATAAAACAATAAATAGGTTCAATCCTATCTTCAAATAATAAATTATATTTTTGCTAAGAATCAGGCACAGGAGGAAGTATATATTGACCAAAACCCTGAGAAATCACATACACAAGCCAAACTCCCAGTTTTTAATGTGATGCTTTCTTCCAAAAGAAGCTATTAACACTACAAGTTTTAAAAGGGAACAAAATGAAACAAACAAACAAACTACAAAATACCACGACAACAAATTAAAAGTTTTCTACTTGAGAGCAGCCTGAAAGTTAAGTAACCCTGCTTAAAGTTCTGCTGGGAAATTTAGGATATGAATAAAGGATTGGTACTAAAATATTCAGTCTAAATCATGATTGTAGAGTATCACAACAATACCATACATTTTAAAATAATAACTCCATTGGTTTGTCCCCATTATCCAGTCTTTCCCAAATACTTCATTTACCTCTACTAAAATTGTAGTTTTTTGGCCTCTTTTGAAGAACAAAACGAGGATATGTTGGACAATGTGTTTGCTAACATGATTCAAAAAAATGCTTTTTCAGCTATGAAGGGAAAATTTCAGTACTTTAAAACTACGTCCGTTACTTAGTCTAAATGCTAAAACTCTTGGGAAAGCATCATTTAGAACATCTCCAAAAAATTGCATCATCTTTGAATATAAGGTTAAGCTATTAACATTAGACAGTCAGGAATACTTCTCATGAAAACAAATAGCAAGTGTGGTAGTCTATTCTTCTTGTGCCCATTCAGAGAACAAGGAAATGGAGGAAAGAAGAGCACAACATTAAAAAAAAAAACCAAGCAGCTACAGAATAAGCAGTGGTTCAAGAACTTTCAGATGCTGCTTTGTCTGTTGGAGTAGCAGGTTTTCTGGTGACAGACTAAACACCAAAATCTTTAATATAGCACAAATGTAAATTAAGAATTGAACAAATATTATTCAGCCATCAGGAGAGTTGATGCTTCTTTTCCCCTTTCAATCTGAGAAAGGGTATTCTGAAACATGTTGTTTAGGTGCTAACCTAAACCTTAGCATTAGTGTGGGATTCACCCTTTATGACTAAAATGATGCCCTTTTGAAAAGAAAGTAAATAATAATAATTACAAGAAAGCAAATTAAAACCTCAATAATTTATCCCATGAAACAAAGAAAGCTGGCATGGGAAATAATGTAGGATAACCCATTCAATAATGCTCTGATGAAATGATTTATTATTACTTTAATAAAATGGATGCTTTTCTTCCTGAAAACGTCACGTTGAAAATACAACTTCTAATGAAGCACACAGAAAGACAGTTGTAGAGAAGAAAATGGAAGACAGAGATGCAAAGTGAAAGAATAAGGATGAAAATAATAATACTGATAATGATAGCAATAATAATGATAGTTTAGGCCATGGTCTTGAACACAGATTGCTAAAAGCCAAATAAAGTGCTTTAATATTATTTTGGATGTGACTCTAATTTTTGTGAACATTTTCATGTCTTGGATTCATGTCAGTGCAGAACAGGAGCTCCTATCATGCCTGCAAGATGAGATTACTTTCTTGCCCAGGTTTAAGCTAGAGAGTATGAAATGTGAGCCAAACTAGATTTACTGAATTCTCCAGGACAGAAGATAGTTACTTTCTGCTCAGACTCAGCAGAAGTAAGCATTCTTTATTCTGAAAATACTGCTAATCTGTTGCAAGTAGCTTTTGCATGTTACCAATATACAGAATGCAACTTAGGCAAATATTAAGAAATTATTAACAAAGTTTATGCTAGAAAAATTAGGACAGCTGAAGGAAAAAGACATTTTGTTGTCCTTTGAAAAAAGTAGCTGCTTTAGTCAGTTCAAATCTAGAACAAATTGAAATAAGATACAGAGAAATAAATTCTTTTCTCTTAAAATGTGCTTTATCTGAAATGCTAGCTCACTTAATCTTTGGCATATCGCATTTCTTTGCAAAATGTTTATTCATCCTTAAAATTCAGTTTGAAAAAAAAGTGTCAAATAGCTGAGAATTTTTTCCCTCTTTTCTCCTAGAGCCCATAGAGAAAATAAAAGATTAAACCCAAGCAAAATCTTGTTTAGTGATTAATGCTGGCCTGTAATCATGTAAAAATCTGAATATTTTTAGTGTGTACTTCTCTCTATTCTACATATCAAACCTAACTACTGTAAATGTCAAGTTTTGTGTTCTCAAATATAAAACATATTGATGTAACATTTCATGTAATCTTGTTTCAATTTCCACTTTTAAAGAAACATTTTCTTCAAATGCCAGTAATGACAGTGGCGCTGTTGCATTCTTACTGCTGCTTATAAGGGAAAAAAAGCATGTTGGAAAGAGACAACTTATTTAGAAGGGTTTACTCAAGATATGTCACTTTTGTCAGTATTTTGAAATGTCAACTGTCATGCAAACAAGCCTGAAGCAGTATTTTAGCACTTATTTATTAGATGAGCAGTAAAAGAGACACATTGACTGTTGAAAAAGTACATATTGCTGCATGCCTACAGATATGATAGAGTTATGTAATTCAACATGTCGTATATGACAAAGTTACCCTACCTGCCACTCCAGCATCCAATATTTTTGAATATTTATTTATTTCAGTCACACAGACACACGTCTGAATACAATCTCCATTAACTGACGTTTAATTGGCCATGAACATTGGCAATAGGACCTAAGTCTTGAAGACAAATACATGCTTATTTCCAAATTAATCAAGCCCAAACTGAAAAAGGTATATTTAAGGCTTGTATTTTGCATTTTCCTAATACAGTCTGAATACCACATCAAGCTCAACCATCAGACCACTACTGAAAAAGCATTGGAAAAAATTAAATCTTTCTAAGTTTTTTCATCACATATGACTTTAGTAGCAGTGAAAAATGCAGAGTCTAAAATCAAAATACCCTGTCCTATACAGATTGAGTTCAGAAAAACTTCTTTAAGGAAAATCTCACCTCTAAAGACTTACCATAAGGTCAGAAAGTAATGCCAAGGTCAAGCAGGGAAATGTGATCCTTGGGCTCAGAAGGAGAATACAGAGAACATGAAGGGGTATTATTTTCTCCTTGTACATTACATCACCACATCAAGTTGTTGGTTTTGCTTTTGGAATTTTTCAAGATTAGCGGAACACTGAACAAAGGACTCAAATGATCCAAAGCACAGAAAGCAAGAGTCACATCGGGAGACTCAATAAACTCAGTCTAATCGGTTTATTGAAGAGAACTCTGACAGAGTACCTGGTTATTTGATTCAGAGATACCAAAAAAATGTGAAACCTTTGAAGAGGTTCAAATTCCACCTTGTACATAGTTGCATTCTTTAACATAAGGGTAATTAAGCACTAAAAGATTATACCAGTAAAAAAACCCAGTAGACTCAGAGTCCCAAGAAACAGATTAGGCAAAACATATCTATCTCATAGTTCTAAAGGAAAAATAAATACGATGAGCAGTGTGTTTTGCATTCACTAATTGTTATGCATAACTATTCTAAATGAAATGGTTCAGTGAAAAATATGATAGCTCCCAAGATCTTGAATGTATTTTCTTATTATTGTCTACGTCAGTCACTAGAATACAAGTAAAAGACGGTAAGAAAAAAAATATATATATATAAAGTCTGAGCATCAAAGCACAGGGCATTACCAGTCACCATTCTATGCAGTGATATCAGCATATCTGCACCTTCTTATTGTTCTTTTTTTCTGTATATATCTCACATTAACAGAATATAAAGATAAAGATTTGAGAAAAAAATAACTGGAATTTGGATTCTTATAGGGATTTTGCAGACCCAATGGACAGTCCTGGAAGATATGTATGGCTTATAATCACATGAAATCATCAGACGATAAATTTTAGAGAGGAGATCTGAAAAAGTGTAGGTACTTTCATCTACCTACTTATCTGTTCCCAAAACTAGGTGCTAAGAAAAGACACTGCACTAACTTAGTAATAACAGCATTAGTTCAATAATCAGTTCTCACCAAAAAAGACCCCAAAACCAAATGAAGTAGAATAATTGTTGCTGAGGAAAAGGCAAGACAAAACCAGAAGTCCTTCCAGTTTTTAAATCACACTGCATCTATACACAGAACTTGTCATAATTCATAATTATTAATGATACAAGCTATCAGTCCCTCTAATAATCATAAAACCACAGAACAGATTGGGTCAGAAGAGACCAGAAAGATCATCTACTTACAAACCCATTTCCATGGGCAGGGATAAAGACTTGTTTCAAACAAAGAGAAAAAAACCAGAAAATAGTGTCACAGCACACGTGACAGCCAAGACCGCCACAATACATGGAATATCACCATACAGTACCAGAAGGCTTGAAAGCATCCACCCACACATCACACCACTTCAAAAGGCCTCAAGAGGCTGCCCTTGTTCTTTAGCCCAACCTTTCATCCCCTCCTGTTGATACCTTGCACCTGTGTGCCCTCTGTCCCTTTGGTGGTTGCTCAGTGCCCCTGGGCACTCCATGGCTCATTGCTGTCAATGCTGCTCACCTGCTGCTCACAGCTGTGCCCACTGGGGATGAGGCTCAGCCACAGCCCCACCAATCACCACAAACTGTGTGCCTTCAAAAGAGTGTAGAGATAATATAAATATTTTTGAGGACATCAGTCAAAATAGCTATTTCTCTGTATTGCATTATCAAAATAACTGTTTACTTCTATGAACAATACAACTTTGAGGAAGTTAACCATAAATTATTTTTTTTAAACAAGAAAAAGTAGTCTAGGGCAACATTGCTAAATATGACACCAGGAAAACCATCTAGCAGATAATGCTGTTTCTTCTGTACTTTTTTAGGCAGCAAGTCTTGTTCACAAAATATAGTGAAAAACTGTATCTTTAAAAAAATCTGTCACTTCTCGTGCTTTACCTTTTACCTGCATTAGGATTCAGTCTCATATAACTGATTTCTAATAACATCAAGACCTGAAATTTTTTTGGTGTATTTTAGGATATCAATGAAAATTTGAAGCCAATATCGATTAAAAAAATCCAAGTCTAGTCTCCATGAATTCTTCTATCTTTGGTAATAACACATGAAAATATTTAAATAACTCTGCTAGAGACACTGCTTTTGTTTTTAAAGTAATGCTTTTTTTGGCTCAGTTCATACTAGGTTCCACTCAGCCAGCTCCTAAATTATTCCAGCTTAAATAATTGGCAATGCCATTCATTTTCTATAATGATAATGAAGGTTTCATGCACAATTCTTCAAGCCACATAATAGTGGAAAACACATGAGCCAAATCTATCATCTTCACTGAAGTGAAGGAATTTCTGCTTCTGTCAGTGAGTCATGCTTGAATTTGGTCATAGAGAGATCCACTGATACTTCTTCACTGCTATAGTCATTTTAGGTTTATCAACAAAGAGTTTAGTGGTGCATTTTAAAATCAATGGTGCACTTAAATCAATGGTGCATTTTAAAAGTTTAAAATCAGGCAAGAGCATTAGATCTCGATTTAATTAAAGGTTTTGAAAATTAATTCTATTTAGCTATGCAAGGAAAAAGCAATTAGATGAATGAACAGACAGATTATGATGTCTTCATAAAGGCTGGTGGTTTTTTTTATATATATATCCTGTAATCAGCATAAATGTAAGTTATTCATTAAGATTTTCAGATGAGGATGAGTAGTTAAGATATTTCTAAATGTCACCACAGGAGCCAATCCACAGTGGGTTGGACATTAAGTAATGTTGCAGCAGACATATCTGGTGTCATTTTACCATTTAGGTAAGACATGACACTGATTTCCACACTGTTTAAAATTATTATGACAGTGACACACTGCAAGACAGTATTCAGGTTCTCTGCTATCTGTTGAGTATGAATGGAGCTCTTTAATGAGACCAAAAAAGAGACTAGAAGCTTTGACTAAGCCAACCATGGAACAAAAAATGCAATAGCTGAATCAACATAGTGAGGAAGGGTTTGAAATCTCAGGTATGACATCATGGCACACTCCTTGAATAGCAACAGTCTGTGTCTGTCATTAACTGTTTACTTCACAGGAGCCGAAACACTTCACTGAAAAGTATAGGTCAAAGTCTGTAGTCTTTGCAATGAAAAGGCGTAATTTGAAATAAGTTGTGCAAGGTTTCTGGTAAAAGAGCATGAGAACATAGGATCCTTTACATGTTATTTTGAGCATTGGCCATGAGATAATTAGATGAGAACTCTCATGGTAATTGATTGTTTCCCTTTGGTTCCCTAAAAAAGTATTTGTCAGAAAGCACTAGAAACAGGCCACAACTTACAAGTAATATTGAAACTAGTAGCAGTAGTAACTACTAAACTACTAAATTAGTAGTAGTAAAACTTTTTTTTTGCTTTCTCAATGCTGTAAGAAGGAATTTAATAGCAAAACTAGTGATGTGAAAATATGTTTGACTCAGATTGCTGCATGCATTCTATGCTCATTGAAGGACATCAATATTCCCAGAAATCAAAGCTGGCATTTTATAAGTGAAAAATAGCAAAATGGATTTAAGTCTCCATGCAGTAGCACAGCATTGAGAAGACAGGAAATTTAACTTTGAGCTAATTCTACTTTGGCAACTTGAACATGATAACCAATGGCAGAGAACATTCAGTGTCATCCTGGAGACATATTTTAATATTCAATATTTTCATTCAAAAGGAAGAAACCAAACCAAGTAATAATGATTTGAAAGCATAATGGAAATCAGAGCAGAAACAACAAGTCAATTCAAAAACACACTTCTCAATAAAAGAAAGCTGAAACTCCAATGTAGAGGGTCCTGGCTACCTCTAGGCTGTGTCTGCCCCTGGTTCCCCTCCCCAGGCCTGTCTCTGATCCTCACTCACAGAGTGATGTCCTGACCCAGCTTTAGCTGTGCCCCAGCTCCAGCCCACCCCTGGAGAGGTGCCCCACGGTGCCCAGGCCTGCCCTGTCCCTGACTGCAATGGCAGGGTGGGCTCTGGCTGTGAAGCAATGCTCTGTCTGCCCTGGTGGATTGCCCATCACTCCCCACATCTGGCATCCAGGGAGCCCCTGTGCCCTAGCACTGGGAATGATATGCCATTGCTCCCCTACCATTTCTGCCCTTACCTGTACACACTTTCAATGGCTCCTGTGCAAAAAGCATAAGCATAAAGACTGGTCTATAAGTTTAGTTACAGGGGAGGTCAGATTCTTTACTATACCTCTGAGGGATTTGGAAGTGTCTAAAAGACAAGTGTAAACAACCATAGGCTTCCTCAGTGATAAAGCCTCCCTAATCTTGCAGCAATTGCTGCCTGTAATACCTGTCAGAAAGATTACTAAATAATCTACTTCAGAAATCTCTGGGATGGGAGAACATTGAAATCTCCAAGAAGACATTATCAAGCAGCAGACGAATTATGTATATCCCAAGCTTTTACTAAAGAAAATACTAAAGAGGTCATATTAAAGTACAGCTTTAAAGACTATTATATTTTGTAAAATATTTTTCTGAATCAACTTGTCTTTTTTTACTCACCTAAAATTTAAAAGTTTACCCCAACTAAAAATACACAAATTTTTACTGTACTAGACATTGTGTCAGTAATGTCCACTGGCTACCCATCCAATAACTGCAGTTTCCATGTCTCATCACTGTCAACATGGCACTCTGGGCTCTGTCAGCGTGGCTGTGCCATGACACTGCTTTCTGATCCCATGCATGTTTTGGCAAAATAATAAAAGGTCCAAATAATCTGGAATATCTACCGCTATTAAAAAAAAAAAAAAAACCAAAAAAAAACCAAAAAAAAACAAACGTAAATAAATCAGGAAAACCTCCATACATTAAAATTATCTTTCCACTTAAAGGAATACTGCTATTGCAATGCAGCATTGAGTGGATCCAGAGATTAGGGAGAGATATGTATTTGCTACCTAACATATGTCTGCACTATCTGAAAACCCTTACCTGGAGAGATGGAAATTTTAAAATAATTACAAAGGAGTTGTTTATTAAGCACAAAGTTTAAAATTCACACCAGACTTGATAAATCTGTATATATCATAAGTAAAACTGGCACACATTTGGTAATTTCTGGTGAGAGATTATTTGTTTACTGATGAGCATTGCATATCTGAAGGCTTGATTCTTCTTTAATTGATACTGGACGAAAAGGAGGTAAGTCCTTATGTTTTACTTAACATAGAACAAAAGTCCAGCCCATTGGATGACACAAGACAAGCCTGTGAATATTTGATAGTATCCATAAGGTCTCTGTGATAAGAGCCTTCAAATTTAGGCACATAAAACCACTTGTAAACTATTTTCCTTTCCATTTGCAAGCTGTTTTTCATTCATCTTTATGCATGAAACAAAATTTTATATCTTGCCTAGGCATGAGAAAGGGAAAAAAAAAATAACCTGTATTGGCTCTTTACCATGCTAAGTAGGTTATTTTGGAGAATAAGCTCTTATTTTTTCTTCATGGGCTTTAGTCTGGAAACAGGGTCTTTAAAGTAAAGAATGTGAAGAGGAAAACAGAGGATACACTGAAAACTCTCTCACACACAGTTTTAATGTCTTGCATTACATGGCTATTCTTCAGTTCCCAATGTGAATATTGTGCACCTGAATGTCTACAGGCCATAGCAAACAGCACAGCAGTAAAATCAGCAGGACTGTTTCATTTCATATATCATTCACAGCTTGCTGCTGTGATTCTAAATCTGTCCATAACTTTCTCATAATGTAAGAAGGACAAGAAGTTGTAATTGGCTTCTAATCCTAAGTTTTCCAGGATTTTTACCGTTGCTTTTTCTTTCTACATTGGGAGGATGGATTTTTGAAGTTTGATCATCTAATAAGAAAAATAAGGAAATGTAAAGTTGGGATCTAGAAACATTTTAACATTTAAATGTTTTTGTTTGCACAACAAGTGGTCAAATATTTATGGGCTAACTGGGGACACAGTTTGAAATTAACAACTGGATTTTAGAGTATGAGAATGAAGATACACACAAGTAGTAGCATAATCTATCCACCATTCTTAGTATTTACATGTACTTCATTGCTGAAAAAAAAAATTTAGATATCTACTGGCATCTTGGAAAATTAAATTAGATGGTAAGGTATCAAACTTCCAGAAAAAACAAAACAAAACAGAAAAAACAAACAAACAAAAAAGAAACAAACAAAAACCCAAAGAACAAACAAAAACCCCAAGCAAACAAACACAAAAAAAACCCCCACACAAAAAAACCCAACCACCAAAAAAACACAAAAACCAGACAACTGACAGAAAAAAATTATGCTAAAGTTAATATTTTAAATCAAACATGAGTTTTGTATTTTTTAGATGAACATTTGCCAAATACAAGTGCTGTTTGATCTTCAAAGACAACCTCCTCAGGGCACAAGAATAGTCTGTTCTTGTCAGGCAAGTCTGGGAAAAGGTCAACAAAGATGAAGACTGAGGTCTTGACTGAGCTCAACTACAAAAAGGAAGTATACAGATGACAGAAGTGGGGACAGGTTACATGGGAGAAATGCAAAGGCATTTCCCTTCTCATAGGAGTGGATGGAGAAAAGCCAACACTCAGTTTGAGTTGAAATTAGCAAGGGAAGTGAAGGGTAGGAAAACAGCTTTCTGTAAGTATGTTATCAGGAGAAAAATGGGTGGACCTGTTGTGCAGTGGGACAAGGGATCTAATGATATGGGTCATGGAAAAGGCTGCCTACTTTGTGTCTTTTTTACCACTCAAATAGCACTTAGTTTATAAAACGCATTAAGATGGGGGTCAGATATTTGTATATAAATTAACTGGGACCACTGCCCAGGCATGATCAAGGTGTTTATACTTCATTCGGTTTTAGTCATCTAGTTGTCAAAGGCTTTAGAATTCTATCCATGGCTCAAAGTTGAACTTTTGGTTTCCAGAATTCTTCAAATCATTTCAGAGTTTTGTTAAAATAGGATTAGTCCAGTTTCTCTCTTCGAAATAAGCAAAAAATATTTTCTGGGAATTTGGACCTGGAAACTGCACATTCTTGTAGCTCTAATCCTAGGTGACTTTGCAAAACTCTTTAGATTCCTAGAAATCTATAAAGTCAAAGGTCTAATATTTGGTTAAAGGGGAGCTGCGATAAATAAGGGAATTGTTTATTAGGTTTTTTTAACCTTTTTGTATATTTCAGAATTTAGTCCAGTATTTCATTCTGAAACATGCACAGTTAGCCTCCCAGAAGAGGGCTTCAAGTTCTGGTGAAAAAAGTGGAAAGATGTGCTATTTTATTATTACTCGTATTTCAATAATTTTTTTCTCAGTATCTACATATTTTTACAACAGCACAAAGAACAGTAATAACAGCACCATCACATCATGCCTACTGTTGTTTGCATGAGAAGAGATGAAGGAAATAGCTACCTTACTTAGGAGCTATTATTGTTAACTCAGGATATGCCACTTTGCCATTGTGTTGAAATGGTAGCTTTCTGATGTAAAGCAGCCTGGAGCAGGATTCAGCACTGATATTACTTATTAGATAAGTAATAACATCGAGGACATGGGGTTTTGAAGATTAAGCCCTGCTGTGTGCCTAAGGGCACTCTAGAATTATGAAATTCAACATGGCATATGTGGCAGGGGTGGGTGACTCCTTTTAATTATGTGTGCTTTTGGATCAAGGCATCACACAGAACCCTTAGTGATAGAAACTGGAGCATGAAACCTGCAGTCCCACAATAGTCTAGGAATTCTGTTAACTCATCAGGATGTTGAATAATCTACTGTAGGCCTACAATGGAAAATAATAAAACCTAAAGAACTTTCTGCTATTGTTAATAAGTATATTTTAAGTTACTTCTAACATCACTATTGCTTTTAGAAACCACCAAATGTAATTGCCCATTTGGACAATGTAGTCAAAGCAGGGCCTTCTGACACCTGGATGTTTTAAGATATCCCAATTAAAATGTTAATTCTTTATTTAATTTTATTTGCTAATATCAGCTTTCCTTAAATCCAAGTATGACCAAAACATTGCAATTAGTAACAAAATTTAGTAATATTTTCATAGAATATCCTAACACAATACATTAGCATTTTATATAAACATGAGAGTAATGTGGCCATAGAAGGGAAATATGTATGTGTGATTGCACAAGGAAGCAATGAAGAAATAAAAAGTAACCAGACAAATGCAAGATAAGCACAAGATACCACGAAGAGGTAGAATATCTTGGACACGCACACCAAAAAGCTATGCTGGAATCAGAAAACACACATTTTTCAGCCTAGGGACAGGGAGGCATTAGACATCAGAATTAAATATAGAAAATGGGACAAGAAAGAAAACAAGCCCAGCTTGATTTTGTTTCAAGGAGCACTCAAGCCTGGTTACCTGGCCCTTGATTGCCAGGCCTATCCAGGCTCTAGTTGCCACTGCTAAATATTTTGCTTGTTTCATGGCATTGTATATTCCCATATAAGTTATAATATGGTTGCCAAAGACAGTTTGTGTAAGTAGTGACATCAATTTATAATGTTTAAGAATTAACCATTGTCTTCAAGTGTAAGGTTATTATGTGAATTTGATAAATTTGTTTCAGCCAACACCCCAGGAAGCACCCTTCATTCTTTGATACAGTCTGCCTTTAACAATCAGTAGGATACTTAGAAACAATGTAAAGTGCATCACCAGAATGTAGAGAACTTTTCTCAGAATCATCAGTACAGTTCATGAGGACAGATATCAATTTTATTTACACTGACATTTATCTTAAGGTTATTACACTTTATATTGTTCTGTATATTTTTCAAAAGTGGTACAATTTTAGTTGTTAAGCAACTAAGAAGTAGCATAGGAAGTTTATTGAGCTTTTAGCTTTTCAAATATAAATTTCACAAAACATTTTCTTTTTTTTCACAAAATCTTAAATTACTTTGAAGAACTGAATTTAATCCTGTAGCTTTGTTCAAATAGGAACTATTCCACACTAAATTTAGAGAAGAAGATGGAAGAGCAAAACATTTTCTTGATTTATCTAACAGTATGAGTCTGCAGCTGAAAACCCAAAAACTGAATTTCTGTGTCTTAGGCTGAAGATCTCTCCTCAGCTTTAAAATAAATAAACCATAAAAATGGCAAATCTAGTGCTTTCTGGACATGTTTAGTTTTTAGTAGTTTCATTATACAATCACAGCTGAAAAGAGAGGGTTGTCCTTTGTTTATTGTACTGAAACCCAGAAGGATTTTCAGCACTTTTAATTATCTTTTCAGTATGCAGAATTGCTTATGTGTGTGAAGGCTGAAATATCAAACTCAGGAGTCTTTCACAGTATAGATAACCTTTTTGACAATTATGTGCTGATAGTTTTGAAGACTCCATTTTCTTGTACCTTGTGTGGTCTGATCAGTGAAAACAAAATGCATGGCGTGCAAAACATAAGGTATAAGTGTATGGTATATTTGTTGACCCATTATCCATAAGTGTATGGATAGTGGGTAAAAAATAAAGCAAATGGGACATTAAAAAAATTGTAATGAAAAATCCATTATTCTGAATTGAAGGTGGATTCCACCAGAATAGTACAAACTGCTACTTCAAGGAATACAGAAAGGCTAACCTATGTGAGAATTTGGAAAAGTGACACCTATAAAGGCACTTAGACACTTGAAAGTATGATTTTTCCACAGTATATGAAGTATGAAAGATTGATGTTAAAACAGGTGTAGGGAGAAATTTTCCATTTTAACTGATTTACATATAAGTAATTTCTTTGCAGTACACATCAGCCATAGATGTTAAACCTATGCTTATACTGGAAAAGTTATAATGTGTTTAGTTCTTTATATACTTCTTTACAGACTTTCCTTATCAATATATATTTTTAATAAAAATATTGTTATATTTCAGCCGTTTCTTTAAAAGAAAAATTTTATTGTGATAAAATCCTTCATTCTCTATATTGGAAAAGGTAACATTGTTTTAATAAAATAAAGCCAAAAGCATTTTGTTTCACATTGGTCTTCTGCTACCAATAAATATCAGTAAAGACAATAATTTGAAACTAAAATTTCAAACCCCCCTCCAACTTCCCCAGTAAACAAAAAGTTATTTTAAATATTTGAATGTTTTCTTGGTTGATTTGTGGTTATGAGTTCTGCCTTACTTGTTAAGCAGATGTACATCAAGAAGTCATAACTTAAGACAGAATGCCTATTTGCAAAGAAAGACAGCATTGCTGAAACTGGACTTCTGTCTCTTTATATTTAAGAAGATTACAAAAATTAGACAGCCAGTCTTTGAAACCACAGTTAATGAATTACTTAATCTCTCTTTCAGCAGCTTCAGTATGTTCCCTTACTTTCTTCCAAAGATCTAATCATGTGCTAAAATTTAAAGTCACTGTAAGGAAAGTGTATAAAACCTGCTGTGGTTTATATAAGGCTCATGCTTTTTTCTGAAATGGGAAAATATAAAAACAAATTCTGCTTACGTTTTTGCAAAAGAGGTGAATAAACAGGACTTTATGTTTAAACTCCATATTGTTGTAGTGATAAATAAATTGTGGGGTTTTTTTCCAGTTATTTTGCCATTTGAAAAACAGAACTGGTTTAAATTTCCACTTCTTCTTTTGTTTTAGAAATGTATAAACATGGTGAATATGGAAAAATAAATTAAAAATAATGGAGTCATAATTTCTATGTAGAAACAAACTGTTTACAAAATGTCACTGAAATTCAGCAGATTTTCTATAGCATGTTTAAGGGTGTACATGTGCATATGCACTTACGATTTTTCTATTTAGAACTTAATGACTAAATAGCTCACAGAAATCTGGCTCCTTGTAAAACACTAATATTAACAATTTGTAGACACAATTTGCTGACTGAACATCTTGAGTTGTCCTGCATACTACCATAATCCAATCTATTTTGTAAAGTTTTTGTTCATTTCTTGCCAAATTGTATGGCAAAATTTGCAACAACCCACTGCTAGAAAGTATCTTCTTCCAAGATATATTTCTAATGTGGATTCATAAGCACAGTTAGGGAATTTTTGAGATTTATGTTTCTACAGTCCTTATGTTGCATTCTTTGTGTGTGTGGAATGTGAATATTTCAATCATCTTTCAACCTTTGCATCTCTTCTACTATTTTATGAGTTTTTGTTCAAATTAAATTGAAAAGAAGAAATAAAATAAATTCCAAACCCTCAACCTTTATCAAGCTAGTATCAAACCTGAGCCTTGAAGATCTTCTATTCTGTGCATATAGGGAACTACATTTTAAACCAGGATTGAAATAATTCTCAACTACTGCCTACCCTCAGAAGAGCAGAGCCCATCTCAGCATACATAGCAGGGTGAACAGTGAGCTGACAATAGAGGGCTGATATAAATTGATTATTTTTCAGATGAAGGCAATTTTCTGAATACCCAAAAGTTAGTAATGTCTCCTTCCAAGTACGCATATCAAGAAGACAGTAGTCAGCTCATTTATCTTTGTCCAAGATTGTTAGTATTTTTGTATTTTGTTTTATAATGACACATTTGCTCAAAGGTAGAAAATCCGCTTGTTTTAGACACATCAGACTATTTCTGGACTTGCTCCCAGATATAAAACAATCCATGCAATCCAGTTCCTAACTGAAAATGAAAGGAAAAGAGTATGTTTGAAATCATGTATAGGTAGGACTGCTATCAGTACCCATGCTAACACTAAAGTGTCAAGCAATGCTTTATTGATAAAATTTTAAATTTCCATCATTCTTATTTGACTATAGTTTAAAATCATAAAACTCATCTTTTACATGTTCTTAGGGATCACTATATTCCTGAGAACATTCACAAGCATAAACCATCCCAGACATTAATACTATGGAACCTTTATCATCCTTCAGTATTTAACAGAAAAATAATATGCAATCACTGTGAATCTATGACAATCTAAACAAGAAGTCTATTCTTCACTTCTCAGAAGAACAGTAGAGAAGGCACAAGGTGCAAACATATTTTTTCACCTGTCTCATTCTGTCCTACTTTTGATATTCTGGCAGAAACTACTTAAATTTAAACAGTCTGTTTTCAGTTTAATTTTTTTTCATGCTTTCTGGAAAATCCAGAGTTGTCTACTGAGGACTTCTAGTTTAAATGTCCTCTGCACCTTGAGGCCTGTCCCCATTTTATGAAATAATGCACATAAAAGCCGTTGTTTTCATCTCTTTGCCAGAGAGTATTCCTCTATTTGGATCTAGGGGTTTAATGTCTCTTTGCACTTAGCAAACAAATAGAAAATAAATTAAATACATCTTGGCAGGCAGGGCCAATTCCAGGATTCTAAATACTGAAAAATAATGTCATTTTGACCTTAAAGGACTTATATTATCATCCTTATTGGAAAGGAACAATTCCACTCTGCTGTAGTATCAAAATACCGATTCGAGTTGAGTCTGTGAAGAAATACAGGGGCAGAGGTATTTGTAGCCAAAGCAGGTATTTGACACATGGAACTCCTTTTATTGCTTAGGATGTGGGCAGCAGCTGGGACGAGCTGATCCACAGTTTGCTACCTAAGTTTTTTCTGTGTAGCAACAGAAGCAGAAAGCATTGATCTGTAGAATCATAACATAGGTACCTTTACTGAAATACTTAGAATGGTTGGCACTTATTCAACTAGTGAAATACACATTAGTGTAAGCCTAAAAAGTATCTTTGTGGATGGTACATTATGCCTATATTTGTCGCATTTCAAAAGTCATCATAAAGGTTTTGCAAAATATTAGGACTTGCTATAGGTCCTTGTTTGAGAAAACAACCAGCTCAAATGCATTTACAAATAGAAATTGTATAGGAGAGATAAAATAAGACAGAGGTATTTTTAGAACTTGAGAAGGCAACCTTTTACACTTACATTTTGCTATAATATTTGTTAGACAAATGTACCATGCTAACATAAGACAATATATCATTATGTTATGTCCTTGTCTGAGGTTTAGCTAATGGAAGAGACTCTGAGAAAATTCTTCAGGTGATAAGGGAGACCTGTGAGCATAACAAACATGGTACAATCTAACAAAAATTACAGAGTACCACAAGGGATGGTTCCATTTTAGAAGTGTTTAAGAGGGAATAAAGTGACTTCTGGACTGATGTCTGAGCCCATCCTTATCTCCATAGTCCAGCTTGGACATTCCAAGGCTGTGTCTGAGCCCAGTTCCCTGCAGTGGGACTGATCCTGATCCCCACCCATCAGTGATATCCCAGTGAAACCTCAGCCCTGCACTGGAGGGTACACTGGCATTCTGCTTCTGGGCCCTGCAGAACTCCTTTATCTGTTGAATTCTGTGAGATCATCTCTTTGAAAGTCTCAGTCTAAGGATTACTTCAGTCCCTGACAAAAGGATTGGGGTAAAGTTAGAAGTATTTCAAAATTCAATTAATATGCAGAATGATTTTGTGTTTATCATTTTACAGTTACATTTTCGGTAAGTGATGTTCTTAATTCTATGCAATGAATTATGTAGTTTGGTTGTGTAGATAATTTGACATAATTTAATATGAAATATCAAAACATGTATAAAAAACAGCCAGTAGTGTCATGGAAGTAAGAGCCTTCCTAAAGTGGATCACTATATGTCTTTTATGATCACTGATTATAAAATGCCCCCACAAAGCTAAACTTACACCCTCTAAGCATTTATTGCTGTATACTTCTGAGAACATCTAAAAATAGAACATTTTGTTCTAATTCTTGAAAGAAATAAAATTAATATAAAATGTTTCCAATAGCAACTTTTAAAAATTGTACTATTGTTGAGATCCTGCAGCATCTATTGTTGCACTAACACAGCTATGGATACAAGAAGTTTCTTCCTAGAATTGTTACAAATAAATATCTTGTTTACTTATGCATATAAAGAAAAAGATATAAAAATTTTTGTTTATTTTGTTTCCATTCTTAACATTCTTCTTTTCTTTTCTGATAACCTGTCTGCTAGTTTTCTGCCAATGAAAGGCTATTGGTTGGCCCGAGGTTGGATTTTTGAATACTTGCCTTTGAATCTTCCAGTCTATAATCACAGTTCTGATCCAGTCATGGGAATATCTTTATATAAAGGAAATTTTTGACATTTAAATTTACCTGTGTAGCTCAGAAGCAGAAAATCCAACCTTTTTGTCATCAACACTCTCAGTCAGGGCAGTTAATAGCAATGTCTGGCTAATGACTCAAGGAAACAAAACAAACCAAAAGGAGCATGTTGATTTCATTTATCCTATTCTTATTAATAATAATAATAATACACATACATACATACTGGTTTTGTTGATATGAACTTCTAAATGGTCATCTTGCATCTGTTTTTAAAAGTAGTGTTTTCAGAAAATGTAGGGTAAAATCTATTCAATTCCATAAAAAATAATATATTACTCACAGCCATAGGATTTAATTACTAAATTCTGCTTTAAGTTATATTAATATTACTTTGGGTAATAATAATTGAAATAATTGAATAGAATAATTGAAAAGTATAATTGCCTCTTTTCAGTTTCCACATTGTAAAACTTTGATTGTGAAAATTTCATGTAGTGTTTTAGAGGAAATGACTAAATCAACAAGCAGAAAAAAAATCCCACATTGTTTCTGAAAGATGAAATAAAACCCTCTCAAATTCTCACAAGAGACTCAGCATCTTTTTGATTCATAGCAATTTGCTCTTAAATATTACTTATTTAGCAAGTACAATCCTACAAAATTTTTTTCAGTTGACTTTGTTTTTCTGCCTGTATTATAGATGTTTACTCTTTTTAGAATGGTGAATTCAGTTAAGCAGTCATATATAAATCAATAATAAATTTAGATTGTCTCTTAGTTTTAGTCATTGGGGAAAAACATGCATGCATAGGTAAAACATATATGTGTACAAGTATATGTTGCTGATTGGTGAATTTAGATGAGAATAATATAGTATCAAATCCAAAGGGAGGATGACATGAGTCTATATTGTATAACATAAAATATCTATTTTGAATTGGCTTGTTTTATTAAATGAGAGAATAGAGTGATTCACCTTCTGAATCCTGTACCATGGGTCTCATCAACAGTGTTCAAAGAAAACCCCCTTCTGTTTTGTCATCTTTAATTTTTGTGAGCCTACATTCTCGATCCAGCTTTGAGAAAGATTAGATCTTTTCTTTCTTCTGCTGGCAAAAAGCATCAGGAGAACAGAGCTTCAATTTGGCAGACATTCAAAAGTTTCAGAGTTTAAAATGCTTGGATTAATAGGGCAACAATCAAACGGGTTTTACAGTCCAATGAGAAAACAAATACAGAAATGGATAATCAGCATGGGGTAGAAGCAAAAATATGCTGCTGATTTGAAGCATATGCAATAATTGCACTGAAAAAAGATTAGAATAAATTCTGCATCTCAAATGAGATTTGGTGAATATTTTAAATCAGTTCATTTTTTAAAAATGCATGACTAAACTCCTACTGTTACCTCTATATTGTCTGAGATGTTTTTCACTTTACCTGAGTCTGGTTAAGACGACAGACTGGGAGTCATTTATAATGGGCTGTCTCTCAGCTAGCACAATGAATTTGAACAAGAAATCACTAGAACTAAATATATTCTCCTTAGAATCAGAAAGACAAGTATTTTGTCTGAAAATCTTTGTACCCAAATCTCAAGATTACTAGGCAAAGGAAATTTTAGAATATAAAATAATAAAGCTATCTATTGGTGAATATCAATAGACTTCCTGGAAAATTATTGGAGGATGACATAAATATTCAATACACGTGCTGAAAGTTAAATTTCTCTATATAAAGTGGACATTGAGATTGTATTAGCTGTTTCTCAGTCCCTTTCTGAGCTGAAGAAGAAGCTAGTAGCTCTCACAGGTAACTTTTCACTATAATTTTCTAAGAAATAGAATTATCTAGTATATTATATATTATTGGTCCTACAATGTCAACAAGCAGAAATGAAAATAGAAAGAGGTTTGAAATATAGTATTTCATTGAAATTGCCTTAAGATTCTGAAAAAATTGGTAGTATTAATTATAGAAACAAGTCCAGAGAATCATTTACATTGGTACCAAAATGATTTTTTCAAGAGTGTTGATATTTGCTTTTGAATAAACCCCTTAATTTATATCACCAAATTAAATTGGTGATATAAATTAAGGGATCTATTCAAAAGCAAATATCACCAAAACATTACTCTTATTAATTAATTGTCCTCAAAGTACTCTAGACATGAAATAAACATTAATGATAACATTATTAATTTTCTCTATTTTCTTTTTTATATAAAATATAGAAATTTTCATTTCTAACAAGTAGATTATTTTCTTATTTCTGCATGGATATATTGTGAAACAGTTCCTAATGCTAGTTAGAAATATTTAAGAAAGTCTGCCTAGTGCTTTTCCTGAGGATTAAGGTAGTAACCATGACTTGGGAGAGTCAGTTGTTTGAGGCAAAGCTCTTTAGGAATTACATAGGGTTGGACTTTAATTTATATTGTTTTTTTTTCTTTAATTCATCCACACAGTGAACTCTTACACTTTCCCTGGGAGAAGCTGGAATGCGTAGTACTCCTGTATTGAGTATTCATGGAATATTTATAGCAAGCACAGTAGTATGAAAAATTTTGTTTTAATCCTTAATATTCTGTATGGAATTAAAGTCCTAATATATTATCTTCCTAGTCTTTCCCTGACAAACTTTTATAACACATTAAATAATACTAAGATAGAATATTTAAAATTAATATGCTGAGCAATGTAACAAGCTTAAATAGAGTGGATTTTTGGACAAAATCACACAGATCATTTGAGAAGATGCCAAAGGATTAAAAATTACATTGGTTATTTTAACAAAATTAGAAACCAGTTATTGAAAGTCAGTCCAAAATAATTGTGACAGCAGATTTCCTTCATAGCTGTAGAGTATCACTCAGATATTCAGAAGTGCAGTAACACAGGAAATGGTACTCAGCAGGAGATAACAAAAAATATTTATAATTTCATTTTTATCTGCAACCTGCAAAATTGTTCAGTTTTCAGGAAAATAAAAATAATCTATTGAATGAGGCCAGGTTTATTTGCCCTCTAAATAAAATTAAAAAGCAAAAAGAAAGCAATCATAGTTTTTTAAAAATATAACAGCAAAAATAAGGCAGATTGTTTTTGTTTAGACTGAAATAATGAATATGAAATTTTTATGATGCAAAGTTTTTATTACCCATTGCACTTGCCCAATGATCATGTTTAATAATTCTAGCTTCTGGCCCTTGTCTTGTCAATCCCCACACATTTTCAGAATTGATCTGCATATAGTCTTAAGAAAAACTTAGAAACTGTCAGAAGTGACTAGTTTCCATATCCTTGTGGGAGAAATAGGAACCTAAACTTACAAAGTCATCTTTGTTTACTTCTTTGAGAGGTAATATTTAGTAGAACGATTTTTTTTTCTACAAAAAAGTTGCCTGTGTCATTAGGAAATGTTCTTTTTGCTTATCTGGAATATTTGAATATTTTACTTCAAACCATTGTCAAAAATAAAACTAATCAAAAAATAAAACAATTTTGTTTTTCAGAACACAAGACAGTTTCTATCCTATTGGAAAAATTCTTCAGAGTTTAAATTGGATTAAATCAGTAGGAGACTTTAGATATTGGGAGGGAGCAATGTAAATGGGCAGGAATTACTCTGAGTCCCATAAGAAAGTAAGGGAAAATATCAGTAGCTCTCTGGAAACCTCATATGTTAGTCACACCACTTGAGTCATATAAGCTAACAAGGATCAACCACCAACTGAGTTGGTAATGTGTTTTCAGAACCCAGCACTATTGTACAGGAACTGGTTAAGTACTCAGAGATGAGAGCAGAAAATGAAATTTGCCAGTTCTTTCACAGACTAAATTAAATTAAATCCTGCATTTACCATTCACTTACTTTAGAAACTTCTGCTTCCTTACTTTCCTAGGAAAAAAAATGAGAAACTACATTATTCTGATTGTCTTTCTCATGATAATTTAAGTCAGCATGCATCTGACCTTTGATTGATATTACTTAGCATATGATCAATTTAATTAGGCATTTTCTACATAGAAAAGCTGGATAAACCAGTATCCCATGAGCAAAAAAATTTAATTTTGCTAGTAAAACCACACCTGTGAAGAACCCTTGCTTCTGCTGAAAAGTGTATTTTTGGTTTAATTTAAACTTCACTTCTGGAATAGGAATTTTTACTTGGAGTATTAAAATAGCTTTAGCTTATACTTTCAGAAAAAAGAATAATTCCCTCTTGAGGGAAATTCGTCACCTCTTGAGGAAAATATTCCACAGTGGACAACAATTTCACTGACACACTCACATATAGCAATGTGGCAATAAAGGTGTGGAAGGAAATGATTAAATAAGGACAAGAAAGGTGTTGAATCCACAAAGGTACAGTAATCAGAGTTTAATTAATCAACATTGGAATTAATAAGACTTTTCATGTCACTGGACTCCAGTCCAAGTCCCTGGGCTTCAGTAAGAATAAGGAGAATAGGGAATGTATATAATAATTACCAAAAGGAAAGAGTAAGATGTTGGATAGTGAATGTCCTTTCGTAGTCCTAAGTCAGACATCCATTTTGTTTTTGTGTCCATAAGCAAAACAACTACGAAAGGAATAAGGGAAAGAAAAGGGGTGGTTCTTAATTATCATCATACTGAGTTAGAGAGAAGGAAGGAAATCAAGGGACGTTACAAGAAAAGAAAAAAATTAAACACCATCATAGTCATTAAAAACTATCCAGTGAAAGAATATTTCTATTATATACCACTTGATTTCCCTTCCTACACTTGACTTGTAGTTTTCTTTTTTTATTATTATGGATTGAGATGGCCATGATGAGATTTTATTGATTGCTTTTTGATGGTGCTTATTGTAGGTTTTAATTTCTGGAACTGTTCTCAAATTTCCTCTTCATCAGGCTTAATATCACATGTAATTTGATTTTTCTAAGGAGTGGGTGGCATTTCACCTGAGTTTGAACTGGTCTTTAGTGATCTGGGATTGCAAATTCTTCAGGGCAGATTTTCCACACAACAATAAGTTATTAGTGCTTGTACCTGGTGAGAGCTGAGTGCTCCAGGCACTGACAATCAGGCTCTGAGCTTTTTTTTTTTCCATTTTTGTTGCTGTCATTCTTCTTAATCTAGAAAATGCAAGAGACATACAGCAATGATTTATCATTGAACCCTTGTAAAACACTGATTTTCCTGATGAGAGTAAAGCTTCGTCAAAAGTAATTTTCTGTAGACTCTGTCAATGTGTTTGCTTAGAGTTTGTACAAATCTTTACTATTTTTACACTGTGTGAGTGGGAGATTGGAGACAGCAAAAAGCATATGGGTATAAAAGTAATGTTCATGTTTTCTGCCTTTTTGTTATTTCTTGCCTTTCCCTTCAAGGAGATCTCACACCATAAGGATTGCCTTCTGAGGACTCAACTTCCTAACTTTGTTCAGTGATCCTAGCTTTGCCTTTGGTTAAATCAGGCTACAAATTCACAACAGGTTTTCACGTGGTGCTATCATTTGTCTTTCAACAAAAACTCAGGTTCTGCAGAAAGTTACTAATTTCTTGTGTTTGAATGACTTCAGTGAAAACCATTTTTGCAGCTATTTGAATTTTATTTAAATAGTGGTGACTTTCAGTCTTCTATTTCTTTTAGTAAATATCCAGTTAGTTATGCAAAAATGACATAATAATCAGCTTTAATCCTGGTGGTATCCCAACCTTTATTACATTATAATATCCTTGATATCACTCTGTTAGACAGCTGCATTAAAAATAAAATGCCCTTGATTTGCACAATACATTTTAGCAGCTATAAAAGTGAATGACAACAGCTCAAAAGAAAATGTAAAAAGAAAAGGTCAAAGATAATCAGGATAATCAAAAGAAAAGATAATTAAATTAAAAGAAATTTTCCAATAAAATTGGAAAATTGTTTAGCTGTTGAACTAAACAAGGTTTCTTGTGCTCTTTTTTGTTCTTATATGTATTGTGAGTCACCCAGAAAATTATCTTCAAATTCACTGTAAAAATTATTTTTTGCTTTTTTATCGGTACCTGCAATACGATAATTTAATATAATGTGCATTTAAAAGGTAACAAATGAAATTTCACAGCTGGAATGGAATGAGGTAAACTAAAGGAGGAAAAGGAAGAGGCATTAAGGGAATAGATAATAAAAAAAAATACATATTGAAAGTATCTTTGCCAGCCTATACCAACCAGACGAATGGCACAACACCAGGCATATGTCAGTACAGTATCAAAGTCGTTGGCTTAACTGCAAAGACAGACATCTTCAATTTATCTGCACTTGTTTCACCAAATATAAATAAAGATGCATATCCTTGTTTAGAAGGTAGGTGTAATGTAGGCAGATAAGTAAAAAAATTCCCTGGTGTGGATGTATACGTCAATGATATCTTATTTGCACCTACCTATTTGCTTGACTTTATGCTTACACTTTCATCAAAACTATAAAAAATACCTAATTAAAACCTCTGGGTTACTAGGGTTATGAAATTTTCTAATTTGTTGGTTGGTTTTCCAGTGGGATTTTTGTTTGCTTGTTTGTTTGTTTGTTTGGTTTTACTTTTTGAGATAGAATTTAGGCAGCTGTCTGTCTAAACCTGGTTTGTAATATAAATCTAGTCTGAAGAGCAAGGTACTCAGGAAACACATGGTGCATAGTAACCTTGGAAACTAGAAATCTAAAAGAACTGCCTAATGAACTTGGAAGTTGAGAATTCTGCAAAATAAAACTGATATCTTTCTTTGGACTTGAAATTACGTTCAGATCCCCATATCCCTATTAAGTGAACTTATTGTATTTTCTAGTATGCCCTAAACATTCAATAGCACTTACCTTGATGGCTCACTAATACAAACAAGAGACGTCTATTAAAAGTGATTTGCTCCAGGAGACTTACTCCCACCTTTTTGTGATTTTTAGAGATTGGTTTTCATTTCAGTGCTGCTTTAAGGTAATTCTGATTGAAGCTAGCCTGGCTAACTTCTAATTCACATCAATATAATTTCTTTTAATTGCTTTCATAAGCCCATGTGGGGGTCATCTGTGCTTGAGTACAAGAACTCAATACTTTTCAAAACAATATTCCAACATCTTTCCAGTTTCCTAAATCCAGCACACAATATTTTGGAATATAAACCATGCTGAACTATAGTGCTACATGTCTATGTATAGCATAGTAGTGATCAACAAAACTATGGGGCTTGGGGGATGAGGGGGCAAATCTCTTTTCACACTCTGCATTTTGCACAGCACATGAAGGTGGAAATGCATGAATACACACAGTGATGTGCACTGCTAGGATAGACCTTGGATTGATCAGGCATTTGCAGATCTTCTGCTAGAAACAGAACTAGCTGTCCGCTGAGGAAGAATAACAACTCACTTGGAATCTTTAAATTAAATATCTTCTTAGAAACAAATCCAATACAATACCAGGGTAAGGTAAAGAAAGAGAAGGGTAACACTGCACATGATGGCAAATCTAACAGAAAAACAGAGAGAATGATGACTGGATGAAAAGGCAGGTGGAACATGAGGCTGCCCTGCAGGCTGTAGTAAACACTGAGACCTCATGCTGATTCCGATCTTGCCAGGAGATGTCAGTTTTTAGTCGAATCAGTAACTGGACAAGGCTGTTATGTTGGCTTCTGATTTTGGTTCAGCAAGAACTTCAAAATAACTTCCCTTCTGATTCAAGAAAAAAACATAAAGTAGATTTACAGATGATGAACATGTTATTTCAAACCAATTTCCCTTCTAAAAATATTGTTTCTAACATTCTTTCTAACTTCTGAAACAGGAGAGACACTGCAAAAAGACACAAAGGACTAGATTAACCTGTGAATACCATCAGAACTGTTTAAAAGTTAAGTAAAGCTGAATTTTTTTAGCTTCCCTGTTTAAATTTTCATTTCTACATTTTTCTTTTGGTAAAAGAGTATTTCCTGTGCAAAAAAGGCTGGTGCTTTGATTAACCCAAATGTGCCTCAGAAAGATAAAGTTGTGCCCAAAACCTTTCAGAGATTCCAATAAAAAAGATACATCAGAGTAGTTTGAGAGCAGATCTGGATTGTTTTATTGCTATTTTGCTTGCTTGTTTTTGGTTTGGTTTTTAATTTTTTTTTTTTTTAGTTATAAGCTGCTATATTCTTTACCCTAGGATAAATTCTAAAAATACCAGAACATTCTCTTGAAGGAAAACTTAAAGAATATTTGACATTGGCCATCAAGAAATGTTGTTATTTTTTCATAACAATGAATTTACCACAGCAAGTATGTTCAGCTGGGAAGTACTTTGACTATATTACTGATTACCATGTCATATTACATGACTGTAATGTAGTGTACTCACCATGGCAATGTAAGTATGCCAACACTCACTGTTTTTGTAAAATAGTAAATAAAATCTTTTATGGCCTACTTTATGAAGTCCGTTTAATGTTTTTATTATTATAGGTATGCTGTTTTCTAGAATTTTAGCCTTATAAAAGTGGAAATATGGCCTTTAATTCTACTGCATGTTTTAATATTCAGTGTTTCCTTGTAAAAATGCTGATTTTTCATTCATATCAAAAAGAATTAAAGGACACCAATATATGTTATCAGATTTGATGAAAAAGATTTTTTTCTCAGAACATTAAAAGCAATATTTCTACAGTCTCAGAAAAATTAACCTGAAAAATAAGAAACTACAATGTTAGCTGCAGCATGTTGAGGAATTTTCTCAAGTACATTAAAATAAGTTTTACCATCTTTGAAATTATTTTTAGCAACTTGAAATGTAGATAAATTATTTACAAGAATATATATTGTTGTTATTTTTGCCACTACTTTTTTATGCTTTTCTTCATTTATATCTTAGAGTTCTGAATAAGTTTTGCCTTCTCCACAGAAAGGCAAGATATCTAATGAATTGAATGACACAACTCACTGCCACTGAAAATAAGTAATTATGGGTAAGTTTGCCATATCCTGACTAGAAAGCCTCAAAGGTTAGAATCTGCAATTCTCAAGGTATACATGGAGCAGTTCATTGTGAAAATCTTATACCTATGAAAATTGAGTAGAATTAAATTACCCAGACATCAGCAAAAGGGTCACTTAAATGCATGTTTGATGAAAAGAACAAAGGAGATTTCACTGGTAAAAGTGAAAGAAATAAAATAGGAAGAATAAAAATTAAAATATTTTTTAAAAATATCGACCAGTTTCTGAGAATGTTTCAGATGCAGTATTAGATTTAGCTTTAAAATCCAGGACTTCATGTTGGTTGAAATAACAATATATCTATCTGAATTAACAGTATCTCTTCCATTGTGTCTCTGGCATGGATGTTTGCCCTTCACCAAATGCCTCTTTCACACATACAATGTGACAGTATCTGCAGTCTTATCATCTAGATACTTCAGCATTTATGTCATAATGTGCATAGTGCTTTTAATACATGAAGCATTTGGAGATCTGGGAAAGTAAAAGAATTTATACCTATAAAACTATTACTTTTCTTGGTATTAGAGGTCTGGGAATCTTTAAAACAGTAAGACACTTTCTAAATATATTAAAGATTTCCAGGGAATTTTCCAGCTACTATATTGCTTATTGCTTAAAGCAGTAGTACCTTGAACATCTTTCAATTTCTCTTTCATAATCAAAGTTAAAAATTCATGTTAGACCAGGTACTGTCAATTAATCTGCACATCAGGTCTAGATATAAGCAAAATGAATTTAAGAGCAGTGAGATACATTGGCTTTAGTGACTGACAGAAGGCCTAGTTTTTATGCTGTTGACAGACTTTAGAAACAACTATGTATTTAAAAGGTAAAAGTGCATGTTGGTAACAGCAATCTAAGTGAATTCTTTCCCTAACATACTGAGAACACTGTCCTTCCATAAATAAAATTCTCAGATCTCAGAAAGTTAAACACATATCCTGAAACAGTGTTGTAAATAGCTTAGGATGTACCAAATGCAAAAGACTGGTATAACAGCAACAGTAATGGCTCTGATGAAAAAGCTAAAGCACATGAAAAAGCTAAAACACAGGTCCTGTGAGGAGAAGCCAAGGGGGTTGTCTAGACAGGAGAAAAGGGGTCACCTTACTGCTCTCTACAGTTACATGGGGTTGGACAGTTGTCCAACAAGCAAAAGGACAAGAGGAGATGACCTCAAGTTGCACCAAAGGAAGTTTAGATGGGACACTAGGAAAAAAATTTTTCACCACAGGTGTTGCCAAGCTCAAAACAGACTGCCTAGGGAAGTGGCTGAGTCACCATCACTAGAGGTATTTAAAAGACAGGCACATGTCCCCAAGTGCCATAAAACTACTCTGGTGGTGAACTTGGCAGTGCTAGTTTACAGCTAGTTTACAACTCAATTATCTTACAGACCTTTTCCAACATAAATTATTCTATGATTCTATAACCACATTGGTGCAATTTCCAGGGGTGATAAAACTAAAATCCATCATGTTCTTGTTTCAACTACAAATTTAACTTATAAGTTAAAAAAATACACAACTTGTTAATATGTCTGGCCAAACATAGTATTCTACACATTTTCATCATAAAGTGTAGCTGATCTAATAACCTTAATTTTGAAACTATGCAATTATAGCAACATAAATAAAATTCACTTCTTACCTAAAGTATAGAAAAAGGGTTTTAAGTAACGAAACAGATATTTTGCACTGTTCATGTGTGTTTATAGTGAAATTGTAATAGTAGCAGCAAGAAAATAGTATGTATTTTTCCTGTGTCAGACAGACCCTTCAGATGAGTAGTGATGCTAAATTCTATTAACTAATCTCAACAATTTTTTTTCCCTTCTTTTATGTGCAGAATTCTTACACAGTCCTATGAATCTGACAGTCACAGTGGGTTCTCTTTTCCCCTTGAGCCTCCTAAATGTGAACATCTTTTTCAATTTATGACACATTTGAGAATTTTCCTTCCATAGTTTTTCTCCTTCTTACTCACAATATACCTCTTTAAGTCTGGCAGTTGAGCCAGTTTTTCACCTATATTCTGTATCTTATCAGTTTAACGCCTTGTTAAAATCAAGATGATGTAGATGACATCCAGAGCTCTAGTTTCACATTTTGATGTTACAAATTGCTACTTCATAGGAAAGTATCAGGTTGGCCAAACCCAATTTACTATGATGTATTTTCAAACACTTTATAGTCCTTCAGATACTGCTAAGATCTTTCATAATTTTATCGAAGGGCTGAAATTATCTTTGTGCAAGTTTCTCTAAATACCATAAAATGGGCAGTTCGATGGGCAAATGTGTAAATGGAGAGACAACATTGCTCAAGTCAGGAAAGTAAGAACAGTGCTCAATATCCCAGACAAGCAGTCCTGTCCAATTTGTCCTGTCTAGGAAAACAGCAGAATCTTCAGGGGAGAAATATACTTTTATAGCTAATTAAATATTTAGAAAAAATCCTGACTAAAACTGTGCAACTACAGCAATCTTCATTCCATGTTTTCAGCAGATGTGACTTGGGATGAAGATTGTGCATGCGATCATAGAAATTCTGCATTTGTATATAAGCAAAGCAGGCTGAAACTAATGTAAAGCAAACTTGTGAAATTATTTAATTTTATATTCCATGAACATAGACAAGATTTTTTAATATGATGAAAAATATAAAAGGCAAGAGAAAGGACTTTCCTCTCAGTACTCTTTTTAGGCCATAAATTTTGAAAAGAGTGTCTCTGCAAAATCAACACCAAAATTTATTTGATCCAAGTACTAATTTATCTTTTATTACTGAAAACAATTCCTGATTAAATGAAAAGAATATCTGAATTCAGCTTGCAGTTTACCTCAGCTCCTAAAAAAGGCTGCATTTTATTCAAAGACTAAAATGTCTCCATTTAATTGATGCAAAAAAAATAAGTCAAAGATTTTGTGAGTCTTTTTTTGAACCAAGTTAAATGCTCATTCTTGCAGTTTATAAAGAAAAACAACCAAACACAGAATTGTTAGAAGAGTTTCATCAATGTGATCACCAAGCAGAGTCATATAAGTACCACATAATAATTACCTTATTAAGCCATAACATAGATTTGCTAATACCTCTCACCTATACTTCTAAATATTTTAGTCCAACAAAATACCTATGTTAAGAGCTAAAACACTATATTTTTGTTTATAGGGTCAGATTGATTAACAAAGCATAGAGCTCTAAAATGAGTTACCAGAGCAGTCTTTTGATTCTATCAAAGCCAGATTGTTTAAAAGTATGTTTGTAGACTTCATTTGCATATTTGTGTAGCTACATTAAACAAGTGCAGATGTAAAAAATTACCTGTGTCTTGAAATGAAAGTCAAGGAGATATAATATACTTCAAAGGATTGCACTTGATTCTTTGTCATCTAGAACTTTAGTTGATTCATTTTCCATTTTCTAAGCTGGCTGCTGAGTTCATTTTACCTAAATTTGAATTCATACACTGCAGCTGATCATAACAATATTACCTTTGCTTTCATCAAAATGCATTGTAAAAAATTTATATATATATATATTAAACATTTTATACATTTAATTTAAAAAAAAGTTAAGTATTACCTACACACGAAGTCTTGTTCTTTAAAATAATTGCAGGCTATTTCACTGCAGTGGTGAAAATGGTACTTAAGAAAAGTATATATAACCTATGAGAACAAGAAAATTAGGGAAGCCTGTGAAATATGTTGCTCTTTCCAATGATCACAGAATCCTTTGATCTGTAATTTGAAAAACACAGTACAACTTGAGAAATTAAAGTCAACATAGGAGATAAGAAGAGGGAATGAAGAAAAAAAATCAATTTTCTAAATCACTATATGAGGAAAAATAAATGTGCAAAACTCCACTATGCAATTTTACACATTGTACTTTACTCTGCAGAGGGACAGATTTTTTGGAACACAACAGAAAATGAATTTGTTCTTGGATTTAGTTCAGAGAGAATCATGAGAGCCATTTACTTCTGATGCAGTTCCAGTAAAAGGGCTATTATGCTGATTGGCATAAAGTTCATCAGTTTAAATATGTAACTTTTATTCCTGAGTCATCATTTGAATAAAAATTCTTTATGACAAAAAATGCCCTAAATAAATGAATAAAATATTTTAAGATCTACCTGCCAATTGTTTTCTTATGTCATCCAAGTAAAGGATGTGCAATAAAGCTCACAAAATTCTTAAAATAAGAATTGGTTCGAGATTTCAGTACTTTCCTGCAAATAGTCAATCAAACTCTTCTCATTTCATTAATATAATTGGGTCTACTTTAATCTTCTTCAAAGTTATCTTCGCTTCTTCTCTTTAAAACTTTCTCAGATACTATTTCTTGTGATTCAGGTGGTGAGTGATTGATGTATTAGAATTTTAAATCTTGAGACAACTCTTTCATTACCCAAATCATGATCAGCAGAACATATTGGGAGTCATGGAATCCCTCTCTGAATCTGCTTGTGATAAAAATTCGTCTTAAGCGAACCCTCTCAAGTAGCTAGAGACATTAAAATGGCACAAGAATCTGTAACAGAATCATGATGAGATTTCCAGTTGATTGTTATCAGATACCAAGGACAATCCATGATGCAGTGGGGCATAGATAATGCACAGTGAGTCACTGGGTAGCACCATACAGAGTATAGGACATTATCTGGATCACCAGCAGTCCAGGCGCAGATGGAGTAACTAATGTCTTTTGGAAAAGTCTTTGTGGAAACCGTCCAGCATTATTTTGTTGGAATATTTCCAGCAGTTTGATTCTTGCTTTCTAATGATGCTATTGACTGACCACAATGATGGAGCTGTTAGACAAAATATTTATTGACCTTAGAATAACATGCAATTTAAACATCTCACTAGAGCTTTGTATTAGGAAATTATGCATCATAACCAGGTGGATTAAAGTGATTGTATGGTGTCATAAAGTCTTAAAGTATGCAAATGTCAGCAATGCCTATGATCTACATAGAATTTGTTTTTAAAATGTGAAACATAACTAGAAAAGTAACAAACTCCCTAATGTTGCTGTTCTTTTATAAATTTATTTTAATCTCAAGAATTTCAACAACATCAACTACAAGGTCTTGCACTTAAATTGAAGCAGTCCCTGATATCAATACAGATTGGGGGATGAACAGATTGAAAGGCACCCTGCCAAGGAGGACTTGGGGATACCTGTGGA
The DNA here is from genome assembly GCF_051311805.1 of Agelaius phoeniceus. Lineage (NCBI taxonomy): Eukaryota > Metazoa > Chordata > Aves > Passeriformes > Icteridae > Agelaius > Agelaius phoeniceus. The sequence continues at coordinate 53,921,227 of NC_135268.1, forward strand.
TGAAAAGTTGGGTATGAGACAGCAATGTGCATTTTCACCCCAGAAAGCCAAGGAGGTCACACCCTGGTGATGGAAGACAAAGAGAAAGCATAATTACTTAATGCTTTATTTGCTGCTGAGCCTGGCCTTCAGGAATCACAGATGTTGAAGATAAGAGAGGAAGGCTGAAGAAGTGAAAACTTCTTTGTGGTTCGAAATAGGTGAGAGAGATTCAACATCCATAAATCCTGGGCCCTGATGGGATGCACTCATGGGCCTGAGGGAGTTGGCAGATGTTGCTAAGCCACTCTTCATCATCTTCAAAAAATAATGGAGAACATGATGAGAAATGCTTGATAACTGGAGGAAAGAAAATTTTACTCCCCTCTTCAAAAAGGGAAGAGAGGAGGGCCAGAGAAACTCGCCAGTCAGTATGACCTCCATCCCTGGAAAGTTGATGGAACAGATCATTCTGGAGGTCACTACCACGCGTGTAAAAGAGAAGAAGATCATTTGGAGTAGTCAGCATGGATTTACTGAGAGGAAATTTTGCCTGACATGATATGGCATGGCAGTATGGGTTGATGAGGGAGTGGATGTTGTGTACCTTGATTTCAGCAAGGCTTTTTTTACTCTCTCCCATAACATCCTCCTAGGTAACCTCAGGAATTGTGGGTTAGATGAATAGACAGTGGGGTGGATCAACCAGAGGAACAGAAGTGGAGGCCTATAGTCTGTGGTGTTCCCCAGAGATCAGTACTGTGTCCAGTCTAATTCTACTTGTTTATCAGCAGCCTGGACCAACAGATAGAGGACAGTCTAAGCAAGTTTGCTGACAATTCAAAACTGGGGGGAGTAGCTGATACACCTGAAGGCTGTGCTGCTGTTTAGCAGGAGCTTGAAAGGCTGGAGAGTTGGGTGGAGAGAAACCTAATGAAGTTCAAGAAAAGCAAGGTTGAGACAGTTGGGGTTGCATCAGCTACAGGAGACAGATCTCTTTCAGACTTTAAAGGAAACTTATTAGAAACACAGAGAATTATAAAAAAAGCCTGTACTGACAGAAAAAAGGGTAATGGTGTTAAACTGGAAGAGGGTAGGTTTAGATTAAATGTAAGGAAAGGTTGTGGTGAGACATTGGAATAGCTTGCCCAGAGAAGTTGTGGATGATCCAACCCTGAAGTGCTCAAGGCCATATGGGACAGGGTGTTGTGCACCTTGATCTAGTACTTTTCATGTCAGTAAGCTTGGACTAGATGATCTTTAAAATGTCTTTTTCAACTCAAAATATTCTCTGATTTTACAATAAATGGAAAAAACTTTTACCTTGAGGAACATAAAACTGTGAGATAATTTTAAATTTTACATTAAATTTAATGTATTCCCATTACATAATTGAATTTGATCATAGAATTCTGAAGTATATGAATGATTCAGGGGAGGAAACAAATGAGATAATGCATGTTCAAAAATATACATTTCATTGTATGTGGATGTGTCCAAAGAAGAGCAAGGAAGCTGGTGAAGGCTCTGGAGGAGCATAAAGGAGGTTAAGGGAAGACCTTATTACTCTCCATGACTACCTGAAAGGAGGTTGTAGTGAGGTGGATGTCTGCTGTCCCTAGTGACGCAAGCAAATGACCAGTGAAGGTTTACAGTAGAATAGAATAGAATAGAATAGAATAGAATAGAATAGAATAGAATAGAATAGAATAGAATAGGAAATGTTCAGGATGAACCCTCCAATCTAATTGAAATGTTCCTAAGTGTATACCCCACGAGCGTCTGGCTGCCAGAGCAGGGCGAGTGCTTAGTGCCAGCATGGCAGAGGGCAGCTCTGTCCTGCTGGAGGCCATGAGAGTCTTCCTTGGCACCTTGTGGGGATGTTGATGCCAGGGCCAGCTCCATCTCCGTGGGTGCTGCTTTTGGCCAAGGCACTGGCGCTGTGGCTCTATAATAAAAATAGGTAATAATCTTCCTTTAACAGTTTATCACAGCACAGAGCCAGGTGGGACAGTAAGATTTTTATATGTTGAAAAATTAATTCCAAATTATGGAAGATTATGATTTTTTTGAACACTTCCAATTCTTCTATTAAACATATTTGAGACAGTTGAAACAATCAATGAATTATGGTATTGTCTAAATAGTAATGAATATTAATATTATAAATTTAGTGAATCATATATAAATTTCTCTTTATATCTGTACAAGTTTTTCTGCAGTTATTAAGAAAATGTTAAGTTTACCGCATACAGTAAAACATCCAAGGAAACCTATGATGATTCCCATCTGTATTGAGACTTGTTTTTATAACTTTTAATTTGTTTTTTCTCCACATAGCTATCAGTGACATACATCAAATAAACGATTTATTTTATCCTGTTTTTCCTGGTTTTTTTTCTTAACTGATATGTAGTTTTGCATACATAATGAAATAAACACAGATTCATACTGCTGTAAAAAATGCCAAACTGTGAAAAATTAAAATATGTTACACAGAAACATATAGAGTTATATAGAAAGTTATCTATAATTGCTTTTGCTGTACCATAAGCATAAATAAACTTTCAAGCTTCACAAAGCAGTGAATTTGGTACAGTTTTGAATGCAAATATATTGCCAAATGTTAGTCATTAAGTATTCAACAATATCTCAGATGTACCTTGAAAGACTGCAATCTGTTTTATTTAAAAAGAGAATTTTAATAGCACACCTCACTTCAAGAAGTACCCTGGAATTTAGATGATCTTCTAATAATCACTACCAGAAAAGAAACAACGTGTGATAGTGCAGTGCCTTTCAATTGCACTGCAGTGTCAGCACTGGAACTGTGCCCAGGTCTCAGTAGCTGTTCTCTAAAATGTGCCATAAATTGCACCTTAGTTTAAAGTATGCACTTTCAGTGTTATTGAAGTGTTATTATGCTCAAATGTAGCCACTGAGGGTTTTGGGCAAGGAGAAAAAAAAAAAAAGGTGGCAGAAAGAAAAGACAGATTCTGCCTACTTTTTTATACTCTGTAATTTTATTCATGTCTTTGCATTAAAAGAGAGAGGAGTCAGGGCAGTATTTGTCAGTGTGTCCTTAAATGTACAGAGAAAAACTGATATTTCAAAATGCAGAGCTCATTTTAGAAATTATATCATACTCCTTCATCTGTTCCTTTTCTCATTTGACCTATTTAGGCAGATATAGAGTTCCCTGCTTATTCTCCCACCTGGTATCTTTAAAATTACTTCAGAAGACCCTGCCACAGTCAAAACCAATAGACTGAAGCAATATATTAAAAAGAACAACTTCACACTTCAAAGGATTCTTCTGCATTAGATGCAATGGATACAAACACTTCTAAAATAAGGGCAATGCCACAGAAATTTGGCTATTCAACAAGTATTTCCTCCATTTTAGATTATGCCATCAAGATCTTATGTCATTAGCATCCTAATTTTTTTTTCTTCTTTTTGTATACATTTTGTACATTTTTGTACATACAGTGTTCTCTAATTATTTCTTATTTTTCCTTTGACATTTTTGAACCTGAAGACATGGATATATATATATTTCATCATATATAAAACCAGATTTCCGACCATATGAAAAAACTTTCTTTGAATAACACTTACTAGTGTTCTTTAACAAGTAGCCTTACCTAAACAAATCCATATATATTTATGAAATATTTTAATTATAGATTCACATATGATCTAGTTTGTATAGAGAACCACTTATTTATTGTGTATGGAAAAAAACCTCCAAAACTATTATTGTTTAAATAGTTGAACTGAGAGAAAATTGTTTTCCTCATATACCTTTGAAAGACCAATATGAACAATTAATTTTCAGACTAATTAAGAGGATATTTTATATTTACACTAAAAGAGTGTCTAGTCCTGGTTGTATTCCATCGAGAAGAAATGGAAAATGGGAATGGGAAAAATGAAAAAAGGGATAAGTAGTCTGTGAAACAATGAATAATATCACATCCTGTAGTTTTTGTGAAGAATTCAATAGATGGAGAAAACAAGAAATGGGCCAAAATGGAAAATACTACTTTATGCTGCACTTTTGGAAGAGACAGTGTGTTTGTATACTATTTAAATAAAAACACACACATAAAGAATTAAGGAACTGCTGTATAAAGGGAAGAAATAGGAAATCAAATATTTTGAATATATGAAAATTAGTTTCAACAGAGTATTTTTCATTCCTCTAAAACCATCTAGCCAATTATATTTCATTGCTAAAAATCATTAAGATTGTTTTAGTCTGTATTGATTATAATGATCCACAGACATTGTGGACCAAGGCTAAAGAGGCCATTATTAAAAACAACAATGCTCTTCAATGCTAAGGGAAAAAAATCTCGTATTTTATTATTAGCTATAATTCTAGTTTTTGACCTTCAAAACCAGTAGAAGTAAATGAGTTTTCTAACGATCAGTTATCCCTATTTAAAATAAATAATTTGAAGGATTCAAAGAACTAGAAAAAAAATTGGAACTCATCATTAAGGGCTCTCCAAGTATGGCCATTTACTGCTTAAAATATCTCCTACAACATCTTGAACTCAAATTGTTTAATATCACTTCTTTAAAAGCCTATAATTTGTTCTAATATTTTTATTATACTAAGGACATGTAGGCACTGCTGGCAAATGAGTTTTGAGCAGCTTAAGGAAATATTGCTTTCAAGCTTACGGGCAGAGTTCTGTCTGCCTACAAGAACAGAAAATATTAGGGCTCATATCCATTGTGCAATTCAGCATTTTGAATATCCTTGTTAATATTAACTACTTTATTAAGCTTGACTTTTCTGGAAGTATGCCACTTGAATACAATTTCATTTGCAGCACAGATTTATTCAGAAGAATATAGGTCTATTTGTTGCTGGTCAGGTGGCAATTTGGAAGTGTTACCCACTGATGGAAAAAAATCAGACCCTTTTTCATGTCCACAATGCCTAAACAAAACATTAGTTTGCAAGTTACGGTTAATAAATTGATAAACAATTAGAGAGCTCATGGGAAAACCTGCAGAATTAGTACTTTTTCATGAATTTCAAAATCTTCAATTTCATAGCTGGAATGGTACCATCAGAGTGGATATTTTTACAGCTTTCAATCTGGTTCCTTCTTCTTCAATTTATTATCAAAATCTCATTAAAACTAAAAGTGAAACTGAGTACTGTGCAAATCTTCAGTTAGTGCAATAGACTTTCATTCAATGGAAAAGATGGGATGCAAGATTCAGACTTGGTGATTGACAGACATGCACTGGGGATCTTGCAGCCTTACGGATCAAAGGAGATAAGAATTAAACTGTGAAGATCTTCCTGTCTCCATGGCAGGAGAAGTATTTCTTTATTTCTTCAAGTATTTCTACTTGAAGAAATAAAGGTGAATGGTAGAGGAGATATCCAAAACAGTTACTGCATTGAAATATATCTGGATGGGCAGAGAGATTTTGACAGCTGTATGTGAGACCAGGAATGAAACTCTTATAATTTGACACCAAAATCTATGTGACAATCGTTATTGTGAAGGTAAGATCTATTCACTTGATTACTAATTGTAGAAGGAAATTATTTAGGTAGGATTTTAAAATTTAGTGGTCTGTAATGCAAAGTAAAAAAAAATTAAAGGCTTGAGATCTCTGAATTTTAAGGAGAAGAAAAAAAAGCCCCTTGTATATAAAAAGATTATTTTACAGAGTGTTTTGCAGACAAAACAATAGAGAGCTACCTACTGTTGCAGTTCCTTGTCTGTATCTCAGTATTTCTTCCTCAGCATTTGATATTATCTCAGAGTCAGACATGTCAATGTCACAGAATTTGTATTTCTGAGGCATTTCTGATGTTCTAAATGGGAATTCAAGACAGGTGATGGTGTCATTTGACTAAATTCAAATGTTCCTGATGGAAGCATAGATTACAATCTTAATATTTGGAAGGAAGCTGTTGGCTTTTCCTTCACTGTCGTAAGTAGCGTAAGAAAAGAAAAGAGTTGCTGATATACAGACAGTGTTGTGGCCATGGAATAAACTCAAATTAGGTGCAACTTAAAGTTGAGTGGTCATGGTTGTGAGCAAGAACTGTCATCAGAGCTAAAATGAATCTGACTTGGTGCTCTGGGAAAACACCTTTCAAGGTTTAAAGCTGAGTATGGCTATTGAAGAGAATTGAATCTGAAACAGGGAAGGATCCAAGAATATGCCACTTGATATTAGAAGCACATTCATATCTCCACCTGAAAAATAATCAGTCTTGTAAAAGGGCTCACTTAATCATCAGGGTACAGAAAATTTAAATCAGATCCAAAATCTGTCCTTAAGATTATAATCTATTGCAGTAGATGTTATAGCTGGCAACATTAACAATGCAAGGAGAAGAATGAGTTATAGGAAATGGTAGAGTTACTAATTATCCACAAAATTATTAAACTGAGTAATGAGGTTTTTTCACTTACTCAAGTGGGAGATATAATATTTCAGGCAGCCCAACGGATAACTTTCTGGAAAGCTGGCAACTATCCAAGTTTACTGTAGATTGTTCTTTCTGGGAACAGATGTTTTGGGAAAGATTTCATCCTGTGAGAATGAGCACAAGCCTGAGTAATGCTGAAAAGTGAATTGTCATTGAAAATATTACCTAAAGATGCTGAGAAATAGGAAAGTGGATCAAAGCTTTCCAAATGGTGAGAACACAAACCTCTTCTATTTCAGCAAAGTGATGGGCTACCAGTAAAAGTGAGCTTGGAAGAAAAGGAAGGGAAAAACTGTTGGACATCCCCCCCCCCCCCCATACTGACTGCATAACTGAGTAATTAATACTGATGTGTACTATATCAAATATTGGTAGATGATTTTCAATGTGATATTTGTGTAAGGTCTTGCCACTCTTCCAATATCTCTATTACTTTTTGCATCAGTTTTTCTTTTTTTCTTTTCTTTTCTTTTCTTTTCTTTTCTTTTCTTTTCTTTTCTTTTCTTTTCTTTTCTTTTCTTTTCTTTTCTTTTCTTTTCTTTTCTTTTCTTTTTTCTTTTCTTTTCTTTTCTTTTTTCTCTCTTCTCTCTTCTCTTCTCTTCTCTTCTCTTCTCTTCTCTTCTCTTCTCTTCTCTTCTCTTCTCTTCTCTTCTCTTCTCTTCTCTTCTCTTCTCTTCTCTTTTCTCTTCTCTTCTCTTGACTTACTCATTGGAGGGCTGCAACCCTCTCTGCCCCCTGCACTTCCATCCTGAGAAATTTAGTTTGAGACATCCTCCCCTACATCTCCACATTCCTTGAGATGCAGCCCTTGCCTGTTGGGAAGCACAGAGGATTTGCTGTATTTCACTAAACCAAATGGAATTTTTGATAGGTATCCTTACACACAAGATATAGGTGTATACATTGTCTTACTCATGTGTGTGTGAATTGATGATGATAATATTGCTATGTCAAATATATAGTTAAATCAATCTTATAATTTTAGAAAACCCTATTGAATCACTTTGTAAATGTTAAAGTATTCAGTGATTAAGTGCTGCTAAACCCTTCCACACCCCTATTTTGCATCCTTATGCTTTGCACTCTTGCCCTCTTTTGGCATTCCTGGCTTCTGTGTATATGATTCCAAATTGCTTCTAGTTTTATCTTCCTTTCTATATTTTTACCTGTGTATTAGTAATAGAGAGAACCTTGCCATCGAACTCTGGGAAGTCGTATTTTCACAAATTCATATTAAACCCTGCTTTTACTCTTTGACAGTGTTTCTTTTAAGAGCCATGCCACTCATTCACAACACATGTATCATGGTTATTCTGTCATATTTTTAATTCACATGGTTATTATCATGTATCAAATAGGGATGCATATGTGAGAGAGCTGTAATTCTAGAATTGACAAAGGCAGCATAACTACAGGAGATCTGCAGGTTTCTTTAATGAGAAGAGTAAACAGCTTTTGCAGCAGGGATCCTGGCTTCTTATTCAAGTTTGAAGTTCTTGTTTTTTACAGGGAGTGTTATTATACTTTTTTTAACAATGACTTGAAGACTGTTAAGATTTGATTGTAAGATACCATATGCTGAAGTCAATGTTTAACAGTAAATGTGAGGTAGAGAGATAGAAAGAAATAGAAGAGGGATGGGGGAAGAAACAGAGAGCAAGAGAAAGATTAAGCAGAAAGATAGCACCACCACATGGGTTCCACAGAATCCTGGTGGTTTTTCCCCTGGTCTTTTCACTGGTGGGGGTCCTAGAGACATTTTTCTGGAAATACCAGAAAAACTGTCCACGGGGAATAGGTGTAATTCCCACAGCTTGGGCTGCCAACTGTTTCTAAGCAGTTGCTTCCTTTCCAACAGTTTGCCAATAATTGTGCAAATGTTTTTCTGGACAGGTTACCCAGATGTGCCTCCCCACACCTGGAACTACCATCTTGCTGGTTTGCTGTCTGTGCTTATCTCAGTGGAGATTTGTCTGGTGGCTTATCTTACCCAAAGTTCCTTCTGTGACTCTGACAGTGCTTTGAGACACACGAGTACTTTCTTTAAGACCTCACAGAGAGAAATATTAAGTTCCTAGCATGAACCCCAACCAGAACAGAAATCCTACTTTATTGATAAATCCTTTTCACTCACTTCATTTTCTTTATAGTCTGTCAGGCTTACCAGGTACACATAAGCTAATAATCAGCACTATTATTTCCTAATTCTGCTCTACATATCTGTCTGCATCCACTGACAGTAATTTAAAAGGTTTGAAAAAATGCACTTTTTGCAATTCGTGAGAGTTCATATTTCAATACCCCAACAATTTAGAGGAAAACCACTGTTTTTACTTAAAATCACTGTTATATTGAGCATTATTCTAGCTTGTATATAGTTGTGGAAATATTAAGTTAAGTTTTTAATATTGACATAAAATAAATTCATGAGTGTACTCATTAAAGATTGGAGGACAAGGATATATAGACATATAGAAAGATCAGTCACTAGACTGCCAAAACTTTTAATTGTAGAAAGAAATAGGGTGTTTTTGGAGACATGTACAGAGAAAGAATGTAAATCATGGATTGTCTAGCATTTTAGTACAATAAAGAGATAAAAGCATTTATATGCACAAAGTATTTTGTACAGTTGTCCTTCAAATACCATGTCAAGCATGGGAAATGGTAATAAACACCAGCAATTCACTTAAACCTGTATGATAGCAATGCAGGAAACAGAGGCCAGGTCTCTTATGGCAGGTCATAACAAAAATTATTATTGGGTTCGGCTATTAAAACGATTAAAGTTATTAAAATTAACTCTATTGGGATAGGTTAATTTTATTCATAGCACCTGGTATGGTGTTATCATTTGCATTTGTGACCAAAACAGTGCTGATAACACACCATTATTTTAGCTCTTTGTGAACAGTGAGTGCACACTGTCAAGCCAATCTCTCTCACACTACCCAGCCAGTGGGTAGATTGGGAGTGTTGGGAAGGGATGCAGTCAGCAGAGCTGACCCAAACTGGCTAAAGAGCTATTCCATGTTATATGAAGTCAGGATCAGCATTAAAATCTGGGGGAAAGAAAGAGGGAGAGGAAGGAGGACTGTTGAACAAAGACTTTTGGAATTAAGAGCACCTGTCTTCCCAAGTCACTGTTGTACATGACGGAGGTTTGCTTTTCTGCAAATGGCTAAACAGTCATCTAGTGATGGGAAGCAGTGAATGAATTCTTATTTTATTTCACTTATGCATACAGCTTTTGCTTTACATACTTGTCTATATCAACTTTTGACTTTTGACACATTTACCATTTAAATACTCTTCCCCATACCACTGAGGGTGAATGAGTGAGCAGTTCTGTTTGGATAAGCTTCCTGCTTGGGTTTAACCCCAATATCAGTAAAGGAAGATTAACAGTAGATTTAGGTATTTGTGAGTAGCTCTTGAATTCAGACCTTCGCTTTGGTGGATTTTTTTTCCCCTCCATTCCCATAGCAGAAAATCTCTCCACATTTGGAGGAGCAAATAACCATGAGGGACTGAAAACTTTCATTCCTTCTCAGGCTGTACTACTGGCAAAACCAAATTCTTACATTTTATTGTTGTTTTCAGTTCAGAGAAAACAATAAAAACAATGCATGAGTTCTTCTGGCTTTTTAATAATGTCACTCTAATTTCTCAGAATTGGTATCCAACATATCCTGCATTTCTGCTTCTGTTTGCCACATTTTTTCATGCTTACTTTCAAATCAAATATTCTGATATTTTCCTTTATAAGTTTTTGTTTCTTAAGTGAATGTGAAATACCAGACAGAATGTAAATTCTATTTTCTGTTCTGTCACATGTGGAATCTGTGATTTTTTGAAAGGAAACTATAAACAGTTTGGGCACAACAGACTAAAATCTGACATTTATTCTCTGTCTGATATATGGTACTGTAACACAGCTACACTGTCTTTATAGATTTATAATGAGATCTTGTTTAACAATCAGTGCAACTCAGTCATGGTTTACTTCCTCCCTGGAGGACCAATTGCTTATCTCATCAAAAGGATGATAATTCCCTCTGTCTGTCAGTTGATATGATCTTTATGTGGACACAAACTACATCAGCAGACTGAGCTGAGCTCCCAGCCTTGCTGGTGGTAAGGGATTCAAATTCATGTTTATCATATGCACAAGATAGATGCTCTAGCTAGCTTCAGGCACTGCATTAGTGCTAAAGTCCATTAATTCTAATTCTGTTTTGCATATAGAGAATATTAAAATGTTTAAATTAATAAAGGAGAAGGGCCATCCCCTTGGCATAGTTTCTGCATATTAATACAGTTTTCTGTGCAGGAGGTGATCTGTGCATGCAAGGAATATTCCTCAGGCCATTGGAGATTGAGCACATGAAGCTATTTAGGGGATGTGTGCCAAACACAGCCATCTCATAGCACCTCTGTTCATTAGTGCATGGAGTTTTATTTTTATTTACTTTGGCTAAGAATGAGATCATTATCTTTTTGAATGAAGGTAGGATAGAATGGTCCAGCTCATCTGTGCATGTCATCTGCATGGCTTTGCATAGGAAGTTTGCATAAAACACATGCTATCCCTCCTTATTGTCTTCCATTTAACGGAAATAGTCATTACAATGGTAGTTCAGCTCTAGCATAAAAACAGGGAAGGAGCCAGGATGATTATAGCAAATTCCTTGATTGAACATTTCCTTTGCAGTGGAGAATTTTTTATGAGTCTTTCCTGAACATTTTCTTTATCTTGGTTTCCATCAGATAATCGGGTAATTTTCCTCCATGTTATCTTTTATGGAGTATATTAATTTAGCTTCCATTTCTACAAAGTATCAAACCTCTTCTCTCACATTTTATTTTTAAAATTTAATTAAAAAGTACAAATATGTAAGTTTTAGGGTCCTATTTAATTAATCATCACCATCATCATAAATAATAACAATAACAATAATAATAATAATAATAATAATAATAATAATAATAATAATAATAATAATAATAAATCAAGAAGTCACTTCCCTGTTATAACCTACCACCAATATCAAGGAAGAAGTAAGAGTAATCCAAATAGCTAACATTGAAATCTACAATCCAGCATTCATAACCTAAAAATACCTGATAGATGATCACAAAAAATATACAGAACTTATTAACAATATTCTTAACACTGAGAAAATCAAGAATGTTGTCCTAATACTAGTATTCATAATAATTATGAAAAATAGAGTAAAATATGGTTTAAAACCCTATGAGGAAGTCCTAAAACCACCTAGCAAATCTTTATTAATGTATTCAGCTCATTTTAAAGCAAATGAGCTGAGATATTTGATATCAGGCTTGAACTTTGTATGAAAGCAGTGACCTGTAATTGCCAAAACTTAACGGTAGATTTCCATGGTAAAAAATCTGTATGGATCATTTAAACTGGAAATTTCAAACAATGCTCAGATCCTTTCGGAACTTTTGGGGATTTATTGATTTATTTTTTTTAATCTGTAGTGTGTATGTTCATGTGGTTTTCTGAAAGGCAAATGAAGCTCATTCTGCCTTGCTCTTGCCGGGTGGAGAACTGCATAGCTCTCCTCGGTGTGTCATCATACATGAATCTAGAAATCCCCGAAGGGAGACAAGCACAGAGCTTGCATTATGTATTGTGATAACACAGCAGTTACTCTGTTCTGCTGGGAGTTCAGGTCAAGCTGCAGTGTGGGCAAAGGGAACCAGTATCTGCATTCAAAAGCCTTTTTCGGTCTATCTAAATGCTCTGAATGCCCTGTGATACACTGACAAGTTAGAAGCTCGTCATTCCAATATTCTTTTTCCAGCTGTTTTATCTTTAAGGTCTTCTGTATGAATATGATTTTCTTCCTGTGTACAATGAACAATAGAGGTTAATTAGTCTACAACCTCCCATCACATATTCGTGCCAGCCAGGGCTCCTCAGAGGATATATGTCCCCACATTACTTTCTACACCTGGCTGCTCTTAATGAAGATAAATAATGACATACAGTGTTTGCCAAAAATTTTATGCATTTTTGGGGATTTTTTTTTCCCTGAGCAAAATGTACTGGAGCTTTCTGTTTCACCATCAAGAGCTTGGACAATTTACAGTTACCTCTGGTGCTGTTTTTAATATAGATTTCTTGCCCAGTTTGTGCTGAAAGATTGAGTTAGGACTTCATGCAGAAAAAGTCTATGACAAATATCTTGTTTGGCTTTTTTTGTACGGTATCTGTCACATTATAGCACTTTGTCCTTAGAGGATATGGCTTCATTCTCATGTTAAACAGACTCTTTATTTTCTTATCTTTTAAAAAGGCTCTATTTTTCAAAATTAATTATTTTTGCCCCATTTTCCCCACTCTGCTGGATCTCTTACTCTTCTAACATCCTACCAGTCTCTCTCCCTGCAGTACCTTTTTTATGTCAGCTTGTAGGCAGGCTAGGTTTGTCTTGGACAAACAGAGGGAGCAACTGGCTGTCCTCTTCAAGAAGTGAGTGTGGTATACCTTAGAGATTAAATATGGAAATACAAAACTAGAAATGCTATTGGGTATTGGAGCCTGTTGGCAGAATATTTAATAATAATAACAATAAATGAGTGCATTTCTTGTTTTAGTTTTATATTTGGGGATATAATACATTAAAGAAACAAACTCAGTATTTCCAACTATTTGTTTTGTCAAAAATTGGCAGATATTACTCTGTCATAGCACCATAACCCTAGAGAAAAAGTATTAGGAGATGTCATAACATACCAAAGAGTGATTAAAATACTCTAACAAAATTTATCATTACAGTAAGAATGGTATGTATCATGGCAAGTATTGTATGCCTTAGATCAAAACAAACCCTGCATTGCAAAGTTACAAAAGCAGGCATTTTACAGAGTTTGAAAGTTACTTCCCCAAGGTGTATACCCAAACCCAAGTTTTGGACCGCATGTCTTCTATTTTCTTTTTTAAGCAGTTGGAAATGTACATATAAACTCTTCTTTTTGGTTTCATTTTTTTCCAAGCAAAAATGAACAAGATATTTTTGGCTTGCTTCATTCAAAGGTACCCTAGAGGAAAACGTTATGGCAGACATACAGTTCATTTGCATGTTCTACTAGAATTTTGGCACAGAATTTTAACAATGTTATGCTATGCATGCTAAAAAAAACCACCAACATTAGAGAAGCTAAAGATGGGGTGAATCAAGTAAAAGCAACATGACATGATGTAATTCAACAGGATAATGCTGCTTAGAGAGTAATCTATGCTTGAGCCTGATGTAAAAGTAGCACAAGTCTTTTTTCTTTTCTTTTTTTCCCCCCATATTTTAGATGTTACAATTCCTAAAAGTCAGCCAACATGATTAAATATTTTTATATTTTTATTTAAAAACTTTGGGCATGTCAAGTAAATGCAGAAAGATCTAAACCCTTTTTTCAGATAAAAAATAATAACAGTAAATAAAATAAATAACAGACTTCTCTCTCTTCAGTAACAGTGGTTCAAAAATGTGGCTTCCAGCTGTTAAGTAGCTTGCAGAAGCATCACACTGCATCATTTCATTTATATAAGTAGTTACCTTTTTTAGTGTTTTTAAAACCATGTAGCAATACAGTGTCAACCTCACAATGGAAAAATGCAAATTTTGACTATTGTGGGAGCTCAAACATTGCCTCCATTCTGACAGATAGTCTACCTGTAAATCTTCAAAACTATTAATAACAGGAAGGGGGTGGTGGAGAGGAAAGATATAACCTAGATATTCTACACAATTTATTACAGGACCTTGCTGTCTAGGGAGTTGAAAGGTATTAAAGGGTGTATAAATAATACAAGAAATAGAACAATATTGATTCACAAGAGACTTGACAAAGATACTTAAACCTTTTTCCATTTCTTCCATGTCTTACAGAATAACAATTTACTGAAGGATAAATTATTAGATGGATAGGCCACCTCTCCAAAGAGGAAAGGCTTAGAGAAAAGTGTTTGTTCAGCCTGGAAAAGAGAAGGCTTTGAAATTACCTATTTGTGGCTTTCCAGTACCTTAAATGAGCCTACAAGAAAGACGGAGAGGGAATTTTACAAGAGCATGTAGTGACAAGAAAAGGGGAAATGATTCAAATTGGGATTAGGTTCAGATTAGATATTGGGAAAAAAAATGTTACCGTGAGAGTGGAGAGGTACTGCAATGGGTTGTCCAGAGAATGTGTTGGATGTGCAGTTCCTGGAGTTGTTCATGGCCAGATTCAATGGGGTTCTGAGCAACCTGGTCTAGTGGAAGATGTCCCTGTCCATGGCAGGGGTGTTTAAACCAAATGATCTTTAAGATCCCTTCCAGCCCAAACCATTCCATGATTTAATGCTTTTGAAGGAATACGGCATACTTTATATATGCTAAGTAAGTTTAATTATGCCTTCTGTAGTCTAAATTAATGCAAATGACACCACTTATTTCTAAATTATGCAAAACAAGTGCTTCACTAATTATTCTAGAGTAAGGAGCTGGCCAGAGATTTTCTTCAGTTCATGTCTTTATTAGTAGCTTATGCAATACACAGGAGCTGTAAAATCAATCATTTTCCCACATTTTCATTTTAAAACAGGTCATAAAGACACATTTTCAAGAACAGAGCTACATCTTTTACCTATCACTCTGATAACAGATATTTGTGATCTGTTTCATAAGATAATAGCACCGTTGAAAAAATATTTTATAAACACATGCACATTCAGTTTTTCTGAATGTCCAAATGTTTGGTCATTTTTGAGGAACAATCTGCTGCTTGAAGCCATAAGGATAAAATTGCCTCTTGCCTCTGTATTTCCTTTTAGAGTCTCAGGATTGGATTCTTTGTTTCCATTTTCTCAAATCCACCCTTTCATCAATGTGAAATTTTACATGGTAATATGCTCAGATTCTTTTCTAAAGCAGCTAGATTTCTTCAGCAAGGAGATAAACATCACTTCAGTCCCCAAGATTTGCCTATTTACCTTCACTAATCTGTTGGTTTTCAGTACTTCTGATAATACATTTTTGTGCATGGGAGTTCAAGTTTATTTCTTTTGCTCAATTTGTTTTTATGAAGGAACTATATTCATGTCTTCTCCAACAAATAATTCACCTTTATAAACTTTATATACATTCTGCTGTGCTGTTCTCTATGTGAGATGAAGCAGGCAGTTCTTAAGATCTTTTGACTACATGTCTATCTAGGTGTCAATAGTGAATGCCAGCTGTGTGGGCTGAGTACACAGTTAACATAAAGGATAGATAGATGTCCAAATAATTCTTATGTGATGAAATAGGATACAGAAAAAAACCACAGCACATCTGCCCATAAAGACACTTTGAGGATATTATTGATCAGGATTGGTTTAGGGACACAGCTTTTGATATTCTACCTTCAGGCAAACAAGACTGAAATACCACAATGCCATTTTAAGCAGCATTCTGCGAGCAGTAATCCATTCAAGGTAAGGAGGTGGCTGTAGATTAGCTCCCCATACTGTGTGCTGAAACCATATGAGACTAAAGGATGTGGAAGCCATCTGAGAATCAACTAAATTTAACTCAAACAAACAGAAACTTCCATTTATGAGATAGCTACAAAGAATGTCATCACATTCTGTTGCTTTTTGGAGCTTCTTACAACAAATATTGTTTAATTATTTACATTGTCACAGCTTTTTCTAAGTATTACAGATAATCTACTTGCTAACATAACGTGCAAAGCTTTTTGTATGTGATCTGAAGGATTTTTAGTTTCCTGGCCTTTATCTCTCAGCTCTCTATTCTCAGTCCTGTTCTCTGTGTCAGATTATTTTTTTCTTTTTCATTAGATTCTATCTGGACCTGATGACCTCTGCTTGGGAAATTTCAAGTGCTTCATCACAGGTCAATTTCTGTGATCTCTTACAGAGTGTTCTGTTTTGTGTCATGTTCTCCTTTTAGGGAGTTGATCCCTTAATGTTCCAAAATTGACTGATCAGTTCAAATCAAACATAATCTCTTCTATGATGCTAACTTCTCCATAATAGAGTTCTGATACCTTAACAGCTGATATCACATGTCAGTCCCGTTGTCATCCTTAGTTTGCAGGGACCCAGATTGTAAGCTCCCTGCTCACTATTGAAGAACATAGTATAATGGTCAGATTCGATATTAAAGGCATATTTTTCCATTTCTTCAGCTACATTTTCAGAGGAAGAGTGGTTATGGCTGTTGTGATTAAATTGTATCAAGGATGCTGACATGCATTAAGCATGCTCCAGGCATTCTATGAGAGATGTTACCTGTTTTGTTTGTGAGTAGCTTACTGCATGAACTGGGTTTGTTTTACTGTATGGCTGAGTCTGTTTTGTCATAGCAGCAATGCACTGTACCATAAAAATCACAATGCAGGAGCAGGAGATTTTCCCTGAAAGTAACTGAGCATGTTCAGGTAGGGAAATGGTTATACTGTGAGAAGTAAGGGCAGCCTGTAAGAAGACACTCAGTAAAACTCTAACATGTCCAGAAACCAAAATGCCCCACTGATGCATTTCTGTTGAAAGACTGAACGTGAGCAACTGTGAATATAAAAAACAGTAAGGCCAGGCTTCGGCATTATCAGGGTGTATTTTCTTTCTGTATGGCGGTTATTTTAGCTCATTGTTAAGTTAGTTCATGCTGCTAACACACAGAAATTCACAGAGAGCTATGTAGATTACTTGAATGGAGTGCATAGTCTTCATTATTCAGACCTTTAGACTATTTTAAAGATTCCTCCTAGAACCTAGTGAGAGTTGTGTGAAGTTATTTCCAACCCAACAGTGACTCAAAGTTTCTTGATGGCGAAGAAGTCAAAATGAACTACTCATGACACAAAGAAACGTTGGATAGGAGAAAGACTGACTTGTGAGTCCTTTATTTTAACTTGCATTATCTGACACATGCATCTTCACTATTTCAAAGCTAGCTTGTTTCTGTGTCATAATATATCCTAATTGTTTTTTAAAGTGAGCTTTTTATGAAACAGTTGTTAGGGCTCTCATTTCAATGTATCATGAGAGACCTCTTCTCATTTACAATCAGAAGTTGTATTCTGTTGAGCCTTTCTTTTGGATTGTTACAAAAATTGTTCATATATTGGTTCCTTTCCTACATGACTGGGCATCCTTCCTCTCTAAATAATAATGTGTATCAAATTAATGTAAGTACCTAAAGGCTTTACCATTGCAGGGATAACAGGTTTTTTTTTTCACTGCCTGGATCAGTTCTGTAAATTCATTACAACACTTGAAGTCCACTTTTGGACTGTCATCATTAATTAAGTCATTTAAGATAAACTTCTTTATTACTACCGGCAGGACTTGATATTATTAAAATATAGATTAATACATGTCTTCAAACACAACTAAAGGCATTTGGTTTTTCACTTGGATTATCTGATAATGTACAGGTTACTGGGCACCTGGACATCTGTAAGCCAGTAGAATCTCCCTGTGCCTTTGTTCTTATGAACTGATTCCATAAATCTCTACCCGTTTCTAGTCTAGAGTATTCCCATTCTCCCATTTCCTTAAAATTAATTTTCTATAAAATTGTATATGGTTAGAAACCAAATTCTGAAATTTAAGCTGCAACTAGTTCTACCTTTCAAGTCATAATTTAGTTAGGATTGCTGAGGTAGTCAATGTACAGGACTATTTTTTTAGGTATTATTTCTCCAACAGAGGTTAAAAGAGAAATTAGAAATTTTTATCTTCCTTCTGGGATATTTCACTAATTTCATTGAAATGTTGCTTATGAATAAAAAAAAAAAAATTAGAAAACTATAAGGGGAAAAAATGCAATTTCCTAAACAATGGATTTTGCTGTGATAAGTTATCTTGTAGGAAAAAATCAGAATGAGGAGTTTGTCACTTCTGATGGAGACAAATGATGACTTCTGTACAAACTGTTATTAAACTAAGTATCTCATCATTCACTACATTCAAAAAAAGCAAAACTTTTTTGAATAATCTATGCACATCATCATCTTTTCTTAAATGAGAATTTTTTTTCATTATTATGCAAAGAAAGGCAATGTTCTGTCACCTTATATATTTTGACAAAGAAAGTTCAAGTTGTGTTTGTTTAAAAATAATAATAATGGAAACAATAGTGATTCCTCTAAAGGAAGCTATATATTTCTCAGCTTTTTAATTACATATTTGGTGTACTATTGAAGGGTTAATGTAATTGATCTTTTGCATGATGCATCCAAAAATAATAGAAACATTTTTGAGAAATATATTTAGGTGCTATTATCCAAACAAATACATTTTTGAGAAGAATTTCTGCTTGACATTTTGTGTTTTGACTGGCATTTGCTAGTTGCCAGCTGTCATAAGGAAAGGACTGCAATACATGCCGTCAGCAGCATATGCCTTTTTGGGTGCTGAATAGCGTTTTCATACAAAAAATCAAATGATCCATAACATATTATGTTGTCATTTAAAAACTGCATTAGAACTGCAACATTTTTCATGCTCATAATAAATTTTGTTCCCCAAGGCTTAATCTACCATTTTCTTATTGTGTTTGAGGACTGAAGCGGTCCAGCTGGGGAAAAACTGTCCTTCTTGGACATCCTGGCTGGCTATCCTGCACCGCCAGCAGTACGGGGGCACTGTCCTGATCTCCGTAGTTCGGGACAGCACCTGAGGCAAACGCCACCCTGTGCTATGACAGCAGCATGACCTTGAGATAGGATGTGGCTAGGCTTGTGGCTACAGTCAGCAGAAAAAGAAGAGAGCGCTCTCCGGCTGTGGTGAATCCAGATTTATTGGGTCCCAGGAGAACTGACAGCTGAAGAGAAAGAGGGGGAAGTTGCAACAGCTTATAAGGAGGGAGGGAAACAAGGGAGGAGTCAGTCCTTGGACGAATAGGGATTCAGAGGGGTGGGATACAAAAGATTGACTTAGGGAGAACACCAATGGGGATAACTTGAGGGTGGGGCCCTGGCCCCTGAGCCAATAACTCGACGCTCTAGCTGGAAGTTTCTAGAGAGTTCTAGAGAGAAGGGTGGGAGCACCGAGTGACGGACAGGGCACCAGGGAGGGATTTGAGAAAGGGTACATTGATCTCCAAGGCAACTGGGGAGGAGTTGGGATAACTGGCAGCACAAGGGAGGGAAGGGAGAACTGGGGCAGAACCATTACATGATAGGGGGGAGCAGAACAGTCCAACTTATACAGACACAACACAACAGAGGACATAATGAAGAAAACATTTATCCTATTAATTGACATTAAGTTTTTTTTCAATATGTAAATGATTCTCTCAGAATGTAGATTTCTTGCAACCGTTTTTAGAAGACTTTGATTTGGGTGCTTTGCTACTCTGTCAAATCTATCTGTTTTTTCCTACCACACCATCTTCTCCATCATTCATAACACTGACAAGCACCCATCAGATGAGATTAAGATTTGAGAGTCACCCCATTTTTTCTTTCCTAAAGAATTTTTTTGTCTTTCTACAAAACTGTTTCAGAGATATTTAAGAAAGTGTGAGTAAATACGATATAATTTTTCATTTAATAATAAAAATGCACATTTTTTTCTACTAATCATATTGCCTTTTAATTTTATTTTGCTAAGGAAAAATCACCCTGCTTTACCACAAGGAAAGAGAAGCTGTAAGTTCTGATTTAGGCAAAAAGTGATTCATGTTCAGATTTCTTTATCAAATATTTGTCGCTTGTGATGTTTCAAACAGGAAAAAAGCTGTTCTAAATTCCTTAAACAATCAAAAGGGAAAAATGATTTTTTCCTTGCTGGAAATACGGTTTTCTTTCTCCAAGGACTATCTGAAGAGCTATTCAAACTGTGATACTAACTTTAACAGATAGTTAAATTAGGAAGTTTAATTTATTCTTCAATACTTAGGAGCAATGCAACATTGTTTCTAAGAAATATCTTACCGTTTTTAAGTATTGAATATTACTGAAATTCCCCTAAAGCACAAGAATTAACTATTTTCCCCTTGAATTTTATTAAGAGACTAATCTTTTGATTTTGTTAATGACTAATCTTTACCTTTTTCTTTGGCCTGGTTTATCTGTGTTCATTATTTATTGACCCTAAAAAGGCCAAAAATATTCATCAGAAATCTAAGTAATTTAATTTAATATCACACTAATGCTTTATGAAGTATATCCTGCTTGTGGCTGCACTGTTCTTAATCTTTGCTCTGTTCATGGTTTCAATTGCAGAAAGATTATTTTCCGTAGAATAGGTGATATAGTGCAGAAGTTTGATACTTGTGTTGATCTTTGATTATCCACACTTTCATGTAAGTATGCTACAGACAGAGGAAGAGCAAAAGTAATAATAAAATTATATGTTTTAAAAACATCAACAGAAAAAAATTAAAGTATTCTTTATCTTAAAACAGTACCTAGAGTTTTAAATCTACCATTATAATTAAAAGTAATGCCACTCTTAAACAAAGGCCAAACTTTGACTTTAAAAAATGTGTTTCCTTGTGATAGCTCTGAACTTGAGAAAAAAGGAAAACAAATACCATTTAAGTAGAAATTTGATGAAGAACCAGTAGATATTATCTTGGCCAAACATCTTTATTTAAATAAGGCAGCAAGTTTTAAAACAATGCGCAGGAAAAAAAAAATAATTTTTCTTTGTATCATGATTAAAAATTAATACTAAAAAAATTTCTCTATATGAGAAAATCAGTATACGTTCGTGTATACTAATAATGTATCTGCCAAGAAAGTATCTATCTGTAAGTCCAAGTCAGAAAAAACTGTGTGATATTCAGAAGGATGTTGGTTAAATTACTGACATCTGACTCCTTTTCCTATAAGAGAGAATTTCAAGGGAGAAATACGTGAGGAATCAGCTACGAAGGTCACATTTCAAAGTCTGTTTTCCTAACCTGCTACTCACTAAAGATATGAATCTAACTGCACAGAAGTATAACTTACAGAAGGAATATTTTCAGTGTTCCAGGTCATCTCTGTATCTAAAGTGACCAAGAAGTGACAAATGAGAGGTGTAGTCATTTGGTAGAAATCAAAGTCCCATGTAGGTTTTGTTTAATTTATAAACTTGTAACAATTCCTCCTAGTTAATTCTGAACTTCTTACGCTCAACTGCTGTACTCATTATCTGCATATCTAAAATGGAACAGACATTTCAGACACATAATCTTTAAAAAAAAGCTAATTAAATGGCCATTTTTAGATTTTCTTTTCTTAATGTACAGTAAGTACATAGTATGTGTATTATCCTGTTCTCTGGCCCAAATTAATTTTGATCTACCTTTTTGATCTACTATAGAAAAACAGTCGATAACCAACTAAGATTAGTAGATGAGATAATCATACCTTGCATCTTACCATTTACATATTTAATTAAATTCAGACTAAAAATAAATGGCAAAATTTTGATGTAAACCTTTAGTTGTAAATGTGTTATGGAAAAAAATATAAAACATTATTTAATACTCTGATAGTGACACATATATTAAACTCTGCTTCACTGAGCAGCTCTAAATATAGTTGGTTGATAATAGTGTGTTGAACCTACATATCAACTGTATAATGCAAAAGGTGAATATTCTGTGCCTAGCTCATTTTAGGAATTGAGAGACGTGTTCTTTTCCACTTTATATTCTTTCCTGCATGTTTTAATTATGAAAAGAATATTAATTAGGATTTTAAATACTTTTGTATAGTCTTTCCTTTGTGAAATAATAATTTAAAAATTCTACACATATATAAAGTAACACTTGAGTCAGAATAAAAGAGCATTAAACAATAAGCTTTCTCAGCAAGCTTTATTTTTCTTTCTAGATATATGGAGATGTTATTTTTTCCTATGAACATCTTGGCTTTTCAAAGCAGAAGCTCCTTACAGGTTTTTAATTCTCTCTGTATCTGTTTCAGTGGAAATATTTCTTGCATGTAGTACTGAGTTCCCAGGGTAAAGAATGAAATAAAATAACCATCAATTTACACAATGTTGAGTGTAGCAGAGATAATAATTCTTTATTACTATACATACCCATGTTTGAATTTTTTCAAGATGCAGTTTTAGTTCCAGAAAAAAAAACATATATTGAACAATCAATATTTTTTAACCAATTCTAGTTAACTATGCTGTGAAAAATATTTTAAAGGCTTATTATATGAAAATAAAAGCTTTTCTATTTAATAAAATGGACTTTCATTTGCAATAGACTTCTTTAGTTTTTACATTGCAGGTATTATTGTCATTAAAAGCAAAAATTCCACATTACTTACAAAAGTGATCTTAATAGGGCTTAAAAACTTATCTTTTAACATGAACTTTGTGGAATATAATATAAAAACTTAATAGAGATGCACTATATACCAAATTTAGCCTTTCAGTTGGGAGATGCAGGTTCTGTCTAGAAACTCCCTGGAATGAGAAATATGCCTGCTTTTCAGCCAGTTAAAAATGTTGTTACTACATTGCCTGTCATCTTGAATCTCCTACAAGTATCCTTGGGAGGTTATTCGTTCCTGAGATAAGAAATTGGAATCAAGAGAGACCTCTGAAGCCACAATGGCTATCACCATGAACAGCTGAACCTACAACTCTTATTTGAATTCGTTTCCACATAATAAATATGTGTAAATATATACAGTTCATGAAATGATCTTTGTCAGTTTGAAACATAATATGAGAAAAAGACAAGAAATTAGGCAAAGAACTTCTCATGAATCATACTGACAGTCTCACAAGAAGCCATGTTTTTCTGAAATGTGGAAGTTTGTCTAATCTGATAGAGTCAGAAAGACTCATTGGAGCATAATAACCAGATGCATGCAAGATTTAAACTCTGCTTGACAACTTGATCACTACTAACTTAGTAGTCATTGCAGCAGTTCTGCAGAAATTTTCACACTTTTATTAGAAAACCATTTCTATGACCTTTAAAATAGTTTCTTTCAAGTTATATATAAGAAAAAAATCACGTTATTTTTTGTTCACAAATGAGGGATACAGAGCTCAAGGTTTTTGGTTTTTTTCATATATTATATTTCCAAAATAATAGCAAAAAGTAAAATTCATGTGGAAGTCTCTCTCAGAATACCATATGCTTTTAATGGCTTCCTTTTTAAGATGTTTCAGTCAACCAATTAAAAATCTCTCTTCTTCATAACAGTGGAGGAAAAATATTTAATATTATATAATTTTAATAAGTATAATTAATAATTAATAATATTTTCATAATTATAAATACGTCTAGGGAATAATCAAAATTAAGAATGTGGAAACTTTAAGATAAGTTTGAAATAACTATATAAAACATTTAAAAAACATTAAAAATGCAATTAAAAATTATGGAATGAAACCCAGATGATTAGTCATTTTTGTCAAACACATCCCTTAATTGTTTATTCCATTCACAAAATTTAATATTCACAGAATCACAAAATTCACAGAAAATTTTTGATTGGAAGGGGTGTCTTGAGATCATCTCTCCCAAACCATCTGCTCAAGCATGGTCAGCTAGAGAAAATAATTCTTTTGAGTATCTCCAGATTGGGGGCTCTGTCTCTTTTGGAAACCAGTTCCAGAGTTTCACCACCCTCATAGCAGAAAAGTATTTTCTTGTATTCAGGTGGAATTGCAAGCACTTGTATTTGTGTTTATGTCTAAAAGCTCCTTTTTTATGCATTAGAATGACATTTTTTTTACGTACATATGCAGTACCCACAACTTTGTCTCAAAGAAACTGTGCTCTCCCTGACAAAACTGTTAATAAATTTGAATACACTTAATCTTTAAAGCTGGAGATGATATATAAAAATCCTATACTACAATTATAATGTACAGGACATTACAACAATTTCAATGTCTTTATGTAAGTGTCATATAGCTATTTCATCTAGAAGAGTGATTAATTTGGTCATTTATCTGACAGGGTGACAAGATAAAACAGAAAGTTATGCTGCATTTACTTTTTAAATAATGCATAATCCACAATATTCATGAACTCAGAAGTTATGCTGCTTCTTATAAGGCACTCAGAGGAATAACCCATGCCTCTAGCGATTTAGTATCCTTAATTTGCTCTTCTAATAAAAAGTGCAAAAAACCTATGTCTAGATCTTCCTCATTTGCTGCTTTTTGTAATTTTTGTTGTTTCCAAGAAATATTGTTTGCCAGGGGCTCGTTGGTATACAAAATGCCTGGACTTTGATTCTGATATCCCATATGGTCTTCCTTGGTTTCCCAAATGCTTACCACAGTGAAACCTATATTCCTGGCAGCCACAGAGGCCTTTAACAGCCTGTACTACCCATTTTCCATTGCTGAGAGATGGCTCATTTTTTTCTTGCTATTTTGGCATATAACTATGAACAGGTGTCAATAGGTGCAAGGAAGCATGTGGTGTCAGTATAGTGGGGCTGTCACAGAAGATGGACTCTTCTCCTCTTTTCCTGGAGAACAGATGTCCTTTGCAGTGTTCTGCAGGTCTTCCTATCTCAATCCTATTGATACCTGGCATCTCTGCCTAATGGCAAAAGCTCCACCAACTTCTGAATGGGCATTCTGCCATCCAAACAGATGGTCCTAGAGTCAGGCAGCCCAAAACAATTGTTTTGGATAAATTTTTAAAGGCCATAATCACAACTAGCCACATGGAAATGGTTGCCCTTTCTCTGCTCCTGTTACTATTATTCAGACAATATGTTACTGATACTTTGCCTTTGATCTGCATTAATATTTCAAATTGCATTGCATAAATTTCATTAAATATTAACTTTTCTCATATATACATAGATGTATGGATATATATGTACACAATCAAATGGAATTAATTTGCAGCATTTAGCAAGAGAGCAATTTATAACTTATTTACGTCACAATACTTAGCAGTTATGCAATCATTTAATATTCCAAATCCTTCGTATATTCAACTCACATATTCATTAATTCATATTCAACATCTATATAATCAATCAAGGTCAAGGTAATCAATGTAAACACACACACTAGAATAAATAAAGTTAATATATGTCAAAATCTATGAAAATTTTCATGCCTTTATTTGCTGAAAGCTCATTTGAATTATTATTGTAGTTGATGTCTCCTTCATATGAAGTAATGAAATGAGATTCTATATAACACTTTTTAAGGAAGGTAGAATTAAACTAGACTTTGAATATTTTCCTTCTTTTGACATTATAAAATTTCCAAAGAAACAGTTTAAATCCATTCAACTCTTTAGGAATTTTTCATTAGGTAACATTTACACATTTGTGCTATATCTTCCTACATTAACCAATTATACATGCAATCACTTACACAATTGGTTGCTGCAGTTTTAGTGCATTTAAATTTATATTAAGAATGCAACGACTTAGGCAATCATATACAGAGGACACTGAAGTGAACTGAAAAACTTACTAAGAAATTCAAAAGTTATTTTTCAAAGAATGCTCATTATTGCAGGTATCCAATAGTCATATTCTAGGTCACTACAGAACTGAAAATGACCTCTAGAATGATCTGTTCCAACATTTCTATTTTTTCCAGCAACTAAGTTAATCTGTTTTGTTTTTGTACACAAACTCTCACCCATCTTTCTTTCAAGAATCTAGCATCAAATCATGTCTACTATTAGCTGCAAATATGAAATATGTCTTTTTTGTCGTGTTATACTGCAACAAGATTTTAAATACATTATCTCTTGTAGTATACACTTCTCAGAATGGCTGTTACAAGTTCTCCTTCATGTATACAGGTAGTATACATATAGCAGATGCAGAAGTGATTTGAACTGGGTAAATGTTTCCAAATATGAACATTTCCCATGTGATTTCATTATCATAGACATAGGATTTAAGTTCCAGTAGTCAGATTTATTGTTGCTAAAAATTTCCAATGGATTTCTAGAAAAGGACATGACCTATTCCACCATTTTATTTCCTTAGCATAACAGATAACAGCTGTCATTTTTATCAGAGAGCATAGCATGTCCTCAGGCGCAAGTAACAAGAAAAAAGACTGCATAGTAAAATTGTATCTATGGTGTTGTAATTGCCATAAAAAGAAAGATAATACTGAAATAAATATGAGCTATGGGAAAATACAATAATGAACTATAACAAGGTAAATGAAAGACTGCCAGGGGAATAAAAGATGGAAAAGAAGACCTGCAGTTGTCAGACAACCCCACCAATCACTTGATTATATCATGGTATCAACAGAAACTCCATTTGCAGAGAAATCAATCTGTCCAGGTTTATTTCATAGGAGTCTCACAGCTGTATTCTTATCTATGATTTATCCCCAATAAACATCAGAAAAAGCCAGGGTATGTCAGTTGATATAATAACATGTACTCCACCAGAATATTTTTGGCATCCTTAAGTAGATCCAAGGAGAGTAAGTGGTTTCTCACAATCCAAGAATAACCACTTTTCTGAGAAAAAGAGAAGTAGCTGAAGACAATAGATATTAGTAGATTTATTTGAAGTTGGGCTTTTTTTCCAGATGGGTTAATAACATACATAGAGTAATATAAACCAAAATTTGCTGTTAAGTTTATTCTGAAGTTTATGGGACCATGGATACAAGACAGAGCAGCACTTACAGACCTTTAAGGATTGAAGTAGTTTGTCACTTATGGAAGATACAGTGAATGTGCTGTTAACCTAAGAATATTAGCATGATACTGAATTCAACTCCTTTATAGGGCTTTACAAATCTTTTTGCTGTTATTGTTCGTCTGATGAAAATGGTAAAATAAATAGAAGTTGTAGGGGGATACAGTATGGGTAAATGAAGGTGGTATAGAATGGAATCTTATCCCCCAAAGAGTTGGGGCTGAACCAATTACTAAAGATTAGGACCAGGCCTGATTTTAACAGGCCACAGCTGTAGCCAATGAGAAGAGTGTTATAAAAGAGTGGGTTGGTGGGAACTGGAGTCAGTTGGCTACTATAAGGACAAGGAGGAGTGAGTGCCTAGAGGAGATGCCTACAAGAAACATCAAGGAGGTACAAAACTCTGGCAATATGGAACCCTTGCAATGTAATGATAATAGAACTCTAGCAATATAATGACAACAAGAAGTGGTAAAAAATAATGAAGGAATGGAAAAAGAAATCTATTAGATCATTTACAATCAGAGCTAAAGATATTATGAGGCATTTTGCCAAAGGACATAAACAGGGCAGTCTTTTTCAAAAATGTCCTGGCGTTCAGAAGAGAGTGCTTCAGTGTAGATGGTAGCATATTTCTGCCTGCTTCCAGGGAAGTCTTCTCTTCAGTGGGGCTCTGTTGCAGTCCGTGGTGGTGGTGGACAAAACCTTCCCCAAGAGCATCTTGTGCCAGCAGGTAGGAGCCACGAGAGCACTAGCACACAGACACATACACAGACAGCAGCTCGGCAGTGAAGACATGGGAGGGTCCAGGCATAGAGTTCCAACATGCTTTATCTCAGGTGATGCTGAAGAGCTCCAGGGGCCAAAGATGAAGGAGGGTCTAGGGTAGAAATACAGGGGAAGAAGGGCAGAGGAGAGCATCAGGGATCCAGTGGTCTGAGGGCTCAGGGGCAGTACACTGGGAAGGAATCAACAGGGAATGCCAAGGTGGATAGGCAGGGTTACATAAACCAATGGGGTAACGGGGGAGGGAGAACTTACTAGAACTTGAACATACAAGGGTAAAAGGGGTAGGAAAGGCCAACAGGCCAGACAGAACTGTGACAAATTAACACAGTGCTGGAGAGCACCATGGGGGAAGTGGCTTTCCTCACCCTAAGCTGTGGGGAATGCCTGGAGCCAAGGACATGTCCCTCCAGAGCATTACCACCTCCCTGGTATCCATAGGGTTTAGATACCCGCATTACTTTGTTACTTATGCCTGAAATTAGATTGTTTGTGATTATATTTGCATCTCTATTGGTTACTTGAAAGTTGATAAATTGTTTCATTGAGAAGCAGTGGAGAGCGGATCAGGTCATACTGGAGACAGCAATTCAACCCTGCTCTTTTCACGTCTTTCTTTCCCAAGAAGGTATTTGTACCCTTTAATAAAATCAGCTTTCAAACTTCTAATTAAAGCAATCTAGATTAACAGCATGATACAATAAGAGGACTCTGCATGTGGAATTATAAGGTACATATAGGACTTCCACTGCTATTTTCTGAAAGTTTTCCCTGCATTCATTTCCCTGCAATCATTAAAGAATGCTGGGTAAACACATGTTTTACCCTTATGATTTTATTAATGACTATTGACTTATTTAAATACATTTCTGAATTATATGTTCCATATAGTCACCATAACAGTGACTTGATGTATTGTAGCATACAGACACATTTTTATTTAAAAAACAGTAAGAAATGGTCTTTATAAATTTTTTCTCTCAAGGTCTTCAGGTCATTTATTGCACAGTGCCCCTTTCTCTTAATAAATAGCTCAGGTATAGTAAAGATTGCTGTGTCAGTGATAGCAGGCTTCCCAGGTACAGTAATGAGCTCACAGCACAGGCTTTTTCAGGGAAACATGGCTTTCACATGGTCCTCTGGGAAGGATAACATGTTCTTACTGAGGGTTTTATTTGCTCTGCTGATGATTATTTCACAGTAGCTACTGCATTCTGACAACTAAACTTTTTTGCTTTTATTCCATTTCATTTTGCTTTGTTATAAATTCCTGAAAAGACAAGATTAATTATTTGTCTGTGATTCTAGATTTACTGGAGTGAAAAGAAGAAATCCTATTTTAATTCCAGTGTTCCACAAAGCAAGTAAACTTAGAGAAGTTTGCATTAGCACCATGACCTTCTGTTGGGAAAGTGATTCTTAACAGGAGTCCTGCCAATCATGTATATGACAGGGAGCTGGGTGTCCTTGTGGTTTTAATACTGAGATGTAATTTAGTAAATTATGCTGCAAGTGTATGCAAAATCAATGCTAAGTTTTTTTTAATACTTGTGAACTTGAAAAGACTGAGGTGTGATAGAGATCCACAGTGTCATTACCTATATCCTATAATACTGATTTTGAAGTTATTTATTGAGAGGTCATCACCTCAGGAAACCGCTTCCCTGAATTTGGTATGGTACTGTTAGCTAACAGATATATTCAGTGCTGAGAAGCCAGAAAAAACCGTGCACGATTGTACAGGTGAAAAATATAGTACAGAAAATAAAATGGATTTTGGACCTCATCATTCTACTTCCGAGTTAATAAAAATACCTTTAAAAGAAAGAACTAGGAGCCCTTTGTATCAAGCTATACTGTTTCTTTTTCATAATCTCTATCCAAATATTCCTAAATATAGGAGCCCCTATGCAAGGCTAAAAAGAGGTCTCCTTAGATATCAGTTTTCAAACATTGCCAATATGTTACAATTCCTTTTAGCTCAAAGGTTATTAAGAAACAAAATACTATTTGCTTTGTGTTATTTAAATTAATTTTGAAATGTTCAGTCCCTCTTTTTCAGTCCCTCACTTCTCTCTTTTTTTGAATGATGAAAGAAAAAGTGGTTTTTTGCAATCTGTTTGCAAAATACTTAGGAAAGGCGCTGCTAGGGATGACTGAGTTTATGGGAAGATGACCATTTCTGTTGCCATGAGATATGTGAATTTCAGTGAGAAGTATACAGAATTGAATACACTTGTCTTGTAGTAAAGAGTCAACAAAATAAATACATAAAAAGCTAACTAAAGAAAGAGAAAAGACGCCTCGGATCAGCTCCAGTCCATTCAGCTTTAGTTCTGAAAGATCATGAGAAAAAACCATCTCTAGAGTAACACACCCTGAATAATAAAATAAAAAAATAAATTAGGGTTGTTTTTTTTTCCCAAAGCAGATATGGAGATAAGGCTGGATTTAGGTTATCAGTATAAGTCTCAGTGCAAAAAAGATGATGTAAGACTGTGGGAAACCAGTTTAATCAAGCATGAGAAACAAACAACCATTCTGGGAAAATGACGGTCCTTTGGAAACACATGGACATAACACAAAATTATGCTGGAGCATTTCAACCTATATGCAGAAACTTGCCTGCATTTTTTTTTTTAATGTAATTGTCATCATGAGGTGAAGCCAAGTAGGTTGTAATTAAAGGCTTCAGCAGATAAAACAGAAAAAATGAACATATCTTTCTAGTATGCACGAAGTTGCCAAAAAAACCCTACAATTTCAAGAAAATTTCCTGAAAATACTTTTAACAAATATTTTCCTATATCATAAATCATTATAATTGTTAGTACTTCATATTATGCTATAGAAATGAAAAGAAAAATGCATTTCTCTCATGGGCAACTTTAAATATTTTACTTCCAATTCAATCAATATTTACTTTCAATTATGACATAGCAGAATTTCTATACAAAACATAAAACATTTCCAACTGCTTCTAGATGGAGGCATTGTGTCCTGTTCTCCCACTGAGCAGCTGCTTGGCCCTGAGCTCTGATATTATGTCTTGAATGAAAGTTTCTTGAATTGAATTCAAGAAAATATTCTATTTTTCTTTAGAAATTTACACAGAATTATAATTACCTGCATCGTGTCAGACCAGCAACACAGGCATCCCGCTAGTTACTACACAGTGACAGAAAGAAAAGGTCTTGGGATTTGACATAGAATGCCTTCATTTGAAAACAACAGCGTCAAAAACAAACAAAAAAAGCTGAGTAATTATGCAGCCTGCACTAGAAACTTGTCTATGCATTATGTGAACGGAAGTGATTGTTTCATAAAATTAAAGCAGCATTACTGTGTTACCAATTTCCATATTTTCTTGCAGTTTCAGGTAAATTTCCTCAACAATTTTTTATTAAAATAGCTGCAAATTCTTTTGGTAGAACTTTGGTCCTATTTTTCATTAAAAAAATAAATCCATATAAAAGATCCATCTTGAGGATCTCATATATAAGATCTCTGAATAACTTGTTTTAATATTCCTTTTTAAATATTGTTCATTTTTAAGTCATAGTAAAATAGCTATTTTATAAATTTTTGAGTATGTAGAGCTGAATTGCAGGGAATAGTCCTCCATTCATGCCTAATCCAAACCTCTGGAGGAATAATAGCTGCTACCTGGAATGAAAAGTGGTTTCCTTGCTATTATTTAATCATCCAATCTGTTATCTATTATCTGCAGTAATAAGAGCAAAGTTCAAAAGCTGGAAGTCCTTTCTCAAATTAGATACCATTAACTTTAGCCTCATATCAGATTTTCTTGAGATGTCTAAAAATAAATACCTTCTTTAGATATTTTAAATAGGCAATTCATCCTCACTTGCAAGTAGAGAGTCTGAAATAAAGGAAACACAGAAAACTTTACAATATGGTAGTGTAGAAATACTGCATTTATTTGCAAGAGAAATAAAATATTTTCTCATTGTATTTGGAGAATTTGCTTGTCAATGCAGTTTCTTTCACCTTTCTGGTATAAATGCCAACATTCCTTCCAATCTGTTTAAATCCTATCCATTCCTGATTTATCATGAGTGGAAAATTCTGTCTCAGAGTCTTGAAGTGCCTGCCTGTTCCAAGCTGCTTTATAAAGGATTACCTGTAATTCTAGAAGAAAAAAAAGGACATAAGGTTTCCCTCTTGCCTGTCTGCTTTTGTCAAGTCCCCATGTGCTATTCATTCAATCAGTGCATCATTATTAACTGAATTTCTCAAATTAATTTTAAAGTTTTTTCAGGTTTTGGGCCAATTTATGATTTGCCTTCATGCATAAATTAATGGGATATTAAAACCTGACAGTGCCTTAGAAAAAGGAAAAAGCTGGGATCCATCTAAAGATTCTCAGAAACACATTGTAAATGTGGTCAGAAAGTGCCTCCAACAGGATTATCTAATGCTGCTGGACTATTGGAGATGGAATTTGGCTAGGACTCATCTCACCTCTGGGCACGGGCAAAGAACCCCTGAGCTATCTCCATGCAGCAGTAAAGCTGCCCAGCTTATGCTTTAATATTACACCTTCTGAAAACATAACATCTCTGGTCAGTATTATTTGGATTGCTTTATGTGACCTTTCCTTCATGGTAAAATCTCTGATTTCTATAGACCAAGGCAGATGCTACAGTTTTCTGGAGTTTTAAGCCTCATATTGCAAAATAATATAAAAAAGATGGGAAAATAAAAAACTGCTTATCATGATAATTATCATTATGATTTAAAAACTGAGACAAAAGAAGACACCTTTCTGAAAGAAGGGAAAATTACTAAACTACTGGTTTTTAAAGGAAATTTTAAATGAGTAATTCCTTCATATTTTCAAATATTCTCATTCATCAATATTCTGTATGCTTGATTGCAAATGCAAGAAATTTTTGATTACATTTCCTACCAAGGAACAAAATTCTGATAAAAATATAGTCCAGAGAAGCTTGAAAAACTTTAGTGAAACTGCCTTTTTGTTCCAGGAACAGAGATTCTAGCCTTTTGACTGTGTGCTCACTTGAAATAGCAGTTTCTCTGAGACTGTTAAAGCCAGAAGTATTTGAATTAGATCTCTTCAGTTTGTTTGACCTTAACTGCTGTACAGTTCCTTTTTTTGTCTTAGCTCTCCCTGTACTCAGAGATCTTTATGTGCCTAGTTTGCAGAATAGGCTGACTTTTATCTTTTGTTGGATGTCTGGTTCTTCCATATGAAATCAATTTCCCAAAATATGCATATAAGTTAACTGGACAGAACACATCCTTACAGCAATAAATCCTTAAACTGTATGTGTATCTGTGATTTGTTTGGAGGACTCCAAAAGCTCTAAGGAACATTTCAACAAAGAAACTGAGTGTGACTAGTACACCAAACTCATAAAAATTTTTCAATCACTCATTTTTAATTCCTAAGAAGCAGCTGTTACAACATAGTTTAAATACCTTTAATATTATTGGAAACAGTAAAATATTTCTGAGGTAAATTTTGATGGTAATTCTGACTTTTTGGATTGTTAATAATTGCTCTTGCTGCTGTTTTACACAGCAGAAAGATGTGTTTGAATCTGAATCCTTGCTAGTCAAGAATAGTAAATAACAGTTCTTGAAGCATGGGAAATACAGCTAGTGAAGAAGTTTACTTTGTAAATAGAAAATGTTCAGCACAGGGGAATTAGTGAAAAATCAAACAGACAGTTTGTGTGAGAATTTTGACAGTGGTTCAGCAAGATTCCCTGAATGGATAAAAATCAAAGTGAACCACATGGAAGAAGAATTTTGTACAGAAATTTCTGAAGACACTATGTCAGTTTCTGAGTCTCAAATCTCTGTGATGAAGAAATTCACCTTCTACACTTTCTGCGCACCCAATAACACATTAATATTCTTAAAAATCTGCTAGCCATATCAGGGAGCTTCTGAAACAAAGGTGGTAAATCACAAAGTGTTGAATTCAGTGAGGAAATACTGTATAACTCTCATGCAATAACTCATACTTTGAGTGTTTAAATAATCACATTAACAATAAGCATTGATACACTTACTTTAATAGGATTTCTGCACCACCGCACACTGCTTACAAAGCTAGCAAATTAGAACAAATGCATAAAAATTTTATTCCCTTTTAAGATGTTGTATATAGTTCAACTACCCAGGCAGACACAAACTGACACTACAGAATTTTGTTGATAAAGGATTTTCCTCAATCTTTCCATTCAAGTTAAAATAAATTATTTTATTTTTCTAGGTTGATATACCATAACAATTAAATAATTTATTTCCAACATTCTTTGTAGTCATGTCAAACCTAAGAAAATTAAAAACTAAGAAACAATCAAACAAACTCAGAATTTTTATGCTGTCCCACCCCCTGTGACTCTGCTGACTTTGCTGCTGAAGTCCTGTAACTCTGAAAATCCATTTTATCTCAACACACTTGTAATGTTCTCCATCTGAAGTGAAAATTTTCCCAGTAGAAAGGAATATGCTAATTAATAATAATTAACAATTTAATTTATATTTACAATTTATAAAAACAGATTTCCAAGACTAACAGTCAAGTGCATAAATTTTTTACCTACATAACTTTATGCCTGTTGAAATGCTCACCTTTGTGGGAGGGAAATCTCAGACTCTTGTTACATCTCTCTCAGCAGTGGAGGGGGGAGAAAAAGGAAAAAGTTCTCATTGATATTGTAAGGGAATAAGAACAAGAACACAGAGCAATCACAGACTGTTCATTCATTAAGAGACTATGAAAACTTCATACATTAGGAGATAATGAAAACTTAAGTATTTCTACTACAGTAATTTACATCGTGTGTAGAATTTGCTCATTTTTTTTTCTTTCTTCAAACGGGGGGTCTGTCATGAGGTTTTTTAGTTATGTTTGTAATCAATCTCCTAAAATACATTACACTGTGCATTGGAAAGTTACAAGCATTTAAAACACTGAGACACCAAGATCAAATTTTACTTTCAGTGTGAATTGTACTAGCAAACAATTAACCAGGTAATTAAAAGTAACAGAGTAGAATTTTACTCTTGTGGTATATCAGCTGATGTCCCTGACATAACCTGGCATAATGGCCTCAGATTACAAGTGACAGGACTGAAAGTTTTTTGTCATGACAACTTTTAAGCAAGTTACAAGTGGAGATGTTTGAGGGAGCTGGCTTAAATAAAGACACTGAAGCAGAAATATTTTAGTATGTCTGTAGGTGATGTTAGGATCAAGAGCAAAGTTGCTGTACTCCTTGTATGTAACAGTCACAGTCAAATATATGTCAATACTGTTTTTTAAGGTGGAAGAAAAACCACTGGAGATGCAGTGGCTAGGATCAACTGATAAGAAGGAAGGATCAGTAATGGAGAGAAGAAAAAAGTTCAAAATATGTTAAAAGTAGTGTAACTAGAGGGAATTTGAAAAAGAAGAAATTCAGCATTAATGAGGAGGCAGGTTTGACACGGGAGGATCAAAAGAGGGCACATATAAAAACACTCATAGCTGAGAGAAAAGGCTGCAAAGGTTAAGCACTGGAGTTGGGAAAGAAGACTATTGGTCATGGCACCATATGGCAATTTTATCTATGTTATGCAACTAATGAGAAAAGAAAGAATACAAAGTGACCCAGTCATAAAGAGATCTCCAAATTGCAGTCTCTCATGTTTCTATTTTATGTTTTGGAAACCAAACCAAATTTTATTTTTTGTAATTCTGTACTTCACAATTTGCTTCACATGTATCTATGTTAATGATTTATCTCATCACATAGTTTAAATGGCAAAAGAAGCCTATACATTCCTTGATGTAGCTCCCCAGGTGGTCTTTGCTTATTTTTTTAACAAGGTGCATTTGTGCATATGTATGGATGGAGTTATATTTTGAAGATAATTTATATGATCAGGTTTGAGTGTACTTGATACACTTTGAACAGGAAGAATTGAGAAATATCATTATATGTGCTGGGGCAGGGGGTTTATGTCTTTTACATTTCAGTGATTATCTTTCACGTATTAGGTACGTTGTAGAACACCACTGGAAAATACTGCTGTGAAGTGGAAAGATTCAGAGCATAAATGTAAGGGAAATATTGCTAGAATCA
This sequence comes from Agelaius phoeniceus, assembly GCF_051311805.1. NCBI lineage: Eukaryota > Metazoa > Chordata > Aves > Passeriformes > Icteridae > Agelaius > Agelaius phoeniceus. The sequence continues at coordinate 53,957,239 of NC_135268.1, forward strand.
GGTATGATTGAACAAATTGGGAAATATACAAGTAAAATAATTCAAGATAATACAGAAAAGTGTTTGGTCTGTATCAAGCATTCTTTCTTCTGGAACTGATTTGGGGCTTTGAAATAATATTATTAGATTATTTAAATCTACAATATATCAGGCCAAAATTCTTATTTAAAAAGTGGACATCAGAATAAGATAATTTATTATCCAAGAAACAACATCCTTGAGTATGTGAAATAAAAAACAAACAAACAAAGCCCCAAAATATCTAATTCATTTTAGCTGGTGGTACAATGTAGCACACACAAGTGGCTGTATCATGTCATGTTGCACAAAGCTATCAAATTCAAAAGCTGTTTTTGAGCACTTACTGCTAGTGGGATGTTACCTACAAGCAGTGAGCCTTTTACTGTTTTCCATTGGAAGGAGTCAGTGGCAGGTGTTCTGCTTCTGGCATAGCTCTGCTTTAGAATTTATGGGATTCTTTCTTTTTCCAAGGAAGATTTCATTAAATGCTGTTACAGCTCTCTATGCATAGTCAACAACTCTAGACTGAAACATAAAAGAAGAAAAGAATTCCTTCTCCCTGCAGATTCTGAACAAAAGGAATATATTATCCTAATGCTTATTGCAGAGAAGAATGATGCCTTGTATGGTACCATTTATTGTTATAATAAAGAACAGGTTGCTGATAACACAAGCTGTTCATTAGAATGCCATTGGCAATAACAGTAAGAAGTGTGCAACTAGATGTTCCTGCCAGCCCTAAAGACATTTTATGCTCATGAACAACCCTTAGGATATTCTTTCAACAAACTGCAAACTTTTTTTTGCCTCAGAAATGTATGGGTGTCCTGTAGACTAAATTTATGATGCAAAGAAATTTATCTCAGGAACACCCCATACACAGAAATAACATAATTATTCTGGTGTGGATCTTTCAGAATCCATGAATTTCAGTTCCAGACATAGTAATTTATCCAAAACTAGGAAAAAACTGTATTGGTTTGATTTGGTTGCTTTTTTTTTGCTTTTGCTTTTTTATTTTTTTCATTCCATCAGCAGAACTTAGTTCCACTCTTAAGACCTGTGTATTGTATATTATTTTCTTTCTAACTGAATAACATGAATAGCATCAGCTTATTCCATCACAGCAATAAAATTAAATTCATTATCACATGTGAAATTGATACTTTTTTGATTAACAGTTGAGAATAAGTACAAAATTTAATTAAGAGAATGAATTGATGTCATGAGAATGGAAAATAAATTTAGGAAAATTATGTACTAATGGAATTTTGTTCTTATATGATTTCAGTAACGGATGCTTATTTGCCTTATAGATTTGGTAAATGTTAAAAAAGTTATTTTTTGTAATGTAGTGGGTTAACCCTTGCTGGCTTCCAGGCACCCACCAAAGCTGCTCTATCACTTACTGTCGTAACGGCGGGAGAGATGCGACACACCATATGCGATGAATAGCAAATCTCGAAGTTTATTGAAAGCTTACACATTTTTATATTAGTGTTAATGAAGCTTATGCATATTGCAAAATCTGAGCTCATTATTGGTTAAAGCACACTATGATCAAACACACCTACTTCTATCTCTTAACAATTATTTTGCTTCTATGTGTACATTCTTCTAATTTCTCTACCTTGGGATAACTACATTTTCTGGCAAGCAATTTTCTCCCCCGTCTTCCCGTTTTAGAGAAGGTCACTGTGACCTTCGTCAGTAAGTAGGCACTGGTTGCTCAGTTCCCAGCTTGTTTCTCTTACCCTTATCCATCGGTATCACATCAGAATGTCCTTTCTCAGCTAACCAATTATCCAAAAAGCTCTCTACAACTTACCTCCACAGCTGGACAGGGGAGAGAAAATATAAAAAGGGGTTCATGAGTTAAGGACTGGGAGAGATCACTTACCAAATACCATCATGGCCAGAATAGACTTGAATTAAAGATATCAATTGAATTTGTTATTAACAAAATCAGAACATGATAATGAGAAGTAAAATAAAAAACACATTCCCTCACCTCTCCCTCCTTCACAGCTCTACCTCCTCCCCAGTGGCACGGGGAGACAGGGAACAAGGCTTATGGTCTTCATCACAAGTTATTTTTCCAGCTGCTCAGGGAGAGGAGTCCTTCCCCTGCTCCAAAGTTGTGATCTCTCCCACAGAGTTCTCCATTGACTTCTCCAACATGAGTCCATCTCACTCATGTCTTCCCTGACTGCAATTAAACCTGTGGGATAACTTTCTTTTCTCTTTCTTCTTCCTCTCCTCCTTTTTGTTGTTGTTGTTGTTCTTCTTCTTTCTTCTTTCTTTCTTTCTTCTCTCTTGCTTTTTCTTTCTTCTTTCTTCTTCAATATGTTATTACAGAGGTCTTACCAGCATTTCTGTTTGGCCCAGTCTTAGCCGGCAGCACATCTGGCTTTGGAGCTGCCAGGTATTCACTCTGCTGTGCAGGGGGAAGCTTCTGGCCCTGTAGCCCCCTCGCTACCAGCCTGGCCATGCAAACCCAATAGAGTAGATTATACAACAACTCGTTGAACAGAGTTATATGGCATATATCAATGCTTGTAATACCATAATTGTAAAGCATGTTTATATGATCTGTTGACAAGCCTTCTTGCTCTGACCTTGCTTTGAGTTGAATGGAGATGATACACTACTGATATGAAAATTGAAGAAGAGTTTTGGCAAGTTCTTAAGAGCAGAAACACCTGTGATATAGAAAAAAACAACTCTCTTGTGCTTACTTCCACCCCCTGCATGCTTCTCTTTTTCCTGTGTTTTGAAATTTTCAGTAGCTTCTTCATTCCTGCCGGTCTTCTGCAACTTTTTCCTGACTTCCTGTCTCTCCAGGTGGACTGCTTCCGAGATAAGAGGCGACCCTTAGAAAACCTAACTAACTCTTGCTAACTCTTCCATTTTCTCAAAAATTATGTTCCCCTGGGATTCTTCCAAGAATGTCCCTGAAGGTCACTGTCTATGATGGCTCTGGGCTGTGACATTGCTATTTGCCTTTCGTGAGCATCAACATAAGCATCCACAACTCAAAGTTACAACAATCTGGTCCCAACCTTCGTGTCTGTAACCAGTTTTCCCTTGGTTTTAAGTAAGAGGTTCAATGAAATACTTCTCCTAAACAGCTGCTTGATCTAGAAGTTGTCTTCAAAGCACTCCAGAAACTTCTTGTATGGGGAGAGTAAGATATGGAAGTGGAGTAGGATAGCTTAGGAAAACAATTCTTCTTAGATATGAGCTGCTGCTTTTCTTATGCACTAGACAACAGCTCAGCATGACAATTTACATTTACAGCAACTTATAGACATAGATACACTGAGAACTCCCAATATTTTCAGTGAATGTCTCATGGAAATTCATGGAAAGGAATAAAACCCAAAAGCTGCTTATGTGAAGTTACTAAGTAGTTTAGAGGAAAAAAAATAGTCTTTTTTTTTAGTAATGATGACGGAAAAGTCCATCCAGATATTATTATGGGCATAATCTTAGGAAGGAATTGTTGGAAAATCAATGTTGTATGACCAAGCTTATGTGTACCTAAATTTAACTCTGGTCATTCATTAATGGGTTAGTTTGGTATTTTTCTGCTTTCTCGTAAACCACAGAATCACAGATTAAGCTGAGTTGAAAGGCACCCACAAGGATCATCAAATCCAGCTCCTGGCCCTGCAGAGCACCATCCCCAAGAGTCACACCGTGTGCCTGACACCATTGTACAATAACTTGAGCTCTGTGTTTGGTGCTGTGACCACTTCTCTGGAGAGTCTGTTCCAGTGCCCAACCACCCTCTGTGTGAAAAGCCTTTTCCTAATATGCAACCTAAACTACCTCCAATACAACCTCAGGCCATTCCCTCCAGTCCTGTCCCTGATGACCACAGAGCAGAGATCATTGTCTGTCCCTCTTTTCCCCCTCACAATGAAGTTGTAGACTGCAACAAAATCTCTGCTCAGTCTCCTCCAGGATGAACAGACGAAGTGACCTCAGCTGCTCCTCATACACTTCTAAAGGCCCTTTACCATCTTCATTGCTCTCCTGCTATGTGTAGTGGTTAAGTACAGATGTTTCAAGAGAAACAAACAGTTTATTAATTTATGCATGCTGAGTACATTTAAATATTGTTTATCTCACTGTTTTTCATAGAAAGGGAATAACAGTTCATGAGAGATTTTTCCAGCTTTATCTTCAAATCTATAAACTGGTTTATATTTATTGTTGCTATTGACTTAAATAAGGTATAGAAAAACCTCTTTCAATTGTTTAGCTTATTATTTCCTTATTAGTGCTATTTTATCACCTTAGGCCATCCAATTCTACCAAAAAGAACTTTTTGTTTTAAGGAGTTCACTAGTGACCTAAAATGACTATCATTAATAGCATTGTACTTTGTTTTGAAAGCCAGCATCTTAGCTAAAGCCAAGCCTTTTTTCTCATAAGTTTATTTATATGAAGTATTTTTATATGTAAACTTTCTGAGTTTATTTGAACAGCGTTCAAATACTCTATAATATTTATTGAAATAGCTTGTATGCTAAGGAGGAGTTCATGAATTGGTCCTATGAGTATGCATTTCACAATCTTAAAATTTCACTTAAAGAGGTTCTGTCTTCTGCATAAATGAGATTCACCTATATTGTAACAAGTTGGAGGAGGAAAGCTGTCAGTTTCAGATGAGATGTCCCCATTAAACATTTTTATAATATATGTTAACAATATAGACTCCTATAGTCTAATGTGTAGTTGAGCATAAAGCAACTTTCTGACTGATTATAGTACACCCACAAAACTTCTCAATTGCCATGAAAGACCATAAATACACCTCTAAAGTTTATGTTTCAATTTTGCCAAACTGTTGCTTTTTCATTCTTACAAAATTCCACTAAATTAGTTATTAATTTCTTCACCACCACTACAGATGTGTTAGAAATGCAACACAATTTATATATCTCATAGATTTTTGCCTGATGAATTGCTATTATTATTAAAGCATGAATCACAGCACTGTAAAAAGGAAAGTCTAAGGTAAAAATATGGGAAATTAATTATTACAATGAGTTGAAAAATTTTATCTAGAATAATGGAGTTTATAATATCTATTAAAAGAGAATAGACACTATACAAGCCTTCCATTTTGACCTGAATGCAAAAGAAGGGAGGAATAATGAAAGCATAATTTGCTTAAAGAGAAGATCATGCTCAGATCTGTGACGTGTCATGTTACTACTGATATCAAGATGGTTGAAAATATTTCCTCTAGTTTTTGCCAAGTTCCTAGTGATGGCTTTGATCTAGGAGACTTCAATAACCTTTTTACGGCAACTGGTTTTATGGTGAAGGAGAGAAGGAAATCAATAAGACTACCTATCAAATTCCCAAAGCATGCAAAGGTAAACTGACCTTCCTGTTGAGCAAAAAGTCTTTTAGAATAACCTTTCACCTTTACTTTGAACTTACTTCTTCATATGTGAACAATTTACCCTGAAGTTAATTTCGTACAAAATTGGAGCACAGCCAGTTGCAGATGTGTGAACTGTAAAATCACTTGCAGAAACATGGCTTTGTATTTCTTATAAACTGAAAAAAATATTCCCCAGAATGGTGAAGGAGAAGAGGAAAGGGAAGAGGAAGAAAAAAAAAAGGGAAAAGAAATAAAGAAGAAAAAGGGGGAAAAGAAAAGAGGGAAAAATAGAATAGATTCTAAGCAAGAGAAATGTCCTAAGTTTATCTGATTCTTTGCTAACCAAATACAAAAAGAGATACATTTTTGAACACAGGTTGTTCAAGAGAGAAATAATTGCCTGAATCAACAGTAAGTTTTTGGATCAATAAGAAATCACAGTTCATATTTGTAGCCCTTGATTTTTATCTTCACTGTTGGAATAATTCTGCTCTCATGTTTTTGAAACCTTTAGAAGGATTATCTAAACTTAAGTTTGTTAAAAGCAATTATAATTTAAATAATTACATATATGTACGTGTACATGCTTATGTCTGTCTTCATTATATATGAACCCTAATCATTAAATTCTTCCATTCCACTACTAAAAGTTCCTTACATATTTACTCTTTTTTAATAGAATACTCAATGTTACTTAATTTCTTGAAAAAAATCATTGAACAAGAGAAAAAACAAAACTAACATAAGAAACAATGCCAAATGCCCATTTCTGAAGGCATGTAAAAGCAGCTATAAATTTGCTGATTTTCATGCTGCATGGGAGATTACATTTTAATCAGTCCTAAAAATATTTTTGCAAATCACTAAGAAAACTCTTCAATGTCATACACATTCTCTTACCAAATTATGAACTGGATTTGAAAAATAAACCCAAACCCTATCTGAGCTATAGACTCTTACATGACCTGTACTTCTATTAATGAATTTAAACATGTCCAGTTAATATTTTATGGTAGAACATAGAGCACATCTTTGTTAACAATTGGTATGACTATTTGTCCCAATCTATTTTATATTCCCCCACACAGTACATGTATCAGGACTTGGTTAAAATGATATGGGAACAACTTCCAGTTGACAATTTGCAGGAAGATATGATGTTTTTAACATGAAAACACTTTCATTAGCATGGCTTTGGACATTTTAAGAGTGCTTTTGGACATGTTTCATCTATTATTGTATGTTTACTCATAAAGTCATAAGGGTTCATAACACTAATACAATTGTACTCTGTGGATGTTGCCTTTATGTGCAGGAAATGCTCATCAGGATTCTCTGAGGGATAAAACAGTTTTTATTTTTCCAAATAAAACAATAAAGGCAAATGAAGACTATTTCTGGCTTCAGTTCTATAAAACAATGTAATGGTCTTACTCATATTTCACTGTCTTTCCCAATAAAAAGGTGTTAATAGTTTATATATTTTTGCATTTAACCTTTGATAATTTAACCATCTTTTTTTATTGAATGAAACTGTATCCAAGTAAAACATCAAAAAATTACTGGTGTCGTTGTTTGCTTGTTTTTTTAATTGGATAGTAAACAATATTTAGTGAAGGGACAGAGTATCATTAGTGAAAGTATTACTCACATAATATACCCTCTGCTTTCCTGGAGCTCTGCTTTTGCATTTCCTTTTCCAATCAAGATCCAGAAGATTAACTCTGCAAGGAAACAGGCTGTGGGACGATGTCTGGCACAAGCAGGAGTCTGGACTGACACAATAGACAGAAGGTGACAAAACCTCAGAGTCTGGAGAATCCTGCAGTATTTAGGCTCAACAGAGCAAATCAAGGTCTGAAAGGGTCATCGTTACCAGTGGTACAGTGCTGTGTGTAACACCTACTCAGTGTTACCGCGTAATGATAACATAATGCTTTATTTATAGTCTCTTCTGACCCAGGATCATGGTTATTTCTTTCATGTTCGAACAGCAGGAACGAAGCCTGATGCTCCCTAGGTATGAAACTTTGTGATTTGGGAGCAACAGCTCCCAAACATTTTTTTCTTGTCAATATGCAGTATTTTTTTTCCTTCATTTAATATTATGTGGTTTTTCCTTCCTTTTCTATAGAACCATTAATCTATTTTTTTTTTTCATTAAACTGTGTTGGCCATCTTTTATCCTTAAAACTTAAAAGGTATGACTTTAGGTGGTCCTACTAATGCTCTGGACCCAAAAAGTTAATTCTATTTATAAAATGTTGGAAAAAAAAGATGTGTCAGTTTACGTGTGACTCCTCTCAGATCCATAAGCTTCAGCTACAAGAACATAAAAATCTTCTTGGCCATGGTGCCTATATAAGAGGTAAACTGCAGCATGCCACAGAAGAGCCACTGCTCCTTGGAAGTAGTGGAGAGAAAAGACACTTCTCGTATCCTGTTGCTGAGTCAGAAGCAGCACCACAAAATCAGAAAGTGGAAGATCTACACAGCAAAATACATTTCAGAAAGTACTAGGAAAAAATATACATCTGAGAAGAAACCCTATGTAGCACAGTTAATTTATTCTTTATATTTTTTGAGATTTCATTCTCTAATGTGCAAGTTACTTTCTTTAAATTATTTACATATTTTCTGACCTATTTGTGTGTCTCTTGGTTTTTCCATAAACTTGTATTTTACACTTAATAAAATACTAGGCAAGTAAAAACTTTCTTTATATCTCCATGACGTCACATTAATCTTTAACCTCTCTCGTCCTATCATCCACAGTGTGGTTTGCTGAGGAACCTGAAGTGTGCTACAGCAGATGTTGAAACCACTTTGATCAGTGCACTTGCACTACATAACTTCCTCTGAGCACATATCTGTCCTCATTCTTTCTGACATTGCTTTAACATTCCTGTAAGATTTTATTCCACAACATCGTGCTTCTTCATACTATTTTTTCATCCATATCTGGGAAAAAAAAAGGACAAAACAAAAGACAAACAAAAAATGGTTACTGGACTTTTTATACTTCCTAGACCATTTTTTAATTAGATTAAGTTCTTCTATCATGAGGAAAGGAGCTTGAAACTGAGAGCAGGGGATGAAGATGAGGTAGGGTGGTGTGTGTCTATTTTTTTTTTTTCTGTCATCAGATCACACTGTTGCACACCATATTTAGTAGCATAACCATCTGCTTCTTTCCCCACTTCTGAATATTCTCTGAAATATAAAAGACATTTAATTGTCTGGAACTTGTGTTTCTTCCATAAATGTTGTTTTGAGCAGCTCTCACAATGGTAAAGCATTGCCTTTTTGTAGGCAAAGACTACCTCTTAACACCATTTCAATGGTAAGTTCAAAGAGAATAAATTATTTATTACATTCAAGACTGGGCAAAATGTTCATTAAATATATATAGAGACCTAGATTCTAGCTGGAGATGACTTTAGCAATGAACTTGAGGTGTGTCAGTTATAAATACCTGACTTGACTTGCACCCATATAGTGTATTTTTTACATGTCATTGGCTTTATCTCTACTTTTTTTTTATTATTTTAACTTAAGGGGATCTATTTCCCTTAGCTTCTCAGATTAAAAACAACCAAAAAACATCAATCCCACAGTTAAGCAGCATTCATTTTGATATCCAAGAAATTTGAAGAAAAGTGAAGCTTCCTTCATTTAAATTAATAACTGTGATTCAATAACACAAAATCTAATGTGACACACCAAAGTAATTTGCTGCAATTAGAAATAGTGCAGATCAAATACTAGAATGGTTGGGTTAGCATCTTATGAAGCTGTTTACTTTAAAACTTGGACTGAATGTCTTGGTGCCTATTTCTGGTTGAAAAGTGCAGCTTTGTTGTAAAGCACAGGAACAGTAAAGGAGAGAATTGGCTGTGGTGTCTACTTGACATTAGAATACCTGAGTTCTATTGCATAATAATTCTATTTAAGGTTCATCTGTTCAGCTAATTCAAATTCTTCAGAGAATGGTTTAGAAGTGTGAAGAATTTGCAGAAGGAATAGAAGACAACTGAATATTGACACTGAATAAATAATCATAGAAAATTACATGGACTGATGTAGTCAAGAGATGGTGATCAAATCATTTATATTAAAACTTATAAATTTCTCTGCATAATAAGGCATTATTGGAAGAGTTTCTCACTACTAAGGCTGATGGGTCCCAGCAAGGAGGAGTGTTTGTGTATGACAGGTGCTGGTGGTATCAGCAAAAAAAAACCTGGGGTCCTGCAATAGAAAACTTGAATTTGAAGGTAACTCCTTTCTTTTAATAAAAATTCTGTCTCCTCACCGAAGATTTATTTTCCATGTCTCATAGGATGCCACATTTAAAGGCAATACCTTCCCCACAGCCCTCTAACCCCCCCCCCCCCAAAAAAGGTAAAATCAGAGCTATCAATAATAATTATTTGATTATTAAAACAAATATAACATGTAGAAAGGAACACATTTAAAAGCAATTATTTCTTTCAATTACAATCCTTTCCTTGTATTCCTCTGTGAAGAGCTTTTGAGAAATATTATATCTTTCAGATTTGCTCTAAAATCAGTGAGGCCTAAAATATTTTATTCATACGCAGCAAAAAAAACCTGAGTGTTCTCCTTATCTTTCATTTACAAATACAACAGTTAATTGTGCAGTATTTATCACTGGTACTTTCACAAGCTTATAAAAGGTAATGCAGTCCATTCACTACTGACAGATGGGGAGCAGCCAGCCCTGCCTGGTGGAATAGCAAGCTCAACAGCTGGAAGAAGCTGAAGGTTCAGGAAAAGAGGTACAGACATGACAGCTGTAAGAAACAGCAGTGCTTAGGGTAGGTAGGAGTGGCAAGGAATGAAATGTGGTTCAAGACATTGTTGATACAGCCTTGGCAAAATTGAGTAAGAGCAGTAGAGAAGCAAAAAAGCAAACTGAGAAGCTGAGGAGAGCTGTGAGGTAGTTAGTAAAATAAGTGGGATTTACATTTCTAAAAGTTATCATCCTTTTTCCTCCGACTTCATTGAAACCCTTTATCTGAAGATGTATCTATTTTAAATGTTGCTGTTATCTTTTCACTAGTTTGGGATCACCATGAGCTGTCTGTTTTAACCGTTTCAGTTCATGAATGGAAATAAAGAGTAGCATTATATTTTTCTGTACTAGTTTTATTGTTGTGACTAAAAGTTCCCTAAACATTTAAAAGTGTGAATTCTTTCTTTTATGACTTTTAAAGAAGTTTTTCTTCACTTTTATCAAGGGCTGATAGATCATGAAATTCTCTTTCGAAATAATCCAGACTTTTGTATTCTACAACACATTTGCAAAGTTTGAAAAATGAACTTTTATAATTAATTACATCCTTAAAAGTGTCTTTAAGTTTTAGTAGGTGCTTAATTTATTATAAAGAGCACTATCATAGTTTTGTTCCCATATTTCTAATCATTTGTAATAAATTCTCATACTGAACAGAATCTAATTCCCTTGAGGACTAAGTATTAGTGGGAATTTAGCAGGCTTCCAAATCCCTACGAGCATGCAATTAGAGTTATTATTAGGGTTCTCTGACCTGAATACTCTGCTTTATTGTCACTGCTCTCAAATCACTTTGCATCCTTGCTTCTACATAGAATTATAGAATGGCTTGTGTTGGAAGGTAACAACCTTTTAACCTAATTCCAACCCCTTTGTCATGAGAAGAGATGTCTTCCACTAGACCAGATTTGTCACAAACACATACAACTGCCTGACTTCTGTGAAAAACTCAGCTGGAAGTGAAAACTTAAATGCAGTGAGACAATTCTGCCTTACTCTCAGAAATGTCAAAGTTAAGATATCTGGAATGGAATATTCGGTACTCAACTATACAGTTCTTTACACTGAAATTTATTCTTGAGAATATATCTATTCATCTTAATTTAGAAAATTATCAAGGATACCTGAATCATGCTGAAATAAACAATATTTTCCATAAAGCATTTTCTAGACCTTAATTTTTCAGTCTATGGCTGAAAGCCTTTAAGTTCTGATTAAAGCAACATAAGTTCATTTCATAACCTCTTTTTTTTTCTGATTTGAAGGAATATTTAATTTCTGAAGAAGAAGGAAATGTGCTTTGACAGTTCTACTTAATGGACTCTGATAAAATCTCTTGTGTAGGATCTTCTATTTAAAGTAACATGAACAGAGCCTCTTCCGTTTTGTGTCAGGACTGTTCTATAACATAAATATCTTATAAAAATAAAAGTTTTCCACACCATCATCCTTGCAGAAGTAACATCATATTAAAATCAAATGGTATTTATGCAAGATGTGTCTTGCTTTTTAGAAAGATTATTGTTTGTTATTCTGCAGAGGGGTAGAACATCTTTGAATTTACAACATACTGCTCAGAGTGTATTTGTATCTCACCACAAAAGGATGTAAAGAAGGAATTAAAGAAGACATTGCTTAGACACTTTTTTTTTTCAAAACATGGCATAAAATAATATTCTATGAAAAATTTCAGGCCAGATTGAAACTAGAAAATGAGTCCACGAGACACAGGAAATAAAAACCACCATTTTAGAAAGGATATGTTATCCTTCCTAGTGCTTAGCTGGTAAAGAGACAAAAAGCTTTCAAAATCAACAACAGCTACTCATCAACAACTCAACAAATGCTACTCATTTTTTCATTCATACTTCACAGGTTTATGCTATCCAAGCTGAAGTTAAGCTAACCATAGCAAACAGATCTACCAGACATGTTTTTACTGTGACTGCCTTCCCTATGTTTCTACTTTCTGCTACACCACAGTCACAATACTACATATGACTTACAAGTGATGATGAACTCAATTAAAAGGTCAAGATATATGCCAAGGCATATTGTTTTTCTCTTCAGTGACAAAATGGGTTCTAATCACCTTTACAGAGCACTCTGTGTTAGTGAAAATTAGTGACATTTGCATGTTGATGAGAATTAAATAACTTAGCATTTAGATGGGACAGAGATATTAATGTTTTTCACTCCAACAGTACAGTTGGTTTGAAACATAGCTGAGTGAAATCAGTTATCTTGCAAACATCAATTCCTCTCCCTTTGCAAAGTAGGGTACAAGATATCAGAAATAAAAAGGGAATGAGCACTAACCTCTTACTTGGCCACTTGCCACATGCAATAAGGCTTTGCCACAAGATACCAAGAATACAATTTTGGTGGTTTTCTTCATGCAAAACAGCGTGAGAGGCCTAAAGTAAATTACATTTCATCATTGCCAAAGCAAATAAAGGAGCTGCTCTAAAGTGGAAGTCTTTCATAATAGAATAGTAAACATCAGGTTTCTATTTCTTCCAAGTATTCCCCCAGGAATAATGTATGCTATTGATTCAGTCTGCTGAAATTTTGAATCTATCTGAGGTTAGAAAGGCCTGTCAATACCAAAAATGTCAGCAGGTGAATTCATTATTGTTGTCTCCTTGCATATATATAGTTTACTTTAAAAAACAGCAGTATCTCATTTGCATGTATTATATGCAAGGTCAGAAAGTTTGCAAATAATCAGCTCATATAGGATACATTTTATTAAATAGCAACTAGTAATTTTTGTGACACAGATTTGAGTTATTTGGTCTGAGAAAAGATCTTAAAAAACCTATTGTAATTGATTTCTAAAAATAGTAGCAACAATATTAGGTTTGCTGACTATGAAATTACAAATGTATTATACAATTCACTTTAATAAGTAGAGCAACAGTACTGTGCTTTTTTACAAAAATATTCATTAAAAAACCCCAAATAGTTTCTTTTTTTTTTTTTAATATTTACAGATACACATCTGAAGTGTCATTGTGTCAATTATCACCATGTCTTACTCTGTGTGAAAAAATAATACTGTATAATACAGAGATGGTTGCTATTGCACCATATCATTACCTGATTTTATTGATTTTACATTTTTAAGATGCAAACTTTACTTGTAATATTTGTTGGGTTTTGCTTTCAAATCCAATTTTTAAAAGTTATGATTGGTTTCCTTAATCATAGAAATAAAAGGTAAGAAGTTGTTTAAACACATTTACAACTGTAATAAAGTTTAACATCTCATCACTTTACAGCCCTGTGTATTAATTAATTCAGATTTTTTAAGTGTAAAACTGAATGATACAGGATCTTTATCAGTTTTTTCAGCTTCCTATTCTTCTAGTTATGCTCAAGAATGCAAGATACCCGTTTTATCAGTCAGCAAAAAAAATTGCCACTCAATGTAAAAACTGGAGCAATAGAAAGAGTTTAATAGGGAACAAAAATTTTTCTAGAGATTGTTTTGGAATATATTGCTTGATAGTTGCCATTCAGCTACTGTACTCAAGATGAAAAAGAGCACTTGAAACCTACTGTTTCAAAGTGCAAAGAGGGAGAAACTGAATTGTTTAAACCAGGAGTGGAACCAGAGGACAAGGAAAGAAAGATGCTTAAAACCTATCTCAAAACTCGCTCATTCAGAATCCAGCTCAGCTTGCTGGTATGCAGCACCTTGACTCTTCTGGGGAGAAAAAGGGAGTAATGATAATTATTCCACTTGCTCAGGAAAGCCCAGCATTTTCTGTTTTACTGCACACACACATTTTCTGGTTTGTTGCACACACATATGAGTACCCTTTCCTGCCAATTTCTTTTATCATTTTGTTCATTGATTTTTGTCAAGATTACATTCTCAGGATGAGAAACAAGTTCTCTCAGTCACAGTAATTTCTATTAAGACTTTCAGAATCTCTCTCTTTCTACATCTATCTTACCCTCTCTCCCTTCCATACTTTTCTCTTTCTCTCCCTTAACAGTTCTAAGATTTCTTTCCTGAAGTTCTCCAATATTCACCTTCTAAGAAATCTAACAATATGCCCATTGGAATGCTACAAGGTTTTACCCTGGAAAACTACATATTTCTTGAGTGGGAAGGAAACAAAAAAAAAAAAGGGAAAAAAAATCAACAAAAGCAACAATGTATGCAAAGTTTCTGGGGGCTTTATTGGTTGCAATAGAAAATACAAGAACACTACAAGGGATGAAAATATTAAAAGCAATGTTCTATATACCAATTTTTTTACTATGATACTATACCTCCATTATATTACACTCACAATTAAAAGAAATATTCTTTCATAAATAGGTACATTCCTAAAACAAATGTACATCTCAGTTGAAACCTCCAGAATAACTTACTGCATGCAGATCTTCCACTGTACATCAATACTACTTGATTTAGGTTTCTCGGTCACATCTTTAAGGATATGTCAACATATATGTTATAGACATTTGTTATGGGATCTGTAGATTGAAGGTCAGTTGCCTATGCACAAAAAAATGATCTGGAAAAGCTCATTTCTGAAGGTGCTTAACCCTCATTTGGTTAATAAATTCTCAAATTACCACTGTTCTTTAGGTACTTAACCTGAGCTACCACATTTCAAGGAACACTAAGTGCTATAGTAAGATACATAACTTAAACTCTCTTAAGTATTGAAAAAATCTAGATATATGTTTCATCTTCTCTGAAGCTGGAAGGACTTGGTATTTTATCACTAAACACACAGCAGTCATGCACATCTTGCAAAGATCTACTATACTTGTCAGGGACCCTTATAGTAAAATACAGCCAAATGGAAGAATATCACCTCTATGTCCCACATTTCATGATCCTTCCACTTGTTTAAATATGTTTCTCATCCCTTTGTACACAACGACATTTACTATTCTTTTGACATTTTATTTCAAAACTGATCGTTTTCTTCTTGGCCTTTGAAAATTCTGTCCAAATTCCAAATAATATTAAATGTTAACATTACTTTATTTTGTATTTGTCATGACTCATGGCCTTGAAAATTTTTATTCTTTGCTGCCTTATATGGTACAGGTTACACTGTGTATCTTTACTACATTTTTCATTAGGAAGTGAAAATTTAATCTATATGATACAGAGCATAACTGCACTTTAGAATATTCTTCATTAATTATATTCAGTGTAGGAGTAGAAAGTTCAAACATGCATTCAAACGTCAATAAAAAAAATTTACAACATTTGAATTTCTTCTCATAAAATATAAAATAATGCCTTGCTACTTTGCTTTTGTCTGGAAAAGAGAAATAAATAAAGATCAATAAAGAAATATAGTATAAAGACAGTAATAAAAACAAACTTATTTTAAATGTAGTTTTGCACAAACCTGATTGGTGATGTTAGAGCTAGAACATTTACAGATTTTGCTACACATCTTCTAGAAAAATATTTAGATGTTTTGGAGAGAAATACTTGTTTGGGAAAAAATGAATGAGTACTATATCTAGTTCCTCTTTATTTAAAACAACTCAAGATAATTGACATCTTAGTCTAACACTATTCTATGTTTTCAGTCTAAATGAAAAAGAATTTTGCATATTCTACAATATTCTACACTATTTCTTCTGTCTAGAATAATCACCATTCTATTAGTTATTTGACAATCTTTCTTTAAAAAACTAAAAGGGTGGTGAAAAATACCACCAGTTTGAAACATCTGAATCCTGGATAAGTAAGAATATCTGTGGGTAGGAAGGTGAAACAAATAGAGTGTTGATGCTTCAGTGCCATCTACAACTGACATTTATCATTCTTGTTGTGGTAAGGCAAGAAAAATTAAGGACCCTTGAGAGACTGGAGCAAGATATTGATCAGAGTTTACTAAGCTCTAAAATCTTGTACTTGAATTTGGACTAAGTCGTTTAAAAGAGCTGTGTCAGCTCAAAACTTGGCTTTCGTGGAACATGTGAATAGCAACTAACAGGACTGTAGCATGATTTTCTGGTGAAAAAAAAATGCTATAAAGGGACACTTGAACTACAGAGTGCAAATCTGCTATTACAGAGGGAAAAGAATTGTTCAACTCTTTCCTTTTCATTTTAACATAAATTTCGATCTCTTATGCTATATTGTTATAGATCTGTTCATTGTCTATTGATGTCAGATAGCCTGCTCATTGCCAGAGCATATCTCATATAGATGAGATCTAGAGTTAAGGAACTTACAGTTTTACCCTTCAATATGATCCATTAGACAAGGGAATTATGTAAAATTATTGGTGGGGGGTGGAGGAGTATGTGCATTTAAAAATTTGTGTTGGGAAAAACCTTTCATCTGTCAACAGTTTTTATAAGGCAAACAATCATACTTAAACAGAGGACAAAACTGCAAAGAGACAAACATACACAGATCACTATGGTCAAAGGGATTTTATATCACTTAAATGCTTATCCCTAATATTTCTTAATAGTTGTTTCTAGAAAAATAGTCTAGTCATGAACTGCAAAATGTTTTTCAAAGGAGCTCAGAGGTAATTTAGGCCATATGAACTTCTTTTTCAAAACCAAATGCTAGACCCCTCGTTTCTGTTTATTTTCATATGCAAATGGTTGTGTTGCTTCTATTAAGAACTGACAGACAACAAACAAACAAGAGAAATTATTTGCATTTTCATTGATTTTATCAGCAGTAGGAGTTTTATTATTTATCTCTGTGATGAAATACAACCCAGTATTTGTTTTTAATTTAAGGTGTTAAAAGGGTTTGAGATGATTTCTGAAATGAGTTAAGTTTTTCAAAGATATGCCTCTAAGATCTTATGATGAACTGCTTAAAAAAAGAAACAGTATTTCTCTGGATAGACAGAAATTATAGCTGTAAGGGAGTACTAGTAGATCTCTATTTTTTATGAAAAAATATATTAATATATTTGCTTCATTATTAGTCTTTAACTATATCATGTCTAATGTTCCACTTATTTGAATGTCCAAGGTATGGAAAACACAGTAAATGGGTAGCTAAAATCAGAAAGTTTTATGTATTTCTGTTCTCAGAAAGGCATCAAGAACCTAGACCAGCTACCAGTATATGAACATAATCAGCATGTTGTATCAGGATGAGACCAAGGAAACTTGGCTGCTAAGCAGAGTTAGCTAGTAAAAAAGCCTTGAGTATAGCACAGCATGCAAAATTCTCCCCTTTGTAAACTAGAGACTATTTCACTGAAATTTTGAGACTGTATTGTCATACTTTTATTATGTGCAGTGTTCTTCTGATTGTATTCATTTAAACTTAGTGAAAAGAGCTCATTGTCAAAAAAATTAATGTAAATTTACAACAATTAGATCGCCACTTATGGGTTTTTCCAGTTGAGCAGAGTTTACACATAAAACCCAATAACTGTGTGCTCAGGAATAGGCTGTGTCTGAGCTCTTCTCTTTCAAGAGGTTTTGGTGAAAGAATGCCCGATTTCTGCATCCATAGGAAGTTTATGTCTGGACCAATTTTGGACTAATTAGACTCTGAAAGTCTGGGTATGTGCACAAGCACAAGAGTAGCTTACTAGAGAACCTAAAACTGAGGCTGGACATTATCTGTGTAGCCTGCATGCCCCAAGGCTCAATGACAGCTGGAAGGATAGGTTTTATTTTTAAGATCTCAGTGACAGTTCACATCCAAAATAAACCTGTTTTAGGTAGCTATATACTAAATTTAAGAATCTAGTTCTGAAGTAATGAAACTTGCTTCAAGTTGTCTAAATGCCTTCCATACAAAGAACAAACAAACAATCAAAAAAGAGCAGAAAATATAATATATAGTTAATGGTTAAAAAAACACCTTGCTTTTAAAGAAACATACTAAGTATCTGAAGGAAAATGAATTTACATTTTTAAAATAAATGCAATATTTTTTCTACTTTACTCAATTCCAGACATCTTTAATTAAAAAGCAAACAACAAAAAGCCCCAACAATAGAACCCCTGCACCAAACTACATACACACAAAAAATAACAAAAAAACCTCAAACCCGAAACAAAACCCCTCAAAACAGAGTAATTAACATTTGAAAGTCATAAAATTGTAAATAATTAATATAATTAAAAGACATTTTTCTGTTCTAGATATGTCTTACAAATTTTTTTGTCAATCAAATTGATAGCCAAATTATATGTGTTACTTGAGATCTTTGGAGAACTACTTTAGAATTTTCTAAAAAATGTCCTGATGAACAATCACTTGGTCTGTGGGAAGGATTGTGAAAATATATGGCATCCATCAAAGTCAGTCCTAAACAAAGAAAAATGAAATCTAAAATATAAGATTGATTAATCGGTGACTTAGAGCGCTTACCAGCCAATTCCCACACAGGATTTTTTTTTTCCATGTTGTTGAATGACTTTCTGCATTTTCATGCAGTATTCCTAAAAAACATAAAATAGTAAAAATGCTCAAACTCATTCAGATAAAAAAAAAAAAGCCAGGCTAGTAATGTTGTGAGCTACCTCATTTGGTCTGTAACAAAACATTTTGTGAATACATGTATGCTTTCTGGTCTGCATAGAATTTTGATTAACTTAGAAAGCTGTAGAGATACAAAATAAAAATCTATTTCTTAATACTGAACTCTGTGTATATAGAAGTGGACTAAAAATTCCTTATTTTTGTTCTCTTGGAGCACACTTAAGTTATTAGGATTCATTTAGGGAATAAAACTGTATACTCCTGATTTAATTTGTCTCAGCTGGGGATGCAGATACTTGGGAGGAATCACTCTTTCCTGTTGACCTAGTTAGAGTTTACTTCTCAAAAATAGGTTTGTTCTCTAACCCTGTCACATAATGCATCGCCAGCAGAGCCCTGTTTTTTCACTGACTTCTACATCCCCTAGTACCTCCCTGAATCCTGCTGCAGCCCATGCTGTCTCTGCCTCCCAGAAAGTTCAGGATACTTGCTCTCCAACTAGTATTTCCTGAACTGAGATGCAGGACCCAGGAGAGGCACCTTTCTATTATTTCTTTGACTGCTTCACACTAGCAGCTTCCTATTTGACATTTCAGTGTAAGGTCTAGGAAACAGGCTGTCCAGCCCTCCTGCTCTCCTGGCTAGATGGGGAGGACAACTTGTAGGAACAGTTTATCAACCTCTGTTGGGACCTAATCCAGCATAGCAACTCTGCCAGCTACTCCAGTCCCCTTCCTCTGCTTGTGGCTTGTTTTCTCTTTTTATCCCTCTGTACTCCACTTTCAATAACTCTTTTCACTTTTCTGTTTGCATACTGTGCGAGTTGAAACTTATTTCTGTGTCTGTGATCTCCAAATGTGCAGGAAATTTAGCTGCCAAGACCTGTATGTCTACGATAAATAAAAGGCTAAAGAACTCAGACTGTCACAGCTTGAAAAGCTGGGATATAAAAACCCTGCAAGGCCTGGGCTGACAAGGTTGCAAAGCAGAGTAGAAAGGACTTCTGTACTGGGCTTGTAATGGTTGCAGAGTCTGAAAACATTAGATGCCAAGGCACATGGAGCTGGGATAGATGAAACAGGGTGAAAGCAGAAGTCAGGAACCAAAACAAAGTTGCATTGTTTCTTTTCTCTTTTGAATAACAGATATACATAACAGGTAGTGTACTCATTCAAGCTTACTCTGCTTGCAGAAAAATGGCTAAGCATCACCCCTGTGTTTGTGTTAGTGTTAGTGCCAGCATTTACGGTGCCATATGCCCAGAAAACTTCAGTTTTTCTGAACATTGCACAGGAGCACAACAAGCAAACACAAGCAGATAGGACTGACAATAGCATGGAAAGAGGCAAGTCTCACTAATTTTCCAAGAATAAGGACAATTATTTTTCAGAAATCCATGGCACTCATTTGTTACATAAGCACAATGCATTTTTTTTTGTTTGGTTGTTTTTTTATGAATATCAATTCTACTCCACCATTTCTCTCTGACCTGACATCAATTCCCATCTGCAGTAATATCCTGACCAGTATTCACATGAAGTAACATGTAATGTGAAATGACGGGCAAGTATTCACACAGAGGGTGAAAAGATACTTTGTTTTTAATAAGAAAGTATTTACCAACAACATAATGAGGTATTCTTTGAATTACTTTTTATAACTGGAAACACAATAGAGTTGCCAGGAAACTTGCAGTTTCTCTGGCATGCCAAGTACAGGAAAAACTACAGCAACTGAGAGCACATAATTTGTTTCTGCCTTACCCCTTGTTCTAAGCCATGGCATTTTTCCTGCCTTGAAATAACACTTCAGATTCTCTAACTGTGAAGCACAAGAAACATACCTTACTTTGCACTCATTTTCAGCAAGCTAAGTTTTACTGTAGAAAAAAAGTATTCATCATGCCAAACATTTTGGTCATCAGCTACAAATAATCAGGAATACGGAAGTATCCTCGTATCTCCTTCAGTCTGAAATATGTGTATTTGACAAAACAAGGGCTCTAAGTGACTTTGACTGTCTGAGAGACATAATAGCCAGATCTCCATTTTCATAGCCCAGTGGCTGGAGAGGAGAGCCATGTTTTAAAACTAATGTTGCAATCACATTGAGAAAAACTTAAAAAAATATGTCCTAAAAAGAGAGCAATTCTTCTGGACAGTCTTTTTTAAAATAGGAGAAAAAAAAAAAAAACAACCACCTAAAAACCAAACCAAAACCAAAAACTACAACAAAAAAACACCTCCCCCCAAAATAAACAAAAAAACCTCAACCAACCAAAACCACAGCTGCCAAAAACAACAACCAAACCCCCACCTCACCTAAACAGTTGTATTTCTATTTATCTATTATCTTCAAATGTTCCTTCTGACCTTCAGGATGAATATTTTAATGCTTTACATTAATGAACCTTACAATAACACAAAGCTCAGATCCCTCCCGCATAAACAGTAGAACAGCTGTACCAGATAAAAAGAAAATAACCACTAAATTAGCTATCAGGTAATAAGGTGTCAGAGATAACAAGGAAGGCTAATAGGAAGTTGAGAGAATTAATTTCTAACACTTGGATTCAGTTATTAAAAACATTTAAAAGAATAAATAAAATAAAAAAAAATAGACTTAACACTTTTATTACAAATACACATAAATAAGAAAATTACTATAAATGCTGCTATAATATTTAATAAAGAAATATCTAGAAAGATCAGTAAATATTTATAATGGAAAGGACTTGAAATACTCTTTACAAATCTCATTGTTGTTGTCTGTTAGTTTGTGAGAAGATAACGAGTCCTTTGAGATTAATACAAGGTAAACCAGGGAGGAGGGGCTGCTTCAGAGATCAAATCACTCTTTCCTGTTGACCTAGTTAGAGTTTACTTCTCAAAATAGGTTTGTTCTCTAACCCTGTCACATAACACTCAGTGCAAACTAAAATAGGAACAAATTCAATAAGATGGAGAAAGAAATTCACTTCCTGTTATGCTGTGTTCTTTATAATGCACATGGAAAAAGAAACTTGAATTTCCTTATTTCAGATAAGAAAGAAGAGAAATTGCAATATTACTTTCATACAGTCTTCATAATACAAAGCAATCTGTTTTTCAAGTGAAGTGCATAAAAGATTGAGGAATTTGAAGTTTTTTAAAATACTTCAAGAACCACAGATGAAGTTTCTCTAAGCTTCAACTAAATTTGTTTTGATATACGAGTCTCAGCGCAGTGTTGGCTTTCTGTTTATGTCTTTCTCTACCAGTACAAAGTGTAAGTTAAGTGGATATAAAATGCAATAAAATCAGACATAGCCCTTCATACATACTGTACACTCATTCTGTTTTAGTTCAGCTGACAACAAGGCACCTTCCTGTCTTCTATGTAGAGATATAGAAAAAAGAATTTATTTTAATTGTACTAATAATTTGTTTTCATTTTTGCTGTCTTTAAAGCACTGGTCATGAGGACTTATGGAAAAATACACCCTATGTAGCAAGATAGATTTCTTCAGAGAAATCTGCCTCATTTTATATTGTACTGTGTTAGTTGTGTTTTGCTTGTGATCTGCCAGAAAGCCTTTAGAGATAAAGGAGAAAACTCAATTATGCTAAATGGAAAATTAGTTGGATAATAAAAGTGCAAAAGACCAAATAAAATTAAAATTTATCCAAAAATATAGTCATAACATTTCATAACATTCCTTCAGGATTAATTTGGTATAGACTTTTACCCTGCTGGCGCAGACAAGAGAGGTGAAATCATTCCCTAAGGGAAGGTTGGCCATGAGCTGGTGACCCTGACACAGGCCATGCTCCACAGGTTCTGACCAGAGCCAGCTTCTGGAAAGTGGGCCAGCAACAACTCCAGACTAGGGAAAAAGCAGATCTGAAGTCCACTTCATGGGGTCCAGTCAGGACCAGCAAGCCACAGGTCCAAAGACAAGCTGGGAACCAAGTGACAGCCTACGTCAGGAGACGAGGTGCCTGCATGTTGGGCATGAAGTCACACAGCAAGGAGAGACAAGGCTGGGGACAGGCACACCTTGGGCACAGCTCACCAAGAACTGCCTGCCCAGGACTGAACTCAGCTGGGCATCCTGGGTGCACGGGCCAGGGTGTGGATGGACAGCCCTGCAGGTTCCTTGTTGAAGTCATTAAGGCCTGCTAGTGTCCTTATGGCTCTGAGAGCCCAAAGGGATTAAAAGAGAGAGTCTAAATGCTTGGGTTTAATAGAATAAAAACAAAAACCAACAACAATAGAACAATGAACTCTCACAAGAATAATCCAAACCCTACAATATTTTCATTTAATCCTATTTGATACGCTAAATCATACTTGATCAACTAATGAAATCAGTACTAAGCTTTGTATCATCAGGACTGTTTCAGTGAGTACAAATTCTTCAGGGATTTTCATGCTATAGAGGAACAGTCTAAAAATGTTTCCTAACTGCAAATCTGAATTTCTTGAAATATTTTTGTTCAACATAAACAATGAAATGCCAAATTTACACAAACTTATATCTAATAACATCTTGGTGTTTTTAATAAGAGACATTTCTTTGCTGAATTTGTATTATTCCGAAGATACCAGTGAAATATCTATACTACTTTTTGAACATAGAAAACTCCTGCTGGGAAACATGCTTGTCTTATATCCCACAATCCCCTGCTCTGAGATTCAGTGATTGGTGTGTGAAATGAAGTTCATTCTCAGCAGGTTTGTGTGCAATGAGAAGAGCAAGCAATTTGCTGGAAGCTGTTCTTCACAGGGACATGTTCACACTGGAGCCATGATCAGACAGGAACCTCCTGAAGATAAATAAAAACACATGCAACATTCTTCATCCAGATTGGAATAACCCTAGGCAAGTAGAGAATTGGAGAGAGTTGCCTAGAAGGCATTTCTGCGGAAAGAAATCTAGGATCCAGGTGAAAAATAAGTGGAAAACATCCCAGAAATGTGCTCTTGCTGTGAGGGAGGTCCTATGCATCCCAGATTGTACCATTTAGAGTACAGTCAATAGGATAAGGAAAGACATATTCCCCCTTTATTCAGCACTTCTAAGACTCCATTTGGAATCCTGTGTCCAGTTTTGAGCTACTCAGTGTGAGAAAGATACTTGCACACTAGAATAAGTCCATCAGAGGCCACCCAGAGACATAAATTCTGGAGCACAGAGTATATAAGGACAGGCTTAGAGAACTGGGTCTGTTTAGCTTGCAGAAGAAAAAGCTCAGGAGAACAAATATGTATTTATATATATATATACAGCTATCTGATCAGAGAATAAAGAGAAAATGGGACTATACTCCCCTTAAAGGTGAAAATACTGATTGGGTAGTAAGGTGGTTTTGTGTTTTTCATTTTTGTTTGGGTATGTGGTTTTGTTGGTTCTTTTTTTTTTTGTAGAAAGCTGGTCAAACTCTCAAAAAGTTCTGAAACCTCTCTCTTTGGACAAAGCACTGAGCAACAAACCTAATAAAAACTCCTCTGAGCAGGGGTCTGGATTAGAAAGCCTCCACAGGTCTGATACAAAAAAATAATGGTTGTATGATTCTAAATATATTATTTTCAATTGGACTATGTTGAAAAAATGATGGTCTGATCTAAAGACATAAAAAGTCTGAGGACATAACAAGAAAAATTATAATGTATAACATACCATACTTAGTAATATATATAGTATAGTAATATATATAGTATAGTATAGTAATATAGCATAGTATACTTAGTGTATTTATCCTTAAGAAATCTTAGTCAATGTCATATCTAAAGTGATACTCATAATGTAGTTGAAATTCTGATTTATGATTTGCGAATCTTACAAGAGAGAAAGAATCATCATGAAGCATGAGTATAAGTACAGTTACATAGATATATATACACAAATTATTTTACAGAAATAAATACACAGATAAAAAAGAGAAATCTCAATCCTTATATCTGCAGATAGATACTATTGATATTGTAAATATGAAAGTCTATAAATAGCCACAGCAGTCTTCAATACTATGTGCTTAAGACTTAATGCACATACAGGCAAAAAGGGCAATTGGAAAATATTAAGAAAAGAACAGGGCAAGATTCTAGCAGTGATAGAGTAAGAAGGATATTAAAAATGTGCTGTCCTGAAACACAGATAACAGGACACTAACATTATGCTGAAGTATTGAACTGACTTGTAATACGTTTTAAATGATAATGTATCTTTGAATCGAATGACAAAAATACCAATTTCACATCTTGTCTGGATTTAAGGCATTTTCTAGTTATGATTTCTAGATTAACACATTTCTGAGCCTAAAAATAATATATTTTCATATTAATCAAAGTAATCAAATTTTAGAAATAATAGTGCTTGTGTTGCATTTCTAATGTATTAGCTTAGATCATGAAAACCCTGAAAACAACTTTGTGCCAACAAAAGTTGCTTATTCTAACATCACTGCCTAAAGTACCCAAAGTGACACCCAGAAGGTGTGACAAGAAATGTGTCCCAGTACTAAAAAAGTAACAGAAATATTAATGACAATTTTACATTCTTATTAATCATGAGCATTTGAGTACTCCCAGATCTCACATAAAATGAAGACAATAAAAAGTAGCAGGATGAGTCTATCATTGAATTATTCTAAGGTGGGGAAAAGAAAAATGCAAATGCATGTACATCTGGTGTATCCAATAAGATTTGACAAATCACTCCCAAAGTGATAGCTGCAAACTGAACTGCAGAAATTTTTGGGAGCCAGAGGTTTTTGCAGCTTTAAAAAAGGTCAGGGAAAGCCCTCTTCAAGCTTTTGGCACAGTGAGATCACCAAATCAACTTCCACATCTAGTTTACATTAGGAAAGAAGATTTCCCTCAATGGCTCAATAGATATGTACATTAATGTACATGTTATATTTTCCATTTGATGAACAGAGATAATTTTTCAAAAATTACTCTGTATATTATACTGATACATTTTTAGCAAAACATTAAACATCATTACAAGAATCCTAACCTGAATTATTTAATACTTTTCAACATTCCCCACAATTAAAGTTCTTGTCTAAGAAACTCCAAACCAAAACAGAACAAAAACACCCAAAACCCAAACCTAAAAGTTCTCAGACTTTCCCTTTAAAAATATGCTTGCAATAATTAGGGCAAAGCTGAACAAATTATACCTTCCATAAAGATTTATATTAGTTTTCCCAAATTCACTTTTACCTTTTTCAAAAAAAAAACCATGATACTTTAATTCTTCACTGAAATAATACTAATTTTTTGCATTTAAAAAAATTGTATGCAATTAGAAAGTTTTCCCTCAAAAAATTAGCACAAGTTCAGTTAGCAGAAGAGTCCTTAAATTCAGCTGTAAGATGCCACAGCAGAATTACTAACACTCTTTGCCTCAGCAAGGTCAAGTAGGGATCCTCATTCATATTTAAATTCCAGCTAATATTCAGAGAGAGGGTTTTGCATCATATTTTCCAGATCTAATTAATAACATCTGGACAGTTGAGAACAGATTGGGAAGTGCTAAATGTACAACAGCTAAGAAATTCATATGCCAAATGAGAGAAATGAGGAATGGAATACAAGTACTCAAAAGAATAGATTTTTCATTAAAGAACTTCTTCCTTTGTTTCATCCCAAAACTATGAGGAAGCAGAAAAGGAAAATACAGCAAAGCAAAGGGGATATTTAGGTCCTGATCCTCCTCTGACACCGAGCAACCAGGCCAAGTATCCTTAGCAAAGGATAATTGGAAGAAGTAGCAAACTACCATAATGGTGAAGGAAGAGAACAAAAAGCTTAGGTAAGAAGACAAAAATTTGTGATCAAGAAGGAAACTTAGAGCTATTCATAACATAATTCAACTAATGGGTTATCTTGAAGGGATAAATGCAAATGGGGTGAGGAAAACCTATTTCCATGCAATAGAAAACAAGACGAAAACTTGAGGTGAATCCAATCCCCTGCTTTCATACATCCATGGCACCCTTTTATTGATTTATCCAGTCTCCTTACAGAGCTAAAGCTGACTCACTTTCCTGTTTTCCAACCTGCTCACAGTTTACCTTGCAGGTCAAACAAGTGATCCAAACCTTATGGAGATCCTGCTCTGACCACTTACCACATGGATGGATTCACACAAGAAAAATAATACCAGCAGCATTTTGAAAGTGATACAGGTGTAACATCAAGTAAATTCACAGAGAAAAATTAAGGCTTGCTGTAATTTTAATAGAGTCTATGAAAAAGAGTAAGTTTATCTTAGGCTGCATTAAAAAACCTTAGCTAGGAACTTTGAGCAAACAAACAAAACAAAACCAAAAATTAAGGCTTAAAGTTTGAATCAAATGTAAAATACTATGATGTCTCTTATTTCAGACTTGTGTATTTTAATTACTGACTAGCTACATGTAAAAGCAAGAACTGTCAAAGTTATGTGAAGCTCAATAATTTACATGCACCACAGACATATAAAGGAGCTAGTGCTGCATCTCAAAAGAAAAGCCACTGTCAAACAAATAGTCATTATATTTTCAAAACTGACAAAGAGGCTCATCTGTTTTAATGTTCTGTGACTTTCAGCTATATTTGTCCAGCATAAAAATGGCAGTATTTCCCTTTGCACATACCCAATAAAATTTTTGGAAACTGACAAGAAGCAAAAGTGTGCAGCCTTTGGGTGTCTGCAGATGTAAGTACTGAAAGAGTTAACCTGCCAAGATTAGTTTGTATATAAACAGGATAAATTCAATCATGCAGAGGAATGGAATCCATACAAAATGGAAAAGAATTACTAAAGGGAGAAATTCCATCACCAGACAGGACTGCAAAGAATAGGAAGTCAAAAAAGAAGTGAATAATAACCATCTAAATGAAAACTGTCGTAGGACATGCAGGACTTGCACAGGATAAGATAAATGATGGTACATTTTCTCAAATAAAATGAACCTGTAAATGGTCTACTGAACATCACAGAAATGTTAAAAGGAAATATTCAGCCCATTGCTCGAGGATTCGTCTGTATAACTAATACAATGGAAGGCTGGATCTCTAGTACTGCAA
The DNA here is from genome assembly GCF_051311805.1 of Agelaius phoeniceus. Classification (NCBI taxonomy): domain Eukaryota; kingdom Metazoa; phylum Chordata; class Aves; order Passeriformes; family Icteridae; genus Agelaius; species Agelaius phoeniceus. Next base: position 53,985,010 of record NC_135268.1, read on the forward strand.
TGATGACAGGTGGTTTCCTTTTATAATAGCTTCAATATTGTGATCCAGACTTAAACCACTATAAAATCCAATACATTTTATTGTTTTGGTGTAAATAATCCCTGGATTTGACCTGAAGTCACATCTCATGCCATCTAAAAGTTCCTCTGTATAAACCTCGGCAGTTTTTTTGTGGAGAGTAGAAGAAGCAAAGAAACAAAAGGCAATCATTCATTACATGGAAAAGCAAACCACCCCCAAAGAAAAATACATAATAAATAAACTCCATATACATAAAAGTTACAGCTGAACAGACCAAATGCTGTAGAATCCTTTGATTAGGCATGATATTTTTTCTAAATTATATTACACCAGAAAATTTGTATTTCAATACAAGAAATATAGCAAGTGTACTCAAAGTAAATAGCTTCATTCAGAGAACAATTTCAGTTATATTTTATAAACCAAAAGCAATGCTACCCTTCTCCAAGAAATGTAGTCTATTGAAGTCCAAGACGCTATAGATGTTAGTAAAATTTCAGAAATAACATTTTGAACAGAGGGAGACAAGTTGCTGAAATAAACTAATCCAATAGCATCAGTTAATTGAAGATAGCAAATATTTGTTGTCACAGCATTATCTCAGTGTTGTCTACTTAAGAAGATGATGAAGAGATTGTATGAGTGGAAAATAGTGTCAGTCTTCTTTTATTGTCTGCAGGTGTATTTGATAAGGGGTGAAAGAGAGTCTTGTCTTCCACCACAGCATTCATTCTGTTTCTCAGTAGAACATGATATAATACTTCATAAAAATCTTTCCTTCACCTAGTTTTCCTATGAAGTCTGTGCCTTATGTAATTTTAACACTGTAGGCTGAAACAAGAATGTTTCCTGATTTTTAAATGCCTTGATAATACTAAAATGATCTATGTGTAAGAGTTTGCTTTTGTATAATTTTTTTTAAATATATTTCTGTATATTAATTTGATCACATGGGAAAGAGTGATCAAAGGTCTAAAGGTCTTTTTCTAACTTCAAATTCCAGCAGTATTTTAGCAGATGAAATACACAATTGCAGATTCTTTCCTAGTTCTAGTCAAATGGATATAAACCAATGTTATTTATTTACTGAGGAATAAACAATGTGCACACTGTTTTACTTTACATATTACTGCTATCTTAATATACTATAAAATAAAAATAAAATCTGAGATGTTAGGGATAAACACAGGAGAAAAACAGTTTGGCTATCATTCATGGTGGTGCAAAACTGTTTTTTCTTACTTTTCTAGCTCACTTTACAAAACCAAACTTTCAGAAGGACCTCATAGTTCCATACATACTTACAGAAAGTGCTCCCTCTGAGACATGCAGGTCTTTGCTCTCTGTGCTCCATTATACTCTACCCATTGTTCTTTCCTCAGAGTAGGAAGCTGATCAGAAATAATTTTTCCGTCTGTGGTGGTTTCATTTGCAGCTTTTCCTCAGGTCTTCTTAATGAAAATTTGCAAAGACACAAGTGACAGAGCAGGGAAGGAGTAGGACAGATCATTCTGTTGGTTGCTGTTTGATTGGTGTTTTTTTACAGTACCTTAAAATGTATGGGAGTCACTTCCTTAAACGCAGTCATACTGAATTAATATGTTGGAATTGTTTAAGACTTGCAAAAGTAAAGATGTGCTGTTTTGAACCATGAACAACAAATGCAAACAGCTAAAATCTGAGGATAGACTATTTCAATTTAAAACAAGTGTTGTGCTGCAAACTTGAAAAGTGCCTCTGTTTTCTGAAAGATACTGAAGACTTGAAATATCCTTTTAAATTATAAGAGGAGCCTTTAAGAATCACTTCACACAATTCTGTTCTGAACTTATGCCTTAACAAAGTGTCAAAAGCCTATTGCAGTGGGGTAGTGAGTAAGGGGACTTTTTATTACTTCTTCCTTCACCCCACATCCAGGGACTCTAAGATTATATGATGTGGTATATATCACAAAATTCTCTTCTAAATAAAGGGGAACAGGTCCTTAGTATCTAGTCTTCCAGATATTACTGAGTCCAGACACTGTAGAATTTTGATGATATTAATATATCATTTGCAGAACTTTAGATTGTGTGCCATTCTGGCAAAAAGGAAAAAAGTGAACTGAGAAGAGTAGTAGAAAAGATAAATGAGCCAAGGTCATGAAGTAGCTTATGCTAGGTCAGAAGACTGAATGATAGAAAAAAAAATGGATTGGACAAGGCAATATGAACATGAAGCTAAAGGCAATTCATCAGATTAGGAAGTATTTGTAAAGCACTATTTGTAGAACACTAGTGGACACTACTGTGATACTGAAATTACAACAGAGCAAAAAATATAAATAAATACTACCTGTAATAGTGAGGTCAAAGAATGATTTTTTTGGAGACACTTTCATCCTTATGGCACACTTTGTGCTTTGTTAGGGGCAAGTTCTGATCTACAGCCTCTGCCATTGCACATTTAAGAGATGAAGAAGTACAGATCCATTTGACCCTTTTTGTTTTCATTTCTGTAAAATGAAAATGCATTAGCTCTGAAAACTGTTTAAGTCTGGTGTTGCAATTGCTTAATCAGAAAAGCTTTTTCCTATGATGAACTAGTTGTTAGAAGCAATACTTCCAAACAGTCAATAGAAAAATTGAGCCAAATGCTTCTGTAGTGATGTTAGTCCTTGGCTCCCATACTATGTCCCTGCAGTAAAGTGCTCTGCAATTAATTACAGTGTGCAACCCCCACAGCAGACCAGAGGCACTAGGCATGATTAGAATTGAGTGCTGGAGCTCTCTTTAGCTGATGTGATTCTGCTGCATGCATCACCATCACCCTACAGTGGCTATTTGAAAGCAATAGCCTTGCCATTGTACTTGTGTAGTGCAAGGGTATAATACAGAACTAATATATAATTCTGCATATGTGTGGCACAAATGCTTGTCTATAAGAGCATTGGAAAAAATATTATATTACTAATAAAAAAAAAAAACCATAAAAAATCCTAGACAGGATTCTGCTAGGTTTTTTCTTAAATGTAGGAAGACGTGATCAAACATATTCCCTAATTCGGAGCATCCTAAAATACCCAGGAATTTGTGCTCATGACCAGTGGCAGAGGCAGCTCTAAATCTACCTGTTTTTCTCCTCTGCTTGTGTTAACACCAAAGATTTTTAAAGGAAATGAAAAATACTTCCACTTTGGCAGTGCTGAACAAATGTAGACAGAGGGGAGGGGTAGGTGACAGTTCTTCTTTCTCCTTAAAATTTGAATTCCTCCTCAGGAGAGTAACATATTTTATTTTAAAGAAGCAAAGATTCTTGCCTCCTAATATTCATAACTAAACCCAAAACATGTGCCATTTCTCTCTACATACTGGGTTAGAAACAATGCTAAATTAACTTTATAATTCCTATTGTGTTGTGGGCTGTCTAACAGGCAGTGTCACAAGCCAACACCCCATTGTGCTAGGCATCACAAACAATGAACAAAAAAGACTGTCTTGGTGCCAAAGAAACATTTCAGCTGAACATTTTAGTTCAGAGAAAAAGAAGCAGGAGCCAAATGTAAAGTTCAAATATAATAGTATACACTATCTCAGCTAGTTCTCATGCCAATCTCTGTGTCCTGTTTTATCTTTCTTTGCTGGTTTTCAGCTTTAGAATGCACCTTGTCGTTTCACAGCAAAGCTACAGTGATCCAAGGAAATGTGAATACAAGCAGAAAAAAATCCTTGGAAATGCCTGGTTCTGTCACATTATTTACTTTTCTTTTTTTTCGAAATCAACCAGAAGAGTAAAAATAAAGTTTAGAGAAAGAAAAAGTCCTTGTCCTTACAAAAAATGGTGCCTTTAGTGATTTTCCACATATCTGGCAACAATTAGAAAGTTGTGTTAAGTAAACAGAAGGTGCCATGATGTTCAGCCCCTCCTCTGTTTTTTAAGTATGCAAGCTCCAGTACTCTGCACCATTGGTCTGAAATTTTTTTGCTTATACACTATCCAATGTCAATGAAATTATCACAGAAGAATTTAAATAGGCCTGGAACAACACTGACCAAACATCTCATGATCCAGAGCAGAGGATGGACTGTGAAAGAGAGGGAGACAGAGACTGGAGAAAATGATTACAGGGTAAAAACAATTCAGGTGTGTGGGTGAAGGAGGATCTAGGCAAATTCTGTGAAAAGTGAGAGGTGCACTACTGCACACCCCACACCCCTGGAGCCTCCAGCCCAGCATGGCTGTCAGACACTGGCACACCTGAAGCAATACCCCACACCTGCCCCTTAAGCCCCAATCTAGCCATAAAGTGCTGGTAAAACCAAAAGCTCCACCTAGGAGGAGGTGGCCACAGGAGGCTAGAGCAGATAAAAACCAGAGATCCAGAGTACTATGTCTCTATTGTCCTTGGGTTTTAAGGTAGGTGAGATTACACTGCATCAAAGAGGTGGTAGCTCTATTTTGCTCTTTCTCTTATTCTCTTCATTTCTACACCTAACTTCCTCTTCTCAAAATGTGGGCAATTTATAGCTGGATGGGTTAGAGTTTGCTAAGTTAATGCCTTATGAAAAGATTTATTTTGATTGAATGAGTGCTTTAAATTTTGCCAAGTTCCTGATTGTGATGGGTTGACCATTGCTGAACACCAGGTGCCTGCCCACTAAGCTGCTCTACAACTCCCCTTCCTAGCTGGACAGGGGAGAGAAAATAAGATGGAAACAAGAACTTAGGTTGAGATAAGGTAGTTTACTGAAACAAAAATTAAAGTTTGTGCATGTATAAGCAAGGAGGAAAAAAAGCTTTTTCTCTACTCCCCATTCTCACGTGATGTTCAGCCACTTCTCAGGAAGCAGACCTTCAAAACGTGCAGCAGTTGCTTTGGAAGGCAAACACTCTAAGTAATGAACACCCCACCTCCATAGCTTTTCCTTCTCTTGGCTTTTATATCAGACCTGACATCACAGGGGATGGAATATCCCTTTGGTCAGTTCTGGTCACCTGTCCTGGCTGTGTCCCCTCCCAGGCTCTTGCCCAGTCCCAGCCCTTGATGGGGAGGGGGAAAGGCTGAGACAGCTCTGCTGACTGTGCCAGCCCTGCCCAGCAGCACCCAAACCACTGTTGTGTTAGCAGCACCTTTCCAGCTGCCAATGCACAGCACAGCTCTGTGATGACTGCTATGAGAAAATTCTATGTTAATGCACTGTTCTTATGAAGCTTACAAGCTTGTTTTTTAATCTTCTGAGAACAATATCACATTTTGCATATGCTCCTAACTCAGGGAAAAGCAGTACCTTAATCCCCTTTTAAGTAAACCCACCAAGTAGGGACTGGGGCTTTATAGAGGGTGGTGCTCTGCAGCCTTCAGTAGGGATACCAAGTCTCTAGAACTTAGAAATAACTATGAACAAGGACAATGTAAAGAATAAAGGATATTTATCCATACTGATGGAATGTGTATATTTTTAAGGCAGACATGAGATTTATGTATCATTTGAAGAATAATCTGCAGTATACTCATATTGATAGAATTGCTTCTCATGGAGGTAGCTATGATATGCGATGGTTTCTGTGGGGTCAAAATGTGCTTTTAAAGTGATGTAAAAATTGTTTTCCTCGGCTAGTAAAATCAATCTGTGGAGGGAAAATCAAGCCATTTACTAGTAACTATATGTTCATCATTCCAGTTCTGAGGCAGAAGGGTGGGGAATTTTTTGTCTTTTTTGTTTAAGATGCGCATGTAATTGTCAGTCATAGTAACCACTAGATAGATCACTATCTCTAATTTTCTGAGTGAGAAAACAATGCAAATAAAACTTTCATTAACCAGGCTTAGGGGTGAGTTACCTACCACTTGGAGTTCTGGTTCTTCTTCTTTCTCAGATTTCCAATGAATGCTCTTCTTGTTAGCCACCTTGCTCTTCCTGTTAGTCATTAGCTTGACCTCCATTGCACCACTTCAGAGAACTGAACTGAAAGAAAGAAAACCCAGATTTAAAGGAGAGCTGGCAGCAGGGAGGAGTAGGAATGCACCAGGGATTTGTAGGTAAATCTGTGTTCATACACACAGTGTCAGGGAACAGCGAGCTGGACTAGTCCCTGGGGACGTGGGAAGAGAAGGGGGCAGGAAACAGGAGAGCACAGAGCTGGTGAGAACAGAAACAGCTCCTGGTAAAGAGTCAGAGCTCATTAGATAAATGCAACATAACAGGTTGAGGAAACCAAGATAACAGTTCAGGAATGGGACACTTCTATGGCATGACTGAAGTGGGGACTGCTGCAGTTGGTCCGGGATGCAGTGGGATTCTGGGCCATGGGCAGGGCTGGGGAAAGCCCTGGGGAGACTGACTAGGTATGGTCAGAATTGGTAATGCCTTGACATATGTGAGCAGAGAATGTTTCCTCCCACATATGAGGTTTAGTAAAGGTACAAATCACAACCTTTTTACAACTGATGAATGAGGGGGGAAAAAAAAAAAGAGCAAGAAATATGGCTTTTCAGTAACAATATTTAATTTGTTAATCTCAATCCTAATTAATTTGACTTTGGAGAATTACTTGTATCTTGATTTAAAACACAATATGCTCAAACACTGGTATTGCAGTGCCTGTTAGACATCTACACTTAAAGTGTTTAATATACAGATCTTTCTGGACCAGTGAATTGCTTGAACTCATGCTCTTCTTCCTCTCATTCATGTTTGAAGGTATTTAGTACACATAGCTGCATCGCAAATTCACAATTTGGACTATCTGGAGAATATAGAATAATTTCCTTTGGAGAATAAGTAATAGTTCACACTCCAGGTCTGATTCTAAACACAACATTTTATGTTTAAAAACAAATGCAGATATTTTAAGCAGCTTTTCAATGACACTTTTTTGGTATTCCTGTACTGAAAATGCAATTGTGATTTCCTGTGGCTATTGCCTGAAGGAACAATCCAGTGTTGTCTGCAAGATAAGGTTCAAATTCAAATGAAATGGAGACACTGAAGCCATTTTGCAGATAATGTCTTGATTTGTGGGTTTACTACTCTGAAAGACGCCACACACTGTATAATTTTTTAATGCAATATTTAAGGTCTGTCTTCATTTTAATAGGTTCACTTTGTAACTTCATTTTCACTCTATCCAAACAAACTCACAATTAAATCAAACAAATATTCTTCTTTGCACTAAAATTCACTCATGTAATCCAACTTATACTGGTATAAAAATATACATAAAAATGTGGGGAAATATTTTTTATTATCAAAGGAAGTTTGAATTAACCTATAAAATTTAAGTTGACAAAAACTAACAGATAGTTTAGCAATGAACAGAGAGAAAAATTAGTTGCCTATTGTGTGACATTATTTTTATTCAGTTTAAAGGTTAACAATCATAATTATGGAAATAATAAGCAATGGAAAATAAAATTGGGGAGTTCTAAATGAAGATGTTCTTTGTTATATTTACTGGCTTCTACTTTCTCTGCAATTGACCTGAACTAATTAACAAAAAAAGTATTAAAACTCTAGTGAGTTTATAATAATTGAATCTAGTAAAATGAAACCTATTAAATAATTTTATTAAGTTACAATCCATATAGGGCATATTGTAAATGTCAGCCTAAATGACAATAGCATTGTGAACCCGAGGAAACAAAGCATTAGTGGGAGCTATGAGCACACTTTAATCAAAAAGGACATATTTGTTGCCAGATAAAAAATTTTATGTCTGAATGTGTCCCATGTTAACTCACATTATACCAAGCAATGAATCAAACCAACCACATATTGTATAGAATGTAGTGAATATTGTAGAAGTATGTAGATAAACCTTGTACAAAATAAATTGTATGCTTTACAGGTACAGAATAGGAAGAAGAGATAACCCATATATTAGTGAGTGCATCACCTTAAGGTTTAAAAATGAAAAGTAGAATTAAAAGTGTAGCAGTTTTATTCAATTTTTTTAAGGTCTCTGTGGAATGAGCAATGAATTTTTAACACAGATAACATTTATCCAGCTATTTTACCATTTTTATGTGCACTTAATTGTTTGGAACAGAAACACAAAAAAAATTGGGCAGGATATCAGGGTAAGATTTTCTGAAACAGAAGAATCTGGATTCACTTGCAGGCATCAGAAAGGATTTTGAGGCAAGAAAAGCTGTGTCTGGGAATAATTTCCAGACTATGAAGACAAGTATATTCACATTTCCCTTCACACAGACTATTCCTTGTCTTGAGAAACAGGCCACCAGGTTGCCATAAAATAACATCTGTAAGATGTTGATGGAAGGTCAAAGGTCCTGGGGACTCTTTCAAAATGTGAAAGAAAAAAATTAATCCATTTTAATTTAAACACTGTTAAAAATTTAATTTTTTTCCTCACCCTATTTAAGAAAGATGCAAACTGTCACTTTTCCTGTATGCCATTATATTCACTATGCTTCACAACAGCTTCCCTCTTATATGCTCTGAATCTCTAGTGCGCTTCTGAGTAATATTTGAGGCGCACCCAAAATATTGTCTTTATACCATTTTTTTTCCCTCATGTGGCATAGGAAACATAGTGGAAGCTTGCCTCCAGTTATAATCTAATGTAACCAATCATGGAGTAGTTTAAATGTTTTTTAGTACAACATGCAGCATAGCTGCTGCAGTGCACCACGTCCTGCTTGTTCCTTTACTTTCTTCTATAAAAAGTGAATAGCCTACATAACTCTGTAGTGCAGCAGCTGGAATGCCTTTTGAGTCCATGCTAACTACATCTGCTCAGCAGCACTCTGGCACTTGTCAAGGCCTTCCTAAAAGTATTTTCAAGTCTAGAGAAATTTTCATCTCATGTTCCTGAAATGTTTGATCTATCCTGTTCAGTTTTAGGAAGGGCATACCAGCCAGAACTAAGATATTATGTTCCCTCTTTTTTAAAATTCGTCCATTTATCTGACACAATAAAAGAAAACCCAAATGCAAGATTCTGCTCTCAGTGTTGTTGACTCTTGCTGTTCTTTACAAATATAGTAATATTGGATATTTGTCGCATAGTCTAGTGCTTGAAGAAAATCAACAGTATCCAAATCTCAGTTTTCACTAGGAAAAGTGTATTTCTAGTTCTCATAAAGAGCCTGAAGACACAAAGAAAATGAAGAAGAATGATTCAGGATCCAGAAGGAAAATAAAAAATAATTACGCAAATAAAACAGTTCTGCCTTTCAAGTTTATGAACAGTGTCATGGCTCAGTATGAATGATATATATAATTTAAAAAAAAAGTGCATAGACAATGGTGCTGCTAACTATTTCAAAAGACAAAAGCTCACCAAAAGTAATAGCAAAGTTAAAAAAAATATGTTGAATACTTGGATAAAATCATATTCTCATTCTATTATATCTTTTATCCCTATACTTGTCACTAGCTCACTTTTTTCCTTCCAATAAATGTCTTCTCAGAAAAGAAATATTTAAGACAGTTTCTGGAGGCATCAGTAATGTTGTATTATAATTTATTTCATATGTTTTGGGGGGTTTGAAGCATTGGAAAGACAGGACTTTTGTTATTAGGATCCTACCAAAAATGAGATCAGGATGTATCAATTGAAAGTTATAGGTAAGAGAATATTTCCAGTCTGAGGCATCTTTCCCATCACCAGCCTTTTCTTTTACCTAAGTCTTCCTGCCTAAAAACTATGCTATTTCAGTGTTTCATTTTTGCTTTCAATGGAGTTCTGAGCTTACTCAGAAAATATCTTCCTGTCTCTGACATAAATTCAAGGATAAAGATTTTTGCCTGCCATCAAGAAATTTTTTTGGACAAAACCAGATAATGAATATCTATGCATACCATCTTCCTGAGGAATCTGAAAGGGAATGAGGTCAGTAAACTACGGTGAGCAATTTTTCTCTGTTTCAGTGTTTTGGCTTTTTTTTTTTTCTTTTTCAATAACCACAAAAGGCTGAAAATTTCTCTATCAGTTGCTTTGTTAATAACTCCATGAAAGCTGTTTTCAGAAGCATAGAGGCTACAATCTAAACCACAGAACAAGGATTAAATACAGATTCAGAGATGAGATTATAAATTATTTGCAATCATGTCATATTTGAGTAGAAATAATGCAAAACACACATATATAGACTAAAAGATGCCCAAGCCACAGATATAATTATGAAGAGATATTTTTAAAAAGTCCTAATAATTAATAACCAAAATATAATGTGCATTTTATTAGAATTATAACCTTTTATATAGTGCATATTATGAAAACTTCAGGACTTTCACAGTTCTAATAGTAATAAGTGTGTTTGTGGGGGTTTTTGTTATTAAGGAATACTGTATACATAGAGCTGTACCCATGCCTATTGCCACCAGGCAAGTATGATAGTCAATGTTTTGAAATCTAATCTACCAGCAAGATTGACAGCAACAGAGAAAAATTTGGACACATACAATTTCAACTTACAATTAACATTTTTAGTTTATTCATTCAGTTACTCTTTGTCAAGGAAAAAAAAACAACCTTGTAATTTGGGAATGGAGCTTTTGAAGAATAGGGGGAGAAAACTTTTATTGTAGAAGTCTAGTTTGACAGTGATAAGAAATATCTTATTATATTTTATATTGCGTATGAAATTGTCCTTCTTATGCTGTCATTTTACTCTGAAACACAAAGTAAAATAATGAAAATATTGAAATTATTCATGTATTTTAGTCACTACTGTAATACTTAATGACACCCTCTCTAATTCTCTAATAGCCTGATGAATTAAAAAACAAAACCAAAACAATAACAACAACAAAAATTAAAAAAAAAAGAATTTTCAGTTGAGGGAACAGTTATTTAAGTTAAAGCCAAACCAATTGCAAATAAATTTTGTCATTATATTTTTTGACCATCAACAGCTCTTCTAAATAAAATGTAGGCATAGTGCTGGAACTTCAAGTTACAAGCAGTTCTAACAGTTTAATATTTTATAATATCCATAATAGTAAATGTTATCCTATCTTTTTCAATAGTCTATATATTTTTTTAAATCTCTTTTGAAAACCCTAGATTATTATTTTAACTTTTAAATCAGATGCAGACAGCTGAAGTATCTCATATTTTTTGTATGCAACAATAAACAAACATAAGCCAGCATTTTAAACAATATTTCAATACTTGAATATAAAATTAGACTCCAACTATTCTAAGAATATTGACTCTTCAATTTCTTTACCAGTTTCTAAATATATTCTAATTATTTTTCCTAGGGATTAATGCAACATACTTTGCATCTACAAAACAAACTCTATGGTACCAAATTGAAGTAAATTCTAATTGCAAAGATAGCACACGTTAGAAGTTATTGCCACAAAGTTATCAGTCACCACTCATTATATTCAATGTAGATATCAGAATATAAAAGTACCTCATTCAGAATATTTTTGATGAATGCGTGCAGATTCCTTAAACTTGGCAAAGTCTATTAGAATTTTTTCCTTACAAGATCTTTGTGGGATTATTTTCTTACTCCCAGATTTCTTTGGTGTATTTTTGGGTTTTTTTTGCCTGTCTGCTTTCACTTAAATAGAATATGTGCAGGTCATGAAATGACTACTAAAATTGATTACTAAAATTTCTTCAGACTTGCTGATGAAAGAATGAAGTTGAACTTACCAAGAGAAGGCACAGAGTTCCTTATCAAACTATTCCCTTGTCTCCCAGATTAATAACATTTTCTGCCTCCTTAGAAACTAAGAAATCATTGAAGGCATCAAAATTACTCAGTACACCTCACAGACTAGCATTATAGGGACATTGTAAAACTCAGAACAGTTGACCCTAGTTCTATTATTTCCTATTTGGAAATCATCATCTGTGCTTCATTTATTCCCATTATTATACACATCTCAGAAAACACCTAATAGAATTCCAAAGAATTCATTTTCACTTTTTAATCAGAAAAAAAATCTGCATTGTAAATTGACCAATTCTGTTCAGAATTCCTAATTTTCCTTTATTGTGTTAGCATAAAATTTCTAAATCCAGTTAATTAGGTAACCTGTGATAATCAGGGGTAACTTCCTGACCTCAACTGTATTACAGTGTAGATTTTCCAGGGGTCAAAGCTGCCCCCTGGGAATCTTTAGTTTCTGGTCAGAAAAACCTCATGTTCAAATTTATGATCCTTAGGGATTTGGCAGGCCTCCCTCTTTAGTTGTGGAGAAGAATAAGATATTAACCTACTGATCATAGCTTTTTCATCTGTTTGAGTATTGTATGGCAGTTATATGATACCCTATAACTTGATCAAATTGTTTGTGCTGTGACTGGGTTAGTAATCTGGAGTCTGTAATTGAAGTTCTGTCCTTTAAAATGTATTGTAACTCCCAGACTGCTTTATTAATTCCTTTTTGTTGTGGTTTGGTACCATGAAGTTCAACACTTGCTAATTATTTACTGAATTCAGCACAGGGATACTGAAAATCAGGAATGAAAGAGAAATTCTTTTCCTATGCTACCTTGCTCATTTTAGTTATTCATCTGTTGCACCTACCATTCTGGAAAAGATGACCATTCTTTTATACTTTTCATAGCTCTTTGCTCAAAATACAAGATATTTACAGAATCACAGAATGACTACGTTGGAAGGGACCTTAAAGATCATCAAGTCCAACCCATGCCCTACCACCTCAACTAAACCGTGGCGCTGAGTGCCACATCCAGTCGTCTTTTAAACACATTCAAGGATGGTGACTCCACCGTCTCCCTGGGCAGGCCATTCCAGTACTTGATCACTCTTTCCGTAAAAAAACTTTTTCCTAATATCCAACCTAAACTTCCCTTGGTGCAGCTTGAGACTGTGTCCTCTGGTTCTGTCAGTTGCTGCTTGGAGAAAGAGACCGACCCCACCTGACTAAAGTCACCTTTCAGGGAGTTGTAGAATGATAAGGTCACCCCCGAGTCTCCTTTTCTCCAGGCTGAACACCCCCAGCTCCCTCAGTCGTTCCTCACAGGGTTTGTGTTCCCAGCCCCTCTCCAGCCTCGTTGCCTCCTCTGGATGCACTCGAGTGTCCCAACGTCCTTCCCAAACTGAGGGGCCAGAACTGGACACAGCACTCGAGGTGTGGCCTCACCAGTGCTGAGTACAGGGGCAGAATGACCTCCCTGCTCCTGCTGGCCACACTGTTCCTGATCCAGGCCAGGATGCCCTTGGCCTTCCTGGCCCCCAGGGCACACTGCTGGCTCATGTTCAGCTGGCTGTCGAGCAGCACCTCCAGGTCCCTTTCTGCCTGGGCACTGTCCAGCCACACCATCCAGCCTAGAGCACTGCAGGGGGTTATTGTGGCCAAAATGAAGGACTGGGCACTGGGACTTGCTAAACTTCATCTTATTGGACTCTGCTCACCCATCCAACCGTTCCAGGTCTCTCTGCAGAGCCCTCCTACAGATCAATGCACACTCCCAGCTTAGTGTCATCTGCAAATTTACAATGAAGGACTTGGTCCCCTCATCCATGTCATCAATAAAAATATTGAACAGAACTGGCCCCAGCACAGACCCCTGAGGGACACCCCTGTGACTGGCCCCCAGCTGGATGCAGCACCATTCACCACCACCCTCTGGGCCCGGCCATCCAGCCAGTTCCTAACCCAGCACAGAGTGCTCCTGTCCAAGCCATGGGCTGCAGCTTTTCCAGGAGTGTGCTGTGGGAGACAGTGCCAAAGGCCTTGCTGAAGTCTAAATAAACAACATCCACAGCCTTGGCATCCACCAGGCAGGCCACCTGGTCATAAAAGGAGACCAGCTTGGTCAAACACAACCTACCCCTCCTAAACCCCTGCTGGCTGGGTCTGATACCCTGGCCATCCTGTAAGTGCTGCATGATGGCACTCAGTATAAACTATTCCATTAACTGTTCCATATTTTTTCTAATTGTATCTAGAAATGAAAAAAAAAAGTGAGAAGAAAAAATGCAAATTACTTTTTTTTTTTTACAGATGCCAATTGTAGGTGGCAGATTACATTTTGTATATCTATATTGCATTTTGTATATCTACTAAATATTTACTGGTATGTAAGCATAGCACAGTCACCACTAATTAGTTTGCTAACGATGTCTTGGTAGTGTCCTGGCAACTCTGTCAGAGCTGAATAAACTTAAGCAGCAGGATGAAGAAAAGGGCTGACCCACATTGGACTGACATACCCATAACATTTACAAATGAACTGAGTACTTGGAAAAACTATATCATGCTGAGTTGAGGTAGATTTATTACACATGACACTCAGTGATTAATGAAAGAATTGCTTCTGGTCTTTCTTGAACAGATGCTCAAGGAGAATACATAGAGACTACTCTTATTTTGTGAACAAACACAATTACTATTCTTGCAGTTGAGCATTATCTACTCTTTGTGACTTTCCATAGATGATATAAAGAGGTGAAAATAGATATTCCATTGCCTTCTTATGCTGGGCATGCATAGAGGTAAAGTTTATTATTCAGAGTAGTTTATAATTCTCTGACATCTTTGAGTGCAGGTGGGTAGTTCAGGGGAAAAGTCCATTTTTGCTGATTTCCTGGAAACTACAGCTATTGTCTCAATCCAAAACTAGAAAATAGTGCATAAGGATAATTTGTGTTTTCTGTATGCAACAATCTATAGCAAAACAGTGGGAGATCCTGGATTAACATCTTCAACTTTAAGAGGCTGCACCGATATCTTTTATTTTAGCCTTTACATTCCCCGATAGTAACATCTGCCAAATACCATGCTGTTTCAGCCTAGTTATTGAGCTTCACTATCCACTGAGAAATTCCTAAAATCCTAATTCTCTCCTTCTTTGTTTGCTCAAACTAGAGAAAAACAGCATTTAAAAACAAAGTAGTTGTTTGGACCTTCTTTTACTTCCTTTTTGTTTAACATGGTGTAGTTTACAAAAGGAACATTTTTGGTTGCTTGAGTTTTGGTTGATTGATTGATGTAAATGATGTATCATTTACAGGCTTCCTTTTGAGTACCTTTTAATTATTATCTCTTATATCTGCAAGGAAAAAGGCTTTCTTTATTCTGTTTTATTTTCTAATGAAGACTGATTTCTTCAGGCTTTTGGTGACCCAGTTTCACCATAGCTAGCATCATTCATATTTACCAATTGAGACATTAGCAAGGTTTAAAATAAGAGTTAAATCAGCCAATTTTGTCATTATACTTAAAATGAATGTGTTTAGTAAACTCAGTACTATCTCTTTCTTCATTCTGGCATGCTATACCATAAACATGGAATCTGTTTCGGTTTCAATAAACACCAATGGCAAAAATCTGATTAACAAATCCTTGTTAGCTGAGGACGAAATTCCTGACACAAGACTGAGACAATATTTGAGACTTGTGATGGTGCTATGATCTGATTATAAAACATACCTCTGCCTGAATTGAGTTGTGAATGAGACTATATGCCAAAGTCAACACTATGGATTTTATTAAACAGAAAATGTGACATAGAGAGAGAGAAAGAAATAGGAGGAGGGAAGGGGTGTGAGAGAGAGAGAGCACTTAAGTAGAAAGATATCACCACCTGTGGCATCCTGCTAGTCCTTCTTCACCCTTATTGGGATGTGTCTAGAGGAAACCAACAAAGCTGGTGAAGAGTCTGGAGCAAGTCTTATGAGGAGCAAATGAGGGAGCTGGGAATTTTCAGTCCAGAGAAGAAGATGCTCATGAGGGATGAGATTGTATCTGGGTGGGGGTCTTTTTCTTCTCACAAGCAACAAGTGACAGAACAAGAGGACATGGCCTCAAGTTATCCCAGAGAAGATTGGGAATGAACATAAGGAAAATGTCTTCACTGAAAAGGAAGGCATTTGAAGAGGCTGCCCAGGGAAGTGGTGGAACCATCCATGAAAGTGTTCAAAAGGCATGTGGATGTGGCTCTCGGGGACATGGCTTAGTGGTGAACATAACAGTGCCAGGTTATCAGTTGTAACCAGTCTTACAGTCTTTTCCAGCCTCAACAATTCCCTGACTTCGTCTTTCTCAACAAGCGAGTTTTAGATATACTATTAATGCTCTGCAATTCACTAAATTGATGTAACAGGAGAGATACTTATTTAACATTCAATTTAACTTTCTGTACTATGATTACTTTCTGTTTTACAATTAGCAATAGTCATCCATTGGGCAACATTAATTTACATCTCAGGGGGAAAATAAAAAGATAAAATGCATGCAAAGAGGAGCAAAAAACCAATTCTACTAGTATGTATGAGACCTTCTCAAGGGGAAAAAGATTTTCATGGAGGGGATAGTGTTAGGATTTTATCAGTGATCTTAGTTGTCATTGATGCTGCAATTTGAGAAAACAAATATTTGAGGGCCAAAATCAATAAAAAATTCACATCAATAATACCCCTTTTAATTTTATGACATAGTTTCGCATATTTATTCTCTCCAGTAACCCAAATATTTATTAATAATACTCAGACAGATATTTCTGGTGATAACTCTACATAAAAATAACTTTTAAAAATAAATCCTATGATTTTACCCTGTGTTCTCACTACTTAAATCTGTGAAATATTATAGTGTTTGCATGTACTCATGATATAAAATACAGTGTGACTGCTAATATATTGGCATTTTAAATTCCCAGGAAATTGTCCCAAACAGGGCTATATTTTATCAAATTGAAGGATTATCTCTCCCCAGGGATCAACTCAGATGGGACTAGTCCTTTATTTATCATTTTAATCTTAAAAAGCAGTACAAGAAACATGATAGCTCAAATGTACAATGTGCCAACCAGTCAAAATATTTTTATCCCCCTCCATGACAACAATCATAAAGACAGTATTGCAGCAAAGCATCAAAATTCAGATGACATCATCAGTCTGACAATATATTGAAAAACAATTCTGTTGCCTATAGCAACAAACAGCTTTATTGAGTCCTATGCTGCCTTGGGGATGCGCAAAGGCAAAAATTAAAGAACTATAAATTACAAGTGAACTAACTGGTAAAAATGAAAATAAACTAAAAACTAAATCTAATTTAGGATATAGTAGGTGAAACACCTACCTAAATCCTAAGTATCTTCCCACCAAGAAAGTTCCAAAAATGTCAGATAAGTAGATACATTTCAGGAGCATCCCACAGAGTGCCATGGAAAGCTGATCTATAAAATATAATGAATTTGCATAAAAGAGGTCAGGAAACACTAAGCATATGGATGTGAGTCTTGCTGTATATACAGAACACAGAATTAGGGCCAAAGAAAAACAAGTCCATGCACAGTTTCTGAAAAATGCCATGCTTACTAAGGTTAGCTTGCTGACTACCATTAATACTGCATTCACTCATACATGGAAAAGAGAAAAAATATTCAATCTCTAGAGTAAAGAACTTAGTACCATCAAGTTTCATATACATTTCCTGAAAAGTAAGTCTCATGCTATTTATGGTAGAGGCTCTTTCAATGTTTTTACCATAGTTGAAGGATTTTTTGTCCATTTTGACAGAAAGACAAAAGGAACTATATAAAATTAAAACATGATTAACATTAATATGAATTTGAGAACTGGAAATCTTTACTCCTTAAACTAAATGGGTGCACTCTTAAATGTAATTAGAAAACAGAGATTAATAAATAATACTGGCTGTAATCAGCTATTTTTTCTTTTCTTTTTATTTCAGACGGACCTTCCTCAGCCATAAACTTATTTTGTGATTTGACAGTTCCCCTAAGAATTATTAGCTAAAGTGGTTAAAGCATTTCTCAGTCCTTCTTTTTTACACCTGCAGAATTTGGGAGCCAGATATCTGTTGATTAGGATAAAGTAGAACAATCTGGAAAGTGCTGAAGTATTGTGAGCTTTCAGATCAACAAACAAACCATATTGTGAGATATTTAGGATGTGGAAGATGCTCAGGAGTACTCTTATAAATAGTAGTAGGAAGACATCTAAAGTCATCTAAGTTTATCAGATCCTACCAGGGAGAAAATGAAAATATAATAAATTTTTATTTTAGAAAGACCACCACTTGCTGGAAAAAACCACAAACAAACAACTTTTTTATTTCACACATTCTGGGCAATAATCAGAACTTCACCTCCTCTTGGAACACATTTAAGAATCAGTAGGAATTTTTTTGACTGATACAATATGATTATCAGCACATATTTTCCAAAAGACTTTCCAAAAAACATGTATAAATTAACAGGAATGCAGACTTACCTGCAATTGTTTCCTCCTCCTACAGCTGGAATTTCTGCCATTACCTCTAGATTCACTTGGATAACATGACAGTAAAATTCCAGGAACTTTCAAGTTGAAGAGATACATCAATCAGTTAGAATAAGCATGCTTCAGTAAAGGAAGAGAAGTCAGATCCTAGTCTAGCAAACATTTAATAACTTCAGAAACCATGATCATAATTAATTAATTATCCATTCTATAGCAATTCAGTATCTCTATGAAGATTACAGTAGAGTAATTAAATATGGGAGTTATCAAAGAAGTGTCCCTTCATAAGTAGGTGTTTATCCTCATATATCTAAAAAGTAGGAAAGCTGGAAAATTCTTCATTTTTTTCTGAGAGCTTGCATATTGTGTCATTTTTTGTTGTACACTTTATGACTTTTAAATAGAGACCATGGACTGAAATTCCAATTCACAAGTTGAATCTCATTTCAAGCTTACAAAATTTCAGCTGCTTTTAAAAAAATCATTTAATGAACAAAAGTAATTACAGTTATAAAAGAGAAGATAACTGTGATTGAGTGAATTAACTATACATAGATCCTGTCAGGATGTCCTTTAACATTCTTTGCAGCCAGATATCTCTACAGCAGATGCCAAAATTATAAAAGAAATGTCACTTGAGGCTTGAGCTGTCTGCACTTCAACAGCCCAATTAAAGACTTGAGATTCAACCAGGGGCATTAATGATTACATGTGACTGTGAATTGCTAGGAAATACCAGTCTGTAGGAAGAGGACAGCATATCACAGCAGCAGAGAAGTTTGAAGCTAAGCCTTTTGATAATTATTTTTGTAATTCTACACTGAACCACTTAAACTACTCTGCCATCAGCAGTACTGTGCTGCATGCAAAGTTAAAGCGCCTCACCCACTGGATTCCAGTGGGATCCCAGGTGAAAACTTATGGGGACTGATCACACTTCCTCAATATAAGCCAGTGGCTAATGCTGGTGATGCTGGAGGTTGTGTCTTGGAAGGAGGAGGAAGAAAAGGAAGGTATGTGAGTCTTGAAACAACAACTAGGTAACTGCTTATAACAGTTCTGTATATTCAGCCATGCACAAGGGAGTCCAGTTAGAGAAGGGAAGGTGGCATTGTAGTGGTTGTGTCACTCTAAACATTTGCAATGGCAAAAAAGGAAATTCTGTAGAAGAAAACTGATTTATTTATGAGTTGTTGCAGAAGTAATTCTATGTATTTGTCTTTTTATAGATATGCAGGATCTTATCCTATAGAATGGATGAGACATATTAGTGCTAAAAAGTGTGGAGGTGGACTGCAGATTTTTGACTCAGAGCAAATACTTTTCTGACAAATAAAGACATTACAGGGAGATGGGAATTGTCTTTGCTTTTCCTTGGAAAAACATGCTTGTAGGGACTTATAAAGGAACTGTAAAAAAATTTTGACTTGATATTTAAAATCCAAGTAAGGTATCTGTGGAAAAAGCCAAACTGTCTAGACCTCTGAAAGACTTCCTCGGTCTCTGTAGAAGTTTATGAGATCAAGCTTAAAATAACTTTTAAAACAACTTAGTATAAAATAAACTAACTTATATACAAGAGATCATAGCACTGTACTTTTGTTTTTAACGCAAATATGACTTGAATGTTTTCATATCTTTACTTCAACATTTCACTTTTTAAAATAATCCATTCTTCAGGTTGGAAGTTTCAGTTTCTTTTCCTGTGGTCTGCAAAAGGACTTTTTCCTTAGAATTATTAAATAAACAAGACCCTCTATTATTCCATGTATAACAGGTAGTACACAAAACCTCAAGTGTAAGAGCTTAAGATACACATAAAATATCCTTTTCAAATAGGATTTCTCCTTCCTAATTTCTGGTCCTAGCTTTAACTTAACTAACCTTTTATGCTTTGACAACGTTTAAAAATACTTAAAACAAGTTATGTCTCTCATTGGTGGCAGGGGAATATTTTATGTTATCTAACTTCTTGTTTGGGATTCTGTGACCTTACTGTAAGTTAACCTCATCCTCCTTTGTTTTTCTTTTCAGAAGCTCAGTTAAACAGCCCATGTAAATTATTCATACATATTTTGCTCAAAACTTTTTTCTTCATTTATCTGTTACATTTTATACTTAAATGAGAGAGCTCACTGTAAGCCTGTATGCTCCGTACTGATCTACAAAGAAGTTCTAGCCACATTCATTTCTCTTTTTTTTTGGTCTCATCTATTCTCTGCATTACTTTTTGGGATGTGTGTTGTTATGAGGTCATTTGCAGTTTGTGTTGGTGCTTATATGTCTGCTGTCAGGTGTACAAGAACATATTTTAAACTATTTGTTTTTCTCTGCAACAAAACCATTTTAAAGAGAACTAATTTGACTTGGTTACTTATCCAGCACTAAGAAATGTAGAAGGAAAAATATCTAATAGACTGCAATAAAGTCAGCTTTTCTAGGTCATGTGTTTTCTTTCAAATTTCCTATGATTATCCATTTGAAAGTGCTTCTTTTCTATAAATGTCCTTTTTATTTTGCTGATTAAATTTTTTTTTTTGGTCTGTGTTTTATTCAAATTCTGTTTACCATCATTAAACTGGAGAGTTCCTTCTTCCAGGAATTATAAGACTTATGTATATTATTTCCTTTGTTTTCAAGGTCAAGTTAAAACTAAGATTAAAAAACAGATGTCCACTATTAAGACACGGTGTTTATTGAAGGTAGTGCTTATTTGTTTGTATATAGGTGTGCCTATTTGTTTATATATATATATTTTAGTTTTTAATATATTTATGCAAGTACTTCTTTTGCACAAAGCCAAATCAATTGTGCTTTTTCGTTTGAACAAGCCAAACCCCACATCATTCAATAGAGATGAATATCTTAAAAGTTAATTATGAAATACATTTCAGGAGTATAGGTTTATATGGACAATGTGTGCTAATTTACACATTGATACCAAAAATTATATAAATCAACATTTTTCACACTTTATTCTGAAGAATTTCAGCTACATAGCACTGGATTTCAATTTATTTGAATTATAATGTTAACTCAGAATCAGACAATAATGGGAGAAGGATTCTGTGTTGTTCTGCTCTTAATGCATTTATATGTCATGCAGCTGTTTCTTTCTTCTTAGTGATGTGATCTGCAGCCACAACATTAAAAAAAATGATGACTTTAAGACAAAGAGTGTATGAAAATCTGCTACGCCATTTTCTGGTTGTATCACAAAATCTGAAGATATTCATGTCAGAACAGAAAGAAAAGAACATAAAAAAAGAGAAACATGCTATTTCTGTGTGAATAACCTCAACAGACTGCACTTTGATTTCCCATGTTAGATTTGAATTATTAATATATTTATTTTTCATTTTAGAAAAGCAATATTAATTTTATGTGTGTATTATGAATGAAAAGCTTTTATTTTTTTTCTACTGCATTGAGCAAACATGAGGCTAGACTGGAGTTACAAGACTGGCAAACAACATTTGCTATTAAAACCCTTTTACTGTGTTACTAATTCTAAATTGCATGTGAATGTGTTGAAAACCTACATATTTTTCTTGAAGCAAACTTGATATTCACTTTGTATCCAAATTAACCCCTGGGTAACAGAAGGCCTCAAAAAAAACTTTGACACCAAACTACTTTTTAACTACAGCTAATCATCTGATTGAAAATATTCTGTATTTAAAACAGCCTTGACTATCATTCTTCAAATAGTACCACTATAATTACTTAGCCTGTTTCACACACGGGCCCTTGCTCTCTCTCCAAGGTACTTGTTCAATTTTATTGTTCTCTGTATCTCATACTATATACAGATCTAAGAGAATAAAGCAAGCCATGTGGGGATTAGCAGTGGGTTTAAGTGTTAATGCTTCATAACACTCTATATACTCAGAAATTCACATTAAAATTCTGTGAGTGTCAAAAGCAGTGTGCAGAATCTTTGAAGAAAGATACTGTTAAAGTAGGGGGCTGGGGAGGTTATCTAGAGGTGAAAAGTGCAACAAAGAAAGTATGTTCTAAGCAGAACTTTTGTAATATGATGGAAAAAACGCCATATAATGAATTCATCTCCAGTAACTAGAAGTACACTAAAGCTGTGTCTGATAATTGTGATTGTAAAGTATGTTTTACTATTTCTGCTATGTTTCTGTTTTTGTTTTTCTTGTATAGATAGCAAGTATACTATTGCTACTGATTATGGTCTACAACTTTAATTATAAGTTTATATTTGTGTAATAACATAAGTCATGGTTTCATTCATATTTTAATTTTCATGTTTGTAACTGATCACAGCAGAGTCACTACTAATTTATGAAGTTGTAAGAATGCCTAAAATGGGGTTTTGTTACTTTTGGTTGTGTTTACCTCAATTACTTTAATCCCTCCTTTGCAAAGGAGGGATTAAAGTAATTTTACATAAATTTAAAGTAAATTAAAGTAAAATAAAGTAAATTACGTAAAATTAAAGTAAATTTACGTTAATTTTAGCAATAACGTATAAAAGAAATTCTATAATGTAAACAGAAAAACCCAGATTGAGATTTAAAATCTGTCATGTTTCCTTCATAAAGAGTCATGAAAAGGACTATTTTACTGTCCAAATTATTACTTGCTGTGTTCTCTGTTCCTGCTGCCAGAAGTTACTGACCTCTATGCTAACTTTGGAGTTCTCATTTAGGAAAGTGAGAGGAAAGAGGCCAGAGCTAACTGGGCTTTTTTCACCCCATTAAAAAAATTACTTTCTCAGAAACTGTGTGACAGCAGACAGCAAGCTAACTCACAGATGGTAAAGCCAAAAGCTGATACCCATTACAGGAATCAAAGAAAAACAAGATCATGAAAGCCTAGCTGTTTGATTCCTCCTCTATTTTTGTTCCAGTCCAGGCTTTTTGGTTGACTCTCTGATGTGCTAATCCTCAGTGCTGAATATTTTAGGATTGAAGGGAGTCAAGACTACCTTTTCTCTTGGCTCTTCAAGGAACACTACCTCAATACAGTGCTGATAACATACAGGCAAGTATAAACCTGTTAGCAGATTTAGAAGCCCCAGATTTCTCACTTCCAGTACCACTTTAACTAAATCAAAGATCTAAACTCATCTTTCATTTTTATTTCACTGTCAGACCTATACTTTACTGTCTCTGTAAAATTATATTGTGTCAGAAATGAATTTTTTTCTATTTCTGTGCTGATCCTAAAGCAAGAAGATTGTCTATTCTTTTCCATATCCCCTGCAGTATGATCAACAGATTGTTTAAAAATGTTATTCCTTTGCTGAAATGTAGGAAGTAATCCTCCTTAGCTGTATGTGAAAGTCACTAAGCGCACCTACTGTAAGGTAAAATAGAGCAAACAGCAGAAATGTAATCAGGTAACGTTTCTCTGCTTTGACCTGGCAGCTTTTTAAAAGAGAACTCTTTTTTCAATGCATCAAATCATTTGGCCTCACTCAAGTCATCAGTAAAATTCCTGCTTGGTGGACTAGAATAAAAGTGACATCAGTAAGTACAATAGGTACTTGTTATTCTGCACCAGAATAACATATATATTTTATATCTAAAATACACATAAATGTAAGTTTTCTGGGTACTGTAATTGATCACAAATAGGTGGCATGATTTTGTAGAAGTCCTGGTGCAGTCTATACACCAGAACTCATACCAATAACTGAAGGGGGGATTATTGAAAGATGAAGGTGTATAGTTTTTACTGGTTTGGTACAATGGTGGCTGAGATTCAAAACTGTATCCAGTGTTCTGTACTCCATTATAAGAAGTGCTCTGGACAGTATTTAAAGGTGTTATGACATTTTCCCTCAGCAGTATCTGATTTAATAATGAATTCAAGTGTTTATAACTTAAAAATCTGAAAATCACCCATATTTATGATTGCATAACATTGATATTTCCCAAGCTTTGTGTTATTCTTATCAACTGGTGTGATCTTCCTTTTGACTGTTTGTGATCTAACTATGCATGCAGGTGATCACCATTTAAAATATATCAGTCACTGTAATTTTAACTCTAGTATTATCACTTTTTGAAGCAATCAGTATAATTAGTACTTTTCAGTCTGTTTTAATAAGGAACACAATTTAAAGAAACAAAAGTATTCATTAAATGAAGCATTGAGTTTTCTCATGGAGGAAGACCGAAGAAATAATATATTGGGTTTCTTGTTAAAAAAAAAAAAAAAAAAACAAAAACCCAAAAACCCAAATGTATCATTTTGTTTGAAGAAGCCCCCCAATTTAAAAAGTGGAAAGGCAGGTCTTTACAAAAAATACAAGTTTAAATTTTGGAATGTTGTACAAGGAACTTTTTCCAAGAAACTTACCATATAAAATCACAGAATCATAGAACAGTTTGGGTTGGGAAGGACCTTGAAAATCATCAATCTTCAACCACCTTACCATGTGCAGGGACACATTCCACTACACCAGGTTGCTCAAAGCCCCATCCAACCTGACCTTGAACACTTCCAGGGATGGAGCATTCATACCTTCTCTGGGCAATCTATTCCAGGGTCTCACCACTCTCAGAGTGAATAATTTCTCCCATATATCTAAAGGGAATTTCCCCTCTTTCAGTTTGAGCCCATTACTCCCTGACCTATCACTGCAGTTCCTGATGAAGGGATGCTCTCCAGCTTCTCTGTAGGCTCCCTTCAGACACTGGAATATTGTTATGAGGTATCCACTGCCATTCTCCAGATTGAACAGCCCCAACTTTCTCAGCCTGCCTTCATAAGGGAGGTGCTCTACTCCCATTCTCAACTTCATGGTTCCACTCTTGCTGCAACTTTCTCCAAGTTCTATGTCCTTTTTATATTGGAGGACCAGAACTGTATGCAGTATTCCAGGTGGGGTCTCATGAAAGCTGAGTAGAGGGGGAATCACAAGGATCATCTCCTATTTAATTTCTTAAGGAAGGAAAAACAGAGTTTACCTAAACAGATCAGACTATTTTCATTTACACCATTCTATAAACTCTTTTACCACTATTTAAATGATCAGTAATAAAAAGTAGATCACCCTGTAACTTTACCTAGATTTTGCATACCTAGAAGATGCCTGATTTTCCTGCATATTTGGCCTTTTAAAGGTAAAAGGTCTTTGGGACAGTCTCCAAGACTTGTTCATTCATTTTATCCCAGTCTTCATATTGTAGACTAATATCCACTAATGTTAGCATGCCTGTTCCAGAACTGCTTTTAAAAAATGAAAACATACCAGCCTGGAATGTATGTTTTGTATGAAAACATACAAAAAACCTGGTTGGAAATATCATTAACAATTTCTTTGACAAAAATAAAAAAGTTCTATATTTTAATATACAAGGTCTCCCTTCCTTCTAGTGACTGTATTAGCAAAAAGCTGCATGTGCACACGAGGAGCAGATGGAAAACATGCTAGCACTGCAGTACTCCTGAAACTTTAATTTCTAGCACTGCAGTACTCCTAATACTTTAGTTTCATTATGTGCTTCTGCACATATTTTTTCACATTGTTTTTGTCAGACTTCCTCTTTCAGAAAAAAAAAAAAAGAATGAATTAGCTTATGTAATCAGCAACTTTGTGAAGAACAGATTTGCAAATTAGTTTGAATTGATGTAGCAAGGTAGGGGCTTCCATGTTTAGAGCTATTGAACCTCCCTGAAGGTAGTCAGTTCATTCCTGGAATGCATTCAAGCTTTAATAGATATTAAAGCTGAACAGGATCTATATAAGTCATCTGTCTCTGGCCTTGCCAAAATGAGTCACTATCTGTACAATAAATATAACTGATCAAGCCTAGATTTAAAAAACCCAGGTCATGAATGTTTCACTTTCTATTGAGAGAGTATTCTTCAGCTCAGTCATTCCTTGGAGTTTTTGTTAGATTTTATGTAGAACCCAAATTTTCTTCTCTTTAATGGTACTATCTCTGACTATTGCACCTTTCCTCCAGATTTGAAAAAGACTGAAATGCTCAATTCAAGAATTCACCTATGCTAATAAAATGCTAATACTAAGAATTCACCGTCAGTTTAGTCTGCTAAGTGCCTACTTCCTCTTACTCACTGCATCAAATCACACCTTCAGAGAAAAGACATTTCTTGACTGCTGGAATAGTAAATAGATCCTCCCACCAAAAACTGTTCTAGTGTTGGGGATAGGCCTCGCTTATCCTACCCAACATGTTCTCATGCAAAGATCCCAAACTGACCCAAGACTGATGATGGTTTCCACTCAATAAAGATTATAGACTGCTCATCAAATAATGCCATTTGGGTTATGACAGCCACTCTACAGCCTAACTAAAGAGTCAATACTAAAATAAGATGATAACTTATTTGCATTGCATATATTTAATGACAAAAGAAATTTGTTTTTCTTTCAATCAATGGTAATGGCCCTACAGGATATAAGAACAAAACTAGTTCTATTTAATTGTAATAAAATTTGCAAAATAATTAAATTTGAGTAGTGTATGTATAAAATATACTACAAATTTTTCACAGCATTATACCTTCTCTTCACACTGATTTTTACAAGTTTCTCTCATGAAGCAAGAATCTTTGAATCTTTTTTTTTCTTTCTACAGATTTTATGATTTTTTGGAGGCTATTTATTATTTCATTCCCTTTCCTTCATAGAAGCAAAGCCACTATTACTTCAGGTAGCCTGAAGAAGTATTTTTCTTTAAGCACTCTTCAGTTTTGTGCAGGGAAAAAATTTTTGTCTTTATGATAATACTAATACATCAGTTTGCTTTAATAACCCTAAAAATGGAGGTAAATTCATTAATAAATTGTTCATAACACATTTTAAGCCATGTAGTTTTCAATAGCAATGGTAGTGTTCCTCCAAGAATTCTTTACAACAGCATTTTTCCTACATCATCTTAATTCTAGTAACAACAGTTTCTGATTATTAAAAACTAATTTTTTTCACATAATGCAGTCTTTAGGGAGAGGCAGAAAAAGCACCAGTTGACTTTTGGAAGTTTTCTTTTCACATATCTGAAATAATAATTATTTGTTCCTTTAGTGTATATTAGTTCCAAGGAGAAGAATTCAGGGGCTTTTATTTTGATTTGGGTTTAGCTTTTTTTCAGGAGAGGGAGGAAGGTGTGGTAGTGTTGGTTTGATGGGTTTTTTCCTGGATTTCTTTTCTAGGTTGTACCAGTAGAAGCATGTAGACAAACCAAAAGAGGAATTGATCCTTAAAAAATATATATTGTACATGTGATATTGCTCAATATATGTATATAAAATATAAATACAAAATATGCTTTATTAAACTACACACACATACGTATATGTACACATATGTATATACAAATGTGTGCATGTATATTTATATATCTTGAATTTTTGTTCTCTGGTTAAATAATGTGGTATTATCTGAATATCCAGACAGACAGCTAGTATGTAGCCATTTACAAAAATGTTGTCATAGCTGCTAAAAAAATAAAACACCTTTGAAAACTGTCCCTGAAGGGATTCAACTTTGAAGATTTGTGTCATAAGAACATCCAAAGGAAGCTGAAGTAGCTTATAAAAATCATTAGGTAACCACCCATTGACCCCCAAGTAAAAGTTTATAGTCAGTATTAGTTTATAATAAGCTGGAGAATTCAATTATATTTGAAAATTCCTGTTTACATGTAGGGGAATAGACAAAAGAAACCCAGCACATCACTTTTATGGACAGATATTAACCTTCACAGATCACTGAGTATATCCAGACTCTATAATTGTGTTTGCTAAAAACAAAGACTACTAAACTTCTTTCAGATGACTCAGCAGAAATGTATTTTTTTAATGATGCTATATTGATCTTAACTGTATATCCTTCAAGAAAATCTATTTGTCAGGAAACTTTGACCTGAATTTTCAAAGGCAGCAGAAAAAACTATATTCTTTTTTTCTTCCTGGATTTAGAAAGAGATTTAGCAGTGTGTCTAGTGTTTACAAGAAAAAATAATAAAGCCAGTGATAAAGTACTATTTCAAATGTCGCTGCAGTGACTGAAAAGCGCATTCCAAGCTCCTGGAGAGTACCTTAAAAGTTTCATGAAATGTATGAGATAGTGATGTATTTTCTAAGCACATATATTTTCTGAAATAATAGAAAAAATAAGAGAGTGAAATGCAGGCTAGGAATTTTGTTTCAGTTTTCTTTTGGTTTTAGTTAGTTATGGGGGGGAAGAGTTGGTGGTTTATTTGTGGTGGCTTTTAGTTTCTTTTTACTAGAAAACATTTATCTACACTTTCCAGAAACTGGTTTGCAGAACACTTTCAAGCTTGGCACTTGTCTCCATCTTGACTTAATCTTGGACATCAGACCCTATATCCATTAATTCACAGAATTTTTTCTACTTGGATTCAGAACTTATGTCAAAGAGAAGTCACACAATCTAAGTCCCTGTTATTCGAGTTTCCAAAGGCACACCTGGTATATAAAACATGGGTATCAAACACCAACTATCAAACTCACCTAAGACACAGCAGTCACTGCCACTTTCAGGTTCTCTCTTCCTGCATTTTACAGAGCATCTACTGAGGAAGTAGCATTCAGTTCCCTCAGAATTTCAAGGCTTTAAAAGTACAGCTAACATGTTCTCACTGCAGCCAGTTAGACTAAGTGGAAACCCCTGTCCTTACTGAATTTCTACCAAAGTTAATAGAATCATAGAATCATATATGTAGGAAAAGACCTCCAGGATCATCAAATCAAATCATAAGCATGGCATTGCCAAGTCCACCACTAAACCATACCTAAGTGTCACAGCTACTTGCCTTTTAAATACTTCTAAGGACAGTGACTCAACCACTTCCCTGGAAAATCCTTCCTATCCTTAACAACCCTCTCAAGGAAGACATTTTTCCTAATATCCAATCTAAACCACACCTGGCACTACTTGAGACCCTATCCTCTTGACCTATCACTTGTTACCTGGAAAAGAGACTGAGTTCTTTCAGTTAAAGGAAAAAAAAAGAAAAAAAACCCAACAAAACAAAGAAACAAACAAACCAAAAAACAACAACAACAACAAAACAAAACAAAAAACCCCAACAAAACAAAACAAAACCCCAAGCCTTACAACATATAAAATCTCCCATGTTCATGTATTCCTTAACAGTGAGGGTCTTTACATTTAGATTTTAACACTAACAATTTTTTTCATTTACCTCTCCCAGCCTGAGGGAGAGGTCCCAGGCCCTCCCTTCAGACTGCAAGTTGCTGGGCTGTATCTATCATCTGAGGATCTGTTTGGGTCAAAACTTCTGCCCTGGCATAGACAGCTGCACCAACAGTGCTTGGAAAATGTGCCCTGAGCTGCATAACTGCCATTCCTTTGCTGTTGTTGCTAGTGGATGAGCTAGATATTTAGATGAAGTCATAAAATATTTTAGCTTACCTACATTGGTGATTTTTTTGTGGAAGAACATGGAACAATTTTTTTCTTCAATTTTTAAAACTTTTTTTGAGACCTTCCCTAGTAAATTATAATAAAAAATATTTGCAGAAGTTTAAAATGTAATGAAGATTTATGCTGGAGAAAACTCCTCCATCAAATCAATGCTTATTTAAGCTTTTCACAAAAAATATTCGTGGAGTTTCTGTTATTTTAAGGTATATCTCATAGCTCTTAAGCCAAGATTTAATCTGTACCCTGGCTCTACAATTATTCTTTGAAAAACAAATCATATATAAGTCCTGATTATTTTATTCTAACATTATTTAATGCTTAAAGACTAGAAAAGCTGTGTGATTCTTTGCAAAATTAAGGAATTATCAACATCAGTGTATCTGTATGATACAAAGGAGAAATTATACAGAGTGAAATGCATTTAATCTTATTCTATAGCTCTTAAACATAACCCAATCATTCACTAATGC
Organism: Agelaius phoeniceus; assembly: GCF_051311805.1. Classification (NCBI taxonomy): domain Eukaryota; kingdom Metazoa; phylum Chordata; class Aves; order Passeriformes; family Icteridae; genus Agelaius; species Agelaius phoeniceus. Next base: position 54,015,110 of record NC_135268.1, read on the forward strand.
TCTTTAATAAAGGACACAGGTACACTTTACTCTCTAAAGCAGCTATAGACTTCAAAAGAAGTAGCACCCAAGGTAAATTTGCTCAAACAGAGTAAGAAAAATAAGCTGAAAAAGGGGAAAAGACAGAAGGTAAAGAAGAGTACAGAATTTAAAATTATGTGTATTTCAAGCACACTCATAGAAAATATTGTGGAAAAGGCTAGAATAAAAGTGCACAAATTGCCACTGAAATTTTATTTGTATTTTATTAGACCAATGGACAAATAGTGTTATAGGTTTAAAAATATATTGAATCAAAGAAATCAATTGCATTATTAGTGCTTAAAATCTTTATAGTTTTTTAATTATTATTAGATGGGAAGCATGTGCTTTTGGAACTATGTTTTCACTGAATATGATGACAGATCACCAAGTGTCCCCAAAAAAATCAGGGAGACCATAAGGACACAGAATAAAAAGATGTGAACTTTAAATCACTCTTCAAAAAACATTCCAAACAAAGGAAAAAGAAAGAGATAATCTGGTCATTAATTACAATACAAAAATGAGATTCAAAAAAAGTTATCCAAAAAGAAAATATTTTGAAGATAAATTAATTAAAGGTACATATAACTTCAGATTGAATCCTTTAAAAAATTTTTTTGCTAGGTGACCCTGCAGATATACACAGATGAATAAATGCACATAGAAGGATAACTGTGTCCAGGGAATGAAATACCTCCTGTAGAATAGGCAAAAAGACCCCTGTAGTTCTTCAGTCTAAAAGAAAAATTAAAAAAAATAAAAAAAGAGAAAACTGAAATACCAGTTAGATAAATGCTGCAGAAAAAAGCATTTCTCTTACCAGCAACACCCAATGAAACCAACAATTGTGTTAAACCTGAGAAAACTTTTCTTAATAGAACACATGGCATGATGTGTAAGACTCAACTCTGTACAGAGGAATGATTCATTAAAGCCTAAGAAGCTTTAATGCTGTGTTCCTCAGAAAGGTGTGTGCCCTTGAACTCTCTTCATATTTACTGCTGTAAATGTAAACAATATTACCAAAGAGGATACCAATTGTTTCACCCTTTTGTATTTGATTGTTTATGCAACACTATTTGCATGTCAACATTCAGAAGTGCACCAGAATGTACATTAACTAAATTAAACTTACAAATTTAATTTAGCTGCCTACTAAAAAAAAAATCTATCAATACAAAACGAATAAAATGGTGACATGGCAGAGGTGCAGACAAAAATAACACATAACCGAAATAATAAAGCCAAAGCATCTAGAAATTTAGAAACAGCATTTGCATTTCATGGGAATCATCCTCATTTGTGGAAATGTACTTTACCAGGATCAGCCAATTTAATTTTATGTCTCTTCTTCCACTGAGGAATTTAATATTTTACTTCAGTGAAATATATTTACCAGAAACAATAGCAAAACTGTCATTTGCAGTAATGAATTCCAATTATTACATTCACTAATAATAGATTTTTCCATTGACCAGCTTTTAACTTTCTTCACAGTGTCCTGGATAACCCAAAATGTTATTGTGTTCCTGAACTATCTGTAACCCAAAATGTTATTGTCTCTTTAAGAACCAGTGGCATGGCTGAAAATGGAACTGTGAGGTAGGGAGGTGCTGCAGAGAGGTAGACTTTTCTGAAGTTCATCAAATTATTTGTTCTAATGCAAATCTGAACATGAAAATTGCAAGAAAAGCAAACAATTATGTCTTTCTGAGTGAAAATAGCCTTCTCTATTTAAGATTGATTTGAAGATCCATATGTTATGTTAACCATATGATTTTGTTTGTCCAGTATTATAAGTGGTGTTCACATAATTTCATTGAGTCTCTCTACAGTCTGAAGGGCAGGAACTCTATTAAAAAACATGTCCAGAAATGTGTTATGAAAGTGCAAGATAATTACTGAAATAGTAATTATTCAAGAAACATTACTCTGGAAGATTTAAAATTAAAATGACCTTAGTAAGAGGCCAAATGTTTGCTCATATTAATAAGTCATAAGTATGTATTTCTGAATAACCCTTCATTGTGGTAGGAATTTTTTCCCTCTTTAAACACTCTTTCTTAAATCAAAGTGAATAAAATAAAAAGAAAATCCCTCAAAAGAATGAAGCTATTATCAGTCATTGAGCTCATCAGAGTTCATTGGGGACAACAAATAATGCTATCTAATTAATTAGGTTGACAGCAAACTGTGTGACATATTTCGTATGGCTGGCTGGTTTAACATTCTAAACCCTCTTGCTTATTAGAGCTTGCATGTTTCAAATAAAAAAGGATGTTAGACATCCCATCTGCTGTGTAACAGATCTTCAGAAAAAAAAAATACACTGAAGTCTTGATAAGTTCACATCACAGTAACAAGACAAATGCAGCATCTTATCTGATATGCAATGACACAATTCCAATTGTTTCTAAAATTCTATTATTTTAATCAGGCTACATGGAAATAAACATCCCACTGTCAACATGATTCCTTGATCAAAGTCTGACGTCAGGTTAGTCAATAAAATGTCTTAGTTTGAAATACCTCTTATCTCTGAGTGAGCACAAGTAAAATTTTGAAATGGAATGCACATCCTGAGATGGCACATCTTGTTTACAAAGTGATGGTTGGCAAATAGTGATATAATACTGACTGACTACTATTGCAGAGCTGTGACTCTAATTATGTGCATATTCTGAACAAAATTTGTTAGAAAGCAATTTACTTAAAAATGCATGATTCTATTTCACGCCTGAATACACCTATGTGAAAGTACTGTACTTCTAGTATACAAAGTTTGATTGTAGCATACTTGGACTTCTGCTCCTTCCTATGTTTGCTAAATCTATTTGAAGTATACTAGAAGTACAGTAAGTGAAAGTACTGTACTTCTAGTATACTTCAAATAGATTTAGCAAACATAGGAAGGGGCAGAAGTCCAAGTATGCTACAATCAAACTTTTTTTTTCATTCTTCTTTTCAATAAAATATTTTGTAAGTAACACTTTGTTAGCAGAGATATCCATATCATACATGGCTACTGTATGCAAGTATATGTTCTTGAATTCTGATGGAATCAAATGCAGAAATTAGGTAGTAGGACTACCTAAAATTAAAGCATCCAACTGAGAGCATTGTTCAGATTCTCCCTGAACTCTGACACGCTGGAAAATCCGACTGCTTCGCTGAGGGACATATTCCAGTGACTGACTACCTCTCCTTTTCCCAATGGCCAATGTAGCTTTCCTTGAAGCAGCTGAATTCCATTTGCTTGTGTCCTGTTGCTGGATGCCAGAGGGAGGAGATAATTCCTACCCTCTGCTGACACCCTTAAAGAAGGTATAGATTGCAATGAGGTCATCCCTCAGCCTTCTCTTCTCTGTGCTGAGCAAGTCAAGTGACCTCAGCCACTCCTTCTAAGTCTTGCCCTTAAGACCTTTCACCATCTTGGTCATCCTCCTCTGGACACACTTCAATAGCTTCTAGTGCATCCTTCTTAGAGTGAAATACTTAAAACTGAAGGCTGAACTTGGGCAGTACCATTGCAGTGTAGAGAGGAACAATCACCTCCCTTCACCAGCTGGCAATCCTCTTCTTGATGCACTCCAGGACACAGCTGGCCCTTTTTGCCTTTCATTTTCCTATTCAAAATTCTTTTTTCCAAATGACAGTTAGTTTGTTAGATTTTTGCCAAATCTTGTTGATTTACCATTCAAAACATAGGGAAAATTCTCAAACTAGAATGTCTCCCATGACATATTCTCATACCTACAAGTCTAGGCGAGTTCTAGACTCACCTATTATGCATTAAGTTTATATGCCAAATGCTTGTGCAGGATTGATGTAGCAGATCTCTAAGTTAAATGTTTTGTAAACTTTACATAGAATGTTTTTTCCAGAAGGCGTTCATGTCAGGTTGCTCTATTGCTCTTTAATTTTTTTTTTTCATGTTACATTATAAACAAGAACTGATTTATTCTTAATAAGCCCTTTTAGTCAGGAACAATTTGAATGAGTATAATAAATTTGCATGAAAGTTTATGTTTTATTGTTGATGCTGTGTGAGTGAGAATAAGTTACCATACAAATAGAAATGGGCAATATTAAACATGGAAATAATAAAGTCAATATTTATCTCTGTCAAAGAGATTAATTTTGTATCACATGAACGACAAGGTAGTGTACTCTGTAATTATCATCTTAATAAAAATCAGAAGTCCATTCTATTTTTTATGGATCACACCAAAAATCTAAGAGTATATTCTAAACACATATTGAAGTCTGTTATTAATGGCACAGTGAAGAAATCTTTAAGATCCAAAGATCTTAACAAAATATAGACTGGGACTCCAGCTGATTGTGCAAAACTCACAATAAACCGTAAGGCTAGACAGGTTTAATTTTCATTATAGGTGAACAAGAAAAACTCTAGTCAAACTTAACAAAAAAATCCATCTAGAAAAATAAACACAGAATAGGTCTGTCCATACTATTGAGTTCTCTTATCCTCTAAAACAAGATTATCACAAGTGACCTGCCTTGGGAACAATCTCCAGTCTGAGCTATGTTGAGAATTAAATGCTACTAAATGGTTTTCCTTTTGCTGAGCTGTTTAAATTCTCTTGTGTGCAGATTTTAGCTTAGACATCAATTTCTCTTCTGTGGAGTCTTGCCATGTGTAAGTAAAATTTCAGTAGAGAATCCAACTCCATGGAAATCTTTGTACATGTTTAAATTTATATTAGCACAGAAATTTTTCCTTTGCAATTAACTTCATCTTTATCTCTCTTTATCAGGTCTCATGGAACTTTTGAAACAATTATTGAATTACTGAATTGCTTTATATCATGTATCCAACCTAAGAGATTCAGTTCATTTTTCAAGTAAACATTTTGCCCCTGATAGCATGAGAAACTGTAGTTTGTGTAAAAAGACTAGAATATGCAGAGACTTGCAAAAACAAGGTAAATGGTTTTCTACTGTTAACTGAGGAGAGGAGGGGGGAGTAGAGAACTAAATTTCTTTCCAGTCTGGCCATGTCCATCTTTTTCCTTAAAAAAAAAAAAAAAGTGGAAATAAAATAAAAGGTAATTGCTCCAAAACAAGATAGCTAAAACCATACTTGGTCTATTTCAAGTGTAGTAGTAAGACCAGATGTTCCAAAAATGCATGCACAGAAATAGAAGGATGATTCCTCAATCAGCTGCTGTACTGAATGTGTTCAGAGAGGAGATATACCTCTGCTACACTGGGATTTCTTTTTGTATAAACCTATTTAGTAAGGAAATTGAAAACAAAACTTTAATTCTTCCTGCTATAGCTTCTCTGAGTGCTGAAGTACTTTGAAGTGTTCCCAGCTTTCTGCCAATTTTCTTTCCAATTGTAATGCAACTGTTTGCCAGCTCCTGAAATATCCTGAAATATATATACTGAACATGTCTTCAAGGTTTTCCTTCAGATTTGTAATGACTAATGCATTTAGCTAGTTCATTAGTTCCACAGTGATAGCACTTGATACATCTAAAGGGGGTAGCTTATGTATCTTCTCTCTCCTTACCCAATTTTCTGAATGGTGCAGAGAAGTATCTGGATTAATTTTCATAGTACACTTCATAGCTTTAAGATAAATAGGCTTCAAAAAAAAAATCTTGCAGATGGAAACAGCCAGAATACAACAGCAGTATGGAAGAGGGTGATATAAAAGTTATGTGATTTACACAGACATGTACATGTAAAACCTCAGTATATCAATATTTGCAACCACAGGAGAAATCTTTTTAGCTCCCAAAGAACCTTTTTGTCTCATTGAATGAATCCAAACTTTCCATCTTAATGAAAATCAGAAGAAAAATCTAATAGGAATGGGCTAATGAGGAAATATTATTAGCCCATTTTTCAGACGATTGTCACACACAAACACACCTCCTAGTGCAAATCACTTTTGCAGTATTTTAAGCTAGTCTGTTTGCTTTTACTCAAAATTGTATTTATGGGCAAGGGAAAAGTAACTTTTCATATCAAGCTAAGAATTTATTGCTAAAATAATTGAATATTCACAGTCTTACCTGTCAAACCAGAATAAATCCTAGAAAAGAAAATGAGCAGTTATTAGGTAGCTTTATTTATATGTTAAAAAACTGAGACTTAATTTATTGACATTCTTGTCTGCTGACATGGGAATCATTGCTCAAAAGAAGATTCATCTTACATCTGACATATCAAACAGTTGTTAAACAATTAGAACTGTATCTTATGCGTCCACTGGGTTTACTTCAGGGGAAGAAGCTGCATTAGGAAGAGAAAGTTAAGCTGCTTTGAAGAAGGACCACTAAGTTGTTGGCATACAGAGGTGACATTTCAGAAATTTGAAAAAAATTATTCAGTGTAAACAACTGTATAGCAAATGACAGATAATTTTATCTATTGGATTTAAGGTTTCAGAGAAATGGAGCAATTAGAAACCTGGAGTTGACCTGACAGGAAGATGAGTAAAGTATGGGAAGCTTAAAGGTAAGAACACTACAGTTAAATTAAAATAAAATTGAGAAACTCTTCAAATTTATTAAAACAAAACAAACAAACAAACAAAAAAAACCCAAAAATAAAACCAAAAAAGGTGTGAAAATCTTACATTTGTGTACAGCACATATGTAAAGGTCTGGTTAGTGTGGTGGGTTGAACCCTGTGAACTAAGTAACAATCAGTCTAGCATGACAAAGGGTGAGAATCAAAAGGGCAAAAGCCAAGAAAGAAAAATGGATCAAGATTAAGATTTTATTAGTAAAGAAAAAAAAAAAAAAAAGAGATGCAAAGGCAGCTATTTACCACTTACCACCCACAGACTGATATCCAGCCAGTGTCTGAACAAAGGTTACCTAGGAAAAGCATCCTCAGTGTGGAGCCATATGATGTTAATTATCCTTTTAGTCAAATGGGGTCAGTCTTCACCGCTGTGTCCCTCCCAGTTTCTTGCCCCCTCAGCCTACTCACTGGAGGGAGGCAAGAGAAGAAGGCAAAACATGTAAGAGATGGAAACCCTTAGTTCAGCAATGGATAAAACACTGGTTTGTTATCAACACCATTTTGTCATAAACACAGCACTACACAGGCTGCTATAAAGAAAATTAACTGCATCCCAGACAGACCTAGAAAATTTTAAAAAAACAAATAAACAGGTTTGATTTTTTTCCTATTTTATAATAAATTAATAAATAAATATAATGGAAAACAAAGGCTTTTCTCATATGTGAAGTAGTCATTCTTGATAACCTTAGTCACATATCTGCATTTCATGACTGGATGGATTCCTTGTGCTCTCTAGTAAAGGCAAGATGTGATTAGATGTAGCTTTTATGTCAATTTATTTATTTAACATTGTGGGTTTTATCCTAAATATAATGAAGCTAAAATATTAACTTGATGTCCCAAAGAAAAATATTTTATTCCAGCCAAAGCAGAACATGGCCAAATGTTGCATTAGATACCATCTGTATCAACATATTGTCAGCCAGGTGCAAATGCTTAGCTGGCAAACCTGGCAGTCCACCTTCTAGTTTTGTTTAAACAAATGGGTTTCTGTTCCTCTGGGATCCTTCCTCTGCTTAATGAAACTCTTGGCATTTAATCTTTCCAAAACTTATAAAATGGTATTTCTTTGCTTCTATGCATTCATACTGGTGCATTTCCTGAAGGTGTTCAAATAACATTAAAAGACTCACCCAACTCGCAAACACGTCTAGTCAGAGTTAGTAAGTTTTATGGAGCAATCCTTGCAAATGGCAACGAGTAGCTAAAATTCAACACATATCTTTGAAAAACAACAGCAGAAAAAAGTATACTATTTTTTATTTTATAATGTACCTGAATTGAACACATTTACTCTGTAATCTGATGACAATAATTATGTCCTTCTGTTTATGTAAATTGTTGAACTCAAAAGTCCTGCTACAAACAAACAGGAAAACACCTCATGTGAAACCAATAATTTACTGTTAGTCCAGTTAAAGTTTCAACAGCTTTATAGTCTGACTGATCAGTATAGTTACCAATATTGTACATTCACAGTCCAACCAACACAGCTGCACCTCGATAAACCAGTTTGAAATATTGCACAAAGGCTTCCCAAGTGTCTGCTGCACTTCTGGGCGCTGTTATGCAAACACTGCCCATGTGCAGCTCCTGAGACTGTTTGCTGGGCAGGCTTGAGAAGGTTTTGCTGCATCACCCTGAAATCCTTCCAGGCAAGCTGTGACATCACTAACAAGGAGGATTTCTTCCTTCCTTTAGAGCAAGGTGGACATCTAGCCACTTTATTCCTTTTCAGTCTTGGAATCAATTCACATTAGTTTTCCCAAATTTTCTTAGCACAGTCTGCCTATATATCCTTTCCTTTCATGGACTTCCAATTATTTGGTGTTTCTATTCTCTGTCTAGTAGCAAAACTTAGTGAAAGTGGAGAAAGTTATTTCTAGAGAAATATTTCTGAAATATCAATCTCATCTTCCTGAAAGCAGTCTTTGATGTAACTAAAAAACTCACCAAAAAATTTCAAATGTCTTATAATATACAATAGTATATGTTGTCTGTATTAAAAATTCTGTAGTTCTAAAATTACATATTCATATTCTGTGTTTAAGATAAAGAATATTTTTAAGGATAATTAGTATATTAAATTTTTTAATGTGTAAATATTTATATATAAATAGAAAAAAAAAGAATACCCTGAATAAAGAAAATTCCCCTTACTGCAAAGTGTGTACATATACATATTTGTTTATACTTTCTTAAAAACTATACCTGACATAGGTTATGTACCATGCAGAGATTTGTCCAGTTTCTCAACCATGCACAGTTCCTCTGGAAATTTCTGGAAAACATATTTTTAACTTTGTATACAAACCCTAAAAGTGGTTTAAATGTGATAGTAATAAAAAAGAAAGCAAATAAATATATAAACATTTCAGAGGCTCAAACAGAGTCTTAAAAAATTACTATTCTAGTCCCTTAATTCACATGTATGGCACAAATAAGTGTAAATAAGGACTATCAGAGAATTAATTAAAAAAATCTAATCAACCAAAGGTTTTCAATTACATGTCTGATAAAGTGTTAGGTTTTGGTATTGTTTGCATCCAGCCACTGAAATATAAGGAAGATCATATTTTAATCATAATCATTGCTACATATCAACCTTGTTGGTTAACATATCTAAAAGCTAATTTTTTAAAATAAATTTCAAATCTTTCTCATGTACACACACCATTTTCAAAATTTAAGTTGCAATATGGCTTAGATCCAGCCCCATATTTTTCTCCATTGAGAAAATTTTTCACTGATTTTAAGTTATATTTTACACATCATACTAAGTTTTATACTAAATATACATTATATTCTATGCAATTTCAAGAGATACATGCTTTATGGATCACAAAAATTTTCTTATGTGCATTTATGTATATATATGTGTATATGTATGTGTGTGTTTATATATATAAATATATATATATGTAAAATATTAACCAAGAATATTTCAGTAAAATGAGGAGTTTTTCCAAGAGAACTGTATAGTCACACTGATTTGAAAAGAAAACTCTGTAGAACTGTGTGTTATTGTGTGTTCTCTTCATTCTTACAGTAAAGAAATCATAGATTTGTTTAAGGCTGGTTTAGTTACCAATTTTTGTTTTTGGAAGATCCTACCACAGACCAGGAAAAAATTGCATCTTAGTTTGCCCCTTCTAAGATCACCAGTTATATTTATGATTAACAGATTTTCTTTGGGAGAAAGACACAGAAATCTATAAACAAAAATTTCATTTTTATGCAAAAGTAACATTCACCTGCTTGCTACCCCACTAGTGGGATTAGGGAGATAATCATAAGGGTAAAAAGATAAAGAACTTCTGGGTTGAGATATAGATAGTTTAATAGGAAAAGCAAAAGCCACAAGAAAAAGCAAAGCAAAGAAAAAATTAATTCCCTGCTTCCATTGGGAAAGCAGGATTTCAGCCATCCCCAAAGAATGGGCACCATCATAGGTAGCTGTGATTTGGGAAGACCTACACCATCACTTTAACTGTCCCTTCTTCCCCCCCCTTTATACACTGAGCATGATGTTACATGGTCTGGAATATCCCTTGGGTCCGTTTGGGTCACCTGTCCTGGCTGTGTCTCCTCCCAGCCTCCCACGTACCCCATCTTCCTTTCCAGAGAGGCAGTACAAAGAGCAGAAAAGGCCTTGGCTCTGTGTAAATCCTGCTCAGCAGAAAAAAAACATATCTATAGTGTCAACACTGTGTTTGGCACAAATCCAAAACACAGAACCATACCAGCCACTGTGAAAGAAATTACCTCTACCACAGCTGAAACCAGCACGATTTAATTCAGCAGAAAGGAAAAAAAAGAAACAAACAAACAAACAAACATACAAAACCAAAAATGTCCCCCACCTTGTCAAATAAACAAGCTCAACTGAAATATGATATAGCTTTCTTTTCAAAAGTAATGACATATAACTCTATTTCTCTTGCTAACATAATGAAACTGAAAAAGATAAGAGTAAGAAAAGATAACAGCATCCAAAGGATGAAAAATTGGTTTCTTGTACTGACTCCAGCATAAAAAGAAAGACTTCACATCTCTTCATCATCAGAGAAGAGAAACAGCAAAAGGCACAAATGTATGTCATGTGGGCTGTGTCCATGCAAACAAGAACAGACACAAGTTTTCTGCTGCAAAGGTAGTTCTAACCACATATAAAATACGGTTTCATAAGATAAAGCAAAGACTCTAAAACATATTTATACATAATGGCTTTCTAACAATACATTAAACAGTAATTCTACACTCTAATAATCCTTGACAAGAGCCAAATATTTTCATGGATCCCACTTTGCATCTCCATATAAACTTTATGTTGTTTCTACTTAAAATCTTATATCAGAAGACAGAAGTGGTGACAGCTGAATACAAATTCGGAGTACTGAAAGCTGTCACTGGAAAAGTCATGGGAAATGCTACCACAAATCAAGTACATTTGGGTATGCACAAAATAAATGAATGTAAGTTTCTAACGCAAGTTTTAGGAAAAAATATAGCTCAGAACTAAAAATTCTGTCTGTTCAAATATCACTGAAACTGAGGTAAACTAAATTATCTGTAAATGAAAACCCAATGGAATTGGCAGAATTCACTCTGTAGCGTTCTAATTCAACCACTGTGAATGCCAGGTAGGTGTAAGTGCCATTGACCTCACACAAGTATCAAACATCACATCTTCTTCTAAACCATGTATCCTACTGCAACTATTCAAAACAGGCTGGTGGAACCATAAGATTTCTCTGGTAGACACTAATCACCTAAAAAAAGCAAAAAGCAGCCACAGCCACAGTGATGGATGTGAAATTATCTGAACATTTTTGTCTGAACCCTATGATAAGTTTCAATGCTGTAAGAACAGTCTCTTCCAGAGGATTTGTATTTTCTAACATATCTGTTTTTCAAGTAGCATTTACACAAGTGCATAGTTAAAATTTGTGTAGTTACACAGCATTCAGTTATTTGAGATAACAAAGAGGTTTGTTTTTGTTCTTGTTTTAAACAAGGAAATATGAATTAATTGAAACCAAGATTCTTTAAGCTAGCATGGCAATTCCCAGAAAACCATTATAAGGATGTAGCAGATGTTATTTTCCTTTCAAAATCAAGGAAAAATACACTGTATCAGGCTCAAAATGTCCTGATGCTGTGATAAGGATGTTTATACTTAGTATGATATTCCAATATTCAAGTGTAAGTTTAGCAAAAGTAAGCTACTTCATTTGAGGATATAAAAATTCAGTCTGCTTCTGAAAATGCTTATAGTAAAATTTTGGTTTTCTTCACTGATGCAAGATACAGTTCTCTAAAACCTTCAAGGAGATTTCAACTCCCTTTGAAAAAGAACAGTTTAAGAACTGCTAACTATTGTATTTTTAATCTGGAAGTAATTTTCTTATTGTGGAAGAATCTCATTGCTGTAAAATATCAGCAACACAAAAATACTGCATACCAAAGCATTTCATAATTTCTGCTTCTCATTTCACAGGAATCTGACAACCACAAAGAATGGGGGGGGGGGGGGGGGGGGGGGGGGCGGAATAGCCAGGCTATTTTAAATTACTTCTATGAGCTAGAATTAATTTTATCTGAGCTAGAGTTGAAGATCTGAATATCAAATAATATAAATGTTACTAGGCAGACAAGTAGGGTGTGGAAACCCAGAGCATCACGAATAATTCTCTTTCTGCTCTGGGGTGTCCTGACCCCCAGCGAAGCACTGACTTTGACCCTTATTTATGGAGAAACATTCCTAGACTTCAAGATAGACTAGAATCCACAGAAGTGTGAAATAGATTATAGAGAGTAGTGTAAGTGTGTCACTTGGTGAGAAATTTAGGTTTTGAGATTTTTAGTATGTTGTGGATGGAAGCAGGATGGAGGGCACAGGGTGTCATCCTGGGTTTCTTCTTCATGCTGCTTCTTCCTTCTTCTTCAGGGGTTTGGGCAGAAAAGTCTGCACTGGGGGCTCTTTGGTATCAGTTATTGGGTTAAAAGGGAAAACAATCTAGGTGTCAGTTCTTAATTGGGTAGTTTAGTCTTAAAAGACCTTGTAACAAGAGATTGTTAGCCATTTTGTGCCTTCTAATGAAAAGCTACCAAACTCACATTTGTGGGACTGTATTACTGATAAGAAATAATAAACACCTGAGTCCGAACATGAACTAAATACTGCCTCAAGTGCCTTCAATCCAGACCCAGAGAAACCAACAACTGGTACCTCCACAGTAGGGAGTAGAGTTTGTATCAGTAAAAAGCTTCCCCCATCAACTCCTGCCCCACTTGGACATGCACTATCTGCTGACACCTTCCCAGTGGCCACGAGGCCACGCTCTGACCAGCTGGCCCTGGCAGCTGCCTGCCTCTGACACCCCGTGGGTCTGCCTTCTTCATGCCACATTCCATGCCCAGGTAACCGCGTTCATTCAGCCTCTTTCTCAGAAGGTCTTTCAAACCAGGTGTCAGCCCAAACCACCAGCCAGGCTGGTTCTTAATGATAGATCTTCTGTGATCTACCTTTCCAGCAGTTTCAGTTTTAACTCTTTGGTGAATTCTTGACTTGCGGCTCACACAAAGGCACCTTATTCTCTGTTCTTGTTTGCATCCTCCCCTTCACCCTGGCTCTCCATACTTAGCCCATTTGCAATGAACTCAGCTCCTGGCCAAAGTGATACCATGATACTTCTGGGTCAATTACTGATTTATGAGTCTGATGTCAAGGGACTCTATCTGACTTCAAAAATTTAGTATGAGACTGAATTTGTTCCTCCTTAATATCTCATATGTTTACATATATTTGCCCACAATCACCAAATAGTATTGAACTATAAATAAATGCTTAAAAATTGGGTAAAATAACTGAATAATCTATTTGTTTCAGGTATCATTTTTTTCCCATAGAGACTTCTTTAAAGAAGTTTCACTTCCAGAAGTGATACTGCAAAATAGGAATAAATATGTGGCTATATTTATCAATTGAGAATTATTTCCAAATCAAATGTAATAGTTACAAACAGAAAGATAATGGAATCTTCATTTGCAGTTCTGCACTTATTCTGAGGTCTGACAATGCATATGTATTGTTCCTTTTTTTTGTCTACTTTTTTTGCCTACTGTTTTCACTAGCAAGAGATGAAAGTCAGTAGAGGCTCTCAGCTGTCTATGCCCAATATGCTGTAGCAGCTTGTTTTCTGCCAAAGTTTTTGATTAGAAGAAAACAGAACTGAGCTCCTTATCTCTCTTTGCTGTGGTATGGCATGCCAGGCAATAAAAAATGGTTTAGCTTCTTATTCAAGTGGCAGATAATTATAGTTCATCCTGAATGCATGCATGGGGACTGATTCTCAACTGCACCCAGAGAATACAAGGTGACTGAACATGCCAAGTGTAGGCCTAATGTCTAACAGGAAAAGGAATACTTTAGTATTTCTCCAGCTTACTGCAATTACTTGTTGTAAACAGGTAAAAGTACAATTTGGAAGTGGGTACTGTCCAGCAGTATATTGAACAGATGATCTTCAGCTCCATGAGGTTGAAATCTGTGTTTTTACTAAAGTGTTGTTTCTAAAGAATATCCTCTGGAAGGATATTGTCCTAAAGGACAGATTACAAAAGTGACACAGCCAGTGCTGTCCACAGACCTGTCTGCCTACAAATAGTTTTCTGGCTGCACTCCAATCATGATCCACAAAGAATAGAATTGCTTGGAGACAAAAAAATATTTTGCATATGCTTATTTTCCAGATGAAGATGTATAAGACTGACTAAGTAGACACAGAAAGAAAAGTACATTAAAACTATATTCTGTACTACAGCTCCTGTATTAGGGCCTGAAGGACTGTAGAATTTAATGATTATATACTAAATGCTTTTCTGTATACATAGAAACTGACAGGAGAGCATGATGCCAAACTATTAGGTTCTATATCAAGGAGAGGATGTTCCCCTTTCCTTTAAAGGTGCAAACATAACGTATTTTCCATAGTTTCTGTCCTTGAAAGCAGAGTGGCTTCCTTCATATGCAGTCCAGAAACTCTGCAATTTCTTGTTGCCTGAAAAACACTTTACACCATGTTTTATTCAATAGAACTTACTTTACAGAATGGGAAATAGCATGCAAATAATCATGTATCTGAGGCTGTATCGTGGTTTTATCATTACGAGGCATGGTGTACTCCCACAGAATTTTTGTTTTGATTCATAGCCTAAGTGAGATGAGTGTGTTCTGTTTACTGCATATCATTGTGCAGAGCTTCAAGATATTTTCTGAAATGAAAAATGTTGCATAGAGTAAATATGGATAACTTATTCAAAATAATTTCTTATTTAAATTAAACATACTCTGTTTTCTTAGGAGCAGAAACAAATATTTATGTTAGGTTAAATCTGGTGGTTTTCCTATGCAGCAAATCCAATTCCAATCCAAATCTTTTGGTGCCAGACCATTTTGCAATCTGGATGTCATGAATACATTGTTTGACATGCAATCATTGTTATGACTGTTTTTTTTATGTTTGACCCAGGTTTTGGTGATACTGAATACTCTCAAAGAATAAGGAAAACACCAAAGAAAATGGAACATAGAGTAAAAATAAAACATACCATTCCTTTCTCAAGGGCTTTCTCAAGTGCCATCACTTGGTGTTCTGGGATTTAAGAACTGATTTTGTGAAGAAGGAATAAGAAATCAAGTTTATTCTTTGTACCCACTCAAGGCAAAAAATGCATAGGCAAAAAAATAATAACATAATTACATGTTTATCATACAATTTAGTGTATATTGTCATTTGTAAGTAGAGAAGCACTTCTACCTGCAGGTGGGATTTGTACATGCCTGTTGGGTTGCCAGTGATTACCAAATCACTCTCACTCACAGTTAATAAAGTATGCAAGGATGGAAGGTCTTCATAACTTCTCTGGGTTGTTTGAATTCATAGTTTGGGAATTATTTCAACTATTGGCTCTTGTAGGAGACTAGAAAACAGTGAAGACTTTCTAAACCTAATTTTATCTTCTATGTAACTATTAAAAACGTAATTTCTGTTATACCAGACCCATACAGATTAAAACGTAATTTCTGTTATACCAGACCCTCTCAGCGCTTCACAGCATAATTAATGGGGCTACACTATGACACATTATATTAAACTACTGTAAAGCACATTTTCCAGAAGACATTTATAGACAGAATATAATGGTTTATTCTCTAAGAACTTTTTAGTGAGGTTTTTTATTTTGTTTTTTAGATAGGACAGTTAGGTATTAATTAGATCATAGTGCTTGTATCCTCCATGTTTTTCTCAGTTCCAAATCTAATTCTATGCAAGCTAAGTTATTCACTAGCAAGAACAAAATCAAAAGTTTAATGCCAAATATTAAGCTTAGTGTACTATTTTTCCTCATTTATTATTGTAGGATATTTTAACACTAAAGAAATCAATGGGAATTTAGAAATTTATGTCATTGGGAGTAGGTATCATTTGGAACTCTTGATCAACCAGCTGATGGGGTTTTTGAATTTTTTTCACTATTTTGACAAGAAAATGTAGGAGTACCCTTCGCTAATTGGTTTAACAAAGTTCATAAGACTATAGTGTGTCACTTTAATTATAGTTTTTTAAGTGCTAAAGCTAAGCTTTTTTGTCGTTTCAATAGAAATAAACTCTGTTTAGGCATTGGTCCATTAAGAAGTGTAACAGATCCAAAAGAAGAGTAATCGGGTATTTTAAAGAGGCATAAAAGCTTCATGCAGTGAATACAAAGTTCTGGATAAAATCTGAATCACAATATAGGCAATACAGAAGCACCTAGGTACACTATTAATTATTATTCCAATTTGGTCATCTGAGATTTGGAAAAATTAAGTTTCATATAAGAAAAAAAAGGGAAATTATTCAAATAGATCAATTAGCAAAATGGAAAGGGTAAAAATACAAGCTGTCTGTTGACCTTCCATACATTACTCAGCATATTATTATAACTATAATTTGCTTCTTATGTATGGAATAGAATTCTAGAATAAAATCCTGGACAAGAAACATGAACTGCAGAAGTACAAATTCCTTAAATGAAGCAAATTCCAGACCTATTCTTGTACATATTCACCTACTTGGAAATCTTACCCTTCCCTAAGTGAGTTCAGGTTTAAGAAAATAAAAGACTGAGGAGGAGGGAGGGGAAGCAACTAATTCTACACAAAAAAACCATACTAACTGGAGGTCAAACATTTGTCAGACTTCTGCTAAATTAAATTTTGTCCAATTTAAGAGGAAAAAACATATTTTTTAAGTTGAGTCATGTTTATTATCATAAAAATTAAGGTAATTTCTACACATACCAAGGATACATGCTATAATAACGTAGAAACCCCATTCAGCTGTAATAGGGGTGTGTGAGTGTACTGGTCCCAGTGACTACTATTTTTTTAATTCTTTAGTTAAAATTTTTAGTCCCTCTTTATGCTCAATTTCCTCACTCAGGGTTTGCCCTTCTTTACTTGGTCCCAGTTTTTTCATATGGAATTTCAATTTCTGCATTATTTACTGCTTGCCATATTGCTGCTGCCTCTCCCCCCAGTTTCTCAGGGGAAGTTTCTCCAATGAGAATATCATCCATATATTTTGTCACAGTTTCACATCTTGGGGGAGTGAGTCTCTCTGCAAAAGTTCAGCAAGTGCGGCATGAACAATTATAGGTGAATATTTATATCTCTGTGGGAGTTTGCTAAAGGTGAAATGTATTCCCTCCCAAATGAAAGGAAACTTCTCTTTATCCTCCTCCTTCAAGGGAACCATAAAAAATATATTTTTTATATCTAGCATTACCATCAAGGAGTGTGCAGCTGCTTTCAAAGTAGCAGTTATATTTGCAATGTTTGGTACAGCAGCTGTTAGCATGGCTGTACTAGCGCTCAGATACTAATAATCAATTGTTAAATACCACCTCCTGTCTGCTTTCCCAGCTGGTCAGACAGCTGAGTTATATGGGGAGTGAGTTCTGGAGATTATTTGTTGTTTCCCAATCATGACTTCAGAAATTCCATTTTGTGCCACCACAGAAATCATTAGTAATTTTTCCATGAGGGAGTGCAAGCATTGGCTACAGTTGTTGTTGCCTTAAGTTCTAGCTTTCATATTGTCCAGATTCTGTACTGCCTTTGTGTGTAACTCTGAACTTCAGAGTAAGTGTTAGTAAGTTCTCTTCACAGTTCAGTCGGACAAAACAATCCTTTTCCAGCCTGAGAACCAAGGACACCATTACAGTCTCAGGCCCAAAAAGCGTAAACTATGGAAAACTGAAAAAGTAATCTGGGAGGCTGGGACTTCATAACCCGAAGCTGCAACTGGACAATTAACCCCAATATGTAAATGGACCAAAACTTATAAAAGTGTGAAAACTCTTAGCCAGTTGTCCATCCTGCGTCCATCTTGGGCAGAGCCACGGCCAGGCTCTTGCACTTCCCAGGGTGTATCCTTTTAAGGCCTTTTAAAAAATACCTACTTTATTCCCTTAACTCTGTCTAGTCTCTGTTCCAGATCAGCCTCTCAAGGCATCATCATTAGTACATACATTGTAGACTGAGTTTCTACCAAAACTGGGATTGAGGGGATTGATGTCTGAACCTAAGGACCAAACATCAGCATTTGGCAGGGACATCCGTTTAAAACGTCGAAACCTAAGATATTTGCATTAGGATCTTTAATTAAAATCTATGGGCTATTATCACCACTCAATAAGCCTCCACTTGCCAACAGAGAGGCCTAATTGCCTTCTAGGTGTTGTTTTTTATTTTTTTTTTAATTTGTGCTCTGTAATTCCTCCTTAAGGGGAGGGAGAGGTTGTATCCCTTTTTGGAGACTGATGCCAGAGGAATTGAAATATGCTTCTTCCTTTCACTGTTATCTCATTTCTGGAGCAGCTATTACATTCTCAAAACATCATCCAACCTGACCAAGAACCATTCCAGTCATAGGACATCTGACACCTCTCTGCAACTTGTTCCAGTGTTTTACCACCCTCACTGAAAAAAAAAAAATGTCTTTCTTATGTCTAATCTAAATCTACCCTCTTTTAAACTGTTCTTACTAGCCCCCTTCAAGTATCAAAACATTCCAAATACCATGTCCCCAGGGCTTTCTCTTCTCCAGGTTCTGATGGTCCCATCCAGCAGCCCTCCACCCTAATGGGCCCATGTCTTTCCTGTACCCTGATGTCCAGAGCTGGACTCAGCACTCCGGGTGGGGTCTCACCAGAAGAGAGTAGAGTGGAGGAATCACCTCCCTCACCCTTCTGGCCAAGCTTCTTAAGACCTGCATCCTTAAGACCAGGATGCAATTGTCTTTCTGGGCTGCAAGGGCACATTGTCTGCTCGTGCTCAGCCCAGCATCCCCAATTCCTTCCTGGCAGAGCTGATAGCAATCCCTTAATCCCCTAGCCAGTATTAATATCAGGAATTGCCAAACCAGCTAAAGGACTTCACACTTGCCTTTGTTGAACCTCATGGGATTCACATGGGACCACTTCTTGACCTTGTGAAGTGCATTGCATTTGCCCCAGAGAATTCTTACACTCCTAAGGGAAAGATTATTTGAATTTCTCCGTGTGGTAACAGGGTTAATTCTATATTAGGTGTTATTTGCAAAACTAGAAACTTCAGTCTCTAACAAAAAAAAAATTTCAGAAAGTGTAGTGATAATGTCTTTACAAATTTGATTTCAAACAATGATTTTTACTAAATAGACATTTTCTTCTAGTATTATCATCTGTATTTTTCTTTCCTACAAATACACGAAGAGTAATTCTTGAAAGAAGTAGATGATATGTTGATTAGAATTCAGTGACTTCTTTCTTTCCCTTTTATGATCTTCAAATATTTGTCAGCATAGTCACTGTAAAGTCTCAGGAATAACTGCTTTAAAGAAGTCAGTGTTTCTTATTTCTTATATTCTAAGGTTTTCCAAAGCTACCAGGACTCAGAAATATGCTTTCTGTATGAGTGACACAAAAAACTAGATGAAGTACAAACCTAGATCTAAAGGGTTTCAGACCTGGTAATGTTGTAAAATGAATTTATCTGCTCAGGCAGTTTCCATTACTGGGATAAAAAGTATAATTATTTTAACAGAGATCAAAATTTTCTTAGCATTATGTATATTATTAAAGGAGTTAGTTTTAAGCTGATTTGATTTATTTTTTGAGAACATGCATTTAGGAAAAATTGAGGTCTCTTCAAGAATGCAGGGCTATGAAACAAGAACCTCAGTTCTACTGGTTGAAAGAAATTCTTCTGTTAAAAAAATCTATTTTTATATGTCTTGTATTTTATTATCACTTCTTTAGACTATGTCATGTTGTAAAACATAAGTATACCTGTGTGAAATTTACACATTATGACTTAAATGCTAGTGCTTTTTGCACTCAGATGCTATGGCAATATAAATATGTTCAGAGAATGAATGAGATCTGCTGCCAAAGATACTAAAGGTCATCTTGTCCAAGCCACCACTCAAAGAGGGGACTAATTTAGGTCAGGCTGTCTATCACCCCAAGGCCGTGGTTTCCACAGTGTTGCTGGGCAGCCTGTGTTTGACACTCCTAATTGTGGTAGGCATTCTTTCAAATCTTCCAGGTTTTTGCCCCTCATGCTTTTGATGGACACCTCTGAGTCTGTTTCCACCTTCAACAGGAAGCATCTTTAGTAGAGCATTTTAAACAAAGTAATAAATAACACTTTTTTGTTTAATGACGTAAATTGGACTGATGAAACATTAATTAAGAAAACAAAATATTTCGTCAATGAAGAGATTAATATATCATCATACTGTCTTTTCTTTCTTCTAAGCTGAAGTCAGAGATTAACCAGAAGTGTGTAGGAGGGGGGCTTGCAGGGCATTATCTCTCTGGAGTGAGGAGCTGTTGTCTGCATCTATCATTAGGTGCATGGTCAGTATCAGTACAGAAAATGTAAATGTCAGACCCTCCATAACAGGAATTCCGTATATCATGCCCAAGCATGGTCCTGACAGCCAAGGATATGGCATATGAAAGGGAAGAGCCCTCCATGGAGAAGTGTAATTTTGTGTTGCAGGGAGAATAAATATTTCTCATTTGTAGAAGAGTGCTCTACTACTCTCCCATTATAAGTACATACATTTATAAATTATGTATTTTCCATTTTAAAGGTAGATGTGTTTAATAAAGTATATTTTAAAAATATATGAACCAAGACAGAAATAACATTCATTGCCCACTTAGCATCCTCTGGCATATGTAAACTCAAATGCCTTGTCAAACTAATTTCTCAGACACAAAGTGCTGAGCCTACCAAAGGGAAAAAAATAAGAAAGGTATTTTAAGGTTTTTTGTTTACTTGTGAGGGGAGCAGTGAGGAATCTTTTTCTGCATATGTGATTTTTCATCCATATTTCAATCTCTAGTACAATCTGTCTCTAACCAATGAGCATTTCTCTCCTACATTATTACAGCAGTATTGGCATCTCTTTCACATATAATCCCTTGAACCATTTTTGATGGCAGTTCAAAGTCCTTGGTCCTATGCAAGTTCTTAATAAAAAGAAATTTTAAAGACAAATGGATGGTAGTGATATAATACTGATGGGTTACAACTTGGTCAAATTATAACTTGGTAATAGACTCAAATGTCTGAGGAAAGCTAAAGAAAAAAGGTCAAAACCCCTGCAAATAAAAAGTATATGCACCTACTGTAAGGAAGTGGTGGCAATGTGGGGTCAGTCTGTTCTCTCATGTAACAAGTATTAGGATGAGAGGAAATGGCCTCAAGTTGCCCCAAGATAGGTTTAGAATAGATATAAAGGAAGATGTCTTCCCTGAAAAGGTTGTCAACACTGGAAGAATTTTCCAGGGAAGTGGTTGAGTCACAAACCCTAGAAGTATTTAAAAGACATGTTCATGGCTTAGCAGTAGACTTTGAAGTCCTAGGGTACAGGTTGAACATAATGATCTTGACCTAAACAATTCTATGATTCTATAAGGCTTTAATATAGACATCTGAAATTCATGAATTCTCACATTTGAGTCTATAGACCTGTACATCCATTCCTGTGGTAGGTTAGGCGCGATTCCCGAACAGCAGCAGCTGCGTGCTGCGTGTCCCTGCTGCTGGCCAAACAAAATGACCCCGGCCTGTGGCAGTGCATTCACTGTTTTTTTGTGCTAAAGCTCCTCCCACAGCCCGGTTCCCTGGGCATCTTCCCCCGGGCGCAGGGGATCTGCCCCGCCGGCAGGGGGGTCGCTGGCAGCCCGGCCGCGGCCGCTCTCTCTGCCCCGCTCGGCTGCCAGGCGGAGCCCGCCGGGGACAGCGCTCCCAGCACGGGCACAGCCCCTGCAGCCATCCTGCACCGCATGGGCTACACGTGCTGCGGCATAAAGAAAAATCAGATTGGTCCCTCTTACTGTCTTAGAAAAATGATAACATGTAGAGAAAAAAAAAATCCATATTTTAAAGTGTTTTGATATGTTATGCTGTATCTGTTGTTCACAGGAATGGGCTGAGAGGAAATACGGGTTGTTTTCTTCCCCATGTGTCGTCCTGAAGGAGCCTAGGCCTTCTAAATTGTGAGTAAACATAGGAAGTATTCTTTGGTCTGCATGACTGAATGAAGCTGCAGGTTTCACAGCATCAGAACAATTCAGTCAAACAAGTCAGTGGCAATATCTCGAAAACCTGCAAGTTTTATTTTGGTTAGCTTGTTTGTTGAAAGAAAGTTGATTTAAGTTTTACATCTAAAAGCAGAGTCTTGCCACAACCTTTCAATAAATAAATTTACTGCAGACAGCTTTCTTTCGGACACAACTGATTTTACAGATGATCATAAAATGTCTATGAGAGACTGCAGTAATGGAAAATAGAACTGCCTGACAGAACACTAATACCGTAGTTGTTCATAAATAAGAGTCCATGATTAAAATACTGTGGGGGAAATGAACACCATTACATTAAACTAGGAGTGTTACCAGAACTCATCTGTATCCTTCATTTCTCACATGCATCTTCTGTTTTTATTCCTTCTAACGATCTTGGATTCTTTCACTTCAGCTTCTAAGTGAGTCTTGTTTTTTCTAAATGAGAGGGTCCACCATTCATATATTTTTAAAATCATCTAATGATATTTTGAAAGAAAATTAAGTAATTTGTAAAGATTTTAAAGAAAAAATATTTTTGTAATTTTATTGAAGTACATATGTACATATTGACTGCATTTATATGATTTTTTTTGTACTTTCACTGTCTAATAATAGAAGATATTGGAAGTAAATTGTTTGATCTGATGCTTGCTAAAATATTTTCTTACTATACATATTCAGCATAAATATACATAAAGAAAAGCATCACAAAGTAAACTATTTTAACATTTCTCAGATACATGAAAGAAGCAATTTTTTTCATTTTCATATTAATTTTTTTATCTATTATAAAAATTTTTGTATTAAGCATACTGAAACAGTGTAGTAGAAAAGTTATGCTGTACATTAATTCAAGCAAAAGACAGATGAAACAAAATATTTACTATGCTTATGCTCCTGCCAAGCTTAATTATTGCTTAATTTGAACTACTATATTCAATAGTAGTTATAAAATAAATAACTATTTTATATATAATAATACCAAGTATTATATTTATATATACAAATATTCAATAAATATAGATTTAAATATGCAATATCTATGATATCTCTTTTGCAAAATAGTTATAAATATGAAGAAAGAAAATAAAACATCTGAATTTTTGTTGCAAGTTTTGTTGCCACTTCCTATTAATCCTTAGTGTATTTTAATCTATGTTTTTAAATTACAAAATTCAAAATATTTATGGGTTTAAAAAAAAAGAATTTCAAGACTCTTTTATTAAGAAAAATGGTCATTTAATCTCTATCTTTTTATTAATCAGCAGAAACAAAGGAAATGGGAAAAACTGTATTGGAGTAAGACAGGACAAAAATTATCATAGAGGGTTATTTTTTTTTTTTTTGTGTTTTGGGGATGTTTTTTTGAGTGTGGGTTTTGGGTTTTTTTGTTTGTTTACTTGGGTTTTGTTTTTTTGTTTGTTTTTGATAGATAGATGTCCAGTATACTTTTTGGATTATATTTATGACTAGATTTTTTTTCTGATTGAAATACCTTTTTTCATTCCACGTTTTCAATGCATATGACAACCTGGATGCTAAAGACACCTGCTTCCTTTATTTTCCTTACAAACAGCTGCATTTTAGTCATTAATGTCAGTGGGAAATGGATCCTCCTTAAGAGCAAGTGAAGGAACAAATGATTATTGATGACTCAGTGCCATTGTGGATTATTGCTTGGTTTTTAAATGACAATAATTCATTTAACTAAAAAGAAATGGTAATGAGCTTGTGTTTTATCTTTTATGTTTCTATTTTGTCTAACATTGAACCTCTGGAAACAAAAACATCATAAAAAAAGCTGGGTCGGGAGGAAAAAAATTCATCATTGAAAAGAAATAATTCAGATTCAAATATGTCCTAAAATAAGTATTAAACTGCTTAGTCCTTTTCTGAAGATGGTATCCATGTTGTTGCTAAATTGCACTGTCAGCTTGTGGGAAGCCTGGTTTGGTTGTCTTGAGAACAGGCAGCCAGGAGCTCTGCGAGTTTGCCGGCAAGAGATCTATTATAGAATGGAGTTGTAGAAACCCAAGCTTGACACATCTTGGTGTGATATTCCCTGTACTTACCATTGATTCATTTCTACTCAGCATGAATTTTCAAATGCATAGAGTGAATGTTCAAGCTAATTTTGACCAAAGTTTTGATAGTGTTTCACCAAGACATACTCAGACATTCCTTTATTCTGTTTATTCATCTGCTTCAAATTCTTCCAGAGAATGGTAGAGGGAATTCTTTTATTTTCTCCAGTTTTTAAATATCTTCAGATACCAGAAGGATGGAATTCACCTGTGCAAGACAAATTACACAGTGTCTTACTCCCCTTCTTTTGACAGACTTTCATTTCAATTTTATGTCCTTATGATTCACACATTATTCTTACATCTATCTACTAGATACCTAAAAAGCAAAAGATACACCTTAGTAATTTTTAACCACTGTAATATCTTGTAACCAAATACCATAAATATAGTACTAAAACCACTACATATAGTATCTTGCTTCCAAAGGAGTCCAGGTAATTTTACATAATGTGTTTTGTTTTGTTTAATGGGATTATCTTAGTGTAAATATTTTAAGGTACCATAAAAATGTATTAAAAGGTAACTTTTCTATATGTATTTCTATAGATCAATCAAAAACACTGCTGCATTTTATTTTTGCAGTTTTAGAATACTGTTTAGTCATAACAAGAGGTCTCATGCAAAAATGCAGGAAAAGTCAGGGGAGGAGGGAAGAAAAAGAGAAAACATATTCCAAAAATATTTAGAATGACCACTAATTGCAAAACAATACACATTCTAAAGTGAAGGTATGGTATGTATCCTGTACTAATTAATACTGATAATCATGGAATTGAATCTTTCCCTAACAGAATTAGGAAGTAATTTATTCCCTTACTCAACTTCTTTCATCATATAAATCAAATATGGAATTATATTTGTAAGCTAATATATAAGTATACCTGCATAATTTACAGTAAAAATTCCTTTCAAGTCAATAGATTAGATATCTAAGCTTTAAGAATTTTTTTTCCACTTAACAAGGTATGACCTTATTTAATATTAAAAGAGGGAAAAAGCCTTCTGAGAAAATGCATAAAAGCTAAATAACCAAATAAGTAATAAAATACAGAGGCAAAACATGTCTTTTCCTGGTGATAAATCAGTATACAAGCTTTTAAAGGAATCTTTGATCTGATCAAAAGAGGTGGGCGTTTCTTATATTTCTCTTGAAATTCACAAATGACAGGAAGGGCAATTAGGGAAGCTGGATGATTTATTGCTTCAGGGGTGTAATAGACAAAATTGTTTTAACAAAATTAAAAGCATGAAACTGAAATAAAATGCCTAGTTGAGGAGCTAGAACCAATACTTGCCTATTTTAAACAGCATTAAAAGGCTGATGAGAAATAGATAATAACAATACATACTGCAACTGTCTTCTCATTTAGCTCACAAAATAATTGTGACTTTCTAACTAAATACATGCTTTTTGCAGAAAGAATATTAAGACAAGTTCATATATATGAACATTTATTGGCAGAATGTGTAGTTAATGGCATACCTGAACTATAATTATGAAGGTCACCTTGGAGTGAGAATGAGAGAGAGAGAGAGAGAGAGAGACAGAAAGGAATTAAGGGGGAAAATGCCTATAGGAAATGGTAAAAGCAGTTATAAGAAACAGGGAACATGGATACACATCCTCCCCTGTGGGGTTCCCCCAAATGAAGGAAGTGCCAATGATGATGATGATGATTTTCAGCATGTTTTTTTCTTAGTATTACCCTTTCAGTGAGATGTGCTAAAGCTCCCCATCAATTTCTGATGACACTGTAATTTATTGGAAAAAAAAAAATATTGGTTATTAAATCCCTGTTGACACATACTATCAGATATTTATAATGAACTTCGGTGACTACTGTTTACTTTCTTTGAGCTTGGCTTTCTGGAGTAAAAAGTAAAATCTGCAAAACAAAAATGAAAGAGTTAGCGATAGCGTATGGAATCATATAATAGTTTGAGTTAAAAGGGACCTTTAAGAGCATTGAGAGCATTGAGTTCCAAGCTCCCTGCAATGGGCAGGGACACCTCCCACTAGACCAGATTGCTTGATATGGAGCAGATGCAGCCATGGTTTCATTTCTGTGAAAGCTAAGAAATATTCAGGAAGTAGAAGCTGAACTTTTAGTAAGTTGAATTTAGGTTCCTCTGAAGACAACAGCCAAAGACATGATGGTATCTCCTAATGGGATCATCTTTTCTAATGCAAACATGTGGATAATCAAAAAGGATCTTAGGAATCATATATTAAGCATATCCTCATTACCAAATAAAATATACTGTGATACTTAGACATTTTTCTCTCCCTTGAGCTTTTCTTTAAAAATGATCTGTAAGATGTAAAAAGAATGTTTATTGATTGTAAGAAGACACAATATAGTAGTTATTCAGATAATAAAGTTTTCCTTGTTTTCAGTCAATACTTGTATTTTAAATGGACAAATATTAATGCCAAAGTAATAAAAAAGAAGAATGGTAGAAAGGAAAGATAGATTAACAAGAAAACTGTGAAGACACAAGTAAAATAATAAAAAAATAATAAAATAATTAAAAGAAAGAAATAATTACTAGAATAATAAAAGAAAATAAGTTTTCAGTAAAAAGAACCAAACTCCCATGAGGACCAGCCTTTTGCTTCTTTCATGATGCCTAAATGAGAGGAGAACCTTTTAAATAGAAAAATCCCTAGTTAATGTCATATTGGCAACTTGAGCCTAGAACAAGATGTTCAAAACAGCTGTTAAATGATTTGTGTTCTGCCAGGGTGAAGTGTATCAGTAACCACAGAAAGCACATTTAGTCTTCAGGAATCCATGTCAAAATAGCATTGAGCATTTGAGTCAGTATTATCTCAAAAGTGAAAAATTAGGTGTAAGACAAACAATATACACAGCTAAGTACAGCTGTAGGGAAGTAGCCTGAGTAACCCAACCATCATTCAAGTTCTCTGTTGGCAAAGCACTTTGAACAAAACCAGATCAGTTGCACATGCAAATGTTCCGTAGACATTTGCCTCTATAAAACAGTTCCAGAAGTTTATTATCTACTTGAGGAAGAGACTATTTTTAAAAATTGTATTTACAGAATATGTACTACAATACAATTTCACCAAACACAGGGTTTCCTCAGTATTTGTAAATAATTGGGGTAGCAATGATAATAGCAAGGTTAGTTTTGTAGGTTTTTAAAAATAAACATGGCACAACACTTGAAGAAGCCAATTTTTTAATTCACCTATGACAATTGCTGTATTGATTTCTCATAAGGCAAAAAACCAAGAAAATCAGTCTATTTGTGGAAAAGATATATATAGCCAAAATAGAAAGAATTATAGCATACTTTCTTAATTTTGTTCATATATGGAATATGCAAGCAAATCACCAATGGCCTTGAAAAGTACATTGTCCCCTTACATATAAAAATCATACATGTTTCAGTTATGGAGGAGATAACAGATGACAAATAGACTTTCATGGTGCATCTTAAGTTTTGTCTTATTTAATTCAGATTGCTTCTGTTTTCCACATACCAATGTTAAAAACATCAGCATTCTTTCACTATCTGACATACAATGATTGAGAAATTTGATTGTCCTGTACTATTAACGGAAAAAGCAAGAAGATCTGACAACAGTTTTTAAATATCTTTCTTACCTAAGAACATAGTTGTTCAAGTTAGTATGAATTATGTTCTTTGAAATACCAGAACTGAAATCAGTGTTATTGCTCCTGAGCCTTTGAATTCAAAGGCATCTTTTCACTGTCTTTAATCTTCTATTTGAAAACACTAATTCTAGGTCCCTAAAGGGACATTTGTATTTTATTTTATGCTATATGCATTTTAAATTATTGAATAGTAGTTTTGATCTGACTTTCTGATAAGGTTAAAACACAGCTGATACAAAAGAACAAAGTATTTTGTACCCTGTTACATTCTATTAAGTCTGATTGTCTCATTATACTGAAAATTGCATTTCAGCTAATGCTCCCTGGTATGCAGATCAGTTTAAGTACAGTGTAATGATAACAAAATGAGGAGGTTTTACATGTAATATTCATTCATTCATTTTTTTTGTACTTGATAGACACAGTTTCCCCATTTTTTTTAACTTTCTTTCTATTTTCACATGATCTGAAATAATTTAAAAATACTTACATTGAGTTCACAAAGAATTTTTTAAAATTGTAGATAACCTTTATTTGTTATTTTAAAATGTATATATTAACAAAACACAAATGAAATGAAAGACATTGACACTTGAAATAACTTACAAAGAATTATAAATTTGTTCAATCAGTAACAATAAAACTCTATCTTTTTTTTTTTTTCCTCAGAATCCTTAAAAATGCCTCATGGAAAGTGGTAACAGGATCACAAACTCAGATATTTGTCTTTTATTAATTTATTTAGGATGCTAAACCATTCCACCATAATAGAGTTGGCCCTTAATTACATGTTTTGTAATTCAGACGTCTGCTCTACTACAAACTTCCTGAATATGCCTAGGCAGGCTTTGTGAAATGCCATTGCTAGTATTTCTCTTTCCTCCCATCATTACTCATCTGTTAAACAAGTTCAAATTGAAGATACATGTGGTAAACATTTCAAATTAGTTGGTTTTTCACAGAAGATAAGATCAAAAGTTTACTTGAGATGTCTAAATACAGGTGGAATACCTTATAAAACATCTATAATTTCAGTTTAGCAATGAAGTAAGACTCTTAGTTTGTAATTATTCAGCCATTACCATAGTAACAAACTCATCTCTTTGACACGGGGTCACTGTTTCATTGCAATTTTATCAGAAGTTGGACATGAAGAGAGTGAAAGCTCAACAAAGCAACAAATTTGAACAATAATAAGAAAACGGAAAATAAAGAAGTATTCTAACGTAAAAGTCACTGTTAATTGTTTAAGTTAACCCCAGCAGGCAGCTAAGCACCACAGAGCTGCTTAGTACTCCCTGATTATTTAAGCTTATTAAAGCAAAAGCTGCATGCATGAGAAAAGCAATGTAAAAGGAACTCGTTCACTACTTCTTATTGCAGGCAGATGTTTTTTTAAGGGAAAGCATGGTTTCCTCATGCCTAGCAGCTACTTGGGAAGACAAACACTATAACTCTGGACATTGGAATGCTCTGAAATGGCCTTTTTGATGGACACAAATACCTATGAGTTATCCCTGTGCCCATGCAGACTTATCCACAGGTCCTAGTCCCTTTAACTGGAGTTCTGATTCAAGTTCCAGCCTGTCCAGTACAGCAGCATAGGAAGAGCAAAAATGCCCTGTCCCTCTGCTAACCAAGGCAGATTGTTGTTGCTGTTATCAAAATGCTCACAGGCAGAACACAGTAAGATGATAAGCAATACAGAAAATAGTGAAAGCAGCTGCCAACAAGCTCTAGACTTTTATATACAATAAGGCAAGCAAGCCCCATGGCAAGCACAGGAGACTAGCAGTTAATAGCTGAACAGTCAGAGCAGCTATAAATTCAGTCTATCACACTGAAATCTGTCCTTATCACAAACCCTTCAAGACTCACCTTGGGTTCCATAAAGGATTGTTGTAGCTAAACCCCAGTAGGCAGCTCAGCACCACACAGCTACTTGCTCTCTTCCCTCACAATGCAATGGGGAAAAGAATCAGGTTGGTGAAGGCTGAGATAAGGACAGTTTAAAGGATTAAGCAAAAACTGTGCATGAAAGCAAACCAAAGTAAGGAATTCATTTGCTGCTTACCATTGCCCTGAAGATGATCAGCCATGTCAAGGAAAGCAGAACTCACCACACGTAGCGGGGACAAACAGTTTTGGGCAATCAGATGTTGTATTCAGAACATCACCTCCTTCCTTCTTTTCTCCCCATCTTTTATTGCTGAGAATGACATAATGTGGTATGGGGTATCCCTGAGGTCAATTTAGGTCAGCTGTTCCAGCTATGTCTCCTCTCAGCTTCTCCTGCATCCCCAGACTACCCACTGGCTGGGCAGCATGAGTGGATGAAAAGCCCTTGACTTAAAGTAAGCACTGTTCAACAACAATGAAAACACCAGTGTGTTTTCAACACTGTCTTAGCCACAAATCAAAAACATAGCACCATACAATCTGCAATGAATAAAATTCACTGTATTCTAGCCCAAGCTGGTAAAATAATTTATTAACCTTCCGTAGTTACTACATGTTAATTTTTGATACCACAACATATGAAATAATTCCTTAACATAGATTATAAAAAATAATAGATTTGTATTTGAAATATCATATAAAATAATTGCATAAAGTTGTTCAAATTCATTTTAAGGACTTGATGTCTTCAAGAATAACAGCTATTTGTATGATCTTCATAGCAGACTGGGAAGCTGGATTATATTTCTGCAGTAAACATGGTTCAGAAAAGTTAAACTATGTATTAAACTTGAATTATTTTGAACATTACTGCATATCTTTGGAGTAATTTTTCAATTGTAAATGAATTCTAATGGATAGTTCAACTAATGCAAACGAGGTTTAGAAATTTAATGTAGCATACACGAGAGTTAAATAAGAGATTCTACATATTATCTTGGCTTTATATTTTTCTTCTTCTCGGGGTTTGATAGATACAGTGGCTTTCAGCTAGCATCCTGTGCTGAAATTTCTCCTTAGACAGAAGCACTGCTTTGTTATACATTCTCACAACATATTATGAGAAGAATGGGTATTTTAAGTACCAATGTATCAATGTGAATAATAGTATTTGTGAAAACTGAGTACAGTTATGCTCCAAGTACCAAAGTGGCAGTTCTGGAGTATTCTAGTGTAATCTTTTCAACTATACTTGAAACACTACATGAAGTGTTAACAGATACACTATATATAGTTAAATTGCTAACATGAACCATTGACACCAAAAGTAAATTCACAGAAGATAATTTTAGAATATTTTCCTGTGAAATCTCTAACTCTAACTTGTTTTTTATACTGTGTTTTACAACACAGCGAAAGAGAATGGAAATTGAATCTCTTACCGTGTGGAAAGGGCAAAAGAATGAGCTTCACATTTTTAGGTTTTAGAATTGTAGAATCATAGAATGGTTTTGGGTTGAAAAGGACCTTTGAAAACCACACAGCTCCAAACTCCTGCCATCAGCAGGGACACCTTCCACTAGATCATAATTCTCAAGGCCCCATCCAGCTTGGCCTAGAACATTTCTAATGATGGAGAATTCAAAGCTTCTCTGGACAACCTGTTCCAGTGCCTGACGATGATTTTAATTTTAATCTGTTAGCTTTTGTACTATCACAGGTGGCCATCATTAAAAAAAAAAAATAATCTTTCTAGCATTCACCTTTAAATATTGAAAGGCCAAAATAAGGTCTCCACTTCCATCTTTTCAGTTATATGCCAAACAATCCCAAACCTCTCAGCCTGTTCCTCACAGGAGAGGTCTTTCATCATTCTCGTTATTTTCATGGCATTACTATGGGTCCACTTTAACAGATCCATGTTTTTATGTCCTGGGTGCCCCAAAGTTGGATGCAGCACTCCAGGAGGCACCTCACCAGAGTAGAGTATAGGGAAAGAATTTCCTCCCTCAACTGGCTGCCACAGCTCTTTTCATGAGCTAAGGATATGATTGGCTTTCTGTCCTGAAAGTCTACCTTGTCAGCTGACATGTAATTTTTCATCTACCAATATCCCCAACTCCTTTCTCAGCATGGCTGCTCCTAATCCATCCATCCCCCAGTCTGTTATGATATTGGGGATTTGCCCAATCAAGAAGAGGGTCTTGCACTTTGCCCTGTTGAACTTCATGAGGTTCACATTATACCAATCCTCAAGTCTGTCAAGTTCCCTCTGGATTGCATCCCTTCCTTCTAGGATATCAACTGCATCACTCAGTGTCATCCAACCACTTGCTGAGGCTGTATTTAATCGCTTTATGTCATTGATTAATATATTCAAAAGTATCAGTCCTGACACAAAACCCTCAGGGACTTCACTTGCTATTGATCTCCATTTGGACATAGAGCTAGGAACTGCAGCATTGGATGCAGCCATTCAGCCAGTTCCATCCATTTAGAAGTCCATCCATCAAACCAAGAGCAACAATGATTTTCTTGAGACTGTGTCGAAACCTTACCAAAGTCAAGATCAAGAAATATTCCTGTGATGTTTTCTATTCTATTCCATTGTGTTCTAACTCTCTTCTATTTCTTTGTGCCTTTCTTGTAAATTGGAACAATGTTGACTAGTTTTCAATCAGTGGGGATGTCCTCAGCCTCCTAAGACCATTGGTAAATGATCAAGATATCTGCCATAACACTGACTAGATCATTCAGTACTTTGGGATGAAACCCAAAGGCCCATGGACTTAAGACATTCAATGAATTCATATTGCCTGTTGCAGCACTGAAATCAAGTGAAATCATGGTGAACTCAGAAATTCTCTGCTTTTGCTTTCCCTCACCGCAGAGGCAGTGTTGGAAAGCATTCTCTGCGGCAGCTTGGTCATGTGTTTCATGATGTAAATGAAAACAATTGCTCACCACCAACTGATCAATGCACAGCCAGTCCCCAAAGCATGTCCACCCTGCCAACCTCTCTACTAGACTTATTGCTCAGCATGGTGTCTTATGATACGGAATACCCTTTGGGTCAGTTGGGGTCAGCTGTGCCCCTCCTAACCCCTTGCACACCTGCAGCCTACTTCTGGTGAGATGGGGTAAGACACAGAATAGGTATTGACTCCGTGCAAGCACTGCTCAGCATTTGCTGTAACATCCCTGTGTTATCAACAATGTTTTTGCACAAGCACACAAAATTCATCCCCATAGTGGCTGTTGTGAAAAAAAAGAAAATTCTATCCCAATCCAAACCTGTGCAGAGGGACAGTATTAAAAGATTTACTAAAACCCAGAAAGGCTGCAACCACCACTTTCCCTTCACCCACTCTTGGTTAACCTTATCATAGATTCTTGTGATTTTTTTTCTCATCTATTTGGTTTTATTTCAGGGGAGGTAGTGTCAGATAAATAGTGTATGACCATAAACTTATATGAAGAGAGGTAAAAAAAGTCCTTTAGAACCCTCTTGTAAACTTGAAAGAATTACAGAGGCCTTTTAGAGAGTATTGTGTTGTCAAGCCACACATATGTAGTTACTGTAAAAAAAACAACTCTGTAACAAGAACAAAACTGTAAAATCCACAGATTTAACCAGAAATAATATCCAACATATATATGTATATGTATAAGTTAAAGTTTGCTCCAAATATCTATCAGAATTTTTTGTCCTGCCTTTGAATTCATGATGTAGATAATTTTTGGTTATATTGATGTACTGAATGGGGCATTGTCTCAGAGCTGGTAATACTCTACGATGTCTTCTTTGCTGCTCAATTGAAGTGATTCTGTCACTTTTACTTCTTTTAAATCATTAAGACTTAATGAAACTTGCTCTTTTCAGACATAAGTATCACAGTCTAGATACTCCACAAAAATTGACCTCAACAACATGTTTTAAATGTCTTATAAAATTTATATTAACCTTGTTTTCTGAAATCTAATATTGTAAGAAATATTTTTAGACTTCTCATTTGAGAGCTTATGTAATATGTGATTTACTTAGCTACAGGTTGTAATAAATTTTTACTTACATTTCAATTTAGGACTGAGGAAAAACAGGCTTTTACCATGCTGTCTTAGTGTATCCTGTCTTTTTTTACAACATTAGAAGTAGATGTCTACATAGAAAAATAGCTAATCTTTTCTCCATCCTATCCATAGCTAATCCTCCCTCCTCCTGTCTTTGAAAACCCAAACATTGTATTCAAATTACTTATTTATTGATATTATGAAACTGTTGATACACCCTCAAACTTTTGACAACTCAAAGAAAAAGAAAACACATCTCTGTTTCGTTAGGTACTTGAGAATGTTTGAAGGGATGCTGTCTAAACAATCATTCATTGCATTTAGTCAGTACTTTTGACAAAGAAGCTTGTATCTGTTGAGTCTAATGATTGTCAAAATCTAAAGTCTTACTGCTCTTCAGATGTATAAAAATTCTAACAAAGGGTTAGTAGGATTTTGTAATACACAGGGACACAGAGACTTTATCCTTTAAATTTCTCTACTATATTATAAGTGACCACAAATACCACATGAATCACCATTACCATGTAAATGATCACAAAACTTACCACTAATAAATATGCCTATGATTAACAGAGGACGTATATCTCAAACTATTACAAATTATTATTAGCTTTCATTGATATAGGATCAATCAAAAGTGTGTCAACAATCAATAATAACAGTAATCAATTATGTAGCAATAAGCAATAACAGTGACAGCCAAGTAGACATATCCTCTTTTAGAAACTTATCATTACTGAAGCAGCTTATCATCAATTTAACAACAGGTACAATAGAGTAATTGGGAGATAAATATTTCATCACTATCAAGTGAATTAGACAGATTTCAGAAGAGGAAGAACAATCCCAAAGGGAAGAACAAACTGATTACAGACGGAGATTCAACCATCCAAGAGGCAGGAGGGCAAACCAATTGACCCCAAAAATGGGGTACAATGAGGTAACAGACTGAATCTCACTTCAGTGACAATCTGTGTCTGAGTCTGAAGTCAGACAGTGGAAGTCCAAGATTTCATAAAAAGTTAATGTGGAGAATTCAATCTGAGAAAGGAAAAGTAGGAGTAGTGTGGGGAGTTCTCAGAGAGAGAGGCTCCTTTTTGATGAAAATAAATGCCCTGTTATAGAGATATAAGAGGGCATAGGACATACTACTTAGAGCAGACAGTAGGTGCACTTAATTTTGATTTTCTTTTACCTTAACAGCCAGTAGATGATGGTATTTTCTGTTCTTTCAGAGTAATTTTATTTTTCCAGAAAGTTTTCCACCCTTTCAGACAATAAGTTGCTGTTACAGTGCCTTGTTTTTTGTGCTTGTCAGTGGTATCTCAGGATGTGTCAAGTCTCTGTGTATCAAGCTGTACTTCAAGGACGTTTATCATTCCTCAGCTGAGTTCCCAGGCCGGCAGTTTCAGCCTGGGAGTCCTTTCTCTGTCAGTCCTTTCTTGTCAGTACTTTTCAACAGTCATATTCTTTTCTCAGTAAGTTTCAGCTTCTAACCAAACCACCTCTACAGTTGCTCTCATCAACCAAACCCACTAAAACACTGACTGAAGAAATAGCTTTCCTATAATTCTGGACATGTAAACCTGGGGTTTCTCCAAACCTCTTTGGCTATTATGAGAACAGAAATATGAGTATGTATATATCATTATATGAAGGACAGTCTCAAATAATTTTTGATTTTGACATTTTCTTTTCGGAACCTGTTATGATGCCCACTAGAACCGGGGCTTGGGGAAAAAAATGGTAACATGCTGGAAACTAGTGAAATTAGATGCCAGCATAGTGAAACTAGATGCCAGCATCTATTGTGCTTTAGTAGATTTTTATTTTTAAGGGGGACTATTTGCTTACATTTTATTTGCAAGGTTTACATTCTGAAAAACCTGACTACCAGTAGCCTGGTGACTGTACATAACACAAATTTATTGAGTGTGATAGAAAGACATCTGTTTTCTTTTGTGTTGCTTGTTCTCTCTGTTATCAGGAATTCTTTCAGAAAGAGAAAGTGGTTGTGGAGTCTTTCTTCTTCTTCTGCCCCATGTGAAAAGGAATTAAACACTCCTGTTGACTGACTGCTGCCTCTAAGCCACAAGTACACAATTTGGGCCTTAGCGTCTTTTCAGGTTCCTTTCTTTGTGATACATTGTTGTCCCCAGGTGCCATTGCTGACACTGACTTGCCTGTGGCTATACATTCCTCATACATACAGTTTGACACAAAAACTATTGTCTGTTGCAGGTCTGTTCTTCACAAACATTAACTACAGTTTGTATTATTGGAAAGGTACAATGTACCTTCAGGTTCCTTTTGCAATTCTGTGCAGTTGTCAGCAACATTTTTGTATTCTTTTTTGTTTAGTAAGAAATACATTTATAAAAACCAAAACATCTCTAAGATTTACATGGAGATAAAATATGTACCAACGCAAAATGAAAATAAAAATATTTTCCTATACTTTGGAATTTATGGACAGTAGAATTTCAGTTTGTTCAGAAAATTATTATGAAGTGGAACCCGGTTGTATCATTTGTATCAATATTATTAATGCAACGTGACTAGATATGAGTTTGGAAATGTTCAGTCTTGAGATAGTAAGATAATATTTTCAAATGGAACCTGTTTTGTGATAAGTAAAGGCTAAGACTGCTGACTTGTAAACTTGGTTCTTGCTAATGTATCATCATTATGGGAGAGCAGACAGAAAAGGAAGACTTTCCAGCAGAGACATTCACACAAGACCTTATTAAGAATTTTTAGAGCTAAATTTGTCAGAGAGTTGGTATTGTGTGTGAAATTATATAGCAATAGCATATTACCAACAAATCCAATTTTATAAAAATAAATTACACTTCAGCCTTCATTTCATGTTATGTGCAAGGCTTCCGATTAGGATGGAAAAGAAGTATAAAATAAGTTCATAATCCTTATTTTTAAAATAAATAACATTTTTTGCTAAACATAACATTGTTTACTTATTTCACCAGCCCTAGTTATCATATTACTTCAGCAGGATCCTTATTCTTTCTTATTCTTTTTGTCTTCAATCTGGAAAAAGCTATAAAATTCAGAAGTAGTGCATATTTATTGCATTAAGAAATTTGACAAATCTAGCAAGGGGTTTGTTGGCATTCTAAACTGCCTTGTTAATTATATTCAATTACATTATTATACTTTCTTGAAGAGAAACTAATATTATAATAGAAACTGAGTGTCCTTCTACTCATCAACAAATGAGCTTGTGTACAAAAGAGTCCTTGACAATATTTTCTTTTCATTATCAATTGCTAATTAGTCCACTGAACTTGTCTATGTGTGTTGCTGTTGTCATGCTTGAGTGCCCTTGAAAAAATCAAGTATCAAGCATATATGTTTGATGTCTGATAATTAGGTAATGTTGTACTCACTTGGAATAATTGGTCTGGAGACATATAATTATTTATAATTCTGAAAGTGTTAGAGGTACTGAGTCTAAGTGCACCTGATTTTTTGGTAAGCTGATATCGGTTAGACTTTAGTTAAAAGGATGTTTTGCAGAAGCTGGTAAAACTAAGCACTGTTGCATGGGGACAAAGATGAGGGAAATATTGGCTCTAAACAGAAGCAGAACAGTTGATGTAAGGCTTCCTAACTCTGACTTCAATAAGACCAAGTAAAAAATTTCTTGTCTCTCATGAAAATGTCTCTTTCTCTTGCTTTTACTTCTTCTATATCTTCCTTGGTTAAAAGGGCAAAAAAAAAGTTACTAAGCATCAAATAAAGAGACATGCCTTCTTGCAGTGATCACTTCTAGACTTTTCTCTCCTGTTTTCAAGCTTGCATCATCCATTTTCTCCTATGTTATTTCTTCGTTATTTCTCCTACTGCTTTTACTTTCCACTTTTATTTTCCTTGGTTCCATTCTTTTTTTTTTCCTCATTCTCTCTGTTCACACCATACACATACATTTATGATCAAATTTTTTTCTACCAGCAGTGAATCACTTCAGTCATACCTCAAAAGAAGAGAGATTGAGATGAGCTATAAGGAAGAACTTTTTTCCAGTGAAACAGTGGAACAAGTTACCCAGAGAGATGGTCCATGCCCCATCTCTGAGAATGTCCAAGGTCATTTTGGACAGGGCTGTGAGCAAGCTGATCTAGTTGATGTTCCTGCTCATTGTGGGGGGATTGGACTTCAAGTCTTCCTTTGTACTTAAACCATTCAATGATTCCAAGTAACATTTGTAGAAAAATGAGAAATCACAAACTAACTGGCAACAAGTTTACTGAGCTTAATAGATAGTATATTATACACTATATATGTGATACATGTCTTATTACATTACAAAGTATATGACATATTACACATTGTATATTATTTATTATTTGCTTATGTTAGCTTCAAATAATCCATTTCAATTCATGTATGTGGAAAGGCAGAAAGTATTTTTGTGTTGTACATAGCTACGAAGAAAGAAGAAATGATGCTCATGACACTTACACAGAGATACATGTAAAAGAATGAAGTGAGCTTAGTATAAACCTTGCTTTTGTAAAATATTTGTAAAATGGGGGATTTTTTGTAATTTTTATACAGCTTTTCATGGTTATAGATAACCTGTGCTTCTTCTGTACTGATATTTATTTGGAAAATCAATATATTGACCATTAGTTATGTGTTATGTGTGTGGGGGATTTTGGCAATTCATAGTTAAGCATTTAAGAGAAGCAAAAAAATGCACAAATCTCCAGGTTGTAAACACACTTTTCTTACAGAAGAGGTAACTAATAGTCAGCAATATTTGCGCGTGTTTGTGGATGATATGCATGTTGTAGATTCCTGTGAAGCAGTAGCAGCTAGGAGCTTGATCAAATATATGTGGAAATCCATGGTGTCTTACCTTTACTAGAATGACTTTATCACTCTTCCCTAACTGAATTGATTTTAAGTCTTAGAGTTGAATTGAGGACATAAACTCCATCAGCTTTATCTTCCAGCAGGTAGACTGCCTTTGCCAGTGGAAAAAAAACTGTTTGCAGATCAGATAAGTACTAAAACCTCTCCTTATCTTAGGGTACCAACAAGTCATTAAACTAGCATAATTTGTCTTATTTCTTGTACCAAATAAATACAACCCTAAGTATGAATCCCTGAAAAAACCTCAAGGTGTATTAAAATTCTCTGATACATAAACCACAGACCATCTAGTATGTTTGTAAATAAACATGATGTTAGATGAAAGGTGTTTAAATAAATAAAAGGGTCACATGTATTTTAGCAAAGTTATTAAAGAATGATACTATCAGGTACACAAATTTCACACCTAGAGGATGCATCCTGCAGCCTTAATTCTATGCAGCAGAAAAATATTAGAAATTCATATGTAGGTACTGAACACTATGAAACACCTTTCATTATAGCTTTGAGGCTGAATATATTATTTTTCTGTATTGACAGAGGGATGAACTAATATGGAATTAATGGGGTAACATTGGAAATACAGGATCCAGTTCGCACTTTGTAAAATATACCAAAAATCGGAGTTTAGAAGACACCTGCAAAAACATTCTGAGAAATCAGGGCCCTGAGTGCGCAGATGGGCCTTAATATTCAGGAAGGATGTTAGCCCTATTTAGCCTCCCCTGAACACTGCCCTAAACACACACATGCACATCCATATTCACCCCCTGTCCCTGTGTTCAGAGGCTGGAGTTAAGCCCAGATCTGAATGTCACATCCCTGCCTGAACCCTGCCATGGGTGTCCCTTGGGTCATCCTGCTCCTGCCCCCCCTGCTGTGCTGACTCTGCTCCCCAGATGATTCCTGACCTCGCTCATCACCTCCCTTTGTCCAGTGCTGGTTGTGCGCTGCTGTGGCCGTCCTGCTCTGCTCTGCTGCTCTCTCAGGGTGGCACAGCCCTGCCTGCCCTGGGCCACCATCCCATCCCTCAGGACCAGCCCTGCTGCTCCCTGACAGCCACTGCCTTATTATTTGAGAAAAGATAGTATTTGTTTATCAAACGAGAAGGAACTTGACCATTATCTAAATGGAGAGATATTTCTCATTTTATTACATATGTTGACTTAGGTATAGAATTCTATAGAAGTTCAGATTACATGTTGTATATGTTTTAAATTCCAATTTTTAATTCTTTTTTCTGCTTTTTTTTGGTTGATTTTATTTTATTTTATTTTATTTTATTTTATTTTATTTTATTATTATTATTGAACTAGCCATAGGAACCACATACAAAATTATTTTCCTTGATCACTTAAATTTCTAAAAGCCCTGTGAAAAAAACATGGTAGCACAAGATTACTTATTCAAGTGTGTAACCTCACTAAATCCTGTAGTCTTTCTTATTCAGGATCAAACTAAATGGTTGTCATACTGTTCTCTGTCCTCATAAAATCTATTAAATAGCTTTTATCATGTAAGTAGTGTGGAAAATAAAATATGATTTAATCTGTCTTTTCAAGGATAAGTGTGAAAGTTAGTAATAAAATACAGAAATTTCATTCTCCTAGATTATACATTTGTCTAGGAAATAGATAAAGCTTTGATGACTATGCAGAAATCGTGGAACATGTTATAGTGTAAATATGACAAAATCAATAGCCATTCTGAAGTGAACTGCATTAAATCCAGATCAACACTGACAGGCAAGAACGCCTGCTCTTTTTGCACTTGAATGTGATAAGAACTTAAACTTATATTTAATTTCATACAAAATGCTTAATTTTACATAATTTAACATGTCTGACACTAATTACAGAAGCGTTCTTTCTTGAGTCAAGAGCTTGCCCAGGGCAAGTGTAGAAGTTGTAGAAGTTATTCCACGTGTCTTTGGGAATAAGATTTTGTGCTGACTTACCTACATTTACTACCCTTTCAATGTTTTAGTGTTCTTAATAATTCCAAGGCTTCCATATATAAAATATAGACAAGACTTAAAAGTTCAATTCTTAAAGATGACAATAAAGAAAATAATTTGTTTTTCCTGAAGTGCCTGCACAGACTAGAATGTCTCCCATTTCTCACTTCTCAGTATCAGGCTCTTCTACTGGAAAAATAAATCATATCTAGTATGCAATGTATCATGCAGTGTTAATTCAAACTCTCTGGTTCAGAAATATATCTGTTTACATGAGTCTCTGTTCTTTCTCCTTCATTGCTCAAGTTTGCATACTGCTGTGGCTGACACCACAAAATACAGCAAATATACCAAAAGTCCTCATATATATATTTTTAAGCAGCGTTTTACTTTCAGTTCAACAAATATAAAGGCATATCCTTTACATTTAATGGCAAAAAATATCCAGAGAGGAACATCCTATGTTCTTTTGTCCTTCTTAGGGCAAAAGATGGTCTATTTCATTTGAAACATTGCCCTCAAAACATTGCCCTCAAAATATCTAGCCATTTTTCTTCTTTCATGTCTTGAAGATCTTTTTGCTATGCCAGGTACGAATCAGATCCCTGAACTAACTGCCAGCCTCTGCACTTGGGCTCCTTAAAGAGAAGAGCCATCTGGTCTTCTACATTCTTCTTGCATCCCAATATGCCAAAATAATATCTTGCCAAAATCCTTATTCTTCAATATCCTTGCTTTTGCCTTTGTCTTGGATGAAATAAGCTGTTTACTGTTGTAGTGGGTTGACCCTGGCTGGGTCCCAAGCACCCACCAAAGCCTCTCTCTTACTCTTCTCTGCAGCTGGAGAGGGAAGAGAAAATATAACAGAGAGTTCATGAGTTCAGATAAGGACAGAGAGAGATCACTCACTGAATACCATGATGGGCAAAACAAGCTAGAATTAGTTATTAACTGAATTTATTACAAACAAAAACAGGCGAGGATAATGGGGAGAAAAACCAGAATCCAAAACTTAAAAAGACCTTCCCAGAAGTGCAGGGAATGGGGGTTGCAATCAGTTCATCACATGTTTTATCTGCTGCTGCTCAGGGACAGGAATCATTCCCTGCTCCAACATGGGGGCCCTCTCACAGGAGACAGTTCTCCATCAGCTTCTCCAACACGAGTCCATCCCAGGGCCAAACTGCTGCAGTGTGAGTCACTCTTCCACAAGGTGATGTCCTTCAAGGACAGACTGCTCCACTGTGGGTTCCTCTCCCCATGGGTCCCTGCAGATCCCTGCCAGGACCCTGCTCCAGCACAGGCCTCCCACAGGTCACAGCCTCCTCTCAGGCATCCCCTGCTCCAGTGTGGGGCTCCTCCAAGGGCTGCAGGTGGATCTCAGCATCCCTGTGGTGCTCCATGGGCTCAGGGGCACAGCTGCCTCACCATGGTTTGCACCAGGGGCTGCAGGGGATTCTCAGCTCCAATGCCTGGAGCAGCTCCTGCCCCTCCTTCTGCAATGACCTGGGAGTTGTTCCTCTCAGCTATTCTCACCTCTCATTTTCTCTTCCACAATTATAACTACACAATAATATTTTTTCTTCTTTTTTTTCCTTCTTCTTCTTAAATATGTTTTCACAGGGACCTTAACTGATTTCTGATTGGCCAATCATTGACCCACAGCCATCTTTGGACCTACAAATGATTGGCTCTGCTGGACATGGAGGAAGTTTTCTCCCCGTTACCGAAACTTGGCCATGCAAACCCTGTCTATCAAAATTGTTCAAAAAAAGGTGAAGAAGGTGGTCTGGGCAATGAAATTCCACATTTTAATAATAATAACAACAATAAAAATAACAATATATAATAATAATAACAGTTATTATTATTACTACATCTTGATTACTGATTTATCCTACTTGATAACTAGGATTTGCTGGTGGTGGCGCAGAGCTGCTCTGCATTTTGTGAGTGAAAGGACTCTCTCTAATGACCTTTTTGGCTGGGTGAAGAGGGTGAATTCAGGCAGAATTGCTATCTCATATGTCCTTGACCAAGAACAAATATAGTAAAGGCATAAGCAATCCACTAAAGTCAGATGAAGTAATAAAAAAGTAATTGAAACTATGGTGGAACAACATAATAATTAATGTAAATGAGACTGCCCAGACATGGCTTTTTGTCTGTATCAGGGACAAAAATTCAGTCCCTCTAAGGCTCCCAGCTTGTGAGTTTGTGCATACATTATCTTCAGTGACCAAAATAAGAATGAAATACATTTAAAATAGTATTAGTCCATTAGAAGGATGGAGGAGCCAAGAAGGATCTTTTGCTAACCTTTAAAATGGAGAAGCAAATTAAAATTCCAGTATATAGCTGTTCTTTTTTTCTGAAAAAAGAATAAAAAGAGGACATGAGGTTACTGAAATTAAATACTTACATGATTTCCAGTAAGGTTCCAATGATTATTGCTCTGTTATAATTTCATTATGTGTATTTTCAATAAAATTAAACTAGAAGAGTAAATAAATCTTTGTTGAACTTAATCTTTTAGAGAAAAAGACAAGTGAAGGCAAAAAAGGAAGTAGATATGTCATGTTAGAATGGCTAATGTTTCAGATCCTAATGGTAATTCATTAATTGTAAAATATGTTTAGCTGGGGCCTACTATATGTGAAAGGCAAGAAATAATTTTTTAAAACCTATTGTACATATATTTGTAGGTGACAAGTCAAGTGAGCTTTTTGTTAAATGCTATGCTAAATAAATATGTTTACCATAGATTAAGTAAAAAGAGGACAGTCACAAATACATTTAAAGAAAAACAAGAAGACAGACCCTATTCTAATGAAATAATAAATTTACTTAAATAGACTGCAGAATCAAAGCACCAGAGTTCTTCACAAAACAGAGGAAGAATACATTAAGAAAGAATTGCAATTGTTTTCACTTAGTAAATGTATGCAACATGAACTTTATTGCATTCATAATTTAATTTGGAAAAATTCACAATATGAAATTATTCTGTTTCACACTCTCCATCAGTGATCAGCAGATGTTCACAATTATATGTTAAGCTGTATAAGTAGCTCTTCAGGATATAAATGTAAGTGAAATTCTGTACCGGCAAAGGGCAACTGTATTTCTCAGTGGTCCCTCACATGAGAAAATACAATTAGCATTTGCTAAGAAGCAGGCCATTTTTCAGAAGAACCAAAGCATCTGAATCACACAGTGGAAGTGATCATGTTTAGTATCTAATTATGTTTTGTGAAATATGTTGTACATATATCCTTTAGGCCAGGAGCACAGACAAGGTTTTTGAAAAGACCAAAGTCATTCCTGAAGAACAATGAAATCCCCAAACTTCTAGTGGGGAAAAGCTAAAAAAAAAAAAGCTAGGAATGGCAATGCAAAAGTTTATGTACCCTCATTACCATGGTTTGTGGGTGATAACTCCTGAAAGGTGCAACAGTCAGAGGTATTTTATGCTGTCCAATAGGTTCTTTATACTTCAACTTTGGCTTACAGTAAAATAATTTATAAATATTTGGCATGTGAGAATCACATACTATATTAATAATCAGATGCAATAAATTATACTAGATTTAATGACAATAACCATCGCCTTTCTGTAGACAGAAAATTTGTGGTATTTTTTCATATTATCATTTTTCAAATTTAGCTCATTATTTCCATTTTTGCCCTCTGAGCATTTACTTTCCAAGTATATGCCTTTATTTCATTGCTCAATTGATAAGTGAGTCTCACCCAAGTGTCATTGCAGCAAACTACCATTTAAAAATGAA
The DNA here is from genome assembly GCF_051311805.1 of Agelaius phoeniceus. NCBI lineage: Eukaryota > Metazoa > Chordata > Aves > Passeriformes > Icteridae > Agelaius > Agelaius phoeniceus. The sequence continues at coordinate 54,059,733 of NC_135268.1, forward strand.
GTCAGTGGGAATTAAATTGGAGCTTAATTTCAAGCTCAAACTAGAATTCAGTCATAATAAACACAGATGAGCTCAGAAGCTTTTTCAGAGGGGGGCCTGAACACTGAATGTGCTTTCATTCAGTTCTTCCTGCTTTTCTTCCACTTTTATTCCAGTAAAGAGATATGTCCCAGCTCCTAGATACTTCTTAATAACAGCTGACTTAAAGATAACATTTCTGTTTCAAAACAATATTTGAATTTACAAGTTTTTTTATTCTGCCCACAGCATTTTCTCAGAACAAATTCACACCAAACTGTCCCTTATTAATTTGTTGCATGTGCTGTAGTACACTTACTCGATACCATTTGACTGAAAAAAATTATATCTTTTTACAAAAGAATATTATTCTGAACATTTTCACATCAGGTGTACCTTTTCAAGGAATCCAGGATCAAAAGTATCTCTTGGTTTGAATTTTCTGTTAAATCAGAATATTAGTTTATAGTCATATGGGTAATTTCTGTTGCACATAACTTAATTGATTTACTCTCAATTAAAGCTGTGTTTTAAATAAATACATAATTATATAAAACCTTCAAAACAATAATCAGTTAAACTAATAAAATATCTACTGAGTAATATAAAATGTATGCACTTCTTTTATATCAACTCTGGCTGGCTGAGAATATTATATTTTAAAAATCATAGGAAATATTAAAATATTCTGGATCTTAATTTAAAGAGATTATGCTGAAAACTTCCACCCTGTAGGTGCACAGATAAATTTCCTTTGTTTTTGTTTCACCTCAATAGTAGGGTTTTTCTATGAGAAATATTTCCATGCTTAGAAATTATATACAATTTTGTGTTTCTCTGTACTAAAATCTTTTCCACAGGTAATAATTTGTACTATAGTTTATACCAAAATCTCTCAGAAGTTGCAGAAAAATGATTCAATGGTTTTATTTCTTTTCTCTTTGCATCTTTGAATTCTCTATCTCTAAAGTGTGTTTTAAGCACTTATGAAAGGCATCCATAGTAGTTATCCTCCATACACAAATGACTTCAACAGTGATATCAAAGAGACTCTCTGACACATGAAACTGGAACTGAAAAATTTAAGGCATAATACAAAATATTAAATAATGCATATTTGGAGAAAAAAATAGTGTTTTTCATGGACAGAGGTGTAAGTCTGAAGGAGGAGACTTCAGATTCTGAGACTTTTTCAGACTTATTCATGTGATTTTGACCAAGGTACTTGATGTCTTGGTGGCCAAAGCCCCCATCAGAAAAATGGAAGTAATTTTATTCCTCCTACCAGTTTGTCTTTTAGATTATCAGATATTCAGTACAAAGGTTGCCTATAATTGTGTACAATGCATGGAAATCAAGATCCTGATTCAGATTTGGCTGACACTGCTATTATGCAAATTAAAACCCCACTGAATGTATTTTAAGAACAAAAATTCCAAAGATTAGTAGGCTCATAATTTTTTGGGGGGAAATAAAATTACTTTGCTTATGCTGCATCACATTTGAATTTCAATTTCTAAATTTTCTTTGTAGATTTATTTTCTGAATTTTTTAGAAATGTTGAATTAAGACTTGGGAAAATGTGTTCATTGCATCTCTTGCAGTAGTTAGGCTTTTGCTTTACCGTTCTTCTCTAAGAGTTAATGGTGTAGGAGAAAACAAAAAAAAATGTGAGGATGATAACATAATGTTATCTATATTTTTAATTTTTTATTTCTACTCCTTCATCTGGTAATGAATAGTCAGACTCCCGAGTCGTATGATTCTACTCAAAATATCATGCAGAGAAGGAGGACCATAATTGCGATGATTTGAGCAGAGGAGTCTTTTCCTGTCAAAGACACCTACTGTTTCACAGATGGAGATTAGACTGGATGCCTCATATCTCTGGAACAGACAACACAGAATGAAAATGCCAGGGACAAGGAAGTGGAAAGCTGAGGTAGACTTTGGACACCACAATCTTTCTCTACTACTCTGACTATTAAGGGCTCCAGGAGAGGGTCAGAAGTCATTGATTTAAATAGCAGTTGTGAATATTGTCCTGGTTAATATGCTTGTTTGCACCAGCATTGTGACTGAGCATGAATGTCTTGCACATAGATGTATGTATGTATATATTCTTTCAAGTTATGGTACTCACATGATTCCTACACACAGCTAAACACACCTTCTCCTCTCTTGACCACATTACTCACAGTCTTATGTAATCTTCATGGCTAAGCAAATACAATGTTAGAAAATACAGGTAACACTCTTCTTGATTACAGTATTTTAGCACACATATTTGACTTGGAGACAAGCTGAAATGAATTATATGCAGATCATCCTACTAATAATGAATAATTTTCATACATGTACCTATACTACAGAAACAGAAATAACTTAATTTTGTTGGTTGTGGTACTTTTAATCAAGAATAATGGTAGTACAAGGAAAATTATGCATATCTATATATCTATACATTTTCCCCATATGTGCACATTTGTCCTATACAAAATTTGACCATATGTTATAATGTCATAGTGATGTCGTGTGATCTTTTAAAAATATGGTGATGCTCTGAAAATACCACTCTAAAAGTATTTTTCTCACCACTGTTTTTCTTATACATTGTCTTCTCTCAAATAAAATTAGTCAGCATGTAAAAAGAGATTAATTACCTTTTGCAGAATGACTGCAAATCCCTGCAAATTCTTTCAGAGCAAGGTATCAAGTATAAGATAATTTGGTGCTCAGTTCAAGTCTTCTGATTTTCTCTCTGAGCAATAAAAAGCAAAGTTAATTTTATTATGTACTTTTCCTTTAAGCATGTGGATGGCTACAGAAATCATACAGAAAAAAAATCTTTTTTATTAAGGATTATCAGACCTATCATGTGCCTTTTTTTTTACTTTTTTCATCCTTAATGAGTTCTGGCATTTCTGGGTAGTTCTTACCTCACATAATTTTAGAGATTAATGTTTATTGTTAGATATTGTATGTTTTATGTTATAGCAACCTTCTATGGTTTTTAATTGTGACTTGTGCATAGACTTTCAGGTAAAAATCATCTTTCTGTTATGCATCTGTTTATTAGTACCTTATACACATTTTTGACTCTTCTTAACTTTTACTCTTAATTATCAATAAAACATACACTATAAAGTGCTTTGATTGAAACATACAGCTCCAAAGTGTTGGTGTCTTTCCTGTAAACTATAAGGAATAAATCAAATCCTCAACATATGAAAGTGTGGTCTATATTTAAAATTATTTAAAAAAGAAAAAGAGAAACTTGAACTGTAACTGACAGATTCTGAGAAGTGGAAGTTAAATACTTAGAGACAATTTTTGTGAGCTTTGGGGTTTTTAATACTCTCATGGGACCAAATGAACTTGTCACCCCTTATGTAACATCACATCTGCTTAAGAAAATAAAAGAAGTTATTATGAGACAGTTTTTGCAATGTATGAGTCACCCTGTCCTCATAGACTATTAAATGCATTTGAAGAGTAACTTTTTAAGATTTGGTGAATGTATTTTGAACAGTCAACAAAACTGATACATACTTAAAATGAAAAATTCAGTCTTGCAACTTCGACATATTCTCTTATTCTCCTAAGGAGAGTGCCCTGCTAAGGGCAGACTTTTGCTGAGGCTCTCAGTTATGGAGGAAAAAAAGTCTGTACTAACAGACAGTGGTTGGAGTTTCCACTACTAATGCTTTTAGGAGGACAAAACTATGGCAAAGTACCTGAAAAGAATAGATTGCCTTCATTGTGACCGCATGGTATTTCAACATTTAGCATTTTTTTTCAGATTGAGTCTGTTCAGATGTAAAGATACATGAGAGACAAAAAATAAAGGAGAAAACCTATTGTTACAATGGTCAAATAGTTGAGAGGTGCAGACATACCTTTACATCAATTAATAGTTAAAAGTATACAGATGTTGCTCAGAGGCATGGAAGATCCATCATGGATCCTTCTACACAGATAATTCAATGGAAGCCAGCCACACACTTTATAAAGTGAATCTCCCAGAAGCCCTCAAGACTTACCTTTGTACTGTGGTGCAGTTTCAGTATGCATGAGCTGGATCCCTCTCAGACCAAAGTAAAAGAGCAAAACTAATGCATTCTAGGTTTAAACACAGATTATGTCTATGGGACCCACCTACATATGATTCAAAGTCAGAAGCTCCTGCAATAGATACACTGTGCATTTCAGCTCTTTAGCTTATTTCCAGTCATGTACACTACTTGGTAATGTATACAGAGCCACTGACTCCAACTGGCTTGAAAGTATCTTGACCCCTAATATCTCATATCAGTTGTTTGGAGTAAGGCAAGAATTTAATAAATGTGGGTTTCTTTGATCAGAGAAATGTTTGCTTTTCATGGCACCGTCAAATTTCTATTTCATGAATATGACATCCCAAAATACATCTGCTTAAAAAGAGTTGCAACTTGCAGGATGTTTCTGGCATTCATTAAAATGATCTGTGTAGTCAGCAGTCTTTTTTGAAGATTTTTTTAGAGTATTTTAGAGGTCAGTGGTTTAGTTGTGGTGGTCGTCATTAAAATATCATTGGCTGTCACATAGCTGACAGGGCTATTTCTTGTTTAAAATGAAACAGAAGTCTTTCAAACACAAAGAGTCAGCGACTGCTGACTCTTCAAATGGGGACCTGATTATTTTGCTGTTTCGATTATGTAGCACAGTTTACAGTGTAGAGTTTAACAGAAGAGATTTGTTTACACATCAGTCATTGAAATTAGGTGGACTAGTGGATGAATGCTCTTAAAACCTCACAAAGAGATATATTATCATCTCTTTTGCTCAGTGATAAGACCTAAACAAGGAGACAAGATTTATGAATATACAAGCATAAAGCTGAGAATGAATTTTTCTCATGATACACTTCATGATATTTAACTTGTTTTGTTTAGCCTATAGGAATGAAGAGGAATATTCACATGCACAAGTAAAACATAACTTTATATTTTAGATCTTTCTTTCAGAAATTGCATGTAAGTCTACCTAATCTATTTATTTCTATATGAGATGCCATATTTATCCTCTTAAAGGTACCATTTCTTCCTCTTACTTAAATGTCCTGACTATGCCAGGTTATTTTATTTTTCTGTCACTAAAGGTACTCAGATAATTTCTCCTTACTATATATGAGGGCATAAAGAGTCAGTCACTTAATTGTGCTATGTAAAATGGCATGTGCAGTTTCTAACACAATTGTAACCAATAGGAGAATTATATTGAATATTACATAATATCTGAAGTCTCAGTTGAAAATAAACAGATTCCCTCTCAGTGAGTGAAGAAAAATAAAATTCTGGCAAAGGAAATCTCAATGTGTCTGGAGGACAATTTGTTATGGGGGAATTCAATCTTCTTCATAAGCTTGACATTTTTTTCCAGAACAATCTTTTTTTTTAATTGGTGGTCAAATACTCTGAGTGCTCCTGCCAAGAATCCTTTGGCAGAAAGCAGGCTGAAAAATATTGGAACTGATTGATTACATCAATTTCAAAAATATTTTGCACATTATAAACTTGTTTATAATTTTTAAAGTGTTTTACATAGGAAATAGTGATGGGAAGGATGTCTAGGTAGAGAGGGCTGCACTAGATTTTTAAAATGCAGTGTGTTTTAGTATCTATAACCTGATTCCTAATTTTGTGTTCCAATATTTTGCTGTGTTTCTGTAAAAGATTTTTGATAACCGTAAGCCTATTCAGGTCCACTTGAGGTTCTATATTTTAAAATTAAAATTTATAGTTTCTTTCTTTTTCTTTTCTTTCAACATTTATTCAAGTCAGTAATTAGTTGATAAGGATTTGTAGAATGTGAAGGAAAGGAGTAATAAGTACTACTACACTGCTTGCTTTTGTTGCATTTTGCATTATAACCAGCATATGCCTCTTTGCAACCAATGTTCCATTTGCAAAATATCCCCATAAGGTTTCTGTGAATCAGGATTTTACAGCACAGCACAGTAAATTTATCATCAGCTCTACTTCTCTCATCTGCTTCTGAGGGAACAGCATACAAATGTGGGGTTTTTTTTGGATAACTTATTCTAGTGTCTAAGGGAACTGCAATATAGACTCTCCAAGCAATTGTAATGCCTATTAATATCCTTTCTGGAAGAAGCATATGCTATCTTTGGACATTATCAGCTGAGAACTGCACTGACAAAAAAAAAAGAGGTAAGATCCTTAATCTTGTCTCAGTGAGACACATCACAAAGTAAGTACTATATATGCTTGTAAGAAATGCATATTCTGATCCCTTTTGGAAAAAAACAAAACAAACACAAACCTCCAACAAAAAAGCTTTTCTATGTAGAAAAATAGTGTTCATGATATGCAAACTAATGCTTCTTTCGTTTTTCCTAATAGAAATCAATAATCCAGCAGCAGCTTTGAGATCACTATAAGCTTTGCACAAAAGCTGATTAGAAGTGAAATTGGTATAGTTAAAATGAAACCAAATAAGATGCCTTGTACTGTGGTATTTTAGCAGAATAGGAAAAGAACTATTATTTTCCTCCTTGTGGAATAAACAGAATGCATAATAAGCACTTGCAACATTGCATGGAATCGATTTAACTGGAGAACAAATACATTTATTACTCACTTGTGGCTTTGACTTCAGCTGAATTAAGAGGTGCTCTCATTACTTGTGGAATGCAATTGCTGTTCCATAAGTGCCTAGGCACCCTAATGTGTGTGTATACTAAGCTCTGAACTTCATGAAAGAAATTCTATTAATCTTAGCTGTAGGCTTACTCATAAGAAATAACTATATAAAATAACACAACTAATGATTATTTGGTATGTTCAGTGTACACTGAGACAAAATCTCATCAGCAGTAAAAGAACAGTAGGATCTATTCCCAATGTATCTATATTAAATTTAATCTTAACTGAAAAGCAGTGTTACTTCATACTTCCACAGTGACCTCTGAGGAAGAGCCCTGTCCACCATTTATCATGTGCTATGGCCTCACTATCAAAGCATTTTAGAATGTGACCATTTTTAGCTGACATTTTACATGGCTATCAGATACAGGGTTTCTCAACCTGTGCTCTGAGACAACCAAAGCTGTTAGGACATTAAAGTCTGATGCAAACCAGAAGCATTCCCTGAGTGGTATTCTAGAGGATTATAGGCTGTGTTTGCCAGAGTACTACTACTACTATTTGACTAGGAAGAAACTTGTATCTTTTCTGCTCAGAACACCAACAGATCAAGCTCAGTTTTACCAGAGATGTCTTACAAAGTAGTGCTTTAAGCACAGGCCTATCTCTGACTCGGCTTTTCCTAAAGTGTTGTAAATTCTTAAAAATTCATTTTTATGTTTGCAAACAGCCCTCAAGTGGGGTGTTATTGGACCTGCTGATGCCTCCCAGACTTACTGCACCAAGATCTCTCTTTGCTAGGAAGTACAAGTGTGGTGCTCAACCTTCACATCAGGAAAGAAGAGCATGCACAGTAGGATTTTTCCAGCATCTCTTGGCAAAGACTTCAAATACTGAATATCAAAGATGATAAAAATGGAAGCAATGCAGATGACCAGGAACAAGTTCTTGACTCTAACTAATCTAGCTATAACCCTTATTGAGGCATTTCATTAATCTGGGGGGTGTTGAATAAAAGCAAAAGTATTTCATTAAAAAATGATTTATTTCCTCTCCCTGGTACCTAAAGTTAAGCATGTAAAAACTTGTTAAGTAAATCTCTGGAACTATATTTAGATAAATGACCACTGCATCCTGTATTTTACAGCTGAGTGTCAAAAAAAACTCCAACCCCTGTGGGGAAAAAACCCTAAACATCAGTAACAACAGAAACTTTGCAATTAGAGGTAATCAGATCCACCCACTTGACTGAAGATGACTGAGCAAATTATTTAAAATTGACTTTGTCTACCTGTAAAGGTTTGTAAAAAGGTTACTGAGAAAGCCTACCCCCTTTTAATGCAATATTGAAGAATCAAACGGAAGATTTGGGAAAAAATCTTGTTAAGTGAACTATTTCCCTTTAAATTGTGCTATAAATTAAATGAGTTAAAGAAATAAACTATTGCAGATATACATGGTTGTTTTGTTCTGTATCTGGATCTGTATGATAAATATACAAAGGCATACATATGATATTTGTATATGAGTGTAAATATATCTTTTCAGCTGATGTGAGCATAGATGCCCACTTGAATCTGGAAAAGTTCTGCTCTGAAACTAAATCTTTTGTTAAATTTCCTCATTCTGCAAACAGGTTATTCCTACATTTTGTCTAAGGAATTTATAGGACATTTATTTTAATTCTAGATTAAAATCAATGTACATATTATCATTTTTACAACTGGCAAAAAAAGACTATAAAAAGAATTGCCAATGTCTCATTTACTAGGAGAAATTATTCAATCTAATTAGAAATAATTTGGCATGCATTGACAATTACCTATATGAATGACAATACTGCTTATGCTGAAAATTGTCTACATAAAGAAAAGAAAGAAGAAAACTAAAGCCATTGGTATTCTGCATTGTTTTGATTTCTATTGATCTGTAGTAAGCAAAGCAGTACATAAATTGATACAGAGGCACGGAGTGTTTTAGGAGTTTATTTCTTCATTATTTCATTTTCTCTGGTTTGCAAAACTTGTGTTTCCCAGACTAAATTTTCTGTGCAACCTTATTTAATTAAAATCAAAAAATTTCTATTTTTTTGGTAGTTAAGGTACACTCTTAATGGAAGTGCCTATAAAATGACTATGTAATAATTCATTCATATTGAAACATTAGGCTTTTCTCCTTTTAGCTATTTTTATTAATTTCTGGATAGATTTTTCACCTTTGAAATATCCTTGTATTGTCTTGTAGATTTTATTACACAGAGAGAAACAAATCCTATTCAGATCCCTTTTCTTGTACTTTCATAGAAGTTGTGTGACTTGAATAAAACCTCGTCATTTTCAAAATACTAAACCAAGCTTCCATAAAAATCTTTGTTGCATTCCCATTCAGGGAACTTATAAAGAATATTAAAGCTAAGTCACTATACAAAACAACAGGGGAGAAAAATGTATGCACTAGCGTATTTTGAAAAGTTGAGATAAAATAGAAAAGAAAATAGAAAGAAAAGTACATGCATCAATTATAGAAAGCAATTTATTTGATGCTAAAAATAATAACTAGCCTCTAAAAATAATAAGAATACCATCTACATTTTTATGTCTGATGATAAAATTAAGCAAATACATTAATTTTTATGTGCACATTTTTCTATATTTTAAAAAACTTTGCTGGGAAAAAATGACATTACAACCTAGCAATTTCAGAATTTTCCTGGTGGGTTTTTTTGGTTTGTTTATTTTGTTTGGTTTTGTGGCATTTTGTTTTTGTTTTGGTTTGGGTTTTTTTTTTGTTTGTTTGTTTGTTTGCTGATTTTTGGGGAGTTTTTGGTTGGTTACTTGGTTAACTGGTTGGGGATTTTTTATTTTTTTTTTCCCTGGTGAAATTTCTCCTCAATGTTTCCTGAAAAATTTGGACATAATTTCATGCTTAGAGCAATTGTTCATGCATGTATATCCAATTTCTGTCATAAAGAAGACATGTACAGCAGTATTGTGGATGTGCTCTGGTTTTAGGTTGTTCCAATCAACCTCCACTAGGGCCAGGTAACCTGGGTGTGTTTATAGGAAGATATCAATATTTATTTGACCTAAATTTCTGAGAAGAAGAGCAGGAGACATACAAGAAAGCGTATATTTATGGCATTTTGTGGAATTTGTGATAGCACAATAAACATATTGGGTTAAAAAAAACCACCCAACAAGCCAAACCAAACTGACAAAAGCTGTCATTGTCATTGTCTACAGGCAATAAACTCTATTTTTGTTTTCCCTAGAAATAAAATGTTTTATCAATGCAAGAGGAATAGGACAGGGGCTGATTAATGGTTCAATCCTCACATAAACTGTATTTATCTATATTAGGCTCCATCTCTGTAGTACATGTGAGTCTAATAATTGCTAATATATTTTCTCCAGCTCTGGGAATTGCATTCATTTTCAGAAAGCAATGGACCTGTACACAAAGAAGTGTTTAGGAATACGGTTCTATTTAAGCAAAATATTCAAAATGTAAACCTTTAAAACTCCTGTTCAGCAAACTAAACACCAGAGGTCATTAAGTTACACAGGGACCTACATTCTCTAGTTTTCTGCTTCAATTTGAAAAGCGATCAGTAATTCACCATTCAAATGCTCTTGGGAAAAGAAAAAGACATTCTACCACCTGTCCCATTTCAGGGGTTTGAGCTGTTTAGTGCAAAACTAGTACCTGAGTTGCATTTAAAATAGGGGAAGATCTAACTATGATGATATTTTGCCCTCCCTTAACACAAAATGACATATCACCCCAATGACAATAATTTGAATAATTGATTCTGAACAGATCCCACGATTGGACTTTGGGGCTTAGTCTTCACAAGCATGCAAATAGCAGGCAAATTGTGTTTCACTATACTACTTTCTTTATCTCTTTATGGTTAAACTGCTATCAACAGATATCAAGTCTTCAATAGAAAACTCCATCAACTAACTGTATGCTCTGATAACCAAGAAACTGATCTGAGTGTTAGGAATGTTTAGCTTATTGATTTTAAGTTATTAACTGGTATTGTTTGGATATTACTGATCTAATAAATGAGTGGGATGAGGTGGTGTATTCATTTGCAGAACGGATTGGAGATGCATGGGGCTGAAAAACAGTTGTTCTGAAAACATTTACTGTCTCCTTTTTTCTCAGCTTTGATTTTGAAATCTTCACAGATTGAGACCTGTTTGCAAGGTGTGTTCTGCTAGGAAGAGAAGTAGAGGTCAATGCTATCCAAAATTGAAAATCTGAGTTTAAAATAAAAGTTTAAAGGATGATGATGACTTCCCTGCTCTGTGATAGTCTTGCAAGTCACCAAGATAGACCAGTTTAAAAGAAAAGCCAAAGTACTAAATGAATAAGAGCTTGCCTGTCAGAAAATCCTGGTCAGTATATTAAAAAGAAAATTAATACTATTACTATTTCTGCAGACTAGCAATAATGAAAGAAAATGTGTGAAGGAAACAATTACATGATCCATTCTTAGAACATAATGTAGAGAAGCTCTCTGCCAGCCAAGCAGTTGAAAAGGGCTGAGATAAAAAAAAGAGAGTAAGGTAAGGTGTGTCAGCTGTAAAAATGTCTCAATGAATCCACCACACAAATACACATTCATAGAAGAAGGAAAAGAAAAGAGGTCTTTTTTCACGTCCCAAGACTTTGAGTTTTGAATACAAAAACCAGCATTCAAAATTTCATCAATGTAGTGAAAATACTTTCAAAAATAATTAAATATTGGAAGTAATAATGTGAAAATAGATTTCATTAATAACTTATGCTGTTTGAACTTAGCATTTTCATTTCAAAAATAGCTTATTTTGTTAAAGCAACCTTCCTTTGCTTATTGTTTATATTATATCTTTCAACTTACTTAAATATTTGAATTTCCATGTTTCAGAATCATTTCTCTGAAATGAAATTACTTTTACTGATAGCATAACAGCTAACTGAAAAACCTGAAAGATCCTTTGGGCTATGCTGCACAAATGCTACATTAATACATGTTCTCTGCATCTGCCAAAGCACTCACAGATTTAGTCAATTAAAAGTGAATTAATCTTTTGAATAAAGATATTTTTCTAGTGTTTTCCAGACTTTTCAAACCAATGAATATTAATAAAGACATATGATAAACAAAATGAAGGGAATTTGTCATTCTTTGTGATATAAAGTGTCAAAATGAGTTTGTGTTTTGTTGGGGTTTTTTTGTTGTTGTTGTTGTTGTTGTTGTTTTTTTCTTTCTGGATATTGAATTACATTCATGCATTTTAAAGCCTTGTTAAAGCATACCAGAAAGACATATAATTTCTATAACATTTAGTTTTGATCAACTGTTTTACATAGTTCTTTTGGGATAACTTACTTGAGATTACTCTCAAATATATAAACTGTCAAGTTATTACAAAGGCATGCAGTGCTCTTTCATGTCAAATGTTGATACCTCTTCATGTCCAGGAAATTGTTTAACTCAGAATTAGATACCAAGCACTTGAAATGTTTGATCATATCTTTAGATGAAAGAAGCAATCCTAGATGATATAATAGAAGCTGCTTAAATTTGTAATCTTGGTACTGTCCCTAACACTATGAGGCAGAAACAGATGGAGGATGAAAAAAAAGTACCATGCTTCTGGGGAAAACCACTCATGGCAGAGACGACTAATATGGCATAAGAACGTTGATTTACAGTCAGAGAAATGCTTTATTTCTTCTCTGGCATGGTCAGTGAATAATTACCTGCAGTATTCCTGTTTTGAAATCTGTCTCAGTTAATTAACTACAACATTAATTCATAGAAATTTAACACTCAAGTGTCTTTGGATGAGTATGCTTCTCTGACTTAATTTCATGTTTTTCTGAATGTTATAGGATAAGATTTTTTTACTATAATGATGAAAAAAAAGGAGAAATCAAACAGTGAAAAGATCATAGGGAAAAAGAAATATGGAGTGAGAAAAATGAGAAGTAAAAATATAGCTTTTGCATGAGTGAATACAGATGCCAATAAGAAAATACACTGCATTCCAATAAGAAAATACCCTTCAAAAGATCACAGAGGAAATACCCTTTTAGGTTCTGAGTAGATGTTTCATAAATAGTCACCCTGTTTGAATATATTATTGTATTTGAATTTCAGACCAAAGAGGAAATTGCTATCGTTTAGTTGAAGGCAACTTTAATCTGATTTTGGGCTTTAAAAATTTTTTTATGCCACAAACATATTCTTTCATCTCTTTTGTATACTCAATGGAGGGGAACCATGTAGAAACTCTGTAAATGCATGTAAGGAGGAAAAAAAACCTTCCTAAAATTATAAGACACTCCAATTCTCAAAGTGATATCCTGGAAATAGAATAAACTGGTTTGATAAAAAATGTACTGTTAGACAAGACATAGTTCTGTTTCCAAGTCTGTTATATAGGCTTGGGTTCTTTGGACAAGTCATCTGTGACTGCATTCAAAACACTATGTTCAGAATGGAAATGTTTGGCTCATTCTTATTCCCTCTTCCTACTTCCTACCCACAAACACAGGGAAAGAAATGGGTCCATTTTTCTCACATTCATCTGTTCTCTGTATTCAGAAACTCTATCAGATTTTTGAAAACCAAATAGCTTCTAGTTGAATATTTTAAAGAAATTTAAAAGGATCCTTAACAAATTATATTTATTCTTCTCAACAGATAATAAAAAACCTTCATGGTTCCTTCCAGATCCTTATCAGAATTTAAAATGCCTTTCTGATTTCTGTCAGCATCATAATGTTGATAGCTGGGCCTGTAGGAGCACTAGGTGAAGTCACTGGGCCTCCAAACCTCCTAAAGATAATGTAAAGAGAAAGTTGTCAGCTGAGCTCTTCCCTAAAAATTGAAACATCAGAAGTTCCTGTTAGCTTTCCATCATAACCACTTGCGCAAGGTAGAAATATTTTCCCATTGTTTGAATACATTTAAGAGACCATATTTTTGAATTACAGAGAATCTTAGATGTAGAATTCTGTGCATAAAATTGCAATATTCATAATGACCACTTATTCTAAGTACAGAATTAAGTAGTCAGCTGCAGGTTTCTTAAAAACTCTACTTCCTTGTTTCACAGCTGCAAAGCAAGTAAAATTTTTAATATCAGAGATAGATAATGTAAGCAAGAAACTGGAGTTTCGAGATCAAATCTACAAAATGGGTCATGGAAGCAGCATACCTTAAATTCTGAATAATTGATTAATACTACTTTAAATTAGTGCTTTACAAGGAAGTTACAATAGCTTTCTTAAAAAGAATATCAGTATTTAGGAAAACGTACTGCATAGTCAAAGGACTGCAAACTAGTTAGTAAATTAATTCCCCATAATCATCCTGGTGAGGTTGTGTGTGTATTAGATCAATGGTTCATATGTTGTGCTCATCACTAACCTTCAATAGTTCTTGAAATAAACTCTAAGTGAACTGTTCTTGAACTTCCTTGATAAAATGTCATCTAAGTGCTCATTTTTTTTCTGCATTAATCTCATATACACTTACTATTCTAATTGAGTATAAATTGAAAGGCAAAGAGTATGGTAAATGGTATTCAGGTTTTAGATTAGAAAAATATTAGCTATATATTGTGCCAGCACATATAGCTAAATAAATGAGCTTGATGTAATTGTGTATACTTAAATGTAAGCTACACAGGACATTCAATTAATGAAGCACATTATGTGAAGCATTAGCAGTACTAAATGATCTGTTTATCATTCACATCAAATCATCTTTTTCCATTAAAATGCTTGTATCCCATAATAAGTATTAGCCTCTTGTCTCAAAATGAAAATAGCTATTTACTGGCTTGCCATTATAATGTTAATGATAGCAATGCTCTGGAAAGGAAAAATACAATTAAAATATATATTATCCAGTATGTTTTTCCTCTTCCCTTCTTGAATAAAGACTGCTGTAGATAGATCATATAGAAAAAATCTGATAAAATAAATTTTCTTTTTTATGTTTCTTTACAATTTAATTTACATATTGATTATATAGCTTGAAAAATCTCCTAGTTTGATTTAGTAAAGCAAAAAATGCATGAGTAAATTGAGAGCTGAAATTGGAGAATATACTTCATCTAGTTGCATTAATAAAATACACTGATTAGGTTTGTTTAGTAAGAAAAAGCTCTTTTGTCATTTTTATTTCGCATAGACTCTAGCACATTCTCTCTTTTTTTTTTACAGTATTCTTATATTTTTGCAGTATTCTTATATTTTTACAGTTTTCTTACTACATTCTGCAAAATCAAACTCTTTTAGAATACTCGGCCTAACAGAGAAATTAATGGAATAGTAAAAACATAAATTATTTGAAGAGGTAGCTATTTAGTGTTTGTGAATCTTTGGTTTTAACTGGTTTTGTGTTGATAGATGAAAATTACAAGACAGAACAGCTGTAGTCTGACATATTCCTAAATATTTTTTGTCAATGTCTTTGCATATTAATATGTTTCATAAATTCTCCTGTGTGTGAGAAAGTATGGATTTTTTTCCATTTTTTGAAATGTAAGGAAGCTTTTTTTTTAGTTACTTGCATTACTTTTTCTTAATAAATATACACACCCTGAATTTTTCCTTTTGAGGTAATACTTAATATCATAGATTGAAAGACTTTTCTGGAAGTTGTGAATACATTGAGAAAAAACAATAAAACTCAAAACCAGTTACTAGATTTTAAAAAATTTGAAACAAAACCATTTTTGTGGGACGGCATTTTGCTTAGAGAAACACATTTTCTCACCTTCATATACAAGAGTCAGAAAGACTGAAGTATCCAAAGATATTAATAACCAGATTTTAAATATTTGACAAGAGAGTATCAGAGGAAAAGGAACACCAAACAATATGAAAAAAAAAGATATTTGCAGTATTAGTAATTTGTATTGTTTATTTCTGAGTCATAATGTTTTGGGTTTTTTTTCAATTTGAGAATGGAACTTTTTTTTTTTCTAGGATAGATAGCATATCTGCTACTCTCAATGGTGACTGAAGCTATATCTCGCTGTTTTGCTTAATCACTTCTGTTACTTTTTTCTAATTATGTCTTGTCGTCAACAATCTAAAAATCTCCTTTTGCAGATCAGTTATAGAGCATTACCAACTTTCCAGAAGTCACTGTTGAGCTCTGCAATAGATCAGCTTCTTTTCTGACCTTCCAATCCTGAGTTGCTTCCTAGCTCCATTTCTAGTACACCATATAAATTCCTTCTTCAGAAAGACTACTTTGATGTGATTCTATCAGCCAGCTCTCACGTTCAATTCAGCATCTAGGTTTTTAATTAAATACACCAAAATTTAGTAAGGAAAATCTGTCCTTAGAAATCATTGAAAAAAAAATATTATTCTACTTTTTGTGAATAAATTATTCCCCTTCTCTTGCTATTCTCCTACTGTAGCTGAAGAATGATTTAAATGTCTTATATGTTTACTGAAACTTTCATTCATTTTCTTCTAATATTCTACATACACAAAGGAAAAGAGAGTTTAATAGCACTCTGCTTATCTGAATCATACCATATCTGTAGAAAATGGTTTCACTGCAAATACAATTGAGTAGTTTTACAGACTTAGTACTACACAAAGCTGACAGTTTAGCATTATTATACAGGATACCTCCTGATGTATATTTTTTTCTTTTTTATCCTCATTGTTTTGATTTGATATCTCTATTTCACGACTCTGCATGATGTCTCTCTCTTGAAGGCTCAAAACAGATTTGAAGAAAATTCCTCGCTTCACAATAGACAATGTGAGTTTTGCTTTGCCTGGAAGTCCAGAAGATCTGACTGGCTATCATTTTGCTTCATTAGAATTGAGCCAATAAAAAGAAGGTTATTTCTGTATACAAAATATACCAGTATATTGGAAATCAATGATATTTTCTCCATAAAAGGTCATTCTTGTGAATATATATGCCACTATTTGTTTCTATGTGGCGTCATAGCTTGTTTCCTTCTTATTTGACCTCCAAATCATGAGGTAGACCATATGTTATCAGAATATGTTGCTAACCCAAATAAATGATATAATTTAAAAAAGCTGTCTTTCTTTTGAGAATTAGATTATTTTATAACAAGTGTAAGACCTGAAAAGCAAAGTATATCAATTCTTAGAAAGCTTATCCTTGTGCAATATTCCAAAATATAGGTTAGGATGAAAGATCTAAAGCCTTTGTAATAGCATGGGATCATTTGGATAAAACAAATGGGGATAGTTCTAAGAGCTGAATCAGGCATGCACTGTGAAGAGGAAAAAAGGAATGAAGAATACAAAGAGAACAAGTTCAGAAGATAATTTATTCAAAATTTCTTGGAAGTGGTGGAAAGAAATTGCTCAGATTGAAGAGGTGAGCAAGAAACATCAGTCAGTTACCAATGTGAAAAGCATTCTTTGAAGAGTGATTATTGATCTCTTTTCTTGACTTTATCATGGCCAGTGTCCAATGGGAGAATAGATGACAGCAATCTGATTGTGCATCATACACACACATGATATATAACTCAGAGGATCGTAGCTGATCTGCTGAAGTGTGAATTTTTGTTTCAACTATGAGCTGCAACTGTCATAAACATGTAGCTCACACATTCAGTTCTGTTCATTGAGGCAGAAAAAGAATTAAGATGCTGATTCCAGAGCTCCCAACCTCCAGTGCCAGAAATGACCATTGTGCAAAAATGCTGATGAGCTTTTCACGCAACTTTGTCAGAGAACATCTTTTGAAAGGTTATCTAATTCTTTTTAAAAGACTTAGAACATTGGTAATTTTTTCACCTGCCATATTATTGCAGAGGCAAACAACCCTTAGTGCCAGGAACAGATTTTTGATCCTTGCATCCTCTCATATCTCAGTCAGAAAGGCTGAAAATCCTCCCATCACAATTTTCTGGGTGTTTGTACCTATATATATGAACCAAATTGTTTTGTAACTTTCTCTTCAATGAGAGGGTTTATTTTCTCTCTTCTTGCCCCAGATAAGGCTAAAATACTTAAGCTCATGAAATGCTGTTTTTTCCAAAAATTATATGTTTTTACCTCTTCCAAATGTGAATAAGGTTGTTGGAGGTCTGGGATCTCCTAAAACTATTACATATACAGCCTTCTTTGTCCTTCTTCAATATCTTCAGGTATCCTTTCCATTAGTTTTAATACTGACATTACCCACTGAAGAGATTTTATTGTAATTCCTAAGTCCTTATTCTTTTCTGAAATGGTCTGTCAAATGAGTTGGTGAAATGCAGACATAAACTTTGATTTTGTTTTAGTTTAGCAGTGCTATACTTCATTGGATTGCTAGCAACCTTACTAACCAATGTAGGTGTTTTGTAACAAAAACCTCTCCTACTCATTATTTAGAATGCCCCTAAACTTAATTAGATTTTAAATCAGCCTTGGATTTTGATATTTTAAATAATTGATATTTTGATATTTTAAATAATTAAGCTGGTTTAAAAAATAATCTTTGAAATATATTGAGTACTAAATTTCTGATAAATAAGGTTAATTAACATCTGTGTTTTGAAATCTCTTGGTGAACCGGCTTTTATTTTGAAATTCTTGTGCACATTTTCCATGCAAGTGGTGAAGACAAAAAACTTCCTAAAGCTTCAGTATGAGTACAGTTGGTTTTAAAGCACTTCAGAAGACATGATAAACGGAACTACTTCAATTATACAGACTGAAATCTTGTTAACACTTGGAGATGCACCCACGAAAGACAAATCCAAAAAGATCAGAATTTAAAAAAATAAAAGTACGTGGCTGACAGATAAGATTGAAAAAGAATTTGATAGATCAAAAAGTTAGGAAGGTAAAATGAACTAAAACAGAAAGACTTTCGAAATAGCAGGACAAGAATCAAATACTCATATTTAATAGGGAGAAAATGTCCTTTATCTGAGATTGGACTAATGAAGATGATACATTAAGAATTTAAAATGCTGGCTATGAATATAAAGGGTTGCAGAATAAATCTCTTCTAAATTAAAGTGCTCTAGTTTACTAGGTATGTATACTGAAGTGCTCTAAGAGTAGGAAGGAACAGCTGAAAAGCTAATTGTATGATTTTTATTTTAATTATTTTTAATTTGTTTTTATTCAGAATACAGCATAAAATTTTATAATTTCTGTCCTTTTAGAAGTATGATCCAGAAATGACAGACTAGATATTCATTCTTGAAAAAAATAATAGAATCCAAATTCAGGACTTCATTAATAAAGAATTAGACACTAAAAATATCGTTGATGACAATCAATTTGGTTTTAAAGGAGGTACTGTGTTACAGTACTGCATCTAAATTAGTCATTTATTAATCATAATTCATACAGGACTTTGACAGATGCAGCTTGAAAATTTACCACTGAGTTTGCTCCAGAGAGAATCTGATTGCGTCTATCAGGTCAAACCTACAAGGCTACCCTAAATTTGAGAAAAATACTTAAGTTAATTATGTCTTCATTTTTTCCTGGCTTTTTAAGACACTAATAGAGTTATTCAGGAATACAAATTGCTTTGGTACCAATCAGTAGCCAATAGTAACTTTTTATGATCTAGCCAATTGTATTCTATTCTTCCGATTTTATTTAACTAAACCGATTTTATTTAACTAAGTTACAGGAGAAGATACAGAGGTGTTCACTCAGATAATGAGAATTCCACCCCAATTTAAGAGTACTAGCATTTTAAATTCTGTTTCAAGTATTTGTCATTCCATAATAAAGGAACAAAGCTTTCTTCAGAAAAAGATGGTATCAAAATAAAAGTTCCTTCTAATGTTCTCCTGTCTTTGCACACTAACATTATTGCAAAATATTCATTTTTTTCTTTTCACTGTTGAAATCCTCAGATAAATACAAAAGGCAGATTTAGGTTATAAACTCCATAAAGAAAATTACTGCTCCTTTTTTTTTCTAAACCCATAAATATTTCTTACAAACAAAACCTAAAGTATGAAGTTGATAAAGTTTTTAGTACCTTAAAAATTGCTAAAGCAACTGGATTGTTATCAGCAAGCATGCTATAATTGCTACTGCAATTTATCACTGTTAACACTGAGACTATTTTTATAAATACTTCTGAGGGTCTTGCAGCTGCAACTTCAGATTCTCAGTGGCTATTTGGAACCATTCAGGGGGTGGATGAAGTGGGATTCTATTGCTTCACCTGAGATTCTGCCTTGAGAACACAAATTGTATTGAATTCATACTCCAAAACTGGGTTGAAAGGTTTTGCTCTATAAAATTTAGTTCACATAATGAAAACTGAAGAGGCAGTAATTCTGTGTCACGAATCGTAGGAAAAGAAACTCCGATACAATTCTGAGCCATTGAAAAACTACAGACCTTTTGCAAAAACAATGAAATTCAAAGCAGTCAAGCTTACGAATGAATTTGGCCCAAATTTCATATTTTTATTAAACAAGATCAAATACCAACTCCATTCAAAATATTTAAAGATGTATTGGTGTTTAAGGCTTCATGAATATTTTTGATATACTCATAAGCTTCACTGTAAATGAATATTTTCATTTTCTGTTCATGATCCTGAACCAAAGGATAAAATACCAAGGAAATAACATATTCTCAAATACAGTGACTTAGAGCATCTGTATTTGTGCCTTTGTTTTCCTGAATGTATAAACTATCTTCTCTAAGGGGTTTCTATCCCATTTCTTACCAATCCTATTTCATCCTTTTAAAATGGTTTTATATGTATATGTATAAAAAAACTCAGCATTTCTTGGACACTTAGGAATACAGAGAATATGATTTCTTAGAAAAATCAAACTAGAATGCTTAAGTGAGGGTATCTTCAGGGCTCTAGTGTTAAGGCAGGTAGAAAGGAGACAAACATAGCAAGAAGTCATACAAGTGCACATATTTTCAGAGTAACAGAAGCTAATTTTTCCAGGAATGTCCAGAAGCTGGATGAAGTTTATTACAGCCCAGAGGAGACAAAATATTGTTGAACTGTGGATGGTACCAATGAATAGGACTCAGCGAATAGACTCAGTGTCTAGATGGCAGATCTATGCACAAATTTCTTTATAATTAATTTTCCTATTTTCCCAAAGTTCCCCAGCATTCTGTGTTTCTCAGTTTGAAACCTTTTTGCTTAATTATTTGCAGCTTAAAATAATTTTACTGATTCTGGTGTCCTCACTTTAAGAAAAACAACCAAACAACTCTGGTTGGGCAGAAAGTCACATGTTTGTTTTCATGACAGTTTCACTGCACCTATGAACATATTTAGCCTTTAGAAAGTCCTAATACCTTCATACATAGAACTTTTAAGCATCATATTATCACACTGTATCTGACAGACTACAGTTTAGTGTTAACCTATTAAGAATGCACATGAAAATCTATTAATTTTAGAATGTGTTTGCACCAGAGAAATATAGATGTAACAATGATTTGTCTGCTTTGTTCTCTAGCAACAAGAGGACAGGATGAGGCTGTATGTTATTAGTGTAGAAACAGAGTGTCTGCTGGTTTTACCTCCAATAAAAATATCTCATTTAAAAGTGTCAGGTCTGGCCTTTCATTAATGATACTTTCACATTTGCTAAAAATCTACAGCCACGGAAGATTGCTTGCTGTTTTATGCTTGTTCTTTGTCATGACTTTATCTCACATAGTTTTATTTATTTTTATTTTGAAAATAAAAAATCTTTCATGAATTCAAACACATTTGAAAACAGAATTTGTTTCAAAAGTTTTTCTCTTCAAAAATTCTTTTTTTTTTTTATTGTCTTTTCTTATGTTGTCATCATTTGTCACAGGATGATCACAAGAAAACTACTGTTATACCTGAAATTCTTAAGTGGTCTCCCTTTTAGTTTAAAATCTTTCTTGAGTCCCAAACTTTCAGATGAGTTGAGGGTGAGGAACTTCTGTGTGTGAAAAATGCTACTTTCTGCTATGGTATTCAGTATTTGAAGGATCTGAGACTGAAACCAGCATCATTTGTGAAAAGTTCTAAGCCATAAATTTTCTAAATTAATGGTTTTTAATTGAACATATGAATAATAGGATACATTTTTCTTAAGTGTCACTGCTAAAATCAGTTTTTGATGCAAATGTTGAGATCACAGATTCCACAATTTTTCTATGTCTCTCTGGCAACACTTGCATTCAATACTTTGCTAATAATTCTTTGCAACTGTATGCTGGAGATTTAATGTACTTGTTAGTACATTAATAGGAACTAAATAATTGAAAATACCATAAAAATGAATATTTTAAAATAAGCTTATCTGCTGCTTTTAATTTCTAATATAGTAATCTCTAATTTTACTACTCCTTGTTTTCTTAAGAAATATTTATGTTTTACATTTAAGCAGTTGTTCTCCTTCTAAATATCTGGTGCTAGAAATCATCAAAATATTACCTACTAAGGCAAAAAAAAAAATGACTACTGTAGCTGTTTTTCCATAAAGAAAAACATGCAATACGCCGCTGTTATAAATGCTCATAGGTTCTTTAAACTGACAAGAGTAAAATTTATTTTCCCCCTTAACCCCTAAACCTTGCTCTGAACTTCAGAGAATGAGATAACAAAATCCCTGCAGCAAAAGATTCTTTCTTTTCATAGCCAGTATCAGTAGGGCTGGAGTTTCTTTTGCTGGTTGCTTTGTCTTGTTCATGCTCCTGAAAAAGACAGTCCAACACACATTGAGTTTGACACTTCACTTCAGGACAAATCTGCAAGTGTGGTTCTCTCTTCTATTCACAAATGCCTTGAAAATAAGTGGGGCTCCATCAAGAGTCAGGACTGGAGGTTGTGAGAGTGACAGCATGTTTTACACACCCGCATGCCAATGTGACAACAAAGTCCATTTTTAGAAAGCTGCATAGAAACCTCTCTGCATCAGTGTCAAATTAGAGATACTGTTCTGAAACACTGATTACGACTGCATATTTAGCCTGTGTCAGCTGAAAGTATCTGACTTATCTATCCATCTATTACTGCCTGCTGCTCAAATGAATGTCATCTTGTCAATGCACTCGTCATTACATTCAGCTGGAAAGTTTGTAGACTTCCAGCTCTGAGAAAGAACCATTATGGTGTTTATGTATGACTTCAGTACTAGAAATCCCTTTTTTTAGGAGTGTTAAACTTCTTAGAAATAATTTTGTTGAACAAAAATGAGTCCCTGAACAAAAGTGAGTGAATCCCTGAACTTACTATATCAGTTTTTCAATGTATAGTTCCTCAATGATTCTTTATGCCCTCATGAAAGTTCCACTGCTATGCTTCCTTTAATGTAGCTCTGGCTGCTTGTGTAGTATTATTTGTTTCCAAAAGTACAGTTCTGTGTGAAAATATGTGTGGAAAATTCATGCGTAACAGGCAAATTTTATGACAAGCTGAGGGAGAAGACAGAACTGTTTACAAATAATCTAATTTTATTTTTAACACGTCCTCTATAAAGTAAATGCTTGTTCAGTTAAATTAGATTAAAGTTAATGTATTATAAAAACAAAGTATTTTCTAGTAAGTCTGAAGGACCTAACATTATAAGTTTCTTGTCTCCAGGTTTATTCAGTTAGTGAAGTTTTTATTATCTAAAACTTATGGAGGGAAGATTTACTTGGGATTTGGTTAGGTGAAGTTTTTCTGCTTTGTTTTGCCTGTGTGTTTGAATACAAACATCATGTTTAGATGCCGGTTTACACTCAACTTAAAATACTTGCAGGAAAAAGCTGCTAGCCTGATTAAATTATTGAAATTTTATATGACATAATTCACTGCAGTATTTAGTTTTTTGCTCTCTGAAAATTCTGACTGGTTAAAAATACTGTATGGATGATATAAGAAAAGCGCATTGGTTTTCAAATATGAATAAGATAAATAAGTTAAGAGATGTTTTTAGAAAAGTAGAACCTAGTAAGGTGAATGGCATAATGTGATCAAGAGATTTTTCAAAAGAAAAGAAATTAGGGTATTTGTTGAGAGATTCTTTCTGTGCTCTGGACTCTATTGATGGCCACCTCATTGAACCACACTCCTGCAACACCAGACGTCAAAGAGGTGATATGATTCAGCAGAAATGTTCTTATTAAAGGTCATGATAACATTGCAGAGATGGAAATAGAAACATCAGAGCAGAACAGAGCCAGGAAGAGAAAATAGTTTTCTTTTTGGCTTCCATCTACCACTGGTATCAACTGCATTGATGCAAGTGGTTGAGGATTTATCTGTGAACAAGCATTTTAGGTCCCTATTAGGCATATTTATTAAACAGTCTTACTAAAATTAGACAACAAAAGAATAGTTATATTAAAATTAATTCCTGCATTATTGAATGATTAATAATTCAAATGCAATGAATGGACATTGAATTTGCTTTTGTTTTAGCACTGGCCTTTATTTTATTTTTTATTTTGCATTGTGGTAGTAGCATCAAGAGTAGGAGTGTTACTAGACAGCTAGGGAGTACATAGAAATGAAGGAATCTATACATTCTGGGAAAAACTTTGCAGTACTTTTCTGGAAGGAACTGTGGCCCACTATTCTATTTGAAATAGCAGCTCCCTACTATCTGAAACAGTTTAGAAGGCCTTTCTGACCCCTATATGTTGTTTTCTGTGCTACTATTCTTGACCTGCTTTATAAACAAAAAATCCTATGATTTATTTATTTTTTTCTTGCATGAAAATAATTTTAAGGCTGATCTAGTAATCAGTGATGCTGATCTAGTAATTTCATACAAAAGTGGCTACTTTTGTAAAAGATAGCAAAAATGTTTTTGCAAATGCATCAACACAAGGAGGTCTAAGGAAAATTTGCATTCATCATTTATTCCATACAAGGGGAAAAATGACAGAGGACACAGAAAAGGATGAGATACTTGATTCCTTCTTTGCCTCAATCTTTAATAGTAAGGTCAGTCATCCTAAGGGTATCCAGCCCACAAGATGAAAGACAGAATTGGGGAGCGGAATGACCATAATCAAAGGGATGAAGGACTTCTCCTTATAAAGGACACCTGTCCTTACAAAGGAGAATAAAGACTGACAGATTTGGGATTTTTCAGCCTGGAGAAGAGGATTTTCCAGGGGAAACCTTATAACAGCCTTCCAGTATCTAAAGGGGAAAGGAAGAAAGCTATAGAGAGATTTTACAAGGATGTGTAGAGATGGGAAAAGAAGGAATGGTTTTAAATGAAAAGACTACATTCAGATTAAATATTAGGAAGAAATTATTTTCTGTGAGGATGGGGAGACACTGCAACAGATTGCTCAGAGAAGCTGTGGAAGCCCTGTCCCTGGAAGCATACAGGACCAGGTTAGACGGAGCTTTGAGCAAATTGGTCTAGTGAAAGACGTCCCTGCTCATGACAGGGGCATTGGAACTCAATGATCTTCAAGACCACAGAGTCACAGAATCATTTCATTTAGAAAAAACCTTTAAAATCATCACATCCAATTTTAAGCAATTACTTCCTTGTCAGTTAGACCATGACACTGAGTGCCATGTCCAGTCATTTCTTGAACATCTCCAGGGATGGTGACTCCAGCTCCCTGGGTAGACATTATTTATTCCCAATGCTTAATAACTCTTTACGTGCAGAAATTCTTTGAAAGAATTGAAAGACAAGCCCCCTGACAAGGTCCCTTGAAAGACAAGCCATTCCATGACTCTATGAAGAGAAAGAGAAGCATTTAGGCGGATAGCAGTGACATCAAAATGGAAATTTTGTCAAGGCAGTGAGGTTATGCTGGAATGTAGTCATGGAATATTCTTTTAGTTTTAGAATGATTCTTTTTCCTACCATCATGAGGAAAGGGAATTGACCAGTCTTATTCTAATTAATTAAAATTCAACTCTTATCCAATAATTCAGATGGCTAGATGTAATTATATGTTTTTCATTGTTATGTTAAATGGATAAAATAAAGACCATTCAGAGAGGGAAATGTTGTTTAATATGCAAGGTACAAAAAGGAAGAGTGGTTTAGTAAACTGTAAATACTCTGAGGCATAAGCTCATTATTTTTGTTGCTATGCAGAAGAGCCCCGCTAATTCACATTAATGACTTGGAGACTCACTGTAAATGACTGAATTTTATTATGAGACACTAGATGAACTAAATGGTAAAACTCTCAAGGACTTGCAATTGTAGTTTGATTTGTATCAAGGCAAATGAGTAAGAAAAATGGCAAGAACTAATTACAAAATATCTGCTGGTCATTTGTGTGATGGAAAGTTTCATTTCAAGTATTTGAGAGGGAACATAAATGGAACTAAACTAGGTTAATTAATCTATGTTTAAGCAGAAAAAATGGAGCAAAACTATCAATTTTCAAAACAAAATAACATATTGATTTTTGAAACAGTTCCTCATATTTTTGAGATTCTTGTTTTCTCTCCCAGTTTAATATAATGATAATGATAATGATAATGATAATGATAATGATAATGATAATAATAATAATAATAATAATAATAATAATAAAATTTGGAACTATTATTTTGGCCAGAAAAACATACACTTCTAAATAAAAAATGCTGAGGAATAGATAATGAGACACATAACTATTGCAGGCTGATTCTTTATTTTTCATGGTGCTATTACGTAGAAATTTCCTAATTTCAGAATCACTCACCAGTTTGTGATTAGATGCAGCATGCTACCAATAGCACCATCCTTTTGATAACCTTCTCTATTTTATCTTATACCATGTTTTTCTTGATACAAGAGGAAGAAATAAACTATTCTACATCTTAAATTATTAAAAAATATTAATTCACAAGGTGTTTTCATACTTTCATTATCATAAATTCCCATCTGCTCATCTGGAAAAAATCTGCTGACAATTATAAGCCATTGACTCCATCAAAGAACGTTATTTGGTTTTGTACCTCTTTTTCTTAATACTCTGCTTGCCATCTGGATCTGAATTTAAATATATAAAGTTCTATAGAAATTGGAGGTGTACAAAGGGAAGGATCTATTTCAAAATAAGTGGAGGAAAGAAAAATCACATGGACTAAAGATGGCACAAGATAAACAAATAGAATGCACTGGAAAAGGCTTATGATCACTTAACTACTGAAAAACATCTAGGATTTGTGCCCATTATCACAGAAAGATGGAAAATTTGTTCACACATACAATTTCACAAAAGCATCTTGTTTATCTGTATTCTGATAAGTAGATTTTCTACATTAGCTGAATTAATTCTCAGGA
This sequence comes from Agelaius phoeniceus, assembly GCF_051311805.1. Lineage (NCBI taxonomy): Eukaryota > Metazoa > Chordata > Aves > Passeriformes > Icteridae > Agelaius > Agelaius phoeniceus. Next base: position 54,086,641 of record NC_135268.1, read on the forward strand.
TTCTGGCAACTAACTGACATAGAATAAGGATTTCTGGAGATTACATATGTGAGAAGTTCCAGCTTCTGATTTCAAGTAATTCTACTGGGTTTCTTTGTCTTTTCTAAGTTAGATTAAATGCAAAAACAACAGATAGCAATGGTGCTGAACATTTTCTGTGGCAATCATTCACATACATAGAAAGCCAGGTCCTGAAAGGGTTTAGATGTTAGTCTTCCTAGAATGGAAAGTGTGGTGTTTTTTGTTTCATCAAAGAAAATAAAGCCCTGAGGTACCACTTCAGGTCTTTGCCTGTATCAATTTAACACTGAGATCTTCAAATATCTCTTTCTAACACAGGGGTATTGAAAGTCCCCTGTATATTATACCATCTTCTTCAGCCCCATAGAGCAGTTGTTGCTTTGTTGGGCTCAGTCTTACAGGTATGCTCCAAATTCCAGGTAAATGGCAAACAAAAGTGTCAAGAACAGAGAGCGGGAGGACACTCTGGAGAGGAGGAGCAGACACACAGGCCTGCTACCCTGCTCCTGCAGAACCCAGGAGAGCAATCTGTAGCTCAGGGCTGCAAGGTGCCTGTCCCAGGCACTGTCCTCCATGACACTGTTCCACAGCACCCTAAAGTGAACATCGTCATTATCTTCTCCCTTTTCAGCTGTAGAGTACCCAGTTTATTATTATTTTTTAACTAAGAATTTCTTTATAATAAAAAGATTCCTTGAAGCAGAAAATTTTTATTCAGACTGTCAAGCATCTAATGAGGTAACACTGTCATAATCAGTTTCTGGTTTTCTGACTCCTTCACCCTTATTTAGTTGTGAACCTTCACCAAGAATGAGCAACATCACTCAGGAGCTCGATAGTGAGTATATCTTTGGATAAAGTGACAGGCCTTGAGCAAACATCCTTCTTTGAAGGAACATAGTGATCTGAAGGCTTGAATAACCTCAGTAAAGTGATATATTTGCTACTGAGTCCCATGTAAGAAGCCATTTTCACTGCCCAGTTTCATAGATATAGCCTGAAATAGGGGGTTTTTGTGGAAGGGAGAATAGGTATCTATTTAATAAAATTACAACATTAAAATAAAAAAGGAGAAGGATTGCATATTTAAGAGGAGTTAAATACAAATAAAATAAAATATAAACTCTGGTGTCAAATGCACAATATGCACCCCTATATAAGGCATTTCTTTAAATGAGTTCAACATTAAATGAGTTAACAAATACAACTTAATAGGATGTGTCCATCAGTTATATTAGTTCAAACTGCATTCATAGAAAAAAGTCTCATTCAGAGAAAAGAAAGAGAGCGAGAAATAAAAAGCAGATCCCATATTCCTGTGTATTGAAAAAACCCTGCCTTCTTTACCAAATAAATCTTTCTTAAAGGCACCTTCTGACATTCACTGTGACAGAGAAAATAGCCATCAGCAACAACTGGCAGCCAAAGAATATTGAGCTGCTTTGAGTAGTTCTCAAGAGATGGGAATTCTAGGAAGCAAATCCTTTTACCCTGGCTGAAAATGTCCATTTTTTTTTTTACCTGTGATCACCAGATACTCAGCAAATAAATCTCTCCTGCAGCATCCCTCTGCTGCAGAGCTCAGTGAGGTTCTTTCAAAGCATTTCATTTCTATTGACTTTTTTATACATTAAAAGTTTAGTGAAGGAGTGAAGGTTTGATTTAAGCCTGAATTACTTCTTTATTGTTGCAAAATAAGCTAAAGTTTAGTATCTCAGATCTCTTTTTCTGCGTTGCATGAAATATCATCACCCTTTTCTAAAGATTTTGCTCTCACTGCTTAAATGTCACAGACCACTTCCTGTTAGAAGTCTCTGTAGAAACTATAAAGGTATTATAATACCCAAATAATAATAATAATAATAATAATAATAATAATAATAATAATAATAATAATAATAATAATAATAATAATAATTGAAAAATAAATAAAACACATTTATAGATTAAGAAAATTTGGCTTATGCAGCACTTTGTGAATATAATAGACCTGAAAAAAAAATGTAGTGCTTCAAAGTAAAACTAGCACACCAGTTTTTGCTAGTGTGGTTTGAATAGCAATGAGGATGTGCAGTATATGACTAAGTGTTTGCAAGCACAGCATGCTGTGACCATGTAGTCCAACATAAGTATTGCCATGGCTATTAACAGGCCATAAACTTTTTACAGAAATTGCTAAACATCACTACTGAGGCTTGTCAGACTTGGTCTGTCTGAACTGTACTTGAACTTAAAAATTTGTTACACTGTGAAAGCAACTGCTTTATTTGGCCAGGTATTTATGGCTAAATATTTTTCCTTTTGTTTATTTTTATGTGGTGCAAGCATGGTTTTATAGAGGCTAACAAGCAGTTATTCTGTACAGAATGAAATATCTCAACACTAACACAATGCAGTAGAGAAATGCAGACCTGGTACAGCAGCAGAGGACTTGAGAAGTGGAGATGGAGGAGGTGGCATAGAGGAGTACAAGCATGAGATAATTGGGGATGAAGCACAGATAAAGAGATCATCCAGTAATAAATGTTTCTACTTATGGAAATAAGTAAAAATAATGTCAATTCAATGCCCTGGAAAGTTTATAGTGTTTACCATGACTACACATGAATTTATAGGACCTCTATTGCCCTTATGGTCTCTAATATTAAACATACTTGGATATAAACCATGATGCCATAGAATATCCTCTAAATAGTATCTATTTAAGAAGATCTTGACCTTTTCCAGTTACTCAGTATTATTTCTGTCTGCAAACTTCACAAGCTTCTGGGAATGCTCAAACCAGGTAAACAGTTATGCAGAACTTGTGTTTGAAGCTTCTGGTTATGCTGCAGTAATCTAAGAAATCAAGTAAAGTTACTACAGGATCGTATGTGTGTTTAGCAGTTACAATAAAAAGTTCAAAATTAAATTTAAATTATTTGGTTTTAGTTAATTTGCCTGCATGCAGTATAATAGCAGGAAGCTTCTGTAGGAATCTGTAGAATTCTGTAGAATCTGTAGCAATCTGTATTGCATTCTGAGTCTAATTAAAACCCAATATTTTTTAACTCTTATGGCAAAATAACTTTATTTTCAGGGATATATTTTCAAAGAAGGTTTTGAAGAGTGTTATTGTAAAAATAGGTGCCCTGGTGAGTATACAAATTCTTTTGCATGAGAGGACACCAACTCTATAGTATATATGTAAATGTTGTGCAAAAAGAAATAGAGATAAGGATTGGATTCTTCAGGAAATAAGGTGCATAGGTCTTTTAACGAAATGCAATAACATTCACATTAAACCCAAAAAAGACTATTGAAAAGTACCTTGAAATTATGTGAAAACATAAATGTCTTTTTAGACTCATGGTCTTAAAAGAAATAGATTTCCAAACTGTTTTGGAAAATTTCCTCTGTTACATCTACAGCTTTGCTTTAGAGGACTTAGATTTAAGAAACTGTGAATTCTTTCTTTTGTTGTGCTACATTAATGCTCCCTTTTTTTGTATCCAAAGATATGATGAGGGCAGCTTAGTTCATAAATAACTCATTTTGCATTCTCCCTCACTAAATCTCAATGATATGTTTTGTGTACAATACAAAAGCATACTGGAGTAAAATAAAGAGAAAAGCATTAATCATTATACAGATGACAAAAAGAAGAAAAGAAAATACCTGTTGCAACATAAAATGAAATTTAAAAAAAGGTTAGAATAATGGAATAAATCCAATTGCATAAAAATGCAAAAATATTATTTCAAACACAAAGGGAGCTTCAAAAACAATAGCAACGAATTAATTAAAAATTAGTTATTGAATTAAACAAAAAGCAAGAGATAATCTAGTTGCTGAGATCTTTATAGTGTTTTATTCACATTACAAATACATGCTTTTAATTAGTTTCTTTCCAATTTCTTTCCACAGCTCTCAAAAAGGAGGCCTCTGTACAATAGTTCTGACAGTACCAAAGAGCTTATTACCATGACAATAATTTTATTTGAGTTTTCTGTAGTTTCTTTAAACATTTTTCTTGTCCAGATCTGTCTTATGACTTTTGTTAATTTAATTCATTTATGAGAAAAATCAACATAGGGACATACGCAATATTTAAAGAAAATAAAGACGTAACTGCTCTTTATCCTCATTAGTTCAAAACTTTAGTCATTGGCCAAAAAATTATTTGTAATATGTCAAAGGGTGTGTGACTCTGTACAATTGCTACCTGTAGACCTGCATATCAATTTTCAAGCTTTACCACACTCTTCAAGAATGTTGACCTTAACATCTCACCAAGGGTGCTTCACCAGCCTTTAACTTTATCATCTTATGCAACACTCTACTGTCTATTCCTTACATTTTCTTCATGACACTCTACTCTTTGATGACCTTTTTCAGAGCTATTTACCTTTGCCTGACAGTTTAGGTTGTTCTGTAAAGGAAATTTTAGAGGTTTTTTTCTGTAATAAGCCTACTGTCTTCCACTGAAAGAGAAAGAAAAGAAAAAAAACTCCAAACCCAAACTCATTTATTAATAACACATATACAAGAATTAAATTTTGCAACTAGGTTCATAGTAGAAATAGCTCCTCTTTTTATTTAGCAGCTTTTTTATAAAAGCTCTATTCTTTGTTGTTCTGGTAGTTCTACTTCTGGGAGGCTGGGAAAACTAACATAAAGAAAAAAGTATTTCTTTTATTCTTACATAGTGGTCATAGAAATCCTTTCACTTGTTCTGTTTAATTCTTCTACCATAAAGAAAGATCAGAAGGTATGGTCTTCTGTTTTAATCTGGTCTTTTAGGAGGCAAATAATGAAAGGTGAGTGGCAAAGATCACCCTACTTCAATTTAATATTTTTATAGTGCTATTCAGAAGTTCAGGCACAAATCAGAGAATGTAAGAGACTGGAGATGGCTTACATAGCAAATGTCAGAAGATATATTTTATAGAGTTTTAAGGAATTTTGTAATAAGAATACATTGTAAAATTATTTATCAGGGCATCAAAATAACAAGGAATTTCTCCAATTTTATGTCAAGACCCAGAAACCTAAAAAGTTTATAAATAGATAAAAATACCAAGAGTCCTGGCCTTTTTAAATCTCCCTCTAGCAACTAATTTTACTTTGGAATACTTTAAATAAAGTGGCAAACCTCCTTGAATTAAGACTGTTTTAGGAGTCCGTAGAACAAGAGGAAAAATATATGAGTATATTTTCTGGATGAGCATCAAATTATTACATTTTTGCATTTTGAATATTAAAAAAAGTTAAATCTCATTTGATGGAAAATGGGAATAGCTACATTTCTGGTCATTAGCAGCTGTTAAAAAAAAATGCAAAATTGAATAAATGCAAGAGAAAACCACAACATTCCTTTAATGAGAAAGCAAATGGAATAAAAATTGATGAAGGAGAAACTCTTCTAGTGAAATTAAAGATTTTATGTTGATTTTGAAGTATTCTTGATTTTGTGGGTTTTAAAGTTTTCTAGAAATAAGAACTTTTAAAATAATTTAAATATTTTTGAAGATTAAATTGCAAAACATTTGTTGTTTTCTCTGTCCACAAGTGGTGGCAGGAATAAATCAATGTATAATCCTAGTTCAGAAAAGGCATTGTGAAGAATGTTCTTTATTTAAAAATAATAATAAAAAAGAGATCTATGTGCTCTAACATATTAGAATGTAATGCATCATAAATATGTGTGGTATTTTGAAGGTCAGCAGGCGTTAAGCTCTTAATTCACTTAAGTGCTTTTGTGAAACTCATGACTATATGCTCCCTAGGTCCATGAGGATGCTAAAAAAAATAATTTTTTTTTATTCTGCTATTTAGCTGGCACAAAAAACCATAATGTTTGCAAATATTATTTAAAAGCTTGTTTGTACAATAAAGAATGACAGATTGACCAATAGGTTTGTAATATAAATCGCTCAAAGCTTTATCAGCACTAGGGAACAAATTTTTATAAAAATGGCAGAGTGTTAACAACCAGCAGAATTGCCATTGTAATGAAGCAAAATTATTTTAAAATATAACAGGTCAAAAAACTGTCTCTTGCAAGAAGGATGAAATATAAAGAGAAAAGTGGTCATGGTCTCTGTACTTGAAAATAGAGTTGTTTAAATATAGCTTTATTGTTATACTGTTTTTGCCAGGTTACTTGCTTAGTTATATAGGGTAACATTCATCTTTGTGAAGGCCAAAAATAAGACTGAAATCCCCACAGACTCCATTGCTTTCTTCTCTTGGAAAAGAGAATGAAGAAAAGAAAATATTGGGTCTTCACTTGACAATTTGTGCATGTTCATTTTCTTTCAACAGGTATTAAATATCTTGATAATAACTTTTATCCTGAAGTTTACATTTACTTTCTTTTTTTCTCCTTTGCAGTTCTTTTAAATTTGGATCATGGTAAAATTTTTAAGAATTAAAATAGAATGATTCCTGCTGCATCAGAGCATTCAGAACAGGAGACTGAGTTGTGTGGTTGACAACAAAAATACCCACACAGACAAATTGCTTCAAACAAATCTAGGGATTTATAAAATATGCAGAAGTTGATTGGGGGACTAATTAACATTCTAACATCGACCTTCCCACAGATATTCTTTCTAAAACGTTTGTCCTTGCAAAAAAAAAAAAAAAATAGTGTATGGTCACCTATAGCAAAAGGTATCTTCCTGGAGGTTTCCATGTTTTTGATTTTATGCAGCACATCCAAGTGCTGATAAATCACTCGTGAGTTCCATGCACCTCCAATGCACCTTCAGCCTGATGTGCAGTGCTCAAGCTGTCATCCTCTGAATCCCTTCTGGCCAGAGCTGCCAATCATGCTAAGCCATGTGAACAGCTTAGTGACACAGACAGATGTTCACAGAGTATGAGACAGAGACCACCAAACTCACTCATTTATAAATTTAACAGGATTGGAATGTAGGACTTCAATGTGAAAGTCTGATTCATTTATCTGGTAGTTTCTTTCAATTATGTTTTTAGAAGATAATTTTGCAAACAAACTATCTCAGCCCTTATGTATTGCTACCACCAGACCAGAGGGAATACACTTGGCCTCATTCAAGCTTTCAAACTCAGCATTCTTCATAATTTTGTGCTAATTCAGAAAACAGCTTTTCATACTAAGGTCTGAACTTTATTTCTAAAACATTCTTTCACTGGGAAAGAAACATGACATGAGGCTGAAACATAATAATTTTAACAGGAAGGAAACTCAGAAAAAACTAAGTTTAAACAAAACCTGAAACACAGGAACACAACAGCCTACCAAAAAAAAAAAAACCAAACAAAAAAACCCCCAAAAAATTGAGAGACAAAAGATCATAAATATTTATATAGGTATGATTTTGGCTTAAATAAAAAATACCCAAATGTTTTTAATAACTTCAGCAGAACCAGAAATCATTTAAGCATTTTTATCTGTGCCTGTGGTAAGATCATAGAAACAAAATTGAACAAAATAGTAGCAGGGATGTATATAATTAAGACAAAATATAAAAACACTTTTGAAACATATTTTATAGTACTTTTGAAACATATTTTATAGTGAAGCCTAGTTCTGACACATGTAGTACACATTTTCTTCAGTTATAAATATGATATGTTTGAGAAGACATTCTGACCTAAACTGTTTTACCCCAAAAGCTTTGCCAATTGCCCTAATTGAGGTATTTTGGCTTTTATGAGACAGTTTACAACACATATCACAGGAAAAATAAATGTGGATTTTCATATAATAATTCTTTATTTTAGTTAATAGTTTGAAGAGCAAGTAACTTACGTGTTCCATTTTCTGAGGCAAAGATAAGGCACAATCCAGTGAGCAGCTTTTATGCAGAGATGGTGAACAATAGATCATTTTCAGCATAACACTGAAGTTTGACTTACAGATAGAGGGATGATATTTTTCTTCTGGGTATATTTCTTGGCTCTTTAAACTTATACACAAATGTTACCCTGTGTGCAAAATTGTATTTGAGTCTGGAGTGCATTCATTCTTAAAGAGAATTTAGCTGTTTCTCAGAGGGCTAGGAGAATCATAGATTTAAATTTTCTCCATATATTTGGAAATTTAAGCACACAGGTATAAGACACAAAACCAAAAAATTTGAATCTTCAGCAGGGAGTCACCTAAATTAATGAATAAAAATAGAAAAGGAATGTCTCTCTTACCTTTTTCCAGTGTAGAATTTTTCTTCCACAAGCAGTAAAGATTCATAAGGATTTTATAAGTAATTCAGCAGAATATAAATAACTATTTCAGGAAGCAAAGAAAAAAATAAGAAATTTTGAAAAACTGGTTAAATATCTCCTATTTTACAGTGAAGAATTGCAGTGAGTTGAAGAACTGCTCTATCATACCGGACTGTTCTATTTTGAATAGGAGATCCAATAATGGGGAGAAAGATTTCATGAAAGAATCATCATGTTATTTCATTGAGGAAGGGGGACATGAACTCCATTAGTCCTTTAAAATTTATCTTAGATGCAGTTATATGAGAAGAAATTTAATCTGCTTTCTGAATTTTTATGTAGTGAGTCTGTAAGATTTAGCTACCTGTATTATCTTACTTCAAATAATTCTTTACAATAGAATGGAAAAAAAAAATTATGGGGAAAGACTGAAAAAAAAAATCACCATAGATTTTTCCACACAGTGGAAGTTTTTTCAGCAACATCCAAAAAAATTTAAATTTCAATGTCTTCATACTGAATCTATCAATTCTCTGATGAGTGCTCCAAGTTACCAAACTAGTGAGCACTGAGGTGATGAATGATTACTAGCCACAATTCACAGGATATTCTAAGGCTGGTGGTAGGTGCACAACTCTGGAAATGAAGTGAATGGAAGGAATAATAAATTTTGGCCCTTCAATTGAGTGACTTCTTTCTCAGCAGTAACAGAATTCAGAACTTATAAAGATTAAAAAAAAAGTTAAAGAAAAATTAGATGTACCTTTAGAAGATGACTGGTTCATCCAAAGCCAGGTGGCAGTTAACCAGGTATCAAGTGTAGTAGAATGCTTACACTACTGTTCTAACTTTTATTTCAAAATAACTTCTAACTTCTTAATTACTTTTTGTTCAGATATTTAACTATTAGTTTAGAAACTAAAATTTAATCTCAGTTTGGGTTTGAAAAGAAATTAATGCTTAAATAATGGCAAATTGGCCTTTTTCTCTCTTTTCATGCCAGCTAATCTCTTAGGGTTAGAAAATTATTTATTGCTAATTTTTAGTTTAAATAATACATTTTTCAATATTAATCCTCCACGTATCATAAATGCTTCTTTCTTACATTAGGACAATTCCCTAGAACACACTGTCAATAATTACTACAGACAGAGGGTAGGAAACAATTTATTTTCAAACTCAAATGAAACGATTATTGAAGCAAAAGTGTTATACACTATATCTGCAAGGAATGCATTTACATACTTTCATTTCTAGAAAGGGCTTCTTGCTTTGAAATGGAAGCAGTTTTCTAACTTAAAGTAGGTAATTACACACTCCATTAAACAAGTAATTAACAGATTACAATTTAAAAAAAAAACTTGAAAATGAGCAATTCAGATGCTAAATGTGAAGCACACTGCTATAATTAGCATAATACTTTTTGAAATGTATTAACAAATACACAATGAAAATGAAAAAAAAATCTATTTTATCCTTGCAAATCATAAGCAACAAACAGTATAAGTCAAACAACATCATAGTATAAGAACCTCATGCAAATACCTCATGCTAAATCATTTAGTTAAATAAATAAATAAATAAATAGCCTCTTAATTCCCTGGAGATATAGCTAAAATTTCCAGAAGATTATTACTGCCTATGCACCATGCTGGGAGCATTTATTATGTGAAGAAAACAAAAGGTCAGATACTGGGTTTTTCACAAGCAAATATGCTTCTTGTATTAATTTGAAGATGCAAGTGAAATTTTACCTACCACTATTCTAAACATCAGGAAAAGCTGCCTGATACTATCTGATACTTTATGCTTCCATGTCTTTTGTGTATTTTGTACTTCTGCTAAAGTTTCTCAAAATAAAGGTTAATAAGCCCAGATAGGGCAGTGAAAGGCATGGCTTGGTTTATGAACTGATTTCTTCAGCGCCTTCAACCCAGCTGGCAAATACTGGCCACCTGTCTATTCCACCAGTACAAGTGTGCTTTTCAGCTGCTGCCCTGTAGAAATATTATTTTTACTTCAAAATTAAGGAAATGGACTTAATTAGGAAATAGGAGCCATATCCTTTGTATATAGTCAGCTTATTTCATCTTCTTTATAGCCATCTCTTCTTATTTGTTGAAAATATAAACTGTAGAGAAGAAATGAACAAGACAGAATCCAGTTTAACCTCTTTTCCACAGGTATTTAATCCAGCTGTTCTCCTAAATTATCATTTAAATCATCACCTTACTTCAAAATGGTACATTCTTCTTCTTCTATCCCACAGGAAGATTTTAATTATTCAAACATTATGTTCAAGTACTCTACCTTCCATAAAAAGAAATTACTAGAATAAGTTCTAGTACCATTTTCATTATTTTTATTAAATCAAAAGAATTAACATAGGGGTTTTTAATCAGAAAGCCAGTAGAAGGCAATAAACAGTAAATAAAAGCCTTAAAAATTAAAGTTTTAATAATATAAAGTCCAAAACAAACCAAAATATGAATCTCCTGTCACTTTCTTTTTCCTTTTTTTTTAATTTTCTACTAATTCATGAATCCAGCAATTGGAAACCCAATTTTAATTTATAGGACATGACAATCAGAGCCCATGGCAATATGGCTGCACAGGAGCAATGTTTTGTTGAATGTATTAATGTCATGATAAGCTGAATTACTCTATTGCTAATGAGGTTGACCTCTTCTGGTGTTATCACTAGCCAAGACAGTAAAGAAATTCAAATATCCCAGAATCACTCAAGACTTTATTTGAATTGAAATAGAGCAACTATAAAATATAATAAAAATTGAATTACTGTGTAAGACTGAATCAAATGTCTGAATCTGTGGGTAAAGGAGACTGCAAATCTTACAAAAGGGAATTGCTGTAAGGCAAACACATGATGACACATTAGTGTGATGGGTTACTCCCACATACTGCACACTAATTTCTTCCACTTTCGTTTACCTAATAGATTCTTTTAAGAAGCACCAACTCATAGAGTAGAAGGAGGAGGGACATGAGATGAAACCAGAATGGCAAAGGCAGTTACTGTTCCTCTGAGTATCAGCAATAATAGTAGCTTCTTCAAGTGGATAAAGCCCTCCTCAGTTTCTTTCTTAAACACCTTTTCCTTCCTTAAACATATTTCTTGGTCTACTTTGACACTTAATTATTATCATGGGTGGTCCTCATCCCAAGATCATGCATAAGAGCAATAGCAATGTAAAAGTTGGGTTTTTTCTTTCTTCCAGGTACGACTGAAAGTAACAAAATAAACATGAGAATGCATCTATAAATGTACTGTATTTTATCTTTTTCCTCTATAGAGGAATGATTTGTATGAAATTATTAATTTCTACTTAAATCCATCATAATATTTATCATAAGACTCTGATAAATATTATGAATAGTTGAAACTGATATCATAATGAGTTTGAATTTAATAGAGACAAAAGCCTACATATAAATACACATAAGTGGCAGCATGAGACAAATTACTCAGATTAATATCATATTGTAAAATGTCCCATATGTGAAACTTTTGGTAGTTTGCATTTTTGCTTGTTGCTGTAAATCTACAGATCTAGTTCTGGGCTTGTTCCATTTAAATAGCTTTCTTATTTAGTATTATTTGCTTTCTCAACAAGTATAGAAAACTGTTCTGGAATACTGTTAGACTGATTATTTTCATAAATTAATATTTAAACTTTTCTAACATTCAATTTCTGAGAATTTAGCACAAAAGATAAGGAATAAATCTTATTCACAAAAAATTATTTCTGAATATGTTTCAATGACACATAAAATGCAATCATTTTCCCCACTTATTTGAGATATAACTTTCTTGGACATGGGTCTTCTGAGCCTGAAAAGAGAGGTATTTGAGTACAGATCTCCCTAAAACTATGACCCATATATTTTCAACAGCAAATAAATGTCCAGTGTTTCTGTAGAAAATAAAATTTAAAAAAAAAAGTATTTTGCCATCTACATTAGACTTGCTTATTTTGATTTCCACTGTAATTTCAAAAAGGGAGAAAAAACTTGATAACACACCATTAGACTAGAAATGAAGTAAATAGTGACTGCAATCGACAGTCTTATGTTATAAAAGCTATTGCAGGCAAAAAATTTATCTAGAAAAGTGATGTAGACAGCCAGCAATTCTGATCCTCTTTCTGCAACTGTTAAAGACAAAATCCCTCTCACTTTCTATCTGTACATTATTTTTATGATTAGTCCTCTTTTCAATGTCATACTTGACTGAATATTAACCAAGATGCTTATGCAAAACCGCATTGAGATGCTACCTAGAACAGCTAACAGAAGTTAATAGTTTTAGAAGGTAAACCAATGCAAACTCACATGACAATGAATCTGAATATCTTGCAATACCTATTTCCTATGTAAAAAAAGCACTTTAATAGTTGGCCTTACTGCAGACTTCAGTGTTACTCACAGTCTTGCTTCATGGCCTGAGGAAGTAGTTTTGGAAGCTCCTTATCGAGAGATAGATTTTGGAGGAACTTCACAGTTTTTCTGTTCAAACTAAAGTAGTTTCTAGACAGGTAATTTCCAAGAAGAAAGGAAACCTTTTCTTTCACAAAATTTGAAAGAAATTGAGGCCAAGGCAGAAAACACCTATTCCTGTCTTGTATTTTTTTTCACATAATATTCCTTTATATTTTAAATGAAATTGTAAAAGCTGTATAAGTATTTTTTGTAGCAGAAGAATGCTTAAAATTTGACCATAGGAAAATTCTGTGATTTTGATAAATAGCATTCATCAATTTATCAAAGTTGGAAAATTAATTTCACATACATTTGAAAGAAATACACTGTGATAATTTTTTCAGGCAATGCTATAAAAATCATCAAAGAAAGAAAATAAGAAAATATATTTGAAAATAAACCAGTAAAAATTTTAGTATGTTGCTCCTTATTTTCTTCTAGATTGCTCTACCAGAGATGTTATACTCCAAGCATAGATGTACACTGTTATGAAATACACAAGTTCTAGGGAAGGGTCTGCCTCATGAATCCTGTTTTCAGCTTCTATGAAAAAAAGGGTGTCAGGTGAAAGGAAATGGAAGTTCATGTATGCTTTAGTATCACAGTGGCACTGAAATAAAATCAGTTGAGAAAGACACACAGACCTCAAAGCTGATAGATAGTTTTAAGAGATTGTTATAATGTACATTTTCTGTGTAACATCTAACAGTAATATCATATGACTGTGATCATTATGTGTTTAGTCTTAATCAGGACTTCAGAAGGAAGACAACAAATATTTGTTTCACATTTAATTTAATTTGAACAAATATAAAAATGACCAATTGAATAGAGTGGTGTGTCATGATGGAGAAGTAACAAATTACTCTACAGAATTAATATCCTCTTCAAACTAAAGTTGCTATAAAAGCCAAAGAACTTTGTGAAACATTGTGGATAAATGTTGCAGTGTGGTTTAATATTTAATAGATAACATATCATGCTATTCCATAGTCCAAAAGTGCACATTTTTTGACACATTCCTTTAAGTCTGTGCATTGTGTATAATTTTTTCATAAATAAAAAATATTATTTGTTTTCCTGGAATTCAGATGTCCAAGAAGGAAAAGACAAAAATAAGTACTTTAATCTGTTTCACCTCAGCTTAACAAGCTGAGAGCTACAAAGCATAAACATTTAAAAAATGTGCATCAACTAAAGAGTTAATGCAAAAGAGCATTGTCAAACAAAGCAAAGTAACACTGTCTATAAAAAATCTTGAACCTCCATTGCCTGCCTCTTTGGGCTATCATTTATACCTGTACAAAGAAAGTGTAGAGTGTAGTCATACCAAAAGGCTCACCTATTCCAAGTACGAAGTAGCAGTTTTTGGTCTCATTATGCACAAAAATATGATTCCAGGAAAGATTAGAATGAACTCTGTGAGAATTTTGGGACAACTTATAAATAGTTTCTAAAAGGTTTGCTTGGTTTTCAAGAAAGGTGGTAGAAATATTGTCACAAAATTTTCATTTCCAGTCTCAGAAATTCTAAAAATTTAATCAGGTGCAGAAATACAAATTAAAGCGTGTTAATAAAAATTATGCATAACTCATTAAACTTTGCTGTAATAATTTAAGAGACAAAGTGATTGAGACTATGCTACAGGGCATTTTCCATTAAGTACATTTAGGAAGCTCTAGGTTAAGCTCTTGTTTATGAAAGCTGTATGGAAGATATTTTATATTTCACAAAGTACTGCATCTATTTATCTCTTATAGAAGCAGTGACAAGGAAGAGGTCCTTCTTAATCTTCTTCTCATCAGCATGTATTAAAAACCTTTGCTGGCCATACTTAGGTATGAGGTATGTTTCCTAAGTTTTCAGTGTTTCAGCAAAGGTGCCATGTGCTTTACAATGATGGTCATTAGTGCTACTTGCATATAAATGCTTTGTACATACCTCATCCATGCAGATATTCATATATCAGTGTTTCACATGGATTTGGAACACCAATCCACTGAGCATCTTGTAAGCATCTTGATACAGACGGTTGAAACAAACACGCTTGTTAAGATTCCCTGTGCCACCTAGGAGATTTGAATGTTCAGTTCCCATTAATTAGCATCCCCTGAATGCCTAACTATCTCAGCTTTCATCTCCCATGAATCTTTCAGGAAACGATATGAGCTTTGACACTGCAAACTTTAGTATGCTTAAATGTTCGTACATGGCAAGTGAAGTTCTTATATAATCTGATAAAAAGGTTAAAAATACATAATAATATGCAAAAAAGTTGATACTTCAAAGATACCAGGTATACTTGTTAGCAATATTTAGAATTACTCTGACAGCTTTCATCACTGTTACTCTCATACTAATTTTTTAAAATATTTTCCCTCCAAAGAAATGCAGTCAACTATGTTATAATTAACTTGGCTGCCAAATAATATTATATATCATCAGATGCTCTACCGGCCTAAGGTATCAAAGAGTGGCAGCTGTATTGTTCAGTGTTTAATCAGGTCAAAGCTGTGGCAACTTTAATTATAGTTATTGTCAAGATGCTGCTTAATGCTTGCAACAAACCTTGTCATATGTCAGCTCTTGAACCTTTTCTTTTAGTCATGTGTAAGTGAAAAGACCGTCCCTGTTAAATTTGACAGGCATGATTCTGTAACAAAAATTGGTATATTGCTAGATAAATTTGGGGTAATTTGGACATGTAGGAATGAGAATAGGAAGTAGGCAAACATATTGAGGTAAAATGGAAAAAATCCTTACTCTTGTGGCCAACACAGAGGATAAGAAACAAGTGCAGCAAGTCACAGAATTTTTTCCATTTCTTTTTTAGAAAAACAGTTCCCCTACATACACTACACTATTTTAAAAGCAAAATATTATCATCTGTTATCTATCATGTATCATTTTAATGTATCCATCTGAGTCATCACACTATACTAGAAATGTAGACCTGTCATTCATGCCTCTGCCACCTGGCTCAAGAAATGAATCTAGCAGTCCTTTGCCCTGTTTTCCAATTTTTAATGTCTTGTTCTGTATAAATGTTACATTTTGAAACAGTGTCTCATTAATTTTCCCACACTAATAGTTGGCTCATTCCCTGTTTTTCTCCAGATGTATCCACACTGTCTATTCTCCTTGGATCCCAAGGCTGCATCTAAATAAAACAAAATTACTATTCCCAAGGAAATGAGCTGAAAGGATAGTTGGCTTCGTAGTCTTCTCCCTGTGAATCTGCCACATCTTAAGGATGGATAAGGTTTCATTCTCTCTGTTCACAACAATTCTTCAACATTATCCTGGCATATATCATATCATGTCACAGGTATGCCTCCACAAGCAATGGTTGAGATGCATGCAGCCCACACTGTGGTGTTATGCTATGGAAAATGAGAGTAGTCTCATTATTTATCTGGCAAGTTGTCGGGTCCGGCTGTCTGTCTCTGCCCCGACACGGGTAGAGTGGTTCTTGGGTGGCACACGATGCAAAGGACGAGTCTGGACTCTTCAGCTTTTCGGTCTTCAGGTTGTTTATTATTTCTTATCTACAAAATTTTTCTGTCTGCCCAACAGAGGTCTGATCTGCAAGCAGTCACAGGCACTCTCCGACCACCCACGGGGCGGTCATGTCTTTTTATACTAAAACCTACGTATACAATATTTACCTTTATTTCCCAATGCTTTTCGCCCATGTTAGCAAGTGCACCTTCACCATAAACCAATCTCTAAGTGCCAACATCATCACAGGAGATGGAGGACAAGAAGAAGAAAGAAGAAGGACAAGACACGCCCTGATCCCTCCATCTTGTCTCCATAACCCCCCTGTACCAAAAACCTTAAAGTCTATATCTCACCCTCTAAATGTGTCTCTTTTACACCTTTTACTCTAAAGTGATTCTCTTGTCCTCAGACTCTTGTTACTTCTGTGGATGGATCAAAATCAAGCCACCAAACACTCTTGGCAACATTCCAGGATTTTCGAGACCCCCAAGGGTTCTCCTGGCATCTCTGGACATCGGGAACGATGTGCTGAGATCCCACAGCAAGTCTGTGTTTTCATAAGGAGTATTTGTTACAAGCAGAATCTCCTAAGATGTGTCAGAGTACCAAAAAATTATTTAGGGGTGTGGAGGCAAAGAAACTCCTTTGTCAGCTCAGTATTTTGCTATGGTTTCTTTCATGATCTAGTCTCCGTGCTCCAAGTATGATCTTCTAAGGAGTGAGTTGAAAAGCATAATCACTTCTCTCTAGATGCTGACAATGCCTCTGTGCTCAGAAGCCAGCTGGGAGCTGGCCAGAAGGGTCAGACACAGAGTGACCTTATGCCACTGTACCTGGGTAAGTAAGCTGAGCAGCTCAAGGAGTGGCAGATGGAGTCAGGCCAGAGTCCAGATCACCACACATATCTGTGGTCATGATGCAGGTCTGGGTCAAGTCATGAAGTCAAGCCACATTCCTGGGTTAAGTCCAGCTGTGGTAACTGGTATCAGAAATTACCTGGCAATTGCCAGGCATGTCTACAGTGATGGAGCAAGACTGAGGCCGGGCCAAAAAGTTGGTCCACAGGTCAAGGCTCAGACCTAAAAGGTCCCTAGGCTGATACATGAATGGCTAGGACAGAGCTAGAGCCATGCACATGGAAAAAACCTCAGGCATGGACTGAAAATCCAGGCCCAGGGGCAGGAGTGCATCCAACACCTGAGGTCTGCCCAATCACTGCCCTATTCAGCTGGGCAGGGGAGATGATTTATAACAAAAGGCTCATGGATCAAGATATGGACAAGGAGAGATCACTCAATAATCACTGTCATGAGCAAAACAGATTCAACTTGGGGGAGTCAAATTAAATTATTTGATTTAATTTATAATCAATCATATTAGAGTGGAATAATGCAAAATGAAACCTGAATACACTGTAGAGTCCTGTCTCCACAAGGCTGCAGGTCCTGCTGGGAGCCTGCTCCAACATGAGCTTCCCACAGGGTCACAAGCTCCTTTGGGCATCTACCTGCTCCGATGTTGGGTCTTCCACAGACTGCAGGTAGATCCCTGGTTCCCTATAGACCTGGAGCTACCCCTCCTGCTCTTTATTCACCAACCTTGGTGTCTTCAGATCTGTTTCTTGCATGTACTCACTCCAGATGCAGCTGACAGGGATTTCTCTCCCTCTCGAAGTTAACTGTAAATCATCTTCCTAATGATTCCAGAAGTGCCCTATGTACCTCACTGTAGGTATACATCGATGTCTATTCTAGGCATAAATTATTTTCTCCCTCTGATGAAAACAATAAGACTCAATTCCCAGTAACATAAAGGCAAAACATGAAACAGAACTAAAAATCCACCTAGATGTCCATTTCCAAAGAAGAGCCATGATTCTTGGTGATTCATAGTAGTGCACTTTTTCCAAGAAGGATAGAGTCTTTGAGCAATAGAAAAGCCAGCAAACAATATAAAAAACTGGTAAGGGAAGATATCTAAGTCATCTTGCCCTTTGTTATCACAGAATAATAGGATGATTTAGGTTGGAAGGGATCTTAACAATCGTCTAGGTCCTATCCTGACATGGGCAGGGATACCTTCCAGTAGACTGGGTTGTTCAAAGCCCCATCCAACCTGACCCTGAGCAGTCCAGGGATGGGACATCCACAGCTTCTCTGAGGAACTCGTTTCAGTGTCTCACCACCATCACAATAAAGAATTTCTTCCTGATATCTCATCTAAACTCCTTTTTTCAAACTGAATTCATTCCCCTGTCCTATCACTTATGGCCTTGTAAAAGTATCCTATCACTTATGCCCTTGTAAAAGGTCCCTTCACAACTTTCTTGTCAGCCACCTTGAGTTACTAGAAGGCTAGTGTAATGTCATATTGGAATCTTCTCCAGGATGAACATCATAAAACCTGCATTCCTTTCATGTGCAATCTTTCACAGGAATCTCAAAGCATCACAGTACAGACAGCTTGAGAGCTTAGAAACTCTTAAAAAAATTAGGACTTCTAACTCCTTTATGTTGCTTTTGGGAGTTAGAAACATAACAGTCAGCTTTGGAACATCATGGAAATATTAGTGTTTTTTCAATCTTTACATATGTATTGGTAGGATTTAGAAGGACAAACTCCTTTTAAATTTTTATTAATATATCACTTTTTTCAGTTTAGGGATTGAAATTTTCCTAGTTCAGTATAAAGAGTGGAATTCATAGACACTAATGGTGGCCATTTGGAGAACATAAAGGTTTTACTGGAGCCTGAAAAGTTATTAAAAGAGATTATCTTGATCTGTTAATCTGTCATCATTACTATCTCTCTGAAATCAAATAGGTTATATTGCCTAGGTTTTGGAAGATAGTCATGGATAGGATGGATGTTTATCAATTATGAATCAATTAATTTATACTATAGCTGTGTAAATATTATGTTAAATACTTTGTCAGATTTTATTCTCTTGATGAATTTCCGGTAGATAAGTTCTCAGTTCATAGCTTCTAATTTTTCAGATAATTTCTACTAGAGAGTTATGATACACAAACGATTGGACAAAATAATTCAAATAAACGATGATAACAAATAACTTACATTTTTATAACATCTTTCATCTTGACTTTATATCCAGTATCTCAGTAATGCCTCATTTTGTGATACTTCAAGCATAAGCCATCCCTCACGTGTACCTTTTCTTAGTGCTAATCGCTATTTTGATGTGAAAGTAGGCAAGTAGACAGGCAGCTCTTTCCAGACTAAGAGAAAATATTAATGGTCTTTCAAAGAGAGGTCTTTTGTAACAAATTTAAGCAGACAGGTGATTATAACAGAACCATTTATAGAAAATTCTTGTTGCTTTTTACATGTCAGAGTAGCAGCTCTGCTGTAAGACACATTGAGTATATATTAGTAGCAAACGCACAGACTGGTCTTTGAAAAGTGTTATTTTCATTTTCCTTTGGTATGCTTTTATGTAGAATTTTATCAGAGATTATTACAAAATAAATAATTTGTATATCTTTATTATGTTATTTCTTATATTGGTGAATAATAAATATAATGTGAAAAAATGGGAAAGACTTCATAGTAGTATTATTTGCCCACTGACAAGAGAATTAGAAGAGTTACACAGATATACTAGTTTTCCCAAAAACCCCCATCAGTATTTTTACAACCTGGTATTTAAATATTTCATTATAAATAACCTGCTCCTTAGATGACAGCAACAGCACCAAAACACAGCAACTACAACAAACAACAGAAACACAGACCTCCATTTCCAGACTGATCATAAAACAGAAATTGTGGCAGCAGATACTGAGTTAAACATCACATATTTTACAGCTCTATATTTAACATCTTTATCTTCTGGAAAGTTTTTTCCTTTGGTTATCTTGGTATTCAGATTGATCAGTCACAAATGAATGTATTGTAAACACTGAAGATTTTGCATAAAAATATTTAATCTATACTGCGTGTGATACAATGCAGAATGTTATCGTTTAATGTAAATAGAATTCAAATCATGTATCAAATATTTTTCTTCTTTGAACTACTATGATATGTAAACTATTAGTAGAAGAAACAGTAGTCATTTAGATATGGATCACCCAAAAGTAATAATGCCCCAATTCTACCTTCGCTGAAGTCAGTGGTAAATTTTCATTATAAGTAACAGGAAGAGAATTTGGCCAGTGTTTTGAGAACTCCACATTTGGGCTAAGTCTTGTTCAACTGCTTAATTAAAATTTCTGCTTGTTTTCTACTTGGTTATTATTCCTATGGTGAGCTTAATTGCTATATGAACAGTGCATTTTCCTGGAGAAATTTATTAGTTTTCAGCTGAGAAGCATTCACTTGTTATACACAGTTTGGGGTAAGTTGTGTTAAGCAGTTCCCTACTTCTATGCACATGGCTCATATGATGAAGTCTGTAGTGTGAAACTATATAGAGCAATTAGTTTTTGCTGTCATTAAAACCTGACAGTAATATCTTTATTCATTCAGATGCTGAAAACTCCCTCTACTTGCTTGGCTAAGTATTATTATGGCACTGCATGATGCTCTGTATGTGGCTGGCAATTTTCAGAGGTTATGCAACTTTCACACTCCATACATGTACAACATTCCATCCCAAGTTTATACTGAAAGCGTTTGGTTTTGCAACTCTTTTTTTTTCCCCCCAGTATCAACCCCAGAAGGAATAATTATGATCATAATTATAGGCAAGAAAAATTGCAATGATTAATATATCTGTCAAATACAAGAAACATCTTTTACAGGTTTTTTCTGTCTGTTATGTATTGAATCATTAAATATGCTTGCTTTTAGTCTTTAGTACTTTACAGAAAATGTAATAGTTTTTCCTTTTATAAGGTACAATTCTGATATGCTCCACTTTCCAATAACTTGTTTAACTGTGCAACCTCATCATTAATTTCAAAAAAGTCCACCAACCCCAAAAACAGTTGGAGGAGTGAAGGAGAAATAAGTTGAGACACAGACACATTTTCTCAAACATAAGATGCTCAACCATTCAGATGGATAGGGAATGGAACCAGTATATCTATTTAGTCATCATCTCTCTGATGAAATATGGTATTGTTTCAACAGTGTATGCTACACAGGTGAATAATTCTAGACTGTAGGACACAAGACTCAAATACTCCCTTCTTTACAGAATTATTGTATTTATCAATTTACCTTCTGAAAATACACTTATTTACCTTCCTACTTTCTTCTTTCAGACCCCAATGCAGGCACAATTTGATAATTGCCGTTGTGTGGGGTTTTTTTCTTCAAGATATTTTAACAAAATGTTTCTATGTAGATATGTATTTCTTCCTCCCTCTTAAGATGCCATTCAACATATTGAATGCTGGAAAGACAAATGTATATTATACCATAGGAATTTTAATACAAAGTATGTTTTTGCTTATAGAAAGATTGCTACTTATGTTTTAAGGATCATATTTTGACATGTACTTTGTTTTCTCATACCTAATGACCATAGAAAGATGTAGTTTTTCTTGTATTTTCTTTTCTATTTTATGTCTTCGTTACACCACACTGTAACAACAAATTCTCTGTTTTCACATCACAACTATTCTTCGGGAAAAAAAACTTACTAAGTACTTGTAAAAATACATTTATTCCTGATGTTTGAGTTTGACTTAAAATGTCATCTTTGTGTACCTTGATTTCAAGACGTTGAATTTCATGCATGTAAGAATATCTACATTTCCTTCTGTTTCTTTTCTGCATTTAAGTCATGTTTTTAACAGGAGCTGTTCTGAATCATTTTTTCAGTGAAAAAAATTGGTATCTTAGTTACCTAAGAGAAAAAAAGTATTTTTGTGAGTTTCTAATGTGTGGGATTGTGTATAATACACAATTTTAAGTCATATGTCCCTTAGTCATTCTGATAAAGTTTCTAGTTTTAGAAAAATAAAGGCAGCGGGGGTCAAAATGCTAACCCAGTAATGTTTTCAAAGTCATGTGGTTTATTCAAATCCATGTACTTTTCTGACAAAATCCACAAAAGATTCTTATTCTTTACAAAATTATACAGGTATTATACCTGTTCTCTAAGTGCATGAGAGCAGGTTAAATACTTCTCTAGCATTTTCAGGAAATGGACAGCTTAGTAGGTACAGCTCAAGGGGAGGCAAAGACAACTAAAAGGCCATTATATGGATTAATTCAAAAAGTCATTTTAGCCCTTGGAAGATATCCCAGTGTCCTAGAATTAGGCAATGACAAAGTTGAGCTTCATGTCTCTTGTGTGCAATCAGTTACTTCTCCACCTTTCAGCTGGCACTGCGTGCCCTTTGGCTATTACTGAGCATGTAGCTGAGTTTTAACTCATTACTGTGATAGCAACTCACCAGCTGACACCGGAGGCCCTGTGCTTAAATGGGCACCTCCACTGAATTCTAGTGGGATTCCTTTGTTGTGAGGGAGCATGGATCAGAGAGAACAACCTAATTGCTCAGCAGCAGCAGTCACACTGAGTCTGTATGAGAGAACTTAGGTGATTGACTCGTGCCAGTTGTCTGAAGAAATGGGCAATATGACTAAATACTTTAATGACTCTTTTAATAATAAAATTTTAGTATGGCTAGGGAGGATGTGAGAAAATTGGGAAAATTAAAATGACCTAGAAATATTATTACAAACTAGTCTTGCACTCTTCCTGGAAGTTACTTAGTAGTTCTACTTTGTCAACTCAGGTTTATGTTTTCATTTAAACCAACCAGATTGATGCAAATATAAAGTAATATACTAGAAAATAGGCTGCCAACTGTCTTTAGACTAAAATCCCAAAACCCAACCAAAAAGACCCACCTCAGTTGTGATAGTAGAGTCTATTTTGGCTTCTCAGTAACTCAATTATTTTACACTACTTGAAATATTTTTCATGTATTTTATATCTCCATTTCACTATGCCATTTGCCCTATTTGTTCTTATTAGTTTCACTCTCATTAGTCAAGGATATTATTTGCTGTTATTATAGATATCTGGACTGAGCCTCCTCTATAATACCTTGCTAGGATATTTTTGTATAGAATGGTGATAATTCCTTGACAAAAGGACATTCTTTTTTTATGCAGCATTAAACACAGAGGGTCTTTTCCTGTTTTACATCCAGGTTTGTCTAGAGTTCCTTGGTGACTTAATGACATGCACCGTGCACATGAACAGAAAGGAAAGATTCCAGATTCATGCAGAAGTGTTTGGGGTGTGTATCTCAGAGCAGAGTACAGCACTGGATTGGAGGACAGTAATAGTTAGTGATCAGGTAGTTGGACTAGATGACCATTGTAGGTTCTTTCCCCCTGAAATTTCTGTCCTATTCTAGTCTAGTCTAGTCTACTCTATTCTAGTCTATTCTATGCTATGTTATTCTAAGTAAATATAGGTAAACCCAGGGTGGAAAATAGTGCAGTGCTCAGGCCAAATACAGAAGTGTATAACTAGGAAGAGGTCTCTCTCTAGAACCCAGAAGTTTTAGTAGTAGTTGGCTTTTCAGAACTTGACATTTTAAGTAAGAATGGCTTTTTAAATTTCGCTAACAGATCAATAGAAAATGCCCTGTAATGTCGCAGTTTAGCATTATTTTAGGAAAAATAAAAATGTTTTGGAACATTTTGTAATCCAATTTATTACTTTTCTGCATAATTTCAGTTACAGTAAAGCAGACAGCAAGAGTGAAGAGACTGAAAAAATACTTGAGGTCTTTTAATGTGTGTTTTTACATTCTGCTTTGGTTATAGTGAAAGTATTCCCCAGTAGCATAAAGAAATGAACCGCAGTGCAACTAAGCATGGGATAAAGTGTGACCAATGCCATTCTTAAACAAGTGAAGTAGCAACCTCCACCACAGAATCACAGAATATTCTATGTTGAAATGGACCCAAAGGACCATTGAGTCCAGTCTTGAGTGCATGGCCCATAGAGAGATACCAGTGTAGCTCTTAACTCTTGCCTCTCAAGGCATAACTCATAAACTCATATTGTGAGTTTAAGTACCTGAGAAGACTGCAGTTTTCCACAGAAACTATTTTATTTGTTTTGGTTTCTGTTGTAGGCATTTTTTTTCCACCAGCTCTCAATATGAATATCAAGCTACATAAAATTCTGTATAAAATGAGTAGTGATAATCATTCACTTATTGAACTGTAGGAAAACTATATGCCTTATTCTACTTTTTCATGTAAAAAATTAATGCTTGATAAAAAATTAAAATATTAATTTAGAAAATTATCCCATTTAAAATTAACTTTTAATGTTTGAAAATTCATGAAATCAAACCATCTCAAGACAGTGTCAGTTATCCCCCGATAAGAAATAATATGAATACTGTCATAGGGGAATAGATCCTGCAAATTTCATTCATGCACCTAGGCCCACAGAAACCATTGAAACTATGCACATAGTGGGGTGATTAATGTGAGAAATGCTTGCAAGATGAATCACTTCAGGTGTGTTGTTACTTTTCACAGTTAACTTTGAAAAAAGAGAAAAAAAGGCCATATTTTAAATAATATCGTACCACAATTTAACTGAAAGTTAAATCCTTGGAAACATAGATCTGGTAAAATTGATGTTGAGTTGGTACAATAGATTATTCCTGAAATGCAGTTTTGACACCAAACATTACTTTGCTGGCAATTATTAGGCTGTTTTTATTTCCATCTACATCCTCTTGCCATCTGGATGGTATTTAATTTAGTGTGGAGGTGAGCCAAAGTTAATTAATCTAAAGGTACAGACTCTACTTCTCCATGAGATTTGCATGGAATTCCAGGAAAAGGGGAAGTTCCCTTTAGGAAAAGCAGTTCTGCATCTTCCTGAATCAATTGAATTTGTATGGAATAGGAAAGATTTTTGACCTCTTCTTTTATGTTGTGGTACTACTGGGATTCTATTAGAACAAGAGTATGTGCACTTGCATGGTTAGTTCGAAGGGGATGGGAAGAGAAAAGAAGGAGATATGGAGACAGGACTCTGAAATTCTTAGTTCTTATGTCTGGCCATCATCTGGCTTCCAAAATGCATTGTCAAAATATGAAAAAAATATGTAATTCCTAAACAAAACTGAAAAAGCATTTCTTATCCACTTACCATGGTACCTGTCAACTTCCCAAGGTTTTATGGTTTGTTTTCTCAAATCATGAAAATGAGATGATTTGTAGTTACAAAAAAAAAAAAAAAATCAAAAGAAGTTGTAAATGTTAAGACTAAAAGGCAAAATATGATCCATTAAAACAGTTAAGATTTGTTTTACTCCTGTCTCATTCTTATTGAAGGATAGTTGTAAAGAGTACAAAAATAGTTGAGTCAAAAAGTGTGTGTATATTGGGAGAAAAGAAAGAATGGCACAATCTTGGCGAATTTGGAAAATGTCACATGAGGTTTCATAGTGGGACTCCAAATACACATTGAGCTATTACTGCTAAAACATTAAATTTGTTTATCAGGAACAGAATTATGTATTGATAGATTTTAAGAATTACATCTGCTGAAATGATAAACCAAATTACAATTACACTAGGAAAAATTTAAAATATACGAGTCTATCAGTGAAACAGAAAGGATACATGACAGGAAACTCAGGAGTAAAACTGTGTGGTCTCCATTACAAATTTAAATGACTGTGCAGCATCATGGCTTAAATCATAGAAGTGATTCTGATCTCTGTAGTAATTACATGTTATTGACTTCAGTAAATTTTCTTCAGATTTGCAGAATTGTCAAACAGCAAATATATGCTATAGCTTTTGGGAAGTAAGTTTTACTTTTGAGGTTGAATATCTAACCAACCTAAAGCTTAAGGTGTTGGTAAAAAATCAATAAATAATTAAATAAACATGAAGATGTAAGAAGAGGAAGAAATAGTCCAGCATGATTACTGGGATCATAAGAACATTGCAAAAGTCAGTGAATTTACTACGCACCTGGGATTTGGAAACAGTGGATGTAAGGATAGCAATGAAATTACAAATGATAATGCTACCAAGAAAGCTACTGAAATAAACTGCAAACAACTTACAAGTTCATGGATTTTGCAATTCAATACGTCCTAAGGGAATAGTTTCAGAAGTGAACATTGAAAGTTTAACACCAGGCAGTGTGGAAATAAGCATTTCACAATTTCTAACACTTGATTTAAGCTGCCTTGTGTAAAGGATTTATGTTTCTTTTTAAGATTGCATTATATCTGGCAGCAATAATAACAATAAAAACATTGAAACCTGTAAAATATTTTCTTTTGGAAAAGGAGTTCACATTAATAAATGATTCAGCTCTTGGAAAGCAGTATGTTTATCAGTATCAACAATAGACTGACGGCAGAATGAGCAGAAAATTTCACTGGAATAAATCAGTGACAAGCTTTCCTAAACCTGGTAAGTTTTTATGGAATAATCTCAAACAGACACAACAATTTTTATAGACACAAAATTGCTTTACTTCAATATTTACGAAGTAAATTTTTGAAGTCAGTATGAGTATTGCTGTTTTTTTATTATGACAAACTTTTCTTTTTCTTTCTTTTAAGGTGCATTTGGTAACTATTAATCTTAGAGTGTCTTCATTTCAACTGGTTTCTATTAATATTACTGAAAGTTGCAAGAGATCAAGGATCAACTGACAGCTAGAATATTTTTTCACTAGAGATAAAATTATATGGATATATAATGAATTTGTAAAAGCAGTATCACCTGTGATATTTTATGTAATTCTGTAGCATAAAGACTTTATGTCTTTCAGATCAAGAACTTTTTTTTGATTGGGGTGTTTGCAGCTCTTTTTTTTCACAGAATCACAGAATATGCCAAGTGGAAAGGGACCCACAAGGAGTCCAAAACTTGGCCCTGCATAGGACCAGCCCCAAGAGTCACACCATGTGCTTGAGAGCATTGTTCAAACACTTGAACTCTGCCAGGCTTGGTGATGTGACCACTTCCCTGGAGAGACTTTTCCATTTGAACGTCTTACAGTTGGTGATTTATATTTCCTATTGTGTATAGAAGTATTTGTAGTTTCTTTGCAGTCAAAGAATACCTTGCCTTTAGTTGTCTCTTTTTATTATTTGATTACTTCATTGGTAACTTCCTCATTTTCACCACCCATTTAAATGTCATTGCATTGAATGTACAATTTAATGTTTTATTTATTGCAACTTGGTAATGATTTTTTAACATATGGGTAGTTAGAATAGTAAAATTAATGTAGCACCTTACCTTGGGAGCTGTCACTGAGCTACTGTTTTCATAGGACTTTTATTATATTTTCTGTCACTAAGGGGTTTTATTGTGGCAGTTATACAATAGTCTCCTACTGAGATATTCTTTCAGCACTTGTTCCACTCTGGATTTAGAGTGTTCAGTAGCCAGATCTGTACATTAAAGGTCATTTTTTATGAATGTCAGGAACCAATACAGGCATGTGTACATAAGTACCTGAAAAGAAAATGCCACTTAGTAATAAAGATGTTTTTATCTTGAGCAACGATATGTTAGGAAATTAGTTTTAATATCCAGGACATTTTCTCTTCACCAGGTATTTCCACATTGTATTCTACTAGTCTTAACAGTCCAGTTACAAGGACATGGGGAAATTTTTTAAATAAAATTCTCCATATATTCTTACAAAGAGTAAGATTCTATTTATCTGTGAGTGTTCATGCTTGACTGAAGGATCAGTTTTTAGCCTATAACAGATAATATGGCTAAGATGCAAAAACAGGTAACGAGCCAGGGAGTGTTTTTTCAAAATGTTCATATGCCATTTTTTCTGCAACAAAACATTTAAAATCACAATGTTATAAGTGAACAATGAATGTGGATACAAAAACTGTATAAAAAAAATATTTTGTCTCTATTTCTTTTATTTTCAGTACAATTTTACCATAGGTTCTATAGTAACAAGACAAATGGCATGATTCTCTCTTTATTTACTTTTATTTCATGCTGTTTCATCTTCTTTGACTAATGATTATATTATAAACACATCATAGCTAAATGGCAAATCAAGTTCCATAAGTATGAAGTTTATTGTATTTTATCAGAATGTTTTGAGGAGGCTACTTTCACTGCATTAAGTAAATTCATTTTCCAAGTGAACACAACAGTTATTTAACAGCTCTCAGGAATACTAGATATCAGTCTGGTCCTGACATGAAGATACCATTTTTGTTTAAAGCTTTCCTCTTCCTATAGTGCCAAGTAAATTGCAAAGAGCAATAGATTTAAAATCTGGCCAAGATACTAGAGATAATTAAAAAGACATCTGAATGAAATCACTGAATTTAGGACTTCAGTGAGCTAACAAGCCTCAGGAGGGACTCACTAAAGATAATGCTGAATTGAGAAGTGGAAAATACCAGCAACCAAACAAAAGTAATAAAATTCTGATATTTTAAAAAAGCAGAACTCTCTTAGTGGGTACAGTGTTCATACTTATGTCTTCTGTTAGATTAAACAGATGTATTGTTAATTCTATTGTCCAGTAAAATATGAATAAAAAATTAAACTATTCAGATACTTTTAGTGTGTTCACCATCACACTTTTATGTACAGAGTTGTGATGGCATGCTAGACTAACATTCCAAAAAATAGCCCATCCTTGTACAGAAACAAAGTAACACACTAGATAAGTAAGGGAACAATGACAACAAAATAGTATTTTCAGCCAAACAGTTCATTAATATTTTCTAGTTCTCAAACCAGCTTACTAGCAAAGTTGAGATCTGGACATAAGCAGAGCAGAATGGAAATCCAGCATTGCGTGAAGCAGTAAATTAGGCTATTTCTTCATAACATTTCATAATATAGTATAAAACATACTTCCAGTTAAGGATTTACAGATAAAGCCAGTCTCTTAATCCACATGAGAGAACTGGCAGTCACCATGAAAGCAGAGATCATTATGGGCACATTGTGACTTCTTTTGTGTTCCTATCTAAGAGGAAATAGAAAGATTGTCTTTCTTACCTTGTACTTTGCTTAGCGATATTTTTTTCTGTTAAAATTTGGATGAAGGAGTTGAAGACCTACAGCAACTGAGGGTAACATGACATGCCCTTAACAGGCCAAAATAAATAAAATTATATTTTAAATCAAAACTTTTCTCAAAGTATTTTAGGGAATTTGCATCTATGTTTATGTAAAACACTACTTTTTTCTCTGTTATCTCTTCTGGAACCCATGTGTGGCATGCAGGAATGTATTAACATTTTCTCATGCTACTATTAGGAATTATTTGGTCTCATCTGAAAAAGTGTGAAGAACTTATTAGATTATTACATTTAAGGTGATGAATAGAGTGTTATGCATTAATTTGGCTCTTTTAACAACGGGAGATCAGGTACCATTTAACTGACAGACACTTTCTAATACCTAAATACTTAAGCTCTGTTCCAGATTAAGTTATTTGGGAAAAATCTTGCATCAGTTAGAGCAAAGTCTCTATGTAGACATAGCATTGCTTTCAGACAGTCATCAGTGTCTGAAAAGCCTTTTGAATGCCTCTCAGAAGTAATCTCTTGTGCAAATACAAAGGTGTCTCTGATGGCTTGCATTAGCTTTCTCCTTTTGGTATCACTCTGTTTTTTAGGTTCACCAAGGCTTGTCCTGAGGCACATAGTCTTGTGTTAATATTAGTTCCACTTACAGAAGGCTGACCAAGGAGGCCATTTGAACCTCCTATTGCCCCAAATTTTACAGCAAATAACTATACTGAGTATTCAGAGATTGTTTTTTTTTTCCTCATCTCAGTAAGAGTACTCACATGTAGTGAAGACATCCATCAGATTTAGTTAGGTCTTGATTAGCCTGCAGGAAAAGTAATAAATATCAGTAGAAGGGAGATATAATTCCTGCAATACTGACTTACCAAATAAACAAATAAAACTTACTTCTGCATTAATAAATATCACTTATTATGAAAAGAGATATTAAGATGATGTCCAAGAGTTTTATTATAAAGTCTGGCTATTATATGTTTGCAGGAACTACTATGAAATCTTTAATCTTTTATTTTGAATGACTACATGATGGGGTTTTTGATTTGGAAAATAAAGATGAAGTATGCAATTAAGAAATACGAAACTAAGATCTAAAGTCAAAGTCACACCCATAAAAGATCCATGGAGAAGCCTAAATTCCCAAGGAATCTAAAAATACTAGATGAGCAATGACATTACAACCATTGAGAGCTTACAGAATTTCTCAAGTCTCAAAAATGCAAAGCAGATCAATGCCAACAAACCTGTATACCAGTATCATTCACAAAAAGAACCTGACCATTTTCCTAACTCATGTGTAAAGTTTGAGCCTGTATAGGTGCTCTGAACAACTTCACAATTTCTAATGTGAGAATCCAGGACTTGCCTTTCACAACTATGCACTCAAATTCCAGGCTACAGAAACATCTGATTCTGTATAGTACACAAGCATTTTTTGTTGTAAGTTTTACCAAAGGCAGGCATCACTGTTTTTCCTTTTTAAACTTCAGCACAGGAAGATCGGATGCCAAAATTTGCCTTGATAAAGTCCATTTGACTCAATGAGATTACTTTGACTTAAATTAAATTTTGCTTACAAAGCTGGAAGAAGCTTATATACCCTCATAACCTACATTTCCATTGCACAGTTAAATTGACCTTCAAATGTAAGCCTCTTTGTAAACCTGAAATTCTCATGAGTGCCTGGTATGCACTGGTGCCTCATGGCAGTGTTTTGTGCTATAGAAATAAAGCAAATGTCCTTCTGGGAGAGAGGGGTCCTTGAAAGCAGCACCATCTGTACCCTGCATCACAACCACCTCTGTTAAGAGGAAAAGAAGGGTAATTGTAATAGGGGACTCCCTTCTAAGGGCAATGGAGGGCCCAGTATGTAGACTGGACCCAACTCACAGAAATCCTGCTCTCTCCCAGGGGCTTGGGTAAGGACCATTAGTGGAAAACTCTCCAGTCCTGTAAGGCCCCTTGGTTACTAGCTATTACTGGTTGTTCAAGCTGGCAGTGACAAAAAAGCAGAGAGAAGTCCAAGGGCAATCAAAAGAGACTCTAGGGCCTGGGGACTCTTGGTTGAGGAATCAGGAGATCAGCTAGTGGTTTTCTTCCAGTAACAAGGAATAATATTGATGGAATAGGGCAGATCTGTCAGGTCTGTGTGTGGCTCTGAGACTGGTGTAAGCAGAAAAAGTCTGGGTTTTTTTACCATGGGATAATCTATTCAATGCCTGGTGTACTGACACCTGATGGGATCTAGAGGGGAAGAAGAGCCCCTCTAGAGGGGAAGAAGATTTCTAGCACAGGATGATTGTTGATAGAACTTTAAACTAATTTGGAAGAAGGAAAAAGAAAATACCAGGCTTGCAAGTGAGGAACAGTGGGGTGGTGTGTCAAAACTTGACGAAATGAGCACTAATAGGATCCCTCAACCTGCATCATGAGAAGCTGGCTACAAAGTACTGCTCCTGAAATGTTTCTATTCTAATGCATGCAGCAAGAATGAACAAGACAAGCTTGAAACTTTGACCCAGTCCCAGATATTTGATATCAAATCAAAGCCTTCTGAGGAGCAGATGAAATCACTTGGTTTATTCAGCCCGGAGGAGACTTAGGGGAGACTATTGCAGTCTACAACTTTCTGAGGAGGAGGGGCAGACACTGATCTCTTTATTATGATGATCAGTGACAGGAGCCAAGGAGAACTGGAACAGGCTCCCCAGAACTGGAACATGCTACCAAGCCTGTCTGAGTTCAAGAAGTATTTGGACAATACATCCAGGCACTTGCTGTGATTCTTGAAGTATACTGAAGAGGGCAAGGAGTTGAACTCAATGATCATGATGAGTCCCGTCCAATTCAGTTTATTCTGTAATTCTATGAAATTAGTAATCCAATATCACTGTTTCTCAGAAACTTGCTGGGGAAATATTCTGTTCTAGGCACATGGGAAAATGCTGCAGCACCACAGTTCAATTCCCTTGGGATTAAAATAATAAAACCTGAGTTTTATTATTTTAAATTATATAATTTGACCAAGTTTGGTCAAAACCAAACATGTGTTGTTCTTCAATGAAAACATCACTTATATTTTGTCTGTGATTATGATGGTGGAGAAAAAGGGTGGCCAAGGTACTGGTGGTGCTGGGCCTCAGAGATGACCTTTGCAAGAACAGGTTGGGTCTGCTCCCTGCCAGAAACAGAAAATTCCAGCCATTTCCAGCCATTTCCAGCCATTTCCAGTGAGTTCTATAACAGCCCACCACAGCAGACATGTCAGCCTGGTAGCACTTCTGTGAAGGTTTTTAAGAAAGAGAAAAAACCCACCTAGGCAAAGGAGGAGGGAAAAGAACTCAGTGTGGAATGGTGAACACAAAGCTCAGAGAAGGAGGTGGAGAAGGTACTGCAGACGCCAGAGTGTTTGCCTGAAGTCCACAGAGAGGAGCAGATAGCCATGCTGCAGGTCATGAAGGATTCCATGGTGGAGCAGGCAGGCATGTCCTGAAGGAGCTTCAGTGTGTGGAAGTCCACACAGAAGGAGTCTTAACCTGAAATACTGTATCTCAAGGGAGGGACTGCATGTGAAAAAGTGTGAGAAAGGACCAACAGAGAGGAACAGTTACATACTGAAAACTGCCTTCAGTACTCCATTCCCCAGTGCTGCCAAAGGTAGGGACAGTAGTCAGAAATACCATGTTGAGAAGGAAACCAGCTGAGCCTGGGGAAGACAGGTGTGTGGTAGAGGTAAAATTTTTATAGATTTTTTTTTTTTTTGGGGGGGGGTGTTGGTGTTTGTTTTTTTGGGTTTTTTGGAGTTTTTTTTTGGTTTTTTTTAATATTTTGCTCCTGAATATACTTTGGCAATAAGTACAATTATATTTTCCCCTCTCAAGTCTGTTTCCCCATGACAATCATGGGTAATCAATCTCACTTTATCTAAACCCATAAGCTTTCTCATCCTATTTTTACTCTCCATCCTGAGGAGGTACATGAGTGGGAGAACTGCTGAGTGGGTAACTGGCCGCTGGACAAGACTAACTCTATTGTAGCTAAGTGGCAAACTATTACTCAAATTAGATCTAAGAGCTCTGTGTGTGGTGTAGACAAATGTTACTGGTATTACATGCCAGGGCTGCCTTCAGTTAAAATGTGCCACCAGAATAAGTAATAATTAGGATACGTCAGGATAAAGAGGGAAACATCTTAATCTTTACAGGATGATTCAAAACAAAGCAAAGATACAGAATCATTTCTGAAAAGTATAATAAAATCCTTTAAATATGGACTGTTAAACTGAATTCAATCCCATTAACTCGGACAAATATACTTTCTAGATCAACCTTACAATCATTTAAAATAACTTGAGAAGCTTTGTATGTGTTGATTTTTTCATTTAATTTTTTTAAAAAACAGATTTTGTTATAAGTCAAAGATGGTAGCTGGCATAAGCACTGATAGCACATACTTTAGTGTAAGGAAGCTTCTAAGCATAATTATTTCATTTCCACTACAGCCACACTCTAAAAAGACTGTATATTTATTATTGAATATTTTTTTTTAGCCTTAAATAAAAATATATCTGAAATCTGAACAATAATAAATTCAGCAGGTATTCCTGGCTTGTTTATAATTTTTTATCCTTTTTTTACTATCTCTTCAGGGACTATGGCCAGTAGTGGTTTCTGCACCACAGGGTACATTATAAACAACATCTGCCCACAGTTCCAATTAAACTACTGAAATGAGAATTAAGAGAATCTCTTCAAGAAAGAATTTCAGCTTGCCTCATACTTTATGAAGTATTCTAATGGGACCATAGTATACACACATAAACAGAATATGTAGGTTTTTTGGGAATAGAAGTGGTTTAGCACATGAATTTTGAAGGGGGGAGAAATAAAGAATATAAGTATTGAAACTTGTAACAAGGTATATATAATTTTAGGGCTTAGTATATGTGTTTATAACTGAAATATTATTTACCATTGTCAACTATTAACTCAGAGAACATATTAATTCTGTGTAGGATGTTTCTCATACTGGCTTTCTGAAAATGCTTTGTTTATGTTGTTTCAACATGTACAAAATCCAGCTGCTTTGCCAGTAGAAAGTGCTCAAAAGTTGTCCAGCTTCCAAATGTTACTGGTAAACTGAGAAATGTTAACAGGCTTTGTTTACTCTGTAAGGTATACTAACTTGCACAAAAATCCTACTGCTGGGAGATATTTAAATATGTTTTTAATTGTCTGTAACACCTGCAACAACTGATTTTATTGTTTTCAGCTATATTATACATTCATCTTTTCAGAAGGTATTTCAAAAAGGTATCTATAGGTATGGTATGTATGGACTTTCATGATAGTACTTTCAAAGATGTAAATGTTTGTTAAATTATTTCAACTAGATATTTTTTTCCACAAATTGGGTTGCATGGAGAATAAAGTAAATGGCAGGACTATTAAAGATTTATCCAAATCTTTGCAAAATTGTGAAAAAGCCAAGAAATAAACATAAAACTTTAAAGTGGTAGAGCAGGGCCAAAATTGCTAGTGACATTTCTTAAATTTAATCTTAGATACTTTCTTAATTATCTCAGTGTATTATGTCTATATAGATATAGCAATTTACCTCAGAAATATTTGGGAAAAATAGACCCTCATTCATATTAAAAACTAAATCAATTATGGTGCAATTTTAATATTAACAATCTGCTTCTACAAGAAAGCAGTAAGATAAGAGAAAACTCTTACAAAGAGAAAAACTTGGTTAAAGCATACTATAGTCCATCCAATAGAGCTATAACAGACAAATGCATAGAAATGGATAATAGACTACTAACTAAAAGTTCCTTTAATAGCAGTTCCACCCCTACTTTTCAATAGTGAGTACTGAAAACAATACTAATTGATAACGTAAACTAGAAGTGTCAAACACAGGCAATATCTTTTTTTACCCAAGAAATGTTTGGCATCATCAATTCTTCTCTTCAATCAACCTCCAGTAATTTCTCGAAAGACTTTTGTAGTTCCCTGAGTACAAATAGCACATATTCTATTTTCCAGGTTTTCATTGTGATGGGAAGGGAGTCACGTCTGAAGTACAGCCTGCTGTAGTCCTGGGTTTTATTTGGATTTGTCTGCTATAATCCATGTGTATTTTTTTAACAATTATTTTAGAATCACTATGTGTTAGGAGAAAACCATTGTTACTGCATTGGTTTAATTTTGTCCATATACTTAAATCATCATTCTTTTGTGACCATATGACTCATGGTTGACACTAGAAGCAGATGAGTAAATTATGAATTCTCAATCCAATGTGGTATTTATGAGGTTCTTTATTTTTTATGTGCTGACAAACATTGATCAGTATAGAAATGAATGTGCTGGAAAGATGAAATAATCTGTAAATTGTAAAGATGTGATTCTGAGAAATCATATCAATATATATAAATATATCTAAATCGATGATGTAGAATTTTTATTTTGTTGAAATATGCTTCTACTATGAATTGTGGCAGAGAATAGAAAAAGAAGAATTAATCTGAATTAGCAGTTACATAGCACTGGGGGCTATGTCAAGGCATGCAGATAACAAGGAGGAGCTATACAGATAGCTAACACAGCTTCAAAAAGGGTGAATCATGCCTGGCTAATCTAGTGGCCTTCTACATGGTCTAACTGCTTTGCTAGATAAGTGAGTACCAGCTGATATCATCTACCTTGACTTCTGCAAGGACTGATACAGCATCCCTGTCTTTAAAGTGGAGAAATGTGGGTTTGATGGGTGGATCCTTTGATGGGTAAGAAGCTGGCTCGATGACTGCATCCAAAAAGTTTTGGTTAAGGTCTCAATGCCAAAGTGGAGATCAGTAAACAAATGCTGTCCCTTTGGGGTCTGTACTGTGACTGGTGCTGGTCAGTATCTTTATTAACAACATAGTGAGATTGAGTGCAGCCTCAGCAAGTGTTTGGATGACACCCAGCTGAGTGATGCAGTCGATATGCCAGAGGGAATGTGTGTCATCCAGAGGGATCTTGACAGACCAAAGAAATAGAACCCTGTGAACATCATGAAGTACAGCAAAGCTAAGTGCAAGGTCCTCCAAACTGGGTCATGGCAATCCCCAGGAGCAGCATAGAGTGAGGAATGAATGAACTAAGAGAAGCTCTGTGGAGGAGGACCACGGGGATAGTGGCAGGTGAAAAATTAGACATGAGCTAGTAATGTGGACATACAGCCCAGAAAGCCAAATATATCCAGTGCTGCATCTAAAGAAGTGTGACAAGCAGGTCATGGGAGCTGATTCTTCCCCTCTACTCTGCCCTCATGAGATTCCACCTGGAGTATTCCATCATTTTCTAGAGCCCTCAGTACAACAAGGACATGGACCTGCTGGAGGGAGTCCAGATGAGGGCCATGAAGAGATCAAGGGACGGAAGAGTCTCTCCTATGAATACAGTCTGAAAGAGCTGGGGTTGTTCATCCTGGAGAGGTCTCCAGAGAGACCTTATAGCAGCCTTTCAGTACTTCTAGGAGGACCTACAAGAAAGCTGATAGGAAAAGGAGGAGAGGATTTAAAGTGAAATATGATGGATTTAGACTAGATATAAGGAAGAAATTCTTGTTGCCCAGAGGAATTGTAGATGTCAAATTCCTAGTAGATGTCCTACGTCCTATTGCTTCTGTTACTGCTTTTACTACTGTTCCAACTAATTCCTAACTGAACAAGTGAATTAAACTCAGTTTACCAATCAAAATCTGCATAGTATTAAAAGGAAGTTTACTGTAACACCTTCACTGTTGAACTAGGGTTTCCTTCCCACTCCCTAACCCAGCAGCTTAAAATAGAAAGAACCAAAAATTTTCATTTTGTAGAGAAGGATCAGCAGTTAAATTCAGCAGGGAGGACTTTCCTTTTACTCTGCTACCCGTGAATAGAGGCAGAAACCATTTAATATGTCAAAAATAATGGAAACTTTCCCTAGGGATATTTTTCATCTTGGCCTTTGCCATGAGGCATTCTCAAGCTCACGTTACTTTTCACATTGTACATTGTTGTTGTTAAGGTGGAAACATAAGCAATTAAAAAGATAATATCCACACTGTTTCCATGGAGGCCATTAGTGTTCTTCAGTATTGTGGTTTTTGTGGTTTTGTTTCTTTTTATACTAATGAAGCCGAATTCTCTTTTTTTCATTTTCTTGTAAATTGTATAACACTAATGGATTAGACTAAATTCTTCCCACCTCAAGTCTAATGCCATGTAACCGTTTGTTTATACTGTTGGCTGCCTTAAAATAAATAAATAATTAATTAAATAAATAAAAGATGAAAGAAAATGGTAAAAACAAAAGACCATTTTTATTACTTATATCATTAATGGGCAAATTTGTTGGCAGAGAAGCAATGATATTGCTGAAAATGACTGGCCAAGGCAGGTTTCTCTAGCTTAGTGTTTGATAAAATGGTATTTAATTTGCAGCTCTGACTTGAAAGACAATGGAGGAGTACACAAAAAATGTAGAAATCAGTACCATAGAACAGCAGTTGGAAGGAAAATAAAAGCCACAAGTAAAAGCACAAGGATTTCAAAAAAATAAATTATATAGTGCCTTTAAAAAAAATATATAGCTAAGCTTTTATTTCCCAAAAATCATTTATTTAAATTAGTTTCAAGGGCCATTTTCCTTATCACTGTTATGGAACAGCACAAGTTTTTCTGTTTCCATTTCACTTTTCATGGTATAATAAGAAATAGAATTACAGAGTTTAGTCATGTTTCTAGATTTATCATTGGTACAAGCTACTGCATCACATTAGAAACAGATCCAAATGGTGGATTCCTCAATATTATTGTGTTTTTAAAAATTATTTCTTTTCTTGTGTTCAGGAGATTTTAAAGATCATACTCCTCGAGACTCAAAGCATGGATTAGTAGAAGATCTGAT
The DNA here is from genome assembly GCF_051311805.1 of Agelaius phoeniceus. Lineage (NCBI taxonomy): Eukaryota > Metazoa > Chordata > Aves > Passeriformes > Icteridae > Agelaius > Agelaius phoeniceus. Next base: position 54,124,814 of record NC_135268.1, read on the forward strand.
GAGTCATCTGAAAATGTAACTGAATAAGAATTGCATTATTGGCTCTGTTCCAACAATTCAATATCTTAAACAGCATTTATTCCCTCCCTCTGGGGTTATTTTATACATTACAATGCTTCCTTTGAGTGTTCACTGACAAGTTTTGACCAGCCTAGCTGAAAGAACAAAGCTATATATAAATTGTGCATGCACAAAGGGGTTCTGTCCTTCTTCATAAGTGTATGCTCAATAAAATATAAAATAAAAATGCATAAGAAGATGCTGCCTTGGCAGCTGAAGCTCTAAGACACAGGTTTTATTCGCATGCACACATATATAGCCTTCTCTGAAATTATTTGAGCTGTGCTAGCTGAGACTCAAGGAAAAAAATAGTTTCTTGACACCAGTGTTCATAGACAAATGTAGAACAGTTGTGGTCAGAGGATTTGTGACAATCACATAATTTCTGGTTTATAGCAAACCTCATCTTTTGTCTTTCTTGTTATCTGTAGGACAAACAGACTTTGAAAGGAAAATCTGTTTTGCTTACATCTACTACTTTACTAGACTTTGTTCATTTCCTAATTCGTGAACATAAAGAAAAACAAATTAAATATGAATTCTGGAATTCATAATGTTCTTTTAGCTCATTACACTTGAAAGGGGATTATTAAGCCACAATTCTAGTTGGAGAACTCTGTCCCTAATGCTACCACTCTCCTGACAGCAAGGAAGAAAATTGTACACATAAGGCAGATTGATGAGGTTTATTTCTTTTCTGATGTAACATCTGGGTAAGAAAAAGACAAGTTAGGCTAAGAGGTCATGTTCTGTCCAATGCTACTTGTTACATTTTAAAGGCTTGATTTGATTGAAAACAACCTTCTCTATTAAATCTAATGCCACAGTTAGAATCTGAGAGCTAATTTTTTTATGGTTTTATGCATGCAGAATAACCCAGAGACTAATTCCTGAATTCGGAGGAATAATTTAGAGGTGATACATTGACAATATTTCTTTGCAAGCAAGAACACCCAAATTAATACTAAATTGAGAAACAAATTATTATCTAAGGAATAGAAAGTCCACCTCCTCCATTCCTTTATATGTCAGAATGCACCAGAAATAATTCATGTTCTGTCTTAATTTATACAATGTATACTGTGAAAGGACTGAATATAGACCCAGGAATACAAGTAGAACAAATCTTTATTTAAACTTAAACTATTTGGAATTAGAATTAATGCAAGTGTAAGATATACACCGAATTTTTAGTTTTCTGAAATATCAGATAGATCTCCTTGGAGACAGTGAAAAGTACTTTGTATAATTGATCTGAATGACAGCAATCAGAAGTTAATGTTCATACAAAGGCTTTAGTTTCTGTTATATCAATAATTTTGATCAAATAATTAGAAAAAAAGCTGAAAGTGTGTTTTGATACAACCACAAGATATGAGTAAAAGCTATAAACAATTAGCTCATTCCAGGTCATAGAGGAAGTAAGATTAAATATTGTAACAGGCCACAATTGTCTTAAAATATATTGACATAATGGGAAAATATACTAAAAAAATAAAACCAATCAAAATGAAAGCAGTAAAGTGTTACTCTCCAAGACATCTTTCAGATAAGTGAAAGAGAAAGAAAAGAAGTACAAAGACATCTTTGTAATGAAGGTAAGTGTAATACTGACTGTGAATAGATTGGCAATAGCTGAGGATAACATTCAAAGTTGGGAACACTCCTTGGCTCATATCAGAGACTGTAACTTTATCCTAAAGCAAAAATCATAAAGGATATCTTTCCCCAAATCTCAAATTCTAAGAGTTTCTTTCCACATAACTGAAACCAATACTCTTTGATTAATATATAGGTTTAAATAATTCAGGTGAACTGTAAGGAGCATTAGACCTGGATCCAAAATTATCTCACTAAGTAACATGACATTTAGATCTCACATTCCCAAGGTGGACTGATTTAATTTAATTTTACATCATATATGAGGTTTTTTACAAGAGGCATAGAGAAATAAGAATCACCAAGGTCTTTCAATTACAATTCCTGTTACAATTCATAGCAGTTCTCAGAGTACAAGTGGTATAAAATATTAAGTAAACTATCTACATTTTGTCTCAAGCACTAGATCCATGAGCTTCAGTTCCTAGAGGCTAGGAAGCTCTCTAGGAAGCATCATATAAGATTGCCTTCATTTTACACTTAAAGTATCAACTAGCAAATTCCAGTCTACTATCAGAGTCAGGCTACGTGATTAGCTTTGGTTCTGATCTTTTCTATTACAATTCATAGCTTAATAAAAGCTGATAATGTTCTTATTTGGGCAATATAGAATTTATGTACTTATATCAAGGAAAAAGTTGAATTTGTTTGTTTTCATGTGCTATTGGACCACTGGTTCCTTCTGTAACACAAACTTTTTGAAAGTCTTTCCTAAGAATAACACATTTTAACATGACTGGTGAAGAAATTCACTCTGTCTCTGTGTTTTCTCTGGTGAGAAAAGGACAGTTGATATAAATTATATGGAGAAAAGAATCTCTATACCTGCATTTCTCTGGCATTTCTCAGGCATTTCTCAGGCATGCTAAGTAAGCATGCTGCAAGAAATTGCATGAGGTACGGTTAGACCCAAAAAAGAAGTCACAAGGAGAAATGTCTGAGTTCTGACTGGCTGTAAGAACTTTATTGTTGCTAATTGCACAGATATAGGGAGGGGCCCTCTGAATTGCAACCAAAACAGAGTCAAAAAAACTGACTCATTTTAAGTGTTACCTGGATAACAGAGTATATAATCTTAGTTATCAAATCAACTGTACTAATTGAACTGAATGATTCAATTAACAATAAGTGCATTATTTTGCCTTAGAAAAAGAAATCTAACTTCTGCAGAACAGTATAATACAAGATTTAATTGTTTAAGCACATAAAGAATGAGGATATTGGGAGAACAGAAGTACAAGGCCAAGACCAAATAAAACTGGAGTTAAAAATTACTTCAATAAACAGATCAAGAAAACCATTCACACAAGAAATTTATTCTTTGAATCGTTTTTTCTGATGAATCATACTCCAGACAGAACAAGGGGAGAAGTCATCTGTAAGCAGACAAAACTTTTTAAGAAGCTTTACCAAAACCAGAGTGTGTACTGCAGCTGGACTTTTAAGAGGCAAGCTAAAGAATCACAAGGGTCTGTGAAGTCAGCATTCTCTAGAAATAAAAGGAATAGGATGGAAATTTAACCAAATAATATAAGAAACCTCCTGGCCCTATCTTAATCTTACACAGGGTTTGAAAGGAGTCCCAGAGGAAGTCAGTTTTAAAACAGATCTTCATCAAATAAAAAAAATAATAAAAAAAATAGAGTCTAGTACTATTATTACAGAACTGGGTTTAGTAGTCCAGGAGACCCTATGATTTATATTTCCCATATAAACTCTCTGAACAAGCTTCTTATAGCTAAAAAAATGTGGTGATGGGTGGGTGCAGACATGGGAAATATCTCCTTCAGGATGGTGAGATCAAGTGGGAATCCTACTGTGTCAATCCATGGCCACCCAGAGGCTTTGACATGGACCCGTCAGTAGCAGAGGCTTACGTTCAGAGGGGCCAGGAATTTTGCCATCTAGTAGTCACTGAGATTTTAGTCAAGTCCTTCATTAAAGTTCATGTCAAAATTATTTTTTGTGATCTGGGTTTTACTTTTTAGAATTAAGAGAACTTCTTTTTTAACCACTCATGCTTCTCTCCTCCATCATACTGCTCTTTATTCAATGAGTCACAGGAAAGATATCTATATTTTTTCATGCTAATTCTGGTTTTGAATAGACCCAAGCTCTTATACTTAAAAGGAAATTGTCCAGAATAAAGTTCTCAAACCAGAATAAGAATAGCCTAATGTGGTTCCACATGTTCAATATGCAGAGATAGCTGTCACTTGAAACTCAGGTCTTAGTATGTGAAATCACATGGATAGGCAAAGAACTAAGATGTTCACTGCTAAACTGAAGAACTTCACCAAGTCTCTGAAGCTGTCCTTTCCTGCTGCTGTTTCCATAGTACTATTATCTTCCAATGTTTCCTGCAACTTCTGAAAGTCAATCTATGCTTAGTGCCTTATTTCCTATCCTTTAATGCACCAAATCTTAACACTTTATAGGACCCTACTGTTCTTTCCTACAAACTCTGGAAAACTTCATTTAACTTTATTTCCTTTCCTTTCTTTCTGAGATGCTCCAGGCAGATTATAATCAAGTGATGAACTCTGCTTGACACCCTGTATTCCAGTATTTGTACATCATATTGGAGCCCAGTAACTTCAATGGGGTTGTTTTCAGGTAGGTATCTGTATCCAATTTAAATTCTTCTTGCCTAAGGGTTTTCCCTGTTGGAACTGCTATAATCTGTCACACCTGTACAAGTGACATTTTCCTGTTTAACCTTGACCCATATCCCAGTGAATACAATTTGAGTGTTTTTTATAATATCATCAATTTTCTAATAATATGGTCTGGAATTATTTATAAATTCTTAAACTCTGTAAGTTATGATGCAGAATTATTGGACGTGACAGGACATCTAAAAGACTTGCCCTTAATTCCTATTCCCTAGAAGCTAAGAAATTCTGAATAAAAAGCTATGAGACTGAAAATAAAAAGAGAGGTTTGTCATTGACATACACAATGTAGGAAGGTTTCAGAGATCTCCTTTAAGAAAATAATACATGTAAGCTTTTGAAATTATAGTAACTTTTCTCAGCCTACCTATCACTCCTCCCTTTCTTTTTTTTTCCTTTATCAGACAGACTTCTAACATTTTTTAACTTTTTGCTCATGATTTTCACATTTGAAGGTCTTTCATGTGAAAAGTTGTCAGACTTTTTTTAACTATTATCCCACCTTCTGATTTTACTTAAAACATTTCTTGATCCCTTATTAAAAAGCACCACTGATTCAGTAAAAAGATTCTTTGTGTTATATTCCTCTGTTGGTGACAAGCAAAAACCTGTCAGTCTTCATATAGCAGAAGCAAAAATGAAGTGATTCTTAACCTAGCCTGACTGATTTTTGTGACCCAATTAATTATACACCTTAAATATAAAATATTTGCTGCAAGCTAATCACGCTTATATGACCCTGAAGTAGTAACACTGTCCTGAGCTTTCTGCTAATACAGAAATCTGATGGTTTTACATTGTATTTAATTTATTTATTCAAATTGTTATTCTCTTCCCTTGTGAAATGTAAATAAATGGTATAAAGATTCTCAGTCTTGGAACAAAGTAAAATAAATTACTCTGAGTGTCCTGATGTACATCTCCAAGTGTGAAAACTTGCTGGTAAAGCATTTGAGAGACATTGTTGCTAAATTAGATATGATGTGTAAACATTTTTCCCTGTTAAAAGAACCCTTTAGAAAGCCTCACTCCTAAGATATTTTGGGATGTTATTGATTTTAGAGACATTGATATGTTTCTTTATGTTCTCTGCCAAAAAATTAATGCAATACCTGAGTAGCTCTGGATTTTAGCTACAAAAATCTGAACAAATAAAAGTATATACCCATCTAAACTGTTGTAGCTTTATAATATTTACCAAAAAAAAAAAGTTAAGATAGATAGCCTACATTTAAGTTTAATACCTATGAGATTTTGCATTCTGTCTCTCTGTGTTTTGGTAGGGACTATGTTCTTTATAGGCCTTATCTTTTATGCCACTTTCATAAATGGATGTTTTCCACAAAATGTTCAAACTCTATTCTGATCAGTAACCTTAATGACACAGGAATACTTACAATGTGATTTCTAAAAGGAACAAAACCTATTTTGATTCATATTTCTCCATATTTTTCCTATTATATGATAGTATATAAAATGCAAAACTACTGTCTATACTTTCCCTACATATTAATAAATTTAAAAAATCTATTTTGTGTGAAATAATTTGGTTTTGAAACATCTTTATATTATTGCTTGTCCATATTTTTGAATAAATTTGAATGTTTTGAAAGAAAATAATATAACATGAAAGTAATAATAAAATGCTTGCTAATAAGGTCATATTCCTTTAAGCCTGAAAAGAATTATTCTTTTGCATTAAGACAAAATCATCATAAATTAATCCATTAAAGCTCATAATGGTGGTCATTTCTAGTCCACTTATGTGTTTAATGGCTTTTAAATGCTCAAGCTATGTGGAATTTGAAAAACTATCATAAAATGTAGTGAATATATGGTGTCCTCATCGGGTAAAAAAAAAGAAAAACAAAAGAGTATACTTATGTTGGGTATACCAAAACATTCTGGAGATTTGATAATTTGATCACCCCAAGTAAATTGAATGCATTTTCTAGAATTCACAACCTAAAGTAGGATGATTTCATTAAGATATTCAGGAGAAATTCTTTCCCTTATAATTTATCTGTCAAACCTGCAATACTTGATGACAGCATATCATTCCAAAAAGTGAATATTGATATAAAAATTTTGAGTGATGAAGAATCCATTGTTTAAATGCCATTCTTTTTAACACATTTTATTTGCAATAATAATAAAGCCTATTGCAAGCAACTTAGTCTGCAATCAGTGTTATCAAGTCAAATTTCAGGAGATTCCATTAAGATCGAAAGAAGGGTATTAAGCACCAAACTTAAATGTGGTATTTGCTGCTCCTTACCAGAATTTAGGATGCAATTCAGCTTAACTCTGGTTTGAAATCCCCAGGAAATTTTTTGTCAGAGTTTCAGGCTCTGTCTAGTTATGTAATTTTGTTGCTAGTGTTGAAGTTCCGTGTCACCGGAGCACAACTAGACTCATTTTATGCAGCATATAAACTAAACCAAACTGTGATATCTAAAACTGTTGCATGTACAGATTCATGAAACTTCTGGAATTAATACCAAAGCCATTCAGAAGTCCATACTTGAAAAGCAAGTTCTCTGAGGTTTAAAGCAGTCTGCAAATTTAGACTGCAAATTTAATGCACTCCTTTCATTTATGGAGTTTTTTATGACATATACATATATATACACAAATATATATACACACACTTTACTATCCCTTATTTTACTGCACCCCCATGCAGCTGCATACTGTTTTGAACATGTGTAAGTTTATCTGACTTTTGTAGTTTTATATGTGGTATTTCTTCAATATAATGATGATACTTCTGTTTATCCTGGTGGCTAGACACAATGAAAACAAAAATTCTCTGTGCCCTAAACCCCTGCTTCTTCCAATTTCATCAGTGATCAAGGTACATGAATGATTCTATTTTGAAACAAATAACACTTGAAAAGTTCCAGCAGGGCATAGTAGTCTGTGTCCCAGAAGATAAAGGGTTTTCTGGACTCATAAAGTGCTTAAAAAGTTTGGGTTTGCCAGCCAGTATTCTATATGAGTGTTGATAATTCATTTTAAGCTAATGATATGCAAAGTGGTCTCGCTAGGAAGTGCAGTTTTCACTCAGATAGATTTACAATCTCATTTACTTGTGTAGACTCACTAATGTGATTGTAATCATGTTACTTATCTTTAAATTTTGTGTATGGCAGCTGTACATCAGAAATGACACATGTGGGACTATCACATATTAAATCAATTTAATTACATTTAAATATTTCAAGGTTTGGTCTTCTGTAAAAAGCTGGCTCTTAAACAAACAGCATAAAAAAATCTTCAAAACATAAAGAAATCATTGTTACATACTTATTTCTAAGCAAGGTTAAAATATTTTAACATTAAAATTGACCTTAAAATAACATAATTGTTGCTCACAATTAAGTAGACTCAACCAGCTGTTTGATTACATTATGATAGAAAAATTGCAATGCTCATTGAATTAAATATATTTTAATATATTTTCCCACCTATTCAAGGGGAAATTACAGTCTTTAAACAATTTATATTTATAATTTGATATTTCACGTTCATAGAAATATGACTATGTTCTCTCACATGTATTCAGAGCACCTAATTAGATTTCATCTTGTTTGGTTACTGGCCAAAGGGATTTGGATCTAGAACCCAGTAAAACTACTTCAACTCCTTGCCTGATTTCCTGTGTACCTTAATTTCCTATGGCATTGCCATTTGCAGTGATGAAAATCCTGACAACAGGCATTCTTCCGTGGGCTGTTGCTACTTAATATCAGAGTAGTCTTCTAGTGGCAGTAAGACAGGTAGTACTTCAGGTGAGACAATCCCCATCTTGGCTGTCAGTCCTTTCTCCATTGTCCATCTTCATGACATTTGCTGAGAGCACCTTATTACTACCAGTTATATCTCATGTCTGGGCCTATGTCTCTGGAATAGTGATATGTATTGCTTTAAGAAATTATGTAGCTTAACCATGTACTTAAGAGCACTCTGTGTAAGAAATATTTTATAACAAACACAGAATAAAATAATTTTGTGAAAAAAAAATTGCATATTCTCTTCAAAAATTAATACATACATTTAATATAGCATGCATACAACTTGTGTATATATAAATAGTTTTTTGCATGTCTAAAGCGCAAGGACTTCATATGCCATTTTGTACATATATTGATAGAGAGTTGCCAATCTGACATCCAGAGATGAAGGTTGTCACTGGGTGCATCCAGTAGCATGTGTAGGCACACACATAAATGGACTATACAGTACATGCTACCTTATGTACAGAGCCAGCCTGTACACTGATCAGCACATGCAGCACTTGCACAAGCACAAACACCACCAACAGCCTCATCCCATTCCCTTCTCTAGCTGACCAGGATAAAAATCCAGTAGTGGGAGGAGATATGAGTATATAATGTTCACTTATCCAGCATGTGGGATCTGCTGCCCCTGGATGCCAGGATTGCCACTTGGTAGCATCTGGCCTTGCCACCTTGAAGGCTGTAGTCCCACTCTAGCTGCACCCACACACATATAGATATGCATGCCTTCAAATGAAGAGGTGTTAGATACACCAGTCCTGGACCCTGCTGCTCCCCTGTTGCCTTCCACCAAGATATTCATATACTCAAGGAGGTCCCACAGTCAATCTCCAGAGCCCACTCATGTGCTTGTCTGATCCCACCTACTCACCAGTGAGGCTGACCTGATGTTTGTGATCATACACAGACTTGTGTAAAAACACTCATCATTCTTGCTGGTGACACAGACACACAGATTCTCTGGCACTCCAGTCACTGGCTCTTAGACTTCCCATACACATACATATGCTCATGAAAAGAGCCCATCACCCAAGAAAATAGTTAAAATTTAATGAGGAAACAGGACAGACTGTGATGAGGGAGTGTATGGCATGGTCAGGCAAGAGCACTGACCAGCATTGTGCAAGTAACCATCCTCTCCTAATTCTCACACCTGTGGAGAACAAGCCTTATGAGGAGCAGCTGAGGGAGCTGGGGTTGTTTAGCCTCAGGGGATACCTCATTGCTCTCTACACCTACCTGAAAGAAGGTTGTAGTAAGGTAGGGATCAGCCTCTTCTCCCAAGTAAAAAAATGACAGGACTAGAAGAAACACCATGGAGCTGTGCCAGGGAAGGTTTAGTTTGGACCTAAGGAAAAAGCCCTTCACTGAAAGGGTTATCCAACATCAGAACAAACTTCCTAAGGAAGTGGCTGCATTGACATCCTGGAGGTGTTTTAAAAGGCATGTAGGTATTGTGGTTAGGGGCATGGCATAGTGGTGGATGTGGAAATGTTATGTTATTCCAGCCTAAGTTACTTCCTGAGCTACTCCCCAAAACACTTCAGGTACCCTTTCGTCTCCTTTCATCCTTCTCTGAACATCTCATTGCCTTGAACAATTCCTGAATGTCCATCTCCTGTATCCCATCACAAGTCACACAGCCCTGTAAGCATCAACCTCCCCTTTAGTCCAAAAAGTGAAGCTGAAGTAAGGAGAAGCATTAAGCATAGGAAAAAAGTAATGATATTATGTTTTTATCTAAAGGTTTTGTGCTGCAAAAGACAAAATATACTATTTTATTTATTAATAATATAAAATAATGCAAAGAGACATTCACCCAGAAAATATAGCAAAATAAAAATAGAGATTGAATAATAGAAATTTAAGGATTTATATGCAGAGGAATTTGGAAGGCAACTTTAATTAACCTAGGTTTATATTACACAGTAAAGCTAGCAGAGTTAGATCAGTCAAACAGATTGTGGACAGCAATCTCTCTGGCTGGCATGCAGGTGGAAGACCCTTGTTGCAGTTATGCCCTCCAGCTGCTCATTATTACCCTTCTGCCAGCAGAACTGGGAGGGCAGTCACCTCCAGCAGAGTGGTTCCTGTGATTGATTCCTCGTTCTCTTCAGGCAAAAGCAGCCAGGTAAACACAAGCAATTTAAATGGTTGGCTTGAGGCTCAGGACAGATATGCTCTTTCACATCTAGCTGTTCTGGTAGCTATTGTTCCTAGTCATCTCTGTGCTGGAGACTATGCCTCTCAGGATGTCCAACCAAGCAGTAGATATCTCAGGACTACTTCTAAGACAGGCAAGCTGAGATCTATGTATGCACAGTTTAAACCCACTTGTTAACCTGTTGGTAGCAGATCCTGTGTTAATCTCTGTTATAAACAACCTGGTGTGTTTTTCTGTATCATTCGGAAACTTCACTGGCTTTGCTCTGAATGTGGATTAGACAGAATTTGCCAGAAACACTTTACCAGCTGAGCTGTGAAAAGGGGTAAGCTACAGCTGGTGAAAAAGGGAGAGCTTGATGTTGCTATATCAGCACCTGCAGAGGTGTCTCTTCATAGCTTTAGGCAGTTAAGAGGGGCAAGAGATGTGATTCCTGATTGTCATAGTTTTGTTCACAAGTGAAGAGGCTTTACAGACACCAATTATAAAGCTTCTTTAGTTCTGTTTGAGCTGAATGATAAAAAGACCTTCTTGAATTGTACAAAGTGTGCTTTTTCATCTGTGTTAGTATCATGCTGCCAGTAAAACATTTGATGTTGCATCAGATCTCAGGCTCCAAATGTACTACCTAAATGAATGTTCTAAATAAAAGAAAACTTTAGTGAAAGCATTATATAAGAAGACATTTTTATTTACATTCTATTAGCTGCTGGAGCTAGTTTTTAAATGTGAGGATGTTAGGAAGCAAACTGCAGGTATTGCCAAACATGCCTCCTAATAAACTTCTGACCTTCCAAAATTAAGTAGCAGCTGTTCAGCTTGATGTGCTTTTAAACAGAGGAAAACGTTTTTCGAGATTAATATAACTTCTATTTTATTAAGAAAGCAACTTAGAAAGGGAAAACTGTATTTGTGACATGAATTGTGAAATCCTAAGTATTTGTGATGCACTGAACAAAATTATAGGTTTTGCTAGAGCTGAGTGTAAATGCATTAACTATAAATATGTTCATTTTGTAACTGTGTTAAAACTGCTGCTAGGCAGCAGATTACCTTGATCTGAAAGGACTTAACAAACCAGACCATTTACTCAAGCCTCTTCCAGCCACAGAACCAGGAGAGGGTGGACAGAGGCACAGAGTTCAGCTGCCAGCTGCCATCCCTTCGGCCAGGGTCTTTCAGCACCTTAGGTCAGTGTAGTACCACAGAGCACTCTCTGCACTTGCCAGTCATACAAAGAGGATGTGACTCCAGTCAGTGATTCTTTGACTGAAAGGAATATCATTCAGATAAATTTACTGAGCATTCCTTTAGCACAACTTCAAAAAATTGTAAGAAATTTACATGAGCTGAAGCAAAGAAGTAAAGAGACAAGACAAATAGAGCAGGGTAATGGTCAGGCAACTTTCTGCTAGGGTTGTTAGCAGGAACTTGAGCTGACATCTTCATTGATAGTTATGGTGTTTACATGAATGAAATCAAGCTGGTACTTGTAGATTAGAGTGCACTTTAACCACACAGTCATTTTGTCATATGGAAACACTCTCATTTTTTAAGTTTAGCCTGCTGTGGTATCATCTGGCAAATTCTAGTTTTACTGGTGCTTATGTCCCCATTACATTATAACAACAAATGAAATCAATTATATCTTCATATCCTTAAATGCATTTCTCCAATAACCCCAAGAATCATAATTGAAGTAATGGCAGTGAATAAATGTCCTTAAAGATAAGCTATAGTAAAAGCTTCATACAAAAAATATAAATGCTGAAAAGTTTACAGAATTATTTAGTCCCATATACCATTGCTAGTTACATGAGTGTCAGGTTAAATTTTACCATGATTACTGCAACATCTCCTGTAGTCTGATGCAAATCTTACCTCTCTAATCTATTAAAATCACAGCCACTATAATTATCTTCCTTATCTCTCATTTCTTCTGTAACACATCAGTGAAGAGTCCAGGCATTGATGCCCTCTCCCATAGTGCATTAGATATAAGATCTTCATCTTCTTCAAGATCATATACAATTTAGACCCAATTTTTGATACCTCTTTATCTTTGCAGCACCACAGATAAAAGTCTTAGTGTTCTGTTTTGTCTAGAAATTCTTCTTCAGATTTTAATGCTGATTCAGTTGCATGCACTATACTCCTTATTCCAAATTTTTCTGATTCAAAACTTTAAAAAATATGAAATTCTTCTGTGAAGTTAATAACAATTAGGAAAATAAGAGAAGAGGGGAGAATCCTAGAACTTTATTTAGCTATGTACATTAATGGCTTAATTTCATAAGTACTGGGCATTCACTGAATATTCTTCACTGAAGTTTCTAGATGCTGGAAATGAACTTTCCAAATGAAAAGCCAGAAGCATTCCATCTCCATTCTAAGCTTTATTTCATGTATAATATACATGAAATAACATCAATTGGATTATTTATCTGTTAATCCTCTTTGCAGCCCCTGGTACAAAATTTCTCTTGAAATGTATTTCAGCATTCATTAATTCTGACAATGGTAGCTCATAGTTGGTAGGTCAGTGACAACAAGTCTCATGGAGAAGTTCTAAATATTGTCCCCTGGGATGACATTCCATTGCATCTTCAGCCTCACTGGAAAGGTCAGTGACACAGATTTGCTTTCAACAATGTAATCCAGTCCAAGAGTGACAGCCAGACTATTCAGCATGACAGAGGCAAGGAAGGTTTAAAAAGGATTTTCATTTGTAAATGACAGAAACAAGTCACACTGGGAATTGCAACCTTTGCCTATCCAGAAACAACTTTGAATACAATGAATCAGTACTTCTTGAATCTGGTTTGAAATGAAGAAGGTGAGATGCTGATGTCTTGCCTTAATCATTTCCAGGATAATTAAGCCCAAAAGTATTCTTATAGAATTGTTAATGCCATGCCAATGATTCTGGCATCAATATATGTATTTAAAATCCTTACACATGGAAACATCACTTGCCATTGATAGTCTTTCTAATAGTTTATTTCCTACCCACATCTTCTAGCAAGAAGAGATTTTTCTTTAACCCCTATTTTATATTATAATTGCAGTGTTTTCTTTAGTTGTGAACATTCTGGAAGAATATGCCTTGTGTTTAGGCATCAACTATATAGGTATATAGGCTTCAAGTCTTTCAATCATATGAAGAATACAAATTCATTCCTAGAATAGAGGTTTTTCACGTGCTTTAAAAACTAGAATTATCTTAACTCATTTACATAAACACAGATGCTCTTCTGACACACATGTGAGCATTTAGAAATAGAAAATTAATTTCTGCCTGTGTTTGTCCTTGTGACTTGTTGTGTGCATGCATGTACTGTGTGTACGTGTGAGTGTCTGCCTGCTGGCGCTCAAACTTGCTGGCTGGACCTGAGAGCACAGAGCTTCAGCAACCTCAGCTCTTTTGGGCTATCAGACTTGGCAGTGCTCTACAATTTCTACTTTCCTTCTTGTCCTTGCAACTTATTCCTCTCACTAATTGTATATAACTCTATGTAACACTAATTGACAACTATAACAAACTATAGCTGCTGCAAGCTTGCTTTCTAAATAATGTAGGCAGCTCTATGTGCTTCATGTAAGTGCTTCACCTTCCAAAAAACATTTAAAAATATAATAACTAAAGCCCCCACAATTAAAAAAATATCCCTAATGTCATTTATGACATATATTGAAAAGAAGATTATTTAAGTAAAGGAATTATTTAATTTGTAAAGAAAGCAAATACATGAACATGCATAAGAACTGTATTAAAAGCAGTGAGGTTAAAAGCCCTTGATGTTACATGAGCTCTTTTCAGTTACTGAGCATGAAGTCTTAGAAATAATGTGCTCTATTTCACATTAATCTCAGTTATGAAAGCTTTTAAGCAAAACAATAATGATTACTTATAATTAAAAATAATATAAGGAAATTGTTCTTTTAACACTGAAAAAAATTACTGCCTTTTCACCCTGAATTTAGTAATTAAGATTTTGGCAATGAAAAGGGAAGACAAATATTAAGAATTTATTCAAGCATGCTAAAGAAGCAGAATCTTCTCCTTTGCATGCTAGGGTCATCATAAGCAGGAAATTCATGTGAGGCCATGGCAGGAAATTTGGTCATGGTTTAACATCACTACATCATAGGGGTTTTTATGTGTTGTTTTTTTTTCTTTTTTTTTCAAATATCAAAACCTTGTTATCACTGCAATAAAAAGAAAAGTATAGTAGAGTATATAGGCATTTACAGGTCAGATTTCATATTATTTAGTTTTAGACACTGCTTTGCCTATGGGCGCAGAGGTTCCTCTATGAGATGAAAGTAAGGTAAATTAAAATTGCTACCTTCAAAATATACCTAGCAAAATAAAATATACCTAAATGATGTTAATTGCCCAAATAATAATAATTTCCCAGAAGTTTGGTTAGAAGTGTCTCATACTACAAAGCACTGATATACCACCTGTCTTAAGCTCTCACGACCTGTTCTAGTCATTCAGTGCACTGACATCTGTGTTACAAGCTCACTACCTAGACAATAAATGCACTAATTTAAAACAGCTCAAAGGGCTACCACAGTTAAAAAGATTTCCTGGAAATATGAGCAAAAATTTGCCATATGGGTGAAAATAAAGTAGTTGAAGAATCTGTTCCTGCTGCTGACAGAGCAGAGGCAACATAGAAAACATGTTCTTACCCCTGTTAGCTCCAGTCACAGATCTCATGTGAGTTTGGGCTGTGGCTAAGTTCTCTCTAAGTGTAAACTCTGCCCTATTAATTGAAGTCACCTAAGACATTGTAGATTAATTCATTGGATTTTGCTCAGAAAGGGAATAAAAGCCCAATACTGTCAGGTACAGACTGTCAAAGAAACTGCTCCTTTCTTGCTGCAGTTAGGACTGCTACTGCCAACTCTTGCACCAGAAACAGGCCTAGTGCAGGCAAACATTCCCTAGCCAAGAATTCAATTTTGACTTGTAAGCCAATGTACCTTTGCTCAGATTCTTATCAAGGAGAGGTAATTAAAAACATGGATTAGGAATACTCTTATGCAACTGAATCAGGAAAAAGAGGAATGTTATGGCCTTTGTTCCACCCAATTTTGCAAATTCGATTCTATTGAGATGATAGGTGTTTGCTGTTTACATCCTGTTACTCAAAGGATTTAACAGTGATCTTATTTTTAAACTTTGATGAGGAGAAAAGAAAACTTTCTGCCATCTGCTTTTTATGAAACATTTCAAAGGTGCACCAGTCTGGGCTTGGATAGAACTCATTTTCTTTAGAGTAGATCATATGGGGCTGTGCTTTACACTTTTGACCAAAACAATACTGGTAGCACATTAGTGTCTTAGCTTTTGATGAGCAGTGTTCACACAGCATCAATGACTTCTCTGTTTTTCAATCTGTCCTCAAAATAAATGGATTTAACAAGGTAAGGAGATGTGCATAATAAATTGGGAAGACACACAAGCAGGGAGCTGACCTGACCTGATCAAAGTATTTCATATCATATGACACCACACTTGCAAATAAAAGGGGAAAGAGGAGCCTTTAGGAGGGTCAGTCGTCTTTAGATCAGAAACTGTCTGGGCAATATTCTACCCATGGAAGGAGGAGAGTGGTTGCCTTTATGTCACTTGATTTGTTCTTTTCTCTTCCCTCTTCCACTTACCCTTCGATTATTAAGCATATTATTATTATTATTATTATTATTATTATTATTATTATTATTATTATTATTATTATTATTAGTTTGTTTTGATACATAAGTTTTCTCTTTTTTTATCCTTCATTTACTCTTCCTCCATTCCCCTGGCAGAGCGGGAGAAGTGAGCAAGCAGCTTTTTGGTGTCTGGCTACCTGTCAGAGTTAACATGCAGCAGGAGAATAAAGCATTCTTTCAGGAAATGGGAAAAATCCAGCCCTGCTCTCATCCTCACTGACTGCAGATAGGTGTTTTTGCTGACAGATTGTGGGATCTCTGCAAGATTATGATTATCAGATTATGAGCTATGTAGATTCTTTGTCTCTTTCTAGTATTGTACCATAAGCTCAATAATTTAGATTCTTTCTTATGCAGTGATGTTAAATATTTTTACTGCAAAATGAACATAAATAGAGAATGTCTACTATCAAAAATACTATCAAAAATTACATTGCATTCTTGTCATTTGTTCTGTTTCTTCAACGTACCTTTCTGCTTTGCTTTTACAGAGCTAAAACCACAGCTCAATAAATGGCAAATAGTGATGTTGTTCAAATGTTCTACTAAATAGCATTAAAATTTGAAGATGAATGCCAGAAAATGTAATGCAAATCTTGAACAATTCTAGTTAATTGAAAGGGATTTTTAACATTTTATTGTTTGGAGGTTTTAATTCCAGTGATTATCTGTGCTTTTTTTTTTTCTTTTGCTGCTAGTCAGAAAAGAAACTGTTTCAGTCTGAAAGGTCGTTATAATTAAATCACTTTTCAGTTTTAATTTTCCCTCTATTCTCTATGGTCATATAAATTAGGCAAGTCTTCTCTGTTATTTCTGTTAAGAGGTATATTAGTTATTATACATCAAGGCACATTTTAATTGTGGAGCCAAAAGACAGAGATGTAGAGTCAAGATCCTATGGGATACATAAATGATTTGGTGTCATATTTTCAAATATATTCAGGTATTGCATTTGGGCACCTGTACAGGCTTTCCTAAATAAAATATCTAAATAAGTTAAGAATCTATCATTGAAAATAGACTAAAGTTTTTGCTTTAATTTTAGAGAAAGTGTGAAATTTTCCTCTATTTTTTCCCTAAATGATCTTAAATAATTACTGTATGCTTTAATTGTCTCTCAATATTCTACTCCCTTACTTCAGACAATTTGAAACATTCAAATACTCTAGTAGGTTCCTACCTAACACGTTTTTAGCTAATGAGTTTTTATCTCTAACCTAAGAATTCTTAGAGAAAAGCTGGAGAAACCAGCTTTCCAACACAGCACATAATTTAAATTGGTATAGCTGTCTAGCTTGGTAATTTTAGTGACTGCAAGTCAATTTGAAAAGACAGTTGTATTCATGTTAACCCCAGATTCCAGATACTTATCTCACTTCTAGGTCTGTTTTTTGGTTCATTGGTTGTTCTGTTCTCATTTTTTTATTTTGTTTTGGTTTGGATATTTTGTTAATCTCTGCCCTAAATGATTGCCAAATCAAAATTTACTTTAAAACTGATATGCAGAATATGCAAAAGATGTATGGGTGCCCTTTAAACCCTAGAAGAGCTGCTGATTCCATTCTGAGAAAAAAAAAAAAAAAAAAGGTGGGACTCATTTCTGTGTCTCTCTAACACCAACACCTGGCAGGCTTAATAGTCTGCAAAAGGTTTTTTCAACAAGAGGGTGGTTCCTAAGATGGTTGTTTCTTAAGGAACCATGTGTTCTATGAATTAAAGGCTAGTTTCATTTTGTAGACAGAAAGATGAGATTACTGGTGTGTTTTAGTCTTTATCTAGAAGGCAAATCTGCTCCAGTTTATTAAATCCTTTGGTGTTAAGGCAGCTAGGCTACCTGGCAGTAGGTGTATTTAGCCCAAAGGAAGGAGGGAAAGGTGGCATACAGTGCACATGAAACAAAGTCTGCTAAAGAAACTGGATTTTACTGTTATTTTTATGTACCTAAAAAGGACTCCTCCTGTGTCCTTGTGCTTACTGCATTGGCATAACAGCCCAAAGGGTAATTATGTGATACTTTTGATACTCTGTTCTCACTATTGCATTCTTCCTGTTTAGTCAAGCAAGGAGAAAGTTGTCATCTAACTCTTCAAAACCGATTTTTCTTTTGCCTACTCTTTGCCCTCAACCCACTCGTAAAAAAAAAATTAAAAAAACATTTTGAAAAAATCCAATTTTCTGGCCTAAATTGAGAGATTTGACTAATCTTCTGTTTTTCTCTGTTGTGTTCAGATTTGAGTAGATTGGATCTGTTTCACCCAATTTCAGGATGCTGGGAAGCCAGAATCAGAGTAAAATATTCAAAGAATCACTTATATGAGCACTTCCACAGGAACTAGTAACTGTAATTCTATTTGATCCTTAGTGACAATATTTTAATAGTAATTTGTAAGTTTATTACAGAGTACACTCATGAAGCTATAAGAGACCACAGAACATATTTTCCTTCTTTTTTTTCTCAAAAGAAATTAATTTTCTCTCTTGTCCTTTATGTAAAAGGAGACAGGAGGTTAATACTATTCCATTGGGTAGGACAGTTAAGTGAAGAAAGAAAGACTGTTATCTCTCCTGATGAATATTCAATTTTGCAAGTTTCAATGGAGTAAATCAGAGTACCTTACTGCAGAACAGTTTGTGACTGGATAGGTGTGAAGAAAAATAGTATTTGAGATGCAGAACAGGTGCTGCTTATTGGATGTCTGCTCTAATAAATGGGAGTGTGCCTTAGCACTTGCCTTGAAGGAAATGAAAGCTACTATAATGATCCTAGATGATATATGGAAAATCTGTTCCAAAGAATTTTTATTTCCCTATTAAAATTCAACTTGTGTCTGGTGAGCTAAATGCTTCTATTGACTCAGTCTGTCATATTTAAGCTGCATAACGGAAAACTGATTTTTACTGTAGTTGTTTTTCAGCTGTGTCAGCATTCTCCTTAAATATCTTATATGAATTTGTGGGAACGTGTTTGTAACAGTTGCTCAAAAGCTAAAATTTGTCAAACAAATCTTCCCTCCTTTTTCACTTTGATTTTTATTAATGCTGCTGGTTTGTTTTTAGTATAGCAATGGTTCTAATCAGAATAGTTTTTCAAATAGGCTGAGGTACTTCAGCGACTCTCACCTTCCATCAGGAAGTTTCCTGAAGTTGTATTAATAGTAAAAGTATTTATTTATTTTTTCAGGTTTATAAGCTTCTGAAAAAGAAACTTATTCCCACAATGAAAATCTCTCAGTAGCAATGAGGTGCTTTTCTATATGTGACTGTAGGTTCATTTCACAGTGCTTGATTGATTTCCCCCTTCTTGCTTGCATGTAAAAATGTATGTACATAGGTATATATACATATGTATGTATAAATATATATGAGAATGTGTGTGTACATGTAGTCACATGTAAGCCCTCTAAAAGTATGCAACATGAGACCTTGACTTTAACGTGGAAACTTTTAGTTTAGTGAACTAAAAATCAGATGATGATCAGATGACAAAAATCACATTATAAATTAGCCAATTATGTTGTGAGTAAAGTGCATAACATTGAATTCTGACAGATTTGCAAAACAGATTTGTTGAAGGTATGAGAGACAACAACAAAAGCATGACTATTTTTCAACAGCACAGATATGAGAATATGAAATAACTGAGAATTACTCAGCTAATACATGGAGATTAATCTCCTGAAAGATAATCACTTCTCATCACAACCTAGGAAGATGTTGTTGAAGTGTAGGCAGTTAGGTACCTCTAGGGATGACTTAGCAATAGTGTTTCATAGCTTTATACAAATGTCTCAATTCACTGAAGTCTAGATTAGCCATTTGTTTCTTATTCTTGGTAATTAATACTTGAGATTAATTAGCTTTGAGATCACTGCAGAAATTGCAGCTAGCTTGCTGGCAGTAAGTATGCTGCCAATTTGTTACATTAGATAGCTTTGCTTTTTTATCCAGTCAAATTGCATTAAATCTGTAGTCTAAATAATAAAGGGTCAGCTGTTGCTTTTGCAACTAGACCAGAATCCATCTCATAGGGATGGATTATCTATACTATATAATACTATATATATAGTATAGAGTATACTATAGGATACTCTACTTCTACACATCTGTATTGGAGATGTGGATGCTCCACTTTAGTGTACCCATGCACTTCTTTCAACTTACTAGTGTACACACAGGTGATGAGGATTCCCAGAAAGCCAAGTGTCACCTCAGCCCCCAAAGGAATGGATCCCCATGTACTGTACCTCATACTGTTAAACTAGGAGCTGCTCTTCCCAGCCTGGCAAAGGCCAAAATACCCCAGTCTTTGGCAGCATCATACCATGCTAGGTGCATTTCCTTCTTATCAATTTTGCAAATTTTAATGATTCATACCTTGCTCATCTTTTCTGTTTGGCTTTCTTACTCAAAATTTTCATGGTCATTCATGGACAATTGTTTATTCCAACAGATATTAATCATTGGTGCCATTAGAGTTACTTTTAGCTTGTTGGGTGGTTTGGGTATTTTGGTTGGTTGTTTGGGGTTTTTTTGGAAGTATCCTCTCAAACATCTTTGAATATTCCACTCATATACACCATTTACATGTACCTTCCTATCTTATCATATATTGTTACCCAGGGTGTTTTACCAAGGGAAATTTATTAGTGTTTCTCCACAAAGATATAATGCTTCTAGTTTCTATGTAACATGTTGCTACAAGAGGAGCTTGAACTCAGGCTGCTCAGAGATCCCATCTGTCTTAGTGAAATATTGAAGTTTAGTGACAAAGGACCCTCCAGATCTCTGCAGACAGCTTAAATGACGGAATGACACCATATATCCTATATTCAAGCTGTTCATGGATGTGTGGGCTCTTTTTGTGTAGTTAACCACTTTCAAATTCTATTCTTCTAGGCCCTCTAAATAATAACAATTGCCTGTGGCTTGCATCAACGCAGCATGAGGTGTGTTTTAGTACACAGTTTCTTCCACAGGTTGATATCAAATATGCATAACTGATTTTTAAGGTCATCTTCCAGATGTGTTAGAAGCAGGGAAAATAACACATAGAAGCAGTTATGTCTTCAGATGCTGAAAGGCTAGGTGCTTGGGGATTTGCATTCTGTAGTTTTATTCTTGCATATGGGGTGTTTTCTAATTTTTTTTCTCAGTACTAGAGGTACACATATTCAATTTCTTCCCTGTGCTCTATGGCACCTATGATTATGAGCCTATGTAGCATCGATTTCAGCTGTGTTTTATTTTATTCAATACATGCAAATTAATTTTACCAGAGTAATATGAAGTGAACATAACAAACAGGTTTTGGTTATTCCCAGAGAATGGTCTGTGGAAAATTTGCAGGTGTAGCACATCTCTTGCCCTGCTTATCCAGCTTCTTGACAGATATTATGTGGAAAGCAAACCAGCAGTATACTTCAAGGCATGTGCATCTTTATTGTCTTGAGATAATATAATTTTGTGTACTGTGGCCAGCACTTAGTGCAGGTGTACGTGCATGTAAGATGTCTGATGAGAGTGTACTATGGTTACTTTCTGAATTCTAATTTTTCTGGCTAGCAGAACAATAACTGTCATGTACAATAAACTCCAAGACAGGACTAAGTCTTTGAAGGATATATCTTATTTCAGTTGTCTACAGACTTTCTAAAACTTAGCCAGACTGGTATTATATGACACAGTTTGAGGTGAACTTATGCCCCAAGTATGTTGAAAGAAATTTTTTATTCCTACTGTATCTACTGGCTCTGTTTGTCTTTCTTCACAGTAAGTCAATTTTGCCAATCTGTTTTTGACTCTTTGGGTTTTGGTATTTGTTGTTTGTTTGTTTTGTGTTTTGGGTTTTTTAGGGTTTTTGGGGGAGTTTTTGGGTTTTCTTGTTTGTTTGGTTGGGTTTTTTTTGTGTAGCTTTGGATTTCGTTTGGGGTTTTTTTTGTCTTGTATTTTCTAGTGTGGTGTGTTTTGTGGTTTTTGGAATGTTCTTTGTTCACTTATTTGGAGTGGAATGTTTGGGGGGTTTTGATTCCGTTTTTGGGCTTTTGTTGTTGGTTTTGTTATATGTCTTTTGTATCTGTGTGCGTGACTTATCTAGTACATTTGAAAGGGTCCAATGAAGGCCATTGGAAAAGGGAAGAGGGGTCATGGGAGTGAACTTCTGATAAATAGATTTAAAGCTGTAAGAGGTATCAACTTTACGTTGTGTTCTCTGAGAAAAATCCAGGTTTGATAGTCCATACAGAATCCTCAATGATAAAGTCTCAGTCCTTAACTGTCCATCTTCTGATGTAGGACAACAGTTCCTGAACTCTAAACATTTTATGTTACCAAGAACTAGAAAACAAGGATATAAATAAAGGAATAATAACCCATCATGGAGTGTGGCCCTCAACATCCCTTTGCACTAATGTACTTTCAGGCTCTTGATTTCATCTTACAGAACTGTGCTTTTGCACAATAGTTGCTATAATGTGCCTCTGGGCTTTATCATTATAAATAATTTCCAACCATAACAACAAAAACGAGAAACAGCAGCTTTCATTTTTTTACTTTAGAAAGGAATCTGCCTTTCAGGCAATTTTCTTTGTTATAGATCACTTGAAAATCTTTTGCTTCATTTTACTCCATCCTCATATTTTCTTATTTCAAATTCTTGTTCAAATACTTTCTGTATCTATGTTAATATTTCATTCTTGCAAACTGATTTTAGTGAACAAGGAACAAGAATAATTTTTTTATGTATATGAGTATGTGACATTTCAAGGACAGATATTTAATCAATTATTAAGCTGCAACACAGTGTGGGCTGATTTCTTTCTTTTGCTGTGATCTCCTCAATTTATTACTCAGTTTATTGTTGTGTATGTAAAAGTTTAAGAAAATTTGCATTCTAATGCTGTTTTGAACTCACTGAGGGATCAAAAGTGATGCTATCAGTCACGATCACTGAATTTAGTCATGAAAGGGAGTCACATAGAAAGTGAAAATGGTAGTAGGTTGCCTACAAAAAATATAAAGCTTTTGCCTGAGCATGCAGGAATAGGTCTAGAAAAGCCAAAGCTTAGCTGAACCAGAAACTAAGGAGCAAGTGAAAGATATTAAGAATTTCTGTAGCTAGTTCAGCAGCAAAAAGAGGTGTAGGGAAAATGAGGTACAGCTGTTTAGTGGGGCATGACTCTGGTGGGGATGACCCCAGGTCTTTTGGGCCCTTTTCACTTATAGCAGGTGACCACAAGCTATTTCTGTATTGTAGAGGAAGATAGGGAAAACATTCTGTGATGAAATGACTGGCTAAATGGAAATGGAGATCACAGGAGATGCTGTATACTTACTTTTAGTAAGGCTTTTCACCTAGTTCCTTATAGTATTCTGAAATCCAAGTTAGATAGAGTTGTGCACTTGGTAAATGGATACTAAGGTGCAAGGCTGGATCATTGAGCTCACTGGGCTGTAAGCAGCAATACAAAGGCAAAGCATTGCTCTGACTGTAAGTGATGACTGTAAGACCATCAGAAATAAAAGTGAGACCCTTTACTACTGTTAATGGTAATGACAACTGTCTGTCACCAAGTTCTCCTGTAGTTCAAACACTCCATGTGGCCCCAATATCAGACCTGTTCCAGTCTTATGTTCTCATCTGCTTTGTACCACTATTTTTAATCCAAAATTATATTAAGGGAAAACCAATTTCCCTCTTGATTCTTGAGGTACAATTATGATAATATCTGTTCATTCTCACCAAATTCTTGTAAATATAAAGCTATAGAATTTATGAGGGTGGGAGGAGAGACATAAGACTCTGTGGAAAACAAGAGAATTCAGAACCTCTTCTGTATTCAATAATCAAATTCAGTTTGTATTTAGGCAGCTCTGTCTTTGTCTTTCCAAACAAGAAATGTTTTGTCTTCTGGTAGGAACATCAAAAAAAAAAAATATATATATAGCAGTGAGGCAGTGTAGGTTTGAGGCATATTAAGGCAGCATTGGTAGGTTCATAACAGAGATGTGCTCTTCCCAGTGCTTTCTAAACCCAACCCAAGAACTGTGTTAGGATGGTCAATGCCACCTATGTAATTTTTTATGAGCAGGGAAACAAACTCCTCCAGTTCAGCTCAAAGGATGCTCTGAGTTTTTCTAACTCCATAAAAAAAACCTCAAAGGATGTGGAGTGTGGAGTGAGTGACACCAAATATTCTTAGGCTAGCTTTATTTTTGTGAATTTCTCACTTTTCAGCCCTTCCCTGTGCCACTCTGAAGTGTTGATCATGCTCTATTCTGACCTGGAGGAATTAGAGGAAGGTACACTAGTTTTAAGAAAGGTAGTCAATTGTCATTCTTGCATAGATTGATCTGAGCAAGAGTATATTCCCTTCTTATTATACACACAAGGAACTCAAGTCTCTGGCAACCTTATGGTATTCCATTTTTTGTACAGTGTTTGCAGAGAATTTAAAAAAAAATGTTGTTGATCTGCATTTTAATTATGCCTCATATGCCGTGATTTTTAGATATGAAGTTTCTTGTCATATCTTGTTACATAATTGGTCACATTTCAGAAATTCTTAGAATATCCTGAACACTGCTGTGCTCCTGGAATTTAGGACAAGCATAGCTGTGTGTACAGAGTTCTAATACCTGCTTTACTGAATCAGTAAGTGGTTTGTTAATGTTACTTCAAAACAGCAGGTTTGCTATGCTTGACAAGTAAGAGATTTATTTTCTCAAACCTGTTTTATTAAACACAGTTTAACATAAAAACAAAATCTTAGACCCTTTCCTCAAAGAATATAATGTTTTATGCATCATAATAGGAATAAATGAAATTTCCTTAGAGCTAGAAAAAGTTCCAGTGAGAATATTCAGTAAAATCAGTCTTAAATGAGAATAAAATTATTTAATGCTGCATTATATATAAGGTTCACTATACAATATAAGGTTCACTAATTTCCAAGATGGTAGTTCATTATATTCACCTTAATTTTTTATCTTTTGCACTCCTTTTGGGGAATTTTAGGGAGGCATATAGCGTGCCTAAATCCAAAATTTGGACAAAAACTCTTCTAATGCAGATGGACCTATATTTCTAATTATTCAGTTTTGCCAAGCAATCTAGAAAAGATCAGCACAAGTCATAAGTTTCATGACAAGTGGGAAAATAAATTGCTCAAGATAGGATGCAAATTAGGGACAAGGTTCAGCTGACTACCAGAATGTGTAATTATATTTTGATATGTCACAGAGTAAGACAGTCTCACTTGATTTAAATTTGTAAACTAAAAATAGTTGACTGGAAAAATGGTAGGAAAGGGGTGTATAAAAACTGGTAATTCTTGAGAAATGTAAATATGACCTTAAAAAGTAAATCCAGAGTAGGTTAAAGAATAAGTTTCTTGCATGCAATTTTATCTTGCAATAGTGTAGAGGTGAATTTGTGATTATATATGTTTTATGGATTATTTTGAATATCCATAAATGCATCATTGGTGATCTGAGGGAGAAAGATTCTAACACATGACCAGCTGAAAAATGCAAAATATCCTGAATAATGTGCTGATAATGAGC
Source organism: Agelaius phoeniceus (assembly GCF_051311805.1). NCBI lineage: Eukaryota > Metazoa > Chordata > Aves > Passeriformes > Icteridae > Agelaius > Agelaius phoeniceus. The sequence continues at coordinate 54,150,466 of NC_135268.1, forward strand.
AAATACAAATCAATAATTGTGACCCAAGAAAATCTCAAAAAAAATCAGTGAGGCTACTTTAAAAACAGTTCAAGGACCAGAGGATTTTAAGGCCTCAGTACAGTGTGTAAGCAAAGAATATGATTAAGAGAGTGTGGCTGCAATACTTCAAGGGCTGTGCAACATAATTGGTACTGAAAATTGACTCTTCTGGAGTAGTTCACCCTTACAGCTCTTCAGAACCTGATTTTGATCTATCATTCCTTGGCTATACATTTGTATGTATACCTGCTTACTGAACATTTGATAGCATATAGAGATATTTACATGCATGATCTGTGTCTGCATGCATTCAAATTGCCTATTGTAATGTTGGTTAATGAATGCAAATTCAGCTTTTTTTCAAAGCTACTGATACACTGGAACTCAGCATCTGTGGATGTCAGAGTAATGCTAAGTATGCTAAGTAACATGGATTTAAGTGTTTAATGTGAGAGACTAATAGCCAAGCAGTAGATTAGTGGTCAGAGAGCAGTTACACTCTGCTGTTTGGTATCACTTTTTTCAGCTAAAGTTAAGCTTGCCCTTAAGCACTGGATCGTATCTTTAGTTTAAAGTCTTGTTGTGTTGAGCTGGCACAATGTTTGATGGAAAAGCAGTGGGTTTTTTTCTTCAAACAGTATAGACACTAAAACATTGAACATGAGAAGAGAGGATTTCTTACAAAAGGCAGAGCTACTCCTGAGTCTTGACAACACCATAGCAATAGCCTTTAGCCCCTCTGCACAGCAGCACTGCTCTGCTTATTTGTATCTCAGCTCTGAACAACATTGTACAGTTTGCTTGCAAAGGACCAAACTGTATGATCTTATTTCAAGTTTATAAGAAACAAAATAGGAAGTAGAGACATAGAGGCAGAAGGCTGGTTTGCCAGAAAAGGCAAAAAGGTGGTAAAATTTTTAACAGGACAGGTTCTAGGATAAACTCCTTCACTTGTCAATGGCTTCTAGGTAGGGGAAAACGCTGTAAGTATCACCTTCTGTTTTCTATCAGATTTGGGGTGGTTTTTACCCAGTTAGATTTTTTTTATTTTTATTCATCCATCCAGTCCATAATATTGTAACTGAGATATAAGGATAAGGCAGGAGACAGTGTTGAAAGCATTGATTAACATCAAGGTAAATTATTTACACTAGTTTAACCTCATTAATAAAATAATTTTTTTTATCAAAGCAGGCAAAGAGGTTTCTCGAGAATCGTTTATGCTTGGTAAGTATTGACTCTTCCCAAGCACTTTGTTCTCCATATGCCCAGAATTATATTTCAGGAGGACTTCCTCCTTGATTTTTTCCAGGCAAAAAAATTAGTCTCATTGGTCTGTAGTTTTCTGAAATTGACACACTAGTCTTCTTGAATATGACTGCAATATTTTCCTTTCTTCAGTTCAGATTTCCATGACCTGTCAAAGATGACTGACATCAGCCATCCAAGGACATTGGCCACCTCTGTTGGTACCCTTGGACTCAGCTCATCTGATCACTTTGATTTTCAGGGGTTTAGTTGTCTGAAGCAAACACATCTTTATTCTCATGCAGTATTTTCTGTCCTTTCTGAATCCTTTCACTGAGCACAGGTGTGTGGGAGAAATTCTCAGCAAAGACTGAGACAAAGGTGGAATTGAGCACCTCATCCTTATACATCTGCTGTCACTAAATCTCCGACCCTTTCCAACACTGTACTTGCATACTGCTGCAGTGCTAGAAGCAATTCTTGTCGCCTTTGTCATCCCTAACAGGTTTCCAAGAGAGCTGCAGCTCTCCTAACAACATCCCTGCATGACTGAGCAATGCTTCTATATTTCTCTTTAGTAGCCTCTCCTGAACCTTCTTGTACACTGCCCTTTGTTTTTTTTTATTTCATTTGAATTCCACCATGAGCTCTCTGTTTAGTCAGACTGGCCACCTGAGATACTTGCTTGCTCTCCTGGGAGTCAGGATGGACTATTATTGTGTTTAACTGGTGTCTTTAACAACCTTCTTGATCATCTTTGCCCATTAAAATACCTCCTCCACATGATCCCTTATACCTGTTCCCTGAATAAGCTGAAAGCTGCTTGCCTTAAGTGCAGGCTATAGGCTCTGCTTATCTCCTTCATTCTCCTCAGGATCTTGAACTCCACTAATTCCTGGTTGTTCCAGTCAAAGTTACCTTTGACATTACTCCAAGACATTGAGCAACATGTCCTCAATAGGTTCTTCCTTGTTTCTGAGCAGCTGATCCAGCCTTACTTACCCCTGGTTGGTATCAGTATTTGCATCAAGAATTTACCCCTGACAAAAATTCTGTCATGGTGACCTACCAGAAAATGCCAAAGTATTCCCTCATGAGAATTGGGGTCTGTCATCCAGAATTCCTCATTTCAAAATAGCTTCATTCATATCATCACCCTGATCAGAACTGTAACAAACCCCTACCACTGGGTCGCCCTTACTGGCCTCTCCCTTGATCCTGAGTTGTGAACTCTCAAACAAATTGTTGTCTGTCTCACAGAAGGGCTTGCATACTTCTGAGCTACCCCTTCACCTCTCCCTTACCCCCTTGTTGTCTTCTTGATATGTGTTCCCTGAAGAATGTTTATCCATATATTCTTGCAATAACCTATTTGTATGAGTTGTCCCACTACAGCTGAGTAATCAAAATGATGTAAGGTATGTAATTATGTAAACATATGCACAGTTGCACTCTTTGCTCTTTGTTTCCCTGGCTGTGTGCATTTCTGTTCATATAATATACTTGAGATGGACTTCCTTTCACCTTCTCTTATTACTCTGGAGTTCTCTCCTGCACCTTCCACCTACCCACTACTTCTATGCTTGACTGTGGGTTTTTATTTCCTTCCATAATCAGTTCCTAGATTAGAGCTCTACTCGCCAGGTTGACCAGGCTGCTTGAAAAGCTGCTCTCAACAGCTTTGTCTTCAGGTCTCCAAAGGAGGGCCCTGTGGTCTAAATCCAAAATTGCTGTTGACAACATCAGCTACACAAGCCTCTAATCAATTTCCTAAAAAAACTGGGGCCATACACTATAGGTTGCAATTTTTTGTGATGAACCAGCTATTGAATACAAGCTATGGCAATATCATCATCTAAACCAGAAAGGACACTTAGGAGAATGGATTTTTCCTGTATAGATTATGTGCTGATTTATTGTAGCTGAGGATTTGGTCAACAGACCTCCATGCCACTCCAGTTAGATTAAAAATATATGTTTTTATAATCTCCAAATAGCATCTCTATAAGCATTCTTGGTTTCAATAGGCACTGGAAAGTATTATAATTTCTCAGGACAGGTTTTAAATCTCACTGTACTTTCTCTTTGAACTAAATTGCTGCTGCTCTTGGGTCACTATATTTCTTTCTTGTGGATTGGGAAGGTGGAGCAAGGGGAGGCTTGAGATACTGATGTCATGTATGTTCAACCTTTGCTGTGTTAATCCAACACTGATTGCTCCTTTTTCTCCCCAGGAAAAACTTTTTTAAGTCTTTAAGTACTATTGAGAGCAAGAGGGTAAATGTTCTGTAATGACTTTTAGGTCAACAAGAAAAAATAGAAGTTTCTGGGAAAGTTTGAAGAGGAAAAAATGGACAAAAACCTGTCAAAGGAAGATTGATTTCCTTTGCCTCTTGAACAAAGGCATTCTGGGGGATATTTAGTGTAATTGGGGTAACAGTGTTGTATATCAATAAACTGTGAAATTATACACACCTATATGTCACACTTACAATAAAATCATGCATTTGGGCAGATCCTTTGCAGCTCTGAAATCAGTGCAATTCAGTATTAAGAGATTTCTTTTTCAAGAAGAGAGATTTGCAACATTTTAAATTTTTAGCATGCCAACCAAGTCTATATTAGAGTGCACTAGAATCTGAATATCCAGTAGGGGATGGAATTTATAACAAAAAATTTAAAAATATTAAGAAGGCTTCCTCAGTTTTCCTGCTTGTAATTTGAGTATACTGGGACAAACTATTCAGATTTGTCCTTATGCAGATCAATTCCAATTGCATGGGTAAACTGAAACAGAATTTCAGTAGTTATTTTTATGTACATATATTCTGCTGCAGTGAGGCAGTGACAAGATTTTTTTTCTATGACTAAAAAATAATTCAGTTTTCTCAGGAGTAGGACATGAAAAATTGTATAACTTGTCACATCTTATATTAACAGATTTTCCTTATTAAAAAAAACTTTAGTAAAAATTGGAACTATTCTAAAATAAGTGGCAGCCAGATTCAAGGATTACAAATAAATATCTTTAGCCATATTTGCTTCCTTTCCTTTCTACAGTTCTAGTGTGAAAACAAAGGATAGAAGCTGTAAGAATGTGCAATGACTGCTTTCTGGTGCTCAGAGGCAGAGATCTCTCATTGAGGCATGATATCTGATCCTAGCTTTTTCTACAGAAAATCAATACTCCCACAAAGGTGGTAATACATCTTTGGAGTTGGAGTATGTCTCCTCCATGTCAGACAGCACACTGTGAAATCCTCAGGTTTAGAGAGTTAAGAGTTAGGTGCTCCTGTCTAATCTTGTGTAGAATGCACCACAGTCCAGAGCCCTGCTTCATGTGTTGCAAACAAACCTTTAATCAAGCTAAATGAAAATAAAGGAACTAGTCCTGAATTATTTGAGTAACATGGCAGTCCCATGTAGGATAACTTGGTTATCGTCTCTGCACTGTGCTGCTTTTTTTACAGTAGCAATATCCTCTGAGATAGAAGGTAACCTTCTCATTTGCATGCCGAGAAAAATATCAGAATTTATCTCTTGACAGTTATGGCAGATTTGGCACTTAATGACATTACTGATGATAATACAAGGAGCTTCAAACACAGAGAGATTTGAGGGATCTAGTTGGAGGGAAAAAAAAAAGTCTGATTTCATCCACAGGCAAACTTCTGTAGTAATTTTCTTTTAGCATTAGTTGTCACCATGTTTTGAAAAAACAAAAATAAAAGAATAAAGTTATATTATTCTCCTTTTTAAAATTCATTTTATTCTTTTATTAATTCACTTTTATCACTTTAATAACGACTTTTCTGTCTTTCTAGTCTTTCAGCTGCATAGTTAATTGAGCCTAATCAAAATTTCTCAATTTTCAGTACCCAGAATGCACTTTCCTTAAGGCTAATGCAATTTTGGGTAAATGCTACCTTTTACTTATTTCCTTTTTTTAAAGGTTAAACAGTATATGCTTCCCAGGTTTTTCATGGGGTGTAAGGAGTATTTTTTTCTGTAAGCCAGAATTTTAAGAGCTCTGGAGTTTGAAGAAGTTGCAGCACCATTGCTGTCAAACAATGATCTTCATATACATGATGAACACCACTGGTATTCTGAATAATTCCTAAAAGAATATCATAGTAAATAAAACTATTACACCTTCACATATTAATCTTATTTCCTGTAATGTTATATGAGAATGTGTTTTGGAAAACTGCTGCATGAGTTAAACTAAAATAATACTAACTTGTACTCAGTGAAATATTTGCTATGCATGTCAGCTTCATGAGTATCAATCTAGGTTTTAAATAAAATTAGAAAAAGTTTTGTTCATCTCAAATCATTGTAGATTAACCTGCACAGATCCTAATGACTCCAAAATGAAGTCCTTTGGAGACACAGTTGCTTTCTCTAATTGAATGTGAAGGTGAAGAAACATTTTTTTTTTAGATTTCTTTGGGGGGAAAATAGTATCAGAGACACTTATTACAGAATTTCTAATTACATCACTGATGATAAATATGTTAGGTGTCATATTTGATAAAACAGACTTATCCATAAACTCCAAATGTCACAAACATCATCTGGTAAGACCTCACATATTACTCTATACTTCAAGTATTTTTACTATCTTCTGTTTATACTTGTGTTCAGAAGTATAAAGTTTGAAATATCAGAAACTCTTAGAAAATTGTTTGCAAATGCTTTTGGTTTCTTTGCCATCCATTTTTGTCTATATGAATCTCCACAATCAGGAGTGCACAAGGTAAACACCTGTCACTGAGTTAAATAAATTACTGTCTCTAAAACTTGTGTTTGTTCACGTGTCCAGTAAGTCCTGTAACAGTCTGTTCTAGTGCTTGTAACCTGCATGATTTTGTGAGTTCAGCCATGTGCTCCCTGAGGCACAGAGTTTTGGAGTTTGACTGGTAAATTTCTTACAAACTGGATTTAAAAAAAAAAACAACTTTTCTCCTCCATTTTCTATTTTTTCCCATGGAAAGTTTTCTTACTAGAAGACTTGCAGCTGTAGATATCCAAGGAGAAATTGTGGTTAGGCATAAATTATTTTTCCTCACTCTCCTGGAGAAACACCATCAAAAGCATTAACTATCAGAAAACACTTCCTGAAGCAAAGTTTTTTAATTTCTTAGCTAACAAAATAGTGGTGTTGAGGGCTGAGGTTTCTCTTAATTTTGTTTTGGTGTGTGTTTAGTTGAGTGTTTTTTAGAGAGAGAAGGGGACTTCCAACACAATATTCTGTTTTCAGTAGTGGTTGGATTATTTGTTTTGGTAATAGAGTGGGAGAAACAGAGATATGTTATTGTTATGTTATTCTTACATCCTTCATAAAAAGAATGATACTAAAAATATTCTGGGATTTATTTTATTATTTATATGAGCCAAATTCATGGGTACATCCCAAAAGGTGATCTCTGACAAACAGTTATGTTTGATTCAGTGTGAGGAAACACACTTCCATATATCTTGAATCCAGTGCATCATAATTTCTTATGATGCCTCACAGATGATTTATTAAGCAAAACTATATAACACTGTCAAACCTCTCAGTTCTCTTCTGAATTGAGGCTGAAGAATCCTACCTAATTTATTGTATAATTTTGATCACCCTAATCAGTATATCTTCTAGTATTTATATTCTTATCTTTTTAGAGGGGAAAGGTCAGAACTGTGAAAAATCTGAATGATGCACCAACATCTTTATTTGAGCAAAAAAATTTATTGTGTTTGACAGCCCTTCCTTAATTCTAAACCTTCATTCTGTTTTTTTGTTGTTGTTGTTGTTGTTTTCTTTTTTGAGTGACACTGAACAGTAAACTTCTGGAATTCCATCACTGTGTAAGGAAAGACAAGATGTATTTTTTCTAAGTGTTATTAAATTTATTTTATCTGCAGTCACTCAGTGCAGAAGACAATATTCCGTAACTTTCAGATGTGACCCCAGTCCATGACAAGCCAAATTCTCACCCTTAATTGTTTCTGAATGTTCATTTTGATTAGCTGAATTTTCTTTGGAATGGAAAAGTAATATTTAACTTTTATATTAATATTTAATAATATTTGTAGCCAATATATTATAGCACCTTATAGAAGTTACAGTACAAAAACCTTGTTCTCCAGCCAGTACATTTCCATCATATCCCCTCTATTAATTCTATGCCCTCCTAAATGAGCATGTCACACTATATGTATCGTTAATTAGCCATCATCATTTCACTGATGATGCATAAACATAATCAGAATATTCATCAGGGGATCCAAACTAATTGGAAACAGGCTTAACTTACTAGGGTTGGGCCAAAGATGATTCCTTCTTTCTCACATATATAAAGCACTTTACTTCAGAAGGACCTGGAGCACTTGTGCATTTTTCTTACAACTCTACATAAGGCCCAAATTGGAGTAAATAGAAATGTACAGCCTGTTATTGTAGGGTTGTACCCTGTGGTTGGTTCTTTATCACACAGAGCAGTATTTCAATCCTCTCTGGAATTCAGGATAATTTTTTCTTTCAGCACAGCTGCAGAATATTCTAAATTCAAGGCTTGCTTCTTGCTCTACCACTTTTAATATTCAAACATGAAATTATATGTGAGTGAGTCTACCATAATTTTATGCTCCTAAAGATAAAGGTGGAAACATGATGCCTGCCAGATGCTCAGAGGTCAGACTGAAAAGGAATATGAAATCACCTGTTGTTCCAGGGCTCTCTGGCGCAAGGTGGAGAAAAGCTAAGTAGGTACCAAGCTGATTGCAGGTACTGCCAGCAAGAGGAGATGAAAATTAAAAAAAAAATGCTCTGACTTTTGTTCTAGCAGCTTATGTAAGATAGGAAACTGGAGAGAAGCTGAAGTAGGTTCAATAATTATCCAATTGTCTGACTCTGTGGTCACCATCACTGCCAGAGTAAATGGTAGATGTTAATTTATGTATTTTGTTCTGTCTTACTAAACCTTAGAATAAATACAGGACCTCCTAGTGAAGGTCTTTATTTTCCAATATTCTGGATTGGAATCATTAGATAATGACAAAGAATTTTCTGGAATCTTAAAATCTACTTCAAAAGCAAGAGGTGTACATACACAGCCATACAAACACACAATTAGCCAAGCTGTCCAACTTTTTTTATCCTTCTTCCACTTTTGCTTGTGAATTTTTTCACCTCTTGTCTTCTAATCATGCCTAAATAATGAACCATTACAGCATGTGCAGCAGTTTGTGGATCTTTTCAGACTAATATCTTCCTCTGATTTCTTCACTTCTACTTGCCTTATCAAATATATGTTCAACTAACTTCGAACAAACTACTGATGCCATAACCCTGCCACAGTTAGAATCAGCTTCCTTTTCTGGAATAGTGTAACACAGTTACTATATAAGAAGAAAAACTCAGGAAGATGATTTTCCCCAAGTAGACTTACTACAAGCTATAAAACTTGCAAGTACCTTTGGAAGAAGTAAAAGTGCACACTTTTGTGCGAAATGGTAGAATCCAATATTGCTGTTTGGGGAATTCAATAGATGCTGGAAATCCTTGAGAAATAGGTAGTAAAAAGACACAGGTTTTTTTTTTCCTTTTGTTCTAGTCTTTTCTTTCTTCTCTGACTGTGGACAGGATTGCGACAAACTTAAGTATTTCATTGTTATTTAAGTTGCGCTCTTCATGACACTATATTTTGCTGAGTGTGAATTTACCAAAGGAGTAGTAAACATGGTACAAACCTGCTTTTATACTACCTTGGCTTCTTTGTTCCCTCAGTTTTATCCTTGAAAACACAGCTGAAAAGCGTTGGGGTTTTTTTCATTCATTATTATAACATGAAAATGAAAAAGCTGGTTGTTATCCTGAAAATAGAATAGAAATATGAAAAGTATATCTTGCCTATTGGGTCATTACGAAACTGGCTTCTCCTTCAATGAATGCTGTAGAAGCCTGCTGGAATTTTCTTTAGTAAGCTTACAAAAAAGGATACTAATATACAAACATTTTTTAACCATTGCCTAAATCTTTAGAAACATTACCTAAAATAGAATCACACGCCTTATAATTAAAAAGAATCCTTTCTTATAAATTACAGTACCATACCACAGGTAGCTAAAAATTATGCATTAATATCTCCCTATTTTCAAATCCTTACATCAGTTTGAAAGTCCTAAAGGAATATATTTCTATCAATTCTGTACCAATTACAATTACATTATACCTATTTGCTGTTCTTTGTTCCCTTTTTTTTTTTCCCAGAGGCTATTCCACACAAGTACAGAATAGGTATTTTGCATTTCCCGCCCCCCAGTTTCTTGGCAAGTGTATCTCAGTCTTTAAACCAGATGTACTCGGTTCAGAAGAAAGAGCTATATGAACTGCCTGACTAGAATCCTATGATTTTACTAAGGAATACTCTCATCTAGCGGTAGCACTGCTTTCCTTTTCAGCAAAGGCTAGATAATTTGCATATTTATGAACTATTAAGCATCTTCTATACACTCCCCTCAGGAGGCTCAATAAAGGCAAGAAATTATTTCTGCCTAGGTCACATTTATTAATTTCAGTCTCTGCATAAGATTTACAATTTACTGCAACACAGGAGGGAGAACTGAAGCCAGGGTTAAAGGGGAGCATAAATTGTTTGCTTTTGCTAGTTTATATCATCCTCTCTTACCACTCTTAGTGTCTCAGGAAATTTATTTTATCTTCCTGTAATCACCTTCCTGGATGCAGTGGGTAAACAAGAAAATGCAGATAAAAGACAAACAAACATAAGGTCATGCCTTGCATGCTACAACTAGTATAAAATAAACTTGAAAGCTTGATTGAAGTTTCTCATTAAAATACTGTTACTGCTGAAAGAGGCGGAGGGGTAGCTCATTCAAGCGCAGTATGAGAGATCCAGGGTCAGGTGGTGAACTAAACTTTCTCAATAGGCTTGCAGATTCAGACCCCTGCTCGTGGAAAGAAGAATCTTCTTTGACACATTCATTAGAGCAGACTAGAAAATGTTAACTTAAAGCAATTTCAGAGAAAGAAATTTGCAATGTAAAGTTTATTTTATAAAAAGTTTTGGCCAGTTTGTACTCACAAAAACCAAAGCCTAATCTGTAACTAAGGTAAAAGGATATAAATGGCTCTTTCTGTGATGTTCTACTGGGAAATTGTATTCAATGTTTTCCAAGGCCTCTGTAGTAATTCGGTACTTTGCATAACACAGAGCGGTGAAAGGAGTGTTGACCTTTGATCCCTCTCCCAACAAACACTTTTTTCACATATTATAACTGATGCAAATCCCAATTTAATGGCTGTTTTGGAGCCTGCTCTTTCAAAACAAACAAGCAAACAAGGACAAAAAAAGCTATGTGGGATCCAGACAGCTAAGGAATAAACTTTTTCTTCTCAGATGTTCCTTCTTGAGGAGGATTCGTTCTTGATTTACAGTTATGCTGAGATGGATAATTTGATTCACAGCCAGAGAGAACTGGAGGCTCTTGTTTCTCTTTTTTTCCCCGAATTTCTGCATTAATTGTGTTGTTTTTCTCAATATAGATGCTCTACTGACATTTTAGGATGTGTTAATAGTTCTAAACTTCTTGGAAAAGATAGCAGCCTTGTTGATAATAAGAGAATTGCCAGTCTATAATGGAAATACATGGACTTTTACTAAAGGTTTGTTATTCCACTTAATAGGAAGGTTTTGAACACATTTTTAAAATAAGCCCTTTTGATCAGTAATCAGAAACAACTGTTCAAGTTACAAGTACTCTCTGCTGTGAAAATAGCTGTGTGCTGTCCAGGGTGGCAGTAGCCTCGCCTCTATGGAATTTCACCCAGAAGACAGGTAAAACCTCAGCTATCTCTGCAGCTGAATCTGTGGCCAGTTACTAAGGCAGTGTCATCTTTGTTATTCAAAATGCCATTAAATATTGAAACTAGCATGTGATTTAATCTAGTAAAATTGGAATAGACTGTCCAAGAAAGTAAACTGGCAAATGGGCAACCAGTTGAACATGTTATATTTTAATTTGCAGAGACAAAAATGACAAGCAATTTATTTACATAAAACTGTACAAAAGCAAATTAAATTATGTAAATATTTCATAAATAGAGGTGGACTAGCGTTTAATACATTTTGCCATGTTTAGCATAGTTGCGTGCATAGTGACTCATAATAAACAATGATAAATTGTTCTCTGCTTCACTATCAACATCCAAGTTGCAGAACAATAGTCAATGATTATTATTACAAACAGATCGTACCACACTGAATGCAAGTGCTTTAAAATTTAGGAAAAGTTGTCTGAAAGCATACCCCAGGTAGCTGGTGAATGTTGTCTTCTTCCTAGTGCTTATGCTCTTTCAGATAGTAATACAACTTAACTGGTGGGCTTTCTATTGCTTTTTCATCTGCTTCTTTTCTTAAGGAAACCCTGTATATTTATCACCAGTGAAACAGAAAGAAAAATACTTAATTGTTTAACTTCCTTACTGGTGTTTGGTGATGGCTGGATTTATGACAAGATCTTTATCCAGATTCATGATTTTTCTGCTTGACAACTTCTAGGGTAGCCTTTCAGCCAATCATTTCAATCCCATTTAAGTTTTTCCCCCACATAAAAATAATGTTTAACTTTTTTCCTGAAACTCAGGCAGCAGGCCAGTCAGAAACCATATTCAATAAACATAGTGGGTCTGAGATCTGGATTAAGCCTTAGATTTTAGACCAAAGCTATTGAACTTTCTAATACATATAAAGTTATATATTAACGCATCAATCTATAAAGGTGCCCTAATGTAAAATACATGCAAAGCTCATCTGAGTTTCCCATGGAAGGAAAGAAAAAGATGATTTCTATACTGTACAAATAAAATGTGATGAAGGCTAAAAGCTATTAAAAAAATGTCAGTTTTCCTGGCAACATGAACTGGTGACACCTTGCTAAATAACTATCATATAGACTGATCATACTTTTCCAGGCAACAAAATTAAAAACAAATTAAAACAACCCCAAAGCCCACACAAATAGTAGTTAAAAAAATCCTCAAGACCTACTTAAACCACAGCCTTGTGTTAATAATGCTTAAGACTGGTCCATTAACTGAGTTTGGCAAAAGGCTTGTTTTTAAATATATTATTTATAATTTCTCAGAAAATAAACACAGGTAAATATACAGGTTCAAAAAAGTTGGGAATAGCCCCTTACCCCTCAGTGTCCAAACCCAACTACCACTTTACCATAATAATAGGTATAAAAGGCACAGTTGCATATTTTGCATTCACCCTAATTATTTTTTATAGCTTTATTTGTTTATTTTTTATACAAAAGCACTCTATTTATGGAGTGGCACCAGATTTAACCTATTTCAAATAAAGAGGAAAAATACAAACACAAAATATATTTGTATGTCATGCCAGGTCAGAAGAGTAATCAGCATATTAATAGTGGCTAGTTCCACAAGAATTACTGTGAATACTTACAGTAGATAGAATTTTTAAAAAATTCTTTCACACATTTTAGATCTAAGGAGATGCACACAAGAAAATTATTTCATGACTGTCTTACGTGGTGCAAAAATTGGTGAATGACTGCTGATCCATTTAATCGGAAGGCCTATTATGACCTGTATTATTAGCCTTGTAGAAAAAGTGTCTAAGAATATATGGAACCCAGCTACCTAATTTATTTTCTTGTGTGTAATATTAAATAAAATCCTATTAAAGGAAGTTCTGTTGAACATTTGTGTTATGCAATTGTGTATTCTGTTGAAACGTGCAAGAAAAATGTGTTTACATTACATAAGCATTTTTAGAAGCATTTTTAAACAGGTACTTACAGATTATACAAAGCAGTAACTGCTATACGCAGTCTCATAACAAAGTACTAGCTTGCATCTCCCCGTATTACTTAAATAATTAAACATAAAAATGTTCAATCGTTAATAATCTTTGATTTTAATATTTTCTTTCTAAAATGTGCCCATTCATCATAACTGCTATACACAAACTAATGTTACTTGAAGAAAGTAAACTTTAGAGAGGAGAATGAAAAGGCCAGTAATGGCACAACCCACTACATGGAGAAGTGAATTCAAAAGATAAATGTGATGAGTTGTTTTGATTTACCAACTTCTACCTTAGGCTGTTTAAGGTTATTTCTATGCAATTCTGCAAAGCAAGAAACTACCCAAAGCTACATTATGACTACAGTTACTAGAGAGCCATCTAGCCATGCCTTCGTGCCAGTTCAACAGCCAGGGATCTGAATGCTTTCTCCATCCTTGAGCTGTCCTTGCTGTGTTGTTTGATTGTCACTTTTGTCTGAATGTCTGAGCTCAGTCTGTGATTATTAATACAGCATCAACTACAAAGCAATTGGTTGATGTTCTGCATGTTTTGTTGCTTTTATTGCACAAAACCCTGTTTCATTTCCTCTTCCTTTCAAGAAGCACTCACCATGATAATTGTTACAGCTCTTGCATATCGTAGCTTGGACTCCTTTTAACTCCTCTTGACCTCCTAGGTATCATACCACTGTTTATCAGACCATTTTTTACTAATGCTAAATGTTCTGAGTCTTGATATCATTTAGTATTGCACTTTTCTTGGTTTTAATGCACTTGGTTTCAAGAAAGCTTTCATTATCATCATCTTTGACATAATTGAAGCAGTTGATAAGCTGCAACACTGATGACCACACTTAGCAACCATGCCTTGCAGTCTGAAAAGAAGCTTTTGTATCCGAGTTGAAATGTTCTCTTGTTACTGCATTATCCTATTGTCCACCTTTTTCCCTCCCATCAAGCATTCCCACTAACACGGCCTTCTCTTCTACTAATATTTTTTAATTTTGATCTTAAAAATTCCCTGGAACTAGCATATGCAGCATATAATATGCAGCATGTGCTGCAATGTATCATGTCATTACAAAAAAAGCATCAGTTCCTTTGGGCATTCAACTGAACCACACTGGAAAAAAAATTTGTCATCTGGGCTTGTGAACTGTGCTGCTGCATAGAATGTAACTGACGCTGTGTTATGAGTACATGTGGTTTTTTTGTGAATACATTTATTTTCTAAGTCAAGCCCCAATACTTAGCAGTTCCCCTGATCCATTGTGTGATCTTTGGCCTTTTTGTTATTACAATCTTCCCAGCTAAATGTTAGTCTTGCCCAAAATAATGATTTCAACAGTTTATCATTGCTATCCTATGGTATAAGTGTTAGTAATTGTGTTTACATTGAAATAATCATTACAGAGAACGAGAGAGAAAGAGAGAAAGAGACACAGCAAGACAGGTTTGTTCAATGGAATAAACAGAACCAGAGTCCATGAGTCACGGGAAAGTATGCCATGTTTTTGACTGCAGTCTCAGGCTGAATGTATTTCTGTTGCTTCCAGCCTCAGATGAGAGGTGAGAATATTAAAGCTGTGGTCTTCACAAAGTGCCTATTTATGATTATTCCTTTATATTTATCCTATATCTTTATGGTTTCTGTAGGATTGTCCCTGATGGGGATCAGCAATATTCAGATGGTATGTTTGGAATACATTTTCCCTGACCTGTTATCCTCAACAAGCCAGATGACAAACAAACAAAATGAGTGGCTTAATTCATGCTTCTGCAGAGGGGAAACAACAGTATGTCGTGTTCTTTTTAATCAAGCTTGCTACTATGGGAGGAATTTGCAGCCATAGATCTAGGAAAATAAAAATCAGCGAGGGGGAATTAGACATGCAAGTAACAGCAATGTTTTCTACATTGTACAGTATAGTCAGGCAGACAGTATAATTACATGCCTGCTATGGAGGCAGAAGTGGCAGGCAGATCTTTTGTCTCTTTGGTGGCCCCCTCTTTATTGTTTCACATTTTTTCTTAAAATTGTTGTGATTTTAAGACTTTTGCCCCATTTCTTTCTTATATTATGAAAGAACTTTGTTGCTGCTTTTTAGCCTACAGGTAAACTTCTCTTCTAGTTAGAGTATTGACAGGAGATGGCTTGTATTCCCCTGTCTGTGTAAGGGGGATATCCTCTGGGTTGCCTTCTTCATTTTTGCTGAAACTAGCTGCGCTGAAGGTCTCATAAGATGAGGTCAACTTTTTGTTAAGGAGGTTTCTGTTGCGGTCACCCATGAGGGAGGCTTCTCCATTGGCCAGCTTTTCCTGACTGCCCCGTTCATCAACAGGCATGAAAGTGGAGAGTTTTGGCTGGCTCTTCTGCTTTCTCTCCGGAGAAGTGCGGACTGGCATCCAGCAGGAGTCTGAGTGGCCATATTCATCACATTCTCGGGTGCACTTCCCTGTTAGGGCTACATCTGGTAGAGGCCGTGAATCTGAAAATAAAAGAGAGTTGTCTTTACAAATTTATATTACAGTGACTTTGACTGAAACTGAGAATCCTTGCATTCACAAAAGGTATTTTTAAAGATCTTGGTAGGAATGTGGCAGTAAGTTCCTCAGTAATAATTTTTTCACATTGCATGTACCCAGAGGCAGCAAGCAGATCTGTACAGTTATTCTCAATCTTAATAATTGAAAAAATACAAAATCTATTAATCCTCTTCCTGTGCCTGAAAATCAATTCCAGAAACATTTGGCATTAGGTACTGAATTAATTTTGATGTCTGAAAGAGTCAAAGAAACACTTAATTCCATACTGCCAATTTTCTAGAAATTATTAAAAATACCTTTCCTTGAATTTATTTTTAGGAATGCTCTGAATTTATGTGGAAGGATCCTGAGACCCTGTACCCTGCAAGTACTTACAAACATACTTAATGCCCTGCAAATGAGCAGATCTGTTATTGACAAAGGGACTGAATTTTCACATAATGTAACCCTCTGCTTGTATTTCTGAGGATTGGGCACTTGAGTTTTTAGTCCACAATATGTTAGATAACTTGTACAATCAGTAATTGCAGAAGCATACAAAACCTCTGCTATGAGTTATAAATTTATCAATAGTACAAATAAAGCCATTCTGTGTGTACATGTGCATGGTAGGGCATGGGATGAATCTGAGTGCTGCCTAAAGAGAAACATTTTATATGTGACTGGCTGTGTTAGAAGGTGTCCTGTTCCTGTTCACTATGTCTAAGTTTTCTGTACTTGTAAGAGCTTTTACTGAAAACCAGCAAAGTTCCGAGGCCTGAAGTATTGACTCCTACCTCTTTTCAAAGCAGGGATATTTAATATTTTTATTTTAATACTTGCATACAACTGAATTTAAAAACTACCTCAACTATTAAGGAATGGGTAATATTCTTAAACCTTGCTTTTATTCAGTTATAGAGTACTTTATGGTCTAAAGGAATAACTGAAGCTGCCTACAAAGGAACAACATTATATTCAAACAAAATTGACAAAGAACATAAATCAAAAAATAAAATTTTCAAGTGTGTTTGATATGGCTTTCATATAATATGACTTATTTGATTAAATATTTAGGTTTGTTTTGTAAAAAAAAATCAATTATTTTGGAGGGAGCAAGGAACATGGAAACATAATCAGGTACTTCAAATGGACTGTGGCATCATTCTACCTTCCCACTACAACAGCAAAATTCTTGTGAACAGTAATTTTTGCTTGTAGTAACATGTGTTATACAAACTTATCAAAACTCCTTCAAAGGCCTGCTCAGCCTTCATTCTGTTACCTTTGTTTTGCCTATTTTTCTTTGAATTTGACTAATAGAGTACCTTCTCAAATGATGGCAATTTCAGCTGTGATTT
This sequence comes from Agelaius phoeniceus, assembly GCF_051311805.1. Lineage (NCBI taxonomy): Eukaryota > Metazoa > Chordata > Aves > Passeriformes > Icteridae > Agelaius > Agelaius phoeniceus. The sequence continues at coordinate 54,167,470 of NC_135268.1, forward strand.
TTTTATAAATTGATAAAAGAAACCACTGCTGAAGATAAAAACAACCAAAAAAACAAAAAACCCCAAAACCCAACAACCAAAAATCATTCACTCTTCCAGAATAAACCACTTTAATTTAAAATATTTAAAACAGGTGCTTGCAGAGAAAACATATTTCATTTCAACATCTGTGGATTTAATCCTGAGAGAATTGCAAAAGTTCTTGAAGGTCAGATTTATCTCCATCCTGTCCTGATTTTTTTTTCAGACATTTAAACATTAATTTAATAAATAATTTGTTGCAGTATTGCAAAGAGTGTGTACACTATTTGCTACTGACAAATGTCAATATTTAATAGAATTTACTGAATGCATTCTGACTACTGTATAAAATTTCATATTTCAATGAAATATCACTGACTTTAATGAGGAAATAGCCCTGGTTTCTAGATAACTGAGTAACCCTGTAACTAAGATGTGTAAGGCCAGGAGGAGGGAACTGAGTGATTTTTTCTGTTTAAAATTTTTTCCCCAATTTATTTTTAAGGCTTTTTCCTTTAGACACAATTCTCACTTTTTTTTTTTTCCCCCAATGAAGAATGCAATGCTATGAAAACTTATCAGCCTACTGGTTTTCAGATGGCTCTGTTCTGCAAACATACACAGAATATGGGGATGGGTATGGGAAAATCCTCTGTTTGTCAGCTAAATGAGCATTATTCTGACTCTCCCTAATGATAAGAAGCATAATTAACTGCTCCGCTGCCCTGATATGCTTTGATTTTTAAGCAGAATTTTTCATATTTTTACAACAAGGCCAATTCCCTTAAACCTCTATAAATTATTTGAACCAGCACCTTATTTCCAAAAAAAATCCTGGCCATTAAACTTTATGCTTGCTTCAAGTATTTTAATTGTTACTCTGACATAATATTAGCAACCACTGATCAAGGCAATTTGTCTGACCTTTATTTAAAACATAAGAATGTATGTTTATTGAAAAGATTTTCTTTTGTCGTCATTTGAGTTTGGGTTTTTTTTTCCAGATTGAAACAATTAGCGCCTCATTATATCTGATGGAGTCTTTCTAGCTGGAAAAAAATTTTGAGTCAGCAATACATGGGTTCATAAAAATCCTTCCCTTGCTGGTGGTCTTTTAATCATGCTCTTGAAAATGCACCATTTTGCATTGTGGTGCTTCTCCTATTCACTTCTGGACAAATACTGGAACTCGTTATTGTGAAACACGAGGACTTAATGTGCAATTCAGCCTTAAATTGTTGTTTTATGAAGCAAAACCCTCCAAGTCACATAACCTGTTGGGTTATATGATAAACTTTATCTTCACACCCACAAAAGAGTTCAGAGAGACACTGGAAGAACAATTCTAGCCCAAATAATACCCCAACAGACCTGCCCAGGCCCACCATAGGGCAATCAGACCCATCTGTACAGGCCCAGAGGAGCACAGAGGTCTATAGTAGCAAGTAGGAACTCAAAACAAGGATTCAGGAGGAAGATTTTTCCCAGCATTCTGTGTAATGCTGGGGATTGCTGTCTAGGTATGTAGAGCAAATTATAAGATATAAGGGAAAAGGAATTTGGGACAGCAAAGGACTTAGATGACATTTAGGGGAGAAACCATCAGGAAGACAAGTGAGGAGTTTAGGTGATAGAGGGGAAATGGAGATAAAAGGGGATAAAAGGGCCAGTCACAACTAAATAGTTTGCTTGTCTGGTTATGTTCTATGCTGGATGAACACCATTTGTCCTGTCCTCTTATCAAGTTCCTTTCTAACTCTTTCCTGGGAATGGGCTCTCTATTATGAGTGCATGTATAGATATGGGTGTGTCCACTATCACTAGTAGTGGTCTTTCATCCTGTCCAGCCAGAGAAGAGGACAGAATGAGGCCTCTGGTGCTGTTTGTGTTCATGGGAGGGCTCTGAGTGTCTGTGCTCTGTGTGGACTACTGGGTGTATAAATGGTGTATGTGTGCACTCTGTGTGTCTGCCTGCTGGGAATATATCTTCATCTTTGCTTGGACTTGGGGGTATGGAACAGCAGCAGCAGCCTCCTGTCCCTCAGGCTGTCAAATCCAGGGCCATATATTTTTCTCTAAAACACCTTCAACTAAGATTTGACACTTACAGAATTCTACTCTATTGCTTTCTTGCATCTTTTCTCAGAGCTTGAATCAGTGCAGCATTTGAGTACAGATTTAATCTAACATGGTTTGAAACCTGTTGCATTTTAATCTCTCATCTGTTTAAAGGATTGACATACCTAAACTAGTGGGTAAAGGGAAGATGGGGTGCTTTCTATGCACTTGATAACAGTGATTTAACCTCTAATTTGGATAAACTGCCATGCCACTTTAGCTACACAGTAACTGCATTTTTGCTAACTCACTGGAACAGATCAACCTCGTTTTGCAGAGTAGGGACTCTATGGTCAGCATTTTAAATTACCTAGCCCATGGAGTTTTGAACAAGCTCTAAATTTGAAAATAAAAATAAATTTACTCATGTCTTCTAGTATAATTTGCATTGAAACACATCTATCTCTAAGCTAAATGCTTTTCCTAAGTGCTTCTCAGTTTAAAAGTTAAATACTCCAGTAGTGACCCCACTGAGAACTGACAAGTCTAATGGAATATGACACAGCAAACAATTTGTCAGCAGAATTGGCAAATCATCAAGAAGTAGCACAACAGATTCCTGCTGCAGTTACATATCTGGAAACCAAGTTAATTTGTGCTTAAAATGCCCCTTATTAACCAAAAAAAGTTATCACAACATTAATTAGTAGAGAAAGATATGTGATATTTCTTGTTATACTGAAATCTGTAGATTTGGGATTAGGTTCTAAGAGTTTGTATAGACTAGTCAGATTCAACTTTTTATCTGCACAAAAAAGTTCATCAGAAGATGTCATCAGAAGGTATATTAGTTATTCTCAAGCATATCTTCTCATCAGATCATAACTTGGCTCAGCCATTGTAAACCCACTTCCTAAAATGCAGATATTTAGAAAAAAAAAGTAGACATACATGTAAATGGAGAATTCAAAATTTAATACTTTTAAAACAGATTTCACTTGCCAGACTTCAGCTTGGGAAAAAATTGGAAAACATTAATTTAAAGGGCCTTAAAATCTACTTTGTCATTGTATCTGATGGAAGCTTCCACCACAAAGTTTTAAATTTTATCTGATAAAAGTTAGATATTTTTTAAAACTTTAGTAACTATTCATCCAATAAATCCTTAAACATTTGCAGCTAATTTCTGAGACAGAAATATGCTTTATGCTTTCCATAAAACTTTGTACAAAAGAATGTAAGTGATTTGAGATCTTATTTGTATGTGTGCTAATGTTTCTGCTGATTGTAGCTGACTGTTCCCTTAGGGCTAGTAGGGTTGCTTCTTATCAGAAAGGGAAGGCAGCTACCACAGTAGGCTGGACTGGGGAAAGATGATGTTCTAACTCCACTTTAAAACCAAAGAAACTAACTCAAATATTCCAACCAAGCAGTTTTCCACTATTTTCTCTCCTATTCCTAATCAAAAGAGGTTAATACATTTCATCAAGGACATAAAAAATATTATGAACTCAGTAGTCAACAAGTACACCTAGGGATTGGAACTAGATGATTTTTAAGGTCCGTTCCAACCCTATCCATTCCACTACTCTTCATCTAACAAGTTATGTGCTTTTATTTTATACACACATTGCAGAAATATAGTCAAGAATGCTCACTCTGGCTCCATTCTACACATTTTTAACAACCATTGTTGTACAATATATTTTATAGACACACAGCTACTGATGACATTGTTCTAGCACAGACACTGGTGAAAAATGTAAAGAGCTTTCACTTTTTCATTTTTGTAAACCACACTCAAAGCTGATGGTAACAACAGACTTAAGATGTACTTAAGCTGGCAAAAATTTTGTTCCACTTGTCCCTGGAGATGGAAAACCTTCCAAATCAAGTCACTGTATCTAGACAAATAATTTGAACATCTGCAGAAAGCATTCCTAGCTGTAGACCTTGTTCTTGGAGGAGTGCAAAACCACAGTAGCCATATAGTATTAGAGCAGTGCAACAGTACTTCTGTAAACCATGCAGCATGGACAACAGGATCTGAGGAGTCATTGGCAGAGGAGTTCTAAATAGTATCTATGACAAATCAATGACTCCATGCAGATTTTGCTTTCCACATTGACAGGCCCGTAATATCCCAGCATGGTTCCATTTATTGAGGACCTATAAAAACTGCATGTGGAGTAGTTCCAGCTACTGTGAGAAAAGAAAAAAAAGAATAGTAAAGAAAGAGACTGTGTTTTGGATGAGCCCCATTTTTTCTGCATTCTGTACACAAATATGTTACATTCAGAAAAGCATCCAAAATGCAGGTGAAACACCATTATATGATTAAAGTGGAGCATGTTTATATGGCTTTTATATTAAAAGCCATGACTCTTTTATGAGCTGTGTGATCAGGGACACAATAGATCTCTTAAAGCCTAACAAGTATTGACGACATGATCAGGGAACAATAATGCAGAAAAGAGCTGAGAGAGTACATATAGCAGAAAATCACTGTTTAAGGGGGGAAAACAAAGCTAGTCTACAGGGATATACAGCTACAACAGTACTTTTGTTGAAATTCTTGCCTCCTAGTTGCTGTAATTCAGGAACTGCACCCCAGTTTGTGCTGTGGCATATTCTGACATGCCAAGACACTATAAAAATACTTAAACATGTTAGAAAGCATCAGCAATTTCTTTCTCTGTACCTTAGGCTAAATACAGTTAAACAGCAGTTGAACATATCTCAAGAAGCGTTTGGTGCCCCAAGGCTTGGACTGCTGTCATTCTGAATGTGGCATTATCGTGTACTGCAGAGATAGTGCATGCCATCTCTGAAACAGTCTTACTGAATAAAGTCAAACACAAATCCACTGCCTGAGATGTGCCAACTGCACTGAAATAATGAATATATTAATTGCTTTTGGACTAGAATAATTTCACATATATCATGCCTAATTCTAAAATTCCTTTCAGTGCTTAAGAAAATACTTGAGCGTATAGAAAGGTTTTATGTATATTGATTGAATGATTAATATTATGAGACAAGGTATGACAATGATATAAAATCATGAGTTCTATAAATCTGATTTATTTTTTCAATGCAGAGAAAAGAAATATAGAAATAAAGAATGAAGAATATAGAATGAAAGTGAGAATTTTCAATACTTGTAAAATTGTTGAAAATAATAGTTCCTCTTAAACAATCCCTAAAGCTAGCAAGACTCAGTGCTGTGATGAGTCCAAAGTCCTAATACTTAGCAGTTTCAAGAGAGACCAGAGTGGCATTGTAAAGGAAATATGCACTGCTAAATGATCATTACAATTAAAACCAATAAAAAATAAAACAGACCAAAAAAATGTAATAGGAAAATAGAAACAGTTAAATGATTATTTATATTTGAAAAAAGTTCAAGCTAGATGCATGAAAGTGAATTAGTGAGAAGAGAAAGGAGATATGGTAGAAAAGAGCACTGATAATGTGCCTAAAAGGCAAGAACAGAAAAAAAACAAGAGTGGAAATAATCTATTTTGCAGGCCCATAGTGAAAAAGACCAGACTTAATGTCTTGATTGCAACAATGACAAATCAGGTTAGAAATTAGAAAAATCTTTGAGGATGAATGAAGTATTAATGGAAGGTTACAGAATCTGAGATGAGTTTTACAAATGTCTAGAAAATTTTTCTCAGGATAACATAAACGTTGCTAATCTTACCTTGGGAGAGAAAGGATGCACTAAATGACCTCTAAAGTGTCCCTTCATCTCTACAGTTCTGTTGATGTGATTGCCAACCTCTCATGTACTTTGGCCTCAATCCAATTCCTAACTGCTTCTGGGTTGAGACTCTTGACTTATTCAGTAATAAATCAACCTCAGACAGTGGGCCTCAGTTTAACCAAAAATCCATTTTAGAATCATCCTTAAAATTTTATGGTAATAAAACTACGAGAAAAACCGAGAAATAGTTGGACCACTTAATTCAGGTGTTAATCAAAGGAATACAGAAACATAAAGCCTGTAATGATAAAAGCACCTCACCCACTCCCAAGTTCCAACACGATAATTTAGCATTTATAAAATCTTGTTTCCTGAGAAAATACACATCCATCCTATTTTACAATTAGTTTCTTCACAAAGTTAAAGAATGAATATTGCTTCTGCCTGTAGTAGTGCAAAGCATATCACACCTCTGAAGTCCATTAAACATGAAACTTGTCTAAGAACCAAAATTTCACAAGTGTTAGCATCTTGTATGATATTTTTGTTTTGCTTCCCTTGAATATTACCTATCTGTGTAGTACGGAGGAGCAGTCACATAAGATAATGAACATATAAAGTTTTATTGGTTTTTTTATGCTTATTAAACACACTACACTAGTCTGTATAGCTACTTAAAATGACTCAGACATGTAACCAAGAAATATGACCCAAGTAATAAAGAAATATTTCCTAAGCAATAATATTTCTGGCTGAGTTTCCACATAGTCATAGTTATTTCTATCATAGTTACCTCCATAATGTTAAAATATAATATTCTTTAATTGTTTCCTGTATTATGGAACAGCTTGATAAAAAAAAAATTCTTGCTTAAATTAATGATTATACCAGTTCAATAATATTACATCTATGTTCTTTAAGGAATCACCAGTATTTTACAACTAACTTAAAGACAATTTATGTTAAAAACAGATCAATCAGTTTTGGGGTTTATTTTACACTAAAAAAACCCCACATACTTGTACTCTTATGGGACAAAATCATATTGAACTGATAGTTGTCAGTGGAGGACAATAACAGAAATGTTGCAACATTACAGTTAAGTGAAATCAAATTCAATGAGATTAATCCTAGACAAATATTAGTTTGATTACATTATAAAAGAGGAAAGGCCAGTAGAAACACGGTTTTCTCTTGTTTAAATTGTATTTATCCAGTAGTTCAGACTGTATTATTTCATTTGCTTTCACAAAACCAATTGCATATATGTAATGAGAACTAAGTATCAGCTTATGGGATACCAGTGGTGAGTACCATACTAAATGCACCATGCTGAACCTAAATTCCCCAGATTTTAATTTTCTAGATTTAAATGTATTTGCTGCAAGACTTCTTGTAATCCTGTTAAATCCTTTGATAGCCTGATTTACTTCTATCACTGAAATGGCAACATATCCTTCAGAAAAGCAGGACTTACTGTGGCTTCCTGAAGTAGCACAGACATTAAGATGTAGGAAACATTTAAGCCGTCTAATTGTTCTGCCAATCTAATGCTAAGGTATTAATCTGTCACTGTGTCAAATTACATGCCTTTATTTTTTTCAGTAAAATGTGTCAGTGCTTAACAAACTCTGAGCTGAAACAATTTATGGAGCAATTAGAATGTCAGCTCTCCTAGAGATGGCTTAAGAAAATCTGAATCAAGGCTCAAAAGTCACCATAACTTCCTTGATTCTCCTGCCAAAGTGATGGATCTGCAGGAGCTTTAAGGGAATCAGGTAGCTAGCAGCCATTATTAGCTCACCTCAGATGTTCCTCTCTTTTATTTTATTTCATGTTGATAAGGATTTAATAATGTATTTTCACATCAGGAATGGACAGTAGGTAGGAAAACAAGTGCTCTTGCCACAGAAGACAAAAACAGCATGACTTCCCCTCATCTCCCTTTAATTTATGCCTACCTCATTCAACAGATAACTTATTTTTTGAGATATTCAAAATAATAATTTATAAGGGATGCTAATGAATGCAGCATTGCCTTCATTTAGAAAATAAAAACATGGGCCCAAAAGATGTCTGGTGTCATTTGGCCTCATGGATATCTCACAAATATCTTCAAAGATATACAAAACTGATAATGAAAGTTGAATGCATAGAAAAAGTCAGTGACATGGAGTTTCAAGCTCTTTTTTAAGACTGATATTTGTTGAAGCAATATAAAAGTCCATTATATATGGCTAAGGTTTAGCTTCAAGTGGTGACTGATTAAAAAGATAAACCCCCACTAAGCACATGGCCAGTTAATTGTCATAAGTAATGGCAGGAATAAAATCAATAAACAAACAGAAAAACTGAACCATTTGTGCTTGTTGACTAGAACTCAAACTAAAGTTTGAGGCTTCTGGTTGAAGGCTTCTATATTTAAGAATTGGTTTTAGGGGAAAATACTGATTTCTTTCTTTCATATCTTTTAGTGAGCTACTTCTTAGAGAATTATTCTGATACATGAAGTAGTAACTTGAACTGATTATGTTGGTAGTACCACTGTATTTGTGAAAATGAAATGCTTCATACTGTTCCACTTTGTGCAGCAAAACATTGCTGGATTCTGGATCTATTTTATGCCTCATACACAGAATAGAATATTGAATAGTAACCTATATTAAATAGTAGTATTGTTTTCATAAAAAGGGAATTACTCGGGTTTCCAGAGGTTTTCTGTGTGACTCATGCAAAGTATATTTTGTTACAAGTCATAGATTCTCAAAGGTTAAACTTGTAAGTGTAAAATGAGCTGAAGTTCTGTTAATTTATATTATGTTATTTTCAAATGGGGGAAAGAACAAAGTTATCTATGCCCTACATGCAAATTATTACCTAAATAATGTAGGGTTCAGCATGAAGCAGAAACAAATAACTTGTGACTACTTGTCTTTTTAGCAGCTGTCGAGAGAAAGTTGTGTAGTAAGAAGAAATATAGCAGTCATGTGAAGGATCTGTTTAACCATTTGTGTCACATGAAGGGAACCTTATCCCAAACAATGGAAAAAAATAAACACTTATCTGTTCATGTCATAAATGTTTCTCTCACAAATGCACGTATAAATTTGTAATTTTACGTAATAATACTAGAAGATCTGGATTAGAACCAAATTTAAATCAATTCAGTGAATTGAAAAGTACAGAGAATGCATTTTCATCTCTTTAACAGAAATTCTGCATAACAAAAGACTGAAATGAATGTTAAAAACAGATATAAAAAACATTATTGTATTAATTCACATTTTTCCTATGTGTTTAAGTATACTTCAGAAGAAATGGGTTAAATTTTATAAAATATATTGCTCATCCTCTTTAATTATGAAGAATAACAGAAATATAAAAGCATGAAACCCAGCCATAAATGATAATACATCCATTTGCCACTGGGAAAGAAAATTATTTATTGATGAAGTAGTTACAGAGTTTTGTCTTTTACTCCATGTCAGAGGCATGAACCTCCTCTTTTATAGAATAGTAGGACAATAGAATATTCTGAGTTGGAAGGAATCCATAGGGATCATTGAAGCCCACCTCCTGAGCCTGCACAGGATATCCTCAAGAGCCATACTAGGTGCTGAGAACATTGTATAAAAAATTCTTGAACTCTGGCAGGTTTAGGACCATGACTCCTTCCCTGGGGACCCTGTTCTGGTGCTCAAACACCCTTTGGGTGAAGAAATTTTTCTAATATCCAACCTAAATGTCCCGTGACATAGCTTCAGTTCACGCCCTCTGGTCCTGTCACCGATCATCACAGAGAAGGGATCAGTGCCTGCACCTTCACTTCCCCTCATGATGAAGTTGTAGACTGCTTTGAGGTCTCCCCTCAGTCTTCTCCAGGCTGAACAGACCAAGTGACCTCAGTGGCTCGTTGTATGGTGTCTTCACCATCTAGACCTCTAGACCCTTCACCATCTTCAGAGCCCTCTTTTAGACGATGTCTAGTAGCTTTATATCTTTCTTATACTGTGGTGCCCAAAACTGCACACAATATTCAAGGTGAGGCTGCCACAGCCCAGAGCAGAGCAGGACAATCCCCTCCCTGGCCTGCCTAGTGATGCTGTGCCTGATGCACCCAGGACATGCTTGGCTCTCCTGGCTGACAGGACACAAATTCAACTTTTCATTGACCAGGACCTCCAGGTCCCTTTCCTTGGCACTGTTTTCTGGCATCTCATTCCCCAGTCTGTCCATACAGGGTTGCCCCACCCCAGGTGCAGAATCTGGTCCTTTCTCTTTCTGAACTTCATGTGGTTGGTGATTTCTCAGCCCTCTGATTTGTTGAGGTTTCTCTGCAGGGCCTCCTTGCCTTTGAGGGAGTCAACAGCTCCTCCCAGTTTTGCATCATCTGCAAACTTGCTCAGTCCCTTCCAGTCCTGTGTCCAAGTCCTTTATGATAATATTGAGGAGCTTAGAGCTGAGGATGGAGCCCTGTGGAACTCCACTAGTGACAGGTCACCACTCTGACGTCACGCCACTCACTGTAGCTCTTTGAGCCTTGCCTGTAAGCCAGCTGCTCACCCATCCCATGATGTGTTTATCCAGCTGTGTGCTGGAACTTTTGTCCAGGAGGGCAGTGTGAGAGACAGTGTGAAAAGCTTTACTGAAATCCAAAAATATTACACCAACTTGCCTCCCTTGATCAACTAGGTGAGTAATATTTTTGTAAAAGGAAATTAAGTTTTACAAGCAGGACTTTGTCCTCATGAAGCTGTGCTGGCTATGACTGATGATTGCATTATCCTACAGGTGTTTTTAATACCTCACAAAATCATTCCCTTAAATTTGTACTTCTAAGTCCTGATGCTTTCTTATTAAGATTTTGCAGGGAAGAGGGAGTTTGGGGAGTTTTTTGCTGCTGTTGTAGTTTTTATAGTAAGTATGTGGAAAAGTCTTTACACCTCAAAAAATGAAGAGACAAATACAGGGAGATAATGAAGCTCTCAGTGCTCTCAGTGTGATTTATGTCCTGCTCAAAGGGATTTTTTCCATTAATTTTTTTATTGATTTTTCAGCTGTGTCTGCAGATTACAGTGAATTAATTGCAAGCATCAGCTCAGAATTTTTCCATATTTATGACAGATTCATCTGGGTTACAGTCCATTAGTAATTAAGTATTAAGCACAGAACTAATTCCTCTTGAGCACATATAGCTGAAAGACTGTAATCCTACACATGAATCATAGGGATGTTACATGAAAAGAGGTTAGTGTATCAGTGCTTAGCTCAGTATGGAATGGAACAGTATAATGATTTTTTTTTCCTATCAATATAAAGTACAGAAGCAGTTTGAATGAAACAAAACAGAGGAAAAATAATCAAGTGTTACTTGCAAAGTCGAAGCTTGTCAGAAACAGTAGTGTCAATCCTTCTGGTGAGAGGTAGAATCTAACAGAGACTGCAGTGTGTATCACAGCTATTTGACCATTATTACTCAACAATTATAGGTGGCAAAGAAGTATAGCTTTTACTTCACAAATAGAACTGTGGATTGATGAATGTTAGAACAGGGGTATGCAAGCACATCAGTCAGGAGCTATCTCTCATCCATGTGATGAAGATACTGGGGGTTAGTTGACTAGGTAACAGCGTCTTCAAATTTTAAGTCATTTAGTGGAGTTGAGCATACAGATTTTCTCTGATATTCCTCCAAATTTTGTGAAATATTTCCCAGCCCCAAAGTAAAAATGGAATCATTTTTGTCAGAAGTAACTGCAGTGGAAGTACTTTTTTAGTAAATCAATTATATTATTGTTTTAAGAATGTTTAATATCGCAATTAATCTCCTCTTATGTTGTGCAGCACAATACTAAAATTAGTCACTTTACTTTTGTTTAATGTGGTTGCCAAAGCATTTACCATACCCAAAAAATTGTAAATCTCAGGAAACAGTCCATTTTTCTTCTGCTTTTGACATCTCCAGATTTCTTAAGACATGCAGTATATATACTTTGGACTACTGCTTCAGAGTTAGCATCTACCTCTTCCAAAATAAATGAGATATTTTCCAGCTTGTTCCATTCATTTGAATATCAAGAAATTTTAAAAATTATTAATTACTGCTTTCACTCAGACCTCAGTAAAAATGACAATGTTAGGCTTGCTTCACTGGCAGTGCATGACTAAGTTCTTGACAATAGGTAGGGAAAAAACCTTAATTATGTCTGTAAGGATTGCATAAAACTTAGCCAAGCAAAACACATTAACAGTGAGGTTAAATTATCTCCTTTTTAAGAGTGCATATACAACTAAAAAAAAAATAGTGTTTTAAATTTATTGACTGGAGGTGAGGAAAATAAAAAATAATCCTCTTGATTATTCCCAGTTTAAATCCACAGTCTACTAATCTACCCAATATTAAGTGGAGCTGTCATAATCAGTTAGCAGCTGCTGGACTATTTTAAAAAGCCAAAGAAGACACTAAACACCAGTGGTTAAAGGCTCAAATATCAGAGCCGGACAGAACATAAAGAAATGGAAGATAAAAAAAAAAAAAAAGAAATCTGTAGATTTCATTTGACTTGCAGGGCAACTATTGCTAAAGCAAATAAATTAATGTGGTATTTTGACAATTATTATTTCAGAAAAGTTTTTAATAAACTGTTAATTTACTTTTACTAGATGGCCATTTCCCACTATTGCCCCCAAAGTACACCATAGCTAGGCCATACAGTGCATACTTTGTACAGGCATTTTCCTTTCAGGCCATTCTGAATATGGTTTCCTGACAGAAAAATATTTAGCAGAAAATTATTCTCTCTGCAGTATTTTAGTCTCTGGCTTCTCTCTGAGATCATAATAGAGGTGTCAGTTAGGATTGTGGTTCTTGTGAATGCAAAGCATTGTGCATTGAAGTAGAGCTAATTTATTAATGTAACAGATTCCATATTGGCTGGTACAATTGTTTTCTACTTGTGTCTACTATGAAGCTGCAACTTCAGGCAAAGAAATGTGTACCAAAATATCACCTGAACCACATTTATTGTCACATGAGGGAATTATTCCAGAATTATTCAAAGAGTATGACATGCTCCTACCAGAGCTGAATGAAGTCTACCAGTAACTGCACATCACACTTGGGTATTTCATGGACCTTGTACAGGAATGAGCATCAGAGAAGGCTGATGAGCATATTTCATGCCCTTTTGTGAACAAAGCCTTTCTGATAGTGATCCATTAAATTAGGTCTGGACTAAGCACAGCAGATAAACCCACAGTCCACAGTGGTGGACACCAGTGATTAGTTTATTAAACATACACTTCAAGATAATTAACTTAAATGGATTGGTAAAGCATTTGCTATATATATATATATATATATATATATATATATTCTATTTTAAATCGGAGATGAGTGCCTACCTAGCTAAATTTGAAAATCATCTGTTCACTTTCAAGTGATACAGATAGAAATTAAATGGAAAAACTAATGTGTTCTCAAAATACTTTGACAAAAATTACTTTTCAGCATTAAAATTAACATTGATTTTCTTCTGCTCTTTCTGTGAAGGTATTTTGAGACTCCTATTTTTTATTAGACTATTTATATATACTCTCAAATCTCTTTCCAGCCAGGTGTGTGAAAACTTGCTATATGTGTAATAGTGCAAAAACCAACTGAACAAACTCTCAGTGCATATTTTACCCTATGTAGTTTGGTAATTACAAACATCTTGAGTGCTGTTTTAATTATTTTGTTCTGCTGCAAAAGTATTTTGTGGAGTTTTCTCTGTTTCTATTTACTGACGCTTTTAGTCACTGAAAGTAGAGGAGGTACAGAAAGAGGTCAAAATTGACAGTAAAACTGAATCAGGGCATTATTTCATGCCAATGAAATAATGAAAACCAGCACTGTTCTTATAGCAACAATAATGAATATAAATAGACAAAGATCTGAACAGCTACTGGGAGAAAGAGAATAAGGCATCCATTTCAAGAAAAAATCTTTTCCTACCATCACAGATAGCCTTGTGATCTGGATAAATTAGGATGCCCTTTAAACAATTTTCATGCTTCAAGAAATGTCTGTGAGAGACAGGTCTTCCTCATTTTCCTTTAAGGAATCAGATTTAATAGGTTGAATTTTACGTGTATTTTCCACACTTATATTTCTTGTGTCAATCATTCCTGGACAAAATCTGTTAGCTCATCTTTGACAAACTTCAATACTTAATATGAATGCCTTTTTCCCTCCCTGGATTTGTTGACTCAAGCACACATATCCCTACAGCTCTACAGATAATAGCAGAGTGCAAGTACCATCTAAATAATAGTCACTAGATATAAAACATTTTTCCAACTCCTTTTTATGTTTAAAATTAAGCCCATAAGTAAATGTGTAAATCTGCACCATAGTAATATAATGGAATAACTTTAACTATCTGATTTTCTTCCATATAAAATGCTGGACACTATACTTAAGGAAAGATCCAAAAAGCAAGTTTCTTTGCTTTTTTGACTGATAGCATCTTCTAAACTCAAGGGATTAAAAGTCATTGAATAGGTGCCATATAATTTAATCTCAAGAGATTAGGACATTTTGGTCTGTCAAAAAGTGATTCTATGGACCTAATGTGTTTTATGCCACATCTGTTTGAAACTTACTAGAGAAATATCTTGCCTCTGATTGAAACTATTTGAATATAATTACATCTTTTTCTGGAATAACAAAATAACAATTTCTTATGATATTTATAAATGTCATCATGATATTAGAGGACAATTCTTCTGGTTAATTTACAATAATTTTATTCATAGGGAGATCTTAATCTGAATTAAGATTTACAGGCATATCTTAGGTTTCAAATTTTATGAAATAAAACTGATGGAAAAGGAAGAAAGAGCAAATTTGGAACAAATTTTCCTTGCTAAACAAAGTATCATTTAATTTCTCTTTTGTTAGATTCACTTATTATGCTTCAGTCCATGAAAATCTGTCTAGCTGCAGGCATCTTTTGTTCTACAAAACAAAACTTATACTGATTTCTATAATAATCTGTATTTTGAAAACTCTCTTAGGAAATTTTAAATTGTTTTAAAGATCTCAGCTACACAAATTTGCCAAAGGAATTATAAACATCTATGAGAATTTCTCTGTGATTCAGTTTTACCTAATTTGTCTTTCAGGGAAAAATAGTTCACAGCTAAGGCATAGCTTTCACAAGACGCATCACATCGCTAGTACTTAGGACTTAGAAGTTTGGTCAATCCAGCTTCATTTAAATTTCTAAAAAGCATAAATATTTTGTTAATTCAGAGACTAACTTCATACTGCTCTGGTATTCTTTGAATCAAATATTTCTGTCATCAATGAGAAGCGCAAACTCAAAATAAACAACTGAAGCTGGTGGCATGCCAACATCTGAAATTAATGTACAGTATGATCCAGATCTGTTCCAAGGATAGCAACTGAAAATTTCAGTGGAACAGAAAAATGAGATAAAGTCTCTTAAGATTATATGTTTTGGGTGTTAAATATTATAAAGCAGATGAATATTTATACAATTTTAAACCCTTTTCTAAGACACTGACATCAGCAGCATATCCAAAGCATAGATAATTTTTCTCCAAAAAGATAACAGGTACATTAAAGATGGTACCAAAATTTTTGCTATATTTCACTGCATCTCATCTTTTAAGCTTACATGGACAGAGATAATAAAACATATAATAAAAAATACAATTCAAAGATGTGTTTGTAGCCTATCATATAATTACTGCATAATGTATTTTTCAGCTCAAAACTGTAAAGCTGCTGAGCAAAGCTGCTCGGCAGCAGTGTGTGTGTTTTTCTGACTGAACAGTTTTAGGTTAAGTGGAACTCCTTTGAGGAAAAGGAAAGATTGCTCAATTCTCAAGAGTACCTAAACTTGTTTAACTGAGAGAATTTTCTATAGCTCAAAGGGGAATCTGTGCCCCTGCCTCTAAATTTATAGGTGACAGAATGAGACTTCAAGGAGACTTTAGAGTTTATTCCACATAGGAATCTACTGAAGTTTTCTTGACTACATAATGTAGGAGGAAAAGTATTAAAGAGAACTAGCAAAATACATATTTCAGATTTTCATCTTCTATCTAGTTCATAACATCTTTTTTCACTATAAGAACATTAAAAATTTGTTATCTTATTAAATAGTGTTCTAGTAAAATAACGTTGTAGACAATATTATTATTTTGAAATCTCTTGCTGTGTTATTTACCCAGCAAGACTCAACCAAGAAGGTCATCAAGCAAAAATATAATCAAAGGAATCTTATGAAATCAAGAAGTATGAATTTGTAAAGAGATAGCACAAAAAAATGAAACTGAAGCTACTTATGGAGTCATACCAGCTTTGCTTTACCTAGGGTTTACATACATAAAAGTTCAGTAACCCAGAAATTTAGTGTGATGAAAAAAGTAGTTCTGGTCTTCCTAACAAAGTTTTTGCTTTAAAACTGCAGTGATTAATTTTTCAATGTGTATCTAGTATTCTAAAGAAGAATACTTGAAGAAGAAACTTGATCTAACCCTTAGTCACAAAGCACTGTTGCACATAGCATATAATTTTTTGGAAAAATTAATGTGTAAGGCAGATTTCTGCTGCGATATACCATTAACATTTTTAAAATAATATGTTTCATCCAATGTAACACCAATGGGAAGTTATACATGCCTACGTGTGGGTGGAACAAAATAGGCAGGCTCTAGAAAAGCACTGTATAATATGAGGTTGCAGATGGAATAAAACAAAACTAAATTTTACAGGATGGGAAAACTTTGAAGTAATTAAGACTAATTTTCACCAATTTTCTCTGCCTGTTATGAAACAAATACAAACTGTGTACTACACATACTATCCTACCTTGAATGTTTTTCTGGTCTTCTAGGAGTTTTTCAGGTATTATTTGGATGGGGGGGATATTATTTGTTGGGATTTTTTTAAAAGACAGTAAAAGAAGGCTAAGAAGAACACAGAAGAGGCATTTCTGTTTATAAAGTATGCATACCTTAAAAAATTTAAAAAAAAAAAGTGAAGTAAAGGAATAAAGAAGAAATCATTGCATTTGGAAGAAACTCAACCCAAACAAAAGATAAGCAATTATAATGAAATTTTTGTAGTGTTTTGAATAGGCATTCCAGTCAGTAAACCTGACTCAGTCTGAATACTATAATTACCTGCTTCATGCTTAATATTCTGTTGTTCATCAAATGAAATTAAAAGCAAGGTAACTCTAGGTAGTTCTGCAGATCTCTCTTAAAAAGAGAAGCATTATCAATAGCTATAGTTCATCTCATCTCATCTCAAAAAAATCTATCAGGTTACCAGCACATCAAAGGACTTGCACTGCAGTCTTATCCTACTCTGTTTCTAATTATGAGGTTCTTCTCTGCAGGACGCAATTCTAAAAGAACTGAAATAATTTATTTTAAAGGCTACAAACATCAGAAGAATTCTGTGTCATACATCCTGAAATGCACAATATCTTAGCACCTCACAGCTTGCAACTGGCACATACACAACACTTTTGTAGCTAAACAGTCTCTGGAAAACAGCTTTTCAAAATAACTTCTGAAATTAATTTCTCCCTATTATTAACTTCATACTCTTATGCTAATGAAAACAGTCTTTTATTGACCAAGTAAAATTTGTGAAAAATTATCATTCTCTAATATCTGCCTAAGAGACATATTTTGAATTTCCCATATTTTAAACAGTGAGAAATAAATGATTTTGAAAGCAGAAGTAAAAAGAACAATACTTTCTTTGCCATATGCAGAAAATAACTTGTGTGGAAATGTTAAGATGGGGAGAAAGTAGTGTCAAATAAAACAGAAATTTTCAGACTTCCTTTTCTATAAAAAGTTATAGTACTTCACTTTCCAAACTATTTCACTTATTCTGAAAGTACATGTGTTCTGAGCTCTGCTATGCACAATGAAGTTAAATAGAACCTTTTATTTCCATAAATATGTGTCAGCATATTGCAGGAAACAAAAAAAATTATGACAGTTTACATTACATTTCTGCTTATACTCCCTGCCATGACCTTCAGTACAGATCATCTGCAAAATTTTGATGTTATTGCCCCAGATTCAAAAAAATTGAAATGTTGCATAGGAAATTTTCTGATTTACAATGGTCAGCAAGAGTAACTTAGAAGATAAGTCACACCGACAAAATGTGGTGTCTTATCTTAATCTAGGTACGGAACTTGTATTCCCAGAGAGCTGAATTGCATTTTTAACTTTATTTCTTAGTTGCACAGCTGATATTTCAAGTCATTATGCCTGTGTTCAAAACAGAGTGCTCATAAACAACTTCCCTTCCTCCCAGGTAATGTCATGCAAGCATTCTCCTCTCTAATTGAATATGGGAGAGATCAGGAACATGACTTATGTCTCTTGTTGAATGATAAGCACCCAGCTAGAAGAGAAGGTAGGGACCTGTGGTCAGATTTCAGAGAGCATATTTCTGTCCCTTGTTGAATGTTTGAAAGGCCACAGAGAGAAAGTCACTTTGCTTCCCTCTCTCACAACAGCTCCTGATAGAGGCCATGCAGCACATAGCTACAGAATGATGATGGCTCCTACCAAGAAATGTGAATCCCCTTGAACAAGATAGAGAACCTGCAACTTCCAAAAGCCTGCTTACCTGAAAATGTCTGTGCCTTTTATTCCAATTTTAACCTATGTTCTGGGTTCATGTGTTAAGGGAGCATTTAGGATTTCACTGCTCTTTTTGGCCTGATATCTGGAAGTCACCAGAGCACAGATTTCCAGATGAAATGGTTTTGTAACTGTGAATCTCAGCTTGGTTTCACAGGTAACTTTGTGATTCAAAACACAAAGTAAAGGAGATGGAAGAAATTAACCTTGTGAAACTGCTTCTTAGGCACTTCCTCTGAGTGTACCCCACCTCCAGAGCCAAAAATAAATGACCTTGAACTCTCCCATTTGCCTTAAAAAACCAGCCAGAAAGGTTTTGTCTGGCACCAAAACTGTCAAAACAGTGCTAAGGTTTTTAATTTGAAAATGGCAAGGTCTAGAGCTGCTCTATGACATAAATCATAATGCTGTTAATTAAACTCTAAAGCAAATACTAAATTTTGAGCTGAAATAATTACCAACATTTTCTCTAGGGCTCAATATCAAGTACTTATTTCAATTAATTAACTGGTATGATGTGTTCAAAAACATTAAAAAAAAAGAGATGGTTAAAATTCAGCTGAATTTATTAATAAAATCTTTGCCCCTCAAAAGACCGAAGCTTAGCTTATCATCACCTTGGTCTCGAGAGATTAATGGCATGAAGTCCATAGCTACCATCTCTCCTTGCAAAATATTCAATATTCTCCAATAAAGTCACTTAAAGTAAATATGAGATGACAACTGATTAGAGATCTGTCAGCTTGAGCAGGAAGACTTGACACTTTGTTTCTAGCTGAATTCCAAGGCCCTTATTTCGATAATTGCACAAATGAAACTCTTGCATATTTTTCCACAATGTGAAAGCTATGAGCAAATAAGGGCTGTCATTCATTTGCTAACATGATCTAAAAGTAGCACAATGAATGCAAAACATTTGATTGGCCAACTATTTCTTTAGTGAACCAATGCCCTGCTGCTTGCTAGACATTTTGAAAGGCTCTGAGGGATCTGCATCCGTCATGATGGCTCATGAAAAGCAATTTTTCCCCTGTTCCAGTCATCATCTATTTTCTTCAGCTCATCACTAGATCCCCAACAATAGTCAACATCTCACTCACCAGTGTGATTGAACATGAGTTGCAGCAGCATTAGAAGACATCTGACTAAACTGATATTCATGTAATATTTCCCATCAATCTGCTAGACAAATTACATCAGGAGTTTGATGACTTTAACCCTTCAAAGTTTGTCAGAGAATTTAGTGCTATCAGTCAGGATGTACCTTTAACCCTCCATAAACATCACTAATTCAATTACTTGCAGGCAAGTACTGTAATGTCAGTATTTATTTGATACAAATAAACCTAATAAAACAAATATACTTAGACTCAGTTTTTCTGTCCAGAAGGTGCCACTGTGATCTTCCAGATAATTCCTTGAATACATGAATTGAAGCTTTTCTCTCTCCCAGAAGCAAGATTAAAAGTATGTCTTCTAGAAAATAATACAGTTTAGACTCCAAGAAATGTTAAGCTTATTAAATCCCTCTGCTGAACTGTTATAATTACCCTTTCTCTTGCTCTTCTCTTGTTCTGTGTATGTGTACCAGAAACACACAAAACTAGAAAAACCTGTCTTTTCATAGAAATATGCCTGTCGTAGTACCTTTCCCCTTTCCTCTTTACCTTCTTAATTAATGAAGAAGCTCTGGTCTTCCAAAAAATTATCATTGCTGAAAAGAAATCAGTTGTAATGTATTTTTGTAGGTAGTTAACAGAAAGATCTAACCTGGAAAGTAATTTTGAGACCTTGGCGCAGTTTTCCATGCTTTGAAAAGTATTTGTAAACAGACAAAGATGACATTGTTGGCTGCTGTTTTATTTCCAAAAGAACTCAAGGTCATAGAAATCTATTTTTACCCTTAAAACCAAAACTTGACTCCCATTTGGGGAAAAAACCAACATTTTAATGGTCCATTTTATCATACAAACCTTCTAGAAATACTTTTTCAACTTTTATTTGCAGAAATTGTTTTTTCTATCTTTCTTACTCCTTTGTTGTGTCTGAGCTTCACTAAGCTACCACAACAGCTTACGTGATAGACAATAAACTTTAAAAACTCTTAAATCTTTATCACTGTTCTCTACTACCAAGTGAAAAAAAAAAAACAACAAAAAAAGAGCAAATAATAATAGGAAAGGTAGTGGTAGTTTCATCACTGGTTAGTCTGAAAGCTTTATTACATTTTTAGTGTACTAACAGTGGAATGGATTTACTATGGAGGTTCATTTATGAAAGGCATGGTATCTGGACACTATAATATACCTAAAAACTAATGCATACCCACCTCATTAAAAAACCCATAAATCTATTTTTTTTTCCTATTACATTCAAATTTCCTTTAGAATGTCCTGTTTAAATAAAGCTCTCTTTTTACCTGTGGACATTACCATATGTCTGATTGCTTTCAATTTTACTGAGTAAAACATAATCTGCTGCTTAGAGCAAATAAATAAAAAATGCAGTTTACCAGCAAATAACAAAATTGGACAGCAAGGCAAAATCCATTACCAGCTTTCAATTCATAACTAGCAATTAGGAACTATTTTTCTCATTTAAATAAATAAATGTTCTCCAGACAATATCTTGAACATTGTAGGCTCACATTCATTTTTTTCAGTTTCTAGACAAAACAACCCCTCTGCCACAAACATATTTCAGCTGTATTATAAATCTGCATTTAGTCATAATATTTAGGTTGTATAAATATCAAAAAAAAAACCTTTTTCAAACAATATTGCTATCAGATTCCCTAAAACCATGTGGGGTAGTATCATCTGGCAGATACAAAATCTAAGAACAGGATTCTCTACTGCTGAACTAAATAAAATCACAGGAAAACACGCTTCACAACCACATTTTTAATGGCTCTGTTTTGACCCTTTACCAACAAGGATACACACTTCCTATAACCTATTTTTGCATTTGTTTCTAACTTTTCTCTTTGCTGGCGTATTTTTCGCTTGAGTTGGCAGCAGTCAATCAGGACTTTTGTTCTTCAGCTGCTCGAGCAGCAGCGGCCAGGGCAGCCACAACAGACACGGTTCTGGCAGCTCCTAATGTGTGTCCCTGCCTTTTATTCAGATGCTATTTACACAGTGTTTACATGTAGACCACGTAGATTTTATAAAGCTCAAAGCTTGGAGTTTAAATGGAAAGCTTATTAGGCACAGGAGTCTCTCAAATTAAATCATAGTAAGTAGCTACTTAAAATGCTTTGGAAGATAGAATCCAGAGTAATGCATTTTTATACACAAATAATGGTAATCTAAAGAAAAAGAGAAAAATGGAATAGGAAATTTAATCAGTGAGATGAACTGGAGACAGGGGATTCATTCCTACACCATATGTCTACTGTAAAAAAATCCCAAATAACTCTTGTCTTAATTTCATCACATATAGGTAATTGTGAGCATACAGAACAAATAAAAACATGAAAGCAATTTCCTTCCCTAAATCTCCAAGAAACATACATTGAAAGGGTACAAAACATTTCTACTGTTAATTTTTAATTTTCTTCCCAAGAATTCCAGACAAAAAAAGCTGGTCTGTCTTAAAGGGTGAGAAGTTTCCTTCATGACCCAAATTTTTATTTCCTTCTTTTTGCATTTTAATCTTTTTAGTATGAGATCTAGGAATGTAGACTTTCAAATCTACATTTTTTCTCAGACTATTTCAGGGTGGGTGAATTTCACCTATAATAACATAGAATTCTGCCTAGGAATTAAACTATGAATTTTATTATCAATATTTCCATTAAAATATTGTGTTTTTCTATGAAATGTTCAGATTAAGGTGAATTGAATTTGCATTGTACTGCCTCACAGTTTGTGCTGAACTTATCTTTTAACAATTTCCTATTTCCTCTTCAGTCTGCTTGTCTTCAAGTTCTGTATCAATAATATAAGCTTTAGGAAAACATAAGCTCTTTATTCCATATTTACATTGCAGCTGTCTCCTCACTCTTCTGGTCCAGTATTGCACAGTATTCATTTAAAGCAGACATAAGTGCACATCCTGCAAATGTGACCCTGCAGCAACCCGCTGAATCCAAGAAATGTTTGCATCAATGTCATTTTATTCAGAGCAGAATGCTTCTAACAGAGATACCATTTCACTGTGGCCCTAATGCACAGAGTTCACAAATGCAAGCAGAAGAGAAGATATCACAGGCTGAACTTGAAAGATCTGCTTTAGACTGCACTTCAATTCTCTTTACTAAGATTTGAAATGTTCCTGAAACGTATATCTCTGAAACAGCATATGAGGAGGTTGAACAAAGAAGCAAAAATTTTGATCATTAAAGATAAATGAAACAAACCTTTCAAGTTCTAAATATTTTTTAAAACATTTTAGTTCCACTATGCTTTAAGCCATTTTGCATTACTAATGGATGATATTTGTGTAACATTAAGATTTCATAACTGATAGCATTGAAAAATATTGCCTTAAAATTGTGATTATAAATTGCAAATTACAATTATTTTCATCATTCCAGAGCATGCCACCATTCCAACCTTATTTATCAAATTATGGTTTTTTGCATATCCTTGTAAGTAAAATAATTTCAAATATGCTGGGATGTGCATAAGCAATCTTTCAACATTAAGCACTTGACTGGCTGAAAATTCAAGGAAATGAGGTAAAGTCTTTTTTCTGTAACACACTTCCTTAGGAGAAGAATGAAAGTATATTAACATTGGGTTCTTTTTTTGGTGACATCAGCTGAGTTTTTTGCATGAGTAATTCAGAGCAATGCCTATGAAGAGTACTGTAGCAAAACTCTTGTTTTACACTGCTCTGGAGATGGTGGCTCAAAATCCAGTACATAATTAAATATATTGGATGGATGTAGCTGAGTGGTTAATGCATGTAAAATTTCCTTTGACAATTCAAGTTTAAATTCACTTTAGTTCTTATAAATCTTGCAAGAGTATAATTGACTTAACGTTTTCCCCAGTACAGCTAATGCATTACTTTTATTTCTGATAGCCAACACTGAAACATCTGGGGAAGACTGGGCTTTTGGTTTGGCTTTTTTTTTTTCCCTAATCTGTCAGATGTAGCCATATGTGTAAGTAGTTGATGACCTAAAAGAATGATCTGTTAATTTCAAGACAATAATTGCTAGTAAAATTATTCTGATAAATTCTGACACTACGACACTAGGATCATATGTAAATAAATTATTGTGTTAGGAATTATGTATTTTAGGTCTGTTACACATTAATTTTCTACAGGTCATTTAATTAACAGAAAAAAAAAAGGATGGAAAAAAGAAGGATATTGTCCTCAAGAATAACTTTATATTCTCTATTTTGATGACCCAAATGCACAGTTAGTTCCTTTGAAACTGAGTGACTTCAGATTTCCATACCTTATTTCTGCTGCTCATATCAATTACAAATATAATCTTGAATTCAAAATTAATTTTCTTTTCCTTTTTTTGAGAATTTGTTTAGCACTTTCACCACCTATTAATAAATTACTTTATATACATTCATTTTCAAATTTTTAGTGTTATAGTACATATATTTAAGTAATTATAATTCAAAAAATGTCGACTTCCAGACAGTTATTTTAGAAAGTTAAAAAAAACACCGCTTACTATAAATAGATAAATAGCAACAGCAGAAAAAAACACAACCACCAAAAATTTTTAAAAAAACCTCATGGAAAACTGTGCTGCTTTAGACCAGAGTAGAGTTAATTCTCTTCACAGTAGCTAGCACATGGTTTTGTTTTGGATTTGTGCTGGAAATTCTCTTCATTATCAACAGTTTCTCACAGAAATCCTAAACAGCTCCATACCAGTTACTCATACATGAAGAAAATTGTCTCTACCCTGGCGAAAAACACCACAACAGCACAAAGATGTGCTAGGCTTTGCTTTCCCTATTTAACTGTATTTATTTCACCCCTGGAGTTTTCTCACATTTCCTCGTCTGAGCCTCTCCTCATCCCACTGGGGAGATGAGGGAGTGGCTGTGTGGGGCTCAGCAGCCAGCTGGGCTTAACACACAACGAAAGCAGAGAAAGGACAAGTTTTATGTCAATATCCTGTAAACAAAGTCACATATACAACCCTGACGTGTACTAATTGTAAATTTAAATCATACTGATGACATTTCCTTCCCATTAAATTTAATGTGAGTTTTCAGAAGAAATAATACTAATTAATTGTCCTGCTATTTATCAAAATCCCAACCATTTAAACAACAAAGCAAAGAAAACAATCATATCATTACACATAAAAATTTTATCAGATACTTGTGATATTTCCTTCCTTTCCTAAGTGATAATTTCCTTCCTTTACTAAGTGATAATTCCTTTCTAGGTTCTATATTTATTTATCTTTAAGATGTTATCTTCTTTTTTGTTGAATAAAGGGAAAATAAAGATTGCCTGTTCCAACATTTTCCTCAAGTTAATTTTCCACTTTGTACTCTAAAATGAACTGAATTGCTCCCAAAATCTCTTTAGAAAAAAGTCACTCATTCCTGTGTTATCAGCAGGACACGCATGTTTCTCAGACCTGCTGAGTTTTACTTTAGTTTGTCTCTTAAATTATTTACAGATTAGTCTATCCTGTAGTTTTTCTTTTCTCCTTTCATAATAAATCTTTTACATTCAATCACCTTTCTCAACATGGCACCTTCTTTTTTGTTTGCAACACTACATTCTAATGGTAGAAAATTCATTTGAGTTGGTCAGTGGTCTTGGATTGTCGCTCTGTCTGACCATTGCTGCCTCCTGTTTGACTGTGTAAGGGGATATAAGCAGATGAGCACTGCAAAACTACCCCACCTTTAATAATTTAATTGATCTGCTGTTCTTCTCTATTGGATAAACTCAGCTTTTTCTGCAACATTTAAAACCCTTTTTAATGTCTAATTAATGATTTTATGAATCCATTTTTTTTATGAGTAGCCTATGCTAAGTCTACATTGAATCCCATTTTCCTCTTTGGTTATTCATAACAACTGCAGTCAGAAAAAACAAAATAAAACTAAACAAGCCAATGATTTTCACAGTTTTTGTATTTATTGCTATAAAATAGGTTCTGTTTTCATCATAAGGACTAATGTCTCAAGCAGTTACCAATTCTGCTTTGGCAGTGCCTTGTGTCTCATTAGCAAAAGCCTAGGTAAGCAAAGAATATTGCCTTCTCCAGGGACTTCTCTTATGGTTTTCACCTCTTCCCCATCTCCTTTTCTGTCAGTAAAATAAGATAAATTAAAAAAAAATAAAATAAGATAAATAAAATAAAATAAAATAAAATAAAATAAAATAAAATAAAATAAAATAAAATAAAATAAAATAAAATATGGAGATGAAAATTCTGGCCTGCAGCAGCATTTCAGGAAATATTTTCTGAAGTGTAGTGTGAGAAGAGATTCAGAATGCCCCTGCTAATATACTAAGTAAATTCAAATTTTCTTATTGGGAATTGGGAACTTACAGCATTCAGAATTTTTTCTTTCTTCTGCATCTGTCACTGTTAACTAAGCCTTTTTTTAAAACATACATTTTAAAAAGTATCTCTTCTAATAAAAGAAGAGGGGCTATTGTTTGCTTATTTGGGTTTTTTTTGTTCAAACTCCTGTAATGTGTTGTTGTTATATAACAAAGCAGATTTGCCTCCCTGTGGCTCAGTAATATCCTTGAGCATGAAGAATGCTGAAAAGGAAATGCTTCACACATAGAAGGCAGAGGGGAAAACAGGTGTGAGAACTCCAAGCATGTCACGTGGAACAGCTTTTCCAGTGCTATTAGAAAGTATTCAGTTAGGGGAAAAAAACAAGTTAAAAAAAAAATCCCAAGCCCATGTCTGTACCTTTAAAAACTCAAATGGCACCATGAGGGAACCGGTTTTGCTCTCTACTCTCTGCAGGGAGTGCAGGGAGTGTGCATGAAAACATGTCAGGCTTGAGTAATACTGTGAATATAATTACATAGTAAAGAACTGGTACCTGCCACTATCTGTGCTTCATTAAGATCTCTTCATGCCAGATTCCCAATCTAACTGTCCTGTGCAACTGCTGAACATTTCTGGATATCAGTATATACTAATTAAGCAGAGTAAAAGGGAAAATTGTACAGCTCCTCATAGTACATCATGCCACCTTCATTTCTGAAGCTTTTCTCTGATTTTCATTGATTTTTCTAGCACAGTACCCTGAAATAGCAGAAAAAAGCAGGCAGTGAAGAAACAGCTATTCTTCCCCTGCTGATATTCTAAAGGGAAGTTTCTTCCCTTTAGAATATCAGCAGTAAGGCAACAGAAATTCAGATATACTCAGAAACCATGAATTTAAATGATGAAGTACTTGTGAAACTTAAATGTTGCATCTCTAAACTGAAATGTAAAGCACATTATATGATCTGAGTTCAAAAGCTCTGGTGATGAGTGCAGACACCCTTTGAGAACTTGGCAATGAGACCCTAGTGGAGATATCAGTATGACACCATGCTAATCAGGCAGATCAAAATTATTTGTTACTTCTTCCTTAACTCTGGGGAAGAATCAAGGCATGAATTCAAATGAGTTTTGGGTTTACTTAGGAAAATCCACTTCAGTGCCACATTTAATTTTACTTTTCTGTCATATTAATTTTCAAGGAACAGAACTAAAGTCCTTTCCAGATGAGGCTTCTTACAGTGCTGTTGTCTTGGCATTTGGATACAACTGCTTTAACTATGGGGCATGAGCTATTTTGAAAACTGTAATATGAGACAATACACAAACTAAAAGTGAAACCTAATCTCCCAGACACTTGAAATAGACAGTGGGAGTATGTAGAGGTCAGAGACCATTCATGGGACCCTAATCCCATAGGCAGGTCGACACACTCTGCACCAGAGCTTTGTATGCTCCTTTACTAATTGAGCAGTTTTTTCTTTTAATTGATTGCAATAAAAGAACCAAAGGAGCAAAGTGGTGATGTAATTGAAGGTGCAAATGCTGACCCAACCAGAAAATTGCAACCTAGAACTTAAAATTTTAAAAAGGAGAGATCGCCACTTCAGACAAGTGCAGTTTTTCTTTTACATTATTATCACCATGGAGAATCCCACTACCTTTTTGTTCCTTTCATCATATCAAAAATAATCTTGAAATCTTAATTTACAAAAGATTTATATGGGGAATTTGATGTATCTACCTTAAAATGACAAATCCAGAGAATAATGCATTGAACTTCATCAACAACAGCTGTCTGCAAAGAGTTGTAAGTATATGTGATAGGATATTATGTATCATGGCCTCTTTAAAACAAAGTGCTCAACTAGAATCTGTACTGCACAATGACTTTTGTAGTTTATTCCTACTGTGTTTTCCAAAGGAGACCATTTGGAAATGTTCATGCATAACACAGCAATAAGATTTTAGTAAAGTGGAGCAGGATGGAGAAACAAAAATAAAGATGCATTTTATAGAAAAACATTCTTATGCTAATAAGTGCATCACTGCTAAAATATTGATTTCCCATCTGTCCAGCCACACAAAAAAAGCTGATTCATCAAAATGCTAACTGTATATATCATAAGACTGAATACCAGATTATTCTTTTACCACATTTACTTCTGTTTTATTTTAAACCCTATTAGATTTTATTCACATGAATTTTACTCTCCCTTTCCTGTTCTTTGTAGCAAATGGTTTCCTAATATCTGTTAGTAAGATCAAGGCTCTAAATCAGAATTTGTACAAATAAATCTGAAATATATTATCTCATCTTTTAAAAATATATATACATATTTGTGAGGATGTCAATCTACTTGAAAAGATGAGTTAAAATATTTGCCTTAGTAAAAGAGTGTATGTACTGGAAGTATATAACATTCATATTGTACATGCTCAGAGGGTTTGTTTTATTCATATATCAGCTATATAACCATCCACAGGGGTGGCAGATACAACAGAATCCACCTGTAGTCTGGATAAATGACTGCAGATTTCAGCAGTGTGATCTAGGGAGGAATGGGCAGTTCTAGGGAGAAGAGCACCTGAAAATAATAAAGAGGACTTGGAGTGAATATATAGGTAAATGAGATAACAATGGCCAAGCCACTTCCCTGACCCCTCAAAGGGAATTAATTTCCTAGTTATCTATCTATGCTTATATTAATGAGTTCAGATCCACATCTGATTTTGCTTTTTTTTTCCTTTCTTAAAAAGCAATGGAGCCTTTTGATTTCCAGTGGTTTTTGAGATCATGGCTCATAAATGCCTGAATAAACAGTTTCTTGCCAGCACAGTTGACTTCTGAAGCCAGTGATACTGGTTCATTGTTAAAAACAGAGCAGGAAGAATAAGTAATGACTTGCATGAAATACAGCTCCTCTGCTCTTTACTCCCAAATTCTAAATTGATCTTCCAAGCACTCTTATTTCCAAGAAATGTTGAAGTTCCTCATATGTAACAACAGTTATTACTTTTCCATATTACTCTCTCAGAGAGCATTCCTGGTCCTTTATTGCATCTGTCTTTTTTCCAGCTTGAGTTTACAGACTCTTCCCAGATCTGCAAGTTCTGCTTTAAATGATGCAGACCCTTGTTAGGAGTGGGAGAACAGCACTTGGATAATCATCATGTGGTTCTAACCTTTCATTATTCCTGCACTGTCCCGAGCTCTAAGAATTACACGGAGAGAAATGTTGTAGAAGTGACCGCATTTCCTATTACATAATGTATGTGCTTCTACCTCCTTTCTGACACAGGACAGGGATGGAATGACAGCCCATATTAAATTCCTTCTGAAGCATCCCTTTCAGCATATTCCAGATACTTCACAGATGGTTAACTTCAGTCTATTCATTTAAAGTGCCTCTTTTACTGTTGCTTTTTCTATAATTTTTGCATGACATGTAGAAATCAAAAAGGGAAATAAAGATCAGGTTTATTTATTTATTTATACTAAAACCTATTCCAAAATAGGTAAATAAAATACAAGAGCAAGTCAATAAAATTCAAGTCAATAAATTACAAGACACTAGTCACATATCTAAAAAACAGGATTATTTATTTTCTTTTGGGATTTCAGCTAAAAATATTTACTCTATTGACCCAAAGAGCTGCATAGTTCCAACATTTTGAGAGCACCAAACTGCCACAGACTTGAGAACAGGAGTTGTTTTAAATTTTGAGATGAGTAATAAATAGATATAGAAACTCTATGTAAAGGGATTTTACTTTTTTTTCCTGCTGATTTTAACAAGAGGAGGAAAATATGAGAAGCTGTGTGACTACTGTGTATAAAATGAATAAAGTAAATGAGTCAACTTTTTTTCTTTCTGATGCTCATGGGATCTCTGTGAAAACTGATAGATCAAATCACATTTGATAAGCTTGTCTCAAGAGTATAATCTCTTTCCTGTTTACAAAATAACATATGTTCACTTTGCTTGACACTGCATGCAGAAGCTAGCATACTGTAATGTGAAATTTGGAGCAGCATGCTTCATGTGGTTAACAAAAACACATAGAGAATAAAAATCATTAATAATAATTTTTGGTGGAAATGCTGGCATTCATCTTCCATTTTTACTGGCATGAATTCCAACTCCATTGACTTACATACCCTATTTTTAACTTTGCACAGACAAAAATAAAATCAGGAAATGATTGATTATAGCTGCAACAAAGGCAACACTTTTGGCATAATGAGGACTCTGTTCCATTAGTGTAAACCAGTTGTACTTATAAAGATCTGGATCAAGAGTAAACTGTAAATTGAAATCTAAAGTGTAATTACTCATAGGTAATACCAATAGTAAGCAAAATGTTTAGTGTTTAGTGACCGTAAGTGTTCTTCCCATGACCTGCTAGCTTAAAACATTACTGCTTAGAAATGTCACCATGAAGGTTTTGCTGCAGGCTTTTCTCTTCATTCTCCATGCTCTTTAACAATGTGAATTAAATGGTAAGTGAGAATGGTAATGGCAAATACTCATATGGAAAGCTAACAAGCAAACACACATCTCCTTTGCCTAAAGGAAATACTCTATGCCCAGTCAATTGTCTGCCCTTCCAATACTGAAGTAAAATTATTTTAAACAATAAAACAGAAAACATGAATAATCAAAATTTTGTTCAAGAAGAGAAAACACTTATGGGTGTTTCTAAGTTCATAAAATAAAGGGCTTCAATTATACTACAAACTCTTAATACCAAACAGTATATAAACTGAACAGGGATATGTTAACAATATAAAAACAAAACCTTGCTATCATAACATTATAACTTATGTACACACAATATAAATCATGACATATTTCAAAACATTATCATTTGAGTGGTTGATTTACTAGTAATTATGGCAACAAAATTTTGCATTTTGAAAATCTGAAGACTTTCATGGCAATTTGATGACCTAAGTGAAACAAACCTTCTGTCTTCAAACGTGTCTGTATTCTGTGGTACAGACAAAACTGGCCTCCCTATGCCAACAGTTTTGAATCCACTGGAAGCTGAACAGCAGGGCTAATGCAGCACTGAGCCATGCTAAGGAGCCATACAGAGGAATGAGGCGTGTTACCCTGGCCATGGCTCCACACTGCTGCAGATGCTGAGACACTGCCTTCGAGCAGAAACGCTCTCTGCCTGCTCAGAGCAAGCTCAGGCTTTCCCACCACCCCCCACCCAGCCAAACTCCTGCCTGCCATGCTGCAAGTGTCATCTGCAATCAACATTCAATGGTTTCTCTCTTTCACCAGGTAGAAGAGCTCCCATTGATCCTGAGTTTAAAGGTTTTCCCACCAGTAACCATCTCGATATTCTGCAGTCTTTATTTCAGCATTTCTCCTACAAAGAGACAGGATTACAACTAAAATTAGTCTGAAATCTTTCATTCTCTCTAATGAAAATAAACAACTTTGCAGTGACAGCATGATTTGAACTTTGGAGAAAGCATGAAAATAAGACTTTTGCAGAACTTTGTTCCAAAACATGAGAAACATCACCCTTTAGCTACAGTTTCAGCTCTGTTTAATTGCAGTATCAA
Organism: Agelaius phoeniceus; assembly: GCF_051311805.1. Classification (NCBI taxonomy): domain Eukaryota; kingdom Metazoa; phylum Chordata; class Aves; order Passeriformes; family Icteridae; genus Agelaius; species Agelaius phoeniceus. The sequence goes on from NC_135268.1 coordinate 54,198,997, forward strand.
GCAACAGATCTTCGTGTCATGAAGAACATTTCCCACAACTAACTCTAAACATAAAGATATAAATTGTCTCATGACTGTACTGCTGTAGAGCTTTTGCCTTTAAATTGCATCTTCTGCAGTTTGAACTCTGCTCTTCTAGATTGTGCAGCTCACCAAAATTTTCAGCATAGGAAGTATCTACTTTTATTGCATGAGTAGATTTTAGAAAAAAGAACCCGTATAGAATCAGTAAAATATTTTTACAGTCATTTATCCCCCTCTCCTTCAGGTACAAAAAGAATAAATTGAAAAGGGGAAAGGGCATGGTTTGTTGTACAAAGGAAAAAAAGAATAAGAAAGAAGGTAGAGTTGGAATTTTCTTCAGCTCAGTGTCATGGATTATTAATATTCCTGAAACTTGCAAGAAAGGTTTTATCCTTCCTTCCCAATAGAGTAATTTTCACTTTATCTGTGGATAAAGTGAAATATGAAATATGTGAAATATGAAATTTTTACATGAAATATGTTTGGCAACACTTAGATAAAAGGTACCTTAAGGCTTTGTACACATTTTTTTTACCTTTTTTTTACCTTGAATTTTAAAGAATTGCATTTTTAAATCAATACATACATATTCTGTATCTTCAAAATTGTTCAAAGGACATTGTTCTTGTTACAAAAAAGAAACAATCTAGCTGGACTTTTATTATAAATTATTCGGTTTCATTTCTAGAACTTATAATATGGAACTTACTTGACTTTCCTGAGTCCTCTACTTCTAGCTTAAATTTTTCCAATAAAAAATGGTAAATGCCTCATGCTTCAAATTAGAACTCTTTCCTCTCATGGGTTTGCATGGTTGAAAGCTATTTTCTTGTCTCTTCAGTGATCTCTCACTTCTCTAGACTAGAATAAACTCATTTATTTACACTTTCTGATCCTGTATTATATTTCTTACTGTTCTGAGCTTGCTAGTCTTCCCAAATTCTCTTCCACGTAACAACTTTCTTAAAAAAATGACACAAAAATGATGACACCTAACTTGATCTTCTAATACAAGTAGAGTATAAAAATTACATCATACATTTTATAGTCAATCTTCTTACACATACCTTTAAATATTTTTTGCTGTTTGCTTTAGGGTTTCTTTTTTTTTTCTTAATATTCCAAATCTCTCTCAGAAAGGTATTATCAGATATTACAGCTTTCTTTCAGTCTACTTTTTAGTTAAATTGATTATCAAATTGAGATTTAAGGCAAATCTCTCCAGATTATTACACTAAAACTTCAGCAACTGTTCTGAAAACAGTTTGCCAACCAGCTCTAACCTGCTTCATACCAGCTTCAATGGTCATAATTCACTAGATTTCTTAGAAAAATATCGCACAATATTCAAAATCCATCTGTATTGGGTCAGGCTGAGATGGAGCTCATTTTCTCATAAAAGCCCTCCCAGAGCTGTGCTGTAGATGGGAAGGTGCTGCTAGCACAGCAGTGGTTTGGGTGCTGCTGGGCAGGGCTGGCACAGCAGCAGAGCTGTCTCTCAGCATTCCCCACCACGTGAAGGGGCCAGGCCACCTGACCCAAAGGCATAACCAAAGGGATATTCCATACCATATGACACCATCTTAGATATAAAAGCTAAGGGAAGGAGGAGGAAGAAAGAGGGGGTGTTTGTTATTTACAAACTACACGTGCTAAAGCCCTGCTTCCCTGAATATCATTCGCTGAAGGGAAGTAGAGAATAAACTTTCTTTCCTCTCTGCTTTGTGCATGCAAACTTCTACTTTTCCTTGATTAAACTGCCTTATCTCAACCTATGAGTTGCTTTCTATCTTACTTTCTCTCCCCTGCCTGCGCAACTGGAAGGGGAGTGGTTTGGTGGGCACCTGGTGTCCAGCCAAGATCAACCCACCACAACTTGAAGAAGTAAAGGTGTATCACACCCTCCACCCTCATTTCTCTGGTTATTTGGTGATGCTTTCAGCCATAATAAAGCCAGTGGTCTCTGAAAATTTTTTGAATAATTTTTTTGACTAAAAATCAAACTGCAGGGCAGAAAGATCTGAAAGAAACAAAATAGACTGTTTAATCCTTCTGGAAATCTAAATGCTCCTCATACTTTGTGGGCTGCTGGCTGCACAGATGACACTAATCTTAGATGAAGAAGATCTAGTCCTAGTTTCTACATTTCAATTTACAATTAAACAAGTAGAAAAGAGTAATTGTATAGACAATTACCCTCACAACTTAGAGCTGCCCTCTATCTGCTTCAACAATTCTTTGAATATGGAAGTACAATAACTTTAATTGGTTTAGTGTTTGTCAATGGTCATCTAGGTCAGGAAAGGGAAGTTTGAAAATGGTAAAAAATTTCTGGCTTTATTCAGGCTAAAAAATAACATATCATAGCTCAAAGGCCACTAGGGATTGGATCCCCAAAACTTCTTCTTCTAATTATGATGATCATTATAATTATTAATAACAATAGCTTGTACAGTACGTGTCAGTAATCCAAATCATTAACTTAGAGGTAAGTTGTAAAGTCTTTCACAGATCCAGCATAATTTAAATACAGTTCAGTTGCATCAATAAAATCATTTGCTTTCCAAAATTTAGTGAACAGCTTTTTGCTTCTATCTTAATGCTTCCCTACTCTGGCGTGATAGTGTTTCCAGAAAAGACTGCTTCCCCTGCTGTTTGGGGAAATGTATCTATAATGTCTTGATCCAAGCATTTCATATTCAACAGATGGTAATCTTGGCTGTACATTCATTCTGGTTTCTCTGAGCCTGAGTGCTTAATACCTTTTCCTCTGCCAATCACTTCCTAACTAGCAAATGAATCCTGATCAGACATATACCATTCCTGGTGTTCTCACTCACCTTTAGTGAACACTGACACCTTCAGACATAATTCTGAGATGTGTACTTTAGCTCTGCCAGGTGAAGGAGGAAGTCTGTTACTCTGTTCTTTAATCCTGAGTACGGGCAGGGAAGAAGAGAGGTCTCAGTTTCTACAGAATTAATATTTATTTCTTCATCTGAACATGTTTGACAACCTGTACTTCTCCTGTACTTCTACAGGGTGAAAAGCTGCACCCTCAGCCAGATGCTCCTTTAAACCCAAAGACAAAATCATATGGTAGAGACAAGATTTTCCTATGAAACTCAGTTTCATTTCTAAATCTGAAGAACACAGAGGGATGAATCTATGGTCTTTCTTGCAACAGTATTTCAAATTTGGGGGGGGGGGGTTCTTGTTTGTTTGTTTTTTTTAATTTGTTTTTACTTCTTATTTAGCCAACTACTACATAGATGGAGAAAGAAAATAAAATAATTATACAGTTTTAAACAACACCAACAATACTGCTCTAAACCAGATTATCCAGAGAGATTTCTTGAACTGCAAGTTCTATGTAACAGAGTTTGTTTTTTGTTTGCATTGATTCTTTCTTTCTCTTTTAGATCCTTGAGCAAAGTTATTTTTAAATAAAGTGGGAATGACACCAACAGTTATTGTGCCATTTATCTTTTGTCTATACAGGAAATGGTGAGGCAGAGCATAATCTGCTCATGTTGATGACCATATCAAGGTGGACTTGTTGTTGCTGTTGTTCTAGGATTTTGTTAGTTTGGTTTTTGTTAGGTTTTGGGTTGCTTTCTTTATTTATAGGAACTTTTGTTTTGTTTTATTTTTTTTTTTTAATTCATGATAGTAGTAAAATCAATCCAAAAAACTGAAAGCAAAGTCAAAAATGTTAGCCTTTGAATAAGAAACAAACCTGTTTGGCTAACATTTCTAAAACCACATATATGATTAAAAGCAACTCATGTACATGCTTGTAGTTCATCAATAATGTAAGGGCATTTCATAAAATCCATAAGGAAACATCTCTACAGAGAGAAATGACTTAATGAATAAATATTTGATAGACATAAAATTTGAGGGGATATATCACCCAAGCACTGTTTCCTGATGTCATAAATAATTTTGTGACATTGTTTGTAAATGGTGTGAAAAATGAAAAATAATTTATTATTAATTATATAATATAAAAACTAAAATTATAAAATTATTAGCCATAGTAATGATATATAATACTTTAAAAATATTATTGTCACATCTCCCTGGATTTTTGTCTTCTTTCTGGCTGACAAAGGAGATTGAATTCACTTTTGGTTTGTAAAAACAGGGATCCAGTAAACAAAAAAATTCTGATGACAATACTGGACTATAAAATGGGGATATGAAAACACTGAATACTTGGTTTACAGAGTAGGAATTTATTTTTTTGTTTTTCACTGTTTGGTGCAATATGTCCTTCTATTTATATTAAGTCCTATAGTACTTAAATCTATTTTCCAATATAGAACTTTACTGTCATCATTAATTAGCATAGTTCCATGCACAATCACTATTACTTAGCCTTCAGTATTCAGATTTTTAGCAATGAATTAGCTTTCTCTAAAATCTTCAAAACCAGTGTGCTCCACATTGTGTGTATGGTCTGATTAAAGATCTAAACAGGACAAATTTAGAGGTTTTGAAGCCACTGGGATTTTTTTTTTAATAGGCATGTGGCAGATCTTAAAAATCTAAAATTTAAAGCATTATCACTCAAGATTCTACAGAAGCTACTGTTCCTACCTATTAACATCTAAATAAGACAATCTCTACTTATCACTTAATTCCTTTTGGTTTTCCCACTGATGGTTTGAAATTTTGCTTACTTCAGGAAAAAAAAATTCTCATTCACATGTGTATACCATGGGAGAAAATTCACAAGGATAATTTATGGTTTAAGGATATATTTTCTTGTTTTGCATATCATATAATTCAGATGAGATGTTAAGTATCATCATCATCACCACCCCCAAGGCATTTTACATCATTATTCAGGTATGAAAAAATAGAGCATTTCAAACTGTTCAGCTTTCTAGATTCTATTAGAACTCATGGCATTTGAGTTTCAGTTCCTGTTTAGTGAATATTTTAGAACACACTTTGTGGATTCATTATTTTTAGACTTTCCAGCTAGAAACCTGAAGTCTTTTCATTTACATTCTTGCCTAAATGGTGGCTTTTAAACTCAATACTATTGTTTTCTACTGTGAATTTTATTATTGGCAAGATATGTTGCCATCTCCCCTTTTGAAAACTGTAATAATGGATTAATAAATATAGTCAGAACAGGATTTTTGACAAAGTGTAGAGGTTCGACTTCAAATAACTTTCTTACTTTTTCAGTAACCTGGAGGAGATGAGTGGAGTGTGCAGTTATCAAGTTTGCAGATGAAATCAAACCATGGGACCAATTCACATGCTCGGGGGCAGGATGGGCATTTAGAGAGATGTAAGCAGACTGCAGGAGTGGACCAGCAGGAACCATATGAAAATCAAAATTAAGAAATGCCAAGTGTGAGACCTGGGAAGGACGAGTCCCTGAGTTGATACAGGCTGGGACTTGATGGGTTGAGGTAGAGCAGCTTTGGAGCAGCTCTGCTGAGAGGACTTGCAGGTGCTTGGAGATGGCAAGGTGGGTGTGAGTCACAAGTGTGTGCTGGCTGCAGTGAACTACAAGAGCATCTTGGGCTGTACCAAGAGCAGCACAGCCAGAAGGTCTGTAGGAGTGATTATCACCTCTCCTCAGCCCTTGTGAGACTGGTGTCGGGGCTCAGTTTTGGATCTCCTGCTCAATGTGAGACACTGGCAAACTGGAGTGAGTTCCAGCTTGGGGCACTTATCCTGTGCAGAGAGGCTGAACAAGGTGGAAACTTTGGAGGCCTAACAGCAGCCCTCAAGTACTTACGAGGAGGTGATGAAAACATGAGAGTCAGACAGCTCACAAACATGGAGGGAGGGCAAGAGATAATGGCCAGAACTTGGAACAAGACAGAATCCACCTTGATATAAGAAGCAACCCCTTGACCCCAAGGACAGTCAAGCAGTGGGGCAGGCTGTACAGAGAAGTTATGCAGTCTTTGTCCTTGAGAGTTTTCAAGACCAGACTTGGTCTTAGACATAAAGACCTAAATACCTTATCTGACCTCATAGCTGAATCTGCTTTGAGGAAGAGGCTGGACAGGAGACGTCCTGAGGTTTCTTTCAATCTGAATTATTGTATGATCTCATGATAAAGAATAAAGCATGCTGATACACACGCATGACCTTCAGCTGCTGAAAACCCATCTTGCTTGATTGAAGAGATAGAAATAATTGTCTCAATAGTGATTCTTTGTATAGATCCATTAGGTAGCTTGCAGTATCATTGCATTTGAGAATATTAATGCGTACACAAAAAATGTCATTAGTGTACATTTAAAGCCCCTGTATAATGAAGAAGAAGATAATTTCCCTTTCCATTACTTTTTGCTCATTTCTCTTATCCTTAGAATTATTGAGGCAATTTGGGTTTCCATAACAAAGGGAAGATTAGACTCTTTCTGGAAACTAGTGTCAGTGAAACTTGCTGAGATAATGCCCTGTTTTATTATATTTGGTTGCCTAGAAAATATTAGCTTAAATGATTACTTGTACTAAAACTTTCTACACTACAGAGAATTGGCATAGTGAATAATAATAAAAAACACAGATGTGATATCTGTTAATTATATTTTAAAAAATTAATTGCCTTCTGCTTTTCTTCCTGTTATGGAAGCAATGATTAAGTCCAGAGACCCTGTTTTAGCTTCTGGCTCTACCATGGTCTGAGCTTTGATCTGGCAAGTATTGGTATCCCAGTAACAGGATTGCTTAGTCTGTGAAATAAATCTTTTCAATTCAACACGTAGAGCACTTATTGGAGCTAGAAGTAATTTATGAGTGCTATTCTAAGAACATTTTTTAAACTTTACTTCATTCCAACAAAATATTTTGAATGCAGAATATCTAGATTAGGTTAAGTTATGAATTTATCTTACTTAATGTTTTCACCATGAAAAATAAAAAATATCAGTGATTACATATTTATGCGCTCATTTTCTTTGACTCATAAAAGAAATTTTCCTAGTTATCAGAACACAACACATTCTCCATTCATCTGTTTTCTTTTCTGACACTAATGAGTAAAAAGCTAGTTAAACAAAATATAAAAATAAACCCTTTGGGGAAACACTTTTCCTGCAAGAGGTTAATATCCCATATTCCAGACACAAGGGTAATGATTGCTTATTAACACCTTGAGAGAAGTTACAACAGAAAGATATTAAAACGATCTCTTAAGTTTTCAGAAAACTGGGACATTTCATGACCACTTTCAAAATAGGTATCATTATTAATACAGTAAATGTATTAATCTTTTGTTTTTTCTGGCTAAATTGTCTGACAGACTGGGTTCATCAAAGTATCACAAGGTTTAAAATAAGATTTTATGCAGCTTAAAAGCAAAATCAAAACAGGAACAAAGTTTGATTTGGTATAACTTTTTATGTATAAATGCTGAAAATTTTGTTTCTCCGTTTAAGTTCTCCAATCTACTCTATTAATATTTGTACATACACACACTAAATAGTCACATAATTACCAGCAGATTTTCTGTGCTTTCGGCTTTAAAGGTTTTAATAAATCATCTGAAAGCTATCTAGAAAGGTATTGAATTTCTTGTATAAATAAATGCACTTTCTGAACAGAAAAGTGGATTCTAAATACAGGATAGGATATTTCTCAGGATATAAGAGTATTTAAGTAAATGCAAAGCATACAAAGAAATTCTAGTTGTCTTTCATAGATCTCTACATTTTTTTATACTCAGTTTTATATCATAAACTCTAAAAAACCCCTTGCTGGGCTCTTAGATAGCTTAAGAAGTCAGAAGGTAGTCAAGTGGTGAAAAACAACATGATCTTGAGATCTGCTTCTGTTCCTAAACTGACAGGCCTCAGGAAAAACAGCTGGAAGTCTGGCTGGGGTTTAATCCATACATTTCACACATTTCCTATAGCAACAACAATGCACAATCAAGGCATTTTCAGAGCACATCTGCAGCAAAAAAAGTGGTGGGGGCGCTCTGCACATTTCCCTGTACAATTCAATGTTTTCAATGGTTATTAATACCACTGAAAAACCACATTCAGTTACATCATCTGCTCAAAACATAACCCTATTTTCCAGTCTTCAGCTATTCTGAACTTAGTGTTTGTGCACTTACTCATAGTCCTATCTGATGAATGTTCCGCATCACATAAAAAATATTCATTATTTTCCTCCCCCGGCCCTCATGGGAATAAATGTATGTCTCTATGGGTTACTAGTGAAAATATTCTTATTCTTATGAAAAATAATAAAATACATATTGAAATTCAGCTTGAAGCACAAGTTATTTTTTTTTGCCCTCGCACTAAGAATTCTGGCTACTGTGACATATGATATAGCTCCAGTGCATAATCACATGAATTATTCTCAGCCATAGAGAAAGGTTGCAGCAGAAGAAATTGCACTATCCTCAATAAGTCTACTCTGTACCCAGTCTGCTAGTTATGCTCCCAAGAACTAAAGGGCTATTTTAAAGCCACAAAGACAGAAACAGGAAGTCAACGTCTGCCATCAGTATTCTAAGTGCTATAATGGGAGAATGAAACATCATCTCTTTTCACCATATTTTAAAAATTATAAAAAAATATACATGACGGTTGCCTCAAACAATGACCTTGCAGAAGGCATTCAAGCCTTTGAACACTTACCAGAGATCTGCATTTCAATCTTATGTCTCCCTAACCTGAGTAATTCAAGCACAATTTCTTTCACTGGAAATGGAGAGTAATGATCACCTTTTGGGAAACTACATGTACCCTGTTACAGGAGCATTGGGTTTCCTCTGCAACAAGCTAGATAAAAGGTAAAGAACTAAACTCTAGCCTAAATATCTCGTTCTATCTACCCCCATGTTTTAATTGAAGGGTCATCAGGGTATTTCATGAAATTGTATGACCTTCCTATATATTTAGTGCACACTGATATGAAAAGCATTCTTTCTGTCCACTAGGGATTGCAGAAAAAAGGAAATTCACAGCAACATCAGTAAAAGTTTATCTAAAACAGTTAAGCTCATAGAACTTAAAGCAGTTAAGCTCAACAACTAGATGGAAAATGAGTATGGAAGAAAAAGGAGAAGACTAACTCAGGCTGACACTATAGATCATTAATTATTTTGGAGCGAAAATGAATAGTGAGTTCAGTAGCTGGAACAGAGACTTCTTTTAGAGTCATCTGCTGGCTGGGGAGCTGGAGAGTAAGGCACAGTCATTCCCAATTTAATGCATGACAAATATTTAGAACGATTTGAAGTGGTTTGAAGGCGGAATTTTCCCTCTAACCAGTCCACAAGATCAAGTCTCTGCAAAAAAGAGAGATTAGAAACTCCACAATTTCATCTGAATTAGGATTAGTCCATGTCACTGAATTTCACTCTGAAATGGTTTTGTTTGTAAAACAACATTGGAATATTTTTTCATATGTCACCTCTTTTGTTTTATTCTTGCAATCCAAGTCAGGAAGAGAAGAAAATGATAGAATTAAAAGAATATGTTTTCCTTTATCTCAAGAAAGTTTTGAATTTATATTTGGTTTCAAAAGAAGTAGTTGGTTGTTTTTTTTATCTTAACTAAATCAATTTTTAGATTCTTGAAATGAATCAGATCCTGGCACAGGATAAGAATCCTTCTATAACTCATTGTAATTTCATACTCCTATGCAATTCAAATAACTCTTTGGAAACAAGGAGAGAGATTGTGCCTCTTCATCTATTCTAGTAATGGGAGCACAAGGAGTCAGAAAATAACCCATTCAGAACTTTTTACCCTCAGTAACAGAATCATAAAGAACAAGTCACAAGTCAATGACACTCCTCAGACTGCCCCCCACTGACCCCTCCAAAACCAGATGAATGTTTTTTTGCATTGCAAAGTAATGCAACTCATAAAACTACTTCATAAATTTTTTCATAAAAATTATTCTTTCTAGTTCTTTTAGTAAGCAAACACATCAAAAAAGGGTAATACATAATTAAATACCTTTTAACCTACAGTTTTGCTAGATGAAATGTTCTCTACAAATATCAATGTACCATCAATGATAACAACATTTCTCTCTTAATACTGAGTAACATTTTAGCATTTTAGTACATCTAATTTAAAGGTGAGATTATTTCTTTTTCAGAATTACTGATGGTCATTAAAATAAAACTTCTATTAAACATATATCTTTCAAGGGATAATCATTGGAAGGAACACCTCGGCCAAATTTAGCTTCCAGCTGGTGGACCTTGCTATGCTTTATCATTAATGGAGGGTTTCTATTTTTTTTTAATTGGGCTATAGTTAATTTATATTTATATATTTATAATTTTTAAACCAGTCCACAAGTATGCTTTATCACTTATTTACTTATTTAAGATATTTTTTTCATAACGGCACAAGAAGAAATTGCAAGTTTCAAGATTGTCTATAGAAACAATAGAACAAAATATTTTGCTGCAATAGAAAATTAAATTAATTGTATTTCAATTCCAGTTATAACTAAAACTCACCAAAATGTGTGCTTTTATCAGCTACAAGTTGTTTCTTATGTTTCTCAAAATAATTATTCCATACCATTTATTATGTCTAAGCCTGTCTATTCTCATGAAAGAGAGACTATAGAAATATTTCTATATACCACCAAATTTTTAATTTGTTTAGCAGCAAAGGTTTACTTCTTTTGATGTCTGAGTTACAGAACTTTAAACATAAATTCAAAGAAAGGCATTCTTCTCATTTACTAATTAAAGAGAAATCGTGTTAGACTTATTCCCAGGAGTAGATTCACAATCTGGAACAGAGATCAGTCCACTGTTCTTGTCAGGATCTCTCATTATGCTTGATATTTTGTAGGTGAGGGTCTACATTATGACGTCTAAGTCAGGAATTTTAAAGGGATGTCAGTGTCTGAAATATCTTCCCCTGTTAGACTTAATCAAAGAAAAATCAGTCTCAAAGCCTCTGTTTCAGAGACCATGACAATCAAACTGAGAATGAATTTAGGATTGTATTTCTTTAGTATTATAAAATCAGTAAAAAAAATATAAAATTATTCTTGGCAATTGGCTTATATTGAGTCCTTCACTGGGGACAAAAATGGTGCGTGTCTAGATCCCACATATGTAAAAAACTTCTACATATTTCCAATGCTGACATATCAACTATTCTTCACACTACCAAGAGTAATTTCAAATGGAACATATCAAGTAGAGGTGTATGAGAGCAGGAGTTGAGAGGAGGGATAGAAGTTTACACCTCTCCCTCTTTCTGTACACATACATATAGGAAATATTTTCATAGGACAAGAAATAAAAAGTGAGAAACAAAAAAAATATTCTACAGTGTTCTTAGCCCCAGGAAAAAAAAAAGAGTTTTAGAACTTCCTTGACATTTTTATTCTCTGATTAACTTGTGCTTTGGTTTCTGAAATTACTAAACAAAGAAATAAACAAATCCCACCAAACTCCACCAAAAATTGTGCTAGATTCACACAATAATAATTTAAACCCTTAAAGATGTTAAAGATGTTTCATTTGAGAAATAATTCTGAAGAAGGCATTTCTACTCTTGTAAATAAAAGAGCTTGAATCTGGAGTTAAACATCATGTAGCAGAAGTTTTAGTATGTTTCCAAACAAACACAATTGTTGATTGGCCTTCTGCATAAGAAAAGTATTTTACTTGTTTAGATATATTTTCCTTGACTTTACAATCACTATATACCAGTATATCTATTTTATAGATATATTAGATTATAGATTTATAGAATTTATAGATTATAGACCAGATTTAAGATCTGTCTACAATCAGCCTTCTACAATCAAGTTGTGTTTTCACAACTTGACATTTTGCAACCTGGTTCAAGTCATTGTGATTCAGAATTAAATATATTAATTATCACATAATATTATCACATATCACATTACTGTATTCAACAGAATATTGAAAATTTTAGCCACAGGAAGGCACATCCTACAACTGGATATTAATCTTTTATTGTGAACAAGTGTACTTTGGACTATCTCATCTACCTAAAAGGGCTTTGAATACATTTTTAGGTCATACTTGCAAGTTATCTAGAAATTTTTATGCTTCTGTTGTCATATTATTTCTATTTGTAATAAGACAATTAATAAAGTGTTTCTCATTTTTATCTTAATTAACCCTGTGAATCAATTCTCCATTAACTTTAGGCTTGGCCTGTAAGAACACAAGCATCTGTGTGCTTGAGGACAAAATCTGGAATGCAGACTCAGCATCAGATCAAATAATGCAATAGCTGTATTTGTAAGCATAGAGATAAGCATAACTGTAAGCATGACTCCACAGATGTGAAAACTAAAACATCATTCTACAACCCCCAATGAACATTGAAAATATTCAAAAACCACAAAGAATTTCAAAGTTAAATTAACGGAAAAGGATATAGACTGAAACATGGATTAATTTTGACCCTGAATGAACTGGTTATTTTATCAGCTGCCAAAACTTAATTGCCACATAAAGTCTATAATATCTTTTAATTTATAATAAACCTATTGGTAGTCCATCAGCTGCAGTGTATGAAGTACTAAGATTTGCCTGTATATTCCTGGAATGTCTGGGTTATTTTCTCTGTCTACAAAAGTAATTATAGAGCGATATCATCATGGATGTGACCGGCTTTATAACTAATCAATGCTTGTCAGCTAATAATGTGTAATAGCTTTTTCCATACTGCCTGTCTCTTACCATACCAAGTAATAATGATTTTCCTTCACTTCTATGCAAATTTTGTTTCAGATAATCGATATATCATCCTGCTTGTAAAGAAGCAAAACTCTCTACCACCTACTTAATGCCATGAAACATATTTCAGTGAGAACTGACGGTCTTCTTACAGATGGATGCTTACAGTCTGGATGCACTATGTGAATGGACAACTTGCTCCAAATAGATTAATGCTAAAGCTTCTTAATGCCCTTCTATAAAGAAAATGAAGGGATATTTTCTCCTCATAAGGATGTGAAACAATTCTACTTGTGAACAGGCTTTGAATTACTTTGCTTCTGTCAAACCCATTTACCATCCACACAGACCATATCTTTAAAAGCAAACACAGAGAAGAAAGGTTTTTCTACTCACTTCAATAGAACCAGGTTTTTCTCACAGACAAAAGGTGAGATTGAACACATTTATAGCACTTAATACAAGCTCAATAAACACTGCATAATTCCCTTTGTTGAAGCTTCTATTTCTTTCATTTTGACCTTGCAATAATGGGAACTTAATTTAGGATTATTGATTTGAGGTTTTTTTGGTCTATTAAGCCAGCACTTAGAGAAATTCCAATTTCAAAACATACAGATGTGAAATGGTTTTGCATATTTTGCAGTGCTTTTCATTTTTACTGGCAATACTTAAACTATATTAAAATTTCAACATCACTATGGCTACATACAAATGAAATATAGTTTCTGTATTAACATCTTTAACTAATATGTCCATTTATATCTTACTTTCCTGGGGAAAAATCTATTCCCTTACAATAGCTATCACATTTATATTATGTGCATTTCTGTCAGTATTTCTAGATGCATGCTGTCCTTGAAAAGATCAATCCAAAACACTAAAAATTTTCTTTTGTTAATAGAGCACCATATCCTACAGTGACACCTAATTTAAAGTGGAAGTATTTTATCATATAAGATCACTGAATGTGATTAATTTTCCCAAGCAAATTTGAAAAGTGTCTATCACTAGATGCATGTCCAAATACTTAGAAAAATATCATTTTAATGAAAGAGTTCAAATATTATGTTGCTGGCTGATTTTTAGTATGATAGCTCAATCACCCTGTAATTGACTCACCCTGCCAGACAAACACATGCTGAAGCACATCACGAACCAAAGAAGCATTCTGGACCTTTCACAAAACTTCAGTTCTTTTTTTGGTAATTGGAAGAAAAATTTTGACTATATCATGGTTATTTTACCAGGAAACTGTAAAATAAATATAAATAAAAACAGCCTTTGTCTTTCATAGGGCCATAACAACTTTGACGCTTTGTTTGCAAATTCACTCTTTAAATTAAAACAAAAAAACACCCCCCCCCCCAAAAAAAAAAAAGAACCACAGAAATGCCAGGCTGGGCATTTCTACAGTGTAGAACAGGGGAACATGAAAAGCAAAACTCTGCAGAAACAAAATAGTCTCATAAGTTACGTGAGCAGCAAGCCTGGAGCTCGCAGCTACAGATTCTGGCACAATCTGACACGCACAGAGGTTGATTGACCAGTGAAGTTATGCTTACTTGAAGTAGGGTCACAATTGACCTGCAGTCTAACAAATTTGCATGCTGCCATTAGCAGTCTGTAATTCCATCATCAGTGGGAGCTAGAATAATTTTCCTTTTAAATAAATATACAACACACTACACTCACTCTATTCACAACACTCTGCTCTTCAGACAAGAGATGTAACATTTTCTGGATGCATTCATCTCTTTGTGTATAAATATTGTGTTTTTTTCTGTCCAATAGCCAACACTTATATACCAGAAGAAAAAATTAATACTGCTATATTATCACTGAACAGCATGGCATAGGCAAAGAGAAGTTGTTTCAAATAATCATCACTGTATATTTAGCAAGTTTGTTTCTCATATGATCTGATTTTTGTATTTTGACAATATTCTGTTTTCTGGCAAGTCTAACTATGATAGTTGATGAATTTTTTCAATTAGGGAGCACAAAAATAAAGGACTAACCCCAATGTCTCTGGCATTTTAGAAAATAATCAATGGAAAATAAATTTTATGAAAAATCTTACCAAAAATAATCCTATACAAAAACTGCGTTCTTCATATTTGGCTTTATAATAGGGTAGTCATGCTTTAGAATCTTCATGGGAACTATAAATATGAGTTTCTTGATTTTGTTCGGCTGACAAATTTTAAATAAGAGGAAAAAACATGGATGTATATGCACAAAGGCACAACTTCATGAAAGGAAGGAATTTTAAATAGCAAACATCTCATTAATGGGCAGAGCATCTACACTTTTGCATGTCTGTAAATCATTTAGAGTTGTATAAAGCTTAGTTTCTTACCCCCTGCTGTGTCTGTTTTGCAATGTTCCACTAAGCTGCAGATCCAGCAGCTCAACGATTGTCCCATGGAGTAAAAACAATGCTTCATTTACTCTCTGTGGCAGGACCTGAGTCCCTCTGCCAAGTTTTCTTCCTTCCTTTCTCCATAAACAATATCTACATATTTAAAATGTAAAACAAAATGTAATGGCTGCCAGCAAGTTTCAATATTCAGGCTTCTTTCCCTTCCTCAAATGAAAAGGCAGGATTTAAAGTAAAAACAAGGAGAGACTGCTTTTTCTGCTTTAAGCAGTCCATTAAGCTGAAGTGCATTCTTGGGCACGAAGATAAAATTAAAATGAAGAAAAAACAGGAGACAGAAAAATAAAAAATCCCATAATGCTAAAAAATAGATACCATACAAATAGAGCACCAGAGGGATTACAGAGGAAGGAATACAAAGGTTAAAACAGCACTGGTATGTCCTGATGCAGATGTTGTCCCTTCACCTTTTCCCCACCTTGTCATTTGCAACTCCCTACCTACAGAGCAAGTCCTTTATCAATGCAGTAATGAATTCTCATGTGCAACCATCTGCCTAGCAGATGGGGCAGGTGCTGAGTGTTGTCATTCACCAGCTTCCACTTGTTCTTGTCATCATGATCAGGAGCTGACAGACTCCATGGCAGGAGATGAGCCATGCACACAGCAGGAACAACAGCACCTTGTGCCACTCCTGCACCCAGTGTCTCCAGGGGAAAGGAGGGTGGTGAAGGAAGGAGGGGGCAAAGGAAATAGGAAGTTTTTAATCTAGCATGTCATTACACAGCAGCCAGTAGGTGTTACCTCAGCTTGTTAACAAATGTCACCCCTCCTGTGCAGCACATCCTTCCATCTGAGGATGGGTACACCTTTTTACCCTGAACTCACACAATGAAATTCTGAAATTGTTAACATGTGAACTTATGTGAACATGTAAACAACACTATTTTTTTTATTTTGGTTTGGTTTTGGGGTTTAGGGGTTTTTATTTGTTTATTTTTGTCTGTTTGTTTTTCCTAAATGTAGCCAGATTAAAAAACACAAAGAACAGGAAGAAAAAAAAAAGGTAAATTTTCAGGAAAAGCTGGGGGAAACCCCATCTGATGATAATCAGCAGCTGCAGGAATTATACTAGTGGCAAACATACAAAAGGACTATAAAGAGGAAGAAAATTTCCTTTTTAGTAAGATCTGAATTCCAGTACTCATTTCTTATCCAGACTTGGTAACACTGAGTTTCAAGAACTGTCTCATTTGTTTCCTCTGCAGGTTTACACTTCCATTATGCATTTGATGTGACTGTCAATAAAAAGTCTACACTCACTGTAAAGAATCCCCACAGAAATCTGGGAAACTTCATAGCCAGTGCAATGTTTCTCACTGAGGTGTCAATGAAATCTGCTGGTGACTTACTGTCCCCACAGAACAGTGCCAGAGGATGGGAACGGTTACTTAGCACTCCTTCTGTGACTGGAAACTGTAGCTCTCATAATCTGAGGAAATTACTTTCTCTGTACATTTAAATGATTGATTACAGAGAGATCTTTCATTTGGAAAGATGCTAAAATAAGCAGAATACACACTCTAAGCAGAAGTCTTAACTATGAAGATGTTTCTTGATATTAAGGAAATTTATTCAGTGCTGGTTTTTTTTGGGGGGTTTGTTTTATTTTGTTTTTATTCACATATCTTTAAAATGTTATTTTTGGGGTTTTTGATAGTGTAATGTGTTATCACATAAATTTGATTTTATAATAGACAGTCTAACAAAAAACAATTTATTTGCCAAAGGTGCGGTATCCTACTATATTTAAATTTCCTTCACAGAAAATATTATCACCTTAGTTACTCTCTAAATATGTGTTTCAAAATCTCTACTTTTGATACTAATGCCTTATTTTGATTTCGTCTTGCCCACAGAAAATACACCTCTTCCAATGGAGACTAGGAATTACATGCTTTAACACTTCAACATTCTTTAATGTTGAAGATTATATTCCTCCAAATTTTCACCACAGATCATATTGCTAACTTTGATTCCACTCCTGAGCACATCTTTCCTGTACAGCATGATGACTCACCAAAAAAGAGTCAGTTGGAAACTAGTACATTTAAAAAACTCTAGATTAGAATACAGCTGTTTTAATGTTTAAAGAGAATACAACTGAAAATGATAATATTTCAAGACTTTATGACATCCCAATTGCTTTTTAAAAAGCTCCAGCTGACAGATTCATTATGTGAGCACTTTTTTTACTACCAAATACATACAACTATTATACATATATAAAATCATAAACACACACTAGATACTTTTCTTCTGATTTTTCTATCAAATATATTGATTTGAAAATATATCCTCCTAGGATCCTCCTACATCCTCCAAGGAGGTTTCTAGATTGGGTATCCAGAACTTTATTATTAATAATATACAGAAACATTTTATACCATGTGAAGTACTGATTAGGACTTCATAAAGTCTCCTGCAAGTAAGGATTGCCAGTGTATTTTCAAGCTTTTTCTTTTCTGTTAGCTCATAAACATCTGCAACTAATGCAGATTCTTGCAACTATTTCTCATAATAGCACATTTATCTCCCTTCAGAGTCACACAAATATACTCTCTAAACCTCATAAGTATGCAGGCTCTGACTTAACCTCATTTTGTTGACTCCTATGACCCAGAAATAAAAGCTTGAAATGTATACCAAAAAGATGAGCAACAGCTGTTGACATTCTGAATTTATCAGTCCATGAAGAAATATACATATTTTTATTTATGTTGCATTCTCAAAGTGACATAAAGACATTAAAAATTTAAAACAGAAATTGGGTGCTAGGAATTCAATCAGAAAAGAAAAATGAAGAAATAAATTGTTTCACTTTGTCTGGACCCTGTGGCATTTTTAGAAAGCAGATCCAGAAAAAAAAAAGGATAAAAGAGTGAAGAGTGGCTCATGAATGGAGATGGAAATTGTTTCTATTTATATTCACTTTGTTATGAGTGAAGGAGCTCCTAACACAAGGATTATGTTTATAAAAAGCAGGTTCTGTGTCATCAAGAGTCTCTACACACTGTCCAGGCAAAGGTTTTTCCTCATGTTTTAATTACTAGCATTGTCCTGGTGTTAATCCTTATAGTAAAAAAAAAGGGAGAAGAATTTTAATAAAAATAATAATCATCATCACATCAAGCATCTGCATTAAAGGAAATGGGGGGAAAACACCCTTAAGATTACAGATATAAACTCATATATAGTGTGAATAGTAGAGAGAACCAGTTCCATCCCCTTATAATATGCAGTACTAATACTAGTATTTTGCTTCCAGGTAGAAATAGAATCCCACTGTGTTAGGTGTTACACAAAGAATATGGAAAAAAGTCTTTGTGTGTGGCCTTTTTCAGCAAAAGTTATGTAATAGGTTTTTTTTCTCATAATCGTTGTTTTTTTATGTAAAATTATTCGCTGGCTTGGGCAGGAGAATCTTTCAAACCTTTCACTGTTTAGTCTGCTAGAAGAGTCTGAGCTGGGATCATGCTGATAGATTGCAATAACTGCTGTGCCTTCAGGTTTATCAGGATATAGTGCAATGACTCTTTGATCTTTTCCCATTTAAACCTGAGACATTAAAGAACAGCAGCTACAATAGATAATTACTATTCTCCTTGCATTCTTGAGTTTGCAGATAGCTTCACTCTACAAGATCAAGACTTAGTCCCAAGGCCTGATTGTATCCTCATTTACATTTATGTACACTGAGAGTAGTTCCACAAAGGCCAGTGGAAACTTAGTGAAGTAAAATTGGTGTGTTTTGTGAAGTGAGACATAAATTCATGGGTTTTGTGTAATGAATTGCCTCATCTACAAGAAAGCATTAGAAATTGGAACAATTCATAATGGACAGTAATAATGCATTGTGTATAATTAATTTTTTTATAATGCAGTGGCTTTTTTCAGGACTGTTTCTTATCTCTTTGATGCTTTGTTTTTCTATTTCTATTCCCTTTCTACTTTATTATTAAATGGTTGCAGTTTTACTGTCTTTCTTAACAGCAGGACACACAACAATAGAATTTAAAGGTTTGGGGGGGGAAAAAGAGAACATATATTTGCCCTTGCTCAGAATTTAAATTTCAGTTTTGAATACAGGTCACAGAAAAAGATTTTAGACATCAATTTAGAAACAGCACACAATACACACTACCTGTAACACTTCTAAAAAACGGAACTGAATATTATATAGGGTCTTGTCCTTAACAAGAGAACTGTATGCTTTCCAACCAGAAGCAGCTAAATATAAGATGACTTAAGTTTACTTGAAACCAAAGAAATTTTCTGTTTTAACACAATTTTCCCTAATGATCAAGATTATCAGGAGAAATTAATAGTCTCTGATTCTATGCAAAATCTAATCTGTCTCCCATTTTTCTGTATGGATATCCCTTAAAGATAAGTGGCCACCATGACTAATAAAGAGAGAATGAAGACAAGTGTTGCAATCTGTGCCACATAAGTATCAGTACTTTAAAAAATATTTACAAATTAAACTGTGTATTAATAATTTTTTTTTTCTAGGAAAAGTGCAGGGACACCACCATACTCCTCTCAAAATCAAATTTAAAATAATGGAGAAATAATCAACTCCTAGAACACACTTCTTTCCTCCAAATACAGGAGGTGCTTCTCATCTAAGCTGATGAGGTTCCCTTTGGCAATCATTTCCCCAAGCATCACATCTATTTAATATACTCAGCATCGCCCTGTCTAAGAGGTGGACTACTTCCTAAAACAGATATACATACTGGACAAAAGGAGATAACATATTGAACTCCTATTCACTGCACTGGGGAGAAAAAAAAAGAATAGCAATCACCTAACAGTGATTAAAAAACTGCAAAAATAACAGAATCAGAAATTGGCTAAGATTGGAAGGACCTTGGGAGTTCTTCTTGTCATAAACCCCTGCTCAAGCAGGGCCACCTACAGCTCGTTGCCCAGGAACACATCCAGATGACTTCTGAACTTCTCTGGGGAAGGATACCCGAAAATCTTCTGAGTTTATACTGATTTGAGGAGACAAACTGCCCCACATTTTGACTAGCTTAAGCATGATAATGGATTAAAAAAAGACTATATAAATTATATTTTTTTTTACCCTGAAAGACAAATTGAAGACCTACAAAACTGAGGAAGAAATCTGAGAGTAAGAGGTTTGTTGTACACGTTCTACCAATAATGTTAAACATTAAATTAGCTAGTAGGAAGAGAAATATTAATTTCTGAGTTATCCAAATATTTCCATCTTCCAAAAGACACAATAGAATTCCAAGAGGATTCCAAGAGGAAAAGTCCATTCTCGTTGCATGAAAACAATTTAACTTTACTATGTGGGGCAGGGCAAACATTGCAAAGCAACATAAAAAATACATAACTGATAGTTATGCAGGTAAATCTATTGAAGAAGAAATGAAAGGTCAGATCAATTAAATATGTATGAAAGTTTATTATGTGGGTAAGCAAGTCAGATCCAAACAGAATTTAATTCTGATGTGGCCTGAAGAAAATGATCTTTTGAAAATATATTGGTGAAACTTATGCTGAGAGGCAGTACTTATAGAGTTTGAAGAAGATAAATATTTAACAGCTTGTAAAATGTTTTCATACAGATACTTCCAACTTTTGAGTATATAGATTGAGCTTAGGGGTGTGGTGGGAGAATGCTTTTGAACATTCTGTAAACTAACACAAGCATTCAGCAAACTTTGCTAGTAAAAAATGTTTACATATTTTTTGTAGATCTTACAAAGCATGGGTATAATTTTGAGAAAGCATCAAGTATAATAGTGTGAATCAGGAAGCTGGAATACTTTTAAAGAGTGTTAATGAAACATTATCAGATACCCGTGTTGGAAGTGTTTGAGGATTTGTAACTAGTTCAAGATTTTCAAGGTGGGAAACACACTAGATGAAATAAGACAAGCTGACAAGTTTTACCAGATCAACCATGCTAAATTCTGGCAAGACATCAGTTCATATGGAACAAAAATTGAAAGTGAATGCATGTGTTATTTCTGAATATATTCTAAAATAACATAACTCCTTGATCTCAAAACTAACCAATTTCATCTGGTAATAAAAACTGCATCATTCCAATCCAAAACTTAAGGTATAATCAAAATACTTAGATTAGTGGCAGTACAGCTAGATAATGGATAACCATATTACAAGAAGACAAAAAACCCTGACAAAACACCTCAGGGAAGTCAAATAACACACATTACCATGGATAGCTGTAAAATTATGCTGATGTAACTATGTAAACTCATGTAAATATGCTACACAACATGACCTTGTCTCTATGACTGTCCCATTATTTTTCATGCATTTCCATCTTTGTCAGTTTATTACTGTATGTTATAAAGCAAAGTTTCCCTGGCTGTTCAACATGAACTACAGTTGTAATAGTTTTTGAGAAATTCTTTGATTATTCAATTTTCCATTACATCCATTTATTATTTAATCAGAAAAATATTTAATAGTGCACCTCTAACACAACTGCTATTTTTTTTCTTAATTTGTTTGTTTATTCTTTCCAAACATGCTACATGACAAAAAGATTGTAAATTCCATCTAGAAATCTGAACTCAGTCTGGTAGTTCAACTTTTATTGAACATTTTCTGTGAGGCTGTACATTATGGACTTAATTCATAAGGCCTGTATATACCTAAGAAACTTGCTGTTCCCTGAATCTTCTCTTACAGACATAGAAAGCCTAAGTCTTCTTTATATTTCAAGATACGCAGAGAACATGATGCAGCTGATTTTCCTGTGACAGAAATATCTTAGACATAGATTCATCTTTATTACAGCATAGAAAAAATTATTTCAAATTCACATCCTTGATTCAAACTGCGGATCAGAAAACAATATTTTGAATCATGTAAGGACTCCCAAAACCTTCAAAAGAATGAGAATATGTATAGGACATGCTCCTTTACTTCACAAGAAATTGAATTGATAAAGAAAAAACTTAGCAAACTGCTTAGGGAAGGAGGGAGGGGGTGTATGTGCATGTGTATTAGAAAAACAGGGCATACCAAACAAGGTCTGCTTCATAGCATCAGACAAGATACATACATTTCTACAGAGGATGATTCACCACCTAAGTGTCAATAATCAAGTCAAAACTGCACTGGTATGTTTTGGAACATACACTAATTGTAGTCAGGTATAAGAGCCCACTGGGAGGCCTGGAACTGTATAAAAACCATGTGAACAGAATCAAAACCTACATTATAACAAATCAGGAAGAGTGCTTCTGAAGTTAAGAACAGATTACTTGTTTACACACCTGAGATGATAAATAACCAAGATGATAATAAAACTAAGCCACAAAATTAACATTTTAAATGCACCTTCTTCTTACAAAAAAAACCAAGAGATAAGCAAAATAAACTACTCCCCTCCTCACTTCAAATATACACGATTTTACAGACACAAGACAGAGTGGGGAGCTAGCAAAAAAAATACTACAATGGAAAGATTCCATCTAGTCTGAAGTTAAAAGTAGCACAAAAGCATAAATCTGAAAGGAAAAAAATGTGTTACTCCAGTCTAATATGTGGTTCTATTGTAGGTGAATGTTAAATATAATATTAGACTAAGATAAATTCAATACCATTCTATTATTTTCATGCAGTAATAAAGAAAGAGTATTTTTACTAGCTCCTGAGGCCAAAGCACAACTGGAAACACTCTATTCAGACTTTATGTAATTCAAATCACACTCTAAAGAAACTATTAGTGGGCTATGTCTTCCACAAGGATTGATATAAACAGGCAGTGTAGGTAAGCTATAAGCTAGGGATTTTAGAGACTTTCCTATAATATGAGAATATTTCTTGAAAATGTGCTCATCCACCTCCTGCTGTGGCTTTTGTACTCCAGTACTCTTTTCTGGTCCTCATGATTTGCATGTCCTAATGCTGCTCAATGTACAGCCAGTATACACACATTTATGCTCAGGGTATTATAAGATATATAGTACCTATATAGACCACACTGGAATTATGGAAGCTCTGTCATCTATCAATTTCCAAAATATGTTTTCAATAGAATGGATTTTAAGATTGTAGCAATGTACCAATATAGGTGGTATTACTAATAGCATTGTAAGTAAAATATCAACATCTAAAGGAAGAACACTAGCAACATTACTTATATTTTATGTAACATATATATGTAAAGTAAATGCATTTATTAAAATATTTTTTTAGTATATCTGCTATTATACTACCACCTAATGGTAAAAGATAATTAATATAACACACAATTACATAAAGATGCCCTGACAAGCTTGGCAATTCAAGCACTTGCAAATAGCAACATCCTTTTCTCTGTCTTTTACAGGTCTTTTATTTCTACTGATGTTGATGCACTCCTTTGTCCATACTTCTATCTTTTCCTGCAATTTCCACTACTTCAGTTACATTCATGGATTATTAAATAGATGAACATATATCATTGCAGAAAAGGTCATGTAAATTCTCTGTTCAGCAGTATAGAAATTTCCGGTCCTCATACAGTTACACTAGCAGTGGCTTTCAGCAATGAAATTCCTTTTCTACTCAAAATAGAGTATTTACTTTCTTCCATTTTATTTTTAAGATACATTCACTCAAATCTGTAGTAAAGGATCTAGAGGGTGGGGTCTTGCTGGACAAGCTGAGCCAGAGCAGCATATACTGAGCAGTATATGCATGTGGTAAAGAGTGCCAACCACATATCCATCTCCACACTAAAAGCACCAACAGCAGGTTGAGAGAAGTAACCATTCTTTACTACTTCAGCATGTTATAGGACATGTATATGTCTAATTTCCCTAGCACAAGACAGACATTAATTGTTTTTTTCTTAGAAGAGGCACCAAGATGATATGGGGACTGAAGCATGTGATGCCAAAGGAGGGACTTGGAGACTTTGATTTATCTAGTCTTAAAAACTGAAGATCAATAACAGATTTCATTGCAGCCTTCCTCTACTACTAGAAGCCTAGAATATAAGGGGGGCAATCTTTCTCAGGCACTGTGACTATTGTTGCTCCTTTTAAGCAGAAGAATTTATCTATCTTGGCTGCTCCCTTCTCCTTAAGGGGAGGGTGCCACAACTAAACAACCGGGAATATGCAGGGAATATGGGGAATATGGAGAAAATAGAGTCAGATTCCACTGGGAGATGCACACACACACAAAACTAGGGAATGGAATCTGCAGCAAGGGAAATTTCAATTGGATATTAGGAAAAAAAAACCACAGTGAGAGGAGTCAAATGATTGGAGGATTATGTGATTATGTACAGGATTACGTTATATAATATCCATCATTAGATATGCTTGACGCTTGACTAGACAACACCAGGAACAATGGAAAAAAATTATTGTCATGATCTGTCCGAACTTCTTGCTACATTTTCTCTCAACTTATACCTAGCATAACAACTGAAATATATCAAAATATAAAAATATAAAAATCTTTGCCCAGCTTTTTTGTAAGTATGACTCAGCACCACCTCCTTCAGAATGAAGAGCCCTATTTGTTTTTCCCCTCCATGTGCATCACATATTAGGCTACATATAAGGAAGCTGTGGTTTCACCCCAGCTGGCACCTAAGTACCACACAGTTAGCCAGTTGTCCACACCTCATTTCCCCACTTTCCCTCCAGTGGCGTAGGAAGAAGAATCACAAAAAAGTAGAACTTGTAGGTTGAGATAGGAACAGCTTAACAATTAAAATAAGAAGAATAAGATTAATGAAAAGTAGAGAGAAAGAGGAATAAAACCCAAGAAAAACAAATTATGGACAACACAGTTGCTCATCACCCACTGACCAATGCCCACCACTGAGCAGCAATTGGCCTCTCCTGGAAAACTTCACCAGTTTATATCCTGAGCATGTTCTGTGCTCTGGAATATCCCTTTGACCAGGATGTCAGCTGTCCTGGCACTGTTCCCTCATAGTATCTTCTGCCCCTGCTCACTGGCAGAGCAGGGGAAAGTGGAAACTCCTTGGTTTAGAATAAGCACTGCTCAGCCACAACTAAACCATTAACTTGCTTTCAAAACAGAGTACTGTACCAGCTACAAAGGAGAAAATTGACTGTATCCCAGCTGATATCAGGACAAAGGAAGACATTTTTGATAATGAGTGTGGTTAAGCACTGGGAAATGTTGGCCAGAGAGGTAACAGATGCGCCATCCCTGGAAACATTTGAGGTCAGGTTGGATGGGGCTCTGAGCAACCTGATCTAGTTGAAGATGTCTCTGGTCACTGAGGGTAGGTTGCTCTTGATGACCTTTAATTGTCCCTCCCAACCCATGATCCTATGATGACAGCTTGGGAAAAAACAAAATGAAATCACTGCAGAGATAGAGCAATTTTTATTTTGCTTAAAAAATATAACAAAAATAAACCCCTAAAATCTACACAAGGATGACAAGATTTGTTTACTGAAACCATTTCCTTGATAACACAAACTGCAGGGAGATTTAACCTCAGCTAAACAGAACAGAGATTAATTAATTCTGCTGCAAATTAGACTTCTATTAAAAAAAAAATTATTCTGCTCACGATTGTACACACATTTTTGAAGACTGATGATAAAAGCATAAATATGACACATAACCAATATTTAATCTCATTTTAAATTCTGATTTTTTATTTACAGTTATTAATCTGTATTAAAAATTAAACTTTCAGAATAAGAGCCTCCATGATTTGTGTGTTAAAGCTAAAATATGTGATTAATTTGTCAATTCAAGCAATCATTATTGCAATTATAAAACATGGATCTCTTTTTATCCATTTTATGGGGGGAAACATACCACAGATAGCAACCACTTACAAAAGCTAAGCACTAAACTGAATATACTTCTCTGTTTTTCCAACTCTGTCTCAGTATTGGAAGAAAGCAACTGACCACTGAATTATTAAATCAAGTTAAAAATAAAAATTCCAGATTACATGAATTATATATAAATAAAAAATACATTTCTCTAACATCTGCACAGTATTATAACAGAGCTATAAATTCATCTAAACCATAAAAATTAGGTTAAAAAATTAATTATAAAAGATAGGAAAGTCCTAATCAGATGATGCAGAATATCAGTATTGCACAGTATCATAATTTTAAAGAAAGGGACTACTTGGATGAATAATTACTGTCAACATAAAATGAGCTGACAACTTAAAAAATAATTCATCTGCATTTTGCTTGAATTTCTCCTATGTCACATGCAATTGTAAACACAGCTGGAATTAAAATCTGTGCTCTTCAATATTTTCTGTTTTATAACCTCTGTTTTTATTCTGAAACACACATCATGTACTTGGTTGTCCTTCCTGTGTACCGCTGCCTTCAAAATTCTAAGTGAGTACTCTGTCTTACTCTGTTGATGTCTATAGAAGATACTTTGCTAAGACAACCTTCAGATTTAATGTTTCTGCTGTATCTCTTGGCTGAAAAACTTAGTGTGCACGTGGCTATGAGCATTCCCTTTGCTGCAGTTCAATAATGCCCTTGTTTGATGAATTAAGCATCCTGTCACTTTTAAAGCACAGTTTGATGTTTTATCCTATGAGTACAGTATGTAGAACTAAGATCAACTGTTATTAGTAAAAGCTTGAGGCTTATGACCACTTCTGTTGAATTTACCTTTCATTCCACATAAAGTAAATGAGTTGGAATTAACAGGTCTGTCCTTGCAAAAGTGAACAGGAAGGCTGACAAAGTAATTCCCTGGTAATCACAGCAAATTAGTCTTGAAGTCCACTGACACGGAAATATTCTTACTGGCATCAAGCCTGAGGAGTAGGCATAATCCCTGATCATAAAATTGTAATAATAATTGGGAAATCTTAACTAAGAAGGTCTCTTTTTCTTTTAGTTTTTTTCTTTCTATTTTTATCCTGTTTTAGAAACACTCTTTGCCAAAAATGATGTGTACATGTATGTAGTATATATGCATCTTAGTCCAGTTTTGAAGACATATTCATAACCAGAAAGCCTACCCACATCCTTCTTTGGAGCTGTGTGTGGAAAAGAACAAATCCATACCTACTGATTATGACACTAAAATAATTTTATTTTTAAAGACATAACATCTCCCAATTACATGAAATCAAAATGTTGCCCTCTAGACATGATGACTTCTGAAAGCAGCCTAAAAGCCCTTTTTAGAGGAACAGGCCAAAAGCACCAATCCTTGCCAGTAGAAGCAATAATTTCAGAGATTTACACATAGAGCTTGAAGCTGTCAATCTCACACTAGGTACTAATGCTGATGAATTGACTTTACTGTGGAAGAAGCAGCAATCAGATCATTACAAAACAGGCATGCAAAGTTATTCTTTTAACAGTGGGCATGTTCCAATGTGTTTTGTAGTTCTGTTCCTGGTTTGAATCTCTCTGTATTTGTCTGCATATGTGTGGGACCTTAGACATAGCAGAACAGTAAAAGACCCTATGCCTGTGGTGTCACACAATATTAAAGTATGACATTCCTTTCTACATCATATAAGTGCAGTATTTTGCATCCTCAGTATTGGTGCTATTAACTGCAGTAAAAAAAGCCTCACTAAATCATTTTTGGGGATTTTTTTATGATTTTTATCAGTTTGGTTTGTGATAGTGGGCAGGTCGCTTGTTTTCTGGAGGGATGTGTGAAGCAACACTCACAGGTCAGCAGGGTGACCACCAAATCACAGCTGAGCTGCAGTGTACATTAATTTCAGTACCTCGATAACGATGTCGGGCTCCAGAGAAACGCGGGGACCCAGGCTCCCCAGGCTCCGATTATTCTACCACCCAGCAGGGTGGAAGCAGGGCTGCTGCCTGCCCCCATATAACAAAAAACTCTTGCAAGCAGAGTTTATCACAGGCTTGTGCTTTTATGATCTCCCTCTCCCTCCCAGCAGGAGGCTCAAGCCCCTCCCCGGGGGAGACTGTGTTATCTCTGTACAGGAATTCTAATTCTCAAAACAGGCAGAGGATGAATGACTTAGGCATGACTTAGGAATGACTTAGGCAGGAATGATTTACCCACATTCCTTGCATCATTGGAATTTCACTTGGGGTGAAATTATCCCCTCCCTCACTAAAACTTGTTTTAACTCTTTCCTCCAAACAGTGTATGTTATTATTTTTTTCTTTTTCTAAGAAAAATATTGGGAGTGATATTCTTACAGCTACTTCAAACTGTCGCATTGGCAGGAGGCATTTGGAAACCCAAGCAAAGATTTTAAACTCTTTGTCACCCAAAGTACATTCAAATTGATGGACATATGGATAAGGGTTTACATACCTTGCTACATAAGAGATCTCATAACTATACACAAAATAGAAGCCTGAATATATTCATGATTGAATAGAATCAAAAGGCTGAGGCCTGAAAATGCAATGCAGTATGCAACAATAAACATTTTTTTTGCCTTGCAAAACCTACAGTTAAGATAGAAAAATCAACAAAACTAGGCAAAACACAGAATGGAATTTAATCCAGGGTTAAATACTAAGATGGCATGCACTAAATTGACCCCATAAAAACATCCACACCATACGGGTTGCATCTCAATGCTCTCACAGTCCAAAGCTAACTGCCTTTCATCTCAGCTGTCCTTTTCTCCTCTCACTTCAGCATCCATATCTCCCTTGTACTGGGGAGCACAGACTGGGACACAACACTCGAGATGTGCCTCACCAGAGCTGAGCAGAATGAAGGATCACCTCCCTCAACCCACTGGTGATATTCTGCCTAAAACAGCTAAGAGGGTTTTTGGCTGCCTTTGCCACGAGGGCATATTCCTGGTTTATGTCCACCATGAACTGCCAGGACTCCCAAATACTGCTCTGCAGAGTCACTTTCCAGCTGGTCAGCACTCAGCCTATCCTGGTGCCTGGGGCTAATCTTCCTCACTTGCAGGACTTATTATATTATAGGTGTTAAACATCACTGGGCTTCATGAAGTTCCTGCTGGCTCATTCCTCCAGTCTGTTTGTATGTGACCCCTGAACATCTACACAGACCTGGCATATCAAGTTTATTTCACGTATATTATGTTTTGGAACAAAGTTATGAATTCATTGAAGAATGTACCTTGCTGAGTTAGAGTACATGAAAATTAGCTGGAGTTTGCTACTCCTTAAGTTGTCACTTACATATGGCAAACTTCAACACTAACTTAGGGCCTCCACTCACCCCAAAACTACAAAATCCAACATGTCCCTATGTGGCAATATGGCATATAACCATGTCTTGAGTTACCATGAGTATTTGGTGTTATTGAAAATCATCATAATTGATGATGGTATTATATTGACTTGAGACTTTTATTATGCTGTCCATAAATTGTAAAAATCAGTGAATTACCTCAGAATTAAAAATTTCCTATTTTCAGAAGAATATGAAAAATTTGCAGAAGAAATTAATGTCTCCATGACCAAGATATATTTTCAAATAAAACTAAAAAAGAAATACCCTTGCCATATATAAATATATGCTTTCCCAAACAAGTTTCATATATCATCAATATCATAAAAATGTAGAATATCAGGAACTTCTAAGGATAAACAGATAAGAGGTTCTGCTATGTCTTTTACAGCTCTAAATTCTGAAAAATACTTAACTACTTATTTACATAGATATACACTCAACATAGTTTTTGCAATTGCTGAAGACCTAATTCAGTTTACTTAATCTACAATTATGTGATTTAAAGCAACCATTGAAACCCTCATCTTTCTTCTCTGAATAAGTATTCCAGTCATCAACACATGGACAGCAGAGCTTGACACAGAGAGAAGAAACTGGTACTCTCCAAAAGGAATTCACACATCTGACAAATTAAATACTAAAAAAAAAAAGAATAATGTATCTTCTTCTCTATCCATATATTGAAAAATTGGGTTAAAGTGCTTAATTCAAAGTGGTGAATTTTGTGATAGATAAACAAGTCTGTAACACTCCCCCTCCCCCACCCCCCCAGTTATTTCCTACTGACAAAACTCAGGGGAGTTTCACTCAGAATGCTGCCTTCTGGGAGTTCCCATCCTTAGCAGAAAACAACATGGAGAGAGCCATAAATAGCTCAGACACTGTAAAAGGTGTGCTCCACAGACATCAGGCTCTCAAACAAGATGAGGGAAGGTATGATACACTTTTGTAGATCTATTGCTGCATGTTCAGCCATATTGACACACAAATAACCCTGAAAATTATAGCTCGATAAAGCCAAATCAAGACAAGGTCGTTCATAAGGTGTCTTCAATGTCAAACTGGTAAGAGCAAAAATGAAAACACTGAACACTCAAAATTTTTCATCAGATGGATTTCATCACTGAAACTACTATGAAAACTAAAGGCCAGCATGTCAATAGAGTGCCAAAGACTTTCTGCAGAAATACAAGATTTAGGAGAAGAGTGGTAAAACAATAAGAAAGAGAAAAAGTTTCATCAGAAGTATGGAACACACAAAATACAACAATGGCTAAGAATGGAAAAGGTAAAACACAGATTTCACTACAAAGACAAGAAAAAAACGAAGAGTGTAAAAAAAGGTGATTAATATGGAGAGTTTTAGAATCAAGGGCTGAAGATGGCTAGTCTTGGGGAAGTGGGAACATGTAATATAGTCTTTAGAACAGCAAATTGCACTACTATAGATATTGGATAATTTAAGTTCTCATCTGTAATTCATCTTCTGCCCAATAATTACCTTCCATAAAGCATATTGGAAATGAGCTTTCCGGGTAATTTTTGAATGGCATTGCTATACATATACCTATACATATACATACACATAACAAAGCTCTTATGTTTTAAAAACAGACTGTAATGTCAAGGTTAGTAACTGGTACTCTGCATCTGGAACTAATCATGGTCCATAAATGATAATACAAACAAAACAGCCCCATTTCATTATCCCATTCCAACATAACTGCAGTCAACACACAGATCCTCAAGATAGATAAGCAGCACATATTTGAAATGAAAATCTCTCTTCTAACTCTTGCACAGGTGTATTTGTATCAAGTCTACTATGCTTGTCACAATCACAGGAGGAAAAAAAAAGCTACATCAAGCCTCATGCTCTCATGCTTTCCATAGCTTCCACTTTCAAAGGATGGGGGAGAAGTCTTACCAAACTCCCAACACTAAATGACTCTGGTTACCCTTCCATGAAACGTGCTTAATGTTTGCTTTTACTATTCATTGAACATTCTTTGCTAAAGAAGGACTTGTTTTTTGCCAGACAACTTCTTTATTAAAACCAGCAATGGTGTTATCATGCTTACAACAGAATAGAAGAGATACAATCCTTCTTTGTCATGCCAAAAGCAGACAAATAATCAATCATGTTGTAATTATCAGAGAAATACCATCATTATCGAGCTTTCTGGTCTTGCATTTCATAAATTAGATGGAAACCACACAGGAGAAAAATGTTAATAGTTCAACAACTCTACCAGCCAAGGCTTGAATGTGTAGCCTCATATCCCAAACTATGAATATTTACAAAGCTGAGAGATCCAGTATCCCAAATGCGAGGAGTTCTGATATTCAGGAAGACTGGTCTCAGCATAGTTATCATATAATAGCCTTTTAAATTAGCATTGTTATTTTTTTGTTTTACCTTTTATATGCCATTGAGCCACACTCACCACAGAGAACCAAACCTTGTTTCACAAAGAGCAGTCCAGTTGCTCCGCCTTGTTAAGTATTCATTCATTCATTTATCAGAAACAGGGGGAAAGTAGGAGAATTTTAAAAATTATTTTCTTTTCTTAAACACATTCTTAATCCTGTGGTTTTGTTCAGTTACTGAATTGCAAAACTATGTGCAATCTGAGATTGTGCATACCTTAAAGGTATCAGGTGTCAAATTATGTAAGCATATGTGCCATGTAACATTTGTGAAATCTTTTCTCAGTAGGTGTTTTGACTTTTTTTTTGGTATTTACATGCAACTAATAGTACACAAACAAACTAGTACAAAAGCAAAGCCTAAATTATGTTTTTCAGGCTGTTACTTGCCTTTTAAAAGACAGTTGGTGACAGGTCAATGGTGACTTTAGTTAGCATAATTCTCTATCATTCCATGGATTCTCTACGAAAAGGAATTTTTGTGCCACCTACAGCACACTGAGGAATGTGGTTTTTCTATCCACCTGTCAAGAATTTGTGACCATAGTACTTAGTACTGACTGGATTTTGACATGCTAAGCATGATCATCCTTCTTAAAAATGAGAAGAATTTCTGAGAAGTATTCTGGTTTCAGCACATTTCCATGCTGCGGAAAAGTGAGTCACAGCATTGTAATCTGTTCACGACAATTTCTATCAGGATTCAAAGACCTACTTTGTGATAACATCGTTGATCATTCTCAAAGAACACCTCTCAAGCAAACCAGAAACACAGTTTTGTGTATAGTATATATCATAACTACTGCTGAAGGATAAACATTGGCAGATTCATTTGTTAAAATTTTCATATCCTTTTTTGACATGTCTGAGTAGAACAGAGAAACAGTGTAACAAATAAGGCATTGCTTCCAGAACCTATATATTTTGGTGAAGTCCATTGCATATGAATCCTCTTAGAGGCACTGTTGCTCAATAATTTTTGTGATACTTCTTTCCTGCCTAATA
Source organism: Agelaius phoeniceus (assembly GCF_051311805.1). Classification (NCBI taxonomy): domain Eukaryota; kingdom Metazoa; phylum Chordata; class Aves; order Passeriformes; family Icteridae; genus Agelaius; species Agelaius phoeniceus. The sequence continues at coordinate 54,231,807 of NC_135268.1, forward strand.
AAATTGCTTCAGTATATTCAAACACATTGGCCTACAGGTACCTTGGAATATCCTCTAAATAACAGTGTCAGTATGTAGGAACTCTCTGGAAAGAAATTTTAATCCCAACTGTGATTTTTAGAAGGCGCTTTTTTTTTTCTGTCTTTTAATCTTTTTGTTATCTTGCACCATCAAATACAGACAAAACCAGTATCAAAATTTTATCCAAAGAGATATCTGGTTTACATTTCAGAAGGAAAAGCAATCTTTAGAGGGCACTCTGTATTTAGTGATCTCTAAAGAAACCAGGTTTATAAGCAACATTCCAGACTGGCTATCTCAAAAACAGAACCTCCCAAGCCAGTAGCCATTCCTAAAAAATTTCATGTGATCTGTTTTGGTTGGCAAGGCTCATCTAGTGAAACTTGGACATTTATAGGCTGCATTTCTGAAAACAGTTTAACAAAAATCTAACTCTGTTTTCAGCCTAAAATTTTATTTTCTGGGACAATGGATAGTTTGAATTCAAAACTGTATTTTTGCTAATTGAAGTCTGGAGAAGAACAGATTCTAGGGAAAAAAATAGTGCTTAGTCAGCATTTCCTATTTCCACAGCCTCTAAGTTCCATTCTAAAGCACTATGACAAGGGGAATAAAGATTCACAGGTCTTTCATTGATAAACATTACCTCTCCTGCTAAAGGTACAATTCTTCAAATCCCACTTGGTGGCACACACAAAATATTAGCACACTAACATTAAGTACCCTCTAGTTGAGAAGGAGAGGGGAAAGCATTCTCAAAAATTTGCTGATTTTGTCATATAGAAAGTAACTAAACTTGTTTACACTCTAAGGAATCAATTTGTTGTAAATGTCTTGATTTTTATAAATTGCAGCATAGGCTTCCAATATGAAAGGAATCTAAGAGGAGAAAGAGAAACATATTACCCTTAGTATATCCCTGTCCACCATTTTCCTATCGCACAAAAATAGGTGGCATACCATATACCACAATTGCTTATATCCCTGCATGTAATTCTAAAGTGCATTGGAAATTCCTGTTTGCACTGGTATTTTGAGAAATATCATCTTCATTACCCTGAAAAGGTTTTTTTGTGTGTGTAGATCTCAGTAAAGGAAAATACATCATGGAAACATGAGACATTAGCTACTTTGTACACAAAAGTCTATGTAGCCAATAGCTAGAAACTCATGGATTTCAACACTTAAACTAGTGAAAAAACCACAATATTTTTTCATCTGTGTTTTGCTGGGAGGGAATCCTACTACTGACAGAGCCTAACCCTTGGAAAGGGATAAAACCTATAACTCTTTAACAGAACATTTACTTCTTGCAGCACAGGCATTCAGGCTCTTAAAGGAGTCCACGGTTAAAGTCTCAGTAATATCCTCTGAATTTCCTATCAGCTAATTCAGTAGTTGACTGACTGTTGTTGTCTGCTAATTGTTCAAGAACTCATTCGTATTCATCTGTGTTATGCTTTGCATAGGAGGCTGAGATGTTTAACATAGGACTGTGAATACAGTGACAAATTCTCTAAAGGTTTACACAACACAGTAATTTCCTAGTTTCAGTCCAAATTGCTTGAAATCTTCCCAAGTACATATCTTCCTTTTCCTCTTTGCCTTTATTATTCCAGCAGCATAATGTTTGTTTTCAGAACATGGACTGAAGTTGCAGTGATTTAAATCTACAGAAATTTATACTTGTGTTTCTTTTTGATAGTTGTTTTCTTACATATAGCAAGATGAGTTTAAACCACATGGTGATCCCAGGACTGGTGGGTGCAAGGGATACTTAAGTATATGCAACACCAGTAAAACACAAAAATATTGTGAATTTCACATAAACAAAAAACCATGCACCAAACTATTTTGGTTGAAATATTATCGATACCTATTTTGTACTTATCATTATTACATTAGTAAAAATAAATATCAAAATTATAAAATTATAAAAAGAGTCTTTGTACTGCATTAAAATAGACTTACAACATGGTACTCAGCAGAAATGACTCAGTGTAAGCAAGCAAATTTGCAGGTTGTCAGGTTTTACTATAGCTCAGTTCTGCTATTGTAAAGCAGCAAGACTATTTTAGACTGAACTTGATATTGAAGGCATCATGACTGCATTTGTAAAATGCTGAATCTGAGCAGGTTGATGTCATCTGTAGCACAGTTCTCTACAAACCAGTTTATCTACTCACTATTAATAAAGAATTTACTGTTTTAGGAATAAATAAAGAATATGTAGGTTGACCCTTCATAACTTGAACTGACTCTTTTGGTAAATTACATTCTTATATGTCATATTTATTGAAAAATACAGAAGAAAATAAGTTAGACTGGGAAATTACAGCAGCTCTTAGTTTACTACAGAGATCTTTACCAAGATGAGCACTATCAACTTTCCTTTCTGAGGGAAAAACTATTTTTCAATAAAAGAAAATAGAAGTTATCTTTTTAGACAGTATTTAATTAAGGACTTGAATACGTCTGTCTGCCTTCTTTTGTACTTCTGCATACTTTTATGCTTCTGCATTGCTACATGGAAGAAAGAAAAAAGGGTGTTTCCTAGGCTTCTTATTTGTGTGCTATTCTAATACTCCTCACACAAGCAATTTGTTTTAAGAGACATACTATTTGTAGCTTGACTACCACATTACAGTTGTGTGAAGAAAATTGCAACACACAAACCTCCTTAACCTCTATTAGTCTTCAGCTGTATGGAATGCATTTTAACCTGTCAGATCTTGTGTTCCACTGCTCTAAGATCAAGCCATATGTAATATTCATCAGTTTAAATAATGTCTGAGACAAACACTGTTCACAGCAACTTCCTCAAAGACTGAAACGAGTAGCTGGTGTTGAGTATTATAACATTTGTTATCTACCTCAGCAATACAGAGAGTTCATTTTGGACAAATTAGCTGCTAAGTTACTGATGCTGATCCATAAATAATTGGAACCAGCAGAAATGTTCCTAAGAATTTTTCTTCTGTGTTTTTACATATATAACTGCTTGGAATGGGTAAAAATTATGTATTCCAAGAAAATTTTTTCTTCCATATATATCTGTTTTCTATCATGTTCACTGCAAGCTATAAAATATCAGGTTGGTCTTGTAAATGAAAATGAGGAGACATAACTTTCTTTAGCATCTCGAAAGTCCCTAATGACAACTCACATATTTTATGAAGGTAGTGGTTCTGCTAACACCATTGTTTTGAACAAACTACATAAAGACACTGTATGATGCTGTAGTATTTTATCAGGCACTTAAATTAAACATGGTAACAAACCAGGATAAGGTGCATAGTTTTCCTTCATTAAAAGTAATTAAAAAGCAACAAACACACAAACAAAAAAACCCCAAAAAATGAAAAAAAAACCAACCAACCAACCAACCAAAACAAATAGACTTAAACAAACAAACAATGCTACCTTGTCTTGAACTACAAAAAGAAAACTAATAGTAGCTTGCCTTTGTAGATGACATGAACAACATTTGTAGATGACATTTTCACAACAGTGAAAATCAGGGACTTCTGCACTGGCACAACAGCTGTGCTTCCTTTGATCAAGTAAGAAATTCTGTTTCTTAATAAATTCATATATGCTCTGCTGATCTAGAAGGTTTATTCACAAGGTCAATGCAAATTCATCTTGAACTACTCTCCCAGCTAACAACTGATGTTATATCCCTTGGTTAGCTGGAGTTAGGGGAGGATGTAGGAATGTAGCCAATAGGCCATGGCAGTAATATAGTTTGGAAGGCAAGAAGCAAAAAGTTCTAAAAAGTTGCAACATTTTTTAAGTCACTGTAAGAAGCAAATGTTGTGTAATTACCTGTACAAAGTCTCATGTCAAAGTCAAATTCACTCATAATTAATTACCAGCTTTTACCAAAAGTGGTAAAAACTACATTTTAAACCAGTCCTAATTTTTTGTAACTGTTGTCTGCCTAGTAAATGCTTTTCAACCTCTATTACACTTCTTCTGCAAAACAGCTAAGAAATTTACTTTTCACAATTAACTAAATTAAAACTTAGTAGCTATCTGATTACATCGATCCTACTTTTCTTACTCCATTCTTATTAAATATTTACTATCTGCTTCTGGAATTTTACACTGCAATGACTGCCATTTCCTTGAACCTTCCACTGTTTTGTACTGTGTGTAGGGTTGGAAAGAAGCAGGAAAGGCTAGTATTTCTCTTGCTGCCTCTACAGATTTTCTCAACAATTTCAGAGGCACAATACTCTCAATTCTGTAATCAGGATGCTGGCTCTATGTGCCATATAGGTTATGTATCTCTCCTCATTCTTCTTGAAAAGATTGAAGTCTATCCACAGCTGGAAATCAGTTGGTGCAAAATACAAAATATGTTCTCATCGCTGTGAAAAACTGATTTTTATTAGAAATCATTGTTAATACCTTCTAGTTATATTTGTAATTCCATATGCTCTAAATTTTTTATGTCTTATTTCATTCACAGGAGTGATGAAGTTATTGAAGTTAAATGGGTTATAACCACACGGTAGGAGTCAGGTGAAGATGAAACAGACTTCTTCCAATTGTTATTCTGGTAAAATGTGACCCAAATCAAATTAAATCCACACACAGTTCTTCAGCTTTGAATCTAGGCATTTAGGAAATAAGATATGAGCATTGCTTTGCAATAAGACTATTACTATATGTAACTCTCAAGACAGACTTCTATTTAAGTCTTTTACTGAAATCTATTGAAGGGGCTGATAAAGTAAAAATCCTGAGTATTTTTATCAAGACAACAAACAATACTAGTTGACTATATTCCCTCTGGTTTTGCAGCTCCATTGGCATTAAATATTTACCTTGCTCTTCTGAAAATTCAGCATTTTAATGAACACCTTCACGTTTTCCCTGACAACACCCACTGTCTTACATCACATAGTTTGAAAGTAGTAGCAAAGGTTAGTGTTACCCCCATCACATTATATTCATATAATTATATTCATATCAGATAAGCTGATGCAGAAACGGTAGTTTCATATAATTAGGTCTCAAGTGACTTTAAAACACATGCAAAATTTGCAAAGAAAAACAAAATAACACAATGACAGATTAAAAAAATAGTTCTTTGCAATTGTAAAATGCATACCAGGATTCTAATTTCAAAGCAGTTTCAGATCTGATCACTTCAGCCTAGAAATTATGAAGGAATAACCAGGTCTAAACATCCCCTTTTACTCTCTAGAGCAGACACCCTGTGGTAGACTCAGTTTCAAAGTGGCTTCTACATTCCAGAGGTGAGAGGGGAGCAGATGTGAAGCATACTGCCTGAGCAAATGCCACCTCTCACATTATGCACAACTTAGCTACTGTCAAAATGTTAGTTCAGACTACACCTAGATTTTTAAAATTGTCTCCTGAACCAGAAAGTTAGAGGTGATTTGCACAGATGGAGACCAAGAAATAGAACGCAGCTCAAGATATGACCTTAAACAAAGCTGGCTGAGGCTTTCAAAACCCAATGAAAAAATAACCAAAACAAGCAGAACTGGAATTTCAGAACAAATATCACAGAGAAATAATAGAACTCATCATTACATGAAAATATTGTGTGTGGGAAGAGACAAAAGGTAGCCTACAATGCAGAGGGTTCTTGCTTTAATTTTTGTTTTCTTGCACTGGGGCAGTAAAACATGTACAAACAAATACACATTCCAGATGGCTAAGGCAAGCATACTTGTTCCTAATAGATTCAAGATATTGTTTAGTAGCAGCTTCACTCTTGTGGAAGCAGAATTATCCCTGCAATACTGCTAAGGTCAGTGAAAGCATAAGATGCCTGCTGTGCAGCTACCACTGCACAATCAGAATGGCCCAAGAGATGCACATGAGGTAAGTGTCCCTGTGCACATTAGGCCATCTCTGCTTATAAATTGTGCTTGTGTAGACATTAGAAGGACTATAACTAAAGCACAATTACATGGAAATTGAACAATAATTGAGCATAACTAATTCATAAACAGACAACATATACATCGTAGTTTTGTCAAATCTTGCCATCTGTTGCATATGTTGTAAGTAGAAAAATTTTTTTTAAAATGAGCTGATTTTTCCTTTGCCATGATCAAACTCTTCTGAATTCTTTTATCTCCTTTCAGATTGTCATACATAGATTTGAGGCAGTTTTGCAAGTTTCTGGAAGCCAAGAAAAATGAAAAAAAAAGAAAATATTGTCATCTAAAAGGATGCCAAGTATTTGAAAACAATTTAAAAAAAATAAAATGTGTCTTTTCTTAATTTTTTGCTAAATCTGTTTCAAACCACTATCTTAAGAAACAAGTACATTAAAAAACTGTTCATAACATTTGTTTTATTTGGTGGCAGAAAAAAACCTCTTTAGTATGCAGTCAAATATGAAAAGAGAAGTTATCAAGGCTCCCATATTCAAGAAGAACACACAGAGAAAAAAGAACAAAACCCAGCAATGTCTTTATATCTTTTTCATTATTTTTTTTTAAATTCACTGTCAGTAAGGAGTCACTTTAGGCTAACCTAAAATTAAACACCAAATCTATTTACAACTTTATACAAAAAGAAATGAAAGAAGCATGTTGCCATGGTTTTCCTGTACTTTGGAATTACTTCAAAATCCTTCACTAACCATATAAATATTTCAATAATATTTGTTCATATATGCATATGTATGTATGAGTACACACATAAATACATACACAAACATATTAAAAGTCATTATTATGAATGCAGGTGGCTTAATGTTATGGACATGCAGGAAGAAATGTTTTCTTTACCCTTTCCTTCCAGCCGAGGCCTGGGAAAACCAAACCAGAGAAGGGAAGAGCACAAAAGAAAATATTACTTTTATGTGGAAGCAACAGGCTAGGGTTTAAAGCTGATGATTCAGGAATGAGATGTTGAGGCTGCCATAAATATGTCTTTCTCTGTACCATCTCATTATTTAATAAATAACTAAAGAGCAAATAGAAATAGAAAGAATTACAAAGTGAGAAAGAGCGTTATTGTACCAATGAGTATTTGAATGGCATCCTCACCATTCACAGTTTTACACTTGCCACACTGGCCTAGGTGAGTCAGTATAATAGATTTTAAGTCTTATAATGTGGCAATAGTGCTAGGCAAGCATATCTATATAAAGAAACAGATTATATGCACAGTGTCTGTTTTTTGGTGCCTACTTCTCCAGTAACTGATCAGTAAAAAGCTGTAAATAAAGCCATCTGCTGATGGCTTTCAATACTTTTTCTGAACCAGGTAATCTTTGTCTGCATTAATTGTTGCTCATTTCCGTCCAAAGTAATTTTTCAAGGGGATCAAGGTGGTTAGGATGGAAAACTCAACAAGTTTTGGTTTCCAATTTCCTTTACAAAGAGCAAAAACCTGTTTTGGGCAAAGTAATCCACCATGACATTTCCATTTACAACTAGCTAAACAAGCTATTAAGTGTACAGTGTTAAAGTTTTATAGGCCTTGGTTTCACAAGGAGCTTAAAGGCAGACTCAATCTCTGCAGCCTCCTGTGAAAACAGCCACACTGTAGCCTGAAACAATTGGTGGCTCCAGTTAATTTTTTAACAGATTTATGACATGTTATAATGCAGCTGCACTCCTATTAAGTCAGAATGGCATTTTCAATTATGCTAAACCATTTTTATTGATCAACTTTAGTTTCTGAAAGAAAATGGTTTCTTCCAGGAGTAAACAAGATCTTTATACAAGAGACCACATTTAATGTCAACCTTCAGGAAAAGTTGGTATTTTTAACACCATCTCTTAGCAATACTATAAAAAATATTTTCCTTTTTCCAAACTAGACTCAAGGATTGTGTGCTCGAGGCATCTTGAAGATTAGGCTAGCTTCTGCTTTTCCAGGATTTTTGAAGCCTACAAATTTCACTTGTCTGGCTCCACAGATATTAAAGTCTGCTATCATATTTGGCATATCACAAAACTTGAAACAGAAAGCAGTTAACATTCAAAGTTTTTTAAAGTTCTACCTGCTGTAGCCTTAGCCAACAGGTAAGTAGGCACAATTTACACAGCATGGTACGTTTATATGAATGGGCCCAAGAGCACTAATGGTTATATGCAATACACTGCTGTTTATACACACATATTTGTACATAAAAAGATATCCAAATAAAGGCTTTCTCAGACAGAAAAATATCTAGATAAACTGTTTTCTGAGACAGTGGGCAAAACCACAAGTATATCCACCCTATTTCAGTCACCACTGCTGTTATAACAATTTCTAATTCAACATTACCCCACTTATCACCTTCCAGTATTTTAATGTTATCTTTCTATGAGGTCAGCAATGACGTAAAGTGAAAAAAAGCTATACTTCACAGTAAAGGAAAATGCAGTACTTTCTTTTCAGAGAAAACAGAATATTCCTAAAATATCTCTGTAAGGATTAATGTGTGTGCAATACGTATTTTACTTTGTAGCATTTTTGTTGTGCCAGCAAAGCTACCCTTGATGCCTTGAGAAGCATTGCCCTTAAAATATATTTTACTAAGAAATACCTTCAAGGCATTGAGATCCTTGTGGTATAATTCATACACTTCAAAAGAATTACGTACAGGATGGATGTGGTCCACATTATCTGCTACTGGCATTGTTTACCTCCAGGTGGAATTGAATTCCCTGAACTCTGAAGAGCAACATAACAGCAATGTAACATATGTGCAATCAGGTCATTTGGCCTCTACCTGCTCTTTAAAAGATAATTCATCAGGAATTTTTTTTTAAACTGTTAAAGTTACTAGGTGCATAAATTAGTCACATTTTTCTGTGCTAAAAATTTATGAATTTTGACAGCTTTGAAAAACAAAAAAATCACTGCTTTCATGCTGTTCTATATTTTATCATTTTAGGTCTTATATTTTCCTGTTTACTACTTTCTAATAAATCTCAATGGGTGCAAATACATCAAAATATAGTATATTAACATTTACTTTTCTTACCAAGAATTAAAAAATATTTTATATGCATTTAAATATTCTTCCTAAATATTCTATTATACCTACATCTAGTTTTCCCAGAAGACACTAGAACTTAAACATTATTAGAATGACGTTACTGCTGCAGTAATTTTCCAAGGACCAGGAAAATAATAACTTTTAAACTACAAGCTGATGGTTCTTGCTAGTGTTACCTTTTCTAATTACAAAGACATTTCTAAACTCAGGAGTTCATGAAAAAGGAGGCTGCATCAAGAATTTAGTACAATTCTCACTTCTATTTTTAATTCCATAAATTAGGAAGGTGTAGTTGCCAGGGATTTTTTATCCTACTGGGAGGCTTATTGCATTGAGTCATCCCCACAGAAAACCACACAAATACCAGATACAGGGAAAGGGAGGAGACAGTACTTTTCAAGTATGACTGGCAGTGAAATTAATTCATCTGGAAGCAGAAAGTATTAGTCCACCATGGTTGTAGCAAGGAATTTCCCCTGAAGTAACCTTAAGGTAATAAATAAGAACTGTTTCAAACTCAAGCAAAGGAGAATAGATGAGCAGAAATTTTTGGGGGCTCCTAAAAAACTATTTTAAAGGGAATGGGGAGGTAAGGAAGAGTGGGAGGATTTTAAACTGTTTCCCTGGTAACACAGAGGGAGAGTACAACTTGTTAGGAGAGGAAAAAAAAAACAACAAAAAGTTTAGTTTGCAACAGAATTATCTGCACCTTTTCACAATAGCTGGGTAGGTCAGATTATAAATCTTCATACTAAAATAAAGTCCTTGGCCTTGTTTGTTGCTTAATGATTTATTTCCCTCAAGTATGGGTTCTCAGGTTTATTATTTTTTTTCCCCTTTACTTAAAGAAACAATCAATTTAGAGTCTTTACTTTCTCCTTTAATGAATTTTAAGGAATCCATGTCTGGAGTTTAAAATTATTTTGAGCTGGACACACAAAAGGATATTAGATACTATCTGAAATATTTTTATTTATCTCCTCATCCAGCTGTAACCTGTCAATTAAAAATGGAAAAGAAAACAAACAAACAAAAAACTAATTTAGTTTTAAATTCAAACCTTGATACATGACTGGCCAACAAAAAACAGTCTTTATTTTCCTGGTTGCAACACATGCTCAGAGTGGGGTGGGGACTACACATCCAACCAGTTTGGGTTGTCCTTTGAGCAGTAGGCTGTTGTTTCCAAAGTTAGATAGTGGTGCAATCAAATCAATAAGAATTAGGGGGACAGCTTGTTTCTTGCTTTTTAAGGAGCAAAAATTTTCTTGCCCATGCCTAGCAGGACACAAGGCTTCCAAGCCCATGTGGTGTTGGGCAAAAAACTGTGCAAACTTTCACTCAGACTGCAATCTCTACTTGGAGTCTGCTGCTTTAGACAAACAGTGTATGACACATGTCAGCTCTCCTCAGAGAAACAAGAACAATGGCAAGAGATGAACAGGTTTAGACCAGTACCATCAACTCCAAAGTGTCTGTGGCTTGCAGTTATCTTGAAGTAACTGAAAGGCCACTATCTCTCTCTACCACAGGGCTCTGTCTCTCTACCACAGCTTCAGTCACTCCTCTGAACACTCCAGCATGGCATGAACAATCCAAACACACATAAAAATAACATCATCACAGTGCCTCACAGAAGTAGAAAATCAATAGTGCTGAATGACTTATTATTCAACAGTAATTGCAAAATCATTTTAAAATTAGACCAGAATTGCTGCAGCTATTCCTGAGTTTCTCTGGTTCTTTTTATTCAATTCCTGTGGTTACCCAGGAAGCATTAGAGTAACAATAGACATATGTAATGAAGTTAGTAAGATTTTTTTCAAATTCTGTGGGAGGTGAAAACATCTAAATGTGCTTAGCAGATGTGTCTCTTTATCTGGATGCAACTTCTTAAACCTCAGGAAAAAGTATAAAAGATAGTCCTAAGGACATGGTATGAAAGTTATTCAGATAGATGCATGTACTATATTTGCAGTGTAACTCTAAATTCACAATTACCAGAACACCTTTCAGTTAGAGTCCCAAACATGTCTGATGAGAGTCTAACTACCCTCACCACTGCATATAAACTTTTTTTGTAAGTACTTTACTCTTCGTACAAACTAAGCTTACTTACCAAAATAAAGAATCACCCAGCTATATGAGAACACACCAAATATTTACCGTGTTAAACAATTTCCTCTGGGTGACAGCTGTGGTCAATGAGTTACAATAGCTACTCTGCTGTGAAGATTGTTTATGCCCCAATGGATCACAAGCTGACTACAGCTAGTCCTCCAGAAGAACTTGATAGAAACAGAAGAGCAGCTGCTACCAGGGTAAAAAACCACTTTTTGAATGCACAAAAAGCATGTTTTCCTGAGAAGCAGTCTCCAGCTTCAAAGATATCTGATATTTCAGCAGAATGCAATTATAAAAGTAACATCACAGAGCCACTCACAGTCCCCCAGTAGGACGGCAAAAGGATCAGAACAAAAGGTTGACATAAAAGAGTTTAACAGGAGAGGAAAGGGAGGGAAAATAATAATAATAACGATTGTGGTAAAATTATATAAAAAACAAGTGATGTACAATGCAGTTGCTGACCAATTATTGATGCTCAACCAAGCCCTGAGCAATGGGCCGCCATCCCAGGCCAAACGTCCCAGTTTTAGTGTTCAGTGTGACATCATAGAGAGTGGGATATCCCTTTATCAGCTGGAGTCAGCTGTCCTTGGCTGTGTCCCTTCCCCACTCCTTGTGCATCCCTACCCTTCTCACTAGTGGGGTGGTGTGAGGGGCTGACTTGCTGTAAGCACTGCTCAGGAACAGCTGAAACATCAGCATTATTCGCATCCCAAATCCAAAATGCAACATTATATCAACTCCTAGGTAGAAAACTAATTCCATCCCAGCCAAAACCATAACTAATCCACAATGTAAAATGGAAATATATCAGCAACAAAAAAAATCCCATCAACAAGACGACCTATGAATAGAAACTTTAAAAATAATCCAAGTGTGGGAAGAGTGTCTATCACTGTTAGAAATCACTGAAATTGAATGGATAGATCTGTGTGCTGGGGTAATGTTTTGATTCATCATTCCCATTGACTTTATCACATTCCTTAACATTTCTATTTTCTCATGTCCATTCACTTTGTATAAGTCATTATTTTGTACCTAAGATACTTTAAGTTCTTCCAAGAGATAAGAAAATAAAAAGACATGAGAGGACTTAATGGATTCTGCTTATTCACCTGTAAAGAAAGTATAATGTTTCAAATACAGTTTAATATTTGTGACCTAAATTGCTATGAATAGTGTTTTGACATAACTTTGGTGACTATCTCTAGCCACAGTCTGAATGCAGACAATTTCAGCATGAAGGTATCGAAACTCTTCCTATGTTCTCCTTTTAAGATTTGGGATTAAGGATAAAGTGTCACATAAGCACCATCCTCTTCATCTGTCTATTAAATTGCTAGACATAAAATGCCCTGGATTACCACAAGCATTTTCTGCCCAAGAAAACACATATTGACACATCTAAACTTTAAGAGTGCTCTCATTGTTACAAAGTCTGAGACATAATCTCTTTGCTCACACCTATCTACTTTCTGGGAAACATAAAATCATTAGGGAAAACAAGGGGATTTTACTATGCTTTAGTTAGGACCTCTTTTAAGACCTTTTATGACTTATTTAAATATTTTTTGGGGGGAACATAAAGATCAAAGATATATGCACACACATATATATGTAAATAACTTTATATCAAGCATTCATTGAAAGAAGGGCTGGGATCCAGGTCTTCTAGCCAAAACCACTAACATTTCTCTTTGAAACAATAATTTTCCAAAATATATCAATGTGATAAAGAATATGAAGATTACTGTGAAGGTGACATTAGTCCTAAGGACCTGCAATACACCCAAACAATACAAAGAAAAGGCACTATTTCTTCATATTTGTAGGATATATCTTAAGAAATATCTCAGTATTTCACACCATTTCTTAAAAAATGGTTTCAACACTGCAGCATAGTTGTTATTCATGCTGATAACTTTCTGTTGTTGTTTTACAGAAATGGCAATATGTCACCACTTATATCAATGCTAGTTAAGACTTGCAAATCCTTAGGCTAATTTACCCTGGCCTTATCCTCATTGACTATACTAAGAACTGTGGAGGTTTACTGTACTGAACATAGCAAACAGCACTTCCAAGTTACTGCCCTTTCTTGTTAATGAGGATAAGAATAAACTCCCCAATTCATGGGAATATATTTTCTTGTTTATTGTGTGTATATTACTGAAATGATTTTATGATACCATTCAAATTCAAATTCAACATCTACTGAAGTTTACAGAAGACTCTTCATTCTGTACTAATGGGTGATATTAACACCACCTACACTCAATTTACTAATGTTAGTGAGAATGGTCTTAGTTTGGCAAGCTCCATAAACATGAAACAAGCTTTAAAAGTCATTGGCACACTCATTGGTTCAACAAATTCAAGTCTATTTTTAAGTGAATCTGACTTGAAATATATGGGAAGTACTATATTGTATCTTGGATATTCTGCAGCCTGTAACATTGCACACCAACATCTAACTGGTTCCAGCTCATCTCTGCCACTCCATCAGTCTGCACATTGGTCAAATCCTAGAAAAGAACCTTTCAGTAAACCCAGGTCAACCCATTACACCTGGGAATTACTGCACATCATAGTGCTGTGTGATATAGTACAGACTTGGAATATTAGCAACAAACTATAAAATACAGAAATTAATGATTAGGTAAGTCTTACATTAGAGAAGCAGCAATAAATACTTACTGCACTTCTTTTAGATTTGTTATTTCAATTTACCCATATTTCATTTTGAAAGGTATAAATGAGAAATTTCACAGGTTTGAATATCTTTTGTTTCTTTCCCTGGAAAAAGACTAAGGCCATATGCTTCTTGTTTCAGTGTCTATTGTTAAAACTATGCATTGCTGTGCAACATTTTTACATATATTACAGCCATAATGCTTTTCTTTCAGAGATTTTCAGATTGTTTTTATTTCAAACCTCAAACCTGATTTGCAATTCTTGCAAAAGACTTGGTGAAATACATTTGCTTATTTTTAGTGTTTTGTGAACAGGGTAGTGTAACTTTACACTACCATAAACAGGCAAGTGTCTTGGTTAATTTAATTTGATTTAAACTTTATTTTAGGATTATATTTGCAGAGATTGAATCAAGATGTTTCTTGTTCTATATATACCGTAATTTAATTCTTGAAAAATATACCTAATCCATAGCACAATTTACAATGGGAGTTGCCCTTGCAGAATAATATATTCTCACTAGATGTCTTAACATACCTTTTAGTAGAATTTAAAATTAGCAGATTTGAAGAAAATCTGGTCTTTATATTGTCATGTATTCCCCTGACAAAAGTGTTTATTCATTATATAATCACTTTTAAATAAAAGTACATATGGAGATGTATAATTTTAAAAGTTTTTTTTTATTTGTCTCAATTTCTTTTGGATTTTGTTGTGCTTTTTTTAAACAATTCTGTAAAAATATTATAGATCCTTAAGTGGGTTTTAAGATCAGTTTTTGCCATTTTGGCTGAGCAATATTAACAAAACTAAGCAAAATCTTACCTAAGCACCGTCTGTGATCCTAACATGTATGTGAATAAAGCCTAACATTTATGAAGTGTCATTGATTATTAAATAAAAGGAAAAAAAGTTTATTTCTGGAGAAATACTATATTCAGATTTGCTAAAGAAGTGAGACACACAAGCAGAAAGCAGAAAAAAACTTACTCCCTTTGAGCAGCAAACAGTTCTGAATAAGGCAAACATATAACTGGTGTAATCTGATACAAACAAACCTCAACAGCCATAGAAAGAATGAGTATGAAATATCCAATTATGGCATTGAAGGCTCTTTCACTGAAAAAGATGTTTTAATTTTTTATATTGACTTTTACCACATTATTAATGGCAGATACAACATTAGTGTACAGAAACACCTGTGTATACATATACAAGTAATGCTCTTTTCCCCCCAGTTTTGATAGAGATTTAATAAATTTTCAGACAACAATATTGCAGCTTTATATGAACAGGGAGTGAGAGGACAACACAAAATAAGAATGGAGACTAAGAAAGTCGTACCTTCCCTTCTCCCTAACAACAGTGCTGAAAATTCTTGTAGATTCCAGCTGATGCTTTGTACTGGTTTTTTCCCCAACATGCTCCAAAGCCAATAGAAAAATAAAGTGTGCAGCACAGCTACAAACTGCCCCCCTCAGTGTGCATGCCTGTGAGCAAGCCAGCCACTCAATACATCGTGGGACAAATATCAGGAGATTCACCCTCCTCTCACCAGAATTTCACTTAAAATCAGATTTGGATACTGATAGCCACAAACAGCTTCACTGAATTATACATCACCAGGACACATAAAAATTAATCATGAGCAAGGACTATGTACCATGCTCCAAGAAATACTAGTGGTTAATATTTCCATTGACTTCTTTAATAAAATTCATATCTGATTATAAGCCATCTCTAAATGCTATTGTAAAAAAAATATTTTGCTAATACTCATAAAACCTAATTCTTCAGTACATGGAAAAGGACAAACTTCTCACTTAAGTTAGAGGAGCAGCAGCAAAAGTTATTTCTGGTTTAAGTTTTTGTATTTTTTTGGCTTTTTTAGTCAAAGCTTACTTTATTTGATAAAGGAATAATTTAGATTCTAAAGCCTGATAAACTGATTTATTTATCCAAAGAAATCTCAAGTAGGTGGTGAGGAGCAGAACACTAAAAGAAAATTCAAAATTTTATCCTTTTTTAAAGTCTCTTTCAACTGCACTATTTATCTGATTAATTTGGGGGGGGGGGGGAAATGTCATGGCCTAACGTTCAAATCTGAAACACTTTCAAATAGATACTGAGAAGTTATGGCAATCTCAATTTCTATTCTAAGCAAATAAGTAAGTATAGAGCATGGATTTGGATAGAAGAAGATATTGTTTTAACTAAAAAGGGTTTACTTTTTAATAACTGCACTACCCCCCCCATAATGAAAAAATTCAAGAGCACAGCTGAGTTCTGTCAGATTACAACAGATGAAGTTTTACAAACTATTTTTCTTTCTTCTGGTGGATACAAATGAAATGAGATCCTAGTCCTGTGAAACAATATTCACATTCTAAATGGAGCATAGTAGTCCCAATTCCCATTGACTTCAAGTGCTCATGTTAAGTACTATTTGTTGCGCAGAAACATTTTTCAGTCTCAGGAGGTTTAAGCTCCACTTGAATGAATAATATCCATTTTCCCATGCAACTGATAGATTCAGGGAAAACTGTTCTTCATGCAAATTAGGTTACACCATGAATAGAATTAACCTAAAACAAAGGTATAAAAAAGTAATAGAAAGCTTCTCTTCCATCTCAAGTTCAAGTACAGGGGTGGGAAAATGATTCTGTTCCCTGGGTGAACTTCAGTTCTTAATTTGGCTGCTCTAAAAAACTTGACACAAACTGTAGATCTTAATGTCATATGCAGAAAATCCTTGAAGAATTATTTCCCTCTTTATTTCAGAGTAGTGACAGAGAAAGCAATTTAAACATATATTCAAGCATCTCCTACTAGTAGTATAATTTCTGTCTACCTTTTCTCTTTATCACAACTTTTGTTTTCTTGGAAGCAACAAAGTGAAAACACAGATAGATAGCACAGTTCCTGAAATATCCAGTCCATTTCCACATAACCTGATGGACTCTCCATCTCCCTTTAACTGCCACAGGGTTATAGTTCAAAAGCACAAGTAAAGATATCTGGAACCATTGTCTAATGTAACTCTGAGCAATACTTACCCTAGTGAGGGGAGGGCGAGAAAAATACTTTGTTCAGTCTTTGGAGGGATTTACAGTCAGTGGCAAACAGAGGAAACCAAACTGTGCATAAGAAGGTAAAACATTACCCTTAGCCCACTCTGCCACCATCACTCCTCCAGAAGCAGCTCAGCATAGTAAAAGTGGAGGATTAACAATAAATAGAAGAACTGGAGAAGGAGTCTACACACTTGCTTTGGCCAGCTACTTTTCCATATTACTGCCATTATTATGCAGTATCACTTCCCCCATAGCACATACGTTTTATCAAAGTCCTCTTGAATAAAAAAGGAAGACTCTACTCCCTTTTCTTATGGTTTAGGAATGGCTTTTTCTATCAGAAAAAAAGATTGTCTCAGAGATTGTCCCATTTTACTCATCTCACATTGGCACTGGTACATACAGCACTAATTACAAATACATTCTACCTAGTAAGAGATGATGAGGCAGGATTAAAGATGACGCTCTGTAAAAAGCCTGTGAAGAAGTGCACTCTAACAGTTCTTAGTTCTTTTTATCTGTATCCAGTGCAGGTGCATCCTAATTGGCACACTAAATTCAGTTAAGAGGCCAGGAAACACCTGCCTCCAGTTAAAACACATGTGGAAGGGCATGCATCATGTCTTTGTATGTTCTCCATTTTGTGGAGTACTGAAAAATTCAAACATACATTCTAAAGTGGGGGGAAAAAAAAAAGGAAGAGAGGAAGAGAAAGAGCAACATAAAAGAAATTCCAAGAGAAAGTTTGAAATGGCATGTTAAATCATAAAATATATCAGCTAGAAAATACACTATCTTTCAAGAAAATATTTCCTTTGTTGTACTGCTGATTAATTTCTCACGTAGAATATTTATCAATGTATCCTTAGAAGTACACTGGTTATAATGAGGTAATTGAGCTCAATATTGGAAAAATGTCATTTCATTTGTCTTACTGGTCCATTAACATGGCTTGCACCTGAGTGGAAAAGTTACTGTAATATTTACCTGAGCCACAAAGTATTCTTCAGATGTTTCCTCTCTACTGCCAAAGATTCCTTCTCTAATTGCATATCTCCATATGCATAATATTCTAGAAGTTTATACAGACAGATATAGATGTCTTTTTTCTCATTACTATGACCACAATGTTTTCTAAAAAATTATTCTACTATTATCTTCAAAGTAAAACAAGTATTATCCTAAACAAGCTTCCACAAGTGCTCGCAGTACTGGGAGAAGAAATCCTTTACCCATCAGAATAGAGTCTGGCAGACCCAGCAGTAATTTACAGACACTTTTCAACAGTGCAACTACTAAGTCACATGCAGCCAGTATGCACCTATTCCTGAACTCTGTTTAAAATTTCAGGTTTAAACTCTCCTTTGTCATAAATATAGCTTAGTCATCATCACTGAAATATTCAAAAGCATTTCTCAAGAGAGGCTTTTTAAAGTGACCTATATTAGATGCAGTTTGGAGTGATGTTCATCATAAATGAATTATTGACTAGAGTACAGGGGAACATGTTTATGATGTCTTTCTCCTTACATTGATATATTGATATGAATTTGTATACCTTACTCTCCAGGTATAAGATATTTTTTGAGAATTGGGTAGAGTCACATGAGACTGAAGCACCAAATGTGCTATGAGAGAGGAAGTTATTTTCTGAAATGCTTCAGGTTTCATCAGAGGGTAGGAACTGTGCTAGACCAGACAGAATGGAATTTGGATTACACAACAGTTTCAGTTAAGATCACAATACACATATTTTGGGCATCATTTTCACAACATTAAAGCCAGAGGTCTTTATGTATTTGCACAAACCATTAGAAAAATTGCTCATGTGTATTTAATATTCATCAGTGAAAAAATTTCAATTGAATTTTTCTTACAGCATTTACAAAAGTAGTGCATTGACAATGGTTCTCAACTCCATCAAAACCATGCTGTTATATTTCTCTTTCAGGAATCACTTGAATAAAGAGGATGGGCCAATCAAAGCATGTTTACTATCTTAGGCACTAGAAAAACATATTATGTGTGTGCAAATCTTTTAATTGATAATATTTAATAATTAAACAAATCAATTTATCTCATTAGTTGTCTAAATGAATGCCAGGGAACTCCCAAGTATGGCATAGACAGATTATAGAATTAGGTGTTAGACCAGTACACTATCTGTATGTCAGAAACATATTCCAGCATTAAACTCTTGGGGATTCAAGACTGAATAAAACTGAGATAGAATAACAATATGACAGAGAGGGAGTGGGGAAGGAGTATGGAAAGGGAAAAAGACTTTGAAAGGCTTGTAAGAAACAAGGATTAAAAACTTTTCTGTTTTTTCCTGGTATTTGTAAAAACATAAAACAGAAAGTAACTGGACAGATAAGGAAGCAAAAGCTCTACCAGACTGTGCAGACAAGATTAGAAAAACTGAGCCAGTTTATTTACTGAGAATTACTGCACAGTTTAAAACCCACGTAGTGAATATTGTTAAAGATAGTGCAGCAGGGCCAGACCATGAGAGAGTGGACAAACAATTTAGAATTGAGAAAGTCAGGCAAAAAAAAAAAAAAACCAAATATTTTTTTTAAATAAGGTACAAGTCTTTATACTTATATCTAGAAACACAAGCCCATTCATCAATTATATGGCAATGAACCAAGACAATGTAAAGACAGCATTTGGATCTTGTCCCCAGACTGATCATATGCAAAGTTCAAAGTTTTCAATAAATAGATTCTATGTCATATTTTATATTTGAAATTAATCCTGATGGAAATGCATCATATAAAAGATTCAGGAAACAATAAAAATAGCTTTTTATAAGTGCATAATAAGGAAAAAGTTGTTAACTCTTTTTACAACTAATGTTTAGATAGAATTTAAACTCCTTAAGCTTATTTTTATATATTAGGACACTCCCTTCTTTCTATTAAACTGTTACACAAAATGTTTTTTTTTCTTCTCAGCTCCTCCCACTATTTTTCAAAAATTTTTTGTTGAATGTTTTTATACCACACTTGGCTGCCTTTCAAAACATTATTGTGTGCAAAAGGAACTGTATTAATGCAAGCTCAAACCTCTGACCATTTTGATAGCTGATACAATAGACTGCTACCAGTCTTTCTCCCAAATTACAAAATAAACCAATAATTTTGCCCGTTGAAGGGAAATCACAAGTCAACAAAAGATGAACTAGAAATTCAATAATAATACACTCTATGCTGCATACAGTTTACACACTGAATTTGAAAGCAGCAAAGGAAAATAAAGGACAGAGGAACAAAAGAATATTACCTCACTGAAGATCTCACATAGGAATACAAACTTTTTACACTATACAAATAGTTCATATTTCAGAGATAGAATCATACCCTAATAAGTTTGGCCAGTGGATATGAGCAGCTGCATATGAGCTGGAAATAAAACCCAAGATCCCTTAGCTTAGCAGAAAACTCAATGCAAGTTTAAAAATTCACAATTAGAGCTTACCCTGAAGAAATGAAAACAAGGCATTAAAGAAAATAATTTCCTCACTTTGTCGGCTGGTGTGAAAGACAAATGTGATTGGCATCCATCAGTTCTCAGAAGTAAAAGAGTTTCTTCTGAGTAGTCTCTCTAACAGTAATAGCCAGTCAAAGGGCAAAGGAAGTAAGTGCAGCTGAAACAATCACACTGAAAATAATACTGTCTACAGCTTCAGAAGACATTCCCAGAGAAAGTAACACTTGGCTGATAAATATAGTTTTTGATTGCAACATTTCTGACCTATTCCAGGACTGTATCAACCAGCCAAACTCAGTTGTATAATTCTACTGGAAATAAAAGTTTGTTTAATTATCATTTAAAATACTTTTTTCCTTCCCTGTTCATATCAGATCTTCAAAAATAAAAAGCAACCAAAACCAAAAACCTAAAACCAACTAACAAAAACCTCACAAATTAAAAAAAAAAAAAACAAAAATAAAACAAGACTTCAGTAATATAACAGGCTACTATTGTACTTGCACACAAATTTCTTTCAAAGGTCCAAGGAATGTCTCAGATAGCATAAGATTTGGAGAGCCTCTGGAAAAGGGAGGCAAAGTTGTCTGAACAAGACAAAGCCCAAGCAATACTGTAGTTGGTAGATCTGTTGAACCACAGCACAGCCAACACCCAGCACTAGAGGCTAAATTTGCTTCTTGGAGAAACCTGTCAAAGACATAGCCCAACAAGTAGCGCATCAAAAGAGAAGTCCAAGTTTTCTGAATGATAGTATATAAAACTGAAAGAAAAGTTTAAGGTACTCTTTAATATGAGCAAGAGCACATTTCCTCACACCTATCCTTACTTCACACCAATAGATTTTGTTCTGTTTGTGGTGTGCTATGAAATTGTTGGCACATGAGTGCAATCAAAAACCATCTGATAACACTACATTTATTCCATTCTTCAGGAAAGAAATATGAAAGTGTTCAGGTTCTCACCTAAGCTCAAATTATTTTTTAGCGAAGGAATTTAATTTTGGATATAAATGTAATAATCAGTTCAACAAGACCTATTTACGACATGTGGAGCTTAAGTTCAAAGGGAAAAAATAGAGGCAGAAAATGTAACTGCTGTAGGGAACAGAGTTATAAACAGAAAACTTCTCCATAAACTGTGAGAACAACTATAAAATAATAATTTGGGTTAATGTTACTGACAAGGTTGCTACACAAGCAATACTCTACACCTCTAGGAAAGTCAGAAATAATTTATATACAGAATTTCTCATTAAAATGGCATTAATCTCTAAAAAAAATCTTCCAGAAACAAAAAGTCCCTGCTTCTTTTAATCTGATTTATTAGCATAGAAAGTATTTTGGTGTTATTGTGGTGGGAAATTTTATTTTAAAAAACTGACAGATATTTTATAATGAAACAGGGGTTTAAGGAATAAAAACTATCAAGTAATAAGAATGACTTTCTAACTTAACAATAAAAGTAAATGTTAAAGGGACCTTTAGTAATCACTGTAATAGACATCATGATACGGTTCTTCTAGATCCATTGTACACAATTAGGCCAATTGGTTTGTAAATTTTTTTAAGCTCTCTACTAAAGTTCAAAAGTTGATATTTAGTTCTGATAAGCTTAGAAATATTTTAATATTGAATTAATTATGCGCTTCACAGAATGTTATAACCCAGCCTGCTACAATGTTGTGTGGAAACATCATTGTTTGTCAAAGTACATAAACAAATCCTATCTGCCTTTTTTTTTCCTCAGACAAGTATATGATATCAGAACATTATCAGTCTGACAAGACTGTATTTCAATTTTACCCTTAATTTCTGAGCATCTGAATTTAAAGCAACCTTGTACATAGAAAATACAAGATCTGAAAGTTAATGGTTATGGATCCACCTCCTTTGGTAATTTTGCTCACATTATACTCCTGTCCATGGCCAGAACATGTTCACAGGTGTTCTCAGCACTGAGTCAGAGTTGGTGCAATGCTGTCTTGCACTGCACTGATATAAACTAGAAATGTATAAATAAAAATATATCTATCTTAAATGACAGAAATATTGTAAAACACAAGCATAAGAAAGAAATGTAAAGATTATAAAGGTAAACCATAAATCATAAAAATATACACCTCTCTTCAGGAGATCAAATCCTTTACTGTTCCTGGGACAGCTTACATAGACATCAACTAGAAAATATCTAGCCAATTGCAACCCTGGTTTAAACTGTTCAGTGAACCGCCTTCTTTTCACTCTGCTTGCAGACAAGATGTTTGTGAGCTCTTTTATCTTGTACCAGGCCTGCTACGCAGCAATGGCCTCTGCCTTTGGGCAAGTAACCTGCCAGCTTGCTAAAATATCTTGGATGATTTAGCAACTTTCTTACATTTCTCACGGGGCTATTAAATCCTATCTCCTTTTCAATTCACTTCCTTGTAGCTGGCAGTTTAATTATTTTACTGCTAAGCTTTTAAGTTCACGTGCTGCACCCTGGGAACCCCACAATATACATAGTGTTGATGGGCATTTGCCCAGGCAGGTTAGGCCTTTGTAGCTGGTTACATCACTCTGCAATTACCTGGCTGCTTTAAAGATAGCGTGTATCAGTCTTGAAACTTCACAGACCTGAAGAGGCATCTCACTGAAATATGATGCCTCTTCTACAATTCTCTGTTCCTATATTGCCTTCTGAAATCTGAGTCAGAATGATTCATGTTATACCCCCAAAAGAACACCACCTTTCCTTCTCAGTGCAGTTCTGTGCATCTGGTTGAACCCGTTTTTAATAGAAATTTTTCTTTTTAAAGGCAAATTGTGTATGCATTATATCACTGCTCTGAATTGTAGCTTTATTTGTAAAAAGAAAAATTTATTCTTGCAAGAAGGCACATAGGGAAAAATACAATACCAAAGTACAAAAATACAGCTCCTCTATGATTCTACCCTGAGACTAGACAAATCAGTTTTATGTATAAGCTTTACACTAAAAATATTCATAAAGCTATAACTACCTTATTAAATCTAGAGTGTTCTAAATGTACAATGAAGCCCAAACCTATTCTGGGTGTACTTAGCTTAAAAAGCAACCCCTGTTCACATGCACAGGAAATAAAATAATTCCTCCTAGCCAAGACAATATTTTTACTGCACTAGTCCTAGACATCTAGGTAGCATTTTGTTGTGTTAAAAAAGACAAACAGAAATCAAACACACCTAATTCTTGAATACTTCCTGACCTCTATCTGTATATCTGGTTTCTTTGTGGCATTTCTGTTGCAATAATCCAGCTCAATATACTTTGAGTAAACAAGAGAATTCATACAACACCTACCTAGAAGCAGCTATTTGTGACTGGGCCAAGGGTATATTTGCTGTAATCAGACAAACCAAGTTAGAATATAACCCTGTGAATTATAGAATGGTTTGGGTTGGATGGGACCTGAAAGATCATTTAGCTCTAACCTCTCTTCCATGGACAGGAACACCTTCCATTAGATAGCATTGCTCAAAGGCCCATCCAACCTGCCTTGGACATTTCCAGGGGTGAGACAGAAAGCAAAACTTTTGCAGCAGGCTAGAGGACACAATTATTGAAGAACTACAAAAACCCATAATACCTCTGAATTTGCTCCAGTATGGAGCATCCTGACTCTCTTGCCACTTCTCATTGACTTTCCATTTTGCACTTAAAATAAAACCACTATTTTCTTGCAGCAAGTTTTGATGTAGGTTTGAATAAATTTTATAAGTCTCACAAAACTGAAACTACTCATTACATCTTAGTAGTTATCTAGCAAACTACTATAAAAATATTGTAGAATACCTTGTTATAGCTACTTTTATTTAAAATTGATTCATTAAAATAATAACACTACACTCAGACATACAATTTACCTAACCCTTTTGGGACTACAGCTATTATATGAAGAAAATAGGATATAAAAAAGTCCAATCTGGAGGAAAAATAACTGAATTATAGAGGAGTCCTTTGGCATGTGACTGACCATTTAAAACAGGCATTTCTATCTTTACAGTTACACTACTACATAGAATTTGAAAACTGTGCTAACACCAACTAACTCCCAGGGAAAGAAATCATGTACATATTTAATAAATATGCTTTATTGGTAGATGAAAATGAACACCTTTTATATAAATTGTTTGGTGCTGAAATTCTGGGAATTCATTAAGCATGAACCTTATTACTAAGTCATTTATGTCTTTAATGACAGTACATGATTGTCTAGCATTCTGTTCATGATTTTTCTCCAAAAGAAACTTTTGCTGTACCTCAGTCAGTATCATCAAAATTATTTTAAAATTAAAATTTAAATTGTATAGTTCAAAATGTGTCAATATATCATTAGGATCTTAACTAGCAATGCAATATATTTAAATGAATAAATCCTTCCAAAACATATTGAGAAACTGTCATCACTACCTAAATTTACTTTCAATTACCATTGTCTAATTATCATTAGAAGTAAAATATTTATTCAGTATGTTATTGTATATTAATATATGAAGTCCATTTCAGAGTCTGCCTTAAGTTCTTTGCATAAAAGTAAGTTCCATAGAAGAATCATTGTTTTAAAAGAAGAAAAGCAAAGAACCCTCTTGAAAACAAGTAATCAAAATCCCAAATCACTCTGTGTCATGCACATCATGCTGCCATTTGTGGAAAAAAAATATTTTTTTCCCCCAGCATGTTGTACATCACTACTATTCCTTTGTACAGAAAAGGTTCTGCCCTTCAGCCTATCTACTCTCTCATAGCTAGCTAACTGTCCCTGTATATTTTTTCTGTTTGTGATAAAAAAATAGTTGATGGAAGCAATTCTACTTATTTGTGGATGTAGTATGGTCCAGTTCAAACACAGATTGTATTTTGTCCATTCATCCTGATGAGCACCTAATCTGGCAAAGTGTTCAGTTTACATTACCTAACACCTGCATCCAGAACTTCAGTGGGTATCTGTGGCAGTGCAGTGGGCTGCATGAGAGTATCTTAGAAGACAGACCTTGCCAAGAAACCTTGCTGTATCTAACTGTGCCAGGACACAAGGATGCCTGCAGGGTTAATTCCCTGGGGGTTCCATTGGGGTACAAACCTTCCTTCACACCTGCAACTTCCATTTGTCTTCAAAAACACTGAACTTTCTCCTTATGTCTTTTGCACTGTGAAATAAATAAGTGCATTATTTGATTTGCCTGCATTTAGTATGCTCCTAGATTTTGAATAGTGACAATTATCCAGGGAGCTGATTATTATTTAGTGCAAACACATTCCCAAACCTAATGTTGAATTAAGACAGCATCAGTGTAATGCTCAATCTGCATTTACCTAACCTTTAAATAAATTGTAACACTTAATGCCCCTTAGCCTAAACTTCAGTTCTTCAAGAGGAAATTATTTCAATATTTAGAAAAAAATGTTTTACCTAACATCAGGTAGTTTAGGTAGTATTCTAAAAACACAGTCTTTCAGATCTCATATTGACAGATATATTTTACTTCAGCAAATGTAAAGCTAAACTCTACAGCATCTCTTTGAAATATTGGCTGAACAGAAAGAAAATTATGAAGAATCCTTTGGAAAAAATGAAACTGCTTTTATTTTAATAAAAGTGTTTATGGTGGAATAAATAAATACTTCTCTAGATTTTATAGCAGTCCATTTAGGGGTCACTAATTTTATTACTTTAGTTCTCTCTGGCAATTAAGAACTCAGATACTTATGATCAGAGTATGAAATAATTGGACTGTTTTCCCTGCTTTAAATTAAGTTGTTTTCACTGCAAGAAGAAAAAAAATAATTCAAGCATTGCTGAATTAACCTTACACATAAATACATTGTGAGGTTGTTTTCAATTTATTTAGAGAAATATTTGTGTTTTAAAATCATCCTATGAAAATTAGTAAAAGCTACAATTACACTACATTAAGAGAACTAAGAAACTTCAAACCTTGCATTACTCCCCTAATCAGAGGAATCTTCAGTGTTTTCAGTCAGAAATTAACCTCCAAAACCCCCCTCGCCCTTCTGCTCATGAATAAGAGTCCTACAAAAGAGAAAGAATAATGGAAGAAATCAATCCATAGCCTTAATAAAGACAGGGACTAGAAAAGAGACCAAGAAGAGATAAATTCCCCTTGTCTGATATTATCTTATTTGCCTCATGTCTTTAACATCTAACAAACTACAGACACACACACACAAAACTTCCTTTTGTGATCATGAGAAAGTGTCTTGAATATAGCTTCAAGAAATACTTTCTAAGTTACCAGTGGGAGGGGGTCGCTCTATAAGCATAATTCAAAATTTTTTACTTCAGCAGAGAGAAGCAAACCTGTTAGGCACATCCATGAATTACAAATTAATTATTTTGTGGCCTCATGGTGTAGAGCAGATGTCATTATGCCATTATGTGGAAAATGGAAAAGTTAAATATTCTAATTAATTATCACTTATTCATCTAAGAAAACTAAACCAATGTCAAAGAGTTAACTACTTTTGAGAGAGAGTTTGAAAGTATCTTAGTAATCAAGAGCTTGTTTTGTAATACCTGACATCCACTTTGCTAAAATCAAGTACCACTGGACTGAAAACAGAGTTCCTATCCATCATCTTTGATTTTAAGTTTTTGATTATAAGGAACAAGAAAAACACTGGTCATTTCAGATCCTTTAAAAGTGAGCACCAAGATCTGCATTTAGTGCTGGATTTTTTTCAGCTTTCACAGCGCAAGTGAAGCTGTTCCATTAAACACATAATTCATTCATTTCTGTGAAAGCACTCTGTGTTCTCTCCTATATGTTCTATGAAGAAAGACCTTTCTTTGCCTTAGTGGGACCATGAGTGATGCCTAAGTAGGGCATCACTCCTAAATTGTATCCATAAAAGAAATAATTCAGTTACTTGACATTTATTATTCTTTAATTGATTGTATGTCTGAAATCTTATCTGTCAAGGTGTCACCCCAGCTGGTAACCAAGCACCTCTCAGCTGCTCACTCATCCCCACCAGCAGGGTTGGAGACCAGCATAAGATCCTAAGCAGAAAAAAGAATTGTTGGTTTTGTTTTGGTTTTAATACCTTTCTTTGTCCAACTTTTAGCTTAGTCAGTATTTATTACATAACCTGATGTTAACTTTTTGAAGATAAACAGCATTGCATTTTCCTTAAGTGTAGAGGCACCAAGCTGACTTCTACAAATTTAAGTTGTTAGGGATGGAAAGTCAAAAAGTGCATGCCACTAATTTTTCTGCTGACATCTAATTGCATCTTTTCTATCACCCTACTCTATTCCCAAGTCCCAAACTATAGTATATTTAGCTTTGTTACATGTTGTTGCTCCATCATCTGTATAATAATGTCCTTTGTAATACTGACACATGTAATAGCCAGCAACTGCAAACATCCCATGGGTTAGCATTTATAATTTATAAGTTATGAACAGGAGGGAAACTGTGCTGTTAACATCTTTCATTTCATTCTTTATTCTCTTTACCTCCTGTTATTTTTCTAAATAGGAAATTGCTTATGGTCTCAAAATAACAAAAATGCTCTCTTCTATGGTATCAACTACTTTGTCAATACAGAATCCATTTTCCAAAAATCTCTCTTGTACATTTTAAGCCTCAAAATCTGGAACATCCTAAAGCAGCTGGCTTTAAAAAGAATGCAGACTCAATACATTCCAAATATTTTAAATTTTTTTAAATAGTTTGTAAAGTTCCTCACAGATAGACATTAAAAACAAACAAATAGCATTTACTACTTCAGAAAAACAAGAAGCAAGTCCTTATTCTTCATCAGAAGACATCTGTTTGTATTAGGAAAATATCCAACTAAAATAGAAAAGAACTGAATATGGATATGAAAAACAAAAATCTCAACTTTCGATTTATTTAAAATTTAAGCTAGGAATTCAGCACCACCTAAGTGTTTCTCTTTGGCATAGGGTTTTGGATGGGTTTTTGTTTGTTTGTTTGTTTAAATTTCATTGGCTCATTTATGTTGTTGTTGTTGTTATATCCACAAAGAGATGGTATTTCAGAGCTGCAGGAAAACACAACCAGAGGAAAGATGGTATGTCATGAAACCATTTGTTGTATAAGACTATTAAAATCACAATAAACTTTTGTCAATATAGCCACCTTCAATATGTTCAAATAACACTTTCTGCTCTTAACATGACTACTATAGCTATGACTATAAACACCTCTTGTGACTGCAAATGTAATCATAATACTATAGACATGATATCTAATCTGAGATTTCATATGTTCTTTAAAAAAAATAGAAAAAAGAAAATACAGATGTTTCTGCAAGAAGGGCTGTAATATTTCTGAGACTCGCATTGCTCCCTGAAGAAAAGATACATTTCAGAATCATTTCTTTGATCCCTACAAATGACTTCAGCAACAAAACCCAGGCACCTGAAGAATAATTCCTTTGTTGTCACATCTCATTAGTATATCTGTGAACCTCCTTATACTGCTCTCAAGGGATCTCCTACTTTTTGTTTTCAAATGTTTTAAATCCATAGAAGAGTAAAATCAAATAGAAGAGTAAAATCAAATTTGATGGAGGGATCACAAAATTTTGGTTTTATTTTTATCTAGAAATTTGAGATACATTTGATTTGTCATTAAGACTGAGTCTCAAAAAAGTTCAAAGCCAAACATTTTAAAATATTTTAGTGATTCAGTTAAATTTCTTATATGATATGAACCAAGTTTATACTCATATGCCATTTCTCATCACTTATTTTTTAAAATATCTACAATATATTTCAGTGTATTGCTAATGCAGATTTCTTTGTAGTTTAAAAATTCTACTTTACTCCTCTTGTCTTGCCAGACTGGGGCAAAAAATAAAATACTCAAATGTCTAAATAAGGTCTATTTTCCATTACTCACTGATGATGTTACATTCCTTGCTAAATGTTTACATACAAAGGTATTAAAATTAATTAATTAATTAATATGCTTTGCATATTCCTTAATTAATTTTATATTATGCTATGCATATATACACTGCATATTGCGATACACAGAAAAATAACTGAAAACGCTTCTTGAAGAGCTTGTTTTTATGTACTCACTCTGTAAGAATTAATGTTTAATGAATCTGGGGTTAATCTACATCTAATCTTACAATATGGCAGTTTTCCCACAGATTATATGTTCCCAAAACAGAATGAGAGAGACCAGAGAATTCTTGTTAAGCAAAGCTGCAGTATGATTCAGTTACATTTGACACTAAAGAAGCCTACAGGCTGCACCAGAGACCATCTTCATAAGATCAGCCAGTCATAAAAGAACTTCTTTTCTTAAATAATTTCTCCCTTTGAAAGGTCATCAAGGACTTGCAGAATATGAGTCAATCTGCTTCTGTAAATGAGAGTAGTGCTATGTTACCCTGTATTGTGTGTACAGAATTAAGAATATGAGGGTTATTTGAGGAGGACATAGAGTTGAGAAGGCACTTGCCAAAGCAAGCCAGAAGCAAGTGTCAGTGAAGTGTCGGTGTTAACACCAAATTCAAGTTGTATTCAGGGCGTGCACATAGAATCATGTGGAATAGTTTGGGTTGGAAGGGACCTTAAAGATCATCTAGTTCCAATCACCCTGCCAGAGACAGAAATACTTCTCACTAGATCAGGGTGCCCAAAGTCCATCCTGCCTGCCCTTGAATACTTCCAAGGATGGGGCATCCACTGTTTCTCTGGGCAAGCTCTTCCAGTACCTCACAACCCTCACAGTAAAGCATCTATCCCTAATATCTAATAAAAACCTACTCTCTTTCAGTTTAAAGCCATTCCCCCTCATCCTATCACTACATGCTCTTATAGAAGCTCCCCCTTTAGGTACTGAAAAGGTCTACTTGAAACCTTCTTTTTCCAGTCTGAACAGCCCTAACTCTCTCAGCCTGTCTTCACAGGAGGGCCCATTGGAGCAGTTCTTTCTTGGATACCTTAGGTGCTCAGTGGGGAAAGCCCTTTTTGAAGGGATGGTCTTTGCTTAATGGTCCAGCAATCACAGGAGAAAGAGAGAGCTTTAATAATGTCTCTGCCTTTCCATCGTTCTTTATAATGACAAATTATTCTGTAGGTTTGTAGAGCAGAAGGGTGTTACCTCTTTTTTACTCAAACATCCAGAGCACTCACCTTCAGTGTGAAAGTTTCAGTTTCCAGTCTTTTTCCCTGAATATTTTATGATCTAAATAAAGGTGGGTCTGAGAACAACGGAATGTGACGATCATGTTAGGGCAGGGGTAGGGCAACCTCAGTTCTAATGCAGAAAGCACTGTGAAATACCACTTATCTTGAAGACCAGCCCAAGTGAAAGTAATGGAAGACAGATTCAAAAGGAATTAGAACAAGTATATATGTTCTCTACCAATAATTATGAGACTGGACTGAAAATTCAACTTAAATCAAAAGAAACACACACACACACACCAAATATTGTGAGATTCATGATAAAATCTGAAGAGTTGGGAAGGCTCATTGCAGCACCTGTGGAAGGTTAGTTAGCACATACACTTACAGGTATTTTACAGGAACTTGTAGACACACTACAGACGTACAATATTTGCATATAAAACAGACAACATGCACTGCTGCAGGCACACTACAGGTGGTAGGTATTACAGCTATAGTTAATGCTTATCATGTAAATAAGAAATTGGCCCATTTCTAACTAAACATTCTAATAAATGAAAATTCCTAACCATGGAGAAAAATAAGCTACCCTATTAGATGGCTACTAATTTGCTGCTTACTGCCAGGTATCTGTGGCTTTCTGCATTTGAGAAATATGAAGAATTTATAGCTTGGTATTTCTCATGTGTTAGCCATCTTTTAACTGCAATTTCTTGATTTCTGGTGTTATCTTTATCCAAATAATGCAGAATTTTATTAAATATAGGTATAGAAAGCCATTTGAAAAAATTGTCTACCAAATATTACAAAATCTGTTTCAGATTAATCAGAATTTACCAGTTAACTCAAAGTGCTTTATGTTCATTTAAAATAGGAAAATAATAAGAACTGTCTAATATAACTCACTTTATTGTACAAAGACATAAAGAGCAATGATTTATTTAATGGAACACATTTATCTTTCTGCAAAACATTTTCTGTGAAACAGTGATTTGACTGAGCTAGTTTAAGGGGTAACACAGAAAAACATGCATTAACACTACCATTGCTGTAGATAGCCTGCAGGTAAACTGAGGTCTTCCATTCCCAGTTTCATTTGATATCTTTGACTCTCAACGCCGAGGGTAGGATTTTCCAACACTAAGTTCTAGCACTGAAATTATCAAAGCTGTACTAGTTTTTAGTGTTGCAAATCTCAGTCTTGCCAACGTAGTGTGCTTCTGTGGCAGTTCTATATCCAATATTAGAAGATTAAGATTTTGATTATTTGCCTCAGAATTTATAAATTCTGTCTTGTCATAAAACAAAATGGCTTTGGCTGAGCAAATACTGCACGGATAGCAAATATCAAAACAAGTGAGAAATACTTTAGTTTGTTTTTATCTTTTGTATCTTCAAGCCTAGATTCATCCAATACTAAATGTTAATGGAACATGAATATTAGAAAAAGGGATGGAATATGACAGTGCATATGGAAAATATTAGGTTACCTTTTCTGTCTGAACTTTGTTTCAACTCAATTCCAACTAGAGTGGTTTTTTTAAAGAGTTAGACCTGAACAGTTAGAAAAGTGACAGTCTTTATATATTGAGTGTCAGAAGTAATCTGTTATATATAGTTCAAAAAATTTCACTGCTGTTTATGTTTTTATTTTAATTGTACAGTGGTGTGCACAGAATTTGATTTATGAGTCAGGGTTTTGGTTTTTTTATTAAATGCTTCTTTTAGCAATTCTTCAGCTTTGTCTATAGGAAGCTCTTTTAAAATGACTAACCTCTTTAAAGCAATTTGGTTCCTTAAAACATTTTGTGACCTCCAGCTTTATAATTTTATTCATAGAAAATAAAATAATATTAAATAGTTTCTTGTTTTAAGGGCTTTCAATCTGGGGGCAGCCCATTTTTTCTCATTTGGGAACTCAGCTGGACTTGACAGTTTTTTTTAATTCTCAGAATGCTCACTAACTAAATGAGTTTTTGGGAATGCCTAAGAGTTCTAAAAACATACCACAAAAGTCTTAAACAGGTTAAAAAGAAAGAAAAAAAAACAAAAGAAAACAAAACAAAAAAAATAAAACAAGAAAGACAACAAAAACAAAAGACCTCAAACCCAAACAAAAAAATTAAACAGGGAAAAAGCATCACACAAAACCTTACAAGTAATTGAAAATATGAAAATTAGAGGCTTCTCTTAAATGTGTGTGCTGCAGTGTAGTAAGTTCTATATGCTGAGTGGTAAATCATCAAAAATTTAGTCAAAGTCCTTTATTCTATCTTATTCTTTGAGAAATAACATATAACATTTGTTTAAAATCAACAAGTAATCTTCAATGCAATAATCCACACAATAGGGAGGTATGAGGGCTTTGGGTGACACATAGGTCTCTGCCCTTTGTATTTCTGAATACAAAAATAGAAAGGATACATCAAATTCTTTACAGAATTTTTTAAATTACTAGATTTTGGGGCAATATCTGTATGAAAAAGAAGCAACAATTAAACTGCAGGAGCTTTGCAGACTGTGAAAACACAATTTGGCAAAATTTGATCCAGATTTTCTAAGGAATTGCTGAGGGGTGAGCTCATCACAGTCTTAAGTCTCCTCAAGAGGGGTAGAGGAGAAGATGATACAGATCTCTCAGTGACCAGCATCAGCACACAAGGAAATGGAATGAAGCTGCATCAGGGGAAGTTCAGATTAGTAACAGGTTCCTCACACAGAGGAGGTGGGCACTGGAACAGGCTGCCCACAGAAGAGGTCATGGCATGGCTCAGGGAAGCGTGCCAGAGCTTGGGAAGCATCTGGACAGCCCTTGTCACACAGTTTTCTGTTAGTTACTGTTGGTTACTGTTAGGGACTAGAACTCAATGATCCTTATGGGTGCCTTCCAACCAAAGATATTCTATGATTACTTTGGCAGAGTTTTACATTGCCATTTTTTTGTGTAACTCAAGGACTTCATAGAAGAGCTATCTGAAAAAAATAAAATTATCTGTTTCATTATGAAATACCTTACAGAATGTTATTGCTTTTCTGTTTTATGAATGATCTATATTATTAAACATATAAATCTTTATGTATTTATAACTTTACCATGACTGCTTAAATCTACCCTATTATATAACATTTAACTTTGCTCTTAAGAAAAAATCCTCTGTGCCAGAGTATATTTACGTTATGCAAGCTTTTTGACTTTCATTGTCTTAATAATATTTGGTATGTGTTACAGCTCTCAGAAGCTTCCTCAACATGGAAAACATCTATGATTATTTTAAATCACAAGAAGGAACAGTTTCATTACATTAGCAGTATAGCACAACTCAGTAATGCTGTATATCTACAGACAAATGCAACTATGCTATATTTGATAAATGAAGTCACAGTAATTGGTTTCAGGATGTTATTCTGGCTAAAGCATACCCAGTAACACTTTTGGATATGAAATTGCATATTTCAAAATGTCAATTTTGTTGCAGTTCCACATAGAATGCATACTGATTACTGCTACTTTATAAATATATGTGGCCTAATAAAATCAAAATAGTCACATTAAACTACTGCAGGTTGTGAAGTTTATCAAAGTGCAATAAAAATAAATAAATAAATAAATAAAAGGATAAACATGTAGCATAAAAATTACTAACCTATTAATTTTTCTGTATGAAGAATGAGAAAAATATTTTCTAAACATTTCAAAGATTTTAGTAGCTGTGTGACTGAGATCTATTACACCTTTTTACTCTCAATAAAAATAAATAAATAGGAATAAAACTAGGTTTATCTTTATCCATATGTATGGGCTTAGATTTTTCTAAAAACAGTTATTTGAGACTTTAGTTCTGCTGTCCACTGTATCTATTAGTGCATATTTTGGAAAGAAAAAATACAAACTACTAGTATTACTAATCATGCAATCTAGATTGAAAATGAAACAAAAAATAGGTAAAACTCCTTTAATATTATTTTTTTAAGAGGACTATGTATAAAAATAAAAGTTCTTTCTTCTAATAAAAATCTCAGAACTTTTTTCACACCACTAACATTTGCTAATGAAATTAAACCAGTCTTGTATTATTTTAAAATGCCTGGAACACATAACTTTTTTTTTTTTTTTTTTGCATTTTTACTTAATGATGTTTATGCCATATCTATGGAAATGGCCCCTGGAAAAAAAAAGTAATGGGAGATTAAAATAATCAGCACTATTTTGCATAATTTTTTAACTTTTGGACTAAGATTAGTGTGGTTGAATACGAGATTTTGTGGGACAAATTCCATTTCTGAAGTGCAACTACCAATGGCTACAGCCTATTCAGAAGAGACAGGGGAGGAAGGAGAGATGTAAGGGTTGTCCTCTACAATAGAAGCTGGATTGAGTGCAAGAGCTGTCTCTGAAGAAGAGCCATGAGCAGGACAAAAACCTGTGGGTAGAAATCAGAGATCAAGGTAACAAAAAGAACCTCACAGTTGATGTTTAGTACAGACCACCTGATGCAGGGGAGCCTATTGATGAAGCCTTCTTTCTCCCACCACAGGAGGCATTGTGCTCACAGGTTTTTGCCCTGCTGGGACACTTCAACCTCCCCCAACATCTGCTGGCAAAGCAGCACAGGGAGCTGCAGGCAGTGCTGGACAGTCCTGCAGGGCATGGAGGATAACTTCTTAAGCCAGGTAGTGGACAGCCCTACCAGAGGGGAGGCCATACTGGGTCTAATGTCATGATTAAGCAAGCTAAATGGCGATGTGAAGATGAGAGGCAGCCTGGAATGCACTGATCATGCGCTGGTGGAGTTTGCAGGCTTGAGGGATATGGATGCGGCAAAGAGTAAAGTGAGGCCCCTGGAATTTATGAAAAGAAATTTCCAAACCTTTAAGGAGATAGTCAACAGGATCCCTTGGGAGACCTCCCTCAGGAACAAGGGAGTGAAATAAAACTGGCAGATCTTTAAGGAAATCTGTTAAGCGCAAGAGCTGGCAATCCTTAGGAGAAAGAAAACAAGCAAGAAAGGCAAGAGAGCAGTATGACTGAGTAGGGACCTGCTGGTCAGGTTAAAGGGAAATAAGCAAATGCACAGCAGTGGGAATAAGGATAGATAACCTGGGAAGAGAATGCAGAAGCAGTTTGATTGAGTAGGGATGAGATGAGAAGGCCAAAGGCGAAGCTGGAACTGAACCTAGCAGAGGACACAAAGAGTAAACAGAAGGGTTTCTGTAGCTATAGTTAACAACTTTATTGCCTCAGTCTTCAATGGCAGTCTCCCTTCCCACACCTCTCAAGTGGCTGGACAGCAGGATGGGATTGGGGCAGCAAAATGCTTTCAACTATTAGAAAAGATTGGGTGTATTGACCACCTGAGGAACCTGAATGCACACAAGTCTATGGGACCTGATAAGATGTATCTCAGAGTCCTCAGGGAATTGTCTGATGTAGCTGCCAAGTTGCTCCTCAAGACATTTGAAAAGTCATGACAGTCAGCTGAAGCCTCAGGTGACTGGGGAAAAGGAAACATCTTCAAAAAGACAGAAAGCAGGACTCGGGATCTGCCAACCTGTCAGCCTCATCACTGCTCTTGGGAATATCATGGAACAGACACTCCTAACAAGCTATACTGAGGCTCATGGATGACAGGGAGGCAATTTGAGACATCCAGCATAACTTCACCAAGGTCAAATTCTTCCTAACCAAACCAGTGGCTTTCTATGGTGGAGTGACTACATTAGTGGACAAAGGAAGAGCTACAGATGTGGACTTCTGTAAAGTCTTTGACATTGTTGCCTCACAATATCCTTCTCTCTGAATTTCAGGGAGTTGGATTCAATGGTAGACTGTTAGATGGATAAGGAATTTGTTGGATGGTCACATCCAGAGGGAAGTGGTCAACGGTTCAAAGTGCCAATATTCATCGGTGACAAGTGTGTCCTTCAGGGGTCCACTTTGGGACAAAAGTTATTTACTACCTTTATTAATAATCACATACATGACAGAAATGAGTGCTCCCTCAGCAGATTTGTAGGTGACATCAACTTGAATGATGTGGCTGCCACATCTGAAGGATGGGATGCCAAACAGAGGGATCTGGACAAGTTTGAGAAGTGGGTTCCTGG
Organism: Agelaius phoeniceus; assembly: GCF_051311805.1. NCBI lineage: Eukaryota > Metazoa > Chordata > Aves > Passeriformes > Icteridae > Agelaius > Agelaius phoeniceus. Next base: position 54,268,477 of record NC_135268.1, read on the forward strand.
GAATCTCATAAGGTTTAACAAGATCAAGTGCAAGATGCTGCACCTAGGCCTCTGCAGCCCCCTGCTGCCAGACATGCAGCCTGGGGATGAACTGGAAATAACCTAACATACACCATAATATCATGCAATTTATATCAAGAGACATTAGTGCAAAGGCATACATGGTTTCATCATTCAGTTGCTAAAATGAAGCATCTTTACTTACTGCTCCTCATAAGCAGATTGTATAAATATACAAAGAGTGACAAAGACTTGTGGTTTGACTTATGAAGGTGAGCCTTTGCTACTATTAGACCCTTCACCGGAACTCAGATCAGCAAACTCATATTGTTTTCAATTTCATCAATTCCTTTTCCAGTACTGAAACTTGTAACACTCATGAGTTTAGTATAATCATTTGTGTATTTTGTCATGTGGTAGAGATTAAAAACGACCAGTCAACTATTTTTTTCCATCTGGCTTTGCTACACTGTTCACAGATTGGTGGCATCTACCTTCTGCGGGTTCACAGTGACTCACAGCACTGCCTACCATTCAGTGATTACTCTTTTACTGAAGCTAAGTTTAAACTACACCCAAAACATATTGACACTTGCTCATAAAATTGTTCTCATATTTATGTGTGGCTTTACTCAGTGAATATTTTAAGTACATGCTTGTAGCACTAAGGCATCAGTACAAACAAAATGTTAAATAGAATATTCAGAGCTAAATTCTAGGCCACATTTATCACCTTTCATAATACAGAGACTAGAAGCCCAGATCCAGGACTCTGTTTTACTGTATATTGATTGGCTCTTTCCTTCCAAATTCATACCACTATGACTTTGTTGCTCTTATGATCTGGTCAGAAGCAGGCATATCATACCCTACAGTAAGATAAAATGGTGACACACCCCTTTTTTAATCTTGCAAAACCATCTCATCATTTATCCTTTTTTTATTTATTTATTCCACTAATCTTTCTTCAGTTAATTTGTTATAAAAGAAGAAAAAGGTTTCATCATTTTAATACTGCTGACAATTCATTAAGCCAGTATATGTTACTAGCTCTTTTCACAACATATTCATGTCTCTTCACAGTTGAGTGAAATTTGTTGCATTGATGGGTTTAAATACCCTTATTGTTCATAAAATTACTTTTACCTCTTTTACTGCTGCCACAGTGTACTTGAAGAGTGGGCAGATGTAGAGTCAACTCTTGGTATGTGACTGGCAGCTGGTCTCTTTTCTAATGAAGAACTACACATCACAGGTAATAGAATATACAAAATATCTTGATCTAAATGAAAAGCAAAAGATTAAGGAAGCTAAATGAGAAGTTAGCATGTAATTCTCCATTATTGCCTGAATCTTTCCTTTCAGGAAGGAGAATGGCTAAGCTCCTAGTCACTTTTTTATTCAGAGTGAGTATACTCATTGAGTTACCATGTGATGCTCAAAGGCAAGATAGAGGTGTTAAAATTTCAGTGTCCTTTGATTTGACATCATTGTGTTAATCTGTGATCAGGCCTACCGTCAAAGGCATGCAGTGTTAAAAACTAAGCACATAAAGTAAATTGGACACTCTGGAGTTCACCTCAAGGAATCCATTACTAGACAAGGAATGGGTTGATAAGGTTAGTCTTCTGAAACTCAGGTATTTGTTGTTTGTTGTAGTTGTGGGAGTTATCTTCTAATTGCCAACATTTACAATAATTTCCTAACTCTGTATTAGGAAGAACTATTATAGCGTTAAATAGATATTGGTTAAATTTTACTTCTGGTTTATTTATATTTTTAAGTAATATTTTTATTCCCAAAATAAAAACAAGAATAGGCAGAAGACAGAAATACACAGTGTAGACTACACAAGGCAGTCAAAATACAAATTTTATGCTTTTTTATTCAATTCACTAATCTTTGTTCGGGACCCTATCTTTGTCTGCACAAGAGGATGCAGTTTTCCTAACTTTTTTTTTTTTAAAATCTCAAAAAAAATCCATGTTCCATTTTTTTACACAGATACAGATGGACTATGATTTTTCATTTTACAAACTATTTTTAGTTAAAATATTTTAAGCAAATTGTCAATTGACTGGATTAGATCTATCTATTTATTTTATACAGCTAAATAGTGATAATCACTTATAGAGAAACCTGGGGGAAAAAACCCATAGGGGTTAGGAAACAACTAGTCATGAGGAGAGAAAACTGAAAAATAAGATTCAGCATGAAAATGCAAAAGAAAGAAAAAAGAAAGTTAAAAAAGAGAAAGAGAAAGAAAGGACTATTATGTAAAAAGAAAAATATTGGAAAATTCATAATGCTAGAAGAAGTGTATGACATGAAACAAAAGCCCAGTATGATTTGCAGCCAAATATATAAAGTCATCCCATTATAAAAGAAACAGGATCACTTAATTCTATATATGACTAATAAATTGCACTCAAAACCTGCATTTATTTATGTGCACTAAAGTGACTGGAACATAACAGCAATATGTAACCTCATATATTGCTGTATTTGTTACAGACATGGCTTAAAAATACTGAATTTGTGTAAGTAAATTAGTCAGACATCCGAGTCAGCTGATATTCATATGATGCTAAATCATGGAGACTTTTAATAATTATATTTAATCAAAATCCAGGTAAAGAAACCCACAGAAATAAAAGTCATGAAACTGTGGGCCAGACCAGTATCAAAACAAGTACAGCCAAAATTTTAACACACTGCCATGCAAAAGCATAAATCATAACTGATCAGAATGCTACAAAGACAGATTTGGGGAATTCTATTTCCAGGTATGTTGGTCCTGTGAATTAAATACCTACTATCCGTTGGGAAATGTTATGTTTTTCCCTGCAACATACATTTTGTCTAGGTTCACTTAAAAGGAATTCAATCCTCATGCTACAACACTGCTCTGCAATAGCAAAGCTCTTTAAGTCTTTGCAGTCAGCAGTTTAAAGAATGCTCTTGCACAAAGTAGATTCATACATAGATATACCCAAAGTCCAGAACTGTGAGCGCAAAAACTGTTTGGTCTTTTGAGACACTTAATATTTTAGCCTGAAAGTTTTAAAACACACCTCCAGGCACACTCAGAACTGCATTGGTTTTGACAGGACTAGGTATGCATGAGCTAAGTGTCTGGCTGCACCCTATCAGTTTCTGGAAATCAGACGTTCCGCCTACAAGGAGAAGGGAAGCATTCACTCCAGTATGTGTGAGAAAGGTCCAGTTCTTAGTCAGAGAGCTTTAAACACCCTGTCTTCATTCCCCAGTGATGACACACAAACACTATGTCTAGTCTACTTCTATAACCTTTGTCTCTTGCTAAAATTTGGACATTGCTTATAGGAGGTCAATCTATTTGGGCAAGAGAAAGAGCAAACACACAAAACATGGTTCCATATGAGTCATTAAAACATCTGACTATCATAGAGGCAAGAATGGAAGTAAAAGGCAATCTTGTTCCATGTTATCTTAGTATTTTATCCAACAACTGTGGGATACACAAGTAAAAATAGACATGGGGACAGGAATCATAATCTGAGATGTTCCCTTCCCACATGCAAGTACAGAGCTGCTCATAAATATTATTACTTTGGCATTTCATAATAACTTTAGCATGAAGAAAGAACTTGGCAAATTCAGTGAGCTAGATTTGGATGTCATTTATCTGAAGGCTAATCCAAGCCCATCTCCTGCTTCAAAACAATTTCTAGTAGTAAATTAAATAAGTTTAATAACTAATGTAATCAGATCAAATTAAATGACCTAGTTTTTTTCTTTATACTAGAAATGTCTTGAGGACTAGCACTACAAATGCATTTTATCAGGGAAGAGTCTGATATGTTAGTGATCAGAGGAGAAATTATGTTGCCAACTCAGACAAAGATGAAATAAATATTTCATCTGTGTTTGTCATGCACAGCATAAATTCTGCATGTACATCTCAAGGTGCTGCAGAAGCATTAGGAAGTGCTGAGGTATCATGGTTAGTTTATCCAAACTTTAATGCACACAATTTAAAAATAATTAATCTGTAAAACTTTTTTTTTTTCCACCCCAAAGGATGAAAACAAAACAGCTGAGTTGTAAAAGAGGATTAGTAAATTATTCTGTTTCCTCTATCTACTTAACCATGCTGGGTGGTCTGCCCTCAAAATCTGTCTGCTAGCTATCCAGCTGGCAAGTACAAACCACTGTCTGTTGAAACTACAGCACAGCTGTATGAATGCCATGAAGGATTCTTTTTCTGCACACATCACATCCAAGTTTCTTAGCCTACACTGAGCTCGGAAACTACGTTAGACAAATGACAGACATGATGTGAGTTATGTTTCAAACACTCATGGCTATTTACTGGCTTTTTTTTTTTCCCAAAATCAAGAAAATGGCAGTGAAATAACATAACAAATACAAAAGCCAGAGAGCTGTTCTGATGATTATATTTGTACTTGAGTTGTGGTTTAGAGGAACTTGTAACAGTGCCTGAAATCAAAAAGCCAAATTCCTTCACACTTCACTTTCACAGCAGTCAAAGTAATTGCCCTGAAGACTGGTATGGACTGTTCATATACTCAGCTTAGTTTCATCCTTTGATGAGAGAAAAAACTTTCAAAGAGGAATTACAAGTCATATACATACACACTGATTTACTGGTGTCCAGAAAACACCCAGCAGAGCTGAAAAATTCTGTGCATGATGCTTATCCAGAAATGGGAAAACACATGTGGAATATACATGTTATGAAGATTCCTTGGGAATAGATGCTGGAGAAAGAGCAAGTAAAGAAGACATACAATTTTCTTTAACTTACTGGGTTTTTTTCTGTCTCTGGTTATGAACTGAAGGCAGTCTTTCTGCTATGATAAACAGTTTTAAATTGTTGGCTGTAAAGCAACAGGGAAAAAAAATAGTTCTTTGATAACTCACATGGCATCATTTAGTCATATGGGCTAATCTTCCTTGGCTAATTGATTGTTGGGATTTCCACTCATTTTTGTTTCCTCCCCTTTTCTTTTGAAAAAGAAAGATTTGTAGATGACAGCAGGCAGCACAAATAAACTACAAAGCATGAAATCTGTTAATAATGACCACCAAAGGAATGCTGCTCTTCTGGCAGATAGAGCAGATGGCCAGATAATGCAGTGTGATTAATAAATAGAAGCTCATAAGGTTTTGTTGGGTGCTAGAACAGCAAGGGTTAGCAAGTGAATGCTGTTTTGATTTGATTGGGATCTTCTATGCTGATCTTTCTGACTGGCAGATTTATTTTTTTTTAATACCAATATTAATAATCTGTTATCTTCAGGTGCTTACTCTCTGCTTTGTTTGAAATCAGCAAGTTATAATTCAGAGTTTAGCTTTAATACTTGCACGCTTTAGAGCTGCATTTTTCATTTTAAAGTGCATTCAACATTAATAATTTCAGCATGTACACTGATTATTTGTTTGGCCAATTTCTACTACTTAAAAGGACAAGTTCCCATTCTAGAAAACTATCTTATTCAGAAAATAATATGGAAGGGTAATCTTCAAGCAGATATTCATTTAACACAAAATTATATCCTTTAAGAGCAAACACATAAGCACTGTCTTTATATGAGGAACACTTCAACTACCAAAAAAATAACCAGATCTCTTAGAACTTTCTTTAACAACATGTTCTTTAAAAAAATAGCTAAAAGAGACTTATTTAACTGGATAAGAGTTCTACTGCTAAGCCTGATGAGAAGCTGAACATCTGTCATGTCTGTAAAATAAGGAATCCAATGTTGAATTTGGAAATTACACTTTATATGTCACAATAGAAAAAAAATGTAATTTAATTACAACATACAAATTTATTTTTAGAAAAATTGTTCTAGAAAACTAAAATCAAAAAGAGAGACATAAAATAAAACCAAAGAAGAATGGCACAGGAGGTATTATGATTGCTTCTGGTTTATGCCACATGTAGAAGTACATCAATCAAAGATGTAGAAGTACATCAACCAAAAAACTATTGTTCTTTTATTCTTGTTCCAAATATGGCACCCCTTTTTTTAACCTTTTTTTTTAGAAAACTCAGTGTATGAGGTGCTTCCTTCAAAACTGATATCAGCAAATAAAGACATGGTTTATTTCACAGTCTGTAAGTTCAGATAGAAAAATTAGGCATCTATTTTGCAATCAAACCCTTTGTAGGGCAGATTTTCCAGCTGTTTAGGACAGAAATCCTTCCATAAGTAGGATTTACTAGATGTCCTCTAAAATCCCTTCCAGCCAAAACCATTCTACGATAAGGAAATTCTTTCATAAATGGTGTACAGAAAACATTATCAGGAATTATAATATTAATAGATAAAAGGATAAATATTAAAGGGAAAACTCCCATTGACCCTTTTTATGAAAGTAAAAGCCTACCCACAAGTATTTAATATTTTACTTTCATAAAGATCTGCCACAACCATGGAAGGTTGTGCTAATCTGAGGAAACTGTAAAGGACTGTACACTGGGTGCTGTTGTTCTATGGTAAAAAACTCTTTGAAGTAAAGATAAAAGACAAGGTGCTAGATTCTCAGCTGGGCTAGCAGAACCCTTGTTCTCTGGAAATTCTCCTTACTTTATCTCACTATTGTTGAGCACATATTACTGACCCAGTCCTGGGAAGAGAAACTACAATTTGCCTGTGATTACAGCAGTCAAAGATGTGGAATCCTGTATCCTAGCACAACAGATTTTTATTCATTTTACTCAAGACAGTCACTTGTTAACACTTGATGGTTTAGGCACTTGTTAACTCCTGGGGTTTGTGGGAGTCAGAATTTTAAGGCTGTGCAAAAAATAAAATACTTGAATCCCAGTTTTTCTTCACAGCTAAATTCTTTTGTCATTTGTCTATGCTGGCATAAGAGAAACCCATACAGATCTCTTAGAAGATCATAAAGCAAACTAAATTAATCAGGGAAAAGAAAGGGAAGGAAAACACTAATTCTGAGAATCCTTCTTCACAGTTTTGGGATTTTGTCTAACACAAGAGCTTAAGGGTATAGGAAGGCAGCAACAGTATAATGACTTTGTATATATCCACCAATAAGAGTGTAAATGCTTGAAAGATTAGATTCAGCTGAGTTGTTTTGAGGCTATCAATGACACTCAAATGATAGATGAGTACTTAAAGAAAGGAGATAAACAACTACATATCTTTGAAAAATCTTAGCAGTGGTTGCTAGATATAACTATTTATCATAAAATAATTCTAGAAATGCCTACTGGGTTAACAAAATAGCCTTCAAGCAAGAGATGTTCCTTGCTCTACAATTACAAATGTTCATATGTGGCCTCTATCTCTTCTTTCACAAGAATATTCTACTTCTTTTTATCTGTAAGCACAAAAATCTTGGCAGTTAATTTTCTTTCTCAATTTAATGATAAGAACTTATTTTGCATCTGCCACACCTAATTTCAAGGCTTTTAACTGCCAACTCATCAAAAAGACGAAACAGGAGATGGCTGAATTTTTATTAACACACTAACTCATGTTATGCAAAAAGTGCAACACAGTGGCTTTAACCAGATAAAACTTGGGTCAGCATTATATGGTCCTGAAAGGCTGATCTTCTCATGCATATGAGCTGAAAATCCTCATGCAGAAAACCATAGAATTGAGAATATCCTGAGTTGGAAAGAACCCAGAAAGATTATTGAGCCCAGCTACTGGCCCTGCACAGGACAGTCCCAGGAATCCCACCATTCCCCTGAGAGCATGGTTCAGACACCTTGGACAACATTTAAAAGTGACTTCTGATATCTCTAGATTGGAAAATGAAGAAGTTCTACAATTTAACTAAAGAAGAAATTACACACCTTCCTTTTTTTTTCTATAAAGAGGCAAAATTGTTAGACCAAAGGCTACCTACATCATGGCAACTAGTTATCAATCTGTACAATCTATAATGAAATGTTTTCTCTAAAACTCTTCAATATTAATATTTAATTTAATGGGCTCAATAGGAAAACTAGAATAATACACAAAGATTAAGAAAATTTGACTTTTTCTAATGTTTATTACATCAGATTACAATAATTTATCATCACTGCTATGTTCATACTCATATATCTCCTTCATATGTGTAGGTGGAGGTTTAGTAATAATTTTTAAAAATATACCAAAAAACCCCACAAAAACCCACAAAAACCCCCAAACAAAAACAAACAAACAACCCCCAATCAAAACAAAAAACAAAACAAACAAACAAAAGACCTAGGAAAAGTAAAATATAATTCAACAAAATTGCCCCAGTGGATGCTGACATAATAAGGACATTTCAGAAAGTGTCCACCTGACCTTACTGGTAAACCAACAGGAGCTATATTGAATGAGGATAAGTTTGGCTAAAGAAATAACCTGACTGCAATTTCCTGCAACCCATTAGCTGGTATTAATGCAGTGAAGGCCATGAAAATTGAAACATGGTTCATTAACCTTGTGGGGGTTTTTGACAAGGAACTCTGGAATCTGTGTTCTCTCTGATGACCAAGAATAATCTGCACTGCAGCAACCTGATTACGTGTTTCAGTGCATAACCTATTGACCAACTGCTGCTTAATATGCTACAGATGATACTTTAACAGTCCACAAGAAGCGAGGAATAGACAGGAAAGAGAACCTCTCATCCCAGCTTCAATCCCCATTACTGAAAATCAGCAAGGTTTTTGACTGAAGTAGTCAAAGGATGGTTAAGTCCATAAACCAAGTACTTTTACCCCTCCTGAACTTCAGAAAAAAAAATCTTTGCTTGCAAATAATAAATAACTAAGTGAATTGAAGTTTTACTACTAAAAACATAAGTTAATTTGCTAGAGATCTTCAGGTTACGGAGAAGCGTGAGGCTTTTCACTGAAATGCACTGTGAGAGGCTGAGAGGTGGTGGTTATACAGTGAGACAGAGGAAGTTCTATATGAAAGGAAAAATAACATAACTGAAGATATCAACATCAGAGCAAGTATCCCCATGAGGTTCTGGAATCTGTCCTAGGAGATTTTCAAGATCCAGTTGAACACAGTCCAGATCAGGGCTCAGTCTAAATTCAGAGCTGATCACACTGAGTACGAAGATTGGGAACTGATTCTATGACAAGGGAATAACAATCAAAAACTTCTGAAATCTCTGAATTCTGCTTTCTAGATGTATAATCTGTATGTATATGTGTATAATTTTGACTTTTTTTGAAAGGAATAAGGAAGCATAAGCTCATTGTGGACTATATAGTACCTATACAATGATTAAATAATTATTTAGTTTTCTATTGCAAACAGAGAAAGGCAGATTCCTACAGAGAATAATTCAGACATGAGAAATTGTGTACGATGATCAAGTTCTGTGTTGTTATGGAATCGCCAGAAACACTTATCTCTACTTTAGCTTTAAACAAAGACAATTCAGATGAAAAATAATAAATTAAAAATGGGCAGGATGAATTTTACACTGCTGATTAACAATGATAAAGTAAGCACCAAATTTTTATATATAAAATGCTTAATTAAAAAAAAGCATAACAAAGCTGTAAAACGTAAATGTTACTGGACTGAGTTTGTATCACTAGCAAATTTTTCACTCAATATTTTACTGTAGATCTAATGCTGTTCTTGAATTTTGGGAGTCTATATGTCTTTTTCCATGCAAGAAACTAACATTCACCTGAAAAAAATTATTGCATTAATTGTTTTTTCAGTTCCAAGGACACTTAAAAATAATTATATAAAGTTAATTTAACCCTGATTTCTCAGGCACCTCTGTCCCCAGGAAAATATTATACATATATTTAAACCTTACCTACTGCTAAAATTATTAAAAGGTCTAAATGTAATATGATCACAATTATGAAGCAAAGAATTTTATCCAACTTTTATGAGTTTCCTAAATAATCTATTTTTTTTATACTTGCCAGCACTGCAAACCTCTCTAATATATTACTTACAAGTATGTTACATTTGAAATTAAGTATTTTGTGAAACAGAAAACGTTTATCAGATTTCCAGAAAGAAAAAAACCTCAATCAACCAACCAAAAAAAACCCCAAAAAACTGAAAACAAGAATAAAATCCTTCATATGTGAATCCTTTTTATGAAAAAATGATTCTTTTCAAAATAATAAAATAAGGTACTTTTACCACACAGTCTCAAAAAGTTAAAAGGATCTCATGAATTTTCTAAACATTGTCTTGTAAACCTGTCCATTTTTATATGCCATTTTTTAACACCCTTTTAAAAACATAATACAGTTCATTGACTTGCTTGATTAATAAGTGTTTTTAAAGTTATATGACTCTACCCTTTTTCTTTTAAAATATAACTATTTTAAAAATGCTTCTATACAATGATATTTGATTATAATTTTTAGGAGTCATTGCTCACACATCATAAAAAAAGGCATTTATTATAACAAAAATATTCAAGACAGATTTTTCATGGTGCTGCATGTTGGGAAGATAAGAGGAAAGATGTTTAAGACAAAAGATGTTCCAACTGGAAAAGCTTTTACAACCAGTCTGTTTCCATGAAACTCACAGTTCTATTGTTCATCATCACTGGAACTCACATCCTGCAATCAGATTTATCATAATTGTCAACAGATTTCTTACAGGACAATCAAATGGCACATACATAAAAACAAGGAGATGCAAAACAAGGATCCACCTTTGGTTTGCTTTCACACATAATCAAACTAAGAAGTAATTTAATCTATTTCTCCAGTTGAGATCAGGCTTAATGTCAATAAACCTAAAGGGAAATTCATGCTATTTTTTTTATCTTCTATAGAAAAATACACTATTGAATGTTATTTTCCAAGGAATTTATAGTTGTTTATTTTGCATTTTCCTAGCATCTATCTTAACTACAATGGGTTCCCTCTGAATAATACATGCTGTTCTAATATATTACACTCATTCAATAAAGATTAACAGAAAAGACAACTTTGAAGTTCCTTTTCCTCCCTGGGCATCAACTAATATGTTAACACTGGCTACACAGGAAAGCATTTAAAGTAGAACTTGAAAACTGCTTCCCAGATAAAGGCTTTTCTGCCCACTTATTATTAATTTGCATCATATTAAATGGAAAATCTCATTTTGAAGTACTACCAGTTTATAAATTTTAGAAGATTTGAACTTGTGCAGCATTGGAATGATTTTCTACACTAGGACCACATGCTGCAAACCAAAAACTCTGGAATACATCTTCAAATAAACTACTGGAGTTATTTTGTTATGTTTTAAAGAAGATAACTTTAAACCTTGTTCAATCATCATCAGAATAGCTACAAGCTTCATAAAGTGAAAAAGTATTCTACTTCTGATTGCTATAATAATAAAGTTCCAAGAGAAAGATATACAAATGTTGGTGTTAACATAGAAAGGTTTCTTCCTGCCACTTTTATAACAACTTGGGAAGATAATTTATTTTACTGAGCATAACTGTAAGATGAAAATAATCTTAAAATAAATTTAATATCATCTGTGTCTAAAGGATAAGAAGAAGAGTTAGTAAATCCTGCACTATAATTCTCCCCCTCTTTATGTCATGATTGTTAACAAAATCTGAGAATTTTGTGTACAACTGAGTACAACAAAAGTTGTTGCCAACTCTTATTATTAGCTGCAAAAACTCCTAACCAAGAATGATGCTTTGACAGCATTTTGGAAAATTCCTTTCCTTGTTTTAAGCAGCAAGTAAGTTTTAATTGATGTAGATATAAAGGGCCTGCCTCCATCCAAAACCAAAGAGTCCTTACATTACTATATACACCTCTGTTAAAGCAGAGAAATATTATGATATTGTTATATCTCTTTTAGGAAGTGCAGCTTAAAACTTCTTACTATACATTGGGCAAAGAATTGAGTAGCAAAGTTTAATCATGCTTTGAAGCACTAAATATAGTTCAGGAAAATAAAAGTGGAAAAAAAGATTGCACCTTGCTCTGAAAATCTTGTCAGACAAAATTATGTGAGTGGGAGAAATGTAAAGCATGTATATTTTAGATCACTGTGTATTCATATAGCATAAAAAATTGTTCTCTAATATGCATTTGATGACTTGACAAAATATATTTATATATATATGTGTGTGTGTGTGTATTCATACACACGAAACATCACATGAAAATTAAGAATAAAATTGACTTGGTAGAGGAGTTTAGCAGTTTCCTATAATGGTGCCTTTGATAGTGACATCTTTATGCTTCAAATTATACCTTTGTGGGGTTGTTGGGATTACTTGAGATTTTTGGTGCTTGTTTTGTTGTTTTTTTTTTTTTATGGAGGAGAAGAGTGAACCTAAATAATTATTTGAAATTACCTATGGAAACATTTCAGTTTGTGTGTTGTTTCTACACTTGCATAGTTGGAAACAATGAAACTCAGTGTCCTGGTAAAGTATACTCACTGAAAGAACAGTGCATACCACCAGTGATCTGTTCCAAAATTTGGAATAGTCAAGTTTAAAAAGTGACTTGGGAGAAAGACAAGAGAAATGCAGAGTATGATCAGTTACTCAATCAGTAACATGACATAACATGCAAGCAAACTCAAGTATGCAGTGAAAAATCTAATTTTCCATTCAGTAACCAAAATAAAAGTGTTTGCTGAAAAAGTAATTAGGTAGAAAGATAAGACACGCATATATCATTCTGAAAAAAAAGTATATGCTAGATATATCATGTGGAAGTTTCCCATAAAGCTTAGCATGTAAATTTAGTTGGCTTTTTGATGCCAAGGGCAATGAGACCTTCAATGATCTGCTGAGTGTGGGTCATCTAAGTTAGAGCTGCCTGGAGTCACACTGAAATAATTTTCTTCCAGGATAAAAATCAGAAAAAATAAACCAAAACAAAACCCCAAACCAAAAACCAAACAGATTCCCATCCCTGTATTCATATCTGAAAAGTTTTGTAAAACTCTTAGAACAGAGGTTACAGTAGTACAAGCATGTTTGCATAAAATAAATTTCTCTTCATTTTATCACAAACTATAGTGAAAATAAGAAAAAACCCCAAACCCAACAGCAGTATGTAACCTGGAAACACCATGCAATCAATTAACTTGTTTATTAATCACTAGTTCAGAAAATCACATTAATAGTATAGAGTAAAGAATAGGTCATTTCAATAACTGGAGAAAAAAGCACGAGAAAAAAAATCTATCTTCATGTTTCTCTTCAAAAGAAAATAAAAATTGGCTGCATTTACTGATTATATGAAATCTTGAATGTCATTTAGCCTCACAACAAGAGCTTAGTCAACACCTGGCATAATATTTTACCTTAGAAATTTAGTCTTGACTGACTCAGTATAGGCATGAAGCCAAGAGAAGTGGTGAATCACTCTGCATGTCATCCATCAGATATTGTTACATCAAAAGTTGGGGAAAGAGAGAAGCTGTTTAAAGCCACCTAAAAGTAATGGAACTAAATTGAAATTTCCATTGTTTGCACAGTCATTTTTTGACTAAAATTTAAGTTTTATACATACATACAAATAGCTAATGAAATATGTTAAATAAGTTAATATTCAGATGAAAGGTTTCTATTGGAAACAATGGAAATAAATTCTAATCATGGAAAATATTGGCCTACTTTTATCTTCCTTTTATTTTATTTTTTTCCATGAAAATTATACTATCAGGACTACTGTGGAATTTATTCAAGTCTTTTGAAAAACCCACAGTGAATATCCACAACAATAGTCATTTAGAGAGAACAAATACATATGGCTGGACAATTGATGTAATTAAAATAGCAACTGCCTTAAAGGAGATCTAAACATTGTTAGTCATACAACAAAAATCCCAGACAGATTACTAGTATGACTACAAGCTTTTCAAACTTAATTTGGGGCAATTTTTAACTTAGCCCATATGCCTCACCCATGTTATTTCCTTCTGTAATGCAACCAACAGCCAAACCTAAAACAATTACAGAAGAGAAGGTCTTCAGCATACCCAAGGCTTTTTGTTTTCTGTCATAAAAGTTTCAGTTTGAATCTGAGAGCGTCTGAGTAAATTAAAAATACAGCTACATAATTAGAATCTTGTTTATGCCATGAGTAGACATGAACAGTTCAAGTTACAGGTGAAACAGCAGTAGCTTAATAGTCTGTTTCTTCAACATAAGCAAGAACTCTCTATCTGAATTTAAAAAAATAATATATATGTTACAGTGCATCCTAGTTGTCTTGCAATTTTCAGGATTCTTGCCTATTAGACCTTAAATATTTTCCAACAGTCATGTCACATGCTAAATGTATCACTGAGAGCAGAAATTTATAGGACAAAAATCTAGTGAGAATGCAAATACAGAAACTTGCACAAAAACAAATTAAGGAGATTTGGCCAGCTTGAGAACCTAAGAAAGACAAATTTATGTCTGAGACTAATTTCTGTAAATAGAAAACAAGCTGCTAATATGAAATTACCTTGAAACATCATAACTATTTTGTATTTCAGAGCAATAGTAGGATTTATTTTAGACTATACTCCTCATAGTTTCATATAAGGAAAGACTAACAGGTGCTCATAGATTAATATCCACAAAAATTGGGTGTAGATAACTAATTTGTATTCCACAGTGAACAGTAGCTGCCCTTTCAAAAAGCACTGTAAGCAATTTGTGCATCATTGTGGTCATATCCTTAATACTGGGAGATACTAAAGGGACCTCCAGCACCTTTGCTGTCATCTCCTCCATGCTGATAGTTCTGTTCTTTAAGTATCATAACCACCAATGCAATGGTCCTGCCATGGGCAGTTTCATGTAAGCATTTTCTTTTAATGATATGATAAAGGTAATTAAGTAAAGAGTTAATTTGTTAAACTTTTGCCATGGAAATATTATTCCACAAAATGATAAAAAATATTAAGAGTGTATTTTTGATTGGATTTTTAGCTAGGATGAATGTAAGTCATTGTTTTTCAAACTCTGACAGTTGAACTTTCAATTTAAATAACATAGAGACACATATTTTGAAGTATAACTTGAATTACGTATGTGCATATGTATCTACACTGAGAAAAATTTCAAAAATCAGCATGTACTAGGATTCATTGCCCTAAATTACTTCTGACACCAAAATAGGATAGCTTTTGTTAAATGTTGTCATCTAAAATCAGAGCACTGCATATGCTGTTTGAGCTGACTACAAAGATTTTAAACACTAAGAGTGACTGGAAGGTTTCTCTACTATTCTTTAAGTATATTAACTCTTTTCAGACATTTTCATAGAAAAGAATCCCTAATTTTCTACTCAAAGAGCCTGACTGACTAAAAACGTTCAAATTTGCTGTTTGAAGGGAAATGTAAATCTTTTAAACATATGAAACCCGTGCTCACCCTTCCTGTGACACACATAAAAGACGAGCTAAAATTGATAAAGTAAAAAAGAAAATTAAAAGTAGATTATGCAGTAGAACTGTATTTCACTTCCTACTTTGAAATAAGAGGTGCTTTATAGAGATATCCTCAAAGAATCCAGGAAAATCGAATTCCTTTCCATTTCAGATGTAATCAATAATTTTCAACACAGGGCTTTCAATACCTTCTGAAATACTTTTGTACATTATCCATTTCATTGGAGCATAATCTCATAAATTATTCTTTTATGAGCAGTCCTTCAGTATGTGACAGAATTAAAAAAAAATTAAGTGTTTCATAGAATCTTAGAATGGCTTAGGTTGAAAGGAGCCTTGAAAAGCAGCTCCAGCACCTCTGCCATGGGCAAGGGCACCTTTCACTAGACCCAGCTGCTCAGAGCTCCAGCCTGGCTTTGAATACTTCCAGGGATGGGGCATCCACAAATTATCTGGGCAAACTGTTCTAGTGCCTCACCACCCTTGCGAAAAACAGGCTTTTTCTAATTTTTTTTTATTATTTTAATTACTCTTTCAATTTAAAATCATTATCCTTTGTCCTGTCACTACATGCCCTGTTTCTTTTACAAGAAAACTCCTATGCCTTTAAAAGTGCTAGAATTCTGTCAGTCTTGGTTGTCCAGAACTGGTTTTTAGTATGCATTTTTATGGATTTAGAAGCACATCTGAGCTATATTTTAAGAAACATAAAACTCCAAGTTATCCTAACATTTATTTTTTATGAACACAACATACTGAGTTATTGAAGCTTCTCATTTGAGAAACTTAAAAAAAAAATTCACGCTTTTTATGTGGAATTTTTCTATTCTTTCAACACCCTCATCAAATCTTGCATAATAAAATTATGAGCTTCTGAATGTGCATCTCAGAAACCAGGACTCCCACCACCTATGCAAGAAACCTATCTCACAGAATTGCATTTCTTTTGTGTATTATTTCCTCCAAGTTAATGAATTTTGTATAACTTTGTGTCACATATCCAGGTGCAGAAAGATACATCACCCAACCCTCCTGCCTCCCATAAAAGAAGAAAGAAAGCTTGAGGAACCTTCAAATGGAGTTTCTCTGTTCCCTGTGTAAATACTCTAATAATCACTCAGTAAAAATATATTATTATAGTAATATAAAATATGGTCTTGGCTACCATTCTCTGCCTGTGATTTTTAGATAATCTATTCTTATTAATAAAAACCCACCAAAACCAAACAAAACCCAAAACCAAACACCAAAACCCACCAAAAATGTACTTACTTGAAAGACAAAACTCAATGCCCTTGTCATCCACTTTACTTTATTACTGTAACCTTAAAATCTGAGGCACTGTAGATGTTCCCAGAGTTTTACATTGATTAAATCTGGAGAACCCCCTTATCTCATGTATGGTGTTTTGGGGTTTCTTTGGTTGGGTTTTTTGTTGCTGTTTTAGTTGTGTTTCTCTTGTTTGTTTATTTTTGTTTGTCTTCCAGTTAATTTATTTGTTTAGGACTACTTTCACAAAACAAAAAGCTCTGAGTTTGGAAGTCTACTCTTGATGGTTGCCTGAAGAGAAAAATATACAAGTAGCTCTTGTTCCGGAGTCTCCTATAAATTTTAGCTCCCATGTCACTGGCCTAGTTTGTGCTACTTCTTTTAATTGTCTTTTTAAATATTTTTATTCAAGTATTCCCCATACCAAGTTTATTACAAGTTATTAATAATACTATTTTCAGAAAGAGGTGGCTGAGTGTGGTACTGTTCCCACTTACATGCCTTAAATATAACCATTATTTTGATACCAAACTTGCATGATTTTTAGAGGTCTTCTTTTGCTGCTGACTAAAGTGTGAAATGCCAGTATTCCCACCTTATTCAGTAAGGAAGGAAACACAAAACTGCAAGCCAGCAAAATTCTTATCCTACTTGTAGATGCTAGAGCCCTCCAGGGAGTTTCAGGTTAATTACTGATGACTCACTGGGACAGCTGTGCCTGATTACACTCAATATTTGGTTATAAACAAGTAAGAAGAACAATATTCTACTGCAAGTCCAGTGAATAAATTACAAAAGCTGGTATTGAAACCAAGGGAAAAGAACAAAAAGAATGCTGGCTCTACTTACATTTTAAGGTTGAATCTTGCTTCCTCACAGCATAGGTGGGGAAGGCTCAGCCCAGCCTGTTATTGTTGATTCTGTGGTCAGGTGAATGTTTACAGCTGGGTAAACAACCCAACTCAAACTCTTTCATGGGCAGAAGCCAGGTGCAATTATTATCTTTCAGTAAAGTCATGTGCTTTTCTGAGTCAGTAAACCTGCTTAGTTCTGCTAATAATCCTCTTAAATTGCTTGATTTCAGAAACTAGCAACCACAACACCATCCTTTTCCTTCAACCATTTCTAGACCAAAGTAGGATTATTTACTTATGCATGTAGTAATCTCAGCTGGTGATTGCTGTTGTCTAACAGTTCATATTGTAAAAAATACATTTGTAATTTGTTAATTTACTTAATATGAAAACTCTTTCTACTAAGTACATTTTCTCTCTATAAATATAAATCTAAATACACACACCTACATTTACATGTTACACATGGACTCTTCCATGTAAACAACTAAGCTAAGAAATTGCACACATAACTCTTCATCTGCAATCTTCTGAGCCATTTTCCAAGATTGAATTTTGATATTAGCTGTCAAAAGAAAAACACAGTGGGAGAAAAAAGGCTGGCTTGATCTCACATGTCATAGATGCAGGGAAAGATCATTGGTTTGGTGTTTGCTGATCCAGGAAGGCTTAAACAGCAAAACATTTTTTACTTAGGAATTTGGATCATCTCATCACTCTGGGATGGAAAAAAACCTAAAGACATAAAGAAAAAAGGAGTGAACTTACTGATATTTTTCATCTGCAAACTTGTAGCTCCTGTCTATCTTACAAGAGAGCTGTAGAAATTGGCGTTCCTTTTATGGTAATGGCTTTAAATTGGAACTCAATAAATTTACAATGTGAAATATACAACAGAGTTTATGAGAGAATGGGACTCCTGAGTGGGAGACCTCTTCCAGTCCCTACAGCATCCATTTTATGAAAAAATAAATATAAAATATAATATTTTTTAAAAGAGTATTTGCATCTAAAGTACTTTTTTTTTCGGTTGTAGTTTCCTTCAGTAAAGCTATACAGCATAAGATAAATGTTTCCTAATTTTTGAGAATGTTCTTATTTCAACATGATTTTAAACATGCATTATATTGAAAATAAACAGTAGTCACATTAGAGTAAGTTTCATTGTTGCATGACAAATTTAAAAAAATCTGAGCTTTAGAAATGTATTCTGAACCAGACTTCCTTAACAAAGAGATCTGGAAACATACTATCAATATAAAAGAAAAGCCCAGAATATCAATTTAGAGTTTAGATCTGGTTGTCTTTCTTCTTTTTTCCTTCTTTTTCCCCTTACACATAACAGTCAATTGTGTTACATTAAATTTCTTGTAATTAAAATAGAATAGTTGTAGTAGGAAGGGATAGACCTACAATTATCATCTAGTTTAACTAAAAATTAAACCATTTTGCTAAGGGCATTGTCCAAACACCTCTTTAACACTTACAGGCCTGGGCATCCATCACCTCTCTAGGAAGCCTGATCCACCCAGTGTTTGACTACACACTCAGTAAAGAAATGCTTCCTAATGCCTAAACCTGCCCTGGCATAGCTTTGAAACATGTTCATGCATCCTTGCCACTGGATCCCAGCAAGATGAGCTCAACATCCCCTTTTCCACCTCCCCTCCACAGGAAGCTGCAGAGAGAAACAGGTTCACCTCTCAGCCTCTTTTTCTCCCAAAAATAGACATTAGGGCATGACCCAACAAAGAAAAGAATCAGGTGATCGACTAGATCTTATGTAAATAGTATCTTTGCATGGTAGATTTAGTTAGGACAGGTAAAAAGGAAAAGCTATGATCTCTATGTTAGTTTTGCTCTGAGGTTTTAATTTTCAGTTCTCCAAACAAATAGGTAAAAAAACCCCTATAAATTATTTTTTATAGATGTCTTGATTTGATATTAGTGGTTTGCATGACATTTTACTATGAGTCAGGAAACCACCATGCAGTGATATAAATATTTCTCCTGTAGCATATCCTGCTGTTTTATTTCTGTACCCCTGCAAGGCTAATAAGCTCCATGATTTATTATCATCATGAGGTGAGGGTAACACTCACAAGAGACCAAAGCATTTTGCTATTTATTATACTCAAAGCCAAATCATTTCCTTCACTATTAGCATAATCAACTATTGACTACAAAAAACTTTATAGAACAAGGAAAAAAAATGCTACAAAGCTACCAGATGTAACTAGAAATTGAGAAAAAAAAAACAAAACACAAAACAGTGTTTTCCAGAGAAGAAAGATGCATTACACATAATGGGATTTACCCTTCATTTTTTAATATATCATTAAAAAAAGAAAAAATAATTAAAAGCAATTATGCAATGTAAAGTTAACTCCAATGAGTATGCCATATCTCAAAAGAGTAATCCACATTATTAGAAAACCCTATGAGGGGGAAAAAAAGGAAAAAATTGAAAAGTCTTAAGTCCTCAAAAGTATGCATATTCAAGCAAGCTATTAAAGAAAAAATATGCTGTATGCTATTATTGCCTGAAATATGAAGGAGGAATAATTTTTTTCATACGTAGAATTCAATTCTGGAGAATAGAATTATTTCAGTCATCTTTGACTAAAACAAAATTTCTGTAATTCTTTCTTAAAAAATCAAAACATCCTCCCCTGCTGCCCCCAAAACCCACCATACCCCTCAAACTCCCCCTCCCTGCACAAAAACCCAAAAGAAATACCCCAAAACTTTAGGATGACAATATCTTCTATTAGTTCAGGTTTCTTGTAAGGAATTTTTTTTTGTTATTGTTTCCTGTTTTGTTTTTTGTTTGTTTGGGTTTTGTTTGGTTGGTTCATTTTTGGTTTTTGTTTTTAGCTTCGTCTGCAGAAGGATTAAAAGCTAGCACCTTGTGCATAAGAAAATCTTGTAAAGTAGCATTTTATATACACAAAAATGTGGAAATGTAACTGAGATTTCATCTTCATGAAGACAGTTGTCATTCTGTCACCAGGGCTCTGATAAGCACTTCCATAAATAATTATATAATGGTAGGTTCATGGTAAAGACACACTGGGATGATCTTCTGGAAATAGAGCACTATCTATCACTCAAGGAAAACAGGTTTATTCTGATTTAGGAGAAAAATGGAATAGAAAAACTTTGCAGTGTATATGAAAGTATTTATGTCCTTGAAATAATTTAAGTCCATTTTCTTTTTAAAAACTGCATTAAGGAAATATTTAATGCATTTTTTCTACTTTAGATTACCATTATTCTTATATAGCTGAACTTAACCTTTGAAAATATGTTAAAAAAATAAAATTAAATGCTAGATTTATAAGAAGTTAAGTATAAATCTAGCATAAATCTAAAATGCCCTTTTCATTCTCTCTAGCTTAAGAATCTCATTTATTATAATTAATGTTGGAATGTTACTTTTGTTGAAGTCATTCTCACATTAGTGGTTATACTCTTGTCACATAATCATCTGCTACAAGTTTTTTATTTCTTACAACAAATACACAAATTTAAGTGCTACAGCTATGTTGGCTAATATATTTCTGGAAGGTGTGCAGAAGGCATAGTATCTTTGAACTTATTAAAAAACCCAAACTGAAAGCTAAGTCTGTTTTTCTGAAGAACAAAGAGGCATCTTCACTAGTGCACATCATAAATAAAGGCACTGCTTCTTGCATTGAACTCCAACATTATCAATGAATAGTCCACCACTTCATTAGAAAGCTTAAAAAATATTTTTTAATATCTAGAGGGATGGTTTAACATTGTCTTAATTGCAATTTTAGCTGTTTATTCATGTGTAAGAAAAGGGTAATTATTCCTTAAGCATATTACAACATTCAGCAAAATAGCCTTCACTATATTGCTAGCAATAGTACTCCTACTAAAGGCAAGGCTCAACAGGTTGTTTTTACCCAAGCACATAAATTACAAACATTTCTCCAAGATCTGGAGACTACTCTATTGAAAATTTCAGTCAAGAAAGGAAAGGACTTTCAGAAATGTTGCTGGAGTAGTGGAAGCTTTGCAAACTTCTTCCCTCCTGCTCCAGATGTTAGATGTACTTGTTAACAACAAATAACTTCTTGGTGGGAGCTGGAAAGATCAGCAAGACTTGGAAAGGGTCAGGACAATTCTGTTGGAATTAAGCATTGCCAATTGCTTTTATAAATCAACAGGATATTCATGAGAAGCTTAGCTTATTTAATACAGTTCTCTCAACTCTGAGGAAAAATATTTATTTAGTAAAATGAATGTATTGGTTCATATCAAACCTCTATAGCCCCCTTTTCTTCACTTTTAATATTTTTCTCCCTTTGTTGACAAATTATGTGCTTGCAAATCACCATGAATATAGAGAAATTTTTCAGAAGATGAGAATAGTTGGTGCAAAGGTTGAACTTAATCAAACTAAAACTTGGAAGTAATTTGAAATTAGCAATTATCAGCAACTTCCCCTTTAGGAAGCTCACTGATCTTTACAAAGAACTTCCTGTTCATTTTATGAAATATATTTTGCATGTTTCATAAAGATTTTTTTTTCATTTTTTCATAGTGGTTGTGGCAGAGCTGAAAGCAGAACCTAGACTCTCCAGCTGCCAATATCTATTCCCAAGCATGCTGTGAAATGAATTCTTAAGCTGGACTCAAGAGTGGAAACAGCTTATTTCTTGCTGATGCAGCACAATGCAACTGCTTCCCCAGCAAAGATTTCTATTTGGCTGCCTGAGTTGCTGATTAGTCACTGATATTTGAACATAGGTGCCGTTTTATTTACTTATAAATAGTTGGCCAACTTTTTATATTTTTAAACCTATTCTTTCAACCTAATATTTTAGAATCATTTCTGATTTTATTTTCTCATTCACCCAATGAAGGGTCTTTGCAAGACAGATCTGCTAAACTGATAAAAATAACACTCTCTAGTTAGCTACAGTAGTAAATGCAAACATTTCAAAGGCTGTTTGAGTTTAGATTTCAGAGAGTAAGAAATACACTAAAACTTTCAGGAAAGCTCTTACCTACTAGAAAATTGAGGACAATATAAACAAATAGTTCTCTATGTGCTTTACTTGAAAATAATTTTCTAACTATCTTAGGAATCAGAGGCTTGAAAGACACATAAATTTGTATATTTTGGTAGATGTTTCATGTCACAAAACATCACAACTCTCACTAAGGTCAGCAGCATTCAATATAATGCTGAAAGAGAAAATGTCACATTATTCGGTAACTGACTATATACAAAAATAAGACTGAATTTAAAAATACATGGACCCTTTTCAGTAGAAATATGGCATTATTTTATAGTAAAATAATATAACTATAATTATCTTTATTATTCAACTTTCTACATATTTTTCTTCTCTGTTTCCCAGGGGAGGGTCTTGTTGCACACACAGAAATGCCAGCTTGCCCAACTTTATTATTTTTCTAAAGTCACATCTATGGAAGTTATGAAAAAGTTATACACAAAGATCCAGCACTCAGGGGCTATGAATGAAGCACAGAAATAGGGAATAGAGATATGAAAATATGTGAAGTTAAATAAAAACTATCAGAAATTTGATATGTTTATATTTTTCTTTGAGGTCAATCTAGTGTCTCTTTTTCTCATGTGGACTTTAAATAAATTCTGACAGTAATATTCTATTATATATGTGAGCATCTTGAGACTTGTAGGATTTAGACAATGTTTTGAAGCATTCAGTGTTTGATCCAAAGTGTCTGTAATCCAATAAGAATAAAATGTAACAGGTTTAGGTATTTGCTACAATTCTACATCCCTACTGATAGCATTAGTTACAATCTTGTCATTTGAAACTCACAAATAATGGTTTGTCTAGTTCAACAGATACTACTTGCAGTTTTTTCATGATATCTTAGTATAAAACACCAGTTAAGTGAAAAGCATTTGCAAAATATAGGGCCTTAAGGATGGAAATATATGTAGCTTTTTATAATGGCTGTAAATCCCTTCTTTACACAGTTATAGTAATGTGAATGAAGTTTTAATCTATTTTGTTATAGCTGTATCTCAGAAATACTGTATGCTCAAATATTTTATCCCTTTTGTGGAGAGTAGTTCCCCCGCAAAAAGAAGCAGCCATTGCAGCATCATGCTAAAGAAATTTTAGTCCTGTGTCAGATATGGAAAGGCAAGAATAACTCCAATTTCAACGGTCTAAATTAGTTTATTATTTAATTGTTGCAAATTGATAATCCCTTTGCAATTACTAGTAAAAAAGGCTATGCAAGAAAGTCCCATAATGCACAATGTCCTCTCAGTGCTCAAGACATTTTGAAATTTTGACACCAAATTATGAGGCATAACACAGAGACTCTGCTCTCCAAGGCTTTGTCTGTGAACATAGGAAAAAACCCCAACATTTTAAAAGGAACTTTAAATGGAATTTCTTCATGTACAATTGCTCTTTCAAGACCTGTTTGGAAACTGTATGGTATACACTTATGTGAATATATATGTGAATTTCTACAACTGGAAATTATGGGGTTATTGTTTGAAGAGGTAATCAAGGCATTCTGAAATTCACTTAATGAGAGAGTTTCAAGAAATATTTGTGAGAGAAAATAGTGAATCAATATGGTAAAATTAAAAAAAAAAATAAAAACAACTTTTTTTTGGCAGGAGATCAGAACTAGTTGAAAATCTAGAGAGTAGGGAATTTTTTTTTTTCATCTCTGTTTTCCACCCTTTCTTGATGAAGAACAATTAAGGTTATTTTCAGCTAATAGAGCACAAGCACTCCTGAGTTCCAATACTGAAAAGTACCATTACTTTCCAGGAGACAACAGTAAGCATTTCCCATTTTAGTATTACTACAACACCTCTTTACATTGAGGTGATCTGAACTTGTTCATGTAAGAACATTTAAAATTAGATTAATATAATCGCTAAGAAGTATAGGAATGAATTCTGCTTTGAAGCTTAGGCCACGACCAGTGTCCTTCGCTACAATAATGTGTGCAACTATCTCAATCCACTGCTGAAGTTCAGCCCTATGTGGATTTCCTCTTTCCACATAAACCTAATGCTGATAGGAAGTGCCAGGTTGTGAGTAGACAGAACACTGCCCATGATACAAAGTCAGACCAAAAAGTAGCACTTGGCAGCCATTGCTATTCAAAGACTAATGGACCTTGTATCAGATCCTTTTCCCTTAGTTGTTGTCTGCTCTCCTGTTTCCTGAGCTGACAGTCTCAACAGGATGCTAGTTAATGCTTCTGGAGGCACGAGCATCTCTCCAGTAGGCAATACTCTCCAAGTGCTAACTCATTTTATACAAGCCAGTTAACTGTCACCTGAGAGTAATGACTTTCTATCACTCCTGAACTGAACTTGATTCAATTCTTTTACTATTTATCTTCACAGTAATAAACAAATTTGTCTTGTCAGTACAGTTTGTTTGCTTAAGCCTTTCTGAAAAAGAAGCTTCTAAATGTCTGTTACCTGTGGCAGAAAACACAAGAGTACTAGGCAGAGAGGAGAGGTGGTAGAGAGAATATTTAGTTTTAGAAGTTTCCTAAGTTCCTCAATTAACATAACTTGCTTGTAACATTTATCAAGAAACTTCAGGATAACTCCTTTCTTTATGTCTTGGAAAAGTTTTTTCCCCTTAAAATTCATAGCATGAACAACAGCATGTGGGACTCTACCTGCTCAAAGCTAAAGGCAATTGTTTCCTTTTGAAGAGAAAAGCAAAAGAAAAATATTCACTTATCTAAACCTTCGGGGGCATCTTGGGTTTTTCTGCATTTTCCCATTACTATTTGTGAGATTAGATCTGACTGTGTCTCAAGTTTCCATATCTATGCTCCTGGCAAGTGAGCTATGCCTCTAAGCAACATCCTTTGTTAGAAACAGTGCACTGTGGCAGTATAGAGTCTGTCCTCTGTACTGTCACTTATAAAATCTAGGATGTATTTGACTCTCTCTTTGACTCACAACTATTTTGTTTCACCATTCTCTGTGAGCCAGCTTCTTATGCCACTGTTATTTCCCAAAGTTTAATTCTGCAGATATGACCATTTCCAGTGTAGGAGGAAACAATGAGTGGGAAAAGTCAATTCTATTGTTGCCTCTTGCACACTGCTGTTGAGCTCCTCATATTAAATAAATAGACAGAAAGAAATTTTGGTGTAACTTAAATTTGATTTTTTCCTATCACCCTTTACCCTTCATGCTTGGTGTCATCCAAGTAGAGAACTATGGCAGAATATATTATTTTAGAATTTCTTCCAAGAAAAGAAAAAGATAATATAGTGTCAAAATTATTAAATCCTGTTTTTCTTACAGATTTTCTCAGGCCAATCTTAATTGCTGAAATATGAGAGGGCTATCTGGAGCATGCTAAGAGCAGAACCAAAGCCCATGCTGCTTCTCTCCTTTGCCTCTTCTCTGTACTTCTGTACAACACCATGTTGGAAAGAGGGCTACAGGAAGGATGTGAGTCATCCAGGCAGACTCCATGACTCTTGAGTCATACTGTGCAGGTTCCTTGCATATTGTCAAATAGAACAGTCATCATTTTTTTAGTTCTCCAGGACTGTTTCAATTTCTTCTTGCATGCTTTATATGCCATTACAAAATTTCTTTCATCATGCTGAAAGATGATGAAGCTACAGCAAGTTACAAGCTTTCAATAAGAATGAAAACTTCCTGTACGTATAATTAAGCAGGTCTCATTTTAACTACCTTTGCCACCCCTTTTTTTAACCAAAAATAATTTAACTGAACAATGCAACTGCATTAAATACAATATATTAATCATGTTTTTGAGTCATTGAATGAGACCTCTTCAAACACAACTAAAATACTTAGATTTCTTATATTTTAAAAATCAGCATACATGATAATGTTACTCATGGTTGCTCCTCTTTTGTCCATGTAACCCCCTTAGCCCTAGAAATCACCAAAACCTAGAAAACAAAGTTAGCTATTTTATTACTCTTTCACACACTTGAATAATGTCTGTGTAGGAGATAGCTAGAACAAGCACATATCCAGAGCTGTCAATTCTACTGATATATTAAAATAATCCCCATATTATTATTGCAATACATATCAGAATATGAAAAGAATGTTGGCATAAATTTTTATATTCAATAGCAGGGAATGATGGCCATTGTTAATAGAATAAAACATTGAGAAATATTAATAAAATAACATACCAGGCATAGATAAGTTTATCTCTCAAATACTTTGTTTAAAAAATAATAGGTTTCTATTCTCCACTCAGAGAAGTTTCTGTTATTGACTAACAACAGGAGAAAGTAAAATTACATCTCTCTTTGCCTTCTTTTCATAATGAAAGTTTGCAATGTCATATTCAACTGATAGTGTTACTTTAATATTTCATGATGATGTGAATATCATTGCCCTGCCCCAAAAAAGGACAGATTCTCCTCTTCAAAAAATATGAATTAATGTAAGCAGGACAATTACATAAGAAAACCACTGGCTGTGCACCTGAAATACTTTAAAGACAGTAGGACAGCAGGGCACAAACATCACACACTTTTTGAATTAAGGAGATTTAATTTGAAAACCTTTTCCCAGAATCCTCTCTATGGACTGCACTGCTCTTTATAGCACTAGTGCAATTTCAGAAAAAGACAGAAAAATCCTTGGATCAAGAAAGTAAATCTGCCATAAAATCATACGTGGGGAGAAAACTAACCCTTTGGTGGAAGATAGTCTTGTTTGCATGCAATTTTAGATATGATACACTTTGATTTTTCTTCCCTTTGTGATGAAATAATGCAGATTGCTTAGGAAAAGAACAAGTGCCCCTGCAGGGATCTTCAGGGTTGATTTGTTTATTAGATATAACTAATAAACAGGTTAAAGCAAGCAAGTTGGGGAAGCTTGTATGGGCACACTTGATAGCAAGAAAGTACACAATAATCAGTATAAATTATCAATACTGTTCTTCCTTCACTGCCTTTACATATTACTTTTTTCTATTATCCAAACAGAAGTTTACCCTTATGTCTAAATTTCTTATTTTACATGTTAGAAAAAAGTACAGATTTGAATAATCCATCAAACCAATTTTTTTATTTATTTAGTAAGACATGCTTTTGTCCTTTCTTAAAAGCTGCATAATGGACAGCTTCTTTCAAATGAACAGCAATTAATCTACAATAAAAATTTGCAACTAATATTAATAGAATTTATTACTCCAGTCTACAAGAAAAAAAAAGCAACTTATAAAATACTGATTACTAAAATACATTTTCTTATACAATAAATGCTGACTTTTACATTTATTATGTAAGAAATGTATTATGTAAGAAATAAATGTAAATCTGTGCACAAAAATTGTGTTGGAGCATAAAACCTCTGTGTTTTTTGTAGTAAGGGTTTTGTTCTTATTGCTGTTCCTTACCCAAAAAAAGTAAAGAAGCCCTGAAATATTAAGTTACTGTACTAATATTTTTAAGAAGCAATTTCTTAAAAATTCTAATGTATGCCTTGTTCTAGCATATGCCATGATTTTTTTTTTACTTATTCAAGACATGTGAGTTGGCATTCACATCAAATGCTGTGTTGCTGTTGAGGCAAAAAAGGCAATATAGGTGATGCTGTAGCAATATTCAGAAATACTTAAATGTCTGAATTCATGTTATGCTTGCACTTAAATCCTCTTGTGATCATAGAAATTGTTCCATTTCTCTAAAAATAATTTATAAAATATAAATATAAAATAGAATTTTCAGAACTACAGATGACACGTCATATGGAAGCTTCTAATTCCTTTAAATACCTTTGTGTAGATTTTGGCACACTAAACTTACATTTATGTTTGCTAAAATACATAAGGGATACACTTCCCTTCAAATTTTAGGATTTAAACCTTTTGAAATAATAACTGAATACAGGACTTCTTATACAACAGCAAATTTTAGTATGGGTACAAATAAACATATTCTCTGTAAAAAATTCCTATGTACTGTTCTTTTACAGACTAGGAAGTTTATTTTTTCTTTGTCCAATCCAAGAATAATGGCACACACAATCACTTCCAAAACCCTCATTGGGAAAAAGAGATATTAATAGTTGCATGCAATGGAAACTGGACAAATTTGAATATGTAAATCCATAAAGATTACTAAACGCACATTATGTGGCTCAGGGAATCAGAATTCCCAACTGTTGATGTATAGAAGACTACTTGGAAAACAAATCAGTTTATTTGTCCTGCTATACTGTTTCCTGAGCACTTTATTTTGGCCACCAGATGATCTTTGGTCTGACCCTATACATTACCTAGATCTCCCACAAATAAAGGAAAAAGTATTTTTCACTGAAATTAAGATTAAATACTGAAGGGGTAGAAAGATCTAATGTTGTCCAGAAAATGAAAGAATCTATGATTAAGTAAAACTAACTGGGAAATACAGTATGTTGAAAGGACTCATCGGAACAGAGGAAAAATAAACTTCCGTTGAAGCTTTGCATTAGATTTTTTTCAGAAAAGAGCCTGCCTTGGATGCAAAGGTTGCTAAATATTCCATTCATAAACCAGATGTCTGTTCTTCCTTGAGTCTAAATTTTGGAATGCATTTTGCCTTCCATCTACATTGAGGACTGCGACAGTATCAAAGGGAGTTCTGCAATCTGCATCAGTGGGAGGCTGCCTGAGCTGGCAGCTGGCACGGAAGACTTGGACAAAAGCCTAACTTCCCTAAGTCAGTTGCAAAACCTTCATCAGACTGGAAGTAAATGTTCAAATTATTACTTTTTGAGGGGTGCACAATGTTTGGATCAATTCACAGCATGACAGTGGACATACTGCTTTACTTTCTGATCATTTAGTTCTTCACTTGTCAGTTTAGTATGTTCATATCCACCTCAGTGAATTGATTTGAAATTCATAGATGAGGCAGGTTATATAACTGCAACTGTCTAGATCTCATGAGTATTTGCAGTGAGAACTGACTCACTGAGATGTGTACAAGTGTGCACACCCACATGCACATACAAACTCTTCCCTCCCTGCTTCATCCTAACTGCAGGTGTGTTTTTTTAAAAATCCAAAGTCTTCCTCCACTTTAAATTATTGTTTAAAAACTGATGGAATGTAAACATGGAGTTCCTTTCTTAAAGAGTAATAAAAGAAATCAAAGTTTTAGTTCATGGCATTTCAAGTTATCTGGTATCAATTGGCGATTTTTTAACAGTGGTGTGAACAGTTATTACTGTGTGTATTTTCTTTTTGAGAGCAGGATACTGAAATCAGGAGTGGAGAAAGAAATCCTACAATATGATTTTTCAGAAAAGAGGCATATGCTATTCACTCTGCAGCACAAAAGGAGCTAGAACAAATACAATGGGAAAGCAAGAGAGAATAGGAAGAGACATACAATTCTAATCAGAAAATCAGAAAAGTGCTGAAAAATTTGTTTTTCTACCAATGTGCGGGGGTGGATTTCCAATACAGAAATATGCATTTTTTCTTTGATTCCAGCAGATCCAAGCATATGTTCTCTGAGCAGTTAAAATCCTGATCAAGCAGAAAACCATTCACAGCAAACTCAGGTACTCTTCATGAAGAGAACAGAGAAGTTGCTGATATTTGAACAGTCAAGGAAAATAGACAAGGTATGAAAAATGCTATTCTGTTGTCTTCAATGAGTGCTATTTCTCATTGTATTTGGTATATATTTGGGGCTTTACTTTGCACAGTGGATTTGAAGTACAATGTAAACATAGAATAGTTGATATATAAAAATATATATCAGCACTAGGAATTTGACACAAAATATATTTCCCTCATTTCCATGACAAGTATATATGCATAACACTTCAAAATACAAGTACTTAAAGTACAGGCACAATATAGTTTTGAAACTTAAAGTATTAATGTGCATATAGATTATCAACCTTGTTCCTCTGTTGAAAAAATTCACAGACATACGGGGTAAGGTGATCTAAAGGACCACAGTAAAAGATTAGAAATGGGAAAAAAATCAAGGAGAAAAGCAGTCAATATTTTTCCCAGACAGGTTCCTTGCCTTACATAAGACTGCACTACTGTATCAGGGATTCCTGCACAGTTTGTCTTCTGTCTTACAAGCTAGGCTTTTTTTTTCCTCTTATAAAATGTCTTTTCACAGATCTTATCAGAATGCTATATTCTCAAAAAAAATTGGTTCAAGATATCATTCATCACTGAATATGCATGTGTTCCATAACATTACCCATGTGTGTTGCTAGTGTTACAGAATCCAAAATTCATCATATGCCTAATTATAGGTTAAGATTCATCAGAAACAAGGGTAAGAATTCTTATGTATTTGTATTATATAATAATTTTTGCAACACTTTCTTGTATTTTGGGTTCATGCATGCAGAGTGATATTTAAGAAAAAGTAGAGGTAGCAGCCATGATAGAATAAAAAGAAACCAATCAAACTAAAAAGGAACTGTTACTGTGTAATCATTACATTGAAAACCTTTACTGCCTCTCAGATGGACTACTTACATCAACAATTTCAGGACACAATTTTAAAACAAAATTATTCTCATGCAATTTTAGGACCTGAATTCAAGAGGAAAGAACATTTGAAAATAATGGGAACTGCAAAAATGCAGTCATTCTCTGAAATAAGTCAATGAGTTTGC
Source organism: Agelaius phoeniceus (assembly GCF_051311805.1). NCBI lineage: Eukaryota > Metazoa > Chordata > Aves > Passeriformes > Icteridae > Agelaius > Agelaius phoeniceus. Next base: position 54,299,652 of record NC_135268.1, read on the forward strand.
CATTATACAATAAGGACAGTTAAATCTTCAAGAACATTAAGCTGTGTTATTTGCACAATGAAAAGGAAAATGGATTCTGTAAACATGAGTTCTCTAAATTAATGTATTCTTTTCCTCACACTTTGGTCCAGAGAACAGATTAGGAATCTATTTCACAAGCAAAAGTGAGAGAATGCTCTTATAGATAAAATTAATTATATGTATTAATTGTCAAAATTCACTTCTCATTTTCATCCTTTTGTACGTTAGGAACCCGTTCTTTATACTGATGGTGGAACTTTGACTCTTGCAGTTTAAATCTGAAATTGTAATTGAAAACAGAGCATATTATCAGACTATGTGAACCAAGGTAATGCACTTCTCTTCCCTGGCTTTTATTTCATGTGTCAGTCAGAGAGTAATTTATCTACTGATTTCTTTGTGGGAGTCAAGTAACTGAATCACAAAAATTCTGAGCTCCTTTTTAAGCTCTTCTCCTTACTTTATCTGTGACTTCAGACATCTCACTTCATCTTTCTTTACTCCATTTCCCCCTGCAAAAATGGAATCTGTAAACCATTCCTTTATTTTCCTTCTTTCACAGAGACAGCTGCTCCTCTCCAACCCTATTTGATATTGAAACATGGGCTAACCTAACATTCTGTGCTGCAGATCAAAGACATGTTCATGTAGAAGTACCTGAGCCAGCTTTAAGGCAGATATCTCAGGTGTGGCATACAGTTTAATTAGGACTGCCTGGAAACAAATCTCGAGGGAAGATCATACAAGCCATAACCTGCAGTGCTGCAGTTTCACCACTGTAGGTCCTCTAGCTAAATTAAACAAAAAATAAAACTGATTAGGCTACTACATGCATAAATAAACTGTAGGTATGCAGAAATCAGGGGGTAGGGAGAAGGAATATAATGAAATATTTCTCAGAGTTGCAAGAAACATGAGAGAGACCTAATAAAACCAGAAGAGAAATGAAACAGAACAATGGAAGCTCCGTTTAAAGATCATATCTGTAATTAATAACATAGAAATTAGTATGAAAAAGATGTCTTGTCCATTCTTCAGATTTTGAGAATACATCTTCAGCTATCCCTACCTTTGCTAGAAGAATATTTATAACCTAGGAAGCTTTATAATTCAGAGGAAAGGTAAACTATAAGGAAACATAACAATTCATAGTATTTGAAAACTAAAATAGAATGCTTCCATGCTCTTCTTCATAATGAAAAGGAATAGACACTAAATAGTTAAATAAGAATTTAAAAAAACCAAACCCCAAACATTTTTCTTAGCCTTCAGAGGATTTCACGGTTGAAATTCTTCAGGCCAGTAACTTGTCTTGTGGTAAATTAGTGGGGTTTTAGTACTCTTACTATTATTATGATTTAGAAAATCACATGCTGACTATTAACTGTTGGGGTCAGGAGGAGAAGTAATTCTGGAAGTTTCTGACACAGAGTTTTTCAAAATTTTCTTCTGAGATGTTGTATTAGGCATGGTCAGAACTAGAAAGCTATGACAAAAGACCAGGAAACTAATTTACCATGGTAATGTATTTGCCCTTGATATACAAATATGAATGTAATGGAAATGTTCTTCAGAAAATTATTGTGCAATTTACATTAAGACAGTGCCATTCTAACAGCAAAATCAGAAAAGGCTGCACATATGAGCAGAATTTCTTTGCAAGGAAAGCTCCAAGGGCAGGGGATAAATTAACTCAGAAGTTACTTTTGGTTCTGCAGATTTTACTAATTAACAAGATCTTTGCATACTAAATTTTCACAGTCAATCTGCTAGCATTTTTTTTTCTTCCTTTTTTTTTTTTTTCTCCCACATCTGACACCACAGCTAATCAGCAGAATAAAACTTCAATCTACATCTGACAGTCATGTAGGGTGGTGGGCAATGTTCACCATATTCTAAGAAAATCAACCCCCTTATCCATTTTTTCCACTTTTGCAGTGTTTTATTCTCAACTAAGAAAATGTAAAGAAACTCTTAACAGCAAACAGAAAGTTGAATTTCTTATATACTCTGCCTGCAAGCTGAACCTTTTAAATTTGTAATAGCTATAAAGATTACTTCTTTTCCTTAGTCATCTAGGCTTGAAAAAAAAAAAAAAGAAGGAAACATATTGGAAGATTTCATGTACTGTGCTGAAGATTATTATTTCAAATTCTAAAATTAAAGGAAATCCAAAGCAATTAGTTATAACTGCATTGTTTCACACCAACTGAAATTAAATGGTAAATATTTGAAGTAAAAATTGATAACCAAGATCATTTCCAAAATGCTGTTTCCATGAAGAATCTTCATAAAAATCCACTATAAATCCTGATTAAAACCTAACCTAGCCAAACATTGCAGATTACCTAGATTCCAATTAAATGTGACAAATGAACGCTTGACAGACTTCAATTTCAATTCTATTTCTGTCAGAATGATCCATTAATATTGAAGACTACATTATCAGAATTTGAACAATTCAATTGTTAAAATACAAGTGGACTTAAGAATCATATGACAGAAAACTCTCACTTAAGTATCGGGTAATACATGTATGAAGGAACAAAAGTACATTCCATCCTGTTCCATCATTATTTATAGATTATTCTTAACATGAATTTCTGGAGGTAGATGACATGCCACTGTTGAAATCTTGTCTTTAAAATGTGACAGCAAAATCCAGAAATCTGTACAGTGTAGTTTTCACCACAATATCACCCAGCTGTTAAAGGTCTCTGTTCAAGGTTTTATAAAGGAGGAAATCCTGATTCTATGCATGTCTTACTATGCAAAATTTTTTTACTGGAGACTTTTTGTTCATTCACCTTGAACTAATGTATTTATTTACCTCTGTGTTTCTATGTATTAATTTTAGAATACTATTTTCAAAACCAAATCCAAGAAATTTATCCTACCAAATATAAAATAAACTATTTTCAAAAAAAGAAGCATGTAAAATATTTTAGTTATTAGAATGCAATTCTAATTTTTGGATCATTATGAAAAATTATTTTGCTTTAACTTATGACATTGCTCAAGCACTTTTTGTTTTCAGTTGCACTTCAGTTAGTGTGATTTTCTTTTTTCATTGTCTACCAAATAGATTAAGAATTATATTAATTTTTGATTCTACAGTTTCTCCAGCATGGATCATGCATATCTTATGTTAAAACAGTTTCTGAATTCAGAATTTCATGTCTACAAATTCTCTGCATTGCTGGATTTCCAAGAGAATTGACAAGTTGTTTAATTTTATCATCCTAACCACAAAATCTCACTACAAAACAGAAAATAAAATAATCAGCCCAATTTAGGTACAAACTCCACAAGCTTTTTTTCTGACATTTTTTCCAGGAATACCATTATCACTTTTTCCCCCTACCACATCCCCAGAAAAATGAAATGTAATCAAATATATTCATATAAACAACCAAGGAAAATATATAAATGCAAACGTATAAACATATATGACCTAATATAACTTTAGATGGATAATACTATCTTCCTTTTTAGTCAATAAATTTTTTTGCTATTGGGATATACAATTCAAGCATATGTAGAATTCTGTAGCCATTCTTCAGCAATGCACACTAGATTTGGAAATATCTTACCATAAAAAATAGCATAGTTTTAATGGGTTGACATGTCTATCTCAGATAAGACAAAACCCCAACAATTATTCAGTATTGAAATCTCTGAAAAACTAACATGCACTTAGCCAAACTAATTCATTCATTCTATAACAAAAAAATACACCACCCTTCTTGCATGTACCCACCTTTTACAATTGAATTAGAAAACCCATTATTTCTTTGGTTATCAAAGAAATGTTTGACATGTATTAGTTTATTTTGTTGTTTATGGGCAAATGAAAATACAATGAAGTCAGTCTCTGACTTCATAAAACTTTAGATCAAGGCCAAAAAGTGGAAAACAGTGAAATATTCCTGTTTTATAAAATAAATTTCAAAATTAATAAGTCTTTTTGGCTTTTAAATCCTGAATAGTTTTAGATAGAAAGAAAAAGCAACCTAACCTGAGACTTATATTAACATTTTTTTGGTTTTTAATAGTAGGAGAATTACTATGGAATAAATAATTATTTAACATTTTCCCCTTCTACTTAAATGGGCCCTGAATTTAAATGAAATGTTGTAAAATGTTGTCCAAAATAAAATGTGAAGAAAAGGAAAGTAATATTCTTCTATTCTGAATAATGAAGAATGGACCTGACATTGTGTTTTATTTTGAAAACAGTCTATATAACATGTTTGGGGAAAAGAGAATTCTCTAGAGTGGGGTTTTAAAATACTATTTTCTTTTCCTAATGCTGTATATATCACATTCTGGGAAATTTCCTAAGTAGGTTTTGAGTCAAAAATGGAAGAAAATGAGGATATATATGTCCTTTATGGTCTTTTATCTAAAATGAAAAGTATATAATTTTATTCAATTGCCATTTCCCCAGACCTCTACTGATATTTTTTTCAGTGTTTTAACTGTTTCTGCAGTATAGATTTTAAGTAATGTAAAAAAAAAAAAAAAGCTGTTTTAATTAGTGGTGTTATGTTCCATTATTTTGTATACCTGCATTTTAACAAACTTTAAAATCAAGTAATTTCAATATTAATTATTTAATGTATTTATTTATGGTTTTGGACTGACCTTTCCAAAGTCTACTTAGTATCACTTGCTAGTGAGATTATGTGTGTGAATGTTGTGTTTGCCCCTACCATTTTCCATATGCTCTGCCTCACCAACACTGCCATCCGGCGTAGTCCTTTCGTAGTTGTCCTCTGGGAGTGGAAGGGCACCCAGTCTTGGCCCTGATGAACTCTTACTGCTTGGTGTTTCTGACTCCTCCAGACCGCTGTCATAGCAACTCTGCAATGACCCTTGATGCGGGTCCTGAGGCTGACTCACAACAGAAAACGTCACTCTACGAAACGGCTGCAAGAGAAAAGAGTCTGAATGTCACTGCAAAGTTCAGTCTTTGAACAACTGATTCTCAAAACATGACTTAAGCAAACTAATATTTTAACATTTACCAATTAAGCAATTTTGTCTACATTAAAGCAAACAGAAAGTACAGCTCTTACATAAAAGGCCACTGGACAGACTATGCATGGAATTTTACTGTAATACATGGTCAGAACCTTCAGATAGTTTATCATAGCCTCCTTTCAAATGGCTTCATGGGCTAAGAGAGCTGGTTATAATTATTTATAAATTTTGTACAGCTTCTCTATCAATCAGTAGTAATAAGTTTATCAGAATTAATATCAGACTTCATAAAGGTACTTTACAATGTGTGCACATGTATGTGTGAGGTTGTGTGGGTGGGTAAAAGTGCTCATCTGTAAACTATATTGTGGCTATTATGAACATAGCAACAAACCCAGAAGATTTCTATAAAATCACTACCTGTGTTTCTGATAGCTAGTTAACATGGGAAAGGAGGGGGGAAAAAAGGAAGAAAAAAAAAAGGAAAGGGACAAAAAAGTCTCTTAGGTCCTTTGCCGTAAAAGCCAGTGCCTGGAGACAGGGTGTGTTGCCAGCTGACTTAATAAAGCCTTTAAAGTACTGCAAGCACAGCTGACACAACACGCTTCCACTGGGACTGTACAAACATGGATTGTTAGAGATTTGTATTCATTCAAAATGACAGATATTGCTGTTGCTCTGGAAGCCTACATGCTGAACTCTGGCACCAACGAGAATCCCAGGAAATGGAAGAGTCAATCCTTCACATTTCAGAGGATGCTGAGGACATGCAGGATTTTCAGTGAGAAGTTGGTGGATTTTCATAGCATTTAAACTACACTCAAGCACAATAATACATTTAAAATAATTTAATGATACATTTGGAGAACTGCAGAAAAATGTTTGTTGTTCTAGAAAACCTTCTAAAAAAAAACACCAATAGATTCATTTTATAAGTCACCACACAAATTTTCCTGTGTTTAAAATGGAGTGTCTACAGTGCTATCCTTTGGATTCAGATGTGCTTCAAGCCCTGTGTTAGATTGAGACATAGGCATACATCACTCCCACTGGCAACTGTAGTCACTATAGGATGGCAGTATATATTCAGGCCAGAAGGGAGAAAACAGCAACTGCAACCACTCACACAAGCCCTGAAGAACAGAAGTCCACATGAGCTTTACAAGTAGAGGGGTAGGTGGAGGTAGTTTCATTTTGAGGGTACAAAATTCTTTTGAGGGTACAAAACTTTGAAAATACCAAGGTAGTTAGTGCTGATGGTAGACAGGCAGGACAACAAATATAATGCTAAACCTTCCTGGCATGAGTAGGTCAAAAGTTTAAACAGGTGACAGTTACCAGAAATACTTTTACTGTAACTGTTTGATGGACCAAAACTTCATGCATTGAGATGCTATAATCTGCAACTATACATCAATTATTACTTAGTTATGAGCCAATGACACAAACTGTGAATCTCAGAGATTTCAATTCACTTAGAACATCCCATAGATTATTCCTGAATATCATACTATTCTAGCAGTCACATTTGGATCAACTGAGCTGGGAGAGAGGCCCTTTGGCATCTACGCACATCAAACTCACACAGTCATACTAGGTTTCCTTCCTGGCTCAACACCAATTTTCCTATAGCAGAGTCTCAGATGTCTCAATCCTTGAAATAATTTAGTCTTGATGCAATAACCATATAAAAGATTAACAGCTTGAGCTGGTACCTCTGAGGAGAGACCCTGAACAGAGAAAATTCTGGGCTTTATACTTTCATAGTCTAAGCACATGGAAGTCTTGGGCTCTTCAGCTTCTGTCATGTCTCTGAGTGTCTGGTCATCTGAATGGGCACAGGTCCCCATCCCCTTTATTATGCAAAGGGTTTGCACTCAATCACCTTTTGCTTGGGGCTCAAAACGCCCAGAGCTCCCACTGCAGCTGCTCACCAAGCTACCTCCACTGAGTGTATTCCTCAATACCAGAAGGACTTTGCATCATCTACAGTTCCTGCAAGAGCAGTGATGTAACTTAAAATGGGAATTAGGAAAAAAAAGAAAAAAGCCATCAAATATTTGGAACTTTATGTTCCATTTCTTATTGATTTCTTGGAAATCAGACTCAACTAGATCACAAGAAGAGAACACCTTTTTATCACATCTGTGTCTACCACAAGAGTAATAGCAAAGTTATCTAAAATAAGCTCTGGAACAAGCTATAAAAGATTCAGGAGCATCCTGTTCATTTTCAGATATTCTTTGAAAGTTACATGCCTTACCTAATTGGCATGTAAGGAAGAGATGTGACAGATGCAAAGTTTGACTGTTTTATAGCTCAGGCTGAAAATTCCCTAAGAACATCACTATATATCCTTGAAACGAAAAGAAATGTGATGTACTTTTACCAAGTTATTAATAATAGCTTTTTAAACAGATATGGGTGTTAATCTTGCTTTTCTCTTAAGTGCTGTACTGAATAGGAATTATCTAACCCAAAACTAACACACAGAGTATTCAGTTCAGTAGAGCCAGTTCAGCCCTTTCCACAGAATATCAATGAGAATAACATAATGATGATAAAATTCTTTCTGAAAGAATGATGCGCATGTTAATGGTTATTTTGCAGGATTCATTACACTTCTACTTTCAGCATAAACATCAGAATTCTGACCTTTCTATTGCACTACCTCTGAGAATCAGACCTTCTCAGGCAAATGTATTACAAATTTGGAATGCATCCAGCCTCATGGAATAACATCATGGCCTGTCCTTTTCCAATAAAAAGAAATAGACTTGGATTATAATATATGTCTGTTACCTGCAGGGTTAGAAACCCTCCATGTGATTAACATACAGAATTTTAAGAACAAAATAATTAAATATCTGTATTGCAGTTGACTGTTTCCCACGTCTTCATCTCTGATATGCAAATTACCATATAGTTTAGACAGTATAATCTGGATAAACTTTTGTTAGAGCAGAACTATCAGTTATAAAAGATACTGAGTTTTTATATACTTGGAATATTTGGGCTAAATGAATTATGGCACCTCATTTTTACACCGAAAAAACTAGGACATCTTAGAGATAAATTTGATAAAAACACAGTGGCATGGGGGTGCTCTAAAATGCCTCTGAAAAAACCCTGTATATGCATGTACTTGTTACTGTTCATGAAACTCATATTAGTCCTTTAATTGTTACTAATAAGAGCATTCAAGTTAAATGAGTTTAAATCCCTACGAACTTAGTTATGAACACTAGAATACTAATACATAGTAAGTACTACTTATGCAGTAGTTTCTCTGAATGCAATAAGACCCCTCCAAAACCAAGAACTTTCTTCATATACTCTAATCTTCTTTTATATCTGTAAAACAGTTGTGGTTTCACGTAAAACTGCATATTAGCAAAATAGGCAAGAGTGAAAAATTATAAATACCAACATTAATGTTTCCAAAAAGTTATTGGTAAAATGCTGGTCTTCTTATGTGTTTATTGCCATGAAAAAAACAAGGACAGTAAGCTCCACTTTAACAAGTGAAGACAGAGTATATACTAAATTTTGTTCTAATATTTATAAAATTACACCAGTAATTTCTAAGAAAAATGGACATGAGAAATTTCAAAGTGTTTTGTGGAGTCGTGGGTTGGTGACAGACACATTGACACGATGTTGCAGCACGGGCAGATGGTAGATTGCTGCAACCTTCCTGAAGCATCCCCATGAGGAGAGCACTCCACCAAGCACACAGCAAATACCACACACATGCAGTGACTGCTTCTCTAAGATGGCAGAAGCAGGAAGGGTTTTTGTACAGGTTTACAGTGGTAGTTTATTTCATGTACATGCTGAAAGGGTCCAGGGACAAAAACAGGGAGAGGTAGAGGGTCCAGGACTATATACTGGTAAATAGGGGTGGAGCCAACAGCAACAATCAATCACCTGAAAGTGTGAGTAGGAAAAGGATTACAGTGACCAATAGGGACACTAAAGGGTAAATAGACAGGGTACCAACGAGGGTAGAAAGAACAAAGAAACTGCTAGAACTTTGACCATATGTGGTTAACAGGCAGTTGAACAGCCACAGGGGGAGGGCACTGGGGTTGGTTGACAGGAGTCCATGGGAGGGATTAAAGTTCTGGGGGACATTCTTCCAGAGCATAGCCCCAGGAAGTCTAGCAGGCCCACAGGCCTCCACAGCACTGAGTCCTCAGCAAAAAGCAATAAGTTTCATCTGGATGTCCTTTTTGTAGGGGTTTTGGATTTCCTCAACTCAGATAGCTGATTGGATGGGACCTTTCTCCACCCAGCTCTCTGGCCAGAGCTGTATCTGGATCTCTGCTAGAAGAGGGTTGGCTGAGGTCTTTGCTTGGGTTTGAATGCAACCTTTCCCTGCCTTACTCAGGGACTTGTTTTCTTCTAGGTTGATTGAGTTTAAGGGGCAGCTTCAGGTCAGCTGCAATGCGTCATCTGAGTGCTGACAAATTAAGGCACTAACCTATGAGGGGACAGGGTTATGTTTAGTTTTATTGATTTTCAATGCATTACATTAAGACAGCTGTGTCTACCACCACTGTGAATCAACATGGTTGAGTAACTTTTACCCAAAGTCCACAATTGTTCAATTTGTCTATCCCAGCAAAAAAGCAACATTAAGCCTTTATTAGTCTTTTGGTAGGGACTTACACTATTCAGGTTTAGTAAGAAGACTGTAAGTTTAATAAGAAGACTGTAGGTTTGATGATTTTCACCCTCAGAAAACTGATATCATCTTTTCTGAGAACAGCATATGGAGTTCTTCCTAAATGTATCTGATCCTGAAGGTGAACAGATCACAGAGAAAAGATACACCTTTGCATTATATCTCAGTGATAAATCCCCATTTCTTCCTTGTTTCATCTGTATTTCTTAAATGGGATAGTAGTTTCCTTTCCACTCATCCACAGAACAAAAAACACTGCAATGCCAAAAACATACGCTTCCTGATATCTATAGTAACTGAGCTCTATTAACTTATTCTATGGTATAGAGTTTATCTTAACCTGTATTAAATAATTCATCCCTATCCAAGATGGAAGCTAAAATTATATTTTCAATACATGAAGAACCCTAGTTTTGGAGGTTGACATTAGGGACAGAGTTTGGCTAGACTTGGTAAAAAGCAATATATCCATATAGCTCCATAAGGCTTAATTGTGACACTTTTTTTCACCATTGTGATAGAGATTTTTTTTTCCTATCCCAAAGTTTGAAGTTTTGCATTGTAATTCCTGATAGTTCACACTGCTCTTGGGTTATATTCTTTCATAGTTTCTGTATGTCAGTTGCTATTAACATTATAAACATGGTTCAAAAATGTTGGTGCATTTGGACTGTAGTAGCAGGGTGCCAGAGTAAACCTTTTTTATGTTTAATTGTTTAGAGAACTAAACTTGCAACCATCAACCATTTCTAAGCCAATTGCTCCACAACTTATTCTGTGTACAAAGTGTGCACGCTAAAGTATAACTATCTTAACTACTTAACACTTGGACAAAAACAGTAAGGCTTCCAGGCCTTCCTGTGGTCACAATATCTACATTGCAAAACCATAAGGACTGAAAACATTTTCATAAACTGTAAAACTCAGTCCAAGATGCAACTTAACATGTAGAGAAGCATAAAAAAATAGCCTAAATTGCATAGTAGTATGTTTAGTATAGCAAGCTATATTTCTACAAGTATTTCTACCAGTTTATTCGTCATTGGCTTGGACATTACCCAAGGAACATTACCCTGGAACATTAGGAATTAAGGATCTTCTTTTTCCCTACTTTCAAATCAGATGACTTTCCACTTTAACAATGTATGATATTTTGGGGTATTTTCAGGAATTTAAGGTGGCCTAAGAGCTAGCTGGGGATCATCTAGTCCAACTCTTCTGCTCAAAGTAGAGTTGGCTAGATACTTTGCTTAGTGATCTGATCAGTCTGGTTTTTAGTATCTTCAAGAATGGAGACTCCACGGCCTTTCTGAGCAAGATGTTCTGCAGTTTTTCAACTCTAGCAGTAAAGGAGGTTTCTCTTAAGTTTCAATGGAATTTCTGTATTTTCTGTTTGTACCAAGCATTAAAAGCAATGGTGATGAGTCAGGCCTAAATAATATTATAATTCCTGTAAGCTTCAGAAAGTCAATCAATGTCAAGCAAATTGTAAGAGTAATACAGTGACTCTGAGGTGTGTATAGGGCAGACCTGGAAAACAGGCGGAAGAGATGCATCAACTGATCAAATAAATTCAAAGTGTTTCTTTAGCACTTGAATTTTGATACAACATGTCATTATCCTTTTCTTTCTATTCATTCTTAATTGCTGGAAGCTTGTTGGAAGACAAACAAAATATTAATGAATGATTCCTATTCTGCTTGAATAGTTTCAACCCACACAACTCTTTTCCCTATTCAACTCACATATTTCTACTGTTCTAAACTTCTGTCATTGTAGTTAATATAAAATTGGCAGGAAATTAAATTAAACAGGCATTATTTTTTTCAATGGGAAGACTGAAACACCTGAGAATAGTATTAGAGTAGCAGGCTAAAAGAGGAGAAAGATGCTGATAAGAAAAATGATTTTTTTTTTTTATTTAGCCAAGTGCAGTGACAAATGTAACTTTAAACAGGACTTAAATAAAATTTTAAAAAATATTGATATTACAGCTCTGCAGCAGACATTGCCTGTGATGAACTTGTCCTAGGGTGACGTTATGATGCTTGTATCCCCATTCATGTGTTCTGTTTATGCTGGATATTATGTTCTGTGCCTTTAAGACTGGCTCTGAAGAGTGAAAGTTTTGTTTGGGTTTTCTTATCAGCCTGGCGGGACACAGACAGGCAGTACTTAGTGCTGCTTTTGCTTTCTTGCTTTTGCTTTTTGCTGTGCTCTATGTCTTGCTCTTGCTTCTGCTTTGCTTCTGCTTGCTTTTGCCTCTGCTCGTTAGCTAGTTCAGCTAAACTGTCCAATTTCTTCCTGGACGGTTTCTCCTTTCCTTTTTTCGACCATCTCGAACCTGCTCCAGACTGGGTCCTGGGAACACCAAGAGTCTGCACCTTGTGGCCTGCAGCAGCAGCCCCAGCGCCGGAGGGACTGAGAACAGAGTGACCACCACCCCCAAGAGAGACTTTCTGAATTTGTCATCTCTTTTCAGAGTGTTGCCATCCGGTACTGTTCATTTTGTGTGCTGGGGGTGCTGTGCCTGTTAATAAACAGGTTCTTTCCACTCCTCTCCGAGGAATCCTTCCCGAACCAGCTGGGGGGAGGGCCCGTGTGAGTTTGCTTTCTGGAGGGGCCCTCCTTTGGAAATTCTCTACCAAATTTACCCTAAACCAGGACAGAACTGTAATTAGCTAATTTTCATTTATTTTGGTTTCACTTTTATTAACTTTTCTTGTAGTAGTGGTATTCTGGTCATGAACCAGAAGTGCATTTTTTTGTTCTGTAAAAAGTTGAAATACGCATCCACTAATATCTATTTGTTTAAGCCCAAGGCTACATGTTAAGATCTGCTATTCAGGGATAATATTTCATAATTCATTTTACATGATGAATGTCATATTGTAACATTAAAACATACTTTTTTCCTTTTAAGTTTCATGTTTTTCTCAAATATACTTTGTTTTCTGTTACTTCCCTCTCTGAATTGCGACAAGGACTTCTGAGCAGGCCAAAATTATTTTTATTCACCTAGGTACATTCATTAAGTAAATTCCCAATAATATTTGTCTCTAAGTAAACAAATAAAAGGCATCCCTTAATTTCAGTGAATATCACCAAAGAACCAATAATATGAAGAAATCTCTTGCTCAAAGATACTCTCAAAGATACAATACTTTTCTGTGCCAGAATCTTTATATCAAAATACAACAGACAAGCTCTTTTAGAAAATTTAGACAAAATCTTAGAAGGCTTGTAGGCCAATATTCTTAGCATATCACAAGAGTTCTTGCTAGCTATTGAAATGTGAGCATAAAAAACCCAAGAATAAATGAGAATCTGCATCAGAGACAGTCAAAATAATTTTAGCATACTCTTTTGACTGCTCATAAAATGTATTTTTGTTATCACTTCTGTGTCCAATTGTTTGAAAATTATAAACACAAAGCATCTATGACGCTGAGGTGCTCTCCTATTTTTCTGCTGCAAAATTAAATAGATGAAGTAGCATCCTAGACCAATTACAACATGAATTAAGATTTTTATCATATCTCCTTCAATTTTCTTAAAACAGAAGGTTTTCCTATATCTTTCATGAAGACTAAACAGAAATTCAGTGTATCTAGTATTTTTTTCTGAACTCAATGCATAAGATTCCAATATTCTACTCTTTCTAATAATTTCCCTTGAAATCTTCTGAACACTTCTTTGACTAAAATCTATTATTAAAACACTATAAAAGCCTTCTTTTAGCTAAGTGTACAATATCTGGTACTATTCACTGCTTTCACATTCTTGGCTTACGTTCTCTCAAACTTTTCTGTGATATTATCTTTTGCTGGAATATTTGGGGAGCCTTTCTTTCCTGGAGGAGTTTGTTTTGTTTTCTTTGGTTTTCAGTAGAGAATATGCTGCCTGAAACTACTCCAGGGATATTAGTTCACAGCGTGTTGTGTCTCTCAGCTCCTGTCTTTCAGCATGAGAAATCTTTATCTTTGCTCTGCTGTTTCACTAAAGTCTTTAACTGGCTGAAAACAAACAAAACCCTCATTTCCATCTTACCAGCTCAATCACCCAAATATTTGGGTTGCAAACATCATCATCTTGTCTTGAATCTGGAATATTATTAAATAATTTAATGTGTAGAAAGGAAATAGAATATACTCTTAAACCTAGTTATCAGGCATGAACAAGCCCTAGAATGGAGGAAAGCCTTTATAAACCTATTTCAAAAGTCATTTACACAATATTTTAGTTCACCTAAGGCATGGACTACAGAAATTAATCTCCTTATCATCCCCAAGCTTGTACTTTGCTATCCTTAGAAGTATCAAGAAGCAAATCTATTTGACCCTTTTGGATCAAATTCCAAAGAAAATGATCCCAAAGCCTCCCTAGATGTCTTGAACTAAAAGGAGCTCAGTTCACAGTATCAGAGAAGCTACTCCACAGTGAATCTCCACAAAATGCATATTGTATGAAAATAAGTCTCAGAGCCCACTGTTTCACCCTTCAACTCAATTCCTCTTGAGCCATTCTATTTGCTATTGTAGACAGAGACATTTTTAAAAATTACTTTCTCTTTGTTTTGTTTCTCTGCTCAAAGAGAGGCTTGTCAGCAAAGGAGTCTTTGCCAGAATGGTACTGAAATGAGACACAGATAGCTAAAGCATATATGAATCTTTCAGCATATGAAGCCTGAATATTAGCAAATCACTGATGCACAAGTAATGTCTTCTATGTAATGTAAAATATTCTTGCTGCTCAGATGAAATATTTGGAATAAATTGAAAATACACCAGAGTGTTCTGTATAGAAATGATTGGCTAAAAAAAAAAATCGGAAAAGATTTGAATTATTAATGCATACGTTGAATCAAAGCAGAATTTTTTTGTGTCTTAGATCTCACCTATGTGCTGTCATTGTTAAAAAGGCCTATTATTAATATTATTGCAACTATTTTGATTTTAGCTACTGTTCACAAGACTCTAGCCCAATGTAAATGTGAGAGTCACAGCATCAAATTTTAGGAAAATTCTGCAATAATTCTTGGAAGAATCAGATCAAATTTTAAATGTATATGAATGTATAAACAAGACATTTCCAGTTAATAGGGAAGATATGTAAATATATTCAATACAGGTACAAAGATTCATTCATTTTCTGACTGATTAGGGATAAGGACTTTTGCACTGGTCACCAAAATTGTATTGATGATGACATATTATCCAAAATCTGCAGTTGAAATGTTTTCCAAAATTAGGTAATATACTCAAGATTTTGTATTGTTTTTATCTACAAGGTAGTCTTCAATGTTTGTTTACTCTTTATTCATCTAAGTTATCCAAATTATTCTTTAACCTTAAATGTCTGAAATTTGAAGACATAGTGAGCTTTAAAGCATTGACAAAATTCCTATAAATTAGACAATATAAGCTCAGGCATAAAATCTCAGTCAACTACACTTCTCCATAAAAATGAAAGGGTAGAACTTTTAGAAGTGTATCCCTTCTTGGAAGATGTTTAATAGAATGGAAATTTTCTTCACTACATATTGAAGAATTTAAATTAGCGCTACATAATTTGAGATCTCTCAAGTCAGATGAAACAAATGCCATCTTGGTGAACACTGTAGCTATGCAAGTTATAATAATAAACATGCCAAAGGCTCAAAATGCAAGGCCTTGAAAGGCAAAGTTACTAATTTTTTCCAGAATTTAGATATTTGGAAAAGCAGTATAGATTGTGCTATATAGGAAAAAAAAAAAAAAAGAAGACTTGAATCAATGTAAAAATGCAACTTGTTCCATCATTTTTTATCAAGATTAAATACACTTTCCTTGTGACAGATAAATTGTTGGAAAAAATACATTTGAATAAGGTAATTGAAGAGGAAAATGATAAAAGGTAGTTACAGACTAAATAACAGACGGTGTCCATGTCCAGAACTCCACTCCAAGCATATTTATCTATACAGGTACCTTGTATAATTAAAACTCCTGATAAAGACGTGGAGCTATTTGTTAATTTGCTTATTTTTTGCATTTCATATAGAAAATTTAAAAGGCTTGCATTACTGAAAAAATGGGGTATGCATTTTCTTCTGTTGTAAGAAAATGTTTGCATTTAGTGGGTATTTCAAAATTAAAAGGAGATATTTAGGTTATAAAAAACTAATGGTTGCAAAAATACCCAAAATACAGACAAGGAAAATATGGGGTTTTTTTTAAATTAATGAATTATAAACTTGCTGATATGATGCTATTGCTGCCTCTTTTCTACTATGGTCATCTGGAGCACCATGCCTGTTGCTGTAGGTTAAAGTTACTCTGTAATTGTCAGCAATATTATATAAAGCAAATTGCTTGCAACTACTGAAATGTGAAACAGTTACTTTACACTTGACTCTAAATGTTCACTAACTATTTGAGAATGTTGTTAACATATTAAAGGTGCTTTGTAAGCACAACTTTATAAGAAGTACTGATATATTCACCTGTGGGATAGATTACAACCATCAACTTGTTATGCAGCTATAACTGAGAAAATAGTGTAATGTCACAGAAGAACAGGCTTGATTTAATTTTTTTTTCCGTCAAAAGTCTGGTGGTGAAATTATATTAAAACAAATGTTAACTTGTGTTGTCTAATAAAAACTTTCCTGGCAGATGTTTGTCAGTGCATGCTCTAGCCAAATATTAAAAGCATGACTTTTGAAGAAGCCAATGAGACAATTGTCTGGGGGAAAACAGCATGATCCTCACTAAATCCTTGAATATAACTACTTTTATTATCCTAGGACTTGATTTTCACATGAGCAGTTTAATTTTAATTTTTTCATGTCAAAATCACTTTTATCTTTTGCATGAGATTTGGCCCCAAAAAAGGATATATGTTAATTACTCAAAATATTTTCATCATATACTTGGAAAAATCATCAGAAGAACTTATGTATCTGAATACAACTCAAATTAATATGCACACATGAAATACCATAAAAAAAGAAAAGCATGAGTTATAATAAAAATGTTTAAAATCAAATTACTCACAGGTAAAGCTTTATAGATCTGTTTTTCATGGAGTGTTACTATCAGTAGATTTTAATAGTCACACTACTTGAAATATTCTCTAACTTGTTCACATTAAAAACAGAACACTTTCTCAATTAAAAACATGGCTGTACATGTCTGATTGCACCAAGAGTTTAACAAAGTTGACATATAAAACTTCAGGTATGACAACCATCATTAATTATATAGCAATAAGTTATATAAAAATACTTTTTTCTGTTGATGAACACAGGATGTCCTTCAAAGATTAGAACCACAGATTGATGCAAAGAGTCCCTTTTAAAAGATTCAAGTCATTTGCTTCCCTTCCAAAACCTTTTCTGCATAGCTCAACTGTGGAAACATTCACCGGCATTTCTTTGGATTGGTTATTTGTTTGTGAGAAAGATGTATTCATTTTTCTTAAAAGGAGCATGTATTTGCTAGATCTCATGTTCCTTTAATCACTTTAAGGCATTCTGAAAATAAGACAGTAGAAAGAAAAATATTCTAGGCTTAATAAATGTCTGGTTTTGATTGAATGTCTCATATAAATGAAATAGACAAAAAAGGATTCATGATACATTTTGTTATGTGGCTGATGAAGGATGAGTCCAAATTATGGTTCACTAAATCCTACAGTTTTAGTAGTCACTGCATAGTCATCCCTGTCAATCACATTTTTACAGATATTTTTTGATCATAGGAACATTATCAAAATTGTTCACAAAGACACTGAGTCTCTAGAAAGTTCTACAAAGAGATCAAAAACTGGAGTCCATATTCTCTTATTTCACAGCTATAGACCAATTGGGTATCTTTCAACATCACAAGGAAACTGCCTGATGAATTTCCTGGAAGAAACTGCAGGCCCAGAGAGCAATACTGTGATTGAAAGATGATTAAAAGAAGTCCAAGTTGTGTTTTCAGACATCCCAATTCAATCTTACTGTGCATTTTCTCAAATAATCATCTAGGAATGTTGTTAATACTGTGGCTGTAATTCAAGACAGTCTGATGCTTGTATTCAGTTCCAAATTAGATAAGTTATCCAAATTAAATAATTTAATAACAAGATATTATTAAAGAAAATGTGACAAGGCAAAATAAACCTTCATTGCTTCTACCATTAAGAAGTGTTACATAGAGATGGAAAGTTTTTGCCTAACCACCTTTCTTTCTCTCAAGAAAGGGGAGGACCAAGAGCAAAAAATGCCCTGGACACTTGATGTAATTCCATTTTTTCATTGTACAGTGTCATGCAGAACATAAAGTGGGATAAAGAACATAACATTATCAGTTTTGGGATAATGAGGTGTCACAAAAAAAGAGTAACATTTGACTAAAGCAAAAATAGAATGAAAATAAAATGCAAGAATTTTCAGTTCTAAAACCTAGTTTTTAAAGTATTGTCATTCAGAAAGAAATTAAGGTTACATTTTGAAAATGTCATGTAACTTCGAAAAGAATCACATACTCCACAGGGTTAGGCTGGTATGCAGGTTCTGATAAACTGCATGGGTATCAAGTACTGGAATCCTCACAGGACATGATCATTCTTAATATTCAGCAGGGCAACAGCAATACTTTGATTTTCTCTCTGGATATTACAGAGAGAGCCTTTCTGGCAAGGAATCTGGGTTTCAGTCTAAAGTTTGCTATGCATCTACACCACAAATTGGTTTTCTGTGAGAAGTCACCCCAGCCAGCTCTAAATGAATTGCACTGGAAGGCTGTTTGTGAGCTTCTTAAGTGCTTTGCGTCTGTATTTATACAACACCATATAGTTGAATGTGTGCAATTTCCACATTGAATGCCGCAACTTTCAGGATTAATTTCACTATTTATTCTTCATTTACTCCATGTGAATGAATAAGATTAGGGAGGTCAAACCCTTGGCTGATATAAATCAGTGTACTCTTGTTGTCTGACTCCAGACGTCTGTTCTTTCCCTAGTTATACCAAGATGTTTTTCTTTTTTCAAACAAAACAACATAACAGGCAACAGCATTGTCATGGCTGCAGACAGTCTTGGATCTTGATTGCATGAGGCAGCATGCACTTCACAAAGCCAGCTGGCATTAACAAAACACTTTTTGGTCAATGCCCTCTAAAAA
Source organism: Agelaius phoeniceus (assembly GCF_051311805.1). Taxonomy (NCBI): domain Eukaryota; kingdom Metazoa; phylum Chordata; class Aves; order Passeriformes; family Icteridae; genus Agelaius; species Agelaius phoeniceus. Next base: position 54,318,503 of record NC_135268.1, read on the forward strand.
TAAAACAGTATCAATCTCACCAAGAGCAGACCCCTATTTTAAAGTCCAGAATTAAATGCTGCTCTCCCATTTTGCTGCTTTACTCCTGCCACTATGCCATCTGGCCAACAAAATCATTTAGCACTGCATCAGTTTTATGTCTGTAACTTTTAAAGCACAAATATTTATATTTGAGTTTTGTCCAAAAATTCTCCCAGCTAAGTGGTAGAAAAAATGTTTCTCTTTCCAGTTCAGGACAAACAAACCAGAAAGTCTGGGCAGATGTAGGGGAAAGAAACTTAATTCAAGAACTTTACAGTGAAAAAGGAATTCAATACTTGTGCGACTTTAAGACAGATTTGAATAAAAAAATTATAATTGATTTTATGCAGATGTCTTCATCTTAAATGACATGGCTTTCTCAGATTGTTCTAGATGATTATAGGTTATTGGATCAAAACAGATGTAAAACCACAGTCTGTGTAGAATTGAATGTACAGTTGTTATTCAGAATTCTGAATGGAACAGTTAGACCAATTATCTTTTTGTTTTCTTTAATTTCATGCCTTCAAAGATGAAATTGCACCTGTTTAAATCATTATGTAAAAGGTAACAGAAAGTGCACAATTTTCTAATAGCAAATTAAGTGATGCTCATGTAATTGCATTTATCACAGCACTCTTCAGTTAGAAGGAAGGAAGTTGAAAGGAAAAGAATGTTGGAAAGTCTGGGTTTAATTCCTGGCTCTGCACAAATGTCATGTTTTGCTTTGGCAATGTCTTTCAACCGTCTGTAGATTCAAGACAAGGAATACCCTTTACCTTTGTATAATGATTTCTTTGACCTCAGAAGCAGACTTTGTAAGCCTGTGGTGGAGACTGTTGGGAGACAGATGGGAAAAACTGCACAAGCTAATGAAACAGGGTTTCAAATAACTGAAGACATTGCAGGGGGCCACCACAACCCTAAGAATCCAGAACACAGGGGGTACTGCTGAGTTTTTTATGCTATGAATCTTCTTGGAAACTGGAACGAAACTCTATGAAAATTTCTGGCTAGCAACCCTACTATAAATATGAAAACATCACTGATAAAATGTTTCCAATACTGCATATCATTATGCAAATTTCTTTCAATTGTTTCCAAATTATTAGCCTCTGCAAATAAACACAGCAAGAATAACTAAAAGTAAGGGGCACATCATTAGGATTTTACAAACATTGTCTGTGTCCCAAGAATATCTTCTGAGGCTGCTCTGCCTCAGTGGAGTATATGTGCTCTCAAAGCAGCTCAACTGCAAAGCCAGCTAAAGCTATGATTTCTTTAGCTTCACAATTATGTTAATATTTCAAATTCTAATTTTAAGATCAAGGTTGAGCTCACAGATACTCTAAATAGGACATGACAAGCATGGCACAAATAGACGTTTTTTGATGTATACAAAAATACTGGTAATTCACAAGGAAAGAAAATAACATTTAAAGTGTTGAAAGACTATTCTTTAAAAAAAAAGATTGTCAAGTCCAAGAAAACTGTAAGAGATATTTTTTAGGGTTTTTTTCCCATTTTAATGTAGAAAAGGATAAATTATTATTATTATTATGTATGTGAATATCTGAAATATTTTCTGTATAGATAAAAATACTTACAGGGTTTTTTTTTTTGTAAATCTGTATACCTTGAAACAATTTAAATTATGTCTGTTTCCAAGAACATAATTTTTTGTAACACTGAGACATTTAATTACATTAAAGTTGAGCTGCAAATTTCCTTTGCAAGTGGTTTGAAAAACAAAATGTCACTTCAGAGCAAACTTTATTCATGTTTTTGTGAAAAGGTAAGGAAGGGATTTTGAAGGAATTTAAAATACTAAGTTCAAAAATAAAATATTTCTATTTCTTCTTTCTGAATTTAGCTGGTTTTTAAGGTGAATTGAGCAATATGTTTTGAATACATGTTTATAAAAGATAAATGCTTTCACAACTGTTTTCTTAATTCCATTATTTCCCCCACAAACTTTCATTTTGATAAAAAAAAAAAGTATCTTTTCCTATAAATCCAATGCTTTTTTTTTTTCCTATATATTTTTCTTCTCCCTACTTATTACGAGTGGAAGAACCCCACTGGTTTTATAAGGTATCAGAACTCCTGCAGTTCAGTGACCCCTGCACAGAACTCACATGCAATAGTACTAATGTAATGAAACTTCTTGGATAGAAAATCCCTCTCTTCTTAATCTTACAGAAATAATCATTCACACAACTTTATTTAAAATATACACATACAACCTTTATGAAATTTAATGGATCTGCACACACACCCTGGGGATGAGTGTATTTACACAAAGAATCATTTGTGTAATGCTTTTTTCTACATTCACTATTCTTATGCTGCTCATTTTAGGCTTAAAGCCTTCTTTGCCTCAGTCTTTAGTGGGAAGACAGCTTGTCCTCAGGACCACTGTCCTCCTGGTTGGTAGATGGTGTCAGGGAGCAGAATGGTCCCCCTGCTTTCGAGGAGGAGGGAGTCGGAGAACTGCTGAGCTGCTTGGATGTTCATAAATCCATGGGCCCAGATAGGATCCATCCCAGGGTGATGAGGGAGCTGGCAGATGAGCTTGTGAAGCCGCTCTCCATCATTTACCAACAGTCCTGGCTCACTGTGAGGTTCCAGATGACTGGAAGCTGGCCAATGTGACACCCATTCACAAGAAGGGTGGAAAGAGGATCCTGATAATTATAGGCCAGTTAGCCTGACCTCAGTACCTGGTAAGGTTATGGAACAGTTTATATTGAGTGTTATCACACAGCACTTACAGGATGGCCAGGGTATCAGACCCAGCCAGCATGGGTTTAGGAGGGGTAGGTCATCAGAGAGACTGGGAATGACTGGGTGGATGAGCAGAGTCCAATAAGATGAAGTTTAATAAGTCCCAGTGCCCAGTCCTGCATTTTGGCCACAACAACCCCCTGCAGCGTTATAGGCTGGGGATGGTGTGGCTGGACAGTGCCCAGGCAGAAAGGGACCTGGGAGTGCTGCTGGTTGACAGCCAGCTGAACATGAGCCAGCAGTGAGCCCTGGTGGCCAAGAAGGCCAAGGGCATCCTGGCCTGGATCAGGAACAGTGTGGCCAGCAGGAGCAGGGAGGTCATCCTTCCCTTGTACTCAGCACTGGTGAGGCCACACCTCGAGTGCTGTGTCCAGTTCTGGCCCCTCAGTTTGGGAAGGACGTTGGGACGCTCGAGTGCGTCCAGAGGAGGAAACGAGGCTGGAGAGGGGCTTGGAACACAAACCCTGTGAGGAACGACTGAGGGAGCTGGGGGTGTTCAGCCTGGAGAAAAGGAGACTCAGGGGTGGCCTTATCGCTCTCTACAACTCCCTGAAAGGTGTTTGCAGTCAGGTGGGGTTGGTCTCTTTCTCTAGGTGTCAACTGAAAGAACCAGAGGACACAGTCTCACCAAGGAAAGTTTAGGTTGGATATTAGGAAAAAATTTTTACAGAAAAAGTGATCAAGTACTGGAATTGCCTGCCTGGGGAGATGGTGGAGTCACCATCCCTGAATGCATTTAAAAAAAAGACTGGATGTGGCACTCGGTGCCATGGTTTAGTTGAGGTGTTAGGGCACGGGTTGGACTCTGTGAACTTGAGAGTCTCTTCCAAACTAGTGATTCAGTGATTCTATGATCTTCTTACTTTTATATGAAACCTTCTGTATGTCTGAGAGACAACCTCCATTGATTCATATTGATCTCCATTTTGGATGCACCTAAACTGGTATTTCATGACTAAACCCAGAATCAGACTTTAGAGAAACTATAATTGACAAGGAAATAAAAGATTCAACCACATTCAGACTTGAAAAAAGGATAAGAAAGTACTGTGGTGACAGAAAAATTGTATTACAGGCAGATACATTAACAATGCAGATGGCCATGTTTGCTGTCAAAATACTAAGAAATGTTAAAGTGACATTCAATCAGAGCAGAAATATTTGTAGGAACAAAGCTCAAAAAACATTCTCATTCCAATGCTTTTTCATAGTTCTGAAATATAAACTCATCAGTCACTCATATACTTTCAGACATTTTGTCAACTGTTTGAAACTGTTATCTGTTTACTCAGCAATAGTACAATCATTGGTATTTCCTCCAATAATTTATGTCAAACATTTTTAGTGTTCAGTGTTTCACCATAAAGACAGGCCTGGACCCAGAGTTATTTTTGTAGAAAATAAATAAATCTGACCCACACTTCAAAGATATCAAGATATTTGTCAGTACTTAAACTTCCTGAACAACAAGTTTATGAACGAGCTATAATTTTAGACTGGGCTATGATGTTGTAATCTACAAGCAATTCAGAAAACCCGTGACTTCCAGTAAGTTCTGTTTGCTGCTTGTATATAATCATATGAAGTAAGCAAAACATAAGTTGTCTGAATCTTCAGAGCAGTAGAGGATACTTTAATTCACGTAACTTTTCGTGTCATAAGACAGTACCACAGTGCATTTCACTTTCTAGGTCAGTTGATAAATAGTCAAGCTTTGGCTCTGACTGTGGTCTTTCACAGATGGTCAATGACATCTCTCTTCCTGTTCAGTCAGTGGCATCACTAGTTAAGATAAATATGAAAAATCATCCCCTTGTGATCCTGGAGTATGATCCTTGACAGAAATGTGATATGGACACAGTTTTAGAAAGGGATTTTGGTATTCAGTGCAATTTAAATCAGAGGGTGACTTCATAGAACTTACAATCCCGTTACAAGAATGAGGTCAAAATCAGCCTTCCAACTTGCGAAGACTCTCTACTTTATTTAACCTCCTATATCTACTAAAAACAGGCTTCCTAATATGTTCTGTTTAGTGAAAACATGGCAATGATAGACTGAAAGGGTAGTTACAAGGCTACTCTTTTTTCTTTACCCAGCTTTCAAAATGTGAGGGGAGAGTCAGGGGCTGTACAGCTAGTTCTTCCCAAAGGTATCAGAGAACAATCTAGAGGTCAAAATACAGGGATCAACTTCCATTCATATTCTCATGGAAGAGTAATGCCTAAAGGAAGCTGATTTCCTCTTTAGGCTGCAAATGAAAAGCACATTGATTATAACCAATAGTGAATTACACTCAAACCTCACAAGAGATTGAGGAGCTACAAAGGCATTGTAAAACCACAGGGCTATTATCAGATCATATTCATTTTAATAACTAATAATTAATAATTAATAGTACAATTTTTACCTACTAGTTTATACAGAAATAGGTTAGGATCAAAAGAACATTCTGTATGCCAGACTACTCATGTTGAAGCCTCTCTAGCTTGTTTTCATGTAGAGGGATTTATTTGGGTTTGACATATTTGGCATTAACTCTGCCTTTCAATATAACTATAAATAATGTTTAAAAAAAAAGGGAGAAAAAAAACACCAACTGAGCCACTGAATTCTAAATTCCTGAAATCCATTTGCAGTAGCAAGCTGGTACATTACTTGTTCTTTCCAGATCTCTCTCTCTTCAAGTCATTGTAAATTGGAAGTAAACCCTTGGCAGCAATATGCCTCGAGTCTGCACTAACCTGTTCTCCAACATTTGAGACAGAAATAGGAACACTTAAATTTCAAGTGAGCAAGCACTGTAACAGGTGTCTCTTGGGGGTGATGGGTCTCTAGTAAGTGAGCAAGTGAGAGCCTCCTAGGGGTTTAAGGGGCATGGTTAATTATTAACCTCAGCTACTGCAATTCTGCACTACTTAGAACTCGTGTTTTAAAATTCACAAGGTCAGAAAATATCTCTGTGTGGGTGGGTGTCTGAGTAGGCTCTCAAGGGGAGAGGAAGACAAACAGTGCTGAGAAATAAAAGCATTTACTGAGGCGCTGAGTGTTAGTCCTAAGAATTACCTTCAAAGATAAGTAGTACTAGAGGAGGGGCATTTAAAAATGTGTAATGAAAAGAGCAGTCAATGATTTTTCTTCAGGAATCTTTTTGGTTTTGTTTTGTAGAAGAATGACTAAGAGCAGCACTAAGTTTTTTTGTTTAAATCTGCTGCAGTTTTAGAGTGCCTTTTCCTGTGGTTATTTTTCCTACTCAGTTCTATTTCCTTCTTCATGCACATTTTATGGTAGCATTGGTTTATTGTACTATTCTTTGGAGAAATTAGCATGCACAATCTGTCTCAGAGCTGCAATAGTTTGCTGCATTTTTGGACAAAGCAGCATCAAAAATATGACTGAAAGAGTAGTGAGCGGGGCTGCACAAAGAAGCCAAGACAGTAAGACAAGTCCTGGCACCCTTAAAGTTATTGATCTTGAATCATGAAGGGCCTACAAAACACCAGAAAATCTTTTCAAAAGTTGAATTATGGAAGTAATTTCTTATGGTCTTCATTAGAAATATGAAAAGGACAAATTACAAATCTAAGAGAGGTTACAATTGATAATTTGCAAATTTTTGCCCGTGTTTGACGACATCTTGCTTCCAGTCTCATTGTCTTGTTTCAATGTAATAATGCAAGATCTCTGTTAAATATATATTGATTCAGTCTTAACTGTAGCAGAGATTTACATTGATTTTTGTACCATGTTGTCCTTTCAGAATAAATTTTCCATGGAAAATTCTGATATCTTTTCTTTCAGAACAATTAGGGCATGTTGTTTGAATAAGTCAACTGGCTAGGATGCTTCTTATTTTATTTATAACATTCAAATGAAAAAAACTATTTCAATAATAGAAATAAAAAATCAGCATTTGTTTTCTTGAAAATCATAAATATTAGCACACTTTTTAAAACTATTTTAAACTTAACAAATGACATTTCCAATAGCAAAGTGTTCCATGTGAAAAATTCTGGAAATGCTCCACTTGATGTAGTTTCTTTATAATGCTACAGGTATGCTATCTAGGCATTGAAAGTAATTTTATTTTATTTATTAATAAATTATCCATGAGATCCACCCATACACCTTGTAGTTCCACACAGTCTTGAAACAAAGCACAAGTAGTGGATAGATGAGAACAGGAACATTATCCATAGCCATCTCTATCCAAAAATCTCCATTACGTGTTCATTCAATCCACAGTCTGAGGATTCTTAACAGGATTAACAATGTGGCTCATATTGTCAGCATGTACTGTCAAACAAACACTTTTTAACAGTAAAACAAATTATTCTATGAGTTAAATGCATAAAATTGAGTATTTTTCTGAGTTCAGCACTGTAGGTGAAGAGAAATGCATACCTATTTGGGAAGGCAGGGATGAATACAGGATTCTTCATGTAATCAGAAGCTGCAATATGTTCTTCTGTACATGTCATTGAATCCAGAAAATAAGTGTAAGCTTTTGTTAAGAGCTACTGAAATATACTGGCAGATTTCTGACATAAGCAGTTGTGGTCATCTGAACTCAAGTGAAGCAAGACAGTTGTGTAGGAGATACACAACTGTTTATCAGGTAGCTGATAAACCACAAATGTGTATTACATGATATCTGTTGTCATTCTTTTAAAGAAAATAATTAGACAATTTTGTATATCAAGCTTTAGAAAAAAATAAAAGTGCAAAATCATAATGGCTAAGTCCTCTTTATAAAATAAACACTGACTTGTACTTTTGTGATTTATTCTCTTTTTGCTATGGTAAAGACATACTGATTTTTTTAAATGGAAGTATAAAACCATTGTCTGGATAAAATCTTTCAGCAACATGCTCTCCTGGCAAAATATCATATAAATAAAATTTAGTTTTGGGTTTTGAATGCCTTTTTTTTTTTGATTGAAAAAGTTTTAAAATAAGGAGGAGGGGTGTATTTTTTAAGATCAAAATGCTGTTTCATGTATCCTGGGAAAAATTATTATCAAAAGTAGGTGGTCTGACTAGCATGTAGAAGAAAATTTTGCATCTAAGAAATATCTGTAACATTACAATGAGAATAAACAGTATAGAATTGCATCAATAGCTGACAAACAGGAACTGCTTTACCATTGGTTATGGGCCTCAAATTCTATGTCAATGGTCTAAATACTAATGAGGTAGCCTGGTCTTCTGCTGAACACAGGGAATGAAAATACAAGCAGGATAAATAGAGTAAGTATCCCCTGTCAGATCAATATGGATAAAGTGACATGTCAGATGCATACCACTGTAATTCTGGCTAGTCAGCTATTGTGATTCACTCTCATGCTGACTCAGTCCTTCACAGTGAAATACTGCCTCCCTCCCACTCCACTAGAGCTTGCCAAATCCCATTAGGAAATGTATAGCAATTAAGTTTAAATAACGCCTTGCTATCCCACTCTGCCCAGAAGGAACTCCAGAATGTCTCTGAAGTCAGCTAGAAAGGAAGCCTCTCAGTCCAGTTCCAGCAGAAATGCTTAATATCTCTGAGTAAGAAGATCTGGGCTGATCCCTCCAGGAAAGTGAGCCAGGAAGCCAGGGTGACTCTTACACAGGCCAGGCAGGAGCAGCACTGAGTGGGAGCAGCCCTGTCGCACCTCAGCCAGACGAGCAAAGAAGGACGGTGACACCAGCAGGTTCTATCAACAGCATAAGGAACATCAGGCTAATGCCAGCTAAGATCAGCCCAGAAAACTAAAGAAACAACTCATAAATAGCTATGTCTGAGCTGAAGTGGAGCTCCTGGGCCCACATGTTTCAGATCAATTGCTGTATTGGTGTCTAAGATTTAGCGTTACTGATTAATTTGCCCCTTACTGCACAGGCAGATCACAAAAGGTCTTCTGCTGCACAAGTGCAGTGAAAGGTAGCAGATCAGACACCCTTTAGTTTACCCTGACTGGCACTGGGCAGCAAAGGGCAATAGAGACAGAGGAATGCCATGAGTGGTCTCAGAAAGGAGCATGAAGACTAGCAAGCATTATGCATATCATCAGTAAACACCACTACTTAAAAAACCCCACTGTCTGCCACAAGCTGAATGTTCACTTGTCTTCTGCACAGACAGACCTAGAGCACAACAAGATTTGTGGGTGCTGGGTTTTTTGTAACTACTTGTGGAACAATTTTGATTACACTCTCCTCAGTATCTTGGCATCTGGATATGCAACCGCTTCGTAGGGTGTCTGAAAACATTTGGCTTTAGCCTGTGACTCATCATGCACTTTAGGTGCCTGTTTATTAATCAAGAATCACACACCCTGCTGTGTGTTATAATTTTCAAGGAAGCAACAGAACCATTAGTGTTCAGTGTTTCTTGTTTTGTATCTCACATCCAAGTCAGAATTAACCAACACACCTGAGATGTAATTACTCTAAGCACCAGCCCATTTCAGTCTGTCATGCAGTTCAGCCTTTCCCTGACATTCTAGGTTCTCACAGACAGGTCCTAAGAATTTCTATAAGCACTTCAGCATTATGGCCTATGTGTTCATATTCATATTTGTATGTTTTAATAACAAATAACTTATTTTTTTTTAATCTTTCTGTAATCAAAGTAAATTTTGGAGGAAAATAAAAGTAATATTTAATGTTTTAAAAAGGCATATATTCCAGATATGTTTCTAAATTACTCACACACAGATTTCCTACTATAACTGTGGAATTAAAGTATCACAAAAATGAGATCAAATACCAGAAGTAAAAATATTTCCTATTTTAAAGTTCTGAGGTCTTTTTAAATAATTGAACTTTGTGGTTATAATGCTGACTTTTCCTGGTCAATTAGAAGTTTTCTACTTACTTTAATGGAAACAAAAATTATGGAAGCCTCATCAGACATACTTGTCATCAAGTTGCCTGATTAATAGACATGGAAAATTGCTGGAACTTTGGAAATATGTATATTTTTTAAAGATAAATCTTCTTAGCAATTAGTACTTCATACTAAAATGAAAGTTTGATGGCAGCCATTCTGAAATCAAATTGTTCAACTGTATTTTTTGCTCCCACTCCGCTCTCAGTCTTGCTGATCTTCTACCATTTGATATTGTCCCTCTGCAATTTAAGACAGCCTAAACTTGCAATAGCTCCCAATACAACAGTCAAAGCAATGAGTAAAAGTAAAATGGCAATGAGGGAAAAAAAGAATAAAAAGGAGTTATGATAAGGGAGTTAGGTGATATTTCAAATCACCAGTATTAAATCTCTTGGGAATCTACCTGTATCTTGATGGATCATGAAACACCAGAAATTAGAGTAATAAGTGATGCACATTTCACAAAAATAACAGAATCAGTTTGGCCAAACAGGAACTAAAGAGGTAGAATAAATGTACTTTTAAAACACCCCAAACACAAATAATAGGCCTTATGTTTACACTGAGGTAAAATTATGTCAGTGCTTTCTGATGCTGACTACCTGATTCATGTCTCCAGCATTAATAAAGTTGATATATTTTACTGATGGCAATGACTGTCTAACAGATCAAAAGTCAGTGTAGATTTAGTGCCATAATGTCTTCATATTTTTAAATGAAAGACTCAGAAGCTTCCTTCTTCTGGACCACTACGAGCAAATAACAAATTATTCTTCCATTGTTTTTAGAAGAAAAGGAGTGAGATTAGGCTCTAAAGGACTCTTATATTTGCAGGTTATATTGACACATAAACAAGTTTTCCAGCATAACCCAAAGACTATGGAGGTAAACTTTTTCTTATTTAGGGATAAAAAGCAATTAAAAATGTATTACTATATAGTGCCATTTTGTTTCCTCAAAAAGGAACATTAGGTTCCTCACCTAACTCAAAAAGGTGCATTAATTGCAAATCACAATTGAACCAACTTCCTGGAAGTGCTTATTCCACAGGTAATTAAAGCTATTGCAGAATTAATGTTTTTCACTTTGTCAGGAAGGTGCTAACTGTGAAATCAGAAGCATCCTACAGGTTAGGTGAGAAATCAAATTCCTCTTAACACTCACACAAGAAAAGGGAATCAGAGAAATTGCAAAAGGAAGCACTACAAACTGGTTTATGCAGGGAAACAAAGAAATTCCAAGGACCAAGACAATTCAAAAGCCTTTAGGAAACACTCTGAAATAAAATATATTTTGATTTTCATTGTATTTGTGTTAAGATAGCATGACTCAATGATCCTTTTTTTACATGTTTTATCATAAACCAGAGAGAGGTGCAAATTGCATTTTTTTTACAAAAGCTTCCTGAGAATGTTAGCACACTTTAAAAAAGTATACTATGTAAAGCACTTCTATATGAAAACATATAATGGGAAAATTTACATGGACTTGTTACGTAAGTTTATGACCTTTTCTTGTCATGAAATATTAATAAAAAATTTTATGGACTATTTTCATTTATAGTTACCTTACTTTGATTAGGATTTCCTCTGAGGCAATACTCTGAAAATACTGTTTATTATGTATATTTTGAATATATAATCTGGGGTGGTAAACCTCATACATTTCTCCAGAGACATGTGTAAGCCATAAATTAGAATGGTGTTGCTTCTTAGTTCTTCCTTTTTAATGTTTTTTGATATAATTTTCCCATTCTAAGTTGGAAGAAAAAACTGATAAGTTTCAGATGTTTCTTACTAAATAATAACTGGAGGGAACAAAGTAAAAAGAGGTCAATCAGAATTTCATCTTACATATTCAAAATTTGTCATGATAATATATGCTGTACCAGTATTAGTAACGCATTTCCAGAATGAAAAGTTGTTTTTAAGTCAAGCATTTAACTTTTATTTTCCAAGTTGAAAAGCACGATATTTCATTATTATCAAATGTTTGTTAAAAAAATTAAAAGTCTTTTGAAGCAGATTTAGAAATGGTTCCAGCTAATGCAAACCAGAATTTTCCAAAAAATATAATAAAAATCTTCCTTTTATAATTTTAGGTAGAAAATATCAAATTTATTTTGTCTGAATAAAAATTTATTTGACAAAATTTTATTTTGTCAAATAAAAATTTGTCTGTTCTTTGGGCTTTCCCTAGGGTTCTCATTTTGATTTGATATCTGTCACCCTTTGCAACTTGTACTGGTACACTAAACAAAACCTGGTTACCAGCACTGGTGACTTTTGGATTAATGAAATCATACACCAGTATTTGGTTATCTTTAAAGTAGAAATAATCAAAAGAAACTGAGGACATGAAAAATACATTTTTTTTATCTTTGTTGGTTTGGGGTGTTTGGGTTTTCATGTATTTTTCATCCTTAGGAAAACTATCTCCAAATGACAAAAATATTTTCTCCTCCAATACATTGAAAAGAAATCCTTTAATCTTGAAAAAACCCTAATGGAAAATCCATTAGCTTCTACATGTTTTAAAATAAAATAATTACAATAATTAAAATATAAGAAACAGGAGTATGCTTAACAAAAATGTGTGGTATACCCTTTCACCTTGTCTGCCTCACAAATTTTTCTGGTCATGGTTACAATAATGATATTTTACTAGCTTACCTCATTTGATTCTTTTGAACAGTAGCTGAAAATATGTGCCAAATATTTTTGGCTACAAGCAATATCTCTGCTACTCTGATCTTTCATGCATTCTATGCAATGGCACTTTTCTGGCTGATCACCCTCTGTTCTTTTGGTGTATTCTGCATCTGGGGTACTCACAACAAGTTTGCTGCATTTCAAGTATACTCAGAGTTATCTCAGAATTGAAGCTGATTAGACAGAACAGTGACACAGGAAAACATATTCTCCTCCAGCACAGTTCTGAGGCTGACTAAGCCTTTGGAATCTCTCCCCACATCTGGAGTAACTACTTTCTTACATGTTTTATGCAAAATAATTCCATCTAAACATTTACCTTCTCAAGAATTCTTGAAAAACCTTGCACTCAGCTTTGATGAAAAATTCAGTGAACTAATACTTAGGATAAAGTTTGAGTTTTTGGCAGTATCTTCTGAAAAAAACACAATTTCTAGAAAAGACTGAAGAAAAAGGCAAACTGCTTATTCTCTGTAGAGACAATATATTAATCATTGTTGTCACGAAAAAAAAAAACATTTTTAATTACAAAGATAGAAGAAATGCTAAATGAACACCTGAACGCCTGACTTAAAGGTTTGTTGTTTGTTTTTTTTTTTCCTAATTAGATCTATAAAAGAAGAAATTTCCTGTTTTGTCTTCTATTCTGATTTAGTAGTTTGGTATGAAGTGGTTCACTGTCAGTGCTTTTAAAATTTGTAAAAAAACCAAATTCTTTTGGATCAAGAACCAATGCTTAGTTTGTACATTTACAACCCATGTCAAAACCAGCTAAAATCATCACACAAGTGTTTTACACCAAATTAGTACTGCCTTTGTGTTTCATGAGAATACCAAAATGAGACTGGTCCCATTTTAGCTCTTCTTGAATAAACCTGGAACTTCAGATAGACTTCAAATCTTTATATCTCATATGCTGATGCAGGCTGCCTGCTTGCTAGCATTAGCATTAGCTAAGCATTTCTGGCAGGGTCTAAAATCAATACAAAGCACTGAATGCCTTAATTCGATGTACCGTGCTGGATACATTATGATTGCATCCAAAACTCCACAGGAGGCTGAAGACACTGGCAGATCTAAGAAAATGCATTTTTTTAGGCTTCTGAACCAAGCAGAAAAATGTAGAAATGTCTTCCTAGACAAATTTGAAAAGTTTGTCAAGTGAGACTTTAACATAATACAGTAAGGTATGATCCATAAACCTCTCTCTGTATCAGAGACTACACTAAGTCATTTGAGGGTAAGTTCCCTATATGAAATTTTACTTTTGTTTTATGAAAAAGGACTGGGATGTCTATGGCAAATATAAACATGTATATGTATCTCTGAAATAAAAGCCAAAATATCTGAATCAGTTTTGACCTCAGATAAACTTTTTGTTAATGGCCTAAATGTACAGCTGCTTAAGGAGGAGAAGCTGCTATTAATACCCTGTAAGGATGGGCATTGCTCTGTGAGGTTCAATGGACTTGTTCCCTTATCACCAACCTCATTAAGTTTTAATTTTATTTATATATGTCGTATGTAACCAGCGATAAGATGGATGCTGCCAAAGCACCTAAAAATCAATTCAAAAAGCTTTTAAAGCAGTGTGGAGAGACAGAGAGGGGTTATAAATGGAACTGCTGACAGACCTTATCTCCAGTGTCTTGAATGTTTCTTGGTCATACCCTAACATGGTTCTTAAAATAAAACTAAAATTCCTATCTCAACTCTTTTAAGAAGAGCTGAAATAGAAGAGGATAATCTGTATTCTAAGCACATTCAAAATATTGCACTTTATTTTTAATGATTTTTGGTAATTTCTACTGTAAAATGACATAGGGAGAAAAAAACCCCCGTGTGTGCATAACTGTGTAGCAAGGGAGGTTTAACCACTGGAAGATCTTTGTTAAGTCTATATTTCTGAATATTTCTTGGAAAAAAATATGGTGAATAAATTTCTGTAAAATTATCTGCAAAATCTCTCTCTGAACTTGCTGGGAGACATTTCATATCTACATATACATATATACACTATAAATATTACTATACAGCTGAATGAGGAGAAGAATCATGCTGAGTCTGACATTTGGAAACTTCCTACTGAAACTAACTCAATAGCAAAAGATAGACTAAATCAGAAAATCAGTAATACAGAATCTAATATGTAAGAGGGAAGCCTAAGAACATGAAAAAAATGCTTGTAAGTAATACTGACAAAAATAGACTGCATAGAATATATAAACAGTAAAATTTGAAAATTCACCAGCTACAAAAAATAATTAAAGTTAGACCATTGAAACATAGGTTTGTTCTGAACACAAGAAATTTAGTGGGTTTTTTAATCAATTTTCTTTCCAGGTTTAACTGAAGTCTTGACCATTGTAATTAAAGGCTGAGAATGTACGTTCCAAAGTGGACTATATAAATATGTAACAGAATTATAGGTGCCATTATTATAAGCAATTATATTCGAAGTTTTGCTAACTACTAAAGGAGTCCATCTGACAAATTACCCACTATTTTCAGATGATCCACAAACACTAATGGTATACATTTAATTACTCTTCTGAATACTATAAAAATTAATGAAAATAGCAATAAGTTGATAAAACTTACCAATTCTTCTTGATTATCATAGCCATTGAATTCTAGATTTGTACAACTCTTTATATTACTTTTGTCGACTGTGCTTATTTTCAGTGGAGATACAGCACATGAATCTGATGTAACCAACTTAAAAATTAAGCCTTGCATAGATGGCAAAGTATTTCCTCAGGCTAATGCCTAAGCTGAATATTAAGAAGACATCAGATAGTTCAGTTGGTTGGGGATTTTCAGTTTTGGTGATTTTTTCTTGTGTAATCGAGAAGATTTTTTTTTCCCCAGTGCCCACAGTTTTCACCAGCACTAACCATTTCTTAAACCTGTGTGGTGACTGAATAGGAAAGGTCTGGTATTGGCTCTAAGGACAGCTGACAAAGGAATTTGAAACAAAGGGAACCTGTTCCCTAAAGTCATATCTGCTTGTTCTCATAAAATAAATGAGAAACGTAGAGGCTTTAGGATTATTTCATTATGCTATGTCTACCTGTGGAAAGACTTCTGGATAAGGAAAAAATATATAGATTTTTTTCCTCAAGAAGAACAGAAAGGTAAATCCCAATACTTATTTTTTTTACTGTAAGACACAGCAATGTTGGAAATTTTGTGGGGTTTTCTGATGTACACATGTTTTTAGCTTATTTTTACTATATGCTTCTCCAATAAGTTTCTGCTATAAAGAATATAAATATTGTATTAATGTTATTATGATTTTGTTAATTTTTAATTGAGTAAAGTCCTGTAGTGGCAAAAAAGACAAGCAAGATAATTTCAAGCAAATTAAATTTTAGTTACTCCTCAGGTAAATTTTCCAGAAATCAACACAAAATGTTGGTTGACAGCTTCTCCTGTATTAATCTAGATATATTTTAGTATGAGTTATCTTACCCTTAAATATGGAAATACATTTCTCTTTGTCAAAGCTCTACAAGGAGGAAAAAACATTTGTTCTGATTCTTACCTTTCTAAGGTCTACATTTACCTCAAGGTGATATATATCAACTACTAAAAAGCAGGAATTACCTCAAGGAAGGTGGTTTTTAAAGTGATAGTTCACTCTTAAAGTGACCATAATTAAAAGAGTCTAGATTATTGAATGTGTTTAAACCAGAAAACTGACAATGATTTTTGAAGACAGGGGCATTTCTTATGCTCATTACTAAAAAGAAAACTTGTTTGGATTTTTCTTTTTTTTTTTTTTTTTTTTTAATTTGTGCTCTTCTCTACAATGGATAATGTGCAAACTGACAAAAAGGCTGTATCACACTGACTTTTTATTATTTTCCCTTAAATGCATGGATGACAACTAGAGTCTTTGTTAATGTTAATTGAAGAAAAGGTCTTCTTTCAGTATTTTTGCAAGTACTGAGCAGACAGGTTTTTCTTAAAGAGCCACAACACGTGCAAAACTCTGAATCAAGTAAAACAATGTAAAATCCTTAGATTAACTACAGTAAGTCCTGAATTCATATAGTCACACTTCTTTAAACTTTGTGAAATCAGTCATGCTCCACTTCCAGCAGGCAAAAGTAACACAGTACTTAAAAAAAACAGATGTGGTTTTGGGGCTGGTTCATTTAAAAAAGCCTATTCCTGTCATTGTAAATATGTGTCTCAGAGTCAGAAAACTTACTTCATATAAAAGCTGATAATACAGAAACTTTTAGGGACTGTTCTGTAAATATCGTGTGAAATAGCAAATTGTAAAAGATGGAAAAACAAACAAAACTATTTTCAAAAAAAAAAACAAACCACAAATTATTTCAACCTAACAATGAAGAAAACTTAGAAATCAGAAAGATTTCTAAATTTACAGATAAAATTATAAAATAGTTTATTTCAACTAAGAAGAATCAGGGAAAACAATAGTTTTAAGATAGCATTTGGTGTCTTTGGTAAATGGGATTGTATGTTGGGCTTCATAAAAAGGGACTTGATTTGGTGGCACAATATATTTTTTTTCCAGTCCCATTTCTTATGTACTCTTGTGAACTGAATTGCCTTTTACAATGAGGAATTGTCATAACAAATCCCCTTACTCTTAAGTAAGCTGTAAAACTCTGTTTGAAAGCTCTGGTTTCATTTTATACTCCAGACCCTCTACAGACATCCTCAAGGATATTCTTCTGTGTCAGGAAGGAAGCTAAAAGATACAATCACTCCAGAGATTCTTGTCATTCCAGATCAGTGACTGGAGTGAAATGGCACCAGCATTTTTTCTTTTATCATCAGTTTCTGCACAGTTTATTATTAATTTTTAATTAGGTTTTGAGAACTGAGATATTTCTTACATTGAAAATCTTATGATGTGACTTTTTATGTAGACAGACTGGAACTATTACTGCAAAAATTATGAGAATTGTACTTCTGCTTTTATGTTGTGAATCCTAATGCTTGATAATTTAATGATCAGCTTTTCATTCTGTAAGAGTTGAATTTCATGAGCGCTTTTCCATGCTCAGTGGTGAACCATACATTTGTAAAACTGTCTCAGCTAATTAGTACAATATATCCACTTATGTGCACAAATGTCTGATAACAGTGTGGTAATGGCCTGCACAAAAGTAGTCTTCCAAATTGTTCAGGGATCTCTGATGTCATGTAATAAAAATCTGAATGAGCAAATTAAAATATTTTAACTGTTGATTATTTTGGTGCTTAAATTGTTTTCAGAGTTTACAATAAATTCTGAGTTTTAGCACAGAATAATAGTATTCTAACTGTTTAGATATTCCTTTGCCCTGACAGTGCAGATTGAACACATATGTCATTGACAATTTAAAAAAAAAAAAAAAAACACAACACCAAAACACACACACACTCAGCCAAAAGCCTATTGCAGAAATATTTTTCTGTTATAGTTCTTGCTTCCTAGATGGACAGATTTCTACTAAGAGAAGAACAGAAAAACCAAAGACAAAGGTTTCCTCAGTCAAACAACCTAAAATTCATCATGTAATTCACCATTAATCTGAGTTTGGTACTAGAGTATGGGTAATAAAGGAAAGTTTTTACTGAGATCAAGGCAGAGGTGAAAAGGAAAAATAAAAGGCAAGAGGGATAATAAATTTAATCATCTGATGCTGAGAGACTCAGGGCCCAAATCTTCCAATTAAATCAATAGGTTATAAGTCAGGAGAGAATTTAGCCTGGAAATGTCAAATCAGAATGCCAATGTGATCTGAGTACCTGGCTCTTTCAAAAATTCAAGAATTCTCAGGGACAAATCATAAGAAGTTGCATAACTTTTCATGGGCAAATCCTACCTTCTATAGTGGAAAGGCTGGTGTGGAACAGCATGAAAACATCACAGCATGATGAGAACAGAGTATTTCCTAAACCTTCAGATTAACCACTTTCAACAAAAAGGAAATCAAACTTAATATGATCCACAAATTATACTTTAAAGGATATGAGATCTGAGCATCACCTTCACTAAATTAGTTCGAGTCTAATAACTTCAAATAGCCATTTATGTCAAATGAAAATCTTATCCACAAACTCTGCCCATCCAGGAGGCTTGTGTCAGGTTTGTAGTGACCATGAACTTCCAGTTGCTGTCTGTATTACCCAGTGAATCACAGCATGATTTGAGTCAGCAGGACCCCTGGTCCATCCTCCTGCCACAAACTGAGACGTCTCAAAAGCAGTAGGTTCAAGGCCTTGACTAGTTCAGTTTCCAAGAATGGACTTTCCATAACTTCTCTGGGCAACCTCCTTGGTGAACTTCATGATGAAATATTCCTTCCCAATATCTGATTAAAATTCCTCTGGTTGCAGCTTGTGAGACATGTCCCTTTTCTTGTTAATGACTCCTCTGAGAAAAGTCCAGCTCAACCACCCGCGAGAATCTTGAGTACCTTTATCTTATGATCACACATAAAATGCATACAGACCCTCACAATATGCATGTATTGGTCTTTGGTATCTTCCACAAAGTTTTTCTATCAGAATGATTTCCCTTAACATGCATAAGACTAACATAAAATCCTACAAAGACTTGTGAACATGAAAAAATTCCCCTGCTTAAGCACTACATTCACCTCTAAGGGATGAATAGCAAGGCTTAATAAATATCTCCGAAGGACAGTAGCTTCATTCTATCATATAATTTTCAATTTAATTACAGATTTTACAATATTGGTAAAGTGTAGAGTATGATTTAGGAAAATTTTACTATGAACATAAATTGTAGTATTATGGGGAAAAAACGATAGGAAACTAATCAATGGACACAATTACAATATAGAAAAAAATGCAAATTTCTGGAGTAGTTTATTATTTTCATCAGTTATTAATTTTACTTGACATCATTGCATGTGGAAATATTAAATAATACTAGGCAAGGCTGACTGATCTATTAAACATAATGAAAAGCAGCTGGTAATAATCAAAGCATAGGCAGAAAGGTCATTGAAAAAATGAGACCATTTTTCTCAATATATAACAAACTGGCATCTTGACTCAATGATAGAGTAGAGAGATTTTTGTGCAAAAATGCTGATGTGAGTTGTGGTCAGCACTTGTCTGTACAATTTACATTGAGATTTGTGACACCTGCAGATGCCCTCAAACTCGATTCCCCTCTTTCTAGAGGGCTGCAGAGCTGCTGGCAAAGCATTCTTTTTCAAGGGACTTTTCCTCTGGAATGCTCTTCCTTGCCAAGGTCTAAAATAGCCATAAACTGTTGGCATTCTGGGTATGCTCCAAGGTCCATCTGTGTGAGCTGACTGAGGCAGTAATGGGTGGGATATCTCGTGGGAAGGTGTGATGGAGGTGCACAGGTCTTATGACTAGGAATTATATGGGGTGTTAGAGAGTGGGAGGACAGAAGACTGCTGCTTTTTTTGGAAGCTTTATTTATTGCAGTCTCTACATTATGTTTTAAATTACATGCCAAGGTTGCTCAAAGTCTTAGGTGTCCTCTGGAGTGCTTATTTTGGATTAAAATCTAAATGAATGCTAATTCTATTCCTAGTGTTAATGATTCATTTTGTTTTCCAAATTTTTCAGAGACTTTCCATAAATTTAAATCTGAGCAGCAGACTGTTATTTTTCAGAATACATACACAATTAAATTAGTATGACTTTTTAAAGACTAAGATACTATGCAGAGTAAGAATGCAAGAATCAACCCAAATGATTTTGACAGTTAGAGCATGATGGTTTACAGCAACATTTTTTGTTAAAATGCCCATGTTACACAAAATGTGTTACAATGGTAGCACTGGTTTGTTGTCAAGGGGTAAAAAAAATCCCCAAAAGTAATGATTCTGGTTAAAAATAAAAATAAATAAACAGGGAATTTTACACATTCCAGAGTTTAATTAGATT
This sequence comes from Agelaius phoeniceus, assembly GCF_051311805.1. Lineage (NCBI taxonomy): Eukaryota > Metazoa > Chordata > Aves > Passeriformes > Icteridae > Agelaius > Agelaius phoeniceus. Next base: position 54,338,819 of record NC_135268.1, read on the forward strand.
AAATATCTCTAAGACTATTTTGATAACAATAGCCCCTTTATAACAAGGAAAATACAAAAAAAAAATTGAGTATCTATTGATTTCAATTTCAAAAGCATTCACATTTTCCTGTATTGAGCTCTATGACAAAAATGCAAAGCTCATGTCATTTTAATCACTGATCTTTAAGTAGCCCTTATATAGGTAGTCTACCCTAGCATCTGTTTACAAAACTAGCCAAAGACCTACATATAAACTCAATTTAGCAGAACTCAGTGATAAAGATTTGCAGGTAACCAATATTAAAAAAAAAACAAAAAAACAAAAAAAAAAAACCAACAAAAAAACAACAAAAAAACCCAACAAGCTGGTTTCTTAATGCATCTTTATAAGAATAGCCTTTTTATTTATAAGAATTGATTCTTTATTCATAGCTATTTGAGAGATTTCATGCAAAAGCTTTCTGTTTTAACTGCAAGAATCCCCTGAAATTCAGATTTTAGCACTGTCCCATACTAGACATAAAAGATTATTCACATCTTATATATTCTTTTTGAGACTAAGTACATGATTAAACATTGTTTTCACTGGTAACAGTAGGGATAGTAAACTGGGAAGAGTGATGCTCCTAAAATCTTCCAATTTTTCTTGGTACTTAATCATCAAAAAAAAAAAAATCCAGCAGCTGATAACCAACTCAGTACCATAAAACACTAAGGTTGATCACACATGTGTTTGCTTTTTTTTTTTTTACTTTTAGCGGACTGGGAAAAAAAATTAGTGAAAAACTCATTATATTCAAAGTATTTTAGTGGTAGATCTGGTTAATAAAATATATTACTTTATTGGCTGTTCCTTCTTTTCCATCTTTTCATAAATTTCTCAGTTCTTCAATTTTAATTTTTTTAAGAAGGAATTAAATAATATTTGAGATTGTCAACTCTTAAAAGGCCTTAATTTCTGCTACTTATTGGGTGCAATTCATTGAAAAATTTGTTTGAAGAAACTTTCATTTTAATTATTAAACTACAAATAATTAGAAAATACTTCAAGTTTAAAGAAAAGTTAGTCAGAGTATCAAACAAAGAATTTTTTTGATAGATGCTCAATTTTTGTTTTATTTTCACTATTCTTATTTAGTTATAGACTGCTGAGAACAATTAGTAATTTCAGATAACACTGATGCACCAATAATATCTCATTGTAACAGGTCACATGTTGCAGTCACATAACATATTTTAAAGAAAATATAAAAATTTGAAAGTTTCACAATAGAAATTTATCACAAAGTAAATTCTAAGATGTCTTAATTGAAAAAAAAATGTTTTAATTCCCTGCAAATTTTATGTTACTATTGCTGCATTCTGGCTTTCTAAATATTAAATGCTTATTCTTTCAAAACCTACAGAAAGCCTCAACAGAAAGCACATTCTGGTGGAACAAACAAAAATTTGCACATTTTCAAAGTTATCTAGCTATTCATACTGTTAAGTAAATTGATTATCAGTCTTCAAAAACTATGCTTGGTAATGAATAAGCTCATGATAAATACCCTCCCCTTCTCTACATTCCTGTGTCTCCTTGACACAGTCTAACATGAAACCAGGCAGCCCCACAATGACTCTCATGCCCTTGTAGGAAGCTATAAAAGCATAACTTTTCATTGCAGACAGCCACCAGCAACAACAGCTCTTCAATTATGTCTAAATCCACTCAATCAAGATGAATTTAAAGTCTTCTTTGGGATTTTTCCCCCTTTTATTTTTTTTTTTCTGCACATCTTTCTTTACCACAAAATTGATCATGCTGCTCAAACAATGCTATAGACTCCCACTGGAAATTCCCAAAACATCAGAAAGCAAAAGAAGGCTTTCCTCTCTGATTCCCTGTACCTGCTCTATAGGTTGCACTGAATTGTTGTTTCCACACCTTAAAGATCTTAATTTTATGTCAAGTGGCCAAGAACATTCCAGAGTGCTGAGGCAGACAAACCCTCTGTGCCTGAGGTATGTCAGATACAATCAGCCTCAAGAAGCACTGAAGTAAAACACCAAGACCTTTTGAGGCTTATTCAAAAAGAGAGTCATTAGAACAGACACATTAATCAGGCTGGCATGATTAGCAGTGGTGTAAGCAGACATGACAACACAGGAATGCCACAATTTACCCCTCACTCTTGTCACCTGCAGAAACAAGGTACAGCTCTCACAGGACACTGTGAATTCTAATGCATACTGTGGAGAGACAACTATGTCTGATGTCTATCTGAGGGTTGGGCAAGACTTCACTACAAAAAAAATTCCACACTTCCACTGTAGTATTTACAGATCCATACATCCATTATTCACACTACACAAGCAAAAGCTGCATGTACACAATAATAGGATATTCCAGCTGAGGTAGCACTGAGATAAGAAAAGGCTGTCTGACAGCAAGTTTGAGGTCATTCTTTTAAAATCACTATTATGGAATGTTAGGGTTTTTTCATAAGGCCCATGGATCACCTGAACAACTATGCCTCTGTACAAATGTAATAAAACAACCCTGATCCTCCCAACAAATTAAACAAATCCAAGGATAATAGTACAGACAAATAGCTGAAACAATAGGCACTTTTATAAATCAGATTTTACAGAGCACATTTTACTGAGGAGAGAGCAAAACAGAAATGACATGTCTTTTGCATGACACACTGTATTCTATATTTCTTGGTTTTAATGTTCACCTTTGATATGCTGTAAGAAAAAGAAATAAGAGCTATTAAAATGATTCCTTTGCATGTTGAGTGACTTCAAAACACAGTGAAAAGCACTTTAATAAACAATCTTTTTTTGCTTTGCTGACTCCCATGCTGGAGTGAACCAGGGCCAAGACTGGCAGTCATAGATTTCTTTGCTGCTGAACACTCTGCAAAAGACAAGCCAATTATGCTCTGGCCTCTCTCTTCTGTCAATAACTCAGCTTTACTAGCACTCCCATTCTTTTGCATTTTCTTTCATAAAACATGATGCTGAAAAGTTGTGGAGAAAAAATGTGGAAAGGGTTTTGTATACAAAAAAGTATTACAAAAATCTGGGTTTCTAAATACCCCTGTGCTTCTTCCTTGGTACTTACAAATTAAATAAAACTGCAAATTGAAATGTGTAAGCTGTTTGTTTGTTAGTTTGTTTAACATAAAACAAATTACATACTTTAAATTCAAATGCATGTAAGTATGCAGATTATGCACATATACACATTGCTGCACTTTTTTTTCATTTTATGAATGCATTCTCTAAAGGCAGAAGTTCCTTATTTTTAGGACTAGAAATAATTAATGGTTTCAGAACAATAGCATCTTCCTCACTCAAGCCATAAATCTGCTTCTTATTAGATGATTTGTACCTTATTTCATGTACAATAAGAACCCAAATATTTAGGATAAAAATTATTTACAAAGAGCATCTCTTAAAAAATAATCATTTTCTGGGTTAGATATCAGTAATTAGTACACATCTCATGTTGCTTCCTATATAAGTGCCATTCAATTTATTTACTCCTAATGAAAGATATAGCTCAGCAGAAATTAACCTGTAAAAGGTGAAAATTATGAATAGAAACTATCTACACAAAAAAAAATAGGAAATTAAAGGAAATACTTCCATTATCAGGACTTCTTTTTTGAAAGCATAGACAATGTACACACTGCAGACACATCCAGAATGCAGGAATATCTAATTTCAAGTCGTGAGCTACTTAAAATTCTAAAGCTTCAAGTGGAAATTATGCAGAGAATTGCAAGGTGTGAAACAGACTGTTAATCTATTATGTAAATGATGCAATATTTAGGGTAATGTAGAAAAGTATCTCCTGCTTAGATCTTATTGTTCTGAGTTTCCTAAAAATATGAAGAACATCACAATGTCTGCTTCACACTTCTTGGGCAGAAGGGCAAATTTTCCTTTCTGGAAGGTCAATACAGCTAAATACAAAAAGAAAATAATGGATTGAAGAGTTGAACCCCCATAGCATTCAGAAAATTTAAATGGAAAATTTTCTTGCTAATTCTAAATGTGGCATTACAAGCCTATCTGAAAATTTTGCCTGTAATTGATGGGGGTTTATAAACCTTTGGTTAGAGATGCATCTGTACAGGAGAATTTTGTGTAGATGAATGTCACTACTACTCATGTTAGTATGAGAATATTAAACAATTGAATGTACTAGAAAGCAAAGTAGATTCTCTTGTGTAGAAAAATTTTTATACAATTCTCATTTTATTTTTTCATATGTAGCAGATGCTGAAGATAAAACTCATCTAACTAACAGACTAGAAATTTCTTTAATTGCTAGTTTTAATAAAATTATTTAAATAACTAAAATTTTACTGGATTTATCATTCCTTGTTTCTAAATTCTACCTTCCTGATCCTGGACTTTTTTACCCCTGTAGAGCTATAAGTATAATTTAAACAAAAAAAAAAAAACAAAACAAAAAGGCAGAACCTTCCAACCATCATCACATCATCTAAATGGGTAGACATACAAAAACCATCTATTAGCCTGTGTATATATATGATTATGCATATATCTATATACTTATATCCTATAAATAACTTAGCATCAGTGGAGCAACTGTCACACCAGGAAGTATGTGAAACCCAGAGCAAAATGAAATACAGAAAGTCCATTTTTTTCAGCTTTTGTTATGTTTTGTATTTAAAAAATAAAAAGAAGAAACATAATTAATAAATATAGTGTTAGATATTAATGTGCACATTTAAGTAGCAATGGTAAATTTCTATGAAGTGTTTTACTCTGGAAAAAAATTTTTGTTTTCTTATCAGAACTAGAGAAATTTAGCAGATGACTGAGTGAAGGCAGAAAAGCAGTTGTCAGTTAGTAATTAAGTTTGAGAATATCCAATGCATCCTCCTTCTCCAGGAAGACTGTGCTTTAGCAATCTGAGGAGACTATATGTAGGACTACTGGACCTGTGAATAGTAACATAGAGCTGGAGCTAAAATATTCATTTCTATGCAAGACAAGACTTGTCAACCATTTCTGACTCAGGTGAATCTACTTTTATCCCAGGAACAAGTTAAAACACTGTGTACTGTCAGCTTTGCAGAAATAACTGGGGGCACTTAGAGTTCCATTGGAGTTCCCTGACTTGGACAGTCCTCTGTGCTTGGGTCATGCCAGATCCATGTACTTACATATTCATAATGTGCAAACAGACTACAAATATTATTCCTAGTTCCAGTTCCAAAAGTTTTTCTGATACTACAGCTTTTGTCCCTGTCTTCCCTTCAGTGAAGGTAGGACTTGAAACCCCTCTGATTTAGGCCCTTAGGACCAGTGTTGGTTCCTAAAATATCTTGATAAAGTATTTCTCTCTAGTGGTTCAATATGGTGAACATATTTCACTGCTTTTCCCAATGAAAGAAATAATTTGAGACCTAAAACACAATACATGCCCACTTTCTGGGCTTTCACTAGGCTCCACTAATGCAGAGTTGAATCTTTCTTCAGCTTTGGTCTACAGATAACTGATAGTTCAGGGAGCAGCAGTCTACTAAACAGGTGCAGTGAAAAATAAATAAATAAATCCAGACACATATCCTCCTACACACTTGGAAGGCATGAGTTGGTAGCTGCCAGAAAGTATTATGGGAAAGCAGGCCCCAGCTTCTGTTGGTGCCTCCCTGCAGGCAGCTAGCTCCATTTTAGTGCATGTTCACAGCAATACAAGTTCAAGAGACTTGCTCATACAGACTCTGGATCTACATAATTATTTTCTGTAAAGGTTATCAAATCCTAGCTGATACAAAAAGGCTTTTCAAGTATATTACACACAGTGTTTGCATATACAATCCTTGAGTTTATTGGCCTTTTTCATGAACTTCAGCAGTAATAGTTTCTAGATCTCATGCTGTGCCATGGGTGTAGGACCTTACAGACTATGCCAATATGCCCTTTTGACCAAGAGACACACGACAGATATTCAGTGGTCAAAGAGGAGGCTGATATTTCACAGGTAGGCAGTAACAACAGTGTCAGAATCTTTCTTGGAAGCTCCTGTGCAGAATGGAACTTTCTGAGCATCAGGGTGATCCCAGAATAGTTGTTAATGTCATTTTAATGAGAAGTTGCTGATCAACTGTCTTGATTCAGACTACCCTGATTCAGTACAGGTCTCCCACCCCTGACATGAGTCCTATGAGAAAGCCACGTTTGAATTAGTTTAAGCTGTATATTCCACAGCTACAGTTCACATAGTCTTGCTGTCAACCTTAATTCCATAACCCAGTCATGTTAAGCATGGCTAACTTAATTTCACCCTAATTTCAGCTTGATTTAGATGTGAATATGGGATTCAGGGTCTCTCTTTGAGACATACTCTATATCCAGAAGAATAGAGACAATAATAAATAGGTTGAATTTTTGGGGGTTCTTTTAACTTTAAGTGTAATATAAAGCAGTTAATAGTTCTAGTTCTGTGGTTTCCACAAGAAGCAAATCAGCTTTCAGGAAAAATTAGGGAAATAAGTCTTGATAAGGCCCTGACATCAGAAACACAGTGTGAAGAAACGTACATTGTTTCATCAGATAATCTTCACATGCAAAATGGGATGGCAGAAAACAAATGCAATTAATTATCTTTTATAATTCAGAAAATCTCTGAAATAGAACTTGTTTACTTTTTAGATACAAAAATCTGTGGTGAAAATGTCTTTAAACATTGTCAAATCCTATGAAGACATTTCAAACTGGTCCATTTCTTGGCTTCAGACACTTCCTACATAAGCTGCAATGTCATAGCAAGACAGGTGTTCTCCAAAGTGGATATTAATTTTGAAGTGATATATTACACAATATATTTCTCTGTAGCTGATCATCCCATGCAAATGAAGGATATGACTTTTATGAAACAGGCACACAAATTTTAATGTGACAGTGATCTATCTATCTTTCCTTGTGGTGCATGCGGGTTCATGTGTAAAACATGAAGAAACAGCTGGGTGCTAAAGAAAGACAGCCCTGAAGGCTAAAAATGTAAAACATTATACAAAATTTAAGTTAGGAATGTACTGATATGTTTATATGGTAAATTCTTCAAAGGGAGTTTTCCTTATTGCACCTATACAGTGACATTCTTCAGAAACAGAAGGACTGAGTCTGATCACAGTTAAAATTATTAATGCTAGTGGGAGACGTCGATAAGGGAAAGCAACATGCTCTTATAAGCAATGAGTGTAGGAATTACAAAATGGGTCCTTAGGCTTTCACATACAAAAAAGGGCTTAAGAATAGCCCTGTCTGTATGGCATTGTAGTGCTGCAAGAGGCTTTAAGTTCAGCAAGTATTTTACTTATGGAACAACATTTTTTAGAAGTAAAATAGCCAAATGGAAAGCACCCACTTTGTGGGAGCTTAGCTGCCTTCTCTTATGTTCGCTGCAGCAAATCCACCAGCTCCAAAGAAGCTGAAGCAAGAACATTACACCCACTGGGAGAAGCTCACATCAAAATCTTCTACAATGCTGGAGGTGGTGTCTTGCTAAAAATAAAGGTAACTGTACAATGACATCCTTGAGGTTCTATTGGAATAGGGCTTGAAAGGAAGACAAATATGTCCAAAAAAAAGTTTATATTCAAATGAATAATGACAATGATGGTGTTTCCATTGAAAAAGCTTACAAATAGGCTGCACATAGGATCTTTTTTGACATGTAAAGAACTTGCACTAGGAAATGCTGAATATTACTTCATTTGTCTTTTGTATCAAAGGCAAAATTAAGTATGAATAATTTCAAAGCTTTTGTTTTCCATTACAATTCTGTACCTTCTAAATGTCTGTGCTATTCTACACCTTATTAGCAATCTTAATGAAGTAAAAATGTTTGTTTTCCATTTTTATGCTTATCACACCTATACAGCATAGCTGATAAAATAATTTTAATAAGTATCCACATTTTCCTTCTCACAAGTTCATCACCAATTAGTGAACTGAAAGGATTTTTCCCAACATTTCTCTTTATCAAACTACTCAGTGCAGCAAGCTAGTGTCGTATTTAAATGTGGAGCAATTTTATTGCAATCTCAGTGGTATCTGCCTGTCAGCAAAAGGGTGGTGTAATGGATTGTAATCATTTTTGCACACAGTAAGGACAGGTCTAGCAGAAAATATTTAATTCTAGGTGATAGCTCCTGCAGAGTCAGTAAAGGGCACATGCTAATAAGGAAGCTTCAGAAAGGCACTGGTGATGACATGCTCCCTGAAAACAGCAAGCTCAGCAGATACAGTGCAGCTAATAGAACCATTACTGCCTCATGTCAAGCTATGAAAAATACCAAAGGACAGAGTCATCACAGTGAAGGAAAAAACAAAGCTCTTGTATATTATAGTGGGAAATGCTTTATAGGCAGAACAATGTTAGGATAACAGTGTTATCAAATGCATGAATAAAAATATGGCAAAAAGCTTGCTCAGTAGAAAGAGCAAATTCCCCATTGTAATTCACTCTATATTCCACATGTTGTAGCTGTACTCATTGTATTAATTTTCACTTTGGAACTCATTTCCCACTAAGGTATCTGCTGTCTTCTGCTGATGGCAGCAAGTTTGCTTTAGCTTTCCTCTTTTAAACTTCAGTTTATGATAGAGTCCACAAGTAAAACACAAAGTACTGCAGAAGAAGATGAATACAAGGCAGAAAAGCATCCAGATGCTTTTAGAGAGAATTAATTTTCCAGACTCTGATTAAAGGCTTCTCTTACCACTGGCAAAGTGTTGATCAGCTTCTCTCCTTCTAAAACTGGGAGTCTGTCCAGAACCACTAAGACTTTGAAATCTTCAGAAGCACTAAGATTACGAAACCTTATAGCATGCCTGTGTTACAGCAAGAAGCACTCTAGCTGGTCACATTATACACAGATAAAAATCTGTTTCCATCTGACATAGCACTTGCAGTTCAAAATTTTGTTTCCCAAAATTTTATCACTAATTCCAGATAGGAATAAAATGCTAAATATAATCAATGAGGTATTGATTACATCATCTAAACACCTACTGCAAAATAAAATTTTAGCAGATATTTTCCTAACGTATTTTTCAAAGAAATATATAGCTCTGAATTCCCCACAAAAACATGAAGTGTGTCCTAATCTACCAGAGATTATTTCATTTGCATATTTGTTGGTTTTAAGGACAAAAAACCATTGAGGTCCCTCTCCCTCATTCCAGTCTGTGAATATGAGTTTGACTCTGAGCTGAGTCACTACTTAAGAAAAAAACAAGCTAACAAATGCCAGACACAAGAGTAGCTATCTAACTTTGCACTCTTTGAAATTGCAATGCTGCTAATGGGATCTTTGTTTTACTACCAAAGGGCTTAATTAGTTGGGATTGTTAGTGAAATGTGTCTAATAAAAAGCCTACTAAATCTATGGAGTCTTTCTATTGGCTTCCATTAATGCTGACTTTCAGAACAGTGTTCATTTGATGAGTCAAATCTATAGCACCAAATCTTGGAAATCAAGTTAGAGTGGGTTTCTGAAGTATTAATTTTATGTCCTTAATACTTACCAAAAAATTGACAGCTTTATTATTAAATGAGGAAATGTTTCAAAGTACATTTTTGTATAATTTCCCATTATACTGTTCTCCTAATTTGCTACTTAATACAAGCTGAACATCAGAGGCCAGCTCAGAAACGTCAGAAACCTCATAAGTAGTCCTCTGGAACATGCAGTTTATGATCCCCATTCTTCCTCTTCTCTTTACACTATTAATCAAGTGTTTCAGTGGGATATCCCTGAATAACGTAACTTTTTGCAGTTCCTGCCCTGCTTCAAACTGTCAAAAACACGGAACCACTACAAGAAATAAGTTAATTAGAAATTATTCTCTGTTCATTAGTGTGTGTCATTCATCATAAAGATTAATTGTATTAGGAAACAATAATTATGCCTGAATCTCATTTATAAGGAAGATGAGGGTAAGTGCATTTTCAAAGAGCTCGGTCACTGGTATTCATGGGCATTCTTTACCACTTAGACATTCTTGAGCTAAGTAAGCCTCAAGTAATTAGTTTCAACCTGACTCAGATTACCAAATTATTGAAATCAAAGGCTTGTGTAGTAAGAAACAACCTATAATTCACTCACTTAATGATTTGAATTGCTATAAAGGTCTCTTTTAGAACTTGAGAGGAGCACTGCAAACCATGGTCACATGAGAAATCTTTTTTTTTTGACATGAATAGACCCATTAAGTCAATGGGGGTAGTCATGTGAACAGAGACTCATGTCAAAAACCACTGATGCTGAGAATGCACTCTTTTGTATTTTCTTTCATTTGTATGGATAAGCAAGGAAGGGTGCATAAGGAGTACTATGTGGAATATTATGCTCTTATTCAGTATTCGAACCATATTTCACAGTATTCACAATATTTCACATATTTCACAATATTTCCTATTGAAAAAACTATGACATGCTCTTACTCACTTTATCCTTAAATCTTTAAAGTAGTATTAGAACAGTAGATGCTTTCAACTCCAGACATAATTGTAATAACACAGTAATTAACAGATTCTGTACAGGTTACCATTTCCTCCTTTGAAGTTTCCTATTGAAGTTTTTTCATTGAAAAAAAGCTTTATTAAGATTTTGTTAATAAATATTGTTTTCTCAATAATTCTCATGTTTCTACAGGGACTGGTCTACTTTGCATTTTTGAGTAAGGTTATGATCCAGCACAGGTCAGAGAAAAGGAAGGTGTATTAAACAATTTGGTTTTTTTCCCTTGTTTGTGTCAACTAAAGAGAAAATAGAGAAGCCAGAGAACATTAGAAATATACTGCTCTCCCCATCATTGCCACATCAAATATTCTCTTAATTGGACAGATTTCTTTTATAATTCTGCCATATATACAGGCTAAACAATGTTACTGCCATCTGCCAAAAGGTAGAATTAAGACAGCATGCCTTGTGTACTCCAGCTTGTGGCTCCAGTAAGAAAATAGGAGAGGTTGCCATCTGTTTGTGTTTGTCATTTTCTGCATGTAGATTACATAGCAAGACTGTGGAGGAGATCTTTCCACCTCTGGAAAATATTGCCAGGCTATAAAAATGGCTCTGATGATTTACTGCCACTTCTGCAATACCAGGAGCTGTATACAGGGAACAAGCCTCACACTCTGCAAAGTACCAGAGTCCTTCGCTGAGGTTTAACTGGAGCTTCAGTATGCTACTGACTTCTACAAATACATGCCTTACCCAAAGACAAGCAAAGTTGAAAATATCTTCATGCTCTGTTTTACTAATACAGTTGTGCTGTTCTGTTGTCCAGGCCAGGGGATTATTTAGGAAATAGGCTGTAAAGCTATCTAGGTTGCTTAGAAGCAATGAGAAAATTTTAAAAGATATTTTCTTTAATATATTTATATAAATATATTACATTAAATATATTCATGCATACATCTTCACAACAGAAATTCTATCTTTCTTGTTTTCTTAATAGATTTGGAAAAAAAAGAAAAGAATAAGGAAGTGGTTTTAATTAAAAAGAGAGCTATCATATTATCAATCTCTAGATGAATTGAATCAGGGGAAGTAATTTATCATCATTTTAAGCTAGTCACTGAGAAACTATGTTGAGGGCTCCATTTTGATTCAGCCTTTAGATTAGGCCAAATGAGTGTGAAAAATTATATATTATCAGAAATAAAAAAAAATGACTACTGTACTGCAGAGAGCAGAACTCTGTTTCTGAGGATGCACTGGCCTCTTCTGAAGTGCACCTTCATGGCGTGAGCTCTTCTGTCAGAGAGGTGCTGTGACACAGTTATGGGTGAAGATTCTCCTTCCTGATGAAACACTCTGGTTTTGTTTATACTCAAAGCTTTATATAACCTTTAATAATACTTGTGTACTTAATGTCATGCTTACCTAGAGTGTAGATGCAAATATACTAGTATTAGAAACCAGATCTAGTTCAGGTTTCCTTACAGCTGTAAGGACAGGGACAATACCTTTTGATGTGAATCACAAAGCAATTATTGCAAGCTGATATAACTGCACGCATGTTAATGCTATACAACTCCATTGGGAAAAAACATCATGCTCCTATATAAAATAATTTAACGGACATAAAATCTGTATAAAAATCAGTAAATATCCACCCTCCATGAAGATTTGAAACATAGATAAGACCGTCACAGTGTTATCTTCATTTTCAACTTTGCAGCCATAGAGAAGGTTCACAATAAAGCCTGTTGTTAAGACTTTACGGTTGTCATATTTCATTGTGTTATTATAACATTAAATCGTTACTACTATGAGACAGATGAGAAGGAACTGGAAATAGTCCCTCAAGACAGTTAAAATGCACAAACTTCACTTTTCATTCCATGGGAAGAGAATCTCCCCTGTTTTCCTGAAAATAGTGTTCCAATCACAGTTGCTAAAGAGTCGCAAACAGCTGCTTACTTCAGCATGTACATGAAAGAACAAAAGCACTTCAGAGCAAGGGCCACAAGAACAAATGTCATGAAGGAAATACTCTCACCATTATGAAGTAGCTTGGAAAGTAAATAGGTCTTAACTGAATTAGTTGAAAATAGGTGTCATCCCTGTCTCATTATGTGTAGTAAAAATAACAATGAACTTGTTAATCTATCAGAGTATTTATCTTTCCTGTTATTGGAAATGCTGTCAGAAAAAAATACCCAAATAATTTAGATAAACACATTTTGATTATATTTTTACTTTTCTATTTTCTCTGTTTTCATGAGGGTTCATTCCAAGTTAGCTTATTCAAAATGCTTGAAACCACCTGATTGCTTTTTTAGATACAGGCATAATAGTCTCCAAAATTAAATCTGGGTATTTATGCGAATCTGGCCATGTTATAATCCTGTTTTGTAGACATGTATGGAAAATAGAGAAATATAGGGATAACTGAATAATGATCAAAGATGGAGTCAATGTACAAAAGAAAGTGCGGGTCTGCAGTCTATGAAAGTGAAATGAAGATTTGGCATTTAAAGCATAAGAAGCCAAAAAACCTCAATCTTCATCCAATTGACCTTGGGAATTAATAAAAATACAAGGCATATACAGGCATGCTTAGTGATATACTTCTGAGTAAATATGTCCTTACATGTCCTTGTCACTGTGTTGCCTATGAATACTTCATTTTCCTGGAACAGTGATGAATGAAGGAGGAGGTAACTAACACCACAGGGTTGCTGACTAGCCTGAAATCTTTCAAACTGCCTGCTGGAACACCACACCAGTGTGGAGAACTGCACTTTGCTCTGCAACACTAAAAGCAGGGTGTATCAAGTGGACTATAGCTGCACAAACAACTGCAGATGATGGTATCTGAGAGGGAATGTGCTCATGAAGAATCATCCAGTGGCCAAAATCAGTCAGAAAAGCCCTCTGACATAGTGAAGTATGGTGACAAGTGAAGATGAAATGAAAACTTTTAGGTTCATATAAATAATTTTACCAAGAAAAAAGTATGCAGTATTTCCCTCTGTATTTGGCCATGATGTTATTTATCAGTGAAAACTTTTTCAAATTTTTACAATTTGCCTTTGAAAAGAAATACTTTGTAACCCACACTGAACCTATTTATTCATGGAACATAACTTCTTTCTTCAGTTACTTTGGGTACATGCAATTTGCAGATGAATCATTTCATTTGTCCTTGTTAAAAAAGGCAGAGAATTCTATTTTTGTCTATTTAAATTACATTTGAACAAGGGGATACTCTTATATTACCATCAAACATAAGCATTTAATTTCTCTCATACCCCATCCCCACATCATTATCAGGCTAACACAATTCCAAATCTATACCACCAAATTGATATCCTAACAAATGAACTTGATCTATCATTCCATGGAAATCAGTAACAATGATGGCAAAATGTTAATCTTATAGGTATATATTGCTGAAGGAACTTGCCCTTATCCATGAAACATTCTTTAAAGACAAGGTTTTGAGGTCAGAGATTGATCTGCTATGCTAAAGTGTACAATTGGGCTATTCAGAGTTTGAAATAATGTTTATTGTGAAAGCCAATGATTTTTGAAGACAGGTGTATTAACTGGTGTATAATCAATGTACAGTTTACATTTAAAAATTCCATTTTACAATGCCAGTTATAAAAATACTTAAACCTATACTCTCCCTGATGTTACACTTGTCTCTCTTATGGAATTCATAGGGATAAGGCAGGTCAAGAGCACAAAAATAAAAATATTTCTCTTTTAGAAAATATTTCTCTTTTAGTTGTAAGGGTGAAATCTATAGCTATTTCTAAAAAAAAAATCATAAATACAAAGAAAAAAAATTAAGATATTACAAACCAAAAATGAGTGAAATTGCTATCATGAACTATTCCTTTGTATTCCTGATTAGTTTTACCAGGCAATTCAGTCAGATTTCCAATCTCCAATAAAATAATATAAAAGGCATTTTTACTGCTAAGAGTTGAATTATCATTCCAATTAGAACTCATTTTCAGTGGATATTAATGTGTTGCTATATTAAAAGGTTCATTAGAAGTCTTTCAGTAAAAATGTGTATACTTCTACACTTTTTTTTTTTTTTTTAACAAATATCAGGTGGAGTACTCTATTGTAAACCAGAGGCTGATGTATTTACCATTACTATAAAAATCCATGTAACTCTCCCTGTCATAACCTACCCATTTGCTGGGGTAGAGAAATGAGTCATTTTCAATAGAATTCATAAGCTATTGAATTAACTTAATTCAGTTCTGGACCTGAAGTGCAGTGAGAATTGATTCATACTTGTTCACATGCAACTTTGATTTATAGAAACCAAACCATACCCTCTAATGTCTTTTTGCAATGACCCAAAAACATCTAGACTCTTTAAAATGAATGGAGGTCTGCATATACAGCCTAATAATAACATCTGTTTTAGTTGAAAAACTTCTTCAGGAATGTCCTCTACACACATTTATGGTGCATAAAGAATCCCTGTTTTAAGGTTACCACAAGACATACTAGGGGAAAAGAAAACCCCAGCTATTAGAAAACTAATAAAAATAAAAAAACTTGTCTTAGGAGGTTCACTTAATGTTTTGGATCTTTTGATTTTTCTAATCCATATCAGTTTTTAGTGATAAATTTATTAGAAAAATATATTCAGTCATGGTCCTTATTTCTCAGTGTCAAATGTCTTCATTACCCACAAGGCACTTGGTTTTAAGAAGCCTACAATAAAAGCTGCTGGTCTGTGACTGAATACTTCAGAATCAAGAAAAATTGTAAAAGTGAGCTCATTGAATTTTACACTGAATTAAAGAATTAGGCAGAATAGGGAAGTAACAGGGATTTAAACACAGGTTTTAAAATGTGTTCTAAACTTGTATGTGAAAATGTAGATTGACAAATTGTACTCTAATTCCTTTTATTCATGTGTCTGTAAAATATAAACTAATGTTCTCCTGGAATAGTATGCTTTATAAAACTCTCTTCAGCTGTGTATGGGTGCTCCTCATTCATCTGTAAATAAAAGATATTTCTTGTTTTGACTATTTTGGCTGTGTCCACTACAATCCAGACAGAATACAACAGTGTGCATGTGATGTATTAATATCGAAAAAGGCGAACAAGTCTATTATTTCAATATTAGATTTTATTATTTAAATAAGAAAACAAGAATTTAATATGAGTTTAAAAAATATTTCTATAGATTTAAATCTGTATAGCTTTGTAATAATTCTTTTTGCACAAATGAGTGGAGTATCGGGTATTTAGGATTCATGTTTGTTTGTCTGTTAGTAGAATCCTGACAGCTAGATATCTGCATATTAACTAGTGAATATCATCTCACCCACTTGAGAAGATGAAAATTAAACCTATATAGTTATTTATTTAAAATACATTCCACACCCCCAAAACACCTTCTATATTCAAAAGGTTTTTGCTGAAATCCTATTAAAAGATGTCAAAAGAGCCTGTTAAACCTGCTCCTTGAATGTCAAGTAAATATGACATGCACTGAAGATTTCAAAAATATTGAATACAAGATAAGGAAAGAAAGGTAAAAAAAGAATTTAAAATATAATGAGGAAGAAGATACAAAATAACTAAAAAAGAGCTGTTGAATATGTTCATAATTCTTATTTATTCCTAGTGATTCTTAAGTCTAGTTATTATATGGGTGGGTAATTTTATAAATATATTCTGAAATTACTTTATTTCATTTTAATTAGCTGAGCAAGAGATACTGTAGAAAAAGTATTATTATTATTATTATTATTATTATAAGGGAAGAAGGGACAGATTAGATGAAAATTCAACTGCATTTCAAACATGAGCAGGAAGCAAGAACTGGTACTGTAAGATTTTCTTTTCTTCAAGTTACAGAGTAAGAGAAAGCTGTAAGAGGACAAATGTATACTCCAAAAACCATATTCTCAGTATATTTAAAATAAATAATTGATTTTTTCATTGTTGAATCCTTTGCAGTGTTTCAATGACTCATGATTTCCTTGAAATCAAGATGTGCCTTAAGCCTCATTAAGCATCACTGTTTGTACTTTGATATAATATCTGCATGTCTATTGCTATAGAACTATACACCTCTAACCAGTACTGAAATGTATGTGGTTAGTCTGCAGGTTATATTCTTTAGAAGATCTTGAAGATTTTTCCCTGTCATTTAATGAAAAAAAATCAATTGCATTCTATTGCATTCTAATTGCAAGCAGTATTTTAAATGATCTCACATTTTAATGCCAGCCACATGGAAGAAAAGTTCTTCACCCGACATTTATTTAATGCTTGAAAGGCAAAATTATTTACATTGCAGGATATACTTATCAATATAAAGCAGGTTTTCTGCTTTCATAACACTGCAATTAGTTTTCATTATTTTGCTTGCTTTTGTGAACTTTTCATTATTAATTTATTATTTATAATCATCTTTTTCATTTCCTAATCAAAAGTATGATTAAATTCATAACAGGATAATTTTGTATGGGAAGCTTTACTAAATTTGAGAAATCAGGTAAATCATCTCCTTGCTAATCCTTGAAAAGTCTATAAGGCAAATAACAGGGACTCAGTATTGCACATGTACTAAATTCACAGAAGGTGAACAGCCCCATGGAAGCCAACTGAGCTATACATTGATTTAAGCATATAATGCAGTACCCAAGGAGGTAAGGATCTGATAAAGTAGAAAATGAACTTTAATGACATTGTCTTTAAGAAAGCAAGTGGGTCTCATACGGTTGAAGTCAAGTCAATGGAAAAGACATAAATCCAAAAGACCAAGAGGGAACTTTCTGCTGACACAGTTATATATTATTGCTTTCAATGAAAGGCTTTTAAAAAAATAAAAAATATTTTCTTTTTCTTTTTTTTTTTAAATCTAATTTATTAGTTGTTTTATCTTGGATTACCTCAATCCCAAATGAAGTACCATAACTAGTTCTTTCAGCTTCTAAATTTTTATTTCAATTACTCATTACTGAGAAGAGCAGTGATTGTTTCAGATCTGTAAGCAGAGTACAGTAGAACTAATAACACAGTAAAAGAAACATGAATGACAATTTTGTTTTCTTAGACACAGCTAATCTTACAGGCCTGCTCCTCTCTAGGTGAATCTAAATGTCTGCTTAAAGTCAGTGAAGATCACATTATCTAACAACAGCTGCCTGTGTGCTCTTGCTTTTGGACTCTTAAGGAAAAGATTCTGCATTTCATCTTGGTGCCAGCAGAAGTATTAACAATCAGATGCATATACATCATTGGCAATATAATACTTTAAAGACTTTAACCCATATGAAAACCCTAGAATAAATGCAGTATAAAAAAGCTTATAATACTTCAGAGCATTATAGAAATTTTCACACAGAAAATTATTTTAAGGAATCTTAATGATGAATTTTATAATAATTAATATTAATATTTTTATTGAAATATCTTGTAATAATTAAGAGCAACATCGTGGTACTTTGTCATATGACAAAAATGTCAGTATACACACTCTGGCTATCCTGAAAATCCCATTATATGCTGAAAAGTGGTGTATTTGACATTGATGGTGTACAGGATGGAAACTACACCTGAAAATAAGATCTATATTCTCAACAAATGCTCAGACAGTAACAGACTTTGGGGGGAAAATGAGCAACAAAAAATAAGACCTAATTACAAACAATATTAACTTTTATAAAAGAACTATGGTTTTTGTAACTCCTGAAAAAGCAGCAGAAGCCAACTGCATTTATTTTCTGTGACATAGCCTGTCACAGAAAGGATTACCTCAGTTCTAGGGAAGCCAAACATCCTAAGTACTGCACAGTCTCATTATTCAGCAGCAGAACAAGTCTTGATTTAGGGCAAGAACTGTCAGCCTTCCTAAGAACAGGGAAGATTGCCACCAGCTGAAAGAGGCCCAACACAGCGATCCCTTCAGGTCACAGTGTGTTGTTTCATAGTGCAGATTGCATGAAGAATTTCAAATGTCTTATGACAGGGATACCCTGATCTTCATTCTTTGTAAAATGAGATGTGTAGGACATCATTTGAACAAAAGTATGGGCAAGGAGAAGGATATTGCCACTCTGAAAAAGTGTCTGCAATAGAGTGAAGCAACACACCAATTTTAGAGAAAACAGGTCCTACATGACAAGTTTGCTGCAAATGCCTGTCAAGAAAGTACTGAAAAGGTATTTGTGATTCCTTCACAGTGCCCATATATGCATGATGAAAATGTTACTAGTTAACTACAACTGAAAAAGTAAATTGGATCCATCTTAAATGGTTTTATTCCTGTTCCTCTGTCCACATAATCATGCTGTAGGTAAAGTTACCACTTCATTCTAAATCTCTGATCAAGGTTTTGGCCTTCCTTTGGACTTGATCCAGCAGTTGAATGTCCTTCCAGTACTGGGGTCATCAGAGCTGGGCTCAGTACTCCAGGTGGGGTTTCACCAGAGCAAAATAGAGGGGCAGAATCACGAATTTTGTTAGATTGCATCAGCAGCCTTGGCTGAAGTGGTTCGGCGACTTATTCAGTGTCCTAAAATGCTCTCAAACTCTATGCTATTATCTCTTCTCCTGTTGCAATATTGACTTATGAAACATAAGTTGAACAAAGGCAAAAGCACACGTAGCACTGCTGCCACAGTGGACGCACTCATGCCAAAATATGATACATACTCTGTTACTCAAACTTCCATATCCATGCAGAATAGAAGCATTGTAAGTATTTACTAAACACTTTATTAACTCCAACCATACTAGAATACACAGACAAAGTCAAAACAAAGGTAGCCCAGTGTGTATCACGTATATTTTCTTCACCATTAAAAATAGATGTGTACGAAAGCAAAGCAGACAGGAGTATTGGCAATGTAACATAGCCCCATAACAGCATTACAGAAAGCAAATATGCATAAAGAAAAGACCAATGAAATAAGTTTAAAAAGAAAATTTAAAAGAATGTCGGTTTTTAAGTTTAGAAAGGCAATTAAGGCTAGATCAGAAGGAAAAATGCAAGCAGGCTGCTTCACAGAACTATGCAAAAGAACATATTTTCACACCAGCAGGCATGATTGTAGGAAGGATGGGGCAGGTGGTGAAGGAACTGGATGAGAAGCAAAGCAAATTAAGATAGATGAATGTTTGAAAAGCTTTTAAAATATTTGGAATTTGAATGGGAATCAGTAGAAAAGCACGAGCATCCAGCTGCCATTTCCATAGTTGTAATTAATGAATTTTAGTGGTTATTACTGATGTTTGTGGAGTACAGAAAGCTTTTGTCAAAATGTGGATTCAGAAATCAAATTCTTAAGATAGTATGAACCAGGAAAGAGGTAAAGCAGTATTTCCAAAGTATATATATATATATATATATATGAGAAGTGGAACAACTCTGGTGAAAATATGGCTGTAATGACAGAATATATGAGGAATAATTCAGTTTGGGGTCATACAATATATGATATATTCTGATATCATACCAGCATAAATTTTGAGCCAGAAGAGATTTAGGGCTGCTAGACCCTCTTTGCCAAATAGTAAAAATTTCCCCTTGTATATTTGAATTACTGTGAGCATGGAAGACTTTAAGCCTAATGTGAACAAACATATAGGTGTCCAGTTCAGAAACATATAGAATTAACTTTATATTATTAAGATACCTGTCCTAATTTTGAAAAAAAGGGAAATTCATTTTAACAGTTGTATAAATCATGATGAAGAGGAAAAACATTAATTGTATCTTCCATGTTAAATGCCTGGTGAACTTATCCAGGTATGAGATGAAGCATTTTAATGTGTTGTTTTCAAGGGGCCAGAACTGGTCTAAATAGTAGTGATTACATTCTTATTCATTAGTGTTTTGAGCAAGAATAACAGCTGATGAATACCACATAAAAGGCCTCCCTCTTCTAGTATACAATTGATTTAGAACCTATTCATGGAAGTTTCAAATTTAAAAGACAAAAATATCACTTTGAATTCTAATTTTAAGAATTTAAGGTGCAAAATAAAAACTTAATCTTATAGTTCCTTTGTAGGGTAGCCCAAGTGAGAAGGTATTTTTATGAATTTGACAAATACTCCACAATGGATCCAGAAAATCCAGACAGACATCTTCAGAAAACCTTGCAAAACTTTCCATCTTGCTATTCCAGTGAGTGGTTCTTCAGTTCTAGGAAGGATTTCAGTAAAGCTATTGATTTTATTGTGGAAAATGATAAAATATATAGTAGTGTTCAAGGGTATCAATAAAAAATTTCAAATTGGGTAGAAAGACTGA
Organism: Agelaius phoeniceus; assembly: GCF_051311805.1. NCBI lineage: Eukaryota > Metazoa > Chordata > Aves > Passeriformes > Icteridae > Agelaius > Agelaius phoeniceus. Next base: position 54,359,608 of record NC_135268.1, read on the forward strand.
TAGGGAACTAGATAATAAAAAAAGATGTATTTATCTATAAGCTGATTGTAATAGTTCAGACCAATCCCACACTTCCATGTGGGTAAAATAAAACTGTGGTTAATATTCTATAAAACAACTGAAATTCTACAGTGCTGCTTACAGCATTCTTGGCTTAAAGTGATCTAGAACTACCTCTTTTCCAGTGCAGCAGTAGAGACAGAATACCTTTGATTTCTGTAAGTGCAATGGATATACATTGTCTCAGACTCGTACATCACAAGGACTCTTCATCCTCTGCTTCATTTTGGTTTTGACCAAATAAGCAGTCCTTTACACATAGTTATGTGCACACCTCTGTAATTCCTGTGTGAGGAGAAGAGTTGGGTATCCCAAGGACATGAGGAAGATGTACAGAAAACTTCTTACAGACTAGTCTACTTCCCTTCAACTTATTCAAGTTTTACTTTTCTGCCCAGATATTTTAACTAATACTAGAAAGTCAATTACCAGACAAAAAGGGTTTGGAACTCTGAAAAAGCTTAATGTATAAACTGATTTCAATTTTTTTCAGTAAAAATAGAAGAGGATATCAGGTCAAATTTTCTTCAACAATTTTCCCTTAAATAAGAGTAGTAAATCCAAGGAAACCATTCAGCAGTCCTAACAGGAATGCACTGACAGCATTTTAAGATTTTACATGCTAATAGCAGGAAAGATGAAACTTTCAGTGAGAGGCTCTACACTTTACTTCTGATAAACTCATTGAAGTTTAACAAAGCTGGAATCTTAGCTCCCTGTTGTATGTGACTCTCTTAGCTTTGCGCTTGAATATGGAAGGTGAAAGTCTCTTCGTTACCATAACAATAAAATTGACAGCTAAAATCAGAATTTTCACAGCTTAATGTCATTGAGACTTTATGCAAACATACACTTACTATGACACACATCTCTTTTTTCTGCTGAGAAATGAGAATATCAGATCATTAGGTAGACTGTGATGCAGTAGTTTTGCTCTGCTGATGGAAAGCAGCAGAAACTGTGCACATAAATTCTTCTTCCAGTGGTTCAAAATTCAATTATACAAGCTGAAAATAGTCCCTACAGCCTGTCAGAGCTTCAGAAATCTGTCTCTTCCTCAGCCTTACTCTTTCACTCTTGACCATTAGGCAATTTCCCACTCTCTGCACACCCAAAAGAGATATTCCTCTCTATACTCTTAAAATACTACATGAAATTAACACAGCCACAAGACACATATATGCTATTCACTCTGTAGTAGTAATGTTTTCTAGCTCTGACCTGAGGAAAGTGCAAGAACAAAAGATATAAATATTGTGGTCCCAAAGATCTATTGATGTTGGAATTCTCAGCAAAACACAATTCCTCTCCTCATCCTTTTCTCACTCATTTGTGTATTCATTTACATTTTCTCCTATATTGGTCCTAGGGCTCTGGCTCGGACTGACAGAGCTCAGCTTCAGATGGCAATTTCACTTTTAAAAAGGCTATTCCTTTTAAAAAGGCTATTCCTTTATACTTTTTCAAGTATAACTGAGCAAAATACAGACTCAAAACTCGTATCATGCTTAGGTGACAAATAAATGCCAAACCCAAGAGGCATCAAGAGCATAGTTAGTGAGCATAGTCCTATGTGGCTGATGCCACATTACTCTTCACAAAGGAATTCACAAATGTGTGAGGAAATCCCAGGTGCATATCCAAATATGAACATGCGAAGTACTTCTCTCCTATAGATTTCAGGAGGCAAACAGTACTGACTAGTCCATAACAGCTGTGCATAGTTCTCTCTCCAAAAATGGGTTAACTCTGCAAAGATCAGCATTAACTCCCACACAAATTTCTGCTGGAAATCTATCAGGTTGCTAGGATAGCATGCTGTGCATAAAGGCTGCTCCCTGGCTGTGTACCCTCCCCGCAGGCACACGAAGCCCTAATTATGAGGTATACATACAGAAGAGTTTCTGTGGGCTAAGGAGAAGCATCAACAAATACACTGCTTCCTTTGCTCCATGAGTTACAGGCCCTTTGAAGCCTTTTCCTGTTCCTTGGTTTGTGCTTGCATCATCATATAGGAGGCTGTTTCATACTTCACTTTTATTATTCTGACCAAAAATAACACCTAATCATTTACTGTTACTCATTAATTTAATTTTAAAATCCAAAGTAAACAAATCCTGAACAGCAAGCAATAAACTAAAAACTGAAAGGGGATGATACTGTGCTCTGACAGCAGGACTGCCCTTGTCCCATTTCATTACCAGTTAATGTGACTTTTTTCCTTTGCAAAGTCATTTAAATACTATATGAGAAAAATACTTTTTTTTAGTCACATTATACACCTTTATCAACTTATTTATTGGTCCATTTATTTCTTTATTTTGCCTCATCATGGGATGTGGAGGATAGTTTCTTTCTTCAAGTTCTATTTCACTTTGTTCCTGTAGGGATTTAAAGACTTCTTTGCCTCCTACGACCAAAAAATTCCTATTTTTTTTTATTTTTTTTATTTCTAATTTCTATAATTCCAGCACCAATTCATAAAGGATGATTTAAGCATCCTTAGAGGCCCACCAGTATGGCTGCAGTTAAATGCAAAGAAAGGGTGACTACTCCTGGCTGCCAGGAGCTTATATGCTATTTCCATAGCTTTCCCTGATGCTCCATAATGAAAGTCATGAGACTGAGATTCTTCTGCATTGCTACACTAGCACAAATTGCCAAATACTTTGAGAACCGATATGTGTGGACGGGAAGAATATTTTTAATTTCTTAAATAACCAACTTATCCATGCATTTCTAGAACATAAAAGTTAAGAAACAGAATAGAACAATCTTGGTACTGAGAAAAAAAATATAGGTGAATTTCTTAAACATCAGAGAGGCACAAAGAAATTACCCTTTGATTTACAGTATAAATCCTTTCCAAATCCACACAGGTTAAAAATGCTGGTTGTCATATTTGTTTTATGTCTTAGCATCTTTGTTTTCTTTATGCTTAAGTTGCCCTCAACAATCCTCACGAGTATAGCTAACTTGGAAGAGGAAGGTTAGAAAGATTTATAATATTGCCAGAGCTGTCATATGGGCAACAAACAGAGAATATTTCATCATAAGGGCTATGAAAGTATTCTGCTTACCATTTCTTTTAAAGTACATTTTTTCTTTTTTTTTTCCCTAAAGAACAAATATCAGTGCTTTTGAAACAAAAAGCTAAATTATTCATAACAATTAGAACAGCTGCTTTACCTTTGTATTGTGGGTAGAAATCACAGACAAACATAACAAACACTGGCAGAATTAAGTATGAAAAATTTGCAGAATTTGCATCAATGAGTTTTAATTTTCTTACACCTAGTTCACGTAAACCAAGTCCTCCTTAGCTCTTTTCTGCTGTTTTCTTTTACTCATATGTAAATGCACACTAAAGGGGCTTCATCCCCTTATCCCTCATACATCACATTTTGTATAATACATTTAGATTTATAGGCTGGAATTCATTCCCCAAAAAACATGAAAGACAGTAAGCAAACCTTTAAGTTACATTCTGCTAGTATATGTACTAATCTGACAAACATAGAAATTATAATTATAGTATTATTGATAATACTTGAATAATAGTATGATAATAAATACAATATTAATAACAGCAGATTTTATTATGTACATTGATTGAACACTGCATGGCTCTCTTATTTTAACCAAATACATATTTCATGACAGTTATGATTTTGTTAGAATTTGGTTGGGTTTTGCCGTTCTTTCCTGAAGAGCTTCAGCAGACAATCTTCATCAAAACCAGCCCCAAGGGGGAGAAAAAGGCCACCAAAAACCTAAAGCAGCAGCTCTGAGATACAACCATACTAGATACCTCGTAGTTCTCAGGACCTTTAGAAATATCCTAGCCCTTTTGGGGAAGCAAAAACAGACAAAAGTTCTTAGATAGTTCTTACAAAATAGATTCAACTGCTCTATTGAGACAGGAACTCCTGAAAGAGGAAAACTTCTCATGTTAAGAGGATGAAGCCCCTCTATGGATTAAGGACAAGAAGTAGTTCAGGATTAAAAATATGAACACATTAGAGATTGCCTGTCTTGGCAGTGAAGAGAATGGTGTTTCTAGCCTCAGACAAATAAGGACACTAAGTAATTGAAAAGAGACCATTAGGCAAGTCATAAATCTATAGAATATTTTATCTCCCCAAACATCTCCCTAAACAAATAATTTACTTAAAGCTTCTGTTTCTATATTAGGATAAATGTATTATACCAAAATGTAGCAATCTCTTATTCATTCTACTCAAGTTTTGGGCTTCTTCCCAGCACCTTAATTGGGAGTACAACAAAATTGTCCTCCTGCAATGTGTAGCATCAGCAGTGAAGAGCAGTCAAGGAATTCTAGCTTTGTGCTCACTTCAGGGCATTTACTGTCTTAGATTTTTAATGTAACACATATTAAAATTTTGTTATATGAAAATGAATAAAATCTTTTGTGCTTAGTTTTTAAACCTCCATTGTGTTTTGATTGGTTTTGCACCAGAGAAGAGGGTCTTTCCAGCTTCCCCTCTCAAACATGAAAGTGAATGGAATATTTATATGAAGGATCTAATTTATTTCAAATAGGTAATTTTCTTTCAGCATTCTCCATTTAAATGTTATTATTGGCTGAATGGCAGAGCTCAGAGAGTCATGATCAGTGAAATAGAATTCATCTGGAGACCCATAACCAGCGTTGTTCCCCAGGGATCAGTACTGTGTCCAGCCTTATTCAGCTTGTTTATCAGCAACCTGGACTAAATAGAGTGTAGCCTAAGCAAGCCTGATGATGATACAAAATGGAGGAGAGTAGCTGATACACCTGGAGACTGTGCTGCTCTTCAGCAGGAGCTTGAAAGGCTGGAGGGTTGGGTGGGGAGAAACTTACTGAAGTGCAACAAAAGCAAGCATAGGGTCCTGAACCTGGGGATGAATGATCCCAAGTGCCAGCACAGTTTAGGGGACATCTACTAAAGAGCAGGTCTGCAGAGAAGAACCCAAGAGTTTTGGTGGATGACAAGGTCACTGTGAGCTGGCAATGCCATTGCAGCCAGGAGAGCCAATCCCGAGGTACATCAGGAAGAGTGTGGCCAGCAAGCCTAGGGATATTATCCTCTCTCTCTGTCCTACAGGCTGCATCTGAAGTATTGGCCTCAATTCTGATCTCCACAGTCCAAGAAAGACAAATTGTTACTGGCAAGGGTCCAGCAGAGACCACAAAGGTGATGAGGGGTCTGGAGTATCTCTCCTAAGAGGATAGACAGCAGGAACTGTGCCTGCTTAGTCTACAGAAGAGAAGACTGAGAGGGGACCTCATCAATAAATACAAATATTTTTAAATTGTGTGTCAAGAGGATGGTGCCAGACTCTTTTCAGTGGTGCCAGTGAAAGGACAAGAAGCAATGGTCATAAAATGAAACACAAGTTGCTCCATCTCAACAGAAGGAAGACCTGCTTTACACTGAGGGTGGCAGAGCACTGGAACAGGCTGCCCAGGGAGGTCATGCAATCTCCCTCTCTGGAGATATTCAAGATCCACCTGGATGAGTTACTGTGTAGCCTTCTCTAAGTGACCCTGTGATCTCCAGAGGTCACTCACAACCCTAACTATTCTGTGATTCTGCGATTCTGTAGCTGGAACCTAGTTACAAAAGACAAAAATATTCATTCTAGAGAACTCTGTGTTGAGCTTTGTTCATTATTCGTATTTTTCCACCTATCTTTGACATTACAGTGAGCAGTCCTGTTTCAAGATATCAGCTGTCTCATCCTTCTCTTTGTATTCCCTCCTTGCAGTGTTCTCTACATATATAAAACCAAAAATCTGAAACAGAAAAATCCCAGACTGTCTCCAATAGGTGATCTTAGAGAATGAAGAAGAAACTCTAGAGGGACAAACACAGGCAGAAGCTAACTGCTGCTTTTTATATTTTCTTCCACATAAAACCAAACAGCAGCTAGTTTGCCCCGAGCATTTTGCTTTATACATTGTGTAGAATACATATTCTTGTCCATTTATATTCATCAGATCTGAATCTGGAAATTGCTATCACACTGACAAAGAACCAGAGACAGAATCCAACTCTTGTGTTGCTCCTGTGTATGATAATATGATTTCCATGACTGGAAATTTACTTGGTGCCCTTGTACAATGTGAAGATAGTATCAATCTGCCTGAGTAAGATTAGCAACGTCCAGTTTCCAACTCTGATATGAGGGGGAGTGAACTAAACAGTTTTAGAGTAAACTAAATACCAGTGTCCACAAAGAAAAGACAATATATTCTTGTGTATAGTAGGAATTAATCAAATATTTTCAGTTGTTTCTCAAGTTTAGATATTAAACCATTAAAAACCTTAATCCATTACTCTTCACAAAGACAACAAAAACTGAAGCAGAGCACACAGCTAGAATCAATTGCATTGCCTGCTTTCAGGAGGAGTTCTGAGATACCCACTGGAGCTCCAAAAAAGGCCTTTTTCACCATTTGGGGGACCTTATATAAGCTATTTTGCCAAAACATCATTCATATGACATTCCATAAATTTTGCAAGTCAAATCAAAACGAACAGTCAATGCTTTATGTTTTCTGTTCCTTCTATTCAGCAAGAACAGCAAGTTCAGCAAATTCTGTCCTAAAAATTTTAAACATGGACCACTGCTAGACTTCAAAGTGGGGCTTTGGACCCCAACCATCCCATTATCAAAGTTGTATTAGAAAATGCTACAAAGAGGACACAGCTCTGAAAACCAAGTTGGAATATTGTAACTTCATCCAGAATGAAGAGTGCAGCTTTCCAATCACTAACACAGTTATGGGAAGCCAGAATAGTAGCACAGAATGAAGGATGTTTTCAGGAGCATATTTCACATTAATAAAAATTACTGGACATGGGTGATTTAAAAAAAAAATCACTTTCCTAATGCCTTCTTACACTAACTCTTAAATGTGACAGAAACTCAACTTTTCCATCTCTGCCTCAGATTTTACATTAGTCTTTGTGTTCCTGGGGTATGTCAGCACTCTCCTTATCAGCATTTTGACTGAAGTTTATGTTTTGCTCTAAAGGGCTTTACATGTGTATTTACTGCAGTGGTATATAAATGAATAGAATTTCAAAGTGAATGACTGAATATTAAATAAATTGAAAGCATAGTTTCAAAACACTTTAAGTGGAAAAGTACTGCATTTACAAAAGTGCCAGATTTTTTTATTCAAGGTATTTACTTCCCTAATACTGATCAGAGACTCTGTGAAGGCAAGGCTATCACTAGCCCAACAAAGAAAGCTGGAACATTGCAAATTGGTTTGTTTTTCCTGCAAGATATTAGTGAGAGGTAGGTTAAACTACATAGGACTACAACTTTCTTTTCCACAAAGTCAGGTAGTCAGAGATGACAGACCTGTACACCAGGGAACTTAAGCACAGGGAGATTCAATTTTCACCAAAAGCATTCCCAGGGAAGAATAATTCCCCATGGAGAAAGAGGAAAGAAAGGAAAAAACACAATCCCAAGAACTTTCCATTGTATGTAAAAAACACACAAACTAAATCTAAAGAACTGAATGTTTAAGTGAGAATAATTTTTTACCAAGTGAATTACTACATTTCATTGTAATATTTAAAAGGATATTATAACATGCAATAAAATAATGATAAATATGATGATAGGAAAAAAAAAAACAATTTAAGGGTTTATGGTTGCACTATCCAAAAAGTCCAACCAAGCAGGGATAAAGATAAAAGCTGGTTCAAAATTGTGTGACAAAGAATGCATTAATCACAGGGGAAGGAAAAAAAAAAAAAAAAAAAGAAAACTTAGAAGAAAACAAAGAAAGAGGATTTAAAAAAGGGGTATCAAAATTCTGAATAAAAATTCTGATTCCAGTAAGGATTTTTGAAGATCATTTAATTCTTATGATTTATTAGTTCTTCAGCAGAACTACTGCACTGAGAGACCATGGGTTTTTATTAATAGAAAATGATTAATGCCACTGCAATCAGTAACAAGGACTTTCATCAGCTAGTGGTCTGGTGCTGATCAGATGATGAAATCAAGAAAAGTGAATTGGTAAACCAGCTGGAGAAAGCATTTCTAATATGATTTAAGATAACAACAACAGAAACCGAGGAGCTTTCTCATTTTTCTTTAGTTCACTTCTGTCTGTAACAGTGTGATTTCATTTACGCCTATAAAAAGTGTACATAAAATTCTTATCTAATACTTTAGACTAACCACCTCCTCTCAAAGGGATATATTACAGTACAATACTATTACAGTGGAAAAATAAGATCTTGGGATATTTTGTGTCCTACCCTGTATTTTTACAATGGGAAATAAACATGTACAAATTATAAGAAATCCGTATTTTTAATCCTTTCCATGCTATGAGTCAAAATGCAGGAAAGGGTACCACATCCCTCTGTTTGTGAATGAGTGAATGAGAATTTAAAAAGACTAAAGAAGCAGCAAAACACACACAGACTCTCCCTCATTAGATTTTTTGCACAATAGTGACTACAGAGATCTATGAATGCACAGTACTATGAATAATAAAACATCTGTGAATTACATAATGTCACTAAGTACATTCCAAATGGTATGCATATATTAACCCACAAACACAGGCTGGTACTTATTTAATACAAAATCAGCAAAAGAAAAAAATGGTGTTTCACAAAGGCCCTGGAAGTCCATTATGTTATCCAATTCTCACATATTACTCTAAGGAATGTGATGCTATTGTTACACCACAATAAACAATTGTCACAGCAACAGCTCTCAGTGACAGGTAGCAATATCTCTGGGAAATCAATCAACTTTAATAAAACAGTTTAAGGAAATGTAATTACTTCTTGTATTTTAAACTGTCTGGAGTCTACAAGATAAAAAAAATAATGTGAGGAATTTTTATACATATTAAGATTCTGTATTTTCACAGCATTTCATATTGCCATTGAAATGCAAAAGCAAACTTTGAGCCCATAGCACCTTCAGACAATCAGAAAAATGTTCCTTTGTATCACTGCAGACTTCACACAGCTTGATTGGAACCCTCTGGTTTAGAAGTGCCCCAACACCACCCTGGTGATAAATAATTTTAAGGTTTGCATGTTTCCTGATAGCTTTAATACATGATGTGCAGCTTTCTCACTGCTGAAGCAAGGCTTCTTTTTAAACAGCTGTAGTAGTGTCTTGACAGTGTAATACAGATATGGATCCGGAATTATAAAGGGAAGTCAAAATTATGATTTCTCTGCTGTATATTCTTCTTAATGACTAGTTCAGAAACAGGAACATAGGACTATTGTTTTAAACACAAGTCTGAAACCCCAAGAGGGGGTTAATGTTAGAATTTTTTTTTTAAAATCCCCTTTTTCTCTCTCGCTTTGAAATCACCTACACTTTCGATTAACAGAAACCCATCATTTAGTAAAAATACAAAATATTTTATTATTCTATAGTAGGTTGATACCCTTATTTGGAAGTCTTTTCTATGAAGTAGCATACTGTTTATCCTCACCTACTCATATATAACATCAGACAATTTGACAGTTTACCACACTAAATCCTGATTCAAACCCTCCTGAAGTCACTGACTTGCATTTTCCTTTTACTGGCTTGAGTCAGAAGTCTTTTAAAAGTCAAATGCTGTTCATCCTTTCAGTCCAGTGTGCATCACTCCAAGCTCATCTCACAATTTCCTCCTCTGATATTCACCTCCATGGTAAGGTAGTGTAGGAACAGTTTATTTGGTATAAAAACTTAGAATGAGGCTCCAGGGTTTATGAAATTAACAGATGGCCTCAGCCTAAGTGTATTTAAAGGAGGTTTTATTTTTTAATGAAAATAATTTGAGATTGGGTATGTAACCAAAACTCAGGTATGTATTTGATCTTATCCCAGAAATAATTCAAGATAGATCATCCAGGTTACCATATGGACTATATTCCATTCCTATTTCTATTAAAAGCAGATTACAGAGTGGCTAAAGCTACTTATGATTTTTCAAGCTTACCAGTATTAATTTGAATAAGATAATAGATGAGGGAAGAATGATTGGCAACCATTCCATCCACACAAAGTACAAATCTCTTCAGCAGAATTTCAGTGGATTGCAGAGCTAAGTATCAAAAGATCTAGTGATAATTTAATCTTCCATTTTTTTAAAATAGGAGTATTTCTTCAGGTAACATTATTCACTCTACTTTTTCCTAAAAATAGAGATTTGCCATATTTATATTCTGTCCTAAAATGAAGTACTGCAAAGTATTATGAAAGTTTGGATATGTACAGAGGTATTAGATATGTGTGACATAAAGTCTGTTGGTGTGCAAAAAATCATGAAGTTCACACAGTGAGTTATGAATCCAGTTTTGTTCCATCCCTTGAAATCCATGTCTGGGGACAAGAATTCCAATTGCCATATCTTTCCTGGTTATGGCATGCAGGGAAGCAGCTAGTGCACCTGTACAGTCCCTGAGAGACAGATGAATAAGCCAGAGAGATGATACAGATGTCCAGAATCTTCCTACCTGACACCTGGCTGAATTCACTCTGGTAATTGCAAGATATGGATAACCATCTGCCCATCTGTCTGGTAGTTACTCTTAAGGGTCATACTGTTTCAAAGAGTTAATCACTGGAGTAAGTAATAGGAAAGATTTTTGAAAACTCAACACTATTTCCTACATGAACTGTAATAGTCATTATAAGTCTCTTCTGGTGCAGTTCAACATGGCCAGAACACCACAAATCCAGCAGAGTTGATGCACTGTAAGAGAAATGTTTTAGTATACTTCCAATGAATTATGCAAAAAATGAAATGGTTATATTTTAAGGATAATTCTCTGCTTTTTTTTTTCTCATCATATTAATAGGAGAAAAAATTATTATTATGACAATGGCAAAGCTGAAATCATTATGCCAGACCTCATGATTCTATTTTTTTAACTTCAACATATAAAAGCACTGCACATGTGGAGGTGAAGAGTTTCCCTAAATTTTATGGTAGGGCATAAATCAGGAAATTCCCATTGACACTCATGTATTATGGATAGAATTTACTTAAGCAATTCTTACCATGTACTGTAACGTAAGCTGTCCTACATGTATTTAATACACCAAACAGTCAAGGCACAGAGATCTAAGGTGGCTTCTTTCATCCCAGGATAGCAGGTCAGTATCATAAACAAGTTCCCCAATTCCCACTTCACAGTTCTATGTAGTAAACAGATAATTAATTTCAAATAAATGGAGCTCATGGTAAAATTGCAGCCTCTACTGAAGTAGGCAATAAGACAGAAATATGTCCTGTTGTATGCATGTATTATATATAAGCAGAAATCTAAAAAAAAAATATCAAGGGGATTCTAGAAAGTTAATGGACTAAATGGCAGTTCAGAAATCTTCTGCCTTGTTTCAAGACTTGCTAATGTATCATCTTCTATCATTACTTACAGTAATGAATTCTGTAAAGCAGAGATTCTGACATTACTGTCTGACCTCCCATCGTTATAAATCCTATTTTTCTGAAAGCACTTTTTTCATTGACATGTATTAAAATAAGCCACAAACTCAACCAAAAGTACAAAAAAATTAATATAAAAATCACCCTAAAGACATGTATAAAAATAGTATGTATTTTTCAAAAGTTATCTATCCATAATAACTTTTCAAGTGAAATCAAAATCTGTCTGGTGCTTCTCACTGACAGTTCTAATTTCAGTGAGAATGATTAAAAGCAAAGTGCAGAACACTGTAAAGAAGAGCTCCACAACACAGTACAAAATGAAATTGTGTCATATTTAAAATCTAATGCTATATTGGAAAATTAAATTTATTTTTAAATGGGACATTAAAAATTTAAAAACAGTTTATTAGTACTGCCCCTATGTCTTTACCTTTTCACTATTTTAATATTAATGCCAGAAATCAACATCATCAATGTAGGAAAAATAAAGGAAAACTGGAGGCTACATCTACAGATTTTATTAGGTTTAGCTCCCTGCATTCATTCAAGTACTTTAGGAATGATCCAATGTCTGTGCATGAGAAAGGCACAAGCTTTGCTCAAGAATTATAGTCAGATTAATAGAAATATTTAAACTGATCTTCCTTGAAAGATCAAAAACCAAACTCAACAGGTAACCAGCAATTATCAACTCCTTATCTCTGCAAGATCCTCAGAATTCACATACTTTTAAGCATTTGAAAAAGAAACTGAGAATGACATGGTGTCACGACATGACATCAATTTTACAGCCACATGTAACTGTACAATTTTCAATCTTCTTTCACCATCTTCTTTGCACTATAAACTCTTTATCACGCATAGGAAACACCTGACTAATTGCATCAGGAAGTCTACCCTTTTTATTCCACAACACTGCCTATAGCTGCTTCTTTCAGGCTCCCTGGAGCTTTAATTCACAACTTTTTAATGCCATCCACAGGGAGTATTTCAAAATGAGGGATGGAAGCAGGATAAAGGCAACAAGAAAAACACTGAATCTTCCACAGCTTGTCTAGTTTTCTCTTTATAATGTAAGTTTCTCAGGACAAAGCTCATGTATCCTTGTGTCACTATCACACTGAGTATACAATCAATGGTTTCACAATACTATTGAATTAGTTACTTCCATGTCTTTTCTCCAATTTGTTGAAAAACTTTACCCACTAACCATGTCAATATATTCATATTTCACAGTCATTAAATACTTGTATAAAAACAGATGTGTTATCTATATTCAAAATCAACATAAAATGTAAATTTGATAATAAATTTTAATAATATTAGAATATTTAAGCATAAAAAATGTAACCTGCAAATTTTTTTTCTTAATTGCAGTATGGTTAAATCCAAAGCATTTTTGGACAAAAGTGCACTGAAACATATATATATATATATAACTGTCCCATATACTTAGTGATGAAAATTAATATCTCTTTCAAACACTTTGGCCAGGAGGCAGTTTGTAGCTGTTTTGGAAAAAAAAAAATTTTTTGCTCTGAAAAACAGTTCTCCCATCTTCAGTGAAATGGAAGATATTGAAGGATTTCTACAACATCATACTACTCTTTGCAGACATTTCTATGGATCTCAATACTATACCTTGTAAGTAATCCACCAAAAAATGGATCAAAGAATTTTATCTGACTGAGAATGAAATTACCCTTTTCAAAGGTGTAACCCCAAAGGAGTGGGTACTAGGGGCAGATCTAGGAAAAGAGACTGAATTTTCTGGTTTCTAGCCCTTCAACAGGTAGACTGATTTTCTGTCCCTCCATGAAAATGGTGTTGTTATGTCAGTAAAATTAAATATACAAACTGTCTTCTATCATTAGATGTATGCTAAAACAAACTAAGTGTGTTGAGACATTTCTACTTAAAAGTGTTCCATGTTAACTGACATTAGATGCAGAAAGATTTTGAGCTTGAACACATAAAACTCCTCTGAGATTAAGTCTCTCTGTAGACTCTCAGAGACACCAAAATAGGTTTCATCCTGAATATTAGAAAAAGACAACTTAGGCTGAATGAAAGAGTGCCCACATATACCTACTTCCTACTGATTGCAACACTGTGCAGATAGGTGAGAAGCCAAAGTTTACAATATTCATAATTCACCTGTTAAAACTATGCCTGTACAACTGGCTAACTCCCTTCTTGGAGGTGAAAGCTGAGACTGGCCAGAGTTATCTTTACTCCCTGTGTGCTTCTACCATTCTCACAATACAGGGCTGGATAGCAGAGGGAAATGATCATTCTTCTGAGAGTAAAAAGGAAAAGCAGATGGACATTCGTGATATCGAACTCTGCCCACACTTCTTATGAGGTTAATTAATTTATATACCACTCTTTTGCTTGTGTTTATTAGAATAAAATTGCTCTAGACAATAGTCAAGAAGTGATACCTTTTTTCCAGAAACAATTGTCTGCCCAGAGTTTCACAGTTTAAAGAAAGGTTATTTTGTGTCAAAAGCCAATTGAAAATCCTGCTTTCCTGAATAAAAACTCTGCAAAATGTAACACAAACAGATAATTAAGCCTGATAAAATAGGCTATAGAGCATAATCAGGTTTATTAAACTCCTGTAGAACATTTTTCTCTGTCATATTTCCAATAGATAATATATAAATAAATATAGTATTTATAGAAGTAAATAATAAAAAATTTAATTATTTTAATTAGCTTGGTTGGCAGTTGCTATTCAAAATAGTGTTACTGGGCTAGAATAAGACTGTTTAAATGTGAAAACTAATCTGATTTGGAAGATAATTAATTTTAAACTGAATGTAGAAACATTAATGCCTTTCTTGAATTCCACCACTGAACAATATTGAGGGCTCTGTGGTAACTGCCAGGAGTCATAACAAACCTTTTCTTTTTTCTTCCTCATTAGCACCATAAATTCCTTAGAAAGGGCAACAAACTGGTTTCCTGTGATAGATGCCATTCCTTGGAACTGCAGATCAAAGGAAAACTCACTGCTGAAATGGCAATCTACTGGGGTATGATGGAGAATAGAATTCAATTGTGGCTTCTTGATATTTCAGGAACACATTCCAACAAAAACAAAGAGCTTAATGCTAAACAGTGAAATTGTAGGCATGTTCATGGTGAGAGAAAGGATTTAAAACATTTGTCATAATTGCCATCTCTTAATGTAGATTCTGGTAAATATTGAGAACAAAATAGAAGATGGAACAGCATTTCACATATTTATAGTTTTCCCTAAATGAAATGTCAAAAGTCAGATATAATGTCTGCAAGCACAATAGCTTAATTTTTCCCCAATGAAAAGGGAGATAATACTGAGTTTGTAAGAATGCATAATTAAGTATACATTGGAAATTTAAATATAGCTGGTGCATTGAGAGTACAAAGCTATCTTTTACTAGCTCAGCAAAATTCGGTCTATTGAATGACTCTGAAAGAGTAAAATGAGTAATGGGTTAAAGCATGGATTGTCTAGTCTTTTTAAATGCTGAGTGGGTAAATCCAAGAATCTGTTCTTATGGGTCCATATGAAGCTTGTAGGAAGAGACAGAGTTTTTTTATAAGCTTGAGAAATCTCAGGTGAAGGTTTTAAATTGTTTATGAGCCTTTGCAAAAACAATTTACTTGACTTGAATTGTGTTGTTAACCCTGAGACTGAAGTGTGATGTGGGTGGTGCAACTTTACTCAATTTAATCCTTTAGTCTAGGTTTGACAGATAGTTTAGCAAGCTGACTACTACCACAATGACCATTTCTACTGCACCATTTGTACGTAAAATTGTGTTTGGCATCACTGAAAGTGCCTCTACAAATTGTGACAATATACATTCACCGGAAGTAGAACCATTTAGAAGAGAAAAAGAGATCCTCTTTTGCCATTTCATATAATATTCCTACTAATAATATATCTAACTAGCTGAAAAAATTGTATATCACAACTTGCCTGATAGTTTTCTACTGACATATCTTGTTCTTCAGTGTTCATGTATAAAACAATTGAAAATAAAGTGATACTGGAAAAAGAGTGGTCTTATACCAGAAAGCTCTGGGTATATTTGGCCTGGTCATATGAATAAGACAATTCAGATTTGTCTTTAAAAGCTCTAAATTAACCACTTCCTAAAATATAGGAAAATGAGAGTCAGATGGATGTATTTTTTTTCTCATCCAAGCAGGACAACAGCAAACAGAAAGTAGAATGTCACTTGTCACAAATATCTTTCATTCTCTCATTCTGACATAAAAAAAGACACTAGCCATCAATGAAGCAGCCGTAGGAGGCAAAGAGGAAAGAAATAGTTCATAAAAGCTATATTACCCCTTGCAATTCAGAAGCTCCCAGTATCTTGCAAGTTGATATAACAGAAGAAAAAACTCTTCATTTGATCTCCCACTGTTTTGCTGCCCTTTCCTCAGTGGTGTTGTAGCAGGAGGCAATACAAAAGTGCTTTTATTCCATACAAATTGCTTGAGTGCTAAACTCTCTGAAATCTGAAAATTAGAGTAGTTCCACAATTTTTTTTTTGAAGGGGTTCTTTCTTCGCAATTGCTTCTGACCAGAAAATTAAATACAGAAGAATGAAATTGCAACAAACACAGAAGACACAATTTTGACTTCATTTCCAGTTGAAGAATAATTTTATTGAAATAAAATTGTTATATTTGAGATAAGAATCTGTTTAGAGGTACTTAACAATGCCTTGACATGTTCCACATTGAAATTTTTTTTTCTAAGATAAGGTCTATATTCCGAAAAAGGCTGAAAATTTCACAAATATATTTGCATACTTAGTGTATTTATTTCTGTGAAATGTTACATCTTAAATATTTTGGTGGGGTTTTCCTTTTTTTCTCTCATCTTTAGGTAAGATTTGCAAATGCTCTGAAATGCTCTCACAACATATGGTCCATGGACTGGAGGTATTTCCTACACCACTTCTAAGCATCAATTGAGCTAAAGAAAAAGGATAGAAAATGCAAAAAAAGCAACCTGTGTGCTGATTTTTTTGACAAAGATGTTGGCACCAATCTTTATTGATATTCCTAAACAAGTGCTTTTCTTGATCTCTTTTGCATCTTTTTCCTTCTTATTCCTGTATGTCTTAATTTTAATTTTCTTTGTTTATTTTATTAATAATTTCTGTTATGCAGAATTACTGAAGTTCCAGACTAGCAATCAAGTTTAAATAAACAATGTCCATGTAGAAAACCTGAATCAATTCAAAAATGAAAGAATTGATTTTTTTATTTTAATTTTGCTCATTGATTTTGTTCACAGAAACAAAATCAATGTGGTAGCAGCCTACTGACTTTGAAGTTTGATAATTTATCTCAGTACAATAAAGAGGTCAAAGCCTGTACTGTATCATAAATTCCTCCACTCAGAACTAATTACTCCAAATGGGAAAGACTGGCAGACTATCAGTTTTGAAGGGATAAACACAAAGGATGAGCTAATTCAGACATAAACACATAACAATCAGGAGAGAAAAAGTATTTTTCAGTATTTTTGTTCATACAGTTGAAAAGCCATACTATGAAGGCAAGTCACAACATACAGTCTTGTTACGAATATCGTGTCATTTTCTCACACAGCTATTTACCAGATTTACTTCACAAACTTCAATGGGCTGAAGTTATGCTTTATTCCTAAGAAAAAAACCTTGTTGGAAAATTATTATTCAAATATCCTTTTTAGTTGCTTCTTACGATGAAGGATATGACTAAATAAATTATTTAGGAGGAAGTATTCAGCCTTTCTCTAAATCATAAGCTGATATATAGAGTAATATCCAAATACATATATAAAATAAATATAAAAATTGGTGTATATATACACACACACACATATATAAAATTGGAATTGGCACTATAGTCTTTGTTTTTATGTGGTGCATATAGCTTAGAACTGACTGCAGATTTAGAGCTTTTCTGTGTACATGAATTTGATACTGGCATTTGTACAATCCTTGATACAATTATTCTAGTCTGGAGTGCCCTAACTGAGTGAATTCAGTTGTCTTTATCAACCAAACTCTATGTTCACCGTGTGAGTGGCTGTTGATTTCCCTATTTGCTGATAGTCATTTAGCATGTTTGGTTTCTTCTTTGTATCTACCTCAACTTCCTTTGAGAGCTATTTCTCTCAGCAAAATCTGAAGGACCATATGACACTTGACTTGAATCCTCTTCTTCCACACTCTCCCTCACATCCCTGAGCAGGTCAAAGATTTTCAAATACTAAGACTCTTTCTAGATTTCCAGAATTTCAGTCCTGAGGTATATTTTTTCTTTGTTTATCTAGCATATTATCAGGGGTTTGGTTTTGGTTTTTTTTCATCAAACCACAAATATTTCATTGATTCAAACACTGAAAATTCAACCTTCTTCACACTCATCTCCCAGTTACTAATTCAACAAATCATTTATTCAAATTTCAGTCTTTTCAAAGATAGAACAAAGAAGAAAAGGGTGAGTTCTTTCATCCTATTCATACTCTTGAATTAGATGGTATTCGATCTTCTTCCTCCACTTACCATCAGTTCTGCTTACTAAACCTTTCTATGTACCATTTGTTTTCCTGTTTTGGATTCTTGCTTTTTTGCATTCTCCATTTAATGTCTCTTCAAATGCATCCAAAATGTAATCTGAATTTCTTGTTTCAAGCAGTTTTTATCATGCTTTACCATGTTTTGTTTTGTTTTTCTAATAGCTTTGCTTTAAAGGTCCACTTAGTTCTGCAGTAACCCTGCCTCCTGGGAATCAATGTCTTAACATAAGAGTAAAGAGAGTTCATGGATTTTGTGATCCAACATCCCTTAGAGTTGGAGTGTCAGTTCATAAATAATTCACTTACGAGCACATACATTCATTTTACATGATTCCTCAATATGGCCAGGGTGCTGCGTGGTCTGCACTGTATCCACCTACAAAAAATACAGAAATATATGTCTGCTTACTGGGATGTGAGTAGGGTTTGGCTGACTTAATCCTCTACCATGGATCTTACTAGTGAGCAAAAAATTTCTCTTTTCTTCCTTAGATCCAAACACATTCCATAGAATAACTATTTTGGCAGCAAAGACAGTTAGAACTGTCTGTTTCATACAGACATGCCCAGAAGCAGGCTGTTTTTAAATTATAGACAAATTGGAGTGATTTATAAATTCTTCCCTTTCTTACTCAGAGTTACTGCAGACAGAGTAAAAAATAATATAGCTGTCTCGGGTATCAGTGATGAGCATAACTCTTCTCCATTAAATGATGGGATTAATAGTGCAGTACAGAGAGTTGAAGGAAGCAAAAAATGAGAATTTTACAAGAAAACAAACAGGCAACTCCTCTTTTCCTTCATCTCTCTCACCCAACCACCAGATAAAATTGAGTGAGCAAGCCAGATTTGAAGGGCATCATACAGTGTACAATAACAGTTCTATGAACATCTACATTCTTCAAAATGCCAGATATCAACTATCTTACTCTGAGGTGGACATAAAAAAAATGGAGAATTGTGGAAGAACCTTCTTCGTTTGACTCACTTTGATCAATATGCTTGTGAAGAAAATGAGACACTAAATAGACATGCACATCTAGTGATAAACAGTGAAGGTTTCTGTCCAATATATTCTTCAGAAACAGGACTTAAAATATCACTTGGAATTGGATCATCCACAAAAAAAAATATTAACCCATTTTTGGTAGTTACATAACACATTTTTTTTGGCATTCATCAGTCTTTTCAGCTTTTCCAGTACTGTTAAATTATTAATAATTTATATTTATTTTACATCACTGACTACAGCATCCTTATTTTAATGAATCATTTCTCGTAAAATGTTACACACATGTAAATTTAAAACCAAGTTACACAAAAGTAGGATACCAATGTCAAGCATCTCTATAAAACATCTTTTCCTCTATGAACATTATCCATAAAAGACTCCTAAATGTCCTCAAATAATAATGTCTGCTCCTCAATCTAAATATGATCTTCTTACAGGAAGCCACCTGGGACAAGCAAGCAAAACATTTTCTTTTGGTTGTAGAAGGAACATATTTACACCTTAGAAAAATTCTTCAACATTACCAACCAAATTATATACAAATCTCTTTGTTCAATTTACACTGACTTAATTTGACAAAACAGCAAGAACACTAAATAGCCCAAAACATTCAATAAAAATACAGGTAATGTATCTACCTACTTGCCTACCTACGTACCTACGTACCTACCTACCTACCTACCTACCTACCTATTTTTATAGATCTATCTGTATCTTTCATTTAAGTTCATTGAGTACCTCAAAATTATTAACAGCTGGTCAAATTTATATAAAAATTAAGTTTTGCTAACTTCAAGGAGAGTACATTCACTGGAATAGTAGACTTGTCCAGTATGCAATGAACAGGGGTCTATTAACATGTATTTTAAATACTCTTCTCCAAAATATAAACACAATGGTGAGCATCTGGTGCATTCATAAAATATTTCTGAGGTAAAAAATATTCATAGATGTAACTTATACTTTTTACAATTAGAGCTTTCTTGTAGGAAAGATACTGATACTAGTTGTTTTTTTCTTAAATTAACAAATCAAATCATAAATCATGAGAGAAAATCTTAAATAAGCAAAACAAATTACCGGGTGCATATGAGACAAAATGTCGAATCTTTTTTATCACAAATGCAATACATTATATCATTAAACCTCAGGCAATCATGGAAGTCAGAGTGTGTGTGTGTCTCTATTACCTGCAGTACACCTGATGCAGCAAGGATGGCAGTGCAATTTGTTGTGCCCCTTTACTTTACATCCCAACAGGCCACAAGGTCTGCATCACCTGCCAACCTTTGGCACACACTGCAGGCACAGAGAGCAAACTGATGGAAGGCTTGCGCCTGTGCTTCAAGTGCTACACACTACATGACAGTCTAAAGACAAAGGTGGGACAAATCAATGCTTCAAAATGCTCAGTGGTGCTCAGAAATATGTACAGAAGGACTCCAAACTTAGACTGAAGACAAATTCACACCCAAATCACATTCCCATGCTCTGTGTCATTAGTGGACGCATCCATACATCATGATTGACAGAATATAATTAGAAAATTTTCTTTTCTCCCCAAATTTTTGTTAAATTGCTGTTTTCCCCATTTTTCTACAGCAGTTGAAGAATCTTGCTAACTTCCATGAAATTGTCTTGTTCCTCCTTCCATTTCCTTTCCCGAAAATGCACATATACCAGAGTTAAATGAAGAATTGATAGTCACTACTTCAATTGTCATGAGCAAGATGCTTGCAGCACTCCACTAGTCCAGTTCATAATACTAAAATATAGGCCTAGAAGTATCTTGTTACACACTGAGTACACCTGCTTATCATAGACATAATTTCACATAATTTCTTGACAGGTTACAATTATTTTTCCTGAATATTTCAATGGGAAATTGCTTCCAGAATTTCAATGTTGCAGTACATAAAAATTATTGTAGAACCCACCTGAAATTTATTTATTGATCTTTATTTCTGTTTCTCCTTTTCCTTAACTTACATACTCATTGCCATTGGGAAGTGACCTTTTAGCATTATTGATATATATTTGCCATTAATTGTAATTATTTTTCATTAAATAAGTGAGAAGTCACACTTTACCAGAATGTAGTGATCCCAGCCGTAATATATTGCTGCAAACTCAAAATTATTAACTTCTGCAAGTACAGTTTTATTGTGGGGGGGGTTTTGCCACTCATTTCACTTTATTCTTAGAACTCTGTCTGTAAATATGTTATGATTGCAATATATATTATATATTCATCTGATTGACATGCACACATGACTAAAAATGTGACAGATTACAAGTTTCTGCAACATTCTTGAACGGAACTGAAAGGCACAACATGCTCATTTTTGCCCACCACAGAAAATGCCAGATAAAAATATATCTCCGTAGATTTCCTGTTACATTTCACAAGATACTTCTAACCTATTTTTAAACTTCTTATACACATGCAGCTTCATTTCCAGTTTGTGACAGAAATCAAAATAGGATATGAGGAACTATAGAAACTGTACTGAATGTATTTCCTTAGAATGTATGTGTTACATAAGGAAAGCTAATTTTAATATTCTTAAGTAGACAAAAGAAAATTAATCAGTAAATAAAATATTCACTTTTTTTATGCTGTGCCATTTGTATACACATGTAAAGGCCACATATAAGACAAAAAATAGGCAATATGGAACCCATGAACAGTTCTTTTCTGAATAAGAAATTAATGAGGACTTCTACACATGATCACAAAGGGGTGAAGAGATTTTGATAACTAAAATCTCTGTAATATGGTCTAAATTGATATAAAAATTTAATAATCCTGAATATAAAAATTTTTAAAAAGAGAAGTTAAAGACAATAGTTTTAATGGGCAACACACCTAGACTTAGTACACAGTTTAACATGATTGTATTCTCACCTCACCTCATTTAAATTAAATTTGTCATATTTTTTCTGTGACTACTGATTTCTGCATGTTATATAAATCAAGTTCATCAAAATGAATATTTTTAGTTCTTACCGAAACAAAAACAAACAAATGAACAAAAAACCCCAACTAAACAAAAAATTATCCTCTTAACCCATCATTACAAGCATAAAATTGATTTATTTAAGTTATTTATTGCAATCAAGCCACAGAGACTCTGGGCCTCCTAAAAAACTGAACAATACTGCCACGTCAAGAAAAAAAAGGTTCACAGAAAAACAGAAGCACAAGTACCAACATCTTTAGATGCTTCTGTTGCAGCCCACTGAGAAGTTTGTGCTGCTCCTTAAACAGCCTACAGAACGTAGCTTGATCTTGGCATAGATAATGCTACTAACAGTTGAATCCATCATTATGGAATAGGGCCTTAAAATCATGGCCCACATTTTCTTGCTGTTTTCTTTTTCTCTTTCTTTAGGAATGCACAAACTTACTGGACAGAAAATATCTGTGTAATTGTATTATTCTGAACAGATGAAGTTCCATTTCAAGACTATCAAGATATTTTTATGTTACCTCAATCTCAGAGAGCTGAAATCTTTTTTTTTTCTTCTGTTTCTAAACTAAAAATATAGTGTTACATATTTGCTATTATGACAATATTACTGTTTAATAAGTTTTCCTGATATTTATTCCCAATATATTTATGAAGAGCCATCACATCTCCTCTTTCCCCTTGCTTTCTCAAGGCTCTGAGGTAAATGTAGCAGTGGCTTAAAATCAGAGGCAGGAATATTTAGCATCTGCTCCACCCCTCTGATGGGCACTGAAGCCTTCAGGGCAGGATTATATGGCATGCCTATGAAAAAACTCATGTACTATTGCAGTCTTCTGCTGGGTGTATTAAAGAAAAAGTTTTGGTTTACCCTAATATACAAAGCAGTGGTTCACAAAGTGATTCAAAAGAGCTTCAAGTATTCGTGCCTTGAGGATAGTAACAACTTCTGCCATCCAATTTTAGCTTGCCACAGCACGTCTCTCAGAGCCTTAAGTCTAATAGGCAAAGCCCTTTTAGTCTTCTCTTCCACAGCTAAGTCTATATTCCATGGTTATTAAACAGCTTTTTCTGAATGTTTAAAAGTAAGCTTAATTCTTTCTGAAAATGATTGACTAGAATAACAAAACAATTTTTCAGAGGAAGTCTCATTAATGACTTCTCAAATGACCTGACTATGTCTGTCTCACAGCAGCACCAAAATTGATGCAGCTTTATATTGCAAAAATAAATTTGTTGTGTCACTAATGCTCCTAGTAACTCTCACCTAATTTATTAAATTCTTCTTTTTTTCTACTGCTCCCATATCAATATTTCCTAACTGAATTTACAACTTCTTCTTGTTTTATTTTAAGTCTTAACTCCTAAAGCCTAGAAAATTTTCTAGTCTTTCATCTGATACAACCTAATTCTCACAAAAATTCATGATTTTATTTGTTCCATAAGCAAGTCTCCTTATTACATTTACACTCATTTTGCTTTAAAATATATGGCAAAAATGTTCTTAAGACTGATTCTTGACTCAAGTAACTTCTTATAATGCTTACCTTTGCAAGAAAACCAATTGTCATCTCATTTAAGTGAATTTCTTACATATTTTTTGATTCCTTTAGTAATACCCATCTTCCTCAGGTGCACAAATAATTTCCCAGGTGGCACAGTATCAATTGATTGCTGAAGTCCAGGAGGGAGATTACTAAATTTTCTTTGTCTAGAAAATTGGTTATCTTTTCAAAGAAAGTTATCAGATTGGTTTGTATGAACTCTTTGCAGTAAAGGCATTTTCAATTTTCATGCTATCTTCCCTTGCTCTTTATGTCAGTAGCTTAATTTTTTTTTTCATATAAACTCTGCTCTACTGTTTGATAAAAGATGAGTTCACACTTTCAGACCTTTATCTCTTCTTTTCCATCTTCTCCACCACTTAAATATAAATATGGTATTTGCTATTCTCCAACAAAACAGTACCTTTTTTTTTTCCCCTAACAGATTTATTTAAAAGAAGACATGACATGCTTTGCTCTGCATCACTCAGAATTCTGTGGTGACACCTATATGGTCTTGCTTGACTTACATACATCAGACTCCTGGTTTTGCTTTCATCTCAGGTGCTTCCAGCTTTTGTTTTTCCCATGTATATCTCTATCACATCTAAAGGACCTTTCACTTCTAAGTGTAATAATTGCCCTGATTCTCCCCCTTGCTCTTATAGCTTAATAAAGTTTCCTTTTAATCATCCCTTTAATGTCTACCTCAGCTGACATTTGTCAGAGCACTCTGTCCTGATGATGACCACACCCCTACTTTGTACATCTCTCTGACTTCCCATCTC
This sequence comes from Agelaius phoeniceus, assembly GCF_051311805.1. Classification (NCBI taxonomy): domain Eukaryota; kingdom Metazoa; phylum Chordata; class Aves; order Passeriformes; family Icteridae; genus Agelaius; species Agelaius phoeniceus. Next base: position 54,384,016 of record NC_135268.1, read on the forward strand.
CTTCCATTTCCCACTCATTGCAATTTTCTGATCTCATAATTTATTCCAATTTAAAAAATATATATTCTCATGTATCTACATGGGATAGACACCTCTGCAGTTGAGACTCTGAAAAGGAGTTTGAGATATTTTACGTCATAGACAAGTATGAAGAATATTTCTGCATCAAAATCCCCATTTTCCTCCTATCTGTCAGTGTATATATAATCATTGCCTACCCCTACTACTAAAGGCAATGATGAAAAGAATAAACTTTATTGATTGAACAGGGGACATACATTCCAAGTCCCAGAATTAATCTGCCTAGAAGCAAAATATCTGTTTTCTCTATTACTGATCCTTTGACACTTCAAACATAGTATTATATGTACTTATAATTTCACTAGCCATCACACTGTACTCACCAATACAGAAAGAAAATTAAGAATGGCAAGACTTCAGTGTCTAATATATAAAAAAAGCTGAGGTAAATGACAAATATGGGGTTTTTTATTGTAATTTTGTTTTGGAGGCATTAATATTTGGTTGTTTTAAAGGAGACTTTTTTAATCATTGCCTAATGTATAATCTATACAGAATGATAGCTGTCAATTAAATTTGTTGCTTTCTAAGGTTTCCACTCACACATACAAGGCCAGAAAGGATTTTTAGCAAAATGCTCATGAGAGGCCAAAGAATTATTCAAGGAATTAAATACTTTGTAGATATACTTAAAACAGATCACTGTGATGCAGCAGAAAGAGCAAGCTGATACATTTGGTGCTTACTTTGTTAAGGAAAGCCTCACTTTTCATCTCATGGGCACAACAGACTTGAGAGGAAAGCTGTAACTTCAGGCCCTTGGAGGCACTGGGCCAGCAGTCCTGTTCAATACAGACACTCCCACTCTACCTGGGTACCACACACTGCAGGGGCTTCTCTTGCCCCACCACCACTCCTCAGCCCCCTGCCTGCCCTTGGCTGAGAGAGGCATTATTCTCCTCTCTAGTCAAAATGCACTAATAATGCATGTGGAACAGAGAGCTGCTGCTCCGTCTCGGGCAAATAAAACTCCATCCATCAGGCAGTAAAGAAGATTATCCCAAAGGCACAGTAGGGCTCTAAAGGTAGAGACTTACACAGCAGCCGAAACTAAAATAAAAAGTTATGGAAAGCAGGGAGAGTGAAAGATGTAGGGAAGTTGGCTTAACTGTTCTATACAGAATCCTTAGGCAGGAAATGACAAACCTTTCTATGAAATTCCAAATTACAAGTAGATATCACTCTCACCTAGAAAACTCACTGATCACAGCAATGCCTCTCCTGGTAGGGATGTTTCAGTAAAAAAAAAAAAAAAAACACACCGATGAACCTCTGAATAAAATGTCAGAAGATGAAAGAAAGCACTTTCACCAGCCTACCAGCCATTTGAAAAGAAATGTCACAATAGACATAGGTTGAACCCACTGTCTGAACAGATCACAGAAAACATGGACGTAAAATACAGATTCAAAAAACGACATTAAAGGAGAGTGTTGTTCAATAAACGAAACATAAAATTAGACTTCCAGAATTCCTCTTAAGTACACCTCCAAGGTACAATCAAAGGGATTTTAAAAGGTACAAATTCTCAGTCTGTACATTCATCTAAATAATCACTGATGTTATGGAAGCATCATAATGATAAACTAAGTTTATAAAGAACAGAGCTATTCTTAGATGCTGTATGTATGCAAAACACTAAATTGTTGTAACAATACCATAAGCCTGTCTGTATTGTCAACTGTTCATTTTCCTAAAATTAAGTTCAAAGCAAGAAGGGTTTTCTTGTATCTATGCCTTCCCTTTCAAAGGAAACATAAATCCCATGCTTCTAAACCACTTGCAACTTTTGAAGTCCTTTATCAAGGAGTTGTATGGTGTTTCCTAACAAATAAGAGATTATTTTATAATGTGCCTTATGAATACACTATGGTAGATTGGTTTAACTAAAGTCTGTCAAATTATCATAGGGTTTTTTTACATTTTGGAAATAACGGCTTTTTCTTATCTATTCACTTTTTGTTAATGGAAACAGAGAAAGTTATTTCTGTCTTTAACATATGATGTAGAATGAAGATAAACATAAGAAAAAAATAAGCAGAATAAGCAGTTAATGATGTGACCTTTAATTTCTTAGACATGCTTTTAAATTAAACCTAAAATTAGCAAAATTAAGCCAGATTTGACAATGGTTATATGTGTGAAATAATGTCACTTACAAAATTAGGCTGTCATGCTAAGAGTTCACATGAAAAATATTGGAAGAGTGGAAAGCAATAAATGTTGCATACAAATATTTGTAAGATCAGATGAATTACCTCACATTAAATTGCACTCTGGTGATTTGAACATAGCATAGTTCACACACTTCCAGATTTTAGGTAACTATTAATCCTTTTGCTCATAAATTCCTCATGGCCAATTAATATAGGTACAGAATTTGCACATGGGAGTACTACATATACACTATAAACTGGTTTCATTTAGTCTTTAGGGTTGGGTTTTTTGTCATATTTGATCAAAAATAAAAAAAAATCTTTTTCCAGTGAAATAGCAAAATTTTTATTTTAGGACCCAAAATCAGTCTGAAGTGTGTCTCCACTTCTTTTCTATTAAATTACATCTAAGATGCAGAGGGAAAAGGCTTTTCTCTTTTTACAGAGGGATAGTTCAGTTTATTTTTACATGGCTGCCCCTGCTCAGGATGTTACCAGCTGTAGTACTCAGGAGTAAAACACTTTTAAATGGCTGCCCCATATCTTTGAGGGGGGGTGAACAAGAAAAGATATTATTCCAATTAAGTTTCAGGAGACACATGTACACCAATGAAAGTGTGCCTAGCCTGGCTGGCAAGCAGAATACACCAGACAAGACTGATTGGTTACAATTCTAGATATTTATTTGTGGGGGTGTATATTTCAAAGGGAAGCATGTCTCAGAAATTAAAAATTAGTATATACATCATGTATATTTTAATTGGTTTTCTGCATCACTGTAGAGCATTTTACAAATGAAAGGCCTCTCTCTTTTTCTTCAAATAGCAAGACTCCTGGGCTGATTTCATTTTAAAATTTGCATAACCTTTTCCCTGATGTCTTTTCAGTAGTTACTTGTAACTTGAGTCCTCCTTTGCATGCCCACAAACATAGAATTTTTTGGAGAAATTTCTAAGTAATGGCTTTGTTCTTCAAGAAATTGAGAGACCCTCGAAGATATTTTCTTAAAGACTTCATGTAACATATCTGAGGGAAAAACATTAATTCCAACTTCTGGCTTTCCTAGGAAGAAACAAACACATGGTGTAGGTCCATAAATACTCTCTGCTTTCTAGGATGAAAAATACTCAAGTCCCTTCTGTGTATCAGGCAGGAACTTAAGAAATCCAAGGCAGTAGATCTTTTGTTTGGATCTGCTGCATTTAAAACAATGCAAATTCATTTTGTGATATTGTAGAGAGGACTAAAAAGAAGGAAAATATCCTGACAGTTTTTAGTATAATACAATAGCAAAGCTGTGTTGGAGCAGATTGCCAAATAAGACCAGTTCATTGCAGAACATGAAGAAAGCAGCAGCATCTGTGTCTCTGGTGTCTCCTTGTCAGTATCTGCACAGACTGTGGGTAGCACACAAGGTTTTTACTTTATGGATAGTGGGTTCCACTCTCAACAGAACTTTCAACCTCAGTAAAGTCTTTCTGCAAAATATTTCAAGTTAAATGTGAAGGGAACATACACTTGCAGCAAGTCTTATGCCACCTTTAAAAATAGCAGAAGAGAAATATACATTGGTCATTTATCCCACTACTCCCTGTTCCCCACTGAGGAACAAGAATTTAATCATAAGCATTTACATGTGCTCAAGTTGAGAGCCGTGCTCAATAAACATTTCCCCCTCTCCTATTTTAAAGACCCTATTTACAAAACCTCTCTTTTTGTAGATGCTTGCTAATACTCAAAACAATTGAAACAAACAGGCCAGATCAACTTTTTGATTCGTGATCCACACAAGTGCAGCAGGAACCCATGAAACTGAAGGTTTAGAAAACCAGATCTGACAAAAATATTCTTCTGAAGCTATTTACAAAATATAATCTGAAGACTATAAGACTTCATTTCAGTTTCATTTTACAAAATTTTATATAGATTATGTAACTATCTTTCATGAAAGCCTGTTATGATTCAAAACTATCAAGAGATAACAATTAAACCAGAAGAACTATGCTACTCACAGAGTGTTTTACATTTAATAAGTCACTGTTCTTCCATATGCTTATAAAGAGAGAGAAGGCAAGGAAAAAAATAAAAGGAACTAAAAAGGTTTTGCATCTTCAATGCATGCAGACATTTTAGAACTATTTGATTTACTCAATTTGTTTTTAGAGTAAAAAGCAGTCTTTGACCAAACTGTCATCTTTAAAACATGGTGATATTTCATTTTCTCTCTTCTGCACTATTTAGATTGCTGGGAACTGAAATACTTCCAGCAGTCATTGTGTCCAATTTTTCAGTGCTGTCACTTCCTAGCAAATCTGCTTAAGCAAAACACTTATGTTAGAAAACAGAGCAAATATATGAGATAAAATACATTCTACATGTCTTTGCAGGACAACTGGTATTCAAACACAAAACAGAATGAATATGTAAACATCTGTAATTTAAGTCCCATAGACTCTTTTAAACCATAAATCTGATTAATTTCCAAAGTCACTTTTTTTGACTATGCTGATTTTATTTTTTCACAATAATTATAATCAAAGTTATAAAATAAAGAAAAAAAATCAAAATGTTATTTCCAAAGAAAACACTCCAGGTCACTAAAATTAAAAAAAACCCACTTCATCTGAAAGACAGAAAACCAGAAGATGCTCAGTTTTAACCCCCTGTGGTTCATATGCTCTTTTGGTCTGTATTTGATGCCCTTCAGGGCAACATAAAACTGGAACAAATTTACACTAAAGTGTCTTTAGCCTCCAATATGAAGAGAAGAGCCATTACATGAAATGCAAACAAATCCTGTATGCTGCTAAAAACTACACTAAAAAACAAGTTAAGATCTTTACCTAAGAGAGATTACATTTTGCAGAAGAAAAAAAATATAAGAAAAAAAACCTAACAAAACACAGTATGAAATAAAATGCTCCTTTCAAGAGTGAATTTTAAACTCTAGATGCCAAGAAATTTTACATATGAAAAAATGCAGAATGGTGGTGGCTCTTACAAAACAGTTAATATTAATTTTTATTTTCAGAATTTTAAAAATATTATCCGATTTTATTAATTTAATTATACAAAAATCTTATTAATATTTGAACTTTACACATGAGGAACTACGTAAGACTAACATTACTCCTACTGCTTTAAAAAGCCTGTCATGTTACAGGAAAGTCAGTGCTTCTTACCGTGTACAGTTCAAATCCCAATACTCTGATGGCCCGTTAGCACCAAATATGTCACCCTTTAACACCACAGAATCAATACTCTGGAATGTCATGGCACCCTGAAGAGCCACAAAGCCTCTGTATGCATTTATGAGACAAAGATTTTGTATTACTTCAGGGAAGAAATATGTCTAGTTAGAATCAATTTCAAGTTTCTTACTAGGAGGGAAGGAAATAGTCCTAGGTAAATAAATGATTTTATTCCAATTTTACTCAATCAAACATAGGAAGTAAACAAAGAAGTTAAAAGTCATTTAAACATCTCCCTTCTGATGAAGGACACTTGCATGGGCACACTGCTCTAAATTCTAGTCCTCGTTTTCAAGATTTTTTGACAGCTCTTTCCCACCCAGATCATCACCCACACAGCCCTTGATGAAATCTTCTTTCAGGATAGGTTAAAAAATATAACCTAAAATAAGAATTTTAGTAAAATCAAACAATAGTATCTCAAATCTTAGGTATAAAAAGCTCTTCTAAAGGTTATTTCATCCATTTTCTCATATTACCATCTAAATATTGGGACTACTATAAGACAAGGCAATTTCTTACTTTTAAAAAATGCTTCTGCAGCGCATTACAAGGAATTGGAGACAAAGTTACTGACCTTTCTGACAGATGTGGAAAATTGCAGATGAGACAAACCCATCAGCATCTTCTCATAATTATATCTTAAAAATATTTTCCAAATCTAAGACAAGAAGTGTTGATTATTTGTGTTCCACCCTTGGATAAGCAATACATACTGGCCAATCTGAGATTACTTGGATGTTTAACAGAAAAAACCCGTTTTTTAAAAACCTCTTCCTCAGCTGCTGTGCAGCTGTCAGAGTAAAGATTGCTGTCTTTCTTTAACCACTGGATTTTAAAGCTATGTACATTTGACACACACAGAAACACGCACATGCACACCTGATTCCTGTATATCTCCAAGGTCTTGTCAAAAAATAAAAATGTATAGTTTTCAGTACTCACATTTCCATTAAGGTACATTAACTACTTAAATTCATAAAATAAAGTCTTCCTAATCCATGTGAAAATTAGTTATTTTCTCGGTTAAACAGCAAATGGCCAACACAGATTAGCAAATTCAAACTGAATTCTTATGAACTTTAGTGTTGCATTAATTCCTCACAATATGCTTTAGTATACAACAAAATGCTGCTGTAAAAATTGGATTCTTCAATACTTTTTATAAATATGATTCTCCAACTGATTTATATATGTCAGATAATAAATGTATCTGTATTGAAGTTCTAATAAACATTTGCATGTAAAAAAGTACAAGTAAAATATTTAATGTGTTTCTAAGGTAGTAACATAGGGCATGTTGCTGAGAGACAAGAGATAACTTTTTTTCTTCAAAGAAATATAAACTAAAACCTATTGCATCTCATGAAATTTTTCTTTGTACTGACATAACATACTGGGATGGAATAAATTGTGTGCCATTCTGTCAATGCAGCTGCTGGCTGTCTTGCATAATACTAACTAAATTGAGGGGATTATCAGTAGGGCTTTCCTTTAATACATTAGTGGGCAGAAACACAAAAAAAAACCCCACAAAAACGTCCAAAATAACAAAAAGAAGAGCTGAATATTGTTTCTACATGCTGCAATAAAAGCTGAAAATTTCAAATGACTTTGCAAATGTCCCACCAAGTAACGGGTTTTACCTGTAAGTCATGCAAATTGTGTACTGTGAAGAAAAAAAAAAAGAAAGGAAAAAAAATAGGAAGATCCCTGAGAATATGAATATCCATGTTTTGTCTTTTGTGAAGCATTCCCCACACAAGATTGTTACTATTGCTGCTTTTCCTGGATGTTAATATTCTCTATGGCATCTCTCAGCAGCTCATGAGTATCTCTTAACAGACATTGCTGTGCTTGGCTGTAAGTCTCAGGAGAGCTAGAGTACTTTTGCCAATTAGAAATAAGCAAGTTGTTTAATTAACACACCCTTTTCATTAATAGTTTAACCCAAAGCTGACAAAGATCTTTGTTGCAACCCAGGAACAAAGAAAGGAGTACTAATTAAACACCCTGAAGTTTCTAAAGTGAGAGTTTATTTCAGTACCCAAGGGATTCTTTGAACTCCTCAAAAGACCTCTAGAGCCTTCCAAGAGCACTTGGAATTTCTTATAATTGTCCCACTCACTCTGGAAAAAACCCCAAAACAAAACCAAACCAAACCAAAACAAAAAAAAGCCACAAACAATATACAAACCAACCAAAAAAGCAAACCAAAGTGTAAATAATCTGGAAAATTCTGATTATTTTGATTTCAACGTCTTTGAACCAGACTAAAATAAAACTGATTTTGATTTCAGAGTAACACAACTGTAAACTCAAACCTGGAAAACTGTTTTCAACTCTGACCTGAATTCATGAGTTTAGTGCTATGCAAGCCACTGTGAGCTACATTAGACATTACATGGGAGCTAAACTGATGCAGAAGAGGAGAGGAAAGGTGATTCCCTGTACTGGCACTAAGTACCTACCAGAGGGATAAACAGAAAAATCTGTTCTAGGGTAGCAAATTTGTTACTTTCTACATTCTTTCAGACTTTCTCTTCATTTCATTGTACGTGTGTGATGAATACATTGTCTTAAAATCAATTGGCAAATCTAAGTAGCAAGCAAAGGTTTCCAACTGGATGTGGGTTTGAACTGAGAGCTTCTGCTGCAAGAAAAAGAGCAGCTTTCCTGATAGAAGTGATCTTTGCTTCAGCTCTCCACCTTTCTGCCTCCTCACAGATATACACACCCACACCAGGAACAGCAAAGCTGTTTATGAGGCAGCAGCTAACAACTGCACTTTACAACCCAGCATAGTGAGGCCAAAGAGCACTGATTCTTTAATATTTGGGCTTCAACTTGCACTGACCCAATAACTGCTGCATGAGCAATTCCTCTGCTCAGGAGCAAACAAGTGATAGACGGAGGTGCTAAGTGTCACAAAGTTAGACATTTGTGCCCATGCATCAGACCTCTAAGGTGGACTGGGCATGAATGTAATGTGCTAAATGGAATGTGCTTTCAGGGAGCAGAAGCAGTATTACACTATTTTATTCTCCCTTATACCATTATACCTAGCTTCTAAATTTTCTAGAGTCCAACAATTCAAGAAAACATGACAAGACTTAGGAGACCTGTTAGACCTAAGGCTCAAAATACCAGCCATCCAGACTTTCTGCATCTAGCTTCCTTTCTATTTTAAGAACATACTGTTTCCTTACTATTTTCTACACATTTATACATTTATTCCGTTAGTAACCAAAAAATTAGGGAAAAAATTCTTTCATTTAACCAAACCTATGTACTTGTTCAAACACTTATTCAGATGCTGAATTCAAGATTTTTGTGATAATGTAAAGGAATTATTTTTTAGATTCGGACAGATCCAAAGTTCTATAGGTCCATGCCTCATTACACCACCACAACCAGCAACAGACCAAATCCTGTGTACTACTGTCACAGACATATGAGAAATAAAAAAGTTTGCAGTGCAAAAATTGAGCTACTCTTTTTATGCAGTAATGGATCAGAATATAGTTTACAAAACAGATTTTAAACTATTTGGTTTGTGAAGCTTGTTTGTAAATACATTATTAAATGTACGTAGGAGTATTTATTTATCTTTTCTTTTACAGTGCTAGTATTTTGGAAAAAAAACTTTTGATAATATCAGTGACAGTATTTCAGTTCAGTGTTTCTAGACACAAAAAGTCTGCTACCAATTACTGCCCACGTTAGAAATAAAAAGCTCTAAGGAATCACGGTACTAAACCCACTGTCAACTACATTCAATCACAGTAGGCCTAGAGATCAAAGAGTATACCAAAATCCACTGACCCAAAGATTTCACAGTTTCTTGTTTCATGATTCAGTGGAAAGGATATGAATGAACAAGTGAGAGAAGAACAAATAGAAGTGAATCAGGACATGTTCTGGAACTCTAACAGGCAGCTGGGCTCCAGCCAGGAGTCTGCACTTGCTTCTTTTTCCTCCCTAAGGAACAGTTCCAGCATACTGAACTGATTCTTCAACTAACAAAAAGAAGCAATTTTTACATCCCCAGCCTGAAAATTTAAACTAGTCTCAGTTCCATAGAGAAAATACTTAAAAATCCAATCCTTATTTCAGGCTGTGCTTCAAAATCCTTTTTAAAATAATGTTTAAAAAGAGATATATATATATATATATATATATATATATATTATACAGAAAATATTCACAGTGAGATTCCTTTCAATAAAATCTTACATAGATGGGATACACAGCAGCTGACCGGTACAGCCCTCTGGAGTAAACATTTCTTCCTTCAACTCTGAATTTTTTCCTTTTCTAATTCTCTCATCCTGACAATTAACCTGGATCTGATCTAGCCTGAAGGAGTTGTCTTTGGAGGCACTAATCACCCCCTGCTCTTCACTGATTGTAGTGAGAATTGTCTATATTCATCTGCCCAAAAAGCAAGCTTTTAATGATCTAGCATAATGTAACTTAATTTTATAAACTATTTTTTCTAGCTAGTAATTTCTAAATTTTAATTTAAATTCTATTTCCTTAATTATCTCACTTCTATTTTGAATTTTACATTATGCTCAAATGAAAAGAAAAAATGTAAATGGTGCTAGTAAGACAAATAATTTTTTTCAAAATAGCTTTTCTTCTGTTTTTTTAATTCCTTCTAGTTGTTGGTCATTTTATTGGAACTGCTTTCCCTCATCTACAAACATTACACTTTAATATAAGTATTAAAGGAGTTGTCTAATCAAATAGAGTAAAAATAAAGGTAATTATTCTATGGACTCATATAAATATGAGGAATAAAATGGAAAAACTAAATGAAAATTATCATTGTGAAAAAATTGAAGAAATCTTTGTGTATTTTCTTCTTAATTAAACAAAGTACTTTTTCTTTGAACAAACCTGAGACATGATGTTTCAGTAGATCATGAAATACAAAATATAGAAGAATAGTTGCATATGTTCAAAGAATAACAAAAAAGTATAGGAACACATCTATGCAGCATTTTTGAAAGCTGCTTTTAAATCAAATTTTATTAATGGAATTTAAAATCAAGCATATTAAATGAAAAGTTTTTCTACTGCTGAACTTAAAAATCAAAGCCATGCTATTCCAAAGGTTAATGTCATTTTGGAAAAAAAATCTATTTTGAAAACTACTTTTCAAACTCATGCCCACATGAATTAAGACCTCATTTTGGCAGAGTTCAGCTGACACATAAGAGCTATATACTGATATCCTGATCACATATGCATGTACCCACAAGACTGAGATATCTCCACAGTATGGTTCTCTTCTCTCTTCAAACAGATATTACTTTCCCTTTTCCTTCTATTACCTTTTGTTTCTATGAACAAAGGCTGACAATGGAATAAATGGCAAAGCAAAAATGCTGTGGAAACCAAACAGCAAAACTCCTTCTTGTTCACTTTTTCTCTATCAGCTAAGAACTGAACAAATTGTAAATGCATTATCATCTCTTTCTGAAGCCAATGAAAATTTTCTGAAGAGAAGGAGAGGAAAAATAACAAATAAAATATAATGACTGCTTTAGGAATTGCAACAGAGTCACGAAGCCCATGAGCATAACCCATGAACAAATAAATCTATCTTTGTAGCTTCCATTACAAGAAGTCAAACTTGAAAGGATGCCTTGCATTAACCAAGGTAATAGCTATGACGTGCCTACCTCCACAGCAAGAAGAAACTAGAATTGCTACAGCTGATTTACCTCACTCCTGCTTTCCTAACTTTAGAAGAGCAGCAGTGCAGATAGATTTAATTAGCAAGTCCAGACCACTGGATTAATGGCTGATACACAAAATGAACTATCAGCTATTATATACAGAGTTATTATTTCAACATTAGAAGAACTCTAACTCACACAAACAAACAAACAAATAAAAGAGTTTGAAGCTGCAGGAAAGCTGCTGAACTAATAATCAATGATGACTGAACTAATAATCAATAAAAATAGACTTCATAGAAGTAGCAAGTGGCCCATAGGATCAGGCCAGAGTCTCTGTGAGTGCCAAGCTTAGCAGCAGTTCCATAGTTTTCTCCATGATTTAGATGTAGGCTTATGCTGCAGGGCCCAGTGAGATTGGGTTGTGTAAGCAATGGAACTAGCTTAGTCCCAGTTTTAACCAACTGATCAGCAGTGTATGGCTGTGTGCAACTGCAAAAACACTGAACTCATATTTTTATGGGTTTTTTTTTCCAGTTCATTTTGAATTCCATACTGCCATTACTACCTAAACAAACTGGCTATGTTGCTATGTCCCCATTTAGGGTATGACAATAATATAACCAATGTATTCAGTATCTAATACTTGTCTCTGTGTCTGGTATTTAGTGTGCTTTTAAACCATACTCTTTTAAATTTAATATGCACATTTTTTCAAAGAACATTCAGATTTTCAGTTGACTAGAAGTGAAAATACAAAACCACGAAACTCTGTCATTCTTTTCTAGGAGGGGTTTTGATTTTCATTTTCTAGGAGTTGTACTAGCTTAATTTATTTTGGTTAACAGTCATTCTTTGTATGTAGGTTAGTTTATTCAAACATCATCTGACCTAAAGCCAGAATTGAAAGAAAGAAAGAAAGAAAGAAAAAATCTTAAGTGACTGAAAGATTGTATAGACAAGAGGTTCAATAGTAACTTGCCCAGATGAAATGACCACAGTATTATTGTTCTCCATGACACTGATATTCAGTTAGCTGAAAAAAAATTGCCATTTGGTAGCTATCCATATTTTGCTGGCAGGAAAAGGTGAAACTGCAAATGAGATGCTATAGGAATATGTCTGGCATTTGGCTCAGTATTTCTTTAATCTTGAATAATGTTATACTACTGCAAACTGTGGATGACCCAAAACAGGGAAAGGCTCTGAGCACCAGGAAGAAAGCAGGATTGGAATTCAAATGACCTTGACAAATCCACAGACTAACTCTATAATAGAACTGTAACACTGGAAAAAGCGTAAAAAATCACAAATACATAATAAATTACATTTTACACTGCCTCACAGACAGGAGTTGTTCTAAAGGTACAAACAATAGCGCAGAATGACAATGAAAATTAAGCCAAGATGTGTAGCAAAGAGTCGCACTGGGAAGGCAGGAAAAGGAATGGTAGTACTTAGGACACTGAGAAACCCATTTTCTATTCTGAAATTTTAAGACTCCAGTTATACTAAAAAGCATTGCTCAGTACTAGAATATTTCTGACTGTATTGCATCTGGTCTCAGATATACTGATAGGTAAGAAAGAACCCGGAGCACAGCAACAGTTAGAAGCCTGTGAAACATAAACTGTCTTTCTTTATGTAACCTTATCAACACCCAACAAAACACTAATAAGATTCTCCAAATTGTTATAAAAGAACAAGGAAGAAATTTTTTCTGTGTACTCTAAGGAGCGGTAAAAAACTACCTTACCCTGGTTTCCACATTACCATTTCAATGTGCTGATTTAGGCATTTATTGCCTTCTTCACACCCCATTCACTGACTCCCCTTTTTGTGTCCTGTTTGCTGAATGTTTCCTCTTTCTCACTTTTTTTTCCTCTCAGTCAAATGTTTCCATTAAACACATTTTGTTTGTTTTTAGCACTTAAAGAATATTTTAAAAAACCCCAAAAAACAACAGAAGTGACCTCCAGATATGAAGAAGGCTTGAGCAGCTCAGGGACAGAGGTGAAGTACTCTCAAGCAGAACAAAAAATCACAACAGCAGTAGAAAAGCTTTTAGGAAAAAAATGCATTCATAAATTCTATGACACTGCTAGTGTATGCTCCTTTTTTTAAAGGTTTTGAAGAATTTGGATGCAAGATATCTAACAGTACACCGCTAATGCTTCTGCAGTTTTGTATCCTTGGACAAAAATGTCTAAAAGATAATATGCTGGGTAGCAGCAGAGTTTCTTGTGCCTCTCCTTTTCATCCTGGATTTCTAAGTTTGTGGCCAAAGCAAAGTAGAAAAGTATTTAAAGCAGCATCCATTATGTTATAACAAATTTATAAAAAAGTAGAGCTAAAACACTTAATGAAGAAACATTTATGAGGGAAATCAAATGTAAAAAGACACCATTCAGCATGTGCTTAATATATATTCCATTAGCCTTTTCCCACTTTTTACCTTTTAGGTAGTGTAAACATGAACAGAATGGATTTTTATGGCTTCTCATTTGTGAGTTTCGTAAAGTTATTGGTTTAATAGATAAACCTCTCATAGGTAATAGTTATAGCCTGGGGGAAAACAGTCCAACTATGTATTTTGTATTACTACCATTTCAATATAAATCTCCATTTACCCTGTCATTCCTGTGATTTGCTGCCATGATCTTCAGCCAGCTATTTTGTTTGGAAATCTATTCCACAAATTTATCCACTGTTCATAATATGCCATTTAGGAACATTTGAAAAAAATAAGTTCTTTCACATCCCTCCTCCAAGAAGCCTAACTGGATTATTTCTTCTACAATTAGAGGACTCAAAAGAAACATGGATAATCTTCCAAAAACAGGTACTGCAGTCTCTATACAACTCTATACAACAAGCAATCTCAACACTTTCAAATTTCTCAGAACAATTAAAAAAAAAATTATCAGTTAAAATCCCTTATTTCCTTTTCTTTTTCCTCAGAACACCATTTCTATATTTATGTGTACTTTGAAATCTCTACCACAGGATGACAATTAAGCATGCTGTTCTGGGCTAGGAGGTTACTGCCCCCTCTTTTTACCAGCTGCTTCTTCCAGCTCTTTCCTGTTGGAGGTAAGAAACTCCCCACATCTGACAGGAGAACCATATGTGCACTTACTTCTCAACTCAGTCCTGAAAAATGGTTTCCTTTACAAAAAAAAAAAAAAAAAAAAAAAAAAAAAAACCACCAAAAAAAAAAAACCACCAAAACGAATAAACAAAAAACCACAAGCAAACAAAACCCAATAAATCAAACAAAAATATCTGTTTAGGTAGTGTCTAAGTTAAAGTAGAATTACTTGTCTGAATGAGTCCTAAAGGCAATTTATCCTTAAAGTTCAGAAATCAAAGCCCCTGTTAACAAGAACAAACAATAATAATCAATTTACACTTCTCAAATGGTTTCCAAGGCTCATTCTTTAATGCTCAGGGGCTAAAATGTGGAACATCTGATGGTTAATAAATTGTTCCTTTTCTACTAGATTAAATATTGACATATTTTACAACATATCATGCTGTCTTATGCAGTTAGCTTAATCTGTGATTGTAGACAGCATTGTGACATATTAAGATATCATCATGTTGCCTATCCAGATGAGTGTATATATATCATGCTTTTAGATTTGCTTTATTATTCTTCTGAATGATTGTAACATATTTCTCCATCCAACTGTAGGTTATACAGAAGCCTTCAGGAACTCTGTTATAAAAGATTCTATGACTATGTTTGATACAATTTGACATTTGATGTAACATCAGAAACAACTTCTTACAGATGTTATTCAACATAACAGAACAGATAATAGCATGGAGTAAATGTGAAAAAATACATCTTAAGTCAAGCCAAATAAAACTAGTTTGATAGATATCTTTTCTGCTATGAGTAGGTATATGTAATTATGAACAATCTGTCCTGAGTTCATGAGAATTTATAAATAGGTGCTTATCCAGATGACTTTCAGGTCAATGTTAAGACTTCCAATGGTTTTGCTATTCCAACTACATTAGGTCCTGAGACAGAATCACCAATTTCTGTCTGATCCTCTGTGCTGCCTCATGACCCAAGCCAAAACGATGAATTCCAGCCAATTATTTTACTGCTTTGAAAAGGTGATTTTTTATTACTATTATGATGAAATTATCATTAAGACCTAGTAACTTGAGGAAAAAATGACAGAAAATCAAAGCTCAACTTACTCCTTGGAAAAAAAACTTAGAATATGAGGTAATTAAATAATTAGATGGCTGTGTGGCATCTGTCTGAGACTGACTTTTCTTCACAGAAGCAGATATGGTACCATGTTTCACATTTGTGACTGAAATGATGTTGTTAGTACACCAATCTTTTGTCTATTGGTGGCAAGGGCTTGGGCAGAATCGAGTTGCACTTTTCCCCTCTCTGCCAGCAAGTAGGCCTGGGGTGAGCAAGAAACTGGGAGGAAACACAGCCAGGACAGCCGACTAAATCAACCAACAGTGATATCCCATGTCTCATGATGCCATGCTCAGCAAGAAAAGCTCAGGGAAAGAAGAAGAAAAGGGGGAAGTTTGGGGTCATGGCATTTAATTTCCCAAGAAACCACTACTTGTGATGAAGGCGCGCTTTTGAGGAAGTTGCCAAAAATCTGTCTGCCAATGGGACTAGTAAATGAACTCCTTATTTAGCTTTGTTTGTGTGCACAGATTTCAATTCACCTGCAAAACTGCCTTTATCACAATCTTCAAGACTTCTCATATTCCTTTTATTTTCTCCCCCTCCATGGAGAGGAGAGTGAGCAAGCAGCTTTGTGGGTGCTTGGCTGCTGGCTGGGGTCATATTGTAACAATGGCAATTTATAGTAATTTACTACAACTAAACAAAAATCAATAAATGTTAAAGATGTAAACCTCATAAGAACTCCAGCATTACTGAAAGTTTATCAGTGTGTGATACTTGATACTTGCAATATCAGTGTGTAATACTTGTCTTTTTAAATCTAGTATAATTTCCAGGAAGGTAATATGTGATCTTAACTTTTTAAGATCAAAAAATACCCTGATTTTGTCAAGATTTTTGTTCATAATAAAGGTTCTTACATTGCATGACAATGTCTTTCCTGTTAAAAGCTTGTAATGCAATGCATTATGAATAACTCTCACAAAAAGAAAACCTCTTAGATTTCAAGCAATTTGAAATGAAATATATTTTCCCATTTAAAAAAGAGAAAAAAAGGAATTAAGTGATACATTTGGGCTTCTATCACTACTGCAGTTGGCTTGTTACAGACAATTTCCCAGCTATTTGATGGATGACTTGTGTGTGTACAACAGCCTGTCTTGTATAAGGCAAAAGGGATTTCAGGATATATTCTAATGAGCCATGCTAAAGGTTAGTAGCTCACACACACCTGATCCTTTTTTTCAAGCATTGCCAACTGTTTTCATCAATCCCAAGCACATAACTGGATAATAAAGATTGATTGAAACCAGAAGTATTTGAATTTGAGCATCACGGGATATGGAATGGCAGAGCACAATAGTCTCACTGAACTGCTTTATGTAGCTAGAATTATCCGTATTTCTTGTCCTGCTCTTGTGAGTTTTATCCATTATGAGGTTGAAATAAGAATTTTATCTATTTCTCATATAATCCTCAATGTATTTTGGTTTCTAAAAACTTTCATACTTGGGCAGATTTTTTTCCCCCTAATTTGCTCCAGCCATCTAGGAATTATCTGAGTGTGAAAGAATGATATTTAAGTGGGTTTTTTTTTTTCTCTTAAAAATGATTTAATACTTCTTTCCTTAGGTATTTAAGCATGCATCAAACCCTGATATTAGCAGTTGTACTATATTTTTCTACTGATAGTAGCCATTTCAGAGCTTTTATATCTGCATTAACCCTAATGCATTTTTATTAGCTTACTGCAATGGGAAATTCCAATTGTGCCTCAAGAACTGAATGAGAACCTGTCATAACATTGCATTGTAAGAATTTCCTGAGGTTCACTCAACACCACCGACGCCTGCTGATAACTACTTACACTCTATTCAGGGACTGCTCTCAGCATCTTGTGGTACCCATGGCCATCCTGAGATAATGTATTTCCCAATGACAGGAATTTAAGTTCCTACACAACTGTAGGGATTTCATTTTTAGTGTTGAGAGAATGTTTCAATTGCCACTTTGCAGGAAAAGATGTAAAAGTATCATGGGACATATTCTACTTTCAGTTATATAAATGTAAATTTAGAATATTTTTTCTAGTGTGCTTTTATACCTAAGCTGAAATGAGAATTAGAGTTCGTAGTTCCATTGGTAATATTCCTACAAAAAGCAGTTTCAAGTGGTTAGTAGGAAGTGCTGTGGGCATTATTTTTCCCATGAGATTTTATTTAATAGTCATATATTGGAAAGAGCAAAAGAACCCTGATTCTGTAGAGCACTGTAATCAGAGTAGCAATGCTGATATTTACATTAGAAAGATTTATTAAAAAAAACCAAAACAAAACCTACTTTTTTTAAGCTTTTAAAAGAGGCTCAAAAAACCAAGTTAAACTTTGTTAAGAATAATCATACTTACCACATAATATTATAGGGGGGTTTTTTGCTTTACTTTGCTTTTTTGTTCTTGTTTTCACTTTTTCTTTAAGCTGAGATCCAAAGTAAAACACAATGATCCTACAAGTAATGGTTTGCACAAAATCCCAAGCCTGATGTTTATGAGTCATTTTTCTAAGTGCATGCAAAAAATATATCACATTAAAAAAATATGTGTGAATGCAGATACTTAAAAGTCTACTTGATCTTTTAAGTCTATCTATATTCAGTCAGCATGCGAAACTTCATTTTCCATATGGAAATATAGTTATACATTAGCATTTTGGCATGTAGCTGCAATACAAATTTTTTTTTTCATTTTTAAAGAAGTCCATTACTGCAATAAACTAAAAGCTTTCTGAGAGGACAGTAAAGTATTATTTTTAGTAGTAAATTGTGCAGGGTCATGGCACATTCTCATTTTCTGATAAGTGAGCCTCCATAGCACTAAATTATCTGCATGACCTTTAGTACAATTTTGGTTGATGCCAACGAGCACTTGGTCCCCAGGAGTGCTTAGGCACAGTTCAGCAGACACCACTGCCCAGGAATCATTCCCAATCCATAGCTTGAACCCAGTCATTCTGTTCTGAAGCATAAGAGAAACATGATAGCTAGTCTGACAAAGAACAGGTATGATCCTATGAATTTAATTATGTTAGTTAAATATTTTTTGGCATAAAAATGCAACAAGCTCAAAAAAATTTTCTGAAATAAGGTTTTAAAATTTCTGCAGCAACTGTAGCTGCATCCCCTCATACCTGGGGTTAAAAGCAGGAAGTAGTCATTGCTGTATTTTATCAGTCTACCAGCATATTTATGTAAAAATGTGACATGTATTTTTCCTTTAAATACTGATTAATGTCACGGTTCATATGTATAGAGAAAAAAGTCAAAGCCCAGCATACAAGGTCAACTTTTAAGAAAGAAATTGAAACAAATTACATATATCACTGGTTACTTTAAAAGAAAGCAAAATCTTTACCTTTCTTCTACCAAGATAGTATCAAAATAAAATTCTACAGTGATATTACACTGCAGGGTACTACACAGAACACATAAGGAAGATTGTCCTCAAGTAGGCCTCATGAGAGGATAAATACTGAAACTGCAATGAGTAATACACTAACTTCTCTGGCATCCTCTGGGAATGTGATAACTTGGAAGAGACTGTGCTGACATTTGTAACTGCTTATCACAGATACTCTATTAGCTGTTCTCTTCTACTGGACTTTGCCTGCTGGGATTACTGGAGAAGAATGGGATGCTCCTGAGTATATCACAGCGAATTTCGATCCCTTCCGAAAGCCAGCAGGCAGACGCTTACATAAGGTGCTTGGTCCCTGATCGCTCTCACGGCGGGTGAATGGAACACTTACAGAATTATATCACTTGCCAGTGTGTTTCCTTAGGTAGGTCAATGAGAATTTTTATGTTCAAAATTTCTAAATTGTCAGAGAAATATCAAAAACAACACTTTTCATTAGCTGCTAGGAATGTAATGAATTATTTCAATGCACTGCACTAAGACTACCAGCAACCAATCAAACACAGCAGTGATCAACCAGTGCATAAAATTAGCCCTATACTCTGGTATATCATGCTTCTTAAAACAAAACAAAACAAAACCCACAAATTAAAAAAAATCCAAACAGGAAGTCCCGTGTCTGGTGATCAAGTAACATCAAGCTTCTCACTTTGAGCAGGGTCTGTATTAGCACATAAATTTACACACACACACAGTGTTTATAAAGTTTCTTTATAAAATGTGACATAACACATTTTACGTGTGACATTTTATACTCTGAATGTTCAGCCCTGAAAAATATTATTGTATAAGTGAAGTTGAATACAATTGTTAAAACACTTGTACTACAAATCCATTCAAGTTCCTACTCTCTCTATTCTGAAATATTTCTCATGCCTCTTTTTAATGCAGACGACTTTGTTGTTTACTTCATTTGAGTAGCCTTCTTTAAAATAACACATTTTGCATGAATGCCATGTTTGATTAAAAAAATTAAGCTTTAAATGTCAAAATTATTATATCTATGTAAATATAAAACGAATGCACTTCTAATACATATGGTCATAATTTTTTTCTTCTAAATTATCCACTGCATGAGTTGAAAGGTTATACTAAAATAAATGCAAACTAGCTTATATACATGTGGAGGTGCTAAGTCTCAAAAGTTCCTTAATCTGTTAGCTAATGGAAAAAATCCAGGGTAATAACTTGTAAAAAATATTTTTTTCCTTTTCTCATTTAATTAATAAAGTTATTAACGTAATTATTGCTTGATAATATTAAATATATTTATTTGTCATTCTATTCTATATAATTAATATTTTAATTGTCATGCAGAATATCAATTCACATTTCATATTAATAATTAATTCTATAAAGTAAACAAAATTATTTAATTACATCAGAGGTGCCAAGCAAAAATCACCTTTTGATTATTATAGGACAAAACATTAAGTAGTGAAAACCAGGGGTTTAGGAATTGAAAATAACTCTATTGATTTAACAGTAAGTCTGAGAATAAACAGCATATAAAAATACCAACCTGAGGTCCTGTAAACACAATATTCATCAGAGTTTGTAGGACTGTGCCTTTTATTTTTTTCTCTGTTTCACATGTGAACTCCGTTTCTTTGTTTTTAAAACTGGGATATAGAAATACTAAGCCACTGATACATGGGTGTTTCCTTTCAAAATGTGCGCAGTTCAAGATCAGAGAGAGGGATAGAAAATATTTCTTCAGTTTTGTATCTCTTTGAAAATCATCATCCTCACTTTACAGGTCACCTCTCCCCAGTCTGAATGATAGAACAATTCTATATCAGCAATACACTGCTCCTCAAATGGTCTTTTGCTAGAACAGAAATCTGCATTGAGGCAATAGCTTGGATCCTCAATGACTTCTCCAAAATCCACTAAACCAGGGACTAATAACATAAGAGTGATGACACTTCTAATTATGTCCTCAGTCTGGCTTTTTGTCTGGTTTATGCCTCTATAGATGACAAATCCAGGAGAACAGGAACCAAGATGTGGCCTTACAAATTTTTTACAGTGATTGACATTAACTTCCTGTAATGTTAGAGGAGACCAGTCGCAGGAAGGAGTTACACAGTTTATAAAATTCTTTTTATCACTCTGAGTTGTATAGACCCCTAAAAATTCATAGACTAGGCCTGTGTCTGTGTGCTGAATGCATTTGAAGAAATAAGGGTTAATAAAGTTAAAATTGATTATTGAAAATCCAGGCAACCTATCTATTATGTTGTTTGGGCACAAAGAGTCTGTAGGTCATGTATAATCAATTATAACATAACAACCACATCCTGGTATCCTGCCTAAGTTATGTGAAATAAGGTGGTAACACAATCTATTAGAAGAACCCAGGGTACTGAGTTTCTTCTCCTTATCTCAGACACTGCTAGAATCTGTAAGCTCCTCTGTCACAGCACCTTATTCTTCACAAAGACATAGGCATTGATGGACCATATAGCCTTCATCTGCAGCTGGGCAGACACTCATCAAGGACATACAAATCCATCCTAGCTGGATGGATCTCTCCAAACCATTTCAGCTAAAATTCCTGACACACCTGTCTCCCTGTTCAGCCATTATATTCCTGTGTGCAAATATTTCCAGGTTCCTTTCTGGTATTTTCCCTCCCAGGGAAAAAATGCATACTTTTCATCTTCTCACTTGAATCTCCTTGATCTGCCTCGAGACTTTTTCTATCTCATAAACATCAGCTTTTTCTCAGCAAAGAGAAAGCAGGATATAACTTTGAATGTAGAAACACAGATTTTGGAAATACATTCATCTGACACTCAGAACACTATAGTTGTTCTGTTTTCAAGCCTAAAACTTTGTTTGTTAGAACAACTGCATTACTACTTTTACTTTATATTATATTTCTACAAGTATATTATCCATTTTGAGGGTAAAGAAAGATTGGTGGCAGAAACAGTTTTTATAAAGTCACCATAAAAATACCACTGAAGAAATTGTAACAAAACACTATGGTGTGTTATCACAAAGCCAGGATAGTTTGGTTTTTTCAAGCAGACAGTTATCACAAAGTATTTTGCAAAAAAGGGTTAATCTCACAAAAAATTTTTTTCTTTGAACTTCCTTAAATTACCTTTCCATTTTTTTGAGTTTGTGCTTGTTGTTATTATTAAGTTTTAGATATGATCATTGCTAGCATTTCTAACTCATTACTGTTTCCCTTTTTCTTCCTAAAGAGGCCCAACTTAGAGGAAAATTTACCAAACCTCTTTCATAATCTTCAGCATCAACGCTATGATGAACAATAAAACAGTGCATTATTAAAATCTGATGTTCCTGCAATCCCAACAAAATAAAAATCCTGTCTTTGGCACATTTAGATACAGCTTCTATGTCTGTATCATGATATAAAATTTATCTATCTGCTATTTTCTCTTGATTATTACAAGCTGTATTTGCTAGATAAACGCTAAATAGAGGACAAAACATAAAACAGTTTAAGACACTGTGGCTGCTGTATGTTATCTTAGTTATTATTAAAGCTATAAATACTTTCTAGTATATCAGTTTACATATTCCTCATTTTCTAGGCCTAGATAGAGAGAACAGAATCCATCAATGTTATTTATGACATGTGATGAACACTACACGTCTTTTTTTCTTTTTAATTAACTTTGATGTTTACTGACTATAAAAATTGCCTAGGGCAAGAGGACAAAGCAAAGCATCAAAATTCTCTGCAGATGTGAGGTGAAATTAAAACATGCATAAAGCATATCCTGGTGGTGATGAACTCACAATCTCTTGTATCACCATCACATAAGTGCTTGCATTTCCATAATTTGTACTTTTTACTTAAAATAACTAAGGTAAACATCTAATTACAGTTTTTAGAAATAATGATATGACTGGTATTTTGAGAGAATATCTACAGAGCATCTGCATTTTGCTTGCTTTCCTAGTTCCCTCAGTCGTTTTTCACATTTCCAAAAAGTACATACAGGCAACAGGTGAGAGGACAGAAGGATGCATAGCTACACTCCTTCAGCAGGCCTAGGCCCTGTGTTCTTATCCCCTGCTTCCACTACCAAATGCATTTGTCTATGCCCCAACAATCAAAACATACAGAAATACCTCAAATATTTTTATTATAGGTCTGTGTCATCATCTGTGTGGGTGAAATATACCACCAAAAAAAATCAAAACCTTTACCTGATTTTGAAAAATCACAGGGCAGCTGGAATGTCAACCCAAATCAGTGACCTAGAAGCTGCCTAAACTACTCTTCTGCTATGATCAGTGGAGACAGAGGTCCAGTAGACACTAATAGCTAAAGTAAAGAGAATAGCTTGACTCCTTAAGGCATCTATTCCTCTTCCTGTAAATTGTCCCTACATAAGTAACTTGGGCTAGATGAGCAGCAAGCTGAGGTGAGATAAATTGGCCTAAGGGCCCAAGTTCACCTTTAAGTAACAAACTTTGAAAAATATGTCCTTCATTAACATTGCCGTTTGTACCTCATTCTTACCAGGAGAACTCAGTCTGATATACATATAGGAACGTAACAATAGTTCTGTTGCCTGAAATACTTTCATAGAAATGAGTTAAACATAATTCTATCACAGTTATTTTAATCTTTCAAGGGAATACAGAGTTAGAGTAATACAGGGAAATCCCTCTACAGTCAACATGTGTGAAGTTAAGCTTATTTCAAGAGTGCTAAATAAGGGCAGTATGCTCTAATATTAGGATAAAATATCTACTATATTCCAATAATTAAACACAAACTGAACATACAAAGAATGTAGAGATCTATTATCCTGTTATCAACATCAGTAAATAAGAATGAAATTCTTAAATATGTACCATAATAAAGTAAAACGTATAAGAAATTTAGTAAGACACTATGTTCTCAAGAGAACCAAATTTAAGCTCTCTTATGAAATCCATTACAATTCATACTTCAGTGTAATTCAATCCATTTCTATAAACATATATAAAATACATAATCTCATCAGGGTAATTTCAACCTGTCCTACAAAAAGTGTCCTACAAAACCCAACATTTCTAAGAGCTGAATACATTAGCCTTACAATTTGTGCTTGTTTGTACTTAGGATTTACTGCACCACCAGATCAGAGAACCTGACTCTCACAACATTTTGGTCTCTGACTTGCAGACTAGAATCCAAAATTCTGCATGCAACAAGAGCACTTGCTCATTTACTGACTTCTCTCCAAACTTGTAACATGATCATGAAGCAAAAAAATGCTATTATCTACTTCCTATGGAGAAGAAACCAGAAGGGTGATATTAAGGACATGTCTAGAATAAGACAGAACTGAACATATGTTAAAGGACACTTATGACAGCACACTGTTAACAAGGTTCTGTATTTCTCACATGGATTCTTTCTTATGCAGATTCTTCCTCTGATGAGAGGAAGATGAGAATATTTGATTTTAAAAAATAATTTTAAAAAAAGTAACTCCCCACACCTTGATGTGATTTCATTATGCTACAGTTATATTAATGCATTTATCTGCCAGTCATCATGAAATATCTACTGTTTAGAACTACTCTAAGACTTTGAACAAATTTAACCCCAGGGCATAGACAGAGTGTGATAATACTGCAGCATACAGTACTACATCATGTATTAATGTAATTAACTAAATTGTATTACTGAATATTATGCACTGTGGATGGTAGTTTCCAATGATTTTTATTACCTCTGCTCCATACTTTAGATGCTGAATATTTATTCAGCTTAAACTCTAATAATAGGTCATCAGAGTGTTTCTATTACTTTGTCTGTACCACTCTTTTATTTCTATGACTGTAAAATGCCAACATATAATTTAATAATGAACTGCCAAGAAGATAGGTAAATGTTTACCCAGAATTTTCCAGTCTGAATAGCTTTCTTTTAAATTCTCTTAGCCTCTTTTAAGACTGTGTGATAAACCCTTAAATTCTCTTAACCCACTCTAAGGCTGTGCTATAAACCATGAATCTATTCATAGCTTGGATCATTAATGAGTAAGTATATTCCTTCCTCTAAAAAGAACTGGCAAAGGCGTAACATTGCCTCATTTTCCCCCTTCACTGTCAATTACACACAAAGTCACAGAATAAGCTTCTCACAAATCAGGCTTCCTAGCTCTTGAATTATGGAAAAGTAGAGAGCATGGGCACTATTTCATTTGTGCTCAAAATACTTAAGCCTCTTTTGGAAAGAAAAGGTTTCATGAAAGACAGAGGATTAGTCATAAAACTGACATCGTCTCTGTTTATTCTCTACAGCATAGGTCAGTCATAGGTGTTTGCCAGACTGACTGTGAATTTGACTAGGGGTATTGATTCATGGAAACAGAAATCAGCCTGAGTTGGAGAGCATTTTTGCAGGTTTTGGTTTATTTGGGGTTTTTTGGTGTTTTTTTTTGGTGGGTTTTTTGGTATATGGATTTCTTTTTCAATTTTTTTTTTTGGTTTTGTTTTTGTTGTTCCTTTGGTTTTATTATAACAGAAAGAAATCCACTCTTCAGGAAAACAGTATCCAAGAAGTCATACAGATGTGCTGTTATTCCATGGGACAGGGAAAGTTTGTCAGTGAAGATCTTTACTGTCTTCACTGTCTTACCTTTCATCATATATGCTCAGATCTTCAAATATTTAAAGTTTTAGAATAGGATTTAATTATAAAAAATAAAGAACATCAAACAAACACAAAAACACCAAATAAACCCTAACAGCAACATACTTATAGATCAACAACACTTTCTGTAATCCAGCAGAAGGAACAAAATTGAAATAATATTCAGTGTCCACATTTTCATAAAATTTGATCTCTTATTGCACTATCTGACTCTTACAGTATTAGAAAAATATACTGGCTTGGTGGGAAGAACAGAGACTGAAAAGAAAATCCAAAAATCTTCAGACTTCTACTGGGAAGATGAGACTATAAAAGCAGAGCACAAAGCTGGTGTTAGAGGACAGATAATATAGGAATCCATGATATATGTGAGTGAAATTCTCAGCATATGGATTCTGCTGCCTCCTCAACAACGGTTCTCTGTCCAAAACACCAATTTTACAGATTGGTTTATTTGGCTCTCAAAACAGCTTTCCATAAAGCCAACATATAAATAAATATTTTAAGGTTCTCTAGGGTGACTTTTTAAAACTGGAATCTTCATATTTAACAAAAGAAAAACTGGGAAAAAAGATTTTGAAAGCAATTTTTCCATCACAGGTTCCCTTTATTTTCTTCTGTAAGTTTTAGTAGTAGTTGCCTAGTCTATGCTTCCTGTAAAGTCCCATAAAAATCATTCCAAATATAAGCATAGAAAAAACAAATAGGCAGTCGTACAAATACTGAAAGATTAAATTTTCCTATCTATCTGCCCCAGTGTCTTAAAAGTACACTGCTTTTGATGAAGATGATGAGAAAGGTATAGAGTATAAGTTTTCCTTGGCAAAGTTATATACAAATATTAATTAATGAAAGACATTGCCAGAATCTAGAGCATTGGATGATTAAAAACTAGATTTTCTTAATTTGAAAGAAAATTCTAGATTTAGAGAAAAATAAAAATGACAGAACTCCAACTATTCTCCTTTTCTATGAGAAAAGTCTTGCTCAAATGCTAGGCCTTTTCTTTTGGGAGACAAAATAAATACCTACAGATTCACATTACAGGAAAAAAAGAAAATCTGGATTTCCTTTTCTCATTATATCTTTCCTCTTCTTCCTCCAGATTATAGGCTTACAATGCCTTATACATGGGATCTACATTACAACCTATCATAAATGTACCTCACTCAGTAGCCAGATTGTCTAATTACTGAGCCAGAAATTCAGTGAGAACATATGCCTCCTGGATTTGCAATTTTTTCTTATTAATCTTGCAATGAACTGTAAACTGTTGATTGTATCTTATAACACCAACCTTGTAAATAATCAAACTGTCTTCTCTAAATGTTTTATAAAAGTTTGAAGTGAATCTTGGTTGTGTTAAAAAAAGGAAAGACAGCAAAATGTTTTCTTCAGAGATTCAAGGACTCTGAGACATGCCCTTGGTCCAGATTAGCATGGCTTTGATGATGTTCGGAAAATGTGAAAAAAATTACCAGCTCAGTGAGGATTTCAGAAAGGCTGAAGATTAATTCCCTAGAATGATAAAGATTAAAAAAATGAAGTACTAACATTTCTAGACATGTTCTTACTCAATTGCTTCCCTTATTCCAGACTTTCTACTGTATAAATGAGGATTTCTTTTCTCTGTTATCACCTTGAAAATTAAGCGTAAATATTGCAGATTAAATATTCAAATTCTAATTTCTAATTTCTTACGGTATACAACTTCAGAATGATGTCCAATTATTACTGAAATTCCTGTTTCTGTCCATAATCCAAAAATGTGGTTTCTGATTTGAAACACTCCTATTACCTGTAAATGGTGCAATCTCAAAAGGGAAGATGATCTACCACATTTTGATTTACATAGAAGTAGTCAGGGAGCATACTTTTAAACAAACTTGCAATTTAGACTTCAAGTGCTAGGTTCCTTTAAAAGCTGTTTTAAAGCACTCTTGAAAGTCTTAAGAGTCCTTCTGACTTTTATTAATGCCAAACTTGCTATAGTATTTGCTGACCTTTTTTAAAGGACCTTTCTGTATGTGATTACATGTTATATATACAACAGCATTCTGCACAAAATTCCTAGATTCCTTCAGTGCACATGTTAAGAAATTCACTAATGTTGGTAAGAGCTACACATTTCATTATGCACAAAGAAGCCTTCTCAAGCATACTCATGTTAGTATTGAATTATAATTGAAAAAGATCATTAGCAGTAATAGAAAAATGTTCACTATTTTAACTTTCAGTAAAGGCAAGATACCTTTTATGACTTCAGATTTAGGGGCATTTTCTGACCATCTCTTACACTGAATTTATCAAGCTCACAGTGATAAATGCATGTTGTCATAATCCTTCACTGTCACTGTGTACTGCTGCCCTAACAGCATCCACTCTTGTAAAACAGAACTGCAATCAAAAAGCTCAAAATTAATAGCTGTGAAATCTCAAGCACTCATAAGCATGTGTTTTTATCACTTCCATGCTCTGCAGATTGGGTACTCTTGTTATTTATTATTTGTGACAGTGAACAATTCCCACTTGCTTTAGAGAAAAAAGTGAAGAGCTGTTTCTATAACTAGCAAGGTGAAAAGAAAGATTTGAAACTGTTGGAATCATTTCACAAGAACAATGTACACAGCCCAGAAGACAGTTTTCTTCCAGAACACTATAATGTGCTGACTACAGGCAGTATTTGCTATTCCACCCTCTGTGTTTAACAGCAGCTTTTGCAGTGCGATCTGAATTTGTGATGCACCTGAAATGATGGAGTCTTGGTACAGTACTGGGTCTGCTGTGTGTTTAATCACCCTCATCAACTTCACACTGGAAAAATGTGAATATTTATAATGTCTTAATGATGTAATCTGCACATCTGCTCTATGCAGTTACTATGTGATCTGCAGTTGATCCAGAGAGAACTCTGGGACCCACACCCTCAACAGCTAGTCCATCCACACCAGGGGAGAGTGAAGCACTGCTTCCTGCTGTAGTTTGTAAAACATGGTCCTCAATCCCTCACATAAACCACAGAATATGTAATGTTACATGTAAGTACTTCTTTAAGTATCAGCAGTACTTTATCTTCTAAAGAAGAAACTGTTTTAAGAGGAGAAGCTAAAGGAAAAAGCACGGCTATAATGTTTCCCTTGAGATTTCTTTTTAAGCGTTTCTTTCCAGAAATTAAGCATGAAGGTAGTGTCTCCAAACAATATATATTTTCAGTTAAAAAGGAAAGGTTAAATATGGCAACTGCAACAAAATTACTCCATCTGATGTAATATTAACATTCAGGAAAATCTATCATAGATCAGGACAGCGAGTAAGATTTGCCTGTGGGCAGTGCTATTATCAGTGCACAATTAGTTGCAGATTGGAGACACTAGCCTTAGATCTGTGCTCAGGCCTGTAATCTTTTTCCTAGCTGATTGAAAAGCAACAGCTCTTGATGAAATGCTATTTATTTAGCTACTGACCATTTGATTAAATGTAAGGGTAATAATAAAGCTAGTAATGCCCAACACAACATGAAATGGTGTAGGCCGTATTTTAATTGAGACATTTCAGTGAAGGATAGGAAATTATGAAATGAGACAGGATATGTTACATGAGAAGCTTTTATGGCAAAGTCATTTTCTTTGGTTTAAAGAAAAATAACCCACATTGTAAATGCTAAAAGGAAGTCTTTTCTACTGTCAATTACTATAAACCCATCACAAAGTATGAATACTTAGTCCTTAATGCTAAGTCTTTCAAATCCTTGGACTTATTTAATTTATTTTTTTCTTTGATAACAGATGGATTTTCTTTTATCCTTAGTAATTTGCATCAATAGTAGATCATGAAGTCTTATAAATATATGAAGCCTTTTAGAAATATTTGGTAGAGTGATGCTTTAGCCAGCCCTTTCATATTTCTGTAACATTAATTCTCCAGGAAGTTTACCATATAATTTAAAGAGTTCAGTCCTTTCATATATTTAATTAAGAAGTAGTATAGAAAAAATGCATAAATTTAGCATTCAAGGTTCCCAGAAAGGTGCACTAATGGGCAGTTTTAGAAAGTCCAAGATAAATTTTCAATTCATTCATCAGCTTCTGAAGGGCCAACTGAATAAAGCATCAGCCAGTCTCCTTGAACATGAGACCACAACTGATAAAACATTTTGCAATATAATGAAAACAAAATATTCCTAATTTATGCTGGACAGAGGGATTTCACACTGTTACTCATCTGCATTAAAGAACAAACAGAAAGATCCAGAATACCAGCAACACTATAAATAATTATTTAAAGATCCAATGTTGCACAAAAAAGGATAAATTATATAAGCATGCAGTGATCTCTGCAAAACACCGGATGGCAAAGGCAAGCCATTTGTAAACACTTGCACAAGTTCCCTTTACTTCTAAACTAAAGCTGTCTTATGTATTTTTTTTTAATTCTTGTACAAAAGCACAGAAAAACACCACAAGTAGCAAGTATTTTAGTAGTATACCTATCATCTCTACCTGTGAACCTGGTGAATTTAAAGAGAATGAATTGCTGTGGTGCACCAAGCCCTAGTGAATTCCTGTCTGCTCAAGGGTCTGCAGTTGCTAAACCTATTGGGTGAACCCACCCGTTACACAAACCCAAATGCTGCAAAGCACCCACTGTGCCTCGGTGGTAGCTCTGCCAGGCTATGAGTACTACTCACATCTGCACTGTAGTTAGTTCAGATATGTCATGCTCTTCTCTTGCATATGCATCTAGTAACAAATTGAGCAAAATACATGACCCAGACATTGTGTTGCAATTCCTTGGAAAATTACTCATATTTTAAAGACTCTGTGAAAACAGGTTTTGCTCTGTTTCACCCTGCTGTCACTTTTACTCATCAGAATTGACACCTGCTCTAGAAATAGCTGAATTTTACTCATATTCAGAAAAATTCCATTAAAATAAAATTAAATTTAATGGATTTTTTCTGTATATGATTAAAATTTAGTCCCTTATATTACAGAAAGAAAAGTAAAACACTTAGCATACAGTCAGAGGAGTCGTCTGAGTGATTTTCTAAATCCACTAAAGTGTGACAGATCTTACCCAAGATCTGGGCTGAGCATGTAGTGCCCTGTTAAGTAGATACTTCTAGTTTCCAGTGCAATTATTCCCTCCATATAAAAACTCACAACATTACTTGAAAATTCAACAAATATTTCTCTTTCAAGTAAATCAATTACTGTCCTTCTGTAAACTTGTACTGCAATTGGAATATAATTACATGCTCACTGAAAATAGCACTTCTCTAATCCAGCAGAACGATGGATATCCTCTCTCACTATCACACAAGGCACATGTTATGTCATTATAACCAATTTGGAATACATGGATGGAGATAAGGAAACTGATTAACTATTTCATTACTCAAATTTTAAGGCAATGTAACCCACTTTAAAGCAGGTATGACATGATCAGATGTATGTTAAAATCACCAAGACTGTAAAAGTTCTGAATAGCAAAAGTGCAAAATAGGGACTTAAAATATCACTGTGAAAATATTGGGAGCAGATGACCTAATGCTTTTGTTTTCTGTTGGTTTATTATCTGTATTTCCACTCTTGTCTTTCACCTTTACAAGGACTGCAAACTACAGAAGTATTTTCTCTTGTACAATATAGTGTTTTAAATGGGGCTTGCAATAAACCAAGCAGATTTTCCTAAGCAAATGGCCAGATTTCATCCAAAACAACAATTTGCATTATAAAGTTGCTGGGGTAGTTTTAGGCCAAGCCTTTCTTGTAAATATGCCTCCAAGAGGTAACACACAGCTCCATGAACAAACACCATGACCTGTCTGTGGACCAAAAAAAGGTAGCTTGACATATGTATGTATACTTGCTGTATCATTAGTTTAAGCAAGAATGTATTCAATACTAAAATCTTACTTTTTTGAAGTGTCATTAAAGCCACATCATTTCCAGACCTTTTAGAAAGATAACTTTAGATTTGGATGTAATACATGATGAAAACCTACTCTGTTAATTTGCAAATGATACTTATATACATGCTGATAACTTAAATGCAGGGGATTAACATCCAAACTGATAAATTGGTGCTCTCTATCTATATTTTATTCTAATATGAAGCATTTTCTGAATATTACAACACCTGACACAATTCACTGCCGTAATACTAGCTAAATTTGGTTGACTTTAGAGCATTACCTGTAGTTTCACCTGAGATAAACATCAACCTGAGAGGTCTGACAATGAATGAAAATTCAGTTTATTGCTTATATGTAATCAGGTGTCTGCACATGCAGATTCTGTTCTATTAATTGGCAATTGTTTTCAAATGTGTATGGCACACACATATGAAAACTGTGCTGAAGTTCTCACAGGAAAAATAATTTTCAGCCCTGCCAAAGTGCACCAGACGCACAGAGTGCTTAATTTTATTTCAAACATTGTTCCTTTAAGTAAACCAAAGGATTTGGTGATTGGTTTTTTGTTTGGCCTTGAGCTGCAGCTACAGAAGAGTCACAGAAGACACCCAAGTCTTGCATCATGCACCCTGTGCGTGCAGCTCTGTGCAGACAGCACAGGAACTTTCAGCTACCCAAGCTGACATCAGGATGCTCACCCTCAGATAGCTGAACCATAACCAGAATGTCATGACAGTCTCCATAACGTCCTTTAGTTCATTTGCCAGCACAACACTGAAGTCAGAAACGTAATTCTACCCCAGATTGTGTCCCTTTAAATGCATTGTCCTGGTGAAGGGTCTATTTTTTTTACCCAAGGATAAGTCTCTGTGTTAACGTAATTCTGACTCTCAAGATTTGGTATCCAGAGGAAGTAGGGGCTACTTCTCGTAT
The DNA here is from genome assembly GCF_051311805.1 of Agelaius phoeniceus. Lineage (NCBI taxonomy): Eukaryota > Metazoa > Chordata > Aves > Passeriformes > Icteridae > Agelaius > Agelaius phoeniceus. The sequence goes on from NC_135268.1 coordinate 54,416,333, forward strand.
TTTACACTGCTCAAGGGCTGAAGAGACCTTGATATTTATACATGGATAGACAGAATAAATTACAGCACCCCCTCCCATTTCTCTTTTAGAAGTGCTACAACAGACAAAACATTTGACACATAACACACAATACATTTCCTGGCCACACGACCAGTCAAGAATCTAATTTGAATGGAGTTTATGGCAGATTCTTCACAATAATCACACAATCATTCAAAATTCAGGAATTTTTATGCTGTCAGGTGGCAATTTTCTTTTACTTAAAAAGGGTACCATAAAGGAATTTGTTTACACATGACTGCAAGATAATATTGTCTCTGAATTTTTGGCAGGTGGAATCAGTATTTCTGTGTTCTGGTTCTATCTATGAGCAATTTTCAGCATCAGCTAATACCTACCTTCTGTACCTAGCCTTAAAACACTAACTTTACATTATCCATAATTATCTATAGATAATAAAAGACCTTTTATCAAACAGTGGTAAATGCCAATTTTATTGCTTCCTAATACTTGCAAGGACACATTCATTTAATTCAGTTACAAAGTAGAATATTAAATCTGTAGCAAAATCTCATTCGACAGAAAAATGTTTGCCTTTAAAAAGTATACTCACTCTTTTTAGTAGTTAATAATGTAAATTAGGTTTTGAAAGAAAAAGATAATGGTTTTCTTCAACTTCTAATATTTGTGCTGTTTATGATCTACTCTGAGTAAAACTGATCTTTTGGGGCTATGCTGCACCATTTTATAAACTAATGATTTCAAAACAGCTTTTTGCCTAAATGAGAGGAATTTTTTTTACTGGTATAAACAATAAAAAAGTTACATCACTTTTACCTACCTTACAGTTTTAAATGGGGCCAGAACATTGTTTTTGTTCAAACTTCTAAACCCAAAGTTTTTCTATATTCTCCTTTCACAAAAAGTAATAATAAATTGTTCCTCCACACTGCTTGTATGTGCTATATATACAGCTAATCCCTTGGGTTTTTAATACCTTCAAAAGTTGTTCTTAATTTTAATTTTAGATCTCTTGTCAGTGAAAATGGCCACATAAGAGCGAGCAAATGACTCATGCTAAGCACATCTCCACAGAGTTGGACAACTTCAGTGTGTATCACTGACATAATTCAGGAACCTGACTAACTCATACTTCAGTACAATCACATTTTGAGATTTTTACTTCTGTGTTCATGACCTGCTCTCAGTTAAATATTCTTAGAGGAAATTGCATTAAAATAAGAAATTAAAAAGTTTGAAATCTCCTATGGATTATTCTGGTCTTATTCCATTCTGATTCTTGTCACCCATTTCAGAAGCCCCACTAATCCTAGTTACTACAGCATTACTGTGATATTTTGTCATCCACAACAACAAAATACAAGTGACCTTGGGAAGTCTATTTCCTGAAATATATGAAAAACAGTAAATTAGTCCTAGCTTGAAATATACCTTTATGCATGCCACAATTTTCTTTTATAAACTTAATTAAAAATTAAAATAATACAAATTTATATACAAAAAACAACAATAATTTAAAAGATTTTTTGGTCCTTGATTGTAGCTGTTGGTCTATTTTTGTAATTTCAATTATTGATTAAAATGAATGTATAATCTGTGCTACAAAAGTCTAAAATCTGATAACAGAAAACAAATTTACTCTTCCAGGAAAGAAAAATCAAGGAAGAAAAATAGAAAAATACCATATTCTCAACACATGCTGAAATAAAACCATCTAAAAAGGTAATTTTTTTTAAATGGAGAAATATAGAACATAAATTATATGGAACATACTTCACGTAATATGGCCTAAGACTGAAAAAAGTATATTTTGCAGCTTTAACAGCTTCTATATGTCTGTTAGAAGCAGACTTGCTGAGAAAATCTTCCTGTTAAATACTGTACTGGATTGCCTAAATGCTTCTATCAATATTCCCTATATATATAGTCAAAATTATGTTAATCTTGTTAAGATTAGTAATTAAGTACTAAAATGTTTTTGCAATTATAGTGAAGAGTTCAGAGTGCTTGTCAAGGATTTAGCTGACTTATAATGCTAACTACCTCTGAAGTTTGTTGATTTTCTTTTATATTTTAATGCAAAACCAAATTGATTAGTTTTATATGTCAAAGTAGCCTAGCATATTACTAAGTACATAAACCTTCTTAAACTTTTCAAAGAAAATACTTAAAGGAAAATGAGTCTGAAGCTATACAGATGAAACAAAGCTGTACTGATGGTCAAACTAGCAACTACACCAAATACTAGAAAAACAGATAACAAAAACAAAAACTTAAAAAAACAACAGAGAGAGAAAGAGGAAGAAACACACTCAGAAACATAAAGACTGAGCAATAGTGAAGCTGCTAATCATGGTTATAACCCAAGTTCTCTGTGTATAATGCCAGAGAGCTGTCTGAGTTGATAAATCAGGTTCTATCCTTTTAAAGATGTTTCTTGCTACCCTTTGCCTATAATAGTACAGTTCTTTACTTATTCAGAGCATGTATCCTCCTTTACTCAGATCCTGTCCCTTTTGGCTCTGTACATCTCCTGGGAGTGCAGAATGATTCAGTGGTAACTTAGTCATTTGTGCACTGTACAAGATGATTTTACTGGAGAGGAAAAAAATAAAAGCTGCACTTATCAGTGGAACACTTTCTGTTAAATAAAGATAATTAAAGCATCAATGATACATCCATTTCATGTTTAATTAGCCCCTCTCTCATCATAATTTGCTACTGAAGGTGAAATGTGGGTCACTTTTAAAAACTAATTGTAAAATATTTAACATAATGCAAAATGAGAACAGAAAATTGAAAATACTTCTGTACATTTTTCACAAAACAGTATGAAAGTTAAATGTATGAAAAAAGTCACCAATATGAATGTTTCTACTCAATAAAAATGTTCTCTTTTTTTTGACATGGGACTTAGTGCCACAATAACATTGTTATTTTTATTATTATTATACTGTAGTGTATTTGCTTAGCTTAAAGTTGTGGAAAAAATTATTCTTTAGAGGTGTTTGGGAATATAAAAAATAGCCTTTGAGATAAGCCTCGGTGTGTGTGTGTGTCTGTACACAAACAAGAGGAAAGATGATGCCCTCCTGTATGGCTAAACTGATTGCCTCCTTAATGGATGAATTTGGGGTCCTATTAGGGCTGCTGGGTATATGTGCATGTTTATAAGGAAATTGATCCATTTAGTTTATAGGCTGACATACATGATAACCAACGAGTCAAAATGCTTCTGCAATATTGCAGCAGACTGATTAATGTTTGAAATTTTATTACATAAATTAACTGGCTACTGAACAAGGATTTTTTTCCAGCAAATAATTTCTATGTATTTCACTTTCAGGAAAGTAAGACTTTACAGAAAATGCAAATAATTTTGATTGGAGTGTCAGCACACTGGTTTGATAAACATTTTTCTTCATGAAACAGTACATTTTCAATGAGAAAAGGCATTGGGATTTTTCACAAAGAATTACAGAGGCTAAAAAGCCAATATCTGAAGTACAGAAATAATTCTGTGCAGGAATTCCTTTACTGTTTCTATAAGTTCCACCTATAGTGACCAATATCTCCTAAAAAAAAAGAAGCAAAAATCCCCTCAGCATTATAACTGAAGCGTTTTAAAGAGCCAATAATGATTTCTTAGTAAAGCAAATAAAAAAGAAACTGAGATAAGATGATGGCCAAGAAGCATAAACATATAAAGAGTTTAAAAGGCCTTTCTTCAAAGAGTGATTGGTAACATGTGGATTCATTATCAAAATTTTCACTGAAATAAAACTGCTTGTATGACACTTTGAGACAAAGAGGTGAAGTATATATTACAAAAATATATCTGTAACTAAATGATAAAATAAGTATTTACAATTAAAATTCATTATGAGATCTATGATTAAGTATGTAGCTCTCCAAGCTGTTAAGTGATTCTCCTTAGGCACTGAGCTTTCATTATCTTTGGCTGTCTTTGCTGGAAATCCCAGTATCCAGGCTCCTCACAGGCAATGTGCAGCACCTGGAGGTTTCAAATTTTAAATCCATGATCCAGAAAAACATTGAAACTCATCCCCATTCAGTAAAACACCTCCGTGCAGCTTTAACTTTTGGCAAGTGATTAAGACCTGTGGAATGCTAAGTGTTTTAAACATTTGTAGTGCTTTACTGAAAAGGAGAGAATTGAAAAGTGAGAGGCTAAAAGAATATTTCAGAGTAATACCATGCTAAGTAAGACAAGGATAAGAGTTAAACTTGTTAAAGATCTCCTACAAATAGTGACTGTGAAATGTCAGAAGTCTACTGAATACAGAATTTTGTTTTAAACTTTATATAAAAGACATGATGTCAGAAGGAGAGTTACAAATTGTTTGCAGTTTTCTCCAATTAAGTTATTTTATAATGTCCTGTTTCAAACATGATGTATTTTGAAACTCATATAAGAATTCAATTCAACACCTTTAAAATTAAGTATCAAATCATGGGAATGAAAACAACCTGTGTCCCCTGGGGTACACCAGTCAGTCATGTAAGTAGAGACTTTATTCCTGACTGCTGTATTGTAGTTATAGGAAAGTATCAGTTACCAGTTCTAATTACACTAATGGGTAATTAGCATCACTCTCATCTCCAGTAACTTAGAGCAGGTGTGTTCTGCTGTGTCCACTTATTTGTTCTAAAATGTTATACACTCTCTAATGTCTACTTAGAACAAAGGGAACTGACAATGAGTAAATAAAGGCAGTCTTAGAGGTTTCAAGTAGTCTCCCTACCACGGTCATACCATTATGCTACTGGTTCTGTTCCACAGGTACAGCAGAACTATGAAACAATCTGATATACACCCCATCAGAACCCTTTATCTGCATCTGCTTCACATTTCTCTCTAAACAATTGTGCTGAACAAGAGCTCCACGTGGTTTGGGTGTTAAAAATCCTCAGGTGCTTTGCCTGCTAAACTGAGAAATACTGCACTGTCAATGCTTGAGATGTGAAAAGTGTACATTTTATTTATTGTTCATGCAAGTAAGTCTTAATGTCCTCAGTACTATGTAAAATGAGCAAAAGTATACAAATGTCACTCAGCAACAATCTGGCAAGTACACATAGGAAAGTGGAAACAGAGGGTTTGTGACTGATAGACTCTCCCATAAAGTCTGTTATTAAACACTACCTTTACTGTTTTCTTGGACAATTTCCAAATTATTTGCATGCTTTACAAGTGTGAAAATACTCTCTACATATTTAAAAATAAACAGATAAGACATTAGAATACTGGCTATAAACTACTTGAATAAGTGAACATTCCTAACAGGCTAAATATTTAACACAAGAGAACTATCAACACTGAGAAACTGCTTTGCAGCAAACAGGTAATGGAGCAATTCAAGATGCACTACTTTGCAAAAGTGCAATAAAGCCATTTTCTTCTGCTAAGTTTTCTCATATATTTTATATCAAAAGAAATCCTTGGAATATATTAAGTAATTCAAAATATATTACTGTATTATAATCTTAAACAAGTTTGAAGTTTTTTTATCAAGCAAAACAGAAATTTGTAATGAGTATTCCTTTACCTTTCCTACTCTTAGAGAGCAAATCATTCTTTTACACTGAAATTAAACTACACTTTAGCAGATTATAATCCATATGTTTAGATGAATTGAAGTATCAATAAAGAAGTGATAGGTGATTAGCATATATTCCACTGCTACTTTTATTCCAGTGTTTGCTAAAATGGCATCATCTACTCTGTGCTTAATAAACCTTAGGAGATGAAAGATAAAGAATTTAGTAATTTGTATTTTATACAGACTATTCTCAAACTGAAATTGTGATGTACTCTCTAGGACAACACTAATGAAATGTGTCACACAGAAACTGCTGTGTCAAACGTTCTATAAGTCTGTAGCACTTTCATAGCCACATATACAAAGGCACTGGTAGATATTACAATCACACTATTTTGGTGACCTGAAAGATTGGACGGGGTGGCTTACACAAGTTATAGTAGTTTATGCTACTATATTTTAAGTATTTCTGAGCAGAATGCAAATACTGGCAACACTTGTAAAACCTCAGTTTTAGTAAACTAGCAAACATTTCAAAGTATAAAAAAATGTCATCGTGTACCATATTTGCATGTTAATAAGTGGAAAAGAAAGCATTTTTGTCAAACTAGTCATAATTTCCCTGTTCCAGACTTGGATGTGTAGTTACATGAATCAGCATTCACTTGCCTCTAGCTTCCTGTGTAATGTGCATTGCAGTTGAGAAAACGTTCAGGATGTTATTTTATACAGTACTATCACCAAAAAGTACTCCCCCAAAAACGAGGGACCTCTGTTCAGGGTACATAAGCGTCTTATAAAATAAACGGAAGCCTTCACTTAGGAGCTTGATTCCCCTCTGTGCTATCCCTATCTTATTTCAAGGACTGTAAAGACTGTCCCTACCATCACCAGTTTTAGGCAATCGGAGCTTCACTGAACCGAGCCCAGGCAACACAGCCGAGACCAGAGGCAGCCACTCGTGGCACCCCTGAAGGCACATTTCGCTCCGAGAGGTCTCACGACTACAAAGAGAGCTATGCAGCAGCTGGGCGAGCAAATTAGGGCCTCTCGGCGTGAATGAAAATTCATGAGGTAGGCAAGAGGGGCATAAAAAAAAAAAAAAAAGCAATGAGAACGTAACATACTGAGGTGCGACTCTAAACTAACGCTTATGTGTATTCAGAGCAACTGCTGCAATGAGTGCAAATCTCTGTGGTGTAAATTAGAGCGCACATAGGCTGTGTAGATTATTTAAACCTTTTGGTCCTAATGAAAGACCCGGTAATTACAGCCATTAACGCTTCAGCGCTGCGGCTGCAAATCCACTCTCACCCACAGCTTTAGGAAGCGGCAGGCAGGCAGCACCCCCCTTTCCCCGAAACAACTGGCTGCCGAGGCGAAACTTTCCTCCTCAGCCGGAGCTGACACATCCCTAAGGCTGGGAAAGCATCTCGGTGGGGGCAGCGCCGGGACAGGCTGAGGGAGGCGGGGCCGGGGAACGGGAGGGGGATGGCGGCTCCGCCTGGTGGGGGGTCCTGATCTCCCCTCGACCCCCCCAAACCGCCGGGTTTGGCCTCCGGGCTCTTGGCTGATAGAGGCATCTCAGGCTGCCTTACAGTTCGCTGTCGGGACTGGCGACAGAGCCCGGCCCCCGCGGCCGGCTGCCGCTGCGCCTGCGGCGGGACAGCGCCGGCTGCACGGACGGGCTGGTCGGCTGCCGGATCTGATAAGCGGAGGCAATGATAAAAATTATAGTAATAGCAATAAAGATGTCTGACTGTCCTTCCTTCGTGCTGTGTGTTGGTCTGTGCCCCTGACTGCCTGCCTGGAGCGAGGGGGGCGGGGGCACCAGACTGAACGGGTCACTGAAGCTGGACGGGGTGTGTGCCTGTGCCAGGGCGGGAGGCGGGGGGAACGCGCATCCCGGCTCCCTCGCCCGCTCTGTGTGCGTGTGTCTGCGTGCTGGGGCCCGCGGGGTGCAGCGCTCTTACCTGCTTGCTGTACTTGCTGCTGGCCTGGCAGCTGTACTCGGAGCAATGGTCCGAGCCGATGGAGATGTTGTCGCCAGCGCCCACGAAGGTGTTTGCTGGGGGCAGGTCCTGCACGGCCTGGTGCTTTTTGCCAGCAGTGGGGGACTGTGGGTGCAGCTGGACCGTGGGCAGCGGTGAGCTCGACTTGTAGTGCCTGGCCAGGTCAGGGCTGCCTGGGCCACCATTGACCGAGCGATATCGGCCCATGCCAGGGCTGTCCGAGAGCTTCTCGTTCACGCTGTCGTAGCGCTGCCCATTGGGCTTGGAAGCCTCGACAGTAACAATGCTGCTGTAGAGGGGCTGCTTGCCCTTCTTGCCTTTCTTGTCCTTCTTGGGCTTCTTGGCCTTGTCGTGCTGCTGGGGGGTGAAGAAATCCTCATGGTCCTTCTTGCCGGCCTCGTAGCCATGCTTGCCCTTGGATCGACAGTAGCGGGCCATGACCACCACGAGGATAAGAAGGATGACGGTCATGATGCCAGCCACCACGCCAATGACTATGCTAAGCCTCTGCTTGCTCAGCTCATAGCTGGGATCACCAGCAATGTCCTGGGCCAGTGGGGTGTGAAGGCTGCGAGCCACCTGGCTCTCCACCACAGTGGCATTGGACAGGCTCTCGTTGACAAAGACATGGAGCAGGGCAGTGGTGGACTGGGGGGGCTGCCCACTGTCATTCACCTGCACAACCAGGCGGTGCAGGCCATAGTGCTTGGGGGCCAACTTGCCCACCAGCGACACCACACCACTGGCCGGGTCTATTTCAAAGAGTTTGAAGGGGTTGCCCCCAACAATGCTGTAGTTGAGGTCAGCGTTGAGACCTGTGTCAGCATCAGTGGCGACCACTGTGGCCACCACGGTGCGCATGTTGCTGGAGGGTGGCAGCACAGTGTAGGAGCTGTTGCTGGGGAAGGTGACAGTGGGTGCATTGTCGTTCTCATCCATCACAAAGAGAGACACGGTGGCTGTGGCAGACCGTGGTGGCTCTCCCCCATCCACTGCCTTCACCTTAAAGGTGTAGCTGGTCTGCTGTTCACGGTCAAAAGAGACAGTGGAGAAAATGGTTCCAGTGTCATTCTCGATGGAGAAGATGCCAGCTGCCTGTTCATGATCTCCAGGCTGAATAGAGAGGCTGAGCTCAGCATTGCGGCCCTTGTCAAAGTCCATCACAGTCACCATGCCCACGGGGCTGTTGGGCTGCAGGTTTTCTTTCACATAGAAGGTGAACACATCCTGCATGAAGCGTGGCTCGTTGTCATTGCGGTCTGACACTCGCACCACCACTGTGGTGGAGCCCTGCAGCGATGGCACCCCCTTGTCCCGGGCTGTCACCTGAAATTCATAGGTGTCCCGTTGCTCACGGTCCAGCACTGCCTGCACCGACACATCCCCAGAGTCAGGGTCAATACTGAAGATGCTGCCCGGTGCCTCTGAGGAGAGGGGTGAGGCCTCCAAGGAATAGGTGATCTCAGCATTCTTGCCACTATCCGCATCTGTGGCAACCACTGTGGCCACCCTCTCACCAGGCAAGTTGTTCTCTGGGAAGGAGACCTCCAGCACAGCCTGGCTGAACATGGGAGGGTTGTCATTAGTGTCCCCGACCCGCACCAGCAAGGAGTTGTTGCTGGACAAACTGGGGCTGCCTGAGTCCACAGCCACAATCACCACGTTGTAGTCACGGACGGCTTCATAATCCAGAGGGGCCGAGGTGTGGAGGAAATACTTGCGCTTATTCTGTGGCTCCCCTTCACCCTCACTGGCCGGTTTGAGCTGGAAGGGCACATCGCCCACCACGGTGCAGGTCACCACACCATTTTCACCTTGGTCTCTGTCTGACACCTGCACCAAGGCAATGGGGGTGTCCACCAGCACATCCTCGGCCACGCTTGCCACCCCGTCCCGGAGCGGGATGCGCCCAATTTTCCGGATGTCGATGGTGGGCACGTTGTCATTTTCATCCCGGATGTTCAGCACGACAGTGGCCTTGTCTGTCTTGGGGGGCTGGCCCCGGTCTCGGGCCATGACAGTGAAGCGAAGCTGGTTCACCTCCTCCCGGTCGATGCGGTGCAAGACGCTGAGCCAGCCCGTGGTCTCATCCAGCCGCAGTAGGCGCCTGACGGACTCGGTGGCCGCCCCGAAGACGTACTCGATCTGCCCGTTCACCCCCACGTCCAGGTCGGTGGCTCGCAGCTGCAGGATCGGGGTCCCAGGGCTGCTGTTCTCCGCCAGGTCCGCCTCATAGACGCTCTTCTCGAAGCGGGGGCTGTTGTCGTTCACGTCGGTGATCAGCACCCTCAGGATGGCCTGCGAGGACCGTGCCGGGTCGCCGCCGTCCCGCACGCGGAGGCTGAGCTCGTAGGAGTCCCGCTGCTCCCGGTCCAGCGCCCCCTTGACGATCAGCTGCGGCTGCTTCTCCCCGTCCAGGGTGTCGGCCACCTGCAGCTCGAAGACGCTGCTGCGGGCCGCCGCCTCCGCCTCCTGCCGCCGCTTGCTGCCGCCGGGGAAGGGGGCGCTCTCGGGGGCCGCCGCGGCCGAGCCGCCCCCGCCGCCGCGCCGGCCGCCGTCCCCGCCGGGCTCCTGCAGCAGCTCGTAGCGCTCGATGCCGTTGCGGCCGAAGTCCCTGTCGGTGGCGGTGGGGAGCAGGTAGAGGGTCCCCACGGGCCGGTTCTCCTCCACGGTGAGCGTGAGGACGGGGGAAGGGAAGGTGGGGGTGTTGTCGTTGATGTCCAGGATGATGACCCGGCCTTCGAAGAGGTCCACCCAGCTCTGCGAGGGGCCGATGACCGACACCTCGAAGTCCAAGAAGCACTCGTTCTCGTCGAAGATCATCTGGCACTGCGGCAGCTTTTCGCGGTCGATGCGCCGCTCTGTGGTGCTCAGCTCCCCGGTCATGTTATCGATCTTGAGATAGTCGGAGCCCGACTCCAGGCTGAATGTCACCTCTCCGGAGCCCGTCACGATGCCCAGGTCGGAAGCCACGTTGCCGATGCGGATGTCGGCGGGTCCCTCCTCGGCCAGCCGGTACTTCAGGAGCTGCTTAGCCGCTGCGAGGCTGACCCAGAGCGGCGGAGGCAGGAGGAGCAAGAAGCAGCAGCAGCAGCAATGCACAAAGCGAAGGAGGGTCCGCATCTTCCTCATCTTCCTCGTACCGAAACCCCCCGCCCTCCTCTCACTCCCACCTGCCCCCCAATAAACTCCCCTGATAAGCCAACAGTACGGCTGAGAGTCCAGGTGATCAATTATAAAATCCTTCTATTTCTGGAAACTTATTGTCTCATGACTGGTGCAATTGGTGGTCAAAACCCTGCCGCTGGCTCCTCTGCTGCTCTCCCTGCCTTCCAGTTCCGATATACTTACAGTTCACGGGACAGTGGATTTTGCTTTTTAAAGATTCATCTCAGTAGATAGGATGGGATTTTCCTCCTCCTCCCCCTTCTCCTCCTCCTCTCTGATTTTACTGTAATCACTTTGCAAGGTTTGCAATAAAAGCAGGAGCAGTACTGTACGATTCGAAGCCCCCCAGGTCGTCGTCTTCAACACTAGAGTTAACTACAATTCACACACTCTCTCTTTTCTCTCTCTCTCTCTCTTTCTCTCTCTCTCTCCCCCTCTCAGCCGTTTACGACCAAGGCAATAGCTTTATTCTTCCCCCTCTCTGCACACACAGGGGAAAAAAAATTGTGATTTGCTTTATTCAAAGGGCTTGGGTCCGGGAAAACTCCAAATCCTCTTAGCAATGGGCAGCTCTTAAAAAAAAAAAAAAAAAAAAAAAGTAAAAAAAAAAATCCCAATAATGTCGGTAGCTGCACAGCTGATAGGAGAACCCCGAGTATTACAGTGCAGTCCACAGAATATCCCCTTTGGCTGGCAGAAAAGCACCCAAATCCATCTTCAGAGATCGCTTAAAATGTTCAGCTCTTTCTCCGGAGCGGATTTTTTTTAACAACTCTGCGCAAGGTCATTAGTCACAAAGCAACGATACAGAAACTGCAGAAGCCGTTTGCCCAGAATTTGCAAGGCTGGAGATAAGAACATAGACACACAACAGTCCCAAGTTTGTTTTTGCATCCGCAGTTTGTGTGTGTGCCTTACCTGCATTTGCACTGCATGTGTTAAAGCAATCTGGATCTGCAGCACTGAGAGCGATTCACAAATGAGATTGCAGTCTCTCTCTCTCTCGCTCTCTCTCTCTCTCTCTCTCCTCTTCCTTCCCGTCCCAATGCAGGTAACCAGATCTGAACTTGATCCTTTCAGTTCAAAGGTTAGCAACAAAACTATGTGTCCAAAGGCGATTATTGGTCTCTCGTAATTATACCCGGAGCGGAACAAGATGTAACTGGATCCCCCATGTGAATTAACACAGATTCTGAATTACATCCATATAAAGCGGAATGGCAAAGGGGAGGGGAAAAGAGCCGCGACGCGATTAAAAAAAAAATACAGAGTTCTATTTGCAAATAAAATTGTATCAGTCAATTGTTTCCTGTGATCTGCACCGCCACAGTGGGTGAAATCTGCAATTGTGTATTCCCTCCTGTGCCTTTCAGAGAAGTGTGGATCAGACGCTTTCACGGCAGAGCGGCTTGTGCATTAAAATGTTGAATGGCAATTGAGAAGCTTCCCACTCGTAAGGAAAAAAAAAAAAAAAAAAAAGAAGAGAAAAAAAAAAAAAAAAAAAAAAAAAAGAAGAAGAAGCGGTAAACCAGCAAGTTTGCCCAAAGTGGAGGGAGCTGCTGAAGCCTCTCTCGGTAGCTCTTCCCTGACGCTGCAGCAGCAGAACCGCCTGCGCTACACACACACAGAAAGAGAGGGAGAGAGAGAAAGAGGGAGAGCAGAGAGAGAGAGAGAGAGAGAGCGAGAGAGAGAGAGGGAGGGCGGGAGGGAGGGAGGGAGGAGGAGGAGGGAGGACGAGTCAAGCGCTGCACTCCAGAAAGCTCAGTCTTACCCTCTGTCTCTGCTGCTAGTGCTGCAAGTGGGATAGCTGCTCATCACAAAACACCAGTTCAGTCCTCAAAACCGATCCTCATTTCACGCCCGAGTGTTGCTTCTGTGGCTTTCTCAAACCCGTGATCTGTAGTGATTTTCTCCTACCCTTTCCCTCCCCACGTCCGCTATAGACTGTGAATCGAGCAACGATTTTTAAAGCAAATGTTTGTTCGCCTTTCTTTGCTTCTATTCTGCATTTTGCGGAATCAAGCTGGTAAGGAAACTCGTTTTGCAGATTCCCACCTTCCCCTGTTGTGTCGGTGCTTTTGTGAAATAGCTGCAGTCACTGTAACTGCATAAAACTCCAGGGAGGAAGGGGGACTGCCTTAGATCTCAGACTTTCGTCCTGTTTCCCAGTGCTGTTTCAGCCTCTCGGTCTTTGTGATTGTGTTCTTCCTATTACCGTGTTTTGAATGTGTCTTTTCAGCATGTTTGTGGGTATCCTAGGAGAAAAAAAAAAAAACAACAACAAAAAAAAAAACCCTCGGAGAATATTATCAGGAAGGGAGCGAGAGGGTTAGTGGAAGAAACACATGTAAGAAGTATCAGATTTATTTCCGAACACAGACTTGCTGCTTCGATGATTGCTAAAATGTAGCGTCACCTACCTGGGTAAGTGGGAAATAAACTTTAATGGTAAAGCTCTCCGGCTCAACTTTGCTTATTCTGACGTCTCTAGTTCGCGTCTCCTTTTGACTTTGAGCCATTTAATCTCGTATGGCTTTTGTGTGCTCCCGCCCTACCCTTGGGGATGCCTGGTTCCTTACTTGTCCTCTCTGCTTGGAGCCCGGAGGGAAAACAGGGAGACTCCGGGGGCAGCCGAGCTCGGGGCAGCCAGAGGGGAGAGAATGAGCGTGTGCGGGTGTGTGTGTGCGGGTGTGTGCGGGTACATGTGTGTGTGCGTGTACATGTGTGTGTGCGTGTACATGTGTGTGTGCGGGTACATGTGTGTGTGCGGGTACATGTGTGTGTGCGTGTACATGTGTGTGTGCGGGTACATGTGTGTGTGTGCGGGTACATGTGTGTGTGCGGGTACATGTGTGTGTGTGCGGGTACATGTGTGTGCGCCTGTGTGCGTGCGCGCAGCCAGGGGAAGGCAGGAATCCAGCTGCTCCTTCTCCCTCTGTGAACACATGTGGGAAAGCAAGTTCTGTACGTGCGCGTTCTGTATGTGTTTGTGTGTGCATTCCTCGGTACAAATGGCTCTTTTGAATAAAAACGCATGCAGACCAATGTAGCGAAATGTCTCTTTCATCGCGATGATATATTTAAGCGAAAAGCGGCCGGATATGTTGAGGTGGTTCAAAGCAGCGGTCACAGCGTGTCTTTGTCATTTGGGGCGGTGAGTGATTGTAGGAGGGAGGGAAGGTTGCCACCTCTTTCCTTGAGGAGTCCAGAGACACAGAGGGGCAGAGCCGCGCCGCATGGAGTCGGCGCTAGGGTGGGAGGGACTGCTCCCTTCTCCGGAGGGCTGCAGGGCTGCTCCTCCGGAGCCTCCTCCGGCCCTGGCACCGGCCCCGGCCGCTCTGCCTTGCCAGAACACGAAAACCCTCCCCCGCCGGTGCTGGAGACACTCGGCTTTCTATCTGCAGCATCAGCGAGAAAGCCCAGCTCGGCGCAGGCTCAGTGCTCACCGCCGCAGTCCCGGACGGAGGAGGGGGGTTCGGGAGCGCAGCATCTTCGCAGCGGGTTAAGTAGGATTAGTACCAAATCCCTATTATATTTGCCAAGCAACTTGAATTTGTCAAAATTCCCCCTCGCTGTTCTGGAGCTCCGCGAGGAGGAAATTTTGCTCACAGTGTAAGATCCAGACATGCCAGTACGTAGGAATACCAGCATACTGCATTACACTGGCTCCCTGCGCTGGAAATACAACTGCGAACCGCAGGTCCCGCTGTTCCCGTCCCTTTGTGTTTTTAAACGCAGCCAGGAAACTTAATGTGTTCGCCAGGGAAGGGGCGGGATGAGAGCGTTTTTAACCTCCCCGCCATAAACTTTAATCGGATTCCAGGCTGTTGCACGGCATGGACGCTCGCCTTCTTGCCTGCGTCTCCTTCCCCGTTGTTTCTACTACGGTCTCCTTGCGAGCGCCTCTTTCAAGCGAATGAGTGATTTCTTTCTCTTGCCATGTGCAATTGCTCCCCCTTCCTTTCCTACCCTCGCTGGCCTCTCTTACACACACTATGCCTTTCACACGCGGTCTGCGCCCCCCAGTCCCCCCCTCCTTTCCTTCTCTTTTGCAGTGTCTTCACATGCAATCTCTCTCTGAATGTGCAATGTCTTTCCTGCTCGGGAGTGCTGCGTCCTTCACAGTGGATTGGTTCCTCTTTCGGAGCAGAGGTAACGGCCCCCCCTTTCCTATCATTCTCCCTTCCTCCCTCCCCTCCTCCTCTCCTCCCCTCCTCCCCTCCTCCCCCAGGGCAGGCGGCCGGCGTGGGAAATGGGCCCGACGTGCGCTGCATGGTGGATGGCCGCGCTGCTCCCGCTCCACGTGCCCCGGCTGCCGGGGGGAGCACGGGGCTGTGCTGCCCGTGTGTCCCCCGCGCCCCCCCGCATCCCACTCGTTCGAGACGGCAGAGAGCAGAATTCCCCCCGCACCCTCCTCTCTCCGCCTCCCCGGCCCCGCAGACCGCCGGTCCCGCGCACCCTCGGCCTCCCGGGTGTCGGCAGGAGCAAGCGCGGCTGTTCCAGGCGGGGGAGGTTGGTCCCTCTCGGGCAAATCTGTTGCGCAGTGTGAGTCCCCCCTGCCGGCTGCCCCCCCGCTCCGATGCACACAGACGCCCACACGCGCTCAGACACGACACGGCATTTGTCCTCCTGATCTGGTGAGATCAAGTGGGAAGAGGGATCACAAATGTAATCGTCTGTAATAAATAAAATAGCCCGAGATGCTGGTGATATACAGAGGGGAAATAGGAGCTTGTGTCCTTAAAGGGAACATCTGATAAGGCCACCGAAGTGGCATCTTGCGTGTGGGAAGGAATCCGTCTTGCTGACAATCGCAGCCTGCTGTACGTGGGGAAATCCTAAAGCAGCCTGGGAGCTTCCCCGGCTCTGTGCATCCCCCAAGCTCCCGATGCTCTGCACCGGGGCTTTGTTGTCGTTGTTGTAGTTGTTGATTGGAAAGACAGGGGTCATCGTTAAAATATGCAGATATAATTAATGGCTGGTTTATCTTCTTGTGTTGGCTGAGCCCAGCTTCTGCCGCCGGCAGCCGGACTCGCGTCCGCAGTTGGCGCTTTCAGCCCACGACAATTTGGTTTTCACAGTTTGGGAATGTCAGTGGCTCGCACTGGAAAATTACTTCTGGAATCTGCAGTCGGAATCAGTCTCTGGTTAAAGAGAGACAGATTATTTACATATCCACACCACTCCGTACATTAACAAATACACACTGCATATTACTATTTTCACTCACAAATGAAAAAGAAGCTTCAGGAGGGGAAAAAAATCATATTGCCTTGAAAGTAACGTATTCATAATAATACATGGAAAAGATTAAATACAGTAAACATGACAGAAAATTCAAAAGCAGGGTAAAAACAAGGACAGAACCCCCACATGAAGCAGTTAAAGCCATTTGACGGAAAGGCGAAACTAACTCAAGAACTCCACCAAGGGACAAGCAGCTGAAATGACACCAGAGCAGCACGGAGCCCGCGGTGACCTTTCATCTCTCCAAAGTGTCTTGCTGATCTGGTGCAATTCTGTTGTGACCTCTTCACTCCCTTCCCTACCGCAAGTGCCCTCCGGCCGCCTCGGAGCTCCCAGAGTTGCTCGCAGTGAATGTGCTGGGAGGGCGGCTGAGTTACAGGGAGTGCTGACACTTGGCCAGTGCCTTTCACAGCTCTGCAAATATGCTCGCAGTGTAGTAACATGTAATAGGCAGCAGTGATTAAATTATTCATTGCAGCAGCAGCCTTTCTGATGGATGTTAAAACGTAAGAGTTTAAATAAGAAAACCACAGATTTACTTTTAAGCAGATAAACCCCACATCTGTGCTTATTTAACTGAATGCTAGCTAAGCATGAAACCAGTTACTTTGTTTAAATCCTCTCTCTTTTACTCTCTTTGAGAATTTTGAGCTAGATTATGCACCATAAAAGTTACTGACAGAGCAGAATTAATCTGTGTTGGATAACAGTGGTTAAATCTCGCATGATTATAATCGTTTATTCTTAAACTCAAACTGAAGTCTGTTCAAAGTGAAAGGTTCTTGCATACGCATGATTCCATCAGCATTTCTGAGTTCTCACATTTATGAAGAATGATGAAAATTGATATTTAGCCAAAGAGATAGTGATTCTGTTTAGTAAGATTTTTACAGTGTGTATATATTCCTCAAAAATCACAATTATTAGCATTGAGATTTTCTTTTTCATTTTCTCTTTCTTTTCTTTCTTTCTTTCTTTCTTTCTTTCTTTCTTTCTTTCTTTCTTTCTTTCTTTCTTTCTTTCTTTCTTTCTTTCTCTTTCTTTCTTTCTTTCTTTCTTTCTTTCTTTCTTTCTTTCTTTCTTTCTTTCTTTCTTTCTTTCTTTCTCTTTATTTTCTTCCTTTTCTTTCTTTCTTTTTCTTTCTTTTTCTAGAATTTGTCATGGAAGGCCATTTACAGACCGGGTTTTTTTCCCAGATGTTTAGAAAAATATCTAACCACTCATAATAATGTAGAAATAACAGACAGAATATGCTTAAAATCAGAAAGAAAAGTTAGTGAAAGGTCTTTAAAAACTCATGTGAACTTTAATGAGGGGAGGCATATTTTTGTTAAATTTCTTTCACATGCAAGTGCTAACTTCCCTGGATTTTCAGGGATATAAATGAGTTCTGCACCCAGCTCCACTATTTTATAGATTTATTTTTAAATTAAACTATTGTTCATGTTCTCTAAATGCAAAGAAAATTATAAAAAAATTAAGGTGAGCTTTCATGAATTCCTATAAAAATAGAGGAAAATGATGAGTCATTAGTACATTTTCTTCATAAAGAGATACAATGAGACATTTAGAAGAGATAATTAAACTGGACTTTATTTAAATGAAATGTATGAGAACCAGGTAGCACCGCCAAAGAAAGAAAAATACGTTCATTGTCACAGAAAATATTAAATGTGTACAATTGGTATGTATGTAGGGTTATTAGCAGAGAACAGTACAGTTACTCTGGGAAATAATTTAGGTACTTTTTTAATATAAATAGTGTTTCCAAGGTGGCTATCAGTAGTGAGCACACTGAAGGTCTCAAAGTGCTTTGTAAATTATCCCTAGGAGATAAAAAGAAGTGCAATGACCTGTGCAGTCACCCAGGCAAACCACTAAAAAAATTTACTCTTTCCAGATTAGGTTCATTAGACCATAATTGTGCATTTCTTTATGTTATTTTACTATATTCTGGGTTCACATCAAGATTTGTCTTTAAATATGTGACAATAATTTCTGCTTTATTTGATGGATTGCTGGAGAGTCAAAGAACTCTTTCTGAAGCCTTTAAAACAGGTTTGTATTCCAGACAACTACACAGACAAAGAAAATCTTATGTCATGAAATTTGATGGATAGCACTAAAATATACTAAACTGTTACAGATATATTGAAATACAGATGTTTTTAAGCACGTGCTCTCACTTACTTCAGCCAGCTATCCTTTATATACCAAACTGAGTACACAGACTTTGTAAAATCATTTCACCTCAATGTACTCTTGAGGACTTCTTGACCTAATGTGATTTTTCAGTTCTATGTCCTACATTTTCTACTGTTGGTTTTTTTTTTTTTTTGGATGCTACAAATTCTTTTTCTGTAAATGAAAATTTTCTTCCATTTTTGAATGAAAATCATGAGAGCATATCTTTTGCCTAATGTTCTTTCTTAGTGCATCCTGTGCAGTTTTGATTTATTTTTAATATAATTCAGGAGATCATAGAATATCTGGTATGTCTTCATGATTGTGCTGTGTTGTCAGCTGCCTGTTGAGCAGAAGATAAAATACTTAAGCAAGAGGGCAACTCTGAGAAGTTCTGAAGAAGAATCTTTGATATTATAATTCAAGTACTGTTATCGATAACTGAATGCTGTGCAGCTCTATTCCTTTCTGTAAGTTAATGCCAATATATGTTATTGATTACATCTAAAATTAAATTTGTAAATCTACACATGTACTCACTTAGCTGGGAGCTTTAATGTTTCTGTCTGCTTTTTCAAAACAATAACTGCTCTCTGGCAGAAAAAAGAAGAGTAGTAGTTGTACAGAACAACTAGGGTATAGAACACAGTTGTTCTATATTAGGGAAATAAATATGGTGGCAAGGAAAATAATTTAGAATGGGATCAAGCTGTTGATTGCCTGTTGGACAGGCTATTTGGCTTTGTTCTGCAATGTTTAAAACTACTTTACTGGGTATTTTATAATGTTAGGCTTGTCATTTCTTTTCATATGAAAAGTGCATCATTAGAATCCTTAGAGGTCATGTTGCTATAAGCCTTATTCAGCTATACAGTGGAGAAGCAGAAAAAGTTTTCCCTTAATTCACTGTTTGACCCTGTCAGAGACATGACTGTTCACTGAAAAGAAGTAAGGGCTATTCACCTGCTACCATCAACTGTTTTTGGTGAGCAAGAGAAAGTATGAAGAAGTGGAGTTCCTTGTGCCTTTCCCTGAAGTACATGAAAACATAAACTTGTATATCCATGTCTATATTGTACAGGTCTAGTGAGCAGCTTTGGTATTTAGCCAAAATAGCAATTAGAAGCTGAAGAAGACCCTGGTTCTATCACCCTAAACCAGGATCCTTTTAGAACCAATAGGAGTAGCCAAATATATTTTGGCTGCTAAGCACTGCTACATACCTGATCAGCTTTGCTTCTAAAATGTTTTGCACTGCTATCTGAACTCTCCAAAATAGGAATTAAGGGGTTGTAGTCACCCTTCTGTGAGGAAGATTACATAGTCTGACATTGAAATCATCTGATCATCATCTGATCAATCCTGCTGTCTCACTTGCACTTTCTGCCATGCAGACACAGCCATACTTTTACGTCTGCTTTAGGTGTTTTGCAAAGTTTCTCGGTGATCATCCTTTGCATAATTACATTTTTAGTGTCCTTTATAAGAGTAATAAGTACTGTACAGAGTGGGTTTTTATGACCTAAAATATATCTAGAGGAAGAGAGGTACTGATAAGTTTCTATGTTTTTCATCTTCTGATAGAAACCTGACATATCTTCTAGTTCATTCATTCTGTGAGATGATTAAAAAGTTGCTCTTGAACAAACTAAAACTCATTCAGGGCTCAGCAGGAAATAACTGCAATCTAAGCACATTAAAGAACAGACAGGGCAAGCCAAAGTATACCTTTTTCTTTCCCTCTTAAGATCATGGGGAAAAGAGAAAAGCAGTCTAATACTGTGATAAAACTGCAGCCTGCAGCAGCTGGCTATGGGAAAGGGTATAGAACCTAATACAAAGCACACAGAAGTCAATGGAAGCACTTTGACTAAATAAGCTTTGCATTAGGCACCTTGTGAGTGAATGATGTTTAAAGCATTCATGTAGATCTTAAGCAGATGAGTGAAGAAGAAAATTATGTGCATTTGAATCAAAATAAATGCCATTAAAACACTGACCCCAGAGATCATCTTTATGACTCATAAAAAATTGTCATTCTTGGGCACTGAGTCCTATCCTCCATTAGTGCAAGAACTCATGTTGCATGAAAAGCATATCTTTAAAATATGTGTTTGTATATACATGTAAAATTCTTATGTTGATACTTTATCTTAAAGTTCAGTACATTATAAACATCTGCAGGCTCTTTTTACCCATTCATGTGTTTACAGAGTGAATTTCTCTCATCTTAGGGTTAGGTTTTTTTCTGCTAAATAATACAAGATTTTTAAATTTCCTTTCATGATCTAAATTCTGCATTCCTGAGATTATGCAGACGAACTTCCCCTTCACCTCCCTCCACTCCATTTTAAATGATGTTTTCAGTGAATCCTTTTTTAATATGGAGGACACAAATGACTTATGATTTTCATCATAAAGATGTACTCTACCTCATGTGGTAATGTTAAACATCTCTTTATTTAACCCAGAAATATTATTATTATATTATTATATTAATAATATTATTATAATATTAATAATATTATTATATTATTAATAATCTGTATTAGCATTTTTCATAGCTACATCATGTTTTGATGACTAGTAGTCCTTCTTTTGTAGATTGGCTGCATCTTTCTTTTCTCTGTCATTTTCAGCTGATAAACTCACAGTTTATAGATGAAAATCTATTTACATTGCTGTTTGTACTATTAAATGTAATTGCATTTCTATTATAGAAGTCATCAAGTCATCTGATTCTTCTTGTTTGTTTTTATCATTTTGATGGTTCTCAGGCTTGCTTTACCAGCAAATTTCAGCAGCATGTTCTGAGGTTTTATGATCTAGTTTTTAACTTAAATATCAGGAAGCTCTATGGCAGGACACTCCATAAAGAACCCCTTAAAAGCTTCCATCTAATCATGCAAACACCTAACACAACCTGTCGTCCTCTCCTGATTGGTCCATTCTTTATCTTCTCTGTCTTAAGTAATTATTTTCGTATCAGAGTGTGTCAAAAGCTGTTTTGAAGTCCAGATATGTGAGATTTCATGCCTGGAATAGAAGATACATTATTAAAGATACAGAGACATTGATATATGGTAGTATCTTCTCTCGAATATGTTTGGATGTTAAGTTTGGTTTTTACTTCTGTTCTCTATACTTGTGTACTTTTAGAAGAATAGTGTCACCAGCAGACCAGGGAAGTGATTGTCCCCCTGTGCTTGTCACTGGTTAGGGCAGACCTCAGGCACTGTGTCCAGTTCTGGGACCTTCAGTACAAGAAAGACATTGAGGGGCTGGAGAAGTTCTGGAGGGGGCAGTAGAGCTGGGGAAGGGTTTGGAGGGTAAGTCCTGTGAGGAGTGGCTGAGAGAGCACAGGAGGGTTGTTTAGCCTGCAGAAATGGGGGCTCAGGGGGACCTTCTTGCTCTCTACAGTTGCCTGAAGGAAGGTTTTAGCTAGGTGGGCTCAGCCTCTTCTCCCAGGCAGCCACAACAGGACAAGAGGACATACACTCAAGCTGTGCCAGTAGAGGCTGAGGCTGGGCATCAGAAAGGGCTGTTAAACACTGGAATGGACTGCCCAGGAACCTGGTGGAGTCACCCTTCATGGAGCTGTTCAAGAAATAGCTGGATGTGACATTTAGAGCCATGGTCTAGTTGAAAAGGTGATGATCAGTCAAAGGCTGGACTTGATGATCTCAGAGGTCTTTTCCAACCTAAATGATTCTGTTCAATTACTTATTCTTAGCTTCAAAAACTGATTTTGAAACTTTGCATTCTAAACCCATAAAAAAATCTTATTGAAACATTATTTATTTCCTCTCTTCTCTTTCCCTGTCGAAACTGATACCTTTACTAAAAATTCTTGTTCTAGTCTCTTCAGACATATGCATTAATTTCTTCAGAATTCTGCAGTGAAGGTTATCTGGACTACTGGCTTATACTATTTTGTAGTCTTTGAAATAATTTTATTTCAGATGTGGTAATTTTTGTTCTATGACTTTGCTTGCATTGATCACTTTGCTCATTTCAACATCACAATCCTTACTGGGACCTGAAACAATGTACACAATTTATTTGGGTATCTCTAGGTAAATATTTATAATTTTATTTATCTTTGTGTTTATTGCACATTCTGCAAAAGTGGAGCCAATGCTTTCTATGCAATTTTTGAATAAGGTCTAAAGGTTTATATTTGACATTTTATTAAAAAGTAAAAGGTGTAACTCTGAACATATTTGCCTATTTTGCCACTGCATGTCTTATTTTCTGTCTTGTTCATGCATTACCCGTATGTGACCTAAATTATCTTCTGAAAATTCATTATTTTGAATGTCTGAATGCTTTATATTAGAAGAATGGCAATGAAAGTGAAGATAAGTAGATCATTCCAGAGTATAGGAACCATACTGACCATACCTGACCAGAAGGAACTTTGCACTTTCACAGAGTGGAATAATATACAGCTAGATTAAAAAAAAAAAAAGGTAAAAAGACTCTGAAAACATAGATTTTGCACTTACAAGACCAGAGCCACCCAGAATGTCAATAGTCAATCCAAATGACAGGTGATTCTACCAGTTGCCAAGTGTTATCAAGCTGAATATAGAGAAAGTGTATATTTATATATATATATATATATATATATATAAAGTTCTTGATGAACAACATTCTATGAAGAGTCTTGTATCAAATACCTTAGAGAAGTTTGGAGAGATAGATCAGTATAAATGGATTAGAAATACAATAATAGAGAGGTGAAGATAAGAAATGTTTAGGTTTGTTTTAAATTTTGTGAACAAATACAATTAAAAATTTATAAGGGAGAAATGAGAAAAAACAGATTTCAGAAAGTTGATAGAGTTCCAATTTTAATGCATCAACACAGCTACTTCTTAAGTTATTGGAGATTTATTTATTAACTTTTGTTTTTCTTTTAAAATAATTTTAGCATTTTTGTACTAAATGTCTATTTTTTTTCAAGGGGCACTGCATGACTCATAGTGCAACTTAAGGAGGATATATTTAATTTACTGCAGTTTCAAAAAGTTTATGAACACAAAGTATTGATAAGAAAACTTTTTAAGTTTTTATCTTGTGTCATTCTTGGAAGAAGTTATTAACTTAACTTGGTATTATTATTCCTCTGAAAGTTATAAGTAAGAATGATAACTATTATGACTTCATGGCACTTCAAATAATATATCCCTTTTTTTGCTTGCTTATTACTTTACTGAGTTTTAGCATATAACTTCTTTACAAGTCCACATCTATATTTAAATTTTTGAAAAAAGTCAGCCTGATTCAATGATATCTGATAATGAAGCTAGATTTACCCATGATGAAATTTATAGGCAATCTTATTTAAATATTTTCAGTATTTTTATACATTCCACTATGAAATTGAGCTTTTAAGAAGCTAGCTTTTTGGAGTTTTTTGTCTGAATATAAAAATCAATCCATCCAAATTTGTTGAAATTGCAATGCACTAAAGTATTGTATTTACATAAGAGTGGTAAGGACTTGACATTTTTAGGGAATAAGCTCCTCAAATATTTTATTCACATTTTATGTAGCCCAACATGTGCTTAACTAATATTCTATTGACAATCTCATCTCTTTGTCCAGAAACTACAATACTCTGGTATTATGTGGCCTCTTCTGGGACATAACAATGGTAGCAGGAAGCTTCCATGTTTGAACGCAGAGGGATGAAAGTTAGATCTGAATAGAGAGAAAAAGATGAAGTGCTATTGACTGTTCCAGGTATCAGTGATGTCAAAAACAGCTATGAAATTTGCTATAAAATTATCACATTCATTCTGTCTCTAAACAATGGTAGCATTGTATATATTTAGTTCAATTTGCAAAGGCTTTTGCTAATGACCAACCACCTAAGTATCAATAAGGAAACATAAGACTTAATTTTGTTGTTTTTTCAGGTTTCTTTAATTTCAGTTTTGGCTGATAAATAACCTAGAAAAAAAAAAAGTAAAACCCCAAAAATTAATATAAAGAACAATATTAATATTGCCAAATATGAATAATGTAGTCAATGTAGCCCTCAGAAGTCAGAAAATATCAGAATACTTTCAGCATACCCTTAATGCAGTGATTACAATCTAATGGCATGTTTATGTATACTTTCTAGACTGAATTTCAATTTGGAATAAAATTAAAATAAAAAAGAAAAAAAAGGGAAGGAAGGAAGGAAGGAAGGAAGGAAGGAAGGAAGGAAGGAAGGAAGGAAGGAAGGAAGGAAGGAAGGAAGGAAGGAAGGAAGGAAGGAAGGAAGGAAGGGAAAGATAAGAAAGAAAGAAAGAAAGAAAGAAAGAAAGAAAGAAAGAAAGAAAGAAAGAAAGAAAGAAAGAGCAAATGAAAAAATTCAAATAAAGAAAGAAAATAATTAAATAAAATAATCCTTATTTTTATTTAATTACACAGAAGAAATACATAAGGTTGGATTTACTAAGAAAGTTTTTGTTCATGTTCAGTATTTGTCCCATGACCTTATTGCCCACTGTTAGAACAGCATCCAGCACACAGAATTATTAAATGGTAATTTTTATGGTGTATATCACTGTATTGTTTAAAAAATGTAAAAGCTTTATTTAATTTGTGGAAAATTATATTATACTGTGGTGTACCATGATTCCAGTATTAAAATGTGAAGGTACTACAGAGACTGAGGTAAAAAATATCCATAGATTGAGTATATCTAATTTGAGTCTTTAAGATCCGTATCTTTGAGGAGTGTTGAGAATTACATACTTTTACATATCCAAGCCAAACTCTCAGTGACATAAGTGTCTGGAAATGTTCATTCTTCAGTGAAACATTCTCATGATTTCAGGTAAGATCTCAGATATGGTGAAATCACAATCAAAATGTTTTGTTCTGTGACATCATGGGGGAATTCTATCTGGAAGTGAATCTCAGTCTCCAGCTTTAAAACAAAACATTCAGACACAATGAAACCCTGGATTTTGCCTTGATTTTACATCAGAGAAGGTCAGTTCTGTACAAGGCAGCAAGTAGGGATCTTGAGGAGAAAAAATATGGCTCTAATGAAAGACTATATCAGACTTCACAAGTACCAGTAGTTGTACAGGAACTATGATTACACCTATAGCTTAATTTCATAATTTTCTAACTGTGAAATGAACAGTTAATTTTTTGACCCTAAAAATATCCTTCTAATATAATTTTGTGGCATATAGTAATTTCTATTGCAGAGAGAGGACAGCACAGGTCCCTGTCTCTACAGGAAATGTACTTAGGTATGCAACACTTTGGAGAAGAGGGAACTGGGGTGTGGGTAAAAACTCTTGAATAAGCATAAGTGGGAGATGCACAGATGGTTGAAGTTCCCAAATGTTCTATGATTCTCTCTGGGCATCTTTTGCTATATAAGTGTGATAACATTTGTTAGAAGGCATGATTAAGGCTTTGTAGGCTTCACAGATGGAATGTAATTTAGTGGAAAGACTTGAAAGAAAGAAGGTTCAGATATGAAATGTATTCCACGAAAGGAAGGGGTCAGGTCCAGACAGGCAACATAGATACAATAACTAAACATTGTTCTGTAAACTTTTCTGTGAAAGAAAAGACAGGAATAAGTTCCCTTCACCCAGAGATATCTCTGGTTTTCTCAACTGAATATATAACATAAAACATATTAGCAGTTTAGAAAACTAATTTAAAGTCATATGTTCAATTAAATAGTGTATTAGGTTACAGCAAAACTTCCACCCTTTCAACTTCCAGAAAGCCTCATGTCCACTATGCTGTACATGTCTGGTAGGACAGAAAGCACTTTGATGAAATAGCTCAGTAAGCTTCTGAATGGAAATAAACTATTTCTCTTGACTTCCACTTGATGGAAATGGAAGAAAGTCATAGCAGAAAATTTAATTTACCTAGACCCCATTTCAGAGATTCCTGCATAACATATATATATATATATATGCTTGTATGTCTATATTTTAATATATTTCTACATATATGTATGGTCACTTGATTATAGCAAGAAAATATTTGACCAATAGCTGCTGTTGTAAAATTTCATAGAACACAAGAGTTGACAATAGGATGTCAGAAGTAGTTATCAACAATACACAGAATATGGTCAATTTTCTCAGATTCATCAATAGAAAGAATCGTAGTAAATAATTTATGTTGATTTTTATTCCTCTTTTATGTACTTCAAAAGCAGGAATAGCTTTTAGAAAATAATTTTGGTTTTAATAAAAAAGGATTAGATGCCAACTAAATGAGTACAGAAGAATGCAAACATCATTCATGCTGGAAATTTAAGGTCTGAGACAGAGAACAGCCCATGTAGTAGTGTTTTCTCACTACACATGTGCTCTCATCATAATCATTCAAGGCTCCTGTCACTTTGACTTGCTAATTCAAAAAAATAAAAAGAACTCTGGGCCAAAGTGAGGACTAATCAATCATGAAATACTATTTTAAAAATCATATTTTGCTGTCCATAAAGGGAAAAAAGAAAACTTCTAAATATTCAGCTTGTGCCTTATAACTACAACAGAAATATTTCTTTTAATGAATCGTCACTAAATCTGGGCAGAGACAAAAATATTCCCATCCTGTGGCTGTTTTTTTGGACCTTGAGATATAACTTTGAAGAAAAGAACATATCTTTATAAAACTGAAGGCATATTTCCATTTTAAAGAAGAATGTCAGAGAGCCAAACTCTCCTATTTGATGTACAAGTATATTGTGGCCAAAATTTCACTTGCTGGTAGCCTGTTCTTGATAAGGTGTTTGGCCAAAATTTCACTTGCTGGTAGCCTGTTCTTGATAAGGTGTTTGGTTTTACTGGCTGGCTTTCTTCAGTGTTTTGTTTCCCAGAGCTGTCTCTCCTTCATAAAAATATTTATGTGCCAATTTAAGGCATTCTAAAGTCAATCAGTTGCAAATGTAAGCTTGTATTATGGGACTTTCCTCTACTTTAGTGTGGTTAATGACTATGTTCCCATGACTTTTAAAAGGACTGGTGCCTCAGCACATTTTCAAAATTATGCCATTTGAAGACATTTCCATTTATAATGCAGCTTAAATCTCATTTCCCTCAATATGTGCCCTCACTTAGTCTATTTTAAGGCTTCTCTGGAAAAAAAAAAATTATATCTCAGCTGCTGCTCCTGCTCTTAATGCCTTCCTAGTCTCAGTAAAGCAGAAACCAACTGATGCCTCATTCTGATACTCATACAGAGACAATATGCAGACACTGCACTATCCTCCATTCCTGGCTGAAGAGCTCGGTCCTACCATTTCATATTATCTACACACACAGCTGCTGCTTTGTGTGTCTGCTAAAGCTTCATGCCTCTCTGTAGTCTCTATGACTTCACAGTTTCCCTGTAGGAACTTAGAGTGAGTCTGGTAAAGACTGCCTTAATTGCAAGATACTGCAGATCCTAATTGGGGAAAAAAAGTGTCACCTGAAATAGTAGTACAGACACAGTCCTGGATGAGTGGAAGAAGGAAAAATAGAAGGGGTTATAAAGAAGGGGAGAAAAGAGGTGGAAGTTGTACTATTTGATTGTGTCCTTAACTTGCTGAGTCAGCAGGAGCCAAGAGCTCTGCAGGGGCACACTTAGCCTTCACGTTTCTCCATAGAAACCCCATCTGGCCAACTAAATTGCCAGCAATTGAGAAGCCATGCAGGAAGCTGTATCCAGCTATTCTCATTCAGTGTGAAGGTTACTGTGTGTGGAGGCAGTGGTAGGAAAAATAAGGAAAACTTTGCAAGACTATGCCTCTCACATACACTAATGGAAAGCATCAAATATGGATCAGATTTGGGCTGCTCACTGCTGTAGTTGGTAGGCAAATAAAGAATTAAGCATTGCAAAGAACTCCAGCTTCTATTTTAGAAAGACCCATAATCAGGCAAATTTTTGAAGAAAAATCATCCTAAAGAAAAATTATGAAGGAAATTCAATAACTGTATTTTACTATAGTATTTGTGTTTGAATTTCAAAATCAAAAGCTTTTAATCATATTTTTCTATCAGGTTATCTGAAAGAAATTTCATGGAGCCCTACTTGGCCTTTGCAAGGACATCTAAATTCAACCTCCATTTAAAAGGCCTAGAAAAATTAAATGCCTTCTCTGGTCCTGTTAACTTGCAATGTTCATTCAAATGCAGGTACGTAATGAGATATAAGCCAGAGACAAATACCATCATTGCATAAAAGAATCCAGTTTGTTATATGGGGAATGCTCCAGAGGAATGCATCAGCCACTGGTTTATGTGCTGTAAAACAGCAATTGCACTTTATCCCTGCAGTTCAGTGTTTCCCAATGAGCAGGGTTGCTCTCTAGAGAGATGTGCCAGTATTAAAGGTAAAGCACAGAAGAGAGTGCAGTCCAATTAATGTATTAAGTGAGGCTCTGTGCCCAGTGTGGCATTGCTAGTAGCAGCAAACTGAAGGAAAGAAGATAGTCAAGTACAGCAGTGTGCAAAAAGAGAAATGGTGGAGAAGATGACAACACAGTGTCCAGGAAAGCTTGGTACCAGTGATTTGTCTCTCTGCTCACAGTAAAATAGGTTAAACGAGTCAACATCCCTTCCCATATAACTCATTTTCCTAATGCTAGTTGTAGCTGGTGTTGGCACATTGTGTTGTTCAGGAGAGCTGAGTTACATTTTTAGGTGACTAGGACTCTTGGTAGTGCATTATTGATGAGGTCTTCACATGGTGTAAGCAGTTTACAAGGGCATCAGTATTCAGCTTGCAGTACAGAATGAGTGATCATTCAGATTCAAAATTATTGGTCCTCTGTGTTTTATGTGAAGTATTTTAGTTTCAGGAAGAGAACTTAAATTTTAATTTCAGATTAATTTTTTCTTTCACTGATTAAACCTAGTTTTCTATAAGCCTTGCAAAGCTTTGACAACTGGGCATGAAAAAGTTTCCCAGGAGCAAATTAACTAGTTGTTTATAAGAGCACTTACCACCCCATGAGTTTTCTAAATCATCGGTTCCCAGCCAATAAGTCTGGAGATATGTGTCACATCACCAGTGAAGCAGAGAGCAGAACAGAAACTAATAAACTTCCCTCAAGAACAACACAATATACTTCATTCTTTTAATGAGCAGTTGAAGCTAGATATCAACTTTTTCTACTATCTTACATCTATTAAACTGGTACTTGGGGCAGTTTTCTACTAGCCTCAGTTAATTTTAAAATTTTAAAAAGGTTTACATAAAGCTTTTTTTTTTTTTTTTTCAGAAAGGCTAAAGAAATGGATTATTAACTAAATCTTTTCTAGCAATGTAGAAATACCAATGAATTTTAAGTCAAGTTACAGTGAACACTGAAGAAAATGTTACAGAAGCTGACTTGCTGCTAAAACCAAGTAGCAAAAGCAAATTTATTAGGCTCTTTCTAGAAACTGTGCTCTCTTATAAATCAGATTTTAATGCAGAAAGTATTTCTGTAATTCTCTGCAAAAATCATATAGTAAGGATATATGTTTATAAAAAATACGCTCCCCCCATGGCTGCAGTAGTAATCTTACTATATTTCTGTCCAGAATTGGCAACAAATACAAATGTAGACATATTCTTTCTGTGTGCTTTGCAAAGCTATCTACCAAACAGCGTTCTTAATCCACTGGAATCACTGTCCTTTAAGTACTGAATTTGAATATGCTGCTTTATCTTTTTGCAGTGTAGTAACTGTGAGACACTATTCATGTTTGAAACAGAGTTTCAAACCAGTGCACCTTTAGGTTACCTTCTGAAGTCTTTAGGACATGTCAGAGTGGATTTTAACTGCCATAATGAGGTTTTCTGTTGCTGCCTTCTGCTAGTTTAACACAGTGCTCTTTTATTGCAAGATATCTTTCTATAATCACATCTGTATCATTTCCTCACAAAATTTTTGGGGTCAATCACATGACCTTTGAGCCCTAACCACAGAACAGAACCTTTTCTTTCTTTCCATGCCATTGGGAGTTTGCACGCTGTTCTGATGAGTCCTGGAGGGCTTCCCAGGGAAAGCTAATGCAGACTGACTTTTTTCCAAGCTTCAATTCCTCTTGCTCACCAAAGAGGAGTGGGAATAAGCTTGTTCTCCTGTGGACTTCAATTCTATTCCTCATTCATCAACAGACAGCAGTAGAAAACTCCCTCCTTTTCCATCATAGGACCAAAGGCCTTACAAATGACCCTAATAATGACAAAGCAAGAAAGAACATCCAAATCATTGCTGTATAAGTATTTTATATATATATATATATATGTATGTATGTATAAAATGCTCTCTAATCTTTTCAGAGTAGTGTTAAATTCTTCTGAGGATTAATTTAGCCCAAATGACCAGAAGCAGCTACTACTTTGGGAATGACTGTCTTTCTGGATGCCTTTTGTTTTTAAAGGATTCTTTTATAGATGGACTTTATTTTTCTAGCTGAGAAAGAATATATTGAATATAGATTAGAGCAAATAATTTACTTTCCCCACAGATAGATTTCTGTGATAAGAAATCTGTTCTCCTATCTCAGTAGAGGCTTTTTCAAATGTTATCATTGCAGTGACAGAACAAGTAATTTAATCATTAAGTTTTTGAGACATGCCTTACTAGATTTTGTCATTTCATTAATTCCTCCCCCTTCAAATCAAGTAGATGGTATAATAAACTTAGTGAATTCTTTATATAGATTGAAACACTAGGATGCATGGAATATAGACTAGTTTCTTATTTCATTTTTTAAAAGATGCTGATGTCTTGGCATTGCCAATCAAAGAAAAAGGATTACCATAAAAATTTCTTAAAGGCATACTTTTCTGTAATGTATAATAGTGGGTGTCTGATATAGGAAAATGCATATTATGTAATTCTCTTTTAGCTTCAAGGCACATGAATAAGGCCTAGAGTTCCTGATTTCTATTCCCACCTCTTTCACTAACTTATCTTAATAATTCTTTGCAGTTCACAATTTTCCAGCATGCTTCTTATGGTGAAAGAAACTCATTTCAAAGGAAGAAAGAAAGGAAGAAGAAATGTCTCTTTCAAGCATTGCTGGAAGGAGTGGCTTAATGTTCTAAAGATAATGGAAATGTCTGAATTTGCTGAGCCAATGATTTAAATTGAGGTAGGTTTGAGTGGAATCTTCTTTGAGATGTGAACACTGATTTTTCCTTCAATTTAGTGAATTGAATTGAATTGAATTTAGGATCTTTTTAGAGTAAATTTTAAACACTGACCGTGTGTTGGCTGTGTGTGGGTGCTGCTGAGCCCTAGTGCAGTTGGCAAAAGAAAGTGTATGTCCTAGAAGCAGTGCTGAGAATTCTGCCTCCCCACACTTCTGTAGAAATGTTGGGAGAAAGTCAGCATTGTGCCAAAGCCATGAAGACTGAAACCTCATTTTTAAAACATTTTTCTTTTTGCATCCTCACCATTATTTCTCATTTAATTGGGTTTTTTTTTGTTGTTTGTTTTCCTCCCCCCCCACAAGGAAACAGAAAACCTGCCACGCTAGAATAGGCTTCAGTCCTGTTAGCAGAAAAACCTATTGATTTGTACTCCTCCCCTCATCTGTTTTTACCATCTAAGCATTGTAAAGTTTTCCTATAACTAGGGAAAGGAGATAAATAGTATATTAAGAATTAAAATTATTTTACAAACATTTTGGCAGTATTTTAGTTTTGTAACTAGTTTCAGGTAGTGGTCATTTTCATATGAAAAAGTATTGAACAAAAATGGAAGTAACAGTAATTCACTAATTTAAATAGTGTTGTGGAGCCTGATACTATCTTATTCCTATGAAAAATACAACCTGTACTATAAAAATGAGGGTTTAGTTCAGGTATATCTATTTGAGTGAGGACATTGGTAACAAGTTTGCTATGTGTTAGCTAAAAGTAAATATAAAACAATAATAGAAGATATAATTTAAGAGATAAGTACTCATACATAGAAATAGTTGCAGAATCTTCATTTAGTCTTATCATTATGTCTTTAACATATTATCATGTACCTTTATTTTCAGTGGACCCTGGATATTAAAAATACACCCTGATTTTTTCCATGAATAAACTGTGTATTCAGACTCTGCACTCTGCATCCTTCAGCTTCCTATGCTGTGAATAGGAAAACAAGTTAGAGAATGAAAAACTCATCATGCACTCAATAGGGTTTTCTTATGGTAGTGTTGGTATTTGGAAGATAGTAGCTTCCTTTGTAAATAACTTTGAGATATGTTTTAATAAAATATTATACAATAATATATCTATGACACAGACAGCGTGAAGTTTTTTTGTTCTGAATGGAGAAAAATTAAACAATCCACCAACAAGTGCATCTGCACTGGGAGTATGTTCTGGATGAATATTGAACTTCTACACCTTTAAATTTACATATTAGTTTTGAGGAACTACCAGTGTTTGTGCATAGCATGGAGCAGGCCAGAATGCAGCAAGCCCTCTGTCTTCCTCTGTAAACCCAGCTGTATTGCTTCAGGCACAGGAGTGGATATTCTAAACATTAATGTATTCAGTGCAATAGAACAACTAGCAGGAGGGTTCCTGCTCTGGACAAAGCACCTCCCCAATGGTACCTGCATTGTTTCTGGGATGGCTGAGGATCTACATTGCTGTGACCCACCATCCATGCCCAGAGGTCTTAGGGTGCCTGAGGAAAGCTGAGACCCTGTTTATTCCCCAAGTGGTAATTTTATCAAATTGTACCAAATGTGTGTGCTGTATGGCTGGCAGTATGATGTGAGACCTGTTGAGCAGCAGAGGTCTGGCCTTGCAGTGGAGGGCTCCGTGTGTGCCATGCAGGCGTGTGTGTGACTGTGGCGGTGCAGATGTGCACACAGACCTGTTGCAGTCTTATTCATACTGCCTATAGGTTTACTTTGGAGTAAATTATCCCCACCTGAAGGTTCCCTGAGAGAAAATTAGCTGTGACAGTTCAAAAGAGAGCCCAGGAGCAAACTGACATGCAAGCGGTGTGAACTGTCAATGAACTGCAGAGTGAAGTGAAATGGAGTGCTAAGTTGTTTGACAGCATGCAAAGGTGACTTAGATCAATGTAGCTTGTCAACTGTATCTGTATGGCAGTGATGTCCTGAGGAGACATATCCTGAAACACCATCCTCATATCTTGAGTTAACTCTGCAAAGATCCCTGCACAAAGACATGCATACCATAGCTAGCTATTTTTTTTGGTGTGCCTTCTCATTTCTGAAGATATTTTGGTGTCAATGTCTTCCATGTCTCATGTATTTACTCAGCTTTTTGTGCTCAAAAATACTTTACTTTTCAATTTTCAATGCAACTCTGATATAACACAGAAAAACTAAATGACAGTTTAATTCTACTGTGAATTATTTTTTCCAGAAGACAACCTTATTTTCAAAGACCACACTTCCTGTGCAAAATAAATTTCAAAGTGACTATTTCCATTATCTTTACTGTATTTTAAACTTCAAAATTAATTTTTTTAAAAGTTTTTATCCCCAAATCCTGCTTTTGTCTAGCTTTAAACAGATATTAGAAAATTGTATTTCCCTCTTTGCCTTCCCCTTATCCAAAATTCTGTATTTGTATTTATAAAACAGAAATGTTTTCCTCATTCATTTTGTAGAGATTAGACAGAAAAGAAAAATAAACTAACTTTTGGGAACTTTCAACTGTAAACCATAAACCTTTCTTTTTAAAGTTTTTTAACTATAAGAAATTGTATGCCTGTAACAAATTTGAATAATTTCGGTGTTTTGAAAAGTCCTGTTACTTGAAACTCTATTTTCTTAAAACACTGTTGAAAGAATATGGCCAGCACTAGAATATGAATTTTCAAACATTGGAATAAAGTATTCATGGTCAGATTCATATTGGGCAACCAAAGTGAACTTTAAAGCTGAAATTAAGCTCCTACATACAAAAGAACACTTCAGAGTGTCTCTATTAGCATTAGTTCATAATGGAGAAACTCTTATTTTGGATTACCAAATCTCTGTTACACTGTCTAAAAGGGAGAAAAAGCTTTGGCCAGGAGAACAGGCAGGAAAGAGCCCTACTGCTGAACTTCCAAACTGCCCTCTTTTCAAATTTGCTTTTTAGTTCAGTGTAACTCTGGTATGTAATGATCTCAAAATTCACACACATGCAAAATGTTTTGTCTGCTATGCTACAGAAATTGCATGCTCTTGTTTAGGTCAGGAAATACCTGCATACATGGCTTAATAGCCTTTATAGAAAGTATAGGCCTGAGATATAGGTTTTATTATCTCTTGGTTATTGAACCCTTTTCTGGATTTCCATGTAATTTGCTGTGTGAAACAGGACAACTAGCCACTATTTAAAAAGGAAAATTTTGTTCTGCTCACTAGGCTGTCTCAAGAGATAAGAATGCTCTGATTGAAAAAAATAGCAAACATCTCAAAAAAAGACTGCAAGCTCAAACTCAGTTGTACTAAGTGGGTTTTTTTGTTAGATATCTTTAGAGAGATATTTTTTTTTTGTGCAGCCTGTGTTTAACTTTTACTTTAAAGAGG
This sequence comes from Agelaius phoeniceus, assembly GCF_051311805.1. Classification (NCBI taxonomy): domain Eukaryota; kingdom Metazoa; phylum Chordata; class Aves; order Passeriformes; family Icteridae; genus Agelaius; species Agelaius phoeniceus. Next base: position 54,451,058 of record NC_135268.1, read on the forward strand.
TGTTAGATATTTTTAAAAATTGTGATGTAGCAGTCATTTCCTTTTATGTACTGGGACTCCTAAAACTCATACTCATGGTTGAGTATGGTTTTGCAATACATTCTATTTTTGGTGACTTTTATGTAAAGAACTGCAGTCAAGAATGGAATTATAACACCCTTGTACTGGAACATGGAAACACTGCCATCTGGCATGTATGGGTTTCATCATTTTGCCAATTTTTTTCCTACAGCTTATTTTAGTATTTGGGAGAACCTTCTTTTACTTGGTGCTTTTGTCAGAGGGAAAAATGTGCAGAAAGGCATACAGTCTAAATCTGTAAGATCTGTAAGATCTCCTTTTCACAATCTACACTGTGCTGAATGATTTGGTAAAGATTCAAAATCGTCTGTACTAACAGATTATTACATAAATATGAAATTTTTATGGAACTGCTGAATTTGTTGTCACCTGCACGATTTAATAAATTTATCAGTAGATATTTTTCCACTGATTTTTTTAAATGAAAAAAAAAAACCTTGTTGTCTCTCAGTGTATTTACTCAGTTTCTGTACAACTGTGTTCTTAAAGGAAATACAAACAGGAAGCAATTCAGGGGTCAAGAAGAATCATAGTATATTGCAATTGGATTTGGACAGATAGTTAAGAGTTATTCTTTCTCCTCCAAGAGTCCTACTTTTTTTTTCCATTCCTTTTTTTATGGAGTGAAAATTTAAAATGCAATTTATGTTTCTCTTTCGTGGAAAAAAACCCCACTCTGGAGTACTTTTAAATATATTTCTAGCTATTCTATTTACATTTATTAGAGGAATTTTAATTTTTCTATTAATTTAGTGCTAGTTCGGGCCACAACTCAGTAAATGGAAACAAGAATTCCTCCTATTCAAGCACTCCAGGGGTATGTGTATGGTTCTAGGAAGACTTAATCAGCTCTGCTCCACACTGGGCCTGGAATTGTGAGGGTTATTACTTACAACTACCAACAACAAATTCAAGTCTCACTCATACTTTTTTAAGTACCAACTCCAGGCAGATGATGATCCCTTTCAACTTACATCTTTGCCTTCTAGAATGAGAAGGAGTTAAAGAATGTGCAACATCCACTTAATTTTGCATACTCTTTTATTCTTTTAAGTCTTCCTTACTGCAATGCATAGGCATCTCACAGAACTAAAAATTCTCACTCTTACATAGGGCCTCTTTAAAAAATCTGTAAGAAGCTCTCAAAAGTAAGACAAGGTTAAGTAAGGTCAGGAACACTTCAGAACAGGTATGGAAAAAGGTACAAGCCTCTGAACTGTTTTTCATAAATTAGGTTCAGTCCATATTTTAGTATGTTTTAATACTTTATGCTTTGTGACTCTGGTCACATGAGCTATAATTTTCATTCTATTCTGAAGCTGTACTAGAATTGGCCATATTCTCTGTATGTGACATGCAGAGAATGGTGACACAGAGGTATGCATAATCAGGGAATATTTCCAACTACCATTCCCTAGACAGGGAACCGGTATCTGCTTCTTACTGGAAATAAAACAGTGAAACCTTAAAAAGCAAATTGTGGATAAGAATGCTGAAGAAGTCCAAAAATGTAAATCTGGTGTGTGAAAGCTCATCTGTATCATATCTGCATTCTCTGTGTACTTAACTTCCTTTACCCCTTAATAGGGTGAGGAGTTTGGAAGACTGCCTTCATTTTGTCATATGCCAGGAGATAGCAAATTAAACCTAAGAATTAGCCATAAAATAGATTATAGTCCAAAGAGTCCTTGCAGGAAACAACAGTCAGACAAATTGAAAACTAGTCAGTTCTGCTGGTATCCTGTGGGTCAAGGATTGGAAGAGAAATTATAATGCCCCATTATAGAAAATCAGTACTTTTGGAGACCCAGAAAGGAGTTTTAAAAAGATGAGAAGCTAGAGGTGATAAGGCTTTTTGGAACACAGAAGTAACTGACAATCATTCATTTTGCCTTCAGTATGGTGCAACATTGGTAATTTTAGCAACATCTGATGATGTCTGTAGTTAGGAATATCTAAATATTTTCATTATGAGCAACATTTGTCAGACATGAAAGCTTTTGCTATTTCAAGCTGTGTAAGTATGTATTTTTTAAAGCTGTAATACTACCATCAGTACTTAACTTCTTGATCACCCCACAAAATTCATGAAGTCGTTCAGGTCTGAATTGGAAATTTGTGATGTTGCTGAAATACCCACTGAATCATCATGAATCATCACTGAAAAAAGTTAAGCTTCTGGGGAAGACAGGAAGAAAATATTTTTTAACATCAGAATGGAGCATGCATTTTTTTTCATTTATTCTCTACTGAAGATTTTTTGTTCTGTATATACTACTGCTGAAATAATATCAGTATCAATTTTATAACACCGTAATAGATCACCAACTGGTCAGTCTTAATGCTTTTGAGACACACCAGCTCAGCAAGCCTGGCAAGTTATTTAAAGTGCATGACACCAGAGACTTGATAAGCATATGTGAAATTGCCATTTTCTGATACCAATGGCAGCAGGTAAATCTCTTGAGATTTTTTTGAAAGAGTTGTCAAAAATGTATTCCCTCAAAGAGTTAACAAAAACTTGCCCAAAAATTCCATAGGTGAATTATATAAGAACAGCATTTTTATTGTAGTTTACATTGTTATATGAGACATCTGTACATCTCCAAGGATAGCAACAGTAATTGTATTAGTATTAAAACATAAAAATTTGCCTATTGAGTAAATCACACATTTAATACTGCCTTTAATTCCAGTCTTGTGCCACCCTTTCCTTCTTTTTTTCTCCTTTTCTTTCTCCTTCTCCTGGCATCTTGATCATTTATACTAATAGAACCGTAAAAGTTACAATGTGCTTCATCAAATTATTGTGACATTTATTTTCCTTCTTTTTTTAATGCTTCATAATTGCTCTTACTAAATCAATAACCTTAAGCCTAAAGAGGTAATTATGATATCTAGAACCACTGTATAAAATAATCAGGACTAACAATAAGGCTTTGATTAGCTGTAAGGGTTACTGTACCAAAGTTCTGTTTTCATTTTTCAAAATACTGTTTTCTATGTACTTTTGTGTTTGCTTGTATTCAAGACACATACTGCACTTTGCAATCAAGAGAATAAAGGAAAATCAAAGAAATGCCCACCTTCGTGTTGTTAAAAAATGCTGCACATATCATCCACTGCATTTCTGATTGACAGTTCTTGAAACTAAGATTGACAACATGTAGGATGTAATGAGTGGGAAGACGACTGGAGTGTTCAGCTTATAAAAGAGAGGTCTGCCTTCACAATAGCACTAGAAGTTGTTACAGTCATCTGTTACTGCATTTGAAGAAGCATATGATAAACAGTGTCTAAAAATCCCAAAATGATGTAAATGCCTACTTTTTTAAATTATGGCTTATATTTATGGATCTGCACATTCACCAAATTGTTTTCTCAGGGAAGTGCTGTACTAATGATATTTTTCGTAAGATTTTAATAGACAAAGGAACAGAGGGAAGACAGATAGTAATTGCCAGTGAATGGACAGTAACTTGAGACTATGCCCTCAGTACTATGTAAAAAACAGTCAAGGAATGAGAGCTTCTGAGAACTGAGAGTTTCTGCGGTCAAGAGAAAAGCTCATTTCCACATGGGTTAGAGATAGCCAGTCTTGCATATCTTTACCTGATCCAAAGTGCTTTACCTGAGCACTACATAGTGCTCAATTTTGTCTTTTATCCAGACCTTGAAGTCCCTGTGAGATCATCTTTAATTTACATGTCATGTGGCAGGTGGATTTCCCCCATCTTCACCCAGATTAAAATGCCAGAACTAATGTGAAAGCTATCTTACAGCTCCCTAGAGTATCAATTTATTTGAAGAAACTCAGAGGATCCTGTTATTGGAAGTTTTGAGGTGTGATGTGGATTTGTGATGAGCGACTGTGTGACAAGTCTGTGAGGACCATATTTGAGGGAGGGAAAACTGGTGGAAATCTGATCAAGTTTTATCTGCATACACTTTTGAGATTTGCTCATGAAGAAAGCTGTCTCCCCTGTGCAGATCTTGTCTTAAAAAGAGGTATTTGGAGCAATCTAAAGCATAGCTATGGAAAGAGTTATCAAATAAACAGGTGTAGATGTACCGAAGTCTAGCGCTTAAACAGCATTCCTCTTTCATTTGTTGGGACAGATGGAACTGTAGATACCAGGAGTCAGGAGAGGCTTCTTTGCCCATAGTGCATGGAGTAAATTAATATTGACTCATAGGCTAACAGTGATAATCCACAAGCCTAAAAGAAGCAAGTCCTATTATGACTCAAAGCCACAGAGTTCTGTGTTCTCACACTTCTATCCCACTCTCTTTTTCAGGTAGAGGAATATGCCAGCATGTATGAGTCCTGTAATGAGAGTGGATTACTTTCCAGGACTCCTAGGGATTGGAGAGTTCTGTACAATTTATAGTCAATTTTCTAGTTCCACATGCAAAGAAGGGTAAACCAATGGTTCTAGAGAAGCTCCTTGCTACCATAATTGCAAGCAGCTACATAGGCAGCAAATGTAGGCAGTATGAATGCTGAACAGCCTCATAATTCCTGGTGTGGGCACAAAGCCAGGATCACAATCTGGCTCTTCAAGACTTGACACATTCTCAGAACACTGTAATACAGTATTGTTATTTATAGAATTTTGGACCTGTTTGAACTTTCCTACTTTTATATCAGAGGATAAAACCTGAAGATATCTTTTATAATCTATAAGACATGGTGTATCTTTCTGCAAACTCTGATAATAATTAGAGAGTAAAAATTACTCTAGACCTTTCAGATTCCTCTGCCCTAGTAATGTCATTTTATCCTATGTATTTTGCTGGTTCTCAGCAATAAAGGAAACTCATTTGATTATTATCTCAGGATATCTTTTCTATTCATTTTTATTATACAGAGCCATTGTGTCCCTAAATTTAGATATAACACAGCAAATGGGGTAAAATCAAAGAGAGGGTATAGTTTAAGAAATGCTGGAATAGTATTTGTGCTTATTTTGGTGTGAAATTGGTTTTTGGGAATTAAAGGATTAATTTCCCATACATAATAGGAATTTAATTGGAACAATTGTCCTGACACTTTTTAGAATCTTAAAACATGGTTTACTCCAAGATATGGCAGTGATTATCACATCTTATGCAAGACTGGACTATGATGTCTTTGTGTTGCACGGGACATATTTTGCCTGAAAATATTTGTTTTTAAAATATGGTGAATTAGCCAGTTGAAAAGATTCTGAAGAAAACTTGCATGCATGTGGATCCTGGAAAGGTTTGTAGGCAGTGTGTACCTGTTTCTACTGGTCAGTAAGAATCAAATATATTTATAAAACAAGCTTGCTCAGTTCATTACTGAAATAAACATGCAGGGTTAAGGAAACATGGCTCTGACCCCTGTTTCTGTCTGGTTTTACTTGAATTAAATTTCATGTAGGCATTGGGGCCAGCAGAAAACAGAGAGGAAGACATGAGCTGAGGCTGATTGTCCTTTGGTCACCATTCTCAAGAGGACTCATAATGTTTAGTGGAAGTACATCAGAAAGGATGATTCTCTACCTTCAAGGCACCAGCTAGCCATTAACATTTGCTATACCACAGTATAATTTTAATGGGGGCAAGTGACTTTGAAACTTTTACACCTTGCTGTCTTGAGTGCAGTAGCAGAAACAGGGTGCATGGAAGGAACACTTCACATTCTTTACTAGCCAGCAATTCAGGGAAAGAGGTTTTGGTGCTTATTTATCTCTGAAGAAAGACTTTTGAGGGAAAAAAATAATTATTTTTCTTTGCCAACTTTATCATTTGGTCTAATGAACAAAATACCTTTTCCCCATAACTTTTGTTCTCTTCTTATACTGCAGAGTCCAGAAAAAAGAAAGGGGAGAAAGGTTATCTCTTTTATTTGCTTTTCCTTATTCACACAGGTAAGCAGCAAACAGTCTCAGTTCATTGCAAATGTTCTCAGCTAATTCCATACATCTTTCTTCTAATGTATGAAACATGTGTTTATACTTTTTCATAATAACAGGGGTTAATGAAGACATGTAATATGTAAATACTAATGTCACCATTCACAGAATAGCCAAACCCTTAAATTCATGCCTGTTTTCTTTATTGTGTGCCAATGCAGGAACCACGGGCACATGTAAAACCATTTTCCTTTTGAACAGACCACTGATCTTGCTCATTTACCTGAGAGCAGGCAGACACAGAAAGGTATTATTAGAACAGAGCAAAACAAACTGCAAAGCAGAAGTGGAGAAGAAGCTGATCATGGTGGAATCATGATGCCATTTATCCTTTGGAATGGTGCCATGTATACACAGGTTGGTTTTAAGCTTGTGCTCTAATCCCAGTTTTATTACAAAAATCTGTATCTTAGAGATTCCATCCAAAACAATCTCCTAAAAAGCACTATATTGACTTTTGGACATGTTTACATTTTGGAGGTGGGGACATTTGTCAGGTATTTACTGACAAATAATGAAGATTTATACCTTAGCTGAGAATGGGCTAGATTCCATAATTTCTCATTTTCTGACATTTCAGCATTTGGGAATTTTTTAAACAGGTGATTAATTTTTGCAAAGGAAGAATACTACCCATAATCAGAGTTGGCTAAGGCACATCAAAACATGCTTATCCTGCATAGATTTCAACAAAGTTTATGCTTAAAGAATATTTGAATATACTAGTGCTTGGTAACTTTGGAGAATGCCTCCATTTATCGGTGCAGAGACCCCTCAGATACAATTAGAAATGGTATAAAATTGGAACAATTTTTAAAATTATTACTCAGATACATACATATTGAATAAGACTGCTGTTTGTTAGACTTAATAATGTATGTTTTATACCTTTAAATTTTTGTCTTCCATTCTGTTGCCTAACTCAATTAAATATAAGTGATTGAGGATATGTCCCATTTTCCATTGCCTTATGCATTAGTGCTGTTTTTTAATCAAATGAAAGATGAAAGAAGTACAAAAATTCAGTCATAGTATAGTCATAGGCTGCTGAAAAACTAGCTATCCAAAATCCATTTAAATATGCATAAAATCATTCTCCTTTTTTCCTGGGACTGCATTATTCCTTCTTTCCCTCTCTTCTTGTATGCCTAACTTTTCACTGTACAATATGATTTAGATATACTTGATGGGAAAGATAACCTAATCTCCTGTTTCAAATTACCTGCTTGGTTCTAAAAATATCTTTGAAAAAATCAGTGAATTTCTGACTTTTGTGCTGCTGAAATCTTATCAAGGAGACCTGAAGTCCTACCTAATTTCTAAGCAGCTGTTCCGTATGTCTGTATCATTTTACAGCCTAACTTTGTAGGCATCTAAAGGATTAGTTGACATCTTTGCTGCTTTCACACATTTTAGTGGTATTTATTTTGGGGACATAATTATATATTTCATACTTATGTCTCTTCTGACTAGGGCACAGCAAAAAAAACCTACTGAGATCTGTAAGGGCATTCTGAAAAAAATGGACATGATCCTGATCTTTTAGCTCCTAGCACTGTTCAGCTTCTTCAAAATCACTGTTTACTTTTAGCATTTTTCAGAGAAATCTGAAAATTTCCTTTTTTCATCTTAATCGTCTTGAGGCAGAAATGAAATTTTTTCTAAATTCTGGGAAGCCACCTATTCACCTCTACTGAACTGTAAGTAAACCTAATACTGAAAGAAACAGAGGCTATTAGACTCCAAATGTCTAAAAAGGATCTTAGCAAATAGTTTATTTATTTTTTTCCATTGTTGACCTAATATAATACAAATATGCATTACAATTAATAGCCTATAGGCTTATTTTTTCAGTTTTAATCCTCCTGAGACAGGAGCTTAGCTCCTTCTTGAAGTGTCAGGTTTCTTGCCTTTTCAGCTCTTTCAGTATTGTCTTAAGACATACATTTTATTCCCCTGCTGTTAAAGCAGGCACAGAACACACCTCTCCAAATTCCTAGGAAGATGCTCTAACATGAAGTATTAGGTAATAGCCAAAAAAGTACTAGTGCATCCCCTTTGGAAGAGCCACCATCCATCTTCTTCAGCTGAGACACATTAGGTCCTGAGCAGAAAGAATTGCCTAATGGAAAAGCCAGCTAGACACCTATCTTAGATATGGTGCCTTCAACAATGGAGGGGTTTTGAAAATAATATGGGTGTGATGGGGTTTTTAAGAAATGCCACCCCTTCTTCACTGATGAACTGGAGATTTTAAACCTTGCCTTCTGAGAACTAAATTTTTCCTCATCTCTCCCACAGAGACAACCACCTAAAATTTAGATCTGTCAGTTTAAAACAGTCATCTTGACCTCTAGTATCTTTACATTTTCTTTGTTCTTACTTTATTTTCTTTTGAAACTAATTTGAGCTTGAATTTTGAGAACAATGGTCTTTTCAAGTTTCATCACCGCAGGATAAAGGCTTTAATGATAACATAACAAATAATTTCTTAATTTTCTTTAAAATAACAGGAAATATTTCAGTATTCTACAAGTATTCTACAATACCAGACACTAAGTGCATTTCAATCGACAAAAGCTCTATAACATTTGAATAATTTTTCCCCTCAGCAGTCAGTATTTCACTCAGCACTAATCTTTAGTGAGCAAAAAGAAAATTGCTCCAACATTTCTGGCTATCAGTTCTCCATGGAACAAGAAAGAAAAAGGGTGCAATTTGTGCTGTTACTTGTTTTTAGCGTAAGGAAAAAAAAAATCATGGCATCAGTTAGAGCTGAAGTCTGGGCTTTCCTTCTCTGTTTTATATTCTCTAGTGACTTTTTGCTATTATGCTTCGTGTATAAGTGTAAAGGAACATCTTATATTCAGGTACACCACCTACATGGATGGTATACACACACTTAACAATTTCATAGGGAATTTACTTGATTTTTTCCTTTGTTTTTCTTCTTTAAATATTAATAAGTTCATCTTTTATAAATAGAGTATACAACTGCTCTCTAATATTGAAAAGTATTACATTTACTGTCTGAAGGTATAGACTTTCAAAATCACTATGTCCCTTGAACCAGTTAGAGATGGTTGTTTTCTTCAAAGTAGCTGGCTACCTTTTTGTTATGAATAAATTGCTTTCAATAAATTGTACATTTGTCCTATTTTCTGCTGTTCAAGTGCTGACAACCCTGCACAATTTCTTTCTTCTTTCAGTCATCTTAAAACTCAATGAGACCTCTATTTATTGAGGTTAGGAATATGAATTACACGCTGACACGCTTATAGTGTGAGAAAGCTTACTGTTTGACTTTTTGAAAAGACAGAGTTTGTTGTGTTCAATAGGTTTTCAGCAGCCTTAGAAGATAGCATTCTGTTTATCTAATTCTATGCATAAAAATCTTTCCCCAAAAAAGTGAATATTACCTCAGCATTGTTCTTTGTAATCTTAAATCAAGAAATAACAGCACATTTCTTTATGGCAGAACAGATAATTGAATGGCACTATTTGATTCTATTGTGATGTTATCCCTTTTTAGGTCATTATCTTCAGCAAGAGCTTTGCTGCTTTATCAGCTGCAATTTAAAATACAGGTGCTTTTAATGTTCTTTCAAAGGCTTAGCTGATAATATCAAGTAAAGTGAATCTGAGGTTTAGTACAAACAATTCCTCTTACCTGAACAATCATTCCTTGAAAGATGCAAATCAAAATGAGAGTTAGAAATTATGTTCACTATGTACTAATGTTCAGTTTTATATTAATGTTACTCCAGAATAAAACTTATATTTTTCTATTAGAACCATTGCACAGTTTCCCTGATGGTACCATTAGTAACACACAAAAACTTGACACTGACACAGAGAAGAAGAAGGACACTAATTTGGGGACTCGTTTTTTTTTTGAACATGAAAAAAACCCCAACAATGTGCCTACAGTACAAAGCAGATACATGTGTGGTTAATGTTTTTGGCAGCACCTCACAGCCTTCATGGGAACATTTTGGCCAGGCCAAATGTCCCATGTTCATACTACTGTCATTCAACAGGGCAGCTCTTATTCTTTTCAGCTCCAAAGACAAAAGGTCTTGAACCATGGGGTACTGTCTGAGTCTCTCTAATTCAAAAAGACAAACCATTGCACCATCTCTCATGCTTTGGGATTGAGTGGTCATCTATGGGGCATTCATAAGTTCTACCTTCACATATCTCATGTTCTGTATTTTAAAATGAGGCTGGATTATTTCATGTCAAGGTATCAAAAAATGAGGAAAAAAAGGAGATATTTTCTTAGACTACTGGAATTACATCTTTTGTCTTTGACATGGCATTTTTTTAAATTGTCCTAGGAAAGTAGCTTAAACTGATTTTTTTAGTAACAGCATAACTGGAAATCTTGAAATATGAACTGCTGAGGAGTCTCAGCCGCAACTGAAATGAGATCTGTTTGGAACATGTGAAGTATGAGATAATACAGAGCACTCTGAAAATCATGCAATGAATATCAGATTTGATTACCCAAAATTTATAGATATTTCTTAAATGTATTTCTTTTCACTACCTGACATCTATTCCTAATCTTTCATTTCCTCATATAGGTGTTGTGAATTAACTAAAATATAATTATAAAATATTCACTTAATTCAGCAAATTCAATAAGTAAATAAATAATTCTCTTTTTGTAAAAAATGAGCAAAAAAAATTATTGGTCTGCAGTAAATAATTTTTTGAATCATTAATTTGAAATACAAAAGTGAGCTAAATTCAGACTGCTTAATGAAGAGCCTCCCTGTTCAATGTGTTATAGTCTCTGTTCTGTGATTCTGGTTTTCCAACTTAGCAGTTTCCAGTCAGACCAGTACAATTCTCTACTAGGTCAGGTTAGGATTAAGTCAATTTTTTCATTGTATATTATATGGTGCTGTGTTTTATGTCCAAAACTCAGTTAATTAAAACACCAGTGTTTTAGCAATTGCTGATTAGTGCTTACAGAATGTCAAGAGCCTCTCTGTTTCTCACTCAGCCCTGCCCAGAGAGTGGGCTGAGGGTGGGCAAGAGGCTTGGAAAGCACAAAATCAGGGCAGCTGACCCCAGCTAACCAAAGGAATATTGATGGCATATGACATGGTGCTCAGCAATAAAAGCACCTTCTGGGGGAGTAGATTTTCAAAGATAGCTGGAGGATTGTGTGGGAATTGATCAGCTGCTGGGAGGTGGTAAATGCCTTTAAATCTCTTGTGTGTTGGTCTTTCTTTTCTTCAATTATTAAATTGTCTTTATTGTGATCCATGAGGTTTTTTGTTATTTTTTTTTTTTCCTTCTGATTCTCTCCTGCATCCTGTTGGGATGGAAGAGTTAGACAGCAACTGGATGTGGACTTTGCTGTTGGCCAGCAAGGGGTCAACTTACTGTGAATTCTAAGTCATTTGTTTCTGACTTTATTTTAATAATTCTGTAAGGCTTTGTAGGCGTCTAATGTCTTCTCCATGCCAAATCCCCCACATATTTGAATCAAAGGTGTTAATCTTTCATAATTTCTTTTTATCAGTGATGTGGATGGTACAGGAGAAGCAGATTCTCATCTTTTAATTCAAGCACTGGGGCTTAATCCAGAGCAGAGGAGAGCAGGAAAAATCCCCCTGTTCTCTTCTACCTCTGATCTGGGTGTTAATTTCCTGCATATTTTGGTGTGTGTACATCCTGATCAGACTTGGAACTGTGATAAGTGCATATCTGTTGAGGAGAAGAATAGTCAGAAATTTATTAGGCAAACACTACCAAGTACTCAGCAGCATGAAGACTCTTGCATGCTTATGACTTTTCCAGACTTGGCAGAATTTGTTTTCAGATCTATATCTTTGCCTAAAGCCTCGTACCTCCTGCCAAATTTCCAAGTGGTCTGACTCTGCTTTCATCTGCTGTGTATTTCCTGCTTATGCTTGAGTAATGACAGGAGTCCCTTATTCATTTAAGTAGACCTTTTGCCTCCCTTGCAGGGGATTTTCCTGCCAGCCCAATCAGAAATCCCTTCCCTTCCCTTCCCTTCCCTTCCCTTCCCTTCCCTTCCCTTCCCTTCCCTTCCCTTCCCTTCCCTTCCCTTCCCTTCCCTTCCCTTCCCTTCCCTTCCCTTCCCTTCCCTTCCCTCCATTTCCAAGGTTCCATTCTTCTGCCTGGTGGTGAGAGGGTGGGACAACCTTTGCTTCTTGTGAAGTGTATGGTGGGTGCATCTGTCTGGGGTATGGTAGAGTGCAGTTCCTGCAGCAAATCTCATCCTCAGAGTCCCTAAGAGCTCTCAGTCCTTCCACTTCATCTCTCATCTCTGCCAGGAGGCTGAGCACGTTTCTGGCCTGATGGCATCTCACACAGCTGATCCCTGCTGCCCCCAGAGAGCTGTGCCAGACTCTGGCACTGCCAACAGCCTGAGACCTGGATCCTTGCATGCTCTTGTAATTGCTCCTTCTGGGTCACTGCATCCTTTGTGGTGTGTGTAGAAAAAGAAACTTTTGTCTGAGTGAGCACCATACCTGAGCTCTCTCAACAAGGGCTATGATCCCCAATTGTTGGAGCTGACAGATAGATAATTCTTATTTTAAAAATCCCAAACCAATAAAAACCCCAAAAACCCTCTCCCAAAAAAACAAACAAAAAACCCCCAAAACAACAACAAACCCCAAAGAAACAAAACAAACAAACAAAAAAAACCCCAAAACTTGCCTCCCTTTATTTCCTAACAAAACTTTGGATAAAAATGTAATATTTAGCAGACTAATAAGTATCATAAAATATCTTAAGCCAGGAAGTAAGTAGAATCATCAATGCTAGATAACACTAGCAATCCTGTCGGTTTTGAAAAGGACTTTTATGAAGCATGAACTATGAACTAATGTTTCAATATCTATCATTCCAGAGTCCCTTCTGAAGGCACTGAGCTTCCCTAGTTCAAGCACAGTAGTGAAGACTTAAGCCTGACAATTTGTATCTTTCATACAGAATTTAATTTTTCTGCCTCACCTGCTCTTACAAGTGTAGGTTATCATCTAGTTTTCTATTATGTAAAAAACCAAAATTACTCTTTTGTTCAATTAAGGATTTTGTCCTTGTCTGAGAAATATTGAGGCATCAAGGATTATGCAACTTCCTAAGGGTGAGCACAAATATTCAACCATGGATATTTTTCAGTCTCCTTATATATTTTATTGCACAGACAGGTAAACAGAAAGTACAGATTTTAAAATGCTCAACACTGAATTACATATGCTCCTCATGAGTACAGGATTTTAGAGCTAGATTCATGAAGAAAGTGTGGTGGAGCAATGATAAATTTCAGTGTCTAATATACAGATACATGATCTAAAGGATTAATTGACTTTGATTCTTTAAATGATACTGTCTTACTAGTGCCAATAACAATCACAGAATATTTCCAACATAACATGACATTGTATTATGGATAGAAAAAGTAATTTCTACAAATACATAATAAATTTAAGTTTTAATCTCGCAAGGAGAGCCACTAGTATGGATCCATATTCCCATTTAAAAAATAGTAAAGAAAATCTGGTGAAAAGTGTGAAAAATTATTGTTACATCTATTTACTATTTCCACACAGTACAAACATCTCCTTTGTAGTCTCATTACATAGTGATTAAAGGATGAAAATAGAATTTCATTTGCAAGGTATTAGTATACAATGAATTTTTTGTAGTTGTCAGGGAAAAACTATAATTACATAGAAATTAATTTTTCTCTTCAGGATATTAAGTGATAATGTGTGCATTTGGATGGAAAGGATGGGAATAAGTTCTAAAACCAATGCTCTGATCAACAAGCAGCTGCAACTCAATATATGTAAAAAATAATGAAACCAAGCTGAATAGTGTAAACTTCAGTGAAAAAGTCATCTCTTGAGATGCAATCTTCTTGCAAAGCTCTTGAATGATTAATGGAAATGGTATTTCACTTGCGGTTGTTTTTTGAAGTGGGTCAAGAACACATATGTTTATAACACACACAGAAATAATGTTAAATTTTAAAGCTATGAGAAATTCACAAGAGCCAGACATATTTAGGATTAAAACTTTGACTATGTCCACAGTACATTCCCCCTGTGCCTTCATAATTGCAATGTTGTTAAGGCTTGAAATCAGTGCTTTTATGTTACAAGTTAAAGATTAATTGGAAGCCTTATCTTTGAATTTTCTTTCTTTCTTGGGTTAAAGGCGAATCATTAAAACAGCATGAATGCATTTTCTTTTTCTATATTAATTTCTGTTTATTGATGGAAAAGGGGAAAGGGAAGGGGAAGGGGAAGGGGAAGGGGAAGGGAAGGGAAGGGAAGGGAAGGGAAGGGAAGGGAAGGGAAGGGAAGGGAAGGGATCACAACAAAATATTAACTTTCAATTTATCTCTTCATTAAGCTACTAGAATGACTTGAAAAACAGAAAATGATTGGTTGCTCTTTTGTGATGTGCAAACCAAAGGACATCCATCTTTGGTCAAAGAAATGTATCCAGCTTTCTGTATTGGGCACCTTCTGTCAGACCAAGATCAATTTCTCCAGCTGCCTGCTGCAGAGGAAGAGAAAATCCTTTAGACATTACATTTGAACACCCAGGCTGTTTCTGACAACAAACACTGCTCTTTACCCAGCTTTTCAGAAATTCCCAAAATACAATTTTTCAATAAAGTTTTCTACAGACTAGAGTGGGAAAAGAGAAAGGCACAAAATTCAAGCTTTAAGAGAGAAGAGAAAAAGGTCCTTTAAAACTGGAAGAAGTTTAGGCATTGCACAGCTCAGTGCCTAGGCTGGGAGTTGTTCAACATATAAAACTCTTCATAATTAGTTGACAGGTGAGATCAGATTTTGTATATAGAAGTACAAAGGATGGATGTTTGTAACAAGAATAGGCACCAGACCCATCAAGGGCTCCTTGCCACTTTTGCAATCAAATGTGAAAGAGATATTTTAATCATTGTTAACAGTTAAAATGCATCTTAAAAAGTCACCAGATCAGTTTAGGTCTGAAAAAAAAAATAAAAAGCTACTAAATAAGAACTCCCAATGTAGGTCTTTCTCACAGACCATTATTTTTCCCATTCTGAAACAGATATGCTCTCCATAAATCGTGTGAAGCTAATGAGATTTATGAGTGCTCATCAGCCTTAAAATTAGGCTACTTAGATTTTCATAATATTATGAAGAGACAGGGGCCTATACATCCCCTTTTTTCCACCTAAGTTTTGAAATTTCCATTTCAAAATTAACCTAAAAATCATATTTGCTGGGGGTTTTAGCTCCTTTCTCTTTTATGCTTTCAAAATTTACATTTGCAATGTTAAATATCAGTTTCAGAAGATGTTGGATCAAAGCCCAATATATCTTTGTTTTGCATTTAGTGTTATCTTGAATCTTAGAAGCTCTTTTCAATGTCAACTCCCAAATGATTTATAACTAACAAACAAATTTTAGCCCCCCCCCACTAGCTACAGCATCAGAATGATCAGCTGGCTTGACACTAGGTGGCAGACAAGACAACTAGGAAGACCCTTGAGCAAACTATCCCTACCTCTGTGCTCTGGTGTGCTGCCTTCCAGTTTAACACCTCCTAACATACAGGCAACAAAATCAAGGACTTAGTAGTGCAAACGTGCTAATTGCAGCACAGACTTCCTGCACACACTATTGTGTGTGACTATAATTTAATGCTTGTGCTAGTGTTTTGCAGAATGAATAACACTCTGAGAATCCTTTGTCTTTGAAGCCATGAAAAAGTACACATTGATTAAAAAATTTGTTTTCTTAGTAGTTTAATTATGAATATATACATAGATGCATGTGAAAGAATTTTTATTTCATAATATATTAGGAATAATGTCTAGCTAAAACCTTTTGTTATATAAATATATATCTTGCTATATAAATGTATCTGTATAACTATATATGTGTATGTTAAGTCTATTGGCCTATAGTCAATCTAATATTGGCTAATATTCTAGGATCTGCTCCCCAATGCATTCAGGAGCAATGCATTCCAACTAAGACAAAGTCAGGCAAAAACACCAGGAGGCCTGTGTGGATGAACAAGGTCAAACTCAGACAGAAAAATGAAAAGTACAAAGGATGGAATCAAGGACAGATAGCCTGGGATGAATATAGAGAGATTAACTGAGCAGCCATGGATCAGAATACAAATTCTATAGACCTGATGGAATTAAATCAACTCATAAACATCAAGAGTAACAAGAAAACTTCTATGGCTATGTTGGTGATAAAAGGAAGATTAGGGAAAATGTGGACCCTCTCTGTAAGGAAATGGAAGACCTGATTACTCAGGGGATGAAGAAGACTGAGTTACCCAAAGACTTTTCTGCCTTTGTCTTCAATGGCAAATGTCCCAGCCATGCTGCCTGAGTCAGGACATAAAGTCAGGGACTGGGAGCATGAAGAATCCCCTACTGTAGAAGACCAAGTTTGGTACCATCTGAGGAACCTAAAGGAGCAAAAAGCATGGGACCTGATGACATGCATACGTGGATACTGAGACAGCAGGCAGATGAAGTGTCTAAGCTGATATCTGTTATATTTGGGAATTTTTGCTGCTCCACTGAAGCTTCCACTGACTGGAAAAGGGGAAAGTTTACCCCCCAGTTTTAAAAAGGGATAAAAGGGAACCAGGGAACTACAGATGCCAGTCTCATCTCCATGCCTGGGAAGATCAAGAAGCAGATCCTCCTGGAAAGTATGATAAGGCATGTGTAAAATAAGGAGGTGACTGGTGACAGTCAAGATGGCTTCACTAAGGGCAAATTGTGCCTGATGAATGTGGTGGTCCTCTGTGACATGGTTAAGGCATTATGGAATATGGGAAGAGGACTGATGTAATCTATCTGGACTTGTGCAAAACATTTGACACTGACATGACAACCTTGTCTCTAAACTGGAAACATGGAATTGACAGATGCAATATGTGGTTAATTAGGAATTGGTTGGATGGATGCACTCAAAGATTTGCAGTCAATAGCTTGATGTCCAAGTAGAGACCAGGCATGGGTGGTATTCCCCAGGAGCTGGTGTTGGGGCTGGTGGCATTTAATGTCCTGGCTGGTGATGTGGACTGTGGGATTGAGTGCACTCTCAGTGCTCAGCAACACCAAGCTGTCTGGTGCAGTCAACATGCTGCAGGGAAGGAATATGTCATCCAGAGGAGCCTTGACAGGTTTGAGAGGTGAGCTTGTGCACTTTTCATGCATTTCAAGAAGGCCAAGTGCAAGGTCCTGCAGCTGGGTGAGGGCCATCCCAAGTACAAGTAATGGGCGGGTGAAGAAGGGATCAAGAGCAGCCCTGAGGAGAAAGATGTGGGGGTATTAGTGCATGAGAAGTTCAATGTGACCTGGCAATATGCTCTTGATATAGAGATATAGATGGAGATACACTGAAAAGTTTTAGCTGGACTTTCTACCACGCTTTTATTGAATGGTTATATAATATTTTGTCTCTATGGCAGTGAAAGTATCTGTCTATTGCTTCTTTTTTTATTCTTTTTCAAATTCTGAACCATCTGTTGAATATTTTGAAAGGCCTTCCATAAGAATATGCTTAAATTACATAATTAGGTCCTATGAACAAAACAAGAACTTTGCTATAAGCTCAGAGAAATATCAAATTTGCTAATATAATTAAAAATTTAGCACTAACATTAGTAGACATATTAACAATATCAATCAAATTGTAAAGGAAAAAAAATTAAACGAAAATTACTTCCAGATTATTTTGAAATTTTTTTTGCACCAGGAATGCAAAGTTATTAGTCATCGGGGACTAAGTCTATAATCTGATTTCCAACTCTTAAGAAACTCTGTTGGGTAATAAACTTGTAATGAGAAAACAAACAAATTAAACTGCCTAAAAGGACTGATCTTTCAATTGATTTTTTTATTTTAATGAAAAAAACCTATTGAGTGGAACTTGAATTTTCTTATTCTCTTAGTTTTGAAGACACCTAAACACACATAATATTGCATCCTTTTTAGCTGTCAGCAAAATCAGTTGAAAAAGCATCAATGATAATTGAATTTATATAAAAGCTATCTATCCAAGTGATCTAGGACCTTTTCAAAAAGATACATAAGCAAATAGAAAACAATTTGACTGTGGCCTTTTTTTAGACAGTTAAAACTGAAGATATTTGAAAGTTATCTAAAAAAAATAATGCCTTCAATTTTCACTTTTAATTAACTGTTAAATATCGGGAATGCTGTGAATAATAATTCATAGATAAAATCACTGTGAAGGTTAGATGGAACACAAAGCAAAGACAAACAGGAGGTTTTCTCATTGTTTAGCGTTATTCATTTCTGGATTGAACTCATTACCAGAGACATCAATCAAGCAAAGGTATTTATCCAGTGAAGCTGAATGTATTTGTTGCATTCTGACATTAATTCATTTGAAAACATGTTGCATAAGGAAAAGGGTAGAAGCTCAGAATTTACAGTCTTGGGCTCCTGCTGTGCAGTTTGCAGGATTCGAAGTCTCTGGGTGTATCTATTTGTAAAACTAAACCAAGCTGCAGATGCAGCTCGCTTTAATAGTTCTGAATTAGTTATCTCCACACCCAGGACAACTTTTCTCCATTTCCTCCTTTATGATGCATGTGCCAGCAGTGTCATTGTCTGCCACAGGCTTGCTTTACAACAGATTGTGCTGTTTTGCTCTTATGTTGCACTCATTTTGGCTTCCAAGTGGAAGTGGTACTAATGCATTTCTTAGGCACTTACTATAAAAACAATTTGTCCTGTTGGCAGTTTCAGATGCTCAGGAATTCTATGTACTTGTCTTCACTTTGCAGATCATCTTTTTTTGGCACTTAAATATCACAGGAGGAACTTCCTGACTGGAGATAGCACTTACCGTATTACATGAGCTGTGCATTCTTTTTTGGCTCTAGGGCTACATTTAGAGACAAGCATTTGGCTCTAGCAGGCAAAACAAAAATGAACAAATTACATCAGTAGAAAAATTCAGGTCAATATAGTTTTGAGCTTCAGAAAAATTACTTGATTTTTACTTCCCTTGATGAGTACTATGGGTCCAGTATTTTGGTTGGCTTTTTTTTTTTTTTTTTTGCAGTGCAGTCTTATTCAAGACCACATTTATTTTCATTATAGATAAATTAGTGTTTACTTCCTCTTATGTATATAGTTCAGCTTCTAGTTCTGTTCTAAATGTTTTTAATCATCATTCCATTGTTAAATAGAACTGATATAAAAAATGACACTTTTTTAAAGCTTCTTCTTTCTAATGAATATATATCTAAAAGGATGCAATAAGTCTGATTTTTACAGCCAAATCTTTCAATACAAGTAATTCTTATTTGATAGCATATATTTTGAAACTAATAATTTTTTTCTGTAATAGTTAATTAGGGTTGCTTCAGAAAGGAAATTAGGTACCTGCCTTATACTGAATACATAGATGAACACTCTTTTTGAGATCCCTTGATTTGAGAGCACTCTTCAGTATTTATTGATCATGAGGAAAGGCAGAGAAAAAGTAATGAAATGGTATGCAAGACATAGCAAAACTTTCAACTTTTCTAAGTACTATGCCCTTTTTGAGATGCTGAATGTCTAATAAAGCAGAAAACAATACTTGCAAAGTGAATGCTGGTGATACAGAACAACTTTTTCCTAAGAAAAGCATTCAAAAATTAGAGCTGGAGGATGTGGAAAATCAAGGGGTGGGAGAAGAAAAACAATAACCTCCTAAAGGAATATGATGACAATGCTGGATTTAAAATTCAGATGAAGAATAAACCAGTAGGTATTAATAAAGGGTAAGATAAATTTGTATTGAATCAAATTAATCATTTGTATCAGACTCAGAGGAAAACATATTCCACTGTTTTTTTCACCTCCCTTTGTAAGTAAAACAACACAATATATGTTAGTGGTAGGAAATAATACTAAAGCAGTACTAATAATAAAGAACAAAAAAAGTATGCTGTCATTATCCAAGAAGGATATTTAAGTAGCAGTTCTGGAAAGCAAGGAAGATGTGCTGGAAAGTAACTGCAGATGTGGCAGACACGTGGCTGAATATCTAGGTCTGTACTAGTAAATATGTGTCATATGGTCTTTCTCCATTTGCTAAGATTTTGGTCCTTGGTACACTCAGCCACTTGCTCAGAAAGCAATAGCAGGTGAAATAGTCACTGACAAGTGTACTTTGGAAACATCTCACAAGGTCCTCCTAGGGAGCAGTTTTATAACACATTTGTTGGTATATACTTAAATTCGGTGTATAATTAAAGTTGGTATATACTTAAAATGCTAAGTCCCTTATCATGAATTATTGATGCAGGAGTGCAGTGAATTTCACACAGGTGAAAGTTAAGCTAACATTGTAAAATATGAATCGAGCTTATAAATGAGTATACTGATATTTCCTTTGCTCAGAAACTCTTTGCTGTGCTTTAGGAAGGTTCCTAGTTTCATTCTGTTTATTCATTCCCTCAGTCCCTTAGAGAAATGCAGAATGGATTGTCCATTCAATAAAGCTGTGTGAACCCATCTACTCCTTGGAATAAACAGTAATTCAGAAATAAAAATTCTCTAAATAAACAGTAATTCAGAACTTCACTTTGAAGTGGTATGCCATCTTCCTCCCTAGATATATCATAGACCAAAAGACATCCTGACTCTGCTCATTCAGTTTCAAGGACCTGGAAGAGACAGGAAATTTGGACACCCTGAAAACCCTCTAATCTATTAATTCATGTCATTACTGAATGATAACCAAACTTCTCAAGGTTAATTCTGCTTTTCAGTATCCTTTTGCTTGGTGTTACATTTAAGTGATATCTTGTGGAATGTTGTTACTTTGATCTGACAGTAGATTTTTGTTTTTATCACATATACTGGCATTTGACTACATAAATAATAAACACAACATCAGATGTATGTAAGAGGGATTTAACAAATGGGGCTTCAGAGTTTACACTGTGAATGAGGTGGAAATTAAACAAGTTAATGCTTTATAGTGGAGCTTTAAGTACCATTGTCTTGGTAGCTGTAATAGTCTTTCCTTTCGAGACTCATTCAGGGAGCTGAAGATACCAGTGTTCTGTTGATTTAGGCAGGAAATTTGAATGCACAAACTTCAGAAAAAAAGAGAGACATTAAAAAGTAATGAAATTTGGCAGATTTCTAGAGATTATATTAGACTTAGAATGCCTTATAAAAATACCTTTTCTTATACTTTCTGGTATGCATGGTAGCTACCAAGTAGTCTAAAAAGTTAGCAGAGTCATTTTGGTTTTAATGGATAGGTCTTTGTTTGGGTTATTTTTTTAAGTAGAGACTCATTAACAACTATAACCTCCCTACTAAAAATATTTTTTCCCAATACTTCTGTTATGCCCACTCTCAAATTTTCTAAACAGATTAGACATAAAACATGTTTTAAAACATAAATTTTATTCATATTACTCAAATAAACAGTTCCTGTCAGATCTGCTTCTGTGTATCTTCCATATCTGGATGAATACATGAAATATTAAATATTTAGATATATTTTGACTTAATGTTTTACATCTGCAAAGTGGAGATTTAAGTAAGTTAGATGTCTTAGACAAGATCACGGACAAAATACTGACAGGCCAAGGAACAGTGTTCAGAAGGTACTTTTGTGAACCAGCAGGTATTTTTAGTCTGTGTTTGAATGACATATGCATTTTACTGCATTTGACAATTATTACTGTTGCCATTTTACAAGTAGAACCCATATTTTATAGCAAATAATAAAAGCTCACAAGCATTCTATTTAATTTCAGATGAGTATATCATATAACCATTCCCTCCAAAGGTCTTCCAAAGTCTCCATATCAAAGTAAAGAATTCATCTGTTTCTTAAGTGCTGGGCTTAAGCATTAAAGTGTTCTTATCTATTCATTAATTTCTTATTGAATTTATGGAGTTTATTTTGGTTTTTTGTCATTCTTTTTAGTAATTTGTTATTTTTGTTTGTTATATCTTTTTTTGAAGAATCCAATTATGCTTTAACTTCCTCCTCTGAAGTCGCTTCATCCTAACCCTAACTTTTGTGAAACAGAAAACATTTGCTATCCAGCTCTTCAGAGTCAATGAATCAATCAATGGATCTTTTTTCAGTTCCATAGCTTTAATCCTAAGGCTTTCCACTACTGGATTTTTCAATTCTAATATATTAAATTCATTCTAGTCATAAAAACACACTGTGAAGATATGTAATGAAAAAAATGTAGCATTACATACCATTGAGTGGGTTTGCTCAATATATTGTGAGTTTTAAGTCAGCTGCAGTTGTAGCTCAAAATATTTCAGTGAAAGTTATTGGAACAAAATATTGAAACAAATTTATAAAGTACATAATGCACGTCAGAAATATTAGCATATTTTTAGCTCTGTCACTGTTCACTCTATAACAAAAATATTTAATACTATGGCCTAAAATATCTAAAAGCAATGAAACAGCACAAGAGGTCTCTAAATTAGCTCTGAATTTTCTTTTAATCTATTGAAGTTAGCCTGAAGATAGAAATTTGTTTATGTGATTTAATATTTATAAGGGTAAACTAACTTCATAAAGTAGTACATATTTACATGTCTAAGTAAGCGCTCCCAGTAATTAGTTAATTGCATTACTAGGGATTGCAAAGCATTCATCAAAAATATTTTCTGCACATCCAGTGATTTACAAACTGAACCTGGACTTCATATAGACATAGTGTACCTATTATAAAATAATTATTCATAATTTATATGTGGTTATTCTTTGTGCAGAAAGCTTTACTGATATTAAGTAGCTAAAAGTAATTTGTTACCACAGCACATCTCTAGAACTTTCTCCTGCGCCTGCAAAGTTAGCAATAATGTAACAATATTGTTTCCACTTTTACTTGCATTTTAACATTATTTGAAATAATTTCATCTGCAAGTTTGATTCAATCTGAATGCTAGAAGCACAAAATAAAAAATTTCTTGTATCAAGAAGATACAGAGGAAATCTTGTACCTTTTGCATTTATTCTGGGGCTTGCACAGGAGAACAAAGAGGTTAAAAATGAAAATATTTTCTAGATTTTATGTTCATCCACAGAATATTTGATATTATATTTAAAAGCACTGATTAAAAAAGCACATTATAATTCATTATTGATAGCAGTTTGAGATGCTACAAAATGTCAGATTGTTTTAATAGTACTGCGACCTCGTTTAAAGGTCTGTATCTTAGTGACAAAAAGGCAGGTTACCACTGCAGGCACATGGAGCATGGATGCAAGTATGAAGAAAATGGTACAGTTTCCTCAGAAAATAGAAGGATTTAAGTTTTTCTAAATAAGGTTCTGATGCTTTATTTTCTGCCACAGTGCTAAAAAGGTTTTTTGCTGAAGACAGGGGAGTCAGGTGGTTTAGTAAGTCTACAGATCCAGATTCTAATCATGTGTAGAGTTGGTTATACATATCTTCCAAATCCACACTGATAAGCCCCAACAAGCTTCTTTCAGGGATTAAAGCAGATTTTAGGATTACATATACTGCAACTGTTTGAGAAAGAACATTGCAACTATGAGCAAGATATGAAAAGAGTGACAAAGAACTTTTTTGAAAGCTGTATTAGAATATTGCTTAAAATTCAGATAAATATTTACAGACCAAGTTTTGCCTAGGGGAAATCAAAGAGAAATTAAAGTAAGGAATGATTATAATAAGAATATCATTCTCTAAAGTATATAATGCTTAGTATAAATAAGAAAACCTCTATATCTCCATTGGAAATGTAATGTAAATGTGAAACGAAGGTACACATATCACCCCCAACCTCGTTTTTTAACAAAAATACAAAGATTTTATTGTTCTAAATTATACTACCAGAAGAAGTTGATAGGAAAAGAAATCATAGAGGTCATGTATAGTTTTGTTTTGTCTCACTTTGTCTTAAAATATGCTAGCTGTCATAATTTACTGTATGTAGGAATAAATGACTGTTGCTGACAGTGTTCCACTCCCCCCATCCCATTCAACACTGACATTTGATTCTTATTTGAGTCCATTCTGGAAAGCTTCTCTGTTTGACCAGGTCAGTATGTAATATCAACTGAACAGTAGAGAATGCACATTTTCACTTTGGAATTTTCACTCTTGGAATTCTGAAATATATTCATGGGGTAATATGCTTCTGTTAATGAAGTTTATCTGGAACATAAGATTAAATCTACAACTCTAATTACTATACTCTAGTAACCATGGAGTATAGACTGAGAGTTAGCAGCCATTGATGGATGAAATTTTCGGGTAGCTGGCATGTGAAGCTAACACTACACTTTGAATGTAAAAAGTCTGGGTTTCATCTTGTGATGAAAATTATCAGTTAGCAAGGAGGAGTCCTCTGTTCTTGTCCTGTTTTACTTGTTCTGTTGTTCCCTCTTGTGTTTTTGCCTTTTTCATGAAAGAGTTCATATGCAGTGCTTTGACCAGAGTATTACTCAATGTAATTCCCATGTTTTATTAATTTCACACTAGCAAAAACCTGGTCTGGTTTGGTTTGTTAACAAGCTTGGTAATTTTAACACTAGCTATTACACTACCATGACTTCATGGTGTTTTACTGCCTCACAACAGAGTATTGAATTTATGTTCAAAATGGGTTGGAGAACTGAAGGGGTAGAATTATCCTCATTTTTGTGACTGAAATATTGAGATGCATTATCTGGTTCAAAGACTGGTTTGAATATCTAGAAGCTTAAAGTACTTAGCCCTTTAGTTTGGGCTACTGTTCCCAGTATCTTCAAATGCAGCTGCAGGCATCCTGTAGTTCATCTGGTAGTCATTCATGGCATTAAATTGTATGCTCAGAAAATGAGGAACTCAAAACCTGCTGCATGAAAAAATGGTGTAAATGGTGTGATTCAACTGTTCTACTTTGTATCACAAAGGTTTTGCATGTTCAGACTCTGATAAACTCAGCTAGAGGAAAATCTTGAAACAAGTAGCTCTCAATGTTCCTTTCTTTAAGTGAACACACCAAATGATGTTAAAGACTCTCAATCTTTAAAAATGGATTATATAGAAAATACATAAACTAAAACAAAGAAATCCTTTCTGTAAAAAAAAAATCAGATATGCTCTGTTTCAAATATCAACATTACCTGAGAAGGCTTTAAACAATTCTCCTTTTTCTTCACCATCTCCTTTTTTCTAGCTTTACTTTTGAATCAAAGAACTCCCTGTGCTCTGGGTCAGAAAACCCCACAGATTCTCTCTAGGTCTTTTAAAAAATCATCTTTAAAAAAATTATCTTGCACAAGTTTGGCTTTTGTTTCTACCTAACAGCAAACTCTTTGTTTTGAACAAGGTCTCAATCTCCCTTACCCTGTAAGCTACCCCTAAGTGCCTGCCTCACACGACATTTTTCAAGCTGACCAAACGCTCAGCCTAAGATAGCAGTCTTCCCTTTCCTGTAAGCATTCCTTTCAACAAGGAAGACAGCAATGTGGACAAGTAACCATTTTCTCTCTTGTTCAACCATCCCTTATAGTCAGAATATATAATTACAAAATCATTAAGATTGGAAAAGGCTTTGAAGATCATCAGGTGCATTGAAGTGTGTCACAAAGTGTCACATCTACTCCAGGGATGGTGATTCCACCATGCCCATGGAGAATTTCTTCCAATATTTAACACCTCTTTCAGTAAACAATTTTTTCCTAATATCCAGCCTCAGTCTCTCAACATGCAATGGCATACACATGCAATGGACTGTCAGATAATTCAGTTCATCATAGAACTCTAGAAATCAAAGTCTTCCAAGTCTTAGAATTTTTCATCAACAAAATGTGAATAAAAATCTTTTTGACTTTCATGGATAATTTTAAGGGTAAAGAGTCACAGTTTTTTCCCTGTGGTGATTGGGTCATTAACCTTTTTGCCTTCCATAGTTCTCTCTCCCAGCTCATCTTATTTCACTCATTTCCTTTATTCTTTCATCTAGGTTCTCTGTGTCATCACTTAGGCTTCATACAAACACATTGACTCCTCACCAGTCATCCAATTTCTTTTGTTCTGTTTATTCTCAGATCTTTCCTTGTCATTCCTGTTTACTCTCACAAGTTTTTGCTTTCTGCCCACCTACAGACCTTTTCTCTTCTAGTTTTTAGTCTCATGTGCCTTCTAATGAAAAAGAGCCTAAGAAGGTGAGTTTCCTGAATTCAGTACCAATTCAGTTCCGGGCACTAGTAGTTTTCTGAAGAAATATTTGGTCAGTTCTATAGTGCTAATCGTTATTCATTCTGTAGTAAAAACTTTTTAGAGCCTTATACCTTGAGCAGATTTGAAGATGTTGTGGGATAACAACAGACACGTTCTTGATAGACTTTGTAAAAGTCTCTTTTCCAAAGTGTGTAGCAATGCAAATTGTAATACAAGGAAATAGTATTTAATTTTGTTTAATTTTCCTTAGACACTTTCTTGGGAATAGCAGATATGTTTGATTGAACATTTATGACAGAAATGCCAAAAAAATGGCAAATTATTCCATCCTGAGTTGTTCACTTAGCATGGAAAATATGAGTTCAGAGCATTTAACCTGTGCGAAGTTATAATTAACTTAAAATATGAACCACTGGCCAACCTCAATAATAGGTGGTACCAACAGTCCTGCTTAAAACCTTTATGATGTTCTTGTTGTCATGGAAGCAACTGTTCCAACACAAATTCTCCTAAGACTTCATTCTTTGATAATAAGAATAATATACTTCATTTAAATATACTTGTGTATGGCTCAGTTTCTCAGGGTGGGAACACCAGTGTTTCAGTTCTCACATCATCAGTGTAAAATATCTTAAAAAGATGTATATTCTAGACATACTATGGAGTAAGATTTGAAGTATGGAGAAGTCAAGTCTCAACATAGAGTGACTGAAATCCCTAATACAGACATATACGTACATTATATTTGGTAACATATAATGATTTTACAAAATGGAGTAGAAAAAACTTCATAGGTATAGTTGCATTTCCTCCCACACAATTGTTATGGTAAAGTATATTGATTACCATTAGATTCTGTGTAGAGACTGGTGAAGGCTGCTGTGAGCTTCTTTCCCTTATTTTTACACATATATACATCTATTGTACAATTATACATCTATGCTAAGGAACATTATTTCTTCTGGCATTTAGAAAAAAAAATGCCTTTGAAGACTTTGGTGCTCCTTAAACTTCTTCAGTAATTGAACCAGAACTGTACACAAAGAGGGAAAATTTTTCTTGATAAATAAAGAATAATGAGAAAAATGTAAAGAGTAAGTGAAACTTAGTTTAAATAGAATATTACTTAAGATTTTTATTAATTATTATTCCTTTACAAAAACTTTGATTTATAGAACCACCTCTTCTTACCTTGAAATATAAATTCATTACCATCTAACTCTATATAATCAAAAACCAACTGAATACATGAATGATACAGTTCAGTTTTCTATTAATCTCTAATGCTTAACATTCCTTACACCATACTACCAACAGTAGAATACATCTTAACTTGCTAGCAAAGGAGAAGCAGAAGCAATAAAACCAATATACATTGAATCCCTTGGCTCCAACAATTTTTACTGGTTTTCAAAAGTGCTGCACATTTCTAGACAAGATCTAACATAACATACCTATTGCAACTTTTAGTTTTACTTATCAACAGGATGAAGAAAAGGAAAAATTCCCTTCCCCATCATATGTTCAGTGATGCCTTCTTTAAATGTTTTCTAATTTGCTGGTACTTCAATTTCTCTTACTGACAGTTACTCTACCTGTGAGATATACCTTGTTCATTTTATAGCAAATTTCACTGCTATATTTTAAAAATTGTATCATTTTACATTTAAACACATTCAAGAAGTGGTTTCTGAATCCTTGTCCACTTTTCCAGTGCGGGGCAGTGAATGACTGGCTGTGTGTGGGACTGAGCTGCCTGCTGCAGTTAACCCATGGCTGCTTAGTCAGGTAAGAGTCTGCATTCGTCTGCATTAGCTCATATTTTCTCTGCAGAACTCTCTGGAAGTTGCTTCTAAAGCTGAATACTCATAGGCTGGGTGCCAACAGAAGAACATAAGGAGACAGGATTTCTGCAGGTATGCAGTGAATATAGTACAGTTCTCAAATTTTCCATTGCCATAACAGCATCAGTTGAGGCTAGAGGGGCCTCTGAAGGACATCTCCTCTGACTCCCCTACTCAGGTTAGGTCACAAAAAGCTGCTTTCTTAGGACCATGTTGAGATGAAAATGAAAATCTCCAGGGATGGAGACACCAGAGCCTCTTTGGGCAAACTGTACAAGTGCTGTGAGAGACTAAAGATTGGTGTCTCAAGGTATTTTGGGGCGCACGTGCATGGGGGAAGAGGCAGGTCAGGCCTTACCCTGGCAAGGCAGTGCCTTGCTCTGCAACCCCCATCCCTGAACCTGTATCCCAGCCCAGCAGTGCCTGTCAATCCCTGGCACAGCAGAGGCAATGCTCCACACCTGCTTCTGGAGCCCCTAACCCACCTCCTGAGTGACAAATGAGTGGAAGTCCTACCTGAGGGATGGGCCCAGGAAAGCCCAGGGGTATTTAAAGCTGAACACAAGGCAAGCACATGTCTTTACACTACCTCCTCTTGGAATCTCTATCTGCTGAACACTGCTGGAACCCAGGAGTTAGTAGATATTTGTGCCCTTTTCTATATAGTTTCTGTCTCTATTGCCTCTTTTTTCATCTAATTCTCTCTGCTTGGAATTTTTGTGTAACTTACAATCAAATGGGCTTGGATTTTGCTAAATTGAGTAGGCTAAATTAATACTTTGAGAAGGGTATTATGTTGATTGAATGCTGCTCTAAGCCTTTGCCAAAATCCTCTGATTTTTGAAGGTTGCCAGCAAAGTTCTTTTTGCTGTTTTGATCTCTTGAAAAGATCTTGTCAGTACATGCGTCTAACTCAGACTACATGAACACCAATAAGCCATTTTAAAATCTTCTTGAGCAAGTGTTTTGGGATTTTACATATGCTCAGTCACAGTATCAAATATAATACACAACAACAAATACAATCAAATATGATAGAGTATGGATCATATTTTCTGCTTTTGCCTGGGTTAGAGTTGATTTCATTCATGGTAGCTATTATGGAGCTGTCCTTTGGCTATGTGCTGAAAAGAGTGATGCCTTTCAAAGTAGCACAGTATTGTTATCTCTTATATATAAAGTCTCACACCACCCATTGGTTATAATGATTTTCTCTTTTATTCCCTCTCCACATATCTTTGTAAATTTTAACATGTTATGAGCAGCAACTGGTTGTCTCTAAACTCACTTAAGAGGTTAGTAAAGCATGTAAGAAAAAAAGAAGACCAAAATCACCAAGTAACAAGTTATCAATGTAATAAGTGATCAAATAAAATTCATTTTAGTAGCAAGCTCCTGTTCTGGTTCAAGTTACTCAAAATTTCTTTGTGTGACTGCAAAAATGAAACTCAGATAGCTATGTACTTAGTTTGCTGCAGCCTGAAGGTTTGCAGACAGGAGCTTGTGCTGAGTCCAGAGTCCTTTATGTTTCTCAAAGGTTCTCTTATAGGAATGGAAGGAAATAGACAGGCAAGCTGAGTACTAGTTGATTCCTGCTATAAAAGAGGATTAAAAGTTAGGGTGGCCTCAAAAGCTAGTGCCACCAGCAAAGTAAAAGTGAAAAAGGAGCAGAAGAAGCTGCTGTACAAATTGAAAAATCCATTGGATAATATTATTTTTGATACTAGACCATAGGTATCATACTTCATAAATTGCTCATTATTGCTGCCTTCTAGTAGCAAGGTCACTGTAATGTACTCGGTGTCTGGCCACTTTATTCACTTCTAACAATGCTAGGAGAAAAAAAACTTAAATAAGCTGCTTTTGTAGCTGGAAAGCAATTTGCCACAATATCAGCTAAAAAGAAAATAGTGAAGATTTCAATTCATTGCTATTGCAGTTTTATGCTCAAACAAATTTTGGGACTGAGGAACACTGCATATGAATTCAGAAACAATTTGAAAATAGATAGGGCAGATATTACACTGACCTCTGCCCATTGGAATGTGATAGATAGTTTGGTTTATCTTGTTTTTTTTGGCAGATAATATTACCAAAATATATGAGGAAAAAATTAGCCCACACAAAAACAGCAAAGCAGATTTTGTGATGAAACAAAATACATGCAGATGTTTATATATATATTTATACATCTATCATGCTATACAGTATGAAAAGCATCTACACTATCAGCATGAATAGTTTATTTCTATTTCTTGGCTCCATCTTGATCACCCAGGATACAAACCCAAACCTTAGTCTTGCTCAAAAATTGCTTTTATCTTTTTCTGATACACGTTTGTTAGTAAACTGAAATTGTTATTTTATGTCAGTAAATATTATGCATTGGCTCACAATATTTTAAATTATATTTTATTATTTCTTTTCATTAATTCCTATTTTATTGTAACTGAGCAGGGTTTTCCAGTCAATATTCCCTAAAGACACAGTAACCTGACTTTGTAAGCGGATAGAACTGATCTAAGACTGCAAGTTATTAATGTGTTTAGCAACTTCCATTTATGAGAATTAGATTTCTATTGCCATCATTGAAATAAATTTCAGTTTTTCCAGAGATCCTATACAATTTCTTCAATCTTGACTAGTCTGAATAATGTTGTGTTCCTGTTCCAACATCATGGCCTTCCTCCACATCATCTTTTTTGTATCAGTATTGAGTATATGTGAGTATAACAACCACATTCCTCATACAACATTTTGGAAAATCCAGTTATTAGCTTTTTTTGTCATGCTGAAAATCAATAATTTATTCTTACACTTTATTCTCAATATCTAAATCTGTTAGAATGTATTGCAGTATTTTATCTTTCTTCACATGAGTAGGAAGTTTCTACACAGAACTTGCTAATGATTTCTGGAAGGCCTAAAAATATTACATGAACATTTCCCATTTATCCACTATTTTAGTAGATTGGAGGGGCCTGAATTTCCTTTGTAGTAGCCATGCTGTTATCTCCATCTCTGTTCTGATTTTTAGAGTAACAAAACACTGCTAAGAGTAGATTTCCTTATTCTGTGTTAACAGGGAAGCAGCTTTGTAAAGAAAATTTGTAATTTCTGTTCAAAGACTAGCAGCCTTACCTAGCAACTGATTTATTTGCATAGACTAGCTGTGTTTTACCTGACAGTTGGTGGTCATTTTGTGCAATGGTGATGACACAATAGTTCTTAAATCTGGAAGCACTTTTTCTGCAAGTGGCGTGGGGTTTTGGGGGGTTTTTTGGGGTTGGTTGGTTGGCTGGTTTTTTTCCCTGGGAGGGAGGGGGTGAAACCCAACTGGAGTTACAATGTGAATATAAAATATTCAGTTGGCTTTATGAATAAATCCCACAAAATCAGAATGAATGTGAAATCTGTTTTTATATCACAAGACGATTTTCAGAATTTAGGATGACTTTCAAATTGTTGAATATGTGTCTCCTTCTCTCCCTTTATTCAAAATTTGCTTTTTCATATCTGCCAATATCAGAAAATATAGCCTCTGTAGGCAGCTACAATGATGCAGCCTAGCTTTATTATTGTCTCTCTTTAATTTGTTTCTCTTCTTTGATGATGCACATAATTTTTACACTTATTTTCACATGTGATTGAATTCCAAAGAAAGAAAAAACATCTGGGATTCAAAGTAAATTTAATTAATGGAGAGTTTCTAATTTTACCCTGATATTTGTGTAGTTTCTTCAATGATATTCAATATTAATTCCTCTTCATTAAGTGTGGTTTTATAGTTTTCCCAGGATTTGTCTATGTTGTGAAACAGCTTATATTTGCACCCTGAAATCTAGTCCCATCTAAGACATATTTGGTATTTGAGCTCACAGTAAAAGAAGTCTGCATCTTAAATTAAATATAATGCAAGAATTTTGTGTAACTCTTAGCACTTTCAAGGTGACAGCTAACTTCTCATGACTTTGATGTGTGTCACAGGATTTTCCTAGCTAATGAAGCAAGATCACTTGAAGAAATTCTTGTAAATTAGAGTAAAGGGACACTTCCAGGCTCTGAAACTCTGTTCTTCATAATTTAAAATTGCTAGAAAAATCCCTGAAATACTTTTACTTTGTGAAATGTAGCAGTCCTAGGCACAGTCTGGAAACTAATGTAAGTCAGAAAATCCCTAAATGGAAGACACCTGTTTTGGAGAGTAACAAGGTTGGAAGTAACAATGTGAAATATTTCCCTTGCTGTCCTCAATATCAATATCAGACAATGATCCCATGTTTTTTGTGGTAGTGTGGACATAAGTTCACCTCTGTGTCTTTTAAATACCAGGAAGCAGCCGTTTCTTGCACTCTCAAAAATTTTCCATTTAACTAAATTTCAGGATTGTCTGCTCAAAGGAAAAGAAGTTTTAAGAATTAGCCAATACACATTTAACCACATAAACTAGCTGAACAAATATATAACATGCTTCCCCTCAAGTTTCATGTGATAAATTGGTATGTATTTCATTGGACTTGGAGAAGAAAACTACATGAGTACTTTAACCTTTGTAAATGTTTCCCAGTCTCAATGTCTTTGTAATTAGTTTCTCACTCCAGAAGTTATTTGGATTAATAACAGTTTTTTCTCCCTTTGCACTTTATTTATTATTCTTTTATCCAAATAAGAAGGTGTTATCTATATTTCCAACAAGCCACATTTTTCTACTTTTTTATTTGAAGGTACTAATTGCAATCTTAATTTGAGATTTATGGCAGGTATTTAATAACTGTTTATCACTAGCTGAGCTATTAGCAAGTTAAAAAGTCATTGTGAGAAAGAGTGTTCTTCCTCATTAGCAAATGCTCAAGGATTTTATAACACACCCACTTCATAGCTCAGGGCTAATATAGACCTGCAAAGCATGTTTCTATCAGTTGCATGAGTAAGTTAGCAATATACCTCAGAAAAGACCAGAGGTAATGGTAATCATGACATTGGCACATAAAATTATTGAAGGAATTTAACTTGTTTTGAATGACATGGTTAAGACTTACTACTTTGTTTGACTAATCATCTCTAGTAGAAGAGAATTTTTAATTTTTTTTACATGCTTCCTAGATACCTAGCTGCAATTAAATTTTTAATAAACAGTTTCTATATTTATATCTGCTTGTGTGCTTATGTACCATTCTTCTTACATGAATCAAGCCATATGAAAAATTATATGTGTTCTCTCTAATGTCTCCATAAAGTGAAATAAATGGTTCTTAATAATAGTAACTACTGAATATTTCTTTAATTTTCTCTCCTGAAAAAAAATCAAAGATATTTACAAAGGAAAAAAAATTCTCTCTTTAATCTCTGATAGAGAAATCTGTATGTTATTAAATAAAATAGGACTGACACTACTTATCTGGACCAAGTAAAACTTGCTGTTGATGGAGTTGGACATATTACACATTTGGATCACAACTAATTACTTTATATGTACAGCTCTAACAATCTTCTGCTTTTATACAGGTTAGAACACCTTAAATGTTAGAAATGCAATTTAATTTTACTAGCAGAATTCTCTTAAAAGAATATGCCTAACCACCTGTTTTAAGTGGTGTTAAGTAATTAAACACTGATTGGCGCCCAGCACAAGGCAAAAAGTGATTTTGATTCTCTAGACTTGTTTTTAGACTATTTGCTAGCTGAGAAACTGAAAGGTGGCTGGGAAAATGAAAAAAATAACACAAAAAGTCCAATAGTTGATGCAGCTTTCTAACAATTGGTTTATTAAATAAGTAGGGATAAATAGTCACCAAAGCACTGACAAGCTTCTCCAAATGAGAGGAAACCAACTATACTTGATAGATAAATATGTAAGCATGGAACATTTGTAGTTTGATGTTTCAATTATGTTTAAATTGCACTCTGTGTAAGTAGATCTCTAATATCTTTTATGTATCTAGATCTAATTTTAAAAAAATTCAGAAGTGATTACAGCATATGTATCTGCATTTACTTGCTAAGTTTTCTTGAACATACTTTTAAATTATCTAATTGGGACATTTTATAAGTTAAAAACCCAATATATCAGTAAGAAAAATACAATATGTGATGTTTATGATTTTAGTGTCTAATACATTCTGTGCTTCTGTTTTAAAATGTAGTATTTTTCATAAATTGTATTTATTAAATAGCATGCTCAATATATTTTACAGTCTTACTGACATTGTTTTCCATTTAAAATTCAGATAAACTCTATCAGTTACTGCAAACATCTTCAAATAATGGCTGAACAGCTGATAGTAATATTTTATGCATGAACTGACCATTAATTAGACAGATTGTTCACTCATGGGAAATGGGGCTAGTTAATTTGTAAGAGTAATTATTCTGTCTTTGCACTGGGAGAGTTAATCTCTTTACTGATTTTTCAAATGTTGTTATACTGTTACACAACCCAAAATTTAGCAATTAGTATACTGTGTGAAGTAAGAGGTCCACACCATTACATATATCTCTGTATGAGAAGAAACATACAGTCTCTCTGAATTAACCAAATGAGCTAACAAATTACAGTGGATAATTACAGGCATCTAGAGATGTGAGACTGCTAGCAATCAGACACTTGTAATGCAAAGAGAATAATTGCATCTTGTGGTTTGCCTTGGAAAGGATTAAACAATATTTCACCAATCTGTAGTATTTTGAATTATTTTACTGCTCATTAATGATCATCTGGGGAGCAAGGGAAAGAAAATATTTTATTAGTCTCTCTAGAAGACTACAAAGTACTTTCAAACAAGGTATCACTTAGTGAATATGACAAAGAAATTAAAAATCTGAAAGTAGATGGAAATAAGAGAACACTGCCTTAGCTTCAACTTTTACCTTAAACTTCTTATATAGAGGGTTTGTGGCAAAAAGTGATCTAGAACTTAACCCACCTAGACGACCAAGGCAAGCCAGCTAATACAGTCTTTTTGGATTTCAGTAAAGCTTTTTGTCTCTCATTGGATCCTTCAGAACAAAATATCCAGCACACAGCTGGATAAACACAGCATGGGATGGGAGAGCAGCTGGCTCACAGGTCAGGGACAAAGGGCTACAGTGAATGGGGTGACATCAGAGTGGTGACTTGTCACTAGTGGGGTTTCACAGGGCTCCATCCTTGGCCCTGTGCTCTTCAACATCTTCATAAATGACTGATGCCTCCAATGACTGGAAGGGTTACTGGGCAAGTTTGCAGATGATGCAAAGCTGGGAGGAGCTGTTGACTCCTTCACAGGTAGGGAGACCCTGCAGAGAGACCTCAACAAATCAGAGGGCTGAGCAATCACCAACCATGTGAAGTTTAACAAGAGAAAGTGCCAGATTCTGCACCTAGGATGGGGTAAGCCTGGATGCATGTACAGACTGGGGATTGAGATGCTGGAAAGCAGTGCAGCAGATGTGGGATCCTGCTTGACAGAAAGCTGAACATTAGTCTGAAGTACTCTGGAAGCCAGAGGGCCACCTGTGTCCTGGAGTGCTTCAGGCACAACATTACCAGCCAGTCGAGGGGATACTGGTAGTGTCCCCCAGGGATCAATTTTGGGTCCAGTCCAATAATTCCAGATGATTCCAGAAGACCACCCACAGAACACAGCTAAGCCCATCATTTAAGCTGGTGGTGCCTCTAGAAAAACATATTTAAGAATGGAAAGAAAACTCCAAAGAGGCAGAGAGAACACCGAGAGTGAGAAAGAGCAGAGGGAACACCAGAGTCACAGTAAGAGGTTTTCCAGGCACTAAAGAAAGTATTTGACTTGCAGTCCATGAAGGAACCCCATTAGACAGGAGGTGGCACAGAAGGAGCAGCAGAGACAAACCACCATGCACTGACCATAAACACTCCCCAGATATTTTCACCACTGACTCATTGAAGGGATTGAGTCAACCTTTGGCAATTAGGAGGAGAGGGGAGAGATGAGGGGTGAGAAAGTTCTGTGTCTTACATTTCTTCAATCACTGAAACAAAAATCAGTTAATTTGAAGAAGTATTCAAATAAAAAAAAATCTTGCTATTCTGATGATATCTCCATAAACCTCACCTTAGGAATATTCCTGAAATATCTGCCAGGTCTTTTCTATTTCTGAACTCATGCCACTGAGGGAATTTCAAAAGCTCCTTTGTTTATCTTTTAAAAAGGTGGTCTCAACTATATTTTCTTGACTACAAGGTGCAGTCACCTTGTGTGCTGGGCTTTCTTTGGAAGCATCTACTTAAGATTGCTGTGTAGCCTCATTTCAGAATTCTGCTGGCCTAAGACAGAAGATTGATAGTCAGACTATTCCTCTGGGGAAAGAAAAGTAAAGAAAACAGATTAATAACGATCTAAAAAGAAGCTTATATATCAAACAGTCTGTAACATCTACAAAAGCTGCTGAGTGTAGTTTTTATGAAGGAATGGTTCTGGACTTGAAATGTCACTAGGTATTGCTGGCCACCTTTAGAATCGGACTTGGTCTCATCACCTAATATATGGTTTTTTTGAATTGTGTGTTTGTAAGTAAGATAGATTTTTGTGGCAATGTGGCTGACAGAAAATGAGTAAATTTAAGAGATCAAAAATTGTCAACTTTTATACTCACCTACAAATTCAAAGGTTTGACAGCCTTTTCAATCAAAATTGCCAAGCCATAATAAGATATTCAATGAACATTCCTCCTATGGTAATTCTCTGTTACATCACAAAGCTTAATCATTCTTGTAAATATGTGGCACCTAAAATTCAAATACAGCCTGGATGAAGACATCATTTTGCTGATAAGAAAAACGGAAAATTAACAAAAATTGATATCAAACTGTCTATGGAGTCTGTGAGAATCCATAGGAAAGAAGACATCTGAGGACAGATTTTCTTCAGTCTAGTAAACACATGCACTGTATACTTGATTGTTTGTATTTGTATGCATTTTAATTTTGTCTGTAAAGAACAAGATTGATGCCATTCATTCTCTCTCTGTTTTTGGAGAAATGTAAACCTGGAGGAATATAAACCTATATTGGTTGTTTTTGAAGTGAACACATTGTTCTATATTATATTGATTTTAGACATATTTGTAAAGCTAAGTATTTTTATTGAGCTAATTTCAAAAGGAAATCATCTTTATTTAGAATGTCTTAGCTTTCAGTGGTATTTATAGGCATTCAATTACTTCTAAGTCAAGCAAAAAATGTATTTTATATCCTAGGTGATTGTTAGGATATAGAATACATGGAGCTTGGTTTAGCTCTCTTACCTCAAAAATAATTTTTTACTTTGAGCAGTGAATGGAAAAATGTGCCACCTTACTCCTTGGACCAGGATTTGGGTTTTTGATTTGTCTTCTTATTTTGTGTGTAATGTAAACTCCACGTGAACTCTGCCTTAACTCAGCTAACTCAGACCAAAGAATTCTGCCACGTAGTGGTGCTTGGGAGCCAAAGTGTCAATGTTTAATTCCTACACCTTTTCATCTATTTTGGGGCATTGCTGGAATGTCCTCTGCCAGCTGAACACACACTTCCATATTTAGTTAATCAGTGATTCAGATCTCCATTAGTTTAAATCCTCTTAATGGCTCAGTGTAGGAGGTATTCTTATGTCTGTATTCTTCTCTGATAACAGAGAGCATTAACTGTGGAAGTGTATTTGTGACTGTTCTCTTTAAAAATATTTTTTAATTTAGGAGATTATATTATAATGGAGTTCCTTGAATGAAGACTGCCTTATTACATGGATTGATAGAAAACTTTCTCAAAATATGCTATTGACAGACCACCAATCTTTTTAGAGTGTGGGAATTCAGACACACAGATTCACTTTCATCTCAAACTTAATGCTTTAATCTACAGCCTGCACTATGGGACAACTATGAAAGGGAAGAAGAAAGACATATATGAAAAGGAGGGTGGTTTCCAACTTTCCTGTTTAATCTGTTCCTACATAGTTAAGAGTATAATATTTATGGGGAAAGAATGAGAGGGAAAGTGAGAAAAAAAAGAGAAGAAATGTAAGTATGATACTGAAAACTAGTGGCTAGAATATTTCAGCAGGATGGAAAACTGAGTTCTCTCTGCTGCTAAGATTCTTTCTAAATTTTATTTCATTACCTCTATTAAAAAGCTAATACCAGGAAAAGATTTTTTCACTAAGTTCTGAGTAATATGACTGAATTTTGGAATAATAAAACATAGCTCAATTTTGTTTTTTCTACGTAATGTGGATGCCTTCTCATGTTTACTTCATACTGATTCAAGGCACCTCTCTCTGTGAGGAATTTGCAGACTTGTTTCTAGATCAACACGTTTTGAACCAACACATTTTCCTGAATGCTATTTGCTTGTTTGAAGTGATCCTCTGAGATGCCAGCTTTTTATGGGGTCTTACCTCTAGAAAAGATGGGTCAAAGAAGATCATTGATCTTATGCTACTAAAGAGCTAGTGCCTACATTTCTGTGGATGGATTCAGAATTTGAACCATATCTAATATTCCAGGTGACAGATAGTCCTGATAGATAGATTTTCAGTTTGAGAGGAAGTTGCTAGCTTTATGCCTCTGGCTAAATCCACAGAATGACCGCCTTCTGGAAAGTAATTACTGAGACATCATGTGTAGAACAAATTTCTTCATTAGAAGACCAACTCTTTATTAATAGCCCAGCTTTGTTACTGAGTTGGCCTTTTCTCAATAAAGTGATTGCAGAGAAAGGCTCTACTTAAAATGAAAATTAGTCTGGCCTACCTTGTGCCCATTAGCAAAACAGGTGGTTCTCTTCTAATCAACTGTGTCTATCTTTCACTCTGTTAAAGAGAAAACCTTACCATACAAAACCAAATGAACGAATGATAAAATTTATCCTCACTGGGGAAATACACATAGGTAAATAAAAAGATTGAAAGAAAAATTACATTTGAAAAATAATGTTAGATCATAGAAATTTTTCTTCAGGGATGTTACCTCTATTCAAGAAGAATGAGTAGGAAAAATAGAAAAATACTTGAGTAATACAGGAGTGAAAGGGAATTGTACTAGACACACCACATTAATTTTGGAGGTTAATTTGCAGTTAGTGAAAGACAGGTAAATTCACAAAAACTGTTAGTGAACCATTTAATCCATAGATCATTTACTTTACTTTTCATAAGATCAGTTTAAAACCATTTGAAGAATTTTAAATTCATATAGTTTTTTTTTTTTCCTATTTCTCCCTTGTTATTTGGGCATTAGACTACTTAAAATCACTTGGTGAGAAAGGTGAACAGCCTCTTGGATTGTAATGATATGACAGCAAGGTGCATAGGTCACTGCTGTGTTTAAATCTGATGTCTAGACCAAATGTTTAGTTGGTGGAAATCAAGGTCTATACAGATATGCCACTTTGGATTAAACTGTAGCCAATGGCTGCTCCAATTAGCTACTGCCTCTCTGCTGAAATGTGTTAAGTAATTATTTGAGGGTTTTTCAGACCTTTTAAGTACTTCTATACAACTGGATGAGACATCAGGAAAGAATAAGAGTTACAGATAACTACACATCTATAGGGCTCTGACCTTATTTGCAGCATGGAGACAATGGAGACATGGTGGTATGGCTCCTCAGGAGAATGCACCCCAGCAAAGACAAAGTCAGGCAAAAAAGACAGGATATCTGCATGAATGAACACTGTCCTACATGACATCCTTGTCTCTAAATTGAGGAGACATGGATTTGACAGATGGAGAAGTTAGTGGGTAAGAAGTTTGGGTGGATGGATGAACACAAAAAAGCTTCAGTCAATGACCTGATGTCCAAGTGGAGACCAAATATGAGTGGCATTCCTCAGGGGTCACTACTGGGTGTTACACTGTTTGATATCTTGTCTGGTGACACGGAGAGTGGAACTGTGTGAAAGTCAGCAAGCTTGCCAATGACTCCAGGCTGTGTGGTGTAGGTGACACCCTGCAGGGAAGGGAGGCCATCCAGAGGGAGCTTGACAGGCTTGAGACGTGGCTCTGTGTGATCCTAATGAAGTTCAACAAGGCCAAGGGTCAGGGCAATCCTAGTGCAGGCTGGGGAGACAATTAAATAAATGTGACCAGCAGATAAAGGCAGGTGATTCTCCCCTGTACTCTGCTCTCATGAGACCCCACTGGAGTGCTGCATCCAGCTCTGGGGCTGCCAACACAAGAAGGAAAGGAATCTGCTGGAGCAAGTCCAGAGGAGGGCTATGAAGATGGTCAGAAGGCTAGAGCCTTCTGAGAGCCAGGCTGAGAGAGTTGGGGTTGTTCAGCCTGGAGAAGAGAAGGCTCTGGGGAAACCCTACAGCAGCCTTCCAGTAAATAAATAAATACAAGAAGAGTGGAGAGATACTTATGACAAGGACATGTAGTGATAAGAAAAGGGGGAATGGCTTCAAACTGAAAGAGGATGGGTTTAGATTAGATTTTTGGAGGAAATTCTTTGCTGTGAGGGTGGTGAGGCACTGGAACACATTGCCCAGAGAAATTGTGGATGCCCAATCCCTGGAAGACCAGCCTGGTGGAGCAACTTGGTGTGCTTGCCCATTTCAGGAGTGTTAGAATTAGATAATATTTAAGGCTCCTTTCTACCCAAACTATTCTATGATTCCAAGATTTTATGATCTAACAGAAAATACAATCAAAATCTTTTTCCAAATAAACAGACATTGAAGTTGACTAAATATGAGTGAAATTAAGAACAATATACCAAGTACAAAATTCTGGCTAGTCACAGAAGTTTAGTTGGTTTTACCCTGTGCTTTGTTTCCAGAGATGAATATCTGTGTATTTGAGGATTCTACAAATGAGTGAAGAAACAGTGAGAGAACATGCACACTAAACAATTTGAACTTGATCAATAGACGCCACTTAACTGCATTACTGAGACAGTGGATGGAAATAAATAAAGATACATTATCAATATTGCAAAATTCACTTCTTCCAGAAAAGATTTAAGAAAGATTATGATGCCTTCATTTTGATTTTGGCAAATAATAAAAAAGTAAGGTGGAGGCAGACAGTATACCTTTACTGAAGTATATTAAAGTAGTTCCTTTTCAATTATATAAAAAATAAGGCTTCTGTTTAAATTATAGAAAAGAATAAATAAAAGTCTGGCTTCAGGATTATTTAAAGAGAGAGAAAAAATAATTTTCTGAATGTGGATAATATATGAAATTTCTCTAGATACAAATCACAAATATATTTGGAGCTTACTTATAAGGAAAAAATCATCTTAATAGATAACATACAAGGACAACAAGAAACAATATATTTTTTTTCTCAGCTGAAGAATCTGTGCATTCTATTTTATTTGTCAATAAGTATGGAATAAAGGAAGGAAAATCAGACATTGATGGACTGAGTTAGTGTGGGATTAAAAATTACCTAATTTTGGACTTAGAAACTTCATGTTTGAAACAAAGATTTGAATGTAAATGCTGTGGATGAGGTGGTTATGTTAGACAGAATTGTATGAGGCAGTTTTACTAGTTATTAGCCTTAGAACACAGAAATGTGTGAATGTCTGTGGTAGATGTGAGAGATGACCATGTCCACATAAGTGTACCATTTCAACACTGACTTTACATTTATCTAGGGCAGAATGAGAACACAGCCAACATATGGTGCTTCATCCAAATGCTTACCCATTCCCTATCTCTTTTCAGCTCTGAACTTTCTAATTCAGAAAAAGAGTCTGCTTTATAGCTTTCCATGAATCTCTAGCATGTGGTCAGGTCTTGACACTTTCAGACTTAGTAATTTTTTTATCTTTTCTGTATCCTGTGGCAAATTCAGCTTCTTGCATTGAAGTTGATGAAGAAATGCATTTTTTTTTAAATCTGACTGTTAATACCTTACTGATACATTCTAAACATTTTTAATATAGAGTGAATAAGCTCCATTGGTTCTGTTTTATCTAGCATATTCTGATTGTTGAGTTTTCATGTTGGCAATAAAATGAGTTACATAACCCTATAATCCTTATACTGTGACTCATTGAATATAATTTTTTTGTAATCCCTAGTAAAGGGTCACACGATTAAGGAAGTGACAGAGCAGTGTGTCAGGGAGCTAGCCTCACATAATTTTGGCTTTTTTTAGCAACTGACCACTCAACACACCTGTTTTAACATCAGTTCCTTGAATTCCTGGTATAGTAGAAATCTTATAATCTACATAGTCATTTCATAAAACCCATTAATTTTTTTAGTGTCATAGGATAATAAATACCATTGGCTGCCTAGCATCTGGGAAATTATTCAATGTAAGGATTCAGCACAGGACTGGCAGGACACAGTCCTCACCAGCCAGTGCCTGTCCCATCAGCCAGGGAGGGGGCACGGAAGCCCTGATGCACTGGGAATAAATGCAGGGTTTGAGGCTGAGGCTGCAGGCATCCTCTGTGGAAGGAGTGAACAAATTGTCCTGTGCTGCTCACAGTGGATTCCAGACAGCTCTAGACGGAGGGAAATAGTCCATGACACCTCAAAACTTCCACCAAACAGAGACTCACATATCATTTCTTTCTTTTCTTTCTTGAGGAAGGATGGCTGCTACTGGGGTCAGGAAATGCAAGCAGAACACAGGAGGACACTCAAAATGGGACACATGATAGAGTATGTGAAGAGGACTATTTGGAGAAAGAATGAGGAAAATGAATGAAAAGAGAAAATTTTGGGAATATGTAACTAGATGAACTCCTGAAAAAAAGTGCTTTGGAAGTGGGGACAAGGGACACCCCTGAGGGATTACATCCTTTGTGTTGCCTGTGCTGGGGCAGGGGCACCACTGAAGGGAGTGTGGCCCAGAGGCAACCCATGCCAGAGCAGGGGAACAGTATGAAACAAAAAGTACTTGCAGAAAGAAATCTCTGTGTACTGTTCCCAACCTTCTGCACTGCCTGTTTCCTCATCAAAATGGTTTGGAGGGACTGAGTGTAAGGTGAAAACAAGAGTGGTTGAGACGAGGAAAGAAGAAGAGTTGCACTAAAGCTGAGTCTGGACAAGAGGGAGGGAAGGCATTTCCCCAAATATTTCATTACTCACTACCTCAACGAATAATTAAAAACTGATAATTGGCAATAAATTTATTTAAATGAAATTTAATGAGATGAGATTTTTTAGCTTGTTACAGCTAGCCATGGTGACCAGAGCCAGAAACAGGCTGATGTCCCCAGAGATGAAGCAATGTTGAGACAACATCCAGGACATGGGTCAGGATAGGCTCAGAGGGTAACTGGTGTCAGACACAGACATGGAATGGCTGGAGAGGGCAGGGGAGTGGAGGAAAAGCCAAGGGCAGGCTGGTACATCAGTATGCAGGCTGGACATGTCTCAGGTGGCAGGGTGGTGCTGGAGCTGTTAGGTTTGTCCATCCTTTGCCAGGTGAGGGGAAATTTACTGAAACCAATGAGAAGGAGAGGGCTGTTATTAGAAAACATAGAAAATAATCCCTAAATGGTTGTCAACACTGAAGATGAAGGGACATGCCCTTCAGGATGTCAGTAATTTCCTGTTATTACAACTCTTCTCTGCTTGAGGAAGGCTGGTGGCACAGACCTTAGGACCTAGATGGACTTCATAGGGATGAGCATAAGAAAGGAGAAAAGATATTTTGATTTTTCTTGTATAGCAACAAAAATACAGTGCTATTATTAATGAGGTGTTCTATATTCATTCAGACTTACGATTGCTTGCTTTAGCCTGATTATATTGCTCAGTTTTTATAAACAAAAATTCTTGGCTATATGTATCTGTATTTAAAATATTTATGATGCATTTCCTTTTAGTCATACTAAGATTTTGATCTTTGAGATGTTTTTGCTATACTTTTGATTTTGTTTCCATCGTCTTTTCCATTGTTATTTTATTCTTACTGAGAAGAATGAAACAGAATTTTACATAGTACTGAAAATGCAGGATAATATTGGGTTTGTACATGGAAAAATGACAACATTTTTTTTTTCCCCGACTGACTTCTAATATCCTGATTTGCTTTATGGACACTTCTGAATATCAAGTTAATGATTTTTTGTGATAACTGCTTTTGAAACCCCTACCCATGCTTCTGATGGGTTGATTGTCAGCTCAGAGCTGATCA
Source organism: Agelaius phoeniceus (assembly GCF_051311805.1). NCBI lineage: Eukaryota > Metazoa > Chordata > Aves > Passeriformes > Icteridae > Agelaius > Agelaius phoeniceus. The sequence goes on from NC_135268.1 coordinate 54,495,269, forward strand.
TTTTTTATGAGAAGTTGGACTGGTTTATTAAATTTTTTATTACAATTGTAAAGACAATTATTATTGCATTTTATCTTATCTTTATTCATATTGAAGTTCACCTGCCATTTTAGTAGCTAGTTTCTCCTAGTTAATAGTTCCTTCTGCAATTACTTACAACCAGACTTTATCCTTACTATCTAAACTCCTGTCACCAGCAAACTTTGTCACTTTGTCCCACCTGCTAAACTGTATATCAATATTTTTACAAGTCATGTCAGTGTAACTCGTCATCAATTTCTCCCTAATTGGTGGTCACCAGTAGCTGACCTTTCTTTCCTCTGAGAACTAACTTTTCTTAGCTTCATTTCCTATCTTTCTCTAAATAATTTAACATTGAAAAGCTCTTTTATGTCATTGCTGATCATATTCTTTAAAAGCAAGAACCCCTTCAAACCTTTGGAAACCCAAGAAGGTTTTATCCATTAGATTATGGGATATTTGAGAAAGCAATTTGATTTTCATTGATGTTCACAAAAAGTCATAAGGTACTCATGAAATTTTCTGATGACAGAAAATTGGAAGTTAATACCAATACAGAAGTGTTCAGAATATCTGATTGAAAGAATTAGATGATCTTAGAAACGGGTTGAAATATGGGTGATCATCCGTTTATATATTAAAAAAAACATTCTGCTATAAAATGGGATTTTTCTACTTCAAAAGATCCAAAGTCAAAGAAATTAACATTCTGAGCAATTGCAGAGTGACTAGAGTATTAAGGGCAGAACAGGAAGAGGTGAGGGGTGGGACATACTACAAGCTCCATCAGGAAATTATTTCTGTTACAGAAAGGAAATACCAATAACATTCATAAGGTATTGCTAAAATCTTATATTGACTCTTTTATATAGTTCTGGACATAATTTTTTTTAATATGAGCTGACCAGAAAGATGAAAACTTTATTTTATTGAAAGCAACTTATTGAGCACAGAAAGTTTTGTAAGGTAAAATCTGGGAGAGGATATATTTTACCTTCCAGAAATAAACACCAGAGAAAAGGATGATTTAAGGTAAAATGCATTTACACAAGAGCAAACAGGTATAAACTTGCTGTGATCAAATGTAGCATTGATGTTTCAGGAATATTTGTAAGCATGAGGGAAATTAATATTGAAACAAATATTGTGAATGGGATTATTTAATGAAGTTTTTTTGCAACAGCAGGGCACATAGTCTATTACAAAAAAATTTCTGCAACTGAAAGATATCTGTAACCTTTGAGTGAATGAGTGAAGTAGAACTGTATTGTCTTGTTTCTTCCTCCTGCACCCCCTTCTTTTTTTGCCTTCTTTCTCATAACGGTTTACATATATTTGCTTAAGGGTATATTTTTAGTGCAATGAAGCATAATGATATAGCAACCTGGGGTGTCCCATATTGTGATTCAGCTTTGGAGTTTGTTTTAGAACTCTGAAATCATAGTTTACTGAGATGCCCTAAAGTGACAGGAGAGAATGACAAAGGATCTCAGCAGTTCACTTACATGTGAAGGTAACTATCTAGCAGTGGAGAAAATTCTCTATAATTTGTTAATTCATTCTTATTAATAAGATGATCAGAATTTGAATTAGGCTATGGAAAATATAGAAAACTGAAATACTAAAGAAAGACGAAATACACATATATTAATAATCAAGTGGAGAGCATAAAACGCAGCAGGAATAGCATAAGTTTATTTAAGCTGGGAAAATGAGAATATTGTTGAAAAAAAAAAAAAGTGTTTTCTTTTAGTTGCTCATATGAGTATAGTTATACTGTACTTGCAGAGAAATTTTGATTTAGGATAGGTTCTATAATACTTGCCAGTTATAATATAGTCATCATAATGCTAAAATATTCAACATTTTCCAGACAGTACTTTACTTCAGCCTTTGCCTGCAGTTTACTATATTTTCATGTTTGTGGGGTGTAGTTACACATTGCTGAGGATACCACTTAGAAGTTCCTCTCAAATCTGAGATTTTATGTGGACAAAGAACTTGATAAGTGGAATTTGACACAAAGTGGCACCTTGCCAGTTTCAAGATATACAGAGGAGAGAAGGAAGATTAGTCACATGAAGAAATAAGAGGGAAAGAGCATTTGATCTTATGCCCTCTGCCATAAATGTAGAAAAGAAAAAACATGAACTGAACAGTGATTTTTCTCCTTGTTGCTCTTCACATCACCTCTTCCTTGTGAACTTTGATTTTTAGCATTTTTCCAAGAAGACTAAGTTAGAAGGGTTTTCCAGAACTTTATGGTCAACAGCAGAAACCTAAATAAAACCTGTTTTTTTCTGTCTTCTTCCTCTTCTAACTCAAATGGTGCTAGTAATGCTCTGCCTTTCAGTGAGAGTGGTGGCAAAAAGAGCATTACGCAGAACAGGAATGTAATGATGTAGTCTGACTGACACATTCCAATAAGATCTGCTGACACCTTTGCCATTTTAATATATGTCCTTCATTTTTTTCCTTTTAAAAATGTTGCATTTTTAATTTAAAAAAATCCTCATATCCATATTTCCACATTAAACATTTCTGTACAAGGATGTGTTTGTGTGGGTATCCAACAGATGTCTAATGTTGCTAAAATCCCTTAAAATAATTGAAACATTAAAAATCCCACTGCACTTGAGAAAATATTTTAAACAGAATCATGATTGCTAAAGCACTAAAGGTAGTATATAATTTAACAGAATTTAGAAGAGAACAGCATGAGGAACAAGTATCTGCGAGTCTTGCCTTTCCTTAATTGATGTGTTCAATGACAAGGTTCAGGACGAAACTTTTTTTAATCTTAGAAAAGATTTTTAAGGGAGAGGTGAATGCTTTTATCCATAAGAGGGGAAGAAAATTACTGCCTGAGATCCAATTCACCAGTGAATTCTTGTTACATTACTCTCATTAATACTTATACGATGGGGCTACCATAAAATACAGACCAGCTAGGTAAGAGATACATAATATAAACAGAGAAAAAAAAATAGTCCTAGACTAATTGCCTTATAAATATGAGACAAGAAAGGATTTCCTTGCAAATCTTTAGCTTGGCAAAGATCTAAGTATTTTTGCTAATTCTCATGTAGCTGGGAGAAAGTATGTGAATACTGAGCATATAAGCAGTCTGAATCAGTCAAATCTCTTGCTTTCTTATAACATAAATGATAGAGGGCTGTGAGAAGAAAAATTTTGTTATAACAGTGAACCTTGTGAGTTTGTAGGGCTGTAGCTGAGAAAGGGTTTATTTGATGGAAAAAGATGGGAAATAAAGTATGAGGATTCGAAATTTTCTAAGGTGTCTGAAAAGTCAATGTGTTTCTTCAGTCAAATTGTGAAGATGGTTATCTTTGGTATAAGCAGAAAAAAAAAATTTAACTTTATCCAGTTTTATATTTTTGTGGAGTATTTTGTGAGCTAAAAACTGTGGTGGACCCCATCTAAATAGTCAAGTTCTTATCATTGCTTTATTGAAGACTCTTTTGTTTTACAGAAAGGTTTCTTTGTCTTTTCTTGTCCAAATGGTTTTCTGAAACACTGACTTTTTCAAGGATTTTGGCCCCGTCCATGTCTGTCCCTTGTCTACCTCTTTGGAAAATAATTATAATAAATTGTATTTTTTATTTAGGAATTGAAACACAAGAACTACAATCTGAATATTTTATAATACTTGTATCAAAAGGACAATTAATTTCAAGAAGATAGTTTGGGGATCAAAGCCTGCTTTTATTGCAACTGTGCCTAAATGAACAGCTTCAACCTTCTGCCAGGCCTTACTTGGTGTACTATCAAGAAAGACTACTGAGGAGATCAGCAATATATTTAGGTAATTTGGGCTCCTAGACTCAGAAAAATTGATCATTTTACTCCCTGTGTGTGTCTACTCCCTTTCAATATTGCTTGTTTTCATTTGTAGTAAAGAATATTCTCTTTTACATCCAGTAGAGTGCAGAAAATTCAGTCATCAATCATTTCCTGATCCCTGGAGCTCATGGCACACAGGAGGAGTAATCTGAAAATCCTGTTCCTACTAAAATTCATTTAAGTGAAAAATACTGAATAACTTGTGTGATCATGACTTTTGTATAATGTATTGTCAACAGCAGCTTGAATGGGAATGTAGCACATGTTCGCATGTAATCTGTATCCTGTCTCCTTTTTTTCTCGATAATCTGGATCACATAGAGGAAAAATATTTTTTTTCTTTGAGAGGCAGAGGGTTGCAGTTCCTGCTGAGTTTACAACTAATGGGTGTTGTAAGATAGTGCCTTAGAGCATGATAGTGCTGATTAGAAATATCTTACCTTTGAGAAGAGGAAGGACTCTCACATTCCACTGACTTTCAAACTCAGCAGGAACATAGAGCCAGGAGCTATGGTTTCTTTCATATTTACCTCTGTCTTTGTCCTCATTTAATAACACTTTCCTTCCACATAGGGAAGACTCCTTTTAGGTTTTCTGAGCTATTACCATAAAGATTGCAGAAAATCCTAGGAAGAGTTGGTGAAAAAAAATTGGGCATGGAAACATCAAAGTGAAATGAATTATGAAAAGTTTCAGCTATTAAAAATAAAGTGAAAAGAAATACCGTGAGGATGAATCAGGGTTGGAAAGACAGGAGGAAGTGTCATTAAAATAAAACTAGTGACTTTCTCACAAGCAAACAGCACCTGTGAAAGGGACAGTTACACCTGCCCCACTCCCCACCTTTTGCCTATGGACCTCTTGTATCAGGACTCATGACCCTGTGTCTGTGCAGTAGGAGGGATAAGCAAACTGATGTAGCTAAAAATTAATCTGTGATTATGTTGGTTTAACAATCAGAACATAAGCAGTAGCTCATGGAGGTCTAACAAAGCACATGAGGAAAATTTCAGCAGTGGTAGACCTCAGTCATATCCCTTCGATCAGTAAAGAGGGCAGCTGCTCAAAATTAATGGTGGAAATTGAACATAAACGAAGGATGAAAAGTTTTGGCAATTGAACCTGGAAAGGATAGTTAAAACAGAGCTGTGTGTTTTCAGTCTGAAGAAAAGAAAGGTAGGGGCAGTTGTAATGACTATGTAAATATAAAGGGACAAAATAAAGGTGAAAGGATCAATTATTTTCAATAGCCAACAAGAACAGAATGAGCAGTAATGAAAAAAAAAATAGTAGTAACCTTTTATAACCTTTGATGTGTTCAAAATCCAGGAAGAACTAATTTTCAAAATGTTTCTCTGTATTTAGTGAATACTATCAATGCATTTTATGAAATACTGAGGTAAAAAAGGTTTTTTACCTTTCCCTAGTTCAATTAATGTAAAGCCTATGCTAATATTGGAAAATATTTTTATTTGTTTTTATTATGAATATATCAGTTCTCAAGATTGAATCCAAAAAAGGGACTGATTCCTGAATCTTAAATTGAACACCTACACTCCATGTATACTGAAAGGAAAACAAGCACTTCACAATGAATTCCACAGAAAAGAAAATAAAAAGCCTATTTTCTAGAACAAAAAAGAAAAAAAAGGTTGCCTAGAGTTATAGTCCATAGAAAGAATATTAAAAACAAGGATTTCATCTCTCTTACAGACCCAGTAACTTTAGTGGGGCTGCTCAGAGACAGTATCTTAGGTTGGCAGGACATAGTCTTTCCCCAAAGGTGAATCTTTGGGAATTTAATCTTAAGGACTGAAGTCCTTCAATTTAAATTTATTCTTCAAAGAATAGATAATATTTCTCAGGAGAAAAAAAAGGTTTTCTTGTGGAGATTTACATACAGGAAAAAAGTAAAATACATTTTGGGATATTAATATATGTTCCTACACAGAGATATTCATATATGTTCATATACAGAGATATTTTCATATTTGGACTGAAAGCTCGCTTCAAAAAAGGTCAAAATGTTGTAATTGTCTTCAAAAGTGCTAGGAGTTAATTTTCATATTTTATATTGTTGTCTTAATCAGTCTAAATAATGTCATTAAAGCCCTCTTTTAGGGCATCTGTGTAGGGTCCACAGAAGTGTGTTAGATGCTTTACAGTCATGCAAAAATATAAGCTGCTTCTTTGAAGTGATTTCAGTTTAAGTAGACAGTTTGAATAAGGAATGGGAAAAAAATTTAAAAAAAGTCAGAATATAATTATTTTCCTTTTTCCCCCATGCTTTAATAATTTCCTCTCCCCTGTTTGGTTTCACTTAGCTACCTTAGAATGATATAATACTGGAGGGTCTTTTTCTTCAGTTCATAAAAAAACCCCTATATATTCCGACATCATCTCATTGCACATTTCAGGAGTCTTAAAGTCCATTAAAGTAACTTTATCTTCTGCTGATTATCATTCTCTCTACTTTATTATTTCCCCAACCTGTGCTCCTTACTTCACCATGCTTCAATTTAAAGTTGTTCTCATTATATCTGTCAGTATGCCTTGTCAGGGACTGTTATGCCATGGCACCTGATTAGGATTTTTTATAGATTAGACCAAAAAGCGGTTTCATTTTCAACCCACCTGATGAAGAATTTGAGATTTTTCTCACATGTGCATCCCTTGGATGGAGTGCCAGTGCATTAAATGAGAATTAGGATATTGTGAAGACTAGACTAATTTCCCATACTCTTTTAATCTTTGTAAATTCTTTTAGAACTTTTCACTGTAGTATCCATCCTTATGCCAAGAAACTTTTTGAAACCTTGAAGCATAGGACTGCTAGCACCTTCATCTACAGCTTAAAGAGAACTGCAGACAACTGCATTTACCCAGTTATTAGTTCTAACTTGGTTTTAAAAGCAGAGATGTAGCATTTTAAATACTTGATAAAGAATTCAAAGTTAAGTTTACTAGGCAAGAAAAAAAGAATGTTTTTATTACAGAAATATGTATCTGAGTTGAGCTGTTTGAACCTTTTTACTTCATGCAAGGTACATGGAGATATAATGTGGTCACATTCATACACCTGACATTGTTATAATATGATATAATTAATTTTGTTAACCACTCAGCACAGAATCATTGATCCTGTAGGTTTAGTCAGGGTAGTTTGAGTGCTGAGCATGAATTCTGGAGAACCTGTTGTGGATAGACTTTCTTATCCCTGGAAAAATACTGTAAGTGGCTGACATTCTGTCCATTTAATATTTACAAAGATATGGTCAGAAAAAAATCAGTTGTATGGCTTTAATTCCACAATATAGGAAGTCACAGCTAAAGACCAACTGCTATAGCTGATAACAATGTACTGGTGCTGTCAAATCTCAAAGCAGAACAGGATTGCTGACCTGCAGAATACTAGAGGAAAGCAGATGCAGTGACTCTATCTGTGGCCTTTACAATCCCTGGCCTGCTGAAGTAATTTCTTTAGAAGACACAAAAGTTGAATCCTCTGATGTCAAATCACCAGATGACTTCATTGTCATTATGCCATCTAGGTAGCACGGTCTTTTAATCCCAGAAACCCATTGTAATGAAGCTACGTAGACACTCCTAATGCTTATTAGAAATGCATCTTCCTGAACCCGTGTTCTGCTCTCCTCTTCCCAGTTGTACACTTGCTTATACAATGTTCATTAATCAGTTCAAGTTACTTTCAAGCTGCATTTCCAAGTTTCAATAATATTACCAACAAATCCTCACTTATAGAAAAGATGTCTCCTATTGACCCTGGCAAATCATATCCTTATCTTCTTCATACTGCAAAGGTTGACCACAGTAGTGATACCTCTAATTCAGTTAAAACCCTTCTAGAGGCAAATTTGTAAAAATCGCTTTTTCCCTTTTTTTATAATGAGGTAGAATTGTTGGACTGTAGCAGTTTTGCTTCTGTATTTGCTTCAGCTTTCAAAATTGTTCAAATCAAAAAAGTTAAGAGAGTTCTGTTATAATAAAAAATAAGTATTTTTTTAAAAATTAATTTAGACCAGGAAGCTTTCTATATCTACTTTAATAAGTGCAGAAATTCCACATGTCCAAACATACCAGCTGTGAAGTTTATTACAATATTTAAGAATCAGTCTTTATTGAGAAAGAAAAAAAATCAACTGAAGGATAAAGGAAAAACACAGTGTGAGAAAGACAGCAGTATTTGTCTTGTCTTGGAGATTTACCTTCATATTTTACTTACTTGGTTTTGCTTTGGAATTAAGTTCTGGGATGCTAAAGGTTAATTAATTAGTCTCATGGGTGATCCCCAGCCAACAGCTAAACATCTCACAGTTCTTTGCTCATTTTCTCCTGGTGGGATGAGAGAGGGAATTGGAAGGGTAAAAGTAAGAAAACTTTTGGGTTGAGTTAAAGACTTTTTAATAGGTAAAGCAGCAGCTGCATGCTCATGCAAAATCCAATAACAAATTCATTCACACCTTCCCCTGATCAGGCAGGTGTTCAGCCACCTTCAGGAAAGCAGGGCTCCATCACATATACTGGTGACTTGGAAGACAAACACTGTCACTTTGAATTTCTCCCCTTCCTTCTTTTTCCCCCAGCTTTATATGCTGAGCATGATGCCATATGGTATGGAATATCCCTCTGGTTATCTGAGGTCAGCTGTCCTGGCAGCTGTGTCCCCTTCCAAACTGTTCTGCACCCCCAGCCTCCTTGCTGGTGGGGTGGGATAAGGAGCAGAAAATCTCAGTGCAGCTCAGCAGTGAGGAAAGCATCCCTGTGTTATCAACCCTGGTTAGAGTGCAAATCCAAAACACAACCATAGGGAATACTCTGAAGAAAATAAATGCTATCCTAGACAAAACCAGCACACTTAGCCACTAGTGGAATAAATTTAATACTGAAAGGCTGCAGCAGTACTGATGCTAAAAACAGACTATTTAGCACTTCATTGCAGTTTCTTTTCCATTCGCCTTAGAAATATCAAAAACTTATCATAAAGAAAAAGTTAGGAAATTGTATATTGGTAAGTTCTTCACAAGTCACTCTAGGATTTTGTTTAGATTTGTTAAAATGTACTGTGGAAAATAAATTGCTTTCATTAATAAATGATTTTTCACAGGACCAAAGTTTCACAAGAAACATATAACATGTGCTTAATTTCACTGTTCATTTTATTCTGTTGATTATGACAGCTATGGTGAGTAATTTGTGATAAGCCAAAAAAACAGGTTTCTGAAAAAAATGAACAACGACTAAAAGAACCAATATTTTCTTATCACTGATAGAGATGAATATTATTACAAGAGAATGATGGGATACAGCACAGACAACATAAGCAGAAAGAAATGGAATTGTATGAGAAAAGAAAGGTATATCCTAAGAAACCCATCTTGATGCAGTTGAATGTGCTTGGAGAAATAGAGAAAAGATGAGGGAGTGATATAAAAATGATGAAAAAAATTATCTTAGTGGTTACATGAACTAGAGTGGGCTTAGCATGTCACAGGCTATGTAAGAGTTGAAATTATCTTACATGTGTAGCAAAAATAAAGGAAAGCAAACAGAAGGCAATCACAATCCTAGGGGTATGTAGGGATTATTTTTTATCATCATAGCTGATAAATGAAGAAAACAGAAGCTCCTGTAGAACAAGAAAGGACAAGTTCACTTTTGACATAATAAAAGTGCTTTCTGATGGGTTACAGTTGACTGAAAGAGATGTGAAAAATATCACAGATTTCTAAAAATAAAAATATTATTTTGATGGTTTATACATCAAAGTTTCTAATGAGACTGAAAACAAAAAAATATTTTTAGGCCTTCAGAGGTCTGCAAAAACATTTTCTTCTTTCTTTTCTAATGACAGGAATTAAGCAAATGCATTAACTATGAAAAAATCTGAAGTTCTTTGTCCTGCCAGTGTGTGATACTGTGAAGTTTACAGATTAATTAAAATGACTCTATAGATTGTCTTCTTAATTACAATAAATTTAACTACATAGAAGAAATTGAAGCTAAGAATAGCCAGGTCATGTTATATATTGTCATTTTCTGACTACATGTGTATAGAGAGTCTTCTAATCTGATTGAGTAGACAGCTACGAGAATACTTCTTACTGTCACTATGCAGTTTTAACAAGAGTAGTTTTAACAGAAAAAATAGAGGTTTTTAAATTTAGAGGTATTTTTCATTTCCTTTTTAATACATCTCTTAATATTAATGCATGTTACTTCTATTAATATTTGTGCATATGTTTTTTTATTAAGTAAAGCAGTGTTGGAAAATAAAGAGCAGCATAGTTAATTACTTAGTTTTGGCACACAATCTAATTTTTTTTTGCATAGCAACTCTAGTACTAACAACTTAAGCTATACTTGTTGTATGCCTCAGAGCTGACAATCTCTATTCTAGATGTGTCCACCAGAAAAATCTTAGAATCTGTACATTTTATTTCCATGCATGCAAAAGCGAGGTAGCAGTTTTTATCCCTGTATGCAGTGTATGATTATGAGTAATTTACAATGTAGAGCAGAAAAGTTGAAAACTTTTAGGATAGACTGATAAACTCATAAACAAATTAACTTACAATAGAATTTATGGTAGCAGGGGAAATAAGCTTGACCTTTTGGGTCCTTACTAATCTTATGTTATTAACAACTGCAAATAACTTGTAAGATTTTGAAGAGACCTGCAGAACTTACAAAATCTGATAAAATTTTCAATGTAAAGGTAACATAAGAGAGGTAATGTGTTTACATGAATTCTTTCTGTTGTGCTTTGCCCTTATTATTGGTGTTGTTTAGTTTTGAAAGATTTGTTCATTAACATTCCAAGTAAGTTTGCCATTGTATCGGCCTGGAAAGACAGGTAGAGAATAAATAGAAATACACATCTGTTATGAGGGACTTAAATGTTTCTTTCGGCTCTGCAGCTGGCAGAGCAGAGGATAAAGAGGTCAGAAAGTAGTAAAGAGTTTGGTACTGTTTCAACAACCAAGGAAACAACTCTTTCTTTGTGGTGTTTTGGAGTGAATATATCTTGAATATTGCATTTGATATTAGAAGTTGCCTCCAAAAGAGATATTGACAAACTGAATGAGGCTGTGAGGATGAGTTCATAAAGCAACAACCCTCTCCCAATACACCAAAAAAAATCAAACCCAAACCCTAGATCAAGGAGATGGAGGGCTTGATTTCTGAGGAAAGATAAGAGAAGGAAGTATGTACATTTGACTTAGCAATGAAAAGGGACAGGGAGAATTAGCATGCTACACATAGCCAGTGGTTTGAAGTATTAAGTCAGAGAGAAATAATTTAGTGCAGGACAAGATGATGTAGTTAGAATTTCGGCATTAAATTAAGGAAAAGAAACTGTAAACTGAATACCAGAACAACCACACAGAGTAGCTGTGTTGACTGTTTGATTGGATTGAATTACAATGCAATGGCAGTTGTTACACTACTAAGGTTGATCTTTAACCATTAATACTAAAAATATCGTAGAGATACATAATAACACTGAGTCAGAAATTAAGATTTTTGGTGATACTGTTTTATTTTATAAATCAAATAAATCATCCTGGACTGTGTTATTGGGACTGTTGACAGCAGGTTGAGGGAAGTGATGGTTTCCCTTTATGCTTTTCAATAAGTTAGTTCCTTTGAATATTATTTTAGTAAATTTCTGCCTTGAACCTATACAAGCAAAGGTGTCATGAGGAAGAATGAAGAAGAAAATAGTAAAGGGAAATAAAAGAGAGAGACTAGAAGCTGTGTGAATAGATCATGTGGATGTAAAAGTAGAGATTAATATTGTCAGGGCCCCAGTGACAATATCAGGCCTTGTTGTCCTTGCTGAGCCTCACCTGGGGCCTCTCTCTGCCCCTGTGTGGGGCTCTGGACCCCATTATAGCTTACTGGGGCCTTCATTCTCTGTCCCAGGGCTGGTGTCCAAGTCCACACAGCCCTGACCATCCCTGGACCAAGCCCACCTGCCAGTCCATGCCTGGGCCTGGAGTCAGTGCCTCCCCCTCCAGGAGCTCAGTGAGGCAACTGGGGCTTTCCCCAGTGACCCTACTCCCCTTCTGGCTTGGGCAGCGGGACAGGACTGTCTGCCCAACCGCAGAATTCCCCAGGGCTCCCACTTCCCACTAGGGGAACTACTAGCTCACACCTCTCTGTTAAGGAGTATACTCAAGAGAGTAACTCGTAAGTGGGTGAAAAAGGATTCTTCTAAATCATAAGTCATTTGTCTCAGGGGAGAGAAAACTACTCTCAGCTGTTATTTAGCTCAGCTTCACAGACAGCTCTCTCTTTTAGAGAGGTGACACGTTGCATGATATTTTTCTATGACAAGTTAAAGTTTTCTGTGATTTTTTCAGAGCAGAATTCTACTTTCTGCTAACATAGTTTCAGCAAATTTGTAAGGACTTCTTGGAACTGAATTGCTTAAAAATGTGGTGTTTTGATTCATATGCATAAAATATATGTACACTTTGATAAGATATATGTATTTGACAATAAGTTTACATTAGTATTGCATTTACATTTGCAATGCCATTGTGAAAAAGTTGCAAGATACAAGACCTTGAAAAGTTTCTACAGCATTGATAATTCAAATAAGTCTTGAAATTTGCAGTGGAATATACAGAAACCTGTCAGTGTTCTAATACTTGAATTTAAAATGGCCAAGTTTATTAAAAACAAGTAAATCGTGCTTTAACATTATATTAATATCACTTTTTACCAGCTCTCTGAGAACTCTTCAATTTATTGCATTGAATATGTGTCCTTTGTAAAAGACCTGATTATGTTGCCCTTGCCGTTCCAGAAGTCATATTTTAAAAAGGTCAAAATGTTTATCTTTATAACAGAAAAAGTCATAGCTACTTATTGGTCTTGAAGTTGTTTCCTCATCTGTTCCCCTGATGTTAATTTTAGTGCTTTAACTTTCTTATTCTCTTTTTCTTATAAGCCTGAGGTATATGCTTTTGATGTACATAATTCAAGACAAATAAAAATCAAACCAAATAGAAATGAGCTCTTTGATCGTCTAAATAAATTGCTGAATTAATCTCCTTTTCTTACCTATATTTTTTAAAAAGGAAAGTGGTGCTTTTGATGTACTGACAGAGCAAACTGCCCCTTAGTTACATACCTCACTGCTGTTCTAGAATTACTGTTTTCCTCTGTTTGTCACGAAAAAAAAGTTAAACCTTGGCCTTCTAAATGATGATCACCTTTCCAATGACCATAAAGGAATCACAGGTTTTCCTTTTATAATTGTTTAACCTCTTTGGTTTATTCTTGAACATTTCTGTTGATAGCTCAGGGATGAATTTTTTTTCCCTTTAGAGCATGGTCCCATCCACATCTGGTAAATGCTCCAGCCCTACTTGTACATGTATGGATGAAACATTACAGAAATACAATAGAGCCTTTTAAAGTGGTTTTGTGTCTAATGACATTGAAACCTACTATTTTAGTTAAAGATTTGCTATTGGAAATCCTTGATCTCCTTTCAGATGCTTGTTCTTCTCACTACTACCAAATGCTGAATTGATGGTTGGATGGTCTTACTCAAAATGTGAGATTTTTTTTTTGGAAGGTGAAGATGCAAAGATAATATTATATATATTTTTTAAATTCATTTCAGTTTCTGGTTTAGGAAGTATAGGGAAAAATTTCTGACCACCTTAAGTTTTTCGGAAATTTTTGTGATTAAAAAAATTAATGAGAAAGTTGTCTTGCTGAAAACTTTCTATATAGACATAATAGAAAAAAGTTACCTCTATAATGATGAAAGCACCAGTTTTACTGTTTGGATGAAATATAGAAATTTAATTTAAATGAATGAAACATAAACCACTAAAACTTGTAATATATTTGTTTTGGTAACTTTTTAGAAGATGTTTTTGATATTTGTCTATTTTTAAAAATTATTAATGAAGTTATTCTAATAGTAAAAGAATTTGATAAAATATTTATATGGTTCTTTTGTGTTATAGTCCTATAATTTTACATCTGGTGCAAAATGTAAATACATTTGACATATAGATAATATAACAGGACTTATGAATTCCATAGTGAAAATATGCTTAAGGTCATTAATTGAAGTTATAGTTGGACACAACTAACATTTTTTCATCTGGAAATCATTTTTTTCTGTCATGTCAGAAAGCTATATATTTTAGTGTAAAAGGAATAAAATCTTTATGGGAAAATGTTGCTTTCTATACATGTTTATTTCCATAATAAATGATGCTAACTATTTTTCTTAACTTCATTTTATGTAAACCTCTGTCTTTTAAAAAAATATTTTTTGTTCAGAAGGTAAAAAATAGAGTAGTCTGTTTTGGAAAAAGAAAGATGACACCACTCAATATTTTTTGTGTATGAAGCATCACTGTCTTAGGTATGAAGCTTTTGACATATTTCTTACACCAATATTTAGTCCAGTGTTCTAAATATTAATTGATAAAGGTGACAATGAGACTTGGAAGTATGTGATAGAGGAATGAACAGGCCCTGTGTTGTCAAATCAAGAGCAGATTTTTATTCTTTTTTCTCTGTATTGCCTTCAGCAAAGTATTTTCATGGCAACTTTATCTATCCCACGATGGCATAAAACAGCGGATAATTCATAAGGGAATTAACTCTCTGCTGTAAAAACCCTTTTCTTTGTATTAACAAAAATGTGTCAGTCAGGTGGGTGTGAGAAGGAGTCAACCTCTTTGTATGGCATTTCTAAGTAGCATTGCCTTTCATCCAGTACATTTTTCATGGGAGGAGAGTTCACATTACAGCCATCTAAAAATTTACTGTTCAAGCAAACACTGAAAATGATTTTGCTACTTTTTGCCTACTGTCCAAATAGATAGCTACAAAATTTTTTTTAAAAGCTCATAGATATTTGTGTTACTTATAATTCCTCTCCCTTTCATATGGGAAAGCTTTGAATTAAGGCTTATCGGTTAATTTTACCCATGAGAATTCCAGCAGAAGTGGGACATAATTTTATCTTGTGGACACCAACAAACTTTGGACCTTAGCTGAGTCTTTTGTTGTTCAACATTCCTTGGACTTGATGAGTTCTCAGTATTATCAAAACCAGAATTTGTGGAGTAAACAATACATTTGGAGTTTCACAGATGATCTAAAAAAAATCATGTTTGTATCTACACAGTATTATATTGATGCCTGAGACATGAAATCTGAGCCCGCTTAGGCTGATTTTTTTTCCTGAGTCAAGCTTGACTAGAAACTTTGGTTGTATTCCTAAGTTTTGGTATCATGAAGAAGCTGAAAGGCTGTGATTGTCAGGGCTCTTAATATGCTCATAGGTCTAAATGACCCTGACCAGCCTCACCTGGGGCTTCCAATCCCACCATCTGTGCTGGGTTTCAGATGCCTCATGTGAGCTGAGGCCTGATTATCCAGTGCGCTGTCCTGGGCTATGGCTGAAACATACCTGTCCTGTTTGTGTTGTGTGGATGGACCTTGGACCTACACTGAAAGTAACTTGTTTCCTGAAAAGACCTCTCATATGGCTTATCTTGCTTCCAGTCTTGTCTTTGGTCCTGTTTTCTGCTGCTCCTCACTGGAACCCTGAATAAACTCCATGCCTGGTTCATCTCCTTGCTTTGTCTGGGAGCGATGCTGGACTCTGTTATCAGCTCAATGACAGATCCACTTTGGTTGGCAAGGGCACTATCCTCTGAGTGCCCTGAACACTCTTGATTGCTCTTCCCTGAGGGGTGGCCCTGCTCTTTGTGCTTCCCTCTAGTGCTACAGTGTGGTGATTCTAAACAGCGAGGAAGGGGGATGGTAGTGGTAAAAAAACCTAACTAACCAAACCAAAACTTTGAAAAAACATTCAATGTTGGACAGGAGAATACAAAAATCTTGGTTTGTAAAAAACTGGTGAACCTCACCTTGCCTGAAAAAGTAAGAGTTTTTATCCCCCCCAGCTGAGGGCTAATCTATCTTTAGTAGTACTTCTTGCTTGTACCAGTGAGACTGTTCTGCTGTGTGAAAACCAAAATCAAGATCCACAGATCCACGCTAAGTATCTGGTACTTTTAAGGGAGGGGTTTTAAACCGGGGGCCTCCTGTTATTACTGTCCCTGTGGCTTGTCCAGCAACTACTGGTTGTTCTGTTTTCAATCTCGTTTTCCTAATGCAGATGCAATTTTATATGTGTAATTGAATGCTCTAGAGACTTTAGTCTTAAAAAAAAGAGTTCTTTGATGACTGTAATAGTATTTGTTTTTACAGATAGATAATATTTTCTCTAAAAGAGACCTTGAGAGACACATTTTATGAAACACTTTGTGAGCCTGTTGATTAAAGTATTCATGAGTTCCAAAGACCATTTAACCCTCAGCTTCTTAAATAAGGAGATCTAATCTTGGGCTTCTTACCTGCTTGTGTACATTTTGAATCTGACTGTTGTTCTGTATAGAAATCTTACTCTGATTTTAATTGAAACTGAATCCTACAGCAGCATAGAACAATTTACATTAAAAAGTAGCAATATCTAAAATGCTTTCTGTCCCCAACTTTTTTTTTTTTTTTTAAAGCAAATGAACATTTTTCTAATTGAGAAGCTGTTGGCACGAAATGTTTGACTGGTCCCAATCACTTAAACTGCATATTTGAAGAGGGAGATCAGTAAAGAGTGTTACAGACTTGGAACACTTACACATTTAGCAAAAGTAGAAAAGTAAACAAGCATTGCTCTCTATTTCAACAAATGTTGGCAAGATCTTAGGTATATTTAGATGTCTTCAATAACTTAAAATATTCAGATTTTGCCAAGATTTCTCAATATCAGTTGCTTTACTCTGATGGAATCTAGGAAGAACTCCTCATACCCACACAGCTTCTGAACCCTAGGTCTGTTAAGATCCTAAAATTAATGTCTACTACATATTTCTGCAACAATTAGATATTGTTTTCAGTGTATTTTTATAGTTTTCCTATACATGGTTGGTGTTCATAAAACACTGATAGATATTCTATCAATTTAATAATATTCTCTCAACCTTCTGATGTTGTTAAAAAAAAAGAACAGCATATTTTTGGAATTTGTTATATATGTGTTCATGTCAATATATTTGTTCAGTCCTGACACACATTATTGACTTTAGCACTGACTTAAATCACAGCTTCATCTGAATGGACATGGTGCTCTGAAACATCCTTTGCTCCCATTTGATTTTTATATTATGATATTGTATTACATTAGAAGCTGATTTTTTTCGCTTGAAGGATATACATCATTTTCTGTCACATACAAGAAACTTTACACAAACCATGATTATTGTATGAAAGTATTTTTAAGTGTATTTCATAGTTTTTAGAATTACATATCACGGCACATTTATAAATACCATTGTTAGCCACAAAATTCTGGGGCCACCATGACATAATAGCCACATTTTTATTAGCTCTTAAGTTACTGCGTAATTTGGGAGAAAAAATAACTACAGGAATAACCAATCACTTGGGGAGTGTCATGATATTAAAGATACTGCTGATTTTGAGTCTATCAAAGCAATACTGTTCAGAATGATAACTAGGTATCTTCACTCAGTATGTGAAAAGGGCAGGCCTAATACCTGTGCAGCCTTAATTTGATCCTCCTGTATGTATGAATTGGGATAGTAATTTTAGTTATGTAATTGCATGCAAATTAAAGGATCATTTCCTTATTTGTTTTCTTCTCTTTATGAGAAGACTGTAACTTACTTCATGTGTAGTATTTTAAATTCTTGTCTAATAACTGAAAAACTGTAGTGTTTGGGTTCCTTTTTCCTTTATGGAAGCCATATAATTATGATTCTTTTGTTAGATGACTCAGCTGTTTCTCAGTACTATCAGTTTTTACAAAGCAAAATCACCTCTAGAGTAATATTTCAGATTTATTTAAAAAATTTGTTGATGTCTCTCTAATCTCTAATTGCTTCTACAGAATTTGGTAGGACTGAATTTAAACTTGAATGTATTATACTCAAATACTTCCTATTCAGAAAGTTGTAAAAAAAGAAATAAAAGGATATTGTACGAAAACCCTTTTTCAAGTATATTCTGTTTTGCTTATACAAAAGTTTTAGTTATTTATACCTGGCTTTATACCAGTAGTGGTTGTCCTCTAGCAATGTTATCAAGCTTGTGAAAGTATCTGAACTCAGAAAATTCTAATGAGTACAAAATAGAGTTCATATTAGGGAAAAATGTAAGTGTGAGAACATATAAATTAATAACTAAGGAGATTAAAGTAAATTTAGTAAATCATCATTTCAGTCCTTGTATAGATAGCATGGGTGGTACAGAGACTCTTAAGAAGTACATTATCATTAAGAGCTATTGAATTTAAGCTTACTTACCTTAAATCAATCTTCCTGTGATTATAGTACAGTTATGCAGCTAAACAACATTGAAAAATTCCTAAGAATTTCCAATCAGGTCACTTTAATAATGATAGTAATAGGCTGTGCAAGGGCAGGTGTTTTGTCTTCTGTTTTTTAGTGGATGTGATCCAGGTAAATGCTTCAGTTTCTATTGGTATCTCATAAATAATAATTTATGCAGTTTAAAGGTAGTATTCTTTGTTTTGTCCAACATCTTCAGGGACAATTTCTTTAGATTTTTTGAGTGAAAAGCACTATTCTTTGTAATGCCTTCTGTAAATGCAATCCTTCTGTGTCAATCTGCATTAGAATTTTTTGGAATCTAGTCACATTCCCCACAAGGCCATCCAGATTAACTCAGGAAATGTCCTCTGTAGATACGAGACTTCTCTAATGTTTTGATGATGGAACTTTTTGGTTGCCCTAATGTGTAGCAAGTCCCACAGTAGAACACTGTAAAATTACTGTCTGAGAAAGTGGTTTCTTTCTACTTTTGTGTTCCTTTCTCGTACTTTACTCTGTAGCACTTAAAAGAACTCCACTGAGGTGTCCTTTTAAAGTAATTTGTATAACTGGAGTGTATCAAGAAGTCATCCAATTATGTTATTCCTTGACTACTTTTGCAAATCTATATCCTCCTTTGACTCATGTAATCACAGAGAATTCTGAAAGCATCCAAAAAAATCTCCAGATGTTCCATATCAGTCAGCATGAGTAGCAATATAACTATTTGTAATCTTAAGGATGTCATCTTAATTAATGTACTTGACACAAGTATAGTTTAATTGAGCTCTCTCAATTAAACTGAGTATTTAGGTGAAACCAAAAGCTTAATTTAGCTTTTTCCTGAGTAATAGATATTGAAAATGGCTGTTAATGGGAGACCACAGAGACCACAGTTAACATCATACACCGTACATACCTCTGCTAAATATAAATTTTGGCAATGGTAAATATAACATTTGTTTTGTGGTTTACAATCTAGAATAAAATCAGATGTGATGAAAGGTACAAATTTAAAATGTGTGATAGATTGCAACAATGAGAGTGTTAATAGAATAATGAAAAATATGACATACTTTTTTTTTAACCTAACAAAATAAAAAGTCTCATGACAATTCTACAAACTCTCTGCTGTAAGACAAATTCTGGAGGCTCATTTGATGGACGTTCACTCATAAAAAACCTGAATTCTTTCACAGCAAATTGTGGGAGAATATCACTGACTATCAGGGGACTGATAGTTCCAGTATTTGACCAACACAACCTGTATCTTCATTGCAAAGGGCTTTTCCCAACAGGAAAGCTACATACAAACCTGAACTTACATCATCTGAATGAGAAACTTCATTCTGAAAGCACCACTCAACTTCTTCTATCACCTTTCAGAGTAATCATCTTTGCAAAAACATAAATTGGTTTTCTCAGCATCTTTGGATACAGCCTATTTGGTTGGAAAAGAGATTTATAACCTATGTATTTGTCATATTTACTATGACAATATGATGCTCTTCAATGTGCAACTGAACTTACAGACTATTCTGCCTGAGGTGATTCTTGGGTGTGTCTGATCAAGCCATACCAAGCATGAGGTCTAAGAAGCTAAGCTGAAATTTTATCTTAGTCAAAATTTGTGTCTTTTCAAACTTTCACAATTATATCTAATATTTTCTTCTGCCGATTTGAATCATATTGTAAATTTTGAGAAAAATCAAGTAATGTGACATAATTTTTTCTCCTTCAGACAGAAAGCAATTCATGGCCTCTTTTCAGGAGAAAATTGAATTTTATTGATGCTGAAAAGGACTGGCTTTCTTCATACTGATGTGAAAGTCTTGTGACTGAGAGCTGGTAATTTTTTTTTTTAATCTGGTTAATAATACATATCTGAAAGAGACTATACACTAGGAAGTGAAAGGCTGCCTATGTCATATAGTATAAAAGTATTAGCTCATTTGAAAACAAATTAAATTGAGGGCCCTTGCACCAAGGCATATGTCTGTTCAGCTTATAGTACAATAAAGAGTGCAGGTCTGAAAATGAATATCCAGCAAAGCCTACTGTTGATTTGTTGACACTATCCTATGCAATTCAAAGACCAAATCAATGTCATTTGATACAAAACAATCACTGATTATTACTATTTTTATTCATTATTTTTGCCTGAAACCTTTTGTGTTCCTGTAGAGTTTCCTGTGGATATACTTACTGAAACTTGATTCCAGGACTTCTGATATAACGAAATCTTACACCTCCTTCTGATCAATTTTTGCACCTATTGTGGGGGCCCAGAATGCACTGGCAGGATCTGCAGAGTGCTGCAGAGAGCAGCCCTTCAGAAAGGTCTCAGCAGGAGAGATGCTCAGAGCAGAACCATCTGAAATTCAGCAAGGCATGTACAGGGTCCTGCACCTGGGGAAGAGTAACCCCAGGCACCAGCACAGGCTGGGGGCTGACCTGCTGGGGAGCAGCTCTGTAGGAAGGACTGCAGGGGCTCCTGGTGGACACCAAGTGTCCTTGAGCCAGCAGTGCCCTTGTGGCCAGGAGGGCCAGTGGTGCCCTGGGGTGCATTAGGGAGAGCATTGCCAACAGGCTGAGGGAGGTGATCCTGCCCCTCTACTCAGCCCTGGTGAAGCTCATCTGGAGTTCTGTGTCCAGTTCTGGGCTCCTCAGTACAAGAGAGACATGGAGCTCCTGGAACAGGCCCAGAGGAGGGTGACAAAGATGATTAAGGGAAAGGAGCATGACTCTTTTGGGGATAGACTGAGAGCTGGACCTGTTTGACCTCAAGAAGAGGCTACCAAGAAGAGACCTCATCAATTTCTATCAGTAGCTGAAGGGACAGTGGAGCAGGAGGATGGACCCAGTAGTGCCAAGCAATAGGACAAGAGACAATGGGCAGAAACTGATGCCCAGGAAGTTGCAGCTGGATATGAGGAAGAAATTCTTTACTGTGCAGGTGACTGCACTCTGGAACAAGTTGCCCAGAGAGATGGAGTGTCCCTCATCGGAGGTTTTCAAGAACCATCGAGATGCAATCCTGTACAATTATTTCTGAAAGTGAATAGTTTAACAGTTACACTGTGTTCTTCCTCTATCAGGATTTGTGCTCTTCAGCAGGCAGAGGTGGAATGTTTGGATTGATCCGAATTACAGTTTCTGGTTCTGATTTATATTTTAAAAGATTTTTTTTTCCTCAGATGGAGCTCCACTTTTTAATTTAGATATTGGTTGCTGAATCTTCCTTCAATAAATTAATATGTGTTAAGCTGTTCAGAAGTGGGATATTCATTCACAAGAAGCCTCTTTTATGGTCTCCTGAAGATAGTGAGAAACCTGAGACTGCTTTAAAAAGCAGACAAAAAGGTAGTCTTCAGATCCTTCAATGAGATTTTGAAAGAGAGTTTCTGTGACCTTTTGTCTTTGTTTTTGCAGTCAAAATTATGGTTCTAAACTACTTAAAGAGATGAAACTCTTGCTGATGCTAAATCACTGTATGACCCATATTAATATAGTCAACCAATGAAATCTGAGTGATCTGCCCTGCAGATCTCTGTTGATGTGCAAAACTAACTTCTTTATTATAATGATTTAAGATTCACTATTCCCAAATCTAGTGTGATAATCTTTAGAAATTTTAATATTATGTGAATATTTCTATAAACTGCAGAGATTTTCCATTCATATCTTATTTTTAAAGCAGGCGGATTTCTGTCAAGCACAAAGGTGTAGTGGAAGCAAAACCACATAAATGTCCAGGCTTGAAGAAATTGTTAAAAACTCTTCCTGGGACACTCCCAACCCTACGGTGTGAACAAATCTGCCAGCAACAGGTACAGTGCTGCTCTTCTAGAGGCTTCTGTCTGGCAGATCAGGTTGCCAGCTGGAAAGATATTGTGGGAAACCCCTGGTGAGCAAGTGCAGTATTTTATAATTTCCTTCCAGCTGGCAGACTGCCTAGGATGGTATTTCTGTGCACTCTTCAAAACACTTTAGGAAGTTTATTAAGATTGCAGGCAGCAACCATGACAACTGGTAGGAACTACGTTTCTCAAGTGCACTAGAAAAGCATATATACAAATAAATGCATATTGTGGGAATATCCAGGTCAGTACAATTCTCAGTTGTAATTTCAATATGCATTGAATAAAGTGGTAGCTGGCATCTGAGCATTACAGCTTAATCCAGGTGAGAGGGCTAATGGAGCAAAGCTTTACAGTAACATTTTTGTACCTGTTTGTTGTGTATCAGGTGATATGTTTTGTGGTGCTGGGTCATCTTGTCATGTTCCTAGTTGCACCTGTGAACCTGCACGAGGGTCAGTTCACACTTAACAGTTACAAATGTTAACAATGAGCTGCTTTAGCATATGATTAATTCTCTATTTACTAAAGACTAAAAGCTCAGAGAAACCAGGTCTCTTGATGGATCTTGTGATCAGCAGCCTGCCCTGCGTGCTGCAGTCAGATCCTGTAGAGCTCTGCCCTCCTTGGGAGAGCAGTGCCTGTGCTGTGGCCACCTTTTGTTCATGGCTCATACTCTGTGGAGCAGCACTACTCTTTCTGCTCTCTAACACACAGATAAAAATCATCCTAACACGTAATGTGAGGAAAAACTAAGTAGACCACAAAAGCAAACTCAAATAATGACTGAAATAAATTAGTTGAAAATGAAAGTATGGTGAAGCCAAAGCAAAATTAAAAAACAAAACAAAAAAAGAACAAAAGCAAAAGTGGGAATATAGAGTAATATTTACATTAAAAAGTCTAAAGCAAAAAACAAATGAAACAAAAATCAACCAAATGCAGGCAAGGGAAATTGAAATGAAAAGGTCTAACTTAAGCACGTAAAAACAGAAAAAATAATGTTTTCACATAAATCAAAACTTTCAAGTTAATAGTTGATATAATTTTTCTTCCAGTGATTTTAACACTGGATTTTATCACAATTTTAAAATCTAGTCTATTGAAAAAATTCTGGTTTGAGTAGACAGAAGCCTGGACAATGCTGGTTACATACAAAAAATATTGATTAATTTGAGGTAATGTGATTTTGATCCCATTATTAAGAAGATGACCAACTTATTATAGAATTGAGTTTTCACTTTTATATTTTTGTATAATAGTTGTAGCACACTGTAGTACACTAGTAAATAACTAATCCTTATACAAGGAGTGAAGAATTTGTTCCAAGGTATTACCTCACTACATTATAAAAAAACCAAAAAAAACCCTATCATTTGGTTTACTGATGATATAAAGAAGAGGGGAGAACAGAAAGTGGGATTTTAGCTGTAGTCAGATATAACTAGACTGACAAATTCTTGGACTACTGATATTCTACTTTAGACTCAGATTAAGTACAAAACAACATCAGCACTTTCTCAGATTCATTCACTGCCTTATATATCCTTGGAAACAAGGGTACATTTCTCTGCCATAGTCACACTCTGATTGTTAGCACAAGACCAAATGCAAATATTTTATCTTGTTTGGAAAGTTAAGGCTGAATACTTACCTTTTCTTCTCAAAAAGCCATTTCTGCCTGTATAGATTTCTTCTGGACTCCTTAGAATCTGTCACCTCTTAGAGCAGGGAAAAGGGTCTCTGTGTAAGGATACTTAAGCTTCAAGAATTTCATAGTAGAAACACCAAATCATTCAAATCTATTTTAAAGATATTTCTTCAAAGAAAACAAGTGTTCCATTTTCCCCTTTAGTCTTATTGCAGGAAAAACTATTACAGAATACTATGAAAGTGAATTTCTGCCCCATGAGAGATGGCTGAGAATTGAAAATGGAATTGTTTTTAAGACTTATTAAGAACACAGTTTGATACCTGTTTCCTGCAAATAATTTTTTAAAAAAAGGAAAACCCAAAATGTTTTGATAACACCAAAACTGTTGGAGTCTGGCTTAGAATATGGTTGTG
This sequence comes from Agelaius phoeniceus, assembly GCF_051311805.1. Classification (NCBI taxonomy): domain Eukaryota; kingdom Metazoa; phylum Chordata; class Aves; order Passeriformes; family Icteridae; genus Agelaius; species Agelaius phoeniceus. Next base: position 54,519,504 of record NC_135268.1, read on the forward strand.
TTCCAATTAATGACAATTGTTAACACCATAGAGTAAGCAGTGATAAAAGCAAGTGAACTAAAACACAGAGGAAATTACTTCTGTTTAAAAAATCCACAGAAATCAGTAAAGCGATAAAAGAGCAATGAAGTCTAACAAGTAAAATGTTAACAGTAGCCAGCAGATTGCACAGGGCAATAGTTTCTAACCTTTTCCTGGGTTGTTGGCTAAAGCCTACAGAAAACATTTTGTTCTTAGGTATGTCTCTGTAACTCATTGGCTTCTGTCTCTGAGTGTTTTAGTTGCATCAGCAAGTCTTATAATGATCTTGCAGTCTTGTTGCAACTGAAGCAAATATCACTTGGGCCGAGGTTAAAAATTTATTTTTCTTGTGTACTCATTTAAAACATTGTAAAATGGGTTAAAAATATTTACTCTGACATGTTGGACAATGATGAGGTAGGTCTCTTGCATTTGCTAGAATCAGGGAAGAGGAGGGAAAGGGAAAAATTATATAAACTATTGTATAAACAAGCATTTCAGAATGGTTTTTTATTTTTTTAGTAGATTTTTAAAAGCCATGAAAAGAATAATTTTTCCTCTACTTATTTATGAACAGTAATCAAGTTTTATGGAAGTTTTTCTAGCCTTAGTATACTAATACTGAACTTCTGCTTATAGCTATCTGATAAAACCACTTGTGGTTCTAAATTAAAATAAGAACATCCCTCCAGGCAGTAAGAACATGTGTAGGGAGAACCACTTATTGAAAAACATTTCCTTTGTAGTCTTGCATAAAAGTTTTATTTTATATCAGGATTTCTACAATAAAGTTATGCTTTGTTATGAAGAAAAGAAACAGATGATGACTAACTTAAAGTGAAAAAAAAGAATTGAAATTACCAACGCAGAGTTTTAAGTAACCCATTAAAAATGGTATAAAAGGATTTTTAGAATTCTGAAAAATGTGGGGAGGATTTTAACATTTCTATATTCCTTATTTGTGGGTAAATATTCTGTATCTTGAACAGATGGAGGAGTCATGCAGTAGCTGAATTACTCATGCAAGGCCATGTAAGGAAACTATGATTAAGCAAGGAAAGGATACAGATATTTTGTATTCTAGGCAATAAACAACCTTCCTGCTTGCTGAAAATGAAGTGAGCTCTATCCAGCTTTTTGTTGTTTCTTTAGACTTTTCCTTTCCTCAAGTTTCTCCTACATATCTGATTGGGACCTCAATAAAAGTAATTCTGTGAATGCAAGAAAAATTCCAGAAGGGAATTATATGGAATATATTCCTCTTAGCAAATTTTGAAATTAATACCATGCCCCTTATGTGAGTCAGGACCCTTCTCAGTGCTGGCAGAACTCTGTTTTTGCATGCTGCAGTGCCATTGAAGCAATTGAGAGTTAGCATTTTAAATTTCATCTCAGGAACTCACACTCTGGGACTCTGGGACCCAAATAAACACTTAGGCAACATTTGATGACAGTTTCCAGTCTTTCTTGATATGTTTGCAATTATAGTCAAGCCAATATTCAATATTAGGTGCTGGAATATGCCACAATAATATCTTCATTGTGCTCCAAAATGTCATAGTGAGTAAAGTCTTTTGCAATTGAGAATGATTCTGTCATGATTTTCCCCTATTTTTATATTCTATGTAATAAATTACAACAGTACCAGATTATCTGCTCAGCAAAAAATTGCATATGGTTTGTAGTAGAATATCAGATCACTATATATGTCTGGAGAAGATGCCTTAAAGTTTGGTAAGTATCATTACAGCAGCTTGAAGATTGTCATAATTGACAACATATTTCACACTCTTTATGGTAATATTTTAGAGAATTTAATATATTAAGGGTCAGATATCATCACTGATTCAAAGAAAAAAGATACCTACAGGTAGTTCTTCAGTACAAGAAATATTTCTGTCTCTTGGCAGGATTTTATGCAGTAAGCTACTGCAACAGCAGGGTTCCCTTTGCAGCTCCTGTGATCGTGTTTACTTGTTATCAGGTAGCAATTGCTGATAATGGACTCCTACATAGGCTCTGGGGTGAGATACAGTCCTCTTTAACTAACCCCATGCCTGAAGAAACCAGTAATTGCTGAGGCACATCACCCATGTACCTCTCTGATCATATGCTTATTAATCACCTAGCTAGTTTTCTGTCCAGTCAGGTACACGGCAAGATCCTACATTTCTCCCATTTTTGCTGCTCTTTACAGAACAATTAACCTAAATTGTTAAAATCTACATGGGAAACAATTATTATATCAACAGAGGAGATAATTAACAAGCTTAGCTGAAGCAAAGGCTCTGTGTACTGAAGGAAAAGGCTTTGTGTAAAGGTATGTAGGGTTAAAAACCTGCAGTTAAAACAGACTTAAGTGATATGATTAATTTAGAGAAAATTTACAAGTCTCAATAATAAGGAAATGTAACTGTAAAAGCAAATCCTTTTTTCTCTGCAGTCTGTGAAACAGCAAGCTGGCAAAATTCAGTGAAACATTTAAAGCAATGTTAGCAAAAATGTCATTAAAAAAAAAGTTGTAAGAAACATGTCTAGCTGCCTACAAGACAAGAAAAACTGAAAAAAAATAGATTGATGTGTGTACTGGCACAGAGACTAGGCAGCATGACAGACTCCATACATAGTTAATACACCTACACGAAGAACAGATGTTCTGTCAGTAGAGTGCACAGCAGGCCGTGAGCAAAGGGTAAACCAAAAGTTTGTTCTCACCAATCCATAGCCTTGGGACCATTCCAGCAATCTGAATTCCCCTGTGAGAATTCCTAATCAGAGGTTCCTGAGACATAATGGTAAAACTGGAGCTCATTTCCAGAGAATCACTTCTACCTTCTCCCAAACTGCTTATATACACAGATCAAAACCCTCAACAATCAAAGGGTCATAGAAGGGTTTGGGCTTCAAGGGACCCTAAACATTTTATTTCTCCACCCCCCCTGCCATGAGCAGGGAACTTTTCACTAGAGTAGGATGTTCAAAGCTCCATCCATCCTGGTCTTAAACACTTGCAGGGATGGGAAGGCCACAGCCTCTCTGAGCAACCTGTGCCTTGCCACCCTCACAGCAAAGAACGTCTTCCTAATATCTAATCTAATCCTGCCACCTTTCAGTTTAAGGCCATTCTTTCTTGTCCTATCTCTACATGCCCTTGACAAAAGCCCCTCTCCAGACTTCTCGTGGGTCCCCTTTAGGTACTATAGGCTGCTGTAATATTTCCCTGGAGCCTCCTCTCCAGGCTGAACCCCAATTCTCTCAGCTGGTCTGCATAGGAGAGGTGCTCCAGCCTTCTGACCAACTTGGTGTCTCTCTTCTGGACTTGTTTCAACAAATACAGCTTTTTTCTTGTGCTGCAGGCCCCTGACTTGGATGCAGTACCCCAGCTGGGAAGTCATACCATGCCTATTAATCAGTTAAATCCAACTTTCTGCATTGAGGAATAATGCAATGTATTTTTGGAAAAAAGACATACCCAGCCTTCTGATACTTAAAATTATCAAGAAAAGGACTAACATTTCACATTAAAAAACTTTAAAACTTTTTAAATGCCATAAACGTATATTAAGCATATTTATATACGTAGTAGTCATGGCATATGGAGTAGTGTAAGTAGTGAAGCATTTTAATGATTCTGTATGACACTCTAAAAATATTTCTTCTAGATTGTGACATGAAGTTGCATCGACAGGAGTTTGGTGAGACTTACTACAGGAGATAATGAATGGTGTGCTTAAGAGTAAATAAATGGTAGCTTTTTCAAAAGGATTTTCATACACGCAGATTTATGTTCTTGAGAACATATAATGTCTGTCTATGCCCAATTACATAAATAATTCCATCTTTTAAGTCTTGTAACAGATGGCTTCTGTTCTAAATCTGCAAAATGTACATGTCAGCCTGAAACTTGGGTTGATCCCACTCCTCGTCCCTAGGTTTACAATCTCTTTTCACCTGTGTAATTGTTAGAGAAAAAAAAATTGTTGCAAGGAATATTTTTCCTAAGGAAAATGACAATACCACAAGCTTCAAACTCTCCTCATCTTCATGACTGTTAAACATTTAAACATATTTTCCTAATCTTTTTTGTACTGTGATCTGTGTTGAGGATAGAACTTGAACAATATTCTGGAAATAATACAATTCAATGTATTCTAACTAACTGCAGTTACATTTATGTTGCTCTAGCAAAACTTCACATGAAGGGTTTTTTTTGTTGTTTGCTGTTTTTTTTTCATTAGATGAGTGATCAAATGATAATTTTATTCTTTTTACAACTATGACTGGGCTGTAGAAATGTTGGCATTTGAAGACTATTAAGGACTTTTTGAGCCTAGATTTTATTTTTAAAGTACACCAAAGGTAATTACCAGCGCTGAGTGTTTCAATCTTAACCTCATAAAGACCTTTCTTCACATTTACGTGTAGAAATAAATTTAATTTAGTCTTATAAATAGGAAAAGATTTTTGGAAAGGCAGGGGAATTTTTAGAAGTTTTATGTTAGTTAGATTCAACTACTCATGCAAAGCATGTACTGAAGCACTTTGAAAGTTATTCCTAGTAATAGGGACATTCTGCTATTATCTTATTAATGTCTCTGTGCTTTTTGAATTCTGTATTTAGGCCCGAACTTTCCTCTTTCCTTTTCATTCCTGCTTTGTACCTTTTTTTAATGGAATAAGATTTATGAGAGATGAGAAATTAAACAGTCTGTAACATTAGTATAATCATAAGCAAGAAAGATTATAGTTTACTAGAATCTGAACTACTAAATGAAATGAATAGACAAATATGTTTAGGCTAATCTTTAAAATCATACTTGACCAATTTCACATATATGATTCTGTATTCAATTTCTTAAGTATAATTTTAAAGTAACTATCTACACTGATTCTGAATGGCTGAACATATCAGAATTTGGTATCTGAATTTGATTATTACCATCATTAATGACTAAAGGAAGGAAGTTGAAACAGTCTGTAACTTGCTTTACTGGTTCAGACCTCCTTTGTGTTTCTTTGTTCTTGGAGGTATTTTTGTACATATTTACAACTAATTGTTCAGTATCTCATGTACTAGATAAACATTTCTATAAAAAGAAACACAGAACAAACACCTGATTAGTAGTTAGGCCACAACTAAGCTAGATGGTAAAGTCACCTAAGTTATACTGTATATTTTTCTGAGCATCAAGTAAAAATAGCTTATATTTTTTTAGATACATTATACTGAATGTTTAAAATGGATTTTTTAAAATTACAATTCATTATTCTGGGTACTTATCAGCAATAGCGCTTCACCAGCTAATACCTTAAGGTACTTAATTGTAGTCTGGATAAAACCATCAATGCCTACACTGACTTTTATGTAATAAAACTGTTTTCCATGAGCTTTACATTGTGCACTTGTGTCTATTAAAGCATGAGGTGTTCTGATGCATTTAACACATTAAAGCTTGACATACTTCAGAATTATTTAGAGATCATGCATATTTGTTCTTTCAAAAATTTACCAGGCAAAAATAACAATTACAAAAGGAATTGAAATGTGAAGAATACTTCTATTATATTTTTTAGCTAAAATTTAAAAAATACACTAAAATATTTAAAATCAAGGGGGATTTTATAATTTTACATTAAAATTTCAGTATTTTATTTATTGATTCTTGAAAATATAGCACTCTTTCAATAACAATTTGAAATTGAGTCAACTCCTTTGATAGTGGTGCACACAAAAATTTTTATTTCAACTTTGTTAACTTTTTAACTTATTGTTCAGTCTATAAATAGAACTCTTTAAAATCAGCTTCTCTCTCCCTTTGAGAAGATCTTTATAAGTGAAAGCAATTTGCCTACTTTGCTTTTTTACCATAAAACCACCAAATGATAATGGAGATAGACACCTGCCACCAGAAATAAAATTAAAAAAAAAAAAACAGAAAAAAGGGCATTCAACTCCCAAAATTACTTTTTTTAATGTAACCAAAAGCTTTCTTGGACATGTTTTGAACAAAAGCAAACTTCTGTAATATATGTTGTAAAATGACTGTATTTATTGATATGGTAGATATCTAATAGATCTAAGGTTAAAATGAGTAAATGCTTACCACTAAACTGTTTTCATTAATTCTTTTTAGACTTTGTTTATGACTCCATTATGCACTTTATTTGTATTGCAAGAGCACTGTGATAATGCAGCTGTTATCCAGTTACATATCCTTTTCTTTTTGGACAATGTATCCTTTACTGTCACAATGACCTGGTATCTGGGTAGAATAAGAAGGTGTCTCAAATGAAGTAAAAGCCAAATGTGAGGAAAGAAAGATAAAAAGAGGATTCATTTTCAGAAATTGGTCAATACCACTTCACTATTGATCTAGGACATCTAATCACAGATCATTAAGCCAGTGAAGCACCTCATGGTCACTCTTGTCTATTTCCTTATTCACCTGCAATTCTCTTTTGTATTAAGGAATTTAAAAGGGAAATATGAAAAGGTAATAGTGCAAGACAACAGATAATGGGCTTAATCAGAGCAGAAACTGAATGTCTGAGAAGCTGAGGAGCTTTTTAGTTATGAGGTACCAGAAGGTGACTGACAGCAAGCCAGGACTTGTCCCTATAAATTTGGAGATTCATACAGAAGCACAATGCTTAGACTTTGCCTTTTCCAGATGTGTTTGCTAGTTTGGGTGGAGTTGATGTTGGGTGTGAATTGTATAGTTTTTTAACAAATATGAGAGGGTTTATTTGACTATCATATTTAGTGAAGCAGCAGTTAAATTGGACAACAGGAGAAATGTGCTGATTTTCCAAAGATTGTAGACACAATCCTCTCTTCTTTGAGTCTTTTCAGCTTCCCAGAAAAATGCTGTGACACAGAAATTCTATTGCAGCTAGGAAGTGGGCTTTCTCTAATTTTGTATACAGATGGTACTAACACAAGCTCTCCAGCATGTTATTAAATGGTCTTTAAGATGATCTGTGTTCTCTGAGAAAATAAGGATTTCACCCAATCTTACTATAATATAATGAGATAAATCCAATATCCCAGTAAAAAAGTGATAATCACTTGATTAATTTTACCAAGCTTTACACTTGCACCCAAAGTCTAATTTGCAAAGATGTTCTGTGCTCTCCTTTTTGTCAAAGACATTCCATTAATATCAATGTTCCAAATTCCATATTAATTGTCTAAGATCCTAACTGTTGACATTTTCTATTTTCTGGAGTTTTTGGGTCTTCTGCTCTAAGAATTTACTGAACCAGTGCCATTCCTCCTGAAACAGCGAGGCAGGGAAGGAGAAAAATAAATAGATGGCAATACTAATAAAATTATCATCTGTTTCAACTTTCACTTGAGTTAGCATCAAGTATAATGCATAAGGCAAAATTTAAATAGAAATCATAGTCAAAGTATAAGCAGAAGGTTTTACCAGAAAGAAACAGCATTTAGTAAGACAATTTCAAAGTACTAGGAGACTATGTTAAACTAACAAGACCAGGGTATGTTCAGTGCATTAAAAACTTATACAAACATGGAAGTAGTTGTATTGAACAGGATATAATGTCTGGATTGCTGTAGGCTGGGCCTAGAAATTATGTCATTTGAGCCTTTAATAAATATATGAAATCTCTGAATCTTATTTGGTAGGATGTGGTAAGATTCCATTATTTGACAGGATGATCAAGTCATTAAGTTTCATCATCAGGCACAAGGATTAGAAGAGGATACTGGTGTAGGACTCCACAATCTGATGTAGTATTGGAGAAAGAAGCAAAGGTATGTTAGGAATAAAAAGAGGAGTTTAAAAAGAAACTTAAGTGGTAAGTCAACTTAGGAAATTTCTTCTTTTAGTGCTATATCAATGAGTGGTGATGTGCAAAAAATTATGTTATTAGTAGGATAGTAAAGTCATAATTAAACAAGAGATTCCTTTTTTATTTTGTTATCTGAAATTAGTTCTTGTAGACCTCCACTAAAAAAGTATGAACAATTCATTTTTCCAAAGTTTTTGCTAGTCTAGCTTTGAATTATTGCTATGTGACTGACTATATTTACTACATTTAAAGCTATCTAAAGTTCCCAAAGTATTTTACTACATTTGTTTCCTTTAGTATTACATATGTAGTAATCTTTTACTGGTCTTGCAGTATGGCTTGGCTTGTGAATTAGCATTCATAAAATATGAGACTGTTTGTCTAATCCTTTTATTTTAAAAAAATAATCTCATTGGTGGTTGAGGCAAATTGTGGGCATGGTATGCTGTCTGATAGCTCATTTTCAGGTAATACGGTAGCCGATGGATTTATGGGATTCCAACATATTTAAGAGAACTGTTATGACCCCTGAAGGCAAGGGCAACTCAGGTTCTTTTTAATAGAGCCCTTGGGGCAGATTAGAGTGAAATGACAGTGAATCACTGGCGTTTGTAACTAAACATATAAATGCAGGATTTATTTTAGAACAATTTATTTGCAATGGAAAAGAGCTAAGTAGCTGTTTTGGGTATTATCTCTAGTATTATGACAAAATAAAAGCTTAAAAATAACACTTAAGAAAATGTATTAGGAAGAGAAATAAAAACAAGCTATAAAAGTAGATTGTGGAAAGATGTCACCACCTGTGGATTCAGTGACAAGACTTGATTGTTGCTATTTCGATGTCTGTTGGTCAAAGTGACGGTCACAGTCTTGATCTGCTGGGGTGAGGGAGGCCCCTGAGACATAAAATTCAAAGGCTTAATATACATTTAGTTTGGGTGGAATACCCTTGTACTTCCTCTTGAGGAGGGGAAGCTTTACACTGACTGTTGCTACACTGGAGATCATACAGAGTCTTCAGGTGGAAGGCCCCAGAAATTAGTCAGGGGGCACTCTGGGGGTCTTTGATGGTGTGTGACACCTAAGACATGACAGCTGCCTCTCAAGTCAGCATGGTGGAGCCAGTTATACCCCATCAGAAGGAACAAATATCTTCTTCATGGGAATGTCCTGTGTGAATATGAACACCCCGATAACTTCCCTGGGGGAAAGTGTTACAACTGAGCCACTTGTGTAAGGGAGGACATTGGCATAATAAAAAGAACTTTTGCTCCTCTGCAGGATCTGCTTCTTATAGCCTTCTCTTCCATCTGGGTCAAGACCCAGCTGGTATTTTCCAGGGGTGGGGATGCACCCTCTCTGCCTTATGTAGATAGAGGTTTTGCCACCAGACAAAAACTCTCTTTGCAAAAGACTCCCCTTTGGTTGGGGGTGTCTGTGCAAACCTGGCCTCAGTGAAATATTTGCTGCTTTTGCAAATGACCAATTGTGTGAGTCATTAATCTTCAACATTTCAGTCTCTCACACACACCTTTTCTGGCAAAGTCTTTTGAATTATGTATTTTTAATTCATGGAATCAGGGAATGGTTTGGATTGGAAGGGACCATAAAGATCATCTAGATCCAAGCCCCCTGCCACAAGCAGAGACACTTTCCAGTAGACCAGGCTGCTCATACCCTCATCCAACCTGGCCTTGAGTGCTTTCAGGGATGGGGCATCGACAACTTCACTGGGAAACCTGTTCCCATGACTCACCACCCGCAGTATAAGGAACTTTTTTTTAACATCTAACCTAAACCTACTCTCACCAATTCCTTGCTTGCAAAACTTGTGCTGGCATATAAGATATTTTGAGGGTTTTTTGATTATGTATTTAATATTATTTGGAAAAGTTTAATACTTCAGCCCTTTTTTCAGATGAAGAACTAAATGTCGTTTGTAAAATACTAACATAAGTTTGTTTTGAAGTATTCATTAGTGCATGAAGTGAAAATTCTCAGTCCAATAAACAGTCTTTCTTTTTTTCTAAAACTTAGGTTATGGGAGCCAAGCTGATGCACTAAGCCTGAGGTCGAAGGAAAGAATGCTAGCCTTGAATGCATTATTTGCTTCTATGTCTATATTTCTTTATATTATTCTTAAAAGTGATGTTATTTTAAGTTCTTACCATGGCAAAGTTCTTCCATGAAGAAATTAATATAATAATAAGATTTGAAAGAAAAATTAGTCATCTGAAAATGTTATACTGAAAAATATAGATAAAATGAAATATCCTATATTGATTACAATGAAACTTTAAGTTAATAGGACAAAATTGCTAAGCAGAGGCACATGAACTAAAGTATACAAATGGAAGGAACTACATCAGTTTAATAATCAGATCATGTTTATGTAACTATGAAAGGATACATTCAAATAAGCAATCTGATGACAATATATTGGTGTTAATTTTTGGAATATATCTTTTCAAAAGCAGTTTGCCTCCCATCTTTCCTTTTAATCAAAATTGTCTTAGAGCCAATGGGTTTTATCACTGAAGTAAATACTTAATTAGACCAAAACTGAGCACTTCTGGAAAATCTTGCCCTAACATTTACATAATTAAATTACCATATAAATGACTGCATTGTAGGATAAAAGCAATTTTACATTACAATTGTAATTGCATGGTTTTGTTTTCTTTCATGTTGCTACGTCTTAAGTACTTGGTACAATTAATAGTAGTTAAATATTTATGATTTTTCTAATGTATTATGTTTCAAGAATGCATCTACCGAATATTAAAATTAGATATTCCTAAAAACCTGGTATTTTGTTAAATACTAAACCTTTTTTTCCTCTTAAAATCATATTTTAATCTTAAATCTATCAAATATTTTATTGAAATCGCCTATGAAAGACAGAACAAATAAAGACTAATCAATTGGTCATATTTATTAAATGTTTGACAGTGGTTGCTGAGTGCCTAAATTTTAATTAACTGCACATGTTCTCAAAGCTTTGCTATGTTTTTTTTTTCTCACTCAAGAGCTATTCTGTGATAGAGTAGGTTGTTTGTAATATCTAATTGAGAAATGCTGAATTCAAGCTGTGTGTAGGTGATACATGAATTTTTCACCCCTGCTGACAGCCACATTGACTTCTGTGTAATTCTTTAAACTGATTCAATCAAACTCATGCTGTTTATGCTTTTAATTGATTGAATTAAAACATCATTTTAAACACTTAATCATTCCATTAGGCAAGATTGTGTTTGCCTAGTCTGTGCACAATCCAGCACAAAATAAGCACAGATTTCTTATTCACAAGGCATGAGAAAACTCATTCCTTGGTGTCTCAGTCTCCCTGCTTTGGTAGCCTCATGAAAGCATTTTGCAGAGGAGACTGAAGAGGTACTCTAGTAATAATGAACCTATGAATGACTATGAGGATTATTCTGTTTTGGAAAACCAGATGTGAGCATTGATTTATCATCTCAGAATGAACTGGTGAATAAACCTTAAACTCTGCTGCTTCCAAAATGGATTCATAACAGGAATTTCTAGTCCTTAGAGTTTTCCAGTGGAAGCCTTTGGAAGAGTGTTGTCAGCCTGGAACATACGATATTTTCACAAAATTTAATCTTTAAGAGTTTTCTTTACTTAACAGAGTAAGAAGTACAGGCACATTCTGAAGCTTGAAAACCTAGGTAGCAACCTTTTGAGAGTAGTAACAACAAGAAATGTCTAAACCACAGATGAATACTACTGAGAAAGAAAATTCTCTGACAAATTTCAGTTGCTTTCACAATTCCTGACTAGAATTTATGGCAAACTATGATTTTTTTCAGCCTATATTTCTAATTAGATTACTGTCAGTAATATATTTATCAATAAGGGAAAAGTAGACTTTTCATTCTCTTATTCCATTTATTTTGACTCTTACTATTTGCTTTCTTCCACCTATTTTTTTTTATCCATAGCTTTTTATTAAAGCTGAGTTTTGCCATTTTATTTTAATAATGCTTATGGTTTTATAGTGCTAAACTTTGCATATTTCTGTATAGTACAGTATCCATATAGTATAGCATCCCTTTCATTTCTCTAAGATAGTTCCATAAACATATTTTAAGATATTGACCATGTAAGTGGTGATAAAAATATTTGATAAGCTGTTGAGATATATGACCAAGAAAAAAATTGCAGGAGGCAATGAAGAAACCACATACATGATCACCCTAAATTTTCTCTTAATTACTTATGAATGCTGCTTATATTAAAAATTCTCAGAAGCTTAAAATATCACCCATGCAGAAATGAGAGTTTTGAATACAAAATTATTCTGGTTTTATCTAAACATGGGTACTATTTATTTTGTATTAAAATTTTATTGGTTTAGAAGAGGCATTATTTTGCTCTGAAATGGTAAGGAACTTTTACAATATCTTTGGCCTAAAGAGTCACTGTCTCATGCTTTCTATTCTTAATGCCTCTCAATGATATTAAAGGTGCATCTCTAAAATGTTAATTTATTTATTTCTAATTTCACTCCTGAAATCACAACCTGAGCTGTTGAGCTCAAGCTGTGTTTTTCTCTTTCTATCTGTCATCTCTGCTAATAAGGATTTGTGTGCCAAATTAGGCCCTTGGTTACAGATTAAATTCCATTACATTCGTATTATGTCTTCAGTGATAACTCCTTAATTTTATAACCTTCATTTTGGTGGTACACCTGTAACTAAATAAATGTTAATCCTGATTCAAAGGTTATTAGAAACAATATGTCTTTATACTGACTTTAATAAGCTTTAAATAAGGCCTTTATTTAGCAACTCTGTTAATGACATGCAAGAAGGATTAATAGTCATCTTCTTAGCTATGTCTGTTAGTAGCTACAATCAAAAGTATTACTTCTTTAAGAGGGCAAACTTTAAAGGACTCCCTGCATTTAGAAATGAAAAAAATAAATTTACTCCTAAGATCAGTATAGTTAGTGTTAGCCAAAAAAAAAGCACTACTTTTAAGTAATCATGTAGTAAAATTTTATCTTAGGTTTAAATAGAAAATTTCTTCATCATAGGAATATATGTCTTTGTTACTAACAAGAGAGTAAAATTTCACAAGGACATATTTCTGAAAGAAAACAATAGAGAAAATTATCTATATGATAAATATAGAAAGTATATGAATGTTAAAATAAAATATGTATTTATTATAGGCACTGACATGTGAAAGTGTTTTTTTGGTATGAGCCCCCATAAATCTGTAATACGAACATGCTTTCTGGAATTACGGAAAAGAATGACAAAAATTTTGAAGTGTATTTAAGTTGGTTAGTAGCCTGTATAAAATTCTTTGGGATAATCCAGAATATTCCTAATTTGAATTTTATCTGACTTTGAATAAGCAAATGTATTTTAAAAATAGAAGTTGGCTATGCATTATTTTAAAACTTCAGGTCAGGAGGAAAAAATGCTCTGTGAACTGCTTTTATTGTAAAAAACACTGTTGCTATGACTACTTGAGTAGCTCTTAAGGTAATGTCCTTTTTATTTAAAGTATTTTTAGTACTTTAGTTACCCTAACAACAGGGTACACTTAAAATAGCAACTTCTAGCAAGTTAGTTCTTGTTTGCAAAGAAAGTCTCATCTTTGTCTTTCCTGATGAAGTTCTAGTCATTAAATGATGGAAAGGATAAAAGAAACTAAGCTTCAAAATCATGTTTCACATATTGATGTTTCTTTAATAGCTTTAGTCCACACAGCATCAAATAATCTCTGTTGATAATCTCACTGGATTTTTTTTTATGAGCAGATCAGAGGATCCAGATTGAAGAGTATTAAAAACATTTTTGGCTGTCAGAGCATAGTGATCTTGTATTTAAGTAGAAACATATTTTTAAAATAAACTGTAATATTTTATATAGCCTCCCTTACTTCAGTTAATAATAGGGAATAATACATGGTCAGGCTCCATACCTGTAAGAAGAAATGTTTAATTTTTGTTACTAAACCCAATGTCTTTATCAGACATGAATGTCATTGAGTGCTAGAAGACTCATCCTTCTCAGTTACTATGCAAGGGTCAGTAGCACAACTTGAGTGTATATGAACTGTATTTGTCATTCTTTTCTGACACACTTTTCAATTTTACAGTGGTTTGTAGTACATTCACTCTGCTGAGTAGAAATAGTATGTCTCATTTTGATAAATTTTGCATAATTATTTTTTTTATTTATTCCAGTGGGTTTTTTTAAAATTTTGGTGAACTGCTGTAAATATCCTCCATCTGCTCTAAAAAGAAACTGTTTCTCATCTTTGTTTCAAATTTTCCACCTGCTCCTTTCAGTTGATCCAGAGAATAGTCATCTATTCAATTTCTCCATGTCAGTCTTTATTTTAAAGATTTCTATCATGTTCATCTCTAGTTATGTCTTCTATGCTGAAGAATATTATTCTAGGAAATCTTTGGTGGTAATATGCACTAGATGTACAGACTGTTAGATGGATTTAAAACTGGGTAGTCTATCACTTTTAAAGGATGGTGGTTTATGTCTTAATATCTGGTAGCTGATAAAAAGTGGAACTTCCCTGGAGCTCATATTGGTCAACACAAGCTTTATGAAGCTCATCAAGAGCAATCATATAGATCAAAACAGTCTGGAAAAGGACTGAGTAAGAGCTTAGCAGAAAAGAATTGGCTAGATTAAAAAACAACCCCGTATGCAGTAACGTCAGATGTTCTGTAAACAAGAGGCTGCTAGAAGTCAAGCACAATAATACATCCATCACAACAGGGACCTGGCCAGTCTGAGTTCATGGCTGAGATGGTCCTTGTGCAGTCATTTCTAGGATAAAGAAGCACACAAAGAAGCAGTTCACAGTTACTGGATTCTCTGAGCTGCAGAAATAATGAGACCAAATTCCTCTGTAGAGTAGCAGATTATTGCCCATTGTTATACTTTCACAATCTGTGGTTTGGAAAGTTGAGACTTTTCCTCTTTCTTCCTGTGGGAGGGTAAGGCAGCACAAGAACTGTCCAAAAGCAGACTACCAAAGCAGACAGGCCTTGCACATCCCTGGACCCATGGAGATGCCCAAAGCCAAGGGTTGAGGCTGCCTCTGGCTCTCCCCAGCCCGTCCTGCTTCCTGGCTGAAGGTTTCTCTTCTGCCACTCCCATGGAGAACCCCTGCCCTGTGGAGGAATGGTTACGTGACAGGGGCCATGTTCTGGACCAAGAATCGGGAGGATGCAGCCAATCTGGGTCCCTGCACCTGCAAAACCCTGTGTCCTTGAGCATAGCTGTGGTACAATAACAAGTCGTGAGAGAGACATGAGAAAAGAAAGATGTAACCCCTAAGGTATGAGGAAGAGCTGATATCGTAATATAGCCAATAGACTGCTTAGCTTACAGAATATGTATGAGCTTATTACTTGTTGTGCATAAAAGTCTGATGCTCTCTTCAATAAATGAAGCTTGCTAAACACTCATATTGAGCGTCCAAGTTTCCCTCACTGTGACACTGCCCTACCCTCAGTCTGGCAGATTTAAAAATATCCTATTTTAGAAGTTTTTGTTTGAGTCATATCTATGTTATAGTTTCTAATTTTCCTATCTTAATGAACTCTAGTCAGATGTGCACCCTATGTAAGTGAATACCTGAATGCAGGCACTGCTGACAGGTCATTTAAAATGCCATATTAAATAGACTAGGGTGCTGGTGAGGCCCTGGCAGCTAACCTAAAGAGTCTACAGTAAGGTAGCTTGAAGCTTCACAATTTCTTATCTGAAAATTAAATAACTAGAAAACCAATTTACCACTTGATCACAAACCCTTAAATTCTTACTTTCTCATGAAATCAACTACACCAAGAATTCTGACACATCGATAAACACAATATCTGTACATTTTCCATGACCATAGTGACATAGCTTATCACAAAATTTAAATATTAAATGTTAAATTTAATGTAGTCCATTATGCTGTATAACCAAGACAGAAAAATTGTAACATCAATCATGCAATTTCCATTTTTGGACATATGTAAAGGGTATGTATATACAAGATCTAAGGAAAAGTCAGCTGCAACATCTGAAAATAGGTATGTTTTCATAAGAGGGAAAAGAAAAAAAAGGAACAGCAAGTGGAAAAACACAGATATAGGCTTATTGAAGTGTAAAAAATATCATTGTAACATGAAAAAAATATGCTTCCTGTGTCAATTAAATCACAGGTGTTGATAGATATTGCAGTCTTACAGGAACATTAAATGAGGAAACTTCCATCACAAAACTGTAGCCAACATTCTGTTCTTATTTTAAAACTACCATCTCGAACAATTCTAAAGAATAAATGACTTAAGCCTAATTATCATTATGCTTTATTAAGTGCTATATACAGCTGTCTATTATCAGCAAATATCAATTTCCTTTCCAGTCAACTGGACTGGTTATTCAATTTTGCCATAATGTCTCTGGTGGGAGCTGTTCCTGGAGCCACTGGGATGCTGGTGGCATTTATATTTTTATACAGCTTTTCCTAGTAGTTTGGTTTGTTTTTAATTGCTCCTTCCTACTCCATGTAAAAATATCAATTTCCCTTCCTTCTGTTAATATTTTCCTATTTTTAAGTGTCATTTCCATAATTGATACCTCAGTCCTAATTCCACTGTCCATGGTATGAATATTTTCTCTCTGTAACATGGAACTGTACATATCATAGAACTCTTTGGACTGAGTATGACCATGTTTAAATTGGCACTTCCTACCTTTGCACAGGTTATGCTCATTTTATCTGCCTTACATCTTTCATCTTTCTGAGACTTCTGCTCAATTTATAGTTTTGCTTTCCTTGTTCAAATAACTAAGTGTATTGCTGCCTCCTTTATTCGGCCTACTAACAACCTTCCAATTTAGTATTATTCCAAATACCACCTAATTTAGGATTATAATCCCATTGTAGACAGAAAATTGTATGGTAACTAAAAACAATGGCACCCTTTGAAATAGGTACAGTAAAAAACAGATTTTAAAATACGAGAGGACAAAGAGATTACTGGGAAGAGACAGAAACATGACTATATTATTTTGGCAGATTATGTTTCGGGTTTTTTTAAGTTACAAGTGATTCACAGCCATCATGCACTTTAATGTGTGTGTTATTTGGAATGTTTCTAAGTTCTTCTGGCACCTTTTCAACAAGGAAGGAGTTGATAAAGGAAAAAGAGCCAAAAGGAAATTAATGAACAGAGAATAAGAGAAAATTATCAGACCATTAACATGTAAACTTTGACATTTACTTGGGAAGATGAAAGTATGAATGGCTTATATTTCCAAAGTAATGTACATCACATGGAATTAAGAGGGATTTTCTGAGTTTAGGATTTTGGAAAGACTTTCATCTAAACCTTTGAAGCAGAAGGCTGCCCAGGACTTATGAAAACAACCAAATACACCAATATGCATATAAGAGAGGAGGTAACATGAAAGTAATTATAAAAATTATTGGTATTTGAAAATATTGGTGTTATCAAGGTTGCTGTGCATATTAGATATGCATGAACCAATAAGAAATACATAATCAGTTTATAAACATATCCATTACTAAATATTCCCAAGAGAAGCAAGAATCATTGAGAGATTTCTTTGTAGGAAAACTTGCATATTTTGTTTCCAGCAGAGAAAAAACCAAACACATCCCATGGTTGCTAGTTTAATCTTCACTGCAGGTACACATCAACAGTTGCTTCAAAGAGGTTTAACATGCACCAAATTTCATTTTCCAGTAGGCAAATAGAAAGTCCTGTGTCAGTAAAACCAGCTTCATTGCTGCTTAACACAAGGGTGGTCTTCTCAAATATGTCAGTAGAGAGATTTAGAGATGTCTTGTGGTCCATTAAGCAGGTGTTAGATACAGAGATGGATTGTTATCCTGCAGGGCTGCCAAGTCACTAACATCTTTGTACTGAAGAGTCATTTAGCACAGATAGCTATCAGCAGGCTCTCTCATACGAGAGTTATTGCAGGGGAGCAATAGAAAGGAAAACCATCTTTTGTAGAAGTGGTTTTGCTCATGTAAAAATTAAGTACAAGATTTACATGAACATGGATTGTCTCAAGCATTCTTAAAAATGGGTTTTTTTGGTTACCAGCATCCATAACAGTTTGCGGAAGATGGTAGTATGCTTATAGTATTTTAAAATGAGAACCCATGTCACAGTTAAAATGAAAAAATAATAATTTGTTTAATTCAAGACACTCAAAGGCACACTTATGAGCTGTTGGTTTTACCTCATTAAAGGTGTATTTAAATCTCAATGTGCACTTTAACCCTTATCAATATATTGGATTTGAAATTAAGTTCTGCGGTATATCAAAATTAGGCAAAAGAGGCATTCATCATTAAAGAAATATAATCAGTCTTGCAAGACTTGGATAACAATTTAAAGTCTTAAAAAAAGAAAGAAGAGGGGTGATTCACATACAGAAGATGGCATTTCCTTGAAATAGCTTCCTAAATTTTGGCAACTACAAGTTTAGCAGTTTTCAGAACTGAAGATTTTCATTAAGACCTTCTGATTTTATAGGTCTTGATGGAACTCTCTTACACATAAGTGTTTAATTGCCCTTAAAGATATTTGTACTGGAGGCCCCTACTGTATTCTAAACTCTGTGATGCAGTTTTCTAGAAGGTGAAAAAGTATTATTGTTTCATTTCAACCGTTTTATTATTACATTGATTGCTGCCTGCTTCTTAAGATGTGTAACAGGTGGGCTTTTGCTGTTCAGCCTTTTTATACCACACATGACATTTATAGATCTTTAATAAAGTCTATTTTGACTATATCTGTTCTTGATAGTCTTCCATGGCCTGTTTACTATCCCCTAATATGTCATTATATTCTTTTTTTCATTCCCATTTCAAGAAATCTCAGAAATTGATTTCCACTTCAGTGATAATTCTGCCAATGTGTTCTGTATCTTTTCAGTTCATTTGAAAACAGGGCGACTAGGCTTGATCACAATATTGAAGATCCAGGTGCATCAAAGATTAACATAATGATATAATTATATTGGGTTGCTTTCTAACATTCTAGTACCGCTTCCAGCTGTCACAGGCAATTTTAGAACATGTTCATAAGTCTTTCTAAGGTTTGTTTCCTGACTTTTAATGACTAGGACTCATTGTTATGCATGCATAACTAGTACTGCTTTTCTAAATACTCTTTATGTTGTTTTTATTAATACTGAATTTCCCCTGTTATTTCATTATTCAATTATATTTCAAAGCCAGCATTACGCTGATTAACTTGAATAATTCGGTAGGAGCATTTAATTTTGTTAATTATATGCCCATTTCTTTTGTGAGATCATAATACCCGTACATTAGGGTCCATAGCACAGATGTATACTGTTGATCTTCTTCCATTAAAGAATTAATTACTCATTTCTATCTTTGTTTCTTACTTTCAAAACATATTAACCATGAATAGATCATGCCTCTTTACACCTGTTACTATGAAAGTTTGGTGAAGGTCAGTGTCAAAATTTATTTTTTAAATTCATGAGTGCAATTGCAGCATTATCATCTTCATCTGAATGCTTTTTGACAATTTCAAAGAACTTGAGTTTATGATGTATTATTTCCTTTATTTTCTGTATTAACATTAGTTCAGTATACAGTATATGTCTATAGGATGCAACTATATTAGTACTTTAGTTCAGGTCTGGATGTAGATTTCAGGTCCATCTCCTGTTTATCCCTATTTAGAATCAGAGAATTTTTAAGACTGGAAGGGACCTGAGGAGGTTATTGATCCAACTTCCTGCTGAAAACAACTTTATCTGTGATATTGGACTGGGCTACTCAGCACTGGATTCAGTCAGGTCTTGAAAACCTTCAAAGACAGAGACATCACCGTGTCTTTGGACAACATCTTCCAGTTCTTAATGGTGGAAAAGTTTTCCTTAACTTCAGATAGGGCTTCTGCTGTCTCAATTAATTCCTGTTGCTACTAATTCTCCCATCATGCACTACTGTGGGAAGTTTGAATCCATATTCTTAATATACTCTGCATAGGTATTGGGAGACTCTTTGATCTCTTTCTCTTCACATAAAGATCTGGACATTTGATCAGAGAAGTTGATTACACTGATGGTTCATCTCTAGTTGATCCATATGCACTGCTGCCAAGAACTTTTTCTCTTTCATGAGACAGTCACAAACATTTAAAATAAGTTTACTCTAAAATACATAATTTAGCCACTGAAACATAGTTTATTGTTCAGATGGTCAACTCTGATTGATATAAAGGAAGTCAAAACAAAGTCTGGACAGTCCCCCTAAATAATTGAAATAGATTTTTAGTGAAAATATAGACTTATTTTTTGCTACCTTTAAAATTCAGTCCTTCAAAGGTCTGTGCAAAATGTCCTATGTTATTTACAGAGCCCCAAACTTTAGGAAGAAAATATTCTGTGTTTATAAAAGGTGGACTAAAGAATTTTCCAAATCTTTACTATGGCTTCACAATCATATTAAGAATCCATATTCAGCTGAAATGACAGAAAACAAGTAATTTTTAATATTACTGGGACAAATTGACATCATATACCAAATGAGAAGAGTAACAGCAGAGAAGACATGCTTTCTTCAAACAGTGAAATACCACATCAGTAAGAATATATTCTAGTCCTGCTGCAGGCTGAATTTTAATGGATGCCCATGATATGCCGAGAGCTGTAAATATTTGTTCCTTATTTAATGCATTATTTCTACCTCCATCTGTTGTAAGTGGCATTTTATGGGAAGGAGTTCTTGAAAGAGGCAGTTTTACTGCTTATAGTGTGATGCAAACAGTATCACATTACATTCCAAATAGAATTAAAGACGTAAATACATGTTTGCATTTGTGCATAGCTGTCCAGTTACATATACTGTTACAGCAACCCTTCAACATGCTCACAATATAAATAACTATTAGGTCATTTGTATCCATACCACTTAAACAAGGTTTGACATCATCTGGATGGACTAAATGGACTAATGGACTAAAACATTATTTTATTAAGAATTATTTTGTATTGAAAAAGATTCTTTTATTTAAGCAGTTTCCTGGAAAATAATTTTATTAATTAACCAGATTGCTTTTTTATTCTTTTCAGCTTTACACAGAGCATACACATTTAATCTCAACCCTTACTCAGAAAAACACTCATTATATCATAAGTATGCAGAGTGCATGTCTACTCGTCTCCATTAAGCAGAACACTGTCATTCCCAAGCTATTCATCACAGCCATTAATCATCTGTATGCAGAGAGTGAATTAGTAAAAGATTTTTGCAGATTTGCAACTTAGTTCCAACTTAGGAAACATTCTGTGTGAAGCAGAGGAAGGATATAGGCAATTCTTATTACTGGAAAATAAACCACTGTAAAATACAATGTATTTTTTTATACAATCATCTCTAATTAGCAGACATGAACCAGTATTTTGGCTATAGGTATTCTGTAACCAGCAGTGGAAATTTCCAACAGACTAATCTTTATACCACATAAAAAATATATCTGAAAACAGATGCTGTTTATAAATCTTCATGTTAGGATTTATGAATAAAGTGCTGTGCCTGCAAAAAATCTCCCCCCACATTTCTCGGGAGTGCTAATTTCAGAAAGGTGATCAAAGATGATTATGGTCATTCTTGTACATTTAAACTTGAACCATTTAATGAGGTTTCTTTGTATTAAAAGAGGACCACAGAATAGAAACAAAGAGACAGATACAATCCAGACATATCTAGAAATCCCTTTACCTGTCAAAAGGAAAAAGAACCAGAAAGATAAGACAGAACACAGCAAATTCAAGTTATAGCTCACTCATAGGAATATACAGAACCTAAAGAAATAACTGAGAGTCAAGTCAAGAATTTCCAAGTAACATTTCTACTCCTTGAAATATCTTCAATATTATTTTCTGTTCAAATGCTAATTGTGAACACTAGTTGTACATTCATAATACATTTTTGAAGAGAGCAAATGCCATTAATCCTGCTGGGGCTCAGTTATCACAAGTGATACAGATTCTAAAACTCATTTTAAAAAGTCAGGTCCCCTAGTACATCTCATTTAGCTATTCCTATTTTAAAGATGCAGTCATAAGTCCATCTCATGCTTGCAAAATGATGCACACAAAAAGTGTCAAGCTCAGTCAATAGCAGAAGTGGGAGCTAAGACTCCAGCAACAAATCTCAGTCCTATTTCGTATGTATTGTCACTGTTATAATTTCATCATTGTACATCACTTTCTCTGGGCTACAGAGTTTATTGGAATTTTAGATTAATTTCTGTACTGTTGCAGATGACCCTTGTTGATTTTTGATTTTTTTTTCCCCCCACAACTTAAGAAAAACACAGAAAATAATTTCTAAAAACATAACTGAGCATGTCTATATAGTTTCTGTTCTGAAATTGATGGTATGATGTTAGAAAAGGTTCACAGGGTCCATTTGAAGTGATCATAAAACAAGAGGAGACTGTGGCTTTTTGCAGAGCTGTAAATTAATGTCTCTTGTCAAATTCATAGTGGCCACTGAGTTGTAGCTTTTGTAACACTGTACAGAAATACAAGGATAAACAAGTTAGTTACATTACATTTTAAAGCTGACAGATTGCTTTACAAAATATTGACTTTACAAGACAGTAAATTTTGACAGCTGCATGATATCTCTTACCTTAAGAATGTGTCTTAAACATGACCATCCTCATTTAATTCAGTGATTTTTATTTAAATTTTACACAATTAAAAATAAACTTATGCTTGTCATTATCAAATTCAAAATCAGAAAATAACTACACTTCATGTTTTAAAATATAATGTATATATTTGACATCCCATAAAAATAAATCTCAGGATTCTACAGAGTTCAGTAATATTTCCTTATTTTATATGCAAAACAAGTGAAGTCAATAAAAAATTTTCACAATTTCACTGGGAGGATGATCATGCCTAGAGTGAAACAAGATATTAAATGCTTCATTATAAGTAAAGGAGAATGCAAAAGTTTTATTTCCAATATGTAATGCTGTCAAAGCAATTTCAAGTATTGTGGCAAAAATTCCTTTTCTCTTCACAGTCTCAGTATACAATGAATGAGCTGTTTGACTATGGAAATAGAGTGTCACCTCCTTAAGTCCTATGCAATTATACTGTGTTCTGAAAGACTGACTTGCTTAAGCTTATGAAATCCTTATGTGGAAATGTTTCAAGGTGCAGACTAAATGCTTAAAACTATCTATCTAAATTACTTTAGACTAACCCAAGTTACATATTTAGGCATTTAGGAAGGTCAAGATATGTAGATCTCATTACAAAGTACTAAAGAACCTATTTTACAGAACTACTTGAAATTGAACAGTCCAAAATGAATTATTGCCTCCAATATGAACTGCTTGCCTAAATTTGGATGCTTACATTTTCAGAAACACATCTAAACTTAGGCAAAATTATCCAGTGTTGTGGTATACATGGAAAATATCTTGCTTCGAAATCATTGAATTTCACTATACTTGTTTAAATCTGTGAAAATTGTTTAGCAACTCCTTTTTTTTTTTTTTCCTCCACGAAAAGAAGTACAAAACATAAAATTCTGGCTGAAACATTTTCCCAAAAGTAAAGAAGCCTATTTCACAAGAGATTCAAGTATATTATTTCTTTTTTTTTCCCCTGTGGAGAAATATCCCTGTCATCATGCTACAGATAGATTATTTTTCTCCCAATCTGAATACGGATAATTAAAAAACCTAAGCTTAGAGATGTTTCTATACCAGAAGCCACCTGAACAGGGGTTTCACCTTGTCAACATCAATGCAGACTTTAAGCCACTCAGTTCTTTCTTGAAAGTAGGGTCAAACAACACGGTGATGTTATTTTAACAAGGAGCTGGAAAATCAACCTCTGTATTTTTACTCAAAAAGTAATAATTTGTGCTAAGGAAGTGGAAAAAACTAAATTTAGTCATTTTCACCAAGACCACTTCTACTTTGCTGTATGATACTTGAAAAGTGAAACATAATGGAATTTTACTGGGGATACGATGAAAAGAGACATCAACCTCTATTTTTCCTTTATAAAGTGTGGGATTTTTGTCAGGTATGGACAAATTATAGGTTCAAATTAAACAAATTTACAGGTTAGAGGGGATGAAAAAGGGAGGACTGTATTTACATATTTGCTTCCAGGTCTTTCAAATTCACAAACTAAAACTCCTAAATTACATATGCAAGAGAAGTGGAATTCAGCTACTTGCATTCACAAAAGAGTGCTGTAATTATTAGTCTAGGACATTCATGATTTTTCACTCAAGCGGTCCAAAATTAAGAACACATTTTTCTCACGTCAGTTTTAGAGCTTCATTTGTTTTTTACATTATGGAACCAACAGTGCTTGAGAAATCAAACACTCCAGATAGACTGCAGTGTATCAAAACTATACAGATTTTTTAAAGCAAAACAAAACATAAAATACTGCATAGAATGTAGTATGTACATATCTATGTATCTTCATAGGCATAATAAAAATTTTCATCCTGTATTTCTCCATCTTCATTATCAATTCAATGATCATTGGAATAAAGAATAAATGACTCTTAAGAGAAAATCATCACAACTTACATGTATTTCAATAGCATCAATATCACCTTTCTCCCCTTCAATAAACTCTTGTTTCTGAGAAATAAGTGGAAATTCTAGGAGTGGTGAGATGAATGGAAGCATGAAACTTTTCTATTGAAAACAATTTTCTACTGAAGTCCATTACACTATCCAGTAGATTCCTTTGGGAAAATGTAAGAACCTGAGCTTTGGGTTTTTTCTTAAATCAAATTAAATTTAAATGGCTAAACCAGCTAAAACAGTTGAGGCAAATCTTTTGTAGCAGCTATAGTAGGCCACATGAACAATAAACTTGTTGGGACTCTTTTAGTTTCAACTTCTATTATTATAAATAACTTTCTTTCTTGTAGTTAAAAACAATGTTCAAGCATGAATAAAGTTTGATTATACATCTAAAGAGATTATTTATATGTTAAGGCAGAAAAGGTGGAGAAAGTCTGGGGAAAAAACATCAGAGTGGGAAGAAATGTACTGAGTATTTATATAACAAATGGTTGTGTTTTACCATGCTGTTTACATAAATATATATTAAACCATCCTGCTAAATCTTGTAAGAATTTTTATTAGACATTTCTAGCTCCAAATAATTTTTTTCTGGCCCCAAATCCTATTTTAGAGAAAAGTGGAGGATCACATGCTGGAATGATCAAGATAATCTGTACATACATAATCTTTCATCCTGATTTCTGCCATCTAGAAGAAGAATATATTTTCAAAATTTAAATTTTCCATTATTTTGAAAATGAAGGTGTTCTTCTTTACCACAAAACACTTACTGTTGAGGACCTGAGTTGAGGATCTCATTTCTGAAGTACAACTTTCAGAACAAGGGCTCTCTGAGTCAGCTTTGGCTTTTGTTGCTCAGTTCCATCATTGTGCCTGATCAAAGCACCTGACTTATACCTTTGTTTCTCTGTGAGCACATCATTCTTTTTAAAGTCCTTGAAATCACCTTGACTGCTGACTTTAAAGTTAGAAATAGTGTAATTTTCCTGGTGTCTTGAATATTTTTATCTTAAACCCTTGGAAAATAACAGGATTGTGCAACTGCAGAGCAGATACACATAAACGAAGTGGGGTTCATTTTGCTAAATTATTTAGACCAGCTGGAGGTGGTTTTGAAGCAAAAATACAATTATTAACTGACTTATGTTTGGCATTCCCTTCTGTCTCTTCACAAACATGGCATATAACTGGTGTTTGAGATACCAGTAAATTCTCATCTATTGTAAATCTTGGTTCTCAGTACGCCCATGTCAGCCTCAGAAGCTGACAGCTTCTGCTTCACCGTAGGGTTCTTTTCTTAATAGGTTGCTCTCTTCTGATCTTACTTCTTTTGACCAGAGCAGAAAATCCTCATTGCCAAGAATTGAAGAGTAGAGTCTTCCCAGTTTTAAATTTTGCTATTGTTCTTGAGTGGATTTTTCTCACCAAGAGCTTTTTCCCTCCTCTTTTCTGCAAAGCTTCTCTATAATTAGAAAAAAACCCTTCTATTTCTATGCATTCAGGCAGGGCAATGCGTCACATATAATTTTGAGATGCATATTACTTAAGGCAAAATGAACATATCTATCCTACACAAAAATGTGAAGAATAGATTTTATTATCTAAGAAAGACCTCTAAAATAGTCTAGCCTGACAAAGAAATTCAACATATTCTACAAAGTACTTATTTTCCCTATTATAAATGGCATTTCAATGAAATTAAGTATTCCTTGAAAATAGGATCATAGTCCATAATGATTATATTTTATTTTTTTATAAAATAAAACCTTTTTATATTTTATTTTATATTTTTTCATATTTTCTTATAGAAAGTTTAATTTTAAAATTTGTAAAAGCCTTTTATTTAAAATATTTAAATTCCGCAATAGCAATCTATGTGCATACAAATATAATCACGTTGTTAATAAAATTGTAATAAATATCCTAAATTTATTACCAAATAAATTAGCAACTCTTAATTAGAGAAGAAAATTCAAATTACAATTACGACATTTTCTATAAAGTGAAGAACTAGATATATGTATATGTTTTGCCTTCAGAACTGTCAACTGAGACAAGTAGGAACCAATTTTGCATTCCTTGAAAAACGTGCACCAAGGTACAGTAAAATGAGACTTATAGTTTGCCCAAATACCTATTTGCAGTAGTTGAAACAGTTTCTGAAACTGACAAGCTTTTCTTCTGAAATATGAATAATATATCTGAGAAACAAGTTTTTTGGTATATAATTTCCCCAAACCTAGTCATATTTAAGGGTAGTTATTCCACAACTGAAAAATAAAAAAATATGGGAACAGAAAAGGAAAGCCTTGTTCCACTCTCCTCTTTGAATAAAACTTTATCCTGAATTATGAGTTTTATAAAATTCAACCTGCAGAATACTGCAATACAATGTTAACACTCTTAAAAAATTCCATAATGACTAAGCACTAAATACAGGTAGTCATAGGGATTCACCTGAGGTTTTTGTACAGGAAAAATATCAATTAATCCAAAATTAAATTATTTTATCATAACAGAAAATCTGGATTCAGGTGTTGTTAGGTGAATTTTAATATAATGTGTTCTGGAAGACATACTTAATTTTCATTGTCAGTTGTTTACATTTAATCTGTTTTTATTTGAAGTGGTGTGCTATAACAGCTGCCCAGTGCACAGGGCAGACACCCAGGAGGACGGCTGTACCTAGGTGGGTTATCAGCACAGGATTGCATTTATAAATGTGCTGCAGCACACTGTTCTCAGTTATAGTCAGGCTAAGTGCCTTAGCATCAGCTTTACAGCGGACAAAAGACATTATGTCTTCTCTGACACAAAGTTTGAGGGGTGAGAAAAGTTGGTAAAAATCCAAAATAAGCTAGTCTGGTACAAGAGCAGTGTGCCAACATCTTGTTAATAACCTGTACAAGAAAATATACTTTATTCCAGATTAGCATTTTAGATCAAGATGGCTAAATTTTGAGCTTAAAACTCACATAAATAATTTGTTTATTTTTTTTTAGGAACACCTCCAGAAATACATTTTAATCTCTGAAGGAGGAGAAGATTTGGAGAGAGGGGAAGCAGATGGTCCAGGCATCAGATCATTTTATCATCCAGCCAAGATCAACCCACCATGGATACTTTTGGTGAGCAGTGCAGGGCCTGAGGAATTCAAGACAAGGGGAGGTAATGGGCAAAATATGGACTGAAAGAAGAAAATTAAGAGAATGAAGAGTGGAATGATCATGGAAATTTCAATTGTCATGTTGTGATGATGGGACAAGGGGTGGAATGAGTGTAAATTGTCCTCTTTCATTTGCATTTGTGATGATGTTAATGTGATTTTGGTGTGAGGATCCTTTTTTTTAATTTTTTTTTTATGTGAGTGAAGTTTATGAAATCTGAGAAGATTGTGGGATTAATTTGTATTTTAATGATAATTCTTAAATATGTGATTCACAGAGGAGAGTGTGGAACTATTTGGGTTTCCATGTCAGGGGTTAGGATGTGGGGTGCTCTAAGGATGGCTCTTCTGAGAAGCTGCCAGAAGCTTCCCCCACGTCCAACAGAGCCAACACCAACCAGCTCCAGGATGGACCTGTTTCTGGTCAAGGTCAAGGCCATCGGTGGGGATAGCGCTGCCTCTGGGATAACATAGTTAAGGAGGGGTGAAAATTTCCTGCACATCCGTAACCTGGAGAGAAAAGTGAGAATATGTGAGAAACAGCTCTGCAGAAAACAAGGCGGGTTAAGAATGAAGGGAAGGGGATGCTTCAAGCTCCCCTGCAGCCCATGGAAGTCCACAGTGGAGCAGATGTCCACCAGCAATTTGGTGGACATCATACTGGTGGAGGACCCCATACTGGTGCAGATGGATGCCCCAAAGAGGCTGTGACTGCATGGAAGGCCACACTGGAGCAGGCTCCTGGGAGGACCTGTGGCCCTGTGGAGAGAGAAGCCCTTGCTGGAGCAGGTTTGATGACAGGACTTGAGACCCCATGGGGACACACTGAAACTGTTCCTGAAAACCTGCACCCTTTGGAAGCGACACATGCCAGATGTAGGTTTGAAATAGAATTCCAAAGTATTCTCCTGATACACAGATCCCTAATTTAAATCCAAATATCATCAGCCTGTTAAACATGTTTGGATTTTCTAGAAGGACATCTCTAGTTCCATCCATTCCAGATGATCCTTTGCTTGTCTCTAAAGGACAGTTCAGGCATAAATTAAAGTGCTGAAGCTCTGAAATGCAACAGCTTAGATGAGGAAAGTAATGATTAATGCTTTGTTCCTGCAATGACCTGCAATGAAACTGACAGTTCACTGCAGATTTCTGTGAAACCTCTGTTTTGAGAGGTATTAAGAAAATGCAGGTGCAGCTCTAGATTGGTTCATTGGCAGCTTGCTCAATCAGGAACAAAAGAATCAAGTCTATTTGTTAATTGAAGTATCAGTCAATAAATAAAAACCAGGATTCCTAAGTTTTCAAATATCTAATAATTGTTTTGCCCCATTTCATCAACTCTTAAACCAATTGACCAATATCCATGTTAAAAATGGTCTCACTTGGAGAGTTTTCTATTCCTGTTGACAGCAACTCTAAAACAAATTGTGTTTTAGTATAAACTGGAAAGTTATAAGTTTAGAAACACCTTTCTTTCACAGGCTTAAGAGAACTTCCTCTACTTATTTTCATACAGAGAACAAAACAACATGCATATGTACAAAAAAATGTTTAGAAGGGCATTAAAGATTCCTCAGAGTACATGCCCACACCCCTATGCATCATCATGGTACTTGTACCAGAAAGATACCTAACAAACTTCAGAAATCTTGATTGCTTGCATCTTGCTGTGTTGCACCTTTGACAGATGTCAAAGTCCTTACTGAGAACAGAGACTCCCAAATAAAAAAAATTCCTTTCACCTTCCTGCCAGATTTCTTAGCTCTGATTACTGCCTCTGGGTATAAAGGTCCATGTGTACTGTTATCCTAAACAGTCTCAAAATTATATAATAAAAAACACCTGGACTTCATATTTTCACAAAAAAAAAAAAAAAAAAGTTCCATCAATCCTGTAAAATGCAGGTAAGTGTTCTATCATTAACATTTTTCGTTTGTGGCCAGTCTAAGAGGTCAGGTAGGAATATAATGGAAAGAGACATAAATCCATCTGTGCTTTTTAGCCTCTCTGGGTCTAGCTTTAGAGAGGCATGATTTTCTACCTTTTCTCCCTCTTCTGAAAGTTTCCTACTGCCCATCCTACTCTGCTTTAATTAGTATTTTAGAAATAAAACCCACCAAAAAACCCAGTGTGATGCTTGTGTACTGATCCATACTTTTAGCAATATTGTTATCTACTATTGCTGTTAACTCTGTATATCTACGTATTCAAATAGAAATGTCACGTGGTAAATGCAATATTGTAGCTGGTTATATTCTTTTAACTGTGGATATTAACTGATGGAAGATAATCTGATGTGAAATAAAGACTGATCTTGCTGAATAGGTAGAAATTAATTAGGAACTTTAAAGGAGTAATATTTTTTAAATTGTCAGGATGATGGGGTTACTTTTGGTGAAATGCATGTCTAGTCATGTAATTACTTGAGAAACTGGAGTGAACTGAAGACAAGTGTTCAGAATTGATATATCTCTTGCAAACTCCGCTCCTGGGCAGAACAAATTCACTGGAGATGAGAAACCCCAGAGTTGATCATTGAGGCCAATTAAATGAATTACTGTAGAAGAGCAGAAAAAAATTCATGACTGACATCTAATCTATTCTAATTTAATTGAACAAAAACTTAATGTGGGTAGTTTCAATGTCTGTAGTGTATTGTGCAATGTATCACACTTTTAAAAAAACATTTTCTGAGACCTGCAGTCAGTTTAGTGTTTTGTTAGAGATGTATAATATATTGTTCTCCATTAGAAATATTGTTAGAGAAGCCCCGTGGAGATAAATGTCATTGTGTCATCTTTGTATTTTGTACAGGGAGACAAAGGCTCCCTCTGACCTGCAGGCACAAATTGTAATTTTTATGAAGAGTGTTCTTTTCCCACAGATAAACTTGCTAGCTTTTGTCAGTTTGAGAGACTATGTCACAGACAAGGAGAAAAATTGTTTATATTTTAATTCCTTCCCCAGAAATATCTTGCAGCAAACCAGACCTTGGGAAAAAAAAGGCAACAATGAAAGATGAAGATGCAGAATGGGCAGAATGAATGTCTATACAGATCTTCTACCTTGTTGTAAGCCAAAGTGTGGTTTGGTTTGTATGTATCTGTTTTGCTAAAAAAGACATAAGGTACTACTTATGCTGATATGCCAGTTGCTTGACCTAGATACACGTAAGAGTAGTAAAAGAACATTTTTGTCAAATGATTCTTTACTTTTGCCTTTATTATTTGAAATGGCTAAGTAGTTTTTCACTTTTCTCACTATCTGTCTCACAGTAGCTTAAAAAAAATAGTATGTGCTATTTTGTAGAGCAAGGAAAATATAACGCAGCTAGTATTGACTCAATAAGGTTCTGCTGTCTCTTATGCTGCTCCTTGTCCAGTAGAACACTTTATTTTCCTCTTTGTTCAATCTGCCCCTTTTATATTATGGTTAAACATACCATAATACTGCTTGACAAGAAATCTATAATTAACGTGTCTTGTGTGAATGTCACTCCTGAGGTCTCAGTCATTTCTCCTTTATGAATCTTTACGAACCAGTAAAAATATTTGCCTTAATAGCTTTTAAAACATTCACAGAAAATTATAGAATGGTTTGGGTTAGTAAAGACCTTAGAGATCATTGAGTATCAACCTCTCTCCCATGGGCAGGGACATTTTCCACTAAACCAGGGTGCTCTGAGCCCCATCCAGCCTGGTCTGGAACACTTCCCTGGATGGGGCATCCACAGCTTCTCTGGGCAACTGTAGTAAAACTGGACAGTGAGGAATTCGTGTGTTGCTCTGCTTCGAACAATGAGGGCCATTCCAGTGGGTAGGTTAGAACAGGATGTGGCTGGGAAGGGGAGGTAAGGCAACATTTTTCTGAGGCAAACTTCCCTGTTCTGATCAATGGAGACTGCCTAACACAGAAGAGTGAAGTGGGGGAACGGGATCAAGGAGGGGTCAAGACCCATAGAGGGGGAACAAGACCAACAAGAGACCCTCAAATTCCCCAACCTATTTCCAGAAAGGTCCAGAAAAATGGACTGCACATGATAACTCATTTACGTGAACAGTGAGGGTGGGGTAAACTTACCTATAATAAGGTACCCCCACAAAGCCCAGGTGGTCTGGACCCAGGACTGGTGATTTTCTCTCCTCTCTCTCTCTCCCTCTTTCAACCTCTCATTCTTCTCTCTTTCCTTTCATACTTTTATTTCTCTTATTATTAGAAAGTAGGTGCAAAAATATACCAATTTCCATGAGAAATGTGTAGTTTGCTAATAAAACTTGTTTTGTTTTCTTTTTTCTTAGACCATTTTGGCTTTTGCAATTCTTTTTTAACCTTTTTAAACTTTAACGCAACACAGTGGTTCCAAGATTACATACTGCATATAATATTCTTGTATGTTTGTGGATAAATATTTTCCTGTTTGCTCTTTTTTGAAATGCAGTGTAGCTGAAATCATCCTTATAAGAAGGGATTTCCCTTATAGGAAATCCTTATAGGAAGGTTTTATGGAATTTCTGCAGGTTTTGGGATTTTGTTTCTGGGCAAAATAACCATCATAAATAAAAGATGGATATTTCATGTGTCACCTCAGCATGTTTAAAATGCCTTTTTTTTGACAAAAAAACTCCCTGTGTTGTTGCTGTTGTTATTAGTACCTCTACAGTGAAAAATAAGTTTTTAATAATAAAAGGTTTTTAATATGTATTACTTACGTTTTAAAATACATTTTCCTAAAAGGATCAGTGTTTTTGTGCTAACATAAAACTGAGTGAATAGACAATGGCTGTATTTCCACAAATTCTAAATTAATTCTAATTGTCCCATTGGGGAAAAATGTAAAAAGAAAAAATGTATACATAAAAAAGAAATTAAAATATCTGGAAATAAAAATTGTATATATAGTGCAAAATAGTTATTTTCATCAACTGACATTTTGGTTCACTGAGCTTATTAAATTAGGTATATGGACTTACTCAGGCTATTGGAATAGACTTTTATTATTTAACTGTATGTACATTAGAAGATGCAGATTAGTGAGGAAGTCCACATCATTGATTAGATTGGCCATCCTGTGATTCAGCTAATCCAAGTTCAGGGTTTTTTTGCTGTGTGATGGGTTTTAAAAGCAATAGCTCTCTAAAAATATAGATAGAAGATGAATAGAATTTCAAAAGCACCGGAGCATTTAAGTACTGTTGAAATCAATAAATAGTAGTAGTGAGATCCAAAAATGCACTTAGGTATCTGTAGTACAAGATAGGTATCTGAGACCCAGAGGGTTATTCAAATGCATTTAGGTTCTCAGAGTCAGAAGGTATTTTAAGTTTGCACTTGTCTGGTTGCTGTGAAGGCCCAGGAGATGCTGCTGCTACTTTGGCAGAAGAATGCATTGAGGGGTGCTCCCATTTCCCATTGTAAAGACTAGGCTGCTTTTCAGCTGGGGTAAGTGCCCTACAGGGAGAAACAGGACAATGAGTACCTATGAAATTTAATATTTTGGCTATTTTGTTAGAGGAGTCAAAACATGGCTTCTCATTTTAAATAATTTCTGCTTTTTTCCAAGGCTCCATACGAAGCCTGGATTAGTGTACAGATCACTGTGCTGCCTTGTACTCCGTGGCTCAGTAATCTAGTAGCTAGAATATGTTCCTGCAGACTAAAAAGGCTCAGATGAAAAGGAAGGCCAGAGCTGCTGACTCATGTGGCCATAGAAAAAGTGAATATAAGCACTCTCCTCCTCTCCTGTTTCTGGTCTTCTTCAAACAAACAAATAGATGAAAAAACTCAATCAGTAATTCCATTGCATCTAACCAAATAGGCACTTCAAGTTCATGCACTCTCAGCTTATTGTACTTGCCTTAGTCCCTGCTAATTTTCAAAACCTTGCCAGACAAGACATTGTGCTCTTATAGAGTACTTAGTGCTATTTTACATTTTTTGCATATCTAAATATTTCTGAGATTTACTTTTTCTGCGTGTGAGCTTTTCTATTTCCCAATATTTCCCAACCTTTTCTGGGTATTTTGAGGATTGTAATATTAATGATTGCAAGGGGATTACATTTTTTGTAACAAGATAAATATAAATATAACATATACAATTCCTAATATCACATTTCAAGAGAAGACAGGCTCATTCCAGATAATTAAAGCAGTGATAATCTGAGTCCTTACAACTATAACTACTGAACTGAGCAGTATTTCATCATTTTGTCATGAAAATTTCTGGACCATGTCTATGCTTGAGCTCACTATGTCCTTTCATGAATTATGGGCAGATACACAATTGTTGAACTAGAGACAGTATTTTTTCAAAGTGCAGTCAAGGTCAAAATTAGCAAATTGAAACAGAAGCGTATTTCGAACAAATATTTCCTTTTGAAATAAATAAAGCAGGCCTGGTCCTTCAGCACAGAAGAGCAAGCTGGCAAAACTTCAGCCTTTAAAAGGACAGAAAAAATCAGTCACATGAAAAATGTCCTTTGTATTTATAAAAAAGGACTATACAAAATCAAAGCATTGACTATCTGAATTTGTAGAGATAAATGTTACATTAATGCTAAAAACCTGGAAGGAACTAAAGCTTGCCGATATCTTTAGGTCATGCTACACTGTTCTTACTCATCCTTCTCTCTCTAAAAATCAACTATTGGCTACTGTCAAAAATGTACTATGGATTTTTAGATCAAGTTAATACCGAGAGAATTCCTTTATAATATCAAAATATGTATTTTTAGGCTTAAAATCAGACCGAGTCTCAGCTTCAAAAAAATCTGTTTTCCCTAGAACTTTTTGGTGGTTTATGTAATATGCCAGCAGTAGTATATAGAATTGGATGGACCTTCAGATACCAACTTCTAGTGTCTCTATTTCACTAAATCAAATTGAGGCAGTTAAAGTTTTGTTTGTTTGTTTGTTTGTTTATTTTTGCCAAGAAGTCTGTGTTCCTTTGAATTATTTCTTGATTTCCATCTTTTAGAAGGACCTATATTTTTTGGTTAAGAAACCAAAAGACATTTCTTAAATGATTCAGAAAATGTAGGTCCTTCTAAAAGATGGAAATCAAGAAATACTTCAAAGGAATACAGACCTCTAGACTATAGTTTCAGAGAACTAAGGAAAAAAAACCAGGTAGATGTGTCTAGATGTGACACCTGGGCACATGGGTGAGTGGGGGTCCTGGTAGGGCTAGGCTGGCAGTTGGACCCAATGATCTTAAGCTTCTTTCCCAAATGAAATGATTCTATGATGCTACGCTGCAAGTTCCTAACTCTCCTTGATTCAAGTCAGTAAAAGACTAGTTTATGGCCTCTGTATTTTAACAAAACCAAGAGAATAAAACACATTAAGCAAAAAATTCCCTGAGCAAACCATGATTTAATTTGTTGAAAAAAATTAATTAGGAATACTGTGACAGTGTTCACAGGGGTTCTTGGATGAGGCAAGAGACGAGAATGTTGACTCCATGTTCAGAAGGCTTGATTTATTGTTTTATGATATATATATATTACATTATAACTATACTAAAAAGAAATAGAAGAAAAGGTTTCCTCAGAAGGCTAGCTAAGAATAAAATAGAAAAGA
The DNA here is from genome assembly GCF_051311805.1 of Agelaius phoeniceus. Lineage (NCBI taxonomy): Eukaryota > Metazoa > Chordata > Aves > Passeriformes > Icteridae > Agelaius > Agelaius phoeniceus. Next base: position 54,554,752 of record NC_135268.1, read on the forward strand.
ATGATAACAAAGGCAGCTGGCTCGGACAGAGCGCGAGAGGCAGCTCTGCCGTGACTGGTCAGTAAATCCAAACATCCACAGGAGACCAATCACAGACACACCTGTTGCATTCCACAGCAGCAGATAACCATTGTTTCTGAGGCTTCAGCTTCTCAGAAGAGAAAAAATCTTAAGAAAAGATTTTCACAAAAAGATGTCTGCGACAGGAATACAATATTTTTGATGTACATAAAACAGGAAAGAAAGATATATTTACTAAAAAAAGAATAAATTAATCCCTGTTTTTTCAAATTTACATTTTAAGGGGAATGCACATAGTTTAAAACATCTTAGTTTTAAGCAGTGCTTTCCAATGTAAAATGTGTGTGTGTGTATTTTAAATAAATTCTGTTTGGTGTCTTTGAAGCTCTAGGCACTATGATTATAGATGTTTATTTTAGGATTAAATGGTAAAAGTTAAACAGACAAAACCCCTTTGACATCTGAGGTGGGGAGAAAAAACATAAGGCAACCTAAGTAACAATGCTTATTATGTGAAATGTGTTGAAAAGAACTATATTTAACAGAGAAATATCTACATTTCCTAGCAAACACTCCATTCTCAAAAATAAATACAGGGTGCCCCAGACAAGATCATATAAATAAGCAAATCTGAATAACCAATATCACAAATATTTGTTTAAAAACTCTAGGGAAAAATAGAAGAGCCCCATATTTGCTTAGCAAAAGGTCATCATTCTGCATTATGTATAAATGTAGTCACTTTGAAACAGAATGAAGAACTGATCTAAAATCCAAGCACATTATTGATCTTTCAGTGACAAAACAATCTTTCTCATCACAGCAAATTTTCTATGGAGGTAGAGAATATACATCTGATAATTGTGAAAAAAAACCAAACCAACAAACAAAAAAAACCCCAAAAAACAATTCCAGGCATGTAATGGGCAAACCTAAGATTTTCTGATTTTTCATAAGCCTTTTTATATTGTGAAACATAAATTGACACAGAAACTCAACTCAGTTCTGTATGAAAAAATGCCATGAGTGTTTGAGATGTATCTCTTCCTACAGTATGTGGTATATCCATTAAAGCATCTAAGAGCAGATTCAGAGTTAGTATGCATCAGCTTCCCTCCACAGTATGGGTCTGCAGCTCACTGATTCTCAACTAAAGTTTTAAGCTGAAGAATAACTTCCTCTACTCTTAATTGACTCAAAAGGTTATGGTTATACAGTGAGTACTAGGTTGTCTGGTTGTCTGTCTTTACTACATACTTCTCATGGATAAACATCAATAATAAATTTAACTCTCTAATTTTGCTAAGTATTTTGCTAAAAGTCAGTTGTGTATATATATATATATATATATATATATATATATATATATATATATATACACACACACATATGTAAGTAGCTTGATACACTGAGTTTGAATTTTCACTTCAGGGTCAACAGTTATAGTGCAAGTAAAGAACATGATAAAAACTACTAAAGCTTTCTCAAAAGGGGAATGTTGAATGAAAACAGATTTTGCAGATGATATTTCATTCCTGCAGAATATTTTCTTTCTGGAACTAGACTTCATAGTATCTCATTTCAGTGATATTGAGATATCTCATCTTTAAATTCACAGTTGTGGATTCCACTTTTTCTGTCAAGGGGTGGTGAAAAATCAACAACTCTGGATTGTGAATACTACACAAACTTCCTAGTATTGCTAGGCCTAGTAATGCTTCCTATTTCTTCCTGAATTATATCAATATTTGTGTGAAAGAAATAAAATTAAGCACTAATAGAGTTAAAATACTCTATCTCACAGGGTAGCTGTAGGTTTTCCACTGTTTTGCAAAGTGTTAGGACCATATATCATTAAGAAATTGCTTCATCTATCTGCAATAATATTCAGTGTATTTCTGGACTGTTATATAAATAAGAGTTAATTTTCTCCAAACTGCAAGCCTTTTAATTCTAAGAAGTATGTTCATGGGTTTGTGTTCATAATGTGGAGTTTCTCAGTCTCAGAATACATGCTGATTTAGGCTGGGATAGAGTTACTTTTCTGCCCACATTTAGTGTGAAGCTGTGGTTGGATTTGTGCTGAAACACTGCTGATAACTCGTAATTGCTATTCAGTGCTTGCACAATGTTTTGGCCTTTTCTGCTTCTCACCCCACTGGGTTAGGGGGGTACAAGGGGTTGGGAGGGGACACAGCTGGGACAGCTGAGCCCAAGTGACACAAGGCAGAGCCCATACTCTGCTTTCATGCTCAGCACAAAAGGCTGGGGCAAGGTTGGCTGGGGCAAGAGCTGCTCAGGGCCTGGCTGTCTTTTGGGGCTGAGGAACTGTTTTCATTTGCATCACTTATCTCTCTTGGGTTTTATTTCTCTTCCTTTTTTATTTTCCTTCTCGTTAAAAGGTTTTATTTGATTGCAATTATTAAACTGTTCTTATCTTGACCCACGAGTTTTCTCACTTGTACCCTTGCACTTCACGTCCCCTGCCCTGCTGGGTTTTGGGCGTAAGTGAGCAGCTCTGTGGGTCTTCATTGTCATATGGGTTTACACCATGGCACATGATGCAGCTGACTGATTTCATCACATAAACACTCCTCCCCCCCCCCACTTCCCCCCCAAAAAAACCCTAAACAAGATTAAGGAAAAAGAAGTAAACAAGGAAAATGCAAATGCATAGGATTTTACTTTCAGTGAGCATTAATCAAATAACGTCATTATAAATTCCTGAATAACTTAGGGAAATTTCTGGATAATATTGCAAAAATCTGCAAAGCAATACAGAGAACAATGAATTAATTTGTCATTGATAGAATCTTTTGGATAGTGCTTAACATACCACTCTTAAAAAGCACCAGCATTACCAGTAAATACACTGTAGTTTATTACAGAATTTTCCATTACCCTTATTACGGGGTTGTTACCAGAGGTACTGCATTCCTAGTGAAGCAGCTTCCAAGCTAACAAAAAGACCCCCCAAAAAAACCATGCCAGGTTTTTTTAAAGAAAATTGTAAATTTTCCTATATGAAACCACTAGGGTTTCCACAAAAAAATGAAAAACTCATTATGCAAATCCTACTGAACTTCTAAGAGGTTTGTTATTTTCAGCTGTTTCCTCCCCCCAAAAAATACAATGATCCTAATTTTTTATTCTATGTGTTTGATATATTCAGAGAATGTCCTATTTTTTGCAGATACTTCATATGATTACTGATGAAAGGAAGAATTCACCTCTTCTAAAAGAGTTAAACCAAGTCCTGAATACCTGCAGGTAGATTACATGAGTGGTTGCTTACCCTGAGCTTGCCTTTCCCAGTGCCCTAACTGCTGGCCCAGCACGAGTTTCCTGGGCATCCATGGCTGTTGGCCAATAGCTTACAGTGCATGTCCTTATAACCTAATTTTTCCATATGTTTTGTTTGATCTCTTTTCTTAATTTGTTTCTTTTGGTAGTGCTTCTTACCTCTGTTAACCACAATGACTGTTGAGGAGGAAATTTAGGAAGACTAAGACTGATTTAGGCAACAAACTAAAATAGGTGCTGTGAATATCCTCTCTCTGGTACTATCATACCCACAAGCATATGAAAGGAAAAGAGAACCTTGAAGTATATATAAGATTTTCAACTTGCCCTCTAACATGGGTACCATTCTGAATAATAGAACACAAGACTGCAGTAGGAAAAATTAACACCTAGCTTACTCTGTCAATGAAAATTTGTCCAGGGGAAATTAAAAATTCCTGATGATAGACAGCACTGTAGTTTAACAGCACTCTTGAACCAGCAAATTGATGGGATGAACCATTTCCATTTAGCCTGACAGCAGAACATTAATTATAAATTAAACTTTATTAGTGGCTTGTTGCTTGATAACCCAATGATATGAGAATAGCATTTATAGTTTAACAATAATTAGAAGGTTGAAAACTGTTTTATTCTCTTCAGTGACCATAAAATGGTCAACATTTATTTACAGCTGATTTAAGGAAGAAGTAAATAGAAGCCTGTGTATTCTTTTTCTTTTCTTTTTAATGTAGGTGGAAATGTGTTGTTTTTTTTTTCTTAATAAAGAAATTAATTTACCAGAACACTTTTTAGTATAATTAGCCTTTTTTTGCTTTTATGTTAAGCATTAATTTTAGAGGATTTTTCACATGAGAGAAAGCAGAGACACTGTCATATATGGTCTTCTCTGTTTTCAGAGAGCAATAAAACTTTCAAAAGGAGACAAATACATAGATTTAATGAACTGTTTAACTATACACCATGTATACTGCTGCTGACATCCTGAGTGCTGTGCTATTTTTTTTTAAATATAAAATTAATTATATTTATAACTAATTATAAATTAAATAATTAATTAAATTTAATTAATTAAATAATTAATTAAAATTAATTACTATAGTAATCTGAAATCATTTAGTACTATGACTATATTGGCTAAACAAGATCAGGTGGGTTTTTGTTTTGGTCTTTTATTTTCACCTGCAGATAGAGACCCTCAGAATGGCTTTTGAAAAAATTTCATTTTATCTTGGTCTGTCCTATTTTCTCTGGAAAAAGAAGAAATTATTTATTGTTTACAAAATAAAATTACTAATTTTTATTTGGGGCATCTTCATAATCCTGAAAAAGTACCTCAGAAAATCCAGGAAAGGCAATTCCACTTAATATTATAACATTTGGAACTGAAAACATAATTTTGGCATTCAGGTGGCTAAAACAAGACTTTTCATGAATCTCTGTGCTTGTATCAAAAGAGATGTTAGTTCATAATAAATATTTCACTAAAAGCAGGTGGGAAGAAAGACAGAGAAATTACTGCCTTGTGGTATGTTGGCTGTAGGAAGGAGGTGTCATACAAATCTCTGAAATAAAACGTACAAAGGTAACTCATCTTTTTTCCCCAGTGTTTCAATTTTATTCAAATGTATATATAATTATAGTTTTCACAAACAAAATTGCCATGGAGAAGAGAAAATAATAAAATGAAAAAAAGGGTGACTGTGAAACTTAAATTGAAGAAATGGTGCTTCTGCAAAGTGGCATTTTCCAGGATTCAATTAAGTTTAAAAGGAAAACAAAAAAAATGCAGTGGACTCACAAATTTAGTGGAAAAATAGTAGGAATTAAATTGAAATAATGCATAATATTTTCAGTATTCAATATTTTAGGAAGAAAATATATTTTAACAAATCAGTTTTAGTTAAACTGCCTCATGATAAACAGTCTCTCAGATCCAAAATAAAGAATTATCTGACTGAACATGGGAGGAGAATAAGTGATATGTCATACATATATCAAGGCCAGCAATGTCTTTCCATGGAGGCAGCAGTTTTTGCATTTTAGTCAATACCTAATTTCCTCCAGACTAATCAGATTGATTTTTGGGAAGAAATTATTGCAAATGGTCCACTTTTGTAGGTTCACAGAGGGAAAGGGGTATTCATGCAGTTTTGGAAATAAATGGGAATAATTTCATTGAATGTTTTCATCAGTCTTCTTTACACAAAAGGAAAAAAAAGAAGGGATGCACTAAGAAAATCTTCAAGTGAAACATATCTGGAAGGTTTTATACAGAAGGAAATGTACACCAAGAAGAATGAGGTTATCTCAAAGACTTGAATAAAAACAAAATTAAATATATTAGTACAGAGTGCAGTGCTAAGCAGTCATGGAGAATTTCTGAAGCATTACAGTCCCAAATATTCAGAAACTGTGAATCATGCCTTTGAAAGAGCCTAATGGAACTGACTTTAAAAAATTTAAATTATACATTTAAGATTCTTTTCCTTGCTATTTACTAAGAAAATACTTAAAAGGGAAGGAAAAAAGCCTGTTACATTATGGAAGGTTATAGAGTCCCTGAGGGGGTAAAAACAAAACAAAAAAACCAAACCCACTCTGAAATGGTAGTACAAATTCAGAACTTGTTGTAGATGAAAATTCATGTTAAGGCAGCAAGTTGTAGAATATAGATGAAAGTTTTAGATTCTCATTTAATTTTTTTATTATAAAATACCATCCCTTTTTTGTTGTTTTTTGCAAATTTATGACAGTAGTTGTTTTGATAGGAGAGGGCTTATTTTTCTCTCGTGTTGCTTTGTGGGGAATACAAGTTTTGAGCACTTTTTTTCCCTTGATCACGATGATTTGAACAGCCTTATACCTTTGTGGAATCTGGCCAAAGACAAAAGATGAAACTCTGTTGTGAGGTGTGTTTTGCTTGCTTTTATTTCAGGGAGGGTAGACTTCTCCTTTTCTTATTTTGCCTACTTTGATTTTTGGTTTGTTTCCCCTTCTGTATATCCAGAGCAACTGTCATTTAAATCCCAAAGGACATTGAAATAGAAAAATATGAGGCACTCAAACTTACTGACAGTATGTTAAGAATTCTTGAAAGAGGCTGCCACACATGTTCATGGCCACAAAACCCTCGAATGCCTCAAAAAATTAATCAAGGATTTTTCTTTTTGTCCAGACATTAATTTAGCCTGTTCATATTCCTTCTGAATGTTGAACAGTGGTGCAGATATACTTTGTTGTGCTTCCAAAATTCACTGATCACACAGCAGCATTAGATTGTCCAGACAGCCCACTACTATGGTTAGAGGTTTTTGCTGTAAAATCCTGAGACAGAAAAGAGGCTTATTATGGCTTTCCTGACCTTTGTGGTTTGGTTTGGGAGGGTTTTTTTTTTTCAACTATTATTTTTTTTTCTTATTACTGTCAAGGCACAGTCATCTGAGTCTAAGAGTAAGTGTGTGCTTACAATCCTTTCTCTGCATCTAACCAATGTATATGTACACCAAATCCCAGAATCATCAGGGTTGTAAGAGACCTTCAAGATCATCATCAACCCAACACCACCATAAAAACTCTTCAGCCATATCACGAAGTGCTACATCCTGATACTCTTGAACACTTACAGAGGTGGTGACTCCACCAGCTCCCTGGCAACTTCTTCCAAAGCCTACCCACTCTTTGTGTGAATATTTTTTTTTTCTAATATCTAATCTGAATCTCACCTAGTGCAATTTAAGGTCTTTTCATCTTGTTCTGTCACTTGAGACATGTCAAAAGAGACTGCCCCCCCACTTGGCTACAATCTCTTTTCAGGTGGTCATAGAGAGCAATGAGGTCTTCCCTGAGCCTACTCTTCTCCTGATTGAGCAACCCCAGCTCCTGCAGCTGCTCCGTGTAAGACCTGTGCTCCAGACCCTTTACCAGCATTGCTGCCCTTCTCTGGACTGGCTCCAGCCCTTCAATGTCCTTTTTTGAAGTGAGGGGCCCAGAACTGGCCACAATACTTGAGGTGCAGCCTCACCAGTGCTGAGTACAGTGACACAGGCCAGGATTCCATTGGCATTCTTGGGCACACTGCTGGCTCATATCCAGCTGGCTGTCAAACAGCACCCCACGCTCCTTTCTGCTGAGCAGCTCTCACACCACCCTTCCTTGTGCCCATAGGGATATATGGCATTGTTGTGACACAAGTGCAGGACCTGTTGAACCTAACACAGTTCTCTGCAGCCCAGCCATTCTGCCTGTCCAGATCCCTCTGCAGAGCCTTCCCACCTTCCATTAGTGTGACGGTGTTCACAGGGGTCCGAGGATGAGGGAAGAGACAAGGATCTGACTCCATGTTTCAGAAGGCTTGATTTATTATTTTATGATACATATTATATTAAAACTATACTAAAAGAATAGAAGAAAGGATTTCATCAGAAGGCTAGCTAAGAATAGAAAGAATTAATAACAAAGGCTTGTGTCTTGGACAGAGAGCCCAAGCCAACTGACTGTGATTGGCCATTATTCAGAAAAAACTCTATGAGACCAGTCAAAGATCCACCTGTTGCATTCCACAGCAGCAGATAACCATTGTTTACATTTTGTTCCTGAGGCCTCTCAGCTTCTCAGGAGAAAAAATCCTAAGGAAAGGATTTTTCAGAAAATATCATGGCTGCACATTAGAAAAGCTCTCCCACCCAACTTGGTGTCTGTGAACTTACTGAGGATATACCCCCTCCTCATCAAATTGTTGATAATGGTTTTGAACAGAACTGGTCCCAGTACTGAGCCCTGGGGAACAGCACCTACTGGGTTTTACTGCATTCACCACCACTCTCTGGAGCTGCCCATCCAGCCAGTGTGTTTACCCAGCAGAGAGAACACCTGCCCAAGCCATGAACAGCCAGTTCATCGCTTCCATCTGTTTCCAAATCCTTCACGTTTTCTGCAGAACTGAGTTTTCAAGGAGAAAAATTTGAAGGGGGATTGTTTCACACTTATCTGCAACTCCTTGTAGTGTGGATACAAAGGACATGAAAGAAAGAACTTTCAGTTTAAAAGCAGTTTGTAGTGCATTTGTAGTGTTTACTCATTTCCAATAGTAGAGAGGGTATTCTCACAAAGTTCAATTGTTTAATTTAAGTTCAATTTAAATTTGGGACTCTGTGGAATTTATTATAAAGAAAACCAAATAACCATATTTATTTTGTGTTGATGCAGCTTTTTTTTCAGTTATAGAAGAAGTGATTTGTTCTAGAATAAGCAAGGATTCATTGGTATTTATATGTTTGTGTAAAGCAGCATTTACATGATTTCTAGACTTACTAACTCATTACATCTCTCTCCACAAATAGACAAATGTGCAATTGCCTTGTTATCTTAATTCCTCCCGCTCTCATAAAATATTTTTTTTTTTAAATCAGCCTTTTGATTGCTTTGTTAAATTTCAGTTTACAGCAATAATGAAGAGTCAGTAGCAAGTTGCCAGAAAGGGTACTTATTTTTCATTTAAATATCCTTACAACATGAAATATTTCTGCTCTCCAAAATAGTTCTATATGGTTTTTTAGACATCTCTACTTATTTTGAATTGAATTGGTAAAGAAAATTGTAAACCACTGAATTGATAAATGATAGTCAAGCATATTGTTGACAAGAATTACTATAGCACTACATATATGACCTTTCAAAGCTTTTGTTACCTTCCACTCAATGTTATTTTCTAAATAAATTATATATTTTGGCCTACAGATGATTTCTGACACAGCTAATTTCATATGAAAAAAGTGGTTTCCTTGAGCTCTGATGGTAAAATTATGGAAGAAATATGTGAATTTCATTTATTTGTTCAATATTTCTGAGATATTTTATATATAGAAAGACTTTTTTTGGCATACACAGCTTTATTCTCATATACTCACATCTTAATGTAATTATATTGAATGAATTTTTACAGTAATTATCTTCTTAAGAGCATTCCTAACATAATATATTTTTTGAAATAATTTTCTAAAATTGAAACCAAAAAGACATCCATAATGGTCTAGTTCACAAATTGCTGTGTTAAGAGTTTCCATTTAAGTAAATTGCCTAAGTGCATATCATTTTAAATCTAATTGTCACTCTTATAACTCTGAACTGCTTTGATACCAACTATTTATAAGTTCAACATACCTACTTCACAGCTTTGTTTGCTCTATTTAGTAATTTGCAGTATGTAAGAGCTGGCAGTATCAAACAGTGATGAGCACCATGACAGCAACAGCAGCTCAACATTTTACTACAGTGAGTTTCCCAAGAGAAGGACACAAGTAGGTAAGCTTATGTAGAAATTAATATTGTAGCCATGACTTAGTCAGTTGATCACTGATCTAGAGTAAATGGAGTCTGTGACAGTTCTTTTGCTTGAAAGACCAGGACTACAGTTTTTTAAGACTGATTTACCACAAAATACCATAAAATTAATAAATGTTTGAATATGGAAACTTGAAATAATTTAAGACTGGCTGTTTTATTTTTGGTTTGAAGTTTGAAGTTTTATATCAGTTTAGTCACTGAAAAAGTATTACATAGTAGTCAGAAGCGTTTATAAATTGTGTCAATTCATCCATATCATCTGGAATTTTTTGTTTCATCTGAAATTAAAATGAAGTAAAAACCATAAAGATTTCCAAGTGTTTAAACAAATTTAAAAAGTGCCTAAGCATTGCATTTGTATTATAAATTGTAAAGTTTAATTAGTTTTTCATCTCATCACCATAAAAAGTTTAAAAGTAAATGGATCATCCCAAAGTATCAGGCAACCAATATTCACAGTCCAGAGCAGCCTATTGCCCGATTAACACAAGGAAGGATGAAGAATTGAAGTTCAAAGCTTATCTGGTCTAGGAAGCCCATGAGACTGTCTCACAGGAGGTGAAACTGCTGCAGTCAGTGCCATCAGGCGTCTGAGAGAAGCCACTGACAAGTGGACATGAAACACAACACCTTTTCACCAGACTAGTTCAAGTTAAAATACCTTATCCTGGGAAGGTTAGGAGGGTTTTTTGTGGTTTATCAAAAGCCAAGTGTTTTAGATTCCTCAGCTAGTATCAATTATTTCTCCCCCAAAGGATTCACAGCCATATGTTTTATTTGTTAAGTGAGATGTGGTACAATTATAATATTTTGTGTTTGGTGAGTTTCTAGTTTTATAGTGTTCAAGTTATTATGTTTTGCGTGGCATATTTGAATATGCGTTAAACATAGAATTAGAATCCAAAGACTTTTTCCCCACAAGCACATATAAAAACACTCCAGTTGCTAAGAGATGGAACTGAGGGCTTTTTGTTTGCTTGTTTGTTTGGGGTTTTTTATGCCCTGGTTTGATGAAATGGCTTTTGGCTAAAAGCACCTTTAAATTGAATTCTTCCTTTTGCAGACATATTATATTTCCTTTTCTTCTTTTAATGGACTTCATAAAGGAATTTTCCATTTGTGCTGAAAAAAATATCCTTTGCATGTTCCAAAGAAAATAGTATTTCTTTTATAAAAATTTTATCAGAGAAATAGAAGTTTTTACCTGATTACTTTCCCTTCAGCATCTCTGTGCATCAGTTAAAACATGCTACCAGTAACTGAGACAATCTTTTAAATGGCATATGACTCTAGAAAGAATAATATGCACAGTCAGTATGGTATGCAAAATATGACTGCTCTTGGAACAAGAAATTATTTATTTTAGCAAAGTTTTATTAGGAGGAATTTGGAAATACTCTACTGATGGTAAAACTAAAATTATTTTCTGAAGCTATACTTTAGTCAACTCCCAGGAAATTTTAATATTTTCCAAGGAATGTTACAAGAGTATAAGAGAAAGTTAAAACTCCACTGCAAGCTTATTTTTGTCTTTACTTAATGGATTAATTTATTTCTAAAGCCTTGCTATGTAGAAACATTATGTATCTGTGCTATATTTAGGGAAAGTATTGTGAATTGCTGAAGGTGGACCAATGCTTTATGGACCCTTTCACATATACTGTGGGTACTTTCAGGGAAAATGAATGATGCAAAAATGTAGTTCTATCTCCTTCAACATCTAGTAGTGGGGTTTTTCACTCTTCATAGGATCACTATGAAAACTTAGTGATATGTGGATGAATGAGTAGCTTGACTGTTTTGTAACATTTTTCACTGCTTTTCTTTGTGCTGTCCATTTTCTTTGTATTCAAACTATGTCAACCTTATGGGTGAGCTGAATAATGCTAAACTCATAGACATTCCAGGTTAGGAAGCTCATATTCTAAGCGTGTATGTTATTGTATTGTATCACATATTTTCAAGGCTAAGACATAGTGTGTGTGCAAGGTTTGTTGACGCTACCAAAGACGTGAGCAAACCAAGGAGCAGCAACTGTCATGTTCTTGGTATTGGTATTACTGATGTCCATAATACACCAAGGTCAGTAGTGTCATATGATAAAGATGTTGGATAAAAACAAAGATTTTAATTAATATTTGGAGCAAAGTGAGAGGAGAGCTGGTGTAAATAATCAGATAAAGTCAGTTGCAAACAAAAGAATTATATCCTCTGTCTAAATCCAGCTGGTTACACTGAATGCTGCAATGCCAGACTTGTTTTTTTTCTAAGGACACATCTGGAGAGTGTTTGGCATTTTGTATGCTTTAACTGAAGTACTACAAAACTAGATAAAAATTATTACACTGTGTAAGTGTTTTAAAGAACTTGTGAGAACAGCTTATGTCCATTACTCATTGGAAATCTGGTATAATTCAAACTCAAAAGCAATGTGATGAGCTACATTCAGTAGATATGCAGATGAATGTAAAATTCAGAATGACATTGACTTGTTTTTTTTTCTTTTTTGCACTTAATTTTAGGAGTAATTGCTTAATAATTTTATTAAGTTGTTTCTACTAAGGTAATTTACTGCTCTTTTCAACTTTTGTGAATAAATGGCATATTAGAGATTTCTGTGAAAGAAGTGTTTAAATAGTGATCAGGTCAGTTTTAAACTTTTAAAATAAACTTTACCAACTTTTAAGTAGCAATATATCCCATGGTATTTCCATCTTCTTCATGCTTGATGCTTTAATGCCATTGCTTTCTCTCTCAAAAGAAGGGGCTTAAAATTGCATTTTGATGCAGGTTTTCCTGTACTTCTTCCAATTTATTAGTCAGAATGTATGTATTTGCATTCCTTGCATTTCTTTTGTTTTTGGTTTTTCAACATTGTGCTACTTGGATGCCCCCCCTGTACAACTCCTTTGCCTTCTTGGTGGTCAAACTGCTCATATGCCCCTGCAAAATGCTAATTTACATGTGTCACAGGGCTCTTCTTCTTCTACAAAATGATGATCTATAACATATGTAGATATACTTAAATCTTTCATATTAATGCATCTATTTTTTATGAGTCCAAAAACATAATTGTTATGTTTTGCTGTTTTTTTCTCTGCATATTTTTTATGCATCATCCTCAAATGGGAGATTTCTGTGTTAGAAATACCATCACAACCGATGCAGCTTAGTTATCTATATTTACCAAATGCTAGTTACTGAAAAGGTAGTGTGGAGCCAATATTTGCTGGTTCTCTGAGCAAACAGAGATAAATGTGGCTCATTTGCTAAAGTTAAAAAGTGCCACTATTTACTCTAGTAACAATTTGGCTTCTGACAGCAGAGATGGCTGCATATGGGGGAAGTGTTCTAAAGGTGTGTGGATGTGGGATGAGGGGATATGGTTCAGTAGTAAACACAGGGGTGTTAGGCTAACAGTTGGGCTCAATGATCGTGGAGCACTTTCCAACCTTAATGATTCAGTGATTCTATGTAAATATTGTTGGGGTTTTTTTTACTATTTTATATAAAGCATGCATATACTTGAAGTGCTTTTCCCCATCTTTTATTTTTCCCATCATCTTTTGTTTCCATTTTTCCTCTTTTATAAAATGTTTTATCTGAAATGCTTATACTTATTTGATGAAGTCCTAGCATTTTGAAAAGCTTTAGACTCAGAAAGGGTATTTTTGAAAAACATTAAAAATTATTTGTTCATCTTTCATATGGCTATTTTAAAGTCACTATAACCTCCTTAGTATGTAACTGTAAATGATGTATCTGCACTCTCTAACTTATGTACTGCATAATGCAAATGGATAAATAAATTAGTGATAATTTTCCCATCAATATTATAGAGTAGCCAGTCAGAAAAAAATCTCTATTGTTAGCTTGCACTTAAGACCACTAGTAATTTGAAAAAAAATTAAATATCTGTGTTCCATTTACTTTGATGGCATATTGTATGGGCTGGGAATCCTGGGAAGCCTAATTAATGCCTTGTGTCATGAACTATGACAAACAGTCTTTTACAATATGTAGAACCTGAATTACCTTGATAGTCTTTACTACAATTACATCTCTCACACAGTATTTTTTAAAAATCCTTTTAAAAACACAATGAATGGACCTCAGCGGGGTACACTGGTATTATCTTTGCTAAATAAAATTTCAGAGTAAAATATTCTCAACAGTTTCCAGATGTTTTGTGCTTATAGTGTGTGTACATTAATGAATGTTTAAGTAAAAGATAATCTGAGCATGAGAGTATGGAGCCTCCTTGCAACCTTGATTTCAGTGGGAAAAGAGTTTTTTTCCCCTGATAGGAAACACTGAGCACTTTGCCAAAATAGGGCATCATATGTAACACTGCATAAAGAAGAATGTACATGGGTATTTGCTGCATAAGTAAAACCTAAAGATTTTTTATCTCAGTAGAGTAAAATTCCAGATTAGATATTGAAGGTCTCTGCTTAGAATCAGACCAGATTCTCTGCACAATTGATCTTTCTTGACTCTGTTCTAATTGAGGCAACAGTGCATGGTGCTGTCTCTGCTGTGTTCTCCAGGTTATTTTGCAACTGTGAAATTATGGCTTCAGCTGTTTTGAACATCTCTTATCCTTATTTTCCATTCCAGTGGAATTCAATTCCTCTTTCAGTCCCTTATTATGCTTTGCCATGTCATATTTAGAGTTAGATCAGGGAATCGTTTGAAAACTAACTCTGGAAAGAAAGCAAAAATGTTAATTTTTCAGGCAGATCAGTTAACTGTTGACTGTTAGCATGTTGATCAGTCATACAGATACATTTGCTTTTGGAACAACAAAATTAAAGGAAGCTAAAGAAACTTTGAAAACTGCCTTTTATTTTTTTATTATTTTTATTTTTTAATTAAAGGAATACATGCTCAGATTTTTGTTAAGTTTCAAATTTTCATACTGTTTTCACATTTTGGAAAATTCTTAGAGATCAAAAGAATAAGAAATATATTTTCACAGTTTAGGGAATTTTATTGAAAAAATTAAGACTTTGTCAGTTATTTTATGATATGTAACAGAATTCTTTTTTCTCATCTAATTGACTATGATAAAGAAAAAAATAAATAAATAATACTAGATTAAAAAATAAATAAATAACACTATATCTAAATAAGCTGTCATCAAATATTTATTGCAATTTATGTCTAAAATCAATCACTGTCATAAATTTCAGAAGGTTCAGAAGTATCATAAGTAATAAAAATAATATCAGAAAAAAGTCCTGAATATTGGAAAAGAAAATTAAATAACTTTCACAATAAAATGCCACTCTGTTATATTAATTTCTGACAGCCAGGAGACAGTGTTAAAAGCTTTCCTGAAGTCCAGGTAGAAAATATCCACTGCTTTTTCCTCATCTACCAAGCTAATAATTCAGTCACTGAAGTTTATCAGGTTGATCAAGCAAGTCTTCATCTTCATGAGTGCATACCAACTATCACCTTCTTGCCTTTCATGTGCCTGGAAATGGTTTCCAGAATTGGCAGGAATATCTTTTACTTTGGCCATGGCCAGTGTGGGGTTATGGCGTGTGGCCTTGCAATCACATCACCCGCTTCCCTTGGCACTGATGGCTGCATCTCATCGAGACCCACAGACTTATGTGAGACCACGCAGCCTGAGCATTTCCTGACCTGATCCTCTTCTGCCAAGACTATGTCTCCCTAGTATTACTGGTAAAATCAGGGGCAAAGAGACAAAGAGAGAATTCAATACCTGATCCTTTTCTTTGTCCTGTGTTGCTAAGGCTCTACCCTGTTCAGCAGCAGCCTCACATTTTCCTAGTCTACCTTTTGCTACTTATGTGCTTCTAGAAGTTCTCATTTCTGCCCCACTTGTATGGTTTCAGTATCAGCTGCAAACTTACAATTCATCAGAAAAAAACCCAAACGATGAGATTATAGTAAAACTTTTTACACTCTTTAGTGTTTCCCTAAGGAATATCTTGAAACTAACAGGAAAAAAATTAACTTACGCCACAGTGAAACAGCATTTCATTTCAATTATTTTTCACCTTAAAGAGCAGGTAAGAGAGCTCTGAGTTCACTAATGTGCAACATACCCAAACTGATGAGTTTAGGTTTCAGTTAATAGAGGAAAACATTGTCACACTATCTAAGTAATCTATGAATGGCCAGAAATAATAATGTAATACACTTTTTACTTGTTCTAGTGCAAGCATTTTGTGTCACTATTTCCAAACTTCCTTATATCAAAACTACGAGAGATCAGTTTTAAAAAGTCTAAGCTAAAGTTATTTTCTTGCTATCTCTGGAAAATGGCATAACATTTCTTTTCTTACTTTTGGGAAAGTCTGCCATGATCTCTCAGAGATGACAGGGAATGGTCCAGTAGAAATTGCTTCGTTCCCTTGGTGCCCTTGCTATCTACTCCCCTGGACCTGTGCATATCCAGTTTGCTGCATTATCCTTGAATTCATCTTCCTATCTTATGAATAGTACTGTAATCTTTAGGACTCTGCCACAAGGCCATGTGAACCTGGACCATTTCAGGACCAATATTTCCACTAAAGGCAGCACTGACTGCCTCATCTCTTTCTGAGTCCGTTGTCAAGAGTTCTTCTGCCTTTTGTGCATGAGAATGGAATTGACTTTAGCTTAAGCTTTGCTTCAGCTGTAAATGTAAGAGCCATTAGCTTTCTTCATCTCTTCATTTCCAAGTTCAGCAGAGGTCTGCTTTTATTACATCTTTGAATGTGTGAGTAATGTTTCTGGGTTCTTCCTGTGCTCATTGAACGTTTTCTGTGAAGGTACTGATGCCTGCATTTTCTGTTCACGTAATCATTCATTAACATTGGCAGATCTTTTCTTCTTTGAATGCCATTTCCCAGTCTCTTTCCTAGCTCCATTCTTCACTTACAGGTGCAATTTTACAACCTTACACATATTTGTAGTATTGTTCCCTATTTCATACCAGATGAATAGTTGCTAGAACATGAAGAATCTACCTTACACAGGGAAAGACTTGTCTATTATGAAGACAGGGGAGCGCCTGAAAGTTTGGATGAGAAACTGATACCTACATCATCTTTCATTTCCTCATTGCAGTAAAAGTAAGGTAACAATATATTTAGGAAGTCTATTTTTCCAGGGTAGAAACCAAAGCTTTGCCATGACAGGAAGAATGCAGTGATGCTTAGAAAAGTGAAATCATGGTGGTTTTCTACTTGAAAATACCTAATGTTGGGTATATCATCATAATTATTTATTTTAAAGCCAGCAATTTTGAAAATATGTACAAAAAACCTTGCTTTCCTTATGAGTAATTAAATTATGTGGGGAGGCATTTAAGGCGGTTCTTTCTAAGACTGTGTAGATACATTTAGAGATTCTGAAGCACCTAAGTGAAAGACCTACTTTTTGCAATGCTCTTGCAGCAGCTGCATATGCTAGCACGAATAAATCAAAACCTTGCAATTACATATGTGTGGCCATAGTTTTAATGGTCAGTTTCTTTTCATATTTGGAACGGAGTTCTGAATGAATCTGTGCCCTCATTACAAACCAAAGACAATTATCTCAAACCCCAGCCACATATTTACCTTCAGGATGAAGTGTTTCATAAAATAAACATTATTATATACCTAACATGCAGATATAAATTCTTGTATATCAGTTTACAAGTGTAATCAGTCGCCATTTCAACACAACAGCTCAGCTCTAGTTATAAGTATTTCTTCCTCCTGTGGGCATTGATGTTATGCTCATGTCCATGTTGAAAAAACTGAAGAAACTATAATTGTAGAAAAAAGAGTGCCTAATGAATCTCCTCTTTCAAAAGCAATCTTTGAATAAGAGATATATTTTGACTACTATCATAAATTTCATGTTGTACTTCAGTCTACCTTAATGACTCATATGATTGAATATATTTTTTACCTAAGAATGTAAGACTGTAAATCTACTTTTTACCAGTTAAAGATTCTTTAAGAGAAAATTTTCTGTTTAGTCAACTTTGAAAAACATCTGCCTTAATTAAAGTTATTCCTTTCCCCTCTTGGTACTCCTTTTCCCCTCTGCAAGAAAACAAGCATAATAGATTAAGGCAATATCTGCTGTTTCAAGGATTTATTCCTATAAGGAATGGGAAATGAGAAGCTTTAGTGTAAAAAGAAAAGGGAAATGAAAATGTTTTCCCTCAGAGATCTCTGATATGCAGTTACAATATATATGGGGATAGCACAAATATTTTACAGGACAGCAGAAATCTCAGAGGACGTCTAATGAGCTGCTCTCCAGTTTGTCCTTCAAAGACTTTTGGCTAGAACTTCATTTTTCAATACCTTTAATTTCCTAAAATGAGGAAATATTTTAATGTCACTGCAATTGGCTATTCACACCAGTAACTATGGAATATACCTGTGTGAAATGAAGTGTTCCTAGCATTTACTCCATTTTTTTCTACCATCTCAGCTATCTGAGTAAAAAAATATGTATTTCCTAGGTGATAAAAAGAAATCTACTGAATATAATTGCTATCTTAATTTCTTTGTTTAGTACATATTTGGACAAATGTTTAAAATAATTTTTTTAAAGGCCATAAGGTTTTTTCTTTAGCTGCTGATTCTTTTTTTTATTGTTTATAATGCCTGTATCTGTGTATGTATGTATGCATGCTTGAATATTAAAAAAATTAACATCTCTGCCTTTAATTTAATACAAAAAAATATTCAGCTGGTCAGACTGGTCACATACAAAGTAAATTAAACTCCATGAATATAAAACTAGCTACAAATAATTACCTTAAAGTAAACTTTAGAAGCCTGATTTTAATGGCTTAAATCTTTTTAAGGAATTTTTAAAGTCCTTAAGATTCAAAATTCCAGAAGTTTGCAATGTTCAAGAAAATAAGGCAGAACTTAAGAAGATTAAATCCACCAATTCAGGAAGGTCATACCAATGCCTAAAAATGTAACATTTGTAATATAAGGCAAATATGAAAGAAGTACAGCTTAAAAGAAAATCATTATATATTATGCAAAATTAAAGGAGTAATTAATAAAAGGTAACTTTCCATTATGTATTCTAATAGGTAAATATTCTATGTTTTCCCTAACATGCTCTTCCTTAATTTCTGCTATGCTGAGTGGTTAGTTCTTCAAAAAGTTTTGGGGGTTTATGTGTTTTTTAGAACCAAAAAAGTACGTATCATGTAAATTTTTATTTCAGAGAGACCGAAAATATTGTTGATATTTTTCAATATCAACATTCATTAAAAGAAAAAAAAGAACACATAAAAGATTGTATTGAAAAAATAACTTTCTGAAACTGGAAATTCTATTTAAGAAGGATGGTCTGGAGCAACATTGTGGGTTGCTTATAAGAAAGTATTCTCAAAAATGGTGGTCTTTAACACAGCTCATTGATAAAATTCTCTAGTGTAGATGACAGATAACACAGATTATAACAATGGGAAAGAATGAGAATCATTTTACTAATTTTGATTATGACTTTAAACAAAAGTTTTAGGAATGTAAAAAAGGTCCTTCACTCAGTAAAATTTTTGTACTACCAAGAGTGTAGGATTCTTAATTAAATACATAGTTCGTTGGGAAGAAAAAGGTTAAAGAGTAAGAAAATGCATTATTTTTTAATGTAGTTTAGGATTTCCAAGTTGCTCAGAGGGGTTTTTTGACTTTGAGGATTGATTTTTTTTGTAATGGTAAACTATATGAACAATAATAGTCTTTATTGTAAATACTTTTATTTTTTCAGTTCCTCTATTTTTTTTTCCAGTGCATGCTGGGCTGCCCAGTTGCCCAGTGTGAAACCAAGTCATAAATCATCTGCTTACTGCCACATTTTCCCAGAAGAAATTAACCTGAAAGCAGTTAGCAGACTCTTGGCTCTCCTAAAAGTTTCTGAACAAAACCGTGTTTCCTTGTAAACCAAGAGATGACAAAATTTTTAAATCTGAAAGCTTTCTACCAAAAAATGTTATGTTTCCCCTTTGTAAAGAACCAATTTAAAAGAGATAGATGCAAAACAAAACAGAACAAAACTCTAACTTGTTTAGTAACAAGACTAAAATAAATGACTGCTTTTGGACTGCTTTTGGTAAAATTATTTAATCTCATACTATTTTTCATACTTCTTTTCATCAGGAGCCATTTTATTCCTCATTTGTTAAGAGGAATAACTGACATAAAGAAAGCTTTCTTGAAGGAGGAGCACAGGATTTGAACTCAAGTGTTTGAACTCATGTTTTAAAATACACCCATGATCTGCTTTTTTGGGTAC
Source organism: Agelaius phoeniceus (assembly GCF_051311805.1). Taxonomy (NCBI): domain Eukaryota; kingdom Metazoa; phylum Chordata; class Aves; order Passeriformes; family Icteridae; genus Agelaius; species Agelaius phoeniceus. The sequence continues at coordinate 54,574,702 of NC_135268.1, forward strand.
CAGCCACATATAGGGTGTACACACATGGACTCAGGAAGATATCTCTGTTGAATTTGTTTCACCTTCAAACAGTGTCAGAAGGAACATGCTGATTTGTTAATGATTAGCCATTCTATTGCACATTATCTTAATCTTTCCATACCTTTATCAATAATAAATTGGAAAAGACAGAATAATTATTCTAAATCTTCATTCTCATCACTTACTGATAAATATATGTGTTTATGGTAAAACATTTCATTTCTTATGCACAGGGAGTACAAGAGACAGTAAATATGTTAATGCTGCATGTAAACATATGTAGATTTATTTCAGTGTTGATTAAGAAATTATTCTAATATTTACTAAGTAACTCAATGAAATCAATTTTAAAAATCCAAGACAATAAATGGAGAAGGGCGTTTTTCCAATTTCATCATGATGAACACTTGGTGATTAAGAATAGCTTTCATTCCTTAGATATTTCTTTCATTCCCCTGCCCCCTAGGATTCCTTTCACTGGGTTCAGCTGAATTTAGGGCAGTAAAGTATGTTTGTATCCAGTCTATGCTGTTGGATATGTAAACTTTTTTGCATATGGATATGTTAATTTCATGTTTGTTTGTAGACTATACTTGTATTACACAAGGCTAATAAAAAAAATTGATTTAAAAATTCAAAACATACTTTCAGAATGCATTCCAGTCACAAATACAAATGAATTTAGATGCTGAGCATGCTTTAATCCACACTGTCAGTCAGGATTATAGGGGCCAATAGACCAACTATGTCCTGAGGGTGTGAACGGGGACAGATCAATCAATTTACAGAGCTTTGGCAAAGGTTGAACAGCTGGTGCTGAAAATCTTTGTTGGAGAAATGACCAACCCACCAGAGATTACAGATTTAAGCCAAGATTGATGGTTAAACCTTGCAAATTAAATCCTCTTCAAATGTGCTCTGACTGATTATAAAGCTAATTTAAAGGCATCCCTCCATGGCACTTTCTTAGAACAGGATACTCATTAAACTTCTGGTGTTCAAAAAATTCTCTCTGAGGCCTGCTGCTAGTAGCAAATGCATTAGTGTTTTCATTTGCAGATTATTTTTAAAAGGTCTCTGTTGGCCAATTTCTTTTTATTTGTGTATTTACTAGGGTGAACTTACATTATCAATAATTACTTTTACATACTTAACACAACAAAGGGTAAAATGTTTTTTGCCCTTTGAGCACACAGCAGAAGCTCTCTACTAGCTCAGCAACTTTCTAAATGGTTCATGAGAAATCTTTGATTATGTAATAAAGAAAGTTCTTCTAAAGAAGAGGATGTGACTATCAGTTGAGTTGAACTTGGTTTAGTTGCTCTGCTGGCAACTAAAAGCTATGAAGCTGCTCATTCACTTCCCCTCCCATCTGCCCCAGTGGGATGCAGAGGAAAATCAGGAAAGAAAAAAACCTAAAATTTGTCAGTTGAGATAAGAACAGTGTAATAACTGAAACAAAGTTAATGACAATAACAGTAACAGTAACAATAGCTATTATATTGCTAATAATAGTAATGACATTTTTAATGATAGTAATAGTAGTAATAACAGTAAAATTGCTACAACTACTAATGATAATAACTGTAATAATTGTAAATAAAAAGGAGAGGAAGAAAGGGAGTTGAAATCTAAGAGGAAAAAAATTATGTACTTCAGAATTGATCACCACTCATTGACCAATTCCCAGTCTGTTCCCAAGCAGTGATTGGTCCATTTCTGAGTAATTGTTTACTGGGAATGGCGTTCTATGTTATGGAATATCTCTTTGGTCAGTTCAGATTATTTGTCCTGGCCATTCTCCCTCACAGTTTTTTGTGCACCTCCTCACTGGCAGAGCATGAGACACAGAGAGTCCTCAATTTACAGTAAGCTCTGTTTAGCATCAGCTAAACCAGCAGTGTGTATTCTCATACTAAATCCAAAACACAGCCCTGTCCCAGCTATTAAGAAGAAAATGGATTCTGTCCCAGTTGAAACCAGTACAATGGGACAAGAAAATTTCCCTAAAGAAGAGAAATTAGGGTATCTGAAACAATGCAACACACAAAAGTGAGCATTTTTTTAGGGAATAAGGCAAGGAGTCAATTGACTAAAAATAGCAGGTAGAGTTAGGATAAGAAGAGAAAAAGAGAGAGATTGGAAAAGGGAGAGAAATGGGCTGTATGATGAGCCAAAAAAAAAGCCAGGAATAAAATCCTTCAAAAATATGCAGAATTTTAAATTAAATAAAGAAGGGCCCTTCATCCTTCTGGACCAGGCGTCTTGGGAGTTATGCAAGTACCTAAAAGTAAATGCAAGCTCTGATAGTCAGAGTGTGTTGTGTGTGGTTCTGTTTGTAAGGCACATTATCCCATAAATTTCATCAATAATAAAGTATACTTTATTATTTCATCAATAATAAAGTATTGCGTCATCTCCTTGATGTAAGCAAGAATTTCCCTTTATAAACTTGTTTATAGCTAGTTGGGCTGGGTGGAAATAGGCAAAAGGAAGTTGAGGACATTGAAAAAGAAACTTAGAAGATTGAAGATTAGAAATGAGTGTCATTAGTAGCAATTTGAAATGTTGAATTACAAGATTTTAGGTCTTGTAAAGCAGGGTTGATGGTAGAAAGACTTCCTTCTGTGAAAAACTTAAAGAAAGAAATGAGAAAATATGTTCCACATAATATTTTACAATTTAGTGTTTCAATTTTTCTCAAATTGAAAATCTAAAAACTCAATGAAAAGCTAAAGAAATCTAAGCTATAACTAGGCCTACAGAAGACTGGAATGTAGCCTATGAAGCCTGAATTTTAAATTCTATCTTATTTATTGAAAGTGCAAGAAAGGTGTTAAGGGAACCTTAACTTTAAAACCTTAAAATGTTAAATAAAGTGATTTATTTTTGCTGAAAAACAATCATAGCAGGAAAGAAACACAAGCTATGTAAGAGGTGGCAGGGCTGGGAATAAAAGAAGTAAACAGATTTGGTGTGTAAGGGATATGGCATCTTTGCCAATGGACTAAAGATTCTGCTTTGTTTTAATGTTTTTGCATGTAGATTCAACTCTGACCTATTGTTTAATGGAAATAATTTTTAAGGTATTTGGATAGATTTTTTTCGTTCATTACTTCAGTTTTTGTAGCCTACATCAATATATTGTAACCTTTCATCACCTGCTCCTTTATGAAACAAGTGGTTTCTCAGGTTGTTTCAGAACTTGAAGACCAGGAAAGATTTTTTGCTGTACTAGTTGAAGTTATTCTCACTAAACAGGATTAACCCAGCTCCCTTATCACAGAATCACTTCTCACTTCCAAATTTCTTCCTGCAATAGTTAGCTTATATTTTGAACACAAATAGCTTGAGAGTTACCTGAAGAGGGAACAGAGCTGTATTACTTTTGAGTATTAAAGAAGCCTTATTAAGAAACATTTTTTTCTTATTTCTCAAGAAAAAGAAAAAAACAAAAAGTACTAGCTATCAATTTATACACTTATTTCTCCTCTAATATAAGTTTCCCGAGGAATCAGGTTATATCAAAACCCCCAAAAAAGGAGAATTCTATCTGAGTTCCCACAACAAAAAATGCACCTTAGGAATACACTGTCAAAACCTATGGATGTAATACAAGATTATCCTCAATCCAATATACTGCATTCAACACAAAAATCGGATTTATAGAAATGAGGTGGGTGAAACAAAAGAGTTAAGCCCTTGAAAAAATTGCTACAGAGGAAAGGTTTATCCGTTTTCTTTCAAACCATGTGTGTAATAGGTACTTGTTATCTGTTCTCTGTGTGATTTCAAGAAGAAAAAAGAAATTTATATTACCTGTAATTGTTGTTCTTTTCTATGCATAGTTTTCTTTCCTACCTAGACAGGAAAAGAGTTCAAACACAGAAAACTTTAAATGCTGATGCTCAGAATTCCCGAAAGACCAATTTATGTGAGTGTTACACAGTGATGAAGGTTACTGTGGAGATAAGATTATGTTTACACATATGCTTAAAACTACTCTTAAATGAGGTAAACTGCAGCACTAAACACAGTATTTAAGTACAATTCTTTGCAGTGTGCAAGGAAGGGGAATCTGATGTCTGTGAAGTATTATGAGAAATCTGTGGCTAGTGATGAGTTTTCAAAAATAAGACTAACTTCTGCTCAACAGAGACACAGAAATTCAGTTTCACAAATCAAATCAGGCTCTACTGTAAAAATACCAACAAAGACATAAGCTTGCAAGTTTGACTTTGGGCCAAATAATAGAATCAATAAAAAGAAAGATGAAAAATGTAGCTTTCAACAAAGCTCTTTAACAAAAGAACTCTCTTTAGCAAAATTATCACCTCAGTATAGCATAAAATTTCATAAATTCTCAATATGGAAAACCTTATGCCTAGAAGATTGAACGCCCTTATGCTTAGAGGAAACTTAAGAAGGATTACAGTTCTTAGAAAGTAAGCCAATAAAATGCTCTAGAATTAACATTTCTAATGTCTTTTAAAATAAATCATCTGCTGTACTTAAACTGGCATAATTAGAGATGTTTAGATTTCAGGTATCCTCAAACCTGCAACTTCCTCTGACCTCATGGGTTTGTTAAAAGCACCTTAAAATCCATGATGTTGCTCTCTAGTACTAAAAAGATAAATCTGGATGGACAAAGAACCCCAACCCTTAGTTATTTCCCTTATTTTATTAAATATTATAAAATAAAATATGATATCTGAATGAAACTGTAGGCATATATAAAGGCATATATATATGCCTTACTGAAGGCATATATAAATGAGAAACAAATTAAGTATTTTTTCTTTGGAAAAAAATAGATATGCTCTTCTAGCTTTCACCAATGCAATTGTTAATTTTCTAGAGGGGCGCTTCATACTTTTGTTTTGGAGAAAGGAATTTTTTTTTTTTTAACTGTGCAATGAAAGGCTGCTTTCACCATTCTTTTCCACAAACACAGCTAACAATGTGAAGACCTACATTAAACATATATTCATACACATTATGCACACACTCAAATGTTGCACGGGCCACAGAATTTGAGTTATCATTTTTAGAGGAGATTCAGAAGAATCATTTGCTATACCTAAAAGAGGTTGTACACTTCAACTTGAACAAGCACACACCTTTGAGAGCCAAGCATTTCTGTTGATAAGAGCCACAGATGAGTAGAGCCATGTATTTTACTGATGGCAATATCTGGCAATACCCTTAATTAAATTATTTCAACTGTTCCTACATTCCAAACATCACCTTTAGTAATCTTCTGTGATTCAATATTGTATGTCTTATAAATGTTGTCAAACCTAGGTTTGGGACTCTAACTAAAATGCAGAGATAGGCTTACAAGGACATTTTATGTGGTTACAATAGAATGGATGAATTTACTTTCTCTGAATCCCTTTCATGTCATATACAGCCTTACTAAACATTCTTCATGCAAACTCTTTGCAAATGATTTACAATTTGAATTGACAAGTTTTGTTGTGACCTATCTGTAACGTTAAATTACTTTTCTGTCTTTTTATTGTTAATAAAATTATAAAAAATAGCAGCAAAAAATACTCAGAGTATTACATAGAATTTGTATCTGTAGATCTCTCTGCACTTTGAATGTGGGTTAAGAAAGTACTAATTATGGTGTACCTCAGTATCTCCTTTTTAAAATAGAAAGTGTTTAATGTTCATCCTTCAAATTCCCTCTGCATCTTATTATTTATGCTCTGTGGGGTTTTATATTATGTTAAATTGTGTTGATGTAATGAGACACAGTCATACTGTGCTCATGATTCTATCAGTAGGGCACAGTCTCCCTCTTTGTAGCAAGAGTCAAATTGTATCATTACTGAACTGCCTTATTTAGCTTCCTGGGCTTTGCTATTCTAAATGTGATTCACATACCTTTCACATATTAGGACCATAAGTTAAATACCTTTCACATATTAGGACCATAAGTTTAACTTGAGTGTTAAAATATAGTAATCAGTTCAAGTTACCTGGAAATTACTTTTATTAATTCTTATCAAATCCTATTTTTACAAATTCTAGTTATTCTCCCTTTATTCTCCTTTATTGTGAGCCTCTGTGGGGCTCACAATCCGAGGTTCACTGATATGGTACTAAAACAGCAAACAGACATGAGAATCATGCCCTGGATTTTTAAAGGAACTCTATTGATTCAAACATTCTTCTCAATATTTTAACAAAGTCATCATTTATTTATTTATATTTTCTAGTACTTTGGCTCACTTATTTAAATTATCTTTTTGCACAGACATCAGAATTATATTTTTTCATACAAAATGAAACTGGCATTACCTAATTTGCTAACAAACTTTTAAAATCTGAAATCTTTTTAATGTTTAATATAACCATGGGATCTTAGTTCACAAATTCCACCTCCAGTGGTTTCCTAGGATACAAACACACAAACACAAACAGAAAGCAGCACAGAAAAACAAGGTAGAAAGCCTGCAGCAGTTTAATTTTTTTGAATCTTTTCAACTGCTTTGCATTCTCACAAACATATCAGTGCTAAACCTCAAACAAAACAGCTGGTGATGGGCTTAAACTACAAGTCATATCTGTGTCATTTGTAAAAGTTGACAAAATTCTCCTGAGAATCCTGAATAGAACAACTGAAACAAGAAATAAGAGCTTTTGCACACAGTGCATCATGACTTTGGAAGAATGAAGCAGGAACAATTAATTTCAGGGCACTGCTTTAATAACAAATTAAATAAAAGGGGAGATATTAACTGACTCCAGCTGCTAAAGTGGAAACGAACGTGTAAAAGGCAATTACAGAATGCATTATGTATGCTTGGTGATATTTTCTAATAAAATAGATGTTCTGTCAAAAGCAATTTTAACTTTATTCTCTCATCCTTCAAATGTACAATCAGTGCACACATGATTGTATGTATGCATGCACAAAAATTTAGACAATAGCTACATTATTTTTAAAGAAGAAGTGGAATTTCAAAACATTTCTTAAGAATTCAAAATCAATGACAGAGTTGTAATGTTGGAGTCCGATGATAGATCAAGAAAAAAGAATGAGAGCGTGAGATGTAAACCTGGTGATACTCATGCTGGAATATTTTATTCAATTTAGTTATGTTTCTAAGAGTACACAGACACCAAAAAGACAGAAAAATCCCTTCCAAAACTAAAAATAGTGTAAGAGCTAGAAAAACCTTGTACAGCAAGAAATGAAATTTATTAATTCTTAGTAGGTAATCCTAAGAAATCAAGAATAAAAGGTGAGGTGACCCAATTACAGTATAAAAGTTGTCATGGATAGAGATATCACACATTTAAACAGGAAGATTTAGCAACACCAAAAGCATAAAATTGAAGTTTGATAAAGTAAGAAATAAGGCAAAAAATGCTGTAAACAGAAAGTATGATTAATGATTGGAACATGATTATTAAGAAAATGATGACTTGTAGTCTCACTACTCTGGAGATCAAGATTTGTGTATTTCATTCCGGACCATAGTTATCTTTGTGTTTGACTGTAACATAAGTGGAATTGAGAAATAGTGACATTTAAGCTCAACAAATAAAGTGTTTGCTCTTCCAGGACTGGATGCTACAAATCTCTGACTTCACAGGATAAGCAAATTGGAAGGGAGCCACATGGATCATCCTGTCCAGCTCCCGGGCCACCCGTACACGGGTTACACACCAGTACCACGTGTGTGAGAGCATTGTCCAAGCTCCTCTTGAACCCTGTCAGGCTCTGTGACCTCTTCCCTGGGAGCTGGTTCCAGTGTGTCATCTGTGACTTGATGTAGAGCTCACTGTACTAACTCTCATGTTGTAACATTAGTAATTTTGATGGCAATTCAGTGTAAGAAACTTGAACCATTCTTGTTAAATATATTTAAAATCGCTCTCAGAGTTTCAGTTTCATTTTGCAGCTACCTACTTGTTATCAGGTTACTGGAGTTTTCATAATACAGGAAATAGCTTTGATAAAAGCTAAGGACAGCATTACAAAAATGGAATCTGCGAGGCTGGCATAGGGAAGTTAATGGATATTGTAATGTCAAATTATTTAGGCCAATGTTTCACCAATCTTTTGGATGAGTAGACAGAACTAAATTGAAAAACGTCTGTGTAAGAGAAGGGAATCAAAACTTGCTTAAGAAAGGCTAGTACTTAAATGAGAATGGCATACAAAACAACAGAAATTGTCACAGTGGATTTTTATTTTTTGCCACAGTGTATGAAAGATCATAAAAATCATAGAATGGTTCTGGTCAGAAGGGACCTTTAAAGATCATCTGGGAAGAATCCCCTGTCACAGGCAAGGACACACACTAGATCAGGTGCCTCAAATACCTATCCAACCTGACCTTGAATATTTCCAGGAATGAGCTCAATCCCTTCTCTGGGCCACGTGTTCCAGTGTCTCACTACTCACATCATAAAAATATTCTTCTTTTATATTTTTTAGTTTAAACCATTTCCCTTGTCCTATCACTACACACCCTGGTAAAAAGTCTCTCTCAATCTTTTAATGAGCCCCTGTAAAAGGTTCTCTTACTCAATGAGCTTCTTAAAGGGGTTTAGGCTTTTTTTATACTCTGAGATTAGTGCACAGGATAAATGGACAATACTCTCAGGAGGTTGAACAACATATTTTACTGGAAACTTTAGAAAATAAGGCTACTTGGTAAATTTTAAAGCAATTGAAATAAAGCATTGACTAAGAAAACTCTCACCCATTGAACTTTAAGTTACCAGAGTTAGAGAAGTGGAAATTAGAAAGGGAGGTTAGAGAGGGAAAGGGGAAATTAGAGAGGGAGAAAGAGAGGGGGGTACAGAGAAAGATTTATATTGATTGCTTGAATTCCAGCATGTTCTCAGCTACTATAAAATCCAAAACATTGGGCCGTGAGCACGTGTCTTTGTGCAACTGCTTTTATCTGCTTTGGTGTCCCAGGTCCTCCCCTCCAGGTGGAGCTTCAGGTGTGCCACTGAGTGACACTGGAGTGAGTGTGGGACTGTGCACATCCCACCCCTCACAGAACTTGAACTGCTCCCCCCCACATATTCAAGGTGTTTTGAGCCAGTAATCATTTTCTCCAGTTTCCCACACCCCCTTTAAGTATTGTAAGGCTTCAATATGCTCTCCCCAAGGCTTTTCTTCTCCAGGCAGAACAACCCCAAATCCCTCAACATTTCTTCAAAGGTAAAGTGTTCCACCCCTCTGATACTTTTTATGGACCTCCTTTGGACCTGTTGTAACATCTGACTTATGCTGAGATCTCCAAAGCTGGATGCAATAGTCCAGGTGAGGTTTCACAAAAGGGAAATAAAAGGTCAGAATCACCTCCCTTGACCTGCTGGCCACACTTCCTTTGGTTCAGCCCAGGATATAACTGGCTTTCTGGGCCACAAGCTCACATTGCTGGCTCATATCCAATATTTCATCGACCAACATCCCAAAGTCCTTCTCCCAGGGCTGCTCTCAGTGTATTCATTATTCAGTGTCTAAGGATACTGGTGATTGCCTTGACCTGGGTGCAGGACATTGCACTTGGCCTTGTTCATTTTCACCATGGCCCACCTCTCAAGCCTGTCAAAATCCCTCTGGATGGCATCCCTTTCCTCAAGAGCATTAATTGCACTACTCATCTTGCTGTTAATAAAGAGCATGGATTCTGAACACTCTTCAGTAGGAATAATAGGAGTTGGCAACACATGAGGAAAAAAAACTTTTTCCCCTCCGTTTCGCTCAAATAATCAGCAGGAAACAACAAATTTTTGTAAACAAAACAAGACTGCAGATCCATCTTTAGGATTACTAAATGCCAATCAAAAGTAGACTGGTTGTACCACAGTGTAAAGCTGTCAGGTCTTTTGAAACATAAAAATGTCTCTTTGAAATTATGGTGACAACATAAGTGTTAATATAAATCAAGCTTCCAGGCTATTTAACTTGATCCTTACCCATCTGGGTCCAGTCTGCAGTAATTTTTCTGTTGAAATTCCAGATGTTACCAAAAAGCAGAGATGTTATGCACTTAAAAACCAGTTCAAATGATAAATGATACTAAGATGGTAGCACAACAATGTTCAGAAAGGAGTCTCAAATCTTGGCTATCTTCATGTAATTCAATAACACAATGTTTTTTACATGAAACTCAGTTGATAGGTTTGTTTTTTTTTCAATGTCTCTCATTTCCCTGAGTCTCCTCAGATAAAAGAGATTCACAAAAGGAATCTGTATGTAGGACATCAAATTTTACCCACCTACCCTAACTGAAAATCCCTTACATGTTTGAAATCTGTGATTGAAGAACATAAATGTGTATGCCTGTATTAAAGTCACTCACTACACTTCAGTGTTTAGAATGTGAGGCAGTTGTCTTCTATATAAATGTTTCTAGATATTTTCTAATATTGAGCTGATCAGTTAATTCTACCAATACAGAGTTACAATTTAGAATATAGAAAAAGGGCACGGCTGTTGAATACAGTAGTATTAAATGACATTTTTTGTTTTTGGAATTACAGTGTAAGAGATGCACATTTTCCAGAAATAGCTGCTCTAGAGGGAGGAACAGAAATCACACAATACTGCAGGTAGTTTGAACATGAGAGTTTTGCTCCTGTCTCATGACAATAATATAAAACAGATATTATCCCTATGAATTAATAAATTGGAAAAACTTTCATAGTAAATAATTACTTTTAAATTCTATAGGACAGAGGGTAATCAGAGTATATGTGTATCTATTTATTTAAATTAACTGGCTCCATTATTGAAATTGCTGTTTAAGTTTATTGAACTCCTTTTGCAGCAATATGAATGTATGATTTAGATTATTTTTCTAAGTTGGTTGGAGTGTTTTTTTTCCAAGATTTACATATTTTAAATTACATTTGCAGGGAAGTTTGACAGCTATTTGGTATTATTTGTGAGTTGAATGAAAATATATGGTTTCCTCTGTATTGGGAAATTATTATGCCCACATAGTTTTAATAATAGGAAAAACTAGGAAGAATATTGTAGTTGGTCAGCCATTGATCTTTTCTCTATTGTTATCCTTCTCTTTTCTGTTGCAGCATCATGCAACCAGAATCTAATTTAACGTTCAACACTGACAAGTTTTTTTTCTTGCTATGAGTCTTAAGACACAGGTTCAGTGCTGCCTGCAAATTATGTGACTGTTCACGTCCATATATCTGAAAGTACTTGCACAATGTTTTATTTCAAAATTTCTCAGATTCCAGAAAATTTTTGTTATGTACTTTTCCATATGTAGTGCATACTGAAAAAAATCTGTCTCCTTCAATTTTCGATGAAATAGAAGTTTTGTCATTTGGTTTCTTTGCAAGTTGAAGCCTTAAATTTGTTACTTAATAAATGTGACTTTTACACTTGCTTAATATTTGCTTTAATGCCTACAGAATTTCAGAATTTATGCACTCTGAGAGACTAAGGAATCTGATAAAAATAATTGTCCATCTTTTGCCACAAAAACTCCATAGATCCATCCTGAAGAATTCACTGGATCATTTTAAGAAGGTGCATGAGGTGAACAGGAGCTTTAAAGAAGAGCAAATGTGAAAAATGAAAAAAATTAATTATGATCAGTATGAATAATTTAACACACCTTTTCTTTATAATAGAATACCACCATCATAATTCCTAAACAGGAGATGGACATACTAGGAATTTTCAAATCTAAAGACAACAACAATAAAAAGAGAGAATTAAAATGATGGCTGTAGTCAGAACTGCATGACATAGTATTTCAAAATCAACCTGTACTATAGAAATGCAGGGTTTTTAGGGTGACATAAATTTGTTTATTTTAGCATGAAACTAAAAATTGAGGAAATTTGACAGACCAGAAAAAGGAAAACCACAACATTATCAGCAGGTCCACAGCAAGTCGCTTTAAAGTGAACATTGTTCATTTGTACCAAATAACCCTGTAGCTGTTTAGTAGATGTTAGAAGGCAAATTCAGGTAATGACAGAAATTACAAGTGACACAAATGTTTTGAAGTTACCAGACTTGCAATCAACTGGCTTGCAGAGTCTCAGATGCAAAGATATGTCGTTTTTTAAGACGGAAAGAGAGCATGCAATATACTCTATCATTACATAATATTTATCATTGAAAAGCTCTGTCATTTCAGGGCTCTCTATTGCAATTCAGAAGTATCACCTTGCTTTTGTTCTAGGCCTGGAATCAGACAATGTTTATTATTTTGCATTCAAGATAACCTATTCTTGTTTGTATAACTCTAATAGTAATTAATACAGTTGTACTCAGATACTGACTGATCTGATCATTTAAAGGTCAGATTGTGAAGTTAAAATTGCAACCCTTTGACATGGTTACTGCTTCTGGTGAAAGGGAGCTGTTCTTAAGTGTGGCTGTGTTTTTTCTTTCTTTTTTTACTCTGTTTTTGTTGTTTGATTTTTTTTAATGTATGTGTGTGTTATAAACCATCTTTCATAGTCTGTCATCTTAACTGCTCTAGGCAGAAGTGTGGTTCTTAATTACAAAGTGTCATAAATTCATATGCCATTTGTAACTTTAATGGCAAATCATCAGTGAGATTTGTTCTGCCAGGGCTGTGGAACATTGAAAGCAGAATTTCACAAGTTAATGGCCTGCCCTTTTCTGACAGCACACCAAGCTTTCACACTATTAACTAACACTTTGCTTCACTCAACCACTGAACTGTTGACAAAAGCACTTTAGCAAGTCTGAACAGCAGAAAAAAAATCAAGTAAATCAAAAGCCAGTTCGGAATGAGGCAGAAAAACAGGGAAGAAAGATGAATCAAAGGAAAAATTTTAACAAGCAAAACAAAGCAACCTGGTATGCTTTGATAAACTTTACCATTAATACATCAACATAATGAATAATACCTGCTATAATTTTTCAGGTTTTGAATAGTTTTTCTTCTCAAGAGTGAGAAAACAATCTTTGAATAATCCTGAGTTATTTCAGTTTTATTTAAAGGTTTGATCCTACATAGTTGAGGTACTGCTTTTTTATTCAACTGGTTTTGATGCATGAAGAAGCTGAAATCTTCCCTGTAGAGATAACTAAATTTCACAAAAAAACATTCACAATGGAAATATTGATTCCTGTACGTATTGCAGAAAAATATGTTTTAAGAGCATGAAAGAGATATTAACTTTTATTAATAAATAAAATCATATGTTTAGATGCAATCATAAAAATATAATTTTTTCAAGTATGCTAAGTTTCTAACACATAAATATCTTTCATTTGCAACAATCTATCTAGTATTGTATGTAAGTGTATCTTTATCTGTTAAATGCATGCAGACATATTTCCTGACCATGAATTTGCTTATGTGCAATGACAGATCATTAAGGAATAAATTCATGTTATTTTATCCAGAATATTCTTGGAAGTGTAACCTAATTCTTCTTCAGTAGCAGAAGCAATATATTATGAAGATTTTTAGTGAATTGCAGGATTGTATGATTACAGCTTTGGACTGAATTTTGTATAAAAATTAGCACATAGAGGAGGTCTGCAAAAAAAGACACAAAGTTTCTGATCCACTTCATGGAATCTTGTGAATATAAATACTAGGAAATGCACCTACTTGTTAGGTAAGTCATCTACATACTCAGATTTTTTTTGGCAGGTGTCCCCATTCTTTTAGACAAAATGATTTAACATTTATTTGTAATCAGGATTCATAATGTTTTCTTTGCCCTTGCATCAAGCAAAATTTCTTACTCTCCTAAAGCACGTTGGAATACTACACTGGTTTCAGTGAGAGGCCTGTGTCACACATGCCTATGAGAAGAGAAAATTAAAATATTCCTAAGAAAACTTCTGCTTCTGTCTTCCTCTGTAACCATTGTAATTTTATCTGTATCAACACCAAGAATTTACTGCAAACTGCTACACTGATGGGTTTGCTGCAGGCTATTCATTGTTCAGTTCAAATAATCAAAAAACATTTGAGGGCAGGGAAGAGAGTAGCAGATTTTTCATTTATCTTGTTTCAAAATTCCAACTTTCGTAAATTTGGACATCTGCATAGATCTTTAGACTCCTTACAAAACATGACAAAATGAAGCAATATAATCTGCAAATTAGTTAAAAATCTGAATGATATAATGAATATGACACAGGATTAACCATGGAATTTCCTAGGAAAGCCAAGGGGTCACAGCTGCCTTTCACAATTGCAAAGCTAAGGCATCATAATGAATCAAATTCCACCGCTGATCCTAAACACATCATATGCAGTTTAAGTACTTAGTACACATTTTTGAAGTCAAGTCACAGTAAGACAGGTGCCAGAGAAATAGGAAAATGAAATGGGATGTAGGTGGGTAATAAGAGATAGAAGTGACAGAACAACCCAAGGATAAAAAAAAAAAAAGGCAGTTTAGCTGTCAGTCAAAATTTCCTGTGAGATATTAACAAACTTCGGGATGATTACTTTCTAGTTGTTCACTCTTTGTCCAGTTTGTCTCAATTAAGTGTTTCTAGGAGGAATGTACAGCATCAAAATTTGCATTTAGTGATATGAAAATTTATACTTAAAATCCTCTTTCCTTGTTCAGTCATGGACACAAAACATTGCTGTTTGGCCATTATCTGTCCACTTTTTACTTTTCAGGCTGAATTCTTAGTTTATTTATAAAAATTTTGAGGTAAAATTACAAGAAAAAGAAATGGGAAGATTATTAATGACAGCAAGAAATTTAAAACACTTAGATTTAACTCTTGAAAAATAGGGTCTTATGGTAAACTTGGGGATAATCTTTCTGTCACAGAATCAGTCAGCAAAGAAAATTAAAGTTGAAATAAAGATAGAAAAATGAATAAATATATAAACATTCTGCATAAGCACATAGGTAACTTTGGAGAGAAAGTAAAGTAGATTTGATGTTGAAGGTGGAGAGGCCTCAAACTGAACAAAACCCCTCAGCTCAGTTTAAAAACAGGAAGACTTTGAAGAGATTGTTCTGCATACATAGAAAAAAATGTTAATTCTCTGAATAGTGTTGTTTACAGCAAGTAAAAATATTCCAAACACTAAAAGAAGGACTTTATGATACAGGAATGAAAAATTTCTTTGTTAGATAGCCCTGCATTTTCTGTAGACAATGTTGTAAAATTTGCATTCTTTCTCATCATGTCCAGGTCAGGGTTAGTTGAGAAGACTACCTTCAAAAGACGTTGTGAGCTAGAATTAATGCAAGACAGTAACATTAGTATCTGATCTGACTAAAATATGACATTCTCTCGAAAATAAAAGCTGTACTTGTATAACAGAGTAGAGTTAAGCATCCTGTTCTACTCACACATGAGTGATTTTAAGTATTTCTTTAAAGTTTGAATATTTTTTATGAATTCTGGGTTTCCATTAAAAATAACAAGTGTTTAATGTAATTTCATATATTACTTCTGTTTTGTTTCCATTTGAAGCAGTAAGGTTGTCTTCTTTTCTTCTCCTATCAAGTGATATTCCTGAACTCACAATAAAAGGCTATGATTTACTTTTTAAATTTTGTCTAACTGTTTCATTAAATTCTCTAATTCTCTGTAAAGAAATGTTGAATTCGTGATAGAGAATTCTAGGCCTTCCATTTATATTTGAAATTTTGACTTCCTTTTTTTTACAATCATATAACAAAAAAATGAACTTTTGTACCAAATACTTAATTGCAAGAGTAAGACATGCTAACTGAATTTTTTTTTCTTTTTGGTAGACACTTTATTTTGTGATTCACTGATCCAAAATGAAAGTTTAATAAATTCATTACCTCTCCAGAGAAATTTATTTCTCCAAAGCTGGAATAACCAGTAGGTCATAAGGTCAAGTATATGAAAGTTATGTTCAATATTTTAGAACAAATCAAGTATGCAATAAGTGATTCCAGAGCTTTTGGGAACAAACTGTGAAAAATTTCTGTGCAACCAAAAATAACACATTTCTCTAATTAGGCTGGTTAATGATGTTTACATTTGCATAATCACCACAATGCTTCTATTAATTTTTGCATGTTTCACATTTTTCTTTCCATTTAGCAATTTCTCACATTGTTTGTGGGGCAATGTGGTGGATTAATCCTAGAATATTTGCATTTTTCTATAAATAGCATTTTACATTGCTAAATAAATAGAGTTGAGTGGGCATTTTTGCCTGTTTTGCTAATCATTTGAATATATGTGTTTCTGTTACATTTTCTTTGTATGTTGAAAGAAATAGCTTCTAGGCCAGAAGATTTATGAATCCTGTCAGAAACATCTGTAAGGAGACTTCATTAAAAGAATGCTTCTCCGTACAAAATTTTTTTTCTTCAGTAACATAGAAAAGTTATTTTACTTTTCACAAAACTTGGCCAAACTGATAAAATAAAGCATAGAAGAAAGTAGGAAGAAAGAAGTGCTCACTACACTCATTTGCAAATAAAAAAATGAATTATAAGAAAAGATAAATGATATTTGCATTTTAAACAAATCTCAGAAAGAATGGTCAGCATAAAATCCTTCCTTAAGAGATTGGTGGTTAGGTTTGTATCACATATCATAGATACAGAGGATGTTGAAAATGCTACTAGAACATAAAAAACAGTAACAGTAGAAATACTATATTCTGGAATACATGTTATACAGTAACGTAAATTAGAATACAAAACATAGTCACCCTAATTCTACAAGGTATCAGTTGTTGTTGATAGAGTTTTCTGCACAAAAAGAAATAGCTATGCATATGCATATATAATATACAATGTTAGTTTATACAGAATATGTGCTTATGACTGTAATAGAGACAGAAATTACAGTAAAAATAGAAAAATTATTTTTAAAATATTTCTAAAAAAGAGGAGGGTAGGGTAGGAAAAAAGACTGAATGGAAGATGTTCTTGGTTTAAAAATATTACTTCTTTTACCTGAGATACTTTTTTTATGAGTTGTAGGGTGAACTGAAACAGCTTGTTGGTCTGTGTGAAATCTACCATGAAAAACACAAAATTGCTGTCTCGACTCTCTCTCCCTATGACTGGCTGATGACTAAAACCAACACAAGGAATAGTTCTAGGGATTATGAAGGCTCTGACAGCCTAGTTCAGCTTCTATTACAAGTGGAATATCATCCTTATTTTACTGCTGGATACATCTTTCAAAACTACAGGCAAATAAAGCCTATGTTATGCCTCAATGGTGGCCATGTCAAAACTTTTCAACTGTTATGGCTATATGGACAATAAACTGGAAAGTAGAAATGCAGAAACATAAAGAGAAGTTTTGATTTGAACAGAAAGCATGTCTGGAGAGATGCATAAACACAGGTATGAAAGCTGAATTGGAATTCATGAAAGAGATTATGAGGGCATGAAGCATAATGAGAAAAGACAGAGAAACCATAGCTGCATTTTCATTTGCACAGCAGATGAAAAGAAAAGAGAACAGTGTACTGAAAATAAATTGTCACCTTCTATTATTTTAAATCCATGTATGTTATATTTCGTTTAAAGGGAATGTAAATTCTCCTCTAATACCAGATATATATATATATATATATATATGTATATATAAATATTCTACTTAAGTTGGTAAGAGGTGAAAGTCACACCTATCGTTGTGTTATGAGTGCTTTCTCTAGTGTGAAGGAATGTTTTTCTTTCAAACCGGTGACTTTTATAAAAAAACAGATATAGATACTCTTGTACTGTATAAAAGAAGGACTACAATTTTTCAAGTCCATTGTATACTCATTCTCTTAAAAATACCCACCATATCAAGAGAATTTTGATTTTGATGGTCTTATGTTTTGTGTGACAAAACTTACTAATGACCCTTTGTTGAAAATGATTGTTTTAATGTTGTTTAAAGAATCCCTGGCAAAGGCACCAGCAAAAAACACATTTAATATAAAAGTGAAAGCATGACAAAATTTGTCAGCAAGTTTCACTCTACTACTTACTACATGGTTAAAGACACAGAGGAAGACCAAACTAAAATGTATTACCTATGTGAAAGCTGGGGCAGTGGAGGCAGGTAGTAGAGGAAAGAATAATGGTAAGAGATGGTAAGGCTAAAAAAATGAATATGAGAGACCATTCAAGGTTCACAGTAGACCACTTTGCCAAAATTTAGCCCCAGACTACACCACCAGTTTAAGTCTAAAGTTTTAACTTCACTTAAACTTAACAGTAGTCAATCAACTTAAGCTGAACAATTTAGCCAAAGATTCATATAGAATTTACTACAGCACAACAGCAACTTACAGTTCTAACTTATTTACAAATCTTAAGTACCTAAGAATCTAGGAGATCAACCTTCATATCATATTTGCTAGGGCATATTCACACTCACACACAGACCTAAAAGAGTATGTACAAGACATACTTGTGGAAAATTCCCCTCAAATTCAGTGAAGTACTTATGTCAAAAGAGTACAAAGACTCAGTACAAAGATATCCTTGTATCTTCTCAATGGGCAAAGGATTGAGCCTCGAGGAATGTGAGTATTAACCCAGGCTCCATTGTCATTCAGTGATCCTCCAAGTATGGCAAACCTGAGAGTTCACTGGCTCTGAGAGGCATTCCATGGAGAGGAATATTGCTGGATGCAGCCCACTGGAGTCCAGGAAGGCTCAAAAGGTCTCACTTGGAACCACTATTTATAGGCTTCCAAGACAGTTGATTTTAGTCTTAATTTTTCACTCTGGCTGCAATTTGCTGAAGCAGGGGCCAGGGTCAGGAGGCATAGATATACCACTACACCATTCTCCGTGTTATTTGATGCCATCATGGATTTTCACTCACATTTAAAAAATAGTTCTGATCGCATATGAATAAAAGAGCAACTAGGCTGTATGTTCATGCAACAGTCTTCTCTTTGTGGTCTAGTAAATTTTGAGTCCATGCAGAAAGATAGAGGTTCACAAGCATCTAATATTTGGTATTTTTCACTAGGAATTTAAATGTTTTATTATCACTGGGTAGAAATTCTGGCAAATTTCAGAAAGCTGTAATTCTCCTATATGCAGTGCTTAACTCATAGGTTTTGATTCTATTTTTCAGGCTGAGCATAATCAGCCACTGAAAATGGTTAAACTGTAAGTGCTAAATTTCCTGTTTTGTTCTTTCATAAATGAATGTAGCTTATTTAAACATTCTTCTTTGGATTTTGTCATTCTTATCTATTGTTAGACTTCATACTTTAAACAGTGTTATTTATATTTTTGGGAACATTTCAGTAGAAAACACTACTGGCGTTTAACAGAATAAAAATCCATTTGTTATCCTTATTCTGCTTTCTGTGATGGAAATCTTCTACTCAGTTTCACTGTCTAGTTAAAAGGTTGATGCATAATGTAGATTTATTAGCATTTTACCTAGATGCTACCTGACTACTGGCACTCTATGGGTTGGGTTTTCTTCTTTCATATTTTGTAGCTATTCACTGCTCTCTCTTAAAAGCACAGTACAAGTCACCTACTACTTAAACCTTTTCTTGTGCTCAAAATAGTGAGGAGAGAACTTGTGTATTCCCTAGAGAAAAGCATAAGTATTTTTCATTGATTGTTCTGTAACATGAGAACAGAAGTGGGGAATCATGTAGGTTATGTCTGCTTAGGCAAGTAAAGCTGAACAGTAGAAATGGACTTGCAAATCAAAACAGTTGTCAATAACTTGACATCCACCATTGACATGTTTCATGTGAGATTACTTTAGATTGTCTTCAAACTGGTTTAATGAACTGAATGGCATTAATATCTGAAGGTCATTGGGTGTACCTTTGATGTGCACCATCAGATTAGTTTCACTGAAATTAACGCACCTGTACTCTGAGATTCTCCTGTAAAGTAAATAAAAACATGGTATATGGGGACATTAGCACCAAAAACATGTTCCTAATCCAGAATGGAACTGTAATGTAGACATACTCTCAACCACAGTTGAAGACTAAGGCAAATTTAAGGACTAGAGAGATCTCAGATGATGAGAACTTCATTAGACCTTTAAGTACTAAAACTGAAATAAAGAATAGATTTCTCTTGTTGCGTGGTCTGCTGTTGGGACTTTTTTGACTCCTTTCACGTTATGGATGTTAAGATGGAACCTATGGAACAAGTCTGATAGAAAGCCAGAAGTGGTCAAGGCCTGGTTAATGGAGCCCTGAGCAACCTGATCTAGTGACATCTCTGCCCACGACAGTGGGGTTTTAAACTAATGATCTGTAAGGTTACTGCCAAACCAAGGTATTCTGTCATTCCATGTTTGTATATTCTCATAGAGAATTTGTTTTAAAACACAATTTATTAAAACTAAGATATATATATATATATATAATAGATAATGCATTCAGTGGAATTTCTTGTACTCAGTATTAAGTAATTTCCATTTTCAATACAGCTTCTTAACAGAATTTAACCCATAGCTCTGATTACAAATGTCAGCTTTTAAGTTCATTTTCTCTGGAAAGTATTTGCAGTCTTCTCTTATATTCAATGTTAGATCTATAATGCTTAAAGCCTGAAACTTGAAATTAATGTGCTTTGTGTTAGAGTCTTAGTCATTGACATTTAAAACTTACTATATCCAAAATTAAGGATTTTTTTGCAGTCAGAACTCTTTTCTAATTTTTAAAAGAAGCTGGTTATCTTATTCCTTATTGAGCATACTTCTAAGTAAATGTAATTCTAGGATTCATACCCTTATTTATATGTGGTCCACATTTGGGGGTTTAATTATTTATTTATTTTTAATGTCAAATATGCCTGCAGTTATTTGCTCATTAAAGAGGTGAAAGGCTTTACATCTTAATAGTAAATGTCTATATTTTAAACTTAGGGAATAAATTCTTTTGATAAATATCTGACATTTTTATGTAAATTTTACAGTTCACATAACATAGCATTTCATTGCTAAATGTAAATGTAACAGATTTATTTTGAAATTAGACAAAATTAGCTGTAGAAAAACATTAATTAATTTTCATTTTTCCCAGTATTTATTTTTTATTTTATATTGGCCAGATTTTATAGAATCATAAAATCATTAAGTTTATAAAAGGCCTCTAAGATCGAGTTCAACCATTAAGCAAGCACCACCATGTTCAGCATTAAAGCATATCCTGAAGTGCCACATCCAGACACCTCTTGAGCACTTCCTGGAAGGATGATAGCACCATTTCCATGGGCAGCCTATTCTAATGCCAGTCCACCCTTTTAGTGAAGAATTTTTTTCCTCCTAGACAGGCTAAGCCCCTCCTGCAACTTGAGGCAGTTTTACCAGTGTTGACATTTTTTACTCCAGAGAAGCCTGAGTAAAGTCAGCTTTTTACCCAGCAATAAGTGCAGCCATCCAAGCCATGGGTGGCCAGTTTCTCCAGGAGAATGATTTCCTAAAATCCACTAGATGGGTCACCTCATCATAGAAGGATATGAGGTTAATCAAGAAAAGTTAAGCAGTTTTGCAAAGGTGCTGAATCTTCCATGTAAAAGAGCTGTCCTTTTTCTGCTTGAAAACAGACATGTATTGACAGACCCAATACAAGATAAAAATTATATAGCAGTTTTTAGACCTCTGCAAGGTCAATACAATTAGAGGAAATTACATTCCAGCCTTCAGAAATCTCCCCTGCTGTGCATTTGTGAGTTTTCTCAAAGAGGATTCTTGAAAAAGTATCCCTTATGATATTCTCCTTATTCCAATAACAGGAAAGAACCTGTTGCAGTGTTTTCTGGCTGAGATCCCCCTTCTTAGAGCTAGAACTAAAAACGAAGACTTTGCATACATACATTATATGTATTCTTGTGTGTATATACATGTGTATCTTCCCTTGTTTCATATACTCATAGTATTCATAGAGACAGGTTTACACTATTTCAGTTCAATAGAAATGCAATTTGTAGTAAAAAGCAATCCTCTTTATATAGGCATCCTCAACTTACATACCTCAGTATCAAATATGACTCTATATCTGCCTTTAGTGACAAAGCATCTCTAAACCTACTGAAAGTAAACATGTATAATTTAAAATATGAATGATGTCTCTAACAAAAATGGTGTGTCTGATACTTCTTTCATTTTGGATCTACACTGAAGATTTCTGTATGCAGATTTCTAGTTGGCTTCACTGTACTGGTTTAAAAATTAATAGGACAGGTGAAGTAGTCTTGTATATACTTTATAAAATGGTATAATATCCAAGAAAATGGGATAACTTATGTCTCTGGTCAAAAGCTAAAAATAAACACATTGACCACCTCAATATTTTCCTCCTTCTTTTTTTCTTTTTCTAGTTTAATTTTCCTTTTGAAGACAAATTTCTACATATAAGAGTCATGACACTAAAAAGAAAATGATTAAGATTTGTACAGTGATACCTACAGTACAAACAGTACATTTATTTTGCCCTAAATAGGCAAAACCAACTTTGGTTTTGTCTGTTTAGGGCAAAATACATGTAAAACCTAATTTAGACAGCCAGGTAAATATAGAAGAACATGTTTATTATTCTAGCCATAGAATAATATGGCTGGGTGCCTTTTCATATCTGCTTTCCTCAGCCCTTTCCTAATTTTGGTCTTTACAACATTTTGGACACTGAAGTAGAAATTACACATCAATAATGTGATGGTTGCACCATAATAGATAATCCTTGCATTGCCTGCAAATACAATAACAGTGCTTTTTTTTTTAAGAGAAAACAGAAATTCATAAGAAAAGTTCTTATACTCCTCGTTGGGATAGAACTAATGTTCTTCTTTGTAGCAGTTACAGTGCTTTCTTTTGGATTCAGTATGAGAATAATGTTGGCAACACACTGATGTTTTAGCTATTGCTTAGTAGATCTTGCTTTAAATCCAGGTCTCTCAGTTCTCATCTTCTGTGAGTTATGTGTAAAGGAAGTTGAGAGGAAGCATGGCCAGGACAACTGACCTAACTGGCCAAAGGGATGTTCCAGACCATATAAAAATTGCTGAAAGCCACTGATTGCCTGCTGCTCAGGAATGGGCTGGGCATCAGTCTGTGGATGATGAGCAGTTGCTGGATGGTTAGGTGGTTTGCATTAATAGGCAATAGTTATCAGCTGAATATTACACAGTCAGCTTGCCAAAACTTCTTCTGAAATGCTGACATGTCTGTAAGAAGTGCTTGTTCATCTAATGGTATAAATGAAAGATGGAGCTGTCTAAAAAATCTAAATGAAAAACCTACCAAAGGGCTGGTTTTGTTAGACCATTTGAAAGAGTCAATGTTAATTTGAATGTGTTCAAATGTCATTATTACTATTAGTTTGGTTGAATGTCTCCAGGCTCACCAATCTAAAGTACTTTAGTTTCTTACATAAGAGCATTGGATTTTAAAATATATAGGTTTTAGTGGCAACTAGTATTACAAGAATTAAAACCTCTGACATTTCCATAACATTCAGCCTTATTACAGGTTAAGGGTAACTAGTTGAGTAGCCATTACAAAGAAACTATTTTTTGTAGAAAAGGTCTAATATAAAGAGTAAAATGCATTAAATCTGTATAAGAAAGGTAAGGTAAAATTACACACAGAAATTCAAGCATCTCTTAACTTGTCAGTTTCCATGGCAGCAAACAATTTGTATATTACCTAGTATTTTAGGCACAGGATTTTCTTTTTAATGATTTAGAAGCATTCAGAGACAATTAGACTCTATTATATTTTTGAAAAATTAATTCTGATGTATTTTATTTTGTTACATTGTAAGATTTTTTTAGAGGTTCTTAGTAATTCAAACTTTTTTTTCTACTTTTGTGCCGTGAATTTTTCTTGATTTCACTATTATGAAGAAATGACATTAACACATTCACAACCTGCAAATTCAGAATTAAATAAGTTCTAGAAATACTTTTTGATATAGGAGACAATGTCCAGCAACCAATAGCATTTTTCATCATCAGAGAAAGACACGAGAGGTCTGGTTTTTCATGCCATTTCTAAAGCATAATCAATGTTCAGATACAGAGAAGGTAGGAAAAAGAACTTTTCTTCTTTAGCTTAAATTGATTAAAAAGTGTTTTGAGTTAAAAGAAAATTTGAAACTTGATTCATGTGCCGATTTTACATGACATACAATATCTAATGCTATAATTTCAATTTGGAAAATCACTGCATACAGTTTGGACATAAATGAAAATTTATATGAAAACCTAAAAATCTTTTATGTAGTGCATACATTCAATATTTTGAAATAGGAATGACTTTCTGAGTCTTTTTTTTATCACACTATGATATAAAATTAAAATCTCAGTGGAATACAAATTTATGTCAGGGTAATAGCAACAATACCCATATTTTTGTTCCTAATAAATGAACAGAACAGAAGAAAATCAGAATGTGGTATTCCTATATTGTATTTTCATGGCCTGGTTCTTTTCAAGAATTAAAAGACCAAAGAAAGAA
Organism: Agelaius phoeniceus; assembly: GCF_051311805.1. NCBI lineage: Eukaryota > Metazoa > Chordata > Aves > Passeriformes > Icteridae > Agelaius > Agelaius phoeniceus. The sequence goes on from NC_135268.1 coordinate 54,599,156, forward strand.
ATACAGATATTTACCATAAATGGGGGGAGTTCAGGTTACGTAAGTAAGTAGAAAAGAAAAAGACATCACTGAAAGAGTGGTCAGGCATTGGAATAAGTTTCCCAGGCAGGTGGTGGAATATCACTACCTGTGAAAGAAATCAAGAAGCATTTGGGTGTGACACGAAGGGTGATTATGGTGATGGTTGAAGGCTGGGCTAATTGAGCTTGAAGATCTTTTCCAACTTTGATGATTCTGTGATTTTGTGGTAACAGAAATGTAATGAGAAAGGAAGTAATCAGGATAAGAAATACAAAATGCTGTACTAAAGTAGATCATGTTCCCACTTTTTTCGTGTTAGCAGAGGAAAATTTCCTAAGAGGCAAACTAATTATGAAAATAAAATAGAAACTGCTTTTAAGATGTATCTGTTCTTGTTTCAAAAGTGTCACCAGAGCTTGGAATTCTACATTTTTAATGTTTTACAGTGACACTAAAAAAAGAGATAAAGATATTTGGTGGACATTGTATTCACTCAGTTGCTGAATTCAGTACATATAAGGAAGTAATTTGTAGTAACTATTGAAAATTAAACAAGCAAACAAGTTAACAACCTTTTTTCAGCTGTTTGGGTTTCAGCTGATTTACATTTGAAAGTGAAATCTTCATATATTAAGGTATAAACACTAAAGCCTAGGTTTTTGTAGGAAAACTATCTCTTACATATTTAGTCTTCACACTTTTCTTGTTTCATTCTGCTTTTTTGTCTCATAATATGAAACTTTGCTCTTCCATGAAACTATTTTCATTGACAGGCAAAAAACATTATTCTTGGGGTCATCTGTGAAATGTATGTGCTCTGTAATACAGTATTCAATACATAAATTTTCTTATCCTTATTTTCTTTTTTTTTTTTCAATACAGAGACTCTTCAGTTTATGAAAGCACCTGTCTAATAAATGCACAGTTGCAAAAATAACTAACACTTAAATCCTACTCAATTCAACTGAGCTAAGTGCATCAATATTCAAGCATATGGCTGATTTTGCAGAATTTCTCTCTTAAGTCAGACAGCAATCACATTGTGGTGAAATGTCTGGCTGATATGGGCATAATGTGAGACAACTTCAGGTTCCCTGTGTATCCATAATGGAAAATTTCTGGTCAAAGTAATTAGTATTTTATATGACCTAATTTATGATGACAATACATTTCTTCAGTTTCCCTCGTGTTTCATCAGAATGAAAAACCCTCTGGATTTTTAGAAGAAATCTATATACTCCCTGTTATTTGCATAAAACTGTCAAACAGCTATAGCATGCTTTTGTCCTCAGACAGAACAACTGTAATTACGTCTCGTAGGGAATATTGGCTTGTTCCATCTAAAATCTAATGATCATACAGGACAATCCTATGCTGAAGGTTTACTGAGACTTAGAATTTAGGAGGTTTATTTATTCAAAATGTTGGCATTGAAGAGTAGCATTTTCAAAAACATAGTGTAACTGAGGTTACGTCATACAGGATCTGACATTAAAACTCATTGTTCTCAAAGAGGTGTTGAGAAATTCAACAGATTATGACAATAGTATTGAGTTAGATAGCTAATTTGGAGCTAATTGATTCCCTGTTTAATGAACACATTTCATATATCAATTATTTTCTTTAATTAGAAAAATAAATCATAATCTCCTCAGAAGCAGTCTTTTCAGCAGAGGCTATAGAGTAGACATTACAGGGTAAATCTCCATAATAGAGTATTTTACTATGTAGCCAATGATTATTCCCTTTTTTTGTCTCTACTACAAAGTGAATTTGTATTGGCAGACCAAAGAAATGTAGCTATCTAAGAAAAAATTCTGGAAATTGGATGTTTCAGAGAATTTATGTTGCTTGGTTTCTCCCTCTATTATAGAGCCTACCAGAAGACTTCTTTAGTAAGTATAATAAATCATTCTTTAAAAAGATATGTGTATTGATGACAAATCAAAGAATTAGGAAGTGATTGCATAGTTTTGACAAATCATAAGAAATATGAAGGACCTGAAATATTGAAGCACTATATCTGAGAGTTCTTAACACCATGCTATGGCAGTTTCTTCAAGGCTGTGATAAGAAAAAGAAATATCAAATTTCTGCACTTAAATCAATCTGAGGTTTACATTAGACACTGATGCAGAATCTCCATCCAGTTCTAAGTATCTCTTGATGTTTGAAATTTTGAATCTAGGGTAAAATGATTATTCCACTGATCATCAGGGCATGTCTGCTAGAGGTGTAGGAAGTTCAGACTTGTTTTCAGAATTGAGTGGAAAGGCTTTATTTACTTTCCAGTTCTGAGAGTGCAGAAATACGTAAATCCTCTATCTTTTCATTGAGGGACAATAGTAACTTCTTGATCCTTAAATCTTTGTCCCAACAAAACTGAAGATTTTTGCCTCAAGAAAAGTAGAAGGAATAAAGTCCATAGTAGAACTGAATGCAAATGAAAAAATTCTTTTCTGAGGATAATAATGATCACCCAACTCATGATAATGCGTGTGGTTTTTTGCCCACTAATTATACAGATAACTAAGAGGAAACTGGGATCTATTAAGTATCCCCTGAATTTGGACACAGATATACTGAAGGATTATGGTCATTTTAAGAAAAAAGGGGTTAAAACAAGGGCAGAGACTTTCATATTTTGCATTCACCATCTAAATCCCAAAAGGAAGACTACAAATCTGCTGAAGTCTGATAAATTTTTGACCCCATTTTTCCTCATGACTGATCTAATTACTGGTAAACACAACAAAATCTCTCTTCTTTCTCATCTGCCAGTCAGAAGAGAGCAGATAAGAAAAAACCTTAGTATTCCAAATAATAATCTGATAGAGATTATTATTATTGTATTATAAGGTAAAAAATTTCACTGTAAGTGGTATGCAGCTTCTTAGGGGGAGAAAATCATTCTAAATCTATTGAAGCAATAGAGGGATTTTGCTCTTCCACATGCAAAATATGATTGGAAGTTTAAATGACTCCAGATACTATGGAGTGAGATTTCATGTGTAGTTTACGTCACTTGTTCTGAAAAATCTGAACATGCTTTCTAGCCCTTTATTAAGATTAATTTTTCAGGATAAACAAACTGCAGTGGCCATCCTATGAACCATGTTAGTTTGTCTGGGTTTTTTTTAGTGTGAGAGAAAGCAAGCAAATGGGAGAGCTGAGGATGGTTCCAGAGAAAAGATTGTGCTATAAACTCTTCACCCCCACAGAGTGTTATGCATAAGTGTACTCAGTGTGTAAGAGCTACAAAACATGCAAAAGAGATTTTGGACAACTCTCTTTAACAATAATTGATTCATCCTATGAATTCTATGAATGTCTGTCAATATATTTTCTAATTTGAAAAATTTGCCATTTAATTAAATTACTTTTTGCTGATGCAGAATTGGTAGAATATTCACATGAAATAAGTTTACAATGCTCAGGGTATGCTTTAAGCAAATTACTTTAAAAATTCAAATGTATTTTTGAGTTTAAAATGCAGCATTAGATTGCTATTTTTTATCTGGTTTTTGCTTTCTTAAAAAATTCTAATCTCTTTTGATAAGGTAGCCTCTTGGCATTCCTTTTTAAATCATGATAATAAAGGAGACACACCAAAGAGGGGAAAGATTTCTTATTCATTATATCTTACCAACATCTCTGTGCCACCAGGTAGAATATTTGTATCAAGTTAGATGGTCATGCTTTGCAAAAAGTGTATTTATTAGAAATATTCTGTGAGCAGGAAGTAATATCATTTATGTACTCCAACAACCAATCAGAAAAGATATTTACTCCCCATTATTCTTGTCACAGTGGATTAAAGCAAACACAAATAAATTTCACCTTTTAGTACAAATAGAGCTCCTTAAGACAGGAAGCTTGAGAGGGCAAAGACAAATATCAAATATCAAAATATCATGGGATATGTCATGTGACTCTAACAGGAAAGTTGTTTAATTCTTATTGGCTGAGACTTCAGTGAAAGCGTCTATTGAAATTTAAAACAAGTCAGGAATTTGCATGAAAATGTGCAGGGTGTGTCTGAAAAAGCCCAAATGCCTAAAGCTAACACTAATTCTAATACTAATAACCATAAGAAGAAGCATCCAAGCTGAAATCTAAAAATGTTTTGGGATACTAAATAGTAAATGGGAATTCTAGAATTCTACTTGATTTATAATATTGAAGTTTTTATAATATTAAAAACATATTAAATAAAAAATCCAATTTCAAATATAACCCAGGACACATTAATTATAAGAAAAATACTACCAGGCTGTATGGGCTTGCACATTTCCTAAATTATGTTCACTAATACACTGCATGTGATCATTGATTGTGCCAGCAAAACACATAGGTTAGCTAATATAGGTGAATGTTTTAAGGTTCACTTGGTCAGTCTGGAATCTTGAAATTCATCCACTCTGATTTGGGTGGGTATTATTTGGCTTCTTTAACTGAATGAAGTTTTATTTTACTCTTTATGAGCCATACACAGATAGAGAGAAGAATCTTTCTGGACATAGGCATGTAGACAACACTTTTTCCTCAAAATCTTTATATCATGCTACCCAGGTCCTTTTTGTTTTTATTTTTTTTTCCTGAGATAGGATAAGAGAGAGAACAAGCTGATTAAAGTCTGTTTGTCCATGAGAAGTATTGCCTGATATGCATGGAATCTCTTCAGTCAGTTGAGGCCAGATGTCCCAGCTGTGTCTCTCCCAACTTCTTGTGTGACCCAGGCCCCCTCGCTGGTGGGTTGGTGTGAGGCAGAAAGGGCCTTGGCTCAGCAGCACTGAAAACATCCTGGTGTTATCACTGCTGGGGACACAGGACACCTCTTTCCATAGCACCATTTTGGCTGCCAACAGGAAAGTTTCAACCCTATTAGACTGAGTATAATGTTATATCAAATAACAAAGTTTTCACATCACTAACTTGCTGGAAATTCACAGTAACATATTTTTGTGTCACAGTGTCACAGTTACACATCTGTGGTTTGAATTAGAGTAATAAATTTATAGCCAGATTTCCAGAGGGGCTCTGTATGACACCAAAACCAAAGCTGACCTCTCATCTATCAACAAATATGGCCTTAACTGTTAAAACTAATTATGAGTATTCATTTAATCCTACTATTTCTACCCACACTGTCCATTAAATTGAATGGGTAATAAGTGATGGTATTTAAAAGGTATATTTAGAGAAGAATAAACATTTTTAAAAAACTTCTTCTATAAAGCTACTGTCTGCATTTTAATTTTTCTCATGTTTTTTAAAGAATCTTAGCTCCAAGTGTAACATTTCAACAGCACTGTATCTCTTGCAGAATTAAAGGAACAATTTTTATTATAGATTGATTTTTAAACTAATTCTGTATTTCATCATCTTGATTGCATTGTTTTCTACAATGATCCCAAAACTGGACTCTTTATTGCTGTGTTCACTCAAAAAAAGGAATGTCATGAAACATCTGCTGTGTTTGTAATTCCAGTCAAGCAATTTGTTCTAAAACAATTACATTTTCTGTGGGGAAGTACTAGGAGTTTGTAAAATATCAGAGCTTGCTTCCAAAACTTGTGGGGATTTACAAATACAGCATATGAAATTTAAATCTTAACTAGTGAATTTTCTATTCCATTTTTTTATTGACATTGAAATGCTGCTTTAGACACAACAGTGTTGTCTTTCTGCTTCCCAATACTTTTTTTTCTTATTTCCTTAAAAAAACACAATTATGTGAATAGAATTAAAAATTAGTTGCTGTTGTATTTCTCTTCCATGCCATTCAGTTCATAATTCCATGTTGCTCTTTTCTTTTTTACAGTTCCTCACAATTTTTTTTCCCACCAATTTCTCCCTGCTCCTTTTCTTCTTATAACTTAAGGATGCTTTGTAAAATTGTTTAGATTTTCTTTGTGATACTTCTGGAGTGGGGAAAAATACTTCTTTCAGCACAATCAGTGGAACTAAGGAGAAGCTGATACAGCAGAGCTAGTAAAAGCATTTTGCAAAATGAAATTAACAAACTTCTCTTAGCACTCATAGTACTTTGTTCTATAATTGCTGATAGAGGAGCTATCTTTGAGGCTCAAGATCACTTCACAGCTCCCAAGAAGGTAGAATCTGCAGCAACTGCAAAAGCAGAATTTTTAGCTTTTGGAAGAAGCAAGAAAGTCTTTTGTAGTTTTCAGGATTTTTTAGTTTCCAGTTCTTGCAATTTTTTTCTTCCCAGTCAAAACTCTTGATTAACAGACTCTAGAGGATCAGGTTTTGTACTCCAAGTTGGGGTCATAGATTCAGAAAGACTGATGAAGAACAGTCTGACTCTTACATAAGTCTGTGAAGGGAGATTTTGTTATTTGATTATACCTAGCCACTGCCATCACCATTTAAAATGGCCTATGTACCTTCTAAAGCAGCAGAACTGCTCACTTTTTGAATATTTTGAAGTAATATTGAAAGCATTTCTAATTTTCATGCATTATTTCATTCACTACATGCTGAAATCAGGATGAAAAGTGAGTTGCAACAGAACATAGGTGATTACAAGTGTGTCTGGGAAACAGAGGCTGCTCCTTGTTTAGAAGACTGACAAATCAAGCCAATTTCAAACTTTAAAACATAACACTGTTCAGTTAATTTACTGTTTATGTTAGTGGCTAGTTCTCATACATGACTGACCCCTGACACTGCACACAAGTCAGTTCTCAACAATCATCTAAGCAATCACCCTAACTTTGGGTATTCAATACCAAGAGCTGGTGTTTTACTGATAGTGTGCATGGCTGTAGTCCTTGATGACCACAGTCCTGGAGATTGAGCTGATGAGCTCAAGATCTCTTCAGCAAAAGATGGAAATTTCTTTGTGTCTAAGTGGGCCCCTAACATTATCAGACATTCTGTCTTTCTGCCTACCTTCCAGTTCAATTGACTTCAATTAGAAGGGTGAAGAGAAAATTCATGACAGCAAATTTCTCTCTTGTATTTCCACTTCAAGCAGATTCTTACCCCATTTTGATTATGAAGGTTCACGAGATAGCAAAGTTATTCTCACAAATTGACACTACTGGGAGAAGGTGGAATCAACTTCTCTCCCACTGCTCCAGTCTTTCCTAATATTCACCCTCATTTCCACCCATCTGATTCCAGTTCATCTTTTGACTGCAGTGTTCTCAGGAACTACATTCTGATTTATTTCTGATTTCTGTAGAACCAAGGGAAAAAAGAGTGCTTTTTGTAAATTTCATATGAAACTGTAGATTTTTCATGAGCCACTTGTGTGTTATTAGGATTGCAGAATTAATTTCTTTTCAGTTCATTTATTTCTTACAATAACCATGTAGTCCAGCTGATGGGAATGTATGATCAGAAACTGTCAGTGTATGAACAGACCTGGTCAAGCTGATGGGGAAGTAGAGGGCCAGAAAACCAGTTCTTAATTTCTAATGATTATGGGTAAGAGAAAGAAGTGCATATAAACAGTGAACTACAGCTCAAAGCAAAGCTGAGATGTCATGACCATGGAGTAAACAGATGGATGCCTTGTATATAGAAAATGAGAGGAAATTCTGCAAAAATATAAATGCATGTAAAATTAACTTTCCTTTTGTATCGGTTTTGCATGGTCTGGTTTTGGTAGCTGGGGGCTACAGGGGTGGCTTCTGTGGGACTCCACAAGAAGCTTCCCCTATGTTGGGAAAGCCAATCCCTGGGGGCTTCAAAGATGAATGTGTTGTTGGGCCAAGGCTGGGCCAATTAGAAATGGTGATTAACACCTTTGTGATACATATTTAGGAAGAAAGAAAAAAAGTTCTTGCACAGTTGTAATTGTGACCAGAGAAGAGCGAAGTGAGAACATGTGAGAGGAACAACTCTCCAGAAATCAAAGTCAGTGGAGAAGGAGGGGCAGGAGTTGCTTCCAACATTGGAACTGAGATTCCCCTGCAGCCTGTAGTTCAGACCATGGTGAGGGAGCTGTGCCCCTGCAGCCCATGGAGGAACACGGGAATGCAGAGATCCACCCATGGGCTGTAGAGGACCCCTATGCTGGAGTGGGTGGATGCCTTGAGAGATCTGTGAACCCATGGGCAACCCATGCTGGAGCAGCTTTTCTGGCAGGGCCCTGTGAGGGACCCACACTGGAAGAGCATGTCCAAGACTGTACCCTTTGGAAGAAAGACTCATGCTGCAGCAGTTTGGGGAGGACTGTTGCTTGTGAGATGAACTCACACTGGAGTTCTTGGAGAGCTGCCTCCTGTAGGAGGAACCCCAGAGGAGAGCAGGGGAATGACTCCTCACCCTGAGCAATGGGAGAAACCCCAGGTGATGAACTGACTGCAGCTCCCATTCCTTGCCTCCTTGCACCACTGGGGTAGGAGGCAGAGCTGGAAAGAAGGAGGGGGGAAAGGAGTATTTAAGGTTTTATTTTCTCATTATTCTGCTCTGATTTTGTAGTGTCATAAATTCAATGCGTATCTCTATGTTGAGCCTGTGATGATATTTGATGAGTGATCTCTGTTCTGGTCCTCATCTCAGCTTATAACCCTTCCTCAATTTTGCTCTCTTCTGTCCAGTTTGTTGGAGGACAGTGAGTGAGCAGCTTTGGTGGTTGCCCAGCGTCCAGCCAGTGTCAACACATGATATCATTATAAAGATCCTATGTACTAAGTTCCAGATTAAATCAATCATTTTTTGCAAGTTTTGAAAAGGCATTTCCACATTATTTCAGGAATTCAGTCAGTAGAAATGAATGCTGAAGGCTAAAAGCATACAGATAATATTAACAGAAGTGCAGCCACTGGATTTTGGGAAGAGGTTATTATCCTACACTTGGTAGTCATTGCACCAAGAATACAACACCCATGTTTTGGCCTTGCATGAGAAACAGACTGCAATAAATTCAGCAATGAGCCACCAGTCAGGGGTTGAAGCCTGTGAGGAGATTGTGCTGTTGATCCTGAAGAGGCCAGCTAAGGAAGCCTCCAAAGCCTAAACAGAGAAATGAGCCAGGTCCTTTACAGATGTGCACCAACAGGGGAAAAGAGAAACTGGCGTGCTGGTTTTGGCTAGGGTAGAGGCAACAGTCTTCACAGTATTTGGCATGGAGTTGTGCTTTGGATTTGTTCTGAACATGAGGTTGAAAATACAGTGGTTTTTTTCTTAGTTCTGAGCAGCTCTTACACAGATCCGAGGTCTTCTCTGGTTTTTGCACTGCCACACTGGCAAGGAAGTTGGGAGTGCATGGGAGGTTGGGAGGAGACAAAGCCAGGACAGGTGACCCAAACTGACCTAAGGGATGTTCTGGACCATGTGACATCATGCTCTGTATTTGAAGGAGGGGGAGACATTTGGAGAGATGTCTTTTGTCTTCCCAAATCACTGTTATATGTGAAGGAACCCTGCTCTTCCAGGGATGGCTGAACATCTGCCTGCCCATGGAAATGGTAAATTAATTTCTTGTTTTATTTTGTTTGCATGCACTGCTTTTGCTCTCCCTATTAAACTGTCTTTATCTACACCAATGAGTTTTCCTGTTTTACCCTTCTGATTCTCTCCTCACTCCCATTGGTGAGAGAGTGAGTGAGTAGCTGCATGGTACTTGTTTACCGGAATTAAACCACAACAAACGGTTACCAATTGTCTGGTTCCCAAGGTGTTACAAAGAGTAGTTTATTCATTCCAAGTGGAGCAGGTCACCCAGGTAGACTTCACAGTCTCCATGCTTGATGGTTATCAAAACTCAGATGGACTAATCCCAGTGTTGACTTAGTGATGAAAAGGATGCTTGGCTAGATGAGAAGTGAATTATTCTGTGATACAGACATTTCTTTTTTTTTTCTGCCTGACATATCTTTGAACACCTGTATGTGGTGGTTTTCAGAAAAAAAAATGTTAATGCATGAACAAGAATTTTCTGAATGAGAAATTTGTCTAATACCCCAGAAAAGAAAACTACTTTCCTTTAAAACTTTCATGGGCTTTTTAACGAGTATTCTAGCAAGACTTTGAACACACTATTTCCAGCTGCAGAATGACCCATTGAACCATGAGGGGATTCATGTTCACAGCTTACCAGGGGGAAAAAATTCAATTGCTGAACTACTAACATATGTACCTGAAGCTGTTTGACTCTTCATCTTTCGTTTTCCTATATGGAAGATTCAGATTTGGCCTGATACACTACTTAGTCTGTGAGATCTGAAGTCATTACAGCAAGAGATCACATGAACATAATTTGTTTCTTGCTGGATATGCAGTTCCTATCAGCAGAACATCATTTCTTGTGCATTCAGCAAGCGAAAAATAGACACTTTTTATTTCATGTTCAATCAATAATATTATGGATTGACTTCTCTCTTGAAATATTTATGGAGAAAATCCATCTGCCTACCTATTAGCAAGAACCGTGTTCATTATTTGTATTTGGAGTTTCTGATTAATGTCAAACAAATCAAATTACTGTGTGAAAATGGCTTTGATTAAAGCAAAATTAAAGATCTAAACAGTTTACAGCAGTGTATTTTATTTCATTCTGAATGTGAATCTTACGTAGATACTACAGCAGACTACTCATTTGATAAGATTTTTTCTGTGACTACCAATTAGGCTTCCTTCCTTCAATTCACTTTATGCTCAATAAAAATTGTTATGACTGGGAGTTATGTGGAACCACCACTAAGACAACTATATCTTCCAGCATCCTGGAAAATTAAAGAGAATTTTAATGAGAAACACTATAGCACAACAGTTGGCAAGTCATACACTCCTACTGACAGGTGGATTAAGCATTGATGAATCTGGGAACAGTTGGAAAGAACTACATAAAAATTTTCCCATCAAATTATATCACTTAGCTCCATAAATTGTTGTCTGAAAATTATAGTATGATTAGAAGTATAGCTGAGAAATGAAGCTGGTTTTTAGGGGATTTTTTTGTTTTGTTTTGTGTTTTTTTTTCTATTCCATAATATGTATTGGACAGAATGTATATGTTAGTATACATATGATGGCTTGTACACAGAGAGCAAAGGATAAAATTCATCCCCTGTATTGTTTAAAACAAATACAGCAGTTTTAATGGACTTCTGAGACTAATTTATGAAGATTGTGGAGATTAAATCAGTAGTTCTTGCCTTTCTTCAATAGGACTCCCTCCTATATTTTTAATACATTTATTTGTAAAGCAATGCTCAAGGAGTCTTTACACCAGGCTTTGTGGTCTGACTCTAAGGGCTGACATCATTGTGGGTGATGCAGACGAGGTTTATTGACAATTTCATTTGCAAATGAAGGGATAGGTTATCTTCCTAGATTCAGTCCAATTTTCATTACTTTTCTGATGAATGATACCTGGCCCCGGGGATTGCTCAAATGAAAAAGAAAACAGATCTCTAAGAAAAAGAAATACTTTGTGGCCTTTTATTCTTCCTTCTTTACTGCTATTTGCTAAAAGTATTACAATAAGAAACTGGTTTTACAAGGATTAACCATGAAAAGTGTTCACATATGCTGGTACATAAATTTAACAGAAGTTTTACAGTGTGTACACTGGTAAATTATAAATAGAATGAGCAAAATAGCACAATGGCAAATGCAAAAAAGCATGACATTTTCTAGGAAATCTAAGTACAAAATCTAAATATAATTTCAATAACATTAAATTCAATCCTTTGAATAATGCATTTTCCAATTAACGGCTATGGCAACAAACATAACATGATGCATTATAAAACTACAAAATCTCTGGAATAGAAAATTACTTTCTTGGATAGCAAGATTAACATTATCATTTGATTAGCCAGTGCCCAATACTATTTTGGATGAGATTAGTTTCCTTTTAATTACCCATGTGTTCACAGTTTGAGGTACTTCATTACATGCACACTTTGAACCACATCCATCTCTCCCATTACACCTTTTCAATTACGATGAAAGTAGAATAAAATTACATTATTATATTCACATTTTAATTTTTACTATAACTATTAATCTTTTCCTAGCCTTTAACCAGCTGCATGAGTATGATGACATTGTATTTTTCTCTTCTAAGCACTCTTCTCTTCTGACGAGAACCTTTGGTTCTTTTTTTGAGATGCAGGTAAAAAACACTTTCAATTCCATCACATATTTATAGGTGTATTATAGAGGTAGAGGTGTGTTCATTATTTAACAATCTTCAGTGGGTTTTGAATATATCAAGTTTAATTCTATTTTTTTAATTTTAAACTCAGAACTCAGTAGAAATTTCAAAATGTGACAAGAAAAATTAATGCAATTATTATGAAAATGCAGGCACATCAAGACACTAGGAATATCATGTAATAGGCAACACAGGTCACATTCAGCTCACTGAATTATATCTGATCCAGCACCTCTTTATACATCACATTCCATCCATTAGATCTTGTGGAAAATTTTAGACTTTCTATAAACTGCATCGTGGTAATATTCTTATAATCTCCAGGTTACATTAAAAAGCTTTTTCCAATGGAACTGAATTTATTTCTGAAACATTGTCAAAACAGATTATCCAAGAAAACTAGGTGCTTAATTCCTACTGCAATGAGATTACAATGCTTAAATTGTTTAATCATTTTTGATACCCACAGCTGATACACAGAAAAAATGTTTGGTACCTTTAGAACAGGTGAACTTTAATGGGTTTTTAAATACCTAACAATAAATTAGATTATTAGTTCACTTTCTCCTAGCCATAGATGACCAAATCCGATGACTTATTATCTTATATCTGTGGTAATTTTCATCTCAGATCCATATCCTCACAGTTTCTGGGAATGTAGGCCATCTCAGTGGAGTTTGGATCCAAAACCAATAAGAAATGGGGCCTTAATTTATGGTTGGAGGTAGTTCCTTTGCATCACCTTCATCAGCACTGAAAATTCATGCTAAGCAATGCTGGATTTACCTTACTGTCTTGGCCAGTAATGTTTTCGTTCATTGTTTAAATATATAGATATTACTTACTGATTAGAGGAATTCCCTGATAATGTGAACTAAACATTATGATTTCATCAATATGAGGGGAGAACATCTGAGAAAATCTCTAGCTTTCTCTTTAAGAGGAGTTCCCATTGTAGAAATAGTGACATTTACTGAGACTGTGACTGTATAGCCCATAAAGCACTTCTAGCCCTTTAAATCTCAAACCCATGTTTCTTACCCAGTGAATATTATAAAAAGAGAGCACCAGACATACAAACAGAAAATAAATTTTTCTTTAATAGACAATAAACTGTGATTAAGACCAAACATAAACTCTAACAATACCTGAACCGATGTTAATTTCATCTCTTTGTGAATGTCCCACTACAGGCTAATTGGTTTTAACTCTGATGCATAACAGTGATCTTTAAAAATCTTTAGTACTTGTGTGAAATTGAGTAAAAAAATCCCATGCACACACACACACACACACAAAAAAAAGGGCAAAAAACTAGTCAGTCAAGTCAGTCAAATCTGACCATTACAAACAAATGAAATCTTTAGATTCTTGTGAAAAAATAACAAAAAATGAGACAGATGTTTATCAGATTCAGCACTTTGCTAGATTATAGTATGCCCAGCTGAAAGGGATTTCCATTTGTTTTCTTCACAGCCATACCAGAACAGGTATGAGATGCAGTGTTCTGGGTCAGGAAAGCTAGAATATATTGTTTATTTTGCTTATTATCAACAGATCATCTAAAATTCTCTCTTATATGACTTAACTTCCAGAAATGAAATCAGTTGGTTCACGGGCACTAAGTATTTTTCTGTGTAGACCTTGCTACTCTCTAATACAGTATTTTATATATACTGTTTCCAGACAATGAAGAGTCTAGAGAAAAATCAGATATTGGAATCAGATTAGTGGTTGGTATTGTTCTTTTGTTTGTTTGTTTGTTTGCATTTATTTTTAGAATTGGAGGGTGTGGGGTCCTTTCTACATAGTCAAAAGTTAGGTAACCATTTTAAATAACCACTGAAAGAGCGAGTTATGCTGGTTGTTTCTCCATTCAAGTAGATGAGGACATCCTAGAGTTACCTGTACCTTAGATGGAAGCTTTTTTTTGCACTTATTCTTTCAGGGTTGTGATATGCAGGTGTTTCATGAACGTGAAAACCATGAACCATGACTGGAAATAAAGACAAAGGCTGCTATCATAGCAGCCTTTCTAAAAGTAAAGTAGCCAATTATTCTCCTTCCTTTTCTCCTATCTGAAGACATATCAGTTGTCACAGGAAGATAATAAAATAGTTTGCATTTAATGTTGTAGACAAACCTTCAATTCATTCAGCACTAGCTTTATTTACTTGTCTTCAAACTTCTAATATGCCTTACTGATGCAGTTAATCTGGAAAAAAATGCATATGTAATTCTTTTTCACACACTTTGAATTAAACAACACAATAAATTCAGTTTCACCAATTGATAAACTCTTAGATAATCTTTGTTCCATGTCCCAGATCTCCTCTCTTCTTTTAACATGCCCATACCTTTTAACTTCTCATTTGTAAGAGGAAAAATAATTTGTTCCCTGTTATTAGACTGAATATAATTTTTGAAACTGTTCCAGTGCATCTTAGTTACACTATTCCTGTTGTCTCCTTGCAGATTAACTGTAGGTCTGGTAGATTAATTGTTCCTGATGGCAAATCAGAACAAACCCATTTTCTATGGCATTCTCCATGAAGTTAAGCTTCAGTGATTCTTTTTATTCTGTAACCTTCCTTGGGTTTTGTTTTTTTTTGTCATAGTGTATAAAAGATTTTCTCACTGTATAAAAGGATTGAAGACTTTGAAGTATGATGACCAAATGTGGGTCAATAAAATAAAGCTCTCCACTGAGTAGACAGCTAGAATATGAGAACATATGTCTAAGACCCCACAAGGGATAACTGGAAGAAGGACTTTCACCTTTCATGGTATTTTCAGTGTTATGAGAAATAGTTAAAACCTGGTTGCCTACTCCAAAAATCCATCACAAGCAGATATAATGTCTGATCATATATACTTCCAAGTACACATAGGTGATTCTTCAGTGATTGTATAAGAATATCTTGTGAAAACTCTTTATTTATCAGAAATTCTTCTTCTTTAGTGCCATTTCAGGCAAATTATACTGCTTACCTTGAAGTCCTGTCAGAAAATCGAAGTACTGCAACAAAAAAGTGACCTAAAGCAATAATAATAGTAAGGAAAACAAAATTAAAGAGATGTCAATAAGAGAATCAGTAGCAGTCACTTACAAAAGTGGTAACCTGCACCTAGCCTGAGACTTGCTACTTAATGATTCTTATTTATATCATAATATCTTCACAAGTAAGATTTGTAAAAGTAAAAGGGTATTTTTGCATGTTGAAGTAGAACAATACAGAAGTATTAACAGATCAGAGAAGTCATATTTATTTCTCTAAATAAAAATAATCTGATTTAATATACTATGCATTATATTGCTAATTCAAAATCAATATTATCATCCTAGAAACTGGGGAGAATAATTTGAAATTTTATTTTGCAGATACCTATGTGAACCTATATAATGCCTCCTGATATGAGCATATAACATCTCCTGAATCCCTTGAGATTTCTATGTGAGTCTTTTAAATCAATGTATGAGGTTGGAATCAAACCATAACAATTAACTTTGAATTGCTTGAAAAGCTCCATAGAGGTAAATATCAAATACTTACTGAAGGTGACTTGGAATTGGGTTATTAAATTAAATTGGGATATTAAATGAATTTTGTCCCTTTTGAAAATTCCAACCCTAATATATTTTAGTTAATGTACAGCCATTGTTTTTATCTCTGAGAACTTTGTCTTAATGATATTTTAAAAATATTTGACAAAGGCATACTATATTTTAGAAATTCTGCAAGATTTTGCTAAAAAGTTTCCATCAATGTAACTTAGATCCTCTACTGCTTTTCATCATGCATGAGAAGAATATTCTAAATTTAATAATCTGTTCTGGAATTCCCTTCCATTTTTCAATTACTACTACAAGCTAATACAGCACAAATACATCTGAAACAGTAAATTTCCTTTATTTTGATCCTTCTCATCCTGTGACATACCTTTCATAGCAGGTCCAAGTGGCTTCAGAAAAATATAGACATAGTGCTTTCCAGTATTGCCAAGTTTTACTTCTGTGGACTCTGCTCATAAGGACAGATGAATTTTAGCATATTGCTATGCAAATATGCTAACTTAACCTCAATACCAAAGCTGCTTGTACATTTGGCCAGCTGACTCTGCTCCTCATGTGTAGCCATGGCCTCAGGCACCTGTGTGCCTCTGTGGGTTTTAGCTTTCATCTTCAAATGATCTAACACTTCAGTGGGATTGTCTCTTATTTTAATGTTCCCTTGGAGTATATATGCATTTATGGAATAAAAATGTAAGTCTATATGCATTACAAAATGCATTGCAAACAGTCTTAGCTGGCTCTTTCTGAATAAATTTATTATTCATGTTCCTTACTTCATGTTTCAGAAAGTCTCTGTAAGACTCACAAACTCGTTATACACAAGCAATCAAGTTGCATAATCGAACAACCCAATTCCTTTCAGCTCCTTTGCTCTACCTACCTGTATACCTAGGCTAAGTCTAAGGCAAATTCAAGTTTGTTCAGTGGAATAATAAACTATCTCAAATTTATCATAAAATAGCATGGGCAATCAGCACAGAACAGTTCCTGCATGGTAATTTCATACTCTTAACATGTCCTGCAGTAAATTGCGTGTGCATTCTGATGCAGAAATATTCTTACAGCTGAAAAGCACATAAATTTTTTTTTTTTAGAATTAAAATATCAAGGTCACAGTGTCAATTCTGGTGACCAAGAAGAACAAGCTTACTCCTGTGACTCTCCTGAAGTTACAGAATCACAGGATGGCAAACCACAAAATGACTGATGTTGGAAGGGCCCTCTGCAGGTCATCTGGTCCAATAGAGCTGCTCAAGCAGAGACACCTAGAGCAGATAACCCAGCACCATGACCAGGCATCCTTTGAACATCTCCAAGCAGGCATGTTTCACTTTATGGGCAAGATGTAATCGTGCTCAGTCACCTTCATAATAATAAAAAAAAAGTGTTTCCTTACATTTAGAGGGAATCTCCCCTGCTTCAGTTTGTGCCCATTTCCTCTGGTTCTGTTACTACTACTACTGAATGGTTAAACACAGGTGCTGCAGATCCATTTGTAGCTGAAGAAGGTAAAGTCATGTTTTAGGATAGGATTGAAAATGTAGAAGTTTAGTCACTTCATGCTTTTCCCACAAAGCACATGTCATAGGGTGATTTCAAGCCATATTTAAAAAGCACATTTAAAATTCATGGGAGCTAAGATGTGATATATGTCTGTCCCTTATTTCATGTCACAAAGACATAAGACACTTGACTGACTGAAGTAGGAAAAACTTGCATATTTTTTCTTCTCACATTCATTTAAAGTCAAGCTCAATTTTGGATGACAGTTAAGAACAAAATGATAACTGTTTTGAAAAATGTTTTGTAACACCTGGAAAACTAAGACCAGTATTTCAGTGATCCATTCTCCCAGTTTATCTTACAGAGGCTTCTAGTGGTTCTTGTCCATTTGAACTTGTCTCTTTTCTTCCTTGTCAATGAATAAAGTAAAATGAAATCCTTGCATGTATACCATAATTTATTATTAATTGATGATACATTCATTTCATGCACTGCAAAAAATGAGAAAACATTATGATCATGCTATGGTTGTGGAAGTTAAGCAACATCTATAGAAAGAAAAAACCTCACATTTTTAATTGCACACAGAATGGGCACATTGAATTCAAGAGACAAGTGGCGTTAGAGGGTGCCTGAGGAATTTCAGTATAATATAATCTGTACTTTATCTTTAAAATATTAAGTCCTAGAGTAAATTAATCACCTCTCTTGAAACTTGACTTCATAAAAAATATCACTTAAGTCTACCCTAACCTTCCTTACTACATTAATGTTATTTGCTGCTTATATTCATCTCTATCCTATTTCTTCCCCAAGAATATTGTTACTATGTTTTAATCCTTATTTACAAGCAACATATTTTTTTCAAATATGTATTTCATAAGAATCTTACTACCTGCCTCCAAAACTTCTCTTTTCTTCTTGTCACTTTTATATTTATTTGAAAAGACACTATAATAACTTATATACCAACATACTTATTTATTTTATACTAAACATTCACAGAAAAGAATAAGAAATTATGAATACCAAGGGTCACAGTTCTTTGTATGAAACAGGAACAGAGAAGTAAAAAGACAGAGAAAAATGAAGTCATCTCTATGACTTCTATGGCAAATAATTACAGGGTTGTCTATAGCAGTCTTGAGAGCTTTTTGCAGCAAGCATGCCATACTTAAAAAATGAAATGTGAGCTCTCTATGCTCAGTAAGCAGCTAATGATGTTTTCTGTTAACAGACTAAGCTTTCTGGGAAATCCTATACTGTCAAGGAGTAGGAGCCAGCAATGGAAAAAGGCCAAATTTAACAAAGAAAATCAGCATGATAGTACTGGAACAACCTGAAAAAGGAAAAGAAATCATTCTATTTCTACATATATATTCTAAAATAACATCCTGCCAGCTTGTCACTGCTGTTTGAGTATGATTTTATTATTCAGTGCCAATAAACAGAAGCACAGACAGTTCTCCTTTATGCAAAACTCCTTTTTACTTAGATTTTCATAAGTGAGGAAGTTTCATTAGGATTCTCCAATCATTCTACCCCTGCTTGTCACATGAATTCTTCTAGCAAACTGGGAATGAGAAGCTAAAGGTGAGCACTCTGTTGGACTGCATGAATTATCTAGATTGTCAAATAGCTTTACTTTGAAATTACCTAATGATAGGGGAAGGAACTAAATATACCATTGAAATATATTATTAGGAATTCTATTTTTCTATATTTTAATGGCTCCTGAAAGCAGAACAGAAAATAAATAGTCCTGAAACTGTCCATATTTTCTCAGGAAGATTTAGATTCACCCTTCAAAATCTGTGAACAAACAAGAAAAAAAAGAAGTGGAAGCACTATTTGCTTACAGAAAAAGTGTCATAAAAGCAAAACTAAATAATTTGTTAGAATGTTTATGTAGTGAGGATCATCTTATTTTCCTATGAGAAAGCAAGACTCAGCTTTGGCACTTAGAATCTTTATTAATTCTAACGTTGCAGTAAATTATATATCTGTAACAACCAAACAAAACAAAGCCCAAACCCCAACTCCTTTTAAAAGATAAATAACTTTTAATATAAGTGTTCATGAATAACATAATAAATATTTGTATTAGTGATTTTACATACAGATTTAAAATGGCATCTAATATCAACATTCACAGTTCAAATTGATCCTAGTGTAATTTTTAATTATATAAAAAAAAAGCAAACCTATAAAAATTCTGTAAGACATGATGGTAGTTTCTGGTTAAAGTTTATGCCATCTTTCTCTTTAGGAAATTAAATAATGATTATCATATTTGAATAACTTAAAAAAAATGGACAATACCCTAGGAAGTTTCAAAATGTTTTGGTGAGAGAATGAACTCAGTATTTTGTAAAATAAACCTTGACTGTCCTGGGGTTTTACTATGTCTGTTCCTAGCATAACAGGGAAATTATCAAGTTCATCAAAGGGAAATGTCAAATCCTGCACCTGGGATTTCATGCTCAAGTTCATTTCACAAGTTCATGCTCCAGGGGAGTCTAGTGACCAGTGAATTGCAGAAAAACATCCGTCAGTTTGGATGGATGAGTTGAAGCTGGCTAACGGTTTATACTTGAGGCAAAAAAACCCCAAACCAACAAACCAAAGCACCAGCCTGTAGCAGCATCAGGAAGATGGTGGACAGAGGTGATCCTTCTCTCTAATCTGCACCAGTAAAATGTATCTGGAGTGCTGAGTCCATTCCTAGGCTGTTCAGTACAAGAGACAAATGGATGTGTGGCACAGCAAGTACAGCAAGAGACCACAATCCACAGAAACACTTAAGGGACTTAAGCATCTGGAATATGAGGAAATGCTAAGAGAGTTGGGATTGTTTAGCCAGAAGAGAAATCAGAGATACCTTATAAAAATACATAAATATTTGATGGAAAGGTGCAAGGAAGACAGGCTCTCTTCACAGAGTGCTCCAGTGACAGAGGAATAAAAATGGGCACAGGTGTTTAGTGCTTCAAGTTTTTGTTTTTGCTTTTGTTTTTTAATTTCTATTGAAATACAGGAATCTCCATTTAAAATTTTCAAAAATAAACAACCAGTCCCAATCAAAACACAAACCACCATTCAAACAAAATAAAAAACAAAACAACAACATTTTTTTTACAGTGAGGTTGATCAAACATACTCAAAAACTGTCCAGAGCAACTGTTGAGGCTCCATTCTCAGAGCTATTCAAAACCTGATGATATGATCCCGAGGAACCTGTTCCAGATTTTCTTGCTTTAAACAGGATGGTTGGACTGGAAGATCTCCACAGGAATCTTATCTCAATTATTCTGCAGTTCCATGACACAGATCTCTCTGAGAACACACAGCCCAAGGTACATATCAATTAATATTGTTGTTGTTGACAACACTAGATTGCAAACTTTTGTGTATTGACAAATGCATACTGTAATTTGTGATAATTACCACATATATTAACCTCAACATCAGGTTTATATCTTCAATAAGATGAAAGTTTTTATGCTTCAGACTTGAGTGGGCATTTTGTCCTTAATTCTGGCAAATTAAATTTTTCTAATTTTTTTCTATGACCACTTCTTTAAAAGAGGTTTTCTAAAAGATACATCTTGATTGTACAACTGTTTTTCATTTCATTTTCAACACTTCCAAAATTGTGCTAAGCAACAGAAGATGTTGAAAATTTCAGAGGTTTAAAAAATGTTAACAGTATTTTTTTCCAGGAAAGAACATTTCCACTCCTCTAAAAACATAAAACCACTGTCCCTATTTTAAGCACAGAGTATTATAAAGAATAGAATCTACCCAGCTATATTCTGTTGTTATTTTGTAACTAGTAAGCTCATATTGGCTTTTTTAGGTCAGTATTAAGCTTATTGACTGGAGGATTTAATATTTACAGTATTTTGCCAGAATCAATATGATGACCTTAAGGAGAGAAAGAAAATGTCTTTGAGTCAACTAAATAAAAGTGTTTTCTGTTAGTGCCAGAAACCTGTTGATATTTAAATACATCTATAGTGAAAAATATGAAATGTAGTTACAGTTACAGCTCATCATTCTTTGTCTTCTGGAACTCTTTATTTTTAAACATGAAAAAATTAGTACTTAAAAAAAAATGATGAGACTTTGTAATAATATCTGATGTTTCAAGTCCTTTCTTTTATAAAGACCACTAATGTCACATTTGACTCCATGGATTTCAGTTTCAGAGAAACTGTATTTTATTTTTTTGCTTTTAAAATGTACAGCATGCCTCTCACTTTTTTGCTAGCCATTAGTGCAAATTAGGATCATGTCAATGTAGCAGGAATTTGTTCCTATTACTTTATATATAGTGGATTTAAAATGCCATGGCACCCTATCCATTTTCAACTTTTTTAATGGGGATGATCAGAAAACTCCACAAAAATCCTATGATAGTGGTTTTTTTTGGTGTGTGTTTGAAATCCCTGCTACATTATGAGATATTATATATGAAATAGAAGTCAATGCAATACAGCACAGTAATGCTCCCTACTGCACTGTACTGTGCATTGCTATGCTACACTGTGCCTATTATCCATATTGTTGATGGCTCATTTACACTTGTCACTTTCTGTCAAATGGTCTTCTATGTCCTTCTTTAGGGAATATGCTTACTGCTTATTACTCAGGTTGTTACCAGAATAAAAATAAAATAAGAACAAAATATAAATTTTGCCAAACAGCAAAAGTTAGTGCTTGCTGCACATCTTTCTTCAGACTAAAACAACGCACCACATAGCTGTATTTTTTTTTAACAGACACATAGAAAAGTAGCCAAGACATGATACCATATCTTCAAATATTTGTATGCTTGTATAGAAATATATAAATGCCAAATAATTCTGTATTTTTTATGTTTATTGGTGTATTATATATCTTCTTAAATAGATCTATATTTTCATTTTTTTTTTTACTGTGTTTTCATTATTAATGTCTTCCATCTTTTATTTCAGCAATTCTAAACATTACAAATGTCAGTGGAAGTCCATTGAAATGACTAACAAACTGAGCAAATGAAAGTGATTTAATCTTTCTTTTAAAAATTTTGTCCATAAAAGTTTAAATGTCAAAACTGGTAACAGATCAGATTATTCTGGTTTTTCTATTCTGACTTCAACTCATTTTGAGATATTGTAGAAAATATGTAAACAGAGACTGAGGAAAAAATCACTGAAATATCTAAGGCAGCATCTAAATTCACCCCCTAAATAAATTTGAAAAACATGTTTTTAAAGGGAAAACCTATCATTGCTTGGATATAAAAGAAAGGTTTTTCTAAGTTTTCAAATGTTTTTAGAGATGCCAAAATATAAATATTTTTGTAAAAGCACATGGCTACTTTGCTATTTAGTATGTACCTCTTCACACGTGATATATTCATGAAGACATTCAAAGACATAAATTTTGAAAAAAACTGATAAAATAATTGATGACTCAGTTTTAAAACTGATTTTTAATGCATATAAGTTACTTGACTGGGCTAGTCTCACCATCATAAATTACCTGATATGTTGATATACTCAATGGAACACCTTTAGGGAAATAAAATTATCTTTTCACATTAAAAATGCCAGTTTTTCTGTTAAGAACCTCAAAATCTCCTGGGATGAAAATAGAAACAAAAGAGCTACAGAAATGTCAAAAGGAGCACTTCATGATGTCCTAAGAGCTTATTTACTCTAAGAGAAAAATAGAAGGGGAGAAGAGAGAAAGTGGCTGTAACAATCCACAGTACATGAGCTGTTGCTGAGATACGGTGTATTTCTTGAGGAAAAAATTTTGACCATGTGCAATATGAATTCTTGCTCTCTGTTACAGTGAAAAAAATAGTATTTACAGAAAGAAAAAATATTTCTCTCTCTTAAAGCTACATTTTGGTTTGCTTTTATTTTCTTTCCCTTTGGATGAAAATATACTTTTCCTTGTATCTTTATCTTAATTATTCCAAGAGTAGATGAAAGATATATTTGACTTTATAATAGTATTGAATAAAGAGTGAAATATCATCAGAGTCTGTTTTACTCATTAAGGGCCTAAGCACACAGATTTAGCTCTTTTCTCTCACCTTTTCACCTTTGCTTTTTTCCTACCTAAAGCTTTTGTTTAAGTACAGGCTATATTTTTTCTCACCTTTTCAGCAAATATAGCATGAATAATGAGGAAAGTAAAAACAGAAGAAAAGCTGTGCAATGTCAGGCTAAAGGTTAATCTAGAGAAAGGCACATTTATGATAACTCCAGCAGTAGCCAAAATCAAAAGTGTAACAAGGAGCAGCAGGCACAAAATAATTTCCTAGGGTACTAACCCCTCTCTAAATATTTGGGGAAGAAATATTTTTTGAGACAGGCATTTTCTTCCTATTTGAAACTCTTGAATGGGTTTCTCCTCCCATGTTTCCATGTCCAACATGTCTTTTGATGCCACATAATTTAAATCACTACAATGCAGACTGCAATTGATACTATTCACAGGCAAATAGTGTTTGCTTCAGATGTTCAGCAAAACCTCTACACAGCTCTCAACAAAATAAACCAAACACCTATTAAAGTGAAGAGATGCTTTTTTATTTTTGTCTTGTGTTTTCCATATTTATTCTTAATCTTGCAGAGATGACATGGCACTTTCTGCTTCATGATTGCTATAAAAGAAGTTCCTTAAATAATTCTCAAATTGCTATGTCTTAGGCAGTTTTTCTGACCTCTTAAGCTGTCCTGTTTCCTATTTGACAGGGAATAAACACTTTCTTCCTTTTTTTTTTTTTATTGAGCTCTTCCTCTGAAAAATGGCAATATACCTATCAAGTGGAAGTATATTAATTTTCACATTTGATATATTTTCCATGAAATATGAAATACTTTGAGACAAATGTTAATATTCTGTCAATAGAGAAGAATACCATCTACTGCATGGAAAAATACAGAAAAAAGAATTCTTGTTGAGCTGTACTTTGAATATTTTTCACCTACTGTATATATCTTCTTTTAAGCTAAAATTTGCAAAAATTATATTAAATGTGTAACTTAACCACATGTGGAATTATGGTGTCTTTGTGGAGAGATTTTTTCAATTACATTCAGACTGACAGCTACTGTAAATAACAGCCAAGTTCCATAGCAAATGAACCTTAAAATCAGTTTGAAAACCACATTTTCATGTCATACATCTTTTCCTACTTTTACATGCAGAAAAGTATAGAGAAAAATGTGTGTATAATTGATAAATATATAAAATGTTAACATTGATTACAGAAAAACTTCCTGGAAGCAATAAAGGAGTATGTGAGACACTCTCTGCTTGTTTTCTGAAAAAAAAAATTCACTTTTTTTGGATATTGTTTAAAAATTAATTATAAAAACGAATATTTATCTTTTAAAGAAAATATAAAATTATTAGGGAAAATTACTTTTACCTCTGAGTACAATTCTTGCAAATGTCCCTAAGATTATCTTGGTCACTCCTACCCATATAATGCATAATCCCTATTCACAGGATTGCATGCCATATACCATGTTGATATTTTGTAACCAAACGAATGTGAAAAGATGATTTTACTAAATACTGTCATCCAAACAAAATATGCATTGCAGTTAAATTGCATTTACATCAGTAGCTCTGCCTTGTGGTGTGATATAGTCCAAGTACACAATGAAGAATAACCTTTCAAAACATTTGTTTCATATTTGGATTTGTTGCATATGTTTGGTTTTTGATAACCCAAAATTTAGAAGCCTACATTATAATACAATAATAATACAATGAAATAATACAATGAAATATTTCAAATATGTTAACAGGAATTTTACACAAACAAAAAAGTCGAAGGTATGTTAACACATCTTAAATCTATGGTGATTTTTAATCTTTTTCCCCTGCTGTAGTAAGTTTACAACAAGATCTTTTGGAAAATAAGATGTGCATGTTTCTGTTCATCATATTCACACTTGCTTAATACAGACTATCTATGGCTCCTGATAAAAATTAGAAGCTCCTGAAAGATACTTAATATGTCTTCTGAACAATCTGAATTTGACAGAAGAAATGTTATTGCTTCTCGGCCTACAGACACTTTATTTAAGACCCAATAAGCAGCCACAAGCAGAATTTTGTTTCAGAGCTAATTAATGATTGCCTGATTCAAAAGTGTGTAAAGTAGGATACAGGAACTTGTCCAGGCTATCCGGATTAGGACAGTCCTCACCCTTTGCAAATACCT
This sequence comes from Agelaius phoeniceus, assembly GCF_051311805.1. Lineage (NCBI taxonomy): Eukaryota > Metazoa > Chordata > Aves > Passeriformes > Icteridae > Agelaius > Agelaius phoeniceus. Next base: position 54,624,632 of record NC_135268.1, read on the forward strand.
AATTTTAGTAGTCTAAGTTTTCTTATTAATTTTTAACAATTTTAAAACATGCAAATATAATCTAAAATGGTTGATTAGGATGAAAAAATTACCCTGATAAATAAACAAGAAACCTAGAATAATTGTGGAGGAAGAAAATCAAATAAGAGAGCCACCACAAACTAAGCAGTTGCATAAGGGAATTTCATTAACTGATATCCAGTATATAATTTTTCATGATGCTATAAAGAAAGTCACTAAAACTTACAGATTAAAAATATTTAATTTTGAAAATAATAATTTTTAGCTAGAATTTAGCAGAGAAGTAACAGAAGCATGATAACTGTTTGTTTCCCTCTATATCTTTAAAATTAAAAGAGAGTAGCCTTGTCAATTTGTGTTAATGACATGTGTGACAATTACAAAAGAAGCAAGCTTAAGTAATTAGAAAAACAAAACAAGGTGTTTGAATACAGCACTTTAATGGAAATGAAGGTTGAGCCTTCATTAAAGCAACATGAACTGATGGAAAATAGCAGTCATATGACTTGGTTAAGGAAACAGTTACAGGTCCTTCAGAGAATTTTGGGTTCTTTTCAGATGTTATTTTCTGACTGGATTATATAAAACAACTTTTTTAGTTTCTCAGCCCTAAGGCCTGACCTTTACAATATTTGACTGGGAATATCAGTCACCTCTGACTTCAACACTGAGATATTGGAGATAATGGGGTGGTGAGGTTATACTTGATATTCAGAAAGTAACTTAATGAATAAGAAGGTATTTACAGAAATTACAAATAAATGAGCATGTGAATGGATGGAAGGGAATTAGAATGTGCCATGATGTTTTTTGCAGAACACATATATGAAGGCAGGTTATTGGTATCCTCTGTTCAAAGAAAGGAAAACTAGCACAGTTCTGTGAGCTCTGTATAAGTGGTACTGCACCGTTTGTTTTTACCTTCACATCTGGATACTGCAAGACTCACATTATGTCTGATATTTGTTCTACAGCCTAAGACACCCTTCAAGCTCTTCAAGATTCTCCCAAAACAGTATTGACCCACATATGTGCAATGTGCTTGGTAAAGCAGTGTTGGGCTCATTGGCCTGATGACCAAGCACAGGGAAACAGAGGAAGTGCTCAGCACCTGGTGCAAGGTGGTCATAAAAGCATAGCTTGAAATATTAACCCAAAAAAGACAGACTACCTTGCTAAAACAGAATTAAACTAATTTTTCTGCTTCAGCTGATTCTTTAAAAGCTGAAGAAAAAGATGGCCCTTTTTTTTAACCTCTCTTCCTCCCAGCCCCACTTGTCAAAGTAGTCTTTTTCTCCTAGAGTGATGTGCCAAAACAACTGAAAACCAAAGCTATTTCCTAAAATAGACGACTGCAGGGTGAGATTTCATTGACAATTAAGATCACTGAAAGAGATATGAGTGGGTGCCAATGGGATGGTAGTGTAGGCATGAGCCCTAAACCGTGATAAGATGTGGTAAAAGGAATTCCATGGGAAAGGGATTAAAACTCAGTCATGATAGGCTGCTCATGGGGTGATAGGTTATCAGGCTGGAGAACTGGCTCAGATGGGAAGAAGAGGGAACAGAACTGATGTGTCATGGCTCTGCTCTGCCCTTCCACAAGAGCCACAGCCTTTGTAATCAAAGCTTTCAATATCATATAAGGTGCCTGTCCCCCTCCCATATATGACAGCAGCAACAGGGCTTTGACTACAGTCAGGAACTGATTGCCCAGGGAAGTTGTGAATCTCCTTCACTGGAGATATTCAAGAACTGTCTGGATGCAATTCTGTGAAATGTGCTCTAAGATGACCCTGCTTGAGCAAGGAGGTAGAACAAAATAACCCACTGCAGTCCCTTCCAACCTGACCCATTCTGTGATTCTGAAATGAACTTAAATATAGGACTTAATTTTAATATAACTGAGTCAAATAAAGTTTTATTCTCTCTCTCCTGGTTATTGACTTTTTGCAGTAGATGTAAATCAAGCAGTCAAGAGAGTGCAAATCTGTTCTCTTAATAGACTATTCCTTAAAACACTTCAAACAGTCTTTGACGTTCATTTGGGACAGACTCTCTTTGCATTCTCAAAATACATCACAAAAAAAGGACTTCCAAACTACAGTTTCCTCATCCTCTTGTTAGAGAATATATCTCTGCCTCTGGGAATTCTATTTCCAGCAATAAATTCTTTTTTCTATCTCCTGCAAAACATCTTCACTCACGTGGAGAAGATGAAAAAGAAAAATTATGCTGGCCTAAAAGTTGCCTGTGTGCATCCTGAAACATCCTGAGAGCTTTGTGTGTAATCAGCTAAGTACCAAAACCAAAAATATTTAAGAATATGAGCAGAAACTGAGCTTTGACTTAACAATTGCAAATTAAGTTATTAAAGCATTTCACTCATCAGAAAGCAGAGTCATTCTTTACAGCCTATTTCTCAGTATGAGCTACTCAATAACCTTTGAACTATGGATTTCAGATTCTTGAAGGAAACCCACTTTGAAAGCAAGTTGCAGCCCAATACTTACTACTGGTAAATATACAATAAACAATTTTATTAATGAACATATTTGATTAAATAATCTGTTTGTATGACCAGAGGAAAGATTTATTACATAGGTGGAATACATAATTTGCTCAAAACTTATATTAATTAACATTTTTATGATTTTGGTATGACAAATTGTTACAAGTTGGCTAATGTCTTGCCACTTAAGGAAATAAATTAAAAAATTCTGAAGAGTTCCAAACTTCCTCAGCCCAGTTTTTAGGATCATGTTACTCTAGAGATGGCTGGGTGAAGAACTCATCTAACACTCAAGTTGTCCAAGAATAAACTCAGCATGAGTGTCTGTAGTACATAGTAACTGTCCAAAACACACTAGATGTTATCTTTGAACTCTGAAAGTAGGCTTACTGAGACAAGAAATACATATGATTTGGCAATTAATGAAAAAATATTCATGGGAACATTGTCACTGAATAATAAGGGGAGGATTTATATTTTCTGGATCCTACTGCCATTTGCAAACTGAATTATAAAGACTGAAATACAGCCAGATGATGAGTAAATACAGAAACTCTAGCCTTTAACTTCTTTGGTTACATCAGCTCATATCCCTTCCTTGCATTTTCACAGACTTGATCCTAAATATTATAACCACGATTTCAATGGAATTTGCTTGGTTTTAAACAGTATGATATTTTGTCTTTTTCAGATATTTTTAACTGGTTTGGTTTGTTGTTGTTTGTTTATTTATGTTTTCAATAAAGGGGGAAATGTGTGTCACTAATTTGACCTGTGTATTGAGGTTAAAAGCTAACTCCTAGTTTCATGGTAACCTATCAATATGTCTTATTTTGCTGAAGATAAGAAATCTTGTTACTGAAGGTGGCAGAAAAAGGTCATCAGTAGCATTTAAGAAAGGAATTATCCACAATCAAGGCATCCACCAAAATGTGTGAGTTTGTTACAAGCATACTTGCAAGTAATGAACAAAGTCACATAAACATAATTTTTATTAATTTAAGTTTCTGCAGTATTTTTCTATATATTTACATTCATGGTTTTATGTTCATATAACCACTATGGAGTACAAGACCTAATTTAACTTTTAAAAATAATTCATGGGATGTTCATAGGCCTTCTAGCCTTCTTTTTCATCTGTTACCAGATTATAACAGATGAGAAAATACATTATTCTGCTAGGCCATTGTAGAGGGCTAGACCTAAGCATGTTTTGTCTCAAACATCCTCAGTCATTGCTACAGGAATGACTGAGGAAAGGATTTCCTCAAATCACAGGAAAGGTGTGATTTGAGAAGGGAGAACTGCAGAGGTGGGACAAAGCTGATCTTGTCCAATTCCAGCTTCTCCTGAGACTCCCTGGAGAAGGGCTGGCTGTGCATGCATGAACAAAACAGCACAGAAAATCTAGTTTACACGAGAGGCATGCAGCAGGTTTACTGTAACAGGAGGCAACAGATAGGGAACCCACAACCTCAGCTCCAGATAATCCACCTGTCAGGACCAAGGCAGGACCTAAGGGCTGCTAATATTCTTTGTTTTCTTCTTTGCATTGCCTAAGCAAAACACAGCTGTTGTATTCTACTCCATACTCCTTACTGAGGTTTCCTGTGGGGTGGGGGAGCTTGTGACAGTGTTGTGCCTTGTTAGCCAGCACCTCTAGAGCAGTTTTTTGTGGGAGTTGAGAACTTACTGAAGTGTACTGTATAAAATGTAGGGCTTGTTATCCTTCACTCTTCTGGAAATCTATTGAGAATTTAAGGGCTTGTTAACCAACACCTTTTCTGTCTAAACAGAGGGCTGGTTGCTGCAGTTATGGCAAATATACAATAAAACACCAGAGTTCCCAGACACGTGGTCCAATGTCTTTGTTGAACCTGAAAAGAATTTAAAAAGAATATCGTTCCCCCAAAGTGTTGTGACAGCCATGTGTGTTTAAAAATAGCTTTCAAGGTTATTTTGTAACTTGCTTGTGTCCTTGAAATTCCCTCCTCTTCTTCATGATTTTATAAAAACACTTTTATAGAGAATGAACACAATTATTACACATTTTAGACAAGAAATGAACACAATTATTAAAACATTTTAGACATAAATTCTCAATGAATACTTAAAATTAATAATCACTTAGAAGCAATGAAAATAAAGAAGTATAAAAGCTGTAGTGCTGACTTATTGCCATATATAAATACCACAACAGAAAGTTGCAATTAGGTTGTACTACTGAATGAAATTAAAGAAAAATTAAAAAAAATAATATATGTATGCACCACTGACACTTATGTCTGCGTTAGTTCAAAAGACATCATGATCCTCATTCACCAAAGTTGAAAAAGGCACAGTCAAAATGGAAAAACACCATAATCAAGACAAGTGTGGTACAATTAAATTACAAAATAAAGTTAAGCAATTAGAATAGCAACCACAGAACTAAATAATGTCACTTTTAGTCTGAAAGCATTTACTGAATCTTCTTTTTATTTTGGAGTTAATGAAAACTGTTGAAAATAAGAATAAATGGAATTATTTTTTGTTCAGGAATTTGTGCTACCAGGGGTTCATACATAAATATAAATCTCAAACAAGAAAGTCATTTCACACTTGCTAGCATTATACTATAAATGTCATCCCAAAAATAAATTCAGGTAAAGACAATTTTCAGCTCTATATTCCATATTTCCAAACCTTGAATTTTTTTCCATGTGACTAAACAGTAGAACAGAAAAAAATATTGTAAGTCTGGCTAAGTGTTTTTTCATTTGTGAGAGAAGAAAACAGGGATAAGTCATTGGAGCATGACTTGTAACTACATTTATTTCCAGCTCTTCCATTTACTTAGTATAGGCTAAATTTACATTGGGAATCAGGCCTGTAATTCTGATGGCTATTAAACTCCACTAAATATATGGATGATTTTTGTCTCTTCTAAGGTCAGTTGAAAGATCTAGTAGTGTTTTAAAATGTGTGCTAAGTGACCAACCACTTAAGATTTGGTATTTTGTATTGTATTTGTTATTTTGGGAGGAATAGTTTACAGAAGACTAGTGAAATAATTAATAATGAATAATAAAAGATAGCTTGGACAGTGGAAAAATGCCTACAATTTGTAAAAAGGATTATGATGCTAAATATAGGAGGTTTATTTGCATGACAATATAGATGCAGGAGATCTCTGGGTGATCTGAAAGTGGCTTGATACTTATGCAAAGTGATGAAACTTTTCTTAAAAGAGTCATACTGTGTAAAACATAAAGAGGTAAATAAACGGACTTTTATATTTGTATAAGTTGCAGTTCTTGTGAACTTGTGCTTGAGAGAATAGATTGATATGTGTTTGGATAGTAATTGAATTTATACATGCCTCATTCTCTGAGAGCTTTAGGATTTAGTGCATAGTATTTATCACAAATGTTATTTTGATTGTCATAGAATCATAGAATGGCCTAGGTTGTAAGGGACCTTAAAAATCATCTGGTTCCAACCTCCTGACATGGACAGGGCACCTTTAACTAAATAAGATTGTTCAGAGCTCTATCCAACCTGGCCTTGAACACATCCAGGAACGGCATCCACAACTTCTCTGGGCAGCCTGTTCCAGCACCTCATCCTTCTTAAAATAAAGAATTTTTTTCCTAATATTTAACTTTATCCTACTCTCAGTTTGAATCCATTCACCCTTGCCCTGTCACTACATGCCCTTGCAAAAAGTCCCTCTGCATCTCTCCTGTGAGCTCCCTTCAGGAACTGAAAGGCCATAATTAGATCACTTCAAAATCTCCTCCATTGAACATACCCAGTTGTCTCAGCCTTTCTTCAGAGGAAAGAAGTTCCATCCCTCTAATCAATTTTGTGGCCTACCTCTGGACTTGCTACTATGTTTGGAGTAATAATTTGTTCTTTATGTCTGTGTGATAGATAAGGCAAGGGCTGATGGACTTGAATTGTTGGATAGAAGAGTCATATTAAATACAAAAAGACGCTCTGTTCAAAGACTGTTGGTGTGTTCCTCATTTATGTGGTAAAGAGCAAAATAAACTGTTGGGTTCTAAATAAACTGGTCCTCTCCTAGTGCAAGGTGAATGCTCAAGATCTAGCACACTTTCCATTTTAAGCCAAAAGGGAAAAAAATGTTGCTTGAGACTGTTTGAAATTGTCAAGTGATAGTTGAATTTCAGCAAGAAACAAACCAAGATAAAAAGCAGAAATCCTAGAAAAAAAATGTTTTGAGTTTTCTTAAGGAAACTAAAATTTTCAGTGAAGACCTGACTGGACCAAAACAAATGTTCTCTTTTTTTTTCATGGTGAAACTGGTGCTATGCTAATTCAGAAGAAAGCTTGGCTTTCTTTACACTGTTTTTAAGGAGAGCAAACCAACCAGTACCATTTGCAGTGCTCTAGCCTTCTCTGCCTTTGAGATGTCCTTGGTGTATAGGACCACAACAAGCCCCTGAATTCTACCACTTCCTATTACTCATGTGAGGGACTGACTCCATGTATTTTACTTAAGCTACAGTTTAATCATCATCAAAATCACATTGAATAAAGGATGGACTATTCCTGATTCCTACCTTCCTTTGGATGAGACTTTTTGTAAATATCACATTTCCTTCAGAAAGCTGCAAGCATAATTTCCTATACTGCATTATGCCATGATTGTTGGCTGTGGTGCACAAATGAGTAGGGCATCCTGATGAAGAACCAGAGGTAATTGAAGGCCACTCTAGTCAATAGCAAACCATTTCTACATACTGTATGCAGCTATGTGAATTTCATTGTATTTGGGAAAATGTCTACTACTGCTAGAAATTTAGACATATTTTGAAAACACCTAATTGGGGATTTTGAATGCAGGATTGTAGTCTTTTCAGACCCCTGCTACATCAGTAGTGATATAACTCAAATTTATAAAATTGAAACAACTTTTGAATATATACTTCAGTCCCTATGGAAAATTTTAGGCTACAAATTTCCATAATTCTGAAGCAATTTGAAGCTTACACAGCAGGTGAATAAGTTTCAGGCTGAGGTACACAAATGCTATGCACATCCTACATTACATTAAAAGAAGATCATGCTTACACTGTACAGTGGAGTATGTTATAGAAATATCACTTCCACATATGTAGTAGTGCGTCTGTATGATTTTTAGAATATGTCCATTTTAATTTAGCATTTTGAGAAATAGAGCTGATTAGTCCAGGCACAGTGTCACCCTCCAATGACTATCCTGCTTTTGGGAGCTGAGTTTTCTTATGGCATATCACAGTGGGATGCAAATTGATTGATGCTAGCTAGGGGTTGTCTCCTGAAATTATCATTCATTATATAAATTATATAATGCATGATATAAATAATTAAATCTATGCAGTTTGACTTGAAAAATATCAAATCCGGAATAGAAAAAGAATCAATGTTTCTGACATGACTGTGGTTCTTTTTGTATCTAGGAAACAATATTTTAGCTCTTACAGTATCACAGCTCTTAAAAAAGGGTAAATGAAAATAGAATATTGTAAATTGCTTACAAGAACATGAAGAAAGAGGAGAGAGTATGTAAACTGTTCACAAGTCTTAAGACTTTATTTTAATTATTCACCTTTCGATGCACTACAAGAAGCAATTTTGTTTTGTTGTGGAAGATGGTTTTGTCCATGCTTTCCATTCCACTTTTACATGAATCCATTAAGTGTGCTTGACCAATACATTATTACTTATTGAGAAGTTTTGAAAAAAGATCTAATGGGAACATTCAGAAATCACAAACATTTACATATAAGCCTTAAGTAGATTTGCAGATTGAATAGTTTATCTATTGCAATCCATTGCAATATGGCAAAAAGAATAGTGTCCAAAAATAAAATAAAAATATTTTTGTAATCTTAATTAAGTTTTCCAACATGTTATAAATCTGGCCTTTATCACAAACATTTTTTCCTGTCTCCTTTTGATACACACACACTGTGATAACTTTCCTCTTGCTGTGGACACTTTATGAATGACTGGAGATGCATGGGAAGAGCGTCATTTATTGTAAAAACATTTTTATGATTTTCTTGGAAATTAGATGAACAAAGAGTACTTCTAAGGTGTCTAAATGGATCAATCATCAGACAGCACTTTAAGAGGTGAGATGGAAAAACCTTTCACCTTTTCAGATGCAAAGAATATACATAAAAGAAGTTTTTTTCTGTTAGACAAAAGTATGAGGTAAGAAATTATATTTAAATCTCATGAGAAAGACAAATGCAGCAGTGTTGTTTTCATTGTAATAGACACAGCCATATTCAAATTGACAAATTAAGACAAATATTATATTTGTTTCATCAGTTTCTTTGGACTTATTCCACAAAAAAGAAAAAAAAAACATAGAAAAACTGTTTCTTACCTGTTTTCTGATTGTTTTGTTTTCATACAGAGAGGTGAAACAGGAAAACTGCATTGCAGGTGTCACATTCATATGAAGAAGTTTTGCCAGGTTCATAAGAACACATAAATATGGTTGAGTTATTTGAATAGACATTAAAAAAATGAAAGACTTTATATTTCATGTTGCTCAGTTTCCAGACACATTATTAGAACAATTCTTAGAAGTCTATCAAGGAATTTAACAACAAAACTATTCTGTTGCAGTGGCTTCTGTAAGTTCTGCCAAAATAATTGCTGATTTGCCACACGTTAGAACAATTCAGACAAATGTTCAGAACATCATCTTTCTGTCAAACTGTCAGTTTTTGTATCTCAGGTGGTTTTAGGTATAGGCTGGTTTCCTATAACAAATTAAAGCATTGGATGTATTTTTATGGATGACAACTTTGGAATAAGACACATAAATTCCACCCGAATTGTGTTTTCCCTCATTAAGCTGTATTCAAAATCACATTAATTTTGTATGTAACCCTTGGAACGCAATTCAACAAACTATTGAAACACATTTAAGCAATGAGCATGCCATGTGAGAGACAGCAGAAAATTATTACTGGCTCAAAACAACTGAAATGTGTGTGTGGAGTGGGGAGACAGGGCAAGTTCTGAGAAACTGGGATGTGCACTGCTCCACAACCCACCTCCCTGGAAACTCTAGTCTTCATTGACTGAATTTCAAAATAATCTTTCTGCTTTTATACAAAAGCCATTCAAGAAATTCTACTGAAATTAGGAATTTTAAACTGCTTTAAAAATAGTTGTTCTGGAAGATAAACCAAGAAGTTTTGAAATTGGAAATCGAAGTACAGAACTCAGGTCTTTAATAATTCTAACAAGGGGTATTTAAGATAGACTTTCCAAATCTGCACTGCTGGGAATCTAGTCTGCTTAGAATTGTACTTTAAATGCTTCCAAATTCCCTCTGTGCAAGAGTGGATATTCTGAGATCTTTAAACATAGCTGTAATCATCAGAACAATGGCCCTGAAAAAAGTTTTGGGAAAACCATCAAAAAAGATACAATAATTGCAAAAACCATTTCTCTTTCAACAAGTAGTATTATAATTAATTTTTTAATGTGGAATTCCTATAAATTTGGAGAGTTCTATCATAGAAGGATGGGGCAAATTAGGAGGGACTCCTTCTTTTTTAATTTTTTTTTTGCTGTTATTTCCCATAAAGCATAGAAGTCAGATGATTGGACCTCTGCTTTTTTGGATCACTTTTCCCCTCCTCTTTTTCTTAAATGTAGATAGTAAATTTATCAGTTTACAGCCACAAAGTGGAACTTCTATTTCACTATGAAATCATTCCAGGTAGACAACAGATTGCGAATTTATAATATAAATTATTTAGTTCCTCCACATAAGACATATTCACTCATCATATAATATTTGATGCACCTTTTCCAATTAATTTTTAAACAAACAGGCAAAACCAGTGTTATCACAGGCACATGGTTTGCTGAGGACAAATATAATCAGTAAATACATTATTCTTAGACTGATTTCAGCTGATATGTCTGCAGTGTTAGCTATTTTGCAGGTTCACAGCAGCCAAAAGCACAGCACTGAACAACATTAATCCATGAACAAATTAAGTGGTTTCCCAAAGGTTAAAGAAGACATATATGCAGAAAAAATGTCAGTCAATAAAATAAAACAGGTTTTTCAGTGTCTTCTTCTCTTGAGGATGTTTACTATTATGACAGACTGTTAAGGTATGGACAGTTAAAAATGAAAGTTTAAAAAAAATCTGAAGCCAACACAAATTAGTCTACACTATATTTGTCCAGTTAGAAAAAAATTTCATGCCTTTGTTAGCTCTAATAGTGAAAAAATAGCAAAAAAATGAAAAAAAAAAAGCCAGAAAATCCAACCCACAACATTCCTGCTGTTCTAAAGATGAGCAAAGAAATCTTTTATGTCTTCTAAATGAAACAGTGAATATGAAATATGAACTTGAATTTTTTACTGCTGTGTTTTATCCTATTTGACACTGGAATGGAGTAGCACTACAGAAAAACTCCTAAAATAGAACATATTAAATGAGTCAGTAAAATAAACATCATTTTATTCAAGAATACTTTTCTATATCCAGATGAAGAAATAAGAAAAGAGGAGAAAGGCAGGAAAAAAGTATCAATGCCTTTTCTTTGACAAGTAAAGAAGATTGTCTTTTTGTGAAATAGTGGTGACTTAATGGAGGATTTAAAACACATGAAAGCAAAAAAAGATCATGGTCGAAAAATCTGAACATTTTTTGGTGTATTATTTTTGTTCTCTCTATAAAAATTTGGCCAAGTCCCAGCTAATATAATTCTGTGCTCTTGTTTTCTCACATAAAGTTTTTAGATTGTGGTTCAGTTTTAAAAACAAGATACGGCATAGAAAAAGGACTATTTGTTTAGTGACTATCTCAAATTATTCTTTCTTAATTTTGGAGTTCGATTTTATTTTTAAATATCAATTAATTAATACAGTGTAATATGCAAAAATTAATGTGTTTTTACCTAGAAAATACTTGGAAATTTGTAATCTAGATTATATTGTTACTTTATTAGCATCAATTTTTTTTTTTTTACTTCATCCAATGATAGTCTGAAACAAATAAAATTTTAATTTTAGAAGAATTCATTAGATAGTATAGTTTGATCTTTCCTGATTTTAGCCTAGCAACATATATTAATCTAAATCTGTGTTCTGATATGAAAAGTTAAAGATGGATAGAATTTCTCATTTTTCTTTAACCTCACTGTTAAAAATGTACCTGCTTCTGCTTTTGACTTGTCCAATTTAGTTGAAAGACCCTGGTGTCTTGCATATTTTCTATTTTAGATTAAAGTACTTTTTAGTACATGCTATTTTCTCCATGTAAGGATCCAGGAACTGATCACACACAATTTCAGGCTCAGCTGGGAGTCAATCTTTCTCCCAGGCATGGTCCTCCTGCTCTGGCCACTGGGATTCCCTGGGTCCATCATCTGTGTTGAAGACAGAGGCAAAGAATGCACTAAACACCTCTGCCTTGTCCATGATATCATCTTTAAGAATGGTTGAATTATTTAGATATTGGTATTCCAAATTTGCATACATAGAATTTCTTCATACTAAATGTCCTTTACTATGACTTTTTTTTTAATTGATCCAAGTAAGTAACTGGCTTCTATAAATAATTTTTCTTTCATTCTTCCATGAATAATTACTAAAAGCCTTTCAGATATTATTATGGCATGTACAGACAACAAAGATTAAAAAAAGAAAAGGTACTGGAAAAAAAAATGTAAGAAAAAGGAGAAATACCTGTGCTTGGCTTTATTCCACAAGGTTTACAAAAAAAAACAAAAAAGGATTTCACAGATTGCAGTCAGAAACAGTGATTATTGAACAAAGTCTTCCCTAAAGCACTCTGATTTTCCTTTGCAATGACACTTCTATCCCAAGCTGAGAACTTTCATATTTGGAATATACACTGATCTGTGACAATAGGCATACTGATACTCAGCTGATGAGAACCACAGAAAATCCTTATGCTAATACAGCTTTCCATAGGGATTATTCAAGAGTATTTAAAAAAAGGAAAAAAGGAAAGAAAGGAAAAAGAAAGAAAAGTAATATTCAAAATTATTTTGTCTATATCTAAAGGTTGTGCTTTTAGGTTAACACAGGAATTGAATGGTTGTACTTCAGAGACTGACTGCCCAGAGAACTACAAGGCAAACAAAATCTAGAAATTTTCTCTTTGCATTTTCAGCCTGTGTTTTCATTATTTCTGTAGGACTACAGGGCACAGAGAGGCTCCATGGATTAGACTTTGTAAATGGTGCTGTAGATTTGAATCTCTTGTTTGGAATGAATTGTTATTACTTTTCAGTTTGTTGGTTTTTTTTTATAGAAGCTGGGAATATTTTATTATATTTTTTATAGTTTTTGTTATCTAATTTTCCAGCTGAGAGTTTTAAATTGTTTTACAGCTAGAAAACTTCAACAGGTTCCTATAGCTTCCTGCCTCCCTGTTTCTGGTATTTGGTTAGTCTGGGTTTTTTTTTTCCCCCTAGAACAAAATGATACAGAGTTAATCTGTATAAGAATAACTGGTATGAATCTGTAGCACAGATTGTGGTCTGAAATCTACCCTGGACCACAGTTGACTGATAGTGACCCTTTTTTCCCCCACAGTGTTAAACTTTCCTCTAAACCAACAACCATTTTCCTAAGAGACCTTAAGAACTTCAGTTTGAAGTAAGATCTTCAGTTTGAAGTAAGTATAAAATTTCTCATGTTATGAACGATTTTCACATTTCTTGGTGAGATTGCAACATCATCAGCTGCCCTGGGCATTTCCACTGGCTCCTATTGCAGCAAGGTCAGAGGGGCCAAGGGCAAAAAAAGAGAGACTGAAAACATATGCAGGATGTGCAGTGATGTGGCATCAGAACTTTCCAAACAGGAGTCAAGATGAAGCCGCTGGCATTTTTGCCCTCTGTGATTCTGTTGTAGATGATTCTTCAGGCTGATGAAAACAGCTTTCTACATTAGTACTGCTCTCAACAGCCTAAGAAACACCTATATTGTATTGCTTTTGACTCACAACATTCACTTGAAGTTAACCTCTGCCCTGTAGTGTTACTGCTTCAGTCAATGTCAAAATAGGATAGCAAACAGTAAAAATGTACTTAATAATAACTGAGCCTGCACCAGAGACAAAGGAATATGATAAAGCTATTCTCAGCAAGTTGGGATGTGGCAGAATAGATTATCAGCTGATATTGGAAAGGAAGGTTTCTTTGAAACAAAAGTGTAGTGGGAGGAGAAATTACACCAAATTACTTAATGTAAATGCTTAAAAAATTTTTGTATCAGTATTTTAAGGATATCCATTGTTTATTACTTGTTTCTGTCAGCTCTCATTGCAAACTTCATTATTTTCTCTGTACATGTATTTAAAAAAGAAAAAAAGAGTAGCTGTATAAGTTTATGGTTGCTTTATTTGGAAAAAAAATTCTAATTATTTTTATCTCCAAGGACTTTTCAAAAAGCAAATAATTTGTGGAAAAGTCAGTTAATGGTAGACTAAAATATTCACAGCTTTTCTATGTAGCTTATTAATTGAATAGGAAATTTGTAAACAAGTTTCCGATTATTAAGAAAAATAGAAAATAAATACAAAGATTTTTATCTTAATCCAATCTTAAATTAAGGAAATATTTAAATTTAAAGGAATAGTTAATTTAATACATAAACGCAACTTTCTCTCTCTCTTTCTGTCTCTCTATATATATATACACATCCGTAAACATAAGCGCTTTTAAAGCTCCATGTATGAGTAAGCAAACAACAAACAAATCCAAGTATTTTAGCAGTTTAGTGAGTAAAAGTTCATGTAAGTTGAAAATAATGTCATTGAAACATAGAAGTGCTTACATACAATGTCATTTATAGCTCCCTTAAGAAGGCATCATTTGGTATAACCTGAGAGCAGTGCAAGGTTTAGCACATAAGTGTATACAAGTGCTTGGAATTTTTAGCATCCTTTTTGTCCTGAGTCTTGGATGTTATTATTCTGTTCCTGTTTCTTCTGTGGTATTTGATACAAACATGATTTCATGTCAACCTGTCTGCTGTGGTTTGAGCCCAGCTGGAAATTAAACGCCATGCAGCAGCTTGCTTAATCCTCCCCCTCTCCTTCCCACCCTGGTGGAATAGGGAGGAGAATCAAAGTAAAACTTATGTGTTGGGATAAAAACAGTTAAGTAATTGAAAATAAATGCAGCAATAAATGATTATTTTAATAATAATGACAGTTAAAAGGGAAAACCAAATGATGCACAATGCAATTGCTAACTGCCCACTGACCAATGCTAGACCTCTCTTCCCAAACACATATCAGCTACCTTTTAAGGTAGTGTCCTCCGGTTTATATTCTGGGTGTGACAATTTATGGCCTGAAATATCCATTTGGTTAGTTTAGGTCACCTGTCCTCGCAATGCTCCTCCCCATTTTCTTTTGTGCACCTCCTCACTGACAGAAGATGAGACAAGGAAAAAGTCCTTAACTTAGGATAAACATGTCTTAACAAAAAACCAAAACATTAGTTTATTATCAACAACATTCTCATTCCCAATCCAAAATACAGCCCTGTAACAGCTACTAAGAAATTAACTCTACCCTAGCTGAAACCAGGACAATGCCACACTTATTTTCTTCATTTCACTAATAATTTTATCTTATTTTTTTCTAGAAGAGTCAGTGAGACATTGGTATCAGATACCTCCATAGCTTAAGTAGGGGGAAAAAGGAAATTGATAATATATATACTGAAAACCCAGTATTCCAATGGAAAAATGTAACTTTCACAATATAGAGTCACATTACTCTTAACTGTTAATCTGAAAATACTCTGAAATTCACAAGGCTCTCTAGGTTGTTGGGGACAGACATACTTCAGCCATAAAATCATTCTCAGATGAGGGATTAATATTTCTTCTGTGTGTAACTTATAACTGTAGAATATGTAATCTATTTTTAAAAATAGTTAAAGGATTTTATTCCAAATGAACAATTTATAACAAAAACCTGAATATTCCCAAAGAAAATTAGTTCTATGGCTTGTCCAGGAACTGTCCAGCCAGGGATCTTCATTTATGAGATAATAGACAGGTTTGAGACAAAGGTGCAAGTTGGTACTGGGTAACTCACTGAATCTCAGCACCACTCACAACTTAATAGGTGACGGGCCTCTCTAAGTGGAAATTTCAGACTGTCCTGGAAACTCCCTCCAAGCTTCTCCTTCTCTGGAAGGAAAAAGTTATGTCCTTAGGTATGTTTGTTAATGTCCTTTGTGGAGGATCTAGCTCGTATTTCCAGAGACTGCCCTAAATGGTTTGTGCTACAAAACTGATCAAATTGTGCATAGGTACAAGATTTATAATTAAGTAATAAAAACTTCCTGCAAATGCAGGAATGGACCCATAGAACACTCTTTTGTACATACTTCAGAAAGTCAGGAGGTGCCTTACATGTGGATTGAGAAAATCCGTGGCAGTGGATCATATATGAGCTGAGTTGGTCACATAAGGCTATGGGCCACCTGCATCATGAGACTTCAACAGACCTGATCCTGATAAAGTTTCTGTTATAGAATCTTGCAACAGAAACCTCATTTTCATCTGGACAGTGACTAACAGTCTTTTTTTAGGCATTCCCCACGTGACATTTACATATTCAAGGGACCAAAGAAATCAACGATTCTTGCTTGCTTGCTTTCAAACAAACTGTCCATAGTGTGTGCAACATGGACAGAAATACTCTGCCAACTCCATTTGAATGTCAGTTTAGTTATAGGTGAGTTGCATGAGAATATTTTCAAAATTAATGTTTCCAAGTAAATCTGCAGTCACCAGGCTGTACCTTACTGTTGAGCTACATAGTTTCCTTGTTCTCTGAATTTTATCTATATGGAATTATCACCTAGATGCTAAACCTTGTACTTAGATGTTTCTACAATGCTTAATGTAGCATAAGTTACATTAGTTTTAGTCTATATTTCTTAAATGCTGAAACAGCCACACGAATCAATGTTGGTTTAGCTGAGATTCAGTAACGTTGAAGAAAGGACATCAAAGAGCATGAAATGAGCTGTCATGGAACAGTTGCCTGTTTACCCATTTTTGAATACAATTCAAACACTCGTTACAGTGACAATTATTCAAAAATGTGGAAAAGGGTAATTTCTCATAAAATTGCCTAATTTCAAGAAAATAAAATGAAATGAAATTGAAAATAAATCATCAAGGATGGACGTATTATTAATATCAGTCCCTAGACACCTGAAAAAGTGTGAAATATTACACCTATATTTCTTTAGTACAAGACAGCTGCTTTAACATATATAGTTACCAAAGGAAAGAATCTTGCAGACATTAGTGGGAGTTATATCAGATTTTTTTTCCATCAAATACAGAACAGCTCATGAAATATATCAATATTCACCTAGTTCCTTTTGCCTTAAAAAATAAATATGCTTGCAGAAAGACGCATAGGATTAATTTTCAAAGCCAAATAGAAAGCCAATTGGACATATCTGTCAAGAAAACATTTGAATGAGAAGGCAAGTGAAATCTGAGATTGATTTTGGAAACGAAGAGTAACATCTGCCATTTTAGTCACAGTAATCAAGACTTGTCTTCTAAGAGACTCTAAATAGCATGTACCTGTTAAGTTTTCAGAGTAATCCATCTGCCTTGTTATGTAAAAAATTCTATAAATATTTCAGTCCAAAAAAGAATATTTTGTTAATGAAGCCAAAACATAATTTTTTGTAAACATGTAAAAAATATGTACTATAATTGTATCCTACAATAATTATTCTAAATATTTCATTTAATTCCACATTAAAATATTATTGCATAAATTATTTTCAAAATTAATAACATTATATCAGGAAAACATAATATGGTTTTATTACATCACACATACCAAAGTGCTGAAATAAACATGACGATTTCAGTCAGTGGAATTTTGAGATCTCAGAGCCTTAAGGAGTGTCATAACTGTTCAATTCCTCTCCTGCATAGAATTTCAGGCTTTAAAAATCTGACACTATTCAAGCACTGTCAGTTTTCACAGTCAATAGCTGAAAACAATGTGATGGCAATTTAGTCAGCACCACCTCATGCATTCACTGTTTTGTTGAAGTCACTTTTTGTTTGATAGATCCTGCTGACTGTATCATAGGGGTCTTAGATTTACATAATAAATATTCTAGTTGATATGAAGTCTCAGCTTTGTAATGCTAAGTGTTGACAATGTCTAACTTCAATTTTTTTTTCTGATGTTTGGTTATTAAAGATCTGATAATTATTGTTTCAGTAAATCAGCAAAGTAAAATATTTTTGAATCAATAGATTGAGGAAGTTGGTGCACAAACTGCTAATCCCCTGGGCTGGGTGGTGTGTTTGGTTGGCTGGTTCGTTTTGGAGTGCGGTGGGGACTGGGGAGTTTTAGAGAGTGAGAAACACTTTACCAGGTGTCAAACACCTCTCCTACACGGATGGTTCACAGCGTTATAAAGAAAAGATACCTCATAAACTTTTCCTACCCCAACACTGGACTCTTGTATGAAGAACCATATAGTTCTTTTATCTTTCTCAGATAACAAGATATAAGTACCCCCATCTCCTCAATATCTGAGTTATATTATTATTCTTCCTTGTGTATTTTCTGAGTAGTTTGAGCAACGAACCTCCCAGCTATGAGTTTGGACAGTGTGGAAGGATCTTGAAGTCAGCTGAGCAGCTGCATCAACAATGATGGGAGGATATTTTAAATTAACTTATTACAGTCCCTTTTCTGGGGCCTTTCCCTTAAGGCAGAGATATCTAAGTCATCTGCTATTGTTTTACATTTGGTTTAAGAGAGAGTAAGAAGTATCTTCATACCCTCTTCCAAATCAGTTTGCTTATGATCAGGCATCCCTTTTGGACATGCATTCCTTTTCTCTTATTCCTGGAGTTATGGCTGCTGACTGGACAGCCCCTGATTACAGAGAGTTTGGCTAGCACAATGTCACAGTCATGGACTAGTTACAGCTACAGGAAGAGCCTGGTAAAAGCATTGATTGCCTTGAAGTTCCACAGTAGAAAAACTTCAAAGGAGTTAGGGATGTAAGGTACGTGTGTAGTGCCTAGAAAACAGTCCAAGAAGGGTGTTCCCTCCTCCTCCCACCATAACTAAGGCATAGCTTTTATTCCTTTTAGTTCTATGGAATTATTTATTATTTGCACTCTTCATCCTTTCTGGTTTTCATTTCTCTGGAGGCATAACCCACCACTCCTGTTTCTAGACTTTGGCTGCTCCTTGGCTTTTGGCTTTAGTACTCTATTCAAAGAATAACCATGAACCATCAATATGCCAAAGGGTGGTGCTCCTGACTCAGAGGGTACCCACAGGTGAACTTTCATTCTAGGAGACACTCATTCTGTTTCAAAGCCCTTGCAATAGAAAACTCACTTTCTCTGTTTGTGTACTGCTTGCAAAGAGTTGTTCAAAAGCATTTTTTGCTTTTTGGTGCACTGCAATATACCTCCTTTCTCTTGTTAAATCCAGTTATATATATGCAAAAAAAAGCATGTAGTTTTAAGTGAAAGTCAAGGATAGGAGGAACTTAAGCTGAACAGAAAAATGTCAGAAAATATTTTCAAACAGTGAAAGACTGATTTTCTGTGTTATTACAATCCATGACTTGGATGTGTGATTTGGTGATTTTGGTGTGGATGTGCAGGGAGAAAGAATTAGGAGATCTCTCATGATCAAAGCAACATTCAAAATCTGTATGCTTCTACTAAAACCAGAAATGCTTTGATGAATTAGCATTTTGTAAAGAAAAAAAAAGCTGACATATTCAGGATTAACCTAATAGAAACCTTTCTTTCTGTATCTGGAATAAATGAGTAGTAAGAGTACATCAGTTAGAAATTACAAAAATTTAGGGGGAATTCACACAGATCTAATAGAATTTTTTACCATCTCCTAGAGTTTTATACACTAGAATTGCATTTTCGTGTAACACTTTAAAGACAATTAACAACAAGGAGATGCTTAAATTACTAAGTGTATATATGCTATTTGGATATAAACTAATAAGTGATAATATCTGCAGAATTATGGTATTAGGCTTGACCTTCTCCTGTCCTACAGAATGTTAAATAATAAGTAAGTCACATGAAATGCTGATACAGTACATTTTTCTGACAGAAATATTTGATTTTTTATGATTATTTGTCAGAATGTCTAGAAGAGTGTATCCTTAATCATAAGTTTTAGAAAATCTGTATACAATTAATTGATTGTAGAAGATCTAATGCAAAGTTCATAATTTTAAAAAATCATGATCTTTAACTTCCTCTTGTAATCCTCCCTTAAGCTATGCATCTAGAACAACTCTTATTAATTGATATTTGATAAGATAGAGCTAATAAAGAGACAAAAAGTATGTCTGATCATAAACCTTGTCATTGGTCTTCATGATTAATTATGAAGCCTGTGCCTTTTCAACATAATATCCAGATATCAATCAGTGTTATGATGGCATCTTATCTAGTCAGTTTTTAAATAATTACTGTAATAATAAAATAGTTCTGATCTCTCTCTCTCTAGTATTTCTGAGCAGTTGATACAACCCACTCCTCAATTATGTTATTTCTACCTGCAGATTCAGAATATGTATTTTTTTTACCAATCAACATCCATAACTATATATTTCACACATGTATTTTCATGCAGTGGGCTGTATACAAGGAGCAATTGAAAAATTTCTCTGTGAACATATCAACTATCATTGTGAATATTTGTTGATTGACACATAAACTCTTGCTATAATTCAGATACTTGACCACTGACTGGCTGAGCTGATTCATGTAGATTTATGCCTTCCGTTTTATGTATTAATGATCTAATCTTTATGAAGGAATTGGAAATTATCTTCATCTTCTTGACATACTGCTGTGGTGGGCATACTAATTACAGGTTAATCATTGACCATTTGTATTTGTTGTTTTCTGAGAGGATGAGCATTATGCTCCTGACACATATTTTCCTTTCTCATGCTGCTCAGGAAAAGATATGCTCTTCCATGGATCCTGGAAATAGTGCGCTAGTGTAATATAAGCACCTGCCAATATGAAGTTGTGTATATCAAACTTTTGCCTGTCTGCTCCTTCCTTCCTTCCTTCCTTCCTTCCTTCCTTCCTTCCTTCCTTCCTTCCTTCCTTCCTTCCTTCCTTCCTTCCTTCCTTCCTTCCTTCCTTCCTTCCTTCCTTCCTTCCTTCCCTCCCTCTGTTCCTTCAAAAAACCTAAACTTGCAAGCTGTTCTGGCTTGTTACTACATCTGTTTTCAGATAGGAAAATTAATTTACCATGATCACAAACTCCTGTACCTTATTTAATATTCACATTCATAGGACAAGAAATATACTTTTCAATTTGTGAAATAGGGAAAGTCTGAAAATACTTCTGCTGGCAAATTTTATCATCATTCCTGTTTAATATCAAGATCAGTGACACTTGTGATTCCTAAATTTTCTTTTTTTCTTTTTTTTACCATTAAAAAAATTTTATTTAGAAATTATACTCTTGCTCCTCAAACACTGTATGTGATTCAGGGAAATAAGAGACTGCAGAGCCTCAAATACCTAGCCTCTTACATTTGGTTTTGCAGAGCAAGCTGAACTGTAGTTCACAGTGGCAGCATTCTCTGTGCCGGAAGCACAAAGGAGCTCATTTTTTCTTGTTCTACGATTTGGTAAAAGCAGAGCTATGGCTTTTCACACTTTCTGACAGGGTAGTGGGTTTTTTTTAATAATAAAATACTTTCTGTGACCACAGTTCATCATTTATTCAGTATGTGAAATACATGATAATGATGGCAGTGTAAAAGGGCTAATAAATTGTTAGTCCTTCCACAGCTATAAAGTAACATAAAAATAGTGATGGAACATTTATATTTCTTGATGTAACGCAGCATGTGAAGAATGCTACCATCAAAGATTGATTTTATTTGGAATAAATTACGAAAGACAAGTACATAATTTAAAACTATTGTATTTTAATCTATATATTAAAAAGGCAGACAATTAATTTGCCATAAATTAATTTACCATATAACCTTGAATGAAAAAAAAATTTGCTATACTTCCAAAGATTTAAGGCAGTCACTGTCAAATTGATGGAGTCTGTCAATGAATCACACAAAATTGTTTAAGCTGTCATTGAAGAACTCTGGATTTTTTAATGGATTAAAGTTTTCTAACAATGTAATATTTCAACTTTTGCAGATGCAAAATTGCATATTTTGCATTGTATTTTGAATATTTAGGATATCATTTCAGATGATCCTGTAGCATTTTCTTTCTCAGGCACAACTTTTCCAAGTTGCAAACAGATTTCAGGTAGTTTTCACATAACGATGTACTTATTATTTACAGTAAATATATTTAATAAGTATATTTACCAAAACTAATGTATTCCAGTTTAACAATTAACATGTTTGCTATTTGAGATGAGACATGTCATGTATCTGTGCTGATTCAGACTGAATCATCTGATTCAGTCACTAATCAGATGAAGAATGGTGGCCCTCTTGCTTCTTGGGATGGTCTGATCATTGATGTTAAATCATAATCTTGACATGTATTTGGGATTTTTTACATTTTACATCAGTGTTTTCCATCCATAATCCCTTAGTTGTTGGCTGTCCTATGTCAATTATTCTACTTCCTGCATTTTGACCCTTATGATCATTTATGGCTTTTTCCTATGCACTTTCTCACAGCTTCTTTTCATAATTTTTCATTTTCTCAGATGTTTAATCCAAGCCTACACATGGATTGTATGAGGAAGAGACACTGGATTGCAGACAGTTGAGCCACTCAGAAAAGATTTACCATCTTCTCTACATCGATTTAACATCCTTCATAAGCACAAAGTCTAGTATGACTGTGGTCTATATGGAAAGAAGATACCTAAAAAAGGAATGATCCTATACATTGTTTTAAGGCAATCTTGCAGTCTTTTGTTCCAAGAGTTACCATACCAAACTAAAAGTCAACGTTAATGACTAAAAAGTCATTAATGTTACTAAAACAATATCTTGAAAACAGTGGATATCTCTTAATTTCCCTTGTTTGGTTTTGTACCTGATAGAATGAAATGGATTGACATACCAAAATAACTAAAGAGTAGTAGCTAAAAATGTTGAGGAATAGCTTAGCAGGGGAACATGTTAGATTTTTTTCCCAATGCTAAAAGTTTATTTGCAAAAAATATTTCAGAGAGGAAAAGAGCTATGAATTGACCAATAACTATGTTGATGGGGTGGGGAGAATAAAAATTGTTTTCAACTCTACCCCAGTTCAGACGTTTGATTTCATGGCTAACCTCTTTAAACACAAGCAACACTTAAATTTATCACACACATAGGAAGTCACTTATATGTATAAATTTGAAAATAAAGGGTCTGGGATTTTAAGTTAATTACTGTTGTGGGAAAAAGTGAAAATGAAGGAAACATTTAAAAGTTCATATAGATTGGTCATGCTAAAATCACTGAGGAAAAATTGAAAATCATTTTCAGTTTTTCAGATTTGTCTTCATTTACTATAAACTGTATTTCCAATTTTGTTAACTAAAGGGAATTATTATTTTAATTTAGAGTGTTATGTATGGTATCCCTCATCATTGCCATGTTCTTGATTACAGTGGCTAACAGTAAATAATACATCTACTGGCTGATTAGAATAACAGTTTACTTACTACTAATTTAGGGTCATAACATTTCTAAGTTAATCCAGCTTTAAGTACAATGAAATATATTAAAATTTAATTTTTGAGAAAAATAAAGGAAAAATTAAGCCATGGTCATCTTAGAATCTATTTGAATCTTCCTCAGTATAAAAGTGTCAGCAAGAACTGAAGCCTGTATAAATTCCCTTTTCTGGGGAAAGGTATAGTTTGATTAGGCCAGGTGTCAGCGATTTAAGCCCAGCCTGAACTAAATATCACACAGCAAGATGGGGCAGAGAACCAGAAGGGTAAATGTAGAAAACTCATGGATTGAGATAAAAACAGTTTAACAGATAAAGCAAAAGCCACAAATGTAAGCAAAGCAAAACAAGGAATTCATTCACCACATCCCATGGCTGTGGGTAGGCAGGTATTCAGCCATTTCTGGGAAAGCTGGGGTCCATCATACATGACAGTGACTTGAAAAGATGTACCCCATCACTCCAACCTTTCCCCCCTTCCTTCTTCTTCCCCTGCTTTATATATTGAGCATGATGCCACATGGTATGGAATATCCTTTAGGGTAGTTAGGTCAGCTGTCCTGGCTGTGTCCCCTCCCAAATTCTTGTGACCCCGCAGCCTCCTTGGTGACAGGTTGGTACAAGAAGCAGAAAAGGCCTCGACTCTGTAGGAGATGCTCAGGAATAACTAAAAACTAAAATCTCAACATTATCAATGCTGTTTTCAACACAAATACAAAACATAGCCCCTTGCTAGGTACTGTAAAGAAAATTAATTACATCCCAGCTGAAACCAGCACACCAGAGAAACAACTAATATCAGATCCCAACTTTAAAATACTGAAATAATTATAGAAGAGTGCATTTCATCAATTAAGGTTTTCATGGAATACAAGCTACCACAGGACATGAGAGAATTTTAGCAAAAAACAAAAATCAGATAAAATATCCACAATATACATGTATTTATCTTTAAAAAATGACCATACAGTGAACAACAGGAAGAGAGATGAGCAATATAATAGAGGTTAAATGCATAATCTGCACAGCTTGCATGCATTATTTTGCTCACTAGGTTAACACTTCTTTTATGAAAGGAAATAACTTTAATTCTTATGAAATATACTAAAAAACACACTTTTGTGTTTAAATTATAAAGAAAAAACAAAATCATTAAATTCCTTAATGTAGGACTTGTAATAAATTAGGAATTCAAAAAAACAAACCTGGAAATTCAAATTTAATTTAAAAAACCATCTGAGCTGTTTCCCACTTATTAAAAATGCATTGTTTTAGTCTGAGGCCTTTCATTTCAGAAAAGCAAAGGCTAGACATGCCTGTTTACATTTACTTGCCCATTATTATAATTTCATGCAGAGCATCTGATATTAGCTGTTGTTTCTCATTTTGCACAAAAGGAAATGTAAACAGAAATAAAAACAGTACTAATAATATTCTTAAAATAATAATTTTCACTCTTTTTTTTACAAGTGGTGATGTACTGTGTTTTCTACCCTCTCTTTCTGTAATGAGAGATATCTATTAAATTCCAAAACCTTAAGTGAAAATATGTTCACGTTTAGTTAATTTTTTTTCTATCATGCTGATAGTACCCCATTATGACATTAATCTGATCCTTTAGAAAGTTTTCTCCTCAACAAACTTCTAACACATCTGAAAAACCCCAAAAGAATATCTGACTTCATTTCTGATTTTTAGTTTTTGGTTTTTTAGGTTGGGTCTCTTGCCAGATAGTAAATTCTATGTACTATAAAGGAATTATGGATTTTATGTTCTACTCTACTCTTGTCCATGAAAAGCCAGTTGGCAGCTATTGTGTACTTGGTTTCCACATTGATAGAAAAGAGGGAAAATATATGTAATAAGAAATGTAGCATTAGAGAACTGTAGATCTCAGACTGATCTTTTAAATGTATGACTGTCTTAAAATTGATCTCAAATCCAGCTATGACAAATGACTGAATTTGTTTACTAGTTTATTCTTTTGTTAAAAAATAAACACATTATCACAGTTTGACTTTTTAAGACTTGGTTTGTATATGGAATTGCCACAAGGTAGCTGTGTAACACATAGGAAATGCAGCATTCTATTAAAAGAAGCTTGATGCTGCTCAGAGGTAGCAAATAGTCAGAAATACCCTCTGAATCCCTACCAGTCTGTAGTCTCAAAACCAGTCCATGCTCCCCCTAAGAGCCATTCTCTCAATCCCAATTTATGTGGATGAAGCTAAGAAACAACACACTTATGTTCCCATGTATTAAAAATAAATTAATAAGTAAATATTTTCCCATGTTTCATATTTTGTTCAATAGAATGCTTAAATAGTTTAATTAACTATTTTTTTAAAGTAGAAAATGGTTGTTTGAATTTTACTTTTGTAAAATCTGGGTTTTACAAAACAAGTAAAAAAGACACCCAACATTACAAGAGGAAAGGGACTATGTTGTTTTTACAAACTAGTAAAGAATGGCTGAATGCAAGCTGTAAAGCTGGCTGAGTAATCCTGGTAGGTGGAAGTGTAAGGATGGTGAGAAGAGTGAATGCTTGCTTTCTGTAGCTATTTGCAGCATGTGAACTTCATGAGTGACATCTTGACTCATTTCAAATCAATGGTAAAAATCCAATTGATTTCAACTGGTTTGGAGTTTCAGCTACAGCAAGAAGGAGGAATTAGAGGAGAAGAGGCATAAAAAGAAGAAATTTAGCTGTAAGGGAAAAAGGGAAGATAACTACCCTGCCTATTCAAAAATTGTATATTTATATATTAAAACCAAATTATGGAAGCATATATATATATATATACATTCATATACTAATCAAAATAGCAGTTTATGGATTAATAAAATCCACCAGGAAACAAATGGAAGCTCAGCTGGTTTCTGAGATGCAACGCGTTTCCTTTAGATTAGGAAACTCCGGTTGTGCTGTGACAGAGCTGCACAACTAAATTGTTTTTCACATTGTTATAAATGCTGAGCTCTAGAGTGTGCTTGTTTTAAGATGAAATATAGATAGATTTCCGATATTATGAACTCGGTAGATAACAGAGACTCCACTTTCTTCTCTGAGGCAAATATTTAAAGGCAAAATTCAACTGCAGTGTTACAGAAATAAACAAGCTAATATTTACTGAAAGAGGTGTTTTAACTGTGGTTCCTTGATGCCTCTGAACAAAACCACTTGCTGAAATCTATCATTTCATTTAGCAAGATTTCCTCTACAGGAAGGACTTCTACACTATTAAAGCAGAATATGAAGAAAACCGATTCTGCTTAATTGATACATCATCCAGCTTGAAATATATTACAACTTTAACTACAATCCATATATTTTTTTTTTTGCATCCAGAATAATGTCTATTACTTTTTATCAAAATCAGCCACATCCTTATATATTTTTACACTTGTCATATCTCTACCATTTAATTTTCTTACAAGTACTCATAACAAGGAATAATCCTGTCCAGAATATTTACTTTGCTTGATTGTATTTCAGTCTTCTGCAGATAGGAGAAAGTTCTCAGCTGTTTCTGTTTGTGAAAGTCTTCTAATTGTCATCTATATAGGAAATAACTCTAAGAGCATGTACTCTGTTTCATTGATTTTTTTTGCCTGCTGGGAAGTCAATGACAGGCCTCGGACATCTCATAACGCTCAGAGCAGATGTAATGTTGGTATCATCATCAGAAAACTACTGTCAGAAGAAAGGGCAGCACTTGAACTTCATGATGACATTAAACTCTGTAAGAACCTGTGGAACTCATTAAAGTTAGGCTCTGTTACTCTAATAAAACATTCTTCTAGAATTCTCCTAACAGAACATTTGTCTCCGCAGTAATTCAAGTTGAAACAATAATTGGAAATACCAAGACAAAGGTAACAATTTGGAAATTAGTTCAACAAGACATACTTTAACATGGTGACAATAGTTTCAATGAAGATATTTCCGTCTTCTATAGGAGATTGTGTCAGCAAATTAAAAAAAAATCGATAGCACTTTCAGACAAAAAATAAACCCTGTTTAGCTTTTACTGCATGTAGTGTCTCATCTAGAACTATTAACTCCTTGTGTTCCCAAGAAAACTTTTTTTGTTTCTTTCTAAAGCTCCAGAGCAGAGTGTTTCTGAGTCAATACTGGTAAGTATCTTCAAAAAGGGAAAGAGCAAACCAGGCTGGTCAGCCTCATCTTGATATTTGGAAAAGTGATGAAGCAACTAACCCCAGAAACCATTTCCAGATACATTAAGGACAAGAAGGTATTTGTAAGTAGTCAGCATGAATTCATAAAATCACCTCATGAAAAGTTAACAAAGGGAAGTGCAAGATTCTGCACTGAAGGAAGAATAATCTCATGCATCATTGGAAGTCTGAAGGCCGGCCAGACAGATCACAGATTTTCAGATAAGGAACTGGGGATGTCCTTTCAGAAAAGTCTGATGGCATCCTGATCTACATTAGGCACCAGAAATGTTCATTGCCCTTTGCACAGCACTGCTAAGGCTTCATTTGGAGGAGTGTCACAGAGTCTTAGAAGCACATCTCTAATATTGGAAAACCTCTGTTCACCATCCTGACCAATTTCCCCTGCTCAAGCAGAACTACCTAGAGCAGATTGCCCCAGACCACATCTATATATTATCTCCTAGGAGGGGAGGGTGCCCAGTCTTTCTGAACAACATGTAGCAGTGCTGTCACCCTCACAGTAAAATATGTTTTGTTATGTCTGTACTAAACCTGCTGATTTTTATTTTAGGTCCATTGCTTCTGATCCTGTCCCCAGAGCACCAGTGAAAAGACTGTGTCTCCATCCTTTTTGCACCGTCCCTTGGTGTATTTATATACATTGATGAAATCTCTTCTGAGTCTTCTCCAGGATAAACAATCACAGCTCTCTTTGTTTTTCATGGGAAAGATACTCCAATTCTTCATTCACCTTTGTGGCCTTTTCAGTATGTCCATGTCCCTCTCGTACTGAACACAATACTCCAGGTGTGGGTTCAGCAGCACTGAATAAAAAGGGAGGATCACCTTACCTGACCTGCTGGCAACACACTGCCTGAAGCAGCATGGGATGCCATTTGTCTTCTTTGCAGCAAGGGCACATTCTGGCTCCTCTTAAACCTGGTTTTCACCAGGACCTCCAGTCCTTTTCTGCAAAGCTGCTTTCCAGCTGGTTGTACCCTAGCATATACCAGTGCACGGGGTTGTTCTTCCTCAGATACAGAAATTAGCTTTTCCCCTTTTCATGAAGTTCCCATTGAGGAGCCTTTTGGAGTCCATCTGGATGACGGTGAAACTCTCTGGCATACCGGCCACTCATCTGAGTTCAGTACTGTCTGCAAACTTGCTGAGAGTGCAGCCTGCTACATCATCCAGATCATTGATGAAGATATTGAAGAGTATTGGACCCAGTATTGATTCTTAGGGTGGATCACTAGTCACTGCCCTCCAGTTAGACTTGGTGCCACTGATCACCACACTCTGGGCTGGGTCATTCAGACAATTTTGAATCCCCTTCCCTGTCTGGTCATCCAACTCTTACATCAACAGCCTCTTTATGAGGTTGTAATGGGAAACAGTGTCAAAGATGTTCCCCAGATCCAGCTAGACAGCATCCACTGCTCCCTCCCAATCTACCAGGCCAGTCACTTTATTGTACAAGTTTAACGAGTTGGTCAAGGATAACTTCCCCTTTGTGAAGGAGAACATTGAATGTTGACTACTACTAACAAGGGGTTTCATGCTCCCCACTAAAAGAAACACATGGGTATCTTGGACAGCAGAGATATGGAGCTACAGGAGAACCTAAAAAAGGGCCATTAGGATAATTAAGGGACTGGCACACTTTTCATATCATGAGATGCTGAGAAACTTGTGTCTGTTTATCTTGCAGAAGAAAAGGCAGAGGGGAACCTTCCCAATGTGTATAAAAGTTTGAAGGGAAGGTGCAAGGAAGATATCTTGGTCCTGCCCACTGACAAGACAAGAGGCAATAAGCACAAATTGAAGTACTGGAGGCTCTGAACATAAAGAATCACTTTTATATGTGACTGAGCACTGGCACAGCTTGCCCAGGGAGACTAAGGAATCTCCATCCCTAGAGATATTCAAAGTCTGTTTTGGATATGATACTGAGCAACTGGGTCTGGACTCGGTAAGGTGGACCAGATGACCCTCGGGGCTGCCTTCCAGCTTCAACCTGTGATTCTGTGGCAGAGGTAATCAATTTATCACTTGTTTTTTCACCTGCCATATCTTGATATTCTACAGATGTATATGTAGGTTGCCAAAGATACTAACAGATCACATTGCTATCTGTATAAAAAGAGACATATCGAATTATTTTCTGTATAAAAAGTCTTCTAAAGTGAACTACTAATCTGTATTTAAGCTTTTGCTTTTGTAAATTTGCTGGGATTCCAAGTAGTGAATAAACAAAATATGAAGTCAACTAGCCAATAGTAGCCCGTAAGAAATTTAACATTGCAAATATAAACTAACTTTTTATTTGAGTGTACACTTAAGAGAGGTGACACATCTTGCTTTTGTCTAAATCACACTTAGTTGATAAAACTAGTGTTACAGAACTGTTTTAGAAGTTAAACATCTCTGAACATTTTGAACCATATTTGTTTCAGCCCATGTAAGCCTAGCTATCTGCACAAAGCCTGCTGGCGTCTAGCTCACAACTTTTGATGGTTGGGAAGTAAGCATGCAGACTATGTAGCTCATTAGAGCACTGCATCTGTATATTAGGGATTTATTTTCCCTGTCTGTCAGCCAGTGCCTTGCAGTGTCTGTCAAGCCAGACTTTTGTGAATTGTGATCTACAGTAAAATATTTGAAAGGGATATGAAGTGCTTGAGTTTTATAGGTGTGGCAGGCCATTAACAGTGGCCTTTTCATTTGCTTAATTTATGGTAGTATAAGGTTTCTTAAGATTCTAGTGTGTCAAAATTTAGATAAGTCTTCAGTATTTGATAAACTGCCAGTGAACTGCTATTAGAAAACACAAAAGAAACCCCATCTTTACAGAGATAGCAAAAATTAATACAGAGTAAATACTCCCAGCAAAGTGTGCTAAACTTTCTAATAAATAAAATATCATACAGCATCAACACAAGTTCCCTATGCTATCTTATTGGAAAAAGGTAATATTTCCTAGAATAGTGGATAAATAAGTGGGATATAGCTTAATAGACATAATATTTTATGTGACGCGGTGATTTATTTTATTGGATATTAGTAAGTGTTACAATAATTAACATTTTTAATATGAATTCAAGAGATGTCACAGCAAACTCAAGAATTCTTGCTGTCTGCCTCAGTCTTCCTAATGTCAATAAGTACAGCAACATCTAAGCTGCCTACACCATTAGTGGTGGAAGACAGGCATATCTAAAGGTATATCTGCCTATCTCGGCTATTTATTTGTCAATCAAAATAAATAACCCTTCAGAGACTCCTGTAGGGTCCCCAAGCATCTTCTATTAAATCTATCTCTGTTGTTGCTTAAAATCAACATACAGGACAAAGCCCAAAAAATTCACCATTAATGTCAATTAAACATGCTCTAACTCAATGACTTTAATTGTGCTGTATATCATTGATGGAAAGACGTGATTTGCTGCAGATTCATTTTAAAGTAGAGACAAACCTCAGGCCACCAGAGTAATTGCAATGATTGTGTATCATATTTGAGGAATATTTTTTATATAAACTTCATGAGTAGTTCATAAACAACACATTTTTACTTTGAAAAATAATGGGATGCAATGTGTTTCATATTACAAAAGCCATCACATGGATTCCAAATATTGTGAGATGGTATATAGTGTGTCTATATGAAGTGAATTCTTAAAGTTATTCACTGATTTGTTGTGAGAAGCGTGTCAAAATTTTAAGGGATAATAGCACATTATTTACAGGTTCTCTCAGCTTCCTACTTTGTCCCTGAGTCAATAACTATAATACCATATAAATTTACAATACATATTCTTGAAGAATTTTCATTCTAATTCCAATTTGAAAATGCTAGAAACCTATGTGAGGATTATATAATGTGAAAATTGATTTGTTCTACTCATAATAATCTATCATATAATTTTGAAAAATAGTTGTGTCTCAGCTACCTAAGTAATGTACATGTAAAACAGAAAGGGCACAATCAATTTTCACTTTAGGTTTAGCAAGAAAAATGAAGAAATAAAGACTTTGGGAATAGTTTCACAAAAATAAATTAATATAAAAGATATATTTAATATACATATTTCACACTGCAATGGAACAGGGAGGGTCTCTGGAACACCTGTAATACATTGATGATGTCATTGTGTGGGGCAACATTTTCTGACAAAAGGAAAAACAAAATAGTTCAAACTCTTCTGAAGGCAGTTTTGCCGTTAAGCAAAGTAAGCTCAAGGGACCTATACAGAGCATCCAGTCTTTAGGAATAAAATAGCAAGGTATATGTCATCAGATCCCAATGGATGTGATCAATAAAATAATAGCAATGTCTCCAGCAACTAACAAAAAGGAAACACAACCATTCTTGGATGTTATATTTTTTTTGGAAAACTCATATTCCAAATTACAGTCTGATTGTCAGCCCTCTCTGTCAGGTGATCAGGAAGAAAAATTATTTCAAGAGAGGCCCTGAGCAATGACAAGCCATTAAACAAATCAGCATGAGATAGTTCATGCAGTAGCCCTTGGGCCAGCCTGGACAGAGCAAAAGGTTAAAACATGCTCTACAGTGCAGTTGGAGAGAGTGACCTTTCCTGGAGGCTCTGGCAAAAAGCACCAGGGGAGACTTGAGGTCGACCCCATGGCTTCTGGAGTCAGGGATACAGAGCACCTGAGGCCATATACTTCAACTGAAAAATACAGACAACCTCTTTGCTATGGAGGATGATGTCTGAAATACAGATATGGGGAGGCCTGACTGATTGACTGTATGACACTTCCACAAACCCGCCAAGGTAATCATCATTAGTTTAAAACTTCCAGCAAATATTCTTTTAGTTACCATTATAAACCACTTGAAAACCAGAATGCACAGAAACATTTATAGACTTTTTTGATATATGCTGGAAAATATTTCTTTCTAAAATCGATTTTATCAAGCATTTATGAATATCAGCTATATTTAATCCATTACTGCTACAGATTAACTTGTAGGCTCCACATTTTTTTTTTTTCAGTTACAATCAATTCTGCTCAACAACAGAAGCAGAGCTAAAAAGAGCTGACAGCCTGTGACAATGCTCCTATTTAACCTATCTTCACTAAAGAAGAGCTCATATTGTAAAGCCTTCTGAGAGCTCTTGCAATGGCTACACACCATGCCAAAACAGAGAATCTCTGACATCCACATAGATAACTGACATCTAATAAGACAACTCAATAATTAATCCCCGAAATACAAGTAGAATTCAGCCTTTGGGATTCTATTTCACTCTCTCAGAGCAATTGTTTCATTCTTATCATGGCATGACCTGGTCTAGTGGAAAGTGTTCCTCTCTATAGCAGGTGGGTTGAAACTAGGTGACCTTTAAGATCCCTTCCAAACCAAACCATTCATGGTTCTATGACAGAACTTCACCACTGGTATTTACAATTTCATTTATGTTTGTGAACTCTGTTAAATTCTGCACTGGGTATAGGTATCAAGATGGAAGGGGTGGTCCCTGGAGGAAGCCATTTGCACGTGCCAGCCACTTCCAGTTGGTTCCAGCTGGCACTAAAGGACCTGCTGCAAGACACAGTTCAGCCTGTTTGCTATCAATGTGGCACCTCTGGGAAAGTGCACTTAAGAAAGAGCTACACTTAAGAAATTGCTACAGAGAGGAGGGATCAAAAAGGCTGAGAAGTAAAAGAGATGGAGACCCACTGAAAACTGGATTTTCCACTGCAACTTGTGGGCCTTCTACACTGGAGCAGGGAAAAGCTGAGAGGAAGGAGTGGCAGAGAGATACCACAAGGTACTGACTGCACCTGCCCTGTGCCCCATCTCCACTGCACCACTTAGGGAGGACAGAGGAATGAAGGAGCCTGGAAAAGGAGAGGAAGAAAGGTGTTGCATTAATGTTTTTCCTTCTATTTTCCACTGCCTGAATTAGTAACTACATTTTAATATTAACTGACAATATATCCAGGTAACCTTCCACAAGCTAATGTGATGATACGTAATGTCCCTGTCTTCATCTTGGACCACAAACTTTCTTATTCCTGTGCTTATTTCCTCATTCATTCTGCTAAGGGAAGAGTGAGCAAGTAGTTTGGCAGGAGTTTGATTATTAGGCAGACCTAATCCATTGAAAGTTCTTAAAGGTGAACATAAATTTAAAAATATAGAAAAGTGTACTTCTTTTTTATTGGTATGATAAATTTTCCCTCACAATCTATCTAAAGCTTGCACAGCCTTAACTGACCTCTGCTCAGATTGAGTGCTTGTTTTTGATTTCTGCATTCTCTTTTTGTCTCTAAAATGTTCTCTTAAAGCCACCAAGTTCTAATAGTTTTGTTCTAATATTTTTGTGCTACTATCCACTACATTTCATGTTAATGCTAAGTTTTCACACCCGAACTGCATCTAGAGACGCTGCTTCTTTCTGTCATATGTATGTAGGATAAGGGAGGAGTCCCTTCCTGCTGTCTACAAAACAGGAGGTTGCAGATGGATAACTGTTTCTTTGCAGTTTGCTACAGTGTCCAGAATCTTTTGATGATTTTAGCAGTGTTTAAGCCATAAACCATATCAGTCTCTCACAGTTGTCAAGGACATATAAACTGATCAGGAGGGCCATGAAGCAATTCTCCTATGAAGACAGGCTACAGGAGTTGAGGTTCAGCAAGGAAAAAGAAGGCTCCAGGGAGACTGTACTGTGGCCTTTTAATTCTTGAAGAGGGGCTTAAAAGAGAGATGAAAAGAGACTTCTTATCAAGGCCTATAGGGACAGGACAGAGAGTAATAGCTTTTGACTGAAAGACAATAGATCAAGATTGGATATAATGCAGCAATTCTTTACTGTGAGGATGGTGAGGCACTGGAACAGGTTGCTCAGGATAGTTGTGAATGCCCCATCCCTGGAAGTGTTTAAGTTTTTGCTGGAGGGAATTTGAGCAACCTGGTTTAGTGGAACTTGTCCCTAGTCCCTGCAGAGAGCTTGGAACTAATGACCTTCAGGGTCCATTTCAACTCAAACGATTCTATAACTTTATTATTTTCTCTGAATAAAATTGGAATAAATATTGTAAAACCTAAGCAGAATTCAAATAGTTTCACTCACCTGTTAGAAATTAAGAAAAATATAATGTAACAGTTTAATTTTATGTTTTTGTGGTTTAAATTTAATTTTGCATTAATTAATTAACCCAGGTCATATAGTCTCATATTTTCTATTCTACTTCCATGCATTAAAATTGAGAATAATCACAATGAAAATTAATTTGTATTTCTAATTAATTGGCCAGTTAATGGCAGCCACTTTGAATACAATATGGGGTTTTTCCAGAAAAATGGAAGAAGTTGACATCTGAAATAGTTGATATTTCAGTGGAGGAAGATGGCCCATATGACCTCTCAAAATCACTTTGAGATGGCTGAAATAATGGATTATAAAAATCCCCTGGCCTTTGGTCCTTCCTGAGTGAAATATGTGCTTTGTGTAATATGTAGAACAGGACTAAAAACTCCATTTTGAAAGCTTGAACTTTTTACTAGAAGACAGCAGTTGTTCTTTTGTTGTCATCATGTGGTTTGGCCTTATCTTAGAATTTAAAAATTCAAAAACATTTCCTAAAATTTAATAACACACCCATTATTCGAGCAAGGAAGTTTTATAAGAAAGTCTTTATGCAAGAGTTAGCACGCATTAAGATACTGAGGATTACATTCAGTGCTGATAGCTCGGTGTGCAGCTGCTGGGGGAGCAGCACATGGAACTCTGGGGGGCTGTGAGGAAAGAGGCCTTGAGCTGCTGTGAACAAAGGGCACAGGGACCTGTGCCCTGCCAGGCAACCAGACACTCAGAGAGCCAATGACCCTGACGTTTCTGTGCACTTGGACTGTGAGGGTATCAAAGCCCAGGGCTGCCTTTCTTCATGGTCCATCCTTGGAGGCACACAGCTTGAGCTGTTCTGATGGTATTTAATTTTTCCACCAAGATTAAATTATTTTTAGGATTTTGATGTCTGAGAGTCTGCTATGGGAAAACTTGGGTCAAGCCAGTAAGGAATCTTGGTCTGACAGAGTGAGTTAGATGTGTGCAGCTGCACAGGGGCTTTGGTCCCAGCTCAGTAGGTGCAAGCGTGACTCTCAGAGTGGCTCCTGGGTGGTCAGACAGGAAAGTTGCCTTTACAAAGATAAATGCCACTACAGAAAATAGGATATATATTCTTTCTGCTCATAGTCTGTCCTGTTGTTTTACTGGGGAAAGAGAGGGTTCATCAGAAGCAAACAAGAAGAAATAAATTTTTTCAGTGGGTTGGATGCTACCAAGGCATATCTAATTTTCATTCAGACATTTTGTATAAATCTACACGCTGCAGCCTTTAACAGCAGAGCTTCATGCTCAGTATGGCAAACTGAAGTCCTCATTAGTTCACTTTTTAGAAAGCAACATTCATTGGGCTATTTAGGCATTACATTCTTAATACTAGGAAAAGAAAATGCTAAAATCATAAGAAAATACCATGTTTTACTATAGAAATGTGGCATTATTTAATACATTTACTAAATATGCAGAAGGAAATGTAAGTTCATCTGTCAGGGCTATTTTTGTTGAAGGTGAAGTATCAAGCTCATCTCTAACAGCTTCCCTTGCACATTAGCTTTGGACCATTGCCTCACACTGATATCTGCTTGATCTAATAATTTTTAGCTGAAGAGAGAAAAATATAAGCACAATTAGCAAACAGACAAGCAAGAAGACTATTTAAAAGTAGAGAAAGTGAGACACAAGGAAATTGAATTACATTATTTTTGTAGTATTTTTATACCGCTGCTAAAACCAATATGATGACCTGACTTACACATAATTAAGATTTTCTTTCTTTTCAAAATTCAAGTTACTAAACATACACAATTGCTTTGCAATGATTCCATGTCTACTATTCACTAATGTTGTTTACACAGAAAGAAAGAGTTATGATTTAAGGGTATTAGAGTGATGTATTTATTACCTTGGGATGTGAGCATCTTGGCTGCATGGAACTTCTTGCTGAGACTAATCTAAGCAAATGCAAATATGTTTTCTGAGTTGAGATACATTCACAGTCAGTGGAAAAAAATAGACTTATGCAGGAAGACACTTAAACTAAGAGTTCCTTTCCCCCTCCATTAACTTCAAAGGAATTCAGTAAGACAAGCTCTGAGTTAGAGTCACTCACAGAGGTACATAATGCTATGTGAGATGAATTAAAATAGAGAATTTTACCATTAACCCTAGTGTAATGAGAGGTTCTGTACTTAAGGGTCTTTTTTTCTCTCAGAAACATTGCTTGTGATGATGTTGCACATATTCTCATACTGAAAACTTGAAGAATAAATTTTACCCTAGTTACAGATGTTGAATAAATATAAAAATGACTTGAAAAGGACAAGAGTTTTCTGGTTTGGCTAGTGGGTTTGTTTGTTTGGGTTTTTTTCCCTTGTTTTCTTCTGTTTAATAAGACAAAGAATATAGTAAAACCCCTCCTTTTCCATCAGTTATTGGTGTAAATGCATGTAAGGCCACTAAATTCTGATAAACCATTCTTTCTCCTTTGTAATATTGTGATAGCTACAATAAGAATACAGTTCTTATGCCAGTGAAAAACTATAACTGCTTGACGTAATAAGTACTATAGGTAAATTTTTTAAGCTTTTATCTCTATCTTAGAATCATAGACAACCACACAGCATAGTTTCAATGAAGGGAAAATCCTGAGAAATGGGGCTAAGTACAGAATTATAGAATTATATTGGATTCCAATAACTTGTCCATTCAAAGAGTTGTAATTAAGTAATAAATTTAAGTAATAATTTTTTTCTTAAAGTATTTTTTCAAATAATTCCATTCCTACTATATTAATAATGTATCTTCAGGGGCTACATTTTCCCAAGTTAGAAGGTAATAGACACAAAATACAATTACAAAGGAAAGCACAGGGAAAAACTTATTTCCACTGTGGTCATGAAGGTAAATCTTCAAAGCACTCAGATGTATACATTTAATGCATTCCATTGTAATGACTATGCTAACAGATAGCAAAATTAGATATTTAGTCTCTGTACAGATCCGGAATGTAAATTTTTTATACTTTCTATTGCTAAGATTATACAGCATTCTACATTTAATTGCTATTGTTCTCTGCTGTGTTAGGAGCTCATTTGAAAAACAGTCAGTGACAGCAATAAAAAAGCCTTGTGCAATAACCCAACATCAGTAACATAGCAAGAAAAATCACTTTTGGTCCATGCTGAAACAACTTTTGTAACAAAAGGATCTGCAATTCAAGTAAAAAAAGTTTTCAATTCCTTTCACACTGAAAATCCAAACATATACCAAATCCTTGCTACAAAAACCTCAATCAGATATTTCTTGCCTATCCATGTACAGGCTTCCAGATTCAGATATACTTACATTTCCTTCTGGGCATATTTAGTAAATGTATTAAATAATGCCACATTTCTAAAGTAAAACATGGTATTTTCTTATGATTTTAGCATTTTCATTTCCTAGTATTAAGAATGTAATGCCTAAATAGCCCAATGAATGTTGCTTTCTAAAAAGTGAACTAATGAGGACTTCAGTTTGCCATACTGAGCATGAAGCTCTGCTGTTAAAGGCTGCAGCGTGTAGATTTATACAAAATGTCTGAATGAAAATTAGATATGCCTTGGTAGCATCCAACCCACTGAAAAAATTTATTTCTTCTTGTTTGCTTCTGATGAACCCTCTCTTTTCCCAGTAAAACTACAAGTTTATGTGTTTCTGTTTTTTTGTTTGTTTTTTTGTGCACTAAAATGCTGAAGGAATTCTTCCTGCACCACATAATCATGCACTATTTATGAAAATGAGCAATGCCTTTCTAACATCATATTCATTGTTAAAGCGTTAGTGGTGACATAAAGACTCATTCCCTTCTCCCTCAAAAAGTCAAGCAAAATTCACAACACCTGTGTTTGAGAAGGATTAGACAGTTCTAGTCTTCATTTACAATCTCTGCACAGGCAAGACAGAGGATATGATTGCTTCATTGTGCATAGATTACGGATATGATAAAAGTCCTATATGAAACTGCATGGGTCTTAAAAAATTTAAATCGTTTTTAAGCTTTGGATACTATTTTAGTATATTAAACTATTTCAAAGCCACATTTCTGCCACTATTTTCTCCTCTAATTTCTACTGACATGATTTGTATGTGATTGCTAAATTGTTTGCTTTATGTTCCCAGATATCCTTCCTTCCATATAACCTCTTCTTTATTTTTCAGATAAATCAATAGTGGTGAAGATTGTTCTCCTGATGACCTTGAAGTTCAAGCTTGATTTCAGTCTAGATTGGTATAACTGTAAATCTAAGTGAAAACAATAATTTCTGATTGGTAACTAACAAAAATTAATTTGAGGTCTTTGTCATATTCTCAAAAGCACCTTTAATGAAAACATAAAGCCTGTGTTATTCCTTGATACATTCCTGAAAGAGAGTACTTAGTAAATTCACACCTTTAGTTTCAGTCACCTCAATAGTAACTTTGAGCTGTAAATTATTCCGAATATTTTTGATATGGTCTTTGACAAAAATGGAACTTGTTTCACTTGCTTATACAGAAGATATTTTCTAATGATTTTCCTGACCAACTGTGTAAAGAAATCTCAGTTCTTGTCTTAAACCTCTAAATTGTATATAATGAAAAACCTACAATGTATGTCATGGTTCTGATGTTTTGGAAAAGGAGTCTTTTTATTCTTTACACAAGAATTTTCTCTCATAGCAAGCAGAGGGACACAGAAAGTGTTAACTAAGGCCAGATAAGTTTCACTGGGCTTCCTCACAATGGTGCACTGCTTCCCTTTATATGACCTCTGTTAATTTTGTCAATATTTTTCTGTATTTGATTATGCAGAAGACTTTTTTGAGGAATTTCAGTTCTTGCTACTGGAAATATGTCAAATACAGGGTTGTTTGTTTTTTTCTTTAATCTTCTTTCTGAAATGTCTTTTGCATTCTAGTAATTTTAACAATTTAAATTTTATAAACAATTTTGAGATTTCATAAATTAGTGGTTGATTGCTATTATCTGGCTAATGTCTACTTCAATACAAAATTGCAAACTAAACTGTAACTATATTTGAAACAACATAAATCAGTTATTAATAAAATTGATGGCAGCTATGCTGTGAGGGACATTCTTATAAATGGAAGTCAACCCACATGGTATTATCTGAGATAATATATTCACATTTTATGTGAAAACATTTTTTGCTGAAAAGTTGTCAGGATCATGCTTATGCCAATAATTTCAGTTGCTGCATTAGTTAGTGAACCAAGATATTTGCAACCTCATGGATATGCCAAATATAATGAATATATTATTTCACACCCTCTACCTTTCTCATTTTTTTCTGCCTCAGGAAAATCTGATATCCATTGGGCCAGTGTTGCTTAAGATAATGCCATAGAAAAATAGGCAACTGATAAAAGACGGTGGATAGTTATAGTGCCCAAAGCCCAGCACAGAGTCCTGTGTCTCTGTGCCCTGTGTCCCTGTGCTCTGTGTCCCTGTGCCCTATGTCCCTGTGTCCCTGTGCCCTGTGTCTCTGTGTCCCTGTGCCCTATGTCCCTGTGTCCCTGTGCTCTGTGTCCCTGTGTCCCTGTGTCCTGTGTCTCTGTGCCGTATGTCCCTGTGTCCCTGTGCTCTGTGTCCCTGTGCTCTGTGTCCCTGTGCCCTGTGTATCTGTGTCCCTGTGTCTCTGTGTCACTGTGTCCCTGTGCCCTGTGTCCCTGTGCCCTATGTCTCTGTGTCCCTGTGCCCTGTGTCCCTGTGTCTCTGTGTCCCTGTGTCCTGTGCCCTATGTATATGTGTCTCTGTGTCCCTGTGTCCCTGTGCCCTGTGCTCTGTGTCCCTGTGTCCCTGTGCCCTGTGTCACTGTGTCCCTGTGTCCTGTGCCCTGTGTCTCTGTGTCACTGTGTCCCTGTGTCCCTGTGCCCTGTGTCCCTCCCTGCTCTCCAGCCAGGGCAGTGGGAAAGGCTGTCAGCCCAGCCATGTCCTGATTACCCCCTGGGGAGCCTCTGCAGCTCCAGGGATCTGCAAGCCCCCAGTACACAACACAGTAGAAAACATTCTCATTTTTTTCTCGGTGAAATTATTTTTATTGCCAGTCTGAGCCAGTCTTGCTTCAATCTATGGCTTTTCATTCTCATCCTCCCTCCAGGCAGCTCTGGGAAAATCCTAACCCTGCTAGCTTGGTGACAAACTCCTCTCAAAGTTTTCCCTTTTCTAGGGAACAAGCCCAGAACCCTCAGCCTCTCAGCAGAGCTTGTTTCAGTTTATTGATGTATAAATGTATTTCCAGTCTTATATTCCCCTCTGCAATTAAGAATCTTCAAAGATTCCCACCCTGAAAGTACAATCCACAGAAAAAAAATTGCAGTAACTAAACTACTAACCGTGCATTCAAATATGGTCTGTAACAATGCAGAGCTGGTATAGAATAGAAATCAGATTTCATCTGTCACTGTCAGACAATAACATCTGGAATTCTGGTTGAAAGATCTGTGCCTGATGAAGTTTGAACTCTGTAAATGTCTACCAATTTTCCCAATAAATCAATCAAGTAAAACCCATAGGGACTTTTTGTTTGTTTGTTAAGGGTTTTTTTTTTTATTTTATTACAGGTGTATCATGGTTTTTAGCCCAGACAGAGATGAAACACCACACAAGCACTAGCCCAACACCTACACTCCCCTCCCCAGACCCAGGTGAAATTGGGAGGAGAATCAAAGTAAAACTTGAGATAAGAACAGTTTCATAATTGAAAATAAAGTAAAATAATAATGGTATTGTCATCATCATCACCACTATAAAAGTCCCAAGTGCTGCACAATGCAATTGCTCATCACTTTTGCTGACGTGCCAGAGCCCCCTTACCAAACACAGACCAGCTTCCTTTCTGGGTAGCTCCCCTAGTTTAAACAACTAGACCTGATGTTTTGTGATGTGGAATAGCCCTTTGGCTGGTTTGGGTCACCTGACCTGGGTGTGCTCCCTCCCAGTTTGGCAGGCTT
Source organism: Agelaius phoeniceus (assembly GCF_051311805.1). Lineage (NCBI taxonomy): Eukaryota > Metazoa > Chordata > Aves > Passeriformes > Icteridae > Agelaius > Agelaius phoeniceus. The sequence goes on from NC_135268.1 coordinate 54,666,185, forward strand.
CTTTTGGTTTTATTTCTTTGAGGACTACCTCATAATTGTGTCTGAATGCATTGCTTAGTATTAGGAATGTATTTACCTTAGCATTATCTGATATTTCAATTTTTTTTATATTTTCTCTTTGTCTTCTTTTCTTTTTTACTTTTTCTTTGTCATTTTACCTTTTTCTTTTTGATCCTTTTTTTAAGCAGACATGTTTATTGTATTATTCACAGTAACTATACAAGACTATTCTCCTCTTCATTACAGAAGCAGCATTCATACTTCCTGTAAGGCACTCTATTTCTGTCTTTCATTACTCTCAGTTTCTCTGTGAGACCCAAATAAAGCATGAGAGTTATGAGGAATGTAACTGGTTTTGCAATAGACTTTATTTATTGTCTCCTTGGGACAAGCACAAGTTTATGGAACAGTGGACTAGATGTGCAGTGCCATTCTGCAATTGTAGTACCCCATGTACTAATTTACTCTGCCAGAAGATTAGAATCTTGTCCAGAAAAGTTGTTTGGTTTGGTTTTATCCTTAAGATTGGATTTAATTCATTTTATTTTCAGTTTTTCTCTTTTAAACATACTACAAGAGTTATGGGTCTTGTAGGTTCAGATATTCTTACTTCCCACTTTTATTCTTTTCAAAATGAAAGAGAATGAGATTCCTTTCATTTCCGTCATGCACAAGTTTTTTTAAGTTTTATCTTTCTTTCTCCCTAGGATTTTAGAGCAAAGATCAACATCTCAAAAATCACTGCAAATTGCTGCATGCTATTGTTGCTTGCTTTAAAAGCTATCTAAAATGGAATCTTACATAATAAAGTTGACAGATATCATCCGAGTCATCTCTTCCTCTGTTTTAGCACATGCAGTAGAATAATGCTGTGGAAAAAATTTGTAACAGCCCAGTAAGCTATAATGCTCAGAGAATTTTAGATGGATTGAACATTAGCAATAAAACTACTTAGCAGCAGAGAAACTACTGAGACAGAGATAAAGGAGAGGATCCTGTTTCTACAAAAATAAGCTAAAGAGCAGGAGACATATAGATTAATGTTATTGTGCATATCCTAATTAAAATGGGGTATTTTGCCAATTAAAGATTCCTGACCAGGACTAAACCTGCTACTTTTGTTGGTAATTCACAAAACCAAAATAATTTATCCTCTTCAAGTCTACGACTTGTTCAACTCTACAGGACAAACACATATTCACATGTTTTTGTCAGAATAAGAAAATCCAAACTAGGAAGAATGGTGATTTTTTTGTACAAATATAAATTTAATTATTAAATTAGTATAAAACAGTCAAATGAAATCAAACTGCTTTCCTACAATTCCAGATTAAATGAAACAAAGAAAACTGAAAAGTCCTGAATAAATATTATGATAAATAGAAATAAATTCAGCTTGATTTAGAAAAGAAGAATGGATTCTTAGTATTTTCTTATGGAGAACAATTGCTGTTTCTGTTGCAAAATCAAATAGAGGGATAGGGAGTTTATACTTTAAAAAACCATGTAAATGGTAAATAAAACTAAATCCTGGCATGGTTCAAACTTAGCGAAGAACTCAGCAGATAGCAAAAGATTATTATGAAACAATTTTCACTGGATTTATGACAGTCCAGGAAAGAGCAGAAAATAGAAAATGAAAAAATAACAAGTTATAAATGGTTGAATGTGCAAAAGAGGATAGTGGACTAGCTATCATGAATATGAGAGTCCCTGGCAGTTTTAAATGGATAAAAAATGCATAGCTATGAGTGTTTTGAGAGTCTATGATACTTATTGCACTGCTTTACTTAAAATGTTCACTAATAATTCAACCTAGCAAAGACAAGATTCCTGTTGTGTTTTTCACAACAAAAGAGGATATAATCCAGAAAGCTGCATTCAAAAAAACAGACTTTGCTGATGAGCTAATTAACTTTTGGTAGGAGGCATATTTGATTCTAGTGATATCATTGCTTTCACTGGAAAGCAATTCCTTGGCAAAAATCTCCTATACTTCTGGATCTCTGTATTTTGAAAGAGGGCATTAACAAGGCCAATTATTATGAAGTTTTACATACCCCTATAAAATTGATGTCACTGAACACATATGACATTATTGAAATACAGTATTTCACCAGATGACTGTCTGACACAAAAATCAAAATATGTATTGATCTATTTCAAGCTTCTATCTATGAGTAAGCCTAATTTGACTTAGGGGTAGGAAATCAAACCAGTTTGAACTGATATTGTTTTAGAGTGACAATATTTAAAACATTTTACAAATTATTTTTTAAAATTATTGAACAGTAGAGCATCTGATTCCTGATAATATGTATTTCCCTGGATTAACTTTTACATAGAAATATTCATAGAGACATTTTACTGGTACAAAAAGATTTGTCTCTCTATACCTGGTCCTATTTTATATATAAAGGTGCAAACTAAAGTGTTTCAATTTTGTTTCTGCATAGAAGTCAAACACTTTCTAATAAATTACTGGAAAAGTCATGCTTAGTCTTTTTGCATTAAGTTCTTTAAATATGCAATGAAAAGGAGGCATACCAGAACATAAACCTGATTTTGACTCAAAGTTATAAAACTTTTCCCATAACTGACCAACATGTTGACTAAGCAGTTCAGGAAATTGAGAAATAAATGAAAGATGTACACCACATATAATCTGTTGGGCAGCGTGCAGCAGCAATTTTTCAGAATAATTTTATTTCCCTGAGCTGCAGGTGTGAGACTTGTATGGCTTGAGTTTCACCTTGTTATAAGGAAAGGCAGAAAAAGAACCTCTTTTACTTCCTCAAAATCTGCTGAACAATTAGTTGTCCAAACAGTTGTGCTGACATCACATCCCTTGTTTGCCAGACATTCATGTACACACTTGAAAAATATCCAAGAGAGATTGAACAATGGAGAAAAACAACCACCACAAAAGAGAAGACCAACAACAGAAAAAAACCCAACCCAAAAATCCCAACAAAAACAAAACAAAACAAAACTAAGCGCAAAACTTACACGTTCTTTAGAAATGGTTACTTGCTTCCATGCACTGCAGTAAAATAGTCACACTGTTTAGTGACTTTTCCAATCACACTGTTTAGTGACTTTTCCAAATATAGTATTACCTTTTACAGTGTTCATTTTTTCTTTTAGTTAATTACATATAATGCTCTAAGCATAATATATTTTGCTATCTTCTGATGAACAAAAGAAAGAACACTCCTATGCCTTCACTTCAAATCAATTTTTTACAGGAAATAGCTTTTTTTTGCCCCAGGAGAAACATTCACTTTTCAGAGACAATATCATGTTGTCAGCAAATCTTTTTTCATTTAATGGAAAATCACTACTAAATTTGGGCTTAAGATTTATGAAATAGGTCTTGTGTCCCTGTGATGACTTTCATGAGAAAGAGATACAAAAGGCGCTGATACTTAAAATCTCAAAGTATATTTTTAATTCTTCATGGAATTCTTTTGATTTCAGTAGGCTTTTTAGCAGATTCTGTGGTCGTATACTGCAAGGCTGTAGTCATTCACTGCTGCAAGGCAACAACATATGTAATTTTTTACTAAAATTTAATCCAGTAGCAGGTGAACTGGAGCTAACTGCTTTAATCTTGCATCTGTCATTGAAATGGTACTTTGCCTATAGCTGTCTGTATGACCATTTTTCAACATCTCTGCTCCAGAAGATTATTTTGTCAGTACTTAATTCTTGTGTTCAGAGAGGTTTGTGTATACCTTGCAATATTTTTTCTTTGTTACCCTCATATGCAAATTTTCCTGCTTATATTTTAGTGCACTGAAATATTTTCATTGCTTAAAAGAATATAAATATTTTGAAGTTATGTTAAACAATCATGCTCTAAGTAATTATACACCTAGAGGTGGGCTATATACCTGGAGTTGGGCTTAAGGCTAACCAAAAGAAATGAGAAGATAGCATCTAACATGCGTAGAGGCCACAATAAATGTGAAATTTGTTGTAACCTGGAGCTCTAGGTCAATGAGAAAGTGTAAAAGTGTGTTAACACATAAAATAATCCCAAACTGACCCTTGAGGGCTGGAGGGGCAACATGAACATCATATTCCTCCTGATGAAGGATTCCAGATGCTGACAATTCATCATCAGCATCCCTGCTATGTGAAACTACAGATCTTAGGGCCAGAGGAGCAGGGGAAGCATGAGCAGAATACCAGGGAAAGGAGTAGAAACTGAGAACTTTGTGTAGAACAGTTTTAGTTTCATCATTATATTTTTTATATAACTATTAGACCTGGACTAATAATGATTAGATTCTCAAGATTTCAGTTATAGTAACAATAAATTATTGATTTTATTTATAGCCAAGATGTGCTTCCTTTTTGTCTATAAACAAGATTTTGAGCATAGTATCCTTCAGGACCTAATTCACTGTATTCAATCTGTTCTAATTACTACTGCTGACCTAGTGGAAACAAGGTAAGTAGAGCACTGCTAATTAGTATAATGATAACAAGAGAAATCTTACTTAGGGGGGAAGACTTTTGGTTTAAGTCTTACATTTTTATCAGATAAAAGATAGAGTTGTCTTTCCTTAGAAAAGTGAGACATTTTAAAAATCTACATGGAAACTCCTTTCGCAGCTTTTGCCATAGAGAATAAATCCTATTTAATACTTTTGTGTGCCAAAAAAAGCACAAAAAATTATATATGTATTTACATGCATGTATGTATCTAGCAGCTCTATATAAATAGCCCTAACAAACAGTCTATGCACAGTAAGGTATTTGACTCCAGCACAGTGACATCTTGCAGAGAAATTCAGACCTGGTGTGACAGCAGAGGGCCTTGAGTAGGTGAGATGGAAGCTGTGGCCTGTGGATAACACTGTACAAATTCCTGAAAGCTTCATGCTCTGTAGGCTTCTGGCGTGTTACATCTACTTTAACGAAGAGATGAAGGGCAACACTGTTCTTGAATTATTGTGAAGGACTGTAAATATCCCAGTATAATCACAGTACAGATGAAAGGTCATGATAATAATAAACATTCAATTAATAAAAAACTTAATGAAACACAGGGTGAAAAAGAAAAATCCTCCAACTACAGTGGAAAACTCTTGTAACTGTAAGGGAAGCTCACCATCAGATTTATCTTGACAACTAAGTCACAAAAATTTCTACAATATAAAACATTTTTCAACAGTTTTCACCAACTCTGTGTTAGAGGGGCAAGGTGTGTTAGAGGGGCAAGGTACGGTAATCCAGGGACTATTTAAGAACCACAGCTCTGCAGTAATATGATACCTGCATTCTAAAGAATAATGTATTACAGAAGATCATATATCAGATGGACCAATAGAATAATGATAATAATAAAAGTGAAATAAAAGAAGGTCAATTAAATCAAACATGAAAAATTTTTAAAAAACAACCAAAAAATAAGCAAAATGAGGGGGTAAAAAGAAAATTCTAATTGTCAGTGTTGAACTTCGTCTTTACTAGAGCAAACAATCAAATATCCCATAACAGTGGACCCTTCTAGTCTGAGTTAAAAAAAATATAAAAAATTCCAAGACCAGGTATATTGGTTAGATCTCAATATTTATTTGCTAAAAGTATGTTTCAGACATTATTTCTATTCATTTTAGCATGACAAACACTTCATAAATTTATGCAAAAATGATTAGAAGAAATTGGAAACAAACACAGTCCCGAGTTAAGAAGAGTCCTTCATTTCTTGACCTACCTACATTTCAAGCATGCTGGAGGTTATACTGTAGCAGGTGTATAGGTGTATAACAGGTGTATAGGGCATATTTTTGTTTGCACTGGAAGTTTCAGTCTTATGGGCTTGCACTCTCCCAGAACTAGTTTCCAATCTTATGGGCAGCTTTCAGGAGTGAAGCAGCAAGTGTGTACTAGACTGAGAATATTAAGCCAACGATGCCTCAAGGTAAAGCATTTTGTGTTCACTTGCAAAAGAGTATTAACAGAGAGAGAGAGAGACACAAAGAGCTACTCTAGAGAAGATTCTATGGCAATTTCTTCCTGTTGAGAAAGAAGTCTGGTTTTCTGTCCTTCAGCTTCATATCCTGTAGAACATACAATAGTACGTTTCAGTCCCACAGGGCTATATTAAAGGCAAGTTTATAAAAAGGCTATAAGATTTTTTGTTTGTTTGTTTTCAGCTTTTTTTAGCACAGGTAATATGGGTACCTTAGGTCTGTGTGCACATGAAGTTTACAATGTGCATGCTAAATATAGCTTTGATAACTGATGAACAAGTTGACAAGGAAAAATAACCCCCCAAAACCAGAATAGTCAGTTTTAGCATTATGAACATCCGTTATTGTCATACACATTATGGTTACACAGGATTGGGATTTAGGATGTAAATCCATAGCTATTCCTGCCACCTACTCTTTTTTCTCTTTATATAATCTTTTTAACTGTTATGTTGATGCCTTAGGGGCTATCTAGAACAGAGGCTGGACAGTGCTAAAGGAATAAAGGAGGTATTTATTAAAAGGCCTTCAAAGCATATACCTTGAAAAGTACAAGAGCCTGGCCATAGCCCTACCCAAGATGGACCACCAGTCATGAGTTTTCACACTTTTATAAGTTTTGCTCCATTTACATATTGGGGTTAATTGTCCAATTACAATTTCCGGTTGTGCAGTCCCATCCTCTCAAATTGCTTTCTTCAATTCCTTGGTTTTTATGCCTTTTGAGTTTGAAGCTGCAATGGTGTCCTTGGTTCTCAGGCTGGAAAAGGATTGTTTTGTCTAACTAAACCGTGAGGAGAACTTGCTAACACTTTATGTGAAGTTCAGAGTTATATACTAATGCACTACAGAATCTGGAAAATATGAAAACTAAAACTTAAAGGCATCAATGTAGTATAGTAGTTCATGGGGTTTTGTTCTTTTTCTTTAAGACCAAGACTAAGAAGGTTCTGAGTTCCAGCAGCACTTTATTTACTGGCATATCTATTTAGATTGTATGGGAAGGGGAAAGGGTGGCAACTTGAACTTTGTTTGATGGTGTAGGAATGGAAAGGTATTTGCTGTGATTTCAAAACAGCACTAAGGTATCAAAATTCTTATTACATTGGGTAGTGCAATAGCACAAGCCTGAGAAATTTCCCCAGATACCCCTTGGAACAAATCTTTTTCTTCAACCATTGTTACCAGGCTACTGTTTAAATCATAAAAAATACATTATCAAGACACATTAACATTTCTACAATAATGATCACATTCTTATGCTCACAATTCTGTCTCTTTGATAATGTCTTACTGCTAGGTTATTGTATTGTACAAGGCAATCTCTATTTCCTTTTCTGTGAGAGTATTATTCTCTCACAGAAAAGGAAATAGAGATTCTCTCATTTCACTTTGGGGTATTTTACATTTTCTCTGTGTAACTATATAGAAATTTAAAAATGTGTGGTTTTGTTTTCCTTAAACGACAAATGTTTCCACTGCCTTTTCAGACAATGATAATTCAATGTTTGCACCAAAAAGTACCATATTTTTAAAATACTATTAATATGCTTGGTGCTTTAAACATTTTAAAGATGATAGCAGAGTTTACATTTCTTGAATAATTGTAGTTATATGTTCATGTGCATGTGTGTGTGTTTACACACACATTAGATTACTTATCTCAAAGGTATACACTAAAATAAAGCATTAAGCATTAAATTTATTCCCAAACCCTCTAACTATAGTAGAGGAAATGTATTTGAATATCTGTATAGAGGCTTTGCCCCAGAGGTCCCGGTTGCCCTCAATGGGCTGCAGCTGCGATGTCCTTAATTGGGCAGCAGCTGTAACCGATGAAGATGACCGGGATAAAAGGGGGTGGGTTAGTCAGTCAGGGAGAGTCTTGGAGGAGTCCTGACCTGAGAGAGAATAGTGTGCAGCAGAAGGAGTCTGTGTAGCAAAGATCTGCAGCCATGAGAATACACCCAAGAGGTATGGACTTTAGAAACCTAATAACAACAATATGGGACTCTAGAAATAATAGAAGAACAACAAGTAGTGATCCCAATGTGATAGTTAGCAGAACATAAGACAGCCGAGAGCTGTGGTGGCCAAGAGCTGTGACAACATAAGGCGGCCGAGAGCTGTGGCGGCCAAGAACTGTGACAGAACAGCCAAGAGCTGCGGTGGTAGCTAGCAGAAGATAAGACAGCTGAGAGCTGTGGCGGCCAAGAGCTGCGACAGAACATAGCCTTTGGGTCAGGGAGCTGTGAAAGAGTATGGCCTTTGAGCAAGGAGCTATGTGGGTTATACATGGCCTGTGAGTCATGGGAAAATATGGGTGTTGTACATGGCCTGTGAGTCATGGAGAAATGTATGTATTGTAATTGAAGATCTGTACAACTGTTAACTCATGTAAAAGAAAAAGGGGGAAATATAGTAGAGGAAATGTATTTGAATATCTTTATAGAGGCTTTGCCCCAGAGGTCCCGGCTGCCCTTGATGGGCTGCAGCTGCGATGTCCTTAATTGGGCTGCAGCTGTAACCGATGAAGATGACTGGGATAAAAGGGGGTGGGATAGCCAGTCAGGGAGAGCCTTGGAGGAGCCCTGACCTGAGAGAGAACAGTGTGCAGAAGAAGGAGTCTGTGTAGCAAAGATCTGCAGCCATGAGAATACACCCAAGAGGTATGGACTTTAGAAATCTAAAAACAATATGGGACTCTAGAAATAATAGAAGAACAACATCTAACAAATTTGGTAGCTGTCATGTTCCTTTCTCTTCTTTTACCTTCCAGGTCTTTATTTTTAGTCTACTATCTGGAAAAAACTACAAATTCGATAATAAAGAGGCCATTAAGATAAAGAATAAAACTTTTGGATAAAAGGCTCCTAAAAAATAATTGAAAAATAATTGCAATAAAGTGCTAACCTGAAAATTAACTTGCTTTTCATTGTCCCTTAAAATTGCAATAATCATACAAGTTACTGGTCTTCTATATAATATTATAATTATTATTAAAGAGAAGCAAAATGAAAATTAGATAACCACAATCTAGTCACAAATGTATCTACCAGATTCCAATTTTCTTGTTTATTCTTTGACTTGCCTGGCTTTTCTCGATGCATTATAAAGTGTGTATGTAGAAGCACATTGCTTTTTCATGTAGAACTAACACATGGATGATGAAAAAATTTCGTTTTCAAAAAATTAAGGTTTCATCTGCAGAGGTGTTAATAATTACTCATCAAATCGGGAAGATTCCATAAAAGTCATGGAAAATATTACTGTTTGAACAGAAAAGAAGACCTTGCCTTTCATACTTTGTCCTTCTGATATATGTATTTAATATAAAATTATATGTTACATTTTTCACCACCTGAACACAAATTTAAAATAATATCAGGTTAAGATGTTTAACAAACCTCCAGAAAATCTGATTTGCTGCAAACTTAGAGCTTCAACTGATGCTTTTCCTGGTCTTAAAAAAATTGAGAGCCGGACACAGTTAAGGGATAAGGGCTTTTACCTTGGTATTTCAATGTGGATCCTTTTTGGTGCACCACTTCGCCAAGGTGGGGTGCGTCACAATGCGCACACGTGATAAATTGTGTATACAATTTATAGACCTTACCAATTAGCATATCTAACAAGGATGCCCCCATGGGAGGCCTGGATGAATGGTGTGGTATTCCCATATCGAAGGAATTCCTGCCTGGATGGACCAAATCTCTGGTTTAGAGGATATGTTCTAGAGAAGACCTTGGTTTCCCAAGACAGTGTAGAGTTTTCTAGCTTCCTACTACGAGGCCTTTAGGATGTTTGGTCTCCTGGCCTAACAGAATGCTAGAACTATGCTAAGGTATCAGACTTAAGGAGTTACAACTATGCATGCCAAGAACATTGTTGGTACACAAAAGGTATATAAAAGAAAAGGCAAAAAATCCTCTTGGCATCACAATGAGGTCACAGTTAAATAGCTAATGTGTTAGAAGTAGTATATTTTGGGGTTATTTTTTAAAGACATATTCAGGTTTTATATAACTAAAGCAGAAATAAAATTCAAAGCAGGATAAAATTAAAATAAAATAAATTCAAAGCAGGATTAAATTCAAAGTTATAGTCCAGAAAATTATCCCAATTACTATTTTATTTGCAATGTACTCAAGCTCCATACTGTTTACTTTTTCCTCTGTGGGCATCATCATGCATTTTTGCTTCTGTTTTTGTGCATATATAAAATCCTAATAATATAACTACTGTGTAGCTTGAAATTTATTTCGTGACTATACTGCACCTTCATATTTCTCCTTAGGGTACTTGCACATCAGACACCGAAATTATGATTTCTGCAAATCTAAATTAAATTATCTAGTGCCTAAAAAAAGTACAATCTGATTCACAATGCTTCTTGTCTCTACACTATTGTATCTATAGTTTTGTACTTCTCCCAGTTCCTGTAACTGAAATATGGATTGTTGTGCAGGGAGGGTTTCTGTCACCATTAATTTATGATATAAAATGACCTCACACTGGCAATTGCCACCAAATAAGGTAGAGCTGTTAGTAAGGAGACCCTGCTGAAGACACAGATTTAAAATAGTTACTGCTAGATAGTGTTTATTTTTTAATATGAACTTTGTGGGAGTACACTGTATAGGTTGTTATAGGAAATGATATTTATATATAATTTATTTTTCTGAGCTGATGATCCTACCTAGAATAACATGCATAACATAAGTCACTTGGTGAGATTTAACAGCTGAATTCCCAAGTATGAGAAGCAGACAATTTCTGTTTTGGAATAGCTTTACTCTGTCACTAATTTTTATACAAATAGCCATCCTTTTTATTAAAAAAAAAAGGCAAATCAAACCAAAGTCTCTGTTTCCCACAGTTTAATAATTTTGTCATTTGCACCAAATAACATACTGAGTAATATAATTTAACATCATCTGTGATAAAAAGGAATCATAAATAAACTTAGTGTCTCAGTCATTATAAACACATAGTAATTTGGTGTGATTTGCAGTTATTGTAGACTTCTTAAATTTTGATGAGTTATAACAATACCACCTTGATTTCTTTTCAAGGACAGAACAGAAGAATTCCCTGTGACTTTAATCATAGACAAGATAGGAAAATTATCTGCTAATTTTGGTCAAAAACAAATGAAAAATGTCTCAGTTTATGCTTATCTGCTTCAGATCTTTTCTAAGTAAACATCCAAGATTTGAAAACTGAGAGAAGGCTATGTTTTACAATTGTGTCTCCTTAACAAATAAAAATTATTATTTTCTTAGGAGAAATTCTGCTAGGACCAACTTTATACAGTTTTGCCCAATCATCAAAATGACACTATTTGTTTTCTTTTGCAGAACTATATTAGTGTTCACCTTTCTTTGTCATTTAAGAGCTTGAAGATCATATGATTTTGTGGCATGTTCTCTGCTGAAAAGAGAGCACTTGTCATTGGCTGGAAACAGGGCATTGAGTGTAAGGTTCACACTTGCTAAATCCTTCTAAATTAAATTAATTCCACTGAGTAGCAGCTACGTGTGTTTCCCTTGCTACTAATTCTGTAACACCCATCGTCTTTTGCTATTGCATCTTTAGATAGGAGCATTATCTGTACCACGGATTGGTTAGAGTTAAAATATATGAAACTATATGAAAATGTCTAGTGAAAAAAAAACACCCAAAAGAAAAGACAGCAACATAAATGATAAATGAGACAAGCAAAAGCATGAATACAAAGAAAGGCAACAATTAAGGAGAAGCAAAAAATGGGGGAGAAGTAAAAGAGTTCAGGAACTCTGTAGCTCAGTAGTCAGTGAGAGGGTTAACAATCAGCAAACACATGGCATAAGGCTGTGTCATATTCGTCTGTCAGGTTTTAACATATATGCTATAGCATATATGTGTACCAGTGAGCTCTTGCAGTGCACTATATTTATATAAGAATGTGTGTCTGTGCCTCTTGAATATTCCAGTTATCCTGGTTATATGAATAGCAAACAATTCAGTCGCACCCTCATTTAGCTTTCAGATATGAAGAAGTGGTAATAGACCTTCCTAGCTATGAGAACATTTGAGTTTCTATGTCTAATTACAATTTTTTGAACCGTAGTCATGAAAAACTAATCATTGTGACAATAGACTTCTGGAAATTATACTATAGAAGAACAAAATGTGGGCAATTTAATGTTTGCTATGGTTCATCAAATTCAGACTCCTCATGCATAACTTGGTCACATTTATTTGTGCACCACAGGGGTATAACTCCAAAAGGAGTTATAGACTCAGAATGTGCTTCACAAAAAGATATTGTTCCCTTGGCAACTAATATGGTACTAAATGTTCTGACAGCATATCTCACAACACTGAAACACATCATTCTTATTGCAGAAAATGTATGCAACCCAAAATCCCATCCTAAAAGTGAATGCAGTAGATGTTCCTTTATATTTCATCCCAAAATGCTTGTCATCCATATAAAGTTGTCTCCCATTTCTCTGCTCTTCTGCCATTTAATGATTGATTTCTTCCTCACTTATATTTTTTTTTCCTAATGTATCAGTCTTTTCCTCCAATTATTTCTTCCAGTTCCAAATTCTCTTTTCAAGGTTCTTGTTCCCTGTTTCCCACATGCATCTCAATTTCTTTGTCTTTTCATCTGAGCTGAGAGACTTCTCAGGACAATCTTTTCCTTTCAATGTCAGTTGCCTTGCATAGAGCTTCCAATAATCTTTAATTGAGGCTGAAGAGACTTTTTCTGCGTCAGCATTTGATCTGGGTTCACAGGGGCCAACTGGGACTATTTTGTTGTGCCCTATATGTTTTAAGGATCTTACAATGCTTGCTGACCACTCTGAGCTTGGAACTTGATCTCTGTGAGACACCCTGGCTCAAACTGATTATTGGAAAACAGGACAAAAGAAATATAATAAAGAGAATTCTGTGAATGGAAAAATGTAATGGTTTTACCAGTGGTGAAACTCAACAGAAATATGGAGAAAATATATAGTTGAAGAGACATATATTCTGCAATTGTAATCAGTGGTACAAGAAAAGACTAAGAATAGAGCCAGTAAGGTGGATCTCTTTTTGATACTGACAGGCTTTTTTAGGTCCCTGTGGCCTGGTTTACTCTGGGATAGAGTTCATACTCTTAGCAGCTGGTACACTGCTGTGCTTTATATTCAATGTGAGGATAATTTTGATAGCACACTGATGTTTTGGTTGTTGCTAACTAGTGCTTAACCTAAGTCAAAGATTTGGCATTTTTCCATGTTCTGTCACTAAGGAAGGACACAAAAAGCTGGCAGGAGGCATAGCTAAGACAGCTGACCTGAAGTGATCAAAAGGGTATTCATATAACACTCACAGAATCATACACATTTTTGGGTTAGAACTGTGAAAGTCATCTAGTTCCAACCCTCCTGCCCTAGGTAGGAGCATCTACCACTATACCAGGCTGCTCAAAGCCCTATCCAAGTTGGCCTTAATCCCTTCCCGGAATGAACAACTTGTTCCAATGCATCAACACCCTCACAGTGAAGAATTTTGTCTTAATATCTAAACCTGCCCTCTTTCAGTTTAAAGTCATTATCCCTTGTGGTATCACTATACTGTCTTCTTGTCATTTATTTTCCACCTTTTCTTTTTTTTGTTTAATTTTTAAAACATTGCGGGTTTCATTTTCTTACATAGCATTTTGATTCATCAAAATTATTTTAACATAAAAATTTACCTTACATTTTGTTCAGTGTTTGATGTTTTTTCCAGAAATGCACACACACAAAAACATCCAGAAACATCTTAAATTGGTTTATTTTAGCCTTTGGTTTAGGATTAACAGTTTTAATTAACAGATTAACTACTTAGTGCAGGATAGCTTTCTGACTCAAAGACAAAGGCATGGTCCACTTCATCTTTTATATTTTTTGACTGAAGATCAAATGTATATTTTCCTCAATACAGATAAGATTACATTGTCATAAGTAAACATAATGGAAACATTTAGGATAAGCAGTGTTATCATTGTAGGTTTTCCTTAGAGTTCAATAAAATTTAGTTAATATTTTCTATTTACATAGTCATATACTCAGTTTCTCTTTCATAGGACAAAACTAGAAGCTAGGGATTAACATGCTGTGAAAACAAAGCAGAACTTTTATTTTTCTAACTTTATCAGTGTCCTGATATTTCAGTTATTTTACCAATAGAATTGAATAAATAAAATAGAATTTTAAGACAATTCCTTCTTGAAAAACATATCTTTTGCACAATAGAAAACACTGGATAGCAGTTTGAAATGCCAAAATATTGGAGCTTCTCTCCTTTCTCTTTAATTGTTTTTGAAATAGAATTTTCCACTTGAAAGAGATCACCTCCCTTGACCTACTGGCAATGCTCTGTCAAGTACACCCCAGGGAACAATTGGCCCTCTTGGCCACAAGGGCACTGCTGGCTCATGTACAGCTTGTTTTCCACCAGGACCCCCAGGTCTTTTTCCACAGAGCTGCTTTCCAGAAGGTCAGCCCTCAGCCCATGCTGGTGCATGAGGTTACTCTTCCCCACATGTAGGATCTTGCATTTACCTTTGTTGAATTGCAGACACTTCTGCTCTGCCCATTTCTCCAACCTGCCCAGGTCCTTCTGAAGGGCTGCACAGCACTCAGGGGCATCAAAGCTCCTCCCAGCTTTATGCCATCCATGAAATTGCTGAGGAGGCATCTGGACCTTCATCCAAGTCACTGATGAACAAATTAAACAGTACTGGGCCATGTATTGAACCTTGGGGGACACCATTCATGACAGGCCTCCAACTAGAGCCCATGCCACTAATTATGACCCTCTGGGATCTGCCATTCAGTCAGTTCTCAATCCACCTTGCTGTCCTCTCATTCAGCCTGTATGTAAAGAGGTTTGATAGTATCTATTGTATGAACTGTTATTGTTCTTAGAAATTATTCTGATCTATAACTTTTGTTTCTAATACACATTTTTGAAAATAGAAACAAGAGATTAAAGAATATGGAACTAGACTTTTCAGTGGCATTTAATAACATAAGAGGCCATGGCCACAAACCAAAATAGAAGGAATTCACTTTGAACAGGAAAAAGCACCCTTCTATTGAGAATGCTGGAAAATGTTCCCCAGAGACTCTGTGAAGTTTCCCCCTTGAAGAAAATCCTCATCCATCTCTGAGGATGGTCCACCACGAGGATATGGTCCTGGGCAACCTACTCTATGTGACCTTAATTCAGCAGGGGATCTGACTAGATGACCTCTGAAATGCCTTGCAGTCAAAGTAACTGCAATTCTGTGAATTAGGGAAGAGATGTTAAATTCTATCAAGGTTTAAAAATTTTTAGGGTTAGCAGTAAATATCACAGGTAGTTACTACAGCACATTAGAAACTGAATTTATCATTTTTTTCCATTCAGTTTTACTTTTTCATTTTTTAAGAAAGAAATTACACAGACTGTTATCCGGAGCACAGTAGAGTGTTGTGTTGCAAGCCTCAGAATGAAGGTAATTCTGCCTGAAGATTTTAAGTAGTCTCAGAGCTTATAGTTTTATGGCATTCCTTTCACTGTATCTTGCTGTATTATGGATAAAACATATAAAAACACTTCTTTCAGAAATGTGTCCACTGGTCATGAAAGCTCTAAGGACAGTTGGATCATATTTGCTGATTCTAACTGACAACTGACATGGTGATTGAAGCAACTTCTATTCTGATTAAATTGCGGGTTTGGAAAATCTCTAAAGAATTCAGAAGGGTCAGAAGCCAGCAAAATAATAAGTTAAGGGACTTCAGGTTTATAAACCCTTTTCAATGTCACCACTTTCCTTTTTAAACTGAAACTGACTGAAATAGTACCTCATTCCACTCTGGGGAACTGCAGTGGGGTCTTTTAAAACAGATTATCTAAGATAGAATTAAGCCAAATGAGGAAAATATAATATCTGAGAACCATTTACTGGTAATGAAAAGGGCAGTGCCCTACTAAAAAAGAACAGGAAAGAAAAGGAGGAAGGAAAAGGGAAAAGAGTGGGGTGGGGGGGGGAGAGAGAGAGAGAGAGGAGACAGAGAGGAAAAGCAGGCATTGCCACCAGAAGGCTGGGGATTGCCGTCGATGTCCAAGCGGCAGGGCGTGTGTGCACAGCTCCCACCGTGATGGGCCGACACAGGGTGCAGCATGTGCAGGGCCCTGGACAGGGTCATGGCAGGGATCACCATGGCAGGCTGGAAAACAGGTGGTTCAGGCAGGAATGAGGAAGGCAGGGGTGAAGCAGGTAGGGCATCAGACAGGAGCACAGGGAGGCAGGAAAGGCAATGGCTGGAGCAGGTGAGGGAGATGAAGTGGTAGGGCAGGACACAAGTCAGCAGGTGTCCAGACAGTGAGAAGGAGAGCAAGTGAGAGAGCAGGGGCAAGCAAAACCAACTCCCAGCGAGGGCAAAAGTGAAAAGCAAGCTAGAGGCTCATAGTTTGGGATGCAGTTATTTTTTATACCCCTCAGTTCCTTCCAAGGTCAGCTCGCTGACAGGAGACCATTGGCACAGTCAAATGTCCAACTTTAGTCCATTTGTGGAGACCTTTTGCCACCTGGTTGGAGAACCTTTCCAAAGGGCACAACATCCTCAGTGCTCTGACTGCCTGTTACGTGAAATGGCTGTCAGGAGAAGCCTCCCTAGAGACAGAGCTCTCCTCCATCTTCTCCAAGATGCCTCCTGCAAGCAGCACTTGTGCAGCCTCTCCTCCTCTGGTAATTTCAAACAATGTTGAGATAGAAATCAAGATTAAATTGGCTCCCCACAAACAGCTAAAATTAGTCCATTTTGATTTTTGGTTTGGTTTGGTTTGGGATTTTTTTGTTTTGTTTTTTGTTTGGTTGGTTGGTTTGGTTTGGGTTTTTTTCTGATTTTTCTGGTTTTTAACTGCAGGTAAACCATGAACATTGTTTTATTTTTTAAATAAAGGATTCATTTAGGTAATTTATTTTTCTATAGAATAATAAAGGTAAGTTATTTTTCCTGTCATATATTGCAGCTGTCATGTATAGCTCTTACCTTTAGAAGAAACATGGTTTTCAGCTCTCAGAGATATGTTTATGACAAAATGTAATGCACTGCTGAAGCAGAATGTGTGTAAGCTGTCTTATACATCTGCTTTAATACATACTGACTCTTCCAAAATGAAGTAGGAGGGTTTAATACAGCTAGTAATCCAACACAGTAGATCCAATGTTATAGATATTTACTATCAAATGTCTAAATCTTTAAGTACTCAAATAAAAGCAGGCTGATTTTGAGTACTGTTTGGTAACACTTCTTCCAAATCTCTTGTGAAATATCTAGGATTCTGTGTCTCCTAGAAACCATTAAGGGATGACTAAAGACTTCATTGAAGGTTCTGCATTTATCTGAAAGTCCAACTTTTTCATCTTATAATTGTTTCTGAGCATCTTTTTCTGATTGTTTTGCTGAAGTATAAGCACATAATTAAAAGTAAGTAAATAGATGGATATTGATAGTAACTTACATAAAGAAAGCTGGTGGTTTTAGAGAATTTTTGATACTAGATGCCATAAGAAAACAAAATTAAAAAAAAAAAGAGAGAAAAAAGGTATTGCTGAGAACAATTTATTGATAATTTTTTTCACGATTTTTGTGTGATATCAAATTTTTTAATTTGGAGGAAAACAGAAATAACTTCTATATGTGCATGTATATTTAAGGAAGAAAAAATAATGGTAAAAATCAGACAAGAATAAGTTTATTGTTGCAATATTATGTACTTGAAGTTCATACAACTTTTTTTAGGCTAGTCTCAGCATTTAGCTTGTTTGAAAACCCAGTTTCATAAAACATGAAATATATGTCAATCTAAACATGTTTCATTTGATCCTTTTTGTACATATACTTTATACATTTTATCTGATTTAGCTGTAGACCACAAACCTCAGAAGTAAACACTGTCTCCCCAGTGTCTAAAGTTGCAGAGTTGTTGATTTAAAAAATTGTAATATATGCAGTTAAATATTCCTCCTTATCAATGTTTTGTCACACACAGGGTTTGTCAAAATGTCTGGAATACTCTCAAAAGTCATGCATATTTACTAAAATGAACTGGAAATTTGCAAATAAAATATATTGGTTTTTGTCTTCAGAATCCAGGGGTTTTGGGGTTTTTTTTTTATTGTTTTCTTTGTTTTTTGTTTTTGGGGTTTTTTTGTAGGGAACAAGATTTGAGTTTTCCAAATAGAAGAAGGCCCACATGACCATGTAATAAAATGTTATTGCATTCCATTCAATTTTCATTAATAAGCATGTTCATTTCTATTATATCTTAGTTGGTTTATTTAAAATGCCAATTTAAAATAATTTAATTAAAACACAATATTCCAGAAGGCTCGTTTATGTACTTCTTTCTCACTGAAGAAATATCTACAATTTTGATTTTGGTTCCTGGTCATGGTAAAATTTTTTATTATGAAGGAGATTGCATGAGCCAAAGATTAGTGAAAAAATCTATTCTTCCTGACTGAAAGCTTATAACTTAACCAGTGCTCAGTCTCTAAAACTTTTGACATTATTTATATCTACAACAAAATGGCTTTGGCTTGCTTAAAATTTGAAGGCAGGGCTGCTACTTCTACTTACTAACAAACTTTGGGTCACAGCTTGAGTCATGTTTCTCCCTCTGTGTAGACATAAAAGTAGCCACCAGTCAAGTCCTAGAAAAGGTAAAAGATAATGAATGTATGAAACTTACAGTAAGACAGGTTCACTGACATGAAAAAGCCAGTCTAACAATTCCTCTCAAAAGTCCCAAGTATACACTGTTGCTTTTAGTTTTTCTAGAATTCTGTTAACTATTTTAATTTTGCTTCTTTCTTCAAAAGGGAGGGAAAGAAATGAAGGAAAGTGTTATTAGCACTGGAACAAGGTCCAGAGGGATGAAAGCATTTTGTATGAACTCCTTAGCTAAAGGAGAATAATAAAATAAAATAAAAAATCAGGAGGGATAGAGGGAAATGCTATTTGCAAGTGTTTTAACCTCCTGAAGACGAGAAATGATCAGACTAACAGCTGTTGCTTCTCTGTAACTCTGAAAGTCAGTCAAAAGGTTTATAAATAGTGTTAGCTCCCTTTTCAGAACACACTTTTAAGCCAAAGTTCATTCATGCACCAATGAATGATACTGCAAATAATGCAAACCATTAATGATACTGCAAATAATGCCATTTCAGAGCCTTGAAGTACTACTTGCTCCAATTTCTTATCATTTTAAAATATTTTCTACATATTTATCTTTTTATTTTCTAAAAAATAATCAGAAAAGGGAATTCAAATTTTCTGTGCATAGAGAAGACACAGGATATGTGAGGCTGAAATACAAATTGACATGTCTGATGTTAGAACAGGGAAAAGCTCAAACCTTTTGATGACACAACTCTAAACCCACATACATCAGAAGACATGCACACTGGAGTCAGTTAACTTGAAATTAGCCAAAAAAGCTGAACTCTTTCAGTGGTGCCCAGTGACAGGACCAGAGGCAATGAGAACAAACACAGACAGTTCCATCTAAAGGAAAGTCTTTTTTACTGAGTGTAACTGAGCATTGGCACAGGTTGTAGAGTGTCTATCTGAGGTGATCCCCAAATCCATAGGATCCAAAAGCCATGGGATTCAAAAGCCATTGGATCCAAAAGCAATGAGATCTAGGTGGTCCTGCTTGAGCATGAGAGTTGGACCAGATCCTCTCCAATCTCAACCGTTCTGCCATTTATCAAGTTTGAATACGTTAAGCCTAACCCTCTACTTAACTATCCTACATGGGTCTTAAATATCACCGTTTCACTTGGAGTTGCAAACTTGATAGTAGCCTCTATTCCAGCTCTTGCTGGTCACTGTGGGATAACTCTAGGAGCTGAAACACTGGAGCAAAAGGACATATTGAGGTGAAGCTGAGACATTTGACAACACAGAGAACAGGAAAGATCACAAACCTTGCTATAGAAGATTTTCCGAAAGGAAATCAGCTAACATACAGACATTTGATATTAGTTTTACTGTGAAGCACAGACTAGCTCCAACACAGATCATCAACTGTCCAGTGTTTCACTGGACAAAGGGCTATTTAAATTACAAAACTTCTAAAGAGTGGACTTGAAAAAAGTTTTGTGCTTGTGTACTTAACAAAAAGATTAAATGTGCATTTCATTGCCCTGTTTGCAAATTACATGCCTGTGTGGAAATGAAACTGAACAGTTAGAGTAAATTTCTAAAGTTTGATGAAGAAAACAAAAAATATTGCTTGTGTTTTACTCTTTTTTTCACTATCCAACAAGGTAAGCAAGCTGCTTTGTCTTTTTCATGAGTAAATATTTTGATAAAACTAACAAAGGAAGAAGATAATCCATGAAGAAATGTTTGAACTGTTTTGAAATTATAATTTTCATGTACTCATGAATGCCATAACTAAAAAGGCTATGTGATTAAATTGCATGCATCTAAGAAATCTTAAAATGCCAATGTAAGTACCAGGAATATGATTTACAGATAAATTGCTGAAGAAAGCATTTTTTTTGCCACAAATACTGCAAAAATAAATTTTCATAAATTATTTGGTTATTCAATCTAAAGGTTTACATATAAACTCATCCTATATTAAAGGTACTTTTAAGTCAACAGATGTAGACTGCATTTAGTATGACACATGATTTTATTTTAACGTTAAAAAATAAAAATATCAAATGACCAAAGTAGTTTTCAACAGACTGGAACACACTGATTGAGAATATGTTATTGAAATCTCTGTGATGTCTGTGTCAGACTAAATAATTAATATAATAAAAGTCATATTGGTAATACCTGAATGTGGGAGAAAATGTTGTATGAAGTTAATGCATAGAAAAAGGTGTTAATTCTAAACTGCAAATTTTGTGAATGCCAAATAGTTTGTCTGCAATAGTTGACAAATAGTTTGTCTGCAATGTGCAATTGCTCGCTTAAAAACTTTTGTTCATTGTTTATATTCACTATTTTGGGCTTGATTTCTTAATTTTTACATTCAGTTTGACTATCAACTATTAAAATCTTCATATAAACAGGTTTTGAAAAGTAAGCTTTTGCATAAGAGCAGACCACTGAACAACAGAAGATTTCAAGACTCAATGTCCAGGATTAGAAACCTGAAGAGAAAGCTGAAAAAGTAGAATATAATGTAATCTATGTAAATAAATATAATGGCCTAATGTGTACTATTTATCTGATTTGATTTGGAAGGACGGTGAGTCAGCCTGTATGAAATGAGATTGACTTTGCCAGAGATAGCCAAGTTTTGTGTCCTGTGATAAGGACTATGAAGAAAAGAGTGAGACATTCAGAAACTTACTTCTGCTATAAATACAGATAATTATTCCTAAGCTTGTCCACTTATTTGATGGGACTTTAATGCTAGGAAGGACTTTTTTAATAAAGTCCTCTACCTGCTTTTGACTGGCTGACTGCTTCTTTTCTGTGTAAATTGTTACAATTCCTCCTGTGTGCTCCCCATTTTTCTCAAGAATAATTAGCTTTGGAAATAATCTAAACACAAATCTCAGAAGGAGACCTTCCACTCTATCTCTTTTTCTATTTTATGGGGTTGAAACCCAAAGTCTCATTTAATTTCTTTAATTGTAACTAGAAATTTGCCAAGAATACTGCAACTAAGAACATTACAGCCTAAGCAAAACATGTCTTACCTTGCACAGGAGCAAGGAGAATTGGAAATCAAATCTTTAGTTTTCATACATTATGGACATTCATGGCCCTGATTAAAATATTGCTTTTTCCCAATTTTAGAATGCTATTTCCCCCAAAAATCTCTTCCTGTAGTTGGGAAGGCTTAGAGATAGTTGATGGTTTCTATTTTATTGCTTTGTATAAAACTGCTAGTTTTTTTACATTTTTTAAATTGAGAATAAAAATAAGGCTGCAAGTGATAAGGGATATAAAAGTGGCAGTGTGCATCTATGGGCTCTAATACTTTGGAAAGTATCATATTAACACAGAAATCAAGAGTTAGAAAAAGGTTGCTTTAGACAACACAGAAGAATTTAAATTCAAGAGTTCTATTTTGAACAGACAGTAAGGATTCCTGAGTAAAACTCCTGAGTTATGCATGCTTGTCCACTGAACATAGTGCTAAATGTCCATGAGCCAGATGTCAGTTGACTAGTACATCTGAAAGCAGATAAAGCATAATGCCATGTATGTAGCTGTAGAATGAGATTCAGTGCAGTGAAGTATTTGGGCTAATTAATATTATTTCTTGGGTTGGTTAATTAGCCACGGGGTAGAATTATATTTGACAGAGGTATGTCGCTATGTGATTCTGGAATTAGTTAATTTGCTGCCTCCTACTTCACACTTTAAGCTTCACTGTAGAGAGCAACCCTGTGCTTCTTGCCATGTGATGCAAGCTGTGTGCATGGCAGCTATGCTGTACTAACCTTCCTTGCAAAAGGTAAGCTCTGTTTACTTATATGGTAAGTATGTTTTTCCCTGTGAAGAAAGGATCCTGGCTTCCTGGAGAAACTTTTCTACACTTTTATAGGTATTTTTGGTGATCTTTGAAGACCTTTTTAATGAAGACTTTTAATCTGTATTTGGTTTGGGGGTTTCTTGGGTTTTTTTTTCATCCTCTGTCATTTTGGAATAATTTATAAACATTTTGCTACAGCTGAGTGAAAACAGTTCTGGTTTGCCTTGAAATTTGTTTAGAAATTTTCCAGACTAGTCTGCAGGTAAGGCTGGATTAGGCCATGCTAAAACAAATAATTTATATTTTGAGACAGATTCACAGACTCTGCTAAACTATGATGGATATATAATCTGTTACCAAGGAGAAATGGTTTGGAAGCCACCATTTTAACAAGAAGTCTGCACTTAAATGAAATCAGGCTTGATTAAAAAGAGGAGACCTGGATAAGCAGCTTAACACAGGTATGAAGTGATGCAGTTTGAAAGAAGTAGAGAAGATAGCTACATTTGGACAAATGAGGGGATATGTCCACAGCGTGCATGGTAAGATAGACCCTTAAGCAACTATGACCTTAGCTGAATATATTGGACACATCAAAGTGTGGCACTGTACATCTACTAAATTGATCCTGAAAGTATCTCAGCAGGGTGTTTTTATCTTCACAGAATCATAAAATAAATTTAGGTTTGATGGAACACAGAATAATTTAGTTTGGAGTGGGGAACTCCAAACTCGAGGCAGAACCAGCTTCAAAGCTGAATGTGTCTTTGAAGTTACATCCAGTTGTTCAGACCTTTGGGTGAATTTTACTCAGAGTGGTGTCAACCTAGGGACTTAATTCCTGCAATGTGGTGTAACCTCAGTACCATTGTCTCTGACCTAGGTGCATGAGCAGGAGGTATTTTTCTGTCTCTTTTGTAACAGTATGCTGTCCTTTCTTCAGGCTTTACTCTGGGTGAGAGTGAAGACAGTCCAGCACCTGTCCCTGTGATTTGATAAACAGTATGGACATTTTATTTCATAAATATGTATTTTACTTTTTTTCTTTGTTCTACAACTCCTACTAGAAAACGGTTCTCTTTACTTTGAATGTCTTCTTTATCCAAAAAGTCTTCACTGAGAAATTCTTGGAACAACAATATTTAGGGCTCTCTTTTGGCCAGAAAGGACCTCTCAGTTATGATGCAAACAGCATAACGTAATTTAGATTAAAATATCTATATTCCCTCATGTATGTTAACAACAGGAGGTATGTGAGCAAAAACAAAAAATTACCTTAGCTCTTTAAATTTTCTGTAGATACCCAAAGTAAAAACCCAAAAAGCTTGTCTCATACTGGTGAGTGAGAGGACAGCTGGGCACAAGAACACACTATGAAGGTTGACTGCAAAATATGGTAGTGCATGAGAGAAACTTAACTATGCCATAAAAAAGGAATTATAGAACTTCTTCCCCTTGAAAATTCAACTAGGCTGTAACAAATCCTTTTTCTGCTAAAAAAAGAAGAAAAAAAAAGGAAAAAGAGAAAGGAAAAGAAAAAGAAAAAAAGGAAAAGAAAAAGAAAAAGAAAAAGTAAGCCATTCAACGTCTGAGTTCTCTCAAAGAACTTGGAATACTGACAATTCACTCACTATATTTCTTCCATCAGACAAAATTCATCAATATTAGCACTGTGAGAGACAGGTAAAGGTAAGCACTATAACAGAAAAAAAAAAGTAGAAATTAGGAAACAATTCTATAATAATTTTAATAATATTATTTTGATTAAGACTTTCTTTATAAGTAGGAATTTATTTCATTTCCCCCCCTTTTTTCTCTAATAAATCTGGTCTAGAAGTATTTCTTTAATTATACTAATAAGATTTTAATTTGAATTAAAATAAATGTTTGACTTTACACTTGATGTGTATTTCATTTCTGCCCATAAGTTTTTGAGTATAACATATTCAGTAATGATATTATCCTGCATAGTATACTAAGCTGAAGTAGATGAGACCCATGGTGGGGTAGAGTAGGTAGAGACTTTTGCAGTGCAGACATCAGTACTGTGCTTAAGAAACAGGGCCCTTACGAAGTAGAACTGGAATAAAATAACACTTTTACCAGTTTCAACAGTTTTAAATAGATGTCTCTCCTTCAAGTGCTAATGCAAGATACTTTTTGGCTTCTGTTTGCATTGTTGGCGGAGAATGTGGTGTCATGTTTTTCCTCCCTGCATGTCAGTCTGGTCCTAGCTAAGAAGAACAGAAGGGCCTTTTGGAAAGGATTTTTAAATAAGCACATCAAAGCATATATGTTTGCCAAGAATTAGAAGTGGTTAGAGGGAATAGGCGAGACAAAGGAAGAGCCTACTACCTCATTTATAATAGTTGCACTTTACACTTATGTGCTGATTACACAGTTATAGAGCATATTTAGAGACAAATATGAATGTGTGGTTGTGTCTGTGATGATGAAAGCTGTGGGGGCTGTATGCTACTTATAAATGACAACTGAAACAAGCAGATCACAGGAGGTCAGACACTCACAATTCTAAAAGATTCTTCATGCTTTCTGTGGCACACTTCCACTAAGGGAAAGAAAGAACTTTTCTTCCCTCTTCAGACTTTCTCTTTTTTTGGGTGGGGAAGGAGGAGGGTGAGTCTAAGGCGAGTGGGCATTATTAAAATTTAAGCTTTTTGGTTAATTTTCAGCAGAATACATTGAGTGCTGGTAGCTTGCTGTGCAGTTGCAGAGCAAGCTGTGGGTTGAGCTCTGGGTGGGAGACTGAGGCAAGAGACTGAGAGCATAACAAAGGGCACAGGGACCTGTGACACCTGAGCAGGGGACTGGACACACAGAGGTATGTCAGGAACTGAGCACTTAGCTAGAAGACTATCACAATTTAGACTGTGAGGGTATAAAAGCCCAGGGTTTCCTTTGTTTGGGGACTCTTCTTGGAGGCACCCAGTTCAAGCTATTACACTGTTCTTGCACCATGATTAAATTTGCTTAAGCATCCAGACAACTGAGACTCTGCTGTGGGAAACCCAGGGTTGATGTTGTAAGGAAGATTTGTGTGTGAGTCTGCCTGTATGTGAGTGGTATGTGCAGGAGTCAAGTGGAGCAGCTGTTGGCTCATTGGAGCCACTTGCTGAAAAAGGACCTCAGTCCCAACTCAGGTGGTGCAAGTGTGACAATCACAGTGGCTCCTGGATGGTCAGACAGGAGAGTTTATGAATAAATTGATCCTATAATCTTGACCATAGTGAGAAAAACTTATTAATAGCTACTATGGACTGTTTGGTGCATCTGAGTGTTAGCTCTTTTCATATAATTTTTCTTTATTTTCCTGCCAGCAATGGCTTGGGCAGGGTCAAATACAAGATGTATGTATCTTTTCCTGTATCTCTTGCCTTTGAGCTCAATGGCATATTTCTTCCAGGAAAGAATGCACTTATCATCTTAAAGGCTGGCCCTAACTTTATTGATATTTTGTAATTGCAGTAACTGGAGGAGTCCAAATTTGCCTATATGGAGTTCAAAGAAGGTCAGAATGTGAACGTATGATGTACAGACAGGTTGTCTTTTTTGTTGTTGTGTTGCTGGCTCATATTTCTCTTTTTCTGTGTGGAGGTGGAAAAGTGAAAGTGGCTCTTTAGAAATCAGAAATTTTGTCACTTTACCTTCTTGCCCACACACAAATTGCAGTACAATAGAGTAGAAAAGCAAAGAAGAGGACAAACAATAAATGAGTAGGTAGAAGAGGAAAAAACATGTAATGGGGAGAGTGGGATAGAAATCAGGAGAAAATTATGGGTGGCAAAGTATTTTCACAGCTTAAATAGCCTTTTAAATAAAGAGAAATAAAATTTAAAGTATTGAGAAATGTGAAAAAATGATGCACAGGACAGCCACAAGAATTGCACCATTTGCCCAAAGCATTCTTCAAGCCCTTTCT
This sequence comes from Agelaius phoeniceus, assembly GCF_051311805.1. NCBI lineage: Eukaryota > Metazoa > Chordata > Aves > Passeriformes > Icteridae > Agelaius > Agelaius phoeniceus. Next base: position 54,692,645 of record NC_135268.1, read on the forward strand.
GAGCTCTGTCAGGCTTGGTGCTGTGACCACTTCCCCGGGGAGCCTGTTTCAGTGCCCAACCACCTTGGTTTTGGGCACTGTTTCAGTGCCCAAAATGCTTCCTTAATATTGAACATAAATCTCCTCTGACACAGCTTCATCCCATTCCCTTGGGTCCTGTCACTGGGCACGAGAGAGATCAGTGTCTCCTCTCTGCTTCCTCTTGAGAGGAAATTGTAGACTGCAATGAGGCTTCCCATCAGCCTCTTCTTCCCCAGGCTGCACAGACCAAGTGACTTTAGCCACTCTACATACAACTTCTCCTCAAGACCCCTCATCGTCTTCATAGGCCTCTTCTGACACTCTGCAAGAGATGTATATCTTTCTTATACTGCGATGCCCAAAATTGTAGACAGTATTCAATACTCTGCCCTAGTGCAGAGCAGAGTGGGACAATCCCCACCCTTGCCCAGCTGGTGATGCTGTGCCTGATGTAACCCAGGGTACTGTTGACTCTTGGCTGACTCATATTTGAATTGACCTCAACCAGGATCTCCAGGTGCCTTTCCACTGCATTTATTTCCAGCCTATCACTCCCTAGTGCTTGTTCTAGATGCAGAATCTGGCACTTCACTTCATTTAACATGAAATTGGTGATTGCCCAGCCCTCTAATTAATCAAATCTCTTTGTAGGGCATCTCTATCTCTGAGGAAATCAGCAGCTCCTCTCATATTAGTATAATCAGCAAACTTAGTAACCCTTCCACTCCTATATCCAAGCCATTTATGAAGGTGTTGAACAGCACAAAGCCTAAGATGAAGCCCTGCAGAACCCCACTAGTGACAGGCCACCAGCCTGATGTCACCCCATTGACTATGATCCTTTGTGCCTGACCCACGAGCCAGCTGCTCACCCATCACGTGATGGGCTTATCCAGCCGTGTGCTGGACATTTTATCCAGAAGGATACTTGAGAGACAGTATCAAAAGCTTTATTGAAATCCAGAAACTACATCAATTGCCTTCCCCAGATCAACTAGGTGGGTTACCTTGTCATAAAAAGGAATTAGGTTTGAGAAGCAGAGTTTTCTGCTCATGAAGCCATGCTGGCTGTAACCAATGACTGTATTGTCCTTCAGGTGTTTTTCAATACCTCTGAGAATAATCTCCATAACTTTACCAGGCACTGAAGTGAGATTGAGGAGTCTGTACATTCCAAAGTCATCTTTCTTGCCCATCCTGAAAACTGGGACAATAGCAGCTAGATTCCTGTTAACTAGGACCTCTGCAGATTCCCAAGACCACTCAAAAATCATTGAGAGGCTTTGCAACAGCATCATCTAGTTCTTTCAGTACTCTTGGATGAATCCCATCAGACTCCATAAATTTATAGGGATCCAGCTTGAGTAGCAGATCTGTCACAACTTCTGAGTGAACTGTCAGTTTATCATTATGACAGCCATGGTTCCCTGGCTTAGAGCACTGGGATACTCTTCACCTGTTATCAATGCTGAAGACAGAGGTAAAGAATGTGTTAAACCTCTCTGCTTCATCTGTGTTCCTGTATGTGAGGTGACCATCCTGATCCTGACACAGGCCCATGTAATTTCTGCACTGCTTTTTGCTATTAACTTATTTTAAATAAACTCCTTTTATTGTCCCCCACAGTTCTGGCCAACTTCAACTCCACATGAATTTTCTCCCTACCATGGCAAACAGCATCTTCGTATTGCTTCCACTGGGCATACACCTTCCTTTTTTTGTCTTGTCTCCAAAGGAACATTTCTGCAAAGACAAGTTGGTCTTCTACCTCAGCTACTTGACTTCTGACATTTAGGAATTGCCTGCTCCTGTGCTTTATGAGATGGTGCTTAAAACATGACCAGCACTTGAGGCCCCAGCACATTCAAATGTATTTTACCAGGGGACCTTGCTCACTAGCTCCCTGAGCTGCCTGAAATCTCCTCATGTGCAGGGTTGAAGTTTTGCTAGCACTTTTCCTCCTGATAACAGAGTTTTTAATCCTGACTGCTTTGTGACCACTGTAGCCAAGATGGCCACCAGTTCACCCATGAGACTCTCTCTGTTACTGTGCAGTGAACCAAGGAGGACATCTTTCTTAGTCAACTCCCCTACTACCTGCACCATGAAGTTATCATCCAGGTGTTTTAGGAGTCTTCTGGATCTGTTGTTCCAGCTGCATGGCATTCCCAGTTAACATCCAGCAAGTGAAGTCTTCTATAAGGACAAGGGTAGTTGATTTGGAGATCTCCCTATATTCCTTGAAGAATGATTTATCAGTGTCTTCATCCTGGCTAGGTAGTCCATAGTTAACTCCCATAACGACATCTGCATTATTTGTTTGTCCCCTAATCCTTACCCAAAGACACTCAACCATGCCATCACCAAATGTAAGCAACATTCCTGGCCCTCCACGGCGCACAACACCAACTCCTGACCTTGCCTTCGCTGTCTATCCATCCTGAAGAGGCTGTAACATGTCCAACATGGCACTTCAGCCACAGGACTCACCCCACCAGGTTTAACTTATGCCACTCATGTTGAATCTCTAGGACTGGTATAAAGCTTTGAAGTCACTGTTGGTTCCTCATGCTCTGTGCATTGGTGTGGAAACATTTCAGGTGTGGTTTATTGTAGCTGACACCTCATGGGGCAGATTGAGGGATCCCACCACTGCTCTGTTCTTCAATTCTTGCTGTAGCATTATTTATCACTTGCAAGCCTGATTTTTGTCCCTTCTCCCTTCCAGGTTCTGAATATCTGGTAGCTTAGCCATGGACACTGGGGTAAAAGGAAGTGAAAAAGGTAGGAAACATGACCTTGTACTTATAAGAGCTGCTGTGCATCCTGAAGAGCATTCTACTGCAAAAATGAAACCAGATAATTTTCTCTCTCCCTTGCTGACACACTCAGGTGTTGATTTTCTTTTCAGTGTGAATGTTTCTCTGAGACCTTCAACTGTGATTCCATGCATGCTTTGAATTCAGGCATGGCCTATGCATTGCATAGCTTCTGGTTAAGAGTTTCTGGAGCTCAGAAAAAGGCAGAACAGTATGTTTCTCCTAAAGGACACATTTCACAGATACAATCAGAGTATGCTGAGCAGATGGTGCTTAACATGTGCTTTCAGGAAATCCATGCTTAGGAGTAGCGGTCTGTGATACAGGACTGAATGTCAGCTAGAAACGAGTGCATTAGGTAAGCTCTGAGAGCCTATATTTAATTTTATCTGAAAGGAATGAACTTTTATCTAAAAGGAATTCAGTTTCTACCCTCTGAGACTGTTTCACAATGTGTATCAAAGTGTGGTAGGTAAGTAAATTTTGAAGATTGCCTTCAAAAATGCAAGGGCTGAACTAAAATTTTGATATAAAGGCAACTTCGCTTTCCAAGTAATAATTTCTAATGATCATTCTTTCATTCTGAGCACAAATTCTAGGTTTTAGATCCCAAATGCACCCACAGCCCTATCTCAAGAGCCTACATTTCAGTAGGAGGATCAGAGGAAGATTGGATTTCACAAATGTGCTTAGTATTTAGGGAATGAACTATTAGAATTTTCCCATTCAAATTCTTTAATTTTGTTTCCACAGCAAATGTTTTAAAGGAATCTAAAAAACTAGCACTGAAATTTTATTTCTTTTTGAGATCCACTACAGGAAAAAAAAATGACATCACCTAATTTAAAGACCCTTAAAATCTTTTCTTGGATCACATCCTCAGGGGAAAAAAAGCATCTCATGCTTATTGGTAAAATGGTGAAAAATAATAAATGTCCCACAATTCTGATATTAAGTAGCATAAAACTATTTCCAGATATGTTTTCAGTATTTTATTGAATGGAGCAGTACAATCATTCCATTAAGCATGGTCACATACACTGAAATAACCATAAAAACTCTCACCCATTTCAGTGGACTTCCATTCAGAACTGATGTTACTTAATGCTATTATTTATACATTGGGAAAAAATGCCTAGAGAGCATGACTTTGTTCTGGCAAGAGCTTTTTAGGCAAGACAAAAAATAGAAGGTACCAAAAGTTAAGAAAGCTTTGTAAAATAATGTGGCAAGTTAATGGCAAAGCAAGAAATAAAAAAACATAGATTCTGAGTCTTCAAGTCTTTATCCTACTCACTAGAGAAATGACATCAATGAATAGCTTGTTGCACTGATAGAAGGTGAACAAAGCAGTGTAGATTAAAAGATGATTTCCTGTTGCTGATGGATGTTCTCTTGAATAAATTTATGAAATCTGTGACAAGATTAAGATGACCTGGATTAAGACTATAAACTATATGGAAGAATGTGATAATTTAAATGCCATAAGAATTCTAACATGTTATGCTGCAGCATGTCAGTTACATTATTTAGAAATACATTGAAGGAGAAAAAACATGTTTAAAGGAAAAGAGTGATCATACAAATTATAAACTTACAGACCCCCACACCCATGTTTCCTCCAAACAAAAAAATACAGAAAATTGGGGATTACTATTGAATCACAGTTTGAAAATCTATGATTTTCAGTTCAATGAAATCAGTTCAGACAGTTTTTATAGCTAGTTCATCACATGAATCATTCTCTGACTTTCAAAGAGATGCAGCTGCCAACCTGTAAAATAATTCTGACCCCAGACATTCAGACACTTCTATGCAAAAATTCCTAACCCCGGAGACACACAATAAAAATGCTATGTCTTCTCTAATTAAAACAGAAAGGTCAAACTTACATCTGTTTACTTTCACACTTGGGCCAACCTCATAAGCAGAATTAGGCCTATCAGTTTCTCTACTGAAGTGTTTTCCTTGACAATCCTGGCAGTTGAAGACAATGCCTTTCTCTGCCTCTAACTGTATTTAGCCAGCCTCACCTTCCTTTATGCATTCATTTCCTTCTTTTCTTAGAATTGGGCAAACTTCTCACTCTGTATCCCTGTACTCAGCTTTTACAGCATGTAAGGTTCTGACTCAGTAGTTAGCATGGCTAGCTAGGGCAGTCACAGCATAGTTTTGTGAGACCTGAGAACAAAACTGTCAGAACAGCATAAAGAGTTGTCTGATTTTCCTGGCTATTTTTAACCTGGACACTCTGTAAGACGGCAGATGGATAGGAAATAGTGTTCTGTTCTATTCTGTTCTGTGAAAAAACATAGCTCTTCACAACCATCCAGGTCATACCATACTTTGCTCACAAAATCTAAATGTTTTGCTATATATATAATTAATATTTATCTATGTCTTTTGGTTTGGTTTTTTTGTTTGTTTGTTTGTTTTTTTTTCATAAGTACCACTAGAGCAATCCCTTCTTTCAGGAATTCTAATGAAATTGTAGGTATACTGGGAGCATATCTGATGAGAAAATTGAGGCATTTGCAGGTTTGTGACTGTTACCCAGTGAAGGAAAACTGAAAATCAGGCAATAGGATAATTTTCTTATTTTTATAAAAAACATACAGTGTTTGTATAGGAACTATAATGTACGATAGAATGCTAAGATGATGCTGCCAAGCAATTCAGATATTTCTTGGTCTGGACTTGCACCTTTACAGAAAACACTTTGGTTCCATCACAGGGTAATACCTGCCTTGGTAACGCCTCATTTTGTGATGATGATGTAGGAAAGTACTGTGGGGGTATGGAATCCCCTCCTGCAGTTATAGGAAAATTGTCTTCTCAATCAGAAAAATCTGTTTGCACAGAACAAAATGTCAGTGATGCTATTAACAGAAAAACAAGCCCATATATTCTAAAATATCCATGGAAAAATATTATTTTATATATGAATTATTTTACTTAAATAAAAAAAAGACACTGTGGATCAGAACAACGGACTGTTTTAAGAGTCACAATGCTTGCTTATTGATACAGGCCTGTAAAGGTTTTCTAGGTGTTGTTACATTATACATGAGTGTCTGAATATTTTCAGAGAACACCTCTTGTGAATTGTGATTAGTTAACACAGGTCTTCAAAAACTGAGAGCATATTTTTTTTATAACCCTCTAAATTATGACAACTTGAAAACTGAGTGGTCACCTGATATGAATTTTCGTGAAGCTGCATATGTGTTTTACTTGGAGATACAATTATTTACCTGTACAACTGACTAACACAATGTATTAGAAAAAAAGCTTTTTCCAGAAATTATTTATTTTCAGATGAAAAAGGCAATTGATGAGAATGAACTCATATATAATGATCTTAAGGCATTTCACACAGGAAAATACACATAAGTGAAAATCTTAATTTATTCCCACAAGCTATACCCCCTGCCAACATAATCTCATAATGGCTGTATATCGTGAGTAGGATTTCACTCTGCAAACCCTAATTTCTGTGTTCATCCAGAAGCTAAGTTGTCAAGTGATTCCAAACATTTAAACTTTCTTGAGACTCAAGCGACATCACTGCTGTCAGTACATATATTCTACACATATAAATATACCTCCACCTCTTCAAGGAGATAGTCAGTGAGATTTCCTGTGAAACTGTCCTCAGGAACAAGAGAGCAGAACAAACCTAGCAGATCTTTAAGGAAGTCTATGGAGTGCAAGAGCTGGCAATCCCCAGGAGCAAGAAATTAGGCAAGGAAGTTGAGACTGGTATGTTTGAATAGGGATCTGCTGGTCAAACCAAAGGGAAAGAAGCAAATGCTTGAAAGGCATTCCACCAGTGGAAACAAGGACAGGTGACCTGGAACTGTGTAGAGAAGTTTGCTTATATAGGAGTGGGGAAAGGAAGGCCAAGGCAAAATTGGAACTGAACCTGGCAAGGGATGCAAAGAATAAAAAGGGCTTCTACAGGTGTGCTAGTCAAAGAAGGTGCACCTGCCTGCTCCCCTCATGAGCCCTGTTTGCTAGAATAAGAAAAGCTAGAACGTCATTTGTACGGAGTAGGTTCTTTCAATACAATCACTAAAACCAACCTCAGATGGTAAAACAAATGTTGTCTGCTCTCCTTTCTGTTTGTTCACCTGGATTTGCAAATGGCAGTGAGTTTAGCCCTGGAAGGAGGAGTACTATTGTAGGAATTTTGTATTTCAAAGCAAGAAATAAAGAAAAAAAATAGTCCTGGTCTGTTTCATTTACCAAAATGTTGTCATCTTGTTTCAAAAGTTCCATACATTCTTGGTAATTTCTCTCCTTGCAACACTGACTCCTTCTTCCTCACAGCACAGCCAACAAACTCCATCTCTCTCCTCACCCAGCTAACCCACTCTTTTGTGGCACTTGCCTTCTTATTGGACACAGCTGTGGCCTACTAAGGGCAGGCCTGTTCCTAATCTTTGGTAATTAGTACAGCTGCAACTCCTCAGGTGTGAGACTACCTTCTGCACTATTTTCTTACATTCTATTCCTCCACACCAAAACACAGAGCAGAGCATGACATCTTAATACTCTTTATCTTATACTCTAGTATAGCAATTCCAGTGGCTAGTAGTAGGAAAACGTGAAACAATACATCCTCTTGACTTTATTCAAAATCTTTTTATAGACCATATGGGTTTAGATGAAGGTAGAAAGCACTGAAGACATTGGTCATTAATGAGCTACCACAAACTGATGGTGGTTTGCATCAGGCTGTGTACAGCACCTGGCATGCAGAAGTCAAGCTGCAGCAAAGACTGAAGAGGTTTTTTAACTTATGTGGAGTAAGGAAACACTGCTTTGGTGCTGAGCCAAAGTCTGTTAAAAGTGGGGGTGGGCAGTGGGGTACTGGTCCCTGGGCAAGGTGGGGGGCAGCTCCAGGGAGGGCTGGGCAGGGATAGTCAGAGTTGGCAGTCCTCAGGACCATGACATTTCTTCATGGAAAAGGGGCTTAGGAGGATAGCAACAAGTCATCAACACCCCTGATCCCACCTCTTCAGCAAAATGAATATGTTATTGAAGGGAATTCCTATATTCTCTTTACACTTAAGTCTGCCAGGTCTATTTTTGTACATTTTCTAATACTGTCAGCTTCCTTGCCCTTTATTCATTAAACTGACAGTATAGTACTTCAATACGTTATGTCCAAGTTTTATTGTGTATGTTAAATCCTTTCTATATAGAACTACTTCTTTTCTTCTCTTTGATCAGCTTTGACCACTTTTTTCTCTCAGTGATCAATTTTAGTTACTTACCAGTTTTTATATCCCTTTAATGACCAGTTGCTGACCACTGGTGATTGTTATTTCATTATCTCTGGTGCCTCCCTTATATTTCTTCATCTGCATTTTTAGCCTTTCTGATCCCATTTTGCAATTGTACTTAACAGTTGTTAACTTGCTAGTGACTGTTTTTCTTCAACAGCCTTTGAACTGTGGATTTCTTTTAAACATAACTATTTTTTTTATTAGCACAATGTAGTGACATGTACATCCTTGTCTTAGGGTCATCGATCGTTCACTTTACAAAACGATAACCCATTAGAAGAGATGTATAGATTTAATGCCTTGATAACTACTTGTTATTAACATCTATTTTTAATAGCAGTATAATTGTTGTGTTATTCAGTGTGTTTTAAAATAGTAAATAATGAGGGTTATATTTTTTTAAAAAATCTAAATTAAACTTTAATTTTGAATGGGAAAAAATCCAGTTCACTATAAATACTGCTGAGCATAATGAATTTTACTAGATCTATGGATTATTTTAAGCAGGGCAAGCAATATTCTATAGACCACTTTAGAGAACATCTGCTATAGAAGAAGAAATGTCTTATTTTTATTATATTCCTGCTTGCCAGAATTTCCATATTTAGGCCCATACGACTTTCCAGAATGACCAGTATCTTGAGAAAAATGATGGACATATTTAACAAGGATGTTCTGCAATATCCACTGATGTCACTAGAAAGGCTGTCCCTGGGCATTGGATCAGTCACAGACCTCATTGTGTATATGCTGCAAAGGTTGGAAGAAAAAAAGCAAAGTAGAATAAACAAATGAGGAAAATGCCAAGAATAAGTACAGGTGGTGTGTAGACAGCAAGGGTTCAAGCTTACACTGTTTGGCTCAGTAAACATTCAATTCAGATTGAAAAAACTACAGTAGAAGAGAGTGAGCCAGAATAAAATTACCCTAGAGCACATAAGTGACTGGACGATGTGAAAATTTGTCAGCCTGAATATATTTCCTTGAAGCAAGACAATGGAAACTACCCTCGTAGTTGCAGAATGAATAGAATCTTACAGCATGTAAGGAAGAATATTATGTGAAGCAACATTATTTTTTAAAAAGCCAGCCTGCTGAAATTATGAACAAAAATGAATGCTAAATTGTGCTGGGATCCCCATGCAATTCCATGCACATCACATAAAAATAAAATAATTCATCCTGAGTAATGTTAGTACTGAACAAAGAGCAACAAAATAATTTTAAATAATAATTAGCCTGATGCTGTAGCAAGCTCCTTTAGTATTTTGTTAAATTGAGTAGTAAGTTTATACTCCATTTGCCAAATGCACTTTACAAACTAAGAATATTATTGTCTTCTAGAATACACATATTAATGTAGCCTGATTTAGCCTGCACACAGCACAGCACATACAGCTATGCCTCTTCTCTTAGTGCTTTAAATTTTTTGCTACTTTTATTTAAAGGGCAAGTAAGTTACTTGGTCTATTGCCAACATCTGTGAGGGTAATGAGGAACTGTAGAATTAAACTAATATGAAATGGTCTGAAAACTGTAAGTGGACATTTCAGTGACAGCAGGGCACCTGACTTCAAAGCTCCTAGTTTGAATCTGTTCATCCTTTCATTGACATATAGATTAATCCAATATGCCTGCTTGCACTTTGTGAAACCTAATTTGTTGTAGAAGGCATTCACTTTCTGCTGAGCCCAGCAAAGTAGGCAAAAACGTCCTTTAAACTTCTTCTTTTCACTTGTACCCCTGGAAATTCTTTGTTTTGTTTTTTATTTCCCTTGTGTTACTGTTCCTGTTTCTAAGTATTTATTTCTACAATTCAGAAGCACTGTAAGTGGATAGCCTTTTATTCTTAAGAAAGTCACTTTTTGGGGTGCTGAGCATCACTGAGGGACACCATGGTTTTTGTAAAATTTGCGTGTAATAGCTTTGAGGTTTAGAGGCAATAAGAGAGCTGGGGGCTTCAGGTCAGAGCTCAGAGTAAATTCATTAATTCCTTTTTTAACTGGAAATACCTAAAAAATTAATGAACTGGGCTTCCTGAGCTCAGTTCACTATATATTGCAGTAAACAATTTTTTTTGTCAAGGATTACTTGCGGCTTTACATATTTAATCTGTAGACAAAAATGTGGAGAGAAAAAAAGGAATAACATTAAGGGAATAACTTACCTCACATATTGTGCTATGTGTCACAATTGCTGCTGTTCTAGAAAGAGATCATCCTAGTACCCTGACACTGCAGTCAATACAAGTATTGATAACAGCAGCTGTACTCACATATACACATATAGCTAAGCACTGGAGTCTACCCAGAGTGTTATGACTGGACACAAATCAATGCTGGAATACAGCTATGCAGAAAGCATCCCACACTGGCATTTTGGGGGTAGGTTCGTAGAATATCTTCAGTTAATTACCCATTCTTTCATCTTCTACAAGGCAATAATATATACATATATACATATATGAGTACCAGCTGCTGTGGCAAGCACAGCAGTGTCCTGGGAGGAGCTTAGCCAACACACATGTATTGAGTCTATGCTGTTTTCATTACACAAGGAAAAGATACAAAAATGATTTGACAAACAATATAGCCACATCCATGAAGTTCTGCAGCCAAGCCTTATTAACTTCAGGATGACATTTTGCTATGTTAATCTATTGGCTTAGGTTAGTGGCCGTTTCGTGACTTTTATGCCATGGTCCACTGAGCAATGCAGACATAACCAAAGATAGAAAAATATAATAAAACTCGTACTGAACACAAATGATTATTTAAATAATTAAGTAGAGGGTCTCAAACACTAAGTGCATTTCAGTCCTATAGTTCTAGAGTGAATATAGCCAGTATTGTCTTATGTATTTAATGGTACTGTGCAATGGAAAATCTACTAAAATGAAAAGTTGACTTCAGGCTATTTGGCTAAAAATGTAGGGGAAAATCTTATCAGTACCAGTAAAAAAAAACCAAAAAGCAAACTCAAATTTTGAAAGAATGTATCATTTCTACTTTTTAACAATTGCTCCATCCAAGTCTCTAGTCTCTTAATGGTAGTAGTCCATATCAGGGATTATTACAGATGACAAGAAGTCCTCTTTGAAAGACATATGTGATCTTATACGAGGAAACCCGTGGTCACTCCCACTATTTTTGAAGAATAAGTGTGAACCCAAGTTGGTAATTCCTTCAGACCTACGTAATAGCCATATTATCTGGGGGAAAAAAATCAAATGCAGATTCCAGAGTGGACCAAGAGACCTACAACTCAACCTGAATCTGGTCTTCCTAAAGAATAAATGTTACATAGTAAGCACAATCAAGAAATAAGAACTGGAAATGAGTAACTGGAAAGTGTAAGACCACTCATTGACAGCAATAATACAGATAACATTTTCTTCTGTCAATGTCTGAAATTGGAGGATGAGAAGACAGAATAATTCTTTCTGGAAGAAGTGTGTGCATGAGAGGGAAGAAATATGGGAATTTAATCTTGTTCCTGCAATGTCAACAGATAGATCTAAGCACAGGATTTCATTAGTTTAGATGTATATGGTTTTGTTATTCATTGCCCATTTGAAGAATGCATATCTGAGACAAATTTAGTGCCAGGCATAGTATCTTTTGGCTTTTAAATAGCATCTTAATATGTGGTGGTTTTGTCCGGCATAGAGTTAAATTTCTTCATAGCAGTTAATACAGGGCTGTGTTTTGGATTTGTGATGAGAACAGTGTTGATAACACAGGGATATTTTTTGTTTTTCTTGTGCAGCGCTGACAAAGATTTAAGGCCTTTTCTGCTTCTCACGCTGCCCCATCAGGAGGAGGCTGGGAGTCCACAAGGAGCTGGGAGGCAGCACAGCTGGAGCAGCTGAGGCTCAATGATCAAAGGGCTATTCTGTACCACATGGACTCATGAACAGCATATTCAGTATTCAATGCACCTCAAGTACTGTGTTGCACCTCAAGTACTGTATCTAGTTCTGGGCCTCTCACTACAATAAAGTTATTGAGGTGCTGGAGTGAGTCCAAAGAAGGAGGGTGAATCTGGTAAAGGCTCTGCAGCACAAGTCAGAAGCAGTTTGCCTGGAAAGTCATCAAAGAGCAGCACACCTTATGAGCATGACTTTGACATCTAGAAGAACTCTGATTTCTCGATGCCTGCATTCCTCAATTTTAACCACCAGCCTTAATGGATTCAATGAGTTTCCCATTTGAAGAGGGAATAATTTTAAGCTCTAATGCACAGAAATTTCTATCTTCAGTAAGTGGTGTTGCTGTGTCATACAACAATACAATATATAGTATTGCACTATCATATTATTTTCTGAGTTCACTTAATGGAGATTATTTTGAATTTTAATTCCAGGAATAAGCAAATGTCCAATCATGGCTGATAGTAAATTAAGACAGAAATTTTCTAAATACTAATTGATAGTTCAAACCTGAAGAAATTAATCTCCTTATCAGGTTAATCAGAAGAAAAATAAAAAACAATTTATAAAATTGTGAATATTTTCAACGTCCTTTTTTGTCAGTTTGCTTTAGAATATGGTTTCATTTGTACATATTTTGCAGTTTGGACTTTGTTGTAATGAAACAAGTTTTCCTTCCACTTAGCAAATGAAAAATTAAAAAATCAATGTCTTGCCATTTCCATTATTGCTGAGATAGAATCTTGAAAATGTCATGCTTATTTCAAAATTCAGCCATTCTATTCCTGATCATTCTTGATTTTCACTATAGCTATATAGCTAGCTAATGACTTTCTCCTATTTCTATCACCATAAAAACAAAACTCACGGCTTCAAACCAAGCAAAATATCCAATAAAAATACACAGTCACTAGAAAAAAGAATAATTTGTGAGGTTTTTTTCTATATCTGAAGTGCTCTAAAGAATTCTGTGAATTTTCTTTACACTTCCCATTTGCATCTTTAAAGTCAAGATGATAACAGAAATTAAGCAAAGTTGTGAATAATTTTTGTTGTTTGGTTAGCCAAGCTAAAGCACTTTGCTGAATATTCAAATACATATAGCAGCAACAGCTTTTGATAGCAAGGCAATTCAATTTGTTTGGAAGCCACTACTATTAAATGTTCCTGCAAAGCCAAAGTTGCCAATTGTTCTTGAAGCTGTCATGGAGGACTGGGTGGCTCTTAATGGCAGACCTCTGCCAATAAGGAAGAAATTCTTTTTAGTTAAATAGCATTCTCTTTAGAAGTTCATTTTTTAAACTACTAATAAAGACAGATGTAAGAGATAGGAAATATCCAATACAAAATTTCTTGTAACAACTGCCTTTCAGTCTTAAATATCTCCCTGACTTTATCTGCTTCATCAATGCTTTCTGTTATTTTTTTAAGTTCTACGCTTTGAAAAGAATTCATTGAATGAATATATGTTATTTTCACTATTTTATCATATTAAAGTTTGGATGTTCCAGCTGAGATTAAGGATCTGTTGTACTCTAGTGCCTATTGTGCAGATATGTAAAAGACCTCGTGCACAGCTTCTGTAATGTAAAATGAAGACAAAGGAAAAATAGAAGCTGATTCTTCCTCTTGTAAATTAGGAACAAAAATCAATGTCTTTCTGAATGTCATATATGAAAGTTTTTTGAAGAAATGCAAGTAGATTATAATCTTCTGAGGAAAGCTGATCAAAATGCAAGGTTTCCAAATTTCAGCTGTAAAGCATGCAAATATATAATACTAGATAAGTATTGACATTTCATTATGTGACACTGCTTCTATATATAGAGTTTTTCTTAATTGATATATATTTTAAATATATTTTAATTATATTATATTTAATTATATAATATTTAAAATCTAATATACAATATATATAAGTATATATGTATATAATATTTAAAATATATTTAAATATAAATTTAAATATATTTTAAATATAATACATAAAAATATTTTTTCTACCCGTCATGAATATTAAAAAAATATTATTTTCACTGAACATCAATTCAGGGTCTGTAGTTACAAAATCTCATCAGAGTCATTAATCTTTTAAAACCATCCCAAAGCCTAGCAGTTTTTGTGACTGTACAACTTCACAAGAAGAAGGAGACATATGCCATACTTCCAACCAGCACTGGTTGGCTAGGAGTGATGAATTTTGAGTTCTAAAGACTACTTAAACCACTTAGTTTCCCCAAAGAAGACCTCACTGTCCCAGAATTATGGACCCCAGAGTCCTGGCAAGTTCCAAAGGACATAAAATTGAGATAACTCAAATATTAGGGGCTTTTTTTGTTTGTTTGTTTCTTTGTTTTTCCTCTAACCTCAAGAAAGCATTTCATTTTATATACTCTCACACACTACCTGTGACAATACAACAGATAATTTGGGAATGAAAATAAAAGACTATGGCTTTTTTGAACTTTTCTCTGGAATATGTTACTAGCATTCAACCAGCTAAGCATACCATCACATATGATGTTGAACTGCTAAAATTGTTACAGTCCTAGCTTGTTCAAATTATATTCAATCAGTTTGTCAAGACTGTGATATCAGTGCAAGTAAGGCTAGTAAAATAAATTATGTGCTTTAATTTTCATCCCTTACCATGTCTCTTCAGAGAGATAAGATCCTTTGAGCTTTCTAAGTTGTCTGGATCCACACTCGTTGAAGCATGAAAGACATATATCTGGGTTAGTGTAATGCTGTGAACAGTTTATCTACATCTAGAAGCAGGACATGAACAATTCACACAATATTAAGAGAAATGACCTATTGGCCTGACCTTGCAAGAGCAGCTATTTAGCTTCCTACAAAAATTTGCTCATATCAAGCATACTTAGAATATGGGCAGAAAAGTGTAAATATGTTTAAACCCTACCCTCTAATTATGTATTTTTATGTTCTGTTATCTATGCTTTATAGCTCACAGAAAATATTTATTTTCTTCTTCTTTAAAATATAGATAGTTTTTTGTCCTTACATTTATTAAAGGTTTGCCTAGTTTCAAGGTGAGGAAGAGCAGAAAGTCCTTCTATGGATTTCTTCCTCCTTGTCTTTCCTGAATGGCCCAGACACTAAGGGGAAAAAGGTTTTAGATATTCTGTACTTCATAATCAGAAAGTAAAGTTGCAGAATGATCTGTGAAGAACAATAGAAAGACAACAAATGAAGGACAATAGACAACAAATGCATTCAAATGAAATTTTGGGAAACAGTGCCTCAGTTCAAAACATTGATCTTTAAAACTTCCATCTCCAGGGAAAACCTAGGTATTCTGCATGCCCTTAGATGTTGTAGGAAGGTGAAATTTCTGTATCAAATTTTCATAGCACCTTAAGCTCCTGTTTTGAATTTGGCTACAAGTGCTTCAGTCCTGCCCTGGGCTATTCAGCTTGGGATGTAGTAATAACCAAGCCTGATCAGCTTGTAGGATTTTCCCAGTGGAGTTTGGATAAGGGCAGAAGGTGTGAGGCAGCTTCCACCCTCTAGCTATGGCTGTCCCACTGATGTGAGAGCATAAACTGTAGGAGTCATTGTGAGTGTAATAATCTCCCTTGCTTAGAAAACACAGCTCTTTCTCTTCTGATGTTCCTTATTGGATAGAATTTCTCATAAATAAAGCAGTAATGCCCTGGGCTTCCTTTAAAAGAATAGTCTGAGGTGAAACTCTTGTTGCCTCCTATTTCCTCCCTACTCAAAGGAAGGAGTAGGGAGGAAATAGGAGGCAACAAGAGTTTCACCTTGTTGCCTCCTATTCTTTTATTTATGTTAAATGACCCATGTGAGATTGTTGCCACAATAAGTAAAAGACTTTAATTTCTAAGAGGATAGATATCAGGGTAGGTCTGTCTCAATAAATTGAGAATTTAACCCCTGCTTATCATGACTGCTTGTGTTTAAGGGTAGTGTGTTGTTTTTTGGTTTCTTTGAATGGTTTTTGTTTGTTTTGCATTTGTTTTGTTTCTGGGTTTCTGTTGTTGGTTTGTTTAACTGTTTGTGGGGGTTTGTTTGTATTTTATTTTGTTCTCTCTTTTTGTATTGGTTAATTCTCTTTTCACCTTGTACGATATCTAAGTCTAGAGAGACACAAGATGGACTCACCTCATTCACAAAGGGTAAATTCCAATATCACGATGACTGCTAAAGAGCTCTTATACAAATAAAGATGCTAGAAGCATCTAAAAAACTAAAACAGTAAAAGATGTTAAATGAAGATTAAAAACTTTATTTTGAAGAGTTAAAAAAATGAAGATTAAAAAAAATTATTTCTACCTCATGAGAAAGTATGTTTTAATGATAAGGTGATGGTCAGATAATTAGTTCATAAAGCATTTCAGAAAATCCCAAATTGTGATACAGGAAAGTTTTGTACTAAATAATATGATGCATATATGAGTGTCTATGCTATACTTGTTTTAAGTTCCTGAGGGTATGAAATGCAAATTTGTGGTTTCTCAGGATAATGTGAAAGAAAATGAGATCAAGCAATGCTTAGACATTTCACAGAAGTGCCGACCTTCTTTCTTGGTTCCTGAGTGCTCTTTAAGTGCTATGACTGAACATGTACATTCTTACTTAATATATGTGTCCTTTAGATTTTAATTATGTATTGCATTTTATGCTGTCCACAATGGAAATTGCAGAAGCGGTTTTCTGCTGTTGAGCAATTGCTGTTCCTACACCACAGTTTAGCTAATGGCAGGTATCTATATCTATACAGGAAATGAGATGTCAAATTTAACAAGTCGAATAGGACACGTTCACTAAAAAAATGGTTCCATCTTTTCACTTTTATAGCTCCTCCCCTACTGTTAGCAGAAGCCTCTGAAATAATACCACTAAAGAATAATGGGAGCTGCTATAAAAAACATAAAGCTATTAAAAAAGCAACAATCCTAAAATAAAGTTATTCCTAAGTGCACAAAAGCAGCTGCTGTATTGATGCTTGAAATCAATTACTATACTAGAAGGCATCCGCTCCTCTTGAAGAACCTATTATTTTCAAACATAATGCAGAGTCACAGCAGGTGTCATAGCACTGGGCTGTGCATACTGCATCTCAACCAGATACAAAGAGTCTTAAACAGGCTACAGTCTGTGTGTGCATTCTGCATTTAAAAAAAATTCCTTATTATTGCTATTCTAAACTGTTTTACCACATTTGATTTGGGGATTATGACATTCATTGCTGAGACTAAATCCATCATTATGCAGTTTCTTGAAGTGTTTAAAGCAATGCACCAGCATAAACAGATAAAGTGGTATTTATTTTCAATAGCTAGTTTTTGGGTCTCAAAGAATTGATATATTAATTTCCTTAAATGAATATACTATATATGAAAATGTCACTAATCAGAATTTTGCAAATCTATGATGGTTTTGGCACACAATGCAAAAAGTAGGTATCCCAAAGAGATCTACTCTGATATATCAATAAAGGGTTTAATTTTACTTATATTTTTCATTGTAAAATAATTATGCAAAATAATTTGGCCATATATTAACTATTTTGTTCTGAAATCATAATTTATTAAACTAATTTGGAAAAAATAGCATAAATAATATTTGAAACATTAAAATAATACTATATACATATTTAAATCCTTAATAAATAAGATTATATGAGAATATCAAATATTTGAATAATATGTAATATTACATTTTAAGTCACTTATGATATTAAACCATTCTAGTCAAAGTGGAAGCCTTTGATGCCTCTACATCAAAGTGCATTAACCACTAAATAATTTATATTAGCTTTCCTAAAACTCAAATCTGAGCATGTTGAAATAATGCCAGCAATGAACATATGTGAGCATTTTGTAATGCTGTGATAGTATGCCAGACACAATGCATAAGTTTTTCTGTGAGTATGTGTGATCAATGTGACCAACAAGGGAGAAACAAGTTGTGTAGCACATAGGAGGCATACAAGTATAAAAAAAAGTACCTAGGCAAGAACAAGTATAGGGAACTGGAGAAAACTGGACACCCTGAAAAGTATATAAGGAAGACAAATGCCAAAAAACCCCAACAAACAGTGTTGGGAGCAGATGAGCTAGAAAAAGGTGTGAAGAGAGTAAATAACATAAAAATGTCAAACACAAACAGGCAAGATGGTGTAAAAAGACAAACTTGCTTTGGGTCCAGCTTCTCACAGGGAGCTTTCAAATGTGATCATTTTAACCCACATGAGTAAGGCCACAAGGAGCCACAGCTGTGGTCACTAACTGTCCAGTAGTAGCACCATGATATCTACACTTATAGCTGGCTTAGGATATAAATAGTAAAAGCTAACAGCTTTCTGTATTAATATTGTGCAAGCACTAACCTTTACATGAAAAAATGCTGTTAAGGAGTAAAGCTTGGTCTTTTTCTCTTGGTTCTGGGTTTTTTTTTTATCTTTAAAAATATTTTATAACTACCTCAATTTGTCTTCTAAGTACTCCTATTACAGCAATTTCTGATTCTCTGATATCTGAATTTATATATTCAGTTGCAGGATTCTACTCTAAAGTACAGTGAATGGGAGTGTGATTCCATTTGATACTAAAAAGTTTGAAAGGTTAAGCAGAACAACTGGAATTAGTATTGTCTACATCAATGCACTCCTTTTTTTATTTCTTTATTCACAGAGAATCGTGATTTTTTAAAGAAATAATTATGTACAATTAAATTACTCAGATTGACAAAATATGATCATGTGGTGGCATATATAATGTAGTATAACATAATATCTATAATTAATACTGGATAATTACCATAGCATCTATTAATATAATGTAGCTTTGTAATAAAGTGAACTGTGATTTTAAAAATAGGGATACAATGATTAACTGCTTCACTATAAGGAACGTAAAAAACTGTGAAATGTAAATGTCCTTTTCTGTTCTGAAGATCAGGTCAGGTGCTGACTGTGGGAGCCCTAGGCTGTTATACCTAAACTAGTATCTTGCTTATGGTGGGGGTAAATAAGAGATATTTAGGAAATTACTACCCATATATAGACACAATACTACCTATATATAGACACATAACAATCTGCAGAGAAAATATGTGACAGTGGGGCTCTTGCCTTTCAGAGCCCTGAGGGCATCACCAGTCCTGACTCTGCCCAGCCTCTCCACCCTGCCCATGGGCCCAGAGCTCCATTTTGGCAGATCCCATTGGTACCACAGGAGAGCCTGTGTTCAGTCCTGCCTGTAGTCCTGCTCCCTGGTGCCCTAATCGTGAATCAACAAAAAAGCAGAAAGAAAACAATGACCAGAGATCCTGTCTATCTGTCACAGAAAAAGAAAAGTTGAATCAGAGATCTGCATGTTGGTGGCTGGGAGTATAATATTATTTAGGCCAAAAAGTGACTTCCAAAATTCACTACTGATGTACTCTTTTTCTCTTTCTTTGTTTTTGAGAACAACACAGCTAGCTAAGTTGTGCCTTTCAGATTCTGATTGTGATTATGAAGAAAGGAAGTGAATGTTTTCATGTGGAAGAAAGAGACTTGATTCAATTGACAGTAATCCTTAGGATTGCTAAAAGTAGTTAGAATCATGGGGTTTTCATATTAAGTGCAAGCATGCAAACATTTCTATTCATAAAATATTCAATAAAAAATGCAAGCATCCACAAATAAAATCTGATAAGCAAGATGCTATCAGAACTTTCTCATTTCCACTTATAACATAGGAGAAAATATGAGTGCTGGTGTATTGTATACATAAGCTGATTTGGTTTAGCTAGAAAACATTTTTTAAAAATAATTGGGCTTCATCTTCTGTCTGATTTCATATTTTTGTATTTTAATTTTTGAGAGAGAGTGAATTTTTATTTCTTATTCATTAAAGGAAAAAGCCCTATTTTTCACAAGAAACAGGGAAGTTGATGTTTTTCTTCTAAAAATGCTCATCAAGAAATTTGGAATAAAATATATAGCAAAATTACCTTATGTATGTTTGAACATATACACGTGTGTACTGAGTTTGTGTAGTACTGCACTAGAGTTAAAAGTCAAGAACTCATCGCTTTTTTCCAGCTGTAGTAATTCAATAAACTGCAACTGATCACATAACTCAAAATTTAATGGCAATAGATCTAGCAGCTTATTAACTTAACTTGTTCATGATTTCTGAAGACCTTATATAGGAAAAAACAGAAAAAGGATGCATTTCTCACTATGATTTAAATAGCAACAAAATTCACAAATCTGTTAAAATCAGGGACATGGTTGATACCACTGATTTTGATGGGGCTTATTTTTCACTTATTGCAGAGTGCTGTTTCTTCTGAGGTCAGAAAGAAAAGCATTTGAATCATTATGTTCTCATAAAATCTACTCCTTGCAATTGACTTATTAACCTTCTCATGATGTGAAAAAAATCATGCTGTACAACACTAATTCTTGATTTTCCCAAAATGACCTAGAAAATATGTCCATTTGGTTTTGCAAGCAGCACTTCATATCTCCCAGACCTCAGTGATTAAAACCAATTTTTTTTTTTTTTTTCCCAGATACACTAACTCCGATTTTTTGGTCAATTGTTATAGTGTTTTAAGTATACATATACTCTGATGGTCCCTTCCTGGAAATTTCTTTTTGACTTCAGGCATTTTCCAGCCTGAATGTTTAATTTTACCTGTTCTATCTGAAAACCTCTGGTATCTCAGTCCTTTCTCTTAAGATAGAAAAAATACAAATTTTCTCTGTAAATAAGAAAAGAGTCTCCCATTTTCAAGAGATCTAAGATTATTAAATCTTGTTAGGCAAGAAATTTAAAAGAAATAAAATTGTGCCATTTTCCATTGAATGGAATCAATTGAACTTCTGCTACAAAAACCAAAACCCATTAAAACACAGTAGATAAGTTTGGGTGCATTCTTTTGGGTGAATGAAGAACCTAAAAACACCTGGACATTCAATAGAAACACAAGAGGCTGAGTTGCTCGTTTACAGTAATCCTATTCAAAGCCTTACTGAAATCATGATGCCATTTACATTACAAATAAAAATACACTTTTCTCAGGTCTAGTTGCTGTAGGTACTATCCATGTCAGTACAGAGTGAAGAGAAAAATTACCTGTGGTAGAGGTTCTGAAGCTTTTCCATCTGGGAAAGTATGTTTTTGTTGAGGTTTTTGTTTTCTTTCAGTTTAAACTTATTTTTTCTAAAGAAATTTAAACCTATACTCCGCATCATAAAAACCATTAAAAATCTAGAGAAATATCATTTGCTGAAGAAAAAGTCTTGTAGAACTCCTCTAATGTAAAATTATTGACTGAAAGGTCTATCTGACCACAGAAAACTGGACATAAATACTTTTACTATTTCAGATTTAAAAATATGTATATTATATCATCTAGAAGAATATCCAGGGGGAAAAAAAAGATGAAATGGTTTTACTTCTTAGTTTTTACTAAGAAACAACTATACGTTCTGTAAATTTCTTTTAGGGGCAGCACAAAAGACAAGTCCCTGCAAAGGCACTTAAGTACCAGCTTGGGTGCTGCAGTCACTCCAAGACGGTCAGACAGGGAAGTTCCCTCAAAACACTGAAGTTTGCATACAGCAGACTTCAAGAAAGTACCTATTTGAACCATGGCCAGAGACATCACAAACACAAACTGGATTTGATGAGGTAGTTGTATGTATAGTGTATGGAGATATATCAAGCCAATATCTATGTATATTTAAGTTGATGCACTTTAGCTTCTGATATATGATTCTATACACAATTCAATCAACAAAAATGCTGATTATATAATATTGACTGAGTGTTCTCTGGAGCTAATTTAGGACTGCTTCACTTTGTGAAGTAATCTAGGAGGTTACCTAGAAATACATTTCATAAAATCATGTAGTTGTTTGAGTTGAAAGAATAATCATCAAGTTCCAACCCCTGTGCCATGGGCAGGGACACCTTCCACTAGACCAGGTTGCTCAAAGTCCCATCCACCCTTGCCTTGAATGCTTCCAGGAATGAAACATCCCCAGCTTCTCTGTCCCAGTGCCTCACCAACCTCACAGCAAAGAATTTTTTTCCTAATATCTAATATAAACCTACTCAGTTTCAGTTTGAAGCCATTCCCTCCAGTTCTGTCACTGCATGCCCTTGTAAAAAATCCCTCTCCAGCTTTTTTCTAGGCTTTTTCTGCTTTAGGTACTGGAAGGTTGCTATAGGATTTCCCAGGAACATTCTCTTCTCTAGGCTGAAAAATTCCAACTCCTGTCGTGTTTAATAGGAGATGTGCTCCAAGCCTGTGACACCTGAAATTGCAATAAATAGCCAATACTAGTACAACTTCAGTACTAAATGATTTAAATTTAAATGTGAGTGAAAGATACTACTTACTTTTGTCTTGTTTCTCATGTAACACAGAGATAGGCAATATGGAGAGCCCAGTACTTTGCCTTTTACCAGGTTGTAAATTTTCACTGACTTGGCACAAGTTGAAAGTATTCATTCATTAAATATAAAGAAATCCTTTATGCCATGCAAGTAGGGGATTTTTTTCCCATGAAAGCCCTTATTTCCTTTAACATTTCTAGTTAAGGAAAAAATATCTAGCACATGACTTAAAGCAAATTGATCCATGCTGAACAAAGCTGACAGGCAAATAAAGTAAATGAAGTTGAAACCATCCAAAAAAGCACATGTATATATTAGAACAGGTCAAAAAGATCACAAGGTCAATGAGTTGTACACTATCAATATATTAGTAAAACTATAACCTTGAATAGTCCTTGATGAAACTAGGCAGACAGTGCTTTAATACTTAGTGCAAAGTGTTCCACAAGTAATAATACAAATGTACTTAAAATTTCCAAAGGAAAAGCATTGAAAAAACAAGCTTGTTTACACAGTCAAACACTAATTCCATGGGGTATTTAAGATTTTTTCAGTTTTAAAAAATTAAAAATTAAACAAAGCCAAAATTTTTAAACTAAATAATTTAATATATTACCTTCCCAACTATATCCTCTACTTCATAAGCATGAGATGTGCAGAGATAAATTGTCCACTTTTATTGATTCTTGTAGCTAAGGCTGCAAGATAAAGATTGAAAACTTGTAAAAAACCAAGAGTTCTATACAAACTGATATAATGATACAAAAAATAATCTATGTAAAGCCTCCTGCAAAATATTTGATACAAAAAGAAAATGACTCATTGCCTGTTTCAAATCCAGGATATATTCTGAGGATTGTTTTCAGATGCTGAGAAGGATTTCTGATTTCCATCTTATTCTCTTTTCCAAAAGTCTTTTTCCCCCGTTGACATCTAGGGATTTTTCTTGCTTTTTTCTTTTATGTGGATTCCAGGTGTAGTGAGACAGAACAAAAAAAAATCTCAAAATACCATTCCTTGCTTTGTGTTCTAACCTGGTAGATGTTACCCACATAAAATATGGAAAAAAAGTACACATCACTGTTTGAAAAAAGCACTTAGAAAGGTAATTGCATCTCTTCTATCAGTTAAACTTTTGATAATTACTTTCAAATTCTTTTATTTGTGTGAAAATTTTCATTTAAAGTCATGAAAACCAAGTATATGTTTATAGTTCAGATGTTTCAACCACTCAAAGAAAAGTGGGAGGTACTGACAGCTTTCAAACTATGTTTATTATGAATTAAGCAAACCAAGATTTTTCTTTGTCATGCTAAAAATACCAGTTTCACTGAAGAGGAGACATTGGTAAGAGTATCAATACTTCCCTACTGCCTGAATCCTAAAGGGACAACAAGTTATTTTATGTTCTTTAGTGTGTGGCTTTTTAAACCACTACTTTTCTGTAGAACCATCATCCATTTATTTAAGCCATTAAGTTATTGCTGTGATTAGAACTTCTTGAAAAAGATTTTTATATCCTTGGAAAAAAAAACAATATAAGAAAAGAAAATGAGAAAGTATGCATAAGTATAAGGCAAAACCATACACAAATTTAGATCCAGTCTAAGTTACTTTTATTTTTTCATTTTAAAGCAAGCCTTGTTGATTTTGAGGTATGTGAGAGGTAAATGTTACATAAGAGATAAATACTATTAAATATCTCAACCCAAACATGTATTTATTGAGTTCCATATTTCAAAGCAAATGAAAACTTTAGAGCTTCTTTTCTGATCATTTTGAAAGAAGAAATAGAAAATATATACTTTGTGAAAACTATTTTGCTTTTCTTGAACCAATATTTATCAGAAAAAAGTTACATCAAAAACTTCCTAACACAGTCCAACTTTGAACTCCCTTTAACTATACTTTAATTAAGCTTATAAGTTTGCAAAAAGTTACTTACTATGTTATGAATAAAGAACCCAATGTGTAGTGTGGAACTCTAATGGATGAAAACATGCTCTGAAATGAGGGTTCCTGATGAGCATTTCTGCTGGGTGAACTTCATTCTCACAATTTTTGTCATCTCATGAGCTAGTTAAATTATTCCTGTCCATTTCCTAATTCATCCTAAGATACAATAGACAGCACATTTCTTGATGATTATAAAATGCCTCAGGTGAATTCTTCTGTGGCAGAAGACTGAAGGAAAAGTGACTGGATCTTCTCAAAAACTTGATTAATGATATTAAAAAGTGCTGCCTGGAAAGTCTTATTAACATCATTAGAAAAAGAATGAAAAGGGATTTTCACATTTACTTAGGATTGCTGGTTTTGCTGTGGTGTGCCTGACAATCAATTAAGAAGTTTCTGCTGTGTCTGCTGTGGAAATTTAGAACAATTTCATATTTAGTAGCATTTTTACTTGTTTATGCTTTAATGCAGGTGTGACAAGCTGCTTGCCTGAAGCAATCTTTCTCTATTATTAGGGACATTTCTCCAGTTCTTCCTAATAAATTCACAGGTGGTTAACAATTCATGTCCTTGCTTGTGTTTTATTAACCATATAAAAAAATTACTTTGGAAAGCTTAAAATCGACTAGTGCATAATATTATTGGATTTCCCATCAATTTTGTGAGCTTTCGGCTGCTCTGCAGCTTTGAGGTACAATTCTGAAGAAGGCTTCTCCAGACCTCTACCTAGGATGAAGGAAATAAATAAGCAGCCCCCTCCTTAGACAGAGATTTACTTATCTCTTCAAAATTTGTTATTTAAAAAATGCCCTCTGAAAAAGGCATGCATAGCTAATTCAATTTAGAAGAGATTGAAAAAAATTCTTATAAAAATAACACTGAAAATAGCAATAGGCATCATAAGATATCACAGAAGATCACACAGTGGCAAAAGACTACCTGGCAATGGGATTTACAGTCAACATACATGGGAATTTTCAAAGTTTGTTTCCTAAGAAGGCAAAGGTAAGTTGATTTGGCTGTCTGCTTCCTCCTTACCTCTGGTAATTTTGAGGCCTTCAGACTAAATTCAAACAAATAAAAAAATGAAGGAGATATAACCAACATATTAAACTCCTACAATCTCTTTAAAAATGTGGCTGCATAGATAGGAATATTGTTAACAGACTTCACGAGGGAAGGAATATTTTATACAGTTCAAATTTGACAAATTCTCAAGCACTGGAAGTTCTACACTTAAAGAATGAGAAAAGGTTCTCATATTTCTGTATACATGCACATGTAAGAGTTCACATATTTCAGTTAGATACTATAGTTCCTTAAACTTTAAATCCTACTTTGATTCTGTCCCATGATTTTGGCTGCTGCATATCAATATTACTTCAGACATCCTTAGCATCACAAGAAAACAAGAGGTTAACTCCATGGAAATGTGAAATTACTACTTCTTGCCACAAATTATCTGGTTTTTTAAATCTTTGGAATATCTGGGAATAGAATGAATGATCAAAATCTTCCTTTCAGATACTGCAAACTTACCCTTTTTCTATTAACACTTGCCCTTTTTTCAAGTTGTGGAGGAGTTATACATATTTTCCTCTTCTCCATAGCATATATGACCTCTTGCATCATGACCTTCATTAACAAAATTATGTTGATAAAGATTCAGGTCCCAGACATTTATTATCTTAAGTGCTCAGGAAAGGTTGCAAATATTTCTGTCCTCTTACCACCCTCTTTGTAAGTGGGTAGCATAGCAGTGGCCATAACAATGCTGTACAAACACACAGAGAATTTTCTCTGCTTTCACCTGGTTTAACATATCTGACATAATCAATACAATCAGTTCTTCCATATTACACAGTACCTCTGGCATTTCAGAAACAATACCCTCTTACATAATACCATAATACCATAATACCATCTACATTACTATTCCCTAAAATTTCCCAGTGCAGCTTACAGACAGACTTCCTTCTCAGTTCTCATATGCTTTTATTTTTTTTATTCAATCCATTTAGCCAAGATATTAAGATTATGACAGCAGTATCCTGCCCTCTTACTTGGTTTCCCTCAGTCTTTCTCCTCAGCAAATTTTTTTTATCAAAGATGTTTATATTTTCAATCTAGATCACTGATAAATTAGCATTATGATATGTCTAATATTAATTCTTGAACTACCCTATTAGATTATGCTATGCAAATTGATATCATGAATGACAATTTAAAGTGCCATATATGTGATATCAGACATGAAATCAAAATTCTACTCAGTGGCAGATAAAGCAGATGTAAAATATTCCTTTTTTGAGTGAAGGAAAGGCTACTAATAGCTCTGTCTAATCAGCTGGCTAGAGCTATAGTAGATCACTATTAATGATCTGTTGTGGGCATAGATAAAAGGCAAATTACCTGGCTTCTGATTTGTGTTTGTAAATTGTATTTACCCCTTTCAGTGTCTCAAAGCCAAATAAGCTACTCCTATCTCCAGATTAGAAACTACAAAACTATACTGTACTTTGACTTATGAACAGGGTATGAATCTCCAAATAAGAGAGGATTATGTAGTCTTAAAATACACAGAAACAGAACATGCACAACTAAATAAAATCTAACCCTTGATGAGAAGAAATTGAGTCAGAAAATTAAGATAAATGCTTGTCTGTCTTGGAAAAATTTGGAAGGGATGAAGAAGGAAGACAGCTGCAGCTAATGTATCTGGAGTTTCCTCTCCAGTTCTTTTATTACCTTAATTTAAAATGAGTTTAGTGCTAATAAAGTTTCTAAGCAAAACAAAGTTTCAGATTACAGACAAGAGTTTGACTGTCTAGGGAAAAAGGCTGATGACTGCAGAGGATCCAGCCCTCTGTTCAAACACAGAATTAGATTAGTTATAGATCATTAGCTTTTTCTGCTGCAGAGTTTAGTAAACAAACATCTTTCTTGGCTTCACCTACTCACCTCTGCTAGATGCAATGGGAGCTTAGTAATTATATCTGCTGTGTAAGGGAAAAAGTGATATCCTCCATTCTGTGGCTCTATACTTTCAATGTGGCTGGCTAGGAAAAGTATGCTTAATGGAACTGACAGAAAAACCTGATGTTGATATTAGTGTGTTCAAGAGATCGCAATTTTGACCAAATTTAAAGAGGTAGTTGTGTTAACTTGCAAAAATACAAGAAGATTTTTAAATGTAATCTTTTCCTAATAAAATTATTATTGTTAATAATTGTAATAATTCTGTCTTGCTGCTAATATGATTTTTTTGCATAAGGCCATCCCTTTTGACCTTTTTCAAATGTCAGTAATAATATTTAATATGAATATGCTTCACAAGCACTTTAAGCACTCATATAATATTTAATATTAAAAGATAATAATCTTGGTATTTGTACTCAAAATGTCACTGAATATTGCATGAACAGTGATCATGCTGGTTTAATAGCAAGGTGTGTATCCAAATCCTGATATTATCAAATAGCTTAGGAAATTAATATGGAAGTGAATTGTTGTTTTGATTATTCTTTGGTTTTGAAATTACTGAGTGTTTGCAGAACCATCTTCCTTTGTAAGGAATTTGGTCATAGGTTCAGCATTGAATGATTATTTGGAAATATGTAAAAAGGGAAAGAAAATATTGGTTTATTCTATTAATGAAGATGTATCTTAATGCTAATGCTTAGATTCTAAAAAAATTCCTGCAAGGAGTACATTGGAGATCATATCCAGTGAAAGACCTACTTTGAGGAACCTAGTTCCCAAATGAACTATGTATTAAGGCACTCCAAATAAGTAGAAACCTAAGATAGGTGATTTGAAACAAAGATAAACAAAACCACCACACTTTAATTGACAAGACACTTACAATGAACCTGTAAGAAATATCACTTACATATGGTGTGCTTAAAAAAAGAAGATCCTCTGTAAAGCTTCTCCATACACATTGACCTATATCCTACAACTTTCTTCCAATGGAAGTTTCCTATAAATATGCTTTTCGCAGTAATTCAGTAAGATCCATAGAGTTTTTCTAAAACTTAAATTCTGAATTAAAAGCCTTCTCTTTAAATTTTCAAAGCTGTCACCAGGAAAGGAAAGATCTGATTTAAAAGTTTTCCTTAGATTTAGGACACGAAAGATAACATATCCAGATGAATTCTGTATCAATTGTGTTAAGGGGAAAGGAAATTGGCAGTGAGGAAAAAGCTACCAGTAGCTCACTTTCTAAAAGGGTGGATGCAAAATCTGAATTTGCAAGGGTTTTCACTCTAGTATTGCAATTATAGAAGGAAAAATAATATTTGCATTAAAAAAAAAATCTCAGAAAACTGAAAAATGCTGTCTAAAACAGGAATGAGAGTTTCCATTTCTCTTTGCAAATTCTCACACTGCTACATAATACTATTTTACTCTTGTATATATTGTGTTGAATTCCCTTATTCTATGAAAAATAACAAAACTCCTGTTGAACAGAGCAACAGCCTGTCACATCTTAGAAGTGCCTGTGTATTATGCATGTACCATGGTATAACTGGGCATGTACAATAAGTTTGAGGGGTTTACAATATGTGCATGGTACATCTTCTGGCAAAACATACACAGAAAATTTTAATTATGCTTATGTGAGCGCAGAATTTAGAATCCCCGAGTATTCCTTGACCCAATACCCAGGTAGAGAGTTAAATAAAACTTAGAGTAATGTTGTTACATCAAACTTGATCATAACTTAGTTGAAGGCAATAAACAGAAACATTCCATTAGATATTGCTTCTGGAGTTTTAAGGTGTATGTATTTCTGAATACAAGAAGACTGATGCCTATAAGGTCCATGTCTTCATAGTCCAACCTCTTTTCAGCTTTATTTCTCTAGTTTTCTCTATATGTCTGGAGTCTTCCTGAGATTTTCCTCTGCTCCCTTAGAAATTTCTTTTAAAAAGTG
Organism: Agelaius phoeniceus; assembly: GCF_051311805.1. NCBI lineage: Eukaryota > Metazoa > Chordata > Aves > Passeriformes > Icteridae > Agelaius > Agelaius phoeniceus. The sequence continues at coordinate 54,721,993 of NC_135268.1, forward strand.
TACAACCTACTTAGTCACTATCAAAACATTCTTTACCAGCAAATAAAGCACATACCCCACTATCATTCATTATGGCATCAGATATAAAAAACCAAACCAACAAAAAAGTCACTTCCTACAGGTAATAATGCACCACTTAACAATCAGAAGCAAATCATGCCTTAGAGTTCCTGAAAAACTCTTCAATGTTTTGAAGAGTTGCTGCACATCTTCATATTTTCCATTATTATGAATTCTATTCTAAATTAAAAGACACTGGATTATAGTATGACTGGGTAGATGTTTGCCAATGAACTAGAAGTGATTTGTGACATTCTATGGCCTCTGTATAAAATAAATGTGTTTTTAAACCATGATATGTATGTTTGCATGTCCAAAGGAGACAAAGCTGAACATTTGCTGCAATGACCTTCGTACATACCATTTTGTGTAGCTAGAAGAAACAGCAGGGATAAGGAGAAATAACATCAATAAACAAAACAGATGCTCATACTAAGATCATCACTTAGTTTCTTACACTTTCTTGAACTGCTTCCTTGACTTCTGCTGTTTAAATAATTTTATGCAAGAGGTGCGCTCTTTTCCATTTTTTGTTTTTCTTTTTCCAAGATAAATTCACAAACATGAGATGGGAGGTCCTTCTAGTTTCCATTTCTGACTAAGTATTGACTGTTTAGAAAGTTTAACAGACCATGGTTTAGTCTCACAAAAAGCCCAGTGACACTTTTTTAGTAATTCACTGAAGCCAGGGAGTCAGAGAAAAAAACTTTATTTTTCATCCAAAAACATTTTACTTTGCTGTGTGGAAAAATGTTGGCAAGTTAGACATAAAACCATTTGGAATAGTTTTTGGCATGAACATTAACATAAGAAAAGAGAGAGAGGGAAGATTAAAAAAGAAGAAATACTTGTTTATATGAGAATCTTCCTTGTTTATAGTAAAAAATTCTATTTTGTTTAGACTTTTTAAGATGCACAAGAAAAAAATATGTCTTCATAGGTTTTTTGGAATCATAGATGGGAAGTACAAAAGATACAGATATAAATTTTTATATGTAATGTCTCCATGTGTGGATGTGTGAATGTGATGGCATTCAGACTTCAGTCACATGGCTGTCATTGGGAGCATTTTGTAGCAGAATCACTTTTCTGTTCTTCCTTATAACAATGGAACTTTCTATTTTTTATAATAGAAATTTTAATCTGAGAATGAAATAGATTAGGTCAGTTACTTATAGTTTCAAATAAAGACTGAGTTTGGTACTTGCAAGACAGGTAATTAATAAAGAAACAGAAGACTTGATATTTTGCTTTAAATTTAGAAAGAGAAAGGTTAGAAAAATCTTACAAAGGACACTAGAATTAAGTTAAAATGTATGCAACGAGAAAAAAACTCATCAGAATATATTCTGACAAGCACTTTCATTCCAATTAAAGTTATTTTTTAAATATATTAAACTTCAAAATTAATAAGGAAATCTGATATATTGCAAATAGAAGTAAAGGGAATAAAATAAAAATTAAAACAAAACAGAAATTTTAAGGGTGTCTGCAAAATATTTAGCCTTGAAATTTGTTTTACTTGCAGAGAAATCAGATTAAGAGGAGATAAATTATAATATATTAAGAAAAGGACAAGTAAAACTTTGAATTTACTAAGTATGAGAAACTCTGAATATTGATCAAAGCTCCAGAAGCAATTATCTCCCAAGAGCTGCTATTGGGAATGGGAACAGAAATCAGAGAAGCCAATAGAATACCCTTATTTAAGAAAAAGCTTTGGGACATAGCAGGAAATTAAAGACCAAATAGTTTAACTTCAATTTGCAGGAAACTATTAAGAACTACTTTAAACCACCAGATTGGAAAATGCTTAGAAAAGCACAACTTGATTAAATGAAGGTTGGAATAGGAGGGTTTTGCCTTACTAATTTCTTAGTTCTATGGCATTATGATTGCCAAAGTAGAGAAAGGAATTGCAGTGTGGACATCACACTTAATGGCTTCTCAGGAAGATTTCTAGTATCAGAGGTTGTGTAAGGTTCAAAATCATTGAAGAGGAGAGAATCTGGCATATTAATTTAAAAAAAAAAAGTCTAAAGGATGAAAAGACAGAGGGCAAGATACTATAGAGGAAAAAAAATAAGAGGAAAAAAGAACCTGAACCTGTAGAAATAAACTTCTGGACTAGTGCCTGGAATGTATTATGCTGGGTTCAGGATAACATAATACAAAGGATTTGCACAGTGTATAAGAATCTAAAAATAAAAGAAAGGTCAAAATTTAATAAACTATCTTAATTTTTTTTTTTTAATGACAGGCTTTTCCCTACAACTTTTAACAGCAAAGCAAAACAAGTACAGTCCATTTTTCTTTGTGATACCCTTAAAAAATCTTATCTACACTACGACAGAGAAGTGCCACATATGTGATTTAGGTTTTAGTAAGGGTTATAAATGTCAGTGAAGATCAGGAAAAAATAAAATTCAGTGTTCAAAAAGCAAGTATTCCTCTGCCTGGTTCTATCCAGAACGTATTTAAGACTTTGAAGTGGGAAAAAAGTATCATCTTAGAAGAAAAATAAAGCCAAAACAAAACAAGAGAAAAATATTACCCACAAACTCATGCTAAATGGAAGTGAAAATACCACTTTCATCTTGCTCTTCAAGTGTTTGGAAGACTGATGTGGTTTTTACTTGTCAAAGTTTCTAGTGAAGATGACAATAATATCTCATATAGCCTGAAAATTGCTAGAATCCCTTTTTTTATCTTTTTCACTTTGTCTCTGGATCAATGACAGTTACTTATCATTACAAAAGAGAAATGGAAAGAAAAAAAATCTTCTGGATTTGTGGCCACTGAAATGTCAAAAGATTTGGGAAACTGAATTAGATCACATCAATTTTAGTCTTAGAATAATATTTTCTACAAAAAGAAAATCTAAGAAAATTTTCTGAATTGTTTACAATTTGGAATTTGTTTATTTTAAAATATATATATAATTTATTGAGATAGGGAAAATAAGATTATTGTACCTTAATCAATTATGCTTTTAAAAGGAATAAAACAGACTCTCACGTGTCTTTAATAAAGACTGTGTAACACATTATCTTGTAAATAATATAATTATCTATAAGATAATTTTAGAATATCTTGCAGATAATATAAATGCTATAGAAATCTAAAAAATAGGTGGGGGTTTTTTCATGCTATTTTTTCTCTTTAGTGCTGAATAATGCTTAATATTTGTGGAGGTTTGAACCTGGCCAGCTGCTGGATGCCCACATTTTCACTTCTCCTCCTCAACAGGACAGGAGGAGAAAATTAGATGAAAAAGTGCCCAGGGTGACATAAAGACATGGAGATCATTCACCAGTTACTGTGACAGGTGAAACAGACTCAACTTGAGAAAGAAATATTTAATTTATTGTCAATTAAATGGAGTGGGGTGGTGAGAAACAAAGATCTAAACTTTAACACTTTCCCCTCAGTTGTCCTTGCTTCCCAAACCCAACTTCATTCCTGACTTTTCTACTTCCCCTACCTACACCTCATGGAAGATGGGGAATGAGGGGAGCTGTCAATGCCACTCCTTCCTCTTTACACTTTCTGCTTGTTCCAGTGTGCTTTCTTCCATGGGCTGCAGTCCTTAACAATAAACAGGTTCCACGGTCTGTCCTCCATGGCCTGCAGTCCCTGCCAGAACACCTCCTTGTGTGGGGCTCTCTCCATGAGTCAAAGGTCTTACAAGGCACACATTGACATGGGGTGCTGTTCTCCAGGTGCTGCTGTGTGGATATCTGCTCTGACTTGGTCTCCTCCATTGGCTGGAGAAGTCTGTTTCTGGAATCTTTAAACAGAATGCCCATTTGTAGTGGGTTATGTTAGTTGGATTCCAGGCACCCACCAAAGCTGCTCCATTGTTCCCCTTCACTCCACAGCTGGACAGGGAGACAAAATATAAGAGGGTTCATGAGTTAAGATAAGGATGGAGAGAGATCACTCAGCAAATCATTGCAGGCAGAACAAGCTAGATTTAGGGATATTAACTGAATTCATTAGTAAAAAAAAGCAGAACAGGACAATAAAAAGTAAAACAAGATCCTAAACCCACCTTTCCTCCACCCCTCCTTCCCAGGAATACCTCCTCCCCTCAGTGGTGCTGGGCGACAGGGAATGAGGGTTATGGCCAGTTCATCACACATTGTTCCTGCCACTGTTCAGGGAGAGGAGTCCTTCCCCTGTCCCAACGTGGGGTCCTTCCCATAGGAATACAATTCTCCATGAACTTGTCCAGCATTAGTCCATCACATGGGTGACAGTACCTCATGAACTTCTGCAATGCGGGTCATTCTTCCATGGGGTGCAGTCCTTCAAGGACAGTCTGCTCCAGCGTGCACTCCTCTCCCCATGGGTGTGCGAGTCCCTTCCCGGAGCTTGCTCATCATGGGCTTCACGCGGGTTTGCAGTTCCTCTCAGGAGCACAGTTCCTGCTCCAGTAAGCCTCCTCCATGGGCAGCAGGTGGATCTCTTCACTCCCATGGATCTCCATGTGCTGCAGCAGCACAGCTGCCTCACCACGGTCTGCACCACTGGCTCTGGTGCCTGAAGCCCCTCCTTCCCCTCCTTCTCCACTGGTCTCAGTGTCTGCAGAGCTGTTCCTCTCACATAGTCTTACTCTGCTTTGCTCTGGCCACAATTACATCTGTGCAGTAACTTTCTTTTTTCTAAAATATGTTGTCACAGGGGTGTTACCAGCATCCCTACTCTGCCTAGCCGTAGTTTGGTCAATAGCATGTGCACCTTGGAGCCAGCTGTCTTTGGCTCTGCCAGACTTGGGGGAAGATATTCTGGCAGCTTCTTACAGAAACCATCCCTGTACTCCCCAGCTGACAAAACCACGCTGTGCAAACCCAACACACCATTTTAGACCAGAACACTTTTTCATTGCTAGTAAAACCCCACTGATTTTATATTCACATGACAGTGCTATGATTGTCTTGTACTAAGATTATTTTCACTTGTTTCAGCTGCAGTTAAAATTGTGTAGTGGCTAAATAACCACTGTCTTTCTGCTAATTAAGGGTTTTTTTAATAGGAATTACATAATAGTAGAATCAGACTCAATTGTCTGCAGCTCTAGAATAAAAAGTGACATGGAAGTCAGATGATACAACATGATACAGTGAAGGCAGACTTGTAAATGAGGTGAAATGGATATAGTGATAACAAAGAAAAGCAGAAAATTGAATGACTGTGAACTGGTGAAAAGAAAGAGCATGTAAGCAAGGTGTGTTAAATTGTACAAAGATAACCCTGGATGGACTCCAAGAGCCAAGTGGAAGACAAGTTCACTACTAATATCCAGGAAGGTTATTGTAATGATTCAGTTTCAAGGCCTCGTTTCTCTTGATTTGGAGACTTGGTTTTACCTCAAAATGCTTTGGAGCCTGATTTTTCTCTTGGTTAGGAAGGAAATTATGTTGTACAATTCTTCCCTCTGGGATAATGGAGAAGTCTATGAAGTGGCAGCTTCACCAGACAATTATCCAGATGCTCAAAGGTTTTTCTTCTTGCATTGCTTCTGCTCTCTCTACCCAAGCCTCATGCAATATCTATCATCTCCCTCTGTATCAAGAATTTCTGATGCTCAAGAGTTTGTGATAAACTCAGAAAGTTCCTGTGTGGAGGTGTTTAACTAGAATAGTGAGAGGGAAGTCTTCATTGACTTAAGCTTTGATGCTCAGGAAAACATGAGCAATCTTGAGGCTCATCTGGAAACTTGTAAACTCAAAATTCTGGTAAATCCTATAAACACACTGGAATATCGATATCAAAGAATAGATACTTGAAACATTTATCAGTTATTCTAAGCCAAAGACACACCTTTCCTATGTCCAGCAAAATATTACTAATGAATTTCTCTGAATATAAACCCAGGGAATATCAGTCACATTTAACTATGTGAGAGGTGTTGATCTCTTTTTATTACAGATGTTTAAGCAAAATGGAATTAAATTTCATGTTATATTGTCTCTGCATGCTATAGATTTAATATCTGTTAAAGGCTAAACAAATGATTCTCTCAGTTCTTTACCATTAAAATAGAATCATTTTATGGTTTATGTACTCCAGTTGAAATACTGCCATGTTTTAAACATGACTCAAACTTGATTTTCCACTGTTTCCACCTGTCTGGATTAAGTAAACTCTACTGGAACAAAAATATTATTAACATCCAAGTATTCAGTCTTCCTGATAGGATGAAAATAATTTTTTTTTGAGGGGAAAGATAGTTTTCCGTGAATATTTTTGCACGAACAAATCATTGCGGGTTTTCTGAAATAATTCATTGCCATTACTAATACTGGGATGTAATGTCCTCCTATATCATTGTAAAATATGTTCAGAAGATATCTCTGAGTAAACTGGCAAAATGACTTCAACTAGAATTCTTTTCTAACAAGGACACATCTTAAAAGAAATATAAATTATCTTCTGGCTACCAGCATTCCTCTGCCAGTAACTTCTCTGTAGCCAAAGCAGAGGCTTCTGACGACTGTAGACCCTAAGCGTCCTACCATTAATATTATCTTGCCTTGATCTTGAGTTTAAGTGTATTGAAATAGTGTAACAAACAACATATAAACTCTTAGTAACACTGTGATTTTATAGTCAGACATATATTTACTATGTGAATAGTGACTGATGTGACCACCCCACTGTCAGAGAGGTGTAATTTTATACAGGAGGCTCCAAAATAAACATAAGTTGCCATACTAAGAACAAGATAAGCACAAGGAACTGCAAACAGGCAGGGACATCCTAATGAATATGCAAGAAGAATAGTCATTCTTTCTACCAAGAGAAAAGAAAAACAAGATAAGCAGTATTGGGAGCTGATGAGACATCACCTCCCACTCCCCCTTTGGGGATTGAAGACAATAGCATACAAACATTAGATATAAACAAGGGGAATTGGAGAAGAAACAAGACAAACCCACTTTGGCTTTGACATCTCTCATCAAACAGTTTTTAAGTCTGAACACTGAGACTTTAATGACTAAAAATCACTAAGGGCTGCAGTCATCAGTGCTAATGATATGGTATCAACTTTGTAGTGTTGCATATTGAGAAGTAAGTTAGAAAAGTACTCATAAAAACTAAGATCCGTAATTTTTCATGGTGCCATACAAGGACAATGTCAGTGTCAGGTCCTTGGTCTCTTTCCATCCTGTAGTAGACAAGATCTTGAATCTTCCCCCCGTTGCACTAAGGGTATAGAAATCTGGCAGAAAAAGAAATCCTCTTGCCTTCCAGTTGGTCCTTAGAAATCAGAGTGTCTGGGTGCAACTGGGCTTATTTCTGATTATAACCAATTCAGCTCAATAAATCTGGTGTTCATTAGGAATTTTCATGAGCACAGATTCACAAATAATTTGATTTAGCAATTCAGTTTTTTAGTTCTGGTTGAATTTAATACAAACTTGCATGATACAGATTAATGAATAGTATGGTTTTTTTGAGAAATAGGAAAGCTGGTTCACTAAATATAGATAGATACAGATGTATAGAGGCTATAGATATAGATAATACAGATACAGATAAATATTCCTGGGTCCAATGCATTTTGGAGGCACAAAGCTCACCTAAATACTGGGGGGTTTTTGGAGTATCTCTACAGGACAATTTCTCATCCTCTTCTGCCATATCTTCCATTTCCATCCACACAGATTTTATGTATGCCCAATAAATTATTACCAGGATTATTATTGAGCACATGCATGATAATGATACACAAAGCACAATAAATATAAAAACCCTCTGCCAGCAGACAAGAAAGAGCAAGACAATGATTAGAAAATTTTGAAAGAAAGGAGAAATATAGGGGAAGGTTTCTTATGAGAGGCATAAAGATGCAGGGAAGAAAGAAGGCATTCTCTGAAAGTATGTCCCATACAGTAAGTCTGACACACTGTGAAATTTGCTTATATGATCCCTTCTTCCTATTCTGTCACAATTCTGGCATCATCATTTCTAAGAGAGAAACAGTGGCTTCACAGGCCACAAACTGGGAGGTTCCCCCACTGGGGATCAAGTATATGGTCTCAGGAGCAGCAGAGGCACTGTGAAGTAGTCTTCCTCAGCAGAGCATTGAAACAAGACTCATGCAAAACCAGAGTACTACAATGCTGGGACTCAGGTTGGAGGTAACCTAAGAGTGGACCAATAAATTGTCCATATAGGAGACATGTAAAAAGGTCTATCCCATTACAGGCATTATCTCACAACCTGGTGCATATATTAATTTATATAAGATACATGTATGACTTCCACAAGACAGGAACTTGTATAAGTTGCAGTAAGCAAAAAACATTTCTCATAAGTGTAATTCACCTTTCATTGAGAGGGGAAGGAAGTAATTTCAGCAGTTTAAAATATGTTCTATGTTTTTATTCATGACTTAAACCTTTAACCTTGAAAGATGTTAGTTACTGAATCAAATCAGTAAAGGCTCATCTTACATTTAAGCCTTCAACAACATTACAATTGATAGAGCACAATAAAAAGAGAGCAGGTCTAAGTGATGATCAAGACAATGATTTTTTTTTCCAGTCATGGTTGCAGGAAAGCTGTCTCTCAATTAAATTAATGAAAATCAAAACTGAAAATAAATATATTAATTAATAAAGACATCTTTCAAGAAATGACAGACTGGGAGGTAGAAGGCAAAAAAGGGAACCAATCAACAAAAAAATAAGCAATATGTGAAAAGGAGGCTTTAAAATACCAGGAGACAGCACATGTTGGTAGTTGATTGTCAGTCTGTGATTCTTTTTTTTTCCAATAATGTATTTACTCATTTTAAAAGTATCAGAATTTTTGAAAAATAAGGAAGTATATAAAGAAAGACACATAGGCTAAGTTGAGGAAAGAACCCTAAAGTCAGCCTTTTTATATAGTTCTTCATTATTAGTTGTTTACCTCCACCAAAATGGGAAGAAAAGTCAGGAATTATAAAGCCTAGTTTACTCTTCGTAAGTTGTGACATGACAGTACATTTTTCACTAATATTCAGAGATGATGTGGGATGGTATCTTGCTCAAATTTTAGTAACTTAAGAAAATATCAACATGATTACAATTGCAGAGATATATTTCCTATTAATTCTGATGTATTATAAGACACAAATTCACTAAAGAAGTCAGATTGACTAATTAAAATTTTATTCTATATAAAAACTTGAACAATGAAATTGCTACTTAGCCTTTTATGTTACTTTTGACAGTCGGCAGACAACTTCAGAGACTAGCTTGAACTGTCAAAATAATTTATATCTATTAAATGCCAATGCGACTCAGGAAGAAGATAAAATTTGCTTTCAATATGACATTTATATGCCAGAGCTTGATTTAGATATGCAGAGGTAGCAAGACATGTTAGCTAAAAGTAGTTATGCAGCATATTTCTAAACATGATGTCCCATTTATGTTCAAAATGATGTGGACTGAATCAATTAGGAGAAACAAGTGAGTTCCAAGAAGTACTTTTAAAAAGCTGTGGAGTTGCTTAGTAACCTGATGTTATACTTCATTTCCCAACAGAACTATAAAGCTGTCAGACTGGTAATGGGGAGCTCCCCAAGATAAATGGTGCCTCATGCATTTTGCCAAGACCATGATTCTATTAAATATGTTATTCCTAACTTTGGAGAGTTATGCATATGCATATCAGTAATATATGTAACTGGACAGTTATCAAAGAAATGAGTTTTAGTTGCACTTTGTCATAAAAATGCAATACTTTCCCTCCATTAATGCATTATCTTGTCAGCCAGGAGAAGGCACTGGATCCAAGACCCCTAAGGGGAAAATTTTAATCCAGCTCTTTCTTAGTGCTATATTTACCTGACATCAGCTTTGTTCTTCACTGACAGTAATCTAGCATAATCTACTGTATGCATCCTAGACTTGGAAATTTAGCTTTTTCTGCCTGAAACTTCTTTGAGAATCCAGAAGTCACCATGTAGTCTTGTATCATAGGAGTTTGCTTTCACAGTATATCAGAATAGATATATTTTAAATTTCAGTGAAAATTAAATGTAGGAGACTATTTTGAGCACATTTAGTTAAAAATACAAACATACTGAAGGAAGGATATCAACCTTTCTTTCTCAATAACTGAGTTATGAAAGTCCCCATCCTTGAGGTATTCATTCCTTGACTGGGGAAGGCATTAACCACCATTGACCATCCATTATTTAATTCTCCCTGAGCATGGGCTTGGACTAAATGGGCTTCAGAAGTCCTTTTCAACCCAAACTGTTCTGTGATTCTATATTCAGGTATTACTGCTGAGTTTTTGCTGAATGCCATTAAAAACTTTAAGCACAAGAATTGTTCTTAAACTATTTGTTTCATTTTCAGAGACTACCATGTATTTTTAATTAAATACTATGTCTTCTGTAAGCACAAAGACTTGGGGTTTGATATGAGAAAGTACAACATTCCTACTTATGCATATTTTTCAATGGGATCCAAGCTAAATTATGTGCCACAGCAAATTCTTTGCACAGCTAACTCAATGTAAGAAGTCATTTTGTCTTCTAAAACTGACGGCAGATTTGTATTTGTGAAATATTTGAATTAAGTGAAGGAAATGGTGCCTAAAGTGTGGCAACTGTTTAATCAGTGAGTAATGTACTCTTAATGTGTGAATTATTTTTTATGGGCTCATTTATGATAACAGACATTCATGGCTCAATCAATGTAAGCAACAGATTTATGGTATATTTAGTCACAACATAATCCAATGTAAGTACTCTTATTTATTACTATTCACAGTTTAATTCTCTTTTTTTTTCTTCATACCACTTACAGCATGCAACTAAAATCATATAAAGCACTTATCAGAACTTTTCACACAGCATTTATTCACATCTGTCTTATCATATTTTTACATTCAAATATTGAACTTCAAAATACAATACAATTATGTCATTTGCATAATTGCATGGGTAAAAGGATGATAATTTTCCCCCATGTCTAAGAAACAATAAGAGAAAGCATTAATATGGCCATTGATCATTCCTCTGAAATGTCTTTCTTTTTGTCAAAATATTGGGGTCTATTTTTCAGTTTATATATTTCTGATTTTCCCTTATAAGCTGGTAGTTTCCCTTCTGTTCCTTCAAATTCCATGCCAAAGAATTATCAGTGGAAATTATACTACTCCAACTATTAACAGATTCAAATGATCTACAGATGTTTGGATACACAATTTTACATATCCCAGAATTCTCAATAATTAAAGTGTGTAGTCCACAAGAGTGTTTAATAGATGCACAAGAAAAGCTATTGTCACCTAAAGAGATATATATTCTACAGTTAATTTTCTTTATTTGTTATTATGCTACTTTTAACTGTGATTCTTACCAGTGGTAAAAGGATGATGATATTTTCTTATGCTATTTACTTGAATTTTCTGAATTAGCTTGGAAAAGATTGCTACAAGAAGTATGCACAAATTGTTTTACAAGATTTTTTGTATGATGTCTAAGAGATCTGTATAATAATATATAAAGTTTAAATGCTTCTGCTTCACTAGCAGAGAATTATCAGTTAATCAAATACTGTCTGGAAATAAAAGTATTACTTCTGCTTCTAGACTGCCAAGTTATTTCTAGCATCTGAATGATCTGTAAAAGAATGAACAGCCTGACATTCTTCTCAAGCCCTGAAGAGTTCAGCTACAAAGATTAAGAAAATATCTGTGGTGAAATATCAGATGTTGCATGGCTATAAGCTTTTGCAGAAACAAAAATCTTACCATTATGACGTAATTCTGCATTTAGGCAATTAACAAAAGAACTAAATATACAAAATTTTCTAACTACTTTGATCTGAAAGGTAGGAAAAAAGTTTCATATTTAATTTGTGATGTTTTCTGCACTGCACTTAAATGAACAATTTGTAGGGAATTGTGAGGTGTTTTTATTTGAGACTGAACTTTCAAATCTACATGGTTGGCCAGAAATATGAACGGTGATAGATCAGAAAAAATCGTCCCTTCCCAGTAAAACTGCAAACAAGCTTTTCCAGTGTTTTCATTTTTAATTTGGTTAATTTTTTTTTTTTTGCTTTTAAATTGAGAAATTTAAGCATAGTCAACAACCTAGCGGAGGATGAGGTTTAACATTTTGCTTTATTTAAGCTAGATTGACATATATCTCATATAAATGTTCTGTAATATATAGGAACATCTTCCTGGTTTTCTGCCCTGGTTCATATCACTGGTTAATTTCAGCAAGACCTTTCCTCTCTAGATCTGCAACATTTCTTCATCCTTTTTGAACATTTTGGGTTCTACTTGTATGTCTCTGTTATGCTGAATTTCTTTCTGCTTTCTTAAATAAAGGAAAAGGAAAAAAAAAAAGAAGACTCCTGTTTATCTTCCTCAAAACCCATAAATTGGTATGGTATTAGATTAAGCATAGCTTGGGATGTACCCAAATTCTAAACCGTGTAGCAATCAATCATGTCAGTTTAGTTGTGAAAGTGCCAGTTTCTTCATATGTTAAACTACAGAAATAAGATTAGTTTGCTATGAACTGTTCCATAATGCTGTAAATGTGTCACCCAGGCTATGTAACTAAATTCTCATTTTTGAATGCCAGTATGACCAGAACTTTACATTTGATTTAAAATACTTTATCACTTCTTTCTTTCTTTAACTCTCTACTCAAGTCTGCTGTTATTAAAACACATAAGGGTTTCTGTGGGTTTGAGTAAAAATGAGAGACACTAGGTTAATTTTTATTCTGGAAGTGTCTTGAAGAGAAACCTTCATAGAAAACTATGAAACCATGAATATGATCTTGAATAAGAACATTAGTTTTGTAAGCAGTAAGGCAGTTGAGAAGTTAGTTGCTGCAAGCCAGAAAGATATGTGAGAGTGCCTGTCTAAAACTGGAATATTTTATTGTACAGATTAACAGCAAAAAATTCCAGAATCAAAACCCGAATTTATTTCAGTTTTTGAATAGTTAAAGATATATGAAACTTATCCTCCTACATTCGTGCCAGCAGTTATTGTCTAAACAGTACTTCTTTCTTCCTCTGGAGTTATCCTTAGTCATTTGATATATAGATTTATACTGGTTTTTTTTTAACTATTCAAAACAGTTTTTGGGGAGGATGTGATGTTTAAATGAATAAGTTGGTCATTCTAATGAGAGATCATAATATTCCAGAACACATTAATTCTGTTAGTCTGGATTAAATTGATGTCACAACGAATAAGATACAGATTTTTTGGTATCACCTAAATATTCTTTACATCCAAAGAATCATTTTTGTTAATGAGTATATTTAGAAAATCTGAGAAAAAAAAATTAAATGAACGATTGCCAACTTTATATTTGGATTCCTCAGTAAAGTACTTACAGAAAAATCAAATCTTAACTTGCCTACATGTATAATGTCCTGTGAGCCTTCTTTCAAAGGGTAAAACCTGTGCTTAAAAATGTCTGTATTGTGTACAGGTCATCCAGGATTCTGGTTTCAAAGAAACTCTAATTAACAAATGTATCAAACTTAACATCAGTATCTGCTATCAGAAGAGAAAGCCCTTTGGATACTGCTCAGTGAGACAGAGATTTTAGTCGCTTTTGACGGCACAAATACCTTTTCTACATGTTTTAAATATGCTTAAGTACATAGCTTTTTCCTATTTTCATTGCTAACATTATATGCCTTTATTTACAGTGGATTCAAAATACTGGTTTTACTATAAATTGAAATAGCTGAAAATCTTACCATTGCTTTGAATTTCTGTAGTCAGACATGCACATTTCCATTGAGGAGAGATCAAAAAAATGGAAATTGATCATACAGTTAAAATAAAAATCTATTTGTCAACATTATTTGAATCATGTTCATAACATAAACTGTTTATTTTGCCCTTACCACATAAAGAGAGGACATTTATTGAACAGTAATGACCACATTTGATTTGTATTGATGAATTCAGAGTCGGGAAATCCAGTCCAAAATTTACCCTACAAGATAATAAAAGTCCTGTTAAAAGTTTACTGTTTCTGGATGAGAACAGGAAGGAAAAATGTTTTACATATTTTTGAGACTAACAACCAACAAAATAACAGGATTTTTTCTGAAAAATTAAACTCTCCAATATCAAAAAATATATACATGTGCATGCCTATGTGTATGCATATATGTTTGTGTGCATCTAGATGTGCATCTTGATGTTATTAAAATTGTAGGCAGCAATTAAAAAAGCAAAATCATATTACCTAGATTTAACTTTTACTGCTGATGGGGCTTTCTTACAGGATTTTTTATTTCTCTGCAAATTGTGGTTAGCTTTCTGCATTATATATTATCATATTATTACATAATGAAGCAAAGAAACACAATTTCCTAAAATTAAAAATAGATTTTTTTAAATTGAGTATAATAAGAAATAGTTATCGGAACTTGAATTGAATTATATTGTTTTTCTAATTTTTCTATATTTCATCTGTGCTTTATGTCTAGGCAAGAAACAGTAACCACAATGTTTGATGGCAATCATAATACTGCAATCTTCATCATGAAGTTATGGAATTTACAACAGCTGTTCCTATACAGTACTCAGAATCTCCACTTTGATGAGGAAAACAACATTTGTTGTTGCCAGATAAACTATTTTATGCAGCTGGTGGAAAGATACAATGCTCATTCTGCAAACCTTGTTAAACATCAACCAAGAAGAGGATGCAAAATAATCAACCAGTCTAGTGATGTCAGCTCACTTCCCCATTTGGGAAGTAACACTGAGTTCATCAAGTTATCAGGTAAAACTTTGGGGTTGACAATCAAGGACCACGTGAGGGACACCCAGGAGAAGGGTTGCATTCATCAGTGGGAGGGAAAATATGTTAATGATTTTGGGAAAATTATTACCATCTGTATGTGTTTTCCAGGAAAAAACAGTGAATATGTATATAAAATATAGTACAGAAACATGACCTTTTCTGTACTTGGTATGCACGACAGGCTTGAAAATATTCCCTGTGCATCCAGCATAGAATGAGAATGTCTGCTTCTTAATGCTACACTGGTGTTAAGGAGATTTATTTTACCTGTTTTGGTAACATGTGACCGACATTCAAATATCTATGAGGTAAGAAGATATTCTTAATAGAATACTTATGCTTAATTTTTGCTGTAGAAGTACAATAAATAAAGGATATTGCTGAGTTCAGTCAATAAGGTCATTTCAATTTCTTAAATATGAAGTGTTACAAAAAATATCTTAAAATCTTGTGCAGAAACATATGATTTAAGCAATTTTTTTTTCTCTTTTGACATCAGGAAAACCCAGCTGTCAAATTCTTTCTTAGTGTCCTGGTTCTGGCCAGAAGAGGGTTAATTTTTGCAATTGCTAGCAAACCACCTCACAGCATTGCCTGGAGCAGGGGAAAGGAGTCCCTTCCAATTTCTAGGAGGGTGGCATGGGAAGCCTTGGGTATTATTGTTTGTGTGTGAATCATTTGCCTCTTTCTTGTAGCCTGTGTCATTAGTATTGTTGCTGCTTCTGCTTGTTTTCTTATCTCATTGCTGTTTCCAGTAAATTGTTCTATCTCACCCTGTGATCTTTCCTTTTTGTGTCTCCAATTTCTCCTTTCCAGGGAGAGGAGGGAGAGGAGGGAGTGAGAAAGCAGCACTTGATTCAGTGAGAGTACTGAATTGAAAAATAACATTCCTAAACCACAATATAGACATCTGTTTTCTTCAGTTAAGGGCTAAGATCAGTATATTGAGAGGAGTTTTTAATTTACCTTGCGAAAAACAAGCAAAAAAAGTGATTTTTTTTTTTTTTTTTTTTTTTTTGCTTCACAACCTTATGATAAGGCTTTAAGAAAATAGGGATTGTAAAAGTCAGGATTCTTCATTGCTTTTGTTTGGTGGTATTGTGGTGTTTTTTAAGGAGGGGCACACTTTACAGAATTTAAGAAAAAATTACTTAGGTCTGCAGCTGAAGTTGTATCAACAGAGTGACAAATGGGAACTTTTTTGGTTCACATATTTGGACCTTATTTATAACTTGTATTGAAGCTCAGATATATATAATCTGGAGCATGTTGACCAGAGTGGGTAGTTAGCACTCTAAAAATATTAAATAATTAAATCCAAAAGTGATTGCTGCCAATTACAGGGACATTATTTAAGAGAAAAATTAAAAAAGAAAAGTGGAACTGTATATGCTCTTGGGCGGTTGTGCTAGCTGGGTCATATAGAGGGAAATATAATGAGTAATCACTGTCAACATTCTAAGTCATTACGGAAATTATTATAAATGAAGATATTTATTCAGCCCATGCCAGGCTGAGGGAAGAGATTTCCAGAAGGTAGACCAGATGGTCAAGTATGTTTCACTGCTGATCTATGCTGACCCATTCCCAGTGCTGCAAAAGTCCCCACTGTGTCTGTGGGACACAAATCAATAGTAATGTCAGCTGAAGTTTGCTGTGCAAAAGTTCAGATTGTCAGAGACAACACAAATCTTTGGTACCTAATTCTCAAGATTCCTTACACACTTTGAGGAATTTTCTTAGCTCTCTGGGTAATTGAGTGAACTGAGGTCAATCAGAAACTGTCCATTTCTTAAAGGTTTGGGGTTTTTTTAAATAGTGCACTTCCACATCCTTTAGTGTAAAGTACTCTATGACTAGAAGATTTTCTCAGCACTCAGAATCACTGGTTTTGATTCTCTTTTTTGAAGGGGCAACTTTTATTTTGATAGCCTTCGTCAGTGTTATTAGCTGAACATCTTGTCCTTTTAAAAATATTTATAAACTTTCAAGAAAACTTTCAGTTAAAAACTAAGCAATATCAGGTTTGCCAGACATAAAGGAGCACTGTAACATGCTAATACTGTAGCAGTGTAGTAACAGACTAAAGTAGTACCCACTGTTAGTTCCATCTCCTTCTTGAAAACTTTTCTCTATGAGAGTTACTTTCCCCTGTAGAGAACTGTCCTCTTATAAGAATACTTTTGCCAGTATATATATATATATATATATATATATATATACATATATACTGGCAGTGTATATATACTGGCAATAGTATATATATACTATATATATACTATATATACACTATATATATATACACCATATATATACTATATATACACTATATATATACTATATATATATACACACTATATATATAGTGTATATATATATAATGTGTATGTGTATATATATATATATATATACACTATTGCCAGAATGTCTTTCTGATAGTACCTTTAAATATCACCTTGAAGAGTAAGATATCTGTGACTCTAGTCTGAACATTTTTTAATTGAGCCATTTTGTGGAGGCTTTTGACATCTCTTTCATTAATGCTATATTATCATAATCCTCTTTACTTTTTAAAAATTTTGTTTACAAGATATTAACCTCTATTCTCAAGGGTATTAAGCAGAAAAAGGCTGAGGCAAGAGGAAAGTGAACTAGTCACTTTACTTAGGCAGCCAGTTCCCAACAGAAAGGTTTATTTAGAAGAAGACTGACTAGGATTACTCAATTTCCTGCTTCATTGAGGATCATGCCATCTTAGTTCCCTTGGCTCTGTATATAAGGAGCTTAATGAAGAGGGAAATTAATTCTCAGTGGCAACCACCTGTAGCTACTGACTTATTCACTCATGCTCTCAGTCCTCCCTGGCTCCATCTGACAAATGTGAGAGCATTTGTCACTTGTTTGAACCGCATTTTCTGAGCACCTTAGGATGCTGCTTGGGTTTCTATCATATGACGGATGTGTAGTATAAATAGGCTACAAATACTTGTGTAATCTTTTGCATCAGGAGTAGATCATAGTTATTTCAATGCAGTCCCTCTGGTCAAAAAGTCTAAGCATTTTACTGGCTGTCTTTTCTCTGATGGAAATACTGAACTCCCAGGTACTGCTGGTACCAGGTTGTTATCAGAACTTCAACAACTAACTATAATACTGCAGTCCAAAGAGCAGTTCTGAATTAAGGCATGCTTTAACTTGAGAACTCGACTATCTGGTTTTAGATTCTTGTGGCTGTGTTCCATATGGTTCTGGGGGTTGTCCAGTCTGACATTTTGCTCATTCCTAGGCCCAATAACAATTGATAAAGGAGGTATTCCATCAATAAATCTCAGGACTCCTGATTTTGAAGACAAGATAACTGAATGAATGCTGATATGCTTGCAATCCCTAAGAAATCTAATTTTACCAATTTTCAAAAGGTTTTTTTCTGTTTTGTTTGTTTTTTTGTGTTTGTTTTGATTGTTTGTTTTTGGTTTTTACTCATTGGGATAGACTGTGTTTACTGATTGGTTAGTTTGTGTTGGGTTTGCATGGCAGGATTTTGGTAGTGGTGTGCAGAGGGTGGTTACAGGGTGTGTTTTCTGCAAAAATGCCAGACTCTTATACCATGAACAACAGAGCCAATGCCAGACAACTCCACGATAGACCTACAGCTGGCCTGGGCAAAGCCCATCAGTGATGGAGGTAGTGCCACTGATACAACAATCTTAAGATGGGAAGAAAATACATTATTTCAGCTGGAGAGTGGAATGTGAATATGTGAGAGAAACAGACCTGCAGACACCAAGGTCAATGAAAAAGGAGGAGGAGATGCTGCAGGTGTCAGAGAAGATATTTCCCTGCAGTCCACAGTGAAGATCACAGTGGGGCAGGCTGTCCCCTGACCTCCCAAGCTATGTTCACCACAGAGCAAAGATCCACCTGAATCCATGGAGGACCCAAGAGAGGAGCAGGTGGATGCCCAAAGGAGGCTGTGGCCCACTGGGATGCCCACACTGGAGCAGGTTTCCTGGCAGGATTTGTGACCTTGCAGAGGACTCATGCTGGAGCAAGGAGGAGCTAATGACAAGGAACAAGTCCTTTCTAAAGGACTGCACCTCATGGGATAAATTTCACGCTGGCGCAGGAGAGGAGAGCAGGGAGCCAACAGTGGCAGAAACAATATGCAATGATCTGACTGCAACTTCACCTCCCTGAGTCTCTGCAGGGAAAAAGGTAGGCAAATTTGAAGTTGAGGCTAGGTAGAAGGGAGGGGTGGTGGAGAAGGTTTAAGATTTAGTTTTTATTTAATGTTATCCCACTTCAATTTTATCCTTAATAAATTGAACTAATTTCCCCAAGCTGAATTTATTTTGCCCATGACGGTAATCAGTGGGTGATCTCTCCCTGTCCTTACCTCAACCCACAAGCCTTTCATTATATTTTCTCTCCCACGTCCATCTGGGAAGTGATAGAGCAGCTTTGGTGGGCAACTGGCATACAGCCAGGGTCAACCCCACCCATAATTAAACACCCATGAAGGCTGCATTAAACACTAGCTGTAAGCAGAGAATTAAGCCTCTAGGTGCTGTGAATCAAACACCAAAACGTGCATATGGCTAGTTAATATGGCAGATGAGAACATGTTGCATGAAATAAGAATTTGCATGGTTTTTCTCAGAGTAACAGAATCATTAGTACATAGCCTGAAGACAGATGCCTGCAATCATTGCTGGCCATCATATCTCCCACTTACAGGCAATTTAGGTTCCTTTTCATGACATTAAGAGATGAAGAATCACTTCCTTTTTCTTGCCATAAGGTATTTATCTCATTCCATACATAAGATTTCAGACTACAGGAGAGGTCTTTTTGGATTAAAGCTTCTCTTATCTCCATGCTGAAAGTGTTGCTTGAACTATTCCCATATTTTATAAATAATATTAATAACAGTGACTAATCCCAGGACTTTTCTGCCTTAACAAGCACCCTAACCCACTGTTTTATACCTTCCCCTTTCAGTATGCCTAGTCAAATAGTTCACTAATTTGTGGAAAGTAGTCTGTAAACTAGTTAACTAGATAGCTAGACCAGTGTTTTGGGAGATAAATTATGAGCTAGATATTTTTAGACACATAGAAAATAAACTTACATCTCCCGGCAGTCTACTAATTAATGAAAACCTGATAAGACAAGCAACATTTCTTTCATTAAACACTTTTTTCTTCCTTAATGGAGAAGGGCTTTCATGCTGACTAAATAGGCTTTCTTGGAATGTAGACTGAATGATTCATTGTTGATAGTACTTTACCAAGTTAGAATATAAAGAAGAGAGTTGAACAAAAAACTGTCTTTATTTTTTTCTGCAGGAAAATATAGCAAACACCTTGCTTCAAAAAGCAGATGATTTTAGATGAACTATAAACAAGTTAGTGTACAGATATGTTTTCTGAAACAAGATTTGAGAACTGTTAAATACTAAGATTCTCCTGGTTGTCTAACTCAGAATCAGTGGAAATTAGTTACCTGCATTCATTGCTATATTCACTGGACTAATCTTTAGGCATTCCTTTAGAGAAAGGGAACAAGGGAACAAGAAAACAGACTTCTGTTCTGTGGTTAAAACATTTACCTGGATTAAAATTTGTTTCTTCCTGAGGATTTGGTTTATGAGGAACTGAGCTGATAAGGCCAAAATATCTCATTTTACAGGAAAATTCTAATCATGTTAAAGAACATGCATACTCCCTGTGGAAAAGGTGCTCCCTAGAGCATTTACCTTTTAAGAATACTGAAACCATAACTTTTGTAAATGTATGCAAATGTAAAGATATGCTTGCATATATATTTTAGCCTTTCAAGCTCAATTCAAGTCTTGTCCACTGTTTGGAAGTATTTTGATGGGAAAATATTCCATTGTGTAAGATTTTCACGGTAAGCTTGTAAAGAAAATTGTGAGGAAGGAGATAATCCTGTGGCTGCCAACTTGCTTACACAGGGAATATTAAAAATCTTAAAAACTATATTAATACAAGGTTGCATTTTGGGTTTGTTTCTCCCCAAGCTTACTAAGAAGTATTGTGATAAAGTGGTTCTCCCTGCTTGTTAGGACAGAGTTAAAAGAAACGGGGATCCATCTTACTATTTCCAGAAGTTTCATTGCAAATATGAAGACAAGTATTTGATTATACTTTTGTATAATTGATTAAAATAAAACAGAACAAAGACTGAAAAATCCTACCATCCATATAAGTGTCACTAAACATTTCAGGTTCAACACCTACCTGCTAAAATATATATAATAAGAACAGCCATAGGATCAGAGAATATGCTGAGCTGGAAGGGACCCAACTCAGGATCAGGATTGAGTGAGACTCCTGTGCCTGCACAGGACACCCCAGAGATCACAGCCTGTGCCTGAGAGCATTGTCCAAATGCTTCTGGAACTCTGTGCTCAGGCTGGTACTGTGACCACTGCCTTGGGGAGCCTGTCCTGCTGTTGAGCCACTCTTGGAGTGAAAAACTTCTTCCTGATATCCAACCTAAACCTCCCCTGACTCAGCTTCAGCCCATTCCCTTGGGTCCTGCCACTGATCATGAGAAGAGAGCAGTGCCTGCCCCTCCACTTCCCCTAAAGAGGATGTTGAAGACTGCAATTAGGTCTCCCCTGAAAAATTTATAATTACACATAAAAAATTACAAAGGTAAAATAATTATACGCAGAAACTACCACACCTTAGAAGAGAATAAATCAGATTTTAATTTTCATTATAATTTTCTTTTTATTTCATTTATTCTCTTACAAAGCTTGCAGAAGAATTTTTGACCACAATACTCTTAAAACAGATCTTATGTCATTAATTTTTTCCTCTAGCTTTTGGAATTCTGTAAATATCTGTAAATATGTGATCAAAAGTAACAGTGAAAACAGGATAAAATCAGAGTAACTGTGCTGTCAATGAGATTGCTTCAGCTGCAGTTAGGATATCCTAATAATTTTCATAAACAATTGTTATTAGATTATTAATAAATCTTCTGTTTGAAAACTGCTAATTACAAGTATGAAGGAATGTGAATGGACAGAGGTTTCATTTTTGGTGGGTCTTTTTCATTTTATGTCTGCTTTTGAAGTGCTGTAATTAACTTTTTAACAGGAGCTTTTTTTTTTTTTACACAGTTTTTAACTGTGAATGGGTGGTGCCAAGGGAAGTTCTGTAAAATAGAGAATATGTAGCAATTGAGGAAAACAGATTGTAAAGTATGTTCTTCCACACTGTGAAATCCTAATGATGACAGATTGCTGTCATCATTAGAGACTGAGCTCTGCTATTTGCCAAAATGATTACACAGTTCTGACAAATAACCTGGAAATATTTCAGCACAGATTATTTGAGGCAGTAATATATTTCACAACAAAAATATTTGTGTGTATATTAGAACATATAAAGCATCTCAGGCTACATAGCTCCATGTAAGTTTTCAGCTGTGCCGATCTGTCAATTTTCTTTAGCTCCACAAGAAACTATATAAATCTCCCTCCAGCAAACTTCACTTTTCTCACTGATACTACTTTTACCAAGAATCAGGCATCCTGATCTTGCTCAGCATCAGCTCTTCCTTTTCTATTTTCTCACCACCCACTTCCCTTCTTACTTTCAGAAATCCATCTTATAACTTTGCTACTGTAGGTGTATGGCTGAATCATATAGAGAAGTGAGTTATTTTTAACCCATTGTCTACACATTTGTGCCCTGTTTAATTGTGAATTTGTCATGGTTTAAAAACAGCAGTCACCTTTATAAAATTGAAAAATATGAGGACCACTATATGTGTTTATATTCTTTCAACCTTACTGAACCCCTAATTTGTTCTTCCTTCTGATTTCCTTCTCCCTTCATACCATCTGTTTCCAATTTTAAAGGATTTTTTGCATGTTCTAATTAGTTAGGATTTTATTTCTTTTACTTGAATGTTTCTACCAACACTTACCTCAGTAATACTGGTTCTCTTATGACAGAAATATTTTTTCTTATTCTTCATTATGAAGAACTATTGTCACTATTTCACTGCTATGACTGTTTCCTACCCACAGTTTCCTAGATATTATTTCACACAACTTACAAGAGGTCATGAAAAACATTTTGTTTTTTACAAAATGTTCCAAATTTCCAATGTTAGTAATAATTTTATTTGATGCATTGAATTTTATAACATTATTAATCTATCCTTTGTTTTCTTAGAATCAAAACCAGACGTTTAGTTTTGTATTTTCTTTGGCACTGTTGCAATAATAATGGGACTTCCATGGAGTAGCGCAAACTAAATAGGAATTTTTTTTAGGTTTTTTTCAACTCAACAGACATGAACACAGAAAAAGAAGATGAGAAAAAATGTCTAACCAAGACTGAGTTACAGATGGTTATGGTCCTATTAGTAAGAGATGTCTCAACCCAAATCAAGGTGCAAATAAGACCATATGTGGAAGTCAACAACATATATTTTGTTTATTTGCTGGTAAATGTGAGGCAGAGAGCTAGAAAAAAGATAAAAGAGGAGAGGGAGAGAGAGGTGGGGGAAGAGAGAAGGGACACGTCAAGATGAAGATAGCCACCACTGTGGATCCAGTGGTATACTGTTGGTCCCTCTTCACTCTTTCTAAAACAGTGAAAATCATCTCATTGCAGGAGATTTCTATTCTAAATAATAATTTATTTGACGTTGCACTTCAAAAAGCTATTTTCAAACTCATTTGTCCATGAACTGATTGATGTGTCAATCAATCACCTACAATAAGACCTGGCCCTACCATAAGTTAGGAAAAAAAAAAGAAAAATTATTGTGACATTAGGCAGAGTAAGTCATGAATGCATTCATTCTCTGGTGAATCCTCTTATGTTGTGTCTGGTATTTGTTAGGATTTACGACAGAAATAATTGTGATATCTCATAAGTCCCTTTGGCTCTTAATGTTGTAATTAGTTAATGATCTGGGACACCATATTGTCACCATGTATCTATACCCATTCCTTTGTTGATACACAACCAGTAACTTGTCTTGTAGTCAAACACTGAAAACAGTGTTGGAAACACACTCCAAGAATGACAGGTATGTGAGGATGGCTCTTGTTATCCATCAGTCACAGGGAGATTACCAGGCATATGTATAAAGTGTGGTTACCCTCCAGTAAACAATGATGAGACATGGATGAGGAGAAGGCTGGTGTACTCAAAGACTTTTTTGCCTCATTCTTCTATGGCAACCACTCTTCCCACATGACTTGAGTGGATGGACGGCAGGATGGGGCCTGAGGAAGCAAAGTGCTTCCCACTGTAAAATCAGGTTCACAACCACCTGATGAACCTGAATATATCTAGGTCTGTCAGACCCCATGAGAGGCATCTGAGTCCTGCTGGAATCGGCTGATGAAATTGAAAAGTTACATTGCCATTCTCCAAAATATTTGAAAAATCATAGCAGTAAGAGGAAGTCCCAAGTGAATGCAAAAAAAAAAAAAAGGAAACATATTACCTATTTTTAAAAAGGGAAGAAATGGTGACCCTGAGAACTACTGACCTGTCAGCCTTACTTCTGTGATTGGGAAGATCATGGAACAAGAAGTTATTCCAAAGCACCCTCTATTCTTCTTTCAGGAAAAAGCACCTAAGTGCTGCATCCAGCACAGGAAGGGCATGGACCTGTTAGAGTAAGTCCAGAGGAAAGCCACCAAGTTGATAGAGGGATGGTGCACTTCTCCTATGAGGAAAAGCTAAAATAATTTGGATTACTCACCTTGGAAAAGAAAAGGCTTCAGAGTGACCTAAACGTAGCCATCCAGTATCTGAAGGGAACTTTCAGGATGGGGAAAGCCTTTTTACAAGAGCAAGCCTTTTTACCAAGACAAGGGGGAATGGGTTCAAACTAAGAGAGAATAGGTTTAGATTAGATATTAGGAAAAAGTTTTTTACCATGAGGGTGGTGAGGCACTGGAACAGGTGGCCCAGAGAAAGTGGCTCTCTCCCATCCTTGGAGGAGTTCAAGGCTACATTGAATGGAGGTCTAAGCAATCTGGTCTAGCGAAAGCTGTCCTGCCCATGGCAGAATGCTGGAACTAGATGATCCTTAAGGTCTTTTCCAATCCAAACCAGTCTCATAGTTCCATGACCATGCCTAGGTTTCAACAGGACTTTGGCAAAGTTCCACTGCTTTGTTTAGATTCATATAAAAGGGAAACATCTTTATGCCAGGAAAAAATGATGTGTAGGCTTGAATTCTAAAAAGTAATTGTCTATAATTCACATGAAATCTGGAAGCATATTCAAGCTTTTTACTTAAAGCTGCTAATTTATAAAATGGATTTTTGAAAAAAACGTTATTGTTTTCTGAATGACAACCACAGAATTTCATTTTAAAGCACAAATTATATAGAAAAATATTTAAATCAATGAAATTTGAATGCTAATACCAGGGAACAAAAGCATGTTATACAGTATGAAATAACTAGGATAACTATGGGGATAACTGTCATCACATAAGCAGCAACCAGCTGGAAGCAAGATGATGTTCCGGTCATTTGAATGACCAAATTTCAGGGCCAAAACAAAGGCAAGGAAAGGAACAGAGCCAGCAGGGCTAGCAGGAATCATATGATGTCTCAGTCATGAGAATACAATGGGCAATGTGCTGGTAATTAAACATGAATTCACAAAGTGCTAAGTAGGAATATTCTGATGGCCTTGATTACAAGGCTCAGCGAGTGATTTCCTCTGAAGTTAATGCAACAGTACTCCACATAAGTAAATTGTTCAGAATAGAATAGATGAACAGTAGGCATGATTTGTTTGTAAATAATATTTGTTGTTGGCAAAAAAAACCAACACAACATGTTCATTAATGGAGTTTAAGGATCAGGAATGTTTGGATAACAGAGAAAGCTGTTAGGACTTTGTTTATTTCTGTTGTTTTATAGTGCACTTCAGTCACACCATTTGTAAAATTCTAATGTTCAAGGTCCCATATATTTATGCAAAATGTATTAATTCATTAATTATTAATAAAGACAAAAGTGTGATCCTGTAATCATCAACAACAAAGTATCTTTTTTGTCTCAGAAAATTAAGATGCAGATGAGTAACTAGTCAAAATCTATTATCCTACATTTTTAATATGAGAAGTGTTACCATGGTGATTGTAATCTTGCTGTAAACCTACAAAAATGCATAAAATTTTGTTCTTGCTCTTCATGTCTGAATCATAAAACTATTCAACTGACTTAACAACAATTTTACTGTGTTTTTAACTTGGATAGGGCTATATTTTATATTAGTAAGATATCTTTATTGCTTTTAGCTTGTCAATAATTGTGATAGTCATATTTTCATAGTTTGTGTTAACAATTTTTCTTCCTTTTTTCACTTAGCACTATTCTTTCTTTCTCAACAATTGTCTAATAAGATGATTTTTAAATACATCTCAGTGTATGTTAATAAAGCTACTGGAAGTGATTTGATCTTAACCAATTTTTGATGATGAAAACTTAAATGGTTTCATTTCATCCTTTTTCTGCATCACTCATGAGGAGAAATAGGCATTTCTCAAAGATAAGTTCTCAAAGATAACTTTGGGTTGGATGGAAATGTTACATTTAAATCTAATGAGCTAGAACTTAGATTGCTCCTTTAGACAGATGAAATGAAACCAAACTTCAATGATTACGTGAAAAAAATCTGTGAAGATGATTTGATTTTAAATAAAATTTTCCTGCACATTTCAAATATACGCTAAAAATTCCCTTAAATTTTCTTCAATATGTAACATGCAAATAAGTTAGAATATACTGTTGTAGAGCACAACCACAAAATCCATGGATCTGTCTGGACAGGTATTCTGCATGGTGGTTTTTTTGTGGATTTTTGCTCAATGGATTTTTTTCCCCACTAAGTGATGTAATCATTTAAAGTGAATGGATGATATTAATATCAAAATAAACTCTCAGAAAAAAAACTTTCCAAAGAGAGATGTTATCTAATTAATAGTTCTATTTCATTAATATTTATATTACAGATTACATAGCTTTGCTTGTTGAGGTGCATATACAAATGCTTGAGATGAGGCTATTGAGCACATTTGAAAACTCTTTTGCTTCCCTTCTGTTCCTTCTCTTGTAATTAATTGGGTTCTACACTGATTTTATTAGTTAATGTTCTTTATGTTTAATGATGCAGAGAAATAGTGATGATAGTTTGTTTTTTATACCTACTTTTCATAGGTCTGTTAGTAGCAATGTCTGAGATACAAGAGCCGTGGTCAGGAGAATGGAATATCAGGAATAGTGATGGATCTACAAAAATGATTTTTATTCATTTTTTAAAAAATTCATCCTCTTATTATATATGCAAGTCCAAACTCTGCAGATTCTCAGACTATTCAACATTGGAGCTTAAATTTGAGGTAGTTAATTCAACATTAGCAAAGGCTTCAATGTCCTGTGGAGCCATGAAGAAGTAAGTAAAAGTATCTATGATAAAGTTCTTTGGTGTGAAACTGCATATATAACTGGGAGTGCTCTACAAGGTTCTTAAAGGTTTGAGGTCTGGAAAGAAATTCTATTGTTTCCCCAAATGAGAGGTGAGCAGATTTTAGAATTTGGAAATTTTGAAAGAAAAGAATATGTTTGCATTTTCCATAGGAAGAACTTTAGAAAAAAACCAAGTGAGACATGGTAATTGTATGCTTTTATTTCCTGTAAAGATTACTTATTTTAAATAGAAATCCATATAATTAGCTGAGAGATAAAGAAACAATAAATTTTTTAATGCTCAATGATAGAACTTTTTTCTGAAATTAGCTACATTAGTTAGGAAGAATGAAGTTGAAAAGATTTCATACATCTAAGTCTAATATTTTTACTATTATTTTCATGAATCGGGAGAAATTTAATTTATTTTTTTATCATTATTTAACCTGATATAGCAATGAAGTACTATGCAGCCACGCACTTCCTCCCTGTCATTGAGGAGGAGAATCAGAAACGAAAGGTAAACCTCATGGATTGAGATAAGAGCAATTTATTAGCTGGAAAAAAAAAGTTACTACTAACAGGACCCAAGAGAAATGAGTGATGCAGAGTGCAATTGTTCACTACCCACAGAGTGATGTTCAGCCCATCCCCAACAGTGATCAGTCCTCCTTCCAGAGAACTCCCTCATTTTATGGACTGGGGATGATGCTCTGTGTTTTGGAGCTCCCCTTTGGTCAGTTCAGGCCAGCTGTCCTGGCCCTGATCCTCCCAGCTTTTCCTGCTCCTCCTCACTGCCAGACACTAAGCACTATTTAACTGCAGACAAACATTTTATCACACTGAACCCAAAACATGGCCCTGCACCAGCTGCTAAGAAGACAATGAACTTTGTCCCATCTGAAACCAGGATATTTTTATTAGTGTATACAATGTAAGTTTTGAAACCTGTTACGGTTTTATTCTAAATACTAAGTTTCTTGTTTTCTGAGGTTCTTTAAGTAGTTTATTTACCATCTAAACTGCAGTATCTGAAAAAAAATAGGCTTATATGTTTTATATGTTTTATATGTTTTATATGTTCTATATGTTTTATATTTATATGCTTTAAATCAATCCTCTGGTATTCCTAAAAGGAAATTCCTAAATCTGCATTGCCAATATGAATTGTCTCTCATGTTTAAATAGCAATTATCTTAATTCTAAAGTGAAGATAATAAGGTCTTGATTGTCCTGTTTATAGTTTTATAGACCTATTTATTAAATCTGTGTTGATACAAATTCTGGTTGGTATCTTCCCAAGCTCTATTTATGCTTTGAGGGTTTTGACCAATAAAGTTTAAATTTATTGTTCAATTAATCATTAGTTAAAGCAGGACATTGAAAATCATTAGGATGTCCAATGGTAAATTAATAGTTGCAATAGGCAGAATACAATCTTATTGTCATGGTTATCAAAGCTCATGCTGGGTTGGGAAATCCAGATGTTGGTCTTATTCACATGAGAACACTTACAAATGTGATTTGTTATATAAACAGGGATTGCAACGACTAAATGATTAAATGACTGTTTACTGAGTTTCACAAGAACAAAAATAAGGACTATGTATTGCCTAGGTACAAAATGTATAATTATATTGATACTCTAATAAAGATTATAAAACAAAAACATAGACTAGGGAAAAAAATTGAATATATTCCTCAGCAATTGTCTAAGTTTATACAACAAAATGTTACAATACAGATTTGTAGGATCTTTTTTTATGAGGACTTCCTTAGGTCACTGATATTTTTATTATTCTGCAAGGATTCAGAAAGTTAGAGACAAAATAATGTAGATGGAATAAAAAGTTATATACATTTGATAGAGAATATCTGAGACAATCTTTCTTCAAAATAATAATAGTAATTGAGAGAATTATCTATATTTAAAGAATTTACTGCCTTGTGTGAAACTTCTTTCTTGTGTAAGCAAAAAATATCATTAAAGCATGTAGATCTATTTATTCATGCATGTATCCAAACATTACTAATCAACTGTTTTATTTAGTTTCATAATAATGCATTTGAAAATATCAGTGAATGGATGAAAAACAGATTAAACCTATTAAAGAAAAGGGGTAGCAATGAATATTTTACTAAACAGAAAAAACTACTAATTCTTTTGTTACTATTAAAATGGAAGACAAAATAGAATTTGATTGCTAAATCCCAGATGAAGTCTCCCAGATGAGAGACCATTGCGTAGGTTACAATGGTCCCAGAGACTGTGGTAAAAAATTGTGATTAATTTAAAACTATTGTTTTCCTCTCTTTTCTCTGCATTGGATGACTAAATTCCATCTGGCAATTAAAACCATAAAAAAAGACACAATGGGTCTGGTTCTTGGAGTCAAACATAAAAAGTTGTCAAGTGGCTGTGATCGTTATGGTATTATTCAAATAACACAAACTGAGGATTGTATTCTACTAATTTTTCCCTGTAGCCTTTGCAGTACTTAAACAATCAAACACCCCAATCAGTCATCACAAACTTTAAAACATTCACACCTTAGATGTTATGTTTCCTGTTTGCTCCTGAGGCTGTTGTACCTCTAGTTAGGCTTCCTTTGGAATTATGGTATTTAGACACTCAACAGCACAATCAACAAAAACAAAAGCAGAAACTCATGAGGAAACACAGGACAAGAAAGTCTGGGATGTAATATACACATTGAGCACTCTGCATGAGACTTTAGAATGACTGATGCACCAGGAACTGCAGTGCTCAGGTACAGTCTGCAGAGACTTGGAAAGTTGTCTCTTCTTGGCTTCTCATTCTTTTTCTGTCTAGAAAGAGAAAACTGCACAAATAACTGAAGAATAAGAAGAGATCCTAAAGATCCCAAACCTCTGAAGTAAGGAACGCTAAGATTTCAGGAGTGCAGTTTGCATCTTTGTGCCAAGCAGTGTTGGACTTCATAATATATTTATCATCTCAATATGTTTCTGTAATATAATGACTCCCATCAGATTCTGATATGGTAAATATTTCTATAAAGCAGAAAGGACAGTTTAATTTATCTGTCATTCCACGTACTAACAAAAATGTTTCTATGTCATGCATAGTTGTACATAACGTAATCTAATTAAAATCTGCAGTTCTGCCAGCACCTTGAGCATATTCCTAATCTGCAGAAAATGCCACTTGGTCTTCTGGCAAAATAAATCATTCAGAGACAATATTACAAATGGTAAGACAATTATAAAACATGATCTCTGAGAAACAATCAGTTTTGTTTAGATGAAATGACTAGGAAGAAGACAATAATAGCTTTGCAATATATCCAATGTCTTCATAAAGCCAAGAATGAAAACTAGCTCTTGTGTGCTGTGTGTGCTTCATTGAAGTAGGGTTAACTTGAGAGACATGACTTCTCTGTATTCAGAAGTCTGAATCTAGTGAATTCTGGCATTACCGGGCAACCAAAACATGATTTTAACTCCTTCACTATGCCTATATCTGTTACTTAACACAAGAAATGGTTCAAAATTACCATGAGACATAATGACATCAGTAAAATGTTAGGGAACATGATAGACATTAACAAAAATACACCCTACCCAGATTTAATCCTTCTCAAAGTAACTTGGATGACCATCAAACATAAAAATTGCAAACAACTTGGAAATAAGTAAATAGGCTAGGTTCCTCTTACGAAGAAAAAGTAGATAGCTACTATGAAGAGTGGACAATATATTTGTCAACTTAAGTAAAAATTTGTACTTGCAGCAGATACCAATCTACGTATCTGTATTATCTATATCTATATCTATATCTAATCTATATCTATATCTATATCTATATCATCTATCTGTATCTACCTATATTATCTGTATTACCTATGTTTAGATCTGTATCTATCTATAGTATGCATATCTATCTATAGATATGCATAATATATACATTTCAAGATAATTTTAAAAGTTTTGAAAATAATTTTGAAAAGCATTTGTGATTAAAATGTAAAAATAAGGTAAAAAGAGTTTAAACTCATTCCAGTAGAGAACTTGTGTTCATTTCAGGATTTACATCCTTTTCCTTTTAAACTCTATCTCTCACTGCCTCTCAGCTTAAGTTTGATGAGTAAGATTTTACTTCTAGCAGATTTAGTAATGTACTTTGAAGTAAAATATAAATTTAGATACAGGAGTTTTTTGTGGTTTTTTTGTTGCTGTTGTTGTTTCTTCTTTTTTCCCCAATAATATTAAATGTTGTATTAACACAGTTTTCTTCTAGTTTTTATTTTGACTGTCTGGTTCTTCCCTATTTTATTGTGTGATTACAGTTTTAAGAGGATCTTTATTTCTTAAAATTCTAACTGAAATGTGCTACTTTGAGATCTAAATTTCTCTGGATTCTATTGCTTCCCACCTGAGATCTAGGGAGGCATTCTGTGATGCTCATATAATGAAGAGTTTTACCACTGTGCTGTTTTCTCATTACCGCTGTTGTTGGCACTTCTAGGTGAAAATAAATTTGATAGTAACAATACAAATACATGTAAGTCCAGTTCTGCCTGATTCACAAGGTTTCATCCTGGGCCTCAAGTATCATTCTGTGTCTACCCTACTACAATGGTTTTTATTTAGGAATCATCAACAGTTCAGTATACACATTTTTCTTTTCATTACTATAAACTAAAGTTTAACTAAAACAATTTTAGCCAATACTTACTTGTCTGCTGGACAAATGCTATCACAGCTATCAAAGTCAGGTCAGACCAATAAAAAGTCAATGGCCTTTTGCTATTATCGAGAGAAATAATATTTCCTATGCTGTATGATGCCAGAACAGGAGATTAAATTGGAAAAAGTTTTCATGCTACACTCCTTGTTATTCGCAGTTTTTCAAATTACTCAAATATACTTTTTATATGCATAAATTGGGTGAAGATGGAGAAAAATATGTTATTAAATTTGGACTTGGGAGCCTTCAACAACAAAAAGGAGAGTGAAAAATGAAAGAATATTATCAAGAAAGATCTATTTTTTTTTAAAGACAAACACTATAATCAAATTAGAAATGAATGACTAAGCCTTGGCATAAAATTGATGCTGTATTGTTTCTAGGAAGCAGGAATTGCCATATTTTGAATTATCTATAATCCCTGGTTTTGTCCTTTAATATTATGTATACTTCCAAAAGCCTTAATATTTCTCTTATTTTTAAATTTCTTTTACATTTTTCTATTATTATTAATGAAAACCGAAGTCTTATACAATACACTTATGTTGTTTACAAAATATATGTTTCATTTTTCTCTCTCTTAAATATTCAGGTATATCTGTAGAGAATGCATGTAAGCATAACACTAAGAGCATGTAATATGAAAGTAAGTCTTTTCAGTATTGTAGTTATTTTTTAGACAAAAGCACTATTTGTGAATTTGTGCTGGGAACAAAATGTAATTTATATGCATTTTGACATTCAATTTTCCATCTGAAAACCAGTCAATAGGTACTTTAAGTTTCTGATTTTTTTTATGATGCCACATAATATCAATGAGTGTGGTGTTTCTCCTTGCACATCAATCACTTTGGAAATGCATAAGCATATATTTCTATATGGGCTACAGTTTTGTTAGTTATCGTTAAACAATTTCAATTACAGAATTTAACATATTAGGGAAGAGAACATCAACATTGTTTCAGGTAGTGGTGGCCTTAAGAACATTAACAAAGGATCAACATTAATAATGTTTTTTCCTTACCCCAAGACAAAATAAACGTATTTGGTTTATTTATTGAATGTTCAGTGTCTGAGGTACCTTTCATATTAAGGAAAAGAGAAAGGGCACAGAAGAATTATTAAGTTTAAAAGCCGCTTCATCAAATGCACAATCAATAATTTTCCCAGTGAGAGACTATCACAAAAGCAAAACAGGGAAAAAAAATCACAGATTCCATTTCCATGTCTTAGTTTCTTCCCAGAGCAAGGGTGCTCTCTATATCCCTTCCAAATTCCTTATTTTTTCCCCTTTTGTAAAATATAATCAATGTGTTAGGAAGAAAGAGATGGAAGAGAATTATAATCACAAAGTAAAAATTAAATCATACTATGTCACAATGTGATGTCATATTAGCATAATTATACTATTGCTCTGCACATACTATTATAATTTCAAGGCTATGTTAAAGTATCAATCCCAAATAATAAATAATAAAACAACTTTTGAACCTATTTATTGAAGTAAATGTATATCCTAATTCATGAGGTTAACATCAGATATTTTTGCTCCTAACTTGAAAACAGGTATAAGATGCAATGCTATTCTTACCCTTATTCAGCTTTCACAGAATGGGAGATTTTTTTGACCTGATTCTAGTAAGATTAGATAAGGTTCAGTCTGTGATAGAAAAGAGAAAAAAAATGCTGTACTACATTTTAATTAAATTTGAAAGGTTTATTTATATTGAATCTGGTTTAGTAGGGAGAAATATTTCTTAAACCTTTAGAACATTTCAGAAAACAATTTGATTTATTTTATTAATTTTATTTGTCTACTTTTCTGTCTTACAGGAACAGATAGTACAGACACAGATATGTCCCACATGTTTAATTTTCTATATTTTATCCTCTTTAAATGTAGTTACAACACAAGCTGTTCTATAGCACCACAATGTTAAAATCACAATAATTTACTTGGAACAAGTTGCTGTAGATAATTATTTTGCTGAAGTTCATAAAGAAAGAAGTAAGCGAGTTACACATTGCTACAT
This sequence comes from Agelaius phoeniceus, assembly GCF_051311805.1. Lineage (NCBI taxonomy): Eukaryota > Metazoa > Chordata > Aves > Passeriformes > Icteridae > Agelaius > Agelaius phoeniceus. Next base: position 54,756,126 of record NC_135268.1, read on the forward strand.
GTTTGTGAATTATTTAATTTTTGTACCTGAATTTTCAATGGTGACCTTTTTGAGATATGGAATAGAATTTCTGCTTACAAGAACTGTCAGACTAATGGCAATAGAAGCACATATTATGTGGCAGCAGTGTCAAATCCTTGACTCCTCTGTTCTAAGGAACCTCACCTCTACTGGAGATTGCTCACTGAAGTGAGATCATTTTATGTTCATAACCATTCCTGTTTAGGGTTTTTTATATTTTTTTATTTTATTTTTTCCAGCCTGCTGATCATTGTTCTAAATCATCTCTCCCGTGAAAATATTAATGCTACATATTAGGAGGGCAGTGGATCAAAACTGCCCATTGAGGACCTATGATCCTCCCATAAAATGATAAAAAGCACCATGAAAGTTAATGCTGGAATTGTATGTGAGCTGATAGCATGCATAATGAAAAAACTCATAGCTAACACTTCTATCCAAACTGTTTAATATGATTCTTATTAAAACAGACACTACAGAATTACACTAAGAATTTCATAATATATCTTAGTGCCAAATTTAAGATGATACTGTTAGATTCTAACAGAGAAAATATAGAAATTTGAAATGAAGAAATTTTCATGGTATTTTCCTAAAATGTTTCTCTTTTCTTATGCAAATGTGGGCAGGCATAAAGAACTCCAGAATTTCATTGAGTCATACGGCAAATGATATCAAGAAAAGATTATAAAATTTACAATGCTTTGAAGACTTAGAATTTTTGCTTTATCCAACAGCTAGTAGATTGTCAGCATTCCAAACCAAAGTTTTACTATTCTGCTAGCACCAGAAAAGGAGCAGGAATGGTTTAGGTTATGAAACCAGACAGAGGAGAGAAACCTAAATGAAGAGGTCAAATACACGATTAAATCAATATACACCTGGGCAAACACAAAACTCTTCTCCCTACCCTCTCCCCTTTCTAGTAAACATCCATCATTTAAGGGAAGAAAAAATAAATAAAAGAGGTAGGGCATTGTAGACCACCAACTGGTTCAGGTGAGCTAAAAAACCCAGTAAAATATTCCTGAGTTAGGGTTTAAAGAATAAGTAAAGAGCATAGAAAAGTGTAAAGGTGGTGCAGTAGAACTGCACATAGAAGTTTGTATGGAATTTGAAAAATGTCTGTGTAAAGAAGTGTATACAGTTTGATCCACACCATTTCAAAAAAAAGAAAAAAAAAGAAAAAATCACTAATATTGCAGGTTGTTTCATTAGGGAAAGAATATTGAAGGCAAAGTTTGCCCTGGACATGGAGAGCAGAAGAAAATTGATTTAATAATGTAGTAATAACTAGTAAGCAAAAAAGCTTGGATGTGTAAAGATGGTTCATATGGGATTGATGTGTGAAAAGTCTAGGAGGGATAGAAACACTTCTGCTTCAGTGCATGCACCAGTCATTAAGTACTTGGAGGAAGACAGTTCTTCTATGAACAGATTATTTTATGGTTTTTTATAAGGACTGAAAAATGGCAGATATCAAAAATAAAAAGGAAGGCTGGACAAAACTGATCTGACATTATGGAACCCTATTTAATCTTTTGATAGACAATGTTGATAAAATTGAAAGCACTTTTTGATAAATAAATTATTGGAAAAATATTATTAATTTTAAAAAAATATATTTTTCTTCTTCTATTTCACCCTAGGGGGATGATTTAACACAGTAGTAGCAACTTGGGTAAATACATTTATTTAATGATAAAAAAGAGACTGTGCAAGAATCAGAATAATTATTTTCTCGAATATCTCTGATATTCTCTGATATTCTATTACCTGACTATTCTAGTCAGGTAACGATATAGAAAATTATGTTCAACTAACTCTTTTCCAGGTCACTGGTGTTAGAACTCAACAGAAGAAAACACTGGTGTTTTCAACAGAAGAAAAAATCCCTAGAATAGACACAGAATATAAGCAATGGGCCTCTTTTCCTCAGGAAACTGATCTGCAACATTGAAAAAGCAGCTATTAAGGAGAAAGATGTAGATGTAAAACAGAGGAACATGTCTTTGAAAACATCTACGCTCAGTAACCCACTTCCTGCTCTCATTTGTTAGTAAAATATCCAGGACCTCAGCCTAGTTTAATCCATGAGATTTGAACTCCCCACTGGTATTAAAAAATTCTGATATTTATAGTCAATCTACAGCAAGTTTCATTCTAACCCACATAATCTGCAGCAAAACAAATAAACAAACAAAAATATAATAAAAACCATCAACCAGATATTTCAATCAAACAATGTGTCCAGTGTGCATCACAGGTTTGCTACAATATCAGACATGTGTTCAACTATTAAATAAAAAGGTACATAATATGATGGAAGTTTTGTAATGTTGGCAGTACTGAGTTTCTGTTGAGGCAGCTATGGCTTTTTTCCCCCTATCAAGCAATCTCCAAAGCATAAGTTCTACTTAAATGAAAACTATAGCAAACTTTCTTGGTTAATGAGATTCCATGTTAATCCCCCATGCTGCAAATCAATTATTTAAAGCCTTTCACAGCTAATGAATCATATAGTACTTTCTGATTAATGCCAACAAGCTAGTTGTAATGCAGCGAAGCAAACACTCTTAACCACCCTGTTTTAAGACTACTTCTCTGTGGCTAAAGAAGAAATGACATAAAATATTCTAAAATAAAGTATTTTTGCATAAGAACTCAAACTGCAACAGAGACCATTACTATACTATTGTCATGCTTACTAGTTAAAGACTAAGAGCCATTATATGTTAATTGCAAATTCTGCAATGCAATAGTCAACTATCAATGCTTAGCATTTTTCAGGAAAACATTTTCTACAGAAACATCTATTATACTGACTGCTTCTCACTAGATGTTGATGAAATTAAGTACTGGTACTATAGTAGAAAGATTAAGTGTTCTGGATATTTTATTAATTTAAGTAATGTAAGTATGTTGTTTCTCAGCTTATCTGTGATGCATTGTGATTGATATTTTGCAATGGCACTGAGTGAGATTTTCTCAATAAATGCATGTAACAATGGTATGTTATTGAGGAAAGAAGTTTGGGAAAATAAGGAAAAAAGATAATATGGTAAATTACTAGCAACCAGGAAAAAAAGAAAAAAAAAAAGTGATAAAATTTGTCATTTAAAAAAAAAGCATTTAGCTACTGTTCTGGTTTTAGCTAGGGAAGAGGTACATTTCTTCCCTGTGGTTTTTATGGGACTATGTTGTGGGTTTGAGACCAGAACTGTGTTAATAACATAGAGTGCAGACCCCTTTGTGGGATGCCTGGTACACCTGTAATCAATTGCCCTAGGGGTGGTAACAGAGCCCCAACAATTGCTATGGACTGATACAGAGGACACGGGACCAGGATGAAGGTCCTGAACACCTGCAATATATTGATGACATTTTTATGGGGGTTTCATGCTTTATCCCGAGCCAGTAATCAAGCACAACACAGCTGTTTGCTGGCTTCCCCACCAAAAAGATTGAGGAGAAAATTGGAATGGTAAAAGCTAGGGAACTCATGGATTGAGAGAAAGACAATTTAATAGGGACATCAAACAAAGAAATCAAGGAATCAGTTCATTGCTTCCCATGGGTAGATGTTCAACTACCCCCAGGAAAACAGGGCCCCATCACACACAATGGTTACTTGAGAAGACCAATGCCATCACTCCAAATGTCCCTCTCTTTCTCCTCCATCCCCCCTTTATACACTGAGGATGATGTCTCATGGTCTGGAATATCCCTTGGGTCAGTTTGGGTCACCGGTCCTGGCTGTGTCTCCTCCCAACCTCCCATGCACACCCAACTTCCTTGCCAGCCCAAGTGCAGACAGCAGAAAAAGGCCTTGGCTCTCTGTAAGCCCTGTTCAGCAAGAACAAAATTATCACTACATTATCAACCCTATGTTCAGAACAAATACAAAACACAGCCCCATACCAGTCACTGTGAAGAAAATTACTCCAGTCAAAACCAGAACATGGGGTAATGCAGATATGTATGGGAAAAGAACAACTCAGATTTTTCTGGAAGCTAGTTTTGCCATAAAACAATTTAAAGTCAGAGGCCTTGGATTCCAGAAGATCCCACTGTGACCTCTTCAGGGACCTACACAGGAGGAGAGCATGGGAACACCCTAGAGGTGAGGTGTCCAGGACAGCTGGTCAGTACTTCAGGACCACTTTCTCCTGGCTCAAGTGCACAGACATGCTTGAGCAAGAAGGTAAAATTAGATGACTTCCACTAATCCCCTCCAATCTTGCCCAATCTGTGATTCTGTCACCTTAGAGAGATCAGCTTTTATGAATAAAGCAAGATGGGCATAATTACATTGTAATGGTTGTAATCAATATAACAGCTATATCTCTACTAACTTACAAAAAGGAAACACAACATTACCAAGAACTTGACAGTTCTGGGGTGTCCACTGTAAAAGGGGAGTCGAGTTGGAGAGGATTCTTACAGATTTCTCAGACAGATAAAGCACAAACGCAGCAATATTTTATTTGAGAACCGTTTATTGAAAAGGAAGATAAGTATTCCTATCAAGGGCGGATAGAAAAGGGAGCAAAGAAGAGAAAAGAGAGAGACAAACAGAACGTCAGGACCCCGCGGTACCTCAGGCGCGCTGTCCGCGGCAGCTCGGCGGGGGGAGCGTGCGCGCCGCGAGCTGCGCGGAGTCTGCGCGGTCCCAGGGCGGGCCGGGCGCCATTTCCGAGCAGCAGCGGCTGCGTGTCCCTCCTGCCGGCCCAGAACAGAACAGGCCGCCCTGGCCATGGGCGTGATGTCCGAGCAGCAGCGGCTGCGTGTCCCTCCTGCCGGCCCAGAACAGAACAGGCCGCCCTGGCCATGGGCGTGATGTCCGAGCAGCAGCGGCTGGGTGTCCCTCCTGCCGGCCCAGAACAGAACAGGCCGCCCTGGCCATGGGCGCGATGTCCGAGCAGCAGCGGCTGCATTTCCCTCCTGCCGGCCCAGAACAGGCTGCCGTGGCAGCTGCCCCGGCGGAGTGGCGAGCAGGGCAGGACAGGGCCTGACAGGGACGGCAGCCAGGGAAGAAGCAGGACCGCAGGGAGAAAAAGGCCAGGGGGAAGGAGGGGACCGAGCTGAGCCTCCAGGCGTGCCCCCGCTCCCTCCAAGGAGGCCAAACAAAATGACCCCGGCCTGTGGCAGTGCATTCACTGTTTTTTTGTGCTAAAGCTCCTCCCACAGCCCGGTTCCCTGGGCATCTTCCCCCGGGCACAGGGGATCTGCCCCGCCGGCAGGGGGGGTCGCTGGCAGCCCGGCCGCGGCCGCTCTCTCTGCCCCGCTCGGCTGCCAGGCGGAGCCCGCCGGGGACAGCGCTCCCAGCACGGGCACAGCCCCTGCAGCCATCCTGCACCGCATGGGCTACACGTGCTGCGGCATAAAGAAAAATCAGATTGGTCCCCCCTCATAAGGGTATGTTAACAAAAGTTCACAGTATCTGAATGACCAACCGTTGATTTGATTTCAATCTTGACGTATTGACTTTTTTTTTTTTAATTTTATTTTCAGGGAATGTGTTTTGCAAAGAAAGAAATGATATAATAATGATAGCAGTTCCTGAAAGTCACATGGAAAAGAAGCTTCATGTACCCCTTCAAATCACTGAAACATAATATTGCACATAATAGTCTAAGAAAATAAATAGTCATAGAGGAAAAAAAAAGAAAAAAACCCAAACAAATCCCAAAAAACCTCAACAGCAACCACCAAAAAATCAGAATAAAAGGGAAACAGGATAAATACTAGAGCTTTATGTAATGTTGGACGCTTGGAGTTACCAGTCTGTGAGTTTTGTCTTTAATTGATTTTGGAGAAATAAAAACAAATCAAGGTATTAGACATACATAGATCGCAGTATAGCCAGCAATAATGATTTATTTATGATGAATACTCAGCTGAGGTAAAGTATGAAGAATAGGAAACTATGAAAATAAAATATTGATTACAGGGCATTTTTATTTTCCTAAAAACTATTTTTGTATTTTTACATGATTAGAGAACATTTTCATTTTTTAATATGAGATATTTTTGTATTTTAAAACAAACAGATACATACAGAAATTGAATATCTTTTAGTGATAATAATGGAGAATCTTGTACTTAATTAAAAAATATTTAAGAGATTTTGGTTGAACTTTGTGCAACTTTATCTTTGTTCAAAGAAGGACCTAAAAGAGAGTATAGTAAATGAAAACTCTTCCCAAAATATATCTTAGGCAGATAGCTAAGAAATAGTCAATGAATTCCTTAGAAAGGATCTCCCAGATACCTGAGCTCAGTTCTGGATGTGCACTAATTCATTATTTCCTGTGACTATTCAGGAGTAAGGCAAGCAAGATCATTATGCTTTTAGCAAATTTGTAATTGTTTTGTGCTTGCATGTCACTAGTAGGTATTTGAACCTTATTGCTTTTTTCCTTAGTAAAGGACAAATAAAACCAGTAGTGATTCCTTCATCTTTTGCAGAGTTGACAATGTTTAGGCAAATATCAAAGAAGACTTGTGTAAACTTAATCACCACAGCACAAAGGAATTAATCTCCCATGATAGTTTAATCTCTTATGATGTTGAGATCCGTAGGACATTCAGTCTGGGGCTACTTCTATCTCTGGAGCCAGCAACTGTGTAACTGTGGGATGAGAAGAATGGTAAGCAAGGTGGAGGAGCACCAGTCTGGTGTCTAGTACTACTCCCATATGGAAGTTAACAGCTTGGCTGTGATATCTGCACCAAAGGATTATTTTTGTCTTTCAACAAATTGTTCTGGAGATTCAAAAAGAGAAACAGTGCAGGAAAATACAGAAAAGATAGTCTGTAAGAGGTCTGCACATTAGCTGTGTCACTCCTGAGAAAAACACAGTATTACCTCCTAAATAGCCCAAAGACTGCAACAGGGAAAAAAAAATAAAAAGTACAAATAAAATATTATGAAAAACATTAAGCATTTTAATGAAAAAAATTGAAAATATTAAAAGCATGTTTTTCAGTGATAGTTGTCCTCACATTATTTTACTAGTATTTTAAAGTTTTCTCTCTAGTTATAAGTCTTTGAAAAAAAAAGACTAAATCTAATTGCTTTTTTGAAAGATATCTCTCTTTTTTGCATAGTCAGAAAAATATTGTAAATCAATTATTTAAATATTATCAAAATAATAATAATGGCAGGGGGCTTTTTGGGTGCTATTCACAAAGGGACTTGAACTGAGATATTCAGTATGCTAAAATTTATGAGTTAATGTAAAAAAGAATTCCTTCCACCCCCTTTAAAATCACTTATTGTGCATTTGACCTTCTGAAATCTATTATTACAGAACCAACATTAGTGTGAGGATAATGATTACTACTGCAGTTACTGTAGCTCAGCAAGATAGCAAATAATTAAAACTTCACTAGTGGGTAAAATAAAATGAGCTTGATTCCTTCTATGACCACACAGGAAACAAGGTGTTTTCTCTTCTGCAGTGAATATGGTATGCATAAAACCATACCATAACACAACCTTTTAGAGGATTCTGACTTTTTTGCCCTGACAAATTTTTTATAGCTCCAAAGATCCTAGCATTTTTAAAAACGAGTTATTCCTATGAGAGTGAATATTCTAAAGTATTTCTAGATGGTGATGGTGTGGGAGGCTTGACATTTTGAAGTTTCTACTGACCAGGCAGTAATTTTCAAAAAACTTGTTAAAAGAATTTAAACTACTAGATTGAAGGACTGAGAAGGAATCCACCAAAAAAGTTACTGAAATGTAAGCTTAAATGGGGTGAACATAGAGACAGAAACTCCTTAAGACCTGTTTTCCTCTAGGATTTAATACTGACTTGCCATATTGTATAAAAAATGTGATAGGTCTGTTGTAAGGAACAGCTCCTACAGGGTGACTTTTCTGGAACTGTCAAGATCTGTGTTTTGATGAATATAACTGGGACAGTTTCTTAACATCATGTGAAGGTTTAACATGATCCTTGTGCTTTACTTCCTCTATTTATTTATTAAATTTATCTGACTGGCAGAAGAGACAAAACATAATACATAAAACAAGTCAAAAAATCAAAATAAAGTCATATGACTACTTTGTGTGAATGATAAATTATTTCCATACAATTCAAATGTTCTTTCTGCTATTTTTGCTCAACACTCACTTATTATGAGCATTCAGATGAAGATGTGAAATAAATTAAAACTATTACTTTTTTATATGGAATCATGTGTACCTCTGTATGTGGGGGCCATAAAGGAGAGGAAGGCTTAAACAGTGTAATTGTTTGTACATCCTTGGGATGCTTTTTAGTAATTAAGTACTGCACTCATACTAACAGATGTGCTTATGAAAATTCTCATTACCTCTAGAAGGTATTGTTATTCTCTTTTTATAAGTATGAAAGTGAAGCCAATTAACCTATTTTTGCTCTAAAAAGTCTTGAAATGTTTATTGAGGATTGCCCTGAAATGAAAATATTGCTTAGCAGCTTTTAAGCAAATTGACTTATGGTGAAAGCTGCTCAGCAATGAGTTATTACAAATTTGGCTTTGCTGCTGAGATCTGGATTCTTCCTTTCTTTCTTCATAGCATCGGAGTGTGTATTTCCAAGATAAGTACAGCCTTGCTTGATCACATATGTGGTGTGATTTCAGAAACCTATGTCAACTTGATTAATTCTCTAAATTGATCGTATTCTGAAGAACTAGTGATTCCATTTTGATTTTTTTTTCTGTAAAAATTAGAATATACTCAAGTTCAAATTAAAAGGGACATTTGCAATGCAGTAAAGCTTATCATACATCTAAAAGTGCAGTCAGGCAGCATTACTTCACAAAGATAAAATACATTAGGGCATATACACTGTGACTGAATGATTGAGACACTTTAGAGAAACACAGATCTGTTAGGATTGGCAGACATAAAATGAGGCCATAAATAAAACCTCTGAAGAAATATTTGCTGTTAATAAAAGCTAAAATCAATAGCACAGAGTTAGTAGTTAGAGGGTGTATGTTAATGTCTGTAGTTCTATCTGTGTCACTTACCCTGCAACCAAAAGAGCTATTGAACTGTAAAATGTATGGATTGAAATTTCTTTTGAGGACAGCATTAGAATTATAGAGTCCCAAGTACACCTACTGTAAATCCATGCGCACCTTATCAAAAAGAAAAAAAAATATCGAGGGAACTATTACATGTTTATTTGTTGTTTTTATAGAATTATACAAGTTTTCATTTTCATGATTGAATTTATCTTTTAAAATTCACCTCTGCAAAAGAATGGTATGGAAAGTTTAGAATCATTTAACTCCCCTGCACAATATCTCTTTTGTGAACTGATCTGTAAAAGCTCCATTGCACTCTGCATATTGGGTAATAGGGTAGGCAGATTCAGGCATCCTATATCCTTGCCTAGAAATGAAAAGACTGGTTTTACCAGTACATTCTAAGATTAGATTTCACAATTAAAAATACCTACCATCTATATCTGCAAGAGAGTTTAGAGGAAACCAAGAAGGAAGAGAGGCTTTCCTTTTATAATCAGTGCAGAAATCCAGATCTACTGAAACAATGAGTGGAATTACATGTTCTTAGGTAAGTATGTAGGTTTGTCTCTTAAAATTAATTGGATTCAACTATTCAAGTCAGAGTATATCTGAGCACGAGTATATTAAGGATGGAAAATGAAATTCATTATGTTAATGTATCAATGGTATGTTCACCCTGCTCAGTGCTGTTCCATGCCAGTTATGCTGATGTAAGTAGCAGTATTTCCATGTTTTTACAATATTCTCTTTGTCTAACACACTGCTTTCCCACTCATATGCTTGCTTGCTTCTCTTGAGACAGGCAGGATACCTTTCTGCAGCCTCACTTTGCACCATGAAGACTTAACAAAAAAAAGACCTTTTAGTATGGTGTAAGCCAGCAGTGTTGATCACAGGATAGTTTCTTTTGGTAAAGGATTTTTGTTTTGCTCCATAAAACAGACTCTATTCTGCAAATCAACTGCCAAATATGGATGACCAAATATATACCAGAGAGACATCTCCTCACTGACAGCTTCATTAATTTCAATCGAGTTACTCTCAGAGATTAATTTGACTCATTAAATCAAAACTAAGTTCTCACTAAAATTAGTTGTAGCCCTCCTGCTTATCTAAGAAGCCTTAAATATCTAAACTATTATTAGATCAGATAAATTAATTAATATGCTTGGAAAAGTGTCAGTCAAAACATGAAGAATATTCTGTATTTCCACCTTTCTGGCTGATTGCAATAGCTCCAGCTGAGCATGATTATCTCTAGATTAAAAAAGCAACAGCTAAATGTAATGACAGAATTATAGAATCACTTAGGTTGGAAAAGACCTTCAAGATCATCAAATCCTGCTGTACATTTAAAGACAATGAATATTAAGGACTCTGTGAGAAGACAATGCAATGGAATATTTTTCCTCAGTATTTTGTAGAGTGGCACAAGCCTGTGTATTGCTATTTTATGATACAAAACTATTTTTCTTTGTGTTGTAATGGAGGGCAAAAGCATCTAATGGAATTTAAAAGAGAGATTTAACAAGAGACTGAAATTACATATTATTGTACTTATTATTATTACATCATTTCTTTATTAAAGTACTCTAAAGAGCAGTAGAAGTAGAAGTAGTAGAAGTAAAAATTATATCCATGAGACCAGTCAAGTTAATATGTGAGTAATTTGTGTGGACAATCTGGATGAGGAACTGGGCAGAGAGCAATGCTATAGAGTTCACACATACTCCAAGTTTGTGCTGGCACTTAGATGCACATTCTTTAAAGCCAACTTAAGACAACTTTTCCTGAGTATAAGTACCCATATGGATATGTGTTTATTAGCATCTACATAAAAACATATATGCAGATGTCTTCTTTACAAATTGGTTTTTAAAGAAAGGCAGTATCTTCTAGTGGCTAAAAGCATCTAAGCTTTTTTTATCACAGTGGTTCTGCCCTTCTATTGATTGCAACAAAATTTGGCAAGGACACATTTGGTTGAGTTGATCCTGAAATCTAAAGCAAGCTGAGGCATTTTCATTAAAATCCATCTATGAAATGCAAACTTCTCCATTCAATTTAAACTGGACTTTAATCCTTTAGGTACTGAGCAATCTTATTACTTGCTGCAAGTCTTAGTGCGTGGATGTTAGGGAGCATGATGGATATTTATTTGACAGTCATATTTTATTCATGACACATAACAGAATGTATGTGGCTAATGGGCAGGAAATAATCACTCTTTTGCTGAATGCATGCATTTAGGTGTTTTATGAAGCTGCTCGAAATCAGATAATTCCCAAAAGAAATCTGCTAGTTCTGCTGGTGAAATACATTACCTAGTTTCAGTGGATAATTCAAACATTTTTGCCCATTACTAGCTATGATACTAAAAACTTTGTAAGAAATTATAATCTGATAATCTGCTTCTCTGAGTTACCTGGCAAAAAAATTAAAAAGGTTGTATAGTTGGTTAAATAAACAACTCATGAGCTTTCAGAAAAGCTTCTTCTGTACTCAAAAAAATTATGAATATAAATTGAGACCAAGCACTTAACAGTGGATCAAACAATGTGTGAAATTAATAAAACTGTTCATATTACATATTGTTTAATAAATTAGCATTTGAATAGAGGAAAATATTCATATACCACCAGTAAATCATTAGACAACTTTCTTTTTGTGGTGATAAGTGTAACTGTATTTGACTGAGTTAGAGAAAATCAACAGAAAACATCTTTAATTCAGTTTTACAACAAAAGTTATTGAAATTTCATAAAACACATTTTCTAGATGTCTGGTTAATATTACTATTCTCCTAATAATGAAATGAGACTGGTTTAATTATTTTGTTAAATTGATTTAAATTTTAATTAATTGCAAAGTAATCATTGCCTTTATTGTATTTTGTTATTTCAAAAGGTAAACTGAAATACATGTCTTCTGTTTTATATACTTATATTTTCTTAATCATATTTCTTCAAATGAAGAGCCCTCTGAAAACTAGATATGTCGTCAAGAACTTTAAATAAAGTGATTGATCTTTAGCTCTCTAAAAAAAGACTGTTTTAACACTCAGGGAAAAAAAAGCAGATACTTTAAATAAATGATACTCACACAAAAGCACACACATAAACAAACAAATGCTTAGGGATTACAAAGGGTACTTTTCAGTAATTACACACTCAAAACTATTTACTCGTCTCCTCTTAAGCATTGGGTAATTGGTTTTGAGGAAGGTGAAAACATAGATTCTGGTAACACCTAGATTAAGAAAAGTCATATTAGAATATAAAACTTCCTTAAAAAGCTTATTCTAAAAGATTGCAAATGACTTCGCTGTAAAAGAAATGCCAGTGAAGCCCATGGCAAGGCATAACTTAGAGAGAAAAGCAAAGCAAGGAACACCTTTCTGCTGCTGAAGCAAAAGTAAGGAAGGATAAAGAATTTTGAAGTAAAAAATTACACCCAAATGGATTTCTTGAATTAAGAAAATAAAGACTGGAAGAATACGAGTGCATTTTACATAAGCAATTGTTAGAGATAAATAATCTTACAATCTAAAAAGAGTTACTTGTTTACATATAAATAAATTATTACTATGTATAAATGTTATCTTCAGTTAAGGCCATGAAATTGTGGGCCATGCATACTTGATGATCTTTGATTATCAGGCATCTCCCAAACTGATACATTAAAAACTTTTTTCACTTTTTTTTTAAAATCTAAAATTGATCCAGGTAGATAGGGATATATGAAAATGAAATAAACAAACTCTGAGTAGTTTCAAATTATATTTTTAGGCACTTTTCCAGGTTTTCTGTAATATTATAAAAAGGAACTTCCAAATAAAGGTCAATCCCTACTTCTTTTTTTTTATTATTATTTGTTTTACAAATTACAGCTGTAATTTTGCAATTAAACATTGTAATCAAAAGTTTTCTATGAGTTTTTACTGAAGATGTGCAGGATCTTTGAATATTATGGACAAAGTTGGAAACTCATCACTGCACGACTAAGACAGTATCAAAAGCCTTTTTCAAAAAAGCAAAACTAAGGGAAAAAATTGTGTCTGGAATATTCTTAGTAGTCTTAAATAATATTAAAAAGAAACAGTTGTTATTTGCAACATAGTATTCAGGCAAGCTCAAAGTTACCTTCAATTTGGATTTTGTTATTTTTTGGAAGTTCTTTTTATAGTGTGGAAATTTCTGGTAACTTGAAATAATAAAAAATGAAAATAAAAAAACTCTAATAAAAATAAACTTCTCAACATATTTTAATTTTTTTTTCTTGGAATTTATTGTTAAAAAGGGAAAATAGAAATTCATTTTTAGAAGTAACTTTTCATGTAAAACAACCCCACATTTTGAAGGAAAATTCCAACCTATTCTTTAGAGTTCTCGGAATGATATTGGAAGAGGATTGCTTTTGTTGCTATGTATTCTACTTTATTACAAGCTTAATGCTATAGAGACCAAGAATTTAATGAACATATGATCATATTTCCTTGATTTTAATGACATTTGCTACTAGTTCAGTTTTACACTTTTCAATTTGCTTTTTTTTCTGTCCGCTATGGTCTTGTCTTTTCTGTCCAAAAATAAGGAAGACATAATTGGACTTTGCTTCTCCATTCACTGAGAATGCACAGATTCTAGTGGATTATACTGTGTCTCCCAATATGTTTTCATCTTTTCCAGGATCTTACCTGCTGGCCTCAGCAATAAGAAGTAACACACCAATTAAACAGGACTAGAGTGGGGGAAGAGGGAGTATATCATTAAGCAGTTGTCAGCTAGGGTTTGAATGAATAAGATAAAAAGAGATAAAGAAATTCAACTCCATATTCCAGGAGGTTCCAGGTATATGCTCCTAGACTCTTGCATCTAAAGAAGGAAGAGGACTTTACAAAACTTGTTTTATTGAAAAGACCAATGTGTTAATCCTCCAAAGTTTGAGGTTTGAGTGCAGTTCAAAAACATTTACTGAGCCTACAAAGACTGGAATGCAAATTTCACAAAATATTTCTTTTACGTTTCTTGCTTGTTTTTGATGTTTCTCATGTCCAAGTTTATCTGAGAACCAGAAGAGTGAATATACATATTTTGTCTTTCTGAGTAGTATGAACACCACTGACCTTTCTGTGTGTGAAAACTTCCCAGAAGTGTAGATGGCAAATGATTCAAAACCTGCATGAGTAGCAGGGTATGGCAGTCTAAAGCAAGACTGCATGATTCCTCTGGGGGGCCATTTATATTGCATATATATATATATATATATATATATATATATATATATATATATAATGATCATATATACATAAATATATATATGTCACATTCCATGGTTGCTAAGGTTTTATAAGAACTGTCAGCTGATTCTCTTTGCGCAATGATATTTGCTATGGCTCACATTTCAGACCGTTGTTAATAAGTAGATTAAATTGTTGAAGTGATTAATTGTTGTTTTAATTTGCTCAATTATGTTATTTTTTAGAAAAAATGCTTTCATATAGATTAGTTTCAGTACTCCTTTCTTTTTCACTGTTTTACTGAAATGAAACTTTCTACAGAACCAGCCTAAACCAGATGATGTAGAATCTTCATCCTGTAATTAGGGATGGATGAAGCTCAGAAATCTTTGGGTTTTGTATAATCTTTCCAAAGTTAAGATGCTTAGCATGTGTTTTTATGAAGTTATCTGGCTGAGGTGATGTTTTTGCAAGGAACATTTGCTCTTATCAGTATTCAGATACTTTGTATACATTGATTAGTTACTCTTTATTAACGAAAGGATTCTCTAAAGTAAAAAATTATAAAAAGATATATGAGGTAAAATTCAAATATCAGAAACAGTTTGGGAAGGAATTCAGCAAAGTAATATTTCCCATGGTAGGTGTTCCTCCCATTTTGCTGCTTAACATTTGATCTTCTCTTTTCTCCATCTTGAGAATTGAGAAAGAAAAGTATTTGCACGACCCTTCTGCACAAGGTGAACTTTAATATTTTCACTAAAATGAAAAAGTCTCTTTTTCTCTTTCTTCTTCTTCCAAAAATTGCAAAGATATGACTAAAAGTGGATGTGTACATTTTGTGGCAGATAGAGGCTTACCTCATCACCTAAGTTATCCAACCATTTTGATCCTTGTAGATCAGACATATTACTGTGCATATGACTTTGAAACTATAGCTATTAACTTCTGGTGTAATAAGACAGGACTCTATTTGCAATTTCATCTCATCTAGAACTACTACTGACAAGAGAAAATAACTGAGGTGCTTAACAGTCCTTCTAATATACTATACCTGCTATTCATGTTATATTGAAACAGAGCTCTCTGGCAATCTCTTGAAGGCTTTATTTTGCTTGCCATTTTCTTTAAAGTATATTTCAAGTTCACTGAATTTACACACATTATAAATTTAAAAAAGAAGAGTGTTTCCTTGTCCATAGTGTCAAAATTTCTAGTTGTAATAAAACTCAATTGCTCTGAATAAAATTCTTTCATTATATCTGATTTATGGACATAAGCACTGTAGCATGAGAGGTACATTTGTTAGGTGCATTTAGTCATCATGGGTATTTCTTGTCTAGTAATAGTTCATCAGCTTGTACTGCAGCATGCTTACATGAAAGTCTTTTCTCAGTCTCACAAGGAGATCCAGTGTTTTAGATTTTTATTTTCCATACAGTTAACAGAGTAACAGTGTGTATATATATTTTCTCTCATTTTTGTTTTTGGCAGAAATACTTTTGTCAGGGCTATTCACTCATGATTAAAAAACCTAAGTGGACTTTCTCAAAACTGAATGAGTAAGATTGGGAAAGTGTTTGGTTTGGAGGCTTTTTTGGTGGGGCTTGGGGTTTTTTTTTTGAAAGTCCATGTTTTCTTTTCTTTTTGCTCTTGAAACCGTCTAAGTACTTTTCTCTATTACCATGGTTTTAAAGGACAGAAAAATAAGACAGTGAAAAATTTTTGAAGTCAGATATTATGGACAGCATTTCTGTGTGCCTTTGTGTGTCTGTGTGTGTTATGGCTTTCTTTTAATGTACTTGGTAGAAGAAAATGTATGCATGAGAAATTGATGTATAATCACTAATTACACCTTGTTTAAACTTGTGATTGATGACATTCTGTACAATATCTGGAAAAAATTCTTAAATTCCACATTGTCTTGCAAGTTTGTAGGTTCTGGGATGAACAGGAACAGCTTCCTGATTGCCATATGATTTATTTACCATTGTAAATCACAACCTTCAAGTAAAGTTACAATATTTTGTCTACCTTGTATTGTATTTGGTTTTTTAATCAATTGTGTATCTTAATATGTATTTATGCAGATACTTTTGAATTTCTATTATTTTTTTCAAATGAATAAATATCTCAGTTATATAAAAATAATGGCTCATTTTACACATTTTTGACACTTTCATTTAAAAGTAAATTGGAATTCAACTATAAATATATATTATATTTTTTATTTTAGAGAATCCTTTCATTATTAAGGAGTAACTACTTAATGTATATGAAATGTCTGAATACTGATAGAGCCTATATGTTGCTTGTAAAAACATCAGCCCAGCCAGATAACTTCATAAAACCACATCTATAATTAGGCAAAAGAGAAGTTTGATAAATATTATAAAATATCTCAAACACGCTAGGAAAAGATACATCTAAACAAGTTTTTCAGAGAAAACAACTTGATTTATAGTAGAGGAACCACATGTCAATTAACAGGTCTATTAAACTGTGTATAGTGTTTCTGATGTTTTGGATCTCTTCTGATGACACCTTGTGTTTACTATGACAGTGGAGAAGTCTTTCCTCTGTGTGACCACTGCTTGCTAGTAACTCAACAATTTGAGGTGAAAGAAATGCATTCTGCTCAAAGGAAAAAATAAGTATTTAGAATTTCTGGGTCTTTTGGTGTATTTTATGATAATCCTCATTGTGTCCCCTGAAATTATACAGGTCTCTAAAAAAATCCAAATTAAAATGTCAACAGATACGTGGAATGAGAAAATGAAAGAAGGAGATAGTTTAGTATCTCAGAGGTAAAATATGCAGTAACAATGCCACATGCAGGTTAGAAACCCCAACATGAATAGCTGCCAACCTAAAGATTAAAGATTAAAGATTAAATATTAAAGATTAATATGCAGTAACAATGCCACATGCAGGTTAGACACCCCAACATGAATAGCTGCCAACCTAAAGATACTTTACCAATTAAAAGGAAATATAAAGTGTTTGATGGAAATAGGGCAAAGAAGGGTAACCTGTTTTCCTTATGGAGATTAAAAAATGGTAAAAGAGACAGAATGGAGAAAAAAAATCTCTGAGACCATGCCCATGTGCAATTAGAAACAAAAACAGTCAGTAGAGACCTGAAAATGAATATTGAATGCAGCACACATACCCATAATAAGTAATAATCATAATAATCATAATCATAGTGATAATAAAAAACAATACATGAAAAAGAAAGAAACAATAAGTAGTTTTATACCTAGTTTTATATAAAACTTTTGAATTTGAGACCTTCTTTTTTCTAAGAATTTGTGCCAATTTGTTCTTTCCCATGGAATCTTTGCCATTTCATCTCAGAAAAGCAACATTATGAAATAAAATGCACCATAGAATTAAGTACTCTGAAGCAGTTATAGAAAAAATTTTAATCGGTGAAAGCTTTAATTTTAGAGGAAGTTGATGTGAAAGAGTCTGAGGTAGATCCTTAAAGATCATTTAAAATTAAAAGAATGAGTCTTAAGATTTTTGGCTTTGAAGAAAAACACATATGTCATCTAAGTTTATAATTTCCCTCGTGGTGTTCACAGTTGCAGTATGTCTGTTTGCTTATTTAGTGCTTTTTCTTTTCATTCTTATTCTTTTAATTTAAGGAAAGAAAGTATAAAATGAGTGGAGCTGCAGAAGTAGGGTGAAAGATCAAGAGAATAGGGTCATGTATAACATTGTGGCTCTTAGATTCTAATTGTGTAATAGCTAAACTATGTCTATATAACAGTTAAAACTCTTCTGATGTAAAACATTATGATGTTCTCCACTTCTTTTGCCTACTTATCTTCAACCTCATTATTCTTAATGTGTTATGTGGCTTTGTTTTTATTAAAAAATATTTTCAACCTGCAAATTACACCTTTCTTTTAGAATATTGTGTGCCCCTGCTTCCTTTGAGATGAGAGGCACAGCCAGCCAGAGAAGAATAGCACTCTGTTTAAGAGAGAAGTGAGGAGAGAAGGTCACAGGTCATATTTTATACTGTGTTATATGATGTAGGATTCAGCATCTGAGCAGTACAGATCTGAATAGATAGTCTGAGAAAACTCAGTCCTTTTTATACTTTCAATGTATAAAAATAATTATGCATATAATTTATATTCATGTTCTTTATAGATATTCCTTCACATCTAAAGATTTCCTTAATATATTTAAAATAATAGACATTTGAAAAAAACATTATTTAATAATACATTATTCATTAACAGCAAAGCATATCTGCCTTATCCATATCTTCTGCCTAAGATTAACACCTGTTTTGTAACACATTGCTTTCTAGTTTGCTGTCAATACTATAGGTTTATTGCACAAGGTAAACTCAGCAGTCAGACCCTGTCTGGAATTTGAGTAATACCAGGAAATCCTTAAAAGCTGCACCTAATCTTTCATACATGTTTAAATACTGAAATATTATGTTATGTCTGGGCCTTTAACTTGCATTCATTTCAGAAGATTACATAGTGTCTGGCCACATAAAAACCTGAAATCTATTTTAATATAAAATAAATAACTTTAATTTCAATTAGTGGCTGTAATTCAATTAATTAGTATTAGCAAACTATTTTAATTTGGTCATGGACATGTGTAAGCATAAAATATAATTCTTTTACTGATTTCTTACCATAAATATGTTTTTTTTTCCTGAGCTGACCAATTTTTTTCTTCAACGACTTTACAGAAGCCCCCTTGAGAGGCATTAGATGTTTAAATAGGATATTAGCTGACAACCAACCTGAAAAGTAGAAGACATGATTCCTAATCAGCAGAAAGTCCAGTGATTTATTGCTGTTGATTAGTTTGAGATTCTCATTTGTCTTCAAGGACCTGGAAAGCCAGTCAAAGGCTTCTGGGAAATGATAGACTTTTAAAAACTTCAGTAGCTGCTAACCAAGAGCTCACCAATTGATCACTAAACCACAGGTTCATGAGATCATATGGGACATTTCAACTGCTTTACAACTGAAGTACTCTGGACTAGTGCAGTAAAATTATGTTTTAACAACTGTTAAGGAGTACATAGAATGGAGCACCATTCCTATGAGGAAAGGATGAGGATTGGGTTTGTTCACCTAGAAAAAAGAAGGCTTACAGGGAACCTAAATGTGGCCTTTCCACACCTGAAGGGAACTTTCAGAAAATAAGAGACAAGACTATTAACAAGAGCCTGTAGTGACAGGGCAAGAGGGAATTGGTTCAAATTGAAAGAGAATAGGTATAGATTAGATATTAGGGAAAAAATTCATTACTGTTGAGGGTGGTTAGGCAGTAGAACAGGTTGCCCAGAGAAGTGAATGTTCCATCACAGAAACATTCAAGGCCAGGTCGGATGGAGCTCTGAGCAACTTGGTCTAGTGGAGTGTGTCCCTGTCCATGTTTAAAAATAGGAGTATTTGTGGATTCTACTTCATGATTCTTAATTAAAATGCCTATATAGTCAGAGACATTAAGTTGGATATGAAATTTAGCCCAATCTATAATAAGGAGCGACCTCAAATGCCAAAAATATTTGGGTCATTTTCAAATAGTACCTTTGGTGTTGTACCCCAAACAGCAATAGCAGATGGGTAATATAAAATCCACAGATCAGTTCAGTGACAAGTACAAAGGAGTGTTTTCTGTTTCAGCTGTGAGAGTGCTTCATGTCAGTTTTGGATACCAGGTTATGTTGGAGGTTAACAGTTATTTTAATGTGCATCTGTAAATGAAAATTCCCTAAATGGGAATGTAATCAGATTTTTTTTCTTTATTAAACAAGTCAGAGAGAGTTATAGATTAATTTTTGTCTTTCAGCTTGAGGCTGAAGTGACAAGGATTGTTGGGTCAGTCTTCTATCAAAGAAGCGGTTTTGATCCCTATGCTATCTTACCTTCTACTCCTCCTCCTTCCTTTCTCTTGCCCTAGTTCTGACAGTACATTTTCTTTCTCTTCTTTATACCATTACTGTTTAACTCATCAACTCAGAAGAATGATGTTCATTGTGAGGGGAGAGGGAGGAGAAAGGTGTTAGTTTGAACTAGTTCATGGAAGAGATCTGTGCTCCAGTTTTACAACATAAATGACTCTTATAAGGGCACAGTAAAGTTAGAGGCATAACATGGAAGAAAATGCTGATTTTTTGAATGAAAGTATAGCATTGGAACAGTGTGGCCTAGCATTTAACCAGCTTTTCAGATTATACTCTAGTAAAAGCACTACTTTTAGTTCTAAATACTCATCTTGTGTATATATCCAAAGAAGGGAAATGAAGTCTAAAGCACAAATTTATGAAAAATGCCTGAGTGAACAGGAGCTGTCCTGCCTGGAGAATAGGAGGCTGAGGGAAGACCTTATCACTCTCTACAACTACCTGAAAGGAGGTAGCAGAGAGGTGGATGTGGTCTCTTCTCCCAAATAAGGGTTGATAGGACAAGAGGCAATGGCCTCAAGCAATGTTTAAATGGGATACTAAGAAAAAATCCAAGGACCCTTTTCCTCACTGAAAGGGTCATCAGACATTGGAAGGGCTGCCCAGGGAAGTGGTGGAGTCATTCCTGAAGGTGTTTAAAAGATGTGTAGATGTGGTACTTAAGGACATGTTTTAGTGTTAGGCTTGGCTCTGCTAGATTAATAGATGGACTCAATGGTCTTAGAGGCCATTTCCAACCAAAATGATTCTATTATTCTATTATCAAATGGTTTGTTTGCACAATATTGAATGCAGGGTATTATGGAAGACCAAGTTAAGCCCTTAGCCAGTGCAAAAAATGGAATATCTGCATTGAATTAAATATGTGCTGACATAGATCTGATGGAATACTGACATGATTAATCAACTTGTTGAATACTTTTGTCCTAAGAGACAGAGGACTAGAAGTTCCAAGACTATTATATTATCATTTTTATTTTAAAGCAGGTTGCCACATTTGAGGAGAAAAGTATTATTAAATTGCAGAATAACCCAGAACAGGGAAGTAAATTGGTCATGGCATCCCTCCATGGGGGAAGGCTCTGAATGGACTCATCATTTAGTAGATTTTAAAGTACCAGAGTAAGAAATCAGTTCTGAGTTATATTTCTTTATGAAGACAGGTTTCATTACCTCAGTTTCTCACTAAACTACTCAGAGAAATATTGTAATGTTATAATTTGTTGTTTCATGTCTTGAGTTTCTCTATAAAGTTTACCAGTTGCACATAATGACAACAGGAAGGAAAAGCCTCAAGAATGAGGGAAATCTAGGTTGCTTTTAATCTAAAATGTGAGATTTTTTTTATTTTTGAGGTTGCATGTGGACTTTATTCAGCCTTAAGTGTTAATCAGTAATATCAGTAATCTGTGAAAGTAAATGCAGGAAACAAATTAAAATTAGTAAACTAAAGCTGAAAGAAATGCATTCTTTTTATTTATGGAAAAAGAACCTATTTTGTGGCAAACTATTCAGGTTGCTGTTATATGGTCTCCTACAGATGTCAAATCTCCATAAGTGAGACAGGATTTTGAAAAAGCATATAGTTTGTCACCAGATAAAAAAGGGCATATAAACTGAGGCTTTGGAGAAATATATTACTGGAGACTAGGTACAAGCAGAAATACATAAACACTGTAAACATAGAAGCTATTTTCTTGTTCCTGTGGTGATACATTTTACAAAGTGCTTTCATTATTGTACAGCAATTCTGTATGACATTTGCTTCTGGAATGCTTTCTCCTGTGGCTGATGCTTTTCTTTACCTGTTTATTTTTTGCCTGTAAATAGCAAAATTTAGAATACTGACATAATTCAGAGAGTAATGAATTATGCTTACTTTCAGTTTATGGTTAAGCTAGTATTGGAAATAAAAGTCCCCTTGCATAACAAGCAGCCTTTTGCTAGACAGATTCATGTTAAATGTCTATTGCTTGAATATATTGCACTTGGTGAAACTAAAAATCTTCTTCCATAAGAAATAGGATAGTCAGTCTCCTTATTATAAGAGGTTCAGTGACTTCAGATTGTGGCTAGAACACATGATATAACCCTGTATGTAAAGAAATCCTGTGAATGCAATACTGCATGTTCAAATAAGTATTAAAACACAGCTATCTGGTACATTTCCTGCTCAATTTTTATGGAAATCACAATACACCCATGCACTCAGATATTAAACAGGTTATATTTTTCAGTTTACTCCAGAAGAGATTATAGATTTGAGCTAATATATATGCAATAGTTAAGGTCCATGGTTTCAAACAGGACTCTACCATATCATCAGCAAATGTCCACTTCCAATGGATCTGTGCTTTGAACATGTGAGTCTAACTACTGTTCAAACACTCTTCTGGTTCATGCAGGACCTAGATCTCTAGTTGCTGCAGAAAGCAATTCTAGGCATGAGAACCACAAATAATTTCAAGTGCTCAGGGAATACCCTGGCCAAAAGGTACTGGATTGGATGACTGCAGAACAGATATTTTGAGTCACAGCCATGTATTTCAGTACCCAAAGATCCCAAACATCTTAAGATTCTATCATGAGTCCCAACAAAGAACTTAGACTGTGCTTTTCAAGTAACTGCCACAGACATTGCTATTAGTAAATAGCATTTGAAAAATAGAAATATGTGTTGGTATAGCAGAGGGCACCTGCATCTGGAGAAATAGAATTACTTTAAGCAGCTTTTAACACCAGCTTGTTTTGAACTTCAACATTGAGAATAATAGTCTATTATAATTCTCTAAGCTTTTTTTTTTTTTTTGCCCAGTCGCCCTGTAAAAATAGAATTTCCATTCTTTTTTTTACATAACAGAAGGTTCATGCTAACTGAATCTTTTGTGCAAGGCCCAATTTATGACCTGTTAAAATTGTTATCAACTGCTTCTGAGAGCTCACAGTGTGAGGAGAGTTCAGTATCTGCTGCCTTTTCTGATGATGCACAATTTTATCTGGGGATAACAACAAAGGTCTTGAAAATATGAGCATGGGTTGAAAGCAGAAGCCCCAGAACAATAAAAATTCACTGAGAGTTGATTACTGATCACTGAGAAAACATGGCCTTGAGAGCTGGGTGAAGACAGGTTTTGCTTTAAGAAAAGGGGCAGCAGCTGAGCAAAGTTTAAAAAGAGCAAAGCAGTTGCATGCCATGGCCTGGGAAAACAATCCTGCCTCAGTGCTGCAGAGTGCAAAGTCTAGAGGGAGGGGAGGCCATGGGTTAGCAATTCTCTAGAAACATGACTGTCTTACAAAAGGAAAAGATACCAGATTTGAGGATCTTGGTGAGAGAAAAAATCCAACTACTGCTTTTCTGTCTTCTCTTATCAACAAGCTCTGTAAGCTATCCTGATAGCTAAGATTTTATAAAGGACTAGCTTTACGTGTTGTTGCATACTCACAGCTAACATAGGATTGTATAAAAGTGGTGCCCCCAGGAGAACAAATCTGACACCCCCACCACTGGGAAGTCCAGGGTGAAGAAGGAGCAGTGGGCTGCCAGTCGATCCACAGGTGATTACTATCTTCTGCCTCATCTCACTCGCTCCCTGTCCCCCCTGCCCTTTTTCTACTTGTTTCTATCTCTCTACCTCACATTTACTGTTAAAAAAAATCCGTATTATTGATTTCAGCATATGTTCTCATCAGCACCATAATTCGGGCAGAGGCACCTCTCACTAATCTGGTCATAAAAACAGTGTCACCTAGAAGAAGTTATCACCTTTATGTTCCAAGCTGACATGTTGGCTGCCACAGGACTTGCCCTTAGCCACATAATTAGTAACCTCTGCTTTAGCTCCATAGAATTTGATTCCCTTTTCTAAGGTAATTTTCACAAAAGAATCTATTGATTCTTATCCATCAGGTATTGCATATTGTGGACATTATTACCTGCTTAATATCTTACTTCTTGGGTGTAATATCCATACTAACTTTGACTATCCTTCACTAAATTTGTATTCCTGAATAAACTAAACTTTATAATACCTATCTTTACATGTCTCACTTCAGTAAGGAGCAGGTTTTGCTTTCAGTGATTAGTGAAAACGATGTCAGAACTATTAATCATTTTCTGTGTCCAAGCTCTGTACCTATTACAGTCTCTATTATCTGTACCATATGCACATTTCTTGTTTTCTCTAGCAGTCCTTATGTTCTGTGGCAAACTATGTTATTGGCATCTTTTTGTAATAGTAGACCTCAGACAAATCTATTGTGAAGAATAAAATGTGAAGTAAATAACACAATCACAGACATTTCCTTATATATTATTACCTAGGATGAAGTCTCAAGAAAATTTTTTACTGCATGAATTTGCCACCACTTCATAGTTAACATCAAGAAAAATATGCTGTCTTGCCAATTTCTGTTACTGTGTATGCTTTATAATGACTGAAGGAAAAGGTAGTCCAGCTAAATATATTGAAATGGACGTGCCTGTTAAAAAAAGAAAGCCTATTCTGCATCATGTAAGATGCAATAACAGCTTCTTTTCAAGTACTTTCATTGTTAAAAAGGATATATTAACCATTTGCCAAAGTTGAATTTACTTACACAATTCCCGAGTCTTTCTAAATAAATCTTTTTAAAAATAATTCAAGTGGCAAAAAATAAACAAAGATATGAAGTACCAAGGAAAGAGGACATAGCCAGCTTTTATTGTACTGAAAAACTGTTATTTTGTATTAATAGTCTTTTAGCAGTCTAAAAAGTAAGAATTAATTCCTCCCATTTCTTTACTTCAGAAATGCTGAAAAACCGTATTCAAAAAGCTTTAGTCTTTATTTCTGTGTTCCTTATTTTCTAAAGGACTGACATTATTGTTAGGAACTTCATTCTGCTTCATTTGTTAGGTGAAATATAAGCAGTTAAATTGTGTTTCTTTTCAATGAAAGAATAACCTTAAAAAGTTGTCTGCATTATTCTGGAAATATGTTCTACACTAAGCCCAAAGTCAGCAATATAAATATATTATTATATAATACATTCTATAATATACTTTTCACCAGCCCAGTCAGATATGAAGCAGATTTACACACCTTGTTATACACCTTATTATACTCCTAGAGAACATACTGATTAGGGTTGGTTCCCACCTGGAGTGTTGGACATACAGAAGAGACAAGTATCTCCAGGTGCAGGGGAGAGGGTGAATTTTTTGACCTGTATAGTTTTTCCAGCATGGGATTATTCATTCTTTTGGAGGAAAAAAAAACAGAACAACAATGGCTCTGATAAAATTCTGGAAAAAGAATAAATGTTATATTGTGATGCTTGTGAATTGCTGCTGTTGAACTGAATCAGAGAAAAAGCTCTTTAAGCATATGTATAAAATAAACTTTAAGACTCTTCTCTTGAGCTGTATACAATATAGACTCAGCTTATGCAGAGGAAAGGTACATAGTATGGTCTGTTCATTTCAGTCTTCATATTCTTATATTGTGATCTTTTCTCTTTATGTGCTGCATTAGCAGAGAGAATTCCGGCTGAGTGATAGAAACCTATCATTTTCAAGTCAGCAAGGC
The DNA here is from genome assembly GCF_051311805.1 of Agelaius phoeniceus. Classification (NCBI taxonomy): domain Eukaryota; kingdom Metazoa; phylum Chordata; class Aves; order Passeriformes; family Icteridae; genus Agelaius; species Agelaius phoeniceus. The sequence goes on from NC_135268.1 coordinate 54,781,945, forward strand.
AAAATTCAGTGCAATTGGTCCTTGGGATGCCTGACTTGTCTTTTTCAGTGAGCAATTTCATTAAAAAATCAGTTGGTGTGGAAAATCTTTATTAATAACTTTTTGTGATCATTCACATAAATTAAGATCTGGACATATTTTGTTCATTTGGAGCAAGATCTGCCCACAAAAATTTTTTCTTAGATCAGGCATTGCACATTTGTAGAGACATCTACTAATGCATTTTGGGGAGGAAAAAGTTGACATTTGAAGAGGTAGGGAAGAGCTAACAACAGTGGAGATGGTTCAGGAAGCTGTGATTTGCTAACCAGTGCTATGTAAGGGTCTACAGCTTTTCACAGGAAAAACGGTGCCCTCTGTCAGATCACACATCTCCTGTCCTCAATATGGCTAGACACAGTCCTGTGGGATTGACAAATGATAGTCCTGAGATATAAAAATGACTGAAATGACTGTCCAAGTTAGAGCAGACAAAAAAGGATGAATACATGAGATATGCTTGTCTAATGGGATACCTAAATTGCTTAAATTTATATCAGCAGTTCTTCCAAAGCACCAGAATAGTAGAGGTGAGGAAGGCAGACTGCTGCTTGCAGGAGATTTCACAGAATAGAGAAGAGTAAGTGAAATAATTTTTTTAAAAGTGCTGTTCTAAGATGTTATCTGTGCACTTCTCAAGTGAAAATGCAGCCCTAATTACTCTCTCTTACTTTTAGTGGCAATGTCACCATGTCTTGATTACGGGCAATATCATTGTACTAAGTCAGAGTAGCCAGCTTGGTAGCAGCTGTACTGAATAAAGTATTAAAGAGTAATTTGTAATCAATTACTTCCATGTAATCAGCATTATATACCTCTAATGTTGCTTTCCAGGTCCAGCAATCAGCAGCTGGTAGTGGATTGGTTTCTTAGGAAACCAATAGAAAGGAAACCCTGTAGACCAGCTTTTAGCCTCTGTTAAGCCAGTGAATTTTTATCTATAATATTTATTGGGTTGTACAATTCATAAAATCAAGGCATATGACAACCAGATCTGTTTTATTTATGTATGCTGAAAAATTTTGCTGCTGTTAACAGTTTCGTTTCAAACTTCAAGCAATGTGCTATTTCAATATTTAATAATGATTTTTAAAATAACTTTGAAAACAATTAGAAACAAATTGTTATAACTTTTAGGTATAGATATTTCTGCGGAAAAAAAATTCTCTCAAAAATTTAGTTTAATCTCAATCAAAATGATTAATGAACAATCTGTATGTTAAGAGAAAATGTAAAAACTGATGTGAAGTTTAGTAACAAAACAGAGTCCATCAAAAATATAAAAGAGTATCTTATGCCAGCTCATTTGTGTTGTTCATTTTGGTACAATTTCATTTGAAACCACTTTATGTATTAGCTTGTCCAGCTATTGTCTTCTTTTATTGAGAGGGGTTGTCTCTAGGGCTAATTTGGCTACTTTGATTGTGAGGTCACTGATGAGACAGAAGTGAGTGTTATCAATTTGTGTGACTTACCAGAATCAGAAAGGTTGAAACAGGGGCTGTGATTACACAGCTGTGAACTGGCCTTATTAGCAAAATTGAACAAAAGAAGAAAATGGAGTCACTCTATCTCCTTCCAGCTCTTCTGAATCTGCTCTTTGAAGTATATAAAATATGAAGACATTAATATAGATCTCAGCATCTATAATTACTTTTGTAGTGTTCACATAAAAGCAGCACTGCATGGCTGCTCTCACTTCTTCCCTACTGAATATAACCTGGCTTCCCCTTTCTCCACGCCCCCATATATCTCCCCCTCCCCACAGCAGGCAGAGTCCAGCTGTGCATATGTCCTCTGGAACCACTTGCCCACGATTCTGTAAGGCAAGAGAAACAACATCCTCATCTCATGAGGCAACTAGAGCAAATTGCATTCCAAAGCTGAATATGAACTAAAGGTATCAGTGCAATAAAGCAGATATTGTACTTATTGGTGTAAGTAAAGGGGAAAGGGTCCAATGGTTCATGGGTGGCTTTTACTCACCTGCTTTACTTCCCTCCCATAGTTCAAAATGGGATTAGGTGGCACATATCATAATTCAGTTATTCTAGACCCTTTAAGCACTGGGATGTGTCCACACTGTGGTCTCAAAGTATTGAATGACATTACATTCTGAGCATCACAAAAACACGGGTATGTTTTAATCAGACAGACACTACAGACATGAAGAGTTTGTATATATGTCCACAGAAAGAAGAAATTTTTGTCCAGATTAATGTCTTGATAAAAACAAGGAACACAAAAGCTGGCTGAGCAGTAATGAGATTTTATTTGGGCTGTAACTATTGACCAAACTCATCCGTCTTTTTTTTTAACATATTAATATAATTCAACTTGTTTGGCTATGTTTGTGACAAAGGGGATTATGCTGAACCCTTGCCAATATGTTCATAATAACTGGCTGCTCTGATTCAGAAAGGAGCTAAATTATTCCTGTAACTGTGTCTCCCCAAGGATCACCCATTTCAATATATCTTCTTCAAATGGTTTCTCTTTGTTACACAACTTGTAGAAATTTCCTTTATTTAAGACCTTTACCATGTATATGGTTGAAACTCCTTGACAATGAGAGCATATTTTAGACATATAAGAACAACTCTTGTTTCATTTTCCCAGGAAATATAATTAAAAATAAATATTCTCCTATGGTCTCACTTTTGTCAGTAATACAAAAAGAAAAAAAATATAGTTTTTTTTTTTAATCTACTTTGTCTGGAAGAAAATTGTCCCATATGTAATTCCAGCCCCATTCTAAAGTTACAAACCTGTGAACTGTCAGGGTGATTGATGCCTTGTGAAGGTTGACTTAGAACAGAGATTAGACAGAGTTAAAAAATAAAGTAGGTATTTATTAGAAGGCCTCAATGGATACACCTTGGCCAGTACAAGAGCCCAGCCAGGGATCAAAATGAACCCAAAATGGTCACAAAATTGATGACCGGTCATGGGCTCTCACACTTTTGTAAGTTTTGGTCCATTAGCACATTGGTGTTAATTGTCCAATTATAGCTTTAGTTTATGAAGTTCCATCCTTCTTGTTTTCTCTCTTCAGTCCACCATTGTTTATGCTCTTGGGCCTGAGATTTGGATCATTTGTCCTTGGTCCTTAGCTAGAGAAGGAATTGTTTTGTCTACCTACTCTGTGAAGAGAGCTTACTATCCCCTGATATCAAAGCTCAGAATACACACTAAAGCAGTATAGAATCTAAAAAATATAAAAGCTAAAACTTGAAGCATCATGATGGGGAATAAAATCTCTGTTAGAGGTGAGAAGTCAGGATCATGAAACAGGAAATGTTATAGAAGCACTGTCAAACCCGAGGTCCTGCATGATCATGCATGCCCCAGCAGAGTTGCAGGTTGATTGCAGCCATGAGACCAAGAACATCTCCAAGACACCCTCTGGCCTTAATGCATGTCACCACCTGCTTCAAAGTCAAGGAGCAAAGTATGGCTTCAGTCACAAGTACTGGAGTATTTAGTCCACTTTTTATTTGCTCTTCTCAGTTCTGTCTTTTGCTCCTTCCACTCATCTCTCATCCAATAATGAAGTAGAGGTTTATTAACTAACAGTTTTCCTTGTGTGTTCTTTACCCTTTTCCACCTATAGTGGCTAAAATTCAAAATTCCTAATACCTTTACTTTGAGATCAAAGTGTGTCACTGTCGTATTTTCTGGAAAAATCCCTTCACCAGGATTTCTTCCTCTGGGAAGCTGAGAAGCCTCAGAAAAAAATGAAAACAATAATTCCCTGATCCACTTCTCCTGTTTTGCTGCTTTGGAATGTGGTCAGAGATTGTTTATCCAACATGTGAATTGTTTTTACTTAATGACCAATCACAGCCAGCGGTTTCAAGCCTACAAAGAGTCACGAGTTTTTAATTAGTGTCTTGTTAAGCCTTCTGTAAGTATCCTTTCTCTATTCTTTAGTATGGTTTTAGTATAGTATTCTAGAATAGAATAGAATAGAATAGAATAGAATAGAATAGAATAGAATAGAATAGAATAGAATAATAGTCTTCTAGGAAGATGGAGTCAGATTCATCATTTCCTTCCTACCACAGGGGACCCCGAAAATACCACAAAAGTGGAGGAAAAAACCCAACTATTAACATTTCTGAATTGCAAAATCATTCTCTTTTTTGAGATTATCCTGATTATTTTCCAAATCAAAATATTACTGGAATCGAAAGTGAATAGTGAAATTTCGTTTTCCAATGAAGAGGTTTTTAGTTTCCAAACAGTTCAAGTTTCAACATAATATATTTTTTTTCTCATTTGCACACTGAGCAGCTTCTTGGAAGCACAGGAAACATTTTTAAGAGCAGGTTAATTTTTCTTAAATATTGTATGCACCTTACATAGGGTAGACCTTGCCATAAATCTACTGTTTTCAGAATAACATGGAATTTACAAATTTTGCATTTATTATTTACAGAATAATATACTCTGTAGTCATTTGTTATTCATACATATATGGCTCTTGTTTCCATTTAAAATTCTGTTTATAACAAAATATTTATTATCTACTTGTTTCACATTTTAGTAATTTTTCTGAAGTGCAGGAGATTTTAAAAACTGAAATTTCTTCACATGCTAAGTGCTGTAAGTTAATTAATATTTTGAAATTCACCAACATAATGTGTGTCTTGGATAAACTATTTGCAAATAATGATGTGTTGATATTGCTTTTTGGTTTACAGACCATATACCACTTATTTTAACAATGGCAGAGCTAAAAGGTACAAAACTGCCACTGTGAATTTTCTTTGTAATATCAGTTTCATTATTTTTAAGACCATGGTAGGTCTACTAGTTTCTTACAGATATTATAATCAGTTAAACTCCCACCAATAACTTCAGTTACAGACTTTCAATGCTTTGTGCCTTTGGCAGAAGAAGCCTGATAGTTAAGCAAGCTCCAATAGTCAGCTAGACTGTGATGTGAGAACTGGTCCAGTAAAAGCAGTAATTACAGGAACAAACAGTACCCTTCATGTAGAATATCTTCTTTTCCCTGACATTGCTGCTGCTGCTGCTATTTTGAAGGAAATTTACATATTCAATCTTCATATTTCTATGAGTGAATTTCCTTGAACAAAAGGTGATTAAACATTAAAATCATTATAATCAAATGTTTGCCTAATCACCAAATGAATTGGTATTTTTTAATTTAAATTTTTTAAATCTATAAAACACTTAAAATGAAACATTTTACTATTGTTTCTTTACATCTTTATATAAAGCCATATTTGAAACTTCATGTACACAAGGATATTTCCTTAGAACTAGAGTGAAAATTTGAATAAAACCCCACATTTTCTGATGAATATACACAAAAAAGTTGCAATCACAAATTGTTCCCTCTGAAACTAAAACCAAAACCCCCAACTACATGGAAAGTGATGAGTACTGTTCTATTTCCAGCTGCTCACTGTATTTCTGGTAGCAGTCTATCAGAAACACTCTTATCAGTATTATAAAGCTGTAGTGTACATAATTAGACTCTTAATCAGTCCTTAGTGATACAATATGCATACAATATGCAGTGTCCACCATTTCTAGCTTTGTGCTCATATGGCAGAAAGAAATATCTCTGTAACTACTATATGCTCTGATGGAGGTCATAATTGGTTTGGAATCCTTCTCCAACTTCATTTCACTAACAATCTTTCACTAGACTTCATTTAATCCTAAGGATACTAGAAGCATGCTGAATTTATAACTTCTCTGACATAAAAAATAACCATTTGTCAGTCTAATATTTGGAATTCAACCATGATTCATTAAAGGTAAATAAGAAAGCTTATTTCTATATTTCAGTTCTTCTGTTATGAATTCTGCAACAGGTAGGGTTGTGAAGATTCAGAGCTGAGCAAATAGCAGCTCATGTTCTGCATGCCCACTATGCAGTCAGTGGTAAAGGTACAGTCTGATTAACACTGGCCAATGTTTGGCTTCCAACAGTCAAAGAAGCAAGGTGGCACAATAAAAAGAAATGGACATCCAGATATTCCTTTAAAACTCCTCTGAAGACACTGGGAAGTTCTTACCAACTCAGAAAAGTGAAAAATCCGAAGTGCTTCCAGCCTGCACATATTCTGCACCTCTTACTACAGATAATTTGCCCAAATCAGCTGAATGTGCTCTCCTTAGAGGCTGTGGAGCATCTGCAGAGCAGCATTGTACAGATTTGAATACTAGATGCACAACTTGCCTTGAAGGTCCACATACTCTCCCAGAGCATCTGTGTAATGCGAAATGTGATTAGGCCCTAATTTACATTATTCTCTTCATTTGATGTATTGTATTTCAGGAACTCATTATTCTTTATCCTCTTCCTTTCTTCCCTGAATACATTCCATTTCATCTTCTGGTGAGACATCTGTGCTTAATTAATTACTGCAGAGCTAATAAAAAGAGTCTGTAGACAATTTAATATTTTTGCGTTCAATAGATCCAGTATACACCAAGATAATTTGCCTCAGAGAAAGCAAGACTTTCACTGCTTAGGCCCTAAATATATATATCAGCATTTTATATTCTGTTGCATAATGTTAATATGCACTGACATGTGGAGGAACTCCAGATAAGCAATACTTGGTAGTGACAATTAATGACAATTGGGCTTCAGGGTTTTTTTTGATTGGTTTCTCCCCTTCCTTTCCTCTGACAAATAGAGTAGTCTTTTTTGATTAATTTGCAGTTAGTAGCAATGTTAACTGGAAAATGCCGGCTTTATGAAATGGAGTTTCATAAACACAGTTGGACTTCTTAGTGAAATTCTGAAGCAAGTATAAACAATTTTATTGTTACATATTTGTAGCACTTTAAATAGGAACAATGGTTCCCTCCCCTTTGTCTTGTCCAAACATAAAATAGCAATAAATAATAAATTTGTTTATAACTTTTCCTTTTTTTTATTAAATATTACATTTACCTGGTTTTTCTCAAAGTCAGTTTTGCCATGCCTAAAAAATGGCACCCATGTAGCCAAAAAACAAGAACAAAAAATTAAATGCAAGAAAATCTTCCTTATGATAAAACTCTCTGAGCAGCATTCAAAAAGTGAAGTTCTGATATTCAACTGGTTTTTCATAGGATTTGTGTTTGGCCTTAGACTTAAGGACAGACCAAAAGATAAAATTCAAAAGACAGGGTAAGTTTTTTGGGGATCTAAGACATATATTAGGCATGTAAATAGTCAGTAGATGGCCATGTTAATCAGCCAGTCTGGTGTCCTAAAATCACACAAATGTCCTCTAGATGGGACATCTCATGGTTCTTGTGTCATAGGTTTTGTAGCTGTCTCAGAAAAAAATAAAATGCAGATGTCTCAGATAGCGGCATTGCAAATGTCATTAAGAATTTAAGATTAAGCAACTAAATTTCAGCCCAGATATTTAATCACAAAACTGATCCTGAAAAACTTTGTGAAGGGGTATAGAACTTTTTCATGACTTAAATGGCTTGACATAATAAAACTCTCTTCTGTTTGTGTTATTTAATATCTGTTTATTAATATTCTCATTTCTAAGCCCAGATAGATTCTAGAAGAAAAATATTTTTCACCTAAATTTTGAGAAATTGAATAAAATCAATTTATCTAGCATGCTGATATTCAGCCAGATCTATTGTTCTGTGCAAAACCAGAATCATTACTATGGCTATTGTTTAAAATACAGAGGAGAAGATGGCTCTATTTATGCATGGTTGCAATAAAAGGTTAAATTAATTCCTTTGCATTCAACTGTCCAGAATTATTTGCATATTTTCCCAATTATCAGGAACTAAAGCACAGGACTCTATCCTCCTGTTTAATTATATTTATTATGAACTAGCTGTTCTTTCTCTCGCAAACATATATTGACATGTACACATATGGAGACCCCTTCCTCTGAGAACTCCCTTAAATGTAATCTGTTCTTACATATTGGTAAAAGATTCTGCGTCCATGTTTCAAAATCAAAAATTGTTCCTTTTCAATTTTTGAGTGAAGTGAAGCAGTTGTTTGCCTTGGAGGCAAGATTCTCTGGTGCAGTTTCTAAACAGAATTAGGCAGTTTCTTTAAGGACTAATCAAAACACTTCACCAAAGATCTAAAGCACAGACCACCTTATTTCCACATTTCTGCCTGCAAGACTTGGAACAAAAAGCTTTTCAAAACTTCCTTCTGTTAGTGTGTCTTTCCTGTTTACTTTTTAAGCTGTTTGAATACAGTCATCTCCTTGCTGTTTATCTAGAAGGTGCAATATACAGCAAACTTGTGTTTACTTTGGACTGCTAGGCACTTCTCTAATATAAATGCAAATAATAATATTAGAACTAAGAGGTGGTGTGTAATTCAATGCTTTAAAGTCAAGTAGTGCTTCTCAAAGTCTTCCCTGAACAGAATGCTATTCCATTTTAAATGTGGAGCTTGCCTTTATCGAATTCTAATTTTCATCCAAGAATTCTTTGTAGCAAATAAGAAACCTTAGAATTTACGAGGCAAGATTTAACCACTTCCCAAAGGAAAAAGCAAAACAAAAAAAACCCAAAACCCAAACAACTGCACACACAAACAAACAGTCCAAAAAACCCCATGTAAGCATTTTAAAAGATATATTATTCTGTGTATAGGCAAGTGCTTTGGAGTAAGCTCAAAAGATACATTTTATCAATAAAGTAACTTGGCCAAAGGAACATCCAGGTACTTAGGTAACCACAGTAAGAAAAATCCTTGCCTCAGTCAGAAAGAGAACTTCTCTTTCAATACTTACAGGAAGAGAGAAAAAACTAGCCAGTTTGATGAGGAGACATGAAGAAACATTTTTCTGCACTGCCAAACATTAATCACCTTCTATCACTTCAGTCAAGTTGTCTCTTTCCTAGGAAGCTTCAGAGATCTGGAATCTCATACCTCAATGCTTCAAAAGCTTGACCTCTTAATCTGAGAAACTCAACTCACCGCATCTCAGCAGAGGATCCAAAGAGGTAAAGGAAGAAAACTGAGAACTGTATCAGTGGTGGACTAGACTTGTGAGTATTACCTGCATTAGAATGGGACAGCTATCATGCTTCTGAAATGAAGGCACTAAAAGAAGTTGGGCAGTGGGCACAAATAAAAAATATTTTGTTTGTAGAATCCCTCCACACTTCAATCCCCCCAAAACCCCTGGCAATAAAGATAGGACCCTGTTAATTTTTACATGTGATGATTTTATTATTTAAAATTACTAAAAGTACAGAAAAATTATGGCATGTAATATCATATAAATACTATCTATTTGAAGAATCTTTTCCTAGTTAACCTGATGCAGCAACTCCCCTTAACATTCATAACAGGCTCAAGCTAATACTACTCCTAAATAATATTAACTGGAGTTTTGAAGGAAGTTCAAAAGGTGATAACCTTGGACATTACTTCAGGACATGATTAATAAAACAGTTGAATTTTACTCAAAAACTGAGGTGTTTTACAATTGATATTGCAAGAGTTAGGCTTAAAATTTCTCATTAGAAATACTGTCTTTTATTGTGAAACACTTCACTAAGAATTCCTCTTTAAATGCCAGGACATTGTGGCATCACAAAGCCTACAATAATTTGCTATTTATAAAAGTCTTGAAGACATGAATAAAATAGCTTTCAATGTTCCGGTGAGACAGAGATGATAAAGATCCATTTTTATATGAATTTAAGCAAAGTAGTTTCTTCAGGACCCCTAAAAAGATGAATAGGAGAAGAAAGAAAAAACAGTTGTTCCTGAATTTTCCCTTTACAGTTCTTCTAGACAGAATGTTTTTCTCAGATGTTATACAGCAATGTCAAATAATATGGAGATATCACAGTGTCTATACAGCCCCTAGATACTTGAGACAGCCCCTGAAATACTTGAGAAAATGATAAAAGTAATAATATGTACAATTTTACACTTCAACAATTCAACAAGAAAGGACACTATTAATAAAAATAAGCATTTTGACAAATAATAGAAGTAAAATACCATAAACTTAAAGATAGAGCTCTTCTTAACAACCTTACTATACGTAGTAAGTATAACTCATTATTAATTTACTATAATAACTATAACTTATTATTAATCTTACTGCACAGAATGGATTAACTTAGTGTATAAGTTGTTTATCTGAACAGGTATATAAACCAACAACCTACAGTTCATATCACCATCTACATGTAATCATAGTGCCTTAGATTGCTAAAAGCGCTTCTAATTGATCACTTTTAACTTTCCTCCATGTCATTTAAGCCCTTTAGTCCCCTCAGAAAATGTTTTTCACAAGGAAACAGGAGTTACTAGGCATAATTGCAACATCTTGTCCTCCAGCAAATGCTTTCTGTAGCCTCAGGAAGGGTGCAGTCATGGAAATAAAGGGTCAGTCTTTACACACCACTTAAGCTCCTCAGAAGGGCCATGAAGATACTAGAAAAGTTTGGTTTCTTAGTTGAAGATGAAATTTAGGACTGCTCCACTGTCTCTTCTCTCACTACCTACTCCTTCTAACATGTGTCCAGAAGGTTTCTGTGCTGTTATCTGCAGGATGTAACATCTGTTGATTTTGTGGCTACTCTCCAAGATGGAAAAACCTCACAGGATAGTGAACAAGTAACATCATGGATTTGAGTCAGGAATCTCTTAAAATAGTAACCAAATAGTAACCAAAATCCAAAATTTTCATGTAAAATGAAGCAGTTTAGTAGCTTTTTTTTTGTTGTTTGTTTTATAATTTTCAAATTATTGTATTCTTCTCCCATTACCATATGTAATGGAATCCAGATAAATAAGATAGCTTACTTTAAATACCATTACCATAAGTAATGTGCTTTAAGTGTTCCTTAACTACATAGTGTGTTTTGATCAAACAAAATCTGTCCAAAAGTAATTCCAAATGTAATTCCAAATGTAATTCCAAATGCTTCTGTGCAGGAATAAATTTTCCTTAATCAGAAAAAAAAAATGTATGAAAGGGAGATTAGTGATAAATCTTTCATTTTCTCTGTCCAGTCTTTCTTTATGAACCATATTTTTTGAAGTTGGTTTTCCTACAACATCCTATTGCATATTCATATGACTAAGAATTTTTGCATATGCTGTTTCCAAGAATATTTTCCAAACTATGTTACTGCAGTAAAACAACAACTAAATAAACTATTTAGTGCAATACATGTTACTATATTCTAACCAGTAGAGACTGGGAATGACCTGGAAATGTCAAACATATTTTTAAGTCTGGAATGAGTGAGCATTAGCTTTCAAGATGATCAGAAGTCAGGAATAGTAGAACTCGGTTTTGCCTCTCTCTGTCAGTTCTCCCCTTGCCAGACTGGTTAGGCTAAACTATAAAAGAGTGTGATTTAAAGTCTTGCTGTCTCACAAACAAAACCATCAAACCTGAACTGAATAAATGGCCAGATACAATAGATATTACATTCAATTTTTAAAGCATAACAGGAGATATGATATTAAAGGTCAAATAAGAACATCAGAAACTAAACCAGACAGGGAATAGGGTTCAGAAACAGATAGGGAACAGTGTTCTACTAAACAAACTTGCTGCCATATGATGGACTGAGACTGTGCACACAGGGAGTTATTGCCTTTAAATTGACATGAACTACTGGCATGTCTAAAAGTTGTGAAACAGTAAATATTTTATATTAATATTTAAATTAAAAAAATGCCAAAAAGCATTTTCATGGAATAGGGTGGCTAACAAACACGTTCAAGTTTTAAAAGCATTCTTGTTCTGAATTTATATGTCTTTGTTGGCCACCATGTTGTGATTTAATGAAAATTTGTGTTTTACGTTCCAGGTAATTACATTCTGAGCCAGCTATGTCATCATCAGTTTTTTGGCTCTCACTCGGTAAACAAAGTCAGGATTTTTGGTGAAGAAAATGGTGGGGGTTTTGTCTAACATTCCTGAAAGTAATAAATGAATGAATAAATAAATTAATAAATAAATGCATACATACATATGTAAAGGGAACTATTTTAAACAAAGAAAAAAAAACCCAAAACACCTTTAAAAGAGCTTTTATTTAAAAACTCAATGAAGTCTACTTTCAAGCAGAAATCAAGAATATGCCAGTCACAGACATGAATATATGAGGTAATTATGAGAAAGTAAAAGAAGGTCATAATAAGTATTTTTCAGTATTAAGCATATCTCTCTAAACAGTTGCAACAGCATTAATGATATGTAAAAAGATTTAGCTTCCTTAGTTTAAAAGAAGTTTTCCTCCCTTAAGGATTATAAATTTAGAAGTTAAATTATATAATAAACTTATATAGTTCTATAATTCTGGACAAGCATGCTCTATTGAGAATTTGTTATTGCATTCCCTGATCAAAATATTTTATTATTGATGCCAAAAAAGGGAAAGTCTAATAATGAAATAGGTTTGATGTAAAATGAACATCATAATTTTAATTTGCTTCATTCATGTGGGAGGTGTTCAAATAGTAGGATGGAGGGATCTGCATAATCATCTTAGTATATCAAAGTATGGTATGTTGAAGAACTAGGACAATTATACCAATTTCAAGAGGAAAAAACAAATCTTTTCCAGACCGTTTTCATTTTAAAAAGAACCTGGTATAGCAGGTGCTTCATACTTATTTAATTATTTAATGTAAATTAATAGAATTTTAGTTTCGAAGTTTTAAAGTTTCTTGCCTTCTTAGAGAGAATCCACACAACAAATTCAACAAAAATATTAATAACATTATTCCTGCCATTGTTATGAATTTTTGTTCATTTAGATCTAATGGTTATACACGTACATTGATATCTCTCAGATGCAAACCACACTAAAGTCGTATCTTCTTTTATTGGTAGGAAATAGGCCATTTCATGCCTCACCAATTTATGGAAACGCTACACACAAAGAAGAAATTAATACAGAGGTAACAAAAAACTGGCTGGAATATCACATCATAACTCAGCACACATTCCAAAACTCCTCTTTCTTTCTTCTTACTCAGTTTCAAACTTACTGGCATCTTCAAATCAATTTATTGCTTAGGCCTAAGTATCTTAGAACTCAACTTTCATGCCATTCAACAGTGTAACACCTTTGAGTATTAGGAAAAAATCAGTGACATTTCCTATTTCTGAATTGGACTCCTTCCTTTAAAATATACTGAGATTAGTGTCAAGATGCACTCCCTTTTAGAAGATTTTAAGGAAAAGCAGACCCATTCTAATCCTGCAGAAATAATGATTAAATTTGGCAAATTATTCCAGGAAAATAATTGAAAAATTCTTTCTGTGACAGTATTTTTTTTAAATTGAAAGAGACAGAAGAAAAAGATTTTACTTCTGATCTCCAGACATAAATATTCTACAGATTGCCTGTAAATTATCTATATGAGCTGTACCATCGAAGAATGGTTCAGCCTTCAGCATTCTTAATGCATTATTCATATGAAGATTTTAAATTTTTAGGGATACACATCTCCTTTAGCATGTTACACTGCAGCATTACAGTCAGCTTCAGAAAGAAGCATTACTGAGCTCAATAGCTATTTAAAGTCTTGGGTAATCCAGATTTTTTTAATCACAATTGACTCTAGGTCTCAATCATACCTTGCAATGAAATGTCTGATTTTCATCTTTACAACACAAGAGGTCATTTCTTTTCTGACTTCACATGTAATATTTTCTGCTTGTTCTTATCTTAGAGGTTTTTCGATTTGAGAAGAATATGGAGTGGCATCCATTCAAGTAACACCCACAGAAGTTACAAAAGACTTCTCGCAGTTTTTGCTACTTATGTGATTTAGAGCTTGTGTAAGGACCACTTAAATATGAACTGAAAGAAAGCCTGATAAATTGTGCAGAATTATGTATATTTATTTTCATAGGAAAAATTACTCTCAAGTAGCCACTGATAATTTTGATCTGCCTTGCTAACAACTTTAAGTGTACACTTCTGTATGCTTTCTACAAAATAAATAAAAATAGATCTTGAACTAGTACTGAAGAGATTTGACTAAATCACAGTGATATTTACAGACCCCCACTAAGATCAAGACTATATTTTGCTAGGTGGTTGTACAAATGCACTTTTTAAAAGACTAAGCTAGGGCTGAAGAACAGAGGGGTGAAAAATGTGAAAAAATGCAATGACTTGTCCAAAAACACACTTATAAAACTTAAGATTGGTAGATAGCCCTAATACTATGCCACATAGTTAGATTTCCTAATCTTATGATTGCCTCAGGCAGAGAAGCCATACTACACAAGACATATCCTAAGTCTGTTCTCTCTCACGCCCTTTTTGCAAGCATATAATACTCATTGCTAGACACAGAGCATTTAGCTAAATGGGCCTTTGTCCTGGCCCATTATGGCCATTTGATGATTAATGATTCATAGTTAAAAAATTTTCTTCAAAATACAAACTATGAAATTGAGCAAGTTTCTGCAGTTTGCTCCAGAATCTGTCTATTTCTACATGTTTCTTCTTGTCTAAGCTTGGTCTGTTGTAGGTCAAGAATCCCTTTCCCTATGGACTGCTAATCTCTCCATACAATATTAATATTAATTAATTTAATTTAAAGTGTGATACATACCTTACAGAAACATCAACAATTCTCTGGGCAACTATCATTTGTATTTGCTATTTTCACAGTCATAATGAAGAAATAAGTAAGAGAAATGGATATTAGATGCTTTGTTGTGTACAGAAAACTAGCCAGCAGTAAATATTGGCATAAAGTTTTCCTAGCAATACTACTTACCAGCTAGACTGGGAGGCATTTGCCACAAAAACTGTTCAGTCATAGTTCATCAGATTGAAAACCTATGCAGCACACAGTTTCAGTTTCTAACCTGGACTACTGTACCTCCTACATATCCAAAGCCAACCTCGCAGAGCTTAAATATTCAGCACGGATGGCTGAGAGATCCTTAGGAATGTCAAATGAAACTAGAGACTAGCCAAGATTTTTCTTCTTACCACAGCAGAGGGATATTCACCAGTAATCACATCTCCAAGACAAACTCAGCAACTTGCTAATGCTTTCTGCCTCATTGTGTCTGAAACCTCACAGGCTTGACTCTGACAGTAGTCAGTAAGCCAGTGAAGTCAAACCTGGGTTAATTATGCAATGGTTTTCCTGTTCCCCATCTCTTGGAGAATTATGTTGCCTAATATAGAAATCATTTTCACATTATCTTGCATACTTTAACTAAACGCCTCTCTAGTGTAGAGATATGAATCTGCATCACCTCTTATTTAAAGCTATGAGCAAACCCACCATCTGTCCCAAATGAAGGAATATATCAGTCAGTCTCCAAATATTAGTATAGAAAACAAAAAATACAAAAATATAAAAAAAACCCCACCTCAATATTAATAATGATTAACAACGTTTCCTACTGTGAGAACAGGAATGTTTAATTAAAGTTGTATCAACCTAAGAAGGTCAGCATTCCAGTAATTTTATGCTAACTGCTTCTTTACACCATGAAGCCAATAAACATGAGCTTTTGAAACATGTGCACAATTCAGTAGATGCTGAGCTTCTGAACAGCAGAAAGATCAAACAACAATAGCCAAAATACTTGCATATTATATCTTTTGGTGAATGTTTATTAGGTTCTCCATAGCTTTCAACATAGTCCTATAAAGTGTTAGACAGACTCAATGAGAACTTTTGAACTATGGAAACACCACATTTTAACAAAATACTGAATTCAGTTTTCTGAAGAACATTTTTTTTCTGGAAAGAGTTGGCTCAATGGATATGCATCACGTGAGACCACTGGGGAAAAATGTTGCTAAAATTTAGGCAGCTGTCTTTGTTATCAGGCCTTAATTTTTAAATTAAACACCTGGAACAAATGTGAAATATTTGAATGTCTGAATCAATTAGGATCCAGTCTAAACAGATAATATGGTAACTTTTATTTATTCTATTGATATGGAAAAATCCAGGAATTCAAGCAGATTCCCCAGAGGTAAAGTTTGCTTCTCTTTTTGAATGATGCTCCTTGATTAGATAGGTTTTTTTTATTACATATACATTTACAGGTCATCTCGAATCCAAACTGTTATTAGTTTTTGGTATTTTTGACAACAGTTTTCCTTCTTTCACTCAATCTTCTCACACACTTATTAATTTCTCTTGCATTAGTTTGCTATATGGAGGAGATCCATTTCTGTCATCAAAAGTTTTATCTGCCAAGAAAAGCTTAGAAGTGTGTCAGCTCTTTTTAATAGTGTCCCATTATTATTTGTATTGAGCTGAAATGCAATTTAAACCATCAGAGAAGATAGCATTTAAAATGGGTTCCACAGATGACACGACTAGTCAACCAACTGGTTTTAATTAGTTAAGTCCTTAAAGGGGAAGAAAAATCCTGCAGGTGAATTCTCAGAATTAATTCTAAACCATTTAAAGACATTGCACATATTTTCACATATCCCCTTCTGTGTATAAACTAGTAATTATTAAATCATATGGTAAACATGAAGTTTGATGATTCTGCTAAAAATTAATTGGAGGAAAAGGAATAAGTAAGATTATTAGACTGAACTCGTCCCCTGCACATCCTCATGATCATTAACTCTAACATAAGGGGAACATAATTAATTTCATGGGTGAGAAGGGAACAAAAGGCCAGTAGCACCCTTCTTGATATCCAGGAATCATATTCTGACAATTCCTTGTAGTCAGTTACATATTTGTTGCAGTTCCTTGTTTCTGCTTTTCCATTCTGGGATTCTTTCTGCTTAATACTTGACACTTCTGGGTTTAAAAATCAAGCAAACAAGTATCCTTTCTACCTTGACGGATCTTTCAGCATTTTAGCTACAGCATGAACTGAGGATATCCAAGTGCAAATTTTGAAATAATGGTTTCTGGTGTTCAAGAACATTCAGAAAACTTTACTAGCATAAAGTACCTTTTAATAAACTACTTGTGCCTGTAGAATCTCTCTTGTGTGGAAGAGCTTCCATAAGAAGGCTTTGTAACAGCACCTATGATACCATCTTTTGGTTGTTATAGAAAAACTGATGGAGAAAATAATGTGAAACTGTATATTAGACTTCATTCGCACAGGATTGATTTTTGCTGGAAGGTTAATGCTACTCTCTGCATAATAAACACTTTAAACATTAGTTTGTAGCTTTAAGATGCTAGAGACAATATTAGAGACTAAAAAGTACCCTACCTTGGTGATTCTATTTTTAGTACTTTGCGCAGAAAAAAAAATACATAGTGTAATTTTTAGTTTATTCTTCTCATCTATGTATCGGTCACATTAGTTGGCAATACAGCTTTAAAAGCTTAATTTTGATCTGCAGTTTTATGATTAAGTAAGAAAATTCTGTAAAACATTTACAATATCCCTCTCGTACAACTGCTGCTCCAATGCATTACTCCTGTCATAACTACCACATCTATGAAAATTTGCACCTCAGTATCCACATTGTAAGCAGGATCTTGTTGGCATGTGCATTTTCATTGAAGTATATGTGTATCTGTGCAACCATAGCAAAATCCTTGTTCCAAAATATTCCCTCTAATTCATATCAATTTTGTGATTTTTCTGCATTTGAGACCAGTGGAGTATTCCTTTTTTGACAAATCAATTTATTTTGCACTTCTCAAACTTCATGAAAAAATAACTTGCATTAATAAAAATTTCTATTATTTCCCCTTCTATTTCTCCTTCTATTGCATTTTATATATGTGCAAATATCTTTATATGAAAGTGCATTATGGACTTTCCTGAAGTTTGTCCAAATGATATACAAATTATCCTCCCATTTTAATGAATTTGGATATTTTAAATATTTTTTTTTAATTCACAGGTTCAGAGAAAAAAAAAAGAAATCATATGAGATAAAAAGAATAAATGTCTTGTCCAAAACTCTTTTTACTTCTTTAGATTGAAACATATGGCTTATTAAATTTTTATGAGTTCCTTGCTTACCCTTTTAGAAAATATCTACTGTTTCATACAACTGCTTCTTTTTCAAAATTTTATAACTAGAATATCTTCCAACATCATCATGTTTGTAGAAAATCAACTTTTTTAACAAAGAAATATTTCCTTTCACACTAATCTGATAATCAGTGAAGCAGAGTACATAACTACTGAAATAAAGGAAGTAAAATAAAAATCTAATTTGATGTACCCTCTTGCAGTATGATCAGAGTTAATTCTGTCTCATTTTAGCAAACATTTTATCTTCCTACAATACATCAGATCTTATTAAAGACCTCATTATTAGTACTTAAATGTACAAATACATGAAACAAAAATTCAGCAATTAAAAGAATAGCTTTTATCTTTTTCAGAATAATTCTGTTTGTAAGAACTGCATTTTGACACACTTGAATTACTGTGGCCAATGTGTCTTCATCAATATTGCTTACCTTTTGTTAACTAGGCTGGAAAAGAGGTAAACTGCAAACTTTCAGCTCTGAAAAATGGAAGACCTTGCTGAGCTATTGGGAATTCTTTCATGGCAAATGTGAGGGTCAGACTTTTCTTTTTGATAATTTCTGTTTCCATCTAATTGCATAAGAAAAGTTTCTGTATTGTCTCCAAAAAATGGAAGGATTTTAATGAAAAAACACACTTTTTTTCTGAACTATTGTTGAGAAATACATAAATAAGTACAAAAGACAGACCTGATTCCTTGAAAATCCTTGAAATCAATCAAATATTTTGTCCCTATTCTTGGTATTTTGAATGGGGTAATACATAAAGGAACACAAATTCACATTAAATAACAACAAAACAATGAAATAGATACAATTGTTGAATAATAAAGAATACAAATGTGAGCAAGCTTATCTTTAAACAAACTATTCAATGGACAAAAGAATCAATAAAGCTGCATAAGAAAGCTCTACAGAGCTATCATATTATGCTTCTGCTTTAACAGTAATTTTTAACACATTTTAGATCAACTAAATACAGTATATCATAATATTCTAAGTTTCCAAGATGTAGAATTTTGAAATGCATTAGTGGCCCCAAAAGTATTTTGTGGTCTGCCTGTTTTTCAGTGATGCAGCAATTGAACAGTGCCATTCCTGGTATCACCTCAGCCATGGCCAAAGGGTTTATTTACAGCCCTATGCTTTTCTTTTTTTATCTTTTTTTCATTTTCCATGAATGCTATTTTCTGCTTTGCCACGGAAACAGTTAATTACCATTTCAAAAGTAGCACAGAGTAATTTGGCTGTTGCCATGGTTTGACCCCAGCTGGTGACTGAGCACCCACAGCTACTCACTCACTCCACCACCCTTTCACTTAGAGAAAAGTATTTCTCTTGGATCTTCCCAGGACTATGCACAACTTTGCTACTGTTCACTCTTCTCCAACAGATGCTTGTGGCTACAGGTTACATTTCAGTCAGAGAGAGATATCCATTTGTGTGACTTAAATATTGCTGGAGATGCCTCTACATGGCAGAAAATATACTTACATATGATCATGTAAGGAGCAGTAATTTTCCAGTCACTTGAATTTTTACCTGGTGTCTGCAGCCTCTGCCATTTTTATTAAGAAAGGGAGTCTGACTGCCTCACTGTCTGTTGTTTTTTTAATCCATAAAAGGCCTTTGTACTTTTTTAATATAACACAGATATTCTTCAACATTTTTGCATTCAGGTCTCTAATTTTCACTCTCTATTTCACTCAAATTTTCCTTGTGCTACAAAAGAAAAACAGCTCAGAGAATAATCTAACACTTCTCCTTATGAGCATGAGACCTTCACATCTGCTGTCAATCTGGAATATCTTGATACATTTATATCTTGGGTTATCAATTTATTATGGATAGCAAATCTTTATTTTTTAAATATACATGTTGTTTATTGGCATAGTTAGGGTTAAAGGTTCATGGGGATAGTAAGTGAGAGCCACACACTGAGCAACTTGTATATCTGCTTTAATATATTTTACTACCAATATAATAAAAATGTTTTTTCATTCAGGACTCTTCATGATGTCAGACACTAGCAATATTCAGTAATTTCTATAGTATGAACTGGGCTATTTTTCTCTGAGGAAGAAGAATGTAATGCTTGTCTGTTATTTTCATCATTGTGCTTAGCTGGGAAAATCCGTAGCATCACAAAAAAACCAACAGCATCCATGTAAAGGTTTTTAATCAATATTTTAACTGTGAAGAATGGAATTTTCCTTTCTTACTATAGAGATGTTTTGTAGACTCCAGACTAAATTCAGCTGTCTTGCCTCGTACTAAGCAAGAGAAGAAAGAAAAAAATACTTAGTCTTTCAACGTGAGTTTCATCTGGAAATGAAGTTGTTCTGTTCTTTATGAAGAAACATTGACTGATTTATATGCAGACAGTTTCTAGTGCCTATGGACTATGAAGTGGTATGAACCCTCAAAGATTTGTGTGAGATAAATGGGCCAACAGAGTTTCTATCTCTTGAACAAAAGTTCATTTAGAGTTGTCACTTATTCATATCTAATGCAGCAAGTTAAGACCATCAGAAGAGAGTCCTATCATTATCACTGAAGTGTCATAGGAATGGGCCCATTTTTCTCCTCTGATGGCAGGTAAATCAAATGCAGATAAATGCAGATAAATTAAACTTTTCTACTCCAAAACCACTTTTAAGCAGCATATTTAAATGTTCTTCTGACCTGCACAGAGTTCAGCTAATCCTAAGCATAAGGACTGATATATAGCACTTGATCTAGAGTTTAAACTCAAGTAGTGTGTTTCAAATTATATTC
The DNA here is from genome assembly GCF_051311805.1 of Agelaius phoeniceus. Taxonomy (NCBI): domain Eukaryota; kingdom Metazoa; phylum Chordata; class Aves; order Passeriformes; family Icteridae; genus Agelaius; species Agelaius phoeniceus. The sequence goes on from NC_135268.1 coordinate 54,802,736, forward strand.
CAAAACTTTTTCTTGGAGTCTGTAACAACTTTTTTTCATTTGTCTGTGGTGTTAATATGTAGTTTAGAGTGTGTTAGTTCCACTGAAGAAAGGAATTTCACGAATGTTACTGATCTTTTGCATATAATATCAAGGTAATTGTAACCTTGAAATCACTATTTTACTAAAACAATAAATTTCATTCATGCAGGTGCAGGGGGACTTTCAGTTTCAACTAACCTTGGGAAAAAATCCAGTTAAGGAAATGCAGAAGTTTAAACCCAATTCATTCATGCTGATCCAAAATAAAGTACTCTTCAGCCTGACCCTGAGGACTCTGGAGAACTTCAGACCTGGGATTACAGGACTCCTTGCTTTGGTTCAAGGACTTTATCAAAGTGATTTTCTGAATCAGGCTTGAGCCAGAGTGTGAATGGATCTATACACATCCCTGGACTCAATCCTACACCATAATAATGGTAGGTAAACTGGCTCAAAAGGTGGATATTTTGCATGCATTCTTACAATTGCTATCCCCAAGAAGATAATGTTTAATTTCTTTGGTATTATTTTCTCAATCAGATAAACAACCTGCACATTTTTTGCACACATAACTCTATTTTCTGCTGGTTTTGTTCTTGAAGTAGTCTAAATTCTTTAGTAAAGAAAAAAAAAGTGCAATGTAGAGAAATACACTGATATTTAAGCCAGCACAGACTGTTCTAACTCAGCACCAGGTGCAGCATGGTTCATGAGAGCTGGCATGGCATTACATTAAGTATACTGGTTTTAGGAAAAAATATGGAAAAATACTATATTCCAGCATATAACCATACTAATTCCATTTTACTATATCTTAGAGAAATTAATTTTCACTAACATACTGAAGCACACATCTTCTAGATATCTTTAAGTGTAGCTTTGGCTAGTTTATTCATAGTGCAAATAATCAAGGATTGTTGATTTCCCTGCTCTGTTCTGGATTTTACTCATTTCTAGTGTATTTTTTGAGTGATTTTATTCCCAGTGACTATCTGTTGCACGCAGCACAATAACAAAATATTTTCATGTTTCTTTTAATTTTTATGCATTGTTAATTTAAACAAATTCAGTCATGTGTTCAGGAAACTGTTTCCTTTAAGAAACAGGGGTGCAAAAAAGTTATTTAATAACTGTGTATATATCAAATATTCAACATTTTCAATGTTCTAAATGCTTCAAATATTTTTTTCAAAATCAGAAAATTCTTTATCTTTTGTAGTAATGAGATATTTTAAGCCATGCAATACAATGTTTAAATTAAAAACAAGATAACAAACAAAGAATTAGGTGTAAGTGTGATACCAGTCACTTTTTCTTTTTATAAGTCTGACCAGGTTCTTCTGGAAGTCAACACATAAGAAGAACACGTTAAAAAGCAATACAAAACATGAGAAAAGCACAGCAATAACACAAACAATCTTTTGCCAATGGTAGTAGTTTTTGCTTAGACCTTTGCTCCTGGGAACAGGAGCAATGTGCATTGTAATAGCAGTGACTCCAAGACAGAATAGATGTAGTAATGTCAGGCTCTTAAATACGTTTTTCCCCTCTGCACTTTTAGATACAGAATCACAGCAGTTTATGTAGTGGGCTGACCTTGACAGGCTGCCAGTTACCCACCCAGTTGTTTCTCCTATTCCTCAAATGGATGGGGGGGTAAAATAAGACAGAGAAAATTGTAAATCAAGCTAAAGACTAAACTATGGGGAGACTGGTCTACTTTATTGCCAATTAAAACCAGACTCGATGGTGAGAAGCAAAAGATGAAACCAAAAGCATATTTCCCCCTCTCTGCCTTCTTCCCAGACTGAACTTCACTCCTGTGTCTTCTACCTCCTTCCTCCCAGATGGTTCAGGGGCATGGGGAATTTGTAAGCACTGCATAAAAATTAATCTTTGCTACTGCTGCTCGTCCTTCTCACACTCTTGGCCTGCTGCATTTCAGGCACTCTCCCATGGGATACAGCAGTTCCTTCAGTACTGCTCCACTGTGGGTTTTTCCATAGTCCATTGGAAACAGACTGCTTTGGCAGAGGCCCTCCACAGGCTCCATGCCTGCAAAAGCACCTGAGCTCTCCATGGCCTGCAGCTTCCTTCAGGGCACATGTTGCAGCGTGTTTTGTTAAGTTATTAGGTTGGTTTGTTCCAATCCCCCTCTGTTTGAAAATGGTTCTGCCCCAGTTCTCCCTTCCCGCCTTTGGAGCTGTCTGTCTTCCTGGCTCCACCCCAGCCAACAATGTATCCCCTAAACTCCGCCCTGGTTTCCCTGGAAACCCTTGTATCTTCTCTTCTGATCCCTCCCCAGTGCTCCGCCAATCACTCTCACTCCCCACCCTTACTGCTAGAATGTTCCAGCAGGGGAGTTCGATGGTTGGCTGAGGGACAGGGGCCCCTCCCCAGAATGTTTTCTGTTGGTGTTGCTCATGTGTCAATCCCTTGGACCCCACTCCCCACTGCACCCCCATTGGCCCAATGCCTGGCACCTCCCTACCCCTTAAAATTTGCTGTCACCCCCTCCCCCCCGTCTTCTCCTGTGGGTCCCGCTGGGATTCATTAAAGCCTGGATTAAGCCACAGTTGGAGTCCGCCCTCTTCTTTCCGCTGGTTGCAGCCTTTACCAGACTCCGTCCTGCCCAAGGTGTGCCTACAGCCGCAAGCTGGGCACTGCCTTAGGCGCTATCCCGAAGCCAGCTCTCGGGAGAAGGGCCCCCTCGTGCTGCTGGCAGTGCTGGAGCCAGCCGGACGTTGACAACTGAGTCGCACTGCTGCAGGCACATATATTTGTTCCACTGTGGGACCCTCCCCAGCATGAATATCTGCTCCAGCATGGTCCTCCTTGGACTGTTGCAGCAGAAGCTTCCTTTAATGTGCTCTTCTTCAAAGACTTTGGGGAGAACCAGGAGCTCAGGCTCCTGGGGTGCCTCCTGCCCCTCCTTCCCTGACTGAGGTGCTGCCTCTGCTGCATCCCCTTCTTTCTCTTCCACAGAGGGTGGGTTCTGGCATTTTCTGGCCTTACTTAAATATGTGTGCACAGAGGTGCCACCGGCTCAGCTAAGGGGCTCATCTGCACCTTGCATGTGTTTGCTGGAGCTGGCTGGAAGTTGCTGGAACCAGGGCAACCCCTGGCCTCTCCTCAGAGGCTGCCCTGCAGCACACAGCACACCAACAGCCTCCTCCCCACCACCCACTGCTTACACTCAGAAACAGTAAGCAGTATAAAGAGCTCTTGGACAACTAACACGAACACTTTTGAAATAAACAGAATGTAGACAAAGAGAGAAAAGTAGCAAAGAGAAAAAGAAACACAAAAAAAGAAAGGAAAGCGCAAGGAAAGTTTTGTTTTTCAGTTATTTTTGGAAACTTCAGAAAACCAGTAAGGGTACCAGTTAGAAACGAAATTAAAAATTAAATTGAAATATAATAATAGGTTGTGTTGAGATATATTGCAGAAGAAAAGGCAAAGGGAGGTTTTTGCAACCCTTGGGCTACAGCACACGTTGGGCACGCTGGCTCTGGCCATGTTAGTGCTGCTTACAAGAGCTGGGACTTGGTGCTGCAGCAAGCAGTCTTGTGGAAAGGACAAAGGGAAGGTGAAAAATCTCACATCTCAGGAAGCCATTTAACAAAATGACAATTGTCACAGTTTAATTTAGCTCTTTTTATCTTTTCTTTTTTTCCTAAGTGTCTTATATGGAAGCTGTTATACATGAGTTTAGGCAGAGATGGGAAAGGCAGCTGTGATAATAGAGCTGCTGTTACTTCGTGCATTGGTTCTGTTCTTCTAAAGGGTGAAAAAGACTTGTTCTGTTGCTGAATTAGGCTTGCTTTCAAAATTATTTCTGTTCCTCATTCCTGATTATTACAAGCTATTTTAGATACAAAATGATGCAAAGCAATGGGGGAAGTTTCTTTCTTCTCCCACAAGTGACACAAATGTGGGACTGAGAGACCCACACATATGTATGACTACACTTTCACATTGTTTCAACTTTATGAACGTCTACCAAATACTTTAGAAGAATTTGTACATCCCAATTAAAACGAAGTGGAAATAAAGAATAAGAGAAGCCAAGAATTTTGGCACATGCAGTTAGGAGGGCAGACTCCCATTCCCCGACTGCAGCCTCAGTGAGGCAGGATTGCTGCAGGGTGGCATAAAGGCAAATTGTTTGTGAACTTAGCTTTCCTGAGAGAATGTTTATTAAGACAAGTTTGGCTCACACTGGCTGAATTATGCTTGGATTTATATAATTATAAGTTAATGAGGCTGCAATATAATTAAACTACAATAAGAGAAAATAATCCTTCTCTCTGCTGTGTTCAAATCAATAGGGTTTTGATTAGAAAAATCTTCACTTTTTAGACTGTCATGCTTCAGCTCTGTTTTCAGTGTGTGTCTTGAGCTACTTAACCGACTCTCAAAATAGATTTCAGATTTTGGCTCCAAGTGATTTCTCATGACTTTTTTGCTGAGTTCCCTGAACTCTGAGGATATGTCAGGTGAGAGTGGAGTAACAGGGGTTTCAGTATCCTTTTTTTGTACTTATCTGTGTTTAGCTACAACACAGTGACATGGGTCACTCACATCACAAGCAAGAGTGGATGTTCCATTGGACTGCAGTTGGCTTAAAGTTAACAAATGTGACAAAAATCCTCAGCATATATAACTGTAATTGGGTTGTTGGTGTTTTGGTACAAACGTAATATAAACAAAACAATTTAGCACGGAAACAATGCAGGGAAATAGATTGTCTTTTTAAAGAATATGATAATTTTTCAATCCAGACATCTAATTAAAATAGGATTGATATTTTGTAGGAAGGAAAAAAGAAAGGGAATTATCACCTAAGTGATCTAACACATTTTTTTTCCTTTACTCTAGTGCCTAAACCTTTCTTTTCAAAACAAGATTGAACCAGAACACTGATTTAAGTTTGGGTTATAAATTTCCTTTTCAATAATTAAAACATTGCCCACAGAATACAAAGATGCTGGCTCTTTTATATCTTGTAGGTTTAAAGAAGAATTATATAGCAGAAGATTTTTTTTTTTAACTTAAGAAAAAGACGCAATCTACCTTTTGCTTAAGTTATAAGAAAGGAATGGTGATCCTCAGGATCTTCAATATTAATAGAGGCATATGTATGATGTGACAGTTGGTCTTTTGTAATACAAGCCAACACACTACAATGGCAGATAATACCATGTTTAGCAGCTTTGCCTCTGGTTTGCTTTTGGAAGAATGCTTGACAATTCCATTGGAGACAATAAAATAGTTGTTGGCACATTTTAATTACTATATAAGGGCACACACATTTCATGGCACTTCAGGGGGTAAAGAAGCCATCAATTACTCTGCTCAGCTTGAGTTTGTTTAAACAAATGATTTTCTATTTCTGGATATATAAACTATACGCTTTCAGTACTTTATGCTATTTTCTTCCAGAAGCTTTTCATTTGGGTTATAAAATATCCTGGCCTGGTCATATATATTAAAAATCAATGTTACAAAGGATAAGGTGATTATAGGCACCCTACAAGTGCTTTGGAAACAAACTCACATTTGTAGAAATCTCTGTGCCACTATTCATTGAGCAGAGCAATATGTTTAACACTGAACCCCTCAGGCATATTAAGTGTTTAGTGGCTGAACAAAAACACAATTTTGGCTCAGGGGTCTTAAAGCTCCCCCTACTGATTCAGTTCAGTTTCAATATGGTACAATTATAAATAAATATATAAGCTAACTAGGGAAATAGTGAAAATAGAAGATGCACATACCAGGACGTAAATATGACACAGAGTTCTTCAAACTGACTGTTTGCAACAGTTTTTTTTTTTCCATATTCATGAAACTCAGAGATTATGCTTAACTTAGACACAAATGTAACACAGATCTCTAACTTATGTCAAAAATACAATTTGTCAGTTATGAGAGAATAAGGAGGAAGAAGTTCCCTGGTCGTAAGTAGTTCAAGGGTTGACATTTTTGCAACTTCTTTAGGATCTCCCTCTCTAGTTTGGATTAATGAGTTAAATATCAACTGTACTATTTACATTTATAGATGTAATTATTTATAATCAGTGCTTGTGAAGGATAAATCATGCCATCTTTTGTGGCCAGAATTGCTTGTCCTGGATATTGCAATACTTGCCTTACATTTATGAATATGTGTTTCATTGAAAGAACCTCATCATGTGTATTATGGAATGCTGCTTTGATTTTAAGAAGGGGTAATATTGCACACTTGACAACTACTGGGAATATCAAACATATGGGCCCTGGAAAATTCAAGGTTTGTAGAGAAAGTACTTTAATTATAGGTCTTTTTATAGTACTTTTTATAGGTCTGCTATCCTGCCCCAACACCCCACCCTCCAGGTCCGCACCCCACCTCAAAAAAAAAAAAAAGAGAAAATGCACATAAAACCTCTGGGGTGATAGACTGACTTATGAAAAGTCTTAATATGAATTGGAGGAGTTAAGAGTAAATTCATACCAAAGTAAAGGTGCGTAATGACCACCAGGAGTAAGTTTAAAATAAATTAAACACTCACCACAATGACAGTGCTTAACTGAATTGTATCTCTAGCTTTCCACTCAACTCCTAGTCTACCCACAAAACAGGCATCATATTTTAATGAAATTTAAATATATTAGAAGATTCATCATGGTAGGCCAAATTTTCTGTAGAGAAAAGAATGTTTGAACTTGAATTTTCTCTTTGTTTTTTCAAATATCAGAATGATGGACACAGAAATATTATTGTCAGAATACGAGTGTCTGACTAGGATCAAGTGGAGTACAACATGGGTATACACACAAACATTTCATTACGATTGTTTTATCTCTGCTGGTGCTCACTAGGACATCAATTCTTCTTCACTTTTTCTAATTCCCTAACCTGTACAGATTTTTTCCTGACAATCCTTTATTCTTTTTCTGGCATGACCTCTTTATCTGTTCATACTATTTTCCTTTTTTCACTCATTCACTTTCCTTTGTCTTTTGCATGTATTTCTCATGCATAGCAGATTATTTCAATCATACGTTGAATAGTATTAACATTGAGAGATTGTTGTACCTCTCAGGCCCTGTTGACTTTAGGCTGCCATTCTGGGAAAAAAGTGCAAAAAAAAACTCCACAAAAAACTGGTGATTTTAATGGCAATAAAATCCCCAAAATTTTATTAAAATATTGCAAACAGATTGTAGTAAGGAATCAGACACAGTCTGTAGATGGGGACTGGCTATCTTTTTTGTAATGAGTAGAAATACAGAACTTGTTTTGATCTATTTTTACCAAAAGAAAACAGTCACAGTTCATGTATGGGGAGGATAGTATCATATAGCGGCTAAATAACTGTGCAAATTTGTTATTTGATAAACTCCCAAATAATTTCAAATGTCTTTGCTGGAATTTCTGTATTTAGTTACTCTTTTTACAATATTTATTATGCTTCTTACAATATCTTATGATGCTGCCAGTGAGAAGTGCTATGTCAAAATGCCTGATTTACAGAATATGAGCTGAGGCCTACAGATGATGGTCTTGTTCACAATCCCTCGGGAAACTGGTAGGAATGACAGGAAATTGTAAATTTTATATCCTTATTCTAAGTTTTATTCCCAGGACTTAAACACTGAAAAAATAGGGGGTGAGAAATATGTCCAGAGTTAGTAAGAAAAATCTGAATTCACTCATGGGTCCCTGACCTCTTGCATGTCTATTCAGTGAATTTACTGATTTATCTTTCTTGTGTTAATCCTACTATATTTGCTGTCTTGTTCAGTCTCTTTATGATCCTGTTCTTTACCAAAAATACCCCAAAACTCCAAACCAAAAAACCCCACATCTATTTTTGTTCAAACTCTTCATTTTCTGTTCTTATTTACAAATAGAATTCGAAACCATTTGAGAATACATTTTTCATCCTGGCAAAATTTTGAAGAGACAGTCAGTCATTTTTAATCATGTAGACATTTAAACTATTGGTTCCTGTACCCTTTGTAGTTTCTAGGTTCTTCAAATTTTTTTTATTCCTAAAATGATCTCAAAAATTATTGCATCTGTTGAGACAAGAATTACCTATATATTAAAACAAGCTAGATAAAATGCTCACAAAAAGGTCCCAACAACCCTAACAGTTCAGACATTACAGCTTTGAGAGATGAGCCTGACTGTCAGAATGATCTGATCAACCAGACTGATGACTAAATTTCTAACTCTAGTCACTAAATCTAGTAAAGGATCAAGCTGTCAGTAAATATCATGTTGAGTCCTTGGACACAAGTCCTAGACTATATTTTTCTGTATTATTCTGCATTAAGGAAGGATTGAAATTAAATTAATAAAATCTCTGTAAGGGCAAGGTCTTTGCTTTGATTTCTCTCCACAACTGAACTGCTTTGTGCTGTATGCAGTACCCTTAAAAGAAAGGCAGTAAAAATTATCAGTCTCAGCAAGCACATTACCAAATTTAAGTGGTGTAAATCTCAATCAAATAAGGCTGATTTGTGATCAAAATGTATTTTACCCAACTTTTTATTAAAAAGGAAACCTACAAACTAATATAGAAGGCAAGGTTTGGTAAAGGAGGTGCTTTATAGTGACAGAAGCATTATGAGGATATGCTTTACCATCTTCAACCAAAGCTAATCGGAGTTCCCTTGCTCCAACACTTGTATTTGTTGCAGTCACAGTGAATACATTTGTCCCTCCCTGATTTCTACACATGTGTAGCAGTTTAGTTGGGAGATAGCTGAGTTGCCTGAAAACAGTCCCATAAGGAAAGGGACTTATTTTCAGCCAGAAGAGCTGAACAAAACATTCCTCTGAATGTTTATGAGTGCCACAGCTAGCACTAATAACTGAGCTGTGCAGGCCTCAGCTGCAAAGGGTCAAACAGCTGGAGTGTGTAATTGTGTCTGAGCCAGTAAAGACAGACTTTGGTTTTTTCCCTGTCTTGAGTTAAATAGTTATAGATTGTCCATTCAGGTCAATCAAGGATTGATATCTAATATTAAAAAAGAGACAATTCCATCTTCACAGATATTAATAGTGGCCACTGTATATCTTCTAGTACAAAAGAATCTAGTTCAGTAGGATTTAAACTGTCCAGACCCTCTGAAGCACTCAAATGCAATTTATTTAAAATCTAGATGCTACAATACAAGAGTTCTCACTTGAGATGTAACCTCAGAAACAAGGAATATAGAAAGACAAAAATCCTGTTCTAATAATATAAAATATACATAATTGGTCTGACAGACAGAGGAACTGGGGACTTTTGACAATTCTGTCTTAATACTGCTTTACTTTTATTTTTTCAACTGTGTCTTTTATTAAAACAAGCAAACAACATAGTGATTTGTGTTGGCTGCTATGAATGGACATTTATTTTTCCTAAATTCTAAGCTGTCTTCAGCTCAGGATGACTTTGTAAATGCCAACAAGGTTTTCTTAACTAAAGACACTAAAAAATGCACACAGTGAGAAATTGGATACATCAGCCAACGACAGCTGTCAAAAGAGGGAATAAAGTGTTTCCCAGACAGAGACTGTCTGGACCAAGTGAAGGGCTGCAGTGACAAAAGTCAGAAAATTAAAAACTCTGTTATAGTAATTAGAAGTGACCAGGATGAATTTCTCCATGCAACCAGAGAAACAGAAATGTACTTGAACTCAAGAGGGTTGTCTGACATTCTTGCAAGACCTTGGGAATTTATTGTGTATCATTTCTTAAAGCAGTGGCTGTATTGCATAACCATCCACAAAACATTTCTACAATGTGTGACTTTATGTAGTGTACATCCGATCATGATGGATTGCACTGTATATGTATCAGCTTATGGGTTTGGTCTGTGTGTTAGCTTATGGCTTTAGAGAATTTTTTGAATATTAGTGAAATAAATCCAATATGACTTAGCTTTTCAGAACTGCCTAGTGGCAGTTTAGAAAAAAAATATATCTTCTTTTGATGTAGTATACAATTTGTTAATCAGTACCTGTTCTAAAAGTTATTAATGGAATAACTACTTACAGTCAGTCTTGAATTATAATTTTATTGTGTTTCTGTGCTGAAAATAGTGTGCCATAGCTGCTAGGAGTTTACTCATTTTAACCCATCAACTGTAAAATTTATATGATTATAAAACATTAATTATATAAGAAAAAACCCCTGGTTGTTAATAAAAATGAGAGATGATTTATGGGATTGTGCCAGCCCAGTCTCGCATTGATCTAATTTAAATTATCAGAGAGAAGCTCAGGGTTGGTAATATAAAACTGTAAACTGAAAATCCTAAATCTTCCTTTTGGACAATATTTTTTTTCTTTTCTCCTTACTCTGTTTATTCTGAGAAGAAAACAAAAAAAACCCATGACATGGATTAACTACAGAATTATATGGGGAAGTTAATTTTGGTATACAATTTCAAAATTTTCCCATTTTCTTCCGCTGAATTCATCAGCTGAATTCTAGCAGCAAGCATAAATAAAGGGATCATGCTGTTTACCAGCATTTGTACAAAGTTATGCCAGGGCTGGTTTAAGTCAGCTAGCTTAATGGTCCATAATATCCCTACATAATCCTAAGACTTGTGAGATCTAAAACATAAGCAGGCTACACCAGAGAAAGAGAAGTGTCTGCTTCTATCTCCATAAGGAATTAGTAATAAGAATATTTAGTAATTAATTCATTAGTGTCTTCTTAGGACTCCAAGTCAGCAGAAGTAAAAAGAGGAAAATCACTTACAGCTGATAGTAAAGTCTAAAGATGTCCATTTTTGATGTGGAAGCACAAAGTCCACTAAGCTTTACAGGTATCTTCTATGAAGTATGGTGGGCTAAATCACTTCAATTTCATGGCATTGAAACCCCCCCATCCTAACTCCTTGAGTCTGGAGTTCTGGCCCTGCAGAAATCTCATGTTATTAATATCCTTTAGAAGCAATTATTTACCATTTTTGAGAAAATGGAAAAAAATAAAACTACAATTTTAAATTGTATAACTAAAAAATTACAATTAAAAATTTAAAAGAAACAAACATACAAAAGACTTCAGAAAATTCAAATCAAATCAGAATATTACCCTGCCCCCAAAAGAATCCCAACAAACAGACAAAAAACCCCACCAAAAAAAATTAAGTGCAGTTGCTTAGACCACAAAGTAGTAAACTAATAAACATTCACATTTAATCCCACTGACTTCAACAATATGAAGAATATTGAGCTGGAATTATTTTTGTTTCTGTCAGTAATTTAAAGAGTAGACATGTAGTTGAGGGTCTTCAAAGGAGCAGAGGTATATCTTGTTTGTGACAAAACTGTCTCTTAGAAGAGCAGCAGTAGAAATGCACTGGGGAAGGCAACTTGCAAGTGAATGGGAGAAGTATGAGGACAAGTCTGGAGGTAAGGGGAGCAGGTATGAAAATTATATGGCACTAACAGAAGGGGGTCAGAATTCTCTACACATCTGAGTATCACATAACCAAGTGAGATGTCAGTACTTGTCTCACATGTCTCCTCTGTATTATCCTAAGGGTAAACCCTGTGGTCCACACAAACAATTGCTAGTGTACATCTCCGTCACCATGTGTTTCTAAAGGAGAAAAGCTCTACTCCCAGGTGATCTTAGCTGTCACGTTTTGAATTCTAGGAAAATACTGCCAGCCTATCAAAGTGAAAAATTTTGTTCTTGCACATTTTAAACACCTTTTAAAATCTTTAAATTGGAGTGAAGGGGTTTGGGGCATAGTAGCTAAGCTAATCTATGCATTTATACTCTTGTTCTGTGTTTCAAAGGTAATTGTAATGAACTGCTTCAAGCAAATATTACAGGTTGTTTTTCTGCTGAGAGAAGTCAAATGAAATGACCTTTTTTTCATCTGCTATTCTTTTCAGCTTTTGAAGTTACTTCTTTTTGAAGAGATGATCCATTTATCAGTCATATCTGTGAGAAAGTCATAAATTTATCTTATAAAACTTCCAGCAATTTGCTTTGAGGTGTACTATGCAGACTGCAGTTGCATTTTGTTCTTATTAAATAAATTAATGAACACTTTAAAAAGTGAAAGGCTTAGAAAAGTTATCATAAGAATTATTGACTCCCTGTAGCCAAAAGCAGATGTTAAGAGAGGGCATAATTTAAAATGTATATTTTTTACCCAGGTTTGGTTATTGATCTTTACTAGATTGACTCTAATTTATGTCAAATGTTTGGGGCATCAAAAGTTGGCAATAAAAATCATTAAACTGAATTGCTAGGCCAGCAATTTGGAGTGAGGAGACAGAAAAGTTGATGGCAACTGCTGAAGCAAGATTATTACCTAAAGGTTTCTCTAGCAATGGGAGCCATAGGGATGTGAGCATGTATCATATCAATACTGGAGCTGATAAAGTCCATCTATTTTTAAATAGATACATAATCAGAATTAATGCAATCCCCTAGTATGAATTATATGCTCCTCTTCCTTCAGAAGAACTGTTGCTTAATATCTAATTCAAAATTAATAATGCAGCAGGAATGGATTCATTATCTCTTGTGTCAAAAATCATTCGTGATAAGTAAGATAAGGAGAGAGAAAAAGCATGAATAAAAAAGAAGAGTTTCAGTGACCAAATTACTCCTGCCTTCATCAATCTCAGAGAATAAAATTTTTATCCTCTCTAGTAACTGATGGGTAAGATAGCATAGGGAGAATATGTGGAAAAGTTCCTATGTCTTCCCCATCAGTATATTCTTAAAGTACATGAAGAGTGAAGGAAGAAATAATGTGTAAGATTAAATAAAGCAAATTCCAATACACTTTTTTTCCCATTGGCATTAGAAACATGTTAGAAAAAATTTATTCTTCACTTACTCATATTATCATAGAATCATAGAATAATTTGGGTTGAAAGAAACAAGCTCACATTATTGTGCCATGTTAACCCCCAAGTCCTTTTCCTCAGGGCTGCTCTCAATCTATTCTCTGGACAGCTTGTAGTTGTGCTTGGGGTTGCCCTGTCCCAGCTGCAGGACCTCACACTTGGCCTTGTAGAACTTCATGAGGTCTGCACAGACCCAGCTCCCAAGCCTGTCGAGGTCCCTGTTGTTCTTATTAGATTTCTAGAGTCCATACCTCTTGGGTGTATCCACATGGCTGCAGATCTTTGCTGACTCCTTCTTCTGCACACTGTCTTCCCTTCAGCTCAGGGCTCCTCCAAGGCTCTCCCCGACTGGCTTTCCCGCCCCCTTTTATCCCAGTTATCTTCATTGGTTACAGCTGCAGCCCAATTAAGGACATCGCAGCTGCAGCCCATTGAGGGCAAATGGGACCTCTGGGGCAAAGCCTCTGTACAGATATTCAAATACATTTCCTCTACTATAGGTCCCTTTGGATGTCACCCTTTCCCTTCAGCACGTAGACTGCACCACACAGTTTGGTGCTGGCAAACTTGCTGGGGCTGCACTACATCCCACAGTCCACATTGCTGGCAAAGATGTTAAGGAGCCCTAGTCCCAACACCAGCCCTAAGGAATGCCACTCATCAGTCATCTCCATTGACCACAACTCAACCATCCAGCCTATTCCTTATCTCCCAAATCATCCATCCATAAAACCTATGTCACTGCAGTCTAAGGACAAGGATGTCATGCAGAATCATGTCAAATGCTTTGCACAAGTCCAGGTGGGTAACTTCAGTTGCTCTTCCTTCATCCACCAATGGTGTTACCGTATTGCAGAAGGCCCCAGTTGAAGTTCTTCTGAATATCACCAATCATTTCCTCATTTTCTCCGTCTCTTAGCACAGTTTCCAGAAGGATCTGCTCCATAATCTTGGTAGCCACTGAGGTGATACTGACTGGCCTCTAGTTCTCAAGTAATTCTTTTTTCCCATTTTTAAATTCTGAATTAACTGTTCCTATTCAGTATCCAGACTGCCTTTTATTAAAAAGGAAAAAAAAAATACTGTGAAACCAAAAGAAAATATATTTTACAATCACTATAACAAAGATTGATATCAGGATGTTGATCTAAAAAAAAATTGTTATTAACTTGTAGATGGCTGACATAGGCATCTATTTGATTTTGAAATAATTTCTAAATAGACTTTGATACTGGAAATAAATAGAGATTTTTAAATTTACAATGACTATTAAATTTGTAAATATGTTAAAAGCAAGGAAGAATTACCATGTTTCTGTGCATAAAAAGAATACAATTCTTTGTTATCATTGTTGTACCTTATTTGTATTACAATAGAATTTGGAGATTTCATGCAATTATTTTGGCAGAATGTAGCACTAAACCTGAATAAGATCAATTTTCCTGTTTGAAAAATACCTGTAAATCAAAGTGGAAAAATCCTTACTGCCATCTCTATCAAGCTAAGATATTTCAAAAATATTGCTAGTGTTTTTAATGGAGACAGAGACACAGGAATGGTGAAACACTAGGAATCTCACTTGAAATGTTATAATTTAGTTTTGATTTAATGTTCAGATTTAGACCACTGTTAATCTTAATAATGTTCTTATTTAGACCACTGTTATAATTTCAACATTCTGTGTCCTTCACACGTATCTTAGCCCGGGGTCCACAAACTCCTGGGTTATGCTCCTCTCTGATCTTTTACAAAAATTATCTTCCCATGGAACCAATACTCCTTTTCTTCAGAACTGGTGAGGCTAATTAGTTTTAGACTATGGCATAAAGATAACAGAATGATCATGGAAATCAGCAGCACTATCAGGCATGGAAACCTTGCATGTTGGCGCAATTTACTTCTGACTGCCTCTTGGATAGCTGAGCTTATTGGGTCTTGTTTTGTTGTTTGATGGAGACAGATGCTTTCAGTTTTTTGGCTAATAGTTCATTAACATGTAAGAATCCAGATCTACCTAAGACACATGGGTGCTGTAAAAACTGCTGTAAAAACATGAAATATAGATTGAAATGTATATTGTCTATACCTAGTTTTTATATCTTAAGTATTGGAGAGTTCAGGTGCACCTAAAAATAATTGCTCAGAGTGGCAGTAAAGCTTCAGTGCAGAGCTCTGGGTTCACATGACTGGTGTACATGTAAATAATGACTATTACTGTGACAAACTACACAGAGGATGTCTAATAATATCTTTCTAAATGTTAGAAACTGAAGTGGTTTACTATCTTTGAAATGCAAAGGTGAAAAGAGAAAATGAGAAAAACCTGCAGCATGAGAATCTGAAACAGGATCAGTCATTATTTTGTCTTACTGTCTTGATGCTGAAAGATACTGACCAAGGAACACTCAGGTTTGTCTGGCTGAGATGAACTGGGCAATCCAGGTCACAGGACATCTTCAGCTGCTTTATCTTTTCTTTTAGTGGCAGTAACTAGTTACCTTGCTTGCAACTTTGGCAGTTCTATCATGGATTTGTAAACTTCACTGACATCCAGGACAACTTCCAGGTCATCCTTTCTCATTGGAGACATAGAAGACAGGATGGACTTGCAATTTATAAGACTAACAGTTCAGCATGTGTTGAAGTTTTTCAATGAGGTAGCAAAAAGAAAACCAAGAACAGGGAAACAACAGCACAAAGGAGAAATAAGTATTTTGATTATTTTTAAGTTCTATAGTATTTTTTAATATCAGTAAAAAATAATACTTAACCTCACAAAAGAATCATAAAAAAAAAAACTCTGGTCATACAATAAACTTCTAGACAATGTGCTTGTGGATACTGAAAAACAAAGCATAACTCAATGATGCAAAAATGTGAAAAAAATATAGTTTTGTGTTATATTTACACAGACACAATAGAAAAATGCAACTAGAAAAATTATAATTCCTGTTAGTTACTATTACTATGTTATTGGCTGAAAAAACATCTCTTATTCAAAACTCATGCTTTAAAAGCTGTAAAACTTTGAAAAAAAATTATGTAGGTAGTAAAATTCTGCCCTGAATGTTGTCTCTGCATATTTATTTTACCATCCTATCTAGATTATTCCTCTCATCTGTTTTTTCTACTGCCCCAAAAGTACCGTAAGAAAAATGCATTATTTAAATAGAACTCTTAAAATAAGTTTTCATGATACACTTCTTAAAATATTAGAAAACCAATCATTATAAAATCCCTCTGCCTATATATCAGTGCTTATATATCAATATATTAAAGGCATGTGATTATTTTTTACCTTATTGCATCTCATTTGCAATAAAAAAGGTCTGTGCAATTTAAACATTTAAGTTGTTTACACCATTGAAACATTTGAATGTCCAATAAAGTGTGGCACAAGTACCCATAAATAGAATACTTGAAGCAGATATATGTAAAATAATAACACACCACCTTTTTTCCTGCACATTTTTTTCACTGCTCGTAGGTATAGATCTGTGTGCTTTACAAGGAAGACAATGTTTTACCTAAAGGACTTTGGCATATGCAAATCAAGCATTGAAATTCATAACTTCTAGGTACCTCACCTCCAGAGTACAATGCAGAACCATTTTTGAGATATAGAAAATCCTAATATAAGCATACCCATGTTGATTGATGCAGTATGCTGTGAAAATATCCTCATTTTGAGATTTACATGCCTTTTGCCAGTTAGGAACTCCAGACAGTAAACTCCTCAAATAGAAATTCTGCATCATGGTGAATTAAAGAATCATTATATGAAGCACTGTATTCCAGATTATCTCATTGACTTCTGCTGTGACATCTCTATCAAACAGTACTTTGCCACAAGTAGGTTTATATAAAAATAGTTGGTTTCTCCAGACTTCTGTGTTCAGGGTTGAGAATTCAATAAAAAATAACATTTATAGTCAGAACATGAGTTAGATTTTCACATCTAAAATCAGATTAAACATTTTTAGAGTTTTGGATTCAGCTTGGAATTGTAATTAAAAGTAAATATTCAAGAGAGAAAATTAAGTAAAAATTATCCTTATGCTCTGGTTTCAAATCATTAAATTATAGAGTAGAGCAACATCCTTTCCATCACCACCCCACCACCCACTCCTGCTTTGAATACCTCATCAAGTTCAATTGATAATTCTCCTGTAAATAATTTCTTATATTTCAGGCTCTTCTGACTAGGAAAGTTCTTTGCCTGGATTGTTTCATAAAGAAGAAATGTAGTATTTCTGTAACTGACTAGCATCTTAAAAACAGTACACTTTACTGAACAAAAGAGACCAACACTATATTTAGAAGTTATTTTTGAGCCTTCAAAACTTTTATATGAGGCTCTTGAAATTATTATTATTATTAAGATATAATGACTGTGAAAGTTAAAACTTCTTGTTACAAGATATCTTTATAAAAACAATTGAAACAGCATGACAGTCTTCTACATGGTGATTTATGCCTAAGAAGTCAGTGATAGCTATGTTATATACATTAGGTTAATATGAAATTTGCTATAAAATATTTCAGTGAGAGAAAATTTGGGTTTTATGTTGTATAAGAAATTAGCAAGAATAAAAAAGTGGCTGAAGTAGCCTACTAACATTTGCATTGCACTGTTCCAATGTCACAAATGCCCAGTCACCATCACTTCACCTGCTTGTGTGATGTGTTTCTCCTGAGTCCATGCAGCTGAAGCTGCCGACCCATATTGTAAGAAATTTGATTTTCAGTGGTAAAGTGTTAGAGAATCTGAAAGATATTCCTAAATCTTTTCTTATCTTCCTTGTTTATAATAAAATTTTTGTAAACATCTGCAAAATGGACAAAAATATTTTGCATATTTGTTTGCAAATACCGTTTTTCTTTTTTTTTTTATCTGTAAACATACTTTTCCCAAACAATTGATTCAGGTAAAAGCTTCATAAAGGTAACACACAGTTTGAGATAGAAGAGCTGTGCACTTTTTTGAGAAGATACTTTCATCTAGTTATGCCACTTAACCAGAAGTGGCTGCTATTCCTTATTTTAGTAGAAGTACATTTACTGGTACTTTTACTGACATCACAAAACCAGAAATCCAAAAGATATTGTTTTGAGATCTCCCTTCATTTATCTACCAAAATAAAGGTATTTTAGCTCCCTGAAGTAAAGATAACTGTTCCCACAAAGTTTTGAGAATATTTTTACTAAACATGACAATATCTCATTGTACGCAGGCAGTTTGTATATTCCGAGTTGTCAGCTTTGAAAAGAAATTGAAAAAATAACCTTCAATGTGTTTGGTTTTTTCCTCAGCAAAAAAAATGTGTATCTTGGTACATGTCCATTGCTTCCTGCTGGTGTGTGGGACCTGCCCTGGCTGCCAGCCTGGGGGAATCCCCGTGCTCGTAGCCCCACTGGCCGCAGGGACACATCCTGCTGCACTGCAATTTAGATCCTGCTAAATTAACTCTCAGCAAAGCTTAGCTCTGCCTTTTGGTTTTTGAATTGGAAAAGAAAAATTAAGTTTGTTTTTGTTGTTTTGTTTTGGGTTTTGGTTTGTTTTTTTTTTGGATTCACTCATCCAGAAGGATAAAATTTCAAAACGAATTGGGAAATTCCAGGGGAAAATAGAACAGAAAATACATTAACATATTGATGAGGAGAAACAGAAAAGGAAACAGAGAGGTTAGAGAAGATTCACTGGTCTTTTCATTAAAAACACTGAGTGTTTGGAGACAGGTAATACAATATATCAAATAAAATATAGTAAATTTTAATATGCCTCAGTGGTTCTTTTTTGACCTATCAAGATTTTTGGCAAATTCTTTTTATGTTTTGGGAAATAGTTACTGTTTAAGCCTTTCTATTTTAGCTCTATAATGTGTTTTGCCTTGGTCACATGGTGGATAGATTTCATCCTGCTTTTCATCACATTCTTCCATCCCATTTAAGCAATCTTCACACTTCTATCTAGAGAGACAGAGCTGGATGCACATAAAAATGCTATTCTTCATTTTCATTCCCCTATTCCACATTTTTCAGTATGCTTAAAAGAGGATTAGTAAATCCCTGGCTACTTAGAATTTCTCAGATGTCACTGTGGCTTATACCATTTCTCCTCAGCACAGCCATCTGACAAAGTGAAAAGAGCACAAATTTTTCTGAAAAAATAATTTAGTTTTTCTGGTCACATCTATGATGAGCCATATTCCCATGTTTTATATTCAAAATCAGATCTTGAGTTAAGTAAATGGGAGTAAAGTGATTTACAGAAATTTAAGAGCTGACTCATGGAGTTACTTTTTCACATGCTCTATGAATCTATATTTAAATCTTGATTTCAAAAACCTACCAAGTAGTATATATTTAGTGGAGTTGATAGTTTTCAATAGAAACCCTCGCTGTAACAAAAAATGCCCAACAAACACCATACTCTGACCCAAAATAGCAAATTTTCATATGGTTATCTAATTTTTATCAAATTTTCTTTTATTTACCTTTAATTTACTTTTATTTACCTTTTATTTACCTTTATTCATGGATAGAATATTTTCATTATTATTTGATTTTTTTCTTTTTAAGTGTATGTTCTCAACAGAACAGAAAGTAGTCAGCCAAAAATTCCCCAAATCTGTGAAAATTACATCTCAGAATCTGGATCATTAATGCAGCAATAGTGATGATACATATGCTGTGGATTGGAGTGGGTTCTAAAATGAGTGTTTATAAAAGACTGCATCAATAAATAAAGGTACATGAAAGAGGTCTTTGACTGTGCATGTGTAATTTTTTGTGTTCCAGGATGTAATAGTGTACTTTCTGTTATTATGAACCATCTTACAACAACACTAATGAATATATAACTTAATTGGTTTCTGATATTGCTTATAGCTACAACATTTAAAAGGCTCATCTTTAAGAGAACACTAATTTAACTTATTTCATAATATATTGATCAGTACCATAATAATTTCAGGACTTGAGATTAGCTCAGTTGATTAGACCATGGTGCTAAAGGCCAGGTCTCAGGTTCAGTCCCTGTACAGGCCACTGACTTGAGAGTTGGAGTCAATGGTCCTTGTGGGTCCCTTCCAACTCAGAATGTTCTGTGATTCTTTGACTCGGTCATATGCACTATGTGTTTACTGGTATGACTCCATTGATTTCAAATACTTACTTTAGGAAAGACTCTGACCTGTGGACAGATCAGCCTAAAGATTGTGTCATATAAAAGTGCTTCAGCTTGCTTGAGAGCTATAAGTCTCCTCTTGAAGTAGTATGTGTAGTTGGACAAGAGATATTCTTACTAAAGATATTACCAGTACCTGACCTTTGCTTAGTGTGTTTCTTTCTTAAAATTAGGGCCAACAATGAGAATGGTTTTTATTTCTTCCTACTTACAGAATATACCTTAGCAACTGGGTCATGGTTTTAAAGTATTTCAACAATAATACCCATCTGAAAGCTCAAGTACAATTAAATGGAAAGAAAGATTTGAATTCCAGTGTGTAAGTAAGAAAGAGTAACTTTTCATAGAGATTATACAGCTAATCCCTTATTAAAGTCACTTTAATTCAGCTCATTCAACTGACGCAGGTGAATGAAAACAACTTGAAACAAATCTCAAAGCAAACTGGATGCCAAGCATATCAACATTTGATACTTTTTTTTCCCCTTTTTGTCCTAGAAAGGACCAATCTAAAAATGAGGAAATTTTGTAACACTATGGAATTTAAATTATTCAATTATTAAAACTGAAGATATATTGAGAAGGATGCTCAATTAAAATTTGCTTCTAACCTTAGTAGTATAGCTGTTCATGTTTTATCTTCCTTGATTCAAAATTTTTAAAAAATGAGACATTTCAAAATATTTCTAGTCTGGTTCTCAGACAAGAATTTCTCATCTTCTCAAGAATAGATACAACAGGAAAGTTTAAAGACTCAGAAAAATATATTAAATATCTCTATTTAATGCTTATAATGTTCTTGATAAGCTGATTGATAGTTCAGAGCACAGACTATAATCATAACATTGTATGGTAGGCAGGATTATTCTCACAGCTGGAGTAACAATGCTGATATGTGCAGAGCAGGAAAAGAAGAAAGGGAAGAGATTAAAAAGTAAGACTAAATAACAAAAGCAACTAAATATCATAGTGGTAACATCTAATTAATTGTGATGGAGGGCAGTAAGTGATGGAGTGGACAGATGCTGCAATTTGGTTGGATATACTTGTGGTTATTCTAAGATGCTGTAAGTCAGCTAATTTAGATTCTCCACTGTCACATTACTAAGATGTGAGCACAAAAAGGACATGGTTTGATGATGTCTTTAGGCTGGATTTATCCTGGTTAACTCTCCTTTATTTACAGTGTTCTGATGAGGTATGTTTCCATAGCAATTCAGTAATTCTTAGGAATATTGACTTACATCTTCATCTACTTATGAAGAGTGCAGCCAATACTAAATGAATTTCCCTAAGCAAGGAAAAAAGTACAAAAATGTTCAAGGGCCCATATGTGATCTGCCACTCTTAAAATCTTAAATAAGAAACAAAAATTGAAAGTGGAAAAAAATTATGTTACTACAGTGCACCAAAACCAGAGGGTCAATATAGAATCAGCAGTTCATTACCTATCCACAGGAACTGGGAGAAATACTCATGTCATGACATAGATGGCTGAACATAATGAACCTAGGCTGAAACCAGAGGACTTAGTAACCCATTCACAGCATTGTGTAAAAGCAGCTATATTTTCTCTAGAATCAACTGAGGTCCAGAAATGGTTTATGCAAAATCATACAGGTCCCAGGCTCACAAACTCTACCAGGTCAAATTGGCTTTGCACAGTATTAGCCTGGATACTTCTGAGCTCTGCTTCCTGGTATGTAGACTGTGTGTTTGTATTTACATAAGCTAGATCTTTCCACTATACATAGCATTCTAATAACTCTAAAAATGATTGGTTAGGTAAACAAAACATTTTTATCTCTTATGAAAAACTATTCTCCCTAATTCCATGGATTATAGTAAAACATCCTGTGCACTGATAATGGCTTATTGCAACATAACTTTTTAACAATATCTCTCACAACAAGTGAAAGGACATAAATAATTTTATTACTATTATGAACTTTCACTTGTGCTATTTTTATTCACAATGTATCAGTTTACCATTGCCATGTGTGAGCCAAAGCATGAAGATACTACAGAAAATTCAGCCTCTGCAATAGAGATTGCCACGAGGGGCATATTGAAAGTAGCACTGATGAGTCAGTGCTAGGCATAAGCTGGGTAATACAAGGTAATCAGGTGGTGTTTGGTCTAACAGAACAAAAAACGTGGGAAAAGAGGACATGGTGAATGCAGAGACCAAGAAAAAGGATATTTTACATGAAAATATCCCAAGAGTTTACATTTACCAAATCAGAAGAGCACTATGACATGCTGAGGTGTGAGACAGTGGGAATTTGAACAAGAGCTGATTTGTACACACAAACATCAAGGAGATGAGATATGGATCATTTTTTTATGAAGCTATCCTTGCATGTCTGTATAAATATAAAATAAAAATGCAAACCTTTACCATATGGTACATCATTATATGCTTGCTGTGTTATGTTTAACACAAACCTAGTCCTTAGCTTGTAAATAGTAATTTTCATCTCAGTGTAAGGTTTCTTAATATGCTTGGTAATGTTTTATTATGCAGGCTAAATTTATGTTCTAGTTATGTCTAAATGCTAACATTATCCAAGTGACATCCAAAATAGCCAAAGAACACACTTTGTTGAATATGGAAAAAAGTTAATTTTGATTGCAAACGGTGGACTCACAGATATCTCGAATTTTGTGGCATTTATCTAGTTCAGGATAAGAAGGCTTGAGAGTTACTGAATATCATTATCTTAAAACAGAACCTGCTCAGGGAAAAAGTGTCATAGATCATGTACAGGTTAAGAGGTAAAATAATTAGTGTAGGAGGAAATCTGTTGCCATCAGAAACTGGAAAATTATGTCATTTACATGAAGAATTTTGTTCCCATAGTGTTAGATTCCAAATTTGATCTAAAATTAGAAGGCTCTTTCAGGTGAGAAGTATTGTTAAAAGATACTTTAAGTCACTAAAGTAAACTCAAACAGTTTGGTTTTGTCTTATCTACAGCAGATGTATGGTGAAGGAGAGCATGGACTGAAATTTTACCAGGCTAAAAAAATAACTTTTTAATTAGTCTGCAACATTTTAAATGCCTGGTGTTGAAGAAGCAGACATTTTTGCTTCTTCACTTTCTCATGATTGCAAGTCTATCCTTACTCTTTTTTTTTTTTTAATTGCTTTTTCCCTCAGATGACTGTTAATAGAAATATTTTTTCCCCAGGTTACCACCATCTGATGGAAAAAAACTTTTCATATGAAAACTGCAGCATGTCTAGAGACAAGCTCTACTTGGGAACAAGCTACCTTGTACTGAATAGATGAAGTTTTGTTAAAATGAAATTATATGTGCATAGTGTGTTAAAAGCACAAGAGGCAAAAAGCCCAGGGATTTGCATCATGCAAAATAGACCCTTCTGTGAATATGGACTGATGAGCAAATATAAATGCTGATATTCAATCAACATAACCAAAATCTGCTTGTCTGTGAGCCAACCAAGTGAGCTGCCAGAAACTAGCAGGTGAGCTGGCAGAAAACTAATTTTTCTTCAAAAGACAATTTTAATACTTTTTATAAACTGCATTATAGATATCTCGAGACACATATATATCCCCTTGTGCATAAATTACATTAGCAAAAAAAATGAGATGTGTTTCTATTCAAGAAATTGAATTTATAGTAAGGAATAGGTATATAATGTTCTGATGTTCAGTTTGCTGAGCATTTCTGGGCTATCGATTTCAGAAAACTATGCACCTTCATCTTTAAACAATAAGAAGTCTACTTATTCTGTGTTTATATTATTATTATTTATTATTATATTTAGGGATATTAGCAGATGACAAATATCAGGCTAGATTACTCCATTTCTAAAATTTAGATTTGAGAGCACAACAAATATGTTACTGATGTTGAAATATATAAAACACTGCTCATGATATGTAGCTCCTTCTAGTGACAGGTGTCTGCCCATGGCACAGGGATTGGAACTACATGACAAGTCTTCTCCAACCCTATCTCCAACTCTATGATCCTATGATCCTGTGACTTTCATATCTTTGTATTTATGTATGTGTGTGTTTATATTGCTATATAACTTAGCAGTGTAATTCAAAAATTATTTATGAAATATTAGAATCTGTATCCTCATTTCGAGAACATACAGCGCTTAATCAACCTTTTAACCAAACTGTCAGATCAGGAAACATTATTGAACAAAGGTAGATATAATGAATTAAAAAAGATTAATGAATTAGAAGAGAATGATTTCATAAATTCTAACATGACTATTCATTAATGTGTGTATATCAGTTGGTATGTCATTATTTTCGTATTTACAGGAAGAGGTTTTACATGAAATAGAACATATCTCTGAGAAACATCATAAAATAAAGCAAATCTAGGGCCATGGCAAACTGTATAGATCTGTTTCATGCTTATGACACAGACATGCTGAGCAACACTGGCATAAACTCTGCCAAAAATATTTATGATACTGAGCTGCTGTGAAAAATGTTTTGAAAGAAAAAAATGTTCCAAGGAAAATAAATATGGAAAAAGAATAGGCAGAAACATGCATGTGATGGGGTTTTTTTAATAAAAAAACCCCATCAGCTCCTGTGTTTTAAACAGAGAGAAAAACTACCTAAAATTACATTATTGGGTTCAAACAAAATTTTAAACTACTGTCTTTGGTTTCTATTTAAAATTGTTAGTGATTTGGTATCAGTTTTAACATCAGGAGCTTGAGGAAAGATTATAAACCTATGAAGATGATAACAGAATCACCTAACTTTTTAGGTTCTTAGAATAGGAGAAATTGAAGTAAATTATTCCTATTTACTAAGGAGTTTGAGAAATCTTGTTTGGTGAGACAGAAAATATTAATCAAGTAAGCTTTCTAAGATGTCAGAGAACCAAAACACCTTAAAAACAAATTGGAACCCTTTTATTCCCTTTGAAATTTGCTTAGAGGGGGAGACTGAATATCTTGTAAAAGTGTGCATTTTCTTAAAGCTTTCCTGTATTGTAAATCATGACCTAAGGATAAACTTAAACTTTGTGGGAATTGTTGATGAAGCACTGCCATCTTTTGGTTGTACAAATACGGAATATGGAGGAAGGATATAATTGTCATTGAAATAAGGACATAGGCTGAAATTATGAAAGTATTACTTTATCATTGGTCTACTTTGCTTTTCTAGATAATTGGCTGCAATTGTCCCCTTATATTCTTCAGTATATCCTAATTTCACCATCCTATCAACCAAAGTAATATCACAAAATGTCATGAAGATATTGTTGGTTTTAACAGAAAATTGACAGCCTAGGTTTAAGGGGTTTTCGGTACTTTTTTTTTAATTGCTCTTGTTATCTTTACTTTTTTTCTCAAAATAGATTAGCAAGGTAAATTTTATTACAAACTAGACAAATTTTGAAACTATGGAATATAATAAATACTAATGTAGATAACAATTATTGTGTGTAAGAATTATCTAAGATCTAGTTGGTGACACTAAAATAATCTGTGTTTTATATTAAAAGAAATAATACAATTTGTTCTCCCTTCCTTAAGTTATAAATCTAATACTGATATTCTAAGATTCAGTGCTATCATAACATTCTGTTTCTTGAAGAAGGAATTTTGCCACTTACCTATTTAACAGTTTGCAGAGAACACACAGTTTTAAGTAAACAGCATAGCAATACAACAGAATACTTTTTTTGCATGTGGAATTAGTTGACATATTTAATAATTTAGTAGAAATGTGAAAAAATTCAGTATATGCTTTAAACATGTAAGCCCAATATGATTCTGTTTTAAAATATATAATCCATTTATATCCAATCTTGCTGTCAGATTTTACCTCTTTTTAAGTGCAATATTAGTGTCATAAGCTAATATAAGCAAATTTCAAGAAGAATAAGATTTTCACATGAATATTAATACTTTACCTCTCAAAAATTACATTAAAAACTTACGTCCCACTAAAGTATTGCTAAATTAACAATTAAAGGTCTACAGTTATCAACTGCTTCACCTCAAATGCAAATGAATTAAACTTTCTGCTTGTAAGAAATCATATCTTTATGCAGTACTTTCAAGCTTAATTTGAACAGAAAGAGATGGGAATTCTGCCATATGCCTAAGACTTATGATGTGACATTTCTCCTGTTAACTCAAATATGGGCAAAATTGTGAAGTGCAAAATATGCTTGCACTGCTAAGGACTGACTATCAGCACACTTGTCAGAAAATTCAGTCAACATGTAACATTTGGAAGGTCAGAGGCCTGTGATATGGAAATCAAATAATTATCTAATACTAAAGGAAAGATGAGCATCTTTGAAGGTGTTTTTTAAATTAAGACAAGATGTGCTTCTGCACATCTGCTGCCTGAGATAGTGATAAAAAAGCCAATATCAACATTTGGCAGGTTAGAACAATTGTTACCTCATTTCAGACTGGTACACTGGTACAGAAAGCTGCAGGTGAGACCAATAGTAGCTGATAGAAGAGTCTCCAAAAGTCTGTGTTCTGAGCAGAACAGGCATTTCTGGGCATGGCTCCTTCTCCCTCCTTGTGGTCGAGCATATTTCTGGTATAACTCCATCCTCTCACCTAGTTCAAGTGATCTCCTCCATTCTTGCTCTACAGCCTGCTCACATTGACACCATCAGGTTCCTGTATGAGGCACTGCACGGGCTCCAGACCAGGGAGCCAACTGCATTCCTGCCACCACTGCACAGGAGCAGAGCTTGCAGATAACCACAGTTCAGAGGCAACTCCCTGTGTGGAGTAATTTGACACAACACTGAGCACATGGCACCAAGAGGCAGAGATTTCTTCCACAAACCCGATTGAAGCAAGTCATGTCCACCCCACTGGTAAGACTACAGCATTTGGAAATCTTTGAATTAAAAAAAAATATATTTTCAGATTTTGTTTAGATATAAACGGGAAAAGATTATATTTATGAAGGACACAGCCTTTCTGAAATAAACTAGATAGATCCTCTTCCATATTTCCTCTAGATGACTGGAAAGAATATGAAGTGGTATGAATATGTTTTCATTGCACAGAAGGATTGGAAGGTTCCAGCCACTAAAAATGTCATGCAGAAAAAATCTGAAAAATGGAGACTAAATTTCAGGGGTTAAATGAAGGCTGAGCAATATCAAATATTCTGAATAAATGAATAACAGACAAGTCACATTTCAGTTTCTATATATTATTCTGTCAGAGTAAAAAAATTAGGTAGTCTATATACACAGAGGATACTTTGCCATTAAGTGTTGCAGATTTTAATACTGAAATTGCTACGATCTATCATTTGTTCTTTAAATTGTTCCACATTGTTGTCTTCTTTTTCCCTTTTTTTTTTTTTTCTTTTACTGAAGGGATACCCACTATTTACCAGAGAATCGAGTTTTTATAAACGTTTGTGAGAATTTAATGTGGAAAAAATGTTAGACTGAAGTTCTAGGGGATATGAATACATGAGGAAATTACAAATGAGGAGTTTAATTAGGAAAAAAAAAGTGGGAACACCTGCACACTTTCAGTTCTTTGCAGGCTGATTTATTTCCTTCTCAATATGCACACACAATTCTCACTAACAAAACTGGAGTAACACCCATATATTTAGTAAAAAATAGCTATGAGTATTTCTGTCACTTCCCTAGGTATCATCACCATTTCAGTCAATTTTTGCATGACAGGCACATAATGAGACTGCTAATAAATCTTCTCTTTTTCATTTATACCTGAATTTATAAGTAAGCAGTCACTTAGGAATACACTTCTAGGTCCTGGTTACCAGTGGAGAGTTGGCCCAAGTTTCCACATAAAAACACCTGCATGAATATTTCCAAATGCTAATATATGCACACCAGTATTGAAATTGATTGGTTGTATGCATCACAGGATATCACTGTTTTATCATGAAAGAAGTATATAACAGGAAAAATAATCTTAATTTTTTATATTTAGAAGACAGAACTGAGAAATAAAAAGGGTATTAAATACACTTCTAAAACCTCTAGCTCCCAGAAAATGAGAATCCATATTTGCTTATCTTGAAAGTCTTTCCCTAAGCATTTTTTGTTGGCCACTGCATGGACAGGCTGCTGTGCCAGATAAATCTTTAGTTTGTCTCAGCATGATCATCTTTTATGTATGCATAGGAAGTTCTGTGTAGTTACACTTGAAGGGAGAGCAGAGAGTCAAGATCTTAAAAATTTGCTTCCTAAGTCTTAGGAGTTGAATTTAACTCTAGTGCATTGGTCTTCTTCAGTAAGAACATTTTCTTTAATAAAACTGCTTGAAGTTTCCAATTATATGGATGAGCTACTTCTCAGCACAGAATGGGCAGTACACTCTTTTATAAAGGCATTGAAATTCTTATATGAAAGCAAAAACCTTATGAAACTGAATACTGAAACTGTCATGGCAATATTAAAGAGTGCACAAGGAAGCATGCAAATGTCAGTGGTTTGCTCACTACCATAAGGGAACAATTTTCTTCCCTTATTTTTCTCTCATGCATTTTTATGTTTCCAGAGTATCTCTGAGAAATTTTAACTTAACTGTTATGTACCTTATTTTCTTCTTTCAAATCCTCATCTTAGACAGGTTAAAGTCAAAGAAAGGGCTTCCATTGGCCCCAGATGGCTTGCAGTATGGTTTACAATGAACAACATCGTCACCTAACAGGAAAGTTAGTGCAAAATTTCAGACATTCACCTTGCTCATTTAAAATGTAGAGCTAATTTGATGACTTTTCCTAATGATTCCTAACTTGTGATGTTGCAAAAAGTTTTCATGCTCTCCCCAAAGTGATGGACCATGATGATATGTAGCAAAAAATTATTTGATTGCTATGAAAAAATGAAAATGCCACCAAAAAACAAATATAAAAGTCTCAGTTCTGCAAAATATGACAGGATCAGTAAGCTCATAAATAAATAGGTAAAGTTTTTTGTGGGGTATGTTATAAACTAGAGAAAAGAAAGCTTTTAAGGAAGTTTGACAGGAAATACAGATAATATTAGTTACTTAATGAGACTGGCTAAGTAAAAGAGCTTTAATATGCATATAGAAAAGCATAATTTCTCTGTAAGAAAAAGTGGGCATTATTTTTTTTGGATAAAATTAAAAGAAAATTTGGGCAAAAAAAATGTCCATAAATGAAAGTTTGTTTCATAAATTTGGGTCAGGAATATATTAATTGGAGAAGTGTGGTCATTTGCTTTTCCAATCCGTTTTGATTCTTAACAATTATTTTAATTATTTGGTCAAGGGGTTCTGGGCTTAGCCAATGTCTCTGTAATTCTACTTTAAAAGAAAAATGGGATGCTTTTATTTATTTAAAGAAATTATTTATGTATTTAAAGAAAAGTAGATAACCACCAACATTACTTTTAAACAGAAAGAATGAGGCAATTTGTAAATGCATGTCTTTCCCCAAAAAAACTTTGTGACAGAAGTAAAGCCCAGAAAGGTAAACTCCAGATAGTATGCTCCAGAGACTGGAAAATGCACTTTCCAAGTTTTCAGTAATCCAGATGTCTGAGATGTTGTTCTATTATCATCAAATATTAAAAAAAAAAAATAAAATTCTAAATATGTGAGAATGCAAAAAAGGGTTTAGATACCATGGAGTTGTGCAGAATAATCTGGAGAAAGACAATCCTCCTTGTACCTGGTATCTTATGTGAACTGGCACTTCCAAATCCTTTTGCAAATTTCTCTAGGGTTACTTCTCTGAAGTAGAAGCAATTTCTGGAGGTTCTGTAGTAGCCCTTTGCAACTGTAAATAGTAAGCATTCAACCACTTTATTGTGTTTGAAATATTCGACCCAATTCAGGAATTGCTTGTGTGCTGGGAATGGTATATAGTAGCTCTGGGTTCTGTTTTGTTTTGTTTTCCTTCTCAGTAAAAGAAAACAACTCATCAGCACTTAGGCACTTTTTGTTTATTGGAAATGTGACAGGTTTGGGAAGAAATAACTGAGTAAAATAAAGTTAATGCTATTGTATGCACTTGCACTTTTGGAAACACAGTTTTGCTGCTTCTTCACAAAAACACTGTGAAAAGAATGTTCTACATAATTACTGGCATTGATTACATATTCACACCTTTGAACACCTTAAGGGAAAATAAGTTGAAAGAAAAGCATTCTGAATTTGAAGTGGATATGTAGTCAAGAGTGAATATAAAAGTGAAGCAGACATTTGCCTAGTAGGTAGTTTTCAGAAAAAAAAATCTACTTAGCCTTCTATGAAACAGATGGGATATTTGTCTCTCTCTGAAGTAAGAAAATGCATCTGCTTTATTCATCCCTTCTTCTTCTAGGCATATAAAACATGCCTGTGTGATAGGGAAGCTGTGAAATAGAAGGTGAATAAGTTCAGAAATACAGAGTAAGAAATACACAGTCAAATTGGTATAGTCCTTTTGATTTCCACACAGATTTATGCATTAAAAGTTGATGGGTGGTTTAACCTGTCACACTCTGCTCTGGTTGCCAGTGTCATGTACCTTCTGTAATCTTCCAGCTGCCATTACAGAGCTACCTCACTTGTGCATCTTGGGAAGAAATTTGAGTTTTCAAAAAATCTTTGGTTGATTTAAACATCTGTGTTCAAAAAGGCAGGAAATGACCGGCCTCTCCACTGAATAAAGTATTCATGTTCAGAATGAATGACAGACTCCTTTTACAACTCCCTGTGGGATTTACAGCTCTGCTGTTAGAAAAGTGATTCTTCACAGTGAGATATCAGAGATCTCTTGTGTATGAGTATTCAAGGGTAGTACTCATGTCATGAAGGATTCAGACCTTATCACTGCATACAACACCAGAACAAATTAAACAAGGTGTTTTAGCTTCTGTTTTCCAGGGTTTCAAATGAAGACTGACATTCTGGAAGTAGTGCTTTACTGAAACACAAATTGTTGAAATCAGTTTGGGGATAACAGATTAATTATAAAAAACTTATTTTATGAAGGAAAGAAGTGATTTTACTTATACATATATACAGTGATCAGAAGATTTCTGACTTCTGTGGACATTTCAATCTGCTTAAGTGCATAAATCATAAACTGTCAAATTAACATTTGCCAAACATTTTTAAGAATTCTGTACTAATTATTTTATATGTTCTGATGCTATTTCTATATACATATCTATCTACTAAGATATTTATTAAAATGGTTGAAGCATTCTCTGATTGTAATATTCTAGAACTGAGAAGGCTATTGTGAAATTACTGCATCTAAATCTGAGACCTTCCTTCTGAAACGAGGTACAAGCATCCTCACAATGACTATGGGCAAGAAAAAATTTTGCAGTCTGCACTCATTTTTTTGGAGCAAAGTTGTCCTAGGAAGACACATCATTTTATTAGAAGTGCATTACACCAGAGCTACAATGGTGTTATTGTGACTCAACAGAGTTGTGTCACAATCAGATGCTAATTAGAAGAAACTAACTTTTTGGTGTAATTTGTATTATACAAATACACCAAAACCAAGCACAAGCAGACCAAATCAGAAAACACAACTGTTTCTTGAGTTTCTTGCTTTCCTCCTACTTCTATTAAAACCAGAAAAATTCAGAAGAATTGGAAGTAAATGACTAATTAGTTTAGAAATGTTTTTCTATGTCAGCTGTTTTTACCAGGATGGCATGGAAATTATGCTGGAAAACTCTTTATTATGTTAAAATACATGATTAAATACATTTTAAGTTACCTTATTTGTGATAACAAGTTAAATTCAGAGGGCAGATACTAGAGAATATATGAGATATTAATCTTAAAAAACCCAGAACACTTTAAAAAGTAAATGTAATTATAAAGAGAAGCTGAAATCTCTACACCTGTAAACTCATTAACACATATCAGCACAATGGAACAAGAAATTTTATCTGACAGGTATGGAAAAATTGAATAACAATACAACAGAAGAAAACAAACCTCTTACAAATGGCTGTTCAATTGAATCTAAAAAGCATCTGAATTATCTGCTTTCCTTGTAGACCTTTCATGGCATGTTATTAATAGTAGATACTCTTGGAACCTTAGAAATTACTTATTCAGTGATGGTTACAGCTCTGACTTAGACTTTTTAAAGAAGCATATTATAGAAATAATAAAACTACAGGCCCATACTTTATCTACATAAGATTAACTATGCAAATTGTTATCCAAATGCATACACAACAGAGCAGTCATTAACATTAATCTGGATACATATGTATATGAGTTCACTAGTGGCTATGTCGTGCACTCTTTGCTTACAAGATATATATTCATTTATACAAAATTCTGCAAAATAAAGTTCAAGGAAGGGCAGCTTTATACAGTTTATGGCAAGTGGGAAAACAATCTAAGATAAAGCTGCACTTGAATGCTCTCCTTTTTTTTTTTGTTCTTTTGAAAAATACCAATCACTCAAAATAATACTTTTGTGAATATGCATTTTTTTCATTTCATGTTTCCTTAGATTATGGGGATTGATTGACTGAATTCTGCAGGTCTTCCTACAACAGGATAATGTGTTCTAAGAATACTTTTTTTCTCTGTGGCACATTGAATTAACACCTATTTAAGTAAATGGAAAAATGAAAAGCTGCACCTTGCACCTTCTACTTGAATATTAGGACACTAACAGGAAATGTGGATAATCATGCTTCTTTCCAAAAAAAAAAAAAAGCCCTTTGAATGAGACAAACCAGCTGGAAGGCTAAAATACTAACTATTGAGCCATTTGCTGCTTGGGGCTTTCCTCTTGAAGGGAAAGACTTTGATAGTGAGAAATCACATTCTCTGATGTAATGTATAGTTCTAACAAAGAATAAACTGCAAAAGGTATTGAATTTGCTCAGTAAAGATAGGCCAATAATTTTTCATAGAGGTGTATTTCCAGCCCAGAGGCTGGTATTGTTACCACCTGTGAAGGGCATCAGAAAAGAACCTGAACAGAAAGGCAGAGGACATCCCAAAAAGTACCAGGATTGCAGCTTTGGTAGAAAGCCAAGAGTTTTTTTGGGGTTTTTTTTTGGTTTTTTTTTGGTTTTTTTTTTGGTTGTCTTTTCTTTTTTTTTTTTTTTTTTTTTTGGTGGGGGTGTCACTGTTGAAAAAGAACTGGCTGAAATCATGTTTCAGCTTTTGAATGAGAAAATTTCCTCTCATTGTTTGCCCTTTTCCAGGATCAGAAAAAAGGCATTTTTAGATCCTTTGTAAATTGATAGAACTGCAGCCAAAATTTGTGGATGCATATGATTAAACTCTATCTTGAAAGAAATAATTCAGTAAGACCATTAGTAGTGACAGGAATACTGGTCTCGGGCAGAAAACATAAAGAGAATTATTTGGAAGGAAAGCATAGTAAAATAACAAGAAGAAAGTAATGAAATACCATGGAATATTTCCTTTCTAATGAGTCAACAATCAGTCTAGTATTTCTAGAAGTAGGCCTAAGATAATGTATAATTTTCATTCTTTTAATCTCTGCCATTTTTTTGGCTTTTATAGATATATATGCAATTTTGAATGATCTACATCTACCTTTCTAATGCACTCCTTCCCTTTCTTCTTCCTCCTTACCTTGTACTCCTCTTCCAGTCCCCATCCAGGGTAGCTTCAAATTAAAAGAAGTTTCATCAACCAGCAACATGAAAATATCAATAAAAATAGAAAAAGGGGAATCAAGACAGGAGACAAAAATAATTACAATCAATGCAGACACATACAGAATACGTGGTGGAATTAAAAATCCCCAAAAGAAAAACTGATCAGAAAATACTCCTTTCCAGTTATGCCTTGATGTCAGTTAGGTTGTGTTTTATTTCCTTGCACTAAATTTTATTTCATTTTTGGGGCTATAAACCCTTTGGAAAACAAATCCTTCTTGGTCATTTTAAAATTACTCTGATCAGCTATGTAAAAAGCCTTTTTTTTGCAACAGTTGGAATGGAATTCTCGTGGATAGAATAAACTGTGTGTCATTATTTTATTTTTATCATTTCTACAGAGAAAAAGTACCACCTTGGAAAAGAAATATAAATTCATATAAATCTCAATGAAGTTTATACAAGTCTACAAAAATTTATTAAGCAGTATTTTTAGTATCATTAATTCTGAAAGCTCTTTTTACATAATTCTCTTCCTACTCCTACTACTGATTATAGCAATTCAGATCTATTTGCTTAGAAGGCTGGAGGATCTCTCCTATCAAGACAGGCTAAGAGCATTCAGATTGTCCATCCTGCAGAAGAGGAGGCTCCAGGGAATCCTTGTAGCACCTTCCAGTAGTAAAAGGGCCTACAAGAAAGCTGGAGAAGGTTTTTATGCAGAAGGGTGTAGGGATAGGACAAGAGGGAATGGCTGTAAACTGGAAGAGGCTTTGTTGAGGTGTGATATGAAGAAATTCTTCAGTCTCAGCATGGTGAGGCTCTGGAACAAGTTGCCCAGAGAAATGATGGATGCCACATCCAGTGCTGGAAGAGTTCAAGGCCAGGTTGGATGGGGCTTAGAGTAACCTGATCTAGTGGAAGGTGCTCCTGCCTATGGCATGAGATTGGAACTATTTGATCTTTAAGGTCTCTTCCAGCTCAAATGATTCTATTGTTCTGTGATTCTATGATGATACTGGGATTTTTTTGCATAAGTCATATAACTATGGAGTTTTTTTATCAACAGAATGAAGATAAAAGTTAAGGCATGACCAGCTGGCTGTCTGAATGCAAGCTTTTAAAATGTTGGTCATAGTACAACTGGTATCATTTAGACATCAAATAATTAAATTACCTGATGAGTACAGTATAAATGCCTAGCCTAAATACATTTAAGATAGTTCAAGTATCTACAGTATATGGTAGATAGTTCAAGTATATACAGTCCAATACTGTAACTGAAAATACTTTTTGAAAACTTTTGTTTTAATCCAAAGGTAAAGCTTAGAGAAAGCTGTATTTCTTTCCTAAGAAAATAAAATACTGCTAAGAAGTGAGAGAAAGAAGTATATTTAAAATATAAGAGAGGTTCTCATTGCTATCAGAAAGAGTAGTGTCAGACCACAGAAACAGGGAGCCAAACTGCACTTGAACAAAGCCATTAAATTACAGAGTGTGAGAGGAGCAGCTATTGAGCTAGCATATGGTATATAGGAGTAAACTGTTCTCTACATGTACATACAACTGAATCCAAGATTGTTGGTACCCCTTGCAAAAATTTTGCTCTATGGATAGTATTTTTCATTCAAAATTGGTCATCAGAAGCTCCAGTGTTAGCCACCATAGGAAAGGCACTAGAGGGTGAATCTGAGAAAGTTAAAATGAGAGAAGTGCAAAATTCCTTCTCCAACAACGATCAATCAAAAAGAAATCAAAGAGTTCTGGTTTCTGTGTGTACAATGTTACATAAACTAGTTAAAATTTAGTGTATGATCCCTTCAGCATATTTTTAAAGCATTCTTCATCACAGACTGAGAAGTCTCTTTTAGAGGCACTTGTAGAGAATTTTTTAAATTGGCCAGCAGAAAGCATCCAACAGAGACAAGGCTGCCACAGCTCCATGCCCTCCAGGTAAGGCTGAGCCTGCATTGCCAATAACACATTTTCTGTCTGGGAACAAGTGCTATATCTCCACAGAAAGTAGCACGGATGCCGTGGGCAGGGGTTTGGTCCTGGCTGTGATGGCCATTGCAGATTGCCCGGGAGCCTCTGCCCCTGGCTGCCAGCAGGACGGGAATGCCCTCAGCCACGCTGAGGCTGCGCTGGTCCCCAGCTGCTGTTCACCAGCCACACTGAGTAACAGGCACTGAGATGTTGGCCCAGCAGCAAACAGTGACACATTCTGGGAAACTTCTCATGGGCATAGTTTGTCTTCACAATGTGGAACTTAAATCTTTTGCTGCAGCAACAAAGAGAATTTCCCAAGAAGTGATGAAATACAAGCAAACAGAAAAAAAAAATCCAGCTGTGATTTTTTTTTTTTTTATACAAGATATTGTGCTTCTGTGCTGTGAGAATCTTTAGGTGACCTTTTAGCAGCTTCAGAGGTAGAACTGCAGAAAAAGAAAAGTCTTACCATAGAAAACTAAGCTAATTCAGCATGTAGGGGTTATGAGGAGCTGAGCAGAAGAATTAGCTAAGCAAGGGACATGGTGTGCTCTTAAAGTAAAATTTCAGCACATCTTAACAGAATTAACTGATTATTCTAATGTTGTTCATGACAGGTCGTGGGATCTTATGACAAGAGAATGAAGGCTGAATTAAATTTAATTATTCGATTAATATTAATTATATCTGGCTGCCATGAGTGCACAGAAGTTCACAGTGTAGGCTAGAACTCTTACTGATATCACCCATATGATGGCTGCACCTACTGTGTTTTTCTTCATTGGTATCTTAAAAATAAATAGTTTTTTTATGAAATGAAGTTACTGACATAAAAGGATAGGGAAAATCAGAAGACTAAAGGAAAAATTGCTAAATGTGCTTCCTTTACAAAGCTAATACATACATTCAAGTGAAAAAAATTTCTTCCAGAAAAATGTTATCAGTCACAAGAACTATGAAGACTAAGAAACTTGAAACTGATAACTTGCTGATGGCAAAATTGGATGTATAAATGGTATAAATTATATAAAAATAATAAATACCCTTTATCCACATAGGGTAAGTAGGGGTAATTGGGAAATGGCCCCAGTCAGTCTCCCCCGACCCCTTTCTAGGATGAACACTCCCCCCTTACACATATCCCTCCCTGTCCCTGTGTTCAGAGGCTGGAGTTAAGCCCAGATCTGAATGTCACATCCCTGCCTGAACCCTGCCATGGGTGTCCCTTGGGTCATCCTGCTCCTGCCCCCCCTGCTGTGCTGACTCTGCTCCCCAGATGATTCCTGACCTCGCTCATCACCTCCCTTTGTCCAGTGCTGGTTGTGCGCTGCTGTGGCCGTCCTGCTCTGCTCTGCTGCTCTCTCAGGGTGGCACAGCCCTGCCTGCCCTGGGCCACCACCCCATCCTCACACTCCTCCCTGTCTTTTATAACTTTCCTAGATGAGTCCAGTCCCTTCAGTTCCTATACTGGATGTGGCTGGTGACAACATTTCTGAACAAAGCTGTTTTTATTCTGAGAGAAAAAAAAGTCTCCATTAAGTGTCAATAGTAAGTAATAACCAAACACTCTCTTGCAGCTGTGCAATAGCTTTACTTACATGACAAAAATTACCTTGATGTCTAATTTTGTGATTAGGAAGAACTTGAAAATACTGGTTAAAACAGAAGTCCCTCCTGTTCAGATGCTATTTCTGTTATTTTAGGGGGCACCTGTTTCTTGAGAAAGCATATTTGGATGATGTCATGTGTTTCAACAGAGTGCTGAAATTGACATAATATCTGAAAAAAGAGTTTCATTCTGCAGATGATATTAGTTTGGGTTAATTTGAATATACTGTCTGGAAGTCATTTATACTTCTGGTCTGTACAACATCCTATAGATGATATAGAGATAGACTATAGTGATAGACTTCTACAATTCATGAGCATGTGATGAAGTGCTTGTTCTGCAAGCTTTGAAGCTTCCTGTCTGAAATTTCACTGAATACAGTCTAATTCAACTACTGCAGAAAATTATAAATAGTCAAAATCTATTCACTTATGGTAGATTACTCTTTTTTTATTCACTTCTCTAGTAGCCTTCATCTACTACTTTGCCCTACTATTTCAGTCTCATTTGCTTCAAAACAATTCCATATTTCTTATCACACTTCCTTGACTTTCTCAGAATCCTGTTATGAGACCCATTATAGTGCATCTATTACATGAAGTAGTCGTAACTTTGAGAGATGTTTTCAGATGGATACCTACAGTAATTTCAAGATTTCTTTTCTGAGTGATAACTTCTTAAGATCTCCCCATCTCCCCATGTGGCTTTCATATATTTTAGCTCTACAGTTCAGATTATTTCATGGTCTCCCATCATGACATTTCTTTAGTCTCTTGATAATTATGTCTCTAAATATTTTGTGTAAACTACTATCAAAATCAAAATTAATTTGTAGGGTGCTCTATGGCCTGGGAAACAATGCAATTTCTAGAAGAGATGAAAAGTTGTGGGTCAGGTTTGCAGGTGTATCACATTTTTCTCAAGTAATTAACCTACTACAAAATACTAATTTATATTGTTCACTAGTTTCACCAAACCTGTGTTGAAATTTAACCATTAAAATGTAAACTTGGAAAGTCTTAACATTTGAAAAAACTTATTCTGCTGAAACAAACAAGTTATATTCTTTTGGTATATTTCTGTGAATTGAAATATCAGTATGACAGGTGCTAGGAGTATCTTAAGCATCTGCTTATATTTGTCACAACTTTATAGCATCAAAATAATCCCATGGAATTTGGTTGGAGAAAAAAAAATTAGTAATTTCAAAGGATAAATATAAAAAATATAATAAACATAACTGCTGAATACATTTATTGATTTTCTACAGCAACAACAATACAAGAGACAATGGCTTGATGCAGGAGTGGTTTAAAATCAATGCTAACCTAAGTAAGTTAAATCTGCTTTATCTTCAAAAGCTCGGGACTAGAATCTAGTTTCTGCAAAGCAAATGAGATGAAAATGTCCTTAGAAAAATCCCATACTTACAGGTTGTACTGCTTATATTAGACCAAGAAATAGCTGATATTAATCCTAGAAAAACAATGAGGCATTTTTCAATACCAAAAAACCCCACCCAGCAAATGCCAGGTTAATTTAGATGTAAACATGGGAACTATGTTTTGTGTTTTAAAGGCAACATAATATAGTGGCATTACATGTGAATTTCAGCCTTTTTAATCTAATAACATCTGATAAATTCTACTTTCTTGTTCTCACTCTCTCAGGACAGTCATGATGGAAACATTTTACTATTTTTTCCATGTAAGATCATCAGGTCTAACCGTTAGATTAGCACTGCCAAGCCTGCCACTAAACCATGTCTCTAAGTGCCACATCTACACATCTTTTAAATACCTTCAGGACTCAACCAGTTCCCAGGACAGCCTGTTCCAATGCTTGACTGCCCTTTCAATAAGGAAATTGTCCCTCCCTTGGCCCTCCTCAAGGCTACTCTCTCTTGTTCTATCTCTTGCTCCTAGGGAGAAGACACCAATCACCACCTCACTAGAACTTACTTTCAGGTGTTGTAGAGGAGATAAAGTCCCCTGAGCCTCCTTTTCTTCAGGCTGAACAACCTCAGCTCCCTCAGCTGCTGTTTGTAAGATTTGTGCTCCGACCTTTCCCCAGCTCCCTTCTCTGGATCCGCTCCGGCGCCTCAATGTCTTTCTTGTGCTGGGGAGCCCAAAATCCTGAACAAAGGATTTAAGGTGTGGCCTCAACAATGCCAAGTACAGGGGGGCAACCACTGCCCTGGTCCTGCTGGGCACATTATTTTTGATACAGGTCAGATGCCATTGGCCTTCTTGGCCACCTGGGCACACACTGGCTCATATTCAGCAGCTGTGGATAAGCACCCCCAGCTCCTTTTCCAACAGACATCTTTCTAGCCACTCTAATAATTGTGGTTAATTTTACTTGCATGTATCTTGTGGACAGCTATAAATTCAAAAGTTGAGTTATATTGGTTAATATTATTTTTAAAATCCCATATAATTATCCAAAAAGAGTCAAATAATTCAAGGAAATTAATATATTTAAAAGCATGATTACTCTTACACTGTCAGCAATGATAGCATAAGATATTTATAATCAGCAAAATTTTGTAAAATGTCATGATTCTGATTAACAAACTTATGCATAGAATTAGTCAGGTTTTTTTATTAATTTTACCAGATTTTTGAACACAGGGGCAACACTTGCTTTTCTGACTAAATAGTAAAAATCATCCTGCTAAATATTTCCAGTTTTTTATCATTCGTATTTGCAAACCACATACAACATTTTTGTCTATCACAACCCCAATAAACAATAAAGTGAAATAATAAAGTTTTTCAGTTCAAAATAATTATCTTCTTTTTGTATAATATTTGTGTACAGTGTGTGTGCAGAAAAGAGAAAGCAGGCAGAGAAATTCCATTACAAAAGCAATCCCTGGAAGGGGAAGACTGATGGTTCTAAATATCCTTATCTATTAAGAATAATGTTAAAATGTGGAGTCTTTTTTTGGAAATTTATTAAAGGAGTAAAATTGATTCAGGATATATTTCTCCTAGAAATTGCTTATTAGTATACTCACTTGGAATAATTGAAAGAACTATTGAATTTGTGCAATGCCTTACTAACATTGAAGAAAATTAATATATTTCATATTTTGAGAAAAGTTAAGAAGAGACAAAATTTTAACTTCATATTCTAATTACACATCATTACTTTCACAACACATGTTAGATTTGCCTAAATTTCTGATGCACTTTTCTAATGTGTGTTACCTCTTGCAGGTCTCAGAATATCAGGTAATCCTGATTACTAAAGTGGAGGGAATTTTAACGAGTGAACAGATAGCAACTTTAGTCCTTTTCTTTCTGAAATAAATTTATGACTGTCATCTCATTTGCAACTTAGGTGTCAGAAGTGATGTGCTTTACTCTGTAGTTTTCTCAACCTTGCTACTCACAAGACGATACTCTTATAGTCTAAGCTGTTTTAATGTATAATTCAAGGAAGCGTGTGGTTGGCAAGAGTTCTTATCCTGGATTTTTAGTGTCTTCTTTCCTATATTTACACTCTTAGTGACAGTACCTACTTGCTTTGAGTTTTGAAGTCATGAGGTTAAAGTCTTAAGGTGACATTTCCAAAGTCACATGTTCTAGGATTGCATTTAAAAGTTTTTCTTTAAAGTGATGTTTTTTACCTCCTGAACCAAGACTGAGAACAAAATTGGACTTAGAGAAGTCCCTGAAAGTTTCTCTAAATAATAAAACCTTCTATCCTTACACTTTGCAGGATGAAGTACCACATTCTTTGTAATGAAAGCACAAACACCTCTATGGCTTTTCATTTGTACAGTTTTGAAAGAGCTGGTAGATTCAGAATCGTGGCTGTATTGGGGTTTTTCTGCACTATTCCCTTCAGTCCCTTCAGAAATTACCACCTGAATGTTTTACATAACATATAAAAATTTTTATGAGTACGTGCATCACAGAAGACAGGAAGAAAGAATTTTGTTAAATCATACAATAATGTGATGTTATTTAGAATCCTACTATAATCTCAGTAGTAACTTTACTGCATGAGATCCTCAGTAAACATGAAGTTGTTCTAATCTGCTGTTGTGTGTTCTAATCTGCTCACTCAAAACTCACTAGCATTTTCCACTCTTACTTACAGAGAAAGGATCTATTTTTATTCTTTCTTGATCTTGACATCATGAATGGATTTAAAATTCAAGTAGGTCTGAATCACAAAATATCCTGGGTTGGAGGAGACCCACAAGGATCACCGGGTCCAACTCCTGTCCCTCTACTTTACCATCCTCACACCAGCAGTGAGCAAGAGTGTTGTCCAAATATTTCTTGAATTGTCAGTGATGATGTGATCACTTCCCTGGGGAGCCTGTTCCAGTGCCCAATATCCCTCTGGGTGAAGAATTTTTTGCTAATATCCAACCCAAACCTCCCCTGACACAGCTTCAGGCATTCCCTCGAGTCTTGTCAATGGTAACCACAGAGCACAGATCAGTGCCTGCCCTTCCTCTTCCCCTCATGAGGAAGTTGTAACTGCAATGAGAACTCCCTTCAATCTCCTCTTCCTCAGTGACCTCAGCTGCTCCTCATATGACTTCCCCTCAAGGCCCTTCAGCATTTTCATTGGGCTCCTTTAGATATATAAGAGATTTATACACTTTTTGTATTGTGGTGCCCAAAACTGCCCCCAGCACTCAAGGTGAGGCTGCCCCAGTTCACAGCAGAACAAGATAATCCCCTTCCTTGCCCAGCTGGTGATGCTGATGCCCTCCAGGACAGGGTTGTCCCTCCTGGCTGCCAGGGCACTGCTGATTCATGTTCAACTTTCCATTGACCAGGACCCCCAGGTCTCTTTTTGTGGCACTGCTTGCCAGCATCTCATTCCCCAGTCTGAACATGCATCCAGGGCTGTCCCATCCCCAGTGCAGAATCCAGCACTTTTCCTTGTTGATCTTCATATTGTTGGTGATTGCTCAGCTCTCTGATTTGCTGAGGACTCTCTGCAGGCCTCCCTGACTTTAAAGGAGTCAACAACTCATCCCAATTTTGTATCATCTGCAAACTTTCTCAGTCCTTCCCATTCCTGTGCCCAAGGCATTTATGAAGATTTTAAAGAGCACAGGGCCAAGGATGGAGCCCTGTGGAACCCCACTAGTGACAGGTCACCACTCTGATATCACCCCATTCATTGTAACCTTTTGTCCCTGACCTGTGAGCCAGCTGCTCTCCCATCCCATGATGTGTTTATCCAGCTGTGTGCTGGACATTTTTTCCAGAAGTGTTCTATGAGAGATAGTAATGATTGGTTCAATATTGACTTTTCACAAGCATGAATATTCCTCTAAAAGAATTGCAGCTATGAAATATGGT
This sequence comes from Agelaius phoeniceus, assembly GCF_051311805.1. NCBI lineage: Eukaryota > Metazoa > Chordata > Aves > Passeriformes > Icteridae > Agelaius > Agelaius phoeniceus. The sequence goes on from NC_135268.1 coordinate 54,845,367, forward strand.
TTGCATTTTGCAAAATTTGTAACATTTAAGATGCAAAACCACAAAATTCTTGTCGTTTCACTATCATAAGTCTAGTGCACAGGTCTTGAAGACAGCTCATTTACACTGCACTTGTAATGGGTTGAGAGAAAAACATAACCATTTTCTAGTATGTGTTATGAGACAAAAATTTTCTAAGAAAGAATTTCACTTGTAGTGAAATATTTATGCCTTCTTGTTTTGTAAACAATTAAATAATTTTTTGTCTTATATGGGCAAATTAATTGAGATTTCAGTCAGATGTTTCTTATGTGGATCTGTATGTATACATTACTATTAAGTATAAAATAATCAGTATTTTCATCTCTCGTCAATATGTAAAGAGAAAGGAAATCCTGCACACACAATCTACTGATGTCATGCACATTGCTTATATGATTTAGACTGGGTAATCTAGATAGAATACCTCTGGAGTCTGTATTTCAGAAAAAGTAAAGAAATTTTGGACAGTGTACAGAAAACAAATTAACATGAGAATGGAAGAGGGTATGACCTATAGATATTAAAAGTTTAGATCACAAAAGCCCACTAATATTCTTCCATTGTGGTGAAATGAAGTCCTGATTATACTAGGGTGAGAAAAACATTCTGAGAAATTACATAATTACCAATTGATTAATGAGAGAAAGTACTTGGCAATCTTCAAAATATCTTGGAAGTACCTAGGGAGATTTTTTAATTCTTTCAGTAACAGATTCCACCCACAGGTCTTTGCTTTCTGCCTTCTCATCCATCCACTCATCATCTGTTCTTTTGTTGAGAGTCAGAAAGAGTTTGTTCTAGGAACTGATACTTTGAAATTTAAGGATCTTTTACAGTTTGGGGTTTTTATTACTAAATAACCTCATTGTTTTTTATCCCAAGTACACAGTACCAGAGCAAGCACCCAAAGGACTAGGAAGTGCATGGCAACTGAGTGTAGAGACTTCTCACTGATAGAATTGTATCTATCTTTTAAAAGAACTTAAGAATCTGCCTCTGTTTCAGAACAAAAAAAAAAAGAACCTTTTTTCTTTTTTTTTTTTTTGATTGCTAGACTTCTGTGAACAGAAACATCTTTCTGCTCATAACTCAAAAAAAAAAATTTTTTTAATGGTCAGCATCCAGAAACATTGTTTTCAAATGGAAACTTGAAAAATTTGACAAGATTGAATAAAGTCTGAAATTAGAGTAAAATCAAATATCAGGGATTGATCTCAAATTAATAGAAGGGTTTATAGATGAAACTGCATCTAGTGACAAACCACATGATTTAAATATAAAAATCAATTGGTTGAAGTTTTGTTACAAAAATATTAATAAAATCAAAAAGTGCTGTAAAAGAAACTTCACATTTTATTCTTAGATGGCACTTAAAATTCTTCTCAACATCAGGAAATGCTAAATTATCTGAAGTGGCTGCCAACAGCATAATATCAAAAGCCAGCTACTCTAAAGGTTAAAACAAACACTAATCTGTCATTCATATTCCTAACTCTATAGCACACAGGCAGTTATTCCCTTATTTCTAGCTACACTAATGCTGATTTTATTTCCCTAAATTCCAAAAATATACTGAAATTCTTATCAAAAATCAGACTACTTTTAAAGAGCTGCCTTTGTTTTATTATGATCTGATTAATTTGAAAAGAGCACAGAATATTGGTGAAGCATACCAGTCAGAATCCCCTGGAAAAATTGAGACATCCACCTTTGAAACTGCCATACTTTAATTTCATTATTGATCTTTCTGTCATTTTTTATGCAAACAGAAGTTAAGAAAACATTGAGAATCAGCCTTTCTGGAGTTTTCCATCTGTTTAAAATCAATATCTTTTTGCTGCAAGGCACAAAGTACATTATATAAATGTTTTTTAGAAACACTGGGAAAACAGTAGTACAATATAATAACTCTATATTTATAATATAAAATATTTTAGCACAAATTATAATATATTAGCACTGAAAAGCAGAAATATTAACAGCAGAGGGTACTGTACAATGGCTGTGAAAAATCTCTCAAGAATTCAAGTCACTGTTCTTTGGCTGGTTTTGTACCAAGAATATACCCAACCAAAGTAGCAGTTAATTTTAAAAATAATCACAATTTTCATGTGTATATATAATAATAAAAAAGGTGACTTGAATCTTTTAGGAAAAGCTAGGCCTGTGTATTTTGTCTGTCTCTTCAAGCATTCTTTGCTATTACAAAGCATGCTGACAAGCTATAATTTAGCAAAACAAGCCATGTCATTCTTTGTATAAAGAGAAGAAGAAGAAGAAGATAAAAAAGAAGGATGGAGACTTAATTGCCTGTAAAAGTTACAAGAAGCATATGGCTGCTATGCAAATTGTGCCAGTCCTCTCAATGGAAGACCTGGAGCATAATTCCAGAAGAAGAACATCTATCCATATGAGAATTTGGGGAAGGAGGGTTTATAATAGTACTCTATAAAAGAAAATTTTGAGAAAAGAAGGTGAATGAGTCAAAATGTTCTTCTAATACAAGAAATGGCCTTTATTAAGTTTGACTTGGTTTGTGTAATTTGATAAAAAGTAATTTGATGATTCAGTCTAACTTTGAATTATGGTGTAATAAAGTAATTTTCTTGGGGTTTTGGGGTTTTTGTTCTGGTTTGTTTTTTTTTTTTTGCTTGTTTTTTGTTTGTTTTTTTAATACAGTTCATTTGGGAGTCAAGAAGGGATAAATATGTTCACATGTTTTCTCTTGCATTTACTTTATATAGAAACTGGTTGCTGCTATTGCAGTGTTCTGAAAAATCTCTTTCATTCTTTTATGTCTGATTCTCTCTTTCAATTTCACCTTGACTGACATATTTATTTAATTCCTTTTGCTATCATGAATCGTTTAGTTAGTTGTTAGGTTTTTTCATCTAGTTGTTTGTTCTCTTTTTCTAGTTGTGATTCACAAGAGACACTGCTTCAGTTTAACATCTCAGCATTACGTTTGTCCTTTTCATTGATTTTGCATTTTTTAGTTTGCAGCTTCAAAACCACTTAATAAAATCTTAACTCAAAGTCTAAACTCGAAAAAGTGGTGAGTCATTTCAGTAAAAAAAGGGAAAGATGCGCAAACTACAGTTTTTCTGAGTATGGAGACACAAAAGAAATTGAATGGCAAATATTCACAATGACAGCAGCTGAGAGAAATAGCACCAGAAAAAGATGAAGTGATGTGGTCCAAATAGTAATGACAATATGTGTGACAATATCTTATAGATCAAAGTTTTATTGAGGCAGTAGGAAACATGAGCAGCAACATTCCCATATGGCAGCTCAGTCCCTGATAGCTGAGGGTCATGAGGGATTCCACACCTCTGGTGAACTGCCAGGGGCACTTGGTGGTTGGGGTATCACAACAGCCAATAAAGCAGCAACAACATTGAAGACATGCAAATATGTGAGTGTTTAGAGATGGAAAAGCTAGATGGAAGAGTGATTTTACCTTTTCTTGATTGGTATGATTGCTCCTATATTTGTCACTTTGAAGTCTTTGTATTCTCACTATGTCCAACTGAAGATGTCACTGCAATGTCTATAACTGATCATTAAAGAACATTGGGCCCTGCCCAGGATGCATTCATATCCTTCATCTGTTTGACACTAACACTACAAACAACCTACTATATCAAGACTGTTGATACAGATGTTTAGTCCATGTCTGTAAAAGCCTGGAAATGATGGTGAAATTGGGATAAAAGATGTTCAAAACCAATATTGTCTCGGTCAGAACTCTTTGAGATGGAACATTTTGATGTAATTCTCCAGTAACTAGAACAGTGAGTCTGAGACTATGTGTTATTGTGATAAGAATAGAAGAGTCACCTGGTCATTGTCCCTTATGGTTTTCAAAATATTTTCCTTTACATGGTTTTGTTTTCAATCCATACTGTGTGAATATGTCATATTTTTTTTTCAAGTTCTGTCCCTAAAGAGGTATTTTTGACTTCAACTTTACTAGTTCATTCCAAATGAAATGCTGCCATTTTTTTCTACTAATAACACAAATTTATGAAAAAGTTCAAATAATGATAATATTGATATCAAATTGAACTTTTTTCCTAGACAGTGAAAATGCTGAGAAGGATATCAGGTGAGCATATAATTTACTTCTAATGATTTTGGGTTTTGTAGAAGATTGGTGAAATATCCTGGTCATAAAAAAAAGAAAACATTCTGTTTGCTAGTCAGCTCCAAGTATCAGATCTTTCCTTGAGCAATACTGAAGGAAAGTGTTTTTCTTGGGGGAAAGCCACATGTCATCACCTCAGCATTAGGGATGACACTTGATTTCAGACATCAGTCATATCAGTGTCAACACCTGTGAGATCTCTTTGGGAAACATTGCAGATCAAAACATTAGCATTCATTAGTTTTACATATCAAACAGCTGCTCTCAGAGTGAAAGTGGAAAAAGGAAGTAGAGGAAAATTAAAAAAAAAAAACAAAACCCAAAACTAAAGTATAAAATGATGTATTGCCATTTTGAAAATGCTACCAGAGACCAAAACTTGTCATAATGACTGTTAATGAGATCATGTACTGAGAGAGAATATAAAAAGAGGCTGAGATGAGATTGTAATAATAATTATAAAGGGGTTACATTAGAACATGTTTAAACAATGCAAGGAATGATCAATGAATTAAGTATCATTCAAGACTAATAAGATGAGCAAAGGTGAGTCCCAAATGATAGCACAGACTATCTAACAAGATCTGATAATTAATAATGACAACTGTGACAGAAGTTTCTACTTTTAATAAATAAATCTTATCAGAGACTTAGTTAAGAGGTTGTTTGCAGAGCAATTTCTCTGTCTTCCTGTGTCAAGACTGTTGCAAGATATGGTATTGATCAAAAGCTAAATACAGCGGATGAAATAAAATTTTAGTGATTAATCAATTAATAAAATCTAGTTATTAATAAATTGCTTCATAGGCCAGCAATCATAAAATAGGTCAAGAAGACTTTTGTTATACTTTTTAATAGAGTGTTATCTAATCATATGTTCTTTATTACATTCTTAGTGGAATCAATGGTCAGCAATGAAATTCCTTAGGCTTGCTTTCTGAAAGAAGGCCAAAAACAAAAATAAAACAAAGTTTGAAAATCCTGCTGTGGCTTTTGGTTTGATCCTTGTTCAAGATTTGATCTTTGAATAATATTTTGAGAATTTACCATTATTCTAATTTTTCCTTCTTTGGATTCTTCATGTCATATATTTTACTCTCTACAGATGTTACAACTTATGTATAGATCAACTTTTATCTGCCTTACTGTATTGAGAAACTATTATTAAATAACATTTATTGGCTCTTCATCTAGTGTACCAGTATTTGAAGACAGGTTTTTCTGGACCAAGATGACAAAAATACTGTTTTCTTACTGCTCTTCCAGATATTAAACTATTCTCTGCTTAGAAATCCTGAAGCATATACATTCAGAGACACTAGAAGGGAAATAACCACGTTAATCTGTCTTTCAGCATAGGCACAACAGTATGCAGCAGCTGATACTCATGATAAGAACATGTATGGAATAGGTAATTTCAGTCCATTTGGGAATAAACTGCAGATGACAGGTGAACTCTGCATAAAGTTGGGGAAAGATTCCTGGCTTTTTGAGATCAGGACTCTCAGGCATTTTATTTCAGCAATTTTTAGATCTTATCTTTTTCGCAGTAATATTCTTTTTCCAGAAGCCTCAGATTCATTTAACAAAATTTACATACTTCCTTCAATTTTTAGAAGCCAGTGCTGCATCCCCAAGTGGCTTGGCTATTTTTTCCTAATAATGAGGTTGCTTTGATATTTCACTACCTGTTTTAGTGTTCTTGCAGTTCTAGTATTTGTTCTTGCACTGTCTAGTGTTTTGAACAGCATTACTCAGACATTGACATTGATTATCTTAATTTGTATTTTTTTAATATTATGTTACACCTGGCTCAGTAACATATTCCTAGAAAAAATTCATTACTGAGAATGGAGTTTTTCTCCTCTCAGTCCATATAGCAGTTATTGCTTGTGTCTTTTAATACATCACTGACACCTGATTTTGTGAAACCACTGCATACATGTTCCGTTTCCACGTTGCTTGGACTGGATTTTACTTGATAATAGATGACAAAAATAGGTAGATGGACTTATTTGTGATTTGTTTTGATGAAGCAAATTCTGGTCTACAATTGAAATCTTGATTTCTTTAGATTCAGAGAAATTATTCAACAGCTTCAGTAGAGAGTTCTTTTCCATATGTATCTAGCATGGAAGACATTTGACTGATATCTGCATTTTATTCCTTCAGCCTTATTAAATGCCTGTAACTGTAGAATCTCCTCTGTTTATCAGACCTTAGAGATGCATATCCTGACAGAGGTTCAATGTCTTCAGCTTCAAACTCTCCTGAAGCAGCAGGGACTTATGAACACTCAGCATAAGATTACCTCTGGAACAATTAAAAGAAAAAGAGAAAAATAAATCTTTGAATGCATTGAAAAATGTTGGCAGAAAATACAGTGAACTATTTTTGATTTGTACCCACTTCAGGTCTGAATGTGTTCTAGATTCTTACACATTACTTGAATTTGACTAATTCTAATTTTTTTATTGCTAAATGACAATATAGCAATGAGTTTGTACCATAGAAAAAGTAAATTAATTTCCTTAACTTCTACTTTGCAGTTAAAGGGAATCTTGAGTTACCTTTTTCAAAATTTGATACTGAAAAACCTGAAGAGGTCCAAAGGACTTTTCAACTCATCAAGTGTAATGGCCAAGAAAACAAATTTATTTACAGTACTCACACTTCTCTCCAGACACAGTAGTGGTAGACAGGACTACAGTCCTTTTGTAGAGTATGGAATTAAGTTTCAATCTGAAATCAATAACATGTCATATGGGGTCACTGCTTGGTAATCCCTAGACAGTCTTTCTGATAGATCTGAGTACAAGAGAGCTTCATAAACTTTATCTGGTGATAATGAATTGACTTAAAACTGAAGAACTGATGAGGTATTGTGAGCTATAACATTTGAAAAACTATCTTTAGTAGATATTCCTGTACTCTCTGAGAGGCCTTTTGTTACACTTGTATGGTTTCCATAGAGTGCTTATGGTTATTTGATTTGTTACTTAAAAAAAGATGATCTGGTTTTACAAGAATAAATAAGAGTAAACAAAATAAGAAAAGAAAACAAATAAAATATAGCTAGAGTTCCTACTGGTTGCCCATTAAACGATCACAAATTATTTTAATAATAATTTCCTATAATTAAGCTGTATTGAAATATTAAATTCATAATTTTAATGTGATTTTTCTCTTACAGTCATTCTGAGACTTTCCTCCTGTTACTGTGAAACAACCTGAAAAAATGCTGGAACAAAATTTTCTTCAAGTATATACAATATAGTTTAATAATTTTATTCTCTAGAGATATCAGTATATCTCAAAAAATGCTGGCCTATTCTCCTTTTTAATATTACCATCTACTTTTCCTTGCCTTCTAACAGAGTTCAATACTCCCTGACTAGGTTTTTTAGATATTCCATGCATGGATGATATAATACTTAATATCAAATTTTCTTGTTAAAGATAGTTGATTTTACAGAAGATTTCTGATTTAGCAGTAATGCAAAATATTCTACATAATGCAATACAAATAGGAGAGGTTTTTTGGTAAGCTACAGCAATTGCAATACTCAGTTCAATCAAATTACCAATGTGGTCCATATTAGCTCTCTATAGTCATATCTCTATGTTTATATTAGTCACATAGTTCATAGCTGTCTCTATAATATGCTCAGTGTAGTGATGTTGGGTGTGTCCTGTGCTGGTTTTGAATGGCATAGAGTTAATTTTTTATATGCTCCAATCTCCACCCCTAGTCTGCTTAGGTCAAGTTATAGGAATTAACTAATGAACTCCTCCCCTTCCTCCTAATCTGTCTAGCAAACAAGGGGTTCCTGCTATAGTCATTCATAAAATATGCAGTTCAAATCCCAGCTTACATGATCAAGGAATTTCCATAATAACCTGCATCACTGGTCCTTTTGAATCAGAACTTAAAACATTACAAAGAACTCCTCCCCTTGCCCCTGCTCTGAATTGGATTTATTGAACAGTGTACCATAGGGAGACCTACATATGAGCCAGTCATTTTGGGGCTATACCTGCTGCAGCACAGACTGGTCCACAGCCACAGTTTCACTGGGATCCCCATGTTCCAGCATGGCCTTGCTCATGGGTCACAACACCTTCAGGGATACACCTGCTCCTGCATGGCCCTACCCACAGCAACAGTCCTGTAAGCTGTGACCCTGCTCCAACACATCCCTAGCCACAGCTGAAATCCCTCTGCAGGTATTCCTGCTCTGTCTTGGGCTTATTCATGGTCTCATGCTTTGAGGTGTTCCAGCATGACCTCATTCTCAACCACTGGTGCTTCAAGGTGAACTTGCTGCATCCTGGACTTCTCCACAGCTACAGATGCTTTGTGATGTACCTTCTTCTGCTGCAGTATGGACTTATCCTTGGGCCACAGGATAAAAGGCATACACCTTCTGTGGCACATGATAACCTCAGCACAGGTGCTTTTAGATATACCTGCCCTGGTGTGGACTTAGCCATGGCCACAGATGCTTTAGGGTGTCCTGCTCACACATGAGGTCACCTATAGGTCACAGCCCCTTGAATTCACACTGAAGGTCCAGCCTGCTTTCTACAGGCACGCAGGAATAGCAGCAGAGGACAAAAGAAGCACCATAGTAATAGCAAGGCAAGCAAGCTCAGTGTCCAGCATAGAAAGCAGGCAATTCATAGCTGAGCAGCAATAACAGCTATGAATTAGATCTAGGATTTTCCAGTCAAATCTGTCATTATCTCAAACACTTTGAGTCCCATGTTGGGTGTGAAAAAGGACTGTAATGGTTTAATCCCAGCCAGCAACCAAGTACGATGCAGCTGCTTGCTCCCTTTTCCACAGCAAAATATGTGAGAAAATCTGAAAAATAAAAGAGAGAGACCTTATGCATAGAGATAAAAACAGTTTAATAAGCAAAGCAAAAGTTGCAAGTGCAAGCAAAGAAAAATATGGAATTCATTCACCACTTTGTGGGGACTGGCAGATGCTCAGTCCTCTCCAGGAAAGCAGGGCTCTCTTATGCTTAGTGATGGCTTGGGAAGAAAACATCATCACTCTAAACACCTTAAACACATCACTCTTCGTCTCCCAGCTCTTTAGTGCTGATCATGATGTCATAGGGCTTGGAATTTCCCTGTGGTCAGTTTGGATCTGCTGTTCTGACTGTGTCTCCTCCCAGCTTTTTGTGTATCCCCAGCCCCCTTGCTGCTGAGGTGGGGTGAGATGCAGAAAAGCCTTGACTCTGTGTCAGCACTGCTCAATAGTAACAAAAACATCCCTGTGTTATCAGCACTGCTTTCAGAACAAATGCAAAACATTGTCACATGCTAGATACTTGAAGAAAATTGCCTCTACTCCAGACTAAATGAGCACACACATACTTTCCCATTTTCACATTTTCTAATCTTTATCACTAATCTCCAATTATGCAACCTCTAGAAATCCTAATGTAATATTTTGCAAATAATTGAATGAATTAAGATGCAGCTGAAGCATTAAGCAGTCATGTCTCATATGAAAACAAGTTTGATCAAATAAAATTGACTACATTTTGATCCATCTTTCTTTTAAATGTTCAAATACATGTGTATTTTTATAAATAAGATTCTATGGCTGAAGTGTTTAAAAGTGCTTCCTAAATCATTAATTGGTAATCATACAAAAGTGACAGTTACTGTATAAATCTATGAGTTTATCAGCTTGAGGTGAAACAGATAAATTATTATAATAAACTTATTAACTGTATACCATACAACAAGTAATTAGGCACATATTCAATATCTTTCTCAACTATTTATTATCAAAGAACAGATTCTTAATTTTAATTATTCCCAGAAAAATGTTCACAGATGAAGCTGACAAGATAGTTATATTTTTCAGTCATAATTCCTGTAATGCCTGAGAGAAGTAGCATCCATTCTGTAGATTTCAAAGGAAGTTACTTTGTGCCACCAATTTATTTGAGTTTATGGGCTCTAGACATAAATTAAATGTTCTAAAGTAGACATAAAGTTAAAGAAAGATTTTTTTAAAGAGATTAAAATATTAAAAATTATTTGTAGGAATAATAATTATGTTTTGCTTAATACTGAAAAAATTATGCCTAGCAGTATTTTCACTTTATAAAACACTAACAATGAATCATTTGGCCTAGGCCAAAGGTCTTTACCTATATAGTATCAAGTATGTCTGCATAACAAGTTGCTACCATAAAACATCAACAAAAATGAGAATAAAATATAAGAAGAAAGTATAAGCTGTTTGGCTACAGTTTCTCATGTGGAAGTCAACCTATCTGTCTATGTGCAATTTCAGTGAATTGTCCTAATGCTGAGCAGCTTCATATCTCTATCTTTTATCTCTCTTTTTTTTTTTTTTTTTTTTGTATGTTTACTAAGTTTGGGGTCTTTTTTGGTGTTCATTTTGTTAATGAAGCCATTTGTACATGATTAATTTTCTTGAAATTTAGTACCATGAAGGCCAGAAAAGCTTAAAACTGAGATTTTCAACAGCTCCTTTCTCCTTTTTATCTCCTGATCTTAGAAGATACATTGTTATGCTAAGGTATGCTTTGGTTAATGATGCAGTACATATTACCTTGCTTAGCTTTTCTATTAGCTCACTCTTTTCACAGATCTACCAAAAATTTACTCATATTTCATCTTATTCATATTTCATACTTCATCTTAATGAGTCAATCTGATAACTACTAAAATTTCTCATTGTTCTGATGCCACTAATTACTAAAGTGCTACTAAGCAAAACTAAATGTTAGATACAGATTGTAGTGAAACAATAGTACTAGATATTGTTTGCAATAAATTATGAGGTTTAGAGAATGAAGAATATGCTAAGATCTAAACTGCAAATTAATAATACCTAATATACTTATTCCTTCACATATCATTCTTTGTAATTACAATGGGTGATTTTAAAATTGCTACAGTATTAATTAGCTGAAGGCATTGCATAAACTTTGCATAGCTTTAGCTCATGAAAAGTATAAAACTGAGAATCTAGTCATTAAACCAAAAATAATAAGGGAGGCTTTCAGAGGGACTAATTCTCTTTAATATTATGTCCAAATAACCAGCTAAGTCATCCTAACCTAAAAAGCCAGACAAGTACCTGCTGGCCGTTCTGCTGGGTCAACATGGCCCTCACAATCATAAAAATATAAAATTTATGTGAGGTTTCTTTCTCTGAGTTTGGCAATAATATTAATTCTTATGCTTCTGTTCTTGTGCAATGTCAAAATTATTAATATGTGCATTGTGAAGGGTTCCAGCTTAAGCAGCTACTGTTTGAGTGCTTTGTCAATAAGAAAGAATAAACAATCAAACAAAACTCTTTCACAAAAATCTTTATTGATTCTACTGAATTTATTCTCTTCTGGAGATTAAGGTATTTAAACTACAAGGTATTAATGGTACTATGTGCTTTTGAAAAATCATAGAATCAGGAAATTACCACAGGTTGTCCAATATCACTGTATCTCTGTATTTGCATACAGATATATACATGTACTAAATTTTGAGTTGTTAGAAGCCTGTTTTGCATTTACATTTTAGAATACATGATAGAATGGAAATGACAATCTGAATTTCCATCTTCAGAAAGAAGACTGCAAGCTAAACATCTACAAATCACTTACATATACTTGTTTGCCCAATGAAGCTTAATTTAATGATTTTTTTTTGCAATATGTCGTTAATGGAACTGTAGCTGTAGTACTCCTCCTGTGCTGGATTTTGACAGGCACACAGTGTGTTTCAGGGGACATTTAATGATATTTGTCATGCAACTCATACTCAAAATGGTGGGACACACATTCAAAGTGGAAAATGATTTTTAACAATTATTAGGGAAGAACTAAAAATTTGGGAATAGAACTGTAGTTTGAAACAGAATTGAAGGGTCAAAAAGGTCAATAATGTATAAAAATAATATCTTTTCCAGTTTGCTTAATGAGGAACAAATATACAGTAGAGTTATATTTAAATTTGGGGTGTTGTTTTATCATAACACCACAAAATTATTTCATTTTCTTTACTAACAGCAGTTTACTTGTCCAAGCTTTCTTGTTTCTGAAAACTAACTGTCATTGCACAAATAGGTGGAGGCAAAAGAGTGAAATAGCAAGCTGAGCTGACAGCACAAATGGTCTTGGACTCACCATTACTGAACACTGGAGACCTGAGGTCTATCACCAGTATTTTCCCAGAAATGCTGTTCAAAGTTCAGATAGATAATACACCATTTAAATTGTTACAGCTATATAAAAACATTGACTGCAACTTTAATTCTTTTCCAATAACTTTAATGTGTGCTTCAGTAGATTTCTTTAAAATAAAAATAAATAAAACTTAGAAACACAAATAAAATTGTCATTATAAGAGTATAGTGCTTTACAAAATCCCCAGAATATTATGCATTTAAATTGTGAGCAATTAATTGAAAAATGAAGAATTAAGAGTATCCGTGGAGAAGAACTACGGACAAGCCTAAAGCAAGAACCATAGCTTGGTTAAAAACTAGGTTAATGAGGAAATCAACATTGAATAGCACAGTATGACCTTTATGGGAAAGGTGTATCTTGCTCTGTGTGCTGCACACTCGTCAGGAAGCACATATGTTATTCCACCTTATATGAGCTTTGAGGAAAGAGTGTGGAAAGATGATAGCACAGTGGCTGAGTTCCTGGACACATTTCTTTGGTAATCTTTTGCCTTGTTAAAAGAAAAGTTTTGAGTTTTGCAAGGCCAGAAAATATACCCAAGTTCAGAAAAAAAAAAAAATGTTACAATATACATCAGTAAAAATACGAAAGTTTAATATTAAATGTATTGGAACTTTGTGAATATGTTATGAACTTTCTCAAACTGATACATTGTGTAATTAAAACAAAATGGAATTGTGTCTTATCTTAAACCTCAACATTCAACAACTCCTGGTAATACTGTGTGTGATAGCCATTTACAAAGTAATCAATTTTTTCTCATCCTGGGGTAAAAAATTTAATTTGCTGCCTTATTAAGTTGTAAAATGTGTAAGTACTCTCACTATACTTTGCCTGAAGGTTCAAATATTTGTAGAAAACTTTGTATGTGTACTCAAGGACACATACATACACATTTCCAGAATTTGTATTTTGACTTTAAATGAGCAGATTTTTAAATTTAGTATTTCTGCTAAAACAGTATATCAGTGATAATACACAGGTGTCTTGCAAAAAAAACCAAAAAACCACAAAAACCCCACAAAACCTTCAAATATTATTTTAATACATTGTGTATAAGCCTGAATTTCTGTTTTTGTTAGCTGAGTTGTTTTCATAAATAAATAGTTTTCAGTAGTTTTCAGTTATATATATATTTCCTGATAATATTGAAGTAGTACGAAAAGGGTAATTGTCATTGTGTTTTATCTGTAATAGAATATACCTATTATTGGAAGTCTTGGTTTGAAAAGACAGGTGTCTGCTAAGGAAGGCAGGAGCCTCCCCTGAAATGGAAAATACAAACCCCCTCCCTTCAAATTATTATAATTTTGACATTAATGGGCTCATGCAAAGATATGGGAGTAGGAATAACAGTTCTTTATTTGGGAAAAATAAAAACAAACAAAAAAATGCAGTAATAAAAAATAACATTGACAGAGTCAGAATATGACTTGACACCCTGTGGGTCAGGGTGTTGGCAGCAGTCCCACTCAATGGTGGCTGCAATGCTCCTGGAGTGACAGATATGGTTCTGTTGGAGCAGTGATCCTGTAGAAGGGTGGAGTTTTCCTCTGGGAATCCAGTGGTAGTGTAGATGGGCCTGGTCATCCTCTGGGAATCCAGTGGGAAAAGGCTGTCTCGGGTGTTCCAAAGCTCAGATTGCATCCAGGTAGGAATGCTTGGCCGCTCCCCCTGGGTGTCATCTCCCAGTGGGATGGTGTAATTTTATCAGCCATGCAGTGACACTCAGTAGCCCATTAACAGAAGATATTTCCTGCCGGGAGGATGGGTCGTGGAAGAGATAAAGAAAACTGTCCCACCTGGCTTTAACAGGTGGCTCAATTAATGAAGATAGCTGCCCCACCTCTAACAGAAGGCAATAGAACACACACCCCCTTTTGCAACCTAAGACATTGGATAATGCAAATTTACCAAGTTTAATATGGAATTTTTTGTTATTTAATAGAACTATATATTTTTATTAAAATATTTACTTGTGATTCCTAAATGTTTTCTTTGTAACTAGCTTGGATATTATAATCAGGGGTTGAGGGCTGTCAACTGTCTTAGGCTTGTTGATGGAACTATTATGACACTAATTTCTATTTTATAACATGATGTATATAATAGATCTCATTTTATAACGTGATCTATTTTAAAACACTGGTGTAATTATTCTAACCTAGAATTCAAAAAATAGAATTATAACATACTCATCTTCTGCACTCTACTAGAATCCTTCAACTGAAATTAAGTCTATCATGGAGATTCTAATAATGTTCAAGCAATATGGTACTGTATGGTGCAATTATAGAATGTATATTCAGTAATAATAGTACTCTTGGTGCATCAGACTTTCAATTTTCCATGTCAATGATCTCTTTTTTCATTAATTGAAAAATAAATCTGCCCACCCGCAAAAGCAAAACCAACAAAAAACCAAAACTAAAACAAATCAATCAAACAAAAAACACTCAAAAACCCCCAAAGTAAACCACACACCCCTTATTCCTTTAGAAGCCAATAACATTTAAACATTTATTTACCTTTTTTATGTATTCACTTATTGCTACTTTCACAGAAAGAGAATAGCAATATTTGTCTAGACCATTTGAATAATAGACTCTTGACACTTGAATAAGAGGCACTTGACTTGTATAACTGCTGGCAGACTATAAAACAGATTTAGACTTTGATCTTTTATGTATTTAAGCACATGCTTAGTCCATTAATTTCATTTGCGCTATGTCTGCAAGACAACACCATAAAATTTAATTGCTCCTTATCCAGCTTTAAGAATAGTAAATTTTCTTCTGTCCTATGCATTCTTTAAGTCTATTAGGTCTATCCTTACGGAAAGTGGATCACTTTTATTCTTGCAGCAAACAAAGTGATTCTTGCTACATCAAAGAATATTACCCAAAATGTAAATAGCAGGAATCTTTTTAATCTTTTTTTCATGGGAAGCATTGAATTGTGATACTCTGTCTTTGAACAAGGTTATTATCCAGTTATGTCCCCTCCCATGTCAGGGATATTGGACTAAATGATTTTTAGACATCCCTTCCAACCCAAATCTTTCTATGATTTTATCATAAATAGTACAGGCAATTATAAAAAGATAAAGATTTCTTTTTCTTGTGGCTAGAGAGAGAGGAAAACCAGCAAAATTTCAGGATGCAGAATCCTCATGTGAAAACCTATCAGGGTAATTAGTGTTGCTGCCAACAAAATACCTGTCCTGGTTAGAAAGCACTTCCTGTTCCTCATTAACCAAATGACTCTTAGGTTATACATCATAACCCTGACAGTAAAGCCACTTCCATGGTTAATTGCTTCAATAAATACATAATTAATGGCTGGTAGTGCATTTATGAATCTGCATAGAAATAATACTGTAGCAACACGGACAGACTGCCTTGCTAGGCAGGATGTAGTTACTTAGTACAATATATATTGTTAGGTCTTTGTTTTTGTTGTTCTTCTTAACTACATTAAATAAACTATTATTTCCTTTATATATTAAAGAATTTAGCCCTTCTAGGAACTACAAGAATGCTTTGTAACAACCTTAAAAATTTTTATTCTAAACACAAAGGATTAAGGTATGACCACCAAAAGAAATTAACAAAACAAGCATGTTATTGAATTGTTGCAAAGCCATTGTAATCATGGCATATAGTATCATTTATAGTTTGATGAGTCCGTGTTTATGTTTTGTTTGTTTGTTTGTTTTGCTTTTTCTCCTGAATGTTGCAACAGTATTGTCTGGGAAAAAATATTATAGCATTAGTATAACTAAAATTTTCTTAATTTATTTTCTTTTATATTTTATTCTGAATTTCATTTCCTCTTTCTTCTGTTAACTCTCTTTATTAAGGAAGCGGTACTGAAGAAGTAAAAAAATGGGTTGTTTCTTGAATTAAGGAAGTTTTGCAAATGGTTTAATGCAAGTGGGATTTATGCAAGATAAAATGTGTGGAATAATTTTACCTGTTGTTATTATTTAAGATCTCTCTCTGTGTGTTACAGCTGGTTGAAGACAGGAGAAATATGCATATTTTCAACTTATTTTATGTGTCCAATTATCCTTTACTCTAAAAAGTCTTCTTCATGAGTGGTACACATTAGCTGCTATCAGCCAGCTTTGTACTTCTAGAAAGAGTTTAATAAGAAATTCTGATAAATTAATTTCCATCTTTTATAAACATATAAACCAATCTGTTCCTTAATGAAAACCTCAAATTTACTGAAAGCTGAAATACCGAATCACATAAAATAAAACTACTCATGTTCGAATACTGAAATATTATACAATAATGCTGAACATTAAATTAAAATTAACATTTTAGGGTGATGGGGAACCTACCATTAAGATAGAGAGCTTAAAGTATCAGATTTAATTAGATAGAAGGTCTAAACTGAGAAAAACTTCAAATACAAGAATTAGCATTCATGATTTCTTGTTCATGGTTTAGTACTTTCAGCTATCAGCAGAAGAAAAAAAATAATCTGGTGTGATCTCTGGTATAAAAATTCACAAAAAAAAATGTTTTAGTAGTATATTTTCTTCGAGATTAAAATTTTTGGTTGAATTACAATGATTCTCTCAAGGCTCACCTAATCTGAAATTGAAGATTAAAAATTGTGGAAAACATCACATTATTACTCGCATTGTTAGAATGCTTAATTATGCTAATTTTTAATAGCATCTTTATTTTGAGTGGGAATTTGTGTCATTTTCATATCCTAACAAAAAATTCTAAATCAAATAAAAGAGACCACAAATTGAACTATAAAAAAATGACTGACATCAACTCACCCTTAAATCTCTTATTGATAAATAGAGACCAAACTGTTAAAGTTCTTAGAAGCAGTGTGATCTTTTTAGAATTTGAATATTTATTGACAGCTATTTCTGGATACTTTGTAAGTGTAGTTTTTTGTTTGGTTTTTTTTAAGATTAAACAAAATAATTGAGAGTTTCCCATACTAAGTAACATCTAAGCCATCTAATATATGCATACTATAACATAGTAAGATAAGGTCTGTCACTTTTAAAGCTTTTAAAGACAAAAATAAATCAGAAGAAAAGGCCATAGTAAGAGAGAGAAAAACAAAGTTCCCGATGTAGTAGGTCAGAGAGTTTTAACGTGAAGGACTTTCCTTTTTTTTGAGCAAGGGAGATGGGAGATTCTGCTATCTATGGAAGAGGCTAACAGCTAGAAATTGGGAATCTAATAGGATGGCTCTAGGTGAGATAACTGCTAGAACAAGTGTACTGCGGCTGTAGTTTGATTAGACACAGTAACAACCTTATTGGCTCAAGAATACCAAGGGTACCAGATAAAATCTATAAGCAATCAGAAAAAAACCTACTCCTGGCTTTGTCAAACTGCTGCAGCAGAGGCTTGCAGAGGGGAAGCCGTATGAGGAGCAGCTAAGGTCTCTTGGTCTGTTCAGCCTGGAGACTGAGGGGAGAACTCATTGCAGTTACAACTTCCTCATGGGGGAACAGGAGGGGCAGGCACTGATCTCTGCTCTGTGGTGACAGTGACAGGACCCAAGGGAATGGCCTGAAGCTGTGTCAGGGGAGGTTTGGGTTGGATATTAGAAAAAGGTTTTTCACCCAGAGGGTGGTTAGGCACTTGAACAGGCTCCCCAGGGAAGTGGTCACAACACAACTGACAGAGCTCAAGAAAAGTTTGGACATTGTCTCAGACACGTGGTGTGACTCTTGGGGGTGTCCTGTGCTGAGCCATGAATCAGACTGGATGATTCTTGTGGGTATCTTTCAACTGAGGATATTTTGTGATTCTGTGAATTCCGTTTATTCAAGGAGTTATTGATCTTGGGCAAGACTTGGTCCATTGGACCTTGTACCTACATCTTGAAAAGTCTATATGTTAGCATGAGTGAATGCAATAATACCTCTATCTATCTAAATAATACTTTATGGGAAATGTGCTGGAATACCCTGGATGTATACTATACCTGGATACAGTTCCCAGATACGCTGAGCTGGATATGCTTTAGTGGACATCAGGAAAAAGATAACAGTATTGGGATATTCTGAAGCCATTATTATAATTTTCTAATAGTTTCTAATTTCCTGGAAGTAGTTGCACTTACCAATAACGTTACAGTCAACACTTAGAAGATGCAGTGTGCTCTGGCAAATAATGTTTTGCCAGTACTGAAACAGGACTTAAATTTTATTATGCCATGACAGAACAGGGTGACTGTTTCACCCACGCCTGCTTTGGTCTGAGCTGATTTTCACCTGTTTTCAGAACTGGCTGGTGTCTAGGTGATCACTGCCACACTTCATCTATAAGGTCTGTGAATGCATCCTGTGGTCAAGCCTGACCAAGTGAGGAAGTCACTACACAACAAAGAATTGTCCTTTATATCAATTCATTTAGGGTGAGCTGTTGTGCAACTACTAAAAAATCTGGGAACCAGTTGGAAAGTAACAGACTTACAGTCCACTTGGGACACAGAAAAATACACCCAAATGGACTCTATTGTTGAGAAAGAAAACAAAAACATCATGGTTTTCCCACCAAACAGCTCAGATCATCGAATACTTCTCTACTCTTTTTCTGAGAAAAATCATTCACTTTGTCATCTAGAGGAACATTGGAAGCCATAACATAATACCATAGAAGGTGGATTGAATAACTTCTTTTATAGGCATTCTAAGTGGCAATTAACAAGGATTTTCTGCTTTTTGGGGGCCATTGAGTATTAGTATTGTTGTAACTAGACAATATATCTGCTGTGTTTTGATTAGATTGTTAAGTATAGGCTAATTGTAAATCTTTCCCTCCATACATATGTCATATTCCTTTTGCCCATAATAAGAATCCGAGAATGATACAGTAGAAATGTTCTTTTTGTGGCATATGACACCATGAAATATTTCATCAGAGATATACAGAAACAGACTTCTTCTAGGCTGAAATAGTACAGTTCT
Source organism: Agelaius phoeniceus (assembly GCF_051311805.1). NCBI lineage: Eukaryota > Metazoa > Chordata > Aves > Passeriformes > Icteridae > Agelaius > Agelaius phoeniceus. The sequence continues at coordinate 54,864,745 of NC_135268.1, forward strand.
GCAACAATTTCAATATGCTGCTCATTTTAGTTCTTTTCATGAACCAAGCACCTTGTGGAACTTGCAGTCAGTCAATGTATCTGGCAGTGCAGCAGGTACCATTAGGAAATTCCATTAAAATGACTGACAACAAAAATATTATATCCAAGCTAAGGGCAGGCTGCTGACATATGAGCTTAATTAATATTAAAGCAAAAATATAGTTTATTCCCAGACTTCCTCTGCTAAACCCAAAATATCATCTATAAAATTCTAATATCACTGCTATGTCTGTGTAAGTAGAAGGCTCCTGACAAGCAAACCAGATACAGCTGCTTTCTGTGAAATCCATTTACCTTGAAAGCAGAATGCAGGAGCAGCAGGGATCTTCAACCCAAACTCTAGTTTTCCAGGTATTACTACTAGCAGTAGCAACAGGAAAAGCAAGCAGCCATCTAAAAGCCTACTGGAATATAGAGTGTCATCTGCAAGGTCCATGCCTACATCAAGTTCTTGATATTCGATCATGCTAAGCCAGCAATGATTCTGGTAAACTGGGCATGTAACTGTACTTTGAATGACTTTCACAGATCAGCATGTATAGACATGGTCTCCAAGCAGAAATGTTGTCATAGTGGTTCCACCAGACGATCTAGATATTCAGATCATTGTCCAAACTAACCTTAGCAACATAACAAAATTATCACCTTATTTTGTACTCTGTAAGCTGAAGGGATAAGCTTACTCTGTAAGCTGAAGGGCACTGAGGAATTAAGAAAATAACTTAGAACTTTAAGAGAAAAATAAAGTGTGAAGGTAAAACCAGCTATGAGAATATAAAGACTGCTTTGCATTGAAAGGCAGAAGTGATCTAACAAAAGGGGTTTTAAATAGTGGGTGTGCTGGAGATAAAGAGAGACCTTACATACTTACATTGACAAAAGCAGGAGACGGCAAATGTCTTAAAATGAAAAGTGTCTCAAGATAGCAAAAAAGATGTCTACATCCAGTGTAGATAACATCAGAAGAAACTTTAGCCTCAAGCAAGCAACAGCTGATTAGGTGATTGATTAGCTGTAGGTGATTGAGAAGTTAACCAGAAGGTTATCTGTGGAAGAAAGGCATTGGGACAGTCACTGGCTTGAGACAAGAAATTAAATTATGTAGAAATGATAAAAAAATTGCCAAAAAACATGAATTATCCTCATCAGGTCCTCACTTAGAGGAAATAATGGGAAAATCTTTATTTGTAATAATCAACCACTCTGCCAATCAGCTTCTATGAAAAATGCTATTCTGTTCTTATTTATTTTCACCCCTTGCTGTATCTCAGATTCCCAGAATGGTTAAGGGTGGTGAGGTACTGGAACAGGTTGGCTACACAAGATGTGTCTGCCCTATGCATGGATGTGTGTAAGACCAGGTTGGGTGGGGATTTGAACAAACTGGTCTAGTAGAAAGTGCCCCTCTCCATAGCAGGGGTTTGGAACTAGATGATTTTTTAATCTGCTTCCTAACCCAAAGCATTTTCCTGAGAAAATTTTACATTGTAAGAATGGAGAACATTCCTTGCTTAACCACAGGTTCAGCATTTTAACGAGCTGTTATTCACTGCTATTATGCATGCAGGCAGTATTCAAACTAGTTCTGTGTGCAAAAGCTCTGCTCCAATTTTAGATATAAATGTACATATTGATTTATACTTAATGAAATACTAAATATAGAAAATACTATGAGAACTATGAGTAAATTATTCAGAGTAAATTTGACAAACTTGTATAAAATAAATAATGTGTTGTAATTTGTGGAGACACAGTTGAACTTAATTTATTCAGAAAATGACTGAGTAATCTTTTATGAATGTTAATATTTTCTACATTGATATCACACATAAATTGCAGATCCTATGAACATTTTACAAAATGGTAATGGCCATTCTTAATATTACTAAACAATCATAGATTGACAACTTTAATGAAAGGCATAGGGAACAAAATAATTCCTGAGAGATATATTTTACATGAAACAGGATTCAAAATGCCCTGACATAATTACAAAATGCCCAAGGCAATGTGTTAGGCCATGTGTTGACACAGTTACCATTTTGGGGGATATTTTTTACTAGAATAGGAAGTGGCAAATGCCCAGACAGGGTTAGTAGAATGGTCAGTGAGATGTAAGAGGTGTGTATGTGAATGCTCTGAAGAAATGGTCATGCTATGGCAGGGGCTGGACTTCAAAAAGAATTAAAAATCTCTGCTATAAACTAAAACAGCCACTAGAGAACTTCATTTCCCCCCATTTTTTCTGTCTTTTGGCATTTGTGATAAGCTTTAAGAGAGGAGAAAACATTTTTAACTACTCTAAGCAGACCAAAAAAGAAATAAATCTGATCTGAAAGATCTGCTATATAAAGGTGTCCTACTCTGGATTAAAACCTTGTTTCACATATTAGCTTTGGGATAGAAACTAAACTGTGGAGAGATTAAACAGAGTCATATTTGTATCACTCTGGTCAACAGTGAGAACAAATCCCATTAGAGAATTTACTTTAGAATTTATTTATTATTTAATGCTGGGGATAGATCAGACAAATGAATCTTTTTTAACAAGATAATAAAAGAAGAGTTAGTTAAAAACTAGGAAAGAAAAAGAGGGTAACATTCATCCCACATATTGGATGTTTACTTTAAGTAGAGTTAGAATTCTACATAACATTATGGTAAGAGTAAGAAATCAAATGGAAGAGAGTAACTGAAAAATGCAGAAATAATTCTGTCTCAAGTAGACCCTGAACTGATTAATTGGTCAACAAGATATGATTAAGTGAAGCAGCATCATGCAAAATTCCACTGTTCTTGTTCTGCTGTGGATGTGCACTTTTGACCATTATTCTGGTCTCAGTAGGTCCCTGGCTTTACCTGCTAGAGTTAGTCCATGAGTTTGTTCCACAATGCTTATACTTTTACATAGGCTAGAAGGTAAGAATTGTAATATGTAACATACAGGTAGGTCTATAAGCTTGATACCATAGAGCCTAAATTAGAGCTAGAAATTCACAGCACAGTAAAAAAAAAACCCAAAACCCAGAACAATAGTTCTCGATGTAAAGAAGGCTTTAATATCAGTTCAATTATCATAACTGAGCATTCATCCATGAATCAGCACTGAAGTCTACCCTCAACTGGCTTTCAAATCATGATGGAAGTCCAATGCTATGTATTTTATGGCACTCTACTATAGTTGGAATATTTGTCCAAGTAGATACTAAAGCCAGAGATGTGTCAAATTTATGTCCCCATGAATAGTAGTGTATTTTACAGCACTCAAACAGCCATCAGTATGTCAGTTTTAAATGTGGGCATGACTGAGTATAGATGCTTACAATTCTCTAAGCCTAGGAAAAAAGTAGGAGTCTAGGATTTTAAACACTTCCACAGCTTGGCTGTTTACAAGGTATGCTTTTGTTTATGTTTACTTCAGATTTTTATCTGTGAGCCTGAAGTCCAACCATAAAATGCCCTGTGCTCATAACAAATTTGTTTGAAAATATTTGGAAATTTCAAGCTAACTGATGCAACTTTGCTGACATCAAAAGTTCATTAATTTACTGTTTCAATTTCATGTAAGTTTGGGTTCAGACGAGTACCAATTTTTAACTGTGAAAGTTTGTCTTATCAATATCTTTCTATTTGGCTTCGAAAATCAGGGTTTCCTTCAAGCAAAACGACGCTCAGACACAGTTGTCTTTTCTCCAGGTGGTCATACACTCAGGTAATATGATATGTCAGAACATTTTTTTCTCATTTAGAATTGGTTTTTTATATGACCATGTCCTATTCACCTAGCAAAATTATTTACTTTGTACAGTAATTTCTACAATCTAATAAACAACCTAAACATACTCTGTCAAGTAACTTGCCTACATACTTGTCATTAAACAGATGCTAAAATGTTTTCTAGCTCTTACCATAAGTGATTACATAAGGGAAGAACCATTTTTTTCTCAGACACATTGTCTGTAAGATTTCCCTGACACATGCTCTCTGTGCAACACGATTTGAGTTTGAAAGATGATCAAACCTCAAACCAAGGTATCCTGCTTTTCTAACACGCAGTGCAAGCTTTTTTAAACTCGTCGTATATTACCACACTACTGAAAGAAGATCCTTACTGGTACCTGCCTTAGATCCTTGTCTTGATTTGTAATGTGTTCTGAGTTCTTGGCACTAAAACTGGCTTAGTGTAAGGATGCCTAGTCATTTAATGTAACCTCTTTTATGTCAGTGCACATATGCTTGGCTTCTGATTAAATATATTTTGAATGTGTATTTCTTTTCCATGACACTTTTCACTTGAAATATTAGGCAGCTGCTTATTTCATTTGGAGGTACTATAATTGACTTAATATTAGCATATTTATAGGAGTGAAAGAGTAGTTTTTACTTCCTGTGTCTTAGAGTGATATCAACAATCCAATCTTTTCAGAAACATAATTTTCATTTTTAAATCCTGATATTCAGTTATTTAATCTGGATCTGACCCTCTCTTAGTATTCCAAGATTTCCTTAATTTCCTAAAACAAATTTAGGACATAAGTTACATATATTCTGATTTTTTTTTTTTCTGACAACCCTGTGAATAAAATGTTGTAATGTTTCAGAAGTTTAAAGAATATGTTTCCATAATGGAATTTGGGCAAAGGTTTATGCAGAGAATGTAAGAAGGAAATCGATCAAGATAAAAAGCTTCAAAATATTATGGTAAAAGGAAAAAGCCTAGTTCATTTGAAGTTTGCACACCTAAAGAAACTTTCTTTGGAGTTTACTTATTACAAATAAAGGCCATTTATTACTGTAGCAAAGTGACTATTATGAGTCAAATCAAGAACTTTTCTTATATGAATTGAAATGTTTTATTCTATAACAGGTAAAGGCTATTAAGTATATGAAAAACAATAACAAAGTCACAAGTTTTGGACAAATCCTAACTATCTAGATGTAACTCCAATTCACTTCAGTTACAAGTTGAAAGTATGAAGGAATTTGCTAGTACAGAACTCATCAATGTCAGAATTGGCTATAACAGACACTACATTCTAAAAGAAGTACAGATATTGCAGAAAAGACTTCAGGAAATCTTAATTTAAAAACAAAACTGTCCTAATCCAAACAATTCACACTAGCATGAGTTGTTACATAAGAGCTCACACTTTGTCATATTTTATTAATTAAACTTTTTAAACCATCTGTGCAATGTTCTTTGCTAACATAAAGTAAAATAAACATAATTATTTATATGTTGGTTCATAGTGTTTGTGTGCATTTTTAGTACAAAAGGAAAACATTAATATATAATATGGGAATAGAGATATTGTAGCTATAAAGATCAAATAGGTAAGCTAAAATTTTTTAATAGATGAATGGATTGATAGAAAAGTGCTGTTTAAAAACAGTCCAAAGCACCTCATCAATTTTCAATAATTTAATTCCAACTTAAGTCACATTCTGTGACAGCCATTTTGAAGAGAATTACAAAGACTATCGAAATTAGAACATGAGGAAGACAACTGGAGAAAATGCTGAATCTTGATAAATACAGCTAAAATTATCTACACATACAGAATAAATTAGTTGTAATAATGTTTCTTGCCTTAAAAAGTTTTCAGTCTGCAGTGAAATATCTCAGTTTTTCCCTACATGTCAAGTTCATTACTTATTAAAAGTTTAGGTGATGATTACAGCTATTAAATTAAAGCTGTTAAATGGAGTCTCCACCTGGTGCTGCATGTGAGACTTGAGCTTCAGTGGCTCCATCAGCTCTTGGATGTTGGAGCTCTTTCCTTATTGTGTCTTCAGCATCCTTGAGACATCCTTGCCACAGAACAGCCTGCTTCTGGATGCTCACACAGTTTGGGCTGCTCCCAGACAACATCCAGTCCCAAATTTCCAGTTATTTTCTTCTAATGTTAATAGCACTGTTGTTCAGTCAGTTTCAAAAAATATCAGCTTGGGTAACAGTTTAACCGCAGTCCAAACCAAGACTAATTTTCAGCAATATTGTTCCACCACTGTTAGACAGTGATATTCAAAATCTTAACTTGCATTAAGGCAGACAGAAAGGTCCATGGCATGGAGCTGGCTAAGTGGTTTATGGATGGAAGTTGTGTAAGTTTTAGACCCAGACAGAGAAGTTGTGGATGTCAGGTGCGCAAGATTCACTTTTCCACCTGGAGTAAGATACCTCCCTCATTCTGGACATTCTGCTTTCACCCCCCAGTCTGAGTGCACCTTAGCTGTTCTCTACATGCCTTTGTCCTCAGTACTATGAGAGTCTGTGATGCCAAAGTGGCAGATTTTTTCTGATGACACTGTTCCTGCCTTTTCAGAAGTCACTGTTAGCTCAACATGTTTACCACCAAGAGAGGGATGAACTTTCTTATAAAGATGATTGACAATATCCATGAACTAACAGACAACTTATTCTAAGGTAAATTTGTATTTTGAAAATGTTGGTCACACCACAGTCAACCATCTATTACAGAATAAATAATTACTTAATTAATTATTGTTCTCCTAATATACATCCCATTTTTTATGATAAATATATGCAAGAAATGTAAACATTTTAGAACTTTTGGAATTGCATGCATACAACTGACTAATTAATTACATAACCAGTGAAAAGAAGTGAAGATATAAATTATCATATTTTATCTTTTATTCATGCAAAAGAGAAAGAAATTTCATCTTTACTTTTCTTATTTTAAATACTTATGAAAAAAATTTAAAAGGAAGCAAAGAAACTAAGGAGAAAGAGGCAATGGAGCTTCTGTTATTACCCAACAAGAAACATGTACAGACATGATAGAGGCAAAGTTACTGTACAGAGGCAAGTTAGTTCAGAACCACCTTTTGGCTGTCTGAACATTTAAGAATTCCCTGAGAGTGGTATGAATTCTAATAGTGGGAGATTGAACTGATGTTATTTCACCAGAGAAAGAAGACATTGTAGAAGTTTAAGCTTCAGTTTTATGCTCAAAATTTTCTTATGGGTAAAGGAGGAAGAAACAAACATATAAAGACAAGAAATTAATAATCTTGAAAAAGTAATGATTTAAGAATTAATTCTACAATCATTAAAACTTAATGATTTAAACCTAATGATTGTAGAATTATTATTCGTCAAGATGCAGCTGTTAAAGCAAAAAAAAACAAAAGAAAGAAAACCAAAACAAAGAACACCACTCTTACAGACAAAATATCATTAATAATGCCACAGTTAAAATATGCTGTAAAATGTCTATGTCTTTATCTGGTGTTGTGGTCAATCTTCCCCAGCCCTTCTGAGGTCAAGAAAAACAAGGCACATCACCAGGCACATCAAGACAAGTTCAAACAGAGCAAGCCTGGCAAATCTTCATCCTGAGGCCTTGCAATCTCAATACACTGCCTGTGGCCTGTAACAGGCAGTGTCAATATTCATAAATAAATGAAACACAATACACACAAAATAAATACAACATGCTTGGGAATAGAATGGCAGTTTTAAAACATGCATGTACAAGATGAACTGTTCAGCTTCCTCAGGTTATTCTCCCTGCTATGGCTCTTCTTAGAAAGTAAAGAATGCAAACCCTCTCCTGCTCCCTCTTTTTTTAAGGAATAAACAGTTTGTGAAAAAAAATAACAACCAGAAACATTCAGCACAAGTGTGCCTTAATATCATGTATCACTGAGGATTATATAACTTTTTGCCTTCTGATTCAGTAACAGATCTAGCCAAATCTCCAATAATATTGACAGTGTTTGGTTTTGTTTTTCTCAATTAAAGTCAAGTTTTTTCAGCTTCTAATTCTTGTAATTAATACATCAATATGAAATTCAATAGAAAACCAAACATATTCTTGCCAAGCAACTAACAACAGTCTATTATGTGTTTTATATGTTTTAGAGAACAAAACCATGTTTTGAATTCCCTAAAAAATGTATTTATAATTACAATGCTCATTATAAAATTGAATGTATCTTACTGGACTATTTTTCTATGGTTACCTACATCTTCATATTATCTTAACTTCAGGGAAATAACCCTGAATAAGACTTGAAAATCACTTCCAATCTTGTCCTAATTCCAGGGTCAGTGAAACTATTGTATTTTTGTTAACTTTGATCTGCTTTGGAAAAACCTTACTGCTTCCCAAAACATTAATTCAGAAATACTTTTAAAAAGAAGGTGTGGGGAAACCACAAAATTAAGAATAAAACCAAAACCCATCAAGCAATATTTTCTTAATTTCTCAGAAAACATAAGATCAGAATTCTCTGACAATTATCAAAGGGACTAATTATTTTAGAGATCACTTTTATTTTAGAGATCACTCACAGTTTTGAGTCTGCCCACAAGACCAATTGACTGCTTTGTCATCTTAACCTGCCCCATGATTACCTTTTTTATTGATTTCCAAATGAAAACGCATCCTTTTTTTGAAGAAGAAATAAAAGGAATGAAGAAAACAACAGTTCCTTTCTCTGTATCTTCTTCAGAAACACTGATAAGATTCAATGCTGAATGAATATTTTAGGTAGGTTTTATAAGCTACGGCATGCATTTCCATTAGAGAAGATGTTGAATTTTAATCTACTGATTAAAAAATGCAGGAAATTGCAGAAGAAAATTGTCAGTAATGTTTCCACCTCATGCTTGTATAAGATTTTTGTAGGAATCATCCTCAAATATAAAGCAGACCTTAAAAAAGAAACTTATAAAAAAAGCTTCAATTATCATACTAATGAAATAAAAGCACATGCGAGAGTTTTACCTGAGCATTGATGTCTGTTAAAGTTTCCTTGACAAAGATAAATGGAATGGCTCGATATTTCTTTCTATTGTTTTATTTATTTAGCTTCTATATGGGTATTCTGAAAAGTTTGGTATTTTATGTTCCTTAAGTGAGAAAAACAACAACCCTTCTACATCAAAAAAGAGTTGTATTCATTGCAAAATATAAATTATGACCCTACTTAACATTGAAATTGCATTCTAAGAAAATTCTTTTTTTTTCCTCAGTAATCTTCACAGTTTTAATTTTTAGTAGGGAATTATAATAAAATATTTTTTCTTTTTTTATTTATGTATCATCACTATCAATTGATATGATACTATTATCTCAAAGATATAAAAAAAATCAGTAGAATTCAACTTATTTTACAGTTTTTCAAGTAAGTTTTACAATTTTCAATTGAAGTTAAGGAAATAATGTCCCTGAATCTTTGTTTCAAGATGGCATACTGCATATTTCCTGTGAGTTGCAGAGAATGATCAAAGAAAGAAAATTTAAATAATTTCAGTAATAGTCCTAATGAAGTTTGTACCAAAATACAATGAAGAAGAAAACCAACCTTTGGACAAACAGCATCATGTCAGCTGGACCACAGCAGAAAGTGCTATGTGTAGTATTTCTTGAACACTCCCAGGGATGGGTACTGCACCACTTGCCTGAGCAGTCTGTTCCTATGTCATTCCAATTCCAGTAAAGAAATTTTTCCTAATGTCAAACTTCAATCTCTCCTTGTGCAGTTTGAGGCCATTTCCTCCTCTCCTGTTGCTGTGCAGCTTTGCAGCAAAACTAACATTTCCACTTTTAAATCTGGTCAAGGATGTGAAGTGAAACAAAAACAAAGCATGTAAGGTGTGTCTTTATAAAATTTTGAATATTTTTACTTAAATATCAATATAACCTTTTGTCTGTTAGAAGCTCTTCACATCTGTGTCTCTTTTCAATGTCTTTGGTTAACTTCAACTTGCCAGCCTTAGTAAGAGTTTCTTCATTGTTCTATTGCAACCTGGTTTAAAGAGGAAGAATAAATAAGTAGCAACTTGTTTTACACAGCATGCATATATTCTAACTGTAAATGGTAATCCTGTGCTACATGTGAAAAGAGTAGGTGGACTTTGCTGGCTATAGTTATTTTTGTTAAATACATAACATTGGAATATAATTTCAACATTCCATGCCTGAAGCATAAACCTACAATCATAAGAATTTAATAAACTGTATTTCAGTTTCTGTACAGTAAACTTAAGTTAGACACTGTTCATTTTCTTAATGATATCTCACAAACATGGCATTTACATCATACTCTTTTTTTCCTGGACTAAACATTGAATTTATTGCTCAGGAAATAAACTAATGAATGATCATTTACCAAGGTATTTTATATACCATAAATTTGTGTTCTCTCTCATATAGAAATCAATACTGTATATAAAATCCCTCAATATATTCTCTTTTAATTACGTGTTTTTAAATACCAACTATTTAATTTAGATATTTTGCTTTTATATTTGAAGTAAAAAACAAACGTTATAATTTTCAGGAAATCAGTGATAGTTTAACAAATTAATACTAGTTATTATTTGGAAAAAAAAGGAAATATAAACCAATCCAAAATGGCTTTATTTTGATTTTCATAACAAACCATCCTCAGTCACAAGGCTACAGCATCAAAACAACTCAAAGATTTATTAAATAATCAGTGCTCATTTGAATAAATTCATTTGAATCTTACATCCAGTCAAAGTGGGGGAGAAGTAAAATAAGGGAATAAACAGTATGGAGGAAGAAAAATCTTACCCCAGCAAGTGATAATTCCACCTATTACAAGGTGGAATATATTGTTGAGACCCTCAATTTGCATCATCTATTGTGAAGTGCTTTCTACAGTGGCTTTTAAAGAGCTGAACCTTTGGAGATGAGTGTGAAGCTGTGACTTGGACAAACATTCTGTGATGAAGGCTGTATGGAACTTCTTTCTTTGCTTTTTGTTGTTTTTTTTTTTTTTTTTTACTACTGATGGGCTTCTCACTGCTTAACTGTGACATATGAAAACGTACTCCTGGATATTTAAAAATTTTCCTAAGAATCAGAGGGGAAATGCTTTCAATTATTTTTCACAGATTTTATGAAAGAGGTATCATGTGCCAGCTACCTGGGAGAGTCTGTGGTTGGGAAGGTCAAATTGTTTTCAGAGACACCAGACATTCAAACAGTGAAATATTTATCTCACTTTGCCTCTGATTTCCTCCTCTCCTATTCTGAACATTTATATTCTTGTAATAATTTCTAGGTTTTTTTATTTTAATTAGGTACTTTTAAGAATTTAAATATTTAATATGTGGCAGATGTTGTACATGGTAGGAGCTGCTTCAAATATATAAATCACTACTGCTCATTGCATGGTCATCCAATTGCTTTCAGAAGAGCTCTGTGTTAAAATCTTTCTAAAATAGTGCTGTTTTGTCCCAAAATGCCTTCATGCTTTGACCTAAACTGTTTTAAGATCTAATCTTGTTATTTTTTCTGTCCCATCACAAAGGTTAAAATTGTTGACTATTAATAGAGAATTATTTTAAGGTAAAGGAGAAAAGCCTAAGACATGAGGGTTTTTTTCTTCTCGTCACTCCTTTCATATGCCCCTGAACACACTCTAAACAGGATAAATAGAGTTTTATGGACCATACCAACATTTAGGGATGTTTGTCTTGAAACCTTGACTAAGCCTACTATGTGGTAAATATGATTGTGGGTTTTTTTCTAAAATGTCTAAAATATTCCTTTTCCTATTTTTATTCTTTACCTTTGTATATAAGTAATGAATACTGGTGAACAATCTGTAGCTAAGAAAATGGTTTATTACAGAATAGGTTTTGTGCAAGACACATTACCTTTTGTTAAGCTTGAGTGCCACCAGGATATTTTTGAAAAATCTCTTTGTGTAATTCATTGCTGAGCAAGAGTAAAATGACATGCAATTTCATCTGGCTTGGGGAAATACAAAACACCTAAAAGTTAAAAACTTTGCAATATATATGCTTATTCATCATCACTGCAGTAGGGCAGTTCTTGTTTTTCATAAACGTTATTCCCAATGCTGTGTTTGGGATAAAACAAGGGTTTGGGAATTACAGCAATTAAAAATCTTAGCACTTTTACATGTTTACACACTTTTTAAAATTATTCCAATATACTAATTGGATATTATTCTAATATTGTAATAGAGTTAGAGTGAACTACTCATAAATTATCCATGACATTGATCTAACATATTTGCTCTTTTGTAGCAGTGATAGTATTTTGCATCTTATTTACATATGTACATGAAAATGCCAATCACTATGCATGTTTGTTACACAAACTGAATCTTCTCATAAATATGAATAAATATGTTTTCAAATTTACTACGGGAAAAGTCTTACTAAGTCAGACATACTTTCTTAGTAGATTTCATATCTTACACTTTCTTTAGGGCAATTAATCTGATTGAAATACTTCTTGTTTCGTGGTTCTTCTTTGGAGGGGATACATTACATCAAAGGCTGATAAAATTTTGCATATACTGATGCTGTGCATTTAAAAATATAACACCTTCCTTAACTCAGTGCATAGATTTAAGTCAATCAGAAAAGTAATACCTATACAATAGATTGAACATCTTAGGGCTGGACAACCATTGTTTGAGAATTGTCATAGTACTTCTAAAAATTTTAACCCTTGGTTGTTGTTATATCTGAGAATTTAAAATACAAGATTGGATGGTTTTTTGTATTAACATGGAAGGTATCTCCCAGAAATCCTGTTATTGCTTCTTAAATTCAGCCTCGGATTAAGATGCCACATCCGTTCTTCAGTGCCAGTTACTGAAACAGAGTTCTTGAACTTAAAGGAAGGGAGGCCATGTCTACCAGTTTTGGACAGCCACAGAAGCTTTGAGATTTGATGACATATAAAATAAGATCATGTTTTTCCCTTAGCTATCTGAAATCTGTTAAATGGGATGTGAATAGAGCTAGTTTTTGGCTTTTAATAGTGAAGATTATTTTAAAAAGCTTAAATAAATAAGCTGGTCTCAGTTTTATCTATTTGTCACTAGCCCAAGAAAATGCACTTGGTAATAAATAGGTAGCTGAGGAAGTCCCATGCTGTAGGGAAAGCAATGATCAAGTAGGACCCTTTCTGAAAAACTTGGAAAGAATTTTTACTTACAACATTATTAGGATATGTAAAGCAAACTTATTTTCAAAGCTTCCAGCTAGAGAAATGAACACTCTTTCTTTTTACTATTTGATGTCAGTTCTTATTAGTTCTAAACATATTGAACAGTGATTTAGTATTTAGTGTGTTTATCCAGATTATGCTGTTATCTCTGTTTGGTGCTTTGCATAAGTGTTTTTACTTTAATCTCTGGTGTAAAGACTATGTGGTGTTTCAGATGCCAGTAGGGGCTAAATGCCATTCTTGGAAAGATATGCTTTTGAACTGGCAAGGAGACCATAATTGGCACTGAGAGTAAGTAGTTTTTATGTCAAGGTTGTCAAACCTATTTTGCTGCTAGCTCTTGGCCTGAATTCTACTTAATGCCAGATGGTATTGTTTTTTAAATGTTCTTGAATAGAGCAGATCATTAATTCCCCCTGGATTTTCTCAGACACCTTATATGATGAATTTTCCTGCCCACATGCTTTTGCAGTATGTGGTAGTGTGCGTTATTTATTCCTTTTTATTGTGCAGAAATCATGATTCATTCACATACTCTATATAAGCTGTGCAACATAAATACATGTTCTCCATCTTTTTTTGAGGTGAACGTTGCATTTTTCAACATTTACAGGCATAGTTGGCATTATTTGGACACCCAAAAGTGCACCTAATTGTCTTGGTTGTTGCTTACTGATATAAAATACTCCTTTGGTTCTGTGGATAGGCAGTTGCCTTGCCATGTGAGAGAGCTGGCACACACAGGGTGGCTGTTTTCAAGTCCCTTCAACCCAGGCCACTTGAGACTGACTCTCCAGTGCTCCACATGTTGTACATTTGCACACCGTGTGCTTGATACCAGATTGCACTAACCAATTCCCAGGTTTGGGTGAAAAGAAGTCTTTGTTAGAAATGGTAGAAATCAGAAGCAATGTTTTCTTTGCCAAGAAAGCATGTAGTTCATATTAATAAGAGGGCCCCATGAGGTTGCCAAGGTAGGCATTGAATTACTTGTCACTGCTGGAGGAGTTTTAATGATTAAAATCTGCTTTCTCTTTTCCACTAAGAATTTGTGAAGTAGAAATGGAAATTACTCTGTCTTTCTCTTGTGGGAGAACCAACCAAAGAAGCTGTTTCGTTATACCCAGTTAAAATAATATACCTAACACCAATTCTAAATTTTTAGTCCAGTTTCTGTTAAGGGTGTTACACTTTATAAAACATAAGGAAACCAGAGGTTGCAGGTTCAAAATTAAGACACTGGATATCACTGAGTTTGTGTACACATCACTTTCTGGCTTTTGACTTACAGTTTCTGTTCAATACCTCATGATATCTGTTTGAAATATAAAAAACTCTACCAAAGGTACTTGTCAACAGTCTTGAGATCACAGTGACATAAGAACAGCTGTTTATTAGCAGTTTTTTGTCAAGTGAAATTTAGAGGAAAGAATCTGAGCATCTTGTGAAAGATAAAAAGTCTTGTAGAATTTTGGGATTTTGTTTATAGGTTTAAAATAAACATTTCAGCAGCACCTCAGAGTTTAGCTAGAGTTTACCCCAAGAAGGCAGAATCTTGAACTGGTCAGAGTACCTCTAAGAATATGCTCTGCCATAACAATACTGTCACACAATCAGTAAACAGTCTTTTTAATGTTTCAGGAGAGAGACAGAGAGAGAGAGAGAGAGAGAGAGAGAGAGAGAGAGAAAGACTTAGAAAGCAGCTTCCCCTTCATTCAATTTTCTCCTTCAGACTCTTGTGTCAGGTAGGCAGCAACAGCCTTCAGAAAGGTTTTTCTCAGCTGTTCTTCAGAAATAAAACTGTGATTGGTTTCTTCCTGTAAATTTAATCTTTCTGAGCTGTACATTTTAAAATACATTTCAAATTTTAAATATAGTGTCAGTTCTGTGGCACGGTCAGTGAACATTGGACAGTAAAATGTTAAAACTTTGTTGCTTTGAAGTGTGTGATGCAGAAGGGGAAAAAAACCCCAGTCAGCTCTGAAGCATGGGTGGTATCAGTTTTGGACTGTTGCCATACTGAGTTCCACTATGTTGGTTCCAATTTAGGAGACAGATGAGTTCCTCTCATTTTTTCAACCTCAGTGTCTGTATTGAATACCTCACATAAAATTGACAGCATGCACAATTTCATTTGTGCTTCTACAGGCTGGTTTTAGTTTGGCCGTATCATTAAAGTCACGGAAAAACCTCCAAGGTTCTTTTCAATATAGTTTCATAACAGAGGACACTGATATTTTATTTTCAAATATCATGGTATTTTGACAGGCAACTGTAAGAAAATCATACCTGTGGGTATTTTGCTACTATCTAGCTAAGTTTATTATTTCAGTATTCCATTTCATCCCATCACATTTAGGCTTGGTATACCAGTGAGAATCCTATTGTTTACAGTGAATATAAATTTAGCATCTATTATTCCTGGAGGAATTTTTTGTTTGTTTATTAAATTCTTTATGGAAGGCATTAGGACTTAAACAAAAGAGTATTCTTTTGCTACTATTAAGCTAGGACTGCATTTACAAGCAAATATCTTTTGATTTCTGACTGTGTAGAATCATGTTGCATTTGAATTCTATTAATTAAAAGCAAATAAACAAAAAAACTGAAGCCCCTGAAGGACTTAAAAAAGTTTTCTTTGATTGAAAAAACCTTTTACTAAAGCAGAAGCAGAATAGTCATACATTTAAATTGTAAATGAAAAATCATATTATAATGTTTCTTGTGGACATCCATTTCAATCTCTAATAACATAAGCAGCTGAAATAGCCAACTGTCATCCCAGCATTTCCAGCTACTCAGTCATGAGCTGTTTTGCATACAGATACACAGAATCTCTCACACAAATCCATTCCAGGATTTCCAAAGTTGCTAGCCATTTTTGTTCTTTCATGAGACTATAGTTTAGAAAATGTTGCTGTCGACTTCTCTTTATCAGGCAAAAGCATAATGATTCAAAAAGAGTAGATGGTTTACCCATGATAAATTTCTTTTTGTCTCAGTCAAGTAAAAAAGTACTTTGAAATAAGAAAAAATGGATTTGGAAAATAGTGTCACAAATTTAGAATGTTTCTAAGATTTGTTATTCATGGTAGCAGTTTTTGTACACTAGACTATCAGCCCAAAAGATTACCACTAAAAGCTTCACAACTGGGGCCTTATTTGATGTCCTGGCAATGCAGCTGAGGGGAGGATGGTGGAAATGGCAGGGTTGCTGCTAAAAACAACACTCTACCTGTCTGGGAGATAAAAAGGGACAAAATGTGTGGTTTGCTATTGACTTCTGGAGAGTAACCCCTTATTTTATCCTTTCAGGCAGCTGGAGCTGATGTTTTCCCTTCCCCTGTCACTGTATGTGCCCCATTACTAGTTCATCTTTAGCATTAACCCTAAGATTCACCTTTTAAGATCGCTTGTCCAGAATAATAGCCTACAATTATGTGTCCAAGCTCTGCATTGAAACATCAAGGAAACATCATAATGCCTACTTTTGAAACTTTCCTTGAAATAACTTTACGACTATTTTCTTGAAATAACTTTTATAACTATTAGCTTATCCAGCAAAATCAGCTGTTGAGACAATGTGTAAGTTATTGCTGTTGTAGGAGTACAAGAATGTGAAGAAATATGAAAGAGTAATTAAAGTAAGCACTGAGATAGATGCCATTAAGACTTGAGATCACCAATGATTTTAAATAGTTGCAGTTTGATTATCTTGGAATACTTCACTCCTTAATTATATATTATTTCATGCAAACCTGAAAAGTCATTCCCTTTTTCATACACTTGAAATATATTTGGGTTTTATTAGTTCTGCTTGGGAAAACATATTCTTCTTCTAGGAATCCAGTCTTTATTCTACTAACACTGACCAACAGGCTAACATAGAAGAAATATATTTACTCTGGTATAATAAAATACCAAACTCCTTCAAAAAATATAATTATTATTTTTTAATTTTAATACTTTATGTGAAACATGTTAAACAGATTTAATAAACCAATAATTCTAAATAATACATTCGTATTCTTAATGTTGTTGATAAATAATACAGAACATCAAAGAGATTTGGTAATGTATCATTTTAATGTATTCTTGTAATGGAAGCTCTTATTCACTAGCATTATTTTTGTACCATGTCTTGTTCTTTCAATAGCTGTCATTTAAACATGAAAGGTTCTTGTACTACGTTGCCTTAGGATATAGTTTTCTAAATAAATGATATCTAGTCTACAGAGGTGAAGTATGGGGTAAATGGGGGTAAAATGCTTATGGAATACTGCCAAATTAAAATGGCAGTAGATAAAATCTGCATTAATACAGGATAAATTTAAAATACAATACAACTGTTCATGATTTAAAAATTAAATTTGAAATTCAGAATTTTGGATATTAAGACAATTTTAAATTTTGTTTAGTTAAATGTTTTTTAGCAGTCTTCTTTACCCCTTTTTTAGCAGAACTGAAGTTATTCCAAAATCACTACTGCAAGGTTCAGATCTTTGTGCTGGGTTTGGCCGGGGCAGTAACTATTATTCACAGTGGCTGTGTTTTGGATTTTGGTTGAACACAGGGCTGATCATATGGAGATGATTTTGTTATTACTGAGCAGGTTTTACACAGAGCCAAAGTCTTTGCGCTTTTAATACTGCCTCACTAGCGAGGAAGTTGGGTGTGCACGGGAGGTTGGGAGGAGACACAGCCAGGACAGGTGACCCAAACTGACCCAAGGGATATTTCCAGACCATGAGACATCATCCTCAGTGTATAAAGAGGGGGGGAGAAGGCAGAAGAGGGGGACATTGGGAGAGATGACATTGGTCTTCTTCCAAGAAGGAACTGTTACACAGGAAGGGGCCCTGCTCTCCTGGGGATGGCTGAACACCAACCATGTCTGTCATGGAAGTAGTGAATGAACTCCTTGTTTTGCTTTGCTTGTGTATGTGGCATTTGCTTTTCCTATTAAACTGTCTGTATCTTAGCCCAGGAGTTTTCCAACTTTCTCATACTTAAGAAAGTTGGAAGATACACAAGTTTAAACAATCTGCAAATTGGATGGCGAGAGTTATAAGTACAGTAAAATTAGGAAATTACTATTTTTTCCTAACTTTTTTTATTTTATGAGCAATCATGAAAAGGCTTAAAATCAGTTCCAGTCAGAGTGAAGGTCCATCTGAATACAATTTTTTCATCCCTTCTCAGATAAATATGCTGAAGCATATTTCTTGGAAAGAATAAAAAGAAAAGACACATTACTGAATTTAAAAGGGAACATGATGACAACTGGGCTTATTTAAATGGCTATATAAACTCCAGACTATTTATTTGGGGAAAACTTTCTAATAAAGACAAAGATTAATAATGGAATTTGCACACCAACTGAAACCATAACAAAACAAATCACTGGGAACAGCTGCCTTATGGCCTGAACACCTTCAATTAGAGCTCCTCTGTGAGATATCAGAGACCCAGATTTACATTGCTTTCCTAAATAATTAAAAATGGAATGGCACTTGAACTACTAGGTAAAATTCATTCTTTTTGGAATTAGCAAAATATTCAAGAAATAATATTAGGGCTTGAGGATCACTATAAAGAGTTTTAGGTGTCCCATGACTGTGTTCAATGTAAATGTAGACATGAACTGCCTTTTAAAGGAGAGTAATAGGAAGCATGGAGAAAATAAACTTGACCTTTTAAATTTAATAGCATAGACACAAAGAATGAAGTAGGATGATACAGTAAGGTGTCCTCATAGTTCTTGAGAGACTTTGTATACATATTCTGGCAGGTAAACTGTAAATTAACAACAAATCCATGTGTTTCCTGTTGGTTACTGTGGTTTTTTTTTTTTCTATGCCAATTTACCAGTGGTCTATATACAGTTTCAATATTTACTGCTTTAAATAGCAGTAAAAATAGCTTTAAAATAAAACTGCTTATATGACAAGATTTACACTTTTTAAAATTTAAATTATTTTGATGAAAAACCTTAAACACTGTAGACCATTCATTTTCAATTCAGAAATTAAAATTTGCCTGTTTTCCCATCTTATTTAATTTAAATCAACATATGTGGAAGAGATTTTACAGTGACTTCTCTGAGCCAGAGAGAAGTTTGATAAGAGAATCCATGTTTACCCCTGAAAGAATTTCCTACCAAGGTCATTGACATAGAAACCAAGAAAAGAGAGAAGGACAAATAAGAGAAGCCTGCAACTCTTTATTCCAATTAGCACTTTGTTTGTCTCTTCTGACAAATGATTAATGTGTAAACTTGGGAGTTTTTTAAGAATGTATAAAAACCATGCATGCTAGAATAAAAATGGTTTTAATGCCTTCTGAAAATGGAGTGTTGCTTTGTATTGACTCCAACTCAATTATGACCATCTCAAATACAACAAACATAATTTAGGAAGTAAGAGGAAATTCATAGCAAAGAAATAATTTCTTCATCTCTCAAGGCTTTCAGCAGCTTTCTAGTTTGTCTACCTCTTAATTTTGAATTGTCACTTTTTTCCTCTTGAAAGATCTAAGGTCACCATAATATTTGACAATCTTAAAACCGTTTATACAGAAACTTTTTCTAAGAGGATTATTGCCTCTCATTGTTATTTAAACTTATTCCATGACGCTTTTTTACAAATCACTATGGCACTTTATTTCTTCTGCTGACTTCATTCTTCAGTCTTATTTTGTTCATGTTCACATTTTAGCTGTCTTCTCAGTATCAGGATTTGCATTTCTCTGTCTTCTGACAGGCAACATGAATTAGTTAGGACTATCTCTTTAGATGCTAATTAACCACTTGCCTTGATGATGACATGATTGACAGTTCCTTATTTGCCTGTATTCATCCATCACTCATACTCTATTCTTCTATTTTCTTCAAGTTTGTTGTTTTATAAAGTTTGCACTCTAGACAAAATACAGAGTGATTTGTATAAAACCAACATGCCACTGCAGAAACATCACATTACCCTGATCATAAAACAGCAGTAAAGCCTGAAAGCCTGTAACTCACCCAACTAGGTGTTTTCATGGGAAAACAAAAAATTAGTTTTAGAAGGATACAATGTGAATAGAGATTATCTGGAGTATTACTGTAAAATTTTGAATTATAATAGATGTAAACATGGTACAAGCCACATATCATTGGTGATATAAAAGAATGAATTAATGGCAATTATTCATGCCATGTACAAACATAGGAAAAATGAATATTTCATATAAACCTACAGAAAAGCATATTTGTAAATGTGAATAGACTGAGATGAAAAGTTGGAAGCTTTTCAAGCAACAATGGTTAATATAAATTCACTGGGGTATTTATTGAAATTTCTTTGGTTTTTAAGGAAAATGAGCCATTAGAAAGAAGGAAATAAATTTGTGAACAGGTACACCTGAGCATAGGCAAAGAAGAAATGATGGGTTCAAATTCTTGTTGGGTCATTTATCAAGAACTTAATGATATATGTTCATGACATACAGAGTTACCTCTTTGTGTGATAGTAACATAAAGGAGACTTGCATTTTTGAACACAATAATACTAACTGCCAGAAGCATGTAAACAAAACAAAAAATGAAATCATGTAAGTGTCATATCATATTCTACCTGTGTTTTTGCAATTATACTGAATTAATTTACTCAAACTAATGTTTCCTTGGATGTAATTATTTTCACTTTGAATCAGGAGACTGAGAAGTTACTAACCTTTTAGACTCAAGTCTATTTTTTCTATTTTCCATTTGCTTTTCCCTTTCTAGTTCTTGTGAATGTCTGTTGAATTAATGAAATAAAGTACTTAAGATGTAATAACATATAAAAATTTGGGTGTTTTTTAAATGCCCTACTATTGGTATTGTTTCTGCTTTTGTCTTGTTCTCATTACATAGAAAATAATGAACAAAATCTAATTATCCTTATATTTCTCTGATTCTCTCCCAAATGCATAAATAACAAATTATAAACGTCATGCTGTTTACTCACTAGTACAACATAACAAACCCACTTACAATCCTCTCAAACCCCAGTGATTTTAGAATTTGTGACAATGGTGTTGTTAGTCATTGACCAATAATTTAATCTTAGTTTTTCAGTGTGAGATGGTAGACCATAGAAAACCAATGAGTAATTTCTGGATCTAATCCATTTTTAGAACTATTATTGAGCTGTCCAGACTTGAAGTAATATTTATCTAATCAACTGTGAAGCAATTTCTAGTGCTTATTCCCAGATTCTGTTTTAATGAGAGACTTCAAATGTTGTTTATGTAGCATAGGAGGACTGCTAAGAGAGGACAATATTGTTCCTGTAAGAGTATATGCAGTTAAACATTAATAATTCTAAAAAGACTCATATAACAAGAGTTCAAAAAGTCAGTACAGTAGACTTTGCAAATCACTAAGAAATTCAGTCATCCTTTAGGAATAGCTGATTTTTAAAAAGCTAATTTTCATTTTCTTTTGAAAAAGTTCAACTATTTTTCCAGCTCCAGAAAACATTTATTTTTCCTCCCACCTGCTAAGTCATCTTGGTCTATCTAGTAATAACTACTTGTAATGGAACACTAAGAAAACCCATATTTATTTAATAAAGACTAAACTTACTCATATTTAGAAAGAGCAGTACTAATTAGGTACTGCTAGTTAGGTGATATATGGTTATAGACTTAAAAGTCATTTTAGGACTGAAGAAAAATAAAAGAAGAAAAAAAATTTCTGTCTTTTGTAAGATTTTTAGGTAACTTTGCAATGCCTGAGAACATATTTCTGTATGCAGTGAAAGAGATATTGAGTTCTAAAACAACTCTCAACCAAGCAAACAAACCCAACCCCCAATATTTCAATGAGACATATCAGCTTGCTTTATTTTGGCAAGGAATAACAATGCATGTTTTCTTGGTGATAAATAAATCATGTTATTTATTCAACTATAGAATTAGTGACCAACTGACTTTGCTTAAGCTTTGAATAGAAGTGGCCACTGAAAGGACTACCCTAGCTGCCCACAACAGCTTGATGTATGGAAAACTAAGATATTTGAAGACATGCCTAGGAAAAAGGTAAAAATCAAAGTTGAAGAGTTAGTGTCTCAATTGCCACTTCTTTAATATGAGAAGGCTCTGCATTCTTGGCTACTTGTAAAAAAATAGTGGATAAAAGTAGATTTGCTGCAGAGAATTCATCTTAATTGTTTGTCCTCTCATGGCCAAATATTTGTGCTGGCATTCCACCATGTGAATGAATTACAGCTTAATATTCAAACAGCACTGTGACCTATGCTCCCAGCCTGTCTTTTTCAGTGGCATGAAGTTATCATGCCTTAAACATATCAGTGGCTTAAAAAGTTGTTATAATTTTTGTTTTTAATGCATATCCACTGGAATGCAATCCCACAGAGGTTTAATGCACTGATACAGTTAAGCTTGTTCTTCCTCTTACCTTGATTTATACATTTTAAGAAGTCCTGGACAATTTAAAAGTGCTTCCAATCCTGAGTGAGTTGCATACTATGCTGTATTAAATGTTTTCATTGATTGGTTTCAGCTACAGTTACAATGCTTAAAATATCTAATTAAACAGTAACTATTACTATAACTATTACTATTACAGACTATTTCTGTGCTCTTTGCATTGCAAATACTTTTTATCTTCTTGCAATAATGATTTCTTAGTCTCTATAAGTAAAGTGAACACAGGACAGAATATTGTGTAATTTTCATGAAGATGAATATACTGCTTTATAACCTCTTTTCAGTGCAATGTAGCTGACACTGAAAAATATATAATAATAATAATAATAATAATAATAATAATAATAATAATAATAATAATAATAATAATAATAATAATAATAATAATAAATATATAATATAAAATATGTATTCTGTAATTATTTTAACTGCTGATTGCATTCTATTTCTCAAAGAGTACATCCCAGCATATGTGTTTCATTAATTACTAATCACAGTTAAAGCAGCAGATACTTTCATGCCTGTCAGGAGCTAAAACTGGGGTAGATTATGATGGTAATTATGAACTACAGTATTTGCAAGGATGTTTAAATCTTGCATAGTATATATTTTTTTTATTATCCTAAATTTCATATCAGGCTATAAATTTGCTTCATATCCTTTTTTTGGAAACACATGTTGCAATTTACTAGAAGAATATAATGCGAAATGAAATGGACAAGTACAGTGTACTGTGTTGAATCAAGGTCAGCTTTCAGCAGAATCCACAAATGCTTTCTACTTCAAAACCAAATTTAATTTCCTAACTACAGCTGTTTTATTTCTAGAGCTGTTCATAAACTTCTTGCAAGATTTTGCTTCAT
This sequence comes from Agelaius phoeniceus, assembly GCF_051311805.1. Classification (NCBI taxonomy): domain Eukaryota; kingdom Metazoa; phylum Chordata; class Aves; order Passeriformes; family Icteridae; genus Agelaius; species Agelaius phoeniceus. Next base: position 54,888,121 of record NC_135268.1, read on the forward strand.
TTTTTATACTAGAAAAAGAAAATGTGTTGTTCACTTTAGAGACAGAAGAACTGTGAACTTTTGTTAATGTCTCTTTCTAAAAACTTCTCTAGGTGGGGACAGATCACAGAAATTTATAGCTTAAAAAATTCAGAAGATACAGTCAGAATAGAAGAGGGAGCAGCAATAGCTGGAGGGTAACCAACAGGGAAAAGGAAAATAGGTATGTAATTTCATAAAATGTCATATACAGACAAACGCGGCTGGACAGAAAAGAATAATACAAGCACAAAGTATCTATTACTAAAAAAATATTCACTTGCTTGTATTCCTTATATTTTCCTCATGCATCTTTCTTTGCCACTTCTCATGCAGATTCCATGCCTATTACTGTATTTTCTGCTGCTATGTCACATTCATATTTTTCATTACTTTATCTTTCTGTTTCTTACTTTTCATATATTCTCCTGTACTCGTTAGCTTTTTCACCATTTTAGCTGAGCTTTCAACAGATATTCTTTTCACTCTCAGAATTATCCCAGAATCTAATACCACTCTACTCCGCATCTTGTTATCAAACCTCGTGTCATACAAAAGGTCTGTATTCAATTTGCTTCCAGAAACTCTAGATGTTGGATATTGGAGACATTGAAATTGAATAGCTCTGAACTTCAACTTTTAATTTGGACCTTTTTTTTCTGTGTTATCTTGGCTATGTCATATTTTGTTGTTGTTGCTGTGAAAAATGGGATATTTATCATATGCAATAATCTGAAGAGCAGAAATTAATCGTGAATTAAACGTCCCCTCTTTTATATAAAAGAGGGGATCCCAGAAGACACCAAGCTCAGCATCAGCCAACACTGGTCCCTAGCAAGGCAAAGGTTAGGGCTTTCCTGGCTGCATTAGGAGTGTGTCAGTAGGTCAAGAAAAATGATTACTGCTTTTCTGTTCAGTGAGAAGGAACAGAATTCTGTTCTGTTGAATTCAGTGAGACACATCTGAAGTTCTGGGTCTAGATCTTGTCTTTCCAGTACAAGAGAGATATGGGGACACTGGAGAGATTTCAAAAAAGGGCCGCAAATATATCCAAGCACAGCATTTTTGATTGGAACTCATATACTTAGTTTTCACTTCAAATACAGATCCTCCTGTTATTTCTTCTACTTTAATTATACCTACATGTGATGATTACAACTAGTTACTCTAAAAATTATGTCATCATTTCACGATAAGGAAGGAGTCTAGATTCAGGATGAAGGCTAATGTAGCAAAGATGACATTATGTTGCTTAGCAGCAGAGTTTGAAGTAGGTTTTAACATTGAAAGCACAAAGTTTTGCAATTTCATGAGGCAAGAGTATGGACACATAATCTGTTTCAAGATCTCTGTTTTCATATTAATTTTGTGTATTAATGGAGTGAGATCCTGCTCTCTGAGAATTTTTTTCTCCCATGACCCATAGGTCATGGCTTTCATATCCTCAGAAAATGGAGATCAAAAGAATCAGAATATTTATATAGGTCAGGCACCAGCTTTCCTCAGAAGTGTAAAACCAATCATTTGTTCTGCAGGTGGCAGCAATAGGGACCGATCTATCTAAAGTATTGGGCCATTCAAGGAATCAATTGCCAAAGAGTTTTTGGACAGACTGAACATGTTCACATGAAAATGAAATGTTCACATGAAAAATTTTGATACTGATTAATTTGTTAGAAAACATCTTATCAGAAAATTTTCAACAATTTTAAATTCCTTTAGGCATTGGGACTATGTCTTCAGTATTCATAAGGCTTTTTTATAGTTTGGGTGAAACCCAAGACATGAGCTTGGCTCCAAGAGAGATGAAGAAATCAAATTCAAATCAACAAAAAAAATTTAAAAACTCTTTCATATTGGATTGGAATAAAGAAAATAAAAATAATAATTAGTACTCCATTCACAAATAAAAATCTCATATTACTTACATATAATGTAATAGAATGTAATAGATACGTATAATATATAGATAATGTATCTTAATGATGAGAATTTTCAATTAATTTAAAACCACTGTGGAAGTGTGAAAAATGCTAATTAAAATATTATTAATGCTGCTTATTAAAGATTTTTTTTCCCAGACATCAGGTCATAATAGCAAAGGTCTCATCACAGCCTCAGTACTGAACAGGAACATCAGAATTAACACGTTTATTATTATCCAAGCACTAGTACATGCTGTTCCATTACAAATACATGTAGAAAGGCTTAATTGACTGCCAGGTGCCCATCAAGCTGATTTGTTACTCCCCCTACTCAAGAGAACATGGAGAGAAAATATGACAAAAGGCTCAAGGATTAAGATAAAGAGAGGGAGATCACTTATCTAATATCATCATGGGCAAAATAGACTTGACTTAAAGAAATTAGTGTCCTTTATTGTCAATTGACAGCAGTGTAGGATATGTAGAAATAAAAACAAAACTAAAACCACCTTTTCCCCTACATCTCCTCCTTTCCAGGCTCAACTTTACTCCCAACTCTTCTACATTTCCTCCCCAAGCAGTTTGGTGGATGGGGGATGGGGGTTGCAGCCAGGTCATAAAAATTTATCCATACCACTCCTTCTTCCCCATGCCCTTGCTCTGCTCTACTGTGTGGTTCTTTATTAAATATATTATTGAAGAGATGTCACCAGTGCCACTAATGGGCTCAGCACTGGCCAGCAGAAGGTCTGTCTTACAGTTGACTGGAAGTGGCTCTGTTGGGCTTGGGGGCAGCTCCTGATTTCCCCTATCACAAGCCATCCCTGCAGCCCCTGCCATCAAAATTTTGCCATGTAAACTCAATATGTCTTCTTACTCAGGACAGTTCCCAGCATAATGTTTTGATCTATAACAAAAGCTCACAGGTTCTGCTGGAAGATTTGAACTGGAACATTTATAAATATGGTATTTTTCTTATTATTTTCACTGGAAGCAAGCTGGATAAGACATGTTTGTTTCCTCTGCCTTTACCTTACTCAGAAAGATCTGTGAATTGTTGGTGAGAGGTGAATGAATGCAAGATTTTTATTGGCTAAATAAACTATACATGTCACACTCATATGCAGAGGTTTTTACCAAATATAGCTGCTGCTTGCTTGTGGTTCTAACTTTTCTGAATTTTTGACTACAAATGGAAATTATCTATATTGAGCATTAATATTCTCAAGTAGTTTCAATAGTTCAGTGAGGATAAATAGTATCTGGAACATGTCCAAATTGAGAGCAGTAGCTGGTAATTCTCTTACTTATAATTGAAGGTATGTAAATTATAAAGGGGGAATATGTTTGCAAACACATCTTGGATTTTTATAATGAATTTTGCTCTTCCTGAATACTCTATTATCATACTTGCCATATGTGAAAAGTATCACTAGAATAGAAAGCTGTTTCTTTTGCCAAATTTATTCATGAAGCAAGATTCTTGAGTTTGGTAGCCTCTGTATGCCAGACAAATAGATCTCTTTTTTAAAAATTTGTTTTGTTTTTACAATGAAAAATTGTATATTTCTTTACTAAAACTCTTTTTGCTCTTTTTCAGAACAGGTCAGAATGTATATCTACTTTCATTTCTGTTTCTCAGAAGAATTGATAAAAGATGTAGTTTCACTTAAAACAATTTGTTTGGGCTTTGTTTGTTGTATAAATTGCACTTAGATGAATGGAATGGTTCAGTGACTCTTAGGTTTTGAGAAAATGCAATTTAAATGTATGTAAGAAAATAATTTCTGTTATCCTTTTCACTATGTGCATGTCAGTGCTTTGCAGATCAGAGCACTGGAGTAGTAGCATTTTCTCTTAGGTTCTATAAACTGGTACAAAAGAATTGCAAAGTTGAGAATTATGTTTAGACTTTTTGCAATGTGTTTAATAATACATGGTAATAACGTGCTTCCATATGCATAGATTGCAGTAAGCATAAACTTTGCAAGAAAGCCAGTGACACTTCATGCTCTTTTTTACATTTATAAGCAACATATTTCTTCAAGATATGATATAGCAATAATTTCAAAAATAAGAAGTCTTTTGCATACAACAGATAAGAGGGCAGGCATCTAAATATACTATATATATACTAAATATACTATATACCATATCCCATTTTCTTATTACTAAAGATTTTACACACCTAACTATGCAAATCCATGAGAACCAAATGTATAAAATCCTATACTTCCAAAATACATTATACTAAGGAGGAGCAGACATGGTTTGACATTATCCTCCAATTCAAAATTTAACTAAAATCTACAATTCTTTTTTTTTTTTCCTCCTTCAGGCATATTTAAAAGGTTATTATGCCCAAATTATTGTTAATAATAATATTTCTACAAGCCAACCTCATTTGAATTATTTTTGCTACCAAATAAACCAGAATATGTTGAGAAGTATATCTATCTGAGTAATGGAAGTCCAAATTTACTTGGTGAAAAGAAATATTATTTCATCTTTTCTGTTGCTGATGTTTCAGTGGAGAACTGAGAAAGGATAAATGCTGCAAAATTCAATAGAAAATTTTAATGGGAATTGATAATCTCATACTATTTTAAATGCATAGAAAGGAGTACTCAGCAGTAACCCAAAATGTTTAGTGTCATTAAAAATAAATTTATGAAATTTTCTGCTTTCAAGAGATTTTGAAACAGGCAACCACTGCACCTGTTGCCATTCCTGGGCTAATTGAGATGACAGAATTTTCTACCATAGCTTTAGATACATTGCCTTCATTATGCTTCAAATGCAATATTTTATAGCACTATATATGAGTATATATTTGTGGGGTGGTGCAGCGAAAATGGTGGAATCTACAGATGATACAGGTCTCAAAAACAGATAAACAGATTTCTATCCAAGGGTGAAAATTCATCCTTAAAACCCATAGATACTCCTAATGAAATTTGATTTCTTTCAAATCTCATAATTTGTTCTAACCTGCCCTAAAACCTGGAGATACTTTTGAAGTGTAAGAATGTTATTTTGAAAAATAATCAAGGTTTCATTAGCTTAAGCAGTGATTTTGAAACATCTGCTTAGAAAATGATATCAGCATCTTCATCTTTTTGAGTATTATATGTTTTTCATTCTTCCTGAAGCTCCATCAGGACTCAGTTTAGTCACAGATGAAGAGGTAGCGATCTCTTGGATTTGTTTATGGAAAATTTATTTCAACATAGCCATTCATAATGGAGAAAAAGTTTCCATGTAGTCCCGTAAAGAGGGGAGAAAATGAATGTATGATTGCAATCATGTGTGTAAATCAATTTAAGAAGAATTTTACAAACATGCATAGAAATTAATTTGATTTTATAATAATGAAACATGCTTCTTGATTACAATTAAAATTTTATATTTGTATTTTAAACAGCTGTAGCTGCAACCTCTTCATGACCATGCCAAAGACTTTTGGCCATTAGTCTGCAGTACAAATATGATTTATAAGTGATTATTCCAACCTTAGTGCTAGAGACAGTGTGGAAACGGAGATGTTGGTGTTCAGAAACACATAATCAGGAAAATGATTATATGTCAGTGCTTTTATTAAGAGCTCTGGGTGTCAGGGGTATTCAACCCAAATCTGACTCTGACCATACATTCAGGATGAACATGTTTTTATATTCTATCATTATATAACTTTCATGTTTATTATTAAAATTATATTGTTCTATTATATACATAGATTTCAGCCAAGCATGGCTGAAATCCTTGTGGCTCCCCCTTAAATTTCTAACATAGTTTCTCATGATTCTTCTTATGATTATACAATAATTATATTTAATTACTAAACAATCATCACATCTAACAATTATATCATTTATCATACTGCTTATGCAGGTGCAATGATCTGGCAAAACACAAAGCCTAATATTTTCAGAGTCTATCTTTAACATTTTCCAGGGCCCCACTATCAGAGAGATATTCACTATTCCTGTTAAAATAGTGCTGTGGGGAACAAAAATAAATTGAGAGGAAAAGAAGAGAGTACATAGGCAATGGCCAGATAAGGAGATTTTTGTGACACTGTATCTAGGTCATCGCCCCAGACCTACATTTTTATTCAAAAATATCTAATACAAATGCAGGAAAATTATTTGAAGAACTGTAATTGGAAAACTCCTTCCAAGTTCAACATCTCAACCAGCTCACTGCATTCTTATTCTGGCTTTATCTTGCTCTCCTTTTCCCTTTTTGGTTAGTAAGTCTTGATTGTCTTCTCTGTGATCATATAGTTTGATAGTGGAGAAAAAAAAGATGGACTAGATGAGAAAAAGATGAGAAAAGGGGGATAATTAAGAAAAAGGAATTGCCAGACAAGTAAAAAAAGTCTACTTTAAACACCAGAGGCTGAGAACAACTTTATATTTGTCTTTCTGCCTTACTGTTTGCTAACAATTTTCTAATCACTAGACAATCATCTGCTAGCGACTGAAACATTACCTTTACACAGAAATTTTAAAAGAGAAAAGGTAGCAATCTCTTTCTCTACAAAAAGTATTATTATTAGCCCGTGGGTAATTTTGGAACAATTTCCCACTACTTCCAGAGGTTTTGAGAAGTTTTAGAACTGATTGTCTCTCAAAACCAAAACTGTTTCTAACCATCCTTTTAGACTGCTCAAAACGACTAGACATCACTTTAAGTTATGTCCCATGCAGGTTACATCAGGCTCCCTTCTGAAGTGCTCATTCCACTTGCATTCTTACCCAAAGCTGAGAGCCCTTCATCTGACTGGCTTTCAGTGACACCTAGACTTTGCCTACACGGGCTTGAGGAGACAGAACTGATCTTAAGCATCAAAGTTGGCCTTGAAAGTCACACAGTCACAGCTGTTTCATATTTTGTTCATGAGGCTTTGTGCAAGGCTTGTCTGTTGCATTATTTACCAACAGAAGCCCTGTGTTCCCAAACACTGCCTGGTTCTTAAATCATACAGGTAGTTTTCTCTTTCTCACTTGCTCTCTTAAATGATGTTGCAGAACTACAGAAGCAGGCAGGGCTATTAAAACTCCAAATAAGCCTTGGTGCCCAATGTTTTTCTTAGACCATGGAACCTTAATAATATTCTGGGGTTTTTTTTAATATATATAAATAAAATGGGGGGATTAATAAAATCTATTTAAAATGTGAACCTAATTTGTAAATTAAAACATCTTGAAGGAATATATTGCCTATAGATCTGATTATGTTTAACTGAAAAAAGATTTTTACAATTAATAAAATATAATTCACTCTACCTGGAAGAAGAAGTATGCAGAAGTATACCTCTGTATAAGGTATACTCTGTGCTGCCATAAGGAAATATAATATTCTTTTACATACTAATGTAACTAAAAAATTAAAATTGAAATTTCCAAAATTTCAATTAAGAAAAAATAGTAAATATGGGAGAACACAGACAATATGTGAAAGCTTTAAGTTCAAACCATGTTGAAAATTGTTTGCGTTTACCTACTTGATTTTCTTGCTGTCTCGACCTCATTTCAGTATTTCACAGTCATTCACACAATCTAAATAAAATATATTCCAGAGCTGTCAATCTTTTTGAACTCTCAGTTTATGTCCTTTCTATGCAAAACTGTTTCTGCTGAAACATTGTCAGTGCCACCTATGACTCATCAAAGTTGTCATTTAACAACATGTAGATTTTCCTATATTTTGCCTTGGGACACTATTTTGCAATTAAAACCTGTGGCTCGGAAAAATGCAAAGGAGACAGACTAAGACCTGAGAAGATATAAAACCAATAAGAACTGGATTCCAGTCCTGGAGACGTAGAAAAATTTACCATGAGCATCACTCTTTTCTGCAGATCTGGCCAATGCCTCTTGTAGTCCACTTATTTCCCATTCCCCATGGGAGGACTGGCATTACTGATTTTAGGACCCAAAACCACACTGGTAAGAGAGAATAACACCAAGAGAAATGGATAAATGGTTTTGGGTTTTTTTGCTTGATAGACATAAGTGTTTTATTAATGCAGTTCCTCTTTTAGGCCGGATGCTGAGTGGAAATATTACCTTAACTGGACTAGAGATAAATGTGAAATTTTCTGTTAAGTTTCCTAAAGTTTTAATTAAGTTGAAAATTGTATTCTCAATTTTCATATTGTCTTTTATCCACATTAATATTCTCTATATGTATATGTGTTTTATTGATATGCATGTGTATACATCATTGTAATATTTATCCATCTCATCTTTCTTTAGGAATCTGCTGTTGGTTTACCTTTAAATATGATGTTAGAAACTCAAGCTCTTCCCTATTGTTCTGCTTCTAACACACCCCTCATCCATCATCATTTTTAATGTGTTTCATCTGCTTTCACAAATCCTTCCATGGCAGGTGTTCATAAATCTGTTTGCTCCCAGGATATATTCTTACCCCCTAAGCTTATTAACTCGTAGTCCCTATTTCCTAAACTTACGAGCTAACAGATTTTCCTTCCCTCACAGAAATCCATTTGCTTCAGCAATATGTATGCTTTTTCTCCTGTGCTGAGGTAGAAATTCCCTGTTTCAGACAGATAATCTCGTAAATGTCTCTCAGGGAGCAACAAAGAAGGAAGGCAAACCAGTTTATTTCCACAGCAGTGGATAGCAAGAATGGGGAATAATAATGAAGTAGTTCTTGTATTACTTGAAATTTAAGTTACTTGATTAGCTGGGTTTGGAATATAGTAGAAAGGCCTTCTATAGCATTTCTGAACTATCCAATCCTATGCATAGAAACAAAGCACCATTCCTCTTGCTTATTTAAAAGCTGCCCACTGTTTTTTAGATACAATATGTACCAGGGAAGGAGTAGATAGTGGCCTTAATCTGTGTTCTTTGAAAGTAAACTGATGATTGCAAGGATGGCTCAGTCAATATCTTGAAGATCAGTTTCAGATTTTCTGAAGTGAAATTTTTGTAATGATATTTTTTTTTCCTAAAGGTGTGATTTTGACAATGCTTTTCAATGAATGAGAAGAAAATAAGAATGTTAGTTCTCTAACTGGGGGAAAGGGGGACAAGAAAAAACCAAAGGGAACAGGAGTTAGCTTGAGACAGTCCAAGGAGACAGGAATCTGGATTCAGGTGACATCACATGCTCATGATTATTGTACTAGACCTTGGTTTAGGGCACAACAGATCGGCAGCTATTCCTTGCAAGATATAGAACGCTTGCAACATTGTTGGACACTTGAAAGGATATTTGAATAAAAATGAAAACAGGAAAATACAAAGCTAAAATTGAATAATCAGTCTACTCCCCCCATCAAAGGAGTGTGTGTGGTGTGTTCTTTAATCTCATTTACCTTACACTGTCACTGAAAGAGAGATCTTTCTGCAGATATTTTTAATATAAAGAGCAATGATACTACAGGAGGGAGAATGGAAGAGAAGTGACATGATTTGTATTGGGGTATGCCATCCCTGTGTGCTAGGAAGCAAGTTATTTTAGTATCTTACTTGTTTCAGAATGTAGGCCTATTAGATACTAAAAACGGTAATATTACCCTTTAAAAAATCATTCATTATATGGTATGAAGTCTTGGAAGGGAGTCTAGGAAGAAAGAAGTATGCATTCCAATTTAAATAAGGTACTGTATTGTGATACTTACAAGAAAAACACAGAAAAAAATCAGTTTTAATGAGCCCTTATACTATATAAGGAGAAGAAAGCAGACAGATATATTTTTGAAATAAACTGTTAAACCAATTAGAGACAGCAGAGAAAAGACAGATTTGTTGCCTAAAATGATCACTGCAAGAGGTGGAAGCATAAGGCATAGAAAAAAGTTCATCTTGCTAACCTCTTTACTGTTTTCTTTTCCAAAATTCACACGTTCAATACAGATCCATGGCACTGCTGTGGATGATAAATAATAGTAAAGTTCATATAGCTGTCCTTTACACCCATGATTATTCATTTGTTTACAAAGAAAACCAGAAGATAGAATTAAACATTTGGCATAACAGAGCTGGGAACTCTATTGTATGATGACAGGTAGCAGATAAAAGGGAAAATGTGAGGAAGCAATGGAGGGCAAGATAAAAGTACAGTAATTTTGACTGGAATAAAATTGTACATGTAACATAAATTTCATTTAATTAAAGGAATTTAAGATTTCAACAGTTATTATATCTGACTTATAGCAGGATTCTAAATAATCATCAGTTTCCTTCTCCAGCTAAGACATCTTTATACTTTTTAAATGTTTCATTTTAAATGTTTCATTTAATATTATAAAAACTGTATTACCATGAATATAAAGATGATTTCAAAGTGAGATAATTTAGCTCTGTAATTTCAAAGCCATAAACATTAGAGGTATTTTGTCATTAGATTTGTTTTCTTCCAAAACTTAAGTAATAGAAAAATCAGTACAGTTCTGTGAAGCATTTAGATTTTACCAGAATTTCATTTTATCTGAGTAAAATGTGTCTGACAAGATTTTTCTGTGCACTTTTGTGAACACGTATTTTCTGAAAGCATTATTTTGAAAGATTCAAAGAAATAGTTCAGCACTTCACCTTACCAGTGGAACCATAACTACCCTGCATTAAAAAAGCTAATCTTCTAGTAGATGAATAAAAGAAAAAATCGAAATCAGTTAAGCTTCCTCACAGAAGAGCATCAAATTATGAACAGCCAGAAGTAAAAAAGGTATAAAGGATCTGTGAATATAAAATGCAACACCCCTAACAAGGTCAGAAATAACCCAGAGTTAAATTTAAGAGGAAAAAATCTCCCTAGGCTTGTATTAAAAGCAAAAATGCTGTCTTTCTGCATAGCTAGTAGCAGTGATATACAGCTATAGGGTAAGTGTGAAGTATTCTAATCAGAGACATATCAGTTTCTGACCTTGAAATCGAGTATCTGAATGAGTCAAACAAATAAAAGTGAGGTTAGATAAAAAATACATGAAGACAGGTAGCTAAAATAGATTATTTTAGCAAAGCTAGTGATTCTAGCTAGTAATTCTGCATGTAGCAGTCATAACTTGACCATCCTGGAATTTTCTACCTATACTGTAGCCAAACTCCTTATCTAAAGTATTTTTTGGTCCCTCATTTTGGGAGAGGTAAAACATTTTTTTTTCATTCATAGCTGTGAATTTTGGAACCTGCAGTTAAGGAAACCTCCCAGTTTGACCATTTACAGGACTCAGGCAGTCACACTCCCAGTGCCAGAGACTTTAACTGCTGGGACCAAAGCCCCTTTGCAGCAGGCAGCTTCAGTGAGCCAACGAGTGCCTGGCTTGTCTCCCTACACACTTCACTCACATGCACTCACACCAGATTTCCTACCTGTTTGACCCCAGTTTTCCTTTGGCACAATCTTATATATCTCATTCCACAAAGCAATTTATTCACGGCACAAGCTGGTCCTACCAAGAAAGGACCCTGGCTGGGCCACAGGTCCCCCTGCCTTTGCCATGGCAAAGGTCAGCAGCTCAAGGCCTCTTTGCTCAGGGTCCTGCCCCCCAGAGCCCCATGTGCAGCTCCCCTGCAGCAGCAGACCACGCTACTGGCACTGGCTGCATTCCTCAGCACCTGTCTCCATCCCAGCTCATGAATATCAACAGGTTCAGAAAAACTAAACTAACTGGTGGACAAATCCATTGACTGATAATGAAAAGATTAGGTATAGGAAATAACTTGCAAAGAACTTTGATCCAGCATCTGGAGGATTCCATGAAGAATGATCTGCAGAAGGAGGCCGGATTTAATTGCTCTTCCTAAATGCCACCTCTTGCACTTCTCTGAAATACACATAATGCACCCTCTGTCTGCAGGAGGGAATACAACTGATATAGATAATTGATCTGACCAAATTAGGGTAGTTAACTTTCAAAATTCTTAAGCATTGGTAAAACTGGAAAATGTATTCATCACTTATTCACAATAGGACATCATAGAGGTTTCTCACTAATTGGCATTTAAGTTCAAAGTACAATTAAAGAAAATAAGTTCAGAATAAATATAAAATCTATTTCCCCATTAATAATTCAAGCAGCATTGAAAATCAGATGTAGACTACAAATATTAAAAGCTAAATGCAAAATTAATATATTTAATGTTTCCAACAGCAGATTTACTAAGATTGCCATTAAATACCATTACTGTGTAATCCAAGGCAAATGTTTGGGTTTAAAAAGCTGCTAGGTACAAGGCTTTTCTCTCTGCCCAAGCTGTGGTTTCAGAGTTCCTCATATCTGACACAACAGTTTAAGTGCAGTATGGCAGCAGAGATTCTCCCACTGCCCCAGTCACTTCCTTGGAGAAACATAGTTTGCATAAACAAAACACAGCATTCAGTCTCAGCTGATATACAGAGTACCAAATAACAACACATTTTCTTAAATATTCCTGTTGTAGTGCAGCTTTTTGGATTTTTATTACTCAATGTCCCTCTTGTTTTTGTGGCATTTCCAGAGGATTCCAATATCCAAGATACTTGCCAGTTAAAGGAAGTGCTTTTCTCCATACTTAGCCCATGACCTAGGCTGCCTGGTTGGTTCCAGTAGAAATCCTGTGGAACAATTCATTTGTGCACCATGCCAGTGTTTAAGTCCTGGCTGGAGGCAAGCTGAGGACAGCACACACAACTCCCCACTTGCTCCAGGGGGAATTGAATCATATTTTTGATCTGCAGAAAACTTCAACTATTTTTTAAGGTAAATTTTTTCAAGTTATATATATTTTCTTAAAAGTTCAAAAAGACATAGCCACAGTAAGGGGTAAGAATTGAAGGTTAAAGTCTTACATATGATTTCTTAACTTCTCATTTCTGTGATTTAAATATAATGTTATTTATAAATTTAAGAGCCTTGTTAACTCATCCTTTTAACTTTCCTTGCCTCACACATCCATATTTCTAAACTCATACCATGCTATAAAAACCATCATGTAGCAACCAATGGGTTTTTCTCTTATTCTAGCTTTGCCCTTTAGTAATTACATATTTTAATTTCAGATATGTATTTCTGATTGAGAAAAATTGTATTTGTCACTTGATGTAAAAAGTGAATCCCACAAAACAGATATATTTATGCATAGGCTATCTTGCTTATGAGATATACATATAATATTTGTATTTCTGGATTAAAATAATGGTTCAGAATGGCTATATTGAGATTTTGGCAATTTGACTTCTGTGTTTCAGTTATTGAAATGCTGTCATTTGCATATGAAAATTCCTCAAGACAAATTTTGTTGTAACTCATCTCAAAAAACACATTGCAGTGGCATATTCCATGATCTTCACTTTTTGAAAGTACTTGTGATGAATGAGGGCTATAATGAATAATTTTTCACACTTTTTTGAAGGAGTTTAAGTAATTGCAATCTTATTTAAGTTACTATGATTCTATTGATCCTAGGTATATTTTATTCTTCATACATATAGTGTTTGAACACTTACAATATTTATTCTTGAAGTACTTGTGAGATACAGAAGTGCTACTGATATTATTTTAAAAATGAGAAGAGCAAGACAGAAAGGTGATGTGTGGAACATGAAAGTTATTTAAGTGGTCTTGAAAATCTCTGTGTAAAGGATTCAGTCATGTATGAGGTACAACACTGCAGAAAAAAAATTTAGTTTCAGAGTTTGAAAGCTGGATCTTATATCCTAACTGCTGAAGTATTTTTCCAAATAAAGTAGTAGATATATAGGAGTAATCTTTTAAGGAGTCACAGCTTCTTCTGAACACCTTTCACAAGCAAAGTCTTGTGAATAAAGAGTCAAAGTCAGCAAACAATATCAGGGAGCTTTAAGTCTGTGTTCTGGTTTAAGGCAAATTTTGGCAGGAAACTTTTGAAATGTTCTTCTCTGAAAAAGAGATTTCAGCGACCTCTCCCCAGCCAGTTTGGGAGAATAATCTCCTTAGAGAAAAGCGGAAAAAACTATTCATTTAACAAGCAAAACACTCACAAACATGAAAAAAATGAATATTATTTAAGAGTGAAACCTCTTGCTGTTCTGAGGAGAAGGCAATTTCAGAAAGTCATTGTCATGAGGCATAGCTCAGCTGGCTCAGTCTCTTTTCAGTCCCTCCTGTGTGGGAAAATGCCATGTCCTGGGCTCTGGTGGGCCACAGGTGTCAGCTCCTGGTTTTTCCAGGTTTTTGGTCCAAAGCAAGGCTGATCATTTCTAAGAAAAAGGAAAGCCACAGTCCAGGGAACTTCTCTGCCTCAGCTAGTTAAAAAAATGAACCAAAAGCAAAGGAGAGCTCTGTCCTGCTGTCCTGCTGCAGACAGCCCAGTCCATGAGAAGGAAAGTCTAAAGTTCTTATCTCTATGCTTTGAATACAGCCACCTCAGACATTCCACCACTTTTCCCTCTCCCCTGCTTTGCTCTCAGATCTAGTTTTAAAGGTGGAGAACTTATTTCTGGGCTAAACAGACGGATGGGGATAGAAGTAGGATAGAGCATCATAAAGACACCCCAGGACAGTCTGCAAAAAGGAACAGGTGTCATTCAGTTAAGTATATAAAATAAGTGTTCTGAATGAACACGTATTTTGTATATGAATAAAGATCAGCATATTTTAGATTTAAAAATGTCTAAATAGCAATATTTTGTCAACCCTAAATCTACTGTTACCATAATGTATTTGTAGAGTAAATTAACCACTTAAAGAGTTAATCAATTCACATGATTCAGAATCTTTTTTCATAGGCTTATTTGCTCCCACAGAGTTTTTGGATTGGATAAAAACAGATAAAACTTTTTAGGAAAATAATAATGATTTTTTTTCTAATTATGTCATTTTAATAGGGAAAGGACATCCCCTTGGATACTATTTAAGTTTGTATCACTTATCTTATGTTCCAAAGGACTGAATCCCTCTTTATAGTTCAGTAAGCAGAAAGCCATTCCTTACTTACAGTTTTCTATATAATCCCATTGACATATACTTGTTAAAATATTAACTGTGAAGTATTTAGGCCAGATTTAAATGCAGTCATAAGTAAGGGGATTTCCATAATACTGGGCAGTGATGGCAGCTTTGAAATGCCAGCATCATTTTTCACAATTGAAAGCATAGTGCCTTTGCAAAGAATCATTTATTAATACCAAACCACTGTTTCAATAAAGCATTAGAATTTCCTGCAAAGAATAGCCCTTGGGCAGCATTCTGAAGTAATAGTGAATTGCTATTCTAATCCACAATGGAACATT
This sequence comes from Agelaius phoeniceus, assembly GCF_051311805.1. NCBI lineage: Eukaryota > Metazoa > Chordata > Aves > Passeriformes > Icteridae > Agelaius > Agelaius phoeniceus. The sequence continues at coordinate 54,903,294 of NC_135268.1, forward strand.
TTAATAAGTGTGATAAATGACTCACAAAGGGCTTCAGATTTCAACATCGGTAGAATTAGAATCAGGCAAAGGCTGGGTCTGGGTGATAGATGTAGAGGATTTTTGTGGTAAACAGTTTGCAATGTCAGGACAATACCAGCTTATTGAACTTCCAGAGACTAAATTCCTGTCCATTTGTCATCTTGTTGCTAGCAGACATAGATATACATGGAGTAATAGACTTACATTCTTTATTAGCTGATACTATCTTGTAACTCCTGGACCACTTTAAAGAGATCAGAAAATGAAACATTCAACTAGAAAGAAGTGAAAAAAAATCAAAATACTATATAAAACCATAATTTTTATTCTTGCAAATATTTTTATATTGAAAGCACAAAGCTAGAACAATTCCTGGTACTACTGATAATACTCCCACTAAGTCACTCTGCTTTATACAATGCTTTCGAACTTCTCTGAAATTATTCTTTTGTTTGTTTTCAAACAAAAAAGAGAAATTATATGGCTACATTATTAATTGGTTTTAGAATTAGAAACAGTTTTAATATTTCATGCTGAAAAAATAAGATATATATTTTATATATAATATATAAAAAATATTTCTGAAATCAGAAATAATTTTGCTGTTTTTCTGTAGTTTTCCCTCTCGCATCATATCAGTACTGGAGGTAATAATATTAGGATTTTAGAATATATGAAAGGCAAGAGAATGAAAAACAAGATGCTTATCTTTGACTAGAATGGTATTGTGATTGAGGCTAAGTAATACATTAAAAAAAGTCATACATTAAAAATAGATCCATGTCACATAATTTTTTGTGTTAAAATGGACTTTTGATATGTAATTTGTATGTTACACATGCACAAATTTATATGTGTACATCTACTCACACGTCTGTTGGTGCCCACCAGAGCAAATGGACTCATGAAAGGAGTTAAGATTGGAAGCAGGATGAGCTGTTGAAACCACGGCCTGTTTGTCTTTGTGGTCTTTAGGAACATGTGCCTGACAAAAAACTACGTCCTAGGGCCCTGAACTTTAGAAGAATGAAATTCCAGCTGTTTAAAGAATGAATAGATGAGATACCCTGGGAAACTGTCCTTAGGGGCAGTTGAGCTGACCAAAAATATCAGTTATTTAAGGACAATTCTCTTAGAGCACAAGAACTCTCCATCCTGGTCTGTAGGAGATGAAGCAGTACAGCCTGGAAATTGACATGGATAAGCAAGGACCTGCTCCTCAAAATGATGAGTAAGAAGGAAATGCACAGCCAGTGGAAGCAGGGACATATGGCCTGGGAGGAGTACAGTGGATTTGTAGGGTTGTGATCAGGAAAGTTACAGTACTGATGGAATGGGACTTGGTAAGGGGTGTGAGAAATAACAAAAGGAGTCATAGAATTTCCTAAGTTGGAAGGGACCCACAAGGATCACCATGTCCAGCTCCAGGCCCTGCACAGGACAGCCCGAAGAATCACACCATGTGCCTGGGAGCATAGTCCAAATCCTTCTTGAACTCTGGCAGACTTAGGTTCATGGCCATGGGTCATGGGAAGGGATTCTCTAAGTAAGTAAGTCAGAAAAGAAAGGCCAAAGAGAGTGTACAAATAAGGGACAACTGGTGAAATAAGGAAGAACTGGTGAAAACACATGAAGAGCACTGAGACATTTAAGTTCTTGACTTCAGTCTTCACTGGCAGTCAGGCTTCCCATGTTTCTGAAGTCCCTGAACCTCTAGGTAGGGGTTGGAAGAGCAAAGTCCCTCCCACTGTAATTGAGGAGGTTTGAGAACTGAAGGAACCAAATAGCCACCAACACACACAGGAAAGCAGGAAATACCACTTCTATTTTAAAAAATTGGAAAAAGGAAGGTCTGGGATCTATAGGGTGGTGAGCATCATCTTTGTGCCTGGGAAGATCATAGAACAGATCCTTATGTAAGCAGTGTTAAGAAACATGCAAGACAAAGAGGTGATTTGAGACATTCAGCTCAATTTTACCAAGGGCAAGTAATTTCTCACTAATTTGGTTGCCTTCTATGATGAGTGACTGCAATGGTTGATGAGGGAAGATCAGTCAGTGTTATCTATATGGATTTCTGTAAGGTCTTTGACATGCTCCCATATGACATCCTTATCTCCAAATTGGGAAGACATGGATTTGAAGGGTGGACCATTCAGTGGATAAGGAATTGTTTGGAGGGACACAGCCAGAGAGCTCTGGTGAGTGGTTCTTTGTCCACATGGAGGCCAATGATGAGTGGTACCCATCAGGGCTCCACCTGGGGATGATGTTCTTTGATATACTTATCAATGATATAGACAGCACAATTGAGTACTCCCTCAACAAATTTGCAGATGGCACAAAACTGAGCATCTCACTAACCCAACCTAAGTTCTTCCAGAAGTAAGCTGAAGTTAGTTTATCTGTTATGTCATGCAAATGTAATTATGACAAATGAGATTGTATAAACTTTGAAATTCTACAATACAAAAATGTATCCTATACATCTATTAAAATAATTTAATTGGGGGTTTTATTGGTAGACTATTGAAAATAGAGTAAATATGTGTAAAGTGAAGATATCATTATTAAGGATAAAAATATATGTCATCTTTATATCATAGCATCAAATTCAAGTATAGTTCTAAATGAGAAATATCTAAACCCAGAAATATCTAATATAAATTTAAATAAAACATACTCAGCAGTACATCAGAACAGTTCTTCCCATTTGTGTGAGCAACAGAAGATGACTGATATCTGCTTTTGCTTTTTTTCTATGTTTGCAAGGTATCTTTTCAATGACAAAGCCTCAATTTTTTTAAAAAATGTAAATATAAATCTGACAGAACATATGTAGTACAGCAAGGAAAGTACTCTTGTTGCTGTGTCATCATCTTAATTCAGAGTCACAATGTCAAATTTCAGTTTGTTGTTGGTGCTATTCTGCTATGATTGACACAGATTTCTCTCAGTAGTATACACTTTACTATGTACTTATAAAATGTGTGGTTTGTTACTCCAAATCACATCATTGGGATTGTTCTATCAGAATTCTTAGCTCAGATGTAATGCTTTGAAATTTGGCTTTTTTCCTAGTTGTACTTTCTGCTGACCAAAAATACTTTGGGATTTAATTTTAATCCTGCTCACATGACAATTTCAGCTAAATGTGTTTCATCTAGACCAGCTTATCTGTACCTCATGTACTGACATGCATTTATTACTTGACTGAAGAGATCTGATCCTCAGATTTTAAAGCTGTTTTTCTGATATTTAAATGTCTGTATCCAAGAGATTTTTAAAGGTGCAGACTTCTGCTGGCAGTTCTGTGCCCTTGGCAAATCAACAGGTTTCTGTTAAAATGCTTACATTCTCCATGGGGTTTTTAATAATGCTTTATATCTTCCAGTATTTACTGAAAAATTGTACTAAATAAGATTTTTCTTGCATAAAAATTGATAAATAGGGTCCTATGTCTTGTACAAGCGTGGCAGGATTTTATAGCCTCTGGGAGGCTACAATTTTCAAAATCATAGATCAGGCTGCTCAGAAACCCATCCAGCCTTTTTTTGAACACTTCTAGGAATGGGGCAACCACAACATCTCTGGGCAACCTGCTTCTGTGTCTTATCCATCACAATAAAGAATTTATTTCTGACATCTAATCTAAACATCCCTGAGTTTAAAGTCATAACCCCCTGTCCTAAAAGTCCAAGCCATTGCACACAGTCCCTCCCCAGCTTTCTTACAGGTCCCTGCTAGGTATCAGAAGGCTGCTATAAGCTCCCTGAAGACTTCTCCAGGCTGAACAATCCCAACTCCTTCAGTTTGTCTTCACAGGAGAGGTGCTCCAGCCATCTGATCATCTTTGTACCCTGCCTCAGGACTCGCTCCAATGTCTCCATGTGTTTCTTATCCTGGGAGTCACAGTATGGAACACAGTACCTCATGTAGGATCTCTTGACAATGGAGTAGCAGGCAGAATCACTTGCCTTAAACTTCTGATCATGAATCTTTGGATGTTGCCTGGGATACAGCTGGCTTTCTGGGCTGAAAAAGCACATTACCAGAGGTGCTGAGTTTCTTGGCAACCAACCATTGTGGTTACAGGAGGAAGGGTTCCAATTTGTGTGTAACCAAACTATGTATCCTACAACCATCTGCATTATTACTGAGGAACTATTAGTGGTGGGTCATTTGCAACAGCTGCCCAGTGCACACCACAACCCTCAGGCAGACTGAGTGTTACATGAGATAAGGAAAAAGAGGTAATCCTGTGAGGCAGGGTAATGTTTATTTTTCTTCCCACCAATGACTCAGCCCTGATGATTCTCTCCAGGGAAGCAGCAGAACAGTCCCAGCCATCCTGAGGGGGTCATCTCTGCTAATAGGCCATAATGAGCTGAATAGGTACTAGCAGGATAGCTGGCTGCAATGATCATCAAGGACCCCAAAAATATCCTATGGCTCATTGGACTACATCATCCCACTTTGAAACTCCCTGCCCTAGAGGAAGTACTGAACATCCCTGCCCATATATAGTGTGGATATTTTGCAGTTTGGGATCATCGCCACCACCACTGGACATCCAGAAGAGGACCAGACCTTCCACAGTACCACTGCTTTTGACTGCATCTGTCACTTCGACCGCACTGCAATCACTGCCTAGTCAGACTGTGACCATCATCATGGCTGACAGGGGCCAGGTTGTACTCTGGCTTTGTGGTTGTAAGCTAGTTTTTCTCTATCTTTGCATTTATTGTAATCTTTCTATTAAATTGCAACTCCAACTTGTAGTCTCTTGCAAGGAATTTGTGTGAGGGTTAATTTCTCCCTCTCGTTCACTTTCAAACCAGTACACCAACACACCCAAGTCCTTTTCCTCAGGGCTAGTTTCAATCCATTCCACAACCAGCCTGTATTTTTGATTGGGATTGCTTCAAACCAGATGCAGGACCTTGCACTTGGCCCTGCTGATCTTCAGGACATTCACACAGGCCCAGATCTCAAGTCTGTCAGGGTACCTCTGAATGACATCCCTTGCTTTCTAGCATGTCTACAACACCACACAACTTGGTGTTGTCAGCAAACCAGCTAAGTGTGCATTCAATCCAATTGCCCATGTTGCTGAAAAAAGTGTTGAACAGTGCTGTTCCCAATAGTCTTGCCTCAACACTGGTCTCTGCTTGGATATCACATAGTTGACCAGAACTCTTTGAGTGTGACCATCCAGCCAATTCCTTATCCAACAAGTCTGTCCTTCAAAACCATGTCTCTCTAGTTTAAAGACAAGGATGTCATGCAAGACAGTGTCAAATGCTTTGCACAAGCCCAGGAAAATGACATCCCTCTTCTACATGTGTTTGCATAAAGACATCTGAGTTTCTTCTGCAGTGAAGCCAACTTCCTGGCTGGAGTGGCAAGCACCCCTTCAGGTGATGTTGCCTTTCAGGTGGTCTCCTGTTGGCCTGCAGACCCTTTCCAGGCTCTGGAATCTCTTACTGGCATTGGCATTAAACTGTTGGGAGTGGAATGGATTGAGGTTCCCCTGCTCATGCAAGTTTAGTTTCAAATTCTCACGGTCAAAACAGATGATGAAACACACATAGCTTAAATTAATATCACCAAACGTCTTGGTAAACTCAAAGCTTCCAACATTTGGAATATCTTTTAACTTTTGGACATGTCACTGAAAATTACAATGATGTTGTTAAAGATATTATTTTTGGCTTGTCAAAAAACTGAGTTTTTGATTATTATTAAATTGAGGGATTTTTAAGTTTGCTAATGGAATGTTCCTTTGATGACAAAACCAACAGTTTCTAATATAGTGTTGGCAGATGTTTATTCAAGGGGAAAAGAAAAAATGGCATTACATTTTCAGTTTTCTGCAACCACAGACAGGTTATTGGTGAGAAATTATTTATAATAACTTAAGGGAATTAGAGACTGTACAAAATAATAGGTAGTAAGGAATGGATTTCACATCAGCAATGCATCCATGATTTATTCAGTTCAATTCTACTGTAGAAAGGTATAATGAAAAGAGAAGTTACTTCTGCTGTTTATTTGATTTATTTGGTTTATTTGATTTATTTTCCTTTATGAAGAAAATTAGTTTCTTATTACTCTCTTGGCATGTAAGATTAATTGATAGTAATTTAAATTATATTTCAAATATGTAATGGTCAGAATGGACAGAAAAAAATAATATAAAACTCAAAATGGACAACATTAGTAATTGCTTTCTTTTAATATTGCCTCAAATATGTTTTTCATGTTTCTCCTGTTTCTTGAAATAAGGAACACATACAAATATTCTAAGGGTGGGTGTCAAGAGGATAGGGCTAGACTCTTTTCAGTGGTGCCCAGCAACAGGACAGTGGGCAAGGGACAAAAACTGAAATACAGGAAGTTCCATCTGAACATGACAAAAAAGCTTCTTTATGTTGGGGATGACAGAGCATTGAACAGGCTGCCCAGAAAGATTGTGAAGTCTCCTTCTCTGGAGACATTCAAAACCTGCCTGGCTGAAATCCCTTGTGACCTTTTCTAGGTGAACTTGCTTTAGCAGAGGAGTTGGACTACATGATCTTCAGAGGTCCCAATCCCAAAAATTCTATGATTTTGTTAATTTATCAGCCTAAGTGTTTATTCCAAGAAGTTATGGTATGTTGATAAATTTTTTAGGGTACTGCCAAGCAAAAATTAATAAAACTATATAAATCTCAAAACATTTCTGACTGACCCAGTGATATTTGTTGATCATATACTGTTTGATCTTTTCTGTCTTGTGGTGTATGCAAAAGCAAGAACTTCCCATCATCACATGGACACCTGGAGCTTAAATCATTATGGAATAACAGGTGTTCATCAGTTTTTTTTCTCTCTTTTTAAATTTATTTTTTTAAAAGTCTTCCATTAATTTCTGTTGTCCTCACAAAATGGCAAAGAAATACAGTTAAAGATCTATAAAGGTTGAAATTTATCTAGCATGGAATTCAAAGATAATAATTCTGTAATCATAGAAACATAGAAGTGTTTGGATTAGATTAGACCTTTAAAAATCATCTAGCTCCAACTCCTCTGCCTTCAGTAGGCACACTTTCCACTAGACCAGATTGCTCAGAGCCCCGTCCAATCTGATTTTGAACACTTATACAACTCCTCTAGGCAATCTATTACAATGTCTCATCCCCTTCACAGTAGATAATGTCTTACATACAGTCTAAATCTCTCCTCTTTTATTTTAAAGCCATTATCCCTTTTCATATCACTACAGGCCTTTGTAAAAACTGTCTCTCCATCCTTCTTGTAACCAATAAGCCTTTCCCAGAGCCTTCTCTTCTTCAGGATGAACAACACCAGTTCTCTCAGCCTATCTTCATAGGATAGGTGCTACAGCCTTCTGGTAAATTCTGTAGCTGTTCTCTCTATCTACTGTAAGAGGTTCATGCCTTTCCTGTACTGAGGACTGCAGAGCTGGACATGGTACTCCAGTTGGAGTCTCACAAGAGTAAGGAAAAGGGAAAATAAACTCCCTCAATCTGCTGGTCACCCTTCTTTATGTACAGGCTGGGATACTACTAGCCTCCTGGCCCACAAGTGCAGATTCCTGGGTCATATCTAATTATTTTACCTTGTTAAATTGATCACGAATTTTGAAATGATTATATGAGCTTGCGGTTAATACAGTTTCTTGTATTATTTACTTTCATTGGTCTTTGATATAGAATTCATAGTTTTACCATTTGTCTTGGTGAACAGCTGGAAAGAAGTTTTGTGACATATGAGTTGATTTGACTTACTAAACTAAAATATTTGAGTTCAATCAACAATTTGACATGTTCAGAACATAATCTAAATTTATTTTTGAGGAGAACTCTTTTATGTGTAGTCTTCAAGCCATTTAAAAATGACACATTTAATAAACAATAAGGTTGGAAGTCAAGCCATATATCCAAGTGAAATAGTGTAAAGTTAAAGACATGGCTGAGAAAATCAATGAAAATGCATTTTAAAAATTCTGAATCTTTTATATTCTTAGACATGTTCAGGTGAACATAAAGTAGCTGCAATGATATTAAATTGGATACTTTACAGTCACTCTCTGAAAATAAAAATTACTACTTTGTGAACGTGAGTATAATGTTTAGTTCTATATATCTTTCTTCCCTACTGCAGTGTACATTCCTCTTTAAAGATATTCAGGTTATCAGTAAATGGATTTGAAAGTAATTGATATCAGTTACCAGCAGACTCAACTCACCATATATTTATGCTTTCCTTGGCTTTCTCCTTGGTGGCATGACTCCCTGGAGTATTGTCTGACTTCTTCCTTTTATGTATGCATTCTTTTTCCCAAAAGACAAATTCCGAAGATAAAGAAGAAAAGTCAGGCTGGCTACAGCAGCATGAGGTCTTTCCAAATTCTTCCCTGAAGTAGCATGTTCCCATAAGACTCATGCAGCAGGCTGTGTCTGGTTCCTAATTCCATCCTGCTCTCTCCATCACTCTCTGAAGAAATAATGCTGCAACTACTAGATATAACATGGAAGAACACCATCACAGAAGCCACAGAAATATGTAACATTGCAGAAAAAGTGGGAATCTAAAATGTTTCTTAGGGCATTGTTCAGGCCTTTTAGGAATCTATTTCACCTCACCTGAGTACCAAGTTCAGAAAAATGGCTTGAAATGAGGGCATCCACCAGCAAACATTTTAAGTATCTTTTACCTAGATCTTTTTTTTCCTCGCTTGCAGATGTATTCAATTCTGTATGTAGTCCAATTATTAAAATAAGACTTCTCAAACACTTCTAATGAATATTAGTGACAGAATCTTGACCTTTGAGAGGACTTGAATGAAAGTATTATTTGTATCATTAACATCCAGATGTTAACTTCCTTGCCTATAATTATCAAAGAGCCTGTGTCTGCGTAAGGCTTTGATCTACAGAGAGAACTTTTATATTTTATGTAATATCTATGTCTGTATATAGGTGTATACACACCATTAGGAAATCAAAGAAATTTGAGACAAAAAAGGAAAATCTCTGGCTATCTCTATCAGCTGTCAAAAGAAATTTTTATAATTATTTTTGTCACTTTTATTTATGTACCTATTTTTTATTATTATGACAAAAATAGATACCTGAAAATATATGATATAATTAAAGAGTGAAGGTTTGCATCTATTAATAATAAGCTTCCCTTTATTTCCCTCTACTGTGTCCCTTGAAAATATGGAATGCAATGATCCCATATTGCCAATGTAAGTTTGAAAGCAAGATTCAGCTTTTCTTATTTGCAGCAACTGTATTATCTGTTGTCTCAAAAAAAATTAATAGATAAAAATATAACATGCATAAATGCAATTGCCACAATGTTGGGGCCTTTAAACAGCTTTAACTATCTGAAGGGAATGAAAGTGCAGTAGGTACCTAAAGGACTATAGCATTTAGAAAGTCACGCTCTGTAATTTTATTAAAGACAGACATAGGTTACTTGTTTGTGTTTCAAATGCAAACTCCAAAATAAAAATTCAGCATTCATCTATTGGGACATAAAAATTCAAAAGGACACTCTTTATTAAAAAAAAAAAGAAAGGTCTATTTCCCCTTAATTCATGAGAAAGAAATTAGAGTAGAGCACATAGCAACTGTTAATTCAGAAAGTTCTTGCTGCTGATATGATTCTAACCCAGGTGAATATTAAATGAAATCATGAAGCAGTGGAAAGGATGAGCATGTTAAAAGGGCTGTGACAGAAACCAAGAGAGACTGATGATGCAATTACCCTTCTTCTAGGCCATGCAATACTAATGTGCTAAGGCCCTGCATAGTTCAACAGTAAGGATGAAGAGGCTAACAATAATTCTCCATTAAAGTGGGTTTTCTTCATGCTGGTAAAATACACTGTGTCTCATTGATTAGAATGCCAAGAAAGCTCTACATTGTGTCATGCTGTTTGCAAAAGAAAATGTTAAGAGAGGTATTCAAATACTATTTAATGAGAAGTGAGAAAGCTAAAGCATTGAGGATAAAAGAATTGAGCAAATGTTAAGTTTAACACCACCAATATGTTACTAGCAACTATAATGTACTGAATATTTATGGAAGCAGTAGATTAGTAAGGCTCTTTGAAAATCCCTCCATTGTTCCTTACAGAAAAAATTCACATTTAGCATCTGTCTTCCTCTCTAATAATATTTGACTTAGTGGGTATTTTTCATTTAAGAGGTAAGGTTTCTCAATTGGCCATTCACTTCCTGTGCTCTTTATAATCTCTTATGATTTCTAAAAATGAAGTCTCTGTTTGAGCTGATCCAGAATGTACTGTGCTGGCTGACTAGAGAAATTAATGTAGGTTGAATTGTATTTTTCCTGGTTTATTTTGATGAAACTGAGTACAGAGTTAAATATGTAGTCCTTGCTATGGAGTAAGCTTGGCCCTATGTCATATATGGTTTTCACAGTTATTGTAAAACAGTTACAGTCTTAAGCTGAACCAAGGGAAGTTTCAGTTAGATGTCAGGAAACATATTCTTCACTGAAAGAGTGATGGGGCACTGGAATCATCTGCCCAGGGTAGTGGTGGAGTCTGTCCCTGGATGTGTTTAAAAAAAAGCTGTGTGTGGCACTCAGCACCATGGGTTAGTTGATGAGGATGTGTTAGTTTAGGTCATAGGTTGGACTTGGTGATCTAAAAGGTCTTTTCCAACCTAGTTAATTCTGTGATTCTGTGAATCAGAATTGGTTTTATTTTGCATGAAAATCTATATTGCTCTATAAGGAGCTGTCATGGTTTCACCCCAACCATTAACCAAGCTGCAACTAGGAGTTTTCACAGACCAATCTTAAAGCCCAGGCAGTCACTTCCTCACTCCCCCCCTCTGAGAACAGGGAAAGAATTGGAAGGCTAAAAGAGAATGCATGGTTTGAGATGGGGAAAATTTAATAGGTAAAGAAAACAAACACAAACAAAGCAGAACAAGGAATTCATTCACCACTTCCCATGGGCAGGCAGGTGTTCAGCCATCTCCAGAAAAGTAAGGTTCTGTCATGCAAAATGGTGACTTGAGAAGACAAATTCTATCACTCTGAACATCCCCATCTTTTTACTTCTTTTTCCAGTTTTATATATGAATACAATGTCATATGGTCCCTTTGGTCAGCTGGGGTCAGCTCCCTCCCAGATTCTTGTGCACCCTTAGTCTACTCTCCAGTGGGATGGGATGAGAAGCAATAAGTCCTTGAATCTGTGCAAGCACAGTTCAGCAATGGCTAAAACATCCCAGAGTTATCTACACTGTTTTCAGTACAAATCCAAAATACAGCTTCATATCAGAAATTTTGAAGAGGATTATTTCAATCCCAGCCAAAACTGTCACTACTATCCTTTCTTACAAGGAAACTTTGGAGAGGTTTTCATTATTTGGATAAAAGTTTAATGAATTGAGTGGGGTTTTCTTTCTAAAGGTGATGCTACCATGCCTTGATTTATCAATGCATCAGTCTTCAAATTCAACATTGGGTGGCTTTTTTTTTACACTGTTGTCACAAACCTTCTGACAAAATAAATATCTACCAGTTTTGGACAAGTACTTTTGAATGACCTGCAGTTCATCTTCAAGTGAGAAGAGATTTTGTCATTCAAGACGAGCAAGACCATAGCTCTGAAGGTTATAGTGATTTCCTTTCTGCACTTGTGTTCACTGTCAAGTATAATACTTTTTCTTATCTTGCTGTAATGACTTCTGGGTTCTTATATTTATTGTGTTTTATGGAAAAGAATTTTTTTACACTGAGGAAAACCAATATTTAATAATGTGTGGTACTGAAATTGAATACTGTAATACTGGATCAAAATGCAAAATGCAAAAGGCATCTAAATCCTACATGCTAATGTAGCTTACTGTAAAGTAGATTTACAGTTTTAATTGACCAAATATTATTACCTTCTAATATTTCTTTGGCAGTCTAGAATTGAGTTTGGTCTCATTCCAGTTTTAATATTTATTTACACTTATTTCTTCAAAGCTGGGAATTGTAGGTGTTGATCTGAGATTTTCTCCATAAATTAAAATACAGAGTCCAAAACATAAACAATTATTTTGCTTATAAATACAGCAGAATCTACCCATATCATCAACAATCTGAAAAAATAGAGAAAAAAGTGGCAGGGGAGGCTGGGGTGGGACTGAGAAATGTGCCCAGAACATTAATAAAACCAAGCTTCTGTAGATCAAAGCTATCTAATAATACTCTTCACTGGCCTACCTGAAATGAAGCCTATTAAAAACTGTCATGATTAGTGACAGTCAATGTATTTTCAGCTTCAGTAAGTACAAACCATGAGATGATTAAGGCTGTACAGCTTGTCTTTCACACAGTTGTGATAAAGACATGTGCTTTGGAAATGTGCACACATTTTACTGTACTGCACTTCTAAATATCTTCATGGATGTATTCAATTTTCAGCATCAGGTGCCATTTTTGCAAGCACTTTTTTACAGATAGTGAAAATAATTGTCTGGATTGTTGCCTTTTTTGTTATAAATATCATTAGCCAATCAGCCGAGCTCAGTTGTCTTGGGTTGTCCCTGAAAAATGTTTGAATTACCTTGTTCCTCCAGAATCAGCTGTTTTAAACACATGCTGACAATCTTTGTTATGACTCTACAGAATCCTTTGATTGAAGGAAAGAAGGACCTGTTCATTTTCTCTACAGTCAAGCAGAAGGAGACAGATCCTCAGTTATTCATACACAAAAAATATTATGGAAAATTATTAACTACTCATACTTTGGATCAGTGTTCTCAGGTCTAGCTTTTCACCATATTATTTCATTACTGTGTTGCTCAAAGGCAAACTGAATATTTTCCTCAGAAAAAAAAAAAAAAAGGAACTAGGGTGAGTATTCATCTGTGGAAGAAATGAGGAAAAAAATCTGTGCTGGATTTCTCCTCATTTCAGAAGGCATAACCCAAAGCTTCCATAACCTTAAATTCTGTGTCTGAAGCCCATATGGTTTACTTTAGTCACTACAAGAACCTCCAAAGTTAAATCTGGTGGTCTGAGGATCTATGAGTGAAGTAAACCTTGGATCTGGTAAATATCTATGTAAAATGTGTGTTTTACTGACAAATTTTAGATTTTTAGTAAGCAAAAGGTGGAATAGCAAGGGACACGACATAGATTTCAAACAAAATGGCAAGGAAAAAAAAAAGTGACAGGCAAGTTCTCGGAAGACAGGAGCCAGCCAACAGCTGCCATTTGCCATAGCTGTGTGTTCTAGGTGAAGCTGCACAAAGCCTTTGAGACCTTCCCCCTGCAAGATCAGATCTGACATTGTGTATAAGTATTCTTGGATTACTCAGGCAAATACTTAGAAGGAAAAACCATCGGACACTGGAAAGCTGTTTAAAATAAAAAAAAAAAAAAAAATCCCAAAGTACTTCATATTAGAATGTGCCTCCAGCATGATGCAGGAACATAGCTTATATGGTTGGAAGGGATCTGGGAAAGAAAAAGGGAAAGATTTAACCCTGTTTACACTGATTAATGCACCAAGCAGTTTCTGCTCTCCAAGAGATGAACATCATTAGGAATAATGCTTGCACAGGCTCCTTACTTGTCCATATTCCCCACAAAGACAAGGATGTATAGGTTTCTCCAGAGGAGTATCCTGTGCTTTTTGCATTGCCTAGCTGGTGGGATTTTTCTGGATTTTGAGCAGAAGTAACAGTGGTTGGGTAGTAATTAAATATCAAAGAGTAATATAATCCCCAATTAATGTCTTTGTGTGGTAGTTTCTGCTGCCTAGAGGGAATACTGTAGTCATAGACTGTGGAAGACCAGAGGGCTTAGAGGATGGTATTGCTCACCTCAGCAACAATCAGACCTGAAAGGTGCATGCCTTCCATGATCATCACTTCAGATAGAGTCACAGAGTCCACAGAGAAATGGTGGTACTCTCCAAAGCCCAAAGAAGATTCTGAAGTTCATTTGCAGGCACTAATTATTTACACAGGCCTGCAAGCCTGCAAATGTTTAATTTACTCAGTTTTCAGGTGTCCAGCAGATGACTACCAATATTGATTCAGTTTGAAATTTCAGTGATTAGGAAGACTAGTTCAAGCCATATTTCAGGGTTCATGGTCATTTACAAAATAGTTATGAAATCTAAACAATAAATGATAAAATTATCCAAATCATTACTCTCTTTATGTACAGCCACTATGATCAGCTGGCTGCCCTCTCCATGATCATGGCCTGAGGTCATAAGGATTTTTTATTAAAAACTCTTTTTGCAAAACTTAGATGAAGGTCTTTTGCTTTTTAAAGTAATTATTGCAAACCTGAACACATGCATGGAACCCTAATTTTCTCTAAATAAATTATTAAACATAAATTGTTGGTATTTAACTACTAAATTCATATGAGACAGAAAAAAAAAGGAAAATTCTTCCCAATTTTCATATATGGGGCTCTTCCAAAAACGTTCTCAAAATCAGGCTGAAACAGAATAATTTATGCTAAGTAGGCCAAGGTCTGCACCTAGTGGGATGGTGGCTTCCCACCAGCAGGTGCTCCTCTCCTTCTGTCAAATCAATTATTCAAAGAGGAGAAAGGAGACTGGAGCCTCAATACTGGACAGTTTACTCTTGGGGAAGTAGGATAAGACACTTCTACCACACCAGCTCGACCTCTTCCATTCTGTCTGGCATGAAGAAAGGTTCCATGAATGCAAGCACTGCAGAGCTTCTGCAGATCTCTTTGCTTTACCAGATAAGGTAAATATCTACAATTTGGCCATTGCAGCAATGCTCACTGAATGAAAAGAGGTTTTTTTTTTCTTTTTAGGAAGAGCAAAAAGGAGTGGTGAAATTGTGTTAATGTAGTCACTGTTTTAGCTTGAAACAGAGCAGTTGGACTGAGAGGAATGTGGTAAAAAAGTTCATTGTTTATTCCTGATGATGATGATGATTTAGGGGAAAAAAATTGTTTCAAAAATATTTTGAAATATGAGACTATAGGAATATGAGCAAGTGTCAATCATGTGAGTTTGCACAAGAACAAAAGAAAATCCCTGACGTAAACTCAATAACATGGTCTTGGAATAAACTGCTTTTTGGATCTAGAATAAGGAGGATATAAGGATGTAGAAAGTAATTATTGTACAGCTATAATTTTTTTCCCTGTAGATACTACTCATTATTGAAATTGTTCACATATATTTGTCTACCATATCTGTGATATAAATTGTAGAAGATAATTTATATTATGAATTATAAGTTCTTTTTACAGCTCATTTTAGTGTAACCTAAGCAAACCAAGGATAGAACAAAACAACTAGTGCAATGGCTTATTTCAGCATAAGTACTCCATAAAAAAACCTGGAATAATATATTAACAAAGAAGCTACTTGGGGATGAATCCATCAATTCCTTAAGTTGCTTATTTTTTTGAATTATTACGCTGCAGTAATATCCTCAGATAGTTTTATAATATTTTATTGTTCTGAATTCAAAGGAATTAGATACCCTTGAAACAGATGTTGTTCTACATCTTGTAGTCTCACCACACAGAAATGATTTAACTTTGTCATCTCAGTTTCAAGACCTGGAAAACTTGTTATAATAATAGCAGTAGCAAAGATAATGGAAAAATAATTATTCTTGTTATTAATAACAATATTTTATATGGATGTAAGTATTAGTGCTACAATGCAAAACATATATGGTACATCTCTTTTTACATAACTTAATTTTCCACACAATTTAGAAGAACCTTAAATGATTTTTATGTTATAATCCATTATTTAAATTTTACAATCAATTTAGTAACACAGTAATTAATAAATTACATTTTTAAGCACTCAGTACTTTATAAGAAAAACCTCATGAACTACCATATTGTTTTTCTTAAGGAAATTAAAAATAGCATCGGTTGGAATAGATCAGAACAGAAAGGCCAGCTCCACCAGCAGAACAGATAAGACAGGCAGCAGTGCCTGCTGTGGGCTGAGGTGACTGTGGCACAGGAGTGAACTGTCCCTGTCTGGAGGAGCCACACTTAGGGCCCTGCCAGACAGTCACAGCCTGCCCAAGTAACTGAACCAAACATTTCTGACCCAAGGATCCAAGGGTGGCTCCTGACTCATTTGTATGTAAACACATCTGCATGTCAAACATCGAGTCTGAATGTACTCAAGGAAAAACCATTTTCCTTCTTTACTTGCTATGGCAGAGAAAGAAAACATAAGAACTTTTCTGTCACACTCCTAAACTCAAATGACAGTTGCTATCAGCATCAAAAATATCTACTACAAACTTTAAAATGTTGCAATACCTTCACACTTATCTCACTTATCATTTGAGACTCTTTTATTTATTTTTTGTTAGCTGACAGGCCCTAGGCAGTACAGAACTTGTGTCTTCCCTAACTCAGAGGCATACCCAGTAAGTCTGATATATTATTTTTTTCAAAATAAAATCAACAGAGCCAGAAGAAACAATAAAACAAGAGCCAGAGTTGCAGGGAAAATGCAGACAGAAAAAAATTAAATTTAGTTCCAGAACTAGAATGGGGAAATCAAATAGATTCAAAAAATTGTTTACAAACACCAGAAAATATTTGATATATCAAAAATGCAATTATTAATTTTTGTAAAGAATTGGACTAATTTTATTCTTGAGAGTACATACATAATCAGGTGGTTAATTTCCACAGTGAGAATCTGATATGATGTATGTAGTGCTTACCCAGGCCTGAGACAGTGTAGTGGGGAAACAAAAAATGTGGTAGATGATGGATTGCAGAGGTCAGTTTCTTATGTTGAAAGCAGGTGTCGAATTCCTATTGATTTAGTACAGTTACCCTTGGAATAAACTGCTGTTCCACATCAGAACCTTAATCTTTATACTAAACACATATACTTATTAAGAAAAACCTGAGGTACTCACAATAACTCTCACTGGAGTTCATAGAATAATTTTGGTCATTGATTGAAGTATCATTCATTTCACCTAGATCTCTGCAATTAACCCCCAGAGCTGACCTGAAAAAGTTGTGGTCAGTGGCTCTGTGTCCAGCTGGGGGCCAGTAATGTGTGGTGTCCTCAGGGCTCTGTCTTGGGACTGGTGCTCTTCAGTATCTTCATCAATGACAGAGTGAGATGGAGTAGACCCCCAGCAAGATTTCAGGTGGCACAAGCTGAGCAGTGCAGTTGACTCAACAGAAGGAAGGGATGTCATCCAGAGGGGCCTGGACAAACTGGAGAAGGGGGTCTATGACAACCTCATGAAGTTTAAAAAGTTGAAGTGCAGGATGCTGCATCTGGATTGGGGTAATTCCAGACATCAGGATAGACTGTAAGAAGAAGTCACTGAGAGGCAGCACTGCTGAGAAGGACTTGAGGATGTGATAAGCATTTGAAAATTCAGCATCTTTTATAGAAATAGCCATAGCTGTACTTTCTTTCTCCTGTCAAGTCTTTTTGAAGACTCTGCAATTTGGTATTTCCTTCTGATTTAAAAAATTCCTCCAAGTATCTTCAACAGGCTTATTATTTTCTACTTGTAAATGCTGTCATCTTTATCTGAGACATGGAGTCACTTAGCAATTTACCTGATAAGATTGTATATTTGTAGATATATTTGAACTCAATTTTCAGTGAAAATAAATTACTAACTGCCATGAAACAGATTCAATATATTCAGTAATCTTTTTCCACTGCAGTTCTTCCTCAGATTACATACAGTTCAAATTAATTATTGGATCTTGATTGCTTAAACAAAAACTTTGGAAATTTCAAGGTCCATTCTTAACTTGCTTTCTCATTAATGACTAGTAAATGATGCTAGCAGGCAGGATACCTGTAAGAGAACAGGTGGTTGTGAGCACAGAAATAAAACCCAACTAATCATTACTACTGATAATTTTTCAGAGGCAGGAAAAATTAGATTGCCTTCATAGTTCCAAGTTTAGTTTGCAGCTAAAAAAATAAATAAAAAGTATTTCATGAAACAGGTAGGAAAATTACATTAAAAAAAAAATTTCTACTTGCAAATATTTTTCAGCTTAGTCACATGAAGCCTACTGTATTCTATTTTAAAATATTCTGGATAGCAATACCTGTGAAAGTCTGCAAAATTTTCCTTACAATGTGGACAAAAATAATTCCTAATTTAAAAAGGATCATATTTAGTTTTTCAAGTGTTCATATTGTGAAATTTGAGCTACCAAAAAACATAAGAAAACAATGAATACTAAATAGTTTATTTCTCTAAACATTTTAGAAGACATTCTGCATGAAAAGCTTCACACTATAATCAGATTATTTTTATCAGGGTTTATCTGAAAATTGTAAAAGAGTCGTGTGGAACCACAGATGTTATCTCCTTTGTTAATAAATATAGTTCACAAATTCTGTGAAGAACCAGAAAAATGTTGAAAGTAGAAAAGTTCACCTGGCTGACCTCACACTTGGTTATAAAAAAAAGGAACCTTGCAAGCCATGGGAAATCCCTTTCAAAAGTTTTTATGTCCCTAGGAAATATAAATAAATAAATAAACACATACATACGTAAATAAATAAAATAATAAGAACAGACTTTATCTCCGCTGGTCAGCTCTACAGGCAATTCATAACCCAGCAAGCTTAATGAAGTATATAATTAGTAGATAGCGAAAACTTTTCTCTAACACTTTTGTTTTTCTGTGTTAGAAATCAGGATTTTTTTTTATTTGCAAAACTTATCTACAACTGTTTTCACTTTGGTTGACCTCTGGCCTGTTTGCCAATCACTCAGCAAATACAGTTATAATTTATGCATTATTTTGGAAATATACATTTTTATGTTCAAGACATTTTTTTTCTGCAAAATTAAGTTCTAATATTGTTTTCTATTTAATTTAAACAAGTTAGTAGATTGAATCCTTTTTTTCTTAATGCAATCAATAAAACAATCCATCCATTAATTTTACACTAATGCTTCCAGTTTGGTTGCAATATATGTCAAGAAATATATGGAAATAGACAATTGGCATTTTTATACAAATAAGATTTTTTTTTCTTTGAAAAAAACATGAAAAGTGTTTCTAAATCATGTGGTTTTATTATTTTCTCTATTTCTAGCTAAATACAATGGCAGATATACTGTCATTACATTTTAACATATCTACCTGTCCTTCAGCATTTTTCTACCCAAAAAGTTGAATTTCAGTGATTTCTGATGTTCCTGATTTTTCTGTGTTTCTGTAAAAGATACCTCTTGTCTTTGGGACAAGTTGATTTATAATCCTCTAATACTATAAGAAATACTGCCATGCATGAAATGCTATGCAATATTTTGTTGAAATTCAGCATAAAAAAACATCATCACAGATGACTCAGAAAAACAAGTTAAATAAAAAAGATACTGCTTTCAAGTGGAAGATGAAATAATAAAAGTGGCGTCCAGTACAAATAAGTGATCTTCTTACTACTGGAAATTATAAATACATTAATTATTTTCAGGCAATCTGATAATCAATCTATTTTCTACATATATGTACTTCTCTCTTAAATGAAAGAATAGGAATTTACTGACAACTTGACAGAAGTGTGACAGGTGATTTATTTGGGAATTAACAAAAGAAAAATAAAAGAAAACAAAAAGAATTGAAAGAAGTGCACCTCAGCTGTTGTTATCTGCTACAGCCATTCCTGGAATCGTTTAGCCAAAATGCACATGGTTAGTAGGCTACCACCTGCACTAATTGACCACTTCATTGGAATGTAATGGTTATGAAGCATTACTGTAGCCAAGGATTTGTACAATCAGATCAATGTGCTCTTGTGGCAACTGAACATTTGAGTTATGCTAGCAAACTTTTATAAGTGTTGTGAAACTGTGCAGTGAACACGAATGGAGAAAGTGAGAACAAAAGAAAGTCTTTTACTCATAAGCCAGCTGTATTTTTTTTGTTTTTAAAGGCCAATCAATGACAGCATGAACTTTTTTGATACTGAGAAACAGCAATAAATTCCTTTCACCATACATGGTGGAACCGGTACACTGCTGGATGAGGTTCAAGTCCAAAAATCGTAACAAGTGACTTTCTTTTTAAAATCACTGTTGTTTATCTTGGCAGAAATCAAGTTTATATGTCAGTCCACTAAAATGTCAAGAATAATTTCTTGTTAAACCTCACTCAGAAAGAATTTTTATTAAAATCCTTCATGCTTAAAACTTTTCTGATGTAGAAGTTCATATATTGTTCATAGTGAGATTTTTAAAGTCTAAGTCATACTATGATCAATTTTTAATCAGAATAGGTAAACCTTTGAAGAAAAGAATCAAACCAGCTTATAATATTTGCACATTTGGCCAAGTCCTAGAGTGATTACAAACCTACTGAGATTGACTGAGTAAAGGATGAGAGAAAATTGAGCAAAAATTTAATATAATAAATATAGATATATTTTTATTTTTATTCTGGATTCTCATGAAGGAAAAGTGCTAAAATTATTTCATATATTGACAGATATGGTGGCTGAATTTATAGTGAGATTTATCCTGATATAAAGGATGATGAAACTCCAGAAGGGAAAGGAGGTTGGGAAAGAGACAAGGACTCTTCAGGCACATTGTAACTATGGAGACTGCTAAATCTAAAGCTAGTGCTTTGGGAACAAAAAAATTCACAGCAATCACTGTCCTAAGGGGTAAATCTCCTGTCTCTACATCACATAGACAAGTTACTCAGGCAAAGTAATAAGGATTTTTAATTACTGAAACTAATTAGAGTTTACTTGCACCTCTCCTTAGAACTAAATCTAAAATACTTAAATTTATCAATTCCAATGTCTTTTTCTGATTGATGGAATGAGTTATAATGTAATTAGCATAAATGCTAAGCCAGACAGTATTTTTACTAAAGCTGGTATTGAATTTGGATACTTATGTTAGCTGATTCTTAGTTCTAAAACTCTTCAGTTTTCAAAAATACAGCAATAGGGAATTTTTGGTTTTGGATTACATATCATATTGGATTATCGTAAAAAAGGCTTAAATGTGGCACAGTGAATAAAAAAACCTTGCATAATGTCAGAAACTTGAAGAATGTTTTACTCCTTAAATGCAATGAAAAAACCCAACTCTTACCATGGTGAAAAAAATAGAATAATACAAAACACATTTGTGGGGCACTATTCTAGCTAATTATGCTGCCACTTATAATTAGAAGAATTAACATGGCAATTAAAAGTTTGTGGCTGGTGCTCTGTATTTTTTACACAACACTAGACAGGAAATTGCCTTGTCAATTACAATTATTAAGGTATTAACACAATGTTCTAAGGTCACAAATGCTTTAGCACAGTAGAGTAAAGTAGACATGTGGTTATAATGTTAAGATATTACTTATTGTTTAGATCTAGGTTATTTACATTTTTAACTGCTTGTAAATTGAATTGGGTTTGTGACAAACAGGATGTTTTGATTAAGTGACATTACATGTTATGATATGCATGCTAGTGAAAAGAGGTATACAAAGAATGACAGCTATCTTCTTATTTCAACTAACTGAAATATACTCCCAAGAGAGCCCATGCTTGCACAGGTACCTTAGCTTATGCCCTACTTTGACTGGAAATGGGAACTGAAATGCTCCTATAACCTCTCTACTTATGTAAAATCACAATTTAGATTCCAGACTGATGTCTTCTCGCTTTCATGACATTCACTTTCACACTTAAATACAGGAAGTCGATAGTAACATCGTGACCCTTGCTGATGGAAGATTGACTCAGTTTTGATGTTTTGTGTGTAAGATGCTCACCAACTTCTACTAATCAAAACTGGGCTTCTAGTTGAGGTCATGAAACAAATGTAGCAAATGTGTGTCAGAAATGGATACACCAAACATTGCCTGGATATCATTCAACAAGAGGTTTGGAATCTGCATTCTGATGACTTGTTTTCTGCACTCATTTTGAGGTTTGGATTTGTTTGTTTTCACTGTGTTTAAATAATTTATAGAAAAGCCGCATCCAACTCCTTGATTATTTAGACTGTTACTAAACTATGTAAGCTATTATTCAAACTAATTCTATTTTCTGGGTGTTGTAAAAAATTCAAGGATCTTGGGGATATACTCCCTCCAGGAGACAGGGTATGGAGTTCTGCTGGATGAAAACAAGGTCAGTTTCTCCACTGACAAGAGCTGCTGTGAAGGGAGCTGGAAGGGCCAACTTCTCCTTTCCTTGGGAGCTGCATTTAAGCTGGGATAGTACTCCTGGTCCCCAACTGTGCTACAGTGGAACAGAACTGTTCCTGGTTTGCCTCCCTGACCGTGACTGCGACTCTCTGGTTTAACTTCCTGGCTTGCTTTCACTTTCATTTGCCTCTTCACTGCAGCCTTATTGGGTGAACTCTGGACTGTGTCTGATCTGATCCCTGCTCCTGAACCTGGTCCTAACCCAGACCTGCTGCCCAGTATCCCTGCTTCTTGTTGGTGTAGCCATTGCTCCTTCCTACCTTGCTACCATGCTCAGCTCCCAGTTTATCTTCTTACTTTATCAGACAGCTCTCACTTCCCTTGGCCATTTTGTCCTGTGCTCTCAATCCTCTAAATAGGAGCATCAATTTGTCAAACAGCTTTACATCATGAAGGCACCCTGAGAAAATCTGTAATTTGCAAATATCTGTGGGAGGTTCATAACGCAGGGGAGTAATTTTCATTTCTCACCAGGGTAAGTGATCACCCCTCCATTTCTATGTGCTTACATCACTGTTGTGCTGTTCTTGCTCATGCTCACATTCCCTGCTCTGTGATCTGTACTTTTTGTCCCCTCTAGTTCCAGTCCTCATACTTGCCTGTTCATACAGTTCAATTTCTAATTTATAGGTTTTCTTTCTTGTACATAGAGTTATGTAGGGAATGAAGATTTGAATTCCAGTTTCTGAGTGCCACAAAGGAACAAAATTGCTTCTTGAATTTATCCCAAATAACCTTTGTGTTAACACACAACCTCTAGTAATATCTCAGTTAAAAAATGAACTCCATCTCTCTGTAAATTAATTTTCTCTAGTAATTGTGGTAGTCTTGGGGCAATTTAATTGATCTAAGATAGAGAGGAACAATAAATTGGGAGTGCCTTCTTTTTTTTAGAAAATTTTCTTGAACTTCTGTACTTTAATCAAGCAGGACTGGAATTAAAGAAAGAATTTGTGAAAAAATACAAAATCTTGAATAGAAACAAACTCACATTAATTTGATAAAAAGAAAAGAGGAACTTCTCAGGCCAGTCATCTGTTTTAAAATATTCATAACTCATCCAATAGGCCATCAGAACTACAGCTTGAGCTCTGGTGTATATAATAATGTAACATACATATACTGCTTAATGTCTTTTTCTTTCCCACCAGCAACAGGAGCCTTCTATGATGTAACCAGTTAATATCCAGTTTTACCAGTCATGTATGAAAGCAGAGAACATTTGTTCTCAGATCACAGAATTTCTTCATATAAAGGAACAAAGAAAAAGACAAAGTGACACCAACACAGCAAACTCAAGAATATCTGTGTTTCCCAGATCCTTTGAGTACTGTGGTTCTTTCATTCACTCAAGGACAGTAAAGCTTATTATTGTTCTCTTAGGTTCAATCAAAATATTTCAAAGATGATAATTCAGTGGGAGTGAGGCAAAAGGACCTGTCTGAATACCTATTTATTATGCAGAGCTGTGGTGTCATGACTGCTTTATTTGATCAGCTGTATCTTAGAGTGAAAACTTGAAGATAAATCCCAAAAATGGCCTAGGTAAGGGGGACTGAGAATCCTCACTTTTACATCTAGTTCTTAAAGAATTGTGCTAGGTTTCCACACCCACTTGATGAAGAGATACAGGTGCTTCAGAATTAGGTTAAAAAGAGCCAACATCTGACCCAACTTCAAACTGCAAGCCTGTAACGTTGCCCAGTGGTAGCCAACAGCAACAGGAACAATGAAGCCAAATTAATTGAACTGCAAAGCTTTAATCACCTCACAAACTCTTTTGCTGAAGGTTTTTTGTTGGGTTTTTTTTTTATTTTTTTCATGAGCTAGAACAGATTCTGCAATTGAAGTCCCAGGGCAGTCTGAGATAGAATTGAACCAAATAGACATTTTCAGCTATCACTTCAGAAGAGCAATATAGCTCAAAGTTTCTAAAGTTGTGTATTTAATATTGTTAGCCCTAAAATTTTTTTCTGACAATTAATGAACATTTTAGGATTTTTCTTGTCTTTCTTGATAGATTAGTTTTCCATCCCTCATAAGAGGAATAATTAATCTCTACTTTTTTGCCTTTCATTCCTTACTCTTTCAGTGTGTTAGGATTAAGAAGGCAAGAAATTTAGGGAAGAATAAAGGAACCATGCCAAAGTGCAAGAAGTCATGTGATGACATATGAAGATAATTCATACTGGGATCAGAGATATGTTTTTTCTTCAAGTTTTTAAAATTTTAAAAGTTCTGTTTTATTGATTGTAATGGGAGGGCTCAATTTCTCTTCTGTCCTGTCAGATTCCTAATGCACTGAAAAACTCTAATTCTTTAAAGTTATATTAATCAATTGCTTATGTATAATTTCAATTTACATCATTATCTGTACTTTATTTTCTGAAATTTGAAGAGGAATCTGTAGTTTACATACAAGATAAATTGAAAACACACTATCTATGCTATGTCAGCTATATAAAAATTTCTGTAGTTTTCACTATGTAATATTTAAGATGCACTTTTTATGTCAGAAGATTAATTTACAAAAAATTGTCAGGGATAAAAAAAAGAGAATATTATATATTACTGGAAGTCTCTGGAGGAAGAAATAAAATCTTTATAAAAATATCTAAATTTTTCTCTTGTATTTACTTTATATGACTCAGTTGATCTCCTACTTCTCATAATTAAGATTAAAATTACACTAAATAAGAAGCATGTAAGTCTTTCCCAACTCAGGATATTCTATAATTCTATGATGCTATGAGGCTGATCAGTTTACTTTGAAGATTGGAGGCTAATTTTGTGGGTATATATTCTCTACAGAGTTTATTTTGTTATAAATATTAAAAAAAAAATTGTTCATTTCTGTCTCAGTTAAAAGGAAGCCAATCTTTATCTAATCATTATCATTGATTTTAATTGCGCCTTTAGTTAAAATATATTTTAGTTGTTTCACTTTTCCCTTTTGTCCCACTAAATAATTAATCAGAAGAGTGAAAGATTAAAGTTTTCATATAATTCAGCATCTACATCTGTACCTATTGCTACATAAGTATTCCTTATTCAAAATTTTTTGAGAATATTGTTCCCAGTTAAAAGAATGATGAATTTTTAAAATGATAATGTAATATGAAATAAGACTCCTATGTATTATACAACAATAAAACTATGATGAAAAATGAAAAGAATATGATTTTCAAGCTTGTAGAACTATAACTAATTAAAGAAACTGATTAAACTTCTATGCAGGATGAATAAAAACAGTGTAAAGTGACTACCTAAGAATGTAAAATATAATTCTTGGCAATTATGTTTTATTAGTATTTTTGTATACAAGAAACTATCACTCTTTTTAATTAATTGGTACTTTTCCATGACATTGAAGAATTAAAGAAATAATTTAACGTTCTGAATTTATATTAAATGGCACATCAGAGAATGTTTCCAAAGCTATTTTGTTATATTCTGCTATTCAAAGATGAAGAGTCTTTAAGCAATTCTAAACCTTTGAATTCTAGTTCTGCAACTGCTTGCATGAGTTTAGCTTTACTGATTTTGCACTTCAATGATATGCCTCTGAGGTTAATCAAAGGAAAAGATTTGAAACTATAAACCCACATTATGTACAGGTGGAATTATAATTTATTCCATGGTAAGCATGTAAGTGATAGAAAAAGGAAAAATAAACTTTCAAATGAGTTGGACATTAAATTTTAAATTTTAATTCACCATCATTGTTGATGAGAAAATGATGAGCAAGATCAAGATGTACAAGAGCAAAGACCTGTGTATAATTCACCTTTTTGTACATTAACTTCAGTAGTGTGTAGAAAAAGTATGCTGTTGAGAATATAGGATAGGTTTTAAGTCTTTCCTGCCTTCATTATATTCTTTCATTAGCCATAGAATAAAGCTGGAGATTTTTGGAGGACCCACATTCCATAGCAAATCCATAGTATAGATAATGGTTCCACTGTGCCTGAGCCATGTTTACTTTATAATAAAGTTTACACTTTAGTGCTCTTTACCTGGCTAGTTTCTCCTGCTTTATGAACATCATATTTAGAATAGGATCTTGAGCAGCAGATATGCAAATATCCTAAACTCTTTTCTTTGTTTGTATTCTTTTTTCTTTGTTTAAAGATCCCAATTTCCATTATCAAAAACAATGTTATTATATACAATATATACATAATTGTAGTATAAAATACCACAATCAGATAGCTCTGTTCTAGAGTAATTCAGTGTGCTTAGTCCCCACGATCTGTTTTGGGAAGAGTTCCTATTAATTATTAGAACAAGGTTATTAGAACAAGTCTACAGATTCATTTGTATTATGCAGCTGATTTTCAAATGAGGTATCATTTATGTAAATGCTCAATGAGGAGCTAGTATTAGGAAGCTTAAAACTGGTGTGTCAGGTGATAAAGGCCTTAATGTAAGAAAGACTTAAGACTGTATGTAAGTGATTTGTGCTGTGTAATACTTAAAGTAATACTGCTTTGTACCTCTGGAAAAAAAAAGAGTGAGATGTGAACTAGAAATGTCTTGATTTTGTACGTGCTGTCTTGGTTATGCAATATTTTGTCTAAATGTGAAATGAATTATTATGCTACATTCTGTAACATTTTTTTGTATCTATTCTGATAGACAAAACAAAAGTTAAAGTGCAATAGAAAAATATGAGCACAAAAGAAAAGTTGCATAGGATTACTAAAATTAATTTACAACTGTCAGTTTTTAACTTATCCAATATAGGTATTAAAAACTTCAGCATAGATAGGGCATGTGTGCAAAGAAGTTGTTAATGCTTAAGCTTCATCTTTACAGCAAAAGACAGCAGCAATAACAGTAATGTGTTTTGCAAGTATATACAAACAGAAACTCTGATGAAAATTGAAATTGTCAAAACTCCTGATTTTCCGAGAAATTTCATACTAATTTTTGGTGTAGATCTGGAAAGAGACAAGAAAGTAGATTTCCAGTGAAATTTTATTGCGGCTCTATGACACTACTTTTAAAATTTAAGCAAACTTTTTTTTTGAAAACATGAACATAAATCTATTTGAAATTTATATTTAATATTTGGAATCAAAAAAGCATAGACCTCACTTAGAGGTATGAAATGATGGCGATAAAACTAGGGAATTTTTTCCCCAAAATACACTCGTTATTTGATTTCCTTGAACTTTGGATGAGTTCTCACTGAAGCTCTGATCAGTATTTGTAGGCAAGTGCTTAACATCTAAGAAGTGGTCATGTATTATACCAGGAGCACTCTAGTAGTACTGTAGTAGTACTGGGAGTACTGGGGTCAGTCAACAGAAGCTCCATGCAGAAGATACTCCTTTTGAGACATTTTATGAATATGAATACTCAAGAAGCCTAATGGCCCCAGCAGAATCAGGAGGGTAAAGATAGAGATGAATGTCATCAAAATAATAGTGATGAATTAGTCTATTTCATTGGAAGATTGAAGTCAATGATAGATGGATGATAGGAATCAGTTT
The DNA here is from genome assembly GCF_051311805.1 of Agelaius phoeniceus. Lineage (NCBI taxonomy): Eukaryota > Metazoa > Chordata > Aves > Passeriformes > Icteridae > Agelaius > Agelaius phoeniceus. Next base: position 54,931,066 of record NC_135268.1, read on the forward strand.
TGTGAACAGCTAATCTCTCATGGAAAGCAGATCTATAAGACAGATAGGCTATAATTTATAGGTAATTTTAGGCCTAAAGTCTCCTATATATTCTCTGAGACCTGAAATAAGACCTACATGAATAAAATTAAAGACAATGTTCTGATTATAGAAAAAAAAATAGGTTTCAGAAAATTTTAAATATATCATTGCCTAGTAAATTCATTGAAAAAAATTTATAACATTTATATATTTACAACCCACAATAAAGTATGTGCCATTCCTTATTGGTGAATAAGAGTTAACCCTCTTGGTAAAAGTGGGTGCATATATGTCAATCTCATTTTGCAAAAGCAGTGACCTATGAATAGATATTTATGCGAGATGAAGCTTTCATCTCCTTCTTTTGACAACATAGCACACTGGCAACTATATTTAAATGCTGTACTGCATTTTAATCCAAAGATGTTATTAAAAATGTCTGCAAGACATGATAGAAATAGAGTAAAAAAGTTCCTCACCCATTGCATGAAAACGTATCTGATTCTAACCATACATGGAATCTCTTTGCTATCAGCATTTTACAAATAGTATTATTGAGACAATGTCACTATTTCAAAATAATTCATGTGCTTACAATATATCTTTATCACAAATGAACTAAATCCACTAAATAATCTTTCATACAAAATTGAAGATTATTTAAGTCTAATAAAAGGATTTCTGGGATTTATAGCAATATTTATTTAAGTACATTTAAAGTTACAAAAATAAGATCAGTTTACATGTGCAATGCTTTTAGACAGCAACAATATGAATTCAGGTGTCTATTAATACAGAACAGTCATATTTTTAACCACTTTCCCTATTTTAATTACTGTCAACTATTAATGCATGAATATTAATGCATGACTGTGACAACTCTACACGAATACATAATTCTGAAAATATTTTTTCCAGTCCTTCATGGCATGAACTAGGACTCAGCTTCTGGGAATGTCCACACAATAGCATGCAGTCAGCTACACAATCTCTCAACAAGCTAATTTGTGTTTCAGAAGTACTGTAGCCATGATGATGCATGGCATGGTATGTTATAGGCTCAAAGTGGTGAAAAAGATTAGGAGTATCTTCATTCAGTGTGTGCTTTGCAGATGATATATGTAAGGAAGAGCTTTTCTAAGCTGAACAAAAGTATCTGAGAAGACCAAGGACATGACCTTGCTTCGGCTGTGGATACAAAGCTTGCTATGTTTTGTAGGGAACACTAACCTGGTAATATGGTCAGAGTGCACATTATAATATGTTCAGAGTACTGCCTTTCTGTCAGGTTCTCACACTCCCTTCTCATGATATTAAGGTAACAGAAGACATAGCTTCTGTTATGTGAAAGGAACTATTTCACATTCCCTCACTTTAGTTCTATCACTTTAATATAAAGATGTCATATTTACCTATTTGGCCAACTTAGAGAAAGGTGAGCAGAGCCTCTCTACTTCTTGGACAAATTTGAGCTTTTAGAGAGAAACATTGAAGTCTTATGAAGTCAAGTTGAATTTATTGCTGTCTGCTGTACAGTATAAGGGCATGAACTGTGTGCTAGCTTTGCATTTCCCTGCACAAATCATCTCATGAATAGGCATTGTAACACATTGATAATATATGTTGGTAAATATCATAAATCAAAAGTAAATATTTACAGAAATAGAAACTCAGTCTATCACTTTTTATTCATTTGGTTATTGGTTTTTTGGGGTTTTTTTGCTAATGAAACATGTTCCTTTAATTTAATTCTGAAGAATGTAATTTAGTTTAATTCATTTTTTGCAACTAAAGTTCTTTTAAAAAAAACAAAAGTTAACAGTCTTCACATTAGCAATTGAACTGCTTAAGTATATTTTCAATGACTCCAAATTTCTCTTTCTTCATAAGAAATCGACTGTGAGAGTACTGGGACTATACAAATTCTGACCATGACTGCAAGTTTTTGAAAGAATGATCCTAAAGGGTTTTACTATACTTGCTCAGGGAGAGACAAGAGGATAATTTATAGTTTTGTTCACCCTGTAATGGATAGCCTTACGTGATGTGCCCATCTGAAAACCAGAGATTATTAAATGATTGGGAAAATTTCTATAACTAGAAGCTGCAAACTTCCAGCCATCACTTTAAATTTAGTATATGAATCATACTCCTATATCTGTGACTTTGCAGTTCTTTGTGAGTTTCTGCTAGGATATATTGATAGAAGGTAGGATTAATTATACTGCATGACCAAAATAATTAAGAAGAAAATAAAGAAAAATATTTAATTTTAAAACAGTTTAGTAATCTGTTTTCTGCTATGTAGAGTGTAAAAGACAAGGACAGGTAATATGTTCATTGCCTGTAGGATGTGCAAGTCTCTTGTGCCATTCACCTGTGACCTTTCTGGCTGAGAGATAATAGAGCTTCAGACTCAAAGAGCACCTTCCAGCTAAAAAAATAAAGGTTAGATAATCTTCAGAGTTCAAAATGGGTTAACATTTCTTTTGTTTAATCTATTGTCTTTAAAAATGATTTGAATAACAAGTGGGACAGTTAACAATAAGAAGTGCTGATCTTAAGCTATTTTCTTACTGTAACAAATAGAGGGAAATAAATCTCCAAGAGGACTGATATATAATTAAGACAATGCACATCCTTCCAACTTCACTTTTTCCCTGTAGCTAAACACCTTCTACTCTTGGTGTTCAGTGTTGTGCAGTGGATAAAGATAATATCACTCATTACAGAATTACTGCTTTAAAAATGTGTCCCAAAGGTAGATTTCTTACTTTGCTTTATTCAACATAAAACATACACAAGAATGGTGTATTCTACAAACTCTTACCAACGATTCATTTTAACAGTTTGCTGTCATGTGAAAGAGTTTTACAGGAGCCATATTTATCTAACAGCTCAGCTAAAGCTGGCTTGTTAAAAATGCTGTTGTTTGATTCAAGATATATATTTTAGTTCTCTGTTCTAGTTCACTGGATGGATTTGTCATGCCACTAGTTTGTAAATTTGAACCTCCCTTTTTTCTGGTTTATTTTTACTCGTTTATTTGAATTATTTGCCATATAGGAGGAGAAAATCCTAGTGGAGAAACATATAATAACTTCAGGATCACAGGAATTATATCAGAAGATGTTCATAGTAGGTTTTAATAACTGAAATTAAAAATTTAAACACTCTTAAATATAAATCACCTTATTTCCAAAGTGTAGTTCTCCACTAAGTGCCATGCCCAGTTGTTTCTTGAACACTTCCAAAGATGATGATTCCAACACTTCCCTGAGCAGTCCATTTCAATTCTTAACCATCCTTTCAGTGAAAAAAAGTTTTACGATGTCCAGTCTGAACCTGGGAACTGAAGGTTCCCAGTCTGAACCTTCCTTCAAGATAAAAGCTTGAAGTCCTTTTATCTTGTCCTGTCACTAGTGACCTGGGAGAAGAGTCTGGTCCCCACCTGGCTACCACCTCCTTTCAGGTAGTTTTAGAGCACAATAAAAAGCCTGAGCCTCCTTTTCCCCAGGATAAACAGCCCCAGCTTCATGGCCCTTCTTTGGAGCCACTCCAGCACCTCACCGTCTGTTTTGGGGTGAGGAGCCCAGAGATGGACACAGGACTTGAGGTGCAGCCTCACCAGTGCTGAATACAGGGGGAATAATGACTACCCTGGTCCAGCTGGCCACACCATACAAGCCAGGATGCCATTGACCTTCTTGGCCAACAGTGGTGGCTCGTGTTCAGCCACCTGTTAACCAATAACCCCAGGTTCTTTTCTGTTTGGCTCCTTTCCAGCCACTCTTCTCTCTTCAAGAGAATGGCAGAATGATAAACCTTTCCCTGGTGTCATATTCACAGTATATTTGTGACACTTGTGTGAATTATCAGAAGTTGATGGAAATTTGTCTTCACTTTGCCTCATCTTCTGCAAGGCTGTAATGTAGGAGGAGGATCTTTTAGTACAGCTTTCTCTGTACTAGCTAGATGTAAAACCAGATGAGATATTGTTTCTATAGGCTAATTTTTAACTATGATCCCGGGCATCCATCCATAATTCAAATATTAACACTTCTGAAATGCTCTAACACTTGATTAGCAAATATTCCCACATGACTCCCATGGTCATGAAGTTAAAGTCTGGGCCAAATGCCCTTATCAATGCATTGTGTGCATTTCTGGCTCACAAAAATCTCATTGGCATCTTCAGGGTAATCTAGTTTTATTCTGGCCTAGACCAGGAAAACATATAAAATATTAACCAACTGCTGGTAAGATCATAAGGCTGATTCCCCAATAGCTGAAATCAAGAATATATTTCACACTCAAGCAAAAACTAACTCAACAAAAAGTTTGAGTTTATTTGTTTTTTGTGAGTTTTTTGCTAGTAAGAATATATTTCCAGGTCTAATTTATTGACAAAAGTTTTTGCACAGTCTTAGCATCTTTCCATATACAACAATTTGCTGGAACCAATACTGCATGAGATAATTCATTAGGGACAGATGATGCATATTTACTAGCTCAGCATATCCTCAGTGAAGATGTTAGACTACTAGATGTATACAATTCTTTTGTTCTTCTTTCTCAGCAGTTATCCTCACTGATACAGTCAGTGTTTCATCTCAGCATGAAATAACATTAGATAACATTGCATTTTGAGGAAGCAGAAAAAACAAGAGCTCCGCAAATGGGAGTGAATTAGAAATGCTCTTGCAGTAGAGGCCCTGGAGTTATAAATGAGAAACTGATGCATGTACTTAGGAAGGGCCTTTACATAAAATCTTTCTTCTGCTGTAAATTTCCTATTCTTTAGCATATTCTGCTTCTGAAAAGCATTTTTTGACAAGTGCTAAAGCAGAATTTCCATACATTATCTAGGCTTTCCTAATCAGGTTACTTTTTTTTGGTAGTATTTTTTTGGGGTTTTTTGGTAAAAAGTGCCTGTCCAGAGGACATTTCAGTAATATTTATTTTCTAAAAAATTGACAGAATCTTTGCAGTGTTTTTCCTGTATAAACAAATACAGGAAAAGTTAATGTGATTAAGACTTAAAACAAAACAGACCAAAGGAACAGGATAAATCTTACCTGACTTTAAACATTTGGTAAAGTAACATCACATTTAACTAATCAGGAACTTTTTTTATTATTAATCAAGGATTTTAGCTTTTGATTCATTTAATCCATTTTGGACACATATAGTACAGTCTGCTAAATTGCATCATCAGCCATACCTGTATTATTCTATTATCTTTAAAAGCAAATTACATGATAAAATTGTGTCAACTTTTACGCTAGGTCAGATGAATTCAACACATATATTCTGTTAATAACTGCTACAAAACTGCAAAATTTTTTTAAAAAATAAATTATGTATTTCCGGACAGTTATAATTTCTGACTTAGTTTCATTCACTCTATGGCCACAGATGTCCAGGGAATTTTTTTTTTCCAGATAGCTAAAAAATCTTAAGCTTAGTAATAATGTACAGGAGACACTATAGATACATTATATATGCACAAATTTTGTGTCTGTGACTAAGTCCTGATAAACAGATACTGGTATCACATAATCACTACAAAGTATTAAATAATTATTCACTTTTTTCATTAGATAACACTGTTCTGTATAAATATATAAAATCATATATAGAATCATATAATCATTAATGTTGGAAAAGACTCTAAGAAACCCAACCATTTAGCTAGCACCACCATATGCTCACCATAAAACTATGAGTAGCACATGCCATTTACACATGCACCTATCTTCTACACACTTCCAGGAATGGTAATTTCACATTTTCCAATTTACATTTTCCATATTACATTTTCAAGTGTAATATAGAAAATCAAACCAAAAAACTCCATGTAAGAGGAAATAGTTGCTTAGCAATCATGAATAAGTATCCTGCCCTAAATGGCATGGAATCATAGAATCGTAGAACATCTCAGGTTGGATGGGACTCATAAGGAGCATCAAGTCCAACTCCCTGCTCTGCCTAAAACCATATGACTGAGAGCATTCTCCAGATACTCCTTGAATTCTGTCAGGCTTGGTGCTCTGGCCACTTCCCTGGATAGCTTCTTCCAATGACCAACCAACCTCTCAGTGAAAAATCTTTTCCTAATATCCAGGTTAAACTTCCTCTAACACAAATTCATTCTTTCACCTCATGTGCTCTCACTGGTCACCAAGAGAGGAGATCAGCATCTGCCAACTGCTAATAAGCTGATCACTCAAGGAGCTGTAGACTCTGATGAGGTCACTGCAGCAGCTTTATAGCATTTGTGAGCACAGCATTTATTCCTTCTTAGCCCTAGATATTAAATTTAAAATAATGACACTTTTTGGGCATTCTCATAGAAGTAGTCCGTAAATTGTTTTCAAATGTATCTAATAGGTGGTTTGATAGGTACTGTATTGTACAAAAAAAAAAAAAAATCACATTTAAAAATATACCAGAAGAAGAAAACAACCACCATGCCTTAAAACATCCTTCTTCTGTCTCACTTTATCCACTGCTTAAAACTTCTTTTATTAGTCCTAAGGATCAGATTAATTCTTCATTTGCACCCATGTAATACATATGTCTGCACATAGTCAAGCAGTATGTATATTTCTATACCTGGGTTTTACTATAAATATTAAAGACAGCTTGATTTTTTTCACAGGTAGTCAGACTTATTTTAGGAATGACATTGTCTACTATCTTGTGAATACTTATGAACATCCTCCCACTCCCCCATTTTTCCTGTATAACCAGTCCCCATGCCCTCTAACAATCAGGCAGAGAGATTTTTTTTTTTACCCTCAACAGATTAATAAATAAGTAAATTTACTTTGCCCATCTCCAGCTTGCATAACATCAACATAACAGTGAAACAACTAAAAGTCATTAAATTATATCTTTATTTTTCAGGAAACATAACAGCTGAAGTTCCTGCTTTGTGAATTTTGGCACTGACCTTCGCAGAGTGAAGGTTCTGTTACCCAGTATTTTGTTCATGCAGTTTCTGGAATATACATGCCCACAGAATACAGTGCTCTATTAACAATAGTTCATCCTTCTCTTTGCTTCCTGATGCTAAGTGGGTTGCAGGAAAAGCTGAGACCAGGGTATTTGCTTTTGCAATAGATGTATGTAATGGTGTGCAGAAGTGCAATCAGATTCATAACTACTTTTCAACTGGCTTAGGGCTCCAAAGGATGATTTCAGAGACTGCTGAAGCCCTAAATTGCCACAGAAAGACCTGATTATTCTTATTTTTTTCCTCACAGAACAAACAAGAATGGATTATTTTGCAAAAAATTGTTCTAGTCCTACAATTTCAGTGACATTTTGAAAAGAGATGCTATCTGATGATGCTTTGCAGTTTCATAATATCTTTTACTAAGTGTCACATATTTTTACAGTCATGGTACCAACAGTTTCAGATTACATTTAAGTCTTTTATAATTGGAATCTTTGAACATTGAATAAACATTTTATAAGGCAAAGTATAATGTTATATTATGAAAATCAAATTATTAAAATAGCAGAGTCAAACAGCAGAATTACTAAAATAACAGAGAAGAAACTGCAAACTCATTCCTTTGCCTCAATATGTTCTATTAACTCACAATTCTGTTTTAAGAATGGAATTATGTTCTCATGTGGATGACTTTTTGTTGCTTAAATACTTCTGTGTGGCTCATTGTTTGATATTGTTCCTGGAGATAATTCATTGTCTCAAAGTATGCTTTTAGCAATCAATACTAAGAGTGACAGAACCTTGAAGAGTATAACACAGAATAATTACTTTCATGAGATGTTTAATAGTAATGCTTTACAGAATTGAGATGACTCATTGAGCTGAAGCCACATCCTTCAATTATGATAGTGCTTTATTTTTCAGCAAAAGCTTTCAAGAATGCCAGTATCTGTAATTCAATGACTCTAAACTTAGCTGAGACACACTATGAAAAGCAAATCCTAGAGCTAGTGAGCTCTGTGAGGCCTTTTCTGCTGGCCTCTTCACACAAAAGCTGTCTCCTGAGGACTGTTTCTATGAGACATTTGTCTTCCAACGCTGTTTCATGGTTTGTACGACAGGAAAGCTATGTGGACCAGAAATACTTAAACATCAGAGTTTCTCCTACATCCTGACAAAAAATGCCGTAATTTACTGTAGATCATGCACTTGGACTAGCACGCAGTTTGAAACAATGTCTCTTTTTTGTAGATTTGTTGTGTCTTTTCAAACACACAGCATCAATATCTAGATACAGCATCAATATCTAGAAAGTTGCACATTTTTCTGGAGGTGATATTTTACCCCACAAACTTCTATATGCAACCATTTCTCTGCTCCCTATTTCTCTAAACATCAATTTATTAGCATTAAACAAAACAAAACTCACTGAATTCCTTTTGTTTCTGGTTTCTAGAAAGATCCTAAGAATCTCTAGTATTGAAATACAAATGAATATGAATTTCTAGCTATATAAATTCTGTCATTGCTATTGTAAAGGCAGGAAGTTCTTTTATAATTCTGCTTACTGCAGCACACACAAATTCTAGAATTGGAGGTAGAATTCCTGATTTCACAATTTCCTCAGAAGTTTGGGCTTTGAATCATTATGAGCTTAGTTATGATATTGCAAGATTTTTCAGATCTTGGATTAAGATTTAGTAACTGTCCTGGAGGCCATTCTGGTTAGTTTAATTTCTTAGCCTAATCTGCCCTTGTGTTCTAAATGTACTTCTACAGTATAAAAATGTTGCAAGGTTTTCTCTAGAATAATGTATCTATGCATTGAATAATTTTATGCATTAAGTTTTGGAATCTTACTTGTTTAAATACTATGTCTCTATATTAGAAAAACCCTTGACAAAGGGTTTTTAAACTAAATTGAATGCTTAGCAGAAAGGGGAATTTTCATTCTTGCCCATGGAAGCAAAAGTTAAGAAAACAGTCTTGTCAAAGAATTACATTCCAACTAAAGAATCTGTAGAAGATTTCTGGAAGCATTTTTGAATGAGAGAGAAAACCTCTTGGGAGTTAATTTAACTTACAGTAGTAATAAGCAGGGCTTAATTTCATTCTGTTGAGTTTCTAAACTTCATAATAATATTTGGATTGTAGTGTATAAATTAATCTTTAATAGTTCCCTGATTCTCAGAGTTGCTATAGAATAAAAAAGTCAATTGCAGTAACATTAGACTCCCCTCATACCATGGAACAGAACAATTCAGGACTAAGGGATAGATGTTGAAGAGCCCCTGAAAAAACTGCATTATTAATCTTGTATAGTGATTTGGGAGAAACAGATTCTACTAATATAATCAGAAAAAAGTATGCCTGAACTTTGCAGATCTGCCACTTGCAAACTGCTGTACCTCTTAAATGATCTGAGTCTTTCATAAACAAGTTAGTTTTCTAAAAAATTAAAATTTTCTGCTCAATAAAAGAAATGTTTCTCCAATAAATCAATATATTATATATACATGCAAAAAAAATTTGTACAAGGCTCCAATTCTCAGTCTGGTCCACTCTAAGGATATTAGTGATTGCTGGAGATATTCCAGAGGAGTTCTAACAGAGTGGTACTGGTATTCTGAGCAAACGTCGCACACACAAATTCACAAGGCAAATAGGAATGAGCCCACCTTCAAGAAGAAAAAAATTATATGTAGAGCGCAAAAAAATTGTAATATGCCTTCAATCTTAGAAGCAAATTTCTTATTCCTTGATCACTCTAAAGCCGTTTTTCTTCTAGTGGGGCCATGGAAATTCATACATTACCAGTGACATAACAAGGCTAGACAATCAGAGATTTTTCTGATCTTGAAGGGTTTCAACGAGTTTTGCTGTCTACAAAGCTGAAATAAATAATAATTGTATTATTTATTGGTACATAATCAGTTTGTATATATCACTCCATGAGACCATTAAGGAAACTATAGATTTGTTACTTAGAGAACCAGTTAAAATACAAAGATGCTGAATTTAAAAGAAAAAAGAAAGTCTACCAATGGTTACACTGATTATTTTAAGTTTCTGTTCTGATTTCTGTGTGAATCAATTAACTATATAGTTTTCAAGGTATGGCCCACACACCTGCTAGTGTGAGAAAGTGAGATTTTCTAGAATGAAGTACTGCATAAGATCAGTATTGTAGTAGGGTTAGGAGACTATAGATTATTGAAAGAAGACTATTTAATGTAGTGTACCAAATGCAATTGACAAAAAAAGTAAATTAGTAAAAATCGATTTGACTTTTGAGTATTAAAGAAATTGGATTTTGAAAGAACGATAAATGAAAAAGAAAATAAGAAGCTGTTTGATATAATGCAGAGTAAAGCTTGGAAGAATCATTTATTGGGAGTTATTTGCAATTTGTTAGGAGTAATTTGCATCAGTTTATTGATCAAACAAGCTGAAGAGAATAAGGGAATTAAACTTCTGTCTAGTGAATAATATTTGAAATGTCTGTTGAAATAGCTTAAAAAATTCTAAAGTAGGTCAAGACTTGATGCTGAAAGTCTTATATTAGCAACAAACTGGCTTCTTTCATGCCCATAAAGTCAATTTACTGGTTGATGGACTGATAAAAAAATCTTACGTTACATTTTACCCCTTAAAAAGACATCTAAAAATTGCTTGTATTTAATTGCTGCATTTTATTTGTAATGTAACAAAGCAAGAACATGTGGAACAACACAGTAAATGAGACTGTTTTCCTCCCTTGTAAACAAGTGTTGAAATGGCATGTGAATTCAAGCAAATTTTGTGGCTTTATCCTAATTTTTGGTGCTCATTTTTTCTTATTACATAATTATGACAATCTGGCTTGATTAGCAGGCATTGTTCTTGAAAAACTCGGGACCAGAAGAACAAAGACGTTGAAAGCCAAGCCTGCAAGCTCAGAGTGGGAAGCAAGGGGAAGTGGGCTGCACAGCACATGTAAGTCAGCTTTATTAAAGCAGGTGTCTCTTTTGGAATCCAGACTGTCATATAACCAACACAAGTCTGAATATATATGCCATATGCTTTCTCAGGGCTGGCTTTAGGCAATGGCCATTACAAATACTATTACTAGCACTCATGTCATTCTATCAGCAGAAATGAAATCTGAGAGCTTTATCGACCAAAAAAAAAAAGTATTTTTCATGTGGTTTCATAAATGCTTTTTCAATATAAAATCAAAATACCTAGAAACTACTATGGATATGGAGAATTCTGATACGTTGTGTTTTTTTAGACGTCAATTACAAACGAAGATATTGTTCCTCAGTGATAAAATACACGTTATGCCAAAGAAATGCCAGTAAAATCGTGCATCAAACATTACCCCATTTGGAGACATTAGTTCCACGTCATTCCTGATAAATAGCCTTGACAAAGGTGGAAGTGCTAATTAGAACTGAAGTTTGAATTTCTGTGTTGGAAAGTCAGATATAAAGGTTTCTTGAGAACAGTTCATCTCATATAGCAATACTTAAAAAGTTTAGATGGGCCGTTTCTAAGAGAGGGTTTTGATTTAAAAAAAAGTCTTTCCCATAATGGAATCATTACTTTGAAATATGAACATCCTTGTAATAATAAAAGCCCAGTAATAGAGACTGTTTCAAAAATCTTTTACCTAAATAATAAAACTGATATAAAAACAATGAGCATGATGTTTTATGATTGTTCAGTGACTCTTATATCAAAAAATATAAACGGATTTTTTGATGAAATTTCACTTTAGCTGATCTGGAGCAGACATATAGAGTGATAGTAACAAAGTATAACTTAATTTGAAAACTGATGAAAACAATATTTGTACACCATTAATTCCAATACTATAAAAAATGACTACTAAGGTACTATAAACCTCTTACTAATTAGATTTTTGGCTGTGGATCTTAGTGATGAGAACTACAATTCAAATTTTAAAAGCAGAATTCCACAAATAGTTGGTTGTTCATAGTGCCACATATTTCCCCTTTTCAAAAAAGTGTGACACATATAGGAAGCCATGACCAACTTACTAAATAATCAACTGAACTTTTGAAAAACAAATATAGAAATTCACAGCCTGTTTTGACAATGAGTTGTATCTTTTAAAATATTTTTAAATGTTTTGCCTAAAAGCAAAGAAGATTAAGGAGAATGTTCATGTTTTAAACAGGTCTTTAACCAAGGTGCCAGTAATGGTTAGGCCCATATTGAACTAGAAGCAGTGGCCTACATCAAAGTACTTTGCCACAGTAGATAGCTCCTGCAGACCTGCCTCCCCTGTATAGAAGAGGAGAGCCTGCACTTGTGGCAGGAATGCTGGCTGTCAAAACCTACTTCCTCATTTGTCCATGATGTTTCAAGCCTTCACTGAGACATTTCAAAAACTAATTCCATGAATAGTTTCAATAAATAGGGCTTAGATAGTAAAACCTTTCTGATCACTGTGTTTGCCACCAAAAAAAATAAAAAAAAGTTTTAGGAGTTATTTAAGATGTCTTTTGTGTTCATGACATCATAATTATTTTCAGTCATGCAGGTTGTTTGCATAAACAAAGGGTAGGTGACAAAGAAATGCTAAATATGTGCAATAAGGCTTCCTCTTAAAAATTCCATTTTAAACATGATAAATACAAATACAATTGTCAGTGCAAATCCAATGTAAAAGAACTTTATTTTCTCAGTTTCTCAGACTTGTTATCATTATTTGAACTTTAGGGATGTGATTTATATATGTGATCTTTGTGTCACTGTATATGCTCAGAGTAAAATCTCTAAGTAGCTCATCTGCCACTTGATTCAACTTTCATATCAGGCAGGTACACAGTGGTAAAAACATGAAAAGTACAAGATAAAAAATGGTAAAAGATCTTTTGGCCTCTTCTTCTTTATATTTTTCTTTTGTTGTACTCTAAATCACCACCTCCGTGTGTTATAGTTTGACTTATTTTCTTTGTGATCACAGAAAAACTGTTGCCTCTTCCTCTTAAAATAATTAAAATTTCACTTTATTGTGCTGCTATCAAAATCCAAGCTCTTATGCAGCTGCAAATATTTCTGCTCTCTCAAGGAAAGAACACCTTGTATATTGTATGTTCCCATTCTGTCACTTAAATGGATTAAAAGATTCAGATTACACACAAATAAGATTAAAATACAATTTCATTTCTTATAGTATTTGCTTTGGTATTAGAATCAGAGAACATTACAAAGGCCATTAAAATGAATAGTTAGAGTCATACAAGTTCAACCTGTAAAAGTAGGAGGGGCTGTTAACTAGAGACTATGGCCTTGGAGGCTTTCTAAATATCCACATGTTAAACCAGTGATACAAAGGAAAGTGTCTATTCAATTTCCTAATAACATTTAGAACGATCTTCCCATTCTCTGTTGGTATCTGTATAATAAACATATATTTGAAATTATTTTTACATACTTGAAAATCCACTTCCACTTTTAGAAACCACTTTTAGTTCATTTTTTGCTATAATATGATTAAAGTAGGTAAACCATACATAAATTCAAAATATTTCATATTTCAAAGTACCATAATTTTCCTGCAAGTGGACCATGAGCTAGCTAGGAAACAGGGGACATATCAAAGATCATTATAACAGCTATGGGTGGTGGGATTGCCTTGTGATCTTCTGATAAACACAGGGAATACTGCAAATGTACAGAGATGTTTTCTATAGGATTCTTGGAATGCACTCCCTCCACCAAAAACAAGATGTAAAGATCAGGGAATTGATAAAGCAAACATTCACCCTCCCACAGATTCCTAGATGTTTTCCTTAAGGCCAAGATAAGATTTACATCTTATACATTTTATCTCCTTGAAACACTATATTAGTCTTTCACTTTTAAAATAAAAATAATTATTTCACATTTTCAAACAATGACATTGATAATTGGAAAAAAAAAAAAAGAAGTTGATCTGTTATTTGTGCATTTTCAATTGGGAGCAGATGCCTAAGGGTACCTGTCAAGCTGAATAGAGAGGAACAGCATGGGCTTTAAACATTCTGATTAATGCTTAAGAATTTTAAAGCAGAACAAAAATAAAAGTATTTTTACAATGGATATTCAATTGCTTTTTTTCTCTAATTTTGTAATTTAAAAAAGTGTGATCTTTTCATGCAAGAATGGATTTTCCTCATTAGCAGGTGTGTGGAGACCATACCTTGGTTTCTGTAACTACATACAATAGCTACATGTTGAATGCAGGATAGCATAAGGAGTGATAAAGAATTTTCATAGTCCTACTGAGGGCAATATTTTCCAATCTCACTGTCTGCACATTGTGTAACAAATTGGTTATAAATTTGTGGTAAGATTACTCCAACAAAACCTAACTCATTTCTGTGTAAAGCAATGTACTTTGCTTGAGGATCTTTGGGATAACATCTCCCTGGCACAGAAATTTCAGCCTTTTACCTTCACCCAAAGTGAATGTTGACAATATTTCAACGATTTTGATACTGTGTGCTAGGGGTTTGTTTGTCTCTGTTCCAGGTGAATGGACATGTTCCTGTTCACTTTCAAATGTGACATCTCTTATCATCACTAATGGTGAATACCTCATAAATCAGCAACTATTGTAGAAGAACAGCATTCAGGCATTTCTTTCACACATTCAGTAAGGACAAGCCAAAACTATGAAAAATATTGATTTGATAGGAAACACTGTTGAATAGTAGCCAAAGAACGAGCTTATAAAGGATGATAGAAAACAGTTTGAAAACGGCATTTAATGAAACCTGCACAAAACATATGATTTCATCTGTATCTCTAGTTTTTAGAAAAAGGTAAAGAAATAATTTTAAAATATTCTGTACTTGATTGACACTGTTTCTGCTATTTCTACTTTGCCTTTTTGGTCTCACGTCTGACAGCTATTACAGACTAATTTTCATATTGGAAGAAAAAATAAATTGTTTTGGTTTTCAGTGAATTGAGGTGTCTGAAGAGTACTTAGGAAAATCTAGGGTTCTAGGAAGACCTAGAAGCAAGAGTGCATAATAGTTCAGATAAGACAGCTAAATTTAAATTATACTACAGCTTCTGCTTACTTCCCAATATCCTCCTCAGTCACAGGCTACTTTCAGGTACTCAGTCTACAGATGATACTTGAGTTTTCATGGATGGCTGCAGATGTAGCTTTTGCTGTCTCCAAGAAACACAGAAAGATGAAGGTTTTAATAGTTATTTTTAGGGAAGAAAAATTGTTATTTTCCATTGTTCTATTCATCACCATATTGTTGATGATGCAGACATTATATCTGTACATGTGTTTGTCCTTAAGTAGTATCTTCTATTACTTATGGACACATTGCTATGATATATTTACATGTCATGTGGTAAGGATGGTTAGTAGTAGAGTACAGCATGCTCTGTCTTTACTAGAGTCTACTTCAAAATAATTTAAATAATGTGATTTCCAGAAAAAATTAGTGTTTTCCTAAAAAGTCAGAAAGTAGAACTGACCAAAAGTCTCCAATCTCTATATTCTGAAGCAAAAGAACCCAACTAATCAATCAAAAAAAAAAAAAAAATTATTTATTTTAATTACAAAATAACTCCACAAAGTTGGGGAATAAGATCTGCAGCTTCTGGAGAAAAACATAATTCCTTCAAGGAGAGAGGTACTAAAAATGAAACTGCCACAGTGAAAAATGCAGAGAAATTAAATATTAGAAAAATTCCATTTTAGTTCCAACTAGAATAAGTGAGATGAAACTATTTACAGGCGAGTTATTTTTGTTAATTAGGAAAAAAAAGCCCAACAAAAAAGCCAAGCAAGCAACCAAAACACAGACACACACATACTCCCCAAAAAACCCCCAAAACAACAAACAAACAAGCAAAAAACCAACAAACATAAAAAAGCCTTTGAAAAAATCTAATGTTTTCAATAAGGAAGAAGTATATGATTTGGCCTTTTTTGAAATTATTTGCAGTTAATCTCTTCTATAAGCCTTTAAAATGTAATCTGTGTGTATAACTTGTATACTATTTCATTAACAAAATGTCAATATGCATCTGTAAAACCTGGTAAAAATTTATGTGAAAGTAAAAAAAAAAAAATCATGACACCCAATTTTGAAAATCTACCTGAAAATCCTGGTATGAAACTTAGGAACTGCAGACATACCCATCCTTGAGTTATTGCTTTTTTTTCCTGTTCCTCAAAAGAGTCCTAAGAACATGCTTTCTTTCAGAAGACATTCTCATACCCCCTGTGCCTACATTTGAGGAGTGAAAACATCTTTTAACATATACCTCCGACAGTTCTTTAACTCAGCTGGCATTTCTCCATCCAAAAGCAGGCATATCATCCTCATCCTTTTCTTCTGTCTCCCTATCTGTTCCTTACACTGAAATGCATAAGTAATGGGGTGAGGTACAGGAACAAAAGGAGATTTGTCACTGTGAAAAAAAAAAATCTCTTCTTGTCATCCTCTAAATAATAACATAATCTGCAATAAATATATATCACTTGCTGGAGGTCTGCTATAAAAGGCAATTGTTCTGCAATACCATCAGGTGAAATTCACTACTCATCTGTATTTCTTTCTGTTTATGTCAAAGTTGCAACATTCTATTCTCTCTTAATCTTTTACATAAAGTGAAAAAGGGTTTACAGACTATTTATTTACCTTATAATGGCAATCACACAGAAACATGCTAATAATGGAATCAAGATTATCTGCATCCCTTTTTGTCAATGTTGTATTACATTTTTTAGGTCTATGACATGAGGATATACTTTTTTCTATCCTCCAAATCCTTGCTTCATTCAGTCTAGATGCAGACAATTCTTGTTAATGATCAGTTTTCTCTCTTTTAGTCTTTGTTTTGTTTAATAGCCTGTACCCAGACTTATTCACTGAAGATTATTCAAATCCTGCCCTGAAGAGAGAATTATTTATTTCTTCCTTTTTTTTTTTTTTAACAGTGATCAAACCTGCAGTACTGAATGCTTCACAAACATTTACAAAATATGATGATCAAAGTTATGGAATGTGTTCCATACTGGGAATGATAGATAAGCTGGGATCCATGAGCTGTAAAGAGAAAAACCAAGGACAAGAAGCTAAAAATTTGCAAATCATTAATGTCTTGGCAAAAATCTATAGGGAAAGATAGTTTACTCTTTCTTTATGTACCAGAAGTAAAGGATAACAAATGAAACTGATAAAAGTGAGGTTCAAAACCACACCCACTTTTTTACGATAAAGACAAGAATTTGTACCTGGAGGATGTTGGAGACACATTTATTTATTATATATATGTGGAAATTCTTGAACTTAAGCTAGTAGGGCTCTGGGAAAAAGTTAAAGTGGATCATGTATATTTTCCACATTCTTACTTTTTCACAGAATTGCAGAATGGTTTAGGTTGGAAAGGACCTTGAAATCATCTAGTTCCAACCCCAATGCCATGGGCAGGAACACCTTTCACTAAACCAGGTTGCTCAGAGCTTCATTTAACCTGGCCTTGAATATGTCTTTTTAATTAAACACATGCTTATTTATTCTGGTTGAATTGCTATTTAGAGCTAGGTGTGCCTTCAGTGTAACCCATTCAGACCATTTTTCTTATTAATTAACAATCAGTTGAGTGGGTATGACTCTTATAACTTTGTTGTTGTTGTTGTTGATTTTGTACTTGTAAGGAAATGAGATACAGAAGAATATAAATTTTTAGTCAAGGCATTAATATAAAAGTTTGATCCTGATTAGTTCAGGGAGGTGATCTAGATGATCACTTGGGGATCTTTCCAAACTTATGTTTTATGCCTAAGGTATTAAAGACAGAGAGGTTCATTTATTTTTAAAAATATCATGATACACTGATGTTGGAGGAAACTGTTCCAACCATACCAACAAGGTTTTAACAGCCTTGCATATTTTAATTAGCAGAGATACTTAAAATATTTCAAATGTAATATTCCCTTACTCAGAATGTTAATCTGGGTATTTTGGAGCTTTCTCTAGACCAATACAGCATCTATTTCTCTTTTCCAGCTTGGAAAAAAAAAGGTAAGCTATCTTTTATATATAATCTGCCATCCAAACTGGTGTTTGTTTAGTTTCAACCATGAGGATGCTACTTCATTTTAGAACTAGATTTTTAGCAATTTTAAATCCAGTCATCTCAAACCACCTCCTGTATGCAAGACACCTGCTGAAAGCACAAGGAAGACATTGCACTGCCTTCTGTACAAAAAAAGAGTTCAGTTAGAAATCAGATAGTTGTATAAATATTTTCAAGTTCTAGTTGCATTTTCAGTTGTATTTTCAAGTTCTTTTCTTTATAAATATGGCATTTTCTGAGCCTAAGTGAGATTTCCTTCATTTCAGTGGATCTGTCCTTCAGTTCTTAGTACAAAGTGTTATATTTCTTACAGAAATTTCTAAGAATTTATAATTTAATATGTTAAATATGAATATCAGTTTGTTGTAGTGTGTTTTTATATTTTGTAATACTCTAAAGTAGTTTTGTTTTGTATTCCCATATTTTTCCCAAATGGTTTATCCCAAACTGTACCCCCCTCCCTTTACCTGTGTTATCCCTTTCCCGGGATGAGATCTCCAAACCCCCACCCTGGCTCTCTGTCAATCACTCAGCCTCCCATCCCCTCCATCCAGAAGTTTCGGTCCAGGTCGTCGAGTGATCAGCCAGAGGCCAGGGGTCAGTCCCCCAAGCCTTGCCCCATACGCTGTCCTATATGTCTATCCCCCAGTACCCATCCCTTAGGGTCACTCATTGGTTGGTAAAATGTTATCTACTTTGGGTTTCCACCTCCCTTTAAATGTGACCTTGGCACATCTCCCGGGGCTCTCTGCAGGAGGCCCCCTGAGGTGCAGCAGCTCCTTTGGGATCCTAATAAAACCTTGGATTAACCAAGAGTCGGCCCTTTCTCTTCTACCGATGTCTCTGGTGTCTCTTGTGCTGCACAGGCGCCCAGCCCAGGTGCCCTCAGCACCCTCGGGGCACAGAGAGTGTCTCCCCCCAGCCCAGGTGCCCTCAGCACCCTCGGGGCACACACAGACAGTGTCTCCCCCCCAGCCCAGGTGCCCTCAGTACCCTCGGGGCACACACAGACAGTGTCTCCCTGCTGTCAGCCCAGGTGCCCTCAGTACCCTCGGGGCACACACAGACAGTGTCTCCCCCCAGCCCAGGTGCCCTCAGCACCCTCGGGGCACACACAGACAGTGTCTCCCCCCAGCCCAGGTGCCCTCAGTACCCTCGGGGCACACACAGACAGTGTCTCCCTGCCAGCCCAGGTGCCCTCAGTACCCTCGGGGCACACACAGACAGTGTCTCCCCCCAGCCCAGGTGCCCTCAGTACCCTCGGGGCACACACAGACAGTGTCTCCCTGCCAGCCCAGGTGCCCTCAGCACCCTCGGGGCACACACAGACAGTGTCTCCCTGCCAGCCCAGGTGCCCTCAGCACCCTCGGGGCACACACAGACAGTGTCTCCCCGCTGTCGGCCGTGTCAGGGCTGCCCCCCGGTGTCTGCCGACTCGGGACTGGCCCAGGGCTCCTGAGAGGCTCGCAGAGAAACAGAGACATCAGTTCCTCTTTAGCTTCTGAAGATTGATTCAGTTCCTTATTTCTCCTAAAAAGTTACAAGTTTCCTTACTCTGTGAGGCACTCACACATATAGTGTTGGATTGTGTGGCAAATACTACACCAATAGTTTTTAAATTAAGTCTGTAGATATAAGATTTCCTTTTAACCCCCATGCAAAATGTGTAAGAAATATTGTTGCTTCTTGATGCTTCAGCAATCACAGAATAACTTGGATTTTCCATGGTAAAAATCAAAGCTCCTGCACATTCATCATTGAACAATGGAGATCAGAGGCCAATTGAAGCAAATCCAACACTATTATGAGATTATTTTACAGAGAGAAGAAATGGGTTAATGTGAGAAAAATCTATGTGTGACCATTGGAGTTTTCAGTGTTAATTCCATAAACATCTATATGACAGAGAGACACATAATTCTACCAGTAGCTGGTACAGTAACGAGTTCAGTACTTTTATCACTGTTTCATTGTTAACATCCTGAGCATTTTCATTTTATGGACAAGTATTACTAAACCAAGCAGCTCAGGAATGTTATCATGTAAATAGAAAAGTAATTTGAAAGAAAATATAGTTGTGTTATCTAGGGCACAGATAAATATGATTTACTACAGACAGTGCCACTCACTGACTTGAAGTGTTAAGGCATTTTGGAAGCACTAATAAAATACTTACAGAAGAACTGTGCATTACCTGTAAACTTCTAAAATACGTTTTTTAATTCGTCAATATTTTTACTCCTTTAATATGACTTAGACTTTTACAGGGCTGTTTCATTGACAGCAATATTGTACCTGCTCTCTTCAAGTGTTTCACAAATTCTTTAGGTTTAACTGCAATGCTTACCTTTTGTTATGCAACATTTAATAATCACATATTTTTGATTTGACAAATTTCACAGATTGCTGCCATGCAGATTTCTAGCCTTCCTTGATTCCCTTCAAGACTCAGAGTGTTATCAATTTCTCATTTAGTTTACATCCCTTCACTGTGTCCTTAAAAACAGTTGTTGAGTATCATGAGTTGGCTAAAAGCATTGTTCATAAAAATCCATGCTTATCAATAATGTTAAGAACAAAATTTTGGCAAAAACTAAAAGATGCAATGGTGATGCCTTAAGTTTTAACTTTTCTATTTTCCAGATTCTGTACTGCATTAGTATATAACTCTGAACTTCATATAAAGTGTTAACAAGTTCTCTTCACAGTTCAGTTAGACAAAACAATCCTTTTCCAGCCTGAGAACCAAGGACACCATTACACCGTTACAGCTTCAGGCCCAAAAAGTGTAAACAATGGCGAACTGAAGAAAGCAATTTGGGAGGATGGGGCTTCATAAGCTAAAGCTGTAATTGAAAAATTAACCCCAAAATGTAAATGGACCAAAACTTATAAAAGTGTGAAAACTCAGGACCAGGCATTCACCCTGGGTGAAGCCTCGGCTGGGCTCTTGTACTGCCCAAGATGTGTCCTTTGAAGGCCTTTTAATAAACACCTACTTTATTCCTTAACTCTGTCTAGCCTCTGTTCTAGATAGCCTCTCAAGGCATCAGTGGTAAAGATGATGTCTTGTTATTAGCTTTATCAGAACTATAAAATAAATTCAGCTGGTTACATCAAAGAAGATTCTTATAACAGTGTGAAGAACTTGTTTTATTTCTCTCCTCACCTCTTAACAAAATATGCCTAATAATCAGCTCACAAATTCAAGCTGCACTTGCTGTTCTTCAGTCTAAAATCTGTTATCACTTCTTTCAGGTTTTCTCATGAGGACAGAAACCCCACCAACAAATGTGAAATCTTTTCATCATCCAAATTAAAATAGTATTTTGATTTCTCTTATTAATTCACATAATTAGACATCAATTCACAGGAGAGACATAGACTCTTCTTTCTACACATATGCTGTCTTCTTCTATTTTTCTACTTCCTTTCTTCTCTTTTGGGGTGAACTGCTCCTTTTTAATGTAATGAAGTCAACTACCATTCTGTATTTATAGTAAAATGTCCTTAAAATTGAAATTTTGTTGAGAAAGAGTATTTTTCCAGACTGCTAAGGTAAATTAAGTATTAAGTATTTATGTTATCTTTCCAAATAAAATGGCACATAATTGGAAAATAAAATTGTATATTGATTATGATAAGAAGCCTATGAAATACTAAACCTGGATGAGGGGAGGAGAAGGGGAAGAAACACGGAGAAAAGGATTTAAAGGTTTTTGGTGCACATTTTCCTTCTGAACCCAGGTAAGAGCTGGGAGCCAAGTAGGTGTCTGCTTGCACAACAAACATCCTAAACACTTCTGCTAGTCTCATGATTCACTGTTACTTCAAGGCTCCTTGAATATTCATATATAAACCATCAACACATCATTTTATTCTCACAAGTGACACTGTTAATGGCATAGCTTCAGAATGAAAAAAAAAGCACTAGGGGGAAAAATTACCATATTTTACAATAGTTAGCATGACACTCAGGAACTTAATTTTACTGGCAGTAACTGATCCAGCTATAGACAGCTAAGTCAGCAGTGATCCTAGACTGAGAAGAGACAGCACAGCTGAAGTAGTGTAAAAGTCAACTTTCTGCTTTGTTAGCCATGTTTAGGAGAATAACCACATAAATAAAAAATATTTTGGAAATAAATGCTCAGTTCAAGGCCAGAGTTCTGTCAGGGAAAGGCCAATGGAAATTATCTAAAGGGAAAGGTAATATTCCAAGGATGGTATAGGGAGTCTGCTTAACCAGAATACATGTTTTGCACATATGTCTTTGTTCAGAGATATGACATTAGTATCTATCCAATATGAATTTCTGTTCACATGAGATGTTGACTTTTCCATGTACTTTGGCATATTTTGCCAGCTAACAATTTTATGGCCCTAAAGGAATTATCATATATTTTAATTGGAAAAATAACATACACATATATCATGCTACTATTTGGTTTATTGCTTTTTTATTTTTAACTGATGTGTATGTTTTGCATATTTTTTCAGCTTTTAATTTTTTTTATAATTTTATTTTTAAGTCTTTAAAATGGAATTTTTGAACAAAAGTATTCATACAAAAACTTTCTATATTACTGATACTTGCTATCTTACAAATATTCTATAA
Source organism: Agelaius phoeniceus (assembly GCF_051311805.1). NCBI lineage: Eukaryota > Metazoa > Chordata > Aves > Passeriformes > Icteridae > Agelaius > Agelaius phoeniceus. Next base: position 54,953,781 of record NC_135268.1, read on the forward strand.
TACTAAACTTCTCCTCATTCTTTTATCCCCTACTCATCCAGTTTTGGTCTCCCTTGCTTTCTGCACAATCTGGTGCAAAAACCTTCTCTTCTGCTTTTTTTGGCATCTGAAACAACATACCTCTACTTCTCCTTTTAATTTAATGTGAAATCTCAGCTGAAATCTGATCTTTCTTCCCATGTTTACGCCTCCAAGTTTCAGTCCCCTGCTGCTGTAGTTTGATTTGTAGTTTTATAACATGTAAAGCACAATTGCTTATTTTAAACTGAAAAAGCTAGAAAGAGTTATTTAATATTTTTCTTTTTAGAAGAGGTTTCCTTTATTTTAATTAGAACTTTCTTTTTACAGGGAAACCCACTTATCTTGTACTGTTGGTTTCTTGCATGTATATGCAAGTAAAAACTCAACTATGTTTCTTTCAGACATATAGTAATTATGCTTGAATGAGGGTAATAGAAAACTAACTTCTTCTCATGAAAAAATTTTACTTTCATAGGATTTTTTTCAGTTATAGTTTTCCTAATTTGGGTTGATTTAAAACTCAGCTATGAATATGAAAATGCACAGTGGCTAACATGGGGAGAAATTCCTCATCTGAATTCTTTGCTTTTAACTGGAGGATAAAGTGTTCTCATCCTCATTTTTCTCATGTCCTTGACATCTGTGATAGCGCTGCAGAGAATGGGAGATAACTCCTGTATGGTATTTAGACCACCAATCTGCTGTAATAAAGTGATTTGGCTGCTACAGTTCTTGGACTTCTCTGTCGCTGCCTTCTTTCAGAAAAACAGTTTCAATTGCTGACTTTTTTTTTAATGTCAGGAAACTCTTTGTCAGACTCGCTTTACTAGAGACAACAAACATCTCTACATTCCTTGGTTAAACTATATACTGTCAGTTCATATAATTAACTGAGTTTACTGGTTTTCTGAAGTTTTTAGAAATAATCTTTGTCTAAAGAGAAAAACATCCATTGTGTTCATGAAATTCACAGACATTTATGCATGGGTTCCAAAGCTCCAGCTAAGTGATTCAGGGCTAAATATAATAATTTTTTTATGCCAGCTTTTAATTGAGTAATGGTGTGTGAAACTCATGTGGCACAGTGGGAAGCATACAAAAAAGAATCTGAAAGAGCATAATGACTGCAGAACATCATGCATTTGAAACTGGGGAGATGTAAGAAAAATCTAAGTCTTGTCAGTCACATAACATGAAGTAATGGGATTATGCAAAAAATGTGGTTAATAATGCTTCACTATAAATGCACCAGACCACAGTGTGAAACATGTGCCCTAAACTATGATATTTTATTTAGAAAAATGATCTTATTATTTAAAAAATGATTAAACAGTCATGTAGTAATCCTCTTATAGAACAAAATCTAAATGTGCAGAGTATGTGTTTTCTATTTCCGGGGTGTCAGCTACATTATTTTTCAAAGTTTGCTTTATTTGTTTTATCAAAAATAGTTATTTTATATTTTCCACAATTAGTAACTAAAATTGTTGCTAAGACTCTGAAAAGCTATGACAACAATGCCCAAGTAGAGTCTGTTCATACTTACAAGTGCTTGGACACATGACAGTAGTTGCAAGGATGTTTTTAGAGCTTCCCAGGTATCCTGGTGTTAAGATGTAAGCAGATCTACGTCCTTTCTATCCTTAGAGAAAATAGAGACAAGTTGGATGATTTTTCTGAGACTTCACCGCTGTATGGTCAATCAAGCAATGTTCTATTTCCTTCATCTTGGACTTCTTTTGTGACCATCAGGTTATATCTTTCTACACTGTCAGCTGGATTCAACTCCCTGTTTTTCTTCAGAGAGTTCCAGTCTGAAAATTTTCCACAACTGTTAATTTGCTCGCAGGCTTGGGTCCAGGTAAGCTGGAAGCAGAGATGTGTACAGTTTTTTGCCAACACACTTAGCCTGAAGACTTTCTGGATACAGTCTTAATCTATTTCTTTATTTACTTAAATTCTCAGCTTGAAATCTATGAACAATACTCCACAGGTATAACTTTTAGATTCCCAAATCCTACAGTTCTGAATATTGTATGTATAATAGCAAATGACTTCCTGTGCAGTCTGTAGTATCAAGCCATCCTTTTACTGCAGGAGGTCACTGCTGCAATAGCAGGTCCTTCCTTGAAGAGATATCACTTCAGCACTCTGCCTTGCAGATCTATTTCTAAATAAAGATGATCATGAATGAATTGCCAACTGGTCAAGGAAGGCTATTGTTCCACACTGCTCTGCACTGGTGCATCCTCGCCTTGAATATTGTGCACAGTTTGGGGCACTGCTTTATAAAAAAAAACATAAACTATTAGAGAGCATCTAAAAGAGAACTATGAAGACAGTGAAGAGTATAGAGGGGAAGCTGTATGAGAAGTGGCTCAGTTTACTTGGTGTGGTCAGCCTGGAGAAGAGGAGATTGAGGCAAGACCTCACTGCAGGCTTCAATTTTCTCACAAGGACAAGAGGAGGGGGAGGTACTGGTCTCTTTGGTGACCGGTGACAGGACCCAATGGAATGGTATGAAGCTGTGTCAGAAGAAATTTAAGTTGGATAACAGAGAAAGATTCCTCACTCAGAGAGAGGTTGGGCACTGAAACAGGCTCTCCAGGGCAGTGGTCATGGCAGCAAGCCTGACAGAGCTCAAGAAACATTTGAACAACAGTGCCAGGCACATGGTGTGCGTCTTGGGGCTGCCCTGCTCAGAGACAGAAGCTGAAATTTGCTGACCCTAGTTGGTCTCTTCCAACTCAGAATATTCTGTGATTCTATGAAAACTGGAGGAAAAGTGAGAAAGGATGTCACTAAATCAGCTCTTCCACATAAGAACAACTTATGTGGAAAAATTATAAGGCTGGAGCTATATAATTCACAAGATAATATAATCCACAGAGGGTGGTTTCTCAGGTTTATAAAACTGAGAGAAACAATATATTCAAATGAGAAATATTTTATAAACCTGTTAAACCAGATAAACCAATTATGCATTTGAATACTGATTTGTGTTGTCATATGGAATGGGTCCCACAAAACTGACACAAGTCTCCTCAACATCTTAGACGGGTAACCCAGAAAATGTAATCTCTAATCCAAAGAGGTGAGGGCTCTCAATCTCAAGAAGTCACCTTGGGAGTCTTCCTAATTTAAGGTGGATAAAATCCCCCTGACTGCAGATCCTCTACAGTGCTGCATCTAGGTCTGCATCCCAGAACAGGAAAGACATAAACCTGTTGGAGCAAGTCCAGAGGAAGCCACCAAGGTGATTAGAGGGATGGAGTACCTCTCCTATGTGGAAAGCGAATTGGCTATGTGAGAGAATTGGGTATGTTCAGGCTGGAAAAGAGAAAGATTTGTGGTGCCCTAATTGTGGCCTTCCAGTACCTGAAAGGAACCAATAGAAGAGAAACTATTAACCAGAGCATGTAGGACAAGGGGGAATGGCTTTAAACTCAAAGAGGTTTAGGTTTAGGCACTGGAACAGGTTTGTCAGAGAAGTTACAGTTGCCCTTCCCTATCCATGGAAGCATTTAAGGCCATGTTGAACTGGGCTCTGGTCTACTGGAAGATGTTCCTGTCCAAGGCAGCGATTCTGGAACTAGATGGTCTTTAAGGTGCCTTCTGTGGTCAGATATGTTCACACTAAGCCTCTTTGGCTGAGGGATCTGAACTTCTGCCACACAATGGCCGCCACGCAGGTGTGATGGTGGTTGGCCTACACAGGGTCTGGTCAGCACTGCATGGCTGAGCTGGCCATGACAAGGCTGAGGTCAGTTGCAGGTCAACCACTGAAGGGGCTCATTTCCTCCTTGAGCAAACATGCCTGCCTTTCTTGAGAAAAGCATCAAAGCTGTGTAAAAACAGGATTCTAGAAAACTAAAAAGGGATGCTAAAACATAGACTGTGTTGCAGAAGTCCCTGATTTAGCAGAGATTTGATATGGAGAAAAGAGTGCTGTAACAAACTGGTATACATCAAAGAAAATTAATTTTAACTGAAACATATCTTTGTACAATCTGGGGAAGTAGTTTTAGTTCTCACCATGCCCCTTTCTCTATTAGGTGATACTGCCATGCCAGCAATTGATTAGTTTGGGGATATCCTCAACAGATATTTTATGATTTTTATACCCTTCAGTTATACTAGAAAATAAAAAGGAAAAGGATTTGTCTCCAAATGTTGATTATTTCAGTGAACAAATGTTGGAACATTCCATAATTATAGAAGGAAAAGCAGTCAGAGATGATAAGGAGTAATTTAACCCAGCATAAACTGTCTCTGGTAGTGCTAGACATGGGGGAGTAAATGAGATAAATTACCTGTATGGCTTACTGTCTTACTTCTCTACAAGGATATGTTATATGTGGGGATATACTGAAATATAACAGGAGAAAAAATATCAAGTGTTTGATAAAAGTTTTAATTGGTTTTGCAAATCTTTTATATGAGCTTGGCCCAGCTTCAAATAAGGTAATTAAGCAATGTGGTCCCCTGTTTATAATGAGCTAGAGTAGACTGTAAATTTTGGGCAGTAAGTTTAAGTCTCTAGAAAATAACACTGGAAAGTGCAAAAGCATATAATGTATACAGGGAAAAAAAGTCAAGTCAAACAACAGATGCAGAATTTAAGATAATGTATCTAGCTACAAAATCCAGTATGAAATCTTTGAAGTTTTTATACTTGTAATTTAATGAAGAAGCAAAATTACGTTCTTTTCCTTCACACGCCTCTTCTAACATTTCTTGTCCTTGTAATATTTAATTCATATGTTTGTGCCAAAAATTTCAGTGACTTCACCTTCAATTGTCTGTCCTCCTTCTACCCTTCAGATGAATGCAGTACTTGCAGTTATGAGCTTTCTCCTGAGGTTTTTCATAAAAGGTCTCCCAAGATGAAAAAGGCATTTCTGGCTTGGTATTTTTATCTGAAAAGTTGTGTAATTGCAAAAATGAAACTTTTCAACAAGATCAGGCAAACAAACAAAGTTTTGCATTGAAATGAGACCTACAGAAGTTTAGATCTCTTACTTGAAAAAAAATAGCTGTATACCAGCTGAATTTTCTGAAACAAGAGTCAAGTCATAAAACCCCAATTTTTTACTGATTTTATTATAAAAATGAAAATTGAAATTAATGTTTCAATTTGCCATTAAGGTAAGTATAAAAAACAATGATGTAAAAAATTTTATTCTGAATAGACAAAAGAGAGAGGGAAAGAAAAACAACATGCAATATTTTGCTTATTTTATCAGTAGGAAACTGAGATGCAATTAGTCTAAGTGCATAATGTGGTTGCACAGAAAGTCTGTTGTAGCAGAAACAGTTATATTAAGCCAGACCACCAACACCTGGCTTTTACCCGCCACAGAAAAAAGAAAGGTACTGTAAAATAATATCTATCTTTTGAAAACATGAAAGATACAGGCTACAACACAAATACAGACTCAAAATATTTCAGCTTCTCTACAAAAAACCACCCCAAGAGTCTGAAGCACCTTAGAAATAATAATGGTCTTTCAGGTTCTTTAGGATTTATGAGACACTAGAGCTGCCTCCAGGTAGTTTACTTGACTGACTACTCCTAAAATTCTCAATGATTGCTGAAAAAACAGACAACTCATGCTGTACACCCACACAGATGACCAAAGGCTTTCTGCAATTCATTTTCTTTTTTTGCTTTGTGCCGCACTTAGGTTACATCTCCCCAGAAAACATTATTTTTTTCATGGGCATCATCATCTCTGTTTCCCAAGCATGGATATTTCATTTCAAGGCAGCATGAAAGATATAGCTTTTCAATTTATCCTTATTTTATAAATACAATAACACAGTACTCTGTTTCTGATTAACATTAATAAAATATCAGCTTCAGACTCTGAGGGCTTCTAAATCTTCACTCCATTAAGGGACCCTGGCAGTGCTTCCTTTTTTTTTTTCCTTTTGGCAATTTTTCAATATGCTAGGGAGGTGAAAGAGAGACTCCCTATCTCAGATACATCCTGTTTCTCACTAGTTCCTTCTCCTCTGGGTCTCTTAAATGAAGCCTTACTGAGTTCACAGTAATCTCCTTCCATCTCCTTTGTACACACTCCCATCCTGAACGGACTGGGGAGGATGGCTATTTTTGAAGCTTCTGTGAGCACTGACATACATGAAAAAGATGACAAAGAGAGAGGGAGAAAAAGAGACTGGCACGTGTAACTGGAATGGAGACACGAAGATACAAAAGGGCACACTGAGAAGAATAAGAGGGCTAGTTACAGTTAGAACTGTTCAGTGGCAATAAAAACTTGTAAAAGAAGACTTATGTCAGGCATAACCTCTGAGAAACACACTATTTATTTCATCCTTCTCACAAGTTTTTTCTTTCATGCTCATAATTCTTTTATGTAGACTGTGGTGTGTAATGTAAATGTCTGAGTGGATTAGAGATTTTTTAAGAGAAAACTGAACTCTGAAAAAATCTGCTATTGCAGGGTGTTCTGTCATACAATTTGTGATGGTTGTGATTGACAGCTAGCAAGAGGTAGCTTTTGAAGCTTCTTCCTAATGTGTTTATCTTCCCTTTTCATCCTGTCATACTGGTATTCTTCTAGACTTTTCACAAAAGATATTTTATGTATAGTTCGTCAATTTTAGGTACTTCAGGTTAAAAAACCATTGATCAACAGCCTGTGTCTACACTGGAGTGCTAATTATTTGAGATCCACCTTTATAGTTGCTTCTTTTAAAAACCTCTTCCTTAACAAGTACCCTCAATTTCACTATATGAAATACAGGAAACACAGGCCCAGCCTTCTGAAATACATAAATAAATCAATGGACACAGGGAATAAGATGGGTCTTAACAGACCCTTAGGTCAATTAAGAGTCCTAAGGATCTTTTCTTTATGTCCAAAGCGCCTTCCTTTCTTGGTTCAATTAGATGCTATTTCCAGTTAGAATAGCACATTTAACATGGAATTCTCTGTAGCAAGCCCAGAGCCTACAAGAGTTCCCTGGTGTCCAGAAGCCTCAGATAGGGAAATGTCAAGTCATGATGACTGGACCTTAGAAGCCCCTCTTCTGCCCTTGGATCCTTGCTTATCTCTCTGTTGGTCTATTGGTCTAAGACTATTGGTCACTTTCCTTTAACTCTTGCTATTGGACAATTTCTGAAACCCCCATTCCCTATACAAAGAGCTGCTTTTGCCCAGCAGAAGAGCTGTCACTGGGAACCTTCACAGAAGAATCAATAAAGATGCTCATGTGGAACCCCACACAGCGCTTCTCCTCTCTTCCCCTGCATCTGCCTGCCTAGGCACCTGGCAAGCTGAAGGGCTGAAATCACAATGAGCTGATAATCACTAGCGAGCTGATATCACCTAAGCTTGCTAAGGTGGCCTGCAGCTAAAAACTGGAACCTGGGAGCTCAGACAGTCAGTTCCGAACAGGACTGTGCTATCCAGGCCCCGTGCGGCCTGCTGGGGACACCCCGAAGCCCAGCAAAAAGCTGCAATAGTTCTCCCTGTTAGATATGTGAGGTGCTTCATTCATAAAATGTAGTGACCATATTCAAAACTGCTCTCTGTTAATGCCATAGCATTTATCCGGGATGTGAAATCCCAAAACATAACTGTGGTCACTAAAACAAATCCAAATATTAGACCTTGCACTCTCCAGCAAAACATTGCTTATTTGTGTCATGAGAGAAATATAACACAGACCTGTCTTCATCATTACCTACTGTTCACATTAAGTCTGTTCTCTTACTATATAGCAAGAATAAGTATTTTGACTTCTATTGATCAATTCTAGCAGATACTTCAGATCCATATGGACTAAATAAAAAATCCAAAGCTGTCTGAGAATTCCATGAAAAGCAGGCCCTCATCTAATTACAGCGATTCTAATCCACTCTTAAAAATAAAAAAAAAAACAAAATAAAATGTCAAAGTATAAATTTTCCCAGTTCCCATTCTTATGTTATTGATTCTGAAAGACAGCTGAGTATGCATGTAAGTTATCATACACCAGCTCAATTTAGTTCTTCCAGTAAGTTTCAAAATATATGTTCTTGTGCTTAGTGCTGTAGAGTATGTTCTAAATAAGCAGAAGGTGTATAAACCTTAGTGCAGAAAGGAGAAAATAGAAATACATGTACATGATATCTTAAAAAAATATATCCCTAAAAACTTTCTCCACGTCAATGAAACATTGCATTGTGCATCACTTTCTAGCTGTGCTGGCTGAGCCTGGCTCACTCAACAGACTTCATAAGGATTTCTCCAGCTAAGGGCCTTTTCCTATAATTCCCTGGTTTCATGATATTGGAAGGAACTTTAAAATACTTTCTTTAAAGAAGATATTACTTATAATTTTATTCACTTGTATTTTCTAAAATATTTTGATTTTTCCATTTTGTTTTTATGCTGTCCACACACAAGATTTCCAATAGAGAACCCAAGGTATACATTGCTTAGGTATTGAGAAGAAACAGCAATATTTAAAACCTGTAAACATGACTCCAACACAATATTTTTGTACTTTGTTTGATAGGAAAAGTGAAGTAACGGAGTCTTTTTCACATGAAAACCTAATTTCTTTAAAACTTATAATTTGATTAATATGGTAGGATAGGTTGAGCAGTCTATCAACTTTTACATTTTAGAAGATGCCTTAAGAAAGAAACATACAGAACTTTATTTTTTGTGAAGACTGAGTTTTTGAAACTTAGAAATGTTCCTTATGAGATCAGGTAGATAAGCTATTGAAAAAATTAGGACAAATCCAACTTACATACACTTGACATTAGGCATTTGCTTTTTAAAATTACACTGAGATTCAGTTTTCAAGGATCAAGGGGACACTACTCTGGATTTTTTCATAATCAAAAAAAAAAAAACCAAACAAAAACCAAGAAAATTGCAGCTTCTAAGGGAAGCAACAGCTGGGAATCTTTGAGTTTCAGGGAAGTTTTATTCCTGATACCTAGTGCAGGTTTAGGAGGGATTGATTACACCAGGAAGTGTTTATTTGGCTCAATCACAGGGACCTAGCAGCTGTAGTTGCCAGTCTCTAGATCTGATTAGCAATGAGGCCAAGCACAAATTAACATATACAGATACACATCACAGTACAACAACAGCCACACAGACCAACACGGACAGAGAACAATGCCTTTACCTGCATCAGTATCTGCAGAATAAACATGAGCTGCAGGACAGAATCACCTTGTTTCTTCTGTTTACCTAGTCTGTAGTCTGCTGGTTGTTGTAAACATGTACACATACACACACCCCTTTTAGGAATAGACCTCAACAGGAGGTAGGAAACTTTGCAGTGATCGGGTGTAGAACTCAGTCATGCAAGTGTACTGGCCACCATCTTGCTTACATTCAAACAGTTCCTTCTAACCCCACTTACCTCCATTTTCCCATGCTCCTTCCCCATTTACCTCTGTCTCTCTGTTTCTTCGTCCTTATCTTCTCCCAGATAATAAAACACAAAACAGTTAATACTTTCTTCCTATTGGTTACAGTTTTCTTCCTTCTGTATCCAAATTTGCTATTTCTGATAAAATTACCTACATATTTCATGTATAGATGGTATTTCTGATATGTTTGCCTGGGTGCTGTGTGAATCCAAAATTAACTCCTCTAATTATCTGTAATACTTGACCAACTGTAATCTCAGCAATCCAGCCATGCCTTATCCTTGTGGAATTTTTCTTATACTGAAAACTGGTTTTTGGAGCTTCTCACTCTCATTTGTTTTGTCCAGAAATAGCTCCTCCCATGTTCAGTAATTTCTTAGGTTCCATTCGGTCATCTGTCTTAAGAACATGAGCATAACCTCTCTGCAAACCTTAACAACACAAAAGTCTCCTTACACCATATTTTTTCTCTCGTGTATGTATAATTCCAGACACAATGTGCCTTGTAATTTACCCCAAATACTATGAGAATAATTTCAATCTTTTACACATTCACCTTTTTCAAGTGCTCTATTTCTAACATTTTCCAAGAAAAGCTACAGCTCAATTTCTACAATTACTGCCATTAAAAAAAAAGACACTTTTTCTACTTTTGAAAAAACTTTTTATTTAAAGTTGTCAATCAGATATATCTACCACTAAATCACTACCATTATAAATAATTTTTAAAATATTTCTCAGGTTTTTAAGACTGATGGCTGTCACAGCCAGGCTTCAAATAGCAGTTAAAATTAGACTTAATCCACTAACACATTTCTTATTCCATGCCACATCATATTACCTCTAACAACAATGTCCTTTTCCCTTGCTGTTCTGTGAAACATAACTCATGACAGTGGAGCCAGCTACCCCAGTTGTTTCCTGCATATATATTGCATGCATTAGCATTTCAGTCTTGTGAGTTATACTGTAACTGTCTTACCGTGCTGAAAGAAATCTTGTTGGAATTCAAAAGGGTAAGATTTATAGGTCTAGATTTGGAGAGCATAATACAGCTTATCCAGTTGTCACATTGCAAACTAGAGAAGGAAGCACCTTTTGAACTATTACTGTAATGAGGCTAAACTAAAAAACAGCTGATGTCAATGAAGACTGATGTTCTGACCATATTTTTGCTCTTTTTAAGAAGACATGCAAAAGGAGGCTGTGGGCAAAAATAGGCTGAGGGCAAATGGGACCTGCATTGAACATCTGTGCTTGCTTTTTTTTTTTTCCCTGTTACTAAAAAAGAATGTTAAGCTGGTGATTTTAAATGATTTAAACTTGACAGCGTTAGGTCTAATAATAGCAAGCCAAACAACATCTGGTGAGGAGCAAATGAAATTATTTGGTATAACACTAAAAAATCTGCAAGTGCAACGAGGGAACTTTTTTTATGTCTCAAAAGGACATGTTGAGCCATCATTTTTCATGAATAATTTGACAAGATGGGGTGTGGATTTCTCATGAAATTTCTATTATATAACTAACTGAGTTGTCTTTTTTTTTTCATTAGAAAGCTTATCAGAAAGGCAGATATTATGCCTCCTCAAATAGTCTCACTCTTTTGTGGAGATAATTGTTTTCTTAATGTTATGCTCATTTTTGTTTTATCCCTTTTTTGTTACTTTTCTCTATGCTCAATGTGAATGTCATATTGAAAAATTATGAAGATACACCTGGGATTATCAGAAAAATTAAGATTTGGGTACAAACCACAGATTACTCAGAAGAAGTTGCAGAAAACTCAACCAAATATGAGGGTAAAGTACTGAAAGTCGTTAGTAATGTTAAAGGTGCACTTCATTGGTATTTTCATGTTACCTATTTCAGCTACTTGCTCAAAGACCTGTTTATAACCTCAGTTCTTCTACCGTAAGTTTAATCTATAAATCAAATATTCCCAAATTTTTTCTATATAGAATTTATCATCATAAATCAGTCCAAAATCTAGAGATAAAATTCCAATAAATCTAGAGAAAATCAGAAGTAGAGCAACTATGCATGTATGTATAACATTTCAAGCCTTTTTGTACAAAATTCTTAATATGTACAAACTCTTCTAAACACTCTATTTTTCTCCGTAGGCAGAAGCCCAAATGAACACTATACCATCTAAAAGTTACTCACTGGAATTTAAACAAAAACAAAAAGAGTTTCAGGACATTCATCCACACATGAATACTTTTTTCACTGCTCTGACAGGATCTTAAACCAAAATTATTTATCAAAGATAGTTTAAATTCTTTTCCTAACTACCTCCTCCATTTCATCATATTGAGATGAGGTTTTTTAATTGGTTGATTCTGTATGTATGTATATGCGTATATTTAATTGGAATGTAAAGATATTAGAGGCGAACACAAAATCTGAGCTTGAAAACCATAAAAATACATAATTGTTTTTATTAAATCAAACATTATTGTGGTTCTGAATATGTCTGACAGATCTTAAAGATTGCTTGAAATAATTTTTGTATTTTGCACATTTTATTACACTTAGCAAGCATAGCTAATTGGCATGACTAAAGTACATGAATAACAATGTGGCTTAAAACTACAAAAGAAAAGGAAATTATGTTTATTTCTTATAAATAAATTATTAACTACTATGTATTATTTATATTACACAAATTTAAGCAATGTATAATACATGAGGATAAATTTACTATATTTGGAACAAAATTAACTGAGCTGTCTCATAGGACCTTTATTAATATTGCAAAATTGGTATTATACTCCTGTATAATTGATTTTTAAAGACTAATTTGCATATGTTTTCCTAAATCACATCTCTTAAACTAGAAAACATTACATATCATGTGCTAGGTTGATAAGTACCAAGACAAAGGTGTGTAGTGAAGCATGAGACAAAGTTCCTTAAAATTCTTGGAAATTGGGTTAACTTTACACAAAATATGAAATGCCATTTTTTTCTGTAAGAAAACTCATAACAAGTTATTTAAATCTTCTGAAGAAAACGCTGCCTAACCCTAAACTGTAATATGTCTCTATGATCTATATATTCTATTCAAATTGCAATAATGAACTGTTAAGGAAATTACAGATATTTGAAATCCTCATATTGGAAGTAAAACCCCCATATTACTATTCATGTAGTTCCTGAAGACCGTGACAGAAGCTGTGATGAGATTTAGGTTCTAGGAGTTAGAATATTTTCTTAGGAAAGTAATGGTAGATGTATTATCTTTGAGAGAGATTTTGAGATCCAAATGGTTTCTCAGGTGCTCCTATAAGACTAGGAAAGGGCGTGAACAATTTCTGTAGTGGAGGACAATGACCAATCTTTCTTCTATCTATCCTTTAATATTTTAAAATGGTAAGGAATCAATTATTGGAAGGTACCTCTATTGAAAGTGAGATAATAATGAAACTTCCCTCTCATTATAAGAGGCAAAATATTTTTTCATTAGCAAAGACAACTGTTGTCTTCTTTAATCTAAATACTCATCCAAATCTATATAAATAAATGTTAAAGATGCATTTTAATAATTCTTTTTGTACATTCCAGTTTGAGTACTCTTTTGAAACAGTTCCATACAGTGTAGGAATAAATATTTATAGTTCAGGAATTTTATAGCTTCAGATTAGTTTTCATTCCTTTTGCTCTGGAAAAAAGCTGCCTCTGGATTCATGTCAATTTAGTTTCACAGAAACTTTTGGAGCAAAGTTGTCTCCTGTATCACATCAGTTCATCCAATGGAAATGCTAGACATTATAATGCTCTAATACTGTGAAAATATACTATTGTTTTCCTCAGATGTGTTAGTACTATTTAAGGCAAACTAATTAGAAATTTTCATGGTCATTTAGAGGTGTAGATATAAAGGAAAAAGAAGAAAAAATATTGCTAGACAATAATCCTAGGTCTTGCATTTTAACTCCCTACCAATGAATTCCATCAGAAAAGATCTTATTGTCACTCCAGCTGCTGCAGTATTTGGCACCAGAATGTGAGTCAGTTATAGAATGGAATACAGCCTCATAGGTTCTTGGCTGCCATAGTGTCAAAGCTTAGTGCCTTTTCTTTAAATCAAAACTATTAGGGTATTTTGTGCTCAATATTGTAACCAGCTGAGAATCTTTACATGAGTGGGCATTTTAAAACGTCTCTTGTCCACTGGGAAGTGATTAAAGCCCTGTGATTTCTACACTTGCTTTCGTTATCTCAAATGTCACAGTGATTGATGACAAGACATCTTTTCTTCTGTAATGTTTTGGACTTTGTTGCTTGCCTTAGAGCAGATAATGTAGCCACAGCAAAATGTGAAATGACAAATAAATAATTTGTCTTGTTTTCTCTCCCAAGTTGCAGCTAGAATAGTCAGGATACACCTGTTCACTTACCTCACAACGGCTTTTGATAACATTTTGGTGAGTGACACCAGACATGTGCAACACATAATCAAAAAACTGGAGGAGAAATCTGCATTCCTCCTGGAAATACAAGGCATTTTGTTGCCTTAATAGTAAATTTCATGAAAAAAGCAAGTTAAAAAACTCAAACCAAAGAAAACAAAGCACACTGAAAAAATATTTATCATTTTTCTTTGAAACCTTCTTTTTCAAGAATCTTGATTAATCCAAAACATTCTGGTCTACCAGTAAAAGGATTTTTTTATGGTTTACACTTTATTTTCTTTTTTTTGTGGAAAAATATCTGAGGTACCAAAGCCATTACCTTGCTTTAAAACAGACATAGGTGCTCAGGTGCCAAGTGTTAAACACCTGAGCACCAATGCTACACCTGTCTACATCAAACTTACCCTCTAAGTTTGGTGTAGACAGGCAGTTAATGGCTGCCAGATATGAAGAACTTCTTTATTTTCCCAATATCTCTATCAGCCCAATACTGATCCCCTAATCTCAGACATGAAATAGTGAGAACTAGATAAGATCATGAGAAGGGTAACAGGAAAAATAAAAGCTTTTATTGGCTTAAATACAGGGAATAATTAAATATGCAAGAATGTTTTAGACTGAAAAGCACATGACTGTAAAGAGATATGTATACATGTATAAAATCATGGAATGCCTGAACAAAGATGAATACAGAACAATTTTTATTTGTTTCTTCAAAATAAAAAATAAAGTAACAAAAGTGTAATAGTAGGTATCACATTTGAAACATATAAAGACAGATGCATAGTTTAACTGTTGAAATTTTTGCATCATACAAAGAATATGAGTTGCCAGCAAGTTAGGAAAAAAAGTGTATAAAGTGCACCAAGCCCTATAAAACATATCAGTACAAATACAGACACCTACGTTTGAATTAGTTGGAATACCTTTACAATCAGAAAGAAGAAAAAGGTATTTTTAGGATATAAGTTATATAATTCTGAAACACCCCAACTCCATTGCCCATTCACCCAGAAACACCCAGTCCCTACTTGGCCTCATCTATAGTTCAGACCTGTGCTTAGCTCTGTCTTCTGCCAATTCTGATGGACTGGAGTTTTCTAAATGAACCTCAAACTGTCCCTGATACCTTGAAATTTTTGTGATGAAACTGTCAATGGGAGTTGCAGCTACCACCATCCATGCTATGCTTATCCCACACAGAGGCTGTAGGACCATATGCAGCTGGGGAGGGCACTGCCCTGCCCTGCTCTTGCTGCTCCCTAACAGAAGGTCAAAATAGATCTTAAGAATATCTTTTTTCTTTTTTCCCCCCCCAAGATTCAGATGATGATGCCTTGCATTGGGAAAATGCAATGTTTTCTTTAACCTCATCCAACATGCTTGACTGGAAATCTGGTGATGTTCCTTTCCAGACACAAGCAAGATATCAATCTAAACAGACTCTTGGTCTAAACTGGTACATTCTTGTACTCTTCAATGAGCAGAAACTCCCTAATATAATACTTTGTGGTGCATTCTTCAACGATGTCTACAATGATAATAAAATAGGTAATAATTTTGTTTCTGTAATATAAGAACTAAGAGCAGAAATACTATTAGAGAGAATAATTCATTTTCTGTGCCCACTGAACAAAATATTCTTTGGCCATTTAGAAATAACCATTTTTAATCCTTTAATTTCACTGCAAATCGTACATGTTGGTCTCAATTGCATTTGTTCTCTTTTCTACTATAAGGAAATGGCAGGGTGTCTATTTAACAAAAAAAAAAAAAAAAAGCACTGTAAATACCAAATAGTCTGTTAACCAAAATTTCTCCTCTTTTTAATGACCTACTTTGTAATTGCAATTTCTGTATCAATCAGTGGCATGAGGTTAACTAGCAGGAAGAACTGTCCTTGTGAAACAGATCCATGAAACAGAATACTAAGTGATAAGATGCAGGCAACTTCCAGTTGAGTGGGAGAATAAGAAGTGTAGATAGGGTGTCAGTCTTTGCAAAGAAAAGAACAAAATCTCATGTCTTAGATTGATGGGATAAAAGACCTTGTATAACAGAGAAACAAAGTTCTCTATGTAAAACTGAAAGTTACTTATATACTGTGTGTCAATCAGACCATTCTTCATAGCTGACAGTTTCTAAAGGAATTAGGAAAAAAAATTCTAATGTCACAGACAGAGGCTAAGAGCAAAATGTTTCTCTTCAGATTTTTCATCCTCAATAGAATTCTGATAGGCTTGACTGATCCTTCTGAACATAGAAGTTTGACTTGGTCACCTACCAACACAGAAAAATCCTTTGATTCATATTATATGACTTTACTTGCAAAAGTCAAGGTATTGAACAAACAGTTCTATGGTTCCATTATAAGAAATTATCTGAAGAAAGGATTAGTGGTCTTGACAAAAAGAACAAGAAAAATTCTATATTGGGCTAAAAAAACCCCTTGTATGCTTAAGGTACATAAATGCATTTTGGATAAAATTCTGCTGGTAAGAGAAAGGATGAGATTAGAGCTGGTGCCTCTATTTCTGTGGATAAAGAGACAGTTCATATTCCCAGATTTAATGAACAGTTTAATAAAATTTTATTTAAAACTTGTTGAATATGAAAATGAAATATCGGGTTAAGCATGAGACCATGAGCTCAGCAGTTTAGGAAATATCATTATCTTCCTGGATTATCCAGGAATGTGGAAATATTTGTATAATACTAACTAGTTATTACATTATTGTTTGTCTCAGTAGGTATAAAAAAAAAGACATTCAGGTACTCTTTTTTTGCTAATAATCACAAGAATTGTTGATATAATGCAATTTTCCACTGAATGAAAATAATCTTGTAAAAATAAATTTATTCTCATAGTCTAAGAATGTATATGACAGGCATATTTCTCAAATAAATAAGTATTCACTGTATAAAAGAATTAGTTAACTATCAAGTATCATAAGGGACACTCAATTAATTAAGTGGTCATTTTTCCCTTTAAAATGCGTGCCTTCTTGATTCCTTTGGGATTTTTTGCATATATAAATTTGACACAGCCTCCCACATAACAACTCTTCAGGGAGAAAAATCCTTTGATTTGTGCCTTTTGAATGGCAACTTCAAGTGGGAGAATGTTCAAAATACCCTGTATCTCTCTCTGCATTCCTTGGAGGTCAAAGGGTTTTGCTTCCTTTGGAGAATGTTTGCAATTTCAGAGTCACTGAAATAATTTCTGTTGACCCCAGGCTTGTATTACATGAAAAGAAGATATTTTTAAAGGACATAAAATTATAATAAAAACATGCAACTAAATAAAATTTTAAAAAGACAACAAACAAATGGTGTACTAAATAAGTTTGTTTTTATTCATTGTGTTTTGTGCTTCTTTAGATTATTGATTCTATTTTCTTAAGTTGTTATGCCACCTTTTCTCTGAATGGTTTTCTAATATTACTAACTTCCTTCTCTTGACATAGTAAGACATCTCTATATACAATTTAAATAACAGAACATTTAAGTTTTCACCTGGTTCCTATGGAAACCTTTCTTGTTCATCCTTTCCAGAAAGAAAATGTGAGGGCAACTAGTCCTTGAAAAATATTTGCACCAAAAAATTCTCACTTCTGCTGTTTCAGTCTGCATATCATTGAAACCTTAGTAAACACCTAGCCAATGTCAAACCCTAATCCCTCTTTTTCCATTCTAGTATCATCCTGTCACTGCACAAAGGTACCTAGAGTTTTTATATTTTTTTTTCTGTATGTAAAATTCTTACAGATAATTAATGAGTTTTTTCTTTCCAATCCATTCTTAAGTGCAGCTAAACTCTGAGGGTCTTGGTTATGATTTCAAAATAGATTCCAGGAAATTGACATATGCAAGTCTATTGTGCTGCATTTCATAATGTAAACAATAGATTTTTATACTTAATTTTAATTTATCTATTTAATTGATATTAATAGTTGGCACATACCAGGATCATTGCCACAAAATTAGCAACTTTTCAATTTAAAATATTTACCCTTCTGCATCTCTTATACTATTCTCATAGAAATTTGTTTAGAGGACTTCCAGCATATCTTTGGTGCAATATAATAGATAAGAATTTTGTCATTTATTTTAAAAAGCCAAATTTTGATCCCTGTTGTTTTTTTGCTGCCATGTTCAAATAGACTTAGCAAGAGTTGCCAAATGCACACAATGATGTCCAGTTTCTGCTTCTCTTTTGTCAGTTGATGTGCTTATTACAAGACCAAATTATTATCCTGTGAGCTGCAATTTCTAATTCTCCCTGCAGAATTTTTTTAAATGTCCAATACTTAAATAAAGACTGCTGAGGAAATTTTCAGGCACAAGGGAAAAGTACTTAGACAAGGAGGTAAGAACAATATCTGCAGTACTGTAATTTATATCTAACATTGTTTTTCATCAGTCAGAAAGGGATAGAGGGCAGGCTGATCCCTTTTGTATTGCAATGGACAAGCAATTGTCATCAACTTAAACTTCACTAGAAGCACTGAATACTTAATACTTTCTTTGGAAATAGTTGAATCCCTAGTGTTCATAATTTGGCTTTCTGTCACAATAAGAAAAAAGAGAAAGTATTTTTTATTAAACAGAATTTTTTTTGGTAAGGAAAATTTAATTTTGTCTGTTAATAAATAATCACCTGGAAAAGAAGCATGGAGTCACAAATAAACAGAAAGAAGGTCTTACAAATAATAAATGTAAAACAACAAAAGAAGAAACAAGAAGGCAACTTAGAAGATATGTAAATAGAGAAAATTATGAATTGTCAAAACAAAGACAACAGCTAGTTTAAAATGCATAATGGAAATCAGCTCAAGAGACAGCCATATATATACAATTCAAATTTATAAAATTTATTCCAAATTGTGATGCATATAGATGAATAACTCAGAGCGCCATTCTTGGAAAGATGTGAGATAATGTGCTCCTTGTCCTTTAAGAAGGATCTAGTTATTAACAAGATTTCTAAACTCATTTTTTTGAACTAGCACTATATGAATCTTTATCCTTGCCTTGTGCATCTAAGTGAAGACAGCATCCTGAAATTCAGGTAATGGGGAATGAAAATAATCACGTGGAAGTATGAGTTCCATATTTTCCTAATCAGGAAACACATTAAAATGTCATACAATGCAAAATAAAGGATTCTGAAAAATCCTACATAAATTTCAGTAAGGACAAAACTATCTAATATAGCTTTTAATATTTTACATAAAATTCTATACCTTAAAATTTTGATTTTTCATTTTCTATAATACATATAAAATTTATGACAAGTGCCAGGAACAATATTGATAGGGTCTGTCAAGTGTATTTGAGAAGCTGAGTAATAGTAAAACAGAAGAAAAAAGTATTATAATAGCTAAGATACTTACCTAGCCATAATGAAAACCTCCCCTAGTATTAACTAATATTTATTTCTTTCTGTGATTTAATTTGATTGCATGTAACAAAAGTATCTGGCATAATTTTAGGTTTAATGGAAATTTCCAATAGAAGAACTGAAAATTTCTGCCTGTCAAGCTGTTTTCTAGAAGTATATTTGACATTAGGAGGATCCAGAATATTTAGATGTAAATCTGGTAAAAAATAGCTAAATCGCACACATTGAACTTCCTTCAAAATCCCAGAAATTTGCACTGAGTTTCATTCAAAATTCACAAAATTCATTAATAATGTGAAATACAGGAACTAATGATCTAGTACTAGAACTGTTTGACCTGGAAAAGATATCATTATGCAGAACAAGGAAATATTTGATTTCCAAATGAAAAACAATTATGAAAAATATTATGGAGACAAAATACTTAACAATAGACCCATTTTATTACTGTAACTTAATTTTCCTATAAATACTATTAAGTATTATTTGATAATTTTTTTTATCCATATAATTAAGACAGGTCTTATAACTAATGACAGATGTGTGAGATGGCAGTGACATATGTCTCCAATGAGAAACTAACAAAGACACATTTGAAGAGAGGAACTCAGAGCTCAAATAGTGGTAAAAGTGAATGCATAACAAATTATTCCTTCACCACTCAAGGATACAGACTCTACATGTGTTTGCAAAGAAGTCTAATGAGCAGTGAAAATTATAACATATTGTGAATCTTCAGCACTGAAGCATTGATTTATAAAGACAATAAAACACACACCAAAAAAAAATGCTATTGTTTGTTAATTCTTTTTTTTTTATGGTTACCAACAAATTCAGAACTGAGTGCAAGTGAACATGATGTTTCTTCTATTAGATGAGTAAAGTTCAGCTGATGTCTCACAGGACTCCCTGACCTGAGGGAAGTTGTTGTTATCTCAGTTAATTGAATTCTTTGGTGGGAATCCAACTAATTAGTCTTCTATTTCCTCACCAAAAGAAAAGCAGCTCTTCCATCAGTGGATAAGAAATAGGGGGCAATGGAGGTGAGAGGATGGAACACATAAAAGTGGTAGAATAATCTGAAAGTCTTCATCTTTCCCTCAAAAAGCCAAACCAAACATAAATTAAAAAAAAAAAACTAAACCAAAATCAAACAAAACAAAACAAAATAAAACAAAACAAAGCAGAACCCCCCCAAGAAGAAAAAAAAAAAAAGACAACAACAACAACAACAAAAACCCACCAAACCCAAACCACAAAAAACTGAGTAATCTGAGTGCTCCAAGTTAATTGAAATTTGCAGCAATCAAATACAGACCTGCAAAAGATAGTATATGCAAAACTATAACTTTGGTTTAAATGTCTAATAGCATTGATAACCTAGGAAGGATGCTGCACACAATTGTCAAGTTAGACTCCTTCATGGATAATTGGGGAGGCTCTTTGTGCTATCATTTCTTTATACATTAAATGTCATCGATAAAATATAGACTGATTGTCTTGGAATAGACTATGCTGAATAAAAGAGGATCCTGTGCAGAACAATCTGACTATCAGTCCACTTAACAGAAGCTTAGCATGCTGAAGAACATCTTGCATTGTTTGGATTCAATCCATCATTAAACAAAAATGAGAAAAAGACTGAGATACACAAATGTGCAAATGCCACATGGATGGATATATTAAGGAATCTGTAACCATCTGGACTCAATATGGAACCTAAAATACACCCATTTATCAAATTACAATTCCCATGCAACATATCACATCAGTATTTTAGAGCTGATTAAAAGTAAATTGTTTAGAATTTATCAAACTGAGTAGAGAAGCAATTTGTATACTTTTGTTATGTACCATATATTCTTCAAGGTTTATTTTATCCTCTATTAGAAAGATGCTGCAATGAATGCCCTGGTCCTGCAGAGTCTTGTACATGTGTTTTAATGGATTCAGGCATTAGTCTTAACAACATTAATAGGATTGTTCAATCAATGAAATAAAACTTGTGCATGAATATTTATGACATTTAAGTTTGAAAAAGAAGCATTTTAACACTGAACTCTGCCTGAAAGGATAACTCAAAGAACATGGAGATATCAGAGGCAAGCCCAGAACTTGTCAGTTACCGTTTGAATTTTAAGATATGTAACATAATGAGATAACTTTGCCTAACTTCTGAAACTAGGGGACTGGAATGAGCCATCTATGTATCTGTTCCTCATGTCTCCACCTCCTCACTGGGGTTGATTTTGCAGGTTTAAATTAGTCTTATTTAAACTTATTGAATTAGTTAACTAATTAATTGATTAGATTATGTTCAAGATATAATTTCATTATAATTTGTGCTTTACCAAATAGGTACTGAATAATGGTTTTAACCCAGTTTACATAAAAGTGTATTTTATAATGGAAGTGTATCACACTTGCAATAAAGGTTTTGTTGTGCAACATGATCCATGGGACAAATATCTAAAACAACATTTTGAAAAGAGAGTTGCATAAGCAAAAACAAAGTTTGAGAAGAAGAGAGTGAAAACCTTTAATTGTTTATAAAGTTTTAAAATTGAAACAG
This sequence comes from Agelaius phoeniceus, assembly GCF_051311805.1. Lineage (NCBI taxonomy): Eukaryota > Metazoa > Chordata > Aves > Passeriformes > Icteridae > Agelaius > Agelaius phoeniceus. Next base: position 54,975,608 of record NC_135268.1, read on the forward strand.
ATTTCTAGCAATCTGCATATCAGAGTTCCACATAGAGCAATTTCTGTATCATAATTAGATGCAGAAATATAAATGTCAAAGTACAAACTCAGTAAAGTTGAAAAAGATTAAAATAATTTCTTTTTAAAATGTTTTTAGAAAATGAGGCTCTCAGACTTCTTCACATAGTTTAAAAAGGTGAAGTGAAGGGTACAAGAAAAGTTGAAACAACTTGGACAGCTGTTTAAAGTAAATGATTAACAACAATATAAAAAGAGGACACTGTGTAAAAACTTCCTAGAAGTAAAAATATATCTAATGACAGCAATAATGTGTAAGTCATAGTCTCATCTACATAGTAATGATGTAAGGATGAAATTTGTTCCAGGAAATGTGCTAATGGCAGGGAGGAGCAATCAGCTGTTATTCTGAAGCAAGCTTTGATTCATATGAAAACATATATTCCTCTCATTACAGGGCTGTAAAGAAAGAGAGATTTTAATCTAGATTAGCTAGACTTTCTTCTGTGGAACTTTATATTGAAAAAGATTTTCATTATAATTTTGAACAAGGCTACAATTTTCTCTAGTAATACAAAACCCTCAGTGCCAGTCAAGTACTGTACTTAGAGAGTATATATTGACTGTCAGCTTTTAAACCAATAGTAAATTGCCCAAGGAACTACTAAGACATCAAATCTCATTGGAATGCATCAAGTCTCATTGTTAAGAATGCCAACTAGGGACTCCAAAGGGTTACATTGTTCTTACAAGAATAAGAAAGCACTGACATAGCACTATTACACAAACTAAGTTTTCTGAATTAATTTTTTTTCCTTTTCAGCTTCTCAGCTCCAGTGGTCACTTCTCCTTTAAAATGTTTTTCATGTCTTTAACCACTGTCAGCAGTAGTAATAGTTCTCTAACGGAATAAGTAGCTGGGCAAGTAATTTAGATGAATATTTTCTCTGCATAATCAAATAGCTGGCAATAAAATGGAGCATATTTTACTCCAAATACAACAATATGAACCAAAGTTAAGTCCTTGCTCTTAGGTTATCATTGGTCACCTGTTACTAGTGGGGTTCCGTAGGGCTCTATGCTCGGCCCTGTGCTCTTCAACATCTTTGTAAATTATCTGGATGCAGGACTGGAAGGGATACTAAGCAAGTTTTATGATATTACTAAATATTACATGTCTGAGCAATCAGGAACTGTATGATGTTTAACAAGGACAAGTGCCTGATCCTGCACCTGGAATGGGGCATTCCTGGATGCCTGTATAGATTGGGTGGTGATATGCTGGAAAGCAGTGCTGTGGAAAGGGACCTGTGGTTCCTCACTGATGGCAAATTGAATGTGTCCTGGCATCAAGGAGGACCAGATGTGTTCTGGGGTGCATCAGGCACAGAATTGCCCGCTGGGCAAGGGGGCAGATTGTCCCACTCTGCTCTGCACTGGGGCAGCCTCACCTTGAGTGCTGGGGGCAGTTCTGGGCCCTACATTATAAGAAGGATATAAAGTTACTAGAGTGCATCCAAAAGAGGTTTTTGAATGTAGTGAAGGGTTTTGAGGGGAAACCATATAAGTAGCATCTGGTTTGTTCAGCCTGGAGAAGAGGACACTGAAGCAAGGTCCTATCCCAGTCTACAGTTTCCTCACAGAGGGAGGTGGGGGGGCAGATGCTGATCTATTTTCTATTGAGACCAGTGACAGGACCTGAGAGAACTGCATGAAGTTCTCTCAGGGGACATTTAGATTATATATTAGGAAAAAGTTCTTCACCTGGAGGGTGGTTGAGCACTGGAACAGGTTCCCCAGGGAAGTGGCCACAGCATCAATCTTGACAGAGTTCAAGAAAGATTTGGGAAATGCGCTCAGGCATATCCTGTGATTTTTGGGGTTGTCCTGTGCTGAGACAGGAACAGCACTTGATGATCCTAGTGGTTGCCCTCCAGTTCAGGATATTCTACAATCCTATTAGTCTATGGCTTTTTTCCCCATTGATTTCCACTGCCATGCTGGCATTCTGTGGTGTCAACAGAGTAAAGACCATAAATGCTTATGCACAAAATTCTGAGCTGAAATTTTAAGTCAGATTTATCAGGCTGTGAACAACAAAGAACAACAAATATTTTGAGCATTTATTTTATTAAGTCTATCACTAGTAATTAATGTTTTTCATAAAAGTCAGCTTATTAATTTTGGTTTAATAGAGAGGCAGAGAGAAACATATTCAGGTTGGAGTGGGATCCAATATTCTGAGAAAGGACTTGACAGATCTACTCTTGAGGAAACAAGAGTGGAAGTCTTAGGTAGAGGTAGCAGTAGTGTCCCTCTGAGCTTTTTAGTCCTATAAGACACATGACCCTTTTCCAGATTTCAGTTAACTAACTTCTTTCAAAACTGATGGACATATGTTATGAATTCAGTCCAAAGAGGAGGGGGTATAATTTTCTTCCTAATCCCCTTATATTCTCTTTCATCAGGTCCTTTGCATTTCAGTGATTACCCTGCTTGTATAAAGAGACAGGTTCAATTACCTTCTTTATCTCAGAGGATCAGGATCTGTCTCTTCCATTATAATGACCTATCCATAAAGTTATATGTATTTTGGAAAAACCTCAATTTTTTTTTTTTTAGAAATCACTTCATTCTGTATGGAATATCTCTATATTAATTGACCCCTAAAGAAAAAGAAGAATTGAGGCTTTATACCTCTGAAATTGGCACTCACTAGTGCGTAGAGATGTGTTTTTTCTCATTTCTTTTTTTCACAAATACAGAATATTTATATTCAGTATATACTTAACTTTATTTTCTTCCATAAATTCAGTTTGTGAGCTCAACCACAACATTTTCCAAATGTGCAAATAATATGCTATTGACAATTTGTGTATGAAATGTGTTTCTTCCTTATTTTTTCTTTTATTTTCCAACAGTAAATATTATGTGATACAACTCTAATGACCAAATTATCATATCAAAGAAAACCACTGTGGCAAAAGGCCCTGATAGGTATCTTTTTCAACTGCATGGGAGAAGTCAGACTTTAAAGAACACCCTCATCCCAAATTTCATGGCATCTTTCTCTGCTTGCTCAGTGACTTTCCATTCTCTTCATCAGCTTTCTATTCTCTTAAAATTTTGGGTGCTTCTATGTCCTCTTTGTTTCACTATTGCATGGTATTGCCATGGCTAGCAATATGGGGAAGACATTGAACTGAATTTGTGCAGCCTCAGGACTTGGGCCTGTAAAGTTTGTTTTCTCTTACCTTTTCTTGACCTTGGTGACATGGTTTAGATATAAGTCCAGCTTTTGTAACTAACTGGGAGACTATGACTAATTTGTTTATCTTTGTTTGTAATTAGCATGATTTTTAAAATCTACAGGGAAAAGTAGACCTGGTGTGATAGCACAGGCCTTGAGAAGTGGAGACAGAGAATGGTCCTAGAAGAGCATTGCCTCGTGAGGACAGGGGACAGAAGGCCCTGGAACAAGAGACTCACAGCTATCAACAACTCATCATGTTTCAGTTAAAGAATATCAAACATACAGCTACACTGGTTCTTGGCTACACACCAGTAAAAGCCACCATATAAAGTACAGCTGGGTGTAATGGGAAGCTCTAGACCAACACAAGGTGTAAAAGTATGTCAGCAGACCTTTCAAAATGAGCATGAGTAGATAAAGGAGGAAGAAGTTATCAACTCTATACACTAATGCTATATTATCTCCAGTGAAGAAGATCCAAGGCTGAAACCCAACCATAATGTCCCTACCACCATGGGAATGAAAGCACCAGCCTTAAGACCTGGAAACAGAAGGTGAAGAGCAAGCCCACCACCAGGCAATAGAGTAGAAGCTTGGAAGTGCACATATAACAGTTCTACCTCTGTTAGCACTGAAAGATTTTCTGCATAAAAGTGTTGTTTCTTTCCTGCTGTCATGGTTTAGGAATGCTACTCTCCCATTTAGTGTTCCCACTGAGACTCTAAACCATGTGCCACTTGCTCACTTCCTCCTCACCTTCTTCATGCCCACTGCATCGAGATGGAGAGGAGAAGTGGAGTCAAGGAAGGTAAAGATCACAGGTTGAGACAAAAACAATTTACTGGAAACAGCAATGAGACAAGAATACAAACAGTAGCAGCAACAATACTAAAGACAGAGTGTACAAGAGGCAAATCATTCCCACAGAAACTCCCCAAGAACAGGCAATACCTGACCTCTCCTTCAGCCCCTCTACACCAACCTAGAAGCCAGCTCTTCCTGCATCCTTAAAAAATTATGTGAGTTCATGTAGAATAACCTCTGGGTCCTAACCACAGCCCTCCTGACTACTGCAAAAATTAACCCTGTCCTGGCCACAACAAGAACACACAATAATTAGATTCAGACTAAGTTGGTGAGACTGCTAATATTTCACTTATACCATCAATTAATTCCTGGCCTTAAATACATATCCTTTGATTGTTCCTTAAAACTATTAGTTTTGATGTTTTGCATCTAGACATAGGTAAGGAAACAAAATTTATTACAGTCATTGCCATACAGGTAGTGTGTGACTCCCCTGCACTGGAAGAAGATATGCATGAAGAGGCTGCATTGACTTAAACCTGCAGTGAATTTGTCCCACAGAATATGTTTAAATTAATTCTGCTGAAAATTTTTTTAATGAACTATTCATAAAATATTATGAACAACTTTCATAATTGCCTAGAATTTCTGTTGAAAAAATGTACATCAGTAGAGTCAAAGCACTACATGGACTTTCCCAGTCTGTTAATATCTGTAAGAATTATTGCCTAGAGTGATACTAAAAAGAAAGAGAAGCTAGATAGAGGATTTAAAAACCTGTCTAAAGGGTGAGGAAGAATTTATATTATTATTCTGTATTTTTCTTTGTCTTTTTCATTTCTGTATATGTTTTTCTGCCTGTGTTTTTTTTTTTTTTTGCAATAAGTGCTGCAGGAATAAAAATGAGATGATGCACATGAGGGTTCAGTCCAATAAAATTGTGAAGAGATCATAATTTGTTCTACTCATTTCTGTTTCCTACTAAAAGAAACAAGGTATTACTGTCAAAATAAATGTTATTTCATTTAATAGACTAAAAGGTCAAACACATCTCTGCATTTCTGCAGCTCACAGTACTGGCTGTTAGCACAAAATATTAAGATAAGAGTAATCAGAATAATTACCAAAATCTTCATAGTTTTCCCTGAGGCGCTGGTATCTAATAAGATTTAGGCTGCTAGAGTTCCACCCACTCTACCTACCTACCTACTCTGCAGCAATAACAGATAAATGAAAGCCGGATCAAGACTGCATTGAAATCATTACTTTAGGTAAATGTTTAAATCTTTTCAGGATAAAGTATAGTCTGTGGAAGACTGTACATGTTTACAAGTGCAATAAGACATAAATCATAAGTACTGATCTTCTTCTGAAACTCCATTGACCAATAAGGAGAATTCCATTAGGATATTTGGAGAAGTAAGTGATCATTCCATTCTGATCTTAATATCTCTCTCTCTTTCTCTCTCTCCCTTCCCCCTCCCCCTCCTTCCCATTTGTATTCTTTGGTGCCTCTTAGACATTAAGGCAAAACAAAAGGCAGTAACATACAGCTTACCATATAATTGATGGTCAACAAGCTAGATGTTCTTTCCATCAGAAAATAAAATTTCCAACATTTTTCTATAGTTTTTTTAATGACCAAACCGTTCCATCTGAACATTAATATTCACACTTACATGTGAAGATAAATGTATTTTTCACGACTACACTTAGGGATCCTTAAAAGTTACCCTGTTGTAATGTCAACCTAAAACTTAAGAGCATCAAATTAAACATTGCAGTTGGTTAGGCTTAGTTCCAGTTGTCATCAGATTATGAAAACAAATCCAAAATTACTCAAACCAATGAAGTAGAGATTGTATTCTCTTTCTTGATTTTGATGTTGAGAAAAAGGTCTGATTTCAGTTATTCTCATACCCAACATCACACATGAATACCTGGTTCATACAGCCAGGAAAGGTATCATGGAATTCTATTTGAAGGTAATGTTAGAAACAAACTTAAAAACATAGTTACAGGGGTCTTTCAGTGCTATCTGAAAGTTTAAGGTTTTTTTCTGTTTGCATATGATTCCTGAGAAAATCAAATTACTAATATTATCATAATGATACATACCTGAATATACATTGAAGGAAAAAAAATACTTATTGTAGGATTAAAATAAAAATAAAATTTTACTTAAATCCATGTTTCCAAAATGTGTTCTCAAATGTATGTTCCCTCATGGGACATGAACAGTAGCATAGAAGATTCCAAGAGGGAGATCCAATGTTCTTCACAGCCTAATCTTTCACTATAAAAATAAAGGCAAACCAAAAGGATGATGTGCTTGCAAAAGAAGCTTTTGAAATTCAAATGATAAAGTGCTACCTAGAGAGACATTTGCCCGAGAATGCAAAGGGCCAGATGCCACAGTTCTGAGCCATGAAATGTCCAGATTATTTCATGTGATGCAGAAACTGAGAGGAGATTTTACAGTTTAGCATTATTAACCATTTCACTCATTTTCAAAGCATATAGTAAAACAAAAGGATTCTACAATGTCTTGGAAAGATTATTTCTCACAGTGTTTGTTTTGGTGGGGAGGAGGCATGTAAAAGTAGAGGAGGAACTTGTGAACATGTACAAATAAAGACATATAAGCTTGAAACACAGCAAGATGGTGCTGCAGTGAGGGCTTTATTGGCTCCCCTAACTGTAAGCAGAGATAGAAATACTTTTTTTTTGGAAAAATGTTAAGATAGGTAGATGGATTTCAACAAGAGTGAGGTATAATATAAGAGGAAATAAAAAATGACTAAATATCTCTCTACCCCAGTAATGATGGAAATATTTGGGAAAAATACGAAAACTTTTTAAATTGTCTAAATTGAAATAAAAGCAACAAAAAACCTACAGGCTTTTCAATTAAAAATATGAACATATTAATGAGCCATCTAAATAAAAGCTGAGCAGTGACTCTAGTGCCAGCTTGGGCTTTCTGTAGAGAGAATTTTGCTGTTTTTGCTATTAAATACAGACAACAACAAATAGCTGTGCTATTCTCTTTCAATGGAAAGTACTATAAAAGTGATAGAGATAACTGAGCTGCCAAACAAACAGCCAAGATGCTTTCATCTACTTACAAGATAAATATTCAAATACAGGTAAATTTGCATAATTACTTACTTATGAACATTATGTCTTCATCCATTTCTGTCAAATATCCTGGACTTCAAAACTGATCACTTTGCCTGTTGTATGGTATTTCTTTTCATCTACTTAACTGGATTTACTTGTTCCTCCAGTCTCACTATTCCTTATTTTATGCACTGAAAACAAATATTTGGTCTGCAACATAAAGAATATTGATTCAGAGTTTCAAAGAAAATTAAGAACAATTTCAGACAAAGCTAACAGAGCAGACAGAATTGGATGTAGTCTGTTATAGGCAACTAAAACACTAAAACCAGGATGAAGAGGCAGATGAAGAATTCCATAGGTGGCTGGCTAATATTTTCTTGTTCTTGTGAGAGGTTTTAACCTGCCAGATGCCTGATGGCCTCTTAACACAGCAGAGAGTAGACAGTCTAAGTGGTTCCTGAAGTGTTTGGAAGAAAACTTTCCTGACACAGCTGCTGAGAGAGCTTACCAGGGGCAGTGCCCAGCTAGATCTACGGTTTATGAATAGGAAAGGGCTGGTGGAAGATATTGTGGTGAGATGCCGACTTAGACACAGTGACCAAGAAATGATAGGTTTTTATTCTTGATGGAGTAAGGAAGGGAGTCAGCAAAATCTTTACCTTGGACTTCCAGAGGGCACACTTTACATAGAGAGAAACACAGAAAAGCAAAAGCACAGCTAGAATTCTATCTTGGCACTATGATAAAAGATGATAAAATGTGTTTTTATAAATACATTAACAACAAAAAGAAGGGCAAAAAAATCTTCATTCTTTATTGGACTCAGGGGGAAGCATTGTAACCAAGGATGTTGAAAAGACTTAGGCACTTAATGCCTTCTTTGCCTCAGTCTTTAACAGAAAGACCTGCTATTCTCAGGGCAACCAGATGCCTGAGCTGGTAGACAGGGAGAGACAGCAGAATAGATCCACTGCAATCCAGGTGAAAGGGGTTAATGACCTGCTGGGTCATTTAGACACTCACAAGCCTATGGGGCCAAATGGGAATCACTTGAGGCTACTGAGGGACCTGGTGCAAGAGTTGCCAAGCTGTACTTCATTACTTATCACACAGCACCTACAAGACAACCTAGTGAATCAGGTCAAGCCATCATGGATTTAGGAAAGCCAGATCTTAATTCACCAACCTGATATCCCTCTATGACCAAGTGACCCACATATTTCCAGATGTCACCAAGTTGGTTGGGATTGTTGATCTGCTGGGGGGTAGGAGGGCACTGCAGAAGGACCTGGACAGACTGCATTGATGGACCAAGACCAGTTGTATGAAGTTCAGTAATGCAAAATGTTTTGTCCTGTGCTTCAGCCACAAAAAACCCTGCAGAGCTACAGGCTGGGCAAAGAGTGGCTGGAAAGGGGCCTAGCAGGGATTGCTGGTCAACAGCCACCTCAACCACATGAGCCACCACATTACCCAGGTGCACAAGAAGGACAGTGGCATCCTGGCTTGTATCAATGACAATGTGGCCTGCAGGAATAGGTAAATTATTGTCACTCTGTACTTGACTCTGGTGAGGTCACACCACAAGTCCTGTGTACAGCTCTGGGCCCCTCACTACAAGAAAGACATTGAGTGGCTTAAGCATGTCCCCAGTAGGGCAACAAGGCCGGTGAAGGCTCTAAAGAGTAAGTCATATGAGGAGCAGCTGAAGGAGCTGGGGGTGTTTAGCCTGGAGAAAAGGAGGCTCAAGAGAAACCTTATCACTCTCTACAAGTACTAGAAAGGAGGTACTAGCCAGGTCAGTCTCTCTCAGTAGTGACAAGACAAGAGGAAATGGCCTCAAGCTGCACCAGAAGAGGTTCAGATTGAATACCAGGAAGAATTTCTTCACGGAAAGGGTGGTCAAGCATTGGAAAAAGCTTTCCAGAGAAATGGTGGAGTGACCATCATTGAAAGTTTTCAAAAAAATTGGATGTGGCACCTAAATGAAACCATCTTGTTGTCGTTTAGTTGACAAACTGGTGTTGGATCAAAGACTGGACTCAATGATATTGGGGTGTCATCCCCCAATAGTGTTAATAATTTTATGATTCTTTGACTCAGAGGAACTTTATCAAACCATGAAGACAGGAAAGAGCCATTTCTAAATAGACTCTGTACAGAAAACACTTATTTGCATCTGATACTGAAAAGTCTGTAACATATTGAAATACATGTAAGTAGAATTTGTTTTTCCTAAATTTATCTGTCACGTAGTTCTCTACATGAAAACAGTCACTATGCTCCAATTATAATCTCTGGAGAATTAATCAATAGAGTTTGTGCAGGCTTTGAAGCAATTTATTTGATTAAATTGCAGGGATCTATAATAAAATGACCTGAATTACTTGTATTTTCCTTTGATTTTAGTTACTAGATTTCCAGAAACTGTAAAAGAACAGGCACTGAGGCTCATTGCATTTGTCTATAGTTATATAAAATGAAACTCTCCTGAGGATGGATGGATGGATGGATAGCTAGCTAGCTAGGTAGCTACATAGATAGATAGACACACACACACACACACATAAAAATTATGCATGACTATACAAAAGAAATTTCAAGAACAGTGTGAGTTGGCATAGCCATCTTAGTCCAGCTTACTCTGAGAAATAGGTAAAAGAGAAAAAGTCATCATGGTACACATTTCAGTACAGTGTAGTAAGCAGAATACATTGCTAGGATTACTGATTAGCTTGTAGTATGGTATAGAATGTATTTATTACCTTCGTTAATCAATATGTGAAAGTTAAGTCGAATATATCTATCTCCAAACTGCATGTCTTTATGTCAGTTCTCATTTTAACATGCGTAGCCTGCTGGTGATTTTTCTTAATGCCTTTTTAAGATATGGAAGCAATAGTTTCATGAATTCAGGGGTCTATTTTTTCTACCATTTTGACATGGTGTTTAGTTGCTAAAATCATGGTACAAAACTGTGTTGAATATTCTTAGTTAAATCTCAGATTCTTTCTTGTACTGTACGAGGTCAATGCAGTTGAGGGTTTTTTTAATAAAAGTGAAATAATTAATGGAAGAACTAATAATGGTTTGACCTTTTTCACATGTTCAGAAAGTAATTGGGCAGATAGAAAAGCTCATGACTTTTTAAAAAGTTGATTTCATTATTTTTATTATATTTAGAAAATAGCAGATGTTGTGGTCTTTTAATTTACCTTCTGGGTAATCAGGCTTTAGTATTACTGGCCTCAAGCCTTTGCTCTTAATAATATGATTAGGCTTCTAAAAGTGTAAATTGATCTTTCTGCACACTGAAATTATCTCAGAACATAAGACTTGAGGAGATGCACTAGCTTCAAGATGAAGAAAAATGTGAGGTTGGCAATAGAGCTATGGAGTTAGGATCTATGGGATTTCAACGGCTTAACCTGACTGCTTTAACCTACTGATATGAGAATTGACACAGGCTCTGAAGTCTCAAGAGTTTTACAGAAACAGAAATTGTGCTGTGCTAAACATTTCAGTGAGGAGAATTTGGTGATGTTTTCCTAGAACTGGTGTTCACAAATCTTGGACTTCTTAATAATACTATGAAGAAAATTCAGAATAACATGAAAAAGATGATTGTTCAGAATATGGCAAATTTGGAAAGGGGTGGGGGGAGAAGGCTATTTTAGCACAAGAGGGTGGGAGGCCCACTGTTTAAGGTAGATGGTTTCATTTTAATACTGAATTTACTTCTTTCAAATTATTTGACATTACACAGTATTTTCATTTATAAGAGTGATACTGTAGTATACTGAAATCACACTAAAAGTAAAAATTACACTTGGTAGATCATACCAGATCTAATATAAATGTGATGCTTAGTACAGATCTCTATAATATGCTGTCTGTCATGATGCTGGATGTACCCTGTTTCAAGGAAGAAATGCATGGCTTGAAGCAAGCTCAAGCCTATTGCTCTCTTCCAATTCTTCTTGTTGATTGTTTTTTATCAAACAATTTAGAATAAAAAATCTACACAACCAGGTGTTCCCATCAACTAATGTATCTATCCATATATAGTAAAGGACACCCTGTAGTTCCCTTTGTGTTAGTCTGTCCTTCTTTGCATCAGGAGTAGTCACTTCACTCATTCTTCCCTAAGTTTCATAAGCATGCTGCCCTTGCCATCATCTCTGAATTTGCTCTTGTTACAGCTGATTGGTCACAAATAGCCATAGAACCCAATAGGGAACAGATGAAATCAATGAATCACTGCTCTTCCTTTTTTTAAGGATAGTGGCACCAGTCTGCACTCTGTATTATATACTATTTTTTAAAAGTAGTAACTTATATTAGTGCTTTGAATACTATAAAATATATTTAAATGAAAGCCATGAGACTTGCAAAAGAGGAGGTGCTTTAGCAGCTAAGTGATTCTTCTTCAGACATTCTGTTTGAGTACAATACCTACAGACTGCCTGAAGCATGCTTATGCACTTTAATCACTTACTGAATGTCAGTCTTACTGGCTTTTCTGAGAATGTCACAAATTAGCAGGTTTCTAAGTCAGCCAGACACGTGAAATGCAACATCTGAATCTGCAAGTCTTCTACCAATTCTGGAAATGTTAGTGAGCTCTGACATTAGCCTTTTTTGGAATAAGAGCTTCAAGAATGTAATGTTTGAAATATAGCAAACTCAGATTTTTTAAGTAAGGAATATAACTAAAAAAGGGTCTTACAACACTCTTCATTTTCCCCTCTGTTTTCTTGGGGTAGTCCTATTGTATTCCAGCAAACTTCAGTGATTAGTAGTGCCTAGGAGCACCAGTTTGGTTCCTGCCTTTAGAGGTTTCTTATCTCTCTCTGAAGTAAAATGGTGAGTTATATTCATTGGATGGAGAATCTTAATAAAGATAATTTGAATGGTAAAAATATAAATTAGAAACTAATTTAATTTCCATGTATGCAATTATGAGTACTTCCCACACTTTTTAAGCTTCTTTAGTATATATCATACAAAATTTAGTTTTTAAAACAGAACATATGTAACACTCATCTAAAATTTATTTCTGTGAAAGAGGGAGTTATTACTAATCCAGCAGAGATCAAAACAGGCTTATCGATTGACTTTTCAACATATGCGCCTACCAGTTTTCACTCCCAGCTCCTCCAAGAAACATGATAGTTTGATATATGTATTTAGGAATCATGTAATGATACTGCTCTGACTAAAAGCTTAATTTCAAAATTATCATCTTGAGAAACTTGTAAATAATTGCCATCATTCATTTAGCAGATGAGGAAATACTACTAGAACAATACTTTTGTATAAAAATTAATGCTTATTGAAATAAATTACTAAGAAATATATAGGACAGGAAAATAATAAGTTGCAGATTTACTCATTTTTCCTCTCTCCTTATTTAAAGCACTGTCACTTGTCAGAAAGATTCATCAAAAAGAATTAAGGATTTTGTTCACTCATTCATCCCCCCAAAAAAGGAAATACTTTTTTTCCTAACCAGTCCTAGAACATTCACTGTCAACAGCTTTTTCCTATGCATTGCACAGAAGATTTGCAAGCTTAAAATGGGATTCCCTACTCAAACAGGAACTCAACCAAGTTGGATGGTACTGAAATGTCAAGTGGCACAAATGGCTGGCTCACAGAGATAAGCACTAGTATGTGGCCAACTGCACCTGTTTATTCATTTTGGATTCCCAGTGGGCTAATTGTGTAATATTGCTAAGGAATCAAGAAACTTATTGCATTTTTTTTTTCTTCTGATGCTGTGCAGGATTTTACTGCAGACTGAGTACTGTATTTTCAATGTAGAGTACCCCTCCCAGGGTATTTTCCAGTGTTTCTTTTATTAGGATAAATAATTAAAAACTTGCAGTACATGAAAAAAATTATTCATCATCTCACTGTTTAGGGAACCTATAGGAAATGTGAGTCTTTCCTTCAATGTATGCACGCATTTTTCTTCTCCCAAAGCCCCACAGTGTCTTTGTGACTAAAGCTAAGCAGTCTTCAGGCACTTTATTTTCAGAATTCATTTTAGTCATATTTTAGCTTTAGGAAGAATTTTACCCTCCTTATTAGATTAGCCTTGTGCAGTCAAGGTATTTCAAAATTTGTTCATCAGTGAAGGAAGACTGTGAAGTTTGGTTTAAAAACTTTATTTTACCAACTTAGAAATTACCCAGTGTACATAATCATTTGAAAGCATTACAGTTGTAGTGGGATTCCTGAAATGTGGTGTACGGAAATTATGTCTGTTTCAGACATGTAAGCTACTCTTGCCTTTCTGGCCATTTGGCCACTACTCATGGGGCTGGGATGGGATTGGGAACTGCAGATGTAACATGCCAGCTGCAGACCCGGAGGTCTGTATTTCCACAGTACATATTCTTCACAGAAAATGAGACAACACCTGAGGAAACAACAACAGTCAAAGTGGAAAAGGTCTTGTGCTTTTCATGTGCTTGATGGATAAAAATGGAGAGCAAGAAGATGGTATATTTGTATCAAATAGCATGATTCTGTTCTGGATAAATGACTGCCAGAAAAAATATCACGTCCAGCTAATATAGTGAGAGTTGAATTAACTTACCAGCTATCACTACTCTCTTATCTTTCATTTTGTGGTATTTACAATGATAATGTTGTCAATGCACAAGGAAAAAATAAAATCAAATCCAACCATATGGTTTGGAAATAAAATCCCTATTAGGTTTGCATCCTCTAACTCTGCAGTTCTGACAGAAATACTAGAGTTGAGGTTATTTTATAGTCATTAAAATGAGCAGATTTTATTCATGATACACTTAATAGAGAGTTCTGTAGACTAAGGAGCCATTAACACACATTAATTCTGAAAGAAATTAACCATTTAATTTGTCACTTCCCTTAATAAGAAATTTGTGTGGGGACCCTTGAATAACAATCCTGCACTATTTCTCACAATCAGTATAAAAATGACAATGTCAGAATGTGAAAAACAGATACTACATCAACATTTTGCTGCCAAAACATACATGGTTCAAAGCCTTATACCAAACTATTTCCTAATATGGCAATCAGCCCACACACCTGGGATCTTCATTCCTGGAAACTCCTCATCCAACCACCAGTATAATCAAGAAACATGCAATCGTAGAATAATTTAGCATGGAAAAGACCTTTAAAATTATTGAGTCCAACCACAAATCTAACATGGACAAGTCCACCAATAAGTCATGTCCCCAAGTGCCATATCTCTTAAGATGTTTCAAAATCTCCAACGATGGTGGAGATAGACCACTTTCCTTGGCAACATGTTCCAATGCTTGATAACACTTTCAGTAATATTTTTTCCTAATATCCAATTTAATCCTCTCCTAGATAAACTTGAGGACATTTCTTCTCATCCTAGATGCTTCATGCCTATCCAATATTGATATTCATAAACCACAGAGTGTTATAAGGTAAATATCCCCTTAAATCTTTTATTACAAATACAATGGTCTTGATCCCTTTAGCTGTTAAAGAAAAAGAAATCAGAGAAAATTTAAAAAAATAACAATAATAATTTTTAAAAAATGCAATGAACTTTCACTGATGAAAATAATAATCAATGTGGTACCCAAGAGAATAAGCTGACTGACTGGGGAGAAAGTATTTACAAGAACATTGTCTCAGTTTAGGGACAAATTTATGAGAAAACATTCTGGAATTAATGTTGTCTCCTCTATAAGGCTTCCAAGAATCCCTTTCCACCAGAAGTGGATACTAGTGAAAGTGAAAAAAACCCTGACAGTTTATTGACAAACAGAATGCCCACAAGCCATGGGAAAAAGGTAAA
This sequence comes from Agelaius phoeniceus, assembly GCF_051311805.1. Taxonomy (NCBI): domain Eukaryota; kingdom Metazoa; phylum Chordata; class Aves; order Passeriformes; family Icteridae; genus Agelaius; species Agelaius phoeniceus. Next base: position 54,990,630 of record NC_135268.1, read on the forward strand.
TAAGTGTTAGATATTAAATTGCCAGACCTTACCTCCTCACACACAGTGGAACAAAAACCCAAAATGCCAGGTAAAAAAAAAATATTTCTGGCTCACACCACATAGTAGAAGATGGTGCAGGCTTTTCTCTCAGGGAAAAAACAACAGGAGATTCATGCAGCAGCTCAGGCAAAGAGATGAAAACCTGCGGACTCCCAGCAATGGTTCACTCTCCAGAGCAGATGAAGCAGATGGGCCAGAGCCTCTGGCATACCTTCTCTCCCTGGCTCAGCCTTTCCGAGGCATGGGGCTGAGACAAAGCGGCCCCTCTCCCACCAATCCTGACCAACCCCTCTCCCACAGGTCCTGTTTTCCTTGATCTTGGACTAAACTAAACTAAAGCTGTCCAGCTAACCTCAAAACATAGCCAAAGGATTGCTGCTGCATCTTCTCCAAAGCCAGGGAAGGGGAAAACTTCTTGCCTGGATTAACAAAGCCAGTGAAGGGGAAAACTTCTTGCCTGGACTAACAACAACCAAGCTAGCCAAGCCAAAAGCCCAAACCATACTGCACCCTCAGACACCTGGGGAGTGAGGCCTTGAAAAAGCCCAAGGCTCCCCCTTCCCCTGGACACACCTTAAAGATACTGCAACCCTTTTGGGCATACAGCAGAGGATCAGGGACTAGACTATCACCATAAATTATCCCAAGACAAACCTGTAAGACAAGGGTGAATGAGGAAATGGTTTTAAACTGATAGAGAGTAGGTTTAGATCAGATATTAGGAAGAAAAGCTTCACTTCTGTGGGTGGTGAGGCACTCAAACATTGCCCAGAGATGCTGTGGATGCCCTGTCCCTGGTAATGTTGAAGGCCAGGTTGGTTGGGCCTCAGATCAATCTGGTATAGTGGAAGTTGTCCCTGCCCATGGCAGGGGAGCTGGCTCTTGATGATCTGTAAGGTCCCTTCCAACACAGGCCCTTCTATGATTCTATGATTACAAGAAGAGTTTTTATCTTCCAGCTGTGGGACTACAGTTGTTAGCAGGCATCTCTTCAAAGGTACTTTTTCCAAGGGCAACCACCTCATAGTATAAAACTTTTGTTCACTCTGATGTGGTCATTAATTCAGAGATTCAAGTCATTTAACACTAAGTAAAAGAGACTAGGTCATAAAATCTGAAGCAACAAAAATCATAAAAATTTAGCGAGAACAAATTTTTAGCACATTATAGTGAAATAAAGACTAAAGAAGAAAAACTTAGAGGCAGACCAGAACAAAAAGAGATATAAAGCAATCTGATATTTGCAATAGCTCTATTTCAAGCATGATGTTCTCTCTAGGACAGAGATGCTGTTCAACAATGTTGGAAAAGAGGAAGCACATAAATGTTGGATGCACTAAAATCGAAAGTACGTTAGAAGTTGCATTTCATCTTTATTGCATGGGCAGTGATGTAGAAGACATGATTCACTGAATAAAAATAAGTGGCAGAGATGAAGATGTCCTTGAAAATGCCCTTAGTATTCTAACTGACCTTTTCTCTCTAGGAAATAATATGGTTTATGAAACATTTGTCTTCAGCCAGGGAAGACAAAAGGAAATGAAAAGCTGACCAGCTTTCCTGCCAGATCATACCAACTGGCATGCATATTGAGTGTATTGAGCTGGATCTTTCAATCAAAATGTAAATCGTGTGTCATTACTTATTATCTAGGCTCTGAGCAAGCTTTCTGCAAGCCAAAACTCACGGCTGACAGATTTTTGAACACTAAATGAGTTGTGATACCGGCAGAGATACAGACTCAACACAGGAAAACTGATGTGCAATTTATTAGCATACCAAAAGGAAATGAGACCATATTCCAAGGAAGCCAAGCCTCATAAAATTGCGTGGATATTGAGATATTTACAGATGCTGAAGCAGGTAACCTACATTGGAAGAGACATTCCTCTTATAAAGCTTTGATAGTAGTAAACACAAAAAAAACCCCAAACAAACAATCTAACAAACCTTTATGGAGTTCATCCTATCTGTGATCAAAATCAAAATAATTTATGAGTATAGATGAAATGCCATCATGAATTTGAAAAAATTCAAGTCATTTGATCAAGGAGTATGATAGCAAATTATACAGATTCAAAGGAAACAAAATACATTATGAAAATCTTTGGGAAATACAAAAGATATAAAAGTAGAAAGTAAGAGATAGAACCAATGAGAAATAGATAGAGTCAATAAATACATTAGTTGAGATATGGTTTTTCAACAAAAGACTCCACAGAAATTAAAAGAAAAAAAGAAAATGTAAAATCCAGAACATGATATATGAAAGCAGATTTAAAATTTCAGGAAGATGGAGGTTGAAAACACACAGGATGCACAGGAGAAAATGGAATTGTTTTCATAAAAACAGGAAACATAAAGGTCTGACAGACTAGAATGTAAGAAAGGATGTATTTTCAAAAATAGTTCAGAAAATGAAACACATAACATACTGCTGGTAAAAATCTGAATATGCTTTAATAGTAAAGACAAGGAAATACGTACAGCCTAACCTGCTATTTTGAATATTTCAACGATTTCACAAAAAAAGACAACATGATTTATAAGGAAGAGAGAAATTAGCAAAGAAGTTGACAGAATTCTGAAAAGTTCAAAGGAACAAATTAGTTTGCTAGAATTATTAAAATCCTTTCAGTAAACAGAGGAAGCTGGCCAGCTGGGACATGACATGGTTCCTTTGTCTATGAAAAGTACCTCAGTGCAGAGTAGCAAAGATGTCCACAGAACATTTTTTAGAAATAAAATTCACAGGTTTATGACACAGATATAATAACATAATAATATGTTCTGATAAGTCAAGCATTCACATCAGAAATAAAACATGTTGCATCTCATTTATGTCATCTCATTTTCCATGGTAGAGCCCAACAGACCCTGGGATCCCTCTTGGCCTCCTCGTGTCCCAGACTCCAGGGCCACATCTCCACCCCCAGCACTGTGAGCCTCATTCCCTGCACTGCTGTGAAACAGAAGTCTCCTTGAGCCGGGTCTCAAAAGCTCTTGGAGATCTATTTCATATACAAGATGGCTCAGCTACCTTAGAAGGCATAAAATCAGCAGGATGGCTTCTGTGGCAGTGTTGGAAACAAAAAGGTTTTAGTAAAAGGCAAAATAACAAACTCTTTACAGAGAAAAATGGATCCAGGTGCAAGAGGCCCTCCTGCCCCTGGTAAAACACCTCACAAAAGTGATTAGTTTCTTTGTTCTCTTCTTTTTTTACTAAATTGCCCAGGCAGGACTTTTTGGATACTGTCCAATTAGCTATCCTTCAGTTTGAGGTGAAGTCCCCCGGGTCCTATGAGATGCCTTTTTCACCTAATAGAGGAGAGAAACTTCTGGGCTTATTTCGTTTTTAAGGGGACAAAGGATAATTTCATCACTCCATCAACAGGGGGCACATTCCTACAGTGCTGCAGAGCCTGGGCTCCCATGGCCGTGGGCACGGCTGCACTGGGGCTACCCACAGCTCCACATTCCAGCCCAGCCCTGGCTGGCCCCGGCCCGGGGAGGTGCCCGAGGATGGGGCTGAGGTGCCCGGCTGGCCCCGGCCCCAGGGAAATGCCCGAGGATGGGGCTGAGGTGCCTGGCTGGCCCCGGCCCGGGGAGGTGCCCGAGGATGGGGCTGAGGTGCCTGGCTGGCCCCGGCCCGGGGAGGTGCCCGAGGATGGGACTGAGGTGCCCGGCTAGCCCCAGCCCTGGGGAAATGCCCGAGGATGGGGCTGAGGTACCTGGCTGGCCCCAGCCCTGGGGAGATGCCCGAGGATGGGGCTGAGGTGCCCGGCTAGCCCCAGCCCTGGGGAGATGCCCGAGGATGGGGCTGAGGTGCCCGGCCGGCCCCAGCCCCGGGGAAATGCCCGAGGATGGGGCTGAGGTGCCTGGCTGGCCCCAGCCCTGGGGAAATACCCGAGGATGGGGCTGAGGTGCCTGGCTGGCCCCAGCCCTGGGGAGATGCCCGAGGATGGGGCTGAGGTGCCTGGCTGGCCCCAGCCCCGGGGAAATGCCCGAGGATGGGGCTGAGGTGCCTGGCTGGCCCCGGCCCGGGGAGATGCCCGAGGATGGGGCTGAGGTGCCTGGCTGGCCCCAGCCCCGGGGAAATGCCCGAGGATGGGGCTGAGGTGCCTGGCAAGCCGTGGTTGCAGTAGTGGGAGAGGCCAGGCAGTGAGGCCCAGCCCTGCTGCCCTAGAGGGCCCCTTCTAGTCCTGTTCCCTGGCCCCAGGGAGCTGCCAGCTGGCCAGGACAGTCAGTTGTGCAGTACAAATTCAGTGCGGTACTCTCTCATTACCCTTGCCAAGTTTTCCTGTGTTATGACCCTACATCTACATCACTGAGCCAACAAAGCTAACAGCGTTGGCTTAAAAAGAGACACTCATGTGGTGCATGCTCCTTGGTTTGCTTACTTAATCTATTTCCACACTACTGTGAATACAAATTTTTTTTCCTGCAAATCTATCGCTTGAACAATAACTTAATTTTTACTAAACTTTCCCAAAATAAGATAATGTAATTATTCCCATTTCACAACCTAGATATGACATGCAGAAAAATCACAGTGAAAAGCACACTCTCATCTTGTGTCTCTGAATTCCTTTCCTAGCCTAATACCACTGAGTACACATTTTAAATCTCCTACGGATTCCAGTTAGAGCCCAGAAAACTAGAAAGTTTTGATTGTTATGTCTTGGTATCTCAAATTCAATAGTTAAAAATGTTACCACTATTGTGTTATAAAACTTAGCAAAGAGAAAAACTGAATGCAATAAATCATAAGAAAGCAGCAGATCAAATTCAAGTCCTCAGATAATGATTCCCTTAAATCAATAAGGAGAATGTCAGTAGACAGGACATTTAGAAGAAGTATATTAATGAAACTGAAAAATGTGACATGGCACAAGTAGTCATGTGAGCTCTAGCATCTTTCTTCTGTTAAAATATTGCATCTTTAACAAGGTAAACTGTGCTTTTTGTTTATAACTAATCATATAGAGTGATTTTTAAACGCTTTGTGACAGGGTCTCCTATTTCCTGGGAACAATGCAAAGTTTCTCAGCTTTAACTACAATCTTAAATATATCTCTAACCAGTAGAATAATGGTTTTCCTCACTTTTTCCAATGTCCCTGCAGAAGGACTCCAAACATCTGATTCAGGTCAACCAAGGCGACCCTGTCACCCAGCCTGGCATCTCTACAGAAGTGTCAGGTATGTTTCAGTCACTCATATTCTGTAGAGGGACTTCTGTGCAAAGACAAACAGCCAATTTTGTGGTCTTAAGAGAGGAAGTGATTGTAGCTGGGTATTCTACAAGACCAGCTTGCTTTGAAGTGGTGAGCAAGGAGCACTTAGTCATAGCTGCTTTGAGACAAAGTATTTTCATTCATATTAAGAAAAGATGACCAATAGCATTTTTCTGTCATATCGTAAACCAAAAGTAGCTGTGTTGAAATACCTGAACAGAATCCTCAGTGAAACAGACAGAACTTCCTCTCAAAACACAGACAAACCAAAATCAAAGTCTTAAAAAAGGTAGAATTAATGGAATATGAGTATAGGGAAATGCCCAAATTGGGAACATGCTGATTTTTCTCTAATCTTCCTAAAATGCTCTGTGATTCAACACTGAAGATTTTAGGGGTTGATGTGGGGTTGATTTTATTTAACAATTAAGTTAGTACATTTTCAAAATACTTGTTTTATTTGCATAAATAATCAAAATGTATTTTGCTTTAGAAAAGCATTTGGCTAGACTTAAATCATAGAAATTGCGCACTTTATTCAGAGAAGAAGTTTGGAAAGCCTCGTTTGTGGTTTGTCTGTAGTTTCAGAGAACATCTGCAGAAAACATATCTTCTGTGGTGTTATGCTGTTCATCAGAATTGTCCTTAGAAACTACATTTGTTAAGTTTTATAAACTCAGTTGGTGTGATTTTTGGTTTGAAATAAATGTTCAGGCATCTAACAAGGGTGAATGTGTCTGTGATGTGAGGGATAGGAACAAAACTACCTCCTAAATACCTATCTATTGCTTAGGGCATGGAATTGTAATACACAGTCTCCTCAGGTTTCTTCCAACCTGAATTATTCTATGATCTTATGATATGCAATAAGAAGTTGGGGCAGAGATTTATGGTGACAGTGGAAAGCTGAAGATTCTGGAGATAAAGGCAAGATATGGCTCAATCATGAAAATGTCTCATTTGAGCTCTGAATCTCTTAATTTATTAGCAGAGTGAGAAGTATGGTGAACATGCACACACTCTTATGTTCTAGTTTATGCTTGTCTGTAATTTCAGGATGCAGCATACCTTAATAATAGCACTTAAAACCAACAAGTGTCTGGATGGTTGCTTAGTATCTTTTTTAGAGTGAGCTGCAATTTTTTGTTCTTTCCTGTTAAAAGAGGCAGATTCTGAACACTGAAATTTAGTCTCCAGGCAACCGTCCAGCTCTTGGATGGCTGGCTAGACACCACTTGAATTATCTCTCTGTGTGTAGCAGTTAACAAACAACTGTCTGATGTAAGTCATGGATTGAAATTACAGCAGTGAAAGAGGCATAGATTTTCTGGTTGAAACTAAATGGTTCCATCTTGACCTGTGTTAACATTATCCAGGATAACATGTGCTGATAAAAAACATGGTGGAAGGAGTCTTACACGGTATTCTGTTTACAAATTCATATAAGTTTTAATGCAAAACTTATTAAGTTCTAAATATGGAAACTGTTTAGAACTGCACATGCACATGTGAGGGTATGTCATCTGCATAGGATATAAATATACATGTATGTGTATACATATATGCATAGCTACAGATATAGTTCTATGGGTAAATAAATCAAAATAGTAGAATATAACTTATGGCAGAAAGAATCCAATTTATAACTCTGGCATTTATTTTTCACATGCTACATCATAAGGTCTGTGAAACTAGTCCAGCAGATAATCAATTCATATTACCATTTAAAAATTACCTATTATAGACCTTTCAAAGCATGACATATTTAATACCCCTAATCCCTACTTATTCATCTCGGGGTTTGTGTTTTCATGTACAAATTAATACTGAATCTCAAGTAGAGAAATACTAATGGAGTAGTCCTAGGTTCAAGGCAAAATCTGTTAATGTACCCATATCTAAATTTAATTTTGTATATGTCAAAGCTTTTTTTTTCAGAGAGAGTCTCTTTGCTACCTTTTTTCTGGTTTTAGATATTTGCTTCCATTTATTTTATTTTTTGTGTCCACAATATAATTGGAGCCTTTTTAAAATCTGAAATTAGAACAAGAATAGTTAAAAAGCAACATATTCATAAGTATTCATTACAAGTACATGTCACAAGTAAGCATTCATACATAAGTACATATGGTACTTATATACTGTTGAAATAATGATGTCACACAAAAAACTTGTGTTTGCTTTCATAATAAGTGTTTGATTTTCTCATTCACTTTACCAATTTGTTTCAAAGGAACTAATCTAAAGGAAAATGTATTTTCTCTAAGTATTTTTGTTTATACCTAGTACCTTAAGACTAAGATATCTAAGAATCCTTTTGACTGTTTTCTATAATAAATGATAAACTTTATTATAGAAATAAATCTCTGCAGACCTAGTTGTAAAAACAATAAAAATAATAATAAAAAAAGAGCAAAATACTTCTGGGAGAAGTGACTTACTTAATCATCTGTTCTTCCTAAAATAGAATATAGGGACTTCCTAAAATAGAATGTAGCTTTCACATCATAGTTCAGAAAAAATATATGTTAAAGTTACTGAACTACAATTCAGTCTGTTTCTCATGCAAATGCCATTAAAATGTACAGAAAAGGTTACTGAGACCTTAAAAATGGCTGAGGATTCAAGACAAGCTCCAAGAGATATCAACAAGATCACAATAGTTCTTCTGTTCAGCATAGCAAGAAACAGAAATTATCTTACTCAAGTATCAAGGACTCACAGAGAAACCTCCTAAGTCATGGAGAAAAGGCGTAAAGCTGAGTCTTTGGAGTGCTGGTTCACTTTCTCCAGGTACCTATTATGAAGGAAAAATTCTCCATATAGATCACAGTATGTTGATCCTGTGAACACTTCTGCTTGCTAAAAGATGCTCCAAGCCCTATACCTATTTTATCTTCTGATCTCTTGGGTTTGATGTCATGTGAAAGTAATCTCCTTCCAAAATTATGACTACACATGTTCCCCTACATTGGAGTAACTTAGTGTTAGACTGTAGTTTGTGCTGTCAAAACTTGTGTGTGTGAGCAGATGCCAGACTTCCAGAGAGTTGATGCACAAAGGGAAAGTGCTAGAGCTCCAACTGTCAACACCTCTATTTGTGAGCAGATGCCAGGTCTCGGCAGAGTTACAACACAATGGAAAAATGCTTCAACTGTCAACACCCTATATGGGAACAGATGCTGGGTTTTGGCAGAGTTAAATTTAAGAGAGAAATACAGCATTAGCACCAAGCTTGCAAGGGAAGTCTGGGCTGTGCCAGAATTTCTATCAAAGAATGAAATCGCCTAGGATCTCTCCACTGACCACTGCCTCAGCTCATACATTGAGAATAGATGTCAGAAGTGTTTATATATTTGTTACCCACCTCCAAAATTTTATCTTAATGTAAGTTGGGAAAGCAACCAAATCAGATCAAAACAGACAGATCAAAATAGTTGTCTGTTTTCCTACTGTTGTATTTAATCTGTGATAGCAAGGTGTTGTTAAATAATCAACATCTATCATTGTAGTTTATAATGGTGAGAAGGATATGTTTCATTAGAAAGGCTAAAAGAAAAAATTCTACAGTCACGCAGAAGGTTTCACAAATGAGTGATTTAGATGGCTCAAACATCAACAAAAGTATCAGCAAAACTACCTATATTGAAATATGATATTATAAAAGTGTGACAACAGAGTTTGATTACAATGTTCACTGTATTACTTACTTCACAGATAATGTAAAAATGACAAAAAAACAAGTGAGAATCAAATTTATCAGGACAAAATCAAAGTTATCAATAGAGAATATTAGCACAATATAAGGGTCTATGTGATGTCAGTCACTGACCAAAGATCCACAGTTCATAAGAGGAGTTTCCATCAATGAGCAACCTTGAGAGGCGTCCCAGCTCAGGAGACATCTCCCAGCTCAGATGCAGCCAGCTCCTGAGCAGGAAGAGCTCAAACAAAGCTTGCTTAGGCTGTCGTATTTATGGAATAAAGTGATTAGCTTGTAGTTAAATTACATGCAATGAGAGAGGTATGCATGAGACTCCTTAGTTTTGTTCCTTGATAAATGAGCCTTGGAAAACCATTCATATGTCAGTCACGTGGCTGGTGCTCCAAGCTCACTGTGTGACTGTTTCTTCATGGGTTTTCAGAGAACAGATTGGAGCTAGATATGTGCTTCACCCAATACTGGCTTAGGCTCTATCTCTTTCGGAGATGGTACAGAATTACTACTAGGTTGATTAATGACTTGACTATATCCATCACAGAGGGACCTGCTTCTGTAAGTACCTTTATATCCTTGTGTGTAGCTGCAACCACATATTTTGGGGATACTAGTGCAGCTAAGCAACAGAAGGATTTTTGTACAGTTTGATTCAGAATGGAATATATAGAAATATAAGAATAGTATTTTTAGGTTCATTCCAAGTGACGATAAAGTGAGGAGAATTTTAATGTGCTGTTAGAGACCTCTGTAACTTAGGTCCACTGAAAATCTATAGAACTGAAGAATCAATAGAATAGTTTGGGTTAGAAGGGACCTTGAAAGGTCATTTAGTCCAACTCCCTGCCATGAGCAGGGACATCTTCAAATAGATCAGCTTGCTTAGAGCACCATCCAAACTGACCTTGAAGATTTGCAGGGGTGAAGCATCAACCACATCTCTGGGCAACTTTTTCTAGTGTTTCATAACTCTCATTATGAAAAACTTCTTCCTTATGCATAATCTTAATAAAACCTCCTACAGTTAAAAATCATTACCTTTTATCTTGTCACAACAGGTACTGCTAGAAAATCTGTCCCCATATTTCCTATAGGCCCCCTTAAGTAATGAAAGGCTGCAATAATACCTTCCCAGAGCCTTCTTTTCTCCCGGCTGAACAACCCTTGACTATCTCAGCCTTTCCTCACAGGAGAGGCGTTCCATTCTTCTTATCATTTTATGGCTGTCCTCGAGACTCACTCCAGCATGCCTACATCCTTCCTGTCCTGATTTGAGCACAGTACTCCATGTGAGGTCTCACAAGAGTGGAGTAGAGGGGCAGAACCACCTCCTTTGACCAATACAAAAAGCTCTCAAGAAATAATAAAAAAATATAATATTATTAGTTTTAGAGATATAATTACTTACTACTTACATGTTTAAATGAGTTTTCTAAAAGAAGATTATAATATTTTTTTCTATCTTGGAATGTGCAAAGAAGTACTTGAAGACAGGATGGCATTTAAAACCTGATGTGGATTGTTTCTCTATATGTCAACTCAGTGTTATGTTAGGGTTTGAGTATGGTTACATGTATTGGTTACATGGTTCCATCATTATAATTTATCATATAATCATTATGTAATTACAATAATTCTTCTTTCTTTCTTGTCAATATAGATAAGGAGTTAAAATTAATTTGACTTAGAATGAAGAATAACCCTCCCAGAGATGTATTCCAAGACATTGTTTAGGAGAACCAGATCCTTCCATTTTTACCATACAGTAAGGTGTGATAGAAATAACTCTGTATGGTGTCTATGGTACAGTTGGTTTAATACCTACAAATCACTGACATAATTAGGAGTAGCCAGTGACTTAGGAAATTGAAGAATAAGTAAACTGTTGTTCAGTGTATGTAGGAAGCAGGTGAAACCATGGCATTGTCCAAATGCAAAGTGGATAAACTTGCATTTATTCTGAAGTACACCAGTTATATCAATGTGTCTTATGCCAGTGTCAGGTCAGAGCACAATGAGGAAACTTTAACTGGATGCATACTGTATAAACACTGCTTATTAATTGCTGACCTTAAGCAACAGGAGCTAACATAGACTAATTCTTCAGTTACTCATAACTTTCTGAAAATATCATTTGTCAGTCTGAAGTAGTCTAAATTTATCTCCATTTTCTTTTACTGATGAATAATGAAAAACAGAATGTTACACAATTTTCTGTGTCTTTCTTTTCAGGTTGCAGCTAATTAATATAATCAAGCCATTTAGGATGGGAATGCCAAAGGTAATAGACAGGATAAAGGTATTGTAAAAAGGATAGAAAACTCTTTTAGAGCTGTAATAATAGATAAAAATTATTTAAAATTATATACTGATTTATTTCCTATATTCAACCTAGAACTCTCAAAGGTCACCTAGAGAAACCAAAGTTATAGACTTATTAAAAATAGATTAGGCATGTCTAAAACTTGGTTTCATGCAAGAAAGTCTTTTTTGTAAAATTTCTTATTAACAGAGCACCTTGGACCTTAATTTGCAGAAAGGTTTAGAACATTTAGAATCACTTGCTATTTAGTGGGACATGAGATATGACTGAGTAATATTTGGGTAACTCACAAATGAAAATATGAAGAAATTACTAAATACTTTAATTCAATAATGAGTATATTACTGCCAAAGGCTGACTGTTCTAACTTCTGAAAAAAATCAGATCCTAACCTGATTAGAGATATTCAACAAATGAAAAATCACTTGCTAAAAATTCTGTTACTTCATCTAGCAATCCTATTACTAAAGCTGGGGAACTTAACAACTCTCTGCCTGCACAGGGCACCAGATGTACTCCAGTTTAATTATATGCTTTTAGCTGTGCTGTTGAGAAGCTGTCTCCTGCTTCAATTATCTTTGCTAGGTGCAGTTCTACTATATATATATTAAAAAAAATAGGATAGACCTAAAGTATTCCAGATACTAAACCAGAAAGATAGGAAAATATTCAGACACTTAATACTTTACAGTATACCAATTTTCCTTTGCAAACAGCAATATGCTTGTCCGAACACCCAGCACAATTTCATAATTAACCATACTATAAATGTTTGAACTTTTATTACCACACTCAGCATTCTGTGAATCAATCTCTGTTGAATCAGCTACATGAAACTTATAAATGGTTAACAGATTACATGTAAAGATTATTAAGGCACAACATAGCTGCCAGGTCAATATCTAATCTAATTAAAAGTTAATCTAAAGTTGTGTAAAAATGCAAGGTTAGCATTACAAATTGTCTTGCTTTACAGTATTTCTGTAAAGAGGGGGAAGAGAAAAGAAAAAAAGAATTGTAAAAATCTCACATAACCTTTTCTACAAAATTTCAGCTCAAATGTTTTCCAAGGAGTTTTGCAGATAATTAACAGTCCATGTGAAGGAAAAAAACAATCTGTATTGTATGCAGATGATAGTTCATATTTCACAAGTACTTGTTTTCCGAGGTATCTAATTAATCATAACTGCATTCCTGTTAAGTGAATTGGCATTATTATCAACATATGACAGATAAAGAAAGATGGAAAGATGGATAGATGGAAGCTGTTGGAATGCAAGCCTCTCTGAGTTCCTCAGAGAGGGAGATGAATTAAGAAGGGGTTGAATTAAAACCTTTGGAGGAACTAACATATATTAAGCCATTTAAATATGAAGTAGAAGTGTAGGTTTAAATTTTAAGCAAATAGAAGTTTAAGTTATAGTTTTAAGTAAGTTTTAGTTTAAATTTTAGGTTTTAAGTAAGTAGAAATGCATTCTAAGTGCCTTAAGAAATTGCATTAACTAACAAAGGCCCTAGTTAAAAGTTCAGCAACTTAGCCTGAGTCATAACAAAAACATAGCAAAACCTTTCCACTAGAACAGATAGAATTATTCACGTAAAAGACATAAAATTACACTTGTAAATAGATAGAACTATGCATATAAATAGATAAACTTATTCATGTAAATTTTAAGTAAGAAAACAGAACATTTGTGTAAATAGAAAATATATATACATAGGTTTTTTAGGTAAGAACTGACACTACTTTCGTACTACTTTCGCACAACAGAATCAAGTTCAGATTGGTTTAGAAAGAATGTTTTAGAATCATGTTTTTAGCTAATTGGATGTTGTACAAATGAAAAGTCCTGTAGTGGGGTATAAGGATCATCGTCATCATCATCTTCAACATCAGCTTCATCGTCATCATCATCATTATCATCAACCACCCCAGCATCAACACATCAGCAACCATGAGAAGAAGAAGAAGAAAACAGAAAAAGAAAAGAAGAAGGAAAGAAAGAAGAAAGAAGAAAAGAAAGAAAGGCTGTGGTCCCTGCTGCTGCCGCTCGGAACATCAGACTCTATTACTTCTGCTGCTGCCTGGTATATCAGACTGCCTGAGAACAACTGCTGCTGCTGCTGCTGCTGCTGCTCGTGCATGGAACCTGGGACTCTGTAGCAGAAAGCAGCCTTGCAGCTGCTGCTCCAGCTTGGGACTCAATGCCAGAAAGCTTTTGCATAGATGTTAACACCTTGAACTGTTTGCCCTCAAGACGGATGTATTCATGCAATAAACAGCCTTATAACAACCAACAACTGCTCATGTCTCTTTGAAGACCCTAGACCCACTAAAAGTGTGACAGCAAGCCATGTGTCACCAGATGACAGGTGATTTAGCCAACATCTTACAAGAATTTTACAGCAAACCAGCAACTAAAATCATGTAACTGCTTTGTGCCTTTTGCTTTGTGGTTTTGAATTCCAAACAGCTCTCTGTGGCAAAACAACTTGGTTTCAAGACTGTGGTGGAGACTATTTCTGCTGCATTTCTCAGAATCCTAGTCATCTTTTTTTCAGTTCTATCAAATTTGATTCTCTCTTTATACTTATGACACAGGTAAATTTCGATAATAGATATATTTTTTCCACCATGAAAAACATATCATGATGCAGATGGGAAAGAGATTGACACAACAGGTATGGTTTCAGGTCAGATATTTTCATGATCCTGACTATATACAGAGAAGCCTGCTGTTCACCTTCAGGCTTCTTGCTACAATTAATTTTTCTAGGATATGTTGTTACGTTATACTGATACATAATACTTCTAAAATTATATAAGGCTGAATTAGGTTGATTTTAAATGAATTTATAAAGCTTAATTGGTGTGGAGACTGACACAAAGAGTCCTACTGAAGGCATATCTGTATAACCAGATCAGACAGGATATGAATTCTTTTAAAGCCATAAAAGTTCCCTTGTTAAAGAACAAAATACAATGGACCCTCTCATTTCCGTTTCATCAGTTCTGTGGCTTATAAGAAAATCTCACTGAAGTGAGGAACTTCACTTCAGTTGCATCTTATATCACTTCAGAACCTGAGTAGGCTGTTTGAAAATCTACAGTAAGTCACTTCCAATTTTCTCATTTTTGGCCACACAGACATGTGCACTTAAACCAGCCCTAACAGTCAGTAGGATTTGCATGTGAACCACTGCATTGGGTTTGTCTTAAAATGTCTGCATTTCTGTGATGGTTTTTTGCTGTTTTTTTTCTCCCGCTGTCCTTTACCCAATACCAGGGAGAAAACAGTACATGAATTTACTTGCTTATTTCTGATTTTCTATCATGTTTTTTTTATCTGCTAAATAATGACCTATGCAGGTCAATGTTCTAGAAACACACTGCAAGTGTAAGATAAAAAGTTTTCACCAGATTTAACCCTACTATATTGTGATAACTATTGTGAAAATTCTCCATTTTCTTGCAGTAAATTGAAAAAAAAATTTCTGGCCCTCTATCAGTGAAAAAAAACCACAAAACCCAAAAAACTGAAAGCATCATAAAATGCCAACTTTTTTATTATCTCATGATAGTTTCAGCTGAAAAATACTTTCAGCTGTTTACCAAAAGCTGTATTTTTTACCTTATCTCTCTCTTTATCAAGTCAAGCCTTGTACTATTGCTTGCCCACCAGGACTATAGATAATCAGGTTTTAGGCTCAGCTGTGAACATTCTCTCTACTAAAGTTAGACTAGATTTAAAGGAATCTTTTTTTTTCCTTCCTATCAGTTCTGCCCTGGTGTCAGGCATTGCTCTCTGTAGAAATTATGACTAACATCTATATTCTGGCAAGAGAATGAAGAGTGTTTCAAGAAACTAGAATCTCTTTAATGAAATGAACTGTCTCTTGGTCATGTTTGTCTAATTAATGCTTTTCTCTCACAAGGACAAACATGTTCCTGTATAAATGCCCATATAATACACTAAATGTAAATATAAGGAGGGTGGGGTTTTTTTGTTGTTAGTGATGTGGGTTTTTTTCCCCAAAATATTGAATAAATCGTGGAAAACTTGAGCATAAAGATATTTCAAAGATTTTCAAGAAAGAGAGGATAGATACATCCCTGACTGAAATATCAAAGCCTGAATGCAATTTGTAGATCAAGAAGATCGAAATTTACCATTTACCAGGCAGTAATAGAGATGGCTCAGAACAAGGCTTCAGATGGCTGGAAGCCTTGTTCTTTTTCCTCAATTCTCACTACTAATGTCTTTCAGAAGAGGAATATTTGATTCACACTTTGGACTGACTCATAAGTTTGAATCTTGGTTCCATTTCACATTCTTAAAGACACTCAAACACTGATTTGATGATCCCTACATAGGCCTATAATGTGACAATGAATGTAAGAGAAGTTCTCAAAAGCTATAGCTGCATATTAATGTAAACACAATATGAAGAACATAGTAATGAAATGACAAAATGGATTTGTTCTCATTTATTGAATAAACTGTAGCCAAATTGTGTATTCATGAATGTCTCTATGGGGTTGTGGAAACAGATCAAGTGTAACATGAAAGAAATGTGGGTCGGTATTAGCCATTAAGGCAAGGCTTAGTAACAGGGCCTGAGGGTGCTTGTGTCGAAGGAGGACATGAGCCTCCCTGTGCCAGTCAGGGCAGGTTCTAGGTGACTGTAAAAAGGATGGAGACAGCCCATCATGCCTCAAACCTTCAATCAGCCAGAGGAGCACACTCTGCCTCTGATCAGATGCTTGAGGAAAGGTGGCAGCTGCTAGAGGCAGGAGACAACAGAAAAGAAAAAAGGTGAGAGGAGGGTGGGGAGGAATTTCAAAAAAGGAGCTGTGAGGAGGCAAGAAAAGAGAACTTTTGAATGAATGAGGAATGCTCTGAGAAACTGCAGGCCATGGAGGACGCATGTGAGATCAAAGACACCCCAAAAAGACCTATGGCTTGTGAAGGACACATGCTGAGGCAGGAGAAGAGTAAGAAGCAAGGAACAGAAATAAACTACTGTACACTGACTACGGGATCACCAAGGGCCTGGAAGGGACTGGGTGTCATGTGTGATGAAAAGATAGGGAATTAAATTGAGCAAGCAGGAGAGAAATGCTGGACTGAAGCAGAGCCTGGGGAATGAGTAGAAAAGTAGTCTAAGTATTGGTTTAATTAATTTCCCTTGTTAATACCTGAATCAGTAATTAAAATTACATGTTAATTCACAGTGAATTAAACTACGTGATGTTCCTCAAGTCAAGGCTGCTTTGCTCATGAAAAGGTCATATGTGTAAATTTTCATTTTCAGTGTACCTAATACACAAATAAATGAATGCACACTTAGCAATTAATGTACACACAACATAGCTATCCTGTCCTCCCCATTAATGCATATCGGTTACTGCTGTGGTCTAACCCCAGCCAGAAACTGAGCCCCACACAGCTGCTCACTCATTCCCCCCAACAATGGGAGGGGAGAGAGAAGCAGAAAAGTCAGAATACTGCTGGATTGAGATGAAGAGAGTTTAAGAGGCAAAGCAAAAGCTTCATGCGGGCAAAGCAAAACAAGGAATTAATTAATGATTTCCTCTGGGCAGACAGGTGTTCAGCCATCCCCAGGAAAGTAGGAGTCCGTCACATGAATGTTGACTTGGGAAGGCAAATGCCATTGCTCTGAGTGTCTCTTTCCTTCTACCCCCAGATTTATATGGTGAACTTGAGGTCATATGGTATGGAATATCTCTTAGGTCAATGAGAATCAGGTGTCCTGTCTATGTCCCAACAAACTTCTTGTGTACCCCATGCCTGCCTGCTGGTGGGGTGGGATGAGAAGCAAAGGCCTTGACTCTGTGTCAGAGATGCTCAGCAACAGTTGAAGCATCCCTGTACTATCAGTATAGGGTTAGGCACAAATCCAAAGTACATCCCCATACCAGCTCTGCAAAGAAAGTTATCCCAGCATAACCACCACACTTACCTTAGTATTTTCTTCTTCTATCAGGTCTCATAATCAAGTCTTTTAATCCTTCTCTTGCAGGTTTTTCCTGATAAGCAGGATGAATGCTCAGTTCCTTGACATTTACAAGTTCACATGTAAGCATTTTCTGTCTGGAAACCTTGGATATTCCATTTTTTTTAATAAACTCATAACACTTCATCATTGAAATTAAATAGAAATATGACCCCAAAAGGTTTAAATTTTTTCAGACTTTAGAGTAGCTGGAAAAATACCAGGAAGGAAAAAAATCTGAAGGGCAGAAGATTTTACTATATAATGTCATCTCATTCCAGTTGTATGAGAAAGGAAAGGTAAAATAATTATCCCACTCTCAGAACTTACTATCTCCTCTGCTTATGCATATTAGTCTAAAACATTATTATATTATCACCATGATATTTATTGTTTTTTGATTAAGTGTTGACTGCATGCTAAATATAGGAGCATTATTTTGGTACTTGAAATGTTTTTATTGCGTGCAAGGAATGTGCATTCCAGAGTGTGATTAGCTAATTAAAGTAAGTGAGATGGAAGTTGAAATCAAAGTCTCAAATGAACTACTGGGTTTGTTTGTATACAAATACAGTTTTTGAAGGTGAGAGAACCTGAAGAACTGCACTTGAGAACAATGAAATTGCATAATTTCTGTTAATATCACACTTGACACAACTTGTTAATATTTGTAAATATTAAAAGATTTCCTACATTTTATAAAAATAATTCTGATTCAGTCATCTTGTAGTTCTCATAAACTGTTACTTCTTTTTCCTAAAAAAGATAGAAGATGCTTTAAATATAGTGAGATTCATCCTTTATAGTTTTTATAGAGCTAAAATTAAGAAGTAAAAAACTGAACAAGTGTTTTAGGCTTCCTTTTTATTTGGTGGTGATAAATAAATATGTATCAGGTTTTATTTAACTCTGCAACAGACATCTAAAACAGGTCAAATGATCAGTTTTATAGGATTCTATTGATCTTTGTGACTGCAGAGGAAATCTAGAGTATTAGTATGAAGAAAGCACATGGATTGCATCTTGTTTTGCAATATTGGCTTAATAATAATTCCTTTAGAAAACTAAAAAAAGATATTTGCTTTTCAGATTTGCTGCCAGTTCAGACACCTCCAAATATAGAGCATTCTGTAACAAAATTAGTATAAAAAGAAGCAATTTTTTTCTGTTAGCATAATCATCTAACAGCATAAAGTAAACGTTTTTCTTTCTCTTTACATGTTTAACAGCACAACAGCTGAAGAATACAAAGAAGCCTTTGAATAATTTTTATTAATTGTTCTGTGTTTCAAATAAAGCTGAATGAAAGTGTTTTATTATATTTTAGTTTAGTAAAACAACAATTTACACTTGTCTTTTTTTATTATTATTATTCAGGTAGGATTAAGACTATTTTGCAGAATAATAATGCAGGAACGGGAAAGTGAAATGTCTTCTGAGCTGTTAGTGAATTACAGATTGCCAGTCTTCTTCAAGCCATAAACACAAAAATTTCACATCTGCTTTGAATTTATTGCTAGTTAAAAACAAGTCCTTGTTATTTTGAAGTACAGTATCAATATTTAATATAGCATTTCCCATCAAGAAACAGCCCCAAATAGGGCAGGGAATAGTGCAGAACTGCATAACAGAGTCAGCAAGTGCAGCCTCATTTCCTCTGTGTGAAAGTTATCACCATAAGCCCTTTGCCAGCTTTCTTCTTCCTCTATTATATCTACTCTCTGGTGGATGTCATATTAGAGATTGCAGCCAAAACTCCCTCCATTCTTCACCTATTGGTGCATGAAGGAATCTGTGACAGATGCTGCAGCATCATGCAGTATTCAGAGACCAATGTATTAATTTAATAAATGTTTTTGCAGCTTTATGGCCTTGCCAAAGATTGCATTCTCAGTTAAACTGAAGGATAAAGATTGCCTCCTACAGGAACTGAAGCTGGTGTTCAATACAGTGATGCCAGATGGTTTTTGTGGCATATATACAATGAAACAACAACTAAAAAGAAAAAAGAAGAAATTTCTGTCTTTAATGGGATTAACAGTATTAAAAAAATTACAGCAATTCTACCTAACACAGTAGTTAGTAACTGTGGGGAAAAAAAAACATTTCAAGCTTATAGAATGATCCCTCTTGTCTCACAGAGTGAAGTGTCATCTGAAAACTGAAACTATGGAACCAATAATCAACTTTAAACATAAAATTTGATAAATTTTTTTCAGATTTCAGAATACTTTTCATGAGAAAAATGAGTTATAATTTCAGAAGACTGAAAAATACATCTGTTGGTAGTAAATAAAAATGGAACTTCTCTTGTTTATCTTTCTTCCAAATAAATAACAGTGGGTTTTTGCAGAGACTTGATTTACTGGAATTTGATTTCATGATTCTATGACCAAATTCAGGTGCTCACACTTGTTGGGATGGTCACTATGAATCACCAGATAAGATCCTTAGAAAAGGAGCAACATCTGGAAGAAAAGTCTTAGTAAATTTCACTTCTCTATTGAAAGTCATAAAAACACTTGAGATCCTGAGGCAAGCTAAGGAACAGTACTTTTGAGAATTATAGGAGCATACACAAAAATCACTGAAGAATATTTTCGTAACAATTTAAGTGGCTAGAACTTAGTGATAGGTGTTGCACAAACACAGGCAGGAAAATACAATTTCACCAGCTTTTTTGCTTTTTTTAACAACGATGAAGCTGTATGCTTGGGATCCTTTAGTGATGCTCTTTTTAACACATAGATTTACTCAAATGCAAATGCATGCTATATTTAAAGTTGAGTCAGCTGGGGTCGTTTGTGGAAAAGGAAAAGTTGCAAGCCTGAATGCTCTATTTTATTCCATAGAATTCAGAAAATGAGAACTTATATTTTTAGCCAGTATTGTTGTCTTGTACTGAATGTGCTTCCAATTGGAACAAATAAAAGGATCTATGAAAATGAATTATTACAAATTCAAGACTAAGTCTGTAGATAAGTAATCTGCAATTTGGAATTTAGTTCTGTGTGTGCTGTTTTTTTTTAAAATTATAGAAATTCATGGGTTAATTTTGAATGAATTTGTTTATTCAAGTAAATAGATATCAATGACCTTATTTATTTTATTTATTTGGCCTTAACAGATTGAAGTGATGATAATTTTAGGTTTTCCAAGTAAGAAAGTCACATAAGTAAGAAATATTTATAAACTACTGTATAGATATAATACAGTAAGTCATAAATGTAAGAGAAAAAAAAAATCTTAAAATAAAGAAGTAGAACATAAATTGGTTTTAATCTAAATGATACAGATTTAAACAAAAGCTATACTATTTATATAATCGAAACACAAAAACAGGTGTAATTCTTATTTAGCACAGCACAATTTTTATTCTAACAAATGCAAATTTCCAGGGGAAATCAACTTC
Source organism: Agelaius phoeniceus (assembly GCF_051311805.1). Taxonomy (NCBI): domain Eukaryota; kingdom Metazoa; phylum Chordata; class Aves; order Passeriformes; family Icteridae; genus Agelaius; species Agelaius phoeniceus. Next base: position 55,011,379 of record NC_135268.1, read on the forward strand.
TCTTTTTATATTAAATACATTTTCTCCAAGTCATAAGCAAATGTTTTTAAATCCATCAGAATTTGTATAAAGTTTTGTACTTGAAAATTATAGACTTCTTTCATATTTAATGGTGAAGAAAAAAAATGAAGAAAATGTAAAAAACCAACAGCATGAACACCAAATAAAACTAAATTTTTAGAGTATTTATAGAACCCAATCTTCCACTTCATACTAGTTCACTATCAAAATACAGAACTAGTACAGCAGAATTAAGGTTCATTATGTCCCCTGCCCCTTCTTCACTTTATTTAGAACCAAACTGACTCCATTAACATTTTGTCCAGGTTTCCTAACCCTACACAATCTCCTCTTCTTACTCTAGAACTAACAGATGTAGGCACAGAGATGCACTAAGTGGAAACAAATCACTCCTAAGACCCCAACAAAATGAATGATAAAGCCAAGAACAGAACAGAGACTCCTGAAACCTTTACCATTGGTCTAATCAATAACAGATTTTTTTCTCGTATTTTACAGTTTCTGTCAGGTTATATTTTCTGGCCTTTCTTTTATAAACAAATAAAATAAAAAAAGGATAATGACAAACAAACGAGAAACCCAAAACCCAAACAAACCAAAAAAGAGAGATGTTCCAAAGTCTTTTTCATTGGAATTTTATTGTGATGTTAGTACAGAGTGAACATACGCAGAGTATAAAAATGGTAACTTATTCTTTACAGATCACTGAAAGTAAATACCATACCTTATCCTTTTCTTAGATATACACACTTTCCACTTGAACATTTAACTGTGCTACAAGTCATAGTTCTTTTAGAAAGAAAGTCTCCAGACAGTTTTATATTAAAATAAATTGTCTGCATTGATATACTTGGTGTCAGTTCAGTGACTAATTGTGAATTTAAAAGGCTCAGAATCATGTTAAAATTCAAGCATCCTGTCTCTACATCTGATTAGTCCATGCCAAGGGGCAATGAGCAGTCAGTGGGAAAAAATACTGCTCCATTAAACAGTATCTCTGTGCTTCCAAAGCCATTTTTTTCTGACAAGCAATCTTTAGAATCTGACTAATTTTATTCTTGAGAAGATAAGTTTTGATTATTGTAAATGATCAGGTGTTCTCTTTTTTTTTTTTTTTTTTTTTTTGTTTTGATCTTCTCACTTTACAGTTCAACACTGTCCAAAGACACACACTGATACACTGAGCTGGCCAAGAAAAAGCAGTCTAAAATAAGGACTATTCAATACTGAGTCTTTGAATAAATTGTGTTTCAAATTTGTAAGCCTGACAGTCATATGCTTATGTCTGTTGCTCTCTCTGTCTAACCTCCTAGATAAAAAGATTTTAGAGACCTGAATAATAACATCAGAAATAGAGTCTTTGCAAACTGCATAGTGAAATGCAGAGATAGTTTAATGATGTTACAAATGTTGGGTTTGGTTTCTGGCTTTTTGTTTTTGTTTTTGTTTTTGTTTTTTAAGCTTTTAAATTTTAAGCTATGGCTAACAAACTGTATTTTTAGTTCAAACAACTCTTACATGTGAAAAGATAAATTGATTCTGATTGATACAGAGCATGACTATGTGTCATGTCGTGGTGTATCAGTCCCAGAGAGTCAAAAACCTGTGTCTTCTGTGTTTCAAGATGAATAACCACTGTGATAGCTCAGTCTGAGGTTTCTTTACAAACTTCTTACATTCAGGCATATTTGCCAAATCAAATGAAGACTGTTTCCTTTGACAATGCTTCAAGAGGAATATGCAAAAATTTGAGTCAGTTAGAATACTCTTTCTGAACATTTAGATCAGTGCTTGCTCTTTTCATACTCTGTATGGCTGGACATATTTTTCTGATTCTTGTGTATTTTGACACATATCAGTTTTTCTCAAATTCCCATCAACCACAACATTTCACCAGACTTTCATGGTCAATTGTTACTCTAATTTATATATACTATATGTAGTGTCTTTATATGTATTTTCAAAGAGGAACAAAGGAAGTTAACAGGATGAGCACATGGTGGATTGACCCTGACTGTATTACTGGGTGCCCACCAAAGCTACTCTATCACTCCTTCTCCTCAACTGGAAAGATGAGAGAAAATACAATGGAAGACTCAAGGAAGCCTGAAGGTTGAGATAATGATAGGGTGAGATCACTCACCAAATACCATCACAGGCAAAATCAGCATGACCTAAATTTAATTTATTACCAATTAACATCAGAGTTGGGTAATGAGAAATTAAAACTCAGTTTTAAAAACAATCAGTGATCCTAGGAATATTTTGCAAGTGACAGAGCACTTTATTTTTTATAGGTCCTTCTTCAACACATTTCTTCCTGTATCTTCAATATTAAGTTTTATGCTTTCTGACATTCTGTAAAAAAAATTGTTTTTATTCATTTGTGTATGATTTGGTTAACATAAGTGATCAGATATTGAAGGCAGTGGACAGATGATATGATGCTATGTAGGCTATTTAAAAGATTTAACAGACTTTTTTAATGTCAATCTTTTCACTTTGATGAATATTAGAAGACCGCAAAAAAAAAATTCTCCTTATCTTGTGTAATCTATTCTTCTTACTGTCTTAAATGTAGTTCTATAAGTAGAAATGTTCTTACTGATTTAGGTTGGGAAGGTTCAAGTCAGATTATATTTTTTGAGAGATCAAGTTATCTGTTTATAATGTTTTGGGTAGTAAAAGTTTATAATTTTTAAACTTTTTGTGACAGAGACAGTGTCCATATATCTATGTACAAAATTTTGTGCAACAGAACTTAAACTTTTGTTCAGTTTTCAGAGCAATACGTTTTGTACTGTACTTTTAATAAATGTCATGTCTAAGCTGTATTACCTGTGTGATTTTTTCCTACTTAATCTAAGCCAAAGTAATTTTTAAGAGATTAAGCGAGAATGTCAGAAAACCTAGGAGTTATTAATAAAGGAAATAGGAAGAGTCTGTTTATATTAGAACATACCCTACCCTACCTAGTTTTATTCTGGTTAATAATAATGAAGATAGAAATCAGATACCAAGTCCTTCTGTTGCTGGATCAGAAAGAGACAGAGGCAAGAGCTGTTTCAAAAACCATGCTGAGAGTTGCTATGAATGCCTGCAAAAAAAAAATTAAAAAGACACTTCCCAGAGGCAGCAATTAGTAAGATTAATAAAGACTTAAAAAGTGTAAAGAAATAATAAGGTGGAGGTTTGAAGAACCTAAACATAAGAGATCATGCTATTTGAATTCTCCTCTTATTCCAAGATATGTTAAAATGAAAGTATAATGCTTATTATAAAGACCACCACCAACAAAAGGTTCTAGGAGAAAAGGAAACACAAAGGTATGCCCTTATTCCTCTACTTTTGAATGGCCAAAAAGATAACAAAAATTTGTGTTACCATCATAGCCTGTACAATAGTACCAGATATAGGTACTGAGATTTACCAATAAAATAGATTTTTTCATTCCTTAAAGTTTTTAAAAGATTAGATAATGCATTAAAAGGTTGACATGTTACTCAGGATTTACAAAACATTTATCAGAGAAATATGTTGGAATTATATTCCTAATTTTATAGAACAAATGTGGTCTGAAGAGATAAAATTGAAACTTATTTAACATTTTCAGGATGCCTTCTGTAGATAATTTCTGAATGTTTGAAGTAAGTTAATATATTTGTCTTTGGAAACCTAATGTAAGTAAGCAAAAAAATGTTAAAACTAGCAACTGAACTTAAAAACCTGTATATATATTCTTTAAATAGTTAATCTAATTGTAGTCTATTTTATGATAGGCAGATTCAGGAAAAAAGGAAAAGAGTAGTTGTGGATGCTGAAATATGTACTTATCTAGAGGCCTGTTAAGCAGGAACACAGAGAAAAAAATTGTAAACCTATGACAAAATAGTTTTTCAGGTAGTAGAAATTTTATAAATTTTCAGAGAAATCAATGTTGTTCATTACATAATTGTAATGAAGGATTGCAATTTCTTGTCTTGTATAAAGGAGAGTATTTCAGAAGCAAATTTCCACATAGAGATAGGATTTTAAAAAGTTAATATTATGTTTAGTGTAACAGTCTTACTTCAAGTATATTTTTTACTTTTCCTTTTTACTTTATAACATCTGTATTTCATAACTGTACCTAAATGGTTAACCTAGACCTACCTTCATTGTAAAATAATTATTTATTTTGTCAGAACCCATGTTTACCCGTAATAATTGCTTCCTTGATTGAAAAGATTATGCTAATTGAAAATGTTAATATGTGTGCATTTAATGTACATATAAAATATATCGAAATATATTAGTCTTTCACAGTGTTTAAACACATAGCTTTGAATACCCTTAACAGTTTTTAGCTGACCAGGTCACTTAATTTTTTTTGTTTCCCCTCAGTATTCCTAAGCAAGTCCTTTCTTCCATGTCTCCCCTATTACTTCAGGGAACAAACACGTAGGGTTATTGACTGTGTCTTGGAGCAGGGCAAATACATAAAACCCAATTCCTAATAAATAAAACATAAAATGTCTCTTCACAGTTCACACTTTTGAGACCTGACCAAAAAAAAAAGTCCAGTACATCACAAAACAGAAGCAGAGCAATGAGTTGTCACTCCAGGTACTGATAAAATCTGTAGCCCTTCTCCACTCCACTAGTCAAGATACGTGTCAATCTTAGTGTGAGCACAGGAGGTACAATTTTGTGCTGTCATTCAACTTTTCATTCCTTTCTTAATTACAAACCCATAACTTCCCAACCATATTTTTTGTTTCTGAGTTCTGGATATTTTGTGCAATAAATTCTGTTTAAAAATATAAGGGGAGTAAAGAGACAAAAGAATTTCCTCACACTGAGCAGGTATAGTTCAGCACAGACTATTCCACTCTAAATACTGACCCTCTGTAAAGGCACAAAATGAAAAACCTATTGGTGAGACAGGAAGACTGACAAGGCAGCTCTCCTTGGACAGAGAAAAAGAAAGGGTAGCAGAATTGTATTTTCTTCTTCCAAATTTTAAGTGAAGATTCTTTTTTCCTTTCTCCTCTTGCTTTTGTCAACTGTGAAGAAGCATGATTTCTAAGCCTAGTAGACTAATGGATTTCCAAAGGCAATGCAATATCAAACTATGTTTCTGTCTTTTACTGGTGGATGTGTTTACCTTCCCTATTAGATTCACTGCAAACACTGTTACAGACTGAGACAAGAGAAACTCTTCACTGGATTTACCTATTTGTGCTTTTTTTTGGGTATGTAGAAAAGATGGGGAGTTTGGAAATAGATGGATTGCACAATTGGCACATAAACACTCTTTGAAGGTTACAGTCGCCTTAGGACTGAATTTATACTGCAGGCAAAAATAGCAAATTCTCAGTCCAAGATGTGACAGAGAGCAAAAAACCTTGGGCACCAAGACTAATTAGTGGCAACAACTTCTTTAAAATAAAGAACTACATATATCTAGTCCTAAAATCCATCCCATAAATTCTCATACACCCCATAGCTGATTCACAGCTGCTTTTATTTTCAAGTCACAACTCCTGCATTTGCAGTGCATTTATACAAAAACAATCATACAAATTATTCAAGATTAGCATTCTAGTATGCTTCTTTTTCAAATTTATTTCCACTTTCTGAGATACTGTGTTTGGGGGTGTGGGTGGGGGTGTATGTGTGTCCCCATTTTCTAGTATACTAGAAAACAGAATACACTGAACATACTCTATTCAGTATTTTATTACAGCTATTCAGTGGCACATCTTTTTCACTGAAAATACACCAAAATATATTTTGTTTGTAGTACAGTCATCACAATAATTGGATAGTTCCTTTAAGTTCCAGTAAGACTTATGAAAATACATGTTGTGGTGTAACCCCAGCCAGCAACTAAGTACCACACAACCACTCTGTAACTTCCTGCTGGTGAGAAGAGGGGAGAGAATCAGAAGGATAAAAGTGAGGAAACTTTTGGGTTGAGATAAAAACAGATTAAAAGGTAAAGCAAAAGCTGCACATGGAAGAAAAGCAAAATAAGGAATTGGCAAGCAAAACAAGGAATTCATTCACCACTTCCCACATTCAGACAGGTGTTCAGCCATTTCCAGGAAAGCAGGGCTCCATCACATGTAATGGTGACCTGGGAAGACAAACACCATCATTCTGAGCATGTCAGCCTTAATTCTTTTGCACCCAGCATTATGTACAGAGCACATCATATGGTACAGAGTATCCCTAGGGGCATTTGGGATTAGTTGTCCTGTCTGTGTCCCCTCCTAATTTCTTTGCATGACTTGTCTCCTCACTGGTGTCACGGCATGTGAAGCAGAAAATGGGTTGACTCAGTGTCAGTGCTGTTCAGAAATAATGAAAACACCCCTGTGTCATCAGCACTGTTTTCAGCACAAATCCAAAAACAGCCCCATACCAGCTACTGTGAAGAACATTATTGCTATCCCAGCCAAAGCCACAGTACAATGTTTGCACAACCTGTCAGGAATTGCACAGAGATACAGGTTTCTGAATGCCACAGCAAAAGTTATAGGAATGTGAATTTGCTGAGAGTTTTTTTATTTTAAACACATGGAAGAATAACCAATTTTAAAGCAATATTGAACTTACTAACCAGAAAAAAAAACCCACACAAACAAAACAAAAAAAACACCCCACCCACAACTTAAAATTTTATTTAAGTCAAATAATGGCTTACAGGTTCTAAGTGTTTTCTGACGTAAAAGAAAATAATGTAGTTTGAAAGCTTTGTGGGACTTTAATTTCTAAAATTCTTTTAGAAAATTAATGTATATTTCTGGCTCAACCACTAGAATTTCTAAGTATTCGTATTATAATACATATTTTAAAAAATAGTCATTAAGAGCTCTTGTTCTTGAAACACAGTAGTTTCTTCAAGAAAATATGAAAATAGATAAATATAGATTAATATATTACCAGCAAAGAGTAAAACCTAAACCTGGTGTTCTTTCCAAGCTGATAGATAATGAGACTGTTCAATTCTTCTATTCAAATTAATGTACATCAGACCTGTTGAAATCTGCTCTTATCCTGTTAACACAAAGAGAAGATATTTTGAAATGGGCTCACAGTATATGTAAAGAGCAAAGTTATGCGTGCCAATGGGAAAAGAGCAAGGTAAGTTCAAATTTTCTAAGGCATAACGCAATTTTATTATGATGATTTAAATTGGTTTTGTCTTTATTATTTGTGTTGTTCCTTTTAATCCTTCATAACTCCAGCATTTTTATGAAAGAAGATTCAGAAATACATTTCTTCATGACATTCTCACATTGTAGGAAAAATTTTTTTATAATAGTTTTAAACAACTGATATTTAGGCATTTTAACTTGGAAATAAAATTCCCACTGCAGATCTGAAGTCTCAGCTTCCTGACTACCATCACAAAGCAGAATGAGTCTCTGCCCAAAGAAATCTTATTTAAGCAGATGCTGCCAGAACATCAGAAATGCAAAGCTTCTTGCCAACTCCGCTTCAGGATTCAGGTTCCCTGCATATGCTAAAAAGAAACCCTCTCTCCATGGAGTATCCTGGCTAAAGATAGACCTGGTAGGTGATGAGGTATCCAGTTTCATGGCAGATAGTTGACATTTTCAGACTGCCAGAGAGATAGGCTTGTTGGCAAGAAACCTTATCTTGGGAAATCTGCCTGGTTTCTGACAAAGATTCAAAAAACTCAACACCTTCCTGCAAAATTTCACAATTTTATTCATAAGTATTCAAATTAAAGGATATCTAAAAATAAGCCCCACCCCCACAAGGATATGTTCTTTTAGAAAGCTTCCTAAACATGACTTTGTCAAGGCTACCACTCTGAACTGTATCCTTAACGTTGACTCAATTAAGTAACTTTACTGAGGTTATCTTACTTCATAGATATATCTCAAAATTTGCATTACCAATTAAAATATCATTTATCCAGCATTATCCTTTAACCAGGTCTCTGATAATAACTTGCAACTTTTTTAGTTTTTAGGGAAGGCTAAAAGTTCAGGCTTTTTGTGTTTTTCTTATTACTTCTTTGGAAAATTACATGGGACTGTTCAATCATTATAAGTATGTAATCAAGCCATCAACATAATAAAATGCCTTTTTAATTAATTAAACTTTCCCACTACTTTACACATTAGACTATGTGGATACTATTAACAGCTCTCCAAACATATATCTCATATTTTGGTGGAGAAGTCTGGAATTATTAAAAAAAAAAAAAAAACAACAAAACCACTGTGTAGATATCACACTTCTCTCAAAGTAACAGGCAAAATAATTCTACAATACTGTCTAGATTTTCCAAACAAGATAAAAGTCAAAACTGAAGATCTTCCCATGTTGGAAGAAAATGCTTCCCAGTTTTACAGCAGATGTACTTATATCAGGTAGAAGCAGGTGAACTTTTGAATTGGAGAAGTCTGAACTAAGAAAACCTATAGGTAGAGTTTTAAACACTTTCTAAAAAAAAAATAGCTGTGCTGATCCTGGTAATTTCCTCTTCATCTCTGATTTTGTGAGCCTTTAAGACTTGATCCCTTCCTAGTGCTAGATGAATTTAACATTATTTTAAGAAAATGTATTGGCGTTGGCACGTTTCAAATGCTCCTAGACCATCAGATGTAATGAAATACTCATAATTTTACTAAACCCTCAAACTTTTAAGATCAAAGACTAAAAACACTATATAAGCTACATATCTAACTCAAAAGAGGAAATGTGTGTCATGTCATGTTAGAGGTAACCTGCTTCTAGATGATTTATGTGTCCCTTACATTGAAGAAATTAATTTGAAATTATGACTTTAGCCTTTGTGCAGAATATATGATATAGGAAACTTATCAGTGTGGAATTTCTATAGAGTGGAAAATCTATGATTTTTATCAGGACCTTTATGTGCACTAATTAATTTATTTAATCTAAAGCTTTATTTCAGCTTAGCCACATGTTGAGCAGAGACTGTATTAAAATTACAGAGTAAATTATTCATCTGATGATCTCTCCTCTTTGAAACACTGTATTCAATGCTGTTTCCAAAATAAGTTGCTGAAATATGCTCTATGACAATTTATAATGCTACTGCTTGTTTTCCTGACTCTGGCCTTCAACTTCACCTCACAATCTCAATCCCATCTTGAGTTACAAAAGACATTTCTGATACTGTTTCTGTCAATGATAATTGACAGAAAAAAAACAATAATTGTAATTTGACCCATTCTTCAGTTTGTTTGTTTATTTTTTGGACAGGTTTTATTTTCTACTTTTCCACTAAAGAATGATTGTGTAAAATATTGATGTAGTTTATTGAATCTTCTTGGATGCCAGTCACTCACCAAAGCTTTCTTTGGAGAGATGAGAGAAAATACAAGACAAGTCCTGCCAGGAGACCTTCTTCTGTTGAACTTCTCTCCCCATTGGTCTGCCAGAACCCATGGGACTGCTCCAACACAGTTTCCCCATAGATGCACAGCCTCCTCTCAGGCACCCTCCTGCTCCAGTGTGCATCTCCTCCACAGGCTTCAGGTGGATCTCAGCATCCCCGTGCTCCTCCATGGGCTGCAGGGGCACAGCTGCCTCACCACAGTCTGCACCATGGGCTGCAAGGGAATCTCAGCTCCAGTTTTGTCTTTGCCATAGTTCATGAACTCTGTTACTACATGTTTCTCTTGGGTGCAATTTAATCTTCATTTAAAGTGACCATAGGGATAAAATGGTAAAAAACTTTACAAAAAACATTATAATAATTCTGTGTATTCATTCAGTCAAGTATTTCAGTGAAGGTAAATATTGCGGACTTCTGCATGTAAAAAAGGACCTTGGAATTTTATTTGTGTGCTGGGAGGTGATCCTTACCAGCTAAAGAGAAACAAACAAACAAAAGGCTTATATCTACTACCAATAAGAAACTGAATGTCTTTGATCATATAGAATTTTTTTATAAACTATATTTGTAATTCTGCACATTTGCCATTTAATACTTGGCTGAAGTAGTATCACTATATGTTGTATATTCTTATTTTAAAATCTGAATTCTTTATTTGGAATCCAAATGGTCTCATGCTGGAGCAGAGTGAAAGAAAAAGACATCAGAGGTAAATTGTAACCTTTTCTTCCTCAAGTGCTCTGGATACAGAATCAAAGAATCAGAGAAATGTTTGGGTTGGAAGGGACATTAAATTCATCTAGTTCCAAGCCCCCATGATGAACAGGGACATCTTCCACTAGACCACTTTGCTCAAAACCCCATCCAGCCTGGCCTTGAGCACTTCCAGGGATGGGGCATCCACAGCTGCTCAGTGCAACCTGTCCCATTGCCTCACCACCCTCACAGTAAAGAAATTATTCCATATGCTTAACCTAGTATGCTTAGAACCAAGGTTCTGGTTATGGAAACAAGACTAATAAATTGTGTAAAGCACTAAATTTTGGTATTTATTTTATAAATTTTGGCGGAAGCATGTGGACAAGCCAGCATTGTTCACATGGGAATTTGACATAAAAAAAAAATCAAATGCCATCATTTTATCACATTTTAGTAAATAATTGTTTTTATAATATACAAATGATAAGACAATTAGAAAAGTTTATTTTCTTTAAAAATACAGCAGCTCAAGATTTGTCTGTGAGTGTCAAACACAGGATTGCTAAATATAAAAACAATTTGTTTCTAGAACACTTTTGGAGGTGGTAAATTTAACTAGCTTATCAAAAGACATTTAATTAATGTTAATACTTCAGTTGGTGTCATTCTGGTGTTGCTCTAAGATGTAATGAAGGAAATACAAAGTCTTGACTGAAGAACAGTTGCAGGCTTGGTTAATATTTAGAATCACCAGGATGAAGTCTCTGTAACAGTATTATGTCTCTACCATTGTGTACATTTTGTATTGTGTGATTTATGTGTGTGACTGGAAATGTAATTTACAGTTCTTTGTTAAAAAATGGAACCGATTAAAAATATATATATGTATATATATATATATATATACACACATACACACATATATATGTGCAAACATTTGAACGGTGAAAGTGCTTCTTTTAGGGCATCATTTATTGAAAGAGAACAGAAAAAGCTGAATGTAGCATTTCTGTGTTTCTCCTGAAAAAATGAAAAAATATCTAATTTATGCCTCTTTACATGTAAAGGTTATTCTTTCAGCCCACTTCTTTTAGTTAGACAAGGCAAGCCAGTCAGTCTCCTCTCCATTCTTGTAAGTTTAAGTTTGAATTTAAGGCAATCTTTCAGCGTTATGAGTAACTATATGATACATTTGATTTTGGAGGATATAGGCATGTGTCTTAATATTAATGTTCTAGAATACCCTTCTTGATGCATTCCAGGGTTTATGCTTTTACATTCTACAGTTTGTATCTTGACAACATTGCAATGAAGCATCCTTGAATAAGTAGAAATATTTTTTATTAATGCTGTTCATTTTTGGATTTCCACTCTGTATGAGAAAAATAATTTGTAGATATTGGGAAAGTCATTATGAAATGAGACTGTTGTGCATGTAAAACTCAGTAGCTCTTTCAACATGCTACTAAAATTATGAAACTGTTTTAGGCTGAATTTTTCTCCTAGTAAATAATACTGAAATAGGAATCCTGTAAATACTTAGAGAAAGCCTTTCTTTTTCTTTTTTCTTTTTTTTCTTTAAACAGTAGTAATTGCAAAGCAAATGAGATGTTACATTATCATATTGTAGGAATAAAGATCTTTTGGAGCATCTGGCTTCTCAAAAGCTGAGAATAGGGTAATTTAGGAGGTCAAACTATTAAAAAAACAGAGAAAGAAAAAGCAACCAAGAAAGGGTGATGGGTTATCTGCTTCTTTTATACTACACCTATTTATGTAGCACAGTAATTTAAATCTACATGCATTTAATAATCTTAACAAGACTAGTTTTTAAAGCAATAATATTAGAATGGAAATAACATCTGAAATGAATGTTATTGCTGTTTACTGCAATTAACTGCATAGCAGTTGATTATTAGTAATAATATAAGAGCTAGTGCAGAGCTTCTGAAATGGTGTATGGAGTGTGTGTATATATATCTGTCTGAGCGTGGGACAAGGGGACAAACTACACATTTCTCTGAGCAGAGCTGGTCATTCGGTGATTCATAAACCATGGAAACTTAGAGGCAATTAGACACAGAAGGGATGGTGGACCTTCTTATTCTTGTTAATGTTTTGAAGTTGTAACAGTTCCAATAATGTTTTAAAGAAATAGCTCAAGGAAATATGAAAAAATTAGGAAAACTTTCAAATGTCCCCATATCAAACACAAATGCAAGAATTTGTTCGTCTAAAATTTCTCTGAATGGTTTCAAGTAGTGAGAAGAACATTGGAAAATAAGTTTTTTCTCAGTTCTTGGAAAATTCACTCTCTTTTAGAGCATTCAGTGAGCTGAATAGTAGGTCCTTCTTCAAATGGATCAATCTAAAAAATATATCTTATTTTTCAACTGCCTTAGATGTTATTCTCCCATTTGAAAAACCAAAAGATTTTTATTCTTTTTATTATATTGTCGTATTGTTTTTTCTGTGTCTTTTCTTCTTTTTTTAACTAGGAAGTATCTTTATTTTTTCACATCTTTGGGCACTTTCCAATACTTTCATTAGTTTTAAAATATTGTGGCACTGTATGCTTTAATAAGCTGTTCTTTGGAGGTGTTAAACAGTTGCAGCTCTTAGTGATTTTTGCTAAAGAAAGAATATTGTAAAAGTATATCTAATGTATTCTTTCTGTCATTGTTTTGGGAGGGAGAACAGCTGTGAAGACAGTTAAATTACTCTTCATATATAAAAGCCTTATTATGAAAGAAGTACTGAATGCTTTTAAGGCTTTCTAATATACCAGTGAGTATGATGACTGAGTTTTATGGACCTTTATGAGAGTTTTAAATTTCCATGTCACATCCATTTTGGAGGCATGCTTTTGCATACCAAAAGTTTCAAGATTTGAGGCTTCTTGGTCCTTTTTTTTTATGTTTCTTCATTATGCCAAAAACAGGAAAGCAGAAAAGCCTTTTCAATGTAATATGAGCAAGTCACACAGTAACTTCTCTCCAAAATTTAATCTTGTAAAGATTAAACTTTTACTCTGATATGCTTTCTCCATGAAGTTCTCTCCTCCCTAACACATTTCACAGACTGTACTTTTTTAATTCATGCAGATTCAGGGACCTCCAGGGTAAACTGCAGCTTGCTCTTTGTAACCATGACATTGTTCTACCATTCCACGATTCTATGAAATACAAGTTCCTATTGAGAGGAAAAGGAATGGAGAGGAGAAACAGAATAATCTGTGACTTCATTCATATCATAAAACATGCAATAAAATAGTGTCGTTGACACTGCAGGAGAAACAGAAACTCTCCCACAACATCTTTTAAGTGTTAGAGAATAAAGCATTACTTTGTTCTGGCCAGCACGTGTAAAGGAAATAATTACACCCACACATGCCCATGTTGTGCAGTGGAAATCATTCCATCACATATGGCTGTTTACCAAACTTTTCTCATGTTTATTCATAAAACAGCCAAAGAAATTCTCATTCATTGGTTCTCTATTACACAGTTCTTAGTATTCGATCTCCTATTGGTTATTGATCCCTTCACCATCGATGCTGATTTTGTCCTCATTCTTTGGTTCTCTTATTGATCTTTTCCAAGACCAGGGTCTCTGACTGCACCAGAGGGTTTGTTATCCTCTGTTTATCTCCTCTGTATCTTCTGGCTACTCACAATCTGATGTTAAACTCTCAGAGTATTGGAATCTTCTTTTTGTTGATTGAGGCTCATCAAGCCTCACCCAGGGAAACTCAAATGCTCAATAAACAGTCTTTAGAAGAGAAACTTCAATTCCCCATCCCCTGGACAAAGGCAAACTTAGGAAGGACTGAAGTTAAAAAAATAATTTAAAATTGTATCATTTCCAACAATAGTATATTAAATATGCTTTAAAGGTATCTTAGTGAGAAAAGATTGCAAAATTTTAAGAAACCTGCTATAAATAGCAGTTCTTCCCAAAGGGATTGCCATTTAACACATGGTACTTTATAAACAGATGAAACAAACGAACAGTTTAGAGTGAGGTGCAGGGCAGTGTGTTCAGAGGTTTTATGGCCAGCTATAGAAGTCACAATATAGTTATTTTTGCCAATGTCAGGTTGTAGTTCATCAGTAGTTTGTTTCAATTTTTACCTTCTCAAATACTGAATTTTATAGCAATGTACAGCTTACAACTTCATAAAACATGTAGATGAAGTAGAAAGTTATTAAGGTCTCTTTAAATATATGTAAATATCTGTTCACAAGGTACTTATAGTTCAGGAAGGGCAGTTAAACTATAGAAAAGGAATGCCTGAAGCAACTTAAATTCAGAATAGTTTTTGAAACAAAAGTTGGAAACCCTGCTTAATGTTAAAACAGACAGAATTGTAAAATAGGATCTAATTGGTTAATTAATACTGTATAAATAATAATCTCTGAGGGTCTCTTTTTGTTTTTTTTCCTGAAAGAGTCCTGCACAAATTAAAATTGCTCCCCCATTATCCGAATCTCATCTCCTTTCAAGGCAGAGTAAAGGTAAAAATTCTTACAGAGTCCTTAGGGTTCAATTCACCTGAAAAGTAGTTGTGACCTTCTGTACTGAGCAAGTCTATAAAAAAACAGCAGGTGGTGTCTCTGTGGCAGTTTGACCTATCCAGATGCAAGGTTATTTGACATGCAAAGTGCACTTTTGTTATATCGATGAGGGCAATCTCATCCTTCAGAGGGGAAAGGGAAATGACAACTGTGTTGTAGGTCACTGAAGGAACAGAAGTTTTACAGATGTTCTTTAAGGAAACTTCATTGAATTATTTAATAGAATAAATGGAACCAAGAGCATGTCCACAAAAAAAAAAATATACTGCCTTAGTTTATAAAGATTCTAGCTCCAACAAAGGAATCAGTATCTTTTTAGTTTAGTCACCACTTCCTTAAGTTTACTGGGCAGGAAGCCCAGGTTCCCAATCACTGGAAGTTCCTGACACATAAATCTGGACAAAGGGACAGAGAGACTTTCAGGAGCTTTATATAAAATATTTTTTCTTCTGAGCTGGCAGTCTGGTAGATCTTTTTGAATGATATCCAGTAGCTTTGTTCTAACAAAACTGTACACTTCTCCCCTGAGTGTTTGTTTGAGCCATTATCTTCAGAAAAGAAGGGCAAGACCAACAAGCCTGTCTGCAGTGTAAGAATAGGAGACAGGTCTGTTTCATGGGAAAGAGTAGAGTGGAAAATTTCTAATAGACAAGTAGGAGTTGGTATTCATAAGAAAGGAGGAATTATTTCTCTAGTAGGGAGGGAATTCTTGAAGAAGCTTGATAATAAGCTAGTGTTTGTCTTCTACAGATCTGTGGTTATTGCCCTTGTGCTGTCAAAGCACCAATTAACCTGTGGGAATTTGATGGTGTATTTTCACGTTGCAGCTGAGGAGATAATAAAGAAGTGTATAAAACCAAATAAGAATATCTGCTAAACTGTGTTTATAGTTTGATTATGTATATTGCCTCTATATTTTTTTTTACCTTTATTGATAAAACAATAATAGGCAAAGATCTTTAAAGAAGTTTATATTTTTTCTGTTTCCATCAGTGATAATTGCTTCAATAACCATGGTAAACCATTCCAATCCTATGATCAGCTGTAATGTAAAATATAAGGGGTTATTGATCAGAATAATTCTAAGAACCCGTTACCAAAAATGTATTTCTAAATAATGTCTTAGTTGCTTCAGACACAAATCACATTCTGCATGAATGAATTTATATTTAACAATAATTGTGTATTCTATAATCTATTTTCTATAGAACAAAATATTACAGAAGTTATTTAGCCCATTATTTTTCTTACTGTGTTTTTGTTTGTTTTATTTCTATAGAGAATAAAGTAAAAACATAAAAAGATTCATTGTCAGGATGTGAAAATAAAACATACTGGCATTTCCAAGTGGAGTCACTCTATTGAGAAAGTAAAATATTTTGATATTTTGAAAATATTACCCTAATTTTTAAAGGAGGTCAGCTGAAATTATTTACTGAGTTTATCTTATTTCTTAGACAAGTCCAATTAACTTCTGGCTCAGTAGCTTTGTTTCTTATGAGACAATTAATACAATTTTAAACTAAAACCCCCCAGATATAAGTATATATTTATTCAATTATTAAATCATAGCAAATTTTTCATATTTTTATCACTTCAAAAGTACAGAACCTCAGAATCATGGGTAAGATTGGGAAGGACCACAGTGGGTCATCTGGTCCAACCTCCCTGCTCAAGCAGGGCCATCCTAGAGCACATGACACAGGATTGTGTCCAGATGGTTCTCAAATATCTCCACTGATGGACACTCTACAAAGTCTCTGTGGAACCTGTTCCAGGTGTGGTCACTGCACAGTAAAGCTCTTCCTTATATTCTGGTGGAACTTCTCAGCATCAGTTTCTGCCCACTGCCTCTGGTCCTGTTGCTTGGCAGCATGGAGCAGAGCCTGGCTCCATCCTCCTGCCACCCTCCCTTGGGGTACTGACAGACATTGATGAGCTTCCCTCCCAGCTGTGTCTTCTCAAGGCTGAACAGGCCCAGCTCCCTCAGCCTGTCCTTGTAACAGAGATGTTCCAATCCCTTCAGCATCTTTGTCACCCTCCTCTGGGCCTGTTCCAGGAGCTCCATGTCTCTCTTGTACTGAGGAGCCCAGAACTGGACACAGAACTCCAGATGAGCTTCACCAGGGCTGAGTAGAGGGGCAGGATCACCTCCCTCAGCCTGCTGGCAATGCTCTCCCTAATGGAAATAGACCATTACAATAACTATAATTGTGGCTACAATGTCTCCCTGGTTAAAATTTAAACAATGATTTTATTATCTTACTTTAAAATGTCAGAATTAGCAAAATGTTTTATTCCTAGATATTAATAACATTTAGCAGAGAAAAATAAATGGGAATGTTAATAGGATTGAAAACTTAATATTTGTTAGCATATTAAGTTATTTTAATATAATGCTTATTTTTTAAAAAAGCTTATAGGAAGATTTATTTAATGTAGTGTGAATCATTCCCATACTTGTAAAATGTAGAGCACATGCATCATTATGGACCAAAATGTGAAGTACTAGGCTCACCATAAAACAGTAGAGTACTGCACAGCACAGGTTGAGCTTGACATATGAAATGTAGGCTCCTTTTGTAACTTGATGATTGTTTCTATTTTTAGTAAATAGAATTTAAGCACCTGCTTTGCTCCCTCATAATTTCAACATCTGTGGAAGGTTTCTTGTGCTTTATCATTCAGTTAGAGGCACTAGTGACAGTCTCTGACTGCTTCATTTATCACTGTACATTTCGTTCTGCATTTGGAACTGATTGTTTCAGAGATGCAGCCTACTTTGAGTTCAGTAGGCAATTTTTGGCATTGTCTGAAATGCCTTGCTTCATGCTAAAAATAAGATCTTTTTGTAAGATATTTATCAAGGTCTAAGAAATAAAACAGTTTGGAGTAGGCTTCAGCCTCCAAATTCAGATACATGTCCTTTTTCAACAGAGACTGTAAGCCCTACATAGTGTTTCTCTAAGGAGCACCTCAGCTATTTGAACTGTAGTGGTTAATTTGCAACAGAAGTCAAAATTTTTAAAGTGCAAAGGAGAAACATGCAGTACAGCACTGACTGTTGATGAAATTCCTAATATGCTCCCTCTTCATAAAAATAAATTATTTCTTATAACTTAATTGACTTTGTCATCTTTTTAAACTTCTCCAGAGAATGCTTTTAAACCTTGAAATTTTGCCTGCAGGCTGCTACAGAAACTGTTCTTTGTATATCACATACCACAGAAAAATATATAATTTTTTTTGAAATGTATAATGCTGCATTTTGTGCTGAGGTGAACATTTAGTGATATCACACCAATAATGGTTCAAAGTGGGAGAATTTTACAGCTTGGAAGGTTTTGGATATGGGAATTTAAATTCATTAACCTTGAAGAAATCTATTTTAAATTCTGTCATTAATTTCACAAGCCAGTCATTATAATTTTCAATGCTATGAAAAACCTTTTCAGCTGGGTATTAGAAGGTTGTTTTCCCTGGGAAAAAAAGATGGATCCATCTTACTGCCTTTCCTTGAGCCCTGGTTTTGTAAAAAATTGTATGTTTATGATGCATTTGGTGTTTGCGTGGTCTGAAAGTTAGTTTGCCAGTTTGAACAGCAAACAAATACAAATACAAATACAAATGCAATACAAACAAATACAAATATACATTAAAGGGGGAGGATGTAAGACTCTTTTTAATGTTAAACTTCTCTGTCCCATTTTTAATTATATACAGTACTTAAAAACATGAGTAATATTTTTATCTTTGATGGCAGTTAATTTTGATTTCTTAGGCTTTAGGTTTGCACTAGTGATATTTACTAGGGAAACTTCAAAGTTGTGTTGATTTTTTCTTGAATAAGTTTTCTTTCATTAACAGCTCATTATCAAGCTATTGTAGAGACAGTTTCTCTGTGTGATCTATGATTTCCTAAAAAATTAATGACATGATAAAAATTCCAGTAACAGGAACTTGAACTAAATTTGTTTAAGTCAGGAACAGGAAGAGTAGCTTGAACATCTTTCCATATACTGTCATTTTCCTGATGTCAGAGTGGTTAGATTATGGATAAAGAACTAAGTTAATTCTGGGGTTCATTAGTATACAAACTTTAGAACCAGCTGCAAGTGTCAATGAATGGTAGTGAGTTCAAATTGAAATGGAACTGCTTGATTTAACGTCTAGGCAAACATTTATTTTTAGAATAAAGGTCAAATTATAGAAGAGCTGTAATTTTCTTTAATTAATCTTTAATCCAAAGCACCAGACTTTGTGTTCTGGAAGCAAAAAGAAACAATAAAGTGGCTTTTATAGTGGAAGAATTAGGTGTTAAAGATAAAATACTTCAGTACTTTTTGAGAAGTCTGTAGTGTCCTACAAACATTGGAAAAGACCAAATAAAAGTTAAAAGACAAATTTCCCTTTTTTCCCCCCAGCCTTTTTTGTCCCATAATTCTGTATGGGACATGATATGGTATAGTCCACCCCTTAGAGCAAAATAATATTTAATAAAGGAATTTTAGAAAAAAAAATTCTTTCCAAAACTGTTATTGGAAAAATGAGATTAATTCCCAAGAAAAAAAAAGTTTTGTAACCTTGATCACTGTAATTTACCTGGGTTATCTTCCAAGAATCACAAAGTTTGATTTTCTGTCCATGAATGAGCTCAAAACCTTCTACATTGGAGAGGCAAACATTAAGGAAAAAAATACAGGCAAAAAAAATCCGGGTCAGATATTTTTTTCCTGAAACTTTACAAAACTATAGCAAATTTAACATGTTGCCCCAAAAGCTGTTGTGTATTTTGCCTGCCAACAGGCACATAAAAATTCTCAAGTATAAGCTCTGAAGTAACAGGATAATAAACACTTAAAACTTCAATACTCAAAAGATGCTTAATATTAAAAAACAATTACCTGAAAAAAAAACCAAAACTTGAAAAAAAGTAGAAATCTGAGTAATTCTGAAACAGGGTTGTTTCAATCATATTACAGTATTAACAGAAAACTTCTGAATCTGTTGAATTCTTGTTATAAAATACAAATTGAGTTTTGGTTTTGTCCTGATGCTTGATTTATATTATATCCACTATGAAAAATTTTATTAAGATTTATACTTAAAAGAGTATTTTCATTTTCTTTCAGATATTTCCTCAGCAGTTTTTTCATTCTTTTCTGTATTCACGGTTTAATTTAGATACACCCATTATCTCTCTTTTTATTATTCTTTCTCTTGTATCTCAGTAGCCTAACTGAAAATTCTTCTGTATTGAGGTTATTGCAGCTGCACTCTATGATTAGTTTCATTTATTACAGTGCAAACATCCTGGAGCTTTGACTTTTTTTCTGTAAATTGAAGTACAACATATATGAATCATATACCTGGTGGGGTTTGTTGTGTCTTGTTTGGAAGCTAAGATCAAACAATTTTTCACTGATAGGCTTATTTGTTCTAGCAGTTTCCTTCACATTTAATGCGAATTTAACAAAGAGCTAGAGGAAAAGTTTGTTAGAAAGCTGAGATGTAAACTGCCTTTGAATTTCCCTGATCTCCCTTGTATATAAATGTACACACATTCAGGAAGCAAAAAATAAGAATTTATTGACCGTATGAAACCCAAGAAGTAACTGTGACATTTTGGCATGTGGAAACTGAAAAAACCATCTTCTCCTTTCGGTGTGTTACCAGAGTGGTCAACAAACTTGCTTTACCCTATACTAAATTTCTAAAAAGAGAGAAAATTGTGGGCTTGTGAGACAGCAGTTAGCCTTAAAATGATGTTTAAAACATTTAATAAATCCATATATTTTTAAAATAATTATAGTTTTCATGTATAGCGTTCTTCAAGACTTTTTGTATTTTTTTTTTCTGATTGGTAGCATTATGCCATTTCGATTCATGAAAATTGCTCATGGAAAGATTTAGTCTTTGTCCTTTTTTCAACTAAATATAGGGTGCTCACCTATTTTGTATCATTGATTTCTTTCATTCCAAGGAGATAAAACAAGTCACTTGCCAAGTCTGTAAAACCAGCAGTCCTTCAGAAGGATTCTATATTTTACTTTGCTCAGTTTAAAAGTAACACACCAAAAAAGCCAACAAGATCTACCAAACCAATCTTTATGTCAAACCATGATTTGTTTATCTTTATCTAGATGCAAGGGTGCAAAGCTTGAATATGCACAAATGAGAGAAAAGCCACACTCAAACCTGTAAGTTGACTGATTTTACTCTAGAGAAAGAGTGGGAGGAGTAAGACACAGACCTGCAGCTTCAGAACAGCTTCATTGCCCTGGTAGACTGGGAGAGAAGAAGGCTCCAGAACAGTGAGAGAGCAGCCAAGCCTGAAATGCAAGTCAGCATCAAAGGAAAGCAGCAGGCAGTGATAGCTGGAGACTCTTTCCCAAGGCAAATGGAGGCCCCCATCTGCCAGGCCGGTTTGCTCCCTGAGACTTGCTGCTTGCCATCATCCAGATGCCAGGTGATATGGAGAGGCTTATGAGATTTGTCCAGCCCTTGGATTATTTTCTGCTGCTGTTCATGCCCATGGGCACCAGTGGTACTGTGAAGGGAGTGTCAACCACATCAAGAGTTGTTTCACAGCTCTGGCTGTGAGACTGAAGGGCGTAAAAAGCCACACTGTTTCTCCTCAGTCCCAATGGTTGAAGAGAAAGGCTTGATTAAGAGCAAATGGGTACTGCAGATCAATCATTGGTTGCACAAGCTGTGTCATACAGAGATTTGGCTTTTATACCACGCTATCTCTTTTGAGGATTGAGGGCTGCTGAACAGGCCTAGTACTTAGGGTCAAAATGTGAAAGGAAGTAGCAGTAGAAGAAGAAGGAAAGAAATAGGGGCCCTATTCTTATATTTTGTCCTTTTAAAATGAAAAATTATTAATAATTTCCAGAACAGCAAGGATTTTCCTGTTTCATAAAAAAAAAATTCCCAACAATAATACTTTTAGTACACAATTCAGTTTATATTTTTTCCCTTTTTTATTCCGTTTTTCACATATCTTATGTGGAGACCTAGTCTTCCAATAAATACCTTAACATTAGTGCATGTTATATGTTTTATAAAGATTCAGGGATAGTATCACAATTTGCCCTTGATGAACAATGAGAAAGTCATATGTATTGGTAATTAGTGAAGATTCTTCTTCTTGAGTATATGGTAATCATAACTGCCTAAGGCTGGATGGTGTGCTGATAATGACAGGAATGTCCTTTATACAAGAAGAGAAGAAAAGCACTACAGAGATGAGAAAGAATGCAGATTTAGAGAATTGTAATGACATGAAGGAAGGTGCATGTTTTCATCATTTGACAAGAGGATATATTCTTTTTTATCCTCATCTAACTCACTTTCTCTGCTACCTTGCCAAGGGAGGGTGCTTGAGGGGAGAGTCATTGCACTCCACTCAAGGCTGTATGGTTCAATTTGTAGTTTTTATTCAGGATATCATGATATTACCCTTTTCATACATATTTAACATCCACAGTGCACCACCAATTTAAAAGTCTGTCCTCCTAGTTGTACCCCATTTAACATCCACAGTGCACCACCCATTTAAAAGTCTGTCCTCCTAGTTGTATCCCCTAAAGAAAAATCTCTCCACCAGACCTCTCAACAATGAAACCCCTTGTGAGCTTTCAGTTGCAAAGGCTCTGGCAGTGGTGTTTCAACATTATATTGAGGTTTAGAAGTGACTGAGGACAAGGAAGCAGTGGGTGTGAGGAGTTATCACAGAATTGATCTGGTGTAACCCTAGGATCTACATAAACTACAATATATATTCATAAAATTAGACAAATTCATTTAACAACTAAGGATAAATGGTTGTGTAAAATTGGCTGAGCCAACAGAATCAAAGTGATCACTGGTTTGACATCAGCAGTGACCTGTAACAAATGGAATACCTCAATGGTCAAAACGAGGAAATGCTGGGGTTTTTAAGTGTTTGATATCTTAATGATCTGGATCTTAACATAGAATCTCTCTCAGCAAATGCATGATTACTATATAAGGGGAGTGGCTGATATACCAAATGTCAGAGCTAATGTCCTGAGGGACCTTTAAAAAGCTGACAGCTGAGCCAAAAGAAATCTATTAAATTTCAGCAAGGAGACTGTTCATCAGTACAGGTTTGTTTAACAAACAGCTAAATAACAATGTACCATGCACGTAGGTATGATTCTATCTTATCATCTCCCTGTCTCCAGTTACCAGAAATTTAGGGATTATGTCAACCAGCTGTGTAATCTTTATGTGAACCTCCTGGAAAAATTTGTAACAGACTTCCAGGAGAAGAACTGGCTCTGAAAAAAATAAGTCAACAACATCCTGAAGCTTTTGTTCTTTTTTCTTTTTTTTTCTTTTTTTTTTTTGTTTGTTTTGATTTTAGTTTTGGGGGTTTTTTTTGGGATATATGATATCCCTACTGATGGCTCATATCCATTGCTATCACTGCTTAGAAGAGGCATGGTCTAAGCTGGACTTGGGGGGAATTTCACAGAATTCTTATTAAATTGCAAATTCCTTCAGTAAATCTCTAATGACAGCAGACTGATTCAAAGACCACTGCAATCAGCGTACAAGCAATTGGAGTGAATTATATTCCATATTAGCATCAATTCATTGTTTATATACATGGTCAGTAAATCTGTAGCAGTAGCAAAAAAATGTACATTTGTATGTACAAGGAGGAACATGATCAGACATGTACTGAGGAATTGTGATGTGAAATCAGAAGAGTCAAATTACATCTATATGGTATCTCAAAAGTAGTACAGTAAACATAGGACTTTTAGTGGAAATATTTCTTCTGAGTTCCTTATCTGAATGGGTTTTGGCCTTTTAGTTGCATGGTAGAAGTTATTATTCTAAAGAGATGAAGAAGGCTGCTGACTCATGTACACTGATCTATACCCACAAATTAATAAGGAAAGAAAATTTCCCAGTATATATCTAGTAATGTGTAAGCTGTACTTCGTGACAGGGAACTTGACACATTTTTTTCTCAAAATAACTTGGAAGTGACAGGAAGAAGTTAACAGAATGTTTCCAGTGTGACACTAACCAATGGTGCTAGTACATTGTATGAACAGGGCAATACTGAATATCTGTATAGTGGTTATATAATCTGCATATTTTTAGCATTGAATATGATGGATTATCTGTAGCTAATATGCAGGAATGATATTGCAAAATTAAGGGAGGGTTGTAGAAAGAAGCACAGAACTGAAGATTTACTCTTGAAGTACTAATAAAATTAGTGTAATCATTATGCAAAATTAATTTGTGGAAGTAAACCATGATTGTTATAGGCTACATTTGTTTTAAAAAATGTTTTGGCACAAAAAAAAAACTATTGGTAGGTAAATGTTGATGTTGGGTCTCATTTTATATCCATCATATCCTGTTGGAAGATTTCACTTCACATTAGTTTTAATTTGGTCTCCTATGTGGTAAGTCCCAACTGTAAATGTAATTTAAAGTTTTCAGAAGAGCTATCATATCATAAACCTTTGTTTCTTTCAGTGTGGGCTCTTTGGAGAATCTCTTTGAATGCCTCACATTCTATTTTCTCCTGTCTCATGAAGCTGATGACAGCAGATCAAGAGACATGTCTGTTGTCCCCACCACCATTGCCTATACAAATACTAATGTGCCAAATCTTTAAATCAGAGCCTGTGAAATTTTCAAGTGGTTCAATGTGCCTGCTGTCTTCTCCATCTTCCCACTAAGTTTGACAGTACTCAGCACGAGGCACCCTAGGCAGGCTGTGGGAGATTTAATTTGAACACCCAGGTCACAGGACACCCTCTTTCCTGGAACAGAGCAGATGGATGGAATAAGTAAGGTAATTTAAACTCAAATAAGAAACTGGTGCTTTCTTCCTGGGCTACAAAAACATCTGTGACATTTTGGTGGTGCTGTTCTGCTTTGCGGTAGATGCTGTTTGCCCCTGTGCCACTGGGTCCTGACACTGTCATCTGACAAGAATAAATGTATGAATGGTACAGGAAAAGGGTTAACATGACATTAAATTATTAAAAATCAGAAACAGAAGCAGAAATCTGGGAGAAAGATGTGATGGCCAAAATCATCATCATCATCATCATCATCATCATCATCATCATGTTAGCCAACATGATTCCCTAGAAACTAACTCTGGAAAATCTTGTCCGTATGGTCTAACTAAAGGGACAAACAATACACTCGGTGTGGTGCTAAGAATGAAAGAATCTTAGCAATTGCCACATTTTCCAGATCAAACAATCCCCTCTCCTCCAGGAGATCTGAACACCTAAAGGAATTGTAAGGCTCTATAGTCTGAGACTGCATATTAATTAGTTGATCAGGTCAATCTGCACTTCTTCCTATTGAGGTTTTATCTTTGTTACCTGGAAGCATGGTTTGGCAGCTCTATCACCACCATTGTCACTTATTTATTACGTCCTGCTCCTGAGTTTCCATCTGATCTCTGTGTGGACCCCAAGCTCAGTTGTGTCCCTTCCCTCCATCTTCTCCTCTGCCTGAGTCCCTGCCTGGGTACTGGAGCAGTACAAGGGACTCAGGATGGCTTTTCTGGTCCAAGCTGCCTCCCTTTTCTGGTAGCATGGGGACAAATCAGCAGGGAGAACACATGTTGCAAAACCTCTTCATTAGAGGAGAGCAGAAGAATAAGCTTGTCAGTCCTTAAGTATCTTTGAAGACACAACACATTAATTTTCTGTCTAGTGTCATCTTTTCCACAGATCACTGCTACTGAAGAACACAGTTTCTGCAGATCATAAACCTGATCAGTTCCTGTGAGGGATGGTTGAAAATGAGCTCTGAATAAAATAGGTAGATGAGGAAGGATTAGTGGCACCTCAAAGACTTGAGGGCTGGAAGCATATATGAGAGCATTTTCTCTCTATATATCAAAGAAAAGCAGTTTTTGAAGTACAGAGTTTTCGAAGTCCAGAGTTTTTGAAGACTCAAGTACACTTGCATGATAGATGAATTGCAATGAATATCAAATACTTTGATATTCATTGAGTGCAGGCATTTATTGGTTTAATTTCCTCTGGAAGGGGGTGGGTGTGTGGATGGGGTGTGTGTGTGAATATGTGGTCTGAAGCAGCTTTAAGAACTAACTCAGCACATAATAAGTGAAGCAATTTTTTTCAAAAGCTCATTACTGCTCCCATCCAGACTGCAAATGTAGACATAGTCTTAGACAGCTAATTTGATTCTGGACATTTAATACTTGTCTTCTACTTCCAGTATCTCTAGAATGTCCTTTTTACCCCATAGCTTTTCTATCTGCTGCTGTGAAAGCAATAAATGATGTTTGAGTTTGTGGCTTTGGTTGATTGCTTGTTTTTGTTGAAGGTGGTTAGACTTCATGCAGTCAGATCCTAATATCAGGCCTTCTGGAAATGTATAAAAAACATGATATCAGACTACCTTTGCAGAGAATAAACAAGTACTGTAGTTCTCCTGGAGACACATTATACCATTTAAACTAGCTCATACCTCTAGTGTTCTGCTGTTTGATGCTTTACTGATTTATGGCAACTATAATTAAGCAACCTTTCAGCATTCAGTTAAAAATTTAAATTATTTCTGAAGAGAAAACAGAGAAACATTAAAAAATCCACAGAAAAAGAAAAAAAAACTTTAAAGAACCCACTTTGCTATCTTTAACTTATTCAGGGAATTGTTATTTCGTTTGTTTTAATATTGAGGATAAATAAGTTCTTCCTGCAGTGCAGTTCTGCCAGCATATGTACCTTTACTAAATGAAGGTGAGGTGAAAAGGAGTAATCAGAAATATGCAGGATTAAATTAAGTCTGCCTCTAGGCATGTTTATATATGCAAATTAAGCAATAGAATACTTTAAGGTCTTTTGTTAAATGTTTTGGAAAACAAAACTTTCAGATTATTTTGTAAGGGTCAATTCTGAATGAGGCATTTGAGCACGCAAGTTTAGTATATTTCCAAAACTCAAGGACACTTCTTTTATCATATTTCCTTCCAAAGAATGCATATCAATTTTTAACCATTGAAATATGACATGCAACAATGTAAATATTGTATCTTTATTTTGTATATTGAAAGAGCCAACACAACCTAGAATTTAGGCTGGACAGGGTGCTGGACCATCTTGTCTAGACTGTACTTTTGCCAAGAAAGTTTGGAGCAGATGATCTTTGAGGTCCCTTCCAACCTTGTATGTTACAGTTCAGTGCTTTGAATATTTTAACTGTATTCATTTATTTTTACATTCTTGAATGATATGGTTCTCTGAAAACATATTTACGAAGGGATGGAGAAAGCTGCCGTGCAACTGCAGTCAGAGAAGAGAGGAGTGAGAATATGGGAGAGAAACAGCCCTGCAGACAGCAAGGCCAGTGAAAATGATGAGGGGGAGATGCTCTTGACACCAGATAAGAGTGGTGAAAACCATGGGGAAGCAGCTGTACCCCTCCAGCCCAAGTCCATGGGGAGCAGAGTTTCAACTGCAGCCCCTGGAGGACTCCACCTTGGAGCAGGGGAATATCCATGGGACACTATGACCCCTGGGAAGCCTGAACTGGACCAGGTTCCGGGAAAGACCTGTGGACCTTTGGAGATAGGAGCCCAGGCTGGAGCAGATTTGCTGCCAGGACTTGTGATCCCATGGAACAGAGAAGTTTGTAAAGAACTGTAGCCTGTGGGAAGGACTTATATTGCAGAAGTTTGTGGAGGACTGTCTGGAGCAGAGGAAGTGTGAGAGGTCCTCTCTCCCTGAAGGGAAAGGAGTGGCAGAGACAACATGTGATGGGCTGATTGCAACTCCCATTACCCTGGCCCCTTGCACTGCAGAAAGGGATGATGTAGACAAAATCAAGAGTGAAAAAGACAGGCAGGGGGAAAGCATTTTAAGATTTGGACTCATTATCCTACTCTGATTTGCGTGGTAATAAATTAAACTAATTTTCCTAAGCTAAGCCTGTTTTGCCTGTGATGGTATTTGGTGAGTGCTGTCTCCCTGTCCTTGTGCATGCCCTTATGTCCAACCAGGGTCAGACACCACACACTACTTACTGAACCCAATCAAATTCTTCATACTTTGAGGGGAAGGGACAATATGAAAGTAAAGTAAGACAGTGCTATTAAAAAAAAAAATTTAAAGAATCACCTCAATTGAAAAAGTTTTAAAAGCTTTAGAGCTTTACAGTGACAGACCTCATAGGCCACACAGCCTGTGTGAAATTGGATTCCATGTGATTATTTCTGGGTAATAATTCAGAGCAAATAACATCAAGAAAGCCTTGCATAAATCCTGACAGAAAAAGTGGATTTAAATCAAACTAATAGGTTGCAAAACATATGAAATATGCTTTGTACTGTGCCTTGGAGACACATGGCCAAATCCATATTCAAAAAGTAAAAACAAACCAGAGTGATTTGAAGAATAAATCACTTGTCATCGTGATCTTTAAAAATGCCAGAATTTAATGCAAAAATATAATCCTAACATTTATTGCAGCAAAAATAAATGTCAACATATTAGACTTAACTGGCTAAGCCTTGTGGTAGCATTTCTACAAAGTGAAAGGAATATGACAAGTTGTATTTCACGTTTTTCAGAATAAGATTTGGTCTTCTTTATCATAAGCAGTAGATTTAAACACTTTATTTTAATTTACTTCACAGTATTAAGAAAAACATTGACTCAGATAAGAAGTAGAATACCATATACACTTTTCTCTGAAGCAATCAATCAACTTTAGGAGCTAAATATGTAATATGACAACACTAGAGTTTTGCAGTGGAATACAAAATGTAACATAAAATGTTTGTGACATTTAACAGACATTGCTTAGAAACATATCTGCTATATCTAGAACATCATAAAATTTATAGTTTGCTATTGGTTATAACAGGTATATCTTCACAAACATGTAATTACACATTATTATACAGAAGGACTATAACTGAGAGCATCTTTTGAGTGCTGCTAGGTACATATCCAGACACAATCACTGTTCTAATTCCTTCTCAAATCTCAGTTTTGTGTAACACTTGTGTATTCTTCCTCTCCTTCCATTACTTATGATATTATCCTCTGCAAGCTGTGTTCCTACACATTACTAACATAAATGCACATAAAAACCATAGGAATCATGGAGACTAGCAGTTTTTAAAACTTGTGTTTGTAATAAATAATCCAGTGGCAGCAAAACAATCCTGTGTATGGCAGAGCTGTCAGAAGTCACTGATGTATCTCGCTGGTGTTGCTGCTGGTGCTGGTCTTGTTGGAACTCTCTGGAAAACCTAAATGATTTATCAGAGTAGATGAAAGAGGAAAACCTAGTGAGAGAAAAGAGAGCGCTGGAAATGCTATAAAGTGGTCTCTAGTAACATAGATAAGCCCATTAAAAGTGTCCAGAGTGACAATTGGTGCTTTTTACTAAAGCTAATAGGTGCAGGTAATAGAAATCCCCCAAACAGCCGGTTTTTTAGCAAGTAGGTTAAAAAGACTACCTTAGAGGAGAGGATGATCACATGACAAGTTCAGAAGATCCAAGATTATTTTAAAATACTTTTTTTTTCCTAATATCAGACATAAACATTTATCCCAATCTTTCTCTGCAATAAATGAAATTATTTTAGTTTTCACATGGTTGTCAAGCTTGCATAGGTTTGGTTAGTAAAAGGTATGAGCCAACTGATTTTTTATGGATTTGTCCAGGAAACTGGATACTTTTACTATCCTATATAGGGACTGAGGGAAGCATTCTCCTTCCTGGTACACATAGGCAGAAAAGCTGGTACAAACTAAGTGCTAGATCTAATGGAAAGCTTTACAGGCTCTGCAAATACTTATTTTTGAGGAGACTCTCATATAGATCATCTCCCACACTGCTTTGGCAATTGGCATAGATCAACTTTTGCTCTCAGGCATTTTAATTAATTTCACTCCCTTGGAATGCAATTCTAAAATGGGTCCTATTTCAGAAACATTATATCTTTTTTTGTTTGTAGGGGGATTTAATACCTTGATAAGAAAATTCCTCCTTTTTATTCAGATAAAATACTATATGACATAAAAGTGTATGCTATATACTTCACATACCAGTAAAATGAGAAGTTGAATATTCTTTCATTTGAATGACAAAATGTATGATTACATATTTAACTATGAAGTACATGCTAAGAAAAGGAGTTGGATCATATATTGATTATTGCATTTAAATTTGAAACTAGTTAGCATTTTTGATGATAGATAAGACTCACAATTGTTTAAGTATTACATGGCTTTGCATAAATAATAAAAATGACAAAAAATCTAATTACATACACTAAAATTATGCTGCAATCAAAGAGTGATAAGATAGCATAATATTATTTTTTAGAGGAAATCAAGATTCGCTTTCAGTGGAATCTTATTTCTGCCTAGATTTTACACCCTTTAACTTGCAGATACATAAAGGTGTTTATAGACACCAGAAACTGGTAGCCACTTAAAAATGTTTAAAAATTTCCACAGAAAAAAAATTATTGAGGTTTTGATATATCACAAACTACATATACTTCTGCTCATATAGTTTTGTAGGTTACATGAAAAATTCTCCTTATTTTCCTCTCCAAAAAATCCCCATTGTATTTTTATCTTCTCATAAAACATTCACTAAAGCAAATAGAATATTCAGGTAGCAATATCCTATTTTATATTTCCTGTACTTTGTAAAGGAGCTTTTTTTATTTTGATTTATGTTTCATTGCCCCCTGCTGTTTGATAAAGAACTTTTTTTTTAAAGAATCAACATCTCAGTGTACTTTCTTTACTAATGAAAAAGGAATTGGATTTGAAATCATCTCCTCTAGTTATGATCTCAGATTCAATATGTGCATTTGTTTTAACCTGAAGGACAGAAGCATTCAAATAGTGCAATCATTCAATTAAACTATTATGGAAATGCTGCAAAATGAAAAAAGTGCATTCAAGTGCCATTTCCTGTCTTACACAAAATAATGATAAGCTTTAATAGTATTTTCCTATACAGTGTTTTGT
Organism: Agelaius phoeniceus; assembly: GCF_051311805.1. Classification (NCBI taxonomy): domain Eukaryota; kingdom Metazoa; phylum Chordata; class Aves; order Passeriformes; family Icteridae; genus Agelaius; species Agelaius phoeniceus. The sequence continues at coordinate 55,042,110 of NC_135268.1, forward strand.
CCCTTTTTAGTTACTGTCTTGAGATACAGAATGCCTCATGTGAAAAAGGAGTTTTCCTTACATATGCAGATCTATTTGCCCCTACTCCTTGAGAGGGATTCTCTGGTGCTTGATGAGACTTTTCACTTAGATATTCTCATCACCTGTCTAACATAGTTCTTTTGATTTTAAAAATTATTAACTTGAGAAAGCTGAAGACCTTAGTTCATTTTTTTTTCTGGAAGTTACACAGAAATTTTGTGCAAGCAATTCTTTTCCCATGGATAAGAATATCTAGAAGACTTCTCTAGTGGGATCTTAATATTACAGACCCAGATATGACAGATATTGACTGTGTCCACCAGCAAAAAATCTATGTCTGTGTACTCTGTGAATGGTTCCTTTCTTCAATTTATCTCATGCTATGGGAGCAATGGTTCTACCAAATGATTTTTTTTTTTTAATAAATGAGATATATAGGTAATGACAGCAAAAGCTTGGTGCAAAAGGCTACCATAAGTCACAAAATCTCATCAGTGTCATTAGAACTGTGGGAATATATTTAAAGTTGTGTGTTTACTTTAAAAACTGATTTTGGAAAAGTTACTTAGGCTTCTTACCCAAAGCCACAGATATTCTATAAGGCAGCTGAAGCCCATGCAGAAGAATAGTGACATTTGTACCACTGCCACTACACCTAAAGGGGACATCTACCAACATAAACCTGAAGACTCAGGTTTAAATCTGATTTATCTTGGCTGATGAGATAGACTGAATTAAAACCTCTGGTATCTGGCTGCACCAGACAGAGAGAGCATGACTTACCCACAACACCTTCTTTTAGTAATATGTCATTTTATTTCAGTTTGTCAGAGGCAAACTAAGAACACAGACAATTAATTAGCTCAGATGACTTGGATGACTTGATAATTTGTCTGAGCCCTGAGGCTTCTCATTAAATATCCACAGTTTATAATGTAGTACAGAGCTGGAATACCCAAGCCAGATCAGATGCTGTGTAGGTGTGTACATCAGTATAAATGCTCAGCTCTATACAAGTTAATTTAGAATATTCCTTGCTTAAGGGAACATACAGCTACAGATAGAGCCACAAATGCTTTTTTTTTTTCTGCTTCTCAGCTAATCAGAATCACAAGTCCTTTTTGTGCAAAATATTTATCTGCCCACATCACAGAAAAGTGGGGAACTAAGCTGATTGCCCAAAGAATTACTTCAAAAGTTCCAAATGCCAGAAAGATTTACTTCAAAATGAATTTTTGTGTATTTTATTAAGGCTTTTGATACTGACCCTCAAAGTATCCTTCTGAACAAGTTGTCCAGCTGTGGGATGAGCCAGGTTAAAGGTGTGATGGTCAGGACTGAAGGGCAAGGCTCAAAGGGCTGTAGTGGGTGGGGCTGCAGGTGGCTGGTGACCTGGCATTAGTGGCGCTCTGCAGAGGTCAGTTATAGGGACAGGTCTGCTCCTCGTAAAGGAGAAGTTGTAATAGAATCATTAAGTTGGAGAAGACCTTTAAGATCAACAGGTCCAACCAGTTGAATGTGTCTTGTAGTACAAGGAGTTGAGGGATGACATCATTGCTCTCTGTGTCTTCCCAGAGAGGAGAAGGGGAGGAGGAGGTGCTGAGCTCTGCTTCCTGGGACCCACGCACAGGACATTTGTGTATTGTCCAAAGCTGTAGCAGGGGAGTTTCAGACTGAATATTAGGAAGTATTTCTTCATTAAGAGGATGGGAAAACTTTGGATCAGGCTTACTAGAAAGGTTGCTGATGCCCCAAACTTGTCAGAGTTTAAAAAGCATTTGGATCCTTATAATATAATTTAACTTTTAGTCAGCCCTGAAATTATCAGGCAGCTGGACTAGATAATAACTGTATGTCCTTCCAACTGAAATATTCTGTTCTGTTATGTTCTATTCTGTTCTATTCAATTTTATTCTATTCTGTTCCCACTCACCCAGCCAGTATCTATGTTTTGTCTGCAAAAAGTGAAAAGGAGCTCAAGACAACAAAACAGAGAAAGTCTCTGAAGGAGAATGAGAAGATAAGTTCGAAGGAGAAAAAAAGAATGTTTAGGCTGGTGGAAGACTATAGCAATGTGCTTTCATGGAGGAAGGTACAAGGAAAAAGCTTTGGAGAAATAGGAAGGCAACAACAGGAATTTGGGAGAGAAGACAAATGGATACAGAGGCATGTACATGCTCAACAGCAGAAAAAATAAACTGTAGTCCAAGGTCTAGCACTGGAATTTTTGATAATAGTATTATTATGAATTTATGAGTCTGTATCTTGTTCCTCTTGCAACACTCTCATCGACTCATACATATCCACATATTTCAGCTCTTTTTGCAGACATACCCCACTGGATCCAAACTTCTTATCCTTAAAATAGGAAATTGTGTATTTACTTCTCCAGAAATTCCTCCTACAGTCTTTATTCTGGTTAGTGGTGCTTTGTTTTTCTGAAACAGAGCACACACAATGTGTTATAATGTTTTCAATTTGTTTGTTATTTGTTATTTGTTTAAAATATCTTGGTATTATTACCAACTAAGAATTTATTTGCAGTCTTGTCCACAGCTGGAAATTGTTGATGGAAAAGCCTGAATGACAAATTATCATTGTTATTTATACAGAAAGTTTTAACATGTTACTACAAATCAATGGTGTTAATGTTTTTCTCTTAACATTCTGGCTGCAGCTTTATAGTTTTGATGTTTGTTGAATTTAAGTTTTGAGTTCTGGAATCCATTTATGCAATTATTTAGCAACATAGCTATTGGCTTTGAAACCTACCTCACTTCCAGCTTATTTATAAGTTTAAAATCAGCACCATGCTGCAAAGATCTATGTAAGATAGATCCTAAGTGCACATTTTCACATTTGGGATAATTTTCTAGTGAGTTCTCTTCCTCAGTGACACACTGCTCTGATTTTTCATCCCGATCATTACCTTCATTTATTTTGTAAATTTTTCACAACTCTTTGAAAAATGTATTCTGTCTGGTTTTCTTCCTAGATACTTGACAGTTTTCCCAAGAACTATATTATTAGGAAATGCCTTTTTGTGCCACTTTAACATCCCAATATTTTTATCACTTTAGCATCCCAATACTTTTCTTTGTTTCCCTTAAGGATCTGTGCCTCTTAAAAGAGTAGTCTGTTCTTTATATATCCATACTTCTTGTTTTTACTCATTCTAGATTATAGTACAAGTGTCAGAGACCATTTCCTTTGACCTATATATATATAAAATGAATTAGGTCGAATATGTTCCAAATCTGAGGCTAAGCTATGAAGAGGCTTGATGTCAGCTGTGGGTGCTATACAATACCATGAAGACTACTGATTTGTTCTGTAGATATGAGGAATTCTGTACCACAGCCTTTCTTTGATGCTAGTTGCAAATTTTACTATTCTTTAACAAAGTTAAATGAAATAGAATGAAATAGAAAATCTTCCTATTTTTTATAGAAATGGAGGAAGTAATCAGAAGAATTGCTTCTCTACAGGTTTTGTTTTTCTCAGTCATGTTCTTCTCTCTTGCAGTGCACCTGAGGTCTCGTAATCTTCCCTAACCATGCCAATTGTTCCAGCTTATTGGGTTGCTCATAGAAACAATAACAGAAGCTGTTTCCAGAATATAATTTGGCACAATATTTTATTATCAAAATAATTATGCAAGAATGCTTGTTATGTACTTATGAGGCATAAGGACATATCTGAAATATTTCTCAGCTTACATAACCTATTCTTCCCAAAGAAGAAACTACACACAAACAATCATACATAAATATGTAAAAAAACATGATGATACACAATAATAATAAACGAATATAGGTATTGTATATCTGCTATTGCAGGTTGCACTTTAGAGATTTTTTTTCTTTTCTATTATTTGCAATAAAAAAACCATTCTTTCCATTAAGACAAACAAAAAAAGTCATAATAAAGCAGATCACCATAGCAATATGTTTGACATGCTAGGTTAAGAATATGTTTGAGGCAAATCAGAACCAGTCCATGTAAATGTCTGCTAATTTAGATTCTTTGAGTAAAATTCATACATACCTGGATAAAATGGGGGAAAAAGCAAATACACTTCTTATTATTGTTTTCTAAAAAGTCTGATCTAGGTCACAACCCTACTATTCTACATAAACTCCAAATAAACATTAAGAAATAATCTTGGTTTCAACAGGCCATAATGTAATCAATACAGGAAAGAAAACCAGAGAAAAATCATTCTTACTTGTGATGTTAGACCACAGTGGTTCACAGAAGTCTCACAGACAAGTGATAGAAATAGCATCTTACTTCCAAAAGGGATTCAAACTTGTAATAAGCCATAACTTTTACCCATGTAGAAGGAGAAAAATACCAGCCTTCCATACATACTAAGAGAAAATATATCACATGGTTTATTTTTTTTTCATACTTATCTGCAGATATTTTAGTTCTGTAAACAAGACTAGGCTCCATTTATAGAAGACAAACATCATTTTTTCAAAGGCAAGGGGGAATGACTTTGAACTGAAAGAAAGGAGGTTTAGATTAGCAATTAGGAAAAAATTCTTTACTGTGAGGGTAGGGAAGCATAGGAAGAGGTTGCCCAGAGAAGTGAATGCCCCATTCCTAGAGGTGTTCAAGGCCAGGTTGGATGGAGCTCTGAGCAATGTGGTCTAATAAAAGGTATCACTGCCCATGGCATGGTGGCTGGAACTAGATGATCTGTAATGTCCCTGCCAACTCAGGCCATTCTATGATTCTATGAATACTGACTTCTGCACATGCACCTTGTTATTGTTTTTTTTTTTCTTCTGCATGACATCTATAGGGTTAGGAGAAGTATTAAGCTGCAATAAGCCAAGACATTGAAACAGTCTTGCCTCACATTACATTGACTGAGAGAAGACTCCCTGTGCAGAGAGTGCTTCCACCAGATTATTATCAGCAGATAGCCCAGATGTTCAGATTTAACTCATAGAGTTTGATTTTAAACCATTCAGGTTGAAAGATGAAAGCCCATTTTACCTGGATTGTTGTTTACAGTCCTGCCTACCTCTCTTTTGCAATATTTTCAGGATGAGAACAGATGTGTGGTAATAAAATTTGAACCGTACTGCTCTGGCAAGCTCAAGCATTGAGCCAAAAGCAAAAAAGTCTGTTCAGAAATCTTTTCTTCTTAAGTTTTGCATGAACATTTAAAGAGTTTCATCACAAAATCAGAGAATTCTCAGGTTTGAAAAGTACCTCTAGAAATCATCTAGTCCAATTCCCCAATAAGACAGGTTCATGTGTACTTGTTTGTTCAATTTATGTGTTTGATAGTAGACTTCATTAGAAATTTTTGGGTTTTTAATTTTGCATTAGGGTGAAAAGCTGATTGCCCTTTATCTATGGAAGATATACTAAATGTACAGCCATGCTATGTGTGCCAAAGCAAAAAGGAGCACTTGTGGATGCTTATATATTTATTTTCATATATACATCTGTATCTATGTATATATGTAAAATTTGTAGACACATATATACACATATTGCTATTTGCCTGTGTGCATAGACACCTGTAAAGTGAGAAAAAGATGGTTTCTGTACAAATGTTATAAAGAATATAATAAATATTAAGAAAGTAAGGCAGCTGCATACTGTTTCTCATTATCTTCACCATTCAATGCATAATTCTAATATGTATTTCTGCTCAGTGTCAAAGGTTTACCCTGAATGTAAAATTATTATATTATTCATGAGGTTCTCCTTTAGCTTTGTACTATATGAGTTTCTGCCCTATCCTCTTTGCAAGCTGAAATACTTACTGCAGTTACAAAACTGCACAAGTCTTTGACAAACTCAGTCACAGTGAGAATTAGTCTTCATGATGGTCTCATTCCCATGCCTTTATTGATTCTTCCAGCTGTCAGTCACACAGATCATTGTCTCTACCCCATGGCTTTGTTTACTGTGTCTTATTCAGAAAGACCTTTTTTTTTAGGTGGAATTAACTATTCATCCAGAAAAATTTATCACAGCTACAAATTGCAAAAGTTCCATTTTAGGTGACTTGATTGGTCTTGAGGCCATGACAGATCTTTATCTTTCTATGTGATTTTAACTACTGGATCTTCCTGTTGATTGGTCAGTTGTTGATATACTTACTACACTCTCTGTGTAACATTCTAATTTGTGAAGGAAAACCTTTAGTACTTGGTCATGATGGCCTGTATACTGAAGTCTCATTTCACCTTAAATTTTCTCACTGTTACACCCTGATACAATTCCAGAGCACAAAGCCTGTGATATTTCCTTTCATTTGTAAATGTGGTGGACTGATCCTGACCAGTAACCCAAGGTGGGTTGACCTTGGTTTAGAGTGCCAGGTACTCTGCAAGAATCTCTAGCAATCTCTCCACAAACAAGAAAGGGGAGAGAAAATATAACAAAAAACTCATGGCTTAAGACAATTATAAGGAGATCACTAAGCAATTACAGCCATGGGCAGGTTAGATTGTACTTGGGTGAATTTAGTTGAGTTTGTTACCACTTAATAAAAGAGTAGGATAATGAGAAGCAAGAACAGATCTAAAAACACCATCCCTCCCAGCTCAGCCTCACTTCTCCACCTTCTCCTCTCCGATGATGCAGGGGGACTGGGAATAGGGGTTGTGATAAGTTTGCCATAAATCCTGCCAGGAGCCTGCTCCAGCAAGGGCTTTTCTTGGGTCACAGCTTACTGTGAAGATTTTATAGTTCATCCCAGCCAGACCCAACACAGTGAACAATAAGATACATGAGTAAAAATGCTATGCTATTTTGGACACCCAGGCATTATGCTCCAGCCAAAAAAACTAATGCTTAGAGTGTTATTTAAAAATTATATAAATCATTATTAAATTAAATAAATGAGCAAGTCAAGCACTTACATTTAGAGTGATAGAATTTGCCATCATATTTTAAATCATGTTAAAAGCAAACAAAGTTATTTTTCAAAAGTTTTCTGATAGGAAGAGATATTTAATTCTTTGAACTCCTGAAAATAAAGAAATAAATATTTTAAAAGAAAAAAAGATCAACAGAAAATAAACCCAACCAAACACAAACTTTTCAGGGAAACTTTTGGTGTTTCAGCAAAGTTTTGGTGTTTTTTTCTTTCCTCAAAGTACTGATTATTTTGTGACAGTCAAACAAAATAGATTTTGTAAAATACTAGAAGAAAATCACAGGTAGTATTAATGGTTTGTAATGATGTTACAGCGTGATCAATTTTCTTTTGCAAGTACTAGAAAATGTGAGGATTCACATCTTTCCTAAGTTGAAATTCACTAGAGATTTAAGAATGTATTCAAAACTGTAATTGCAGATGAAGTCTTCATATTCTAAAGCCAAGAGACGCCAATGACAAAGATGGCACCCAGCTATGCCAAAGAATATGAGAGAGGGAGAGACACAAAAATGCTGATAATGACCCAAAGAATAAGGCTGAAGCATACTTGGTGATACATAAGAGCTGTATCTATTAGAATATGTCTAATTTTCATGACTGAAAAGAGGCTATTAAAAATAGAATTACAAGAAACGCAACACTTTATGTTTTCAACATTAAAATTCATATGTTTTCACACTTTATAATGTTATGCAAATGGAGACTTACATGGAACAAATTTATGGACTATAAATCTATGCCATAAGGAATAGGTAAACAACATTTGAACAAACTTCCCTCCCCAAGATTAAGAGAATTGTAAAAAAAAACTTTTAATATCTGAATTTATGTTTAAGCACAGAAACTAAGTGCTTCTGAAGTTTATAGTATTTTCCATTCACGAGCTTTCCTTCCAAGCAGAGAACATAGAGTGTATGTTAATGCTTGTCTGCACAAAATGTGTGTATGTATTGAGGGAGAAAAAGGACTTCTTATAGCAGGAATCTACATGGAAACTTCAGAATTAAGGGAAGCTTGTCTTTCCTTGCCTTTTTAATATTTTCAGTTGAAATGAGAGCTTTTCAGTGTTTTTCTCATCCTCTTTTCTTTGGCTCTATTTCTAAACTTTGAACTTGTCATAAGTGGTTCTCTTTTCGAGTAACTTGGAATACATGGGAGCATTTACATTAAATTTACACATAACCATTAGGAGGAATAAAAATATTCCTTCTTAGGCTTCTTCACATGCCTACATACAAGTACCAAGTCAAGCACTGACTCAAACTCTGTTCTATATGTGTTTACAAACAGAGGAGACTGAGGGGAAACCACATTGCAGTTACAACTTCCTCATAAGGGAAAGAGGAGGGACAGGCACTGATCTCTTCTGCGTGGTGACCCAAGGGAATGGCCTGAATCTGTGTCAGGGGAGGTTTAGGGTGGATATCAGGAAAAGGGTCTTCACTCAGAGGATGGCTGGGCACTGGAAGAGGCTCCCCTGGAAGTGGTCGCAGTACCAATCCTGACAGAGTTCAAGAAGTGTTGAACAATGCTCTCAGGCACACTGTGTAGCTCTTGGGGATGGAACCGTATTGGGCCAGGAGTTGGACTCAATGATCCTTGTGGGTCCCTTTCAGCTCTGTTAATTTTGGGATTCTGTGATTTGCAATCTGTAGTCCTGAAACAGTAATTTGCTGGTGTTAGGTCTAAAAGATAATAAAAGTAAGGAATCTCTCTCTAAATTTCTTTTATAGTGATACGTCAAACTTAAATCTTTAAAATTTTAAAGATATTTTTTCAAACTTAAATTTTCTTGATCCAACCATTGTTGACACTAATAGTAACAGAAGAAAATTTCTCAAAAATGCTTTATAAGGTTAGTAAAAAAAAATCAAAGAAACAATGAGAAACAATGAACAAAATGCTTTATAAGGTTAGTAATAAAAATCAAAGAAACCATGAGAAACATTGAACAAAAATCTGAGCATTTTCCTTTTTTTTTGCTGTTATTTGGTTGTTATTAAATTATTTTTTCATCCTATACTTGTTCTACTTGCTCTTTTATAACATTTCTTCTAAAGCATTTTTGGTAGCAAAATTTTTTGTGCTGGATTATATAGTCCTGAAGGCTTCCTACTCAGTTGCAGTAGCACCTATACATTCAGTAAGACTTCACGTAAAAATTAAAACTGAATGCAATTCTGTCCATATTCCTAATTTATGGAAAGAATTTCCAAATTTTGAACAACTGTTTATATAACATAGGAATCTTGATTTTTTTAAATGGATTTAAGGTCCAGAAAGTGCTAATTCATTTTTTTACCACAGTATTTTTGAATGAAAAAATAATCAGCCAAAGCTATTGCTCTATTCATGAGAATAAATCAGTCTTTGCAACTGTCACATAGAGAAACTTGTATTTACTGTGATACTCCCTCTGTACTCTGTACTTCCCTTGAGGTATAATCTGTGTTACATTGAAGAAGTGATTTTCCAGAGCCTTGAAACAGCTGAATTTAAACAGAAATCTTCTGATAAGAGCTAATTTGCAATTTAGATTAACCTGAAAAGAAAAAAAATCATTATTACTATTTAGGAAAAGCTAAATCTGAGACGTTTCATTTTCTCTGGGTAGCTATTTTCTAGGGCAGCTTAGTGATAATTCTCAAAAAAAAAGAGTGCTTCCATCAAAGTGTTACAAAATTGGGTCGCTTCTCTAATTGCAGTGAAAACAATTAAGAATTTCACATTGTCTTTTATTAAGTATTTTATTGAGATACGGAGTTTTTGATCAGAAAAAAATCAGCACTTACGTTACTTGGATTACTACATGGAATTACATTATCTCAAAAATGCAGTATCACCACATTGTTTAGAATTGACAATGGCAGGTGAACTAGTTTTTAAGCATAGTTTTTCCTTAAAGGTATTTTTAAATTGACTTGCCAAGGCTAAAGTACGATACAGGACTTAAGGTCATGGTTGATAAACAGCTGACCATTTCATCTCTTTCTGGCGCTGTAACACTGGAGGCCAACACAATGTATTAATTAAATTTAAGACCCTTTTAATGAAAATAGCAAAGTAGGAATTTTGAGGCTGTATTATTTCTGTCATTAATGAGACCATTATGGGATATATGAGCTTGAGAAATTATGGAGTTTTTGCCATAACTTGAAATGAAGGAAACCAAGGTTTATAGCAAGAAAGTAAGACTTTTCCTTTATGTGAATGACTTGATCAATGTCCACAAGAACCCACAAGAACCAGACTGCTGACAGCATAATCTAGAAGAACTGAACACGACAAACCCACTTGTGGATAAATAAATTGCCGCTGCATCAGCTCAGTAAGACCAAATGGTCTAATTACTGAAACAGCTTAAGTGGGAAGCAGTGAAGATTTAAAATTATATGTTATTTGAAGATCAGGACATATGTAGCTGGGGCACATATTATTAAAAGGGGAAAATGAAAAAATCCCTAAGTGTGTCAGATATCTGCATTATTCAGAAGGTCACTATTCAGCAACCATAGCAGATTTCTTCAGCCTTTAAAAATTTAATAATCCATATACTTTAATAGTCTTTGCATCACTAAACAAGGATTTTAATTTTTAGAAGTTTTCAAGGTTTGCAGTACTACAACACTTTAGGTTTTCTGGTGTTTTTGAAAAGAAAAATAAAAGTAGATGCTGGAAAAACTCCATGCGATGGCTTAATCATACATCTTGGATTTTCTGACACTTACTATGTCATTCTGCTTCATACCATAGCTGATATAAATCGGGTAGTCTTCTCCTAGGATTTATACACAGCTCCTCTTAATATAACACCATCTACTAGCATCATTTTACATTTTCCTATTAACTGTAATATATGTTTGGTTTAATGCTTTTGAGTTCTTTATTTACTGATCCAGACAGAAAATATGTTACACAGCCATAATTTACTAGTCTTTAATGACAGCTTGTATGGTGTCACTTCACCATAGTGATATGTTTTTAGATTTGATTTTTACAAAGCATTTAATTGATTTGCTTTCATTAATGAATGAAGTCACTGTAATTGTCTACACATGAAAAGCAATCAAGACATTTTCATCTTTTTTTTTTCCAACACCACTCCATCCTGAAGGTTTCAAGTCATGCTTCACTCATCAGTCAAGTAGAAACAGCTGTTATCCAGAAAGAATTGGATTAAAATAAAGATAATGTCAAAAAACAAGATTGTCCCATTATAAAGGTTCATAAAAAGTGTGGGACAGCCTTGCCAAGAAAAGCAGGGTATGTAAGATTAAAAAAAATTAAAAATCCAATCTGGCTACTGTCTTAAAAGACCATGAAAAATTGTTTCTCTTAATACATTAGCAACAAAAAGACGGTTAAGGAAAATCTCCATCCTTTGTTGGATATTGGATACAGGGGCAAACACAGTGAAAAAGGATGAGGAAAAGTAATGTAATGAGGTAGATGAGGAAAAGTAATGTAAGGAGGTAATCAATGGTTTCTTTGCATGAGTCTTTAATAGTAAGACCAGTTCTTCTCTGGATGCCCTGAGCTGGAAAGCAGGGAAGAGGAGCACAATTAAGCCCACATAATCCAAGGGGAAATCAGTGACCTCCTACACGACAAGTTGAACACTCACAGGCTTATGGGGCTGGATGAGATGCACCTGAGGGTACAGAGGGATCTGGCATAACTGCTCGCCAATCACTTACCAACAGTCCTGGCTATGCAGGGAAGTCCCAGTTGGCTGGGGGTCAGTAAATGTGAGGGCCAGCTACAAGGGGAGCCACAAGAAAGATGCAGGAAGGGCCTCTCAGCCTGACGTGAGTGCTGGGAAGGTCATGGAGCAGATCATCCTGAGGTGCTGTCACAGCATGTGTAGCACAGCCCTGGAATCAGGCCCAGCTAGCACAGGTATGTGAAAGGCAGCTCCTGCTTGATCAACCTGACCTCCTTCTATGACAAGGTGACCTGTTTAGTGGATGAGGAAACTCATCCTGTCTACTTAGACTTAAGCAAAGCCTTTGCCACAGTCACCCACAGCTCTGGCTCTGGACAACCTGGCTGCTTATGGCTCGGACAGGGGACACTCCTCTGAGTTAGCCTTGGAATGAGTTGGAATACATGAGTTACATGAGTTCAAGAACAGGGATTTCATGAGTTCAAGAACAGGGATTTCTGCCTCAGCTGCTGGCTCAACAGCAAGACATCTTCCTTTTTCTCCTTTGTTTTTTAGCTGCTACATGACTTGTCAGCTAAAAAGTACCCCCAAGTTCCCTCTTCTGCAAGTATTTCACCAGAGCCTGACAGCAATGTCTCCTGACTTCAGTGAACTCTACCCTCCCTTTGGTCCTCCTTGGGTTGTGTGTGGGAAGTTGGGCATGCTGACCACCTTCTAGTCAGGGTGCAGCAGTCACATTATCCTCCTTAGCATACATTTTGTGTGGTGAGCTGGGCATACTGATCTCAATCTCCATCTGTTAAAATGGAATTTCACCCCCAGTCTTTTTCCCACAGGGTCTTTTTCCAACCTTAATGATTCTGATTCTATGATAGCTGCTCCTCTCCCTGGTATATTGTAAGTTGGTTATGTGATCCAACTGGTGTGGAAAATACTAAAAATGTTTTAAGGAAATATATTAGGTGAGCTGATGCTACATCTGGTCCTACTGCTCAGTTTGGTATTGTTTCATTGAGGTCAATATGGACTGATGCTGGCTCAGAGCACAGCTGAGTTAGATGTATAACAATCAATACACTTTTTGCTCCCCTGCTTAGCTAGAAAGCTCTTAAGATAAAACCAGAACTGATTTTGCTGAGATTAATCTATGATCGTTTTCACTGTGACAAACAGGAAAAATCTGAGTTGTTGTACTAAGCAATTTTGGAATTTCATATCTAAAGAAATTTATTGTTGGATCAGTCTGAAATCCTTAATGAGGCAGTGCTCTAGAAGTGTCAACTGTTATTTTTATTTTCATATGGAATTACTGAAACTAATCAACAATACTTAAACCACTTACTATAAATGTCTGTTGTGGTTAAAGAAAACTAATGTTATTGGTCAATGGTCTTTAAACCTGCTGGAAGCTGTTAATTCCAGTTAATTAAAACAAAACAAACAAACAAAAAAAAGAAATTTTCTGACATTTGACTGTATGGAAAGCCATTACAATTTATTCTTGACTTAAGCACACATGATGCTTTCCTATATGTTGTGTATAGAAAAAAATCAACACAGAAACATAACTGGTACTGCAAAGACTTGATGTGCTTAAAGTAAATAAAGAATATAAAAGATGCTTTATTGCAGTCTTTATTTAGAGGGACTTCAATATTATTGTCAAATGGATTAATTTCATCCCAGTATGTTTGGGATGAAGTCTCAAGTGAGCAAGGACAAATCAACATGTATTTCTTCATTGCATGCTGCCGTGGTTCTTACAGAGTCAGTATGAGCCTTCTTAGCAAACTCATTATGCTGTTATTCCTCTCTGGTGCAATGTCATTGACAATATGTTTTGGACTTTCACTATAATTTTCTTGGCACTCTAGAGAGCAAATGGCTTTAGAAAGCACTTCAGAACCTCATGTCAAAGTTCTTAGTTGATATAAATGTCTTTATGCTCCTTCAAAAAGAAAGAAAAACAAACCCCAGATTAAAAGAATCCATTCCAACCAAGTTAGATTAGAGAAAACTGTTTTCAGAATTAAATATTTCTATACAAGTAATATCCTTTAAGCTTTAAAACGTATTAACCTTTTAAATATTTGTAGACTATGGATTACAGTGTACTTATTCAGAATGAGGAAACAATGACTTATAAAATTGAGGTTTTTTTCTTAATATCAACTCTAGACTTCTATTAAATGCAGTGTGATATTTTACAGGTGGAATGGGGGTGGTGGAGCACAATGTAACTCCACCTCTGAAAATGTTAATACAGAAGTTTTCTAAAAATGCTAGACCAGAACCTTCATGGTGCTTTCTCTGAGCTCAGAATACATCTGTGACTTTTTGGTTGCATAGTTTTAACAATATTTCTTTTCTTGCTCTGTAGATTCTGGAGATTCATGTTATCTCAAGTTTCTATCCCATTCTAGCCATGTGTCCATTACCTTGCAAATGGATTAAGGCTTGGTTTGCACTTTAGTCCTGATATTTTACTCATTCATGCTGTATAAACATAGCATAATTTTCAACCATATATATGAGGTTTGTCTCAGGGTGCCATAAAGCACCCGAAGATTTTGTGACCAAAACCTTTAGAAGTATCTAAAAGTCTAGAAAGGTCTAAAATTTAGGGAAAGATCAATTATACTGTGCCAATCCACATCTCACCAGCAATCACATCTTATATTTTAGGAAATTCTGTTGGCTGTTGTTAAACAAATCAATCACTTGGGCTTCTTTTTGTAAGTTTCTAAACTGTGTGGTGTGAAAAAATAGAGTTTATATGTTGATGTGTATGCATAAGACAAAGCTGAGAAGTATGAAGGACTGTAGGCCACTTTTTCGTTAAGGAGATGACATATGACATAATTATTGTCTTGGACATGCAATTTTTATGCAGTGTTACTTCTTTTGTCATTCATTGCTCATCTTAGCATCTAGTCAACTACCATCTATATGCAGAAGACACCTATGAAGCTCTTTTTGGGGTATATACAGAAAATCTAGTGAGCTCCCTTGCACGTGCAAGTGAGATTTCAGGACTGAAGGTAAGAAATCAGAAGTTTAAAGGACACTGAAATATTTAACTTTCAAACAAAACTTGAAAGCATATTTGTAGGTATTGCAGCCTTTCAGATGCACAGTTGTAGAACAGCTGAATTATTACAGGATGCCTCTGGATGACTGATTTAAAATCCCTCTTGAGACTGAACTAAAATTGACCGTGATATATAGTTGTTTGGGCTTGAGATAGGTAGGTGATTTGGAATATGGTACTGTTCATAAAATTGCCATCTAGGTCTGAGCTGTCTGCCACTTTGATAGTTTAATTATAAATCTATCACTTAAATCTTCCTGAAAGATGGGTTGTTGTTCAAGCAAATTCTGATTTAATCGAGCAATACAAGATGAGCTTCTATGGTTTATAAAGGAGAACAGACTGGACTGTTATAATGTGCCAAAGATGCTTTATTTTTCCCAAATTTGAAATGTAGAATGCTATCCAGCTTAAGAAAAATAAAAGTGCTATAGATCAGACTGCTTTTTAAAGGGCAGGTTAAACAGATATTGTATGATTTTTAAAATCTACATTTCCTTGGACTCATTTTAATTTTGCTGTATCTCAAAGGACTACAAAATAGGATAGTTCTACACCTAGTGATCTGGCATAATTTCAGCAAAAATTCTTGTAATTTCATTTTTATGAGTATCACTTATTTAGAGTCAGTTTTTTTTACATTTTTGCAAAACTAGGGCTCAGGATTTCTGTAAAAGTTTCAAAAGGACCTGAACTTCTTAAGGATTCATTTAATCATTTGTAGCTCATATTATCCTTTAAGGAAATAATTTCCTAAGTTAATGAAGTTACATTAGAACTTTGAACTGGTACTAATTAATATAGAAAAGACAATGCATGACAACCTGGATTTAGTTCATGTCTGGTGGGTTTGTGAGTACTGTTTTATGAGAACTAGGTTACTGAAGAGAACATGCTTGGATAATGCATGCTGTTCAGTAGATATGACCACTGCCTCAAAAGTTGTGAATCTGGTCAAGGTGACTCAAGCAAAACAATACTGGGGAATTATTTACAACAATAAGAATATGTTTGTAGTGTTATATATATTTCTTTGACCATAACACTAATTATTTATCTGTATATGTGTATAATTATATATATTTATATACGTACACTTTGAATTTTCATTTCAATTACTTTTCTGAAGCCACACTTCCACAAAGCAATCTGTTAAGGGCCTACTTATAGACAGCTCTGCTGTTTGTTAGACTGCTGACAGCTCTGCTGTGTAATCTTCTGTGTGCCACACATGCTGTCATGTGCTTGGGAAGTGGTGTAATTGCCAGAATTCTGTTGGCTGAGAACTTTGATCCCAGCTTTTCATTACCGCCATCCATTTTCCCAGGTGCTTTCAAGGCTACAACTCCAAGTCTTCTAACATTCTTTTCATTTACTGGGTTTAACAGGCAAGCAGTTATCTGGAAATTTCACTGGGTCTCATATCCAGACCAAAACTTCTTAAGGTATTGGATTTTTTTGAGGAACTGAGGCAAGCCCTAAGAATCTCTGAAGTGTCAGTCGTCCAATACCATACTTTCAGTAACAATCAATATAAATTTTCTAGGACAGATCTTCACAGAATAAATTAGGTGAAGTTTTCCCATAATCCTTTCCCTAATTTCTAACAATTTCTGGATCAGACTTTTGGACCAGGAATAGCACTAACTTTTTTTGAGGGGGGTGTTAACTCCAGGCAGCCTTCTTTTCTCATAGGGGGGACTGACTCCAGCCAGCAACTAAACCCCACACTGCTGGTCACTCACACATGGACAGACACACACACACACACAGAGACTCCTGGGGAAATGGAGGCAAGAATCATAAAATAATACAATCATTAGGACTGGAAAATGCCTGTAAGATCATTGAGTTCAGCTACCAGCCTTGTTGACCCCCAACATGTTCACCATTGAATCCATCCCCAAGTGCCACATCCACATTTTTTAACTCTTCCAGAGATTGTGACTCCACCTCCAGAATCAGAAAAGTCAGAACACTCGTGGTTTGAGACAAAAGGTTTAAAAGGTAAAACAGAAACTGTTCAAGGAAGCAAAGCAAAACAAGGGATTTATACACAACTTCGTGTGGGCAGGCAGGTGTGTTCAGCCATCCCCAGGGAGCACAGCTCCATCACACGTAGCAGTGACTTTGGAAGACAAACACCATCACTCTAAAGATCTCCCCTTTTTTTTTTCTTCCCCCAGCTTTAAATGCTGCTCCTGCTGTCACATGGTGTGGAATATCCCTTGGGTCAGTGGGGTTTGCCTGTCCCATCTGTGTCCCTTTCCAGTTTGTTGTGTACCCGACTCCTCACTGGTGGGCTGGGCTGAGAGGGCAAAGGGGCCTTGATTCTGTGCAAGCAAGGTTCAACAATAATAAAATGCCAACGTTTCCAGCACAAAACAAAACCACAGCTCCATACCAGCTAGGAAGAAAATTAACACTTTCCCAGCCGAAACCAGTACAGAAAGAATATAGACCATCTAATATTAGGGGTTAATATGAGTTCACTATGAGTTCAATAGCACAATGAGGCATAAATTTCATCTTAGGAAAGCAAATTTTCTCAGGACAAATATTGTTTTTCTTAAAGACCCTTCGTGTGACCCTTTATTGTGTGCAGTTCTTGTAATGCCTTAAAGCTAGGAGAAAGGATAAAAATGTTCACTGTGTCTGTTTCATCTATGATGAAAAGCAGCAGCAAAAGCTAAGGAGCAATGAATTAATTTGCCACGCTTTCTGTGGCTCTATGCAATATTGTCTATACACATAACCTTTCAGCATGGTGATACTTTGGAAGAGAATGACATTTTCCATAAAAATAAGGACTTCATGATTTTAACAAATGCTATTGGCATGTGTTATGTCTTGAAAACACTTTATAAATGTCTATTTTTAGTTTAGTTTTTTTAATTTAGTTTAAATTGAAAAAATCAGTTTTTACCAGCAGGAAGTACAAAAACTTGACTAAATGAAAAAGAAAAGAAAAAAGAAACAAAAATACTAAAATAATTTCATTCTCTTTTCTACTGTTCCCCTTTCCTCCACAAAGGAAGAACTGTATTGATCATTGAAATTCTTCTCTCAAGAGATGCTTGAAATGACTGTGTCCTTGACAGCACTTGTCCTAATTTACTGTCTAATTAGGAGCCACATAACTATTACTTACTTGCTCTCTCCTATAGTACTTCTGGTGGTCAGGGGCTCAGGATATTACAATTCTTCATGACATAGAAATATAATAAAAAAAGAAAAATTACTTTTTAAAAAAGTACCAACAAAACCCCCAACTCTTGACTTCAGAGAAAACACACTGAAAAATAGGAGTGGAAATCTCAGGAAGCAACAGAACTTCAACCTAGCAAAGATATTTATATAGCTATGTAGCAAGATGCTGTGATCATGATGCTGCATTAACACAAACTAAAAAAAGACCCACTTCCATTGGAAAATTACCTTTTCAGAGTTTGTTTCAAGCCAAATACTGTCACACACTGTGCTGTGGATCCCTTGTATTGGTTTTACCAAATTCTGGAAGCTGGTAGGGGGTCTGTGGGAATGGCTTCTGTGAGAACATGCCAGAAACTTTCCCCCATGTCAAACAGTCAGCTCCAGCTGGCTCCAAAACAGACCCATCACTAGACAAAACTGAGTCAATCTGTTGATAGCACCTTAGCAAAAACCTTGTTAAGGAAGGAGAAAAAATACTGTGCAACAGTAGCTGGGAGAGGAGTGAGATGTGAGAGAAACAGCTCTGCAGACACCGAGGTCAGAGGAGAAGGAGGGGAAGGAGGTGCTCCCAGCACTGGAGCAGAAGCTCCCCTGCAGCCTGCAGTGCAGACGAGATGATGAATCTCGTTCTCCTCAAGGCAGATTTGTCCCAAAGGAAGTTGTGACCCCATAGAGAGTCCCTGCTGGAACAGGCTCCTGGAATGAACTGTGACCCTGTGGGGACTTAAACTAACCTGAAGTCTTTTGTAAATGCAGGTCCGCTGATGAGGGGGAGAATGATGCATCTGACTCCATGTTCTCAGAAGGCTAATTTATTACTTTGTTATACTATATTATATTAAAGAATACTATACTATACTAAAGAAAAGGTACTTACTGAATGCTAAAGAGATAATAATGAAAACTTGTAACTCTTTCCAGAGCCCCGACACAGCTTGGCCCCAATTGGCCAATGAGTCAAAATAACTCACACCGGAGTCCAATCAGGCAATCACTTTGGATAAACAATCTGCAAACACATTCCACATGAGCAAAACACAGCAGAAGCAAATGAGATAAGAAATGTTTTCCTTTTCTCTGAGGCATCTCTTGCTGCCTTTCAGCTTCCCAGGAGAAAAACCCTGGGCAAAGGAACTTTTTCAGAGAATGTGAATGCCACAGGAGTCAAATTGTCTGAATTGCACCTTCCACTAGACCTGGTTTAGAGCCCCATCCAACCAGATCCTGGATGTTTCCAGGGATGGGGCATCTACTACTTCTTTGGGCAACACGTTCCAGTGTTTCACTACCCAATTTGACTTCGCTCTAGTTGTACTGAAGCAACTCTGACATTCCACACAGTCAAATCTCACTTTTTTTGACCTTTTCTTCCTTTATTTTTAACAAATTCTTGAATTCTATAAGCTTCATTGAATAGTTGTTGCTTTAATACCAAGGAAAATTAATATAACATTTTTGCAAAATGTCTGGCAGTCTGAAGCCCATGAATTCATTCTACTAATGACAATAGATAGAATTCAGTTATATTGCATGCTCATCATGAATAGAAGGCCTTTAATAAGGATAAAAACATTAAAGCATATCTCAATACATAGGAAGACTTTCTTAATAATGTCTCTACATTATTACTTCAGTGTACTTACCTTATAGTTTGAAATAGAAAGCTTTACCCTACTTCTCCTGTCTCATAAGCACCTTTTTCTTATTTAAATTGCACTTGAATAAAGGGATTTACAGGTTGTTAATTTGTCCCTTGACTTTTTTTTTAAGCTTCTTGATTCTCCCAGTAAAGAATGGCAGGGGTACAAATTGGCAGAGATTTGAGAATCTTCTTCCAAAAATTGGAGATTTTGCAATAAGAAAATACAATCAAATAACACCCTCAGGGCACGATGTTCAAAACTTCTTTCACAAGCATTATACATGAATTTACTCTTTAATTAAAAACTTGGAGTGTGAGAAGGAAATTACATGATTGGTAACATATGATGGAAATTAAACATGAGAAATTTTCTCTGGACCAATACTACTTATATATGAAAATCTGGTATTATAACCATTCCTTAGTCTGGATTCTGCAGCTGCAGGCTGATTAAAACTCAGCAGGAAGAGCTATAATAAACAAATACCACCTGCTGCAAGAACAGGTGTTTGTGTCTTCATTTAGAAACCAAAGTAAAACAGAAGATGCCAAGGGGCTGAAGTAGATCAGTATTTGGATTGACATAATTTGTTACTACTTGTCCTTGAACTTAAAAGCATATTATTTTGCTTTCAAGACTCCTTGATAGGGATTCAACACTAGTTTCTAGTAATTAAGCTCTTTGCCTTCTCTGTTCTGCTATCCATTCTCAATATTATGTGCATTCAGTGAAAGCATTTATTTCTCCATTCAGTGGTATATAGCATAATGTTTTTGACTAAGAATATTCTATGCACAAAAATAAGTAAAACCAGCATTTTATATTTTATTTAATTTCACTAATCTCATCAGTGTTTTATTTTACATTTTTACTCCAAACAAATTAATATAGTCATTGGAATTTATAATGATTGATCTCTTCCTCAATGGATTTAATGCATGTTTATAAAAGAAGATTTGCATTTATAAAAAAGTAAAAACCATTCTGTTTCTGATATTTATCTCAGTGACACTTCTGATGCAGAGAAAGCAGATGAGTATCTTTACCAATAAATCTGAGTGTCCATTCAATGCGTCTTTCAGTGTGCAACTTCTAAGTGGTGACTTTCATATACAGAATTTTTTCTTCACTGTAATAGCAATTAAGAAATAATAATCAGAGTAACTGTCTAGATAAAAGCATAAATTGACATGCTATGTAGTTGTTTGTGCAAACAAAATGGTAAAGCACACAGAAATTATTGTGATATACCTTTAGCTTAACCCAGAATCAATTGGAGTAGATGGATTGATCCTGTACCAGGAAAGTTACTTTCATGTTATAACAAGTCTCAAGGTACCTGGCAAAGAGATTTTACTTTTGTCTGTAGTTTACAGTGGATGACTTTAAGATAGTTCATGGTAGCAGATAAAACTTACAGCCAGCGGGCAGAGACCTCCAAGGTAACAAAGTTTTAGAGAGCTCCATTTTTTTTCTCTTTTGCAAGAGATTTTACACATAAATAAGTTCTTAAATCCCATAATACTTAAAGTGGATGTGAAGAGTTATTACTGGGAATACAAGCAATATCAGAAAGTCATTTAAAATCTGCACACTGCCAGAAGTGTGGATTATAAAACGGAGAAGCTGAGAACTGGAAAGCTTTTGGGAAGATTTAGCATATTTAAGATGTAAAAATTACTTTGCTGACTTATTTAGGGAGCCCGCATGGGTTGAACAGGAGCTGGAGCAGCATGCTGCCAAAGGTAGGATTACCTGGGGGTTTTGTATTTGTTTTTGAATTTCTGAAAGTCCAAATACTTGATAATCTTGGAAGTAAGTGATGTTTACATCATTCTTAAATTATTTTTCAATATCTTATAAGAGAAAGCAAAAAAAATCTGTTATTTCCTAAAATGGCCATAAGCACATTGACAACAAGGTGACTGCATCTCTTTTATGTAATTGAGTTTGGAGGATAAAACTTCTGTCTTTCAAGAAGAGAACACAAGTAAATTTCATTATTTCTGTAAAATTGACTTGCACTAATATTAAAAATGTCTGGAACTTTTTTAAAATCATGTTTGCTATATTAAATATAATGAAGTATTAAAATGAGATTTAATAGAGGTGAGAACACATTTTATAATAGAACTAAATATGACTTCTAATTCTGCTCTCAAAAGCCTAGACCTTAGTGTTACACATTTTTTTAGAATTTAATGACTAATATAATTAAATCAGTAATATAAATATATTTTTTTAACATAATTGGATACAAGTATGAATCAAAGAGCTGGGAAAGAACTTAAATACATTTTGAAAATTAGTAAAGAAGAAAAGATAATTTTTTGACATGGCTCTGATATAGATTATGGGATGTTACTGAATTGAGTGAATGTTCAAATATATATGGAAACATGCTATAATAATGAACCTTTGGGAAGTCAAACCACATGTTGAGTTTAACAAAAAGAAAGTTAAGAGAAATCTCAATTAGCCTGTGCACTCATGAAAATAAAATAGATCTGACAACTATTCTGTGGGTAAAACCATAAAATAAATGGGTCACAGATATGAATGAAATTTTTAGTTTTAGGTGAAGATACCTATTGCCTGTCATAGTACACTGGGTTTTTTATATATATAAAACTTTCAGAATTGCATGTAAATTTACGCAGAATGTGAGTTAGATCAGCACTTTCTCAACTTACAATCTATAGAACTTTGAAATAATTTGTTAGAAAATGAAATGCTATGAAATTGGAAAACTGTATAAATAAGTAGAGCAGTGAACCAACTACTCAAAACCATCAAGACCAAATGTTTGCACATATTGGGGATATTTCTGTTATAAAATCTGTAGTTTACTGCTGAGAAATAGTGCTGCATTTTCTTACTTCCCCTTCATTCAGAGAGAGGCTTAGAGAACTAATCTTATTTCTTCCATCAATATCACATGGAGCACCAATCACACCTCATTCCTATTATTTCCATTTTCTTTTACAATATATAAGCTAATGCATAACTGATATATAGCAGAGGTGGCCTTTGAGTCCTAGCAAAATAGAAGTATTGTACTTGGATATCTGTATAGAGGCTTTGCCCCAGAGGTCCTGGTTGCCCTTGATGGGCTGCAGATGCGATGTGCTTAATTGGGCTGCAGCTGTGACTAATGAAGATAACTGGGGTAAAAGGGGGCGGGTCAGCCAGTCAGGGAGAGCCTTGAAGGAGCTCTGGGCTGAGAAAGAACAACATGCAGAAGAAGGAGTCTGTGCTGTGAAGATCTGCAGCTGTAAGAATACACCAAGGAGGTATGGGACTCTAGAAATAGAACGACAACACTGATATGCTAGCTTGTTTGGGGTTTTTTGCTAATGATCTTTTAAACATGAAAGCATTTGCTCTTGGAAAGTTTTCAAAACTTAGGCAGCCTAGAAATTGCATACTTGTCACAACCAGGTACTGGGACACTGTGAAAATACATCACAAAGGATAAATAGACATGAAGTGATGGGTTGAGGGGAAAATAGACATGAAGTGATGGGTTGAGGGGAAAATAGACATGAAGTGATGTGGTGAGGGGAAAATAGACATGAAGTGATGTGGTGAAGGCTGCAGCCCCAAACTGAAGAACTGATCACAAACAATCAAAGGTTATCTTTGCCTACCTTGATTTTTGTTAACACATGTAATTTCTTATTTTACCTCATAGCTGACAGTTTTGGGACAAACCAGGGTGAACCCTTCTGCTTGATTTTATCTCCGGTGATGTAATTGAACTAGGCTAGAAGGGTTTCTTATGAAACTAGCTGCATAAAAATATCCAACTACCCATATGTGTAACTTATTGACTAGTTAGCTGGCTTGTTTTCATTAGAAAAGCTGTAGCAAATTTCATTTCAAACATTGACATGGTATGAAGTCTACCCTACATTACTGCTCAAATAAAGGATTTCAGATCTGAATAGATTAGCTCAAGATGAGCTGGAATACAAAGAAGTAATAGATACACATTTTAGGTTATGTAATTTTTGCTGACTTCACATATTTGTAACATATTTGGGGCTGAAAACTAGTGTGTGAGAGAAAGCCTGATGAAAACTGTGACAACTACTAATTGCTGGATATAGAGCAAGAGTTTGGCCTCAGTCTACTTGGTTAGCAAGGGCAGTACCATCTTGTAGTGATGTTCTCGTTTATAATGTAAGAGACAGTTCCCTGAAGTGGGGTGAGATCAACACACCACGTGTGGCCCTCAGACACCATGTTAAAGGCTGAGCCCAGCATGGAACAGTTCCACACAGACACCAGGCCACCAGAAAGGAATTCAGCAGTCAGCATGAGTGCCCTGAGCCCCTGGATCTGTACTGCCAGTCCAACCTGGACTAGAAGGGCAGGGGTGTGGCTGCAGGATGTGGTATGGGCAAAACAGCATTGGCCTGTCTGCCTAGATATTGCTATCCATCGCTATACTAAAAATTTTTAATAAATAAATGCTAGATTATGTCAGAATGATGATGTGGCTCTGTTCTCAGAGGCACTGCAACCAATTACCTCATTACAAGAGTTAATTCCCCTTTAAATAGAAAATGTTGTGGTGAAAGTGTTTTCTTGTCCAACTGTTTATGTGTCATGATTCTTCTCTTCAAGAGGATGTAGATAATTAGAGGTTGAAAATAACCAGAAAACAAACAAAAAGTCCACAAAACTAATCAAATCCTGCTTCTACACCAAAAATAAAAAAGATAAAACTCATTGTTTCAAAGAAAGTACTGAGATGTAGGCAGCAGACACAGAATTGTCTTTCAGAAAGAATCATGTTTCCTCATTATTGCTACACAATTTAACAAAATCCTACAAAACTCTCTTAAATTCTTATTTTTACAGGACTGTGAGAGAGATGTACATGAAGGCCTAAGATGTTGTAACTTCAGGATTTTTTTTGTTTAATTGTTAAATCATGAAAAGGATGGAGAGTTGTTCAGGGAATGCCTCTCCATTTCTTAACTTTGGGGTTTTTTTCTGTATTTTGTAGTTCTGGAAGCTTTCATGTACTGGATTTATTTAAAAGAGAAAGCAATGAACCTATTTCAGAGCTTTCAAAAGCCCACAGTGATAACTGAATTTCAGGCAAAGGTTTTCTGAAAGTCTTCATATTCTTCAGATGTTCTGAAAAGTATTCTTTACATTCTTCTTTAACTGAGTTTATTAAATAGCTCTTAGTCACAAATTGTTCCCTATGACTTTGATGTGAAATGCACTGTTTATTTTGGAAATGCCTGCAGTGCTGCTGGTCTGTGATGTACATTCCATTAGTGGCTGTTCCCCCCCCGCCCCCAACAGTTGCTGTGAATTATTTGAGACAGAGCAAAAAGTAAGTTATTATTGCAGTATATGTTATTATTCAAGAAAGTGAATCCTGTTTTCCTGTCTTCCTATGGAAAGCAGACTTTGCCTGCTTCATTGGATTTACAAGAAAAAAGTCAGGAAAGCTGCTAAAGCTCTGCAATGACCACATAGTATGCACATGAATCAAATTTAGAATCAATTTCTCAATTATTAATATTTCATTTTTTCAGAACTTGTGTTCATATTGATTTTTCTCTGTGGTTGCTTAAGCCCTACTCAATTCACCAGTGCCCACAGTGTGAATCTTTATACTACTACACATTTCCTCTAAAGCTAATGAAGAAGTCCTGGATGTAGAAATCTGTATTAATCATTTTGTTTTAAAACTATTCAAACACACACTTCCACAGTCTACATGCTATGGATCTTTGAAGCCTTCAATTTATGAGTCTAAGAATTCATTTCTTGAGAGATATTTTCACCAAGTTTTTTTTAATGATTGAATACAGTGAATGGATAAGCAAACAGAAGGGTTCAAACCTTTGCTAGGAGATTCTGTTGCTTTGTAGTTCAGTACAGTAACCCCTGCCACATACTTATGCAAAAAAGTGGCTGGGATTAACTTAATTTTCTTCATACCAGCCCCTATGATGATGAACTTTGGACTTTTGGCTTAAACAGTGTTGGTAAAACTTCAATAATTTAGCTATTGCTGAGTAGTTCTTGCAAATGGGCTCTCCCCCCTACTCTGTCCTACTCCCCAGCCAAAATGAGCAAGGTGGCTCTGGCAAGGGATGGAAGGAGACACAGCTGGGACAGCTGGCCCAGGTTGGCATTCTGTACCAGGTGATGTCATGCTCTGGAATAAATGCTGGGGGAAAGGCCCAGAAAATGGACAGAGTACCTGTATAGGCATTTAAAATTGATTAATTTAATTTTAAATCTCTGAAATAATTTTTAAAATTAAATTTAGGCAAATTCTCTTGAAATATGTCCCCTTTCTTGCAATTTTATGGTTTTTTCCACAATCATTTTAGTCCTAATTTCCTACTTGAAATATTGATCTTAAAAGTATTCTATTTCATATTCACTCATTTGCCATAGTTTACAGAAAGGTTTTGAAAGTAATTCAAGAAGCAATTTCTCAAATGATCATTTTATGATATATAACTGAGATAAAAGATAAAGTTGAAAACCTTTTTCTTATCTTGTTGTCATTATATTGCAAAGGTTCCATATTCCTAGAGTTTTGTACCTCCTTGATGTTTCTTGTAGGCCGCTCCTCTAGGCACTGACTCTTTCTTCTTCACAAAGCAACCAACTGACTCCAGTTCTCCTCAACCAACCAATCCACTCTTTTATAACACTCTTCTTATTGGCTACAGCTGTGGCCTGTTAAAGTCAGGCCTGCTCCTAATCTTTAATAATTAACCCAGCTGCAACTCTTTAGGGGGTAAGATTACTTTCTATACTACATTTATTTACTTATATTCTATCCCTCTACATTATCTCTATTCTCGGAAGTCCTCAAGACAAAGATGGGGCTAAAAGAAAAGCATAACAACCTAGAAGTTGTGCTGGACAGTGCCAGGCTTTTTACCTGCATGTCTGTCTTCTACAGAACCTTATAAATGGTCAGTTATGGTGCCAAGTGGATGGTAATAGCTATTAAAGGCCTCATATAGAGAAATAGACATGATTTTTGAGAAATGAACCTTCATGTATGTTTATTCTAGTTCATTTTTTTTCTGAAGCAAAAAGTCATGATCAATCACCCAGAGATATTTTAAATTAATTATCATATTTAGAGATACAAGTTTTCTTTCAGGACAAAACAAACAAAAAACAATCTTGGATATTGGTGTATTGTGTATTGGCTGTATTGTATTCCCTATTTGTACACATTATTTTTGAAACAAATTACTGTTTTTCAAGGGAAATTTTTAAGATCAGGAAAGCAGAATTGCAAGATGTTAAAAATGATCCTTTACAACAAAATGGAAAACCATAACTAATGCATTAAAAGAGTAAAAAAAAATGAGGGTAAAATTGTTTACCAATTTTTCCTATATATTTTCTGAGAACTGAGGAAGTGCAGGACAGCCTCTGTGCAATAAGGAATGCTTTGACTGAAGCATAACATTGGAGGGGAGGAAAACATGATTTATTAAGCTTCCTTGTAGGACAAACCTACAGGGAAAACAGTAGACTAGACTGTTCTAACATAGTTATAGACAGTTGAAGAATGTCTTGAAGCTGCTGCTGCCAAAAATGCCTTTGAAAACCTTGTATCTCCAAAGCCTTTGGCCTAAATACTCCCATAAAGACTAGAACCTCCTGGAGTTTTCTATAAACCTGTCTGCATACGTGTGTGCCCCTTCATTCAGCTAGCAGGTGGTTTGATCCCCACCTGAGTCACAGAGACTCGCAGATCTCAGCCTTTTCATTGTCCCTTTTCTTTGTCAGTGATCAGCCAGGTAAAAATGTGAACAGAGAGATAGATGGGGAGAAGTGTGGCTCAGGCAGAGTTATTACTCCCCATTAACCTTCATCTAGAGAATTTCAGATCACAGCAAGAGAACCATCTTCAGTTTAATGTTGACCTAGAATCCCTGTGTTAATAACACTAAGAAGAGATAGGGGATTGAAACCTGTTTCCCAGAGCTCACAGTCCTATTTTTAAGTATTGAATACCTACCACGGTGTTGTTATTCTAGATACAAAGGTATGCATCAAGTTCCCATTACAATCCTTGGAAAGTCTCCTAAATATTTCTGTGGATGTTAATGCATACCAATAGTACATACATCAAATTACACCAAAAGCAGTCTTCAATGGAGTACCAAATCTCCAACAAAGGGAAAATATTGGCACTTAAAAGTAAATTGTTTCCCACAAGCAGAATTTATTCATTAAAATTATCATCATTATGAAGAGGAAAAAATCTATTTACAGGACATAATTTCTCTATCTAAAACCATATTAAGCTTAACAGCATCACCATAGAATCACAGAATGGTTTGAGTTGGAAGAGATCTTAAAGATCTTCTAATTTCCAGCCCCCTGCCATGAGGGGGGATGCCACCCATTAGATCAAATTGCCCAAGACCCACCAAACCAGGCTCTGAACACTTCCAGGGAAGGACCATTCACACTATCTCTGGGAAGCCTGTTCCAGCATCTCACCCCTCTCACATGAAAGAATTTCCTTCTAACACCATATATAAATATAGTTTCTTTTAGCTTAAAACCATTCCCCCTTGTCCACAGATTTAAAAATTAGTTTCAAAAATTTTCACTTTACACTAGGGATCATCATCTGGAAACTGAAGAGACAAAATGTCTGGGAAATTGTGTCATGAACTATAGGCTAACAACATGATGGGGTTATAAAAAGAACGTCTATTTATCCTAGGCTATATCAGAATATTTCTTGTAGTCAAAATCTCTCTTTCTACATGATAAATCTATAAGAGCTTTCAGAGGTTATTTTCAGAAAATGTTTTCCAAGAGTAACTTCTGGTGCAACTATGTCTAGATTTCATTTAGTTTCACCGAATGGAATGTTATGCCAGCAAGGAGTCCGTGCTGCAAAGAAGGCTAACAGTATCCTGTTCTGCATGAGGAGTGCTCAGCAGAGCAGGGCTGGTGGGAGAGCAGCCCTGGGGAAATGCATCTGGAGTGCTGGGTCCAGGTCTGGACCAGACCACTAAGACACTGGAGGGGCTGGAACATCTCTCCCTGAGGGAAAGGCTGAGAGAAGTGAAACTGTTTAGCCAGGAGAGGAGGTTGTGGTTGTATGAGTTCTATGATCTTACATGTAGACTCTTGTTCAGTGGTCTTTGGGCAAGAACCTTTCCTGCTTTATTTTAAACAAATTTCTCAGCCTGGTTTATTTTAGAGTGTGTCACTTCATGGCCTCAGTTTATTAACTCTTGACTGCCTAGCTGGAAATTTAAACTGACCCTAAAAGCATTTCTCTTTTTTGAAACTTTTAACTTCAATTTATTTTCTTGTTCTTTTAATGAACAAACATTTTCATAAATCTAGCTACACATAATTCAGCTGCAGGCTGTTTTCTTAATTTTATATTTCTCTGACAAAATTCACCTGATTAAGCAAAATCCATACTTTTATTGACTAAAATTCTCAAAATGTTGAGAACAAGCAACAAGCTTTCAAAGAAACATCTGTTCAGATTGAAATACCATTTTTTCTACCATTAAGCCCTTGCCTTAATGCTCTGCTATTTTTTGCTTTGCTCTTACTTTATTCATGAGAACTAAAAATATGCTATAAAGCAATTTAATATTATGTTTTGAACTCCAATTCCTTAAACAACTATTTCTACAAGTTTCTAACAGGCTTTGCTATGTTTTCTGAACAAAAATAAAATTATGAAAAATAACTCATCTGTCTGAAATGGACTTCCAGCTAATTTTGTCACGTTCCTTTATAATAAACAGGGACAGAATGATACCCTGCAATAGTGCATTCTTATTTTCTAGGCCTATAGCTATGAATGGTACTTGACACCTAAAAGTTATTCAATTTCTTATGTTTTTTACTTATGTTCTTTTAATTTTTGTGTGAAGGGAAGAGATGCTGTGCTTTTTTCAAGGTTTCAAAGGCAGAGGAGTTTGATGGTATAAGGAAAATTTTTCAAGTTCTGATGAAATGTCACTGTCAGGGCCTTGATTTTTTTCTTAGGCCTTTGATATAGAAAAAGTGCCCGTTCCATGATACTTTGGAGACCGAAGCATTGTGGTGGTATGGGAGGGAATCAAAATACTGTGTTGAATAAGTAGAAATATTTTTGAGTAGTTTATCTGCTTAGTTTTCCTTTCATATGAGGAAGTAAAATTTTTTTGTGTTGATTAATTCATATTGCAGTTCTAGGGGAAAAACAAGTTGTTCCATTAGCCTAACTTTTTGTCCTTAGCAATAAGATTGTTTCTCCAAAGGGATTCCTGTAAAGGTACTTACCTACTGTGTCTGGCCTCTTTACACAAGTACAGTGCACATTTTTTCCACACAAAATTTCCTGTTGTGATGGTTTTTAGCCCAGATTTTCCTTTAGGAGAATGTCATGTTGAAATATACATAACTTTCAATCATTTTGCTGCTTCTAGTACCAGTTTTGTTATCAAATGCAGTCTTCAGTAAAAGGGTGGTTTTTTCCATAGGAAAATAGATATATTGTTCTTCTATAAAATTTTATGCAAGTCTACTAGTTGTTTATGCTTGTCTGCTTTATAAATTATGAGCTACATAATATCAAATAATTTGTCATCTATTGAGAACGAATACTGGGAAATCATGGAAACTAGAATTCTCTTTCAGTAAGTGGTTTTAGAAAAGCCATTCTGGTATGAGATTGGGGATAGAAAACTATAAGTCTCTGTAGATAAATCTCTGTAAACTAATTTTTTTAAATTTCTTTTAAGTATTTATATACATTAAAAAGTAGCCTTACTGTGATAAAACAAACAAAAAAAAAGAACAAAAGGCCATCTATAAAGTTAGAAAGGAACAGCTGAAGTGGAACATTTACAGAAACACTGAAAAACCTCTTCCTGGTTGCTATTGATGCCTATTGCTACATCTAAGCCTAGCAAACATCTGTCTCTATACTGTGCAATTTCAAAGGTCCTAAAGAAGTTTGGTTTAGCATGTGTATATAGTCCTCTTAACTGTGTGAGTAGCTAGGCACATGTTGTTATAGGCCATTTGCTTCCTTTCACTCTTGAATGGAAGTGATTAGTCCAGTAATCATTTTAAAAACACAGTTGAAATGTTTTTTACTGCCTAGAGAATAGACGTTTCTGAACTGCTTAGAGAACAGTCTTCAAAAAGAAATTCAGCTTAAATATAGATGATATTTCTGTATCTGGAATAGCAAAAATAGATTGAGAAGAAAAGGAATCTTTTCTTCAAGCCAGTGAAACAGAACCATATGACCTAGAGTTTAGGAAATCCTTTGTGATGGTGAAAATTTTCATTCTATTTATGGAACTGATAGCATGCTATTCACTCCCATTCTATCCTAACACTGTCCATGCATTATACAAGACATTATTTTAAATGAGTGTCAGAGTCAGAAGGGTACACTTAGACACATTTATTCTTTCTTTTACTCTATGAGTCCAGATTCTTTTCCTTATATAACACTGCAAAGCTTTACAGATAGAAAATGGAGAATGACTTTCTCTTATCCTATTCAAAAAGTCAATTTATTCTTCTGGCAATTATCCAGAAAAGTACACGTTTTGTGTTGGAATGCTCTTCAGCAGACACAAAAGCTTTAATCTGTATTTTTGTATAATACAATCATACAATAGGTTGTAAATACAGAAGTGTTCTAGACATACTCCTGTGTAGTCATCTGCTTCCATGAGGAACCCATGTGTGTAGAAATTAATCTCCTTGAGACTCTGTTTTCAGATTTCAGTTGTCTTAACATTCTTACAAATATTTTGACTTTACAGAGGCATAGTGCCTACCCTGGCTTGGGCTCTACTTTAAGGCCAGATTGCCAGCTCTAGATTGATTTAGATTTTCTTCTTTCTCTCTTCTTTTGAAGAAGATATATTTTCTACTTCTGGTAGTAGTGGCTTTACTATTACAAGCAGCATAAAAGCAAAATGATCAGCATTAGATTACCAGTCTCTAGACACCATGTCAATAACATTACCTTAGTAAGAAGCGTTAAAGTAGTGTTACTCCCACTTAGTTGACATAGTATTCACACAACAGCAATTGTGGTTTGTTCTGATTCTGAGATAGTTTCAGCTAAAGATTGAATACAACCAAGGGTCTTTGAACATTTTCAGAACAGGTGTTTCAAACTGATCATGCTCCTACATATTTAGGCCTGAATATAGATCCTTATTTTGTTAGGTGTGCTTTACTGGAGGTTCTGTAGGATGGTTAATTTACCATTTTTCTTTTCAGAGGAGATATTAATTTACTTTTGTGTAGCACCACTCATGAAGAGGTGACTGGTAAATAAGAGTCTAAAGCTAACATAAATCAGAAGTTGAAATCGTGATACATGAAAAAAGCCTGCAGCTTGGCCACTGAACTTATGGGATTGTACCAGAAATGCAGAGGATTTTAGGGAATTTGTAAGTTTCATTTCCTTTAGATTTTATAGAACCAGCATGACCCAGGGAACTTTCCTCCAGTAATTGCTCTTAAATCACTTCATGAAATCACTACTCTTCTGTTCAACAATTGTAGGTCAGGACCTAGTTATTTCTGGAAGTCTGACAGGCTTTGAAATACAGTTTGCAGTATGTGAATCCAACATGAAGTGGGAGTGAATTACAAACTTCTGCAGTATCCCAAAGTACTAGAGTTTTTTTTTGTGAACATAGCATGATAATTACTCACCTGCAACTGTTGAAGTTCTTATTACTTCAGAGCTTGATCATGTGAGGCTGTATTTAATCTGGCTGAGATGGAGTTAATTTTCTCCACAGCAGCCTCATAGCTCTGTGCTGTGCATTGGAATTAGAAAGGTGTTGGTACCACAGCAATGTTTTGGGTACTGCTGAGCAGTGTTCCCACAGCATCAGTGCTGTCTCTCCAACATTCCTCCTCCCACCAGTGGAGTCTGGGGGGACATCGTTGACCCAAACTGACAAAAATGGATATTCCATACTATAAAACTTCTGCTCAGACACAAAAGCTAAGAAAAAAGAAGAGGAAGGAAATCATTCATTATTATGACATTTGTCTTTCAGAGCAACTGCTATGAGCACTAAGCCCTGCTTCCCTGGAAGGCCTGGACATTGTTTGATGATAGGAAACAGAGAATAAAATATATTGATTTTTTTCTTTGTTTTGTGCACTCAACTTTGCTTTTGCTTTACAGAACTGCCTTTATCTTGATCCACAAGTGTTTATTTTCATCTTATTTTCTTCTTCTTTGTCCTGTTGAGGATCAGAGTGCTAGAGCAGTGTGGTAGGAAACTAGCATTCAACCAAGGCCAAGCCATCACGGAACCACAGACAGCAGTTCTGAAATACAAGGTCAGAACTTTTGGTTGGAAAACTGCTAGGTAGGTTAGCTATCCACAAGCTGATGTGATGGGTTGCACCTTAGAAAATGTGTTCTACAAATGTGTGAACTAGCAAGAATTCTGTAGTCTATCTTTGACTATTTAGAATAAAATACCAGGCAGGAACCAGTGTTAGCAAGAAATAACAAGCTTTGTTCAACATTTCAAGGTTTGAAGAACTTTTTCAGTTTTGTCTGTCCTAATCTTTGGCTATCTGAAGAAAATGAGCTTGTTTAACCATATCATTAGTTTACTAATTATTACTCAGTTTATTAATTATTAGTTTATTAATTATTACTCAATTTCTTAGTTTAAATTTATATTTATATAATCATGTGGTGTATTACTTCTATAGATGGTAGTAGAAAGTAATTATGCTATATAGAAGGAAATATTTATCACACTAACAGTTGTAGCTATATAAATACAGAAATCATGGAACAACAGCAGTCTTGAAAGGGACAAAGTGCAGTGGAAAAGGCTGCAGACATTGATATGATATAAGATATGTTATATTATATATGTTATTATATGATATGATAATATGAAAAGGAAGGCATAGGACTATAAAGGAAATCCCACAGCTATAAATAACTCACTAGTGGTCATTTAAAAAAAAGTAGATTTGATTGCTGGGCAAAAGCAATTTTTGGGATCAATAAAGAAAATTAAAATAAATACTTAGCATATGTAAAATTCTCCATTTTTTGGCTATAAAGTAGAATTTCAATCAAGAAAAGCAAAGTGCAAGGTCCTTAATACTATTTTTATTTTCTTCTTGTTATATAAAAACTAAATGTGAGCCAATAATCATTGACTAGTCTTAAGGTTTCAACAAAAAAATTGGCTTTGCATATGGAAGTGTATTTCCTGTTTTTCTCAGTTCCTGCCAAACATTGCACTTAACTGATTTCAGTGGAGTTGTGTTGCTTTGTAGCAATTAGAAAAATGGCTTATGTTGTTGGAACTCTTCCAGTGTTTTCAATGTCAGGAGCTGATTTCCATTGTCAACAATTTAATGCATGCTTACAACTCAGCATCTTGGGATATTCTCTCTGAAAACAGAAAAAAACAGTTTCCCGTCCCTTCAGCTTTTTCTTAAAGGAGAAATAGGGTTCTTCATCACTGCATACTCAATTGGACAAATGTAAAATTGCTGTCCTCCAGTACACAGAGAGTATGTTACCATACTGCTAACAGGCCACAGCCTTGCAGTAAGTATACAAAGGCCCAGAATTTTAACTGACCCTGCTTGCTTTCTCTGAACTTGACCTATCTGGAACAGTTGCTAAAAAGCTAATTATATATTATCTAATTTATTTCAGGTTTAGCTTAGCATAATTTTTTTATTGCAACGCCTACTGTTATAATAACTTTTTTGTTTCTTGTAGTTAATGGCTACTAATTCTATTCTATTATTATTATTACTGAGAGATAGTAATAAGCAGTACTTATTCTAGAGAAAATTAATTATTTATTACTCTAGAGTAATGATGTAAGGCTATACACCCTGAATGTCTGCACAAAAGATAAAAACAGAATCCCCAGGGCTATAAAGAAATCATCAGTGGTCAACTAATAGGCATTAAAGAAATGCTACCTTGGAAGCTGGGAACCAGTTTTAGAGGTAAAAAAAGAAACAGACATATACCATAAAACACACAACTACATAGCAATCATAGATTATGGACTAGAAAAGGAGAGCTTTAGAGCATATATGAACTTCAAAAGACAGAGGCGTGAGAGTGACATCAATCCCTTCTAGTAAAGAATTTGGAAATACAAATTACTTCTAATCTGCAGATGTGTATTGTGTTTCATTTATTTGGTTGTTTGGGATTGCTTTGGCTTGGGTTTTGCTGGATTTTTTCTTTTGTTCAACAAAAATGGAAAAACGAGAATAATACCAAAGAAACAGGCAGATACTATTCAGTTATGTCAGTTTTAACTGTATCATGAAAGGGAATGACCAGTAACTGGATACACTGGTCCATAGTTGTTACTATCACTGTACTGATAAAAATTCTTCTTAGATTTTAATTCTTCAATTAGAATATCAATAAATTCTTGGGCTTGCGTACGTTCCTCTAGCCCACATAAACTTTATGATGTAGTCAGTCTGGTACCAACCTTCAGGTTTGGTTCTAGTTTGGATACAACTATGTGTTGCACTACCTGCTGTCACATGAAGTTGTGCAAAAGCTGAGTTGATAATGGTATGAAGGGGAAAATAGAGGTGACAGAACTATATAGGGGATATGGGTTATTTATTACTGATTTCTTTCTCACAAACAGTTCCAGATTTGAATCTGCTGACACTTGTAACCTTTTCCTTATTATCATATATTCATAATAAAGTCTGTACAACATATTGCTATGGTAGAATGGTAAGTAATTTCCATAGTGACATCCACTGAAGCATGGGACATAAGAAATCTGTAGGATCTCAGTAATTAGAGACCTGTCAGTGTGACCTCACTGTCTAAGAAGACTATGCAACAGATTATCTTGACTGCAGGTCCACAACATGTACAGGACAACCAGGGAATCAGGCCCAGCCAGCAAGGGTTAAGTAAAGATATGTCCTGCTAACCAACTTAATCTTTTTTTATGACTGACCAGCCTAGTGGATGATGGAAAGGCTGTGGATGTCCTCTACCTGGACTTCAGTAAAACCTTTGTCTCCCATGGCATTCTCCTGGAGAAGCTAGCAGCCCGTGGTTTGCAGAGGAGCTCTTTTTAAATGGGTAAAAGGCTGGCTGGATGGCTGTCCCAGAGAGTGGTGGTGAATGTGCTACATCCAGTTGGTGGCCAGCACTGCTGGGGTTTCCCAAGGCTCATTCAACACTGGAACCTGTGTTGTTTAATACCTTTATCAATGACCTGGATGAGGGGATCCAGTGCACCCTCAGTAAGTTCACAGACAGCTCTGTGTTGGGTGAGAGTGTTGGGTTGTGCAGGCTGGATCAATGGGCCAAGGCTCATGAGGTTCAATAAAGTGAAGTGCCATGTCCTGCTCTTGAGTTACAGCAACCCTATGCATTACTACAGGCTTGGGGAAGAGTAGTCTGAGAGCTTTTCAGCAGAAAAGGACCTGGGGATGCTGGTCAACAGCTGGCTGAACATTGGTCAGTGTGTGCCCAGGTGGGCAAGAAGACCGGTGGCATCCTAGCTTGTGTGAAAAAAAGAGCAGCCATCAGAAATAGGGAACTGATTAGTTTCTCTTTAGTCAGCACTGATGAGGCCATATCTTCTATCTTGTGTCCAGTTCTGGGTCCCTCACTGCAAGAAGGACATTGAGATGCTGTAGTGTGTCCAGAGAAGAGAAACAGATTTAGGGAAGGGTCAATAGAGTGAGTCATACAGGGATCAGCTGAGGGAGTT
Organism: Agelaius phoeniceus; assembly: GCF_051311805.1. Lineage (NCBI taxonomy): Eukaryota > Metazoa > Chordata > Aves > Passeriformes > Icteridae > Agelaius > Agelaius phoeniceus. The sequence goes on from NC_135268.1 coordinate 55,078,441, forward strand.
GGGGGTGTTTTGCCTGAAGAAAAGGAAGCTCAGGGGAGATGTCCTCACTTTCTACAACTGCCAGAAAGGAGCCTGTAGCCATGTGGGGTTGGTTGGCCTCTTCTCTCAGGCAATTAGTGATGGTAGAAGAGGAAAAGCCACGAGCAGTGCCAAGGAAGGTTCAGGTTGTACATCTGGAAGAATTTCTTCACTGATGGGTTGTCAAGAATTAGAACAGGCTGCCCAGTAACACTTCTGGAAGTGTTAAAGAAACGACTGCACCTGGCACTTAGTGCGTGGTTTAGTTGACATGGTGGTGTTTGGTCAAAGATCTTGGAGGTCTTTTCCAAATTTACTGATTCTATTAAAGAATAGGTATTTATTTGGACCTGTAACAGCTGTTTAAAAGGCATTTAATCTTTCATATTATGTCACTGTATACTACTAATTCTAAGTTACTCTAACATGTAGATGGTGCAAGATAAAGCTTTTAACACTTAGCACGGTCAGAAAATTATTTTCCTTTTATTTTCCACAGAGATAACATTTTCTTTAAAAACAGAATAAGAAGAAACTACTTCAGAAAGTAAAATTATCACACAAATATATGGTGATAAATTACCTTCTATCTGTGAGTCTTTATTTTTGAGACAGTGCAAGCTGTGAAATAAGTGTATCAACTTAGCCAAATGAGTGGTTTCTGAATACTCATTCAACAGTAGATTTACATTAAATGCTGCACTACTCCATTGTATGTTAAAGTCTTGTCTTTGTTCAGATTTTTAGAATATTGAAAAGTTTAGAGATTTGTCTAAGCTTTGCCATAACTGACAACTGAGATGAAAAAGAAGAGATAAACAGTTTTCATATGCAATGGACAGAACTGCTGAATACTGTATTTTTTCTGAGAACGGATTGGCAGCAGAATGAGAAAGGGACTAGAGGGATCTATACAATGCAGGCAGAGAAAAGACTCATGACTATAGAATATAATGAAAATACAAAACATCTTTATTAGACCTTAAAGGCATTGCACATATTAAAATTTTTCTTAAGTTACAATATCATTTTTCTAATCTTATTTAGAATATTGCTTAATAAATGAATTTGCTTACTTGAATGATATTATATCTATTCTTTGGTAAAATTTAAAGATACAGCACCAGCTACAAGAAGCAGTATAGTCATATTACTGAACTGTGTGGTTCAAGATAATTACTGGGAGACACTGTAAGTGAATCCAGTGAAATGCCTGCTCTCTACCTCTGCTGTTATGGCATAATATCTTTTTTTGGAATGGTGCTCCATTGCCCAGATGCAGTAGTCTGGAAGCACTAGAATTTGTCATTGAGTGCATGTTGAAGTTACAAGTTTGTTTTGTTTGAATCCTGTATAGTGATCATAAATACTGAACACAAGGTAAATATTGGCTTAGCTTTTAATTATGGAAACAAGGAGGTGGGTGGAAGGAGAAGTGATTTGTTATTGTCCTGCTTAAATGTTGAAGTTTGTCCAACTTTATCCAGTCCCTTCTGTGCACGGTGTTTGATTAGCATTGTGACTTCACAGTGTTCATTTTTGAAATATACTCTCTCTAAATATCACCTTAAGCATTGGATTGCATCGTTCTTCCACTTTGTCAGATATAAATTTTATGATCTAAAGACAGACACTGCTGGGAAGACTCCATCAGCTTCTGGGCTCAGAGATCATCTAATGTCACTTTAAATCTGGGAGGGAAGTAACTCAGGTGAGAAGGGAATCCTTAGCAATCTAGCCTTATAATCAGTAATACAGATTGAATACCTGCATTAATAAAGGATATTGTACGTTTAAATGTTGGTTTATTGGCCTGTGAAAGAGTTAATTATTTTTTAGTTCTTGATTTAAGATGCAGCTTAAGTCTTTAGTAGGCTTATCAAGTTTGGAAATTTTTATTCTGGAAAGAGAAGATGCATAACAACAGTGTTCATAAAATACTTCTGAGATTGACAGAATGTGTTGCAATGCAGTCTCTCACCTGAATGTCTAATAAGCACATCCTAAAAACGTCAAAATCTTACACTGAAGATCGGAATAGCTTCAGGCAACCCGCAGCATTTTGGGAAAAGCCATAGAGATAGAAATGGAAATAGCTGTATGCAATTAAAAAACACAAAATTAAATAATTAAATAGTAAACTTATTTAAATAATAAATGCATTATTTTGAATCACTTAAGTATCACAATTAAAAATTCTGTATTTATGTATTTATTTATTTTACTTATATAATAGATTAAAGTTTCAGGAAAGCCTCTCTTTCAGAGATTAAAACAAACAACTACTACCAAAACCAAACAAACAAAAAAACCAAACCAACCCCACAATGCAGCAAAAATTACAACTTTGTATTTTTTTTGTGAAAATATATGCTTACCAAAACCAGAGATTTCAAAGTGATGTTCCTTTTTTTATCTCTCATACAGATGAGATATGGAAATATAGGCTAATGTGTTTTACCTTCTTGTATCTTGTCTTTTTCATGTTCTAAAAATACTGAAATAAAGGATCTGTTTTTGAGGCATTGAATTAAAGATAATTGGGGCCTTAAAAACTTTTGATAATAAGCAAAGGGGAACAAAAATGATCAAAAGATGTGAAAATCACCATCAAGCAACAAAAATAACTTGCACATTTAGTATTAAATATCAACAAGCATGCTAATGAGATTATAAATAATTCAATTATCTGTTGGAGAAACTTGAAAAACCTAAAACAGCTGAAAAGAAATCTTACCTGATAATAATAAAAAAAAAATAATATGAAATTGCAACAGTCATAGTGATGATGTTAAAGTTCCCACCACAAGTTCTTTATGTTTTGGGGTTTTTTTTAGTACCTGTAGGATGAATAGATTTTAATTGGAGAAGAAAGGGGAAAGCAGACTGGAGTAAAACACGTTATATATTGCTTCATTATAATTACTATATGTTTCATCCAAAACATAATATTTTTTAAAATTGTATAACATAATATTTACTGTTTCTTTACTATTTACTGTAATACTTGTTATATTTCTTGATTGACAAAGGCATTAGTATTTGATAGCCAGAAAGACAGTTCATGATGCAGATCAATAACTTGAAGAACTTCTTGTTGGAGGTGATGTGTTTTTTATATATACATTTTATTTTAAGAAAGGCAGCAATTTTTTAAGATGCAGATTTATTTACTACTTAACAATTTAAGAATTAGTTCATTATGGACAAAAACACAGCATTCTTGTAGGGCTTGTAGGAGGATAAAATAACTGGGGCAAGCTCCATACCTGTTTTGAAGGTGGCTGTGATCATTTCAGCTGAACTTGTGCATGTTGGCTGAAGGAAAGATGTAATGACTACAGCCATTACAGCCATTAGTAATAAAAACCATGATGAGGTTTTTACTAGACACCAAAATTCAATTCATCATATATAGCTTAGGCTCAGAGCTCTCTCTCAAATTAATTTCTGGCAGGTTTAAAGGTCTAGAATGCCTAAAAATCTTTTCTACTTACATGAAGCCACCCTGTTTTCACATTTCAGTTTCAAAAGCCTGGGGAATGGGTCATTAGTCTCCTAGTACACCTGCCATTAACAAGGGGATAGCTGTATTCCTATTGATTCATACTGCTTATTACTGCTTTAATTCAAAGCACATGTACACAATATATACCCATATGTCCCATTCTATTAATTACCATGGCAGGAATTAATCTCATCCACTTTTAGATACCAAAGAGTTCTTCAGTCCATATACAGTCCAAAGTCAACAAATCAGCCACCTAGAGTATAACCCCCTAAAGTCAACAAATCACACCTTAGAGTATACTGTGGTGATGGTCTTGATTTGCCAACGCAGGTATACTGCTCTAAGTATTGTCAGCATTAGTTGTGTAGAGTCATCTATACAATGCTATCTGAAATTGCAGTTCAGTTTCAGTTGAGGACATAATGTGGATCCTTTTCCACCTGAAATCAGTCCAAAACAAGAACAAAAAAAAACCCCCACAAATTACTAATTTAGGAAGCTGATTCAAGAGTACTGAAAATTAGTCTGAAATGTTTGCTGGATAAGGAAGAGATTCATGTATATGTATGACTGTACTTAGACAAAAGGTTCTCTTATACATAGGAGTTTTTAAATGACAGTTAAAGGCACAAATCAGGTAATATTGATTTTTGGGAATAAAATATGCTTTCCTACTCAGTGTTTCCAATTTTTTTTCAATTGAAATGCTTCATAATGAACCTTTGTCAATCCGTTAGGGATTTATGCAAATATAGGTCTTATTCAAAAAAATCAGATTTTCACAACTTCTGTGTGTTTTTAATATGTTTGCAAACAACCTACTTAATAGTGAAATTAAAAGTATGATCCTTAATAAGCAAAAAAACACCTGATTCTTGTAGCTGTGAGGCACTGTCTTTTAGGCCTATATTTTTACATTGAGCAAGTAAGCAGAGTTACTCATAGAGCTCTCCTTCAAATTTTCAAGGTTTTTCAGCTTGTCTTCTCTTATTCTTTTTCCTTTGGCTTATGTGCATTTTCTCTTCTTTGTCTCACTTGCCATGAATAGCATATTTTGAGGTAAAAACTCTTAAGGAGACTGATCCAGGGGTCAGTGTGAGTTGGTAGTGAATTAAGATCAAATGCAATGTCAATGAGATACTTCAAAACAAAAAGCCAAGAAACTTATAAAGGAATGTCTTTTTTTATTCCCAGGTCTTCTATGGCATACTTATTAATGTGCATGATAATTAGTGGTGGGGGGGGGAAAAAAAAGTCATTGTTGTCTGTCTATTGACTAATTAAGTACTTCATAGCTGCACTTTTAGATTAGCCTTAAGACTTTGAATTCAGTCTTTGAATGGCTGGAATACATAGAACTCTGGCATGCAACCAGCCCTCTTTGTAGCAAGGCTCTTTTATGTAAAAACAGCTGCAATTTCATTAAGTGTTTGGATGCAGCCAAGCAAGACAGAACAGTTAAGATGTAATGAAAAAGTGATAGAAATTATGATCTCCATTATAAAATAATCGCCCGGGAGAAGAAGATGTCTTCTGCTCCTGTGGTGACGTTCACTGCACTATCTGTATCTGAAAGCAGCAGAATTTCAGAATTAAATTGAGGTTACTCATTGTTTCCACAAGTGCTTGATGTTTTTTGAGGGCACAATGCAAAGAGACAGTAGCCTTAACTTCAAAGTACTGGTACTTTTGGAAATCACCAGGTCTTTGTTTGGTCAAACACAAAGAAAATGTGAGCTGCACAAACATTTTGCACAAATGCAGCAATGATTCCTCATAAAATTGAAGTTACAGTTTAAAAAGTAGTTAATTACTTGCCATGACCTATGTCCAATAAATTTGCCTGTTCCCAACATTTTCTAATGATAAATTATTCAAAACTGGGTTTTTTCTGTGACCTTATTATGTTATCATAAATTCCACCAAACAGTATTTTTTATTTCAATTCATTATGTTGCATGTATATTTTCATCAATAAAAAAATGTTAGAATAGATGAACACCATATACTCCAGATGGTTCCTCCTACATAGATACTACATTCCTCCTACAAAGATACTGTGGAGATTCCATGTACTGTAGAATAGTCAAAATAAAGGCCTTTTACTGCAGTGAGAAGCCCTTGTTCATTACACTGAGCTGTAATAAGCAGGATTCCTTTGAAACTTTTTGTATTTTTTCTGCTTGATTATGATCAACTGATCAATTATGATCAACTGATCATAATCTAAATAGGTCAAAATCTACTTCAGCAGAAATCAAGGTTTACATACTTTATTCTCAGAATCCAATTTCATTCTTACGAACCATTTTGTGTTGCCCTCCATGATCTACAAAACAAATTGTTTTCAAATATTAAAGGTATCATCTACCCTTAATAGGCTGTGTAGACATCACATTTTATGTGTTATGCCATATTTACCCTGAGTATTTCCACTGTGGTGTCATGGACTGATAGCTCTTTAGTAGTTCCTGTACATTAAATTCAGTTCTAGAGCACTTCCTTGAGTTTAGTTTCATTTGAAAGGGAATTAAGTCTGCAGGATTCAAGGTTAATCCACAGCAAGCCCCAAAATTAAGTAAAAGGGATGACACAGAAATGCTACTCAAAAGCATTCTCCAGTTCTGAATTAAACCACTCACTAATGCGCCATTTTATTTTGTGACTTTTATCTAAACAAATAGTGTAGGTTTGTATTTAGAGAGAATAAAGAAAGAAAGCACAATTTATTGAACGATGTGTCATCTAGGCCTCAGACTATTCTACTACTGAGTAATGGTAAGATACCTACAATAAGAGCATAGTGAAACTGAAAATACACAAACTAATATATGATGATTTAGTTAAAACAGCAGATGAGTAAGAATATTCATATTAATGAACTTAAGATGTATTTCAGGACTTTTTGAAGCAGTAGTTTCAAAGATGGCTTTTTTTCATTATGCTAAGGAATCTGTGAGTGCTTTTGAAAAGTATTTCCTATTCTGTTTTCTTATTACCTTTTGCTTTGATTTTAATGATAATGTCAGCTGACATCTGGTGTGGGTTCTTTTGAACATAAGTACAGAATTACAGCAATAACGTTTCCATAATCTTTCATAGGATGTACCTCATAGAATAGAATGATTTTACTTTCCACATGTATCAAGTCAGTATATTTAGCAAGAAAGGAGCTCATTCACCTTTCATTAGGGAAAATCCTGTATAATCAAGGTGAAAGTATCTCAAGTGTGCACCACTGTAGGTGAAAATTCCATTTAATCTCTCCGTAAATTTTCATATCTATTTCCATGTGAGTTGTTATTAACTGTAGAGAACTTCTATGAGAATAAAAAATAAATATTAGATCTACTATTGTGATCTTGACATAATAACAATCCCACAAAAGTTCTTTCATTCCATTCAACACTTCAATGATATACAGTCAGGTACCCATTTGTCACGTTGTTTATGATTAATTGATTGGTCATTGTAATTCTTTGGTCTGTATCTTGTATCTTTTTATTTGAAAATAAGATAAAGTAACATAAACTAATGGCATGTTATAGAAAATAACATTTCCCTTCAGTATGCTGTACTGAAGATTCTACATAAATTACTGAAGCACCTACTAAACATAAGTTATCTTTATATACTATGACAGAATCACAGAATGTTTTGGGTTGGAAGGGACCTCCAGAGGTCATCTTATTCAACTCCTTTGCTCATGCTGGGCCACCCAGATCAGGTTTCTGAGGAACATGTTGTGAGAGACTGGAAGGATTGCTGGCTCAAGGCATTTAGGGTGCGTGTGTGAGGGGAAGGGGCAGGTCAGGCCTTGCCCTGGTAAGGCCATGCCCCATTCTGCCCACCCCACTCCCCAGGCCTGCATCCCAGCCTGGCAATGGCCATCAATCCACAGTGTTCCACACCTGCCTCTGGAGCTCCCATTCTAGCCCCAGAGTGGCCAGATGAATGGAAGTCCCACCTGGGAGAAAGGCCCAGGAAAGCCAAAGTTTATTTAACCCATGACATGAGGCAAGTACATGTTTTGACCTTAGCTCTTCTTGGAATTTCCATCAGCTGAACACTGCCAGGAGTGGTAGCTATACTTGTTCTTTTTTATGTATTTTCTCTCTTTCTTCTTCTAGTCCCCTCTTCTCAGAGTTTTGAGTAACTTAAAATCAGATGGGCTTGGAGTTTTCCCAGTTGAGATGGGCTAAGTTAGTGCTTTGTGAAATGTTTTATGTTGACTGAATGCTGCTCAGAGCTTTTTGCCAAGGTTCTCTGATCTTCTGAAGTTGCCAGTAAAGTTTTTTATTGTTTTGACCTCTTGAGCATACCTTGTCAGTGTTTCTGTAGTGCATCTAATTCATAGTACATGAAAAAACAGTAAGCTCTTTTAAGAGACTCATAGAGCAAATTTTTGGGTTCTTACACATATCTAGACACCTTTTGCATTTCTCCAACAACAGCTTGTAGTTTAGTTTGTCTGCCTGAACATTAAAGAAGATTTCTTTATGTCCAGGTAGAACATCCTGTATCTCATGTTTTGACCATTGCCTCCTGTTCTGCCACATGGTCTCTGTGTTCTTGTGGTGGGTCTGGCTGGGATGGAGTTGGCTTTTGCCATGGCAGCCCCTGTGGTGCTGATTTTTGCATTTCTATTAAACCAGTGTTGATAACTTACCAGTGTTTTGTCTGTGGCTGAATACTTAAGTGGACAGCATCAAGACTTCCACTTCAACCTCTCTCCAGCCTCTCTTTCCCACAAAAGCTAGAGGGATGGGTAAGAGGCTGGGAGGGGCAGCTGACCCAAACTGACCAAGGTGGTATTCCATACATTATATAATAGCCTACAACATAATCATAAAGGCTGAGGGAAAAGGGGAGGATACAGACACTTTGGTGGTTATGTTGTCTTCCCAAGAAGCTGCTAGTCATGCAGAAACCCTTCTTTCCTAACAAGGGGATGAGTGTCTTGGTGTTGATGGAAAATAGTGAATGAAATTATTTTTTATATTTGCTTCTGTGTGCAGTTTTTGCTTTTCCTTTTAAATTCCTCTTCATCTCAATCCATCTGTTCCATCTTATTTTCTTCCTCTGCCCCATTAAAAAGGGGTAGCATTTATATGATCCCCTGAGCCTTCTCTTTTTAGGCTGAATTAAAGAAATTACACTAGTAATTTCTTGTGGTTTAAGATTAAAAAGATAAAACTTTCAGAAAGAATAAGCAAAGACTCTGACCTCAAACACTTTCTTCTTGAGAAAATTGAAATTGTCTTTCCCTTACGCAAGAGAATTTTTCTTTTTGCATATTATTTCATATACACACAATTGTTCTGTGCCTTCCCAAATACAGCACCTGTGTGACAATATCTAGAATTACTGTGTATTGCAGCAGTTTTTTCCAGCCCATATTCAGGAGAGTTATATTTTAAAAAATAAACCTTGAGAAATATTTGTTTTCTCAGTGCATTGAAATGGAAATCTAGTCAGAAAAACATCTTTAAAGCAATCTTCAGGAAAGACAGAGAACACATGGCCCCTGTACTTGTGTTAGGTGTCAAAGAAATAGGTTTAAACTAAATAAACTGAGCTGGACAAAGGGCATTTCAGGAAAAAGACTTGATTCCTGAGCTACTAATTTTACTTGTTTACTTTCAGCTTCTGTTTCAAAATGACTTAGGTTATGTGCTGGGATTGTAAGCTGGAGTGATCAAAAGGAAGTAGGTTACTACTTAAAATAAATTCTTAATACTTGACACTGAAGTCAAATCAGAAAATTATATCTGTCTAAATGTTAGATGAATTTAGTAACTTCATATACCTGAACCTCATATTCAAAATTTAAAAACTGCTTGGAGGTTATAGTAGGCAAAAAATAAATTGTGAATAATGACAGGGACCAGGTAATTGTGTGTGAAAATGTTCAAAATTGAACTTCTGATTTCTCAGACAGTTGGTTTAGGCTGGCTATACATTTTGGGTGAAATGTGAGCTAAGGAAACAAATGCTGAATCCTTCAAATAAAACAAAAACAAACAAACAAAAAAAAAGAATTATTAATTAGAAGGCTGTTCATGTTCATAGGATCGGCACATACACTATTTAGACAGAGACAACACTGATCTTAAAGTCCTGCAAAGGCAGTGAAGAGTGCTGTTGAAGAAAGGAGTCTGGGAACTGGCAGCAGATCTGTGCAATCAGGAAGCCTTGTCTGGATATATCCTGGAGCTTAACTAGTCACGCCTGGGACTGGTAAATGTAAACAGGTGCCACAACAGAAGCCAGTCTGACTTTTTGCCTGGCTGAAAACAGACTCTTCACTTGGGGAAGAGAAGAGTGGATCTAAGGAATATAACTCTAGATCCCATCTAGGAAGGTGAAGAGTCTAGTAGAATAGCCTAGTTACAGAAAGTACTGTCTTATAAATTCTGAAACTAACCCAGTACCCATATCCACTATGGTGTTTTTATTTTGTCCCACCTGAGAGAAGTCTAAAGTTTTGTTTTAAAAAGAAAAAAGGTTTAAAGTAAGAAAAAAAAAAAAAAAAAGGCTAAGCCATATATCATGGATCTTTAACAATTATGTCAAAGGTAGACTTTACTACTTGATGCATGAGTGGCTCCTCCTTACAGATTCTTTTCTAATACAGTTCCATTGAATTGCCAGAGAAAAAACCCACATTTTTGTACTGAGTTTAGGGACTAAACAAAGTGACTGTAAGGCTGATTCTTAGCTGGGATAGATACGTGTATAGATTTATGAAACCATTCTAATTGTATCACTTTCATATTCCGCAATAATATTAATAAATAATTTTATTGATTTAAGATAATGGCACTCCTGTCTGCTGAGGAACTGATGGGGCATTGTCTTTGGTTACATCCAGTGGTTTAGGTGACTGATTAAAGTTTTTTTGGGGGAAATGCTTTTTTTTCAGTAATTGTGTTCATCAACCTGTTACAATTAAGCTTTCAAATTAGAATGTGCAAAAGTTGCTGTTGATGACCTGGTGCACAAAACAATTCTAGACTATTCATTCCAAACAACAATATGACTTAACAAAGGAAAGCCTTACTAGATGTTTATGTTTGTGAATATAGAATATTCCTATTTGTTTATTTCTCTTCTTTCATAACTTCTTCTCCAAAGTAATATTTCCAATTGATGATTTTGCAAAATTTAATTCATGTTGTACTTTTTGAGAAATTGTGACTGGAATTTAGCCAGATATCTGACACAGACAGACACATACAGGACAAATAGGGAGTACTTTATCTCAGTACAGTTTTTGCAATCATAAAATGTCTATTAATGTCAAGCATACTAGTCTTGCCAAAAAGGACTTGTACAAATTCTTAGGAGGGAAAGTATAAAGGAAATACAAGAAGACAAGTAGGGCTGGGAGGAAAGAGGCACTCTCTAAAAATGCTGACTAAAAGCACTTTGTAAGGGAAAGGGCCAGAATTATGTTATAAAACAAACAAAGAGAAAATATAGCAGAACAGTTCAAAGAAAAATGCTCTGAAAGAATTTACTGCCTTGTGGCTAGAGGTGACATTGAAAGTAACATGGACACAAGTTGATTAAGCTGCTGTCAACGTATTTGGCCCCAGGAATCAGTTACTATTGATTTACAGCTTACAGTAAAGGAAAAATGCAGAAACTTACAAAAAGAGCTGTATTCAGTAAATTCTATTAGCATATTCACTGCAAAGGATGAAAAAAACAAGCTGGAATTAATCTAAAGAAAAACTCACATCAAAAGACTCTGTTAGAACCAAAAGTTCTTTTTGTGTTGCAAGCCCATGAGAAAAATGAAAACACAATAGATATTTTATATTATATTTTATTTTCTGCAACCTTAAAATAGTAGATATTTTAAAAACAGTATTTAGTATATGAAATCAGTATTTTTCTAGAAATAAAATGTGACTGTTTCGTTCATAAAACATTCACAGCATGTTTATTTAGACAATCTGAAATGCAAAACATGACCCCTCTTCCCTGAATAAGTGATTGGCTTCTCAACTGTTTAGACCCAAATATGAATAGAAGCTAGTCAGACCTGCAGAACGTGTTGTGCCTGTCACATGGGGAGCTATAGCTGCCAGGAGAATTGTCAAAGACTATCAAAAAGTACCATGCAAAAAGAGATACAGATAGTGCTACTGCAGAAATACAAATGGAAATGCAGGAGTTGTTGGCAGCCATAGGTCACCTAAAAGGGCTATCAGCTAAAATGAAAGAAAATATAAAATATGGACAGCATAATCTATAATACCTGGACTTGATAAACTGATGCCTTAGAAAATTCAATTAGGTAAATTCTACAGACAATCACAAAATAATAATAATAATAATAATAATAATAATAATAATAATAATAATAATAATAATAATAATAATATTACCAGGTGGTTCTTTCCCACAAAATATTATATGAAAAAACACTTTTGCTCTGAAAGTATCTAAAGGTATCTTATTCCCACTTAAGCACACTGCTGAGATGAAACCCTACCTGTAGTTCAAATTTCTGTATCTAATTTTTTTAACAGCTATGGATAGCAGTACATTTTCTTCTTTCTTACAGTTTTTGCTGGTTGGGTGTTTGACCTGCAAATTAGGTAGTGAATCATTGCATAAGACATTAATTATTTTTATTAATTTTTTTTCTTTATCAAAATAGAGGTAATAAAAATAAGTTTGATGTTGAATTTATGTTGTGTTTCTTGATTGCTTAATGCAGTTTCTAATTTATAATCTTGCTACATTTTCTTTGTAGTCCAGCCCATTCAGAAGAAAAGAGGAAAACATGCAGTTGTCTGTTCTTTTCTTGAAAACCAAAAAAATAGCTGAAGCAGCTGGATCTGCTCAAATGAGAAGCTGTAACAGATAGGGGTGGAACATCAGTCAGATATTTTTACATGTTTGAGACATACAAGCTCAAACTAGATACCATGAGCTATGAAAATTAATAAGGTGCTCAGGAGAATGGATAGTCCATCATGGAAAAGGGTAAAAATATTCATTTTGTGAAGCTAATAAATAATGTGTGAAAGAGGATATGGTAGCTACTCTGGGATACATGAGGAACAATATGGTTTTATTAAGCTTCAGAATAGTACTAAGGCAGCACTGTCTTATAAGATAAATAGTCCTTCCTGAAGTTTATCTGTCTACCCTTCACCTAGTATGACATGCCAGATAAGAATAAATGAGTATTTCTGAGGAGAGGTAGCGAGTGTACAAGATAGTAAGGTGGTTCCAAGCATCAGAATTGTAGTGACACTATCTTAGACCACACTGCTTTCTCAGTTACTAAAGTTGAACTACTTTGATAAATATAGCCTCCTAGAGAAGTGAAAGTGCTACATAACTCAATCATTTCACAATGCTCTGGAGATTTTAGGTAGTGTGAACTGAGGAGATTTTAGGTAGTGTGAATTGTGTGATCTCATCCACATATGCAATCCTTCTCCACATAACCAGCTGTCTGAAGTAACAAGTTGCTTTAACAGATTTACTAAATAACATGGTTACAAGTTTAGCAATCTGCTTGTTTGTTCCTGTAGGCTTGGTTCTCACTATTTGCTGGGAAATTTTTACTTCAGAAACTTGCAACAGTAGGAATGATTTTTCTCTTTCTGCAAACTCAGTGAATAGTTTCTGCTGAGCTTTGTAACTCTACAGAAATTTAACAGAACTTTCATCCACCATGCAAGTTTTCTTTTATGTGAAGACATTTTATTTTGGGGAATGTTAAAGTAACTTGATCTCACTCATCTTAGCAGAAAGTAATTGAGTGAAACACAAGCATATAAGAAATTCAACTTTATGCTAGAGGTAAGAAGGTAGCTTTCATTTAAGTGTTCTTACCTCTGTGAATAAGAACTTATAAAAAGCAGGAATATTATCTCAGTGAAATATTTCTGGATCGTAAGATTTAACATTGCACCACCCTATTCAAAAATATGTTCACAATTTGTGTGTGTTACTTCTGAAGGCACAATGGCACATACAATTATAAAGATAAAACAGATAAATGAGCATTTAGATACCTGGAGGCTAAAGCAAAATAATTAACTTATCTACTGATAATAATACTATATTTTGTTCTCCATGAGTATTAAAAAATAGAATACTTTTTTTTTTCAAAAACAAGTGTATATTTCAAACCAAAAGGGAAACCAGAAAACTACTGAAAATAAGAAATTACTTTCAGGTTAGGGAAAACAAATCTTTTAAATTTCCCTTTTAGTGAATTTCCCTTTTAGTGTGCACTGGAGAGACAGAGACCATCTCCACTGAGGTCTGAATGCATATTCCTAAATTTGTTGTTTTCTATGGTTGCAAGGGAAAAGAGAGGTAGATGGAGTCCTGCTCTTTGTTTCTCTGTAAAGACTATGCAAAATGTTTCTTATGCAAGACTATGTTTCTTATGCAAACTCACATCAATTCCTCTTTTTAAGAAATAAGTATTTTATTGAAATAAAACTGATCTTTTTAAATCACAAATAGTCATCAAAGACTGACTCTTTTTTAGTAAGTGATGCAGAATGACTTCTTTGTTTTTGGACATATAGCTACATTTGCTTTACCAGACCTAACTTATCAAAGAACCGGTCTGTTTCATATGATTGTCAATTTTCTTATCAATTAACTATATGGTTTTCTGTAGATAAGTTTTTGGTTATTGGGGCTCTTGATAAAAATTTTGAAACATATTTGGCTTAGTAACTATCCTGCTAGCATGCTATTAGCGATTTTTTTAAAATCCATTGGCATCTTCTATAGACAGGTATTTCCTGAATTATTTTGCTTTGTCTGCTTTTTATTATATGTTGTTTGTCATCAAAGACTCATGATTGCATCTTTCAGGCCCCGTGTTAAAAGCAGATCTTATGCCTTGAGACAGAGTTTGTTCTAAGACAGATCACTAAAAGCCAGTTGGTGGGATTTTCTGGAAATTATCAGATTGTTTGGACAAGAAGCATGAAACTAAGGATATCCTACTGTTTCCATCACATTTACCCTGGATTTTTTCATAGTTGGTCATACTCATTTTGAGCTATTTCATACTTGACACTAAAACAAAATAAAAGGCTAGTTTACTATTACAACCAATGTGATGTGTAAGATCAGTTTTAAACCTATTAGAAAGTACATCAAACATACATAGAGATTAATAAACAATGTAATCAGAATATACGATATATTGAAAAATGCAATTTCTTGTGAGAAGGCATAGATGAAAGTTGTGTATTGGACTCTTGGCAGATGGTATTTCACTAGTAATAGCAGCAGCACTGACTTTAACAATAAATTTCTTATATAATATTTTGAATGTAAATTTAAAGAGTAGCTTGTACAGACAGTAGCAGATAATGTTATTTTTTTTAATTAGCTTTTTGTTGTCATAACAAAGCTAAACTAAAGTTCAGTGGAAGCCTTTACCATTGCTTTCAGAGACTTTGGAAAAACACTAAGTGAGATATTAAAAGTAGTCAAATGGAAAAAAATATATTTAATGCAATGTCATGATTGTTTTAAGGAATATTGATAACATAAGACAAGGAATGATGGTGAAATAGAATGGGCAGGTCAGGCTAAAGTGTAGAAGACTTTCAGAACAGGAATTAACTCTGCAGAGGCAGCTCAAGTAATAAATAAAGCCAGAGAGGGAACATAGAAATATGAAGAGGAATTTGGAAAGACATGCATTGAAAGTGTCAGGTTTTTTTCATTTCTGATGATCTATAACATGGTGCAGAAAGACTGCAGAATATAAAATTTTATATTCCTGGGTGATCAGGAAGGTAGTGAGATTTTCAAATAGCATTACTGATAATTGAAATAATGCTTAAAGCCTGCAAGTCTATATTTTTCATAGACTAGGCTATATCACAGCTAGGGCAAATATAAGCAAGAAAGAAAACACAATTCCATAGTTTGAACCTGATCACTAAATAAAACACTTCCTTCATGCCAAAATAGTGCTTACTTCAAAATTAGTACACTGCAATTTAGACTTGCCCACAGTGTGTCAATATATGAAAGTCTGCCTTACTGCTTAATGGTGTCAGAAAAAAGCTCAATATTTATGAAGAAGTCGAGTACTTAGCATAAGAATGAAATCATTCTTTCCATCAGCAAAGATAATCTCTGAACAATTAGCAGATATTTTTAACTATATTATAATAAAATTATGGAATATATATTTTGTAACAAGCTGAATACGTAATATGCATCTAATTTCAGGAAGAAATATGTTAAAGGAAAAACCAAATGTCTGTGTGATAAGTTTTCCTGCTGGATTTCTATAATAAAACCTTAGATGGCTTTGCCATTGAAGGGATCTGACTCAGCAACAGTCTACTGTATGTCATGGTTTATATCTACAGATCTAATCAGAATGTGCATATTTAATAAAATATCAGAGTGACATGTCACTTACAAAGGGATGTAAGCAGTAGGATCAGTACTTGGCTAGGTATCTCCTATCCAACATGCAGAAAAGCACTGACATTGATTTTTTAAATTCCTCTCTGTTTTAAGAGATGCTGATCATTTTCCCTTCAAATTTAAAAAAAAAGAAAAACACGCAAAAATCTAGTTCAAACAAGAATATGCAAAACACTAACAGATCAATGTACATAGTTCTGGTAGATCAAGACATTTCAGGATTAAAACCATAGAGTCCATCTTAATATCTTAGAAATCCAATAACATGAAGCTTGGTGGTGCATTAACAATCTTGATTGGTCATGACACTGTTTCCTCCTTTATGTGGTAATTTTATTTTTACATGAAATGTTTTTTTATAAATGTTGTAGATCTGTATGAGAAAAGAGGTTGTAATTGAAGCATTATTCTATTCAATCAGTTAATCCTAGTGCTCTAAGGACCTTCCTGTGCAATTAGCATACATCCTCCATTGATACAACTGCAGACAGCAAAGAATAACTTTCACATTCATCTTAAAGAGCTGTAATGACGTAGAACTTACTTCAGCTAGTCCTTTGGCTTGTGATAGTATTTTTTCCACAGTTTTTGATATTTTTCTAAAACTCAATCAAAAAGTAGCTGAAAACGAAGCAAAATAAAGAGTCTTTGGTACTTGGTATTTCTTAGTCCATATATATTTTTGTTGCTCTTCTTTAAAAAATTATTCATTTCTCTTAATTTAAGATTAGCTGTGTTGATAATCTATTTTATGTTAAAAGGTTCTGAATTCTTATTTAACCATAGTGGGGAAAATAAAAAGATATTTTAGAAATAATTAAGGGAAATAACAATCCCTCTAGGGCACATCCATGGCTCATATTAATTAATTTTAAAAGGCTAACATTATATCTCCATCCTGATCTACTGAGAGGACAGAAAACAGTCATCCTTGCAACAGAGTCAAAGGGCAGTTGCTTAGGTGACAGCCTTATTTATTTGTGTTCAACACATTATGAGCGATATCCTTACACTTAGCAAAGCAAATAATAGATAAAATTCTTCTTGGTTGAAGTTTATATCTTATGGTTTATATTTTTATATTTATTTATCTGGAAAATGTAAACAAAACCTTTTATAAATCTCGGGCAAAATTCTGGTTTATTGTGCGTAACTGTCCTGTGAAAAGTTATAAGAATCAAAAATGCTAAGGAAACCATATTCCTTCTGCTCAAACTAAAGAAACAGATTATTATCAAAGTTCTGAGAATTTAGAAAAAACTATAGTTCATATATAACCTTTTTTGCATTAGGTCTTATTACCAGCAAGAACAATTTATAAATGGAGCTTCAAAATAAGTTTATTAGTTTTGGTTTTGAAATATGTGTTTCTGCATAAGAAGAATGCTGTTAGATTGTCTCATCTTGGAAAACTGCTTGTCCCATAAATGTACATTTACTTCTGAAGTGGAATCATAGAACAAGTGACAGCATCATTCCCAGAATTTACTATTGAAGATTACTTTGCCAGTGTTGAAAACAGATGTATGAGTGAAATGGCAGAGTAGTCTTAATAAGGAAAGTGACATATAGCATAGACATATAAAATGATCCCAATTCCATTTTTCAGTGGACTTTTCCTGATGGAGAACATTCTTCTCCTCCCCTATCCCTTTCCACAGGAAACTGTTCTCCTGCAGCATCTGAGATGAGAACCAAAGTTTATAATCTGATGGAGAAGTAGAGGAATTTTTAACTTGCAGATCATCCATAAGTTATACTTTTTGTAAGTTACTCTTTTCACTGATAGCAAATGCAATTTAGTCTGTCTAGAGCTTTTATTTTTCTCAAAACTTGTATTAAATATTAAACCAATACAGCGGTATAGCAACTGTAAATGATTAAACCTACTATAGTAATTCAAATATCTTATTTTTTCCAGCTGAATAAAATCCTAACTCTAAAGACTGCTATAATGAATCATGATATATTAGCATTTCAAAACAACAATAATGACAGCAGTGAAAAATATTTCACAATTCACTTTTTTTGTAAAATCAGATATGGCTTTAATCTTTATTATAATGTCACCTGCTGCTGCCAATATGCTTAAACATCTTTCACAGTTTTCCATACCCTCAAAAATTTTTATTCTTATGCATATCACCTGTGAACATCATTCCCAGCTTCACAGGGGTGTGACATCCTGTGCATAGCAGAAGGCATTTCCTTAGCCTGTTTACTTCTCATCTAAAGTTAATAAATATTCTCTAGAGATCTTGCAATTTTAACCCATTAGAAAATTCTGTTGAGTAAAGGAACATGCTTGCTGCTTTCAGTCCTTACTTAGAGCAATTAACTTTATATAGAAACAACTGAAATATCTTAAACTTCGCCTCCTTTCAGCAATGAGTGGATTCATCTTAGAACAAAATTATTTGTTCTTATCATATCTCAAAGGCTGTAAAGTTTCACCACTCTTTTATGAAGCAGTTTTCAAATAAGTACTGTGTCTCCTTTTGTTTTCCCCTGCAGAATAATGTAAGGTAAATCGTTGTTTACAAAATAAAGAATTTCTAGTAATTAAAAAAAGGCAAAGAGGTATCAGCTTAGGAAAATCTTTTCTTACTGCTCAGTTTGATCAACTGTAAAAATAGCTGCCAATTTCATAAGATGGGAAATAGTCTAGAGGAAGATGGATGTAGGATGATAAAGGAATAGAATGAAGATTCAGCAGCATAGATATAAATCACTAGATTAATTTCAGAATCTTTTCATGGTCTCTTGCATCTAATAAGAAATAAGGTATGTAGAATTAAATCCTAATTATAAACTTAAACAAATTTCTGATAAAATAAAGTTCAATTAAAAACTATGAGTACATGAACTCATTTTATACTTCTGTGTTAACCATTAATTTAATGAAGGCACAGCATTATGCTTCTCATGATTTATATGACAAAAACATGTATCTGGACCATAGCTAGTATTTACACAAACACAGCCCTATTTTCCAGTGTAGTCAACTCCTAGTGGATCATGGAACAAGCCTTATTTGTCTTATTAATCTTTAACATGCAACTGGAAGTTGCATTTGCTTTCCAACTCTGACACGTAACAGCTTTTTTTGGATTTATTTAGCAAGAGAGATTTCTCTTTGTCATAAAATACAGTTCAATTGCAAGTATATGAAATTAACTAGGACTCAAGGAACAACAACCAAGGATGGTTCTTTGTACATCCAACCCAGAGATGACTTGGAAGTTCAAACATAGAATAAAGACTCTCTGGATTTAGATATGCAGCTCCACCAAAAGCATTTCCTCTTCTCATCCTTTTTTACTGACATTTTAGTACTAAAATGCAAAGCAGATGGTCCTATTTGGTAGTTTTATATTTGTGAAATACAACCTTGTATCACTTAAAGTGTTCTGATACTCGCTGAGGTGAGTTTTCAGGATTCTTTTAGAGAAAATTGTCCATCATAATAATGTAAGAGTCAGTGAGCCCAGGATCAGATACATTGCTTAAAGGAACTAATTAATTAAGCAAGGTTGAATAGAACAGCATGAAACAGAAGAAATATAAAGTACCTTTTTTCCACCCTGTTTCTGCACCGTGGTGACTAATGTTTATTAAGTCCCCACAGTGAGATGCTGAGAGATCTTTCCCAAGATCTCATGCTGTTTTAAAAGGAAACAATGGTTTGTGGTAAAATCAACTCGTGCTGAGCTACATTAACTGCACCATGTTATCAGTTGATAATGGTGTTATTAACACATTACCCACTGTGTATATTTGTGAATTAGGATATTTCCTTCTTAATGGAATTGAGCCATTGAAATGGCAACTATTAGGCATTTTGACACCATTTTGGAGAGGTTGAGAATACAGCCCCATGTATTGGTTGAGGTTTTGGGGTTTCTTTGGGTTTTTTTTTTTGATCTTTACCCTTTAAACTTCAGGAAGTATGTTTACTTTTACTCCACTGTCTTGCTTTGAAGGAAAAATATAAAAATATGTTATGTTGGAGAGTGCACTGTAAATTCTGAACATTCCAAAAGGTCACCCACTAATACAACAGTAAGTAATGACTCTTACTTTGCATTATGGAAAAGCTGTTGCTGAAGTATAGCAATTGACTTTTCCTAGGTAGGTGGTACTGGCCAGACTCTGGAGTGTAGTAGAAAGTCGAGTTTCTTGTTCTTTAGAGAAGAGTTGGAGGTAAACATATTTCCTGTAAATTCAACATAATCAGTAAGTCTACCCAACTAGACATTTGTTACACATGACCAAATAATACAAAATGTACTCTTCCTAAAAACAATGAGTCAAAACATGTTGCTGTGATTTTCATGCTTATTTGCTTCCTTCTGAAGCTAAGACCATGATGTGAATAATGATGTAATCATTATATAAATACAGGGAAGCAAATGGAAGCACAGTTATGTGATTAAAAATTACCTTTATCTGTACTTTCCTGTGTAAGGAAAAGTACATGCTGCTCAATTTGTAAACATTAGCAAAAACAAAGAAATAATTTTCATCTGTGACCATACCATAAAATTACAATGGGAGGCAAACTCAAACATTTTTTAATATTTGACAGGCAAAAATCCAAGGGCTAGGATTCCTGACTAGGAAACCCTGAAAGAAAAGCACTTCTTCTATATTTCATGAGATAATGATATTTTAGCTCTCAGTCTATTTACATCTTCATAATTTTTCCTGAAAATATTTACAGCTGAAGGTAATTAAATAATTAATAGTCTTATTGAAACAGATAAAGATGCATTTTGCTAGAAGCTGTAAATTTTCAGGGTAATCAAAAGGTTGTGGTTTTTAAATTTTGTTGTGCAAAGAGGGTAAAGACTTAAAATCAAACAACAATATGTGTGGATATAAAGCAGTATTATGTAATCTATGTCATATCATAGAAGTTCTTCACATTTCAGTAACATGAACATACAACTATAAACCAAAAGTGTCTCAAATATGTAACTTAATCATTATCTTCTAAAGGTTTTGTGAAATAGCAGTAACTGATATTAAGAAAATATTGAATTATCTTTCTATTTCTATTATGCATATTCTTCAAGCTCTTGGGTTACTTCTTCATCCTCTGTGACTAAGCTCCTAATTTGTATCATGGATGTAATACATTTTTCTTTTGTCAGACCCATCTGTATTTATATTTATTTTTTAAATTCAACCTTCTGCTTTCTATATACTTGGATAGTAACAATCACAGTGCAACTCATCTCTACATAAGCTTCTAAATGCTTCTACAAAAAAAAAAAAATCATGAGAGAATATATTTTTTCCACTGCAGAAAATTGTATCTAAAGGTCTTAAGTTTATCTGGGAGCTCCAAATCTCCTTGGATCTCCTGGACCATTGAAATGGAGAATGAAATTAAATTCCTATATATTTGCCAAAACTTTAGCTGAAGCCTTTTTGTTTCCCTTTCCCAAGCCAAAGGGGACTAGATTTTAACTGGTTTGGGTTATTTTCCCCAGATTATACAATTTCAATGCAAGACAAGACCATCTTTCCTTCATGTATCTATTTTTTTTTTTACCTAAGGACCTCTGCTGCAGACTATACAGTTCAGCCAATGCTTTGTTCTAAATACAACATTTCATCACATGATATTCAGCATCGTAGGCAAAGTTCTGTGTAGTTTTATAGCCCTTGTCTAACATATAGCCTAGCCCTTAAACTATCAAGGCTTTTACATTTTTTCATTCTGTGTAGTGAAGTAGTCCCACCGAAATTCCACTAAGTATGAGAACATGTTTAGAGAAAATTCATAATGACTTCAATAGAAAAACATTTATATATATATTTGTACTGTATGTTTATTTGTCATATACATATATATAATTTATACTAAAAGTAGACCCAATGTTATAAGAGATTTCCAGTTTCTATAGCTTGTATTTATTTGTTGCATAACATGCAATAAAATATTTCTAGTGCTTTCAGAGATATTGCCATAGTATACACATCACCACAAAAACATGTGGCAACAATGTTCTTTCAGAGGAAGAAAGCCCTAGGAAACATTGGTGCTAAATCTGACCAAGGGAGAAAATACATTGTGCTAAATAGAGTCTTTCTTCTTGTTTATTTTTCCTCTTTATAATCAAAACAAACCAGTGGATATTTTATGCAGATAACACAAGCACTGAAGAATTTGCAGCAGATGATTTAGGTTAGTATCAAGCTGTACAAAATTGTTGTACCTGTGAGAGGCTGTGCATCTGTGAGTTTCAAGAAGCAATGTAATAATCCAGTGACTATTTCAGAGTGGACTGATGTCCCTCTCAGGTGTCCACACATTTAAGCTCTTGGAAAAGAGCTCTTTGCTCTGCACCACCTTGCCAAATGGATTTTAAATAGCATCTTTAGACACTGCTCTTATGACCATTCTTAGAATTCATAGACACTGAGTACTATATAGAATCTCTCAGTTAATGTTAAAAGTTGGGCAGATAATTCAGAGCTGGAATTAGAGTTAGGAAAATAGCCCAAAATAAGACAGTATCAAGGCTGACATTAATAAAAATATCTGATTACATCAATCAAAAATAGTTGAACTCAAGTGGCAATGATTTCACTAAATATATGTGACTTCCCAGCCTACCTCTGCTAATTCATACATTTTGGTAATGTGGAAAAAAATGTCATTTTTCATGCTAAAAAATAAATGGAGTCCAAAGTAGCACAAGTGCAAGGATGGCAGTTTGCTGTGCATCCCTTACCCTGTATAGTTTCTTCTTGGAATGCTTTGTATGAAAATCCAGTGCCCACTCAGAAAGGTGGAACAGGAGTTGCAGGAAGGTTTTTATTGCCATCCCTCTTTGCTTTTGTGTTTTCCTTTCCCTTTTTTCTCTACTCATATCTGGCAGGGACCTGGAATGATAAGACAGTGTTTTGTGCAAAACTATGCAATAATATTTTTAATAAGTAGGGTGGAAATTCTTTTGTTATAAAGTATTTATTTCTAAATACATTTATTTGCAATGAAGCAAAGAACAGGAAAAACATATTTGGTTTGCAATTGAAACAATATAGTATTGTTTTCTAAATGTATGATGCTAGTTAATTTCACTGCTACATTTCCTTATTAATTTATGCAGTTCATTAAGTTTAACTGGCATCTACAGAAAAAATGATCTTACAGTTTGATTTGCAGCAGGGGGAGATGTACTCATAATGAATATCTTGGTTGTGCTTTCCCCACATATTTTTAGCTAGGAAAACTGTATTCCTAGAGGGATGTCTTCTGAACAACATAAACAAAAAAATTCTCTTTGCATTTCTATTAAAAGAAAAAAAACAGTGAAATTATTAAAAACAATTATGTGCTTTAAATTTTAAGTATTTAATAACATTTCTAGATGCAAGTTGTGCAATTTTCAATCTCTCTGGAAATGAAAACTAAATGTAATTGTTTTTATTACTATGATGCATACATCATAGTATCTTGGGGATTGAGGATTGATTGGAAGAAATGGCATCCACTTGAGTTAGAAGGCCAAGTGACTAAGTGAGGGAACTAAAAATTCCTCATATGGACTAAGGAAAAACAACAACCAATGTGCAACTGTCAGAGTCAAAGTTTGTATTTAAAGAGATTGCTATAGATGAAAATTGTCACTTCCACTAATTTTCTTTCTTACCATACATTTTTCTTAAAATCACCTGAAAATTGACAGCTAATGATTAGTTGTGTCTGTGTATATATTTCAATACGACTGCTAAAAACACGACCATGAGGGGGAAGTGTATCATGCAGCAACAAATGACAGCATTATCTTAATTGTATTGTTCACAATTGTATTATGAATGGTTAAATATACCTGTGTTTTACAAAAGCTTTTATGCATGCATAATCAAGGTAATAGTAGTTCAGCACAGCAATGCTTTCGGTAATAGGAGAAATCTGGCAAAATGAGCATTGTTTTGAGATTTAGAAACCATGGCAAATAATTCTTGTGTGAGAATTTCTCCAGAAGTATTGTGAAGGACACCACTTATAAAGTTGAAAAGAGTAAGCATTGGCAAAGCTAATATGCAGAGTCTAAATCAGGATCTTCTTTGTAGCTAAAGGGAAAAAACAGAGTAAATTAGGTTATGACTTTCTTTTCAAATGAATAATCAAGTTTTTTGCTTTAGACATGAAAAAATCAGGAATATGCCTGTCGAAGAAAGAGTTTGGCTTAGGTAAGTCAGGTGGAACTAGGTTTACTTAAAAGTCTGAGACATTTATATTGTTTTATAATGCATGTTTTGTCAGTATCAAAGACACTTGATGAGCAGCAGTCTCATGCTGATGAGTGCTACCCCTGAAAACCTCCGTGCAACTGGTGCTTGAATGAAAGAGGAATCTGGTAATTCTAGGGCAGTTCTAGGCAGAAAGAGAAAATTCTCTAAAAGAGAAAAAGAAAAAATAGTCAAATTTTAATAGTGTGAACAAAACTCAAACAGCTATTACGCTTAATTCATTTATGTTGGTACACATACTCACAGTCCAAATTTTCTAATTAGCGCAAAAAAACCTTATTAGCAAAGCTGCAGTTAGCAGCTGTTATATCTTAAGGAAAAAAACAAAAACCAAACAACAAAAAACAACAGAACAAAAACCACCAAACCCCTATGAAAGCTAGACTTGTTCCTCGTTTGCCAGGTTCAGAGACAATGACCAACACCAGATGACTGCACCAGGTTGTTGGTGCCAAGGCGGGGGTGAGGCCAGGCCAGGACTTCAGCCCGCAGCTCAGGGTCCCAGCCTGGATAAAGGAGATAAGTGGCCCAGGCAGGCTGGTAAGGACCCAGGACTAGTCTCAGATGAAAGCAGTTGGCATGGACAGAAGACCAGTCTGAGTCTCCCTGCTGGTTGTCTGGGAGCCTCCACTGACTCCTCTGCTAGATTGTTCTTTCAAAGACAACACTGCACCATCTTTAGCTTGGCAATGAGCCTCAGCAGCCAAATCTACCAGAGCAAGGATGCTTTCATGGTCATTTCCCAATATTCTCAGAGACCCCAAGCCAATTCTTTTAGCGTGGGTTCTGAGGTGTTGTGATAAGCTCTTGGCATTCTCTCAGGATCCAAGGAATGAGATGTTAATTAAGGGGTTTTCTTCCTCCTCTTTGTCAGGAAAAACACATTCTTGAAAGTGACAGGTTTTTTCCTCACTCTAGGGTCTACTTGGGACCATTTTTGTCTGTTTTCCAACTGACTTTATCCTTTACTCTTTGTTTACTCTTGTGTAACTCTGTGTTACATATGACTTTGGCAAATAGTGTCCAGTGCATATGTTGGATATGCTTGCTTCTTTCTGTTACCACAAAAATCTGTTTTTCTCAGCTTCTAAGTTTGTATTATTAACAGAGGAGCTGGTGATATACTTAATAAGTCTAATATGATATTGTGTACATACTCTAAAGGCCTCTGCTGTCACTCCAGTCCTGTACTCTTAGATGCTTCATGATTATTATAGGGGCATGAATCACACATTCTCCACAGAAAAACTAAGTGATGTTCCTATCCATGTAGAATTTTCTAACAAGATTGTAACACAGACTCATGTAAAGCCAAAGTAAACAAAAATTAATTAATAGACACTTGGTCATTAGATAATTGTTCTTTCAGCTTAACTGATTAAAACAAAGCTCCAAGCAGGTCAAGTCCAGAAAAGGTAAGCCTCACAGCCCAGCCTGAGGCTCTGCAAAGTTAGTAAAAACTCTTATTACCAATGGCAATACTGAGTTTGCATGCTACTTTTTTAACAAAAAATATGCATTTAAAAGTTAGCAGACTTGCTCATATTTTCCAAGTTTAGATATAATCATTTAACCTGTCATTTACCTTCTGGGAAGTTGGTGTCAAGGTAATAGTTTTAATAATTCTAGTTTTCTAGGACATGACTTTGGAACATGAAACCACCTAAAATCAAAACCTATAAATGTGAATGTAACAACTTACACAGTAAGTAGTGCATGTTGACTATGTTCCGTTTTTTTTGAAGTGTTTGTTCTTGTTGAAAACAGGACCAGAATGCAAGAAGATAAATGAATTATTAACATTGTTAAATAAAGATTAATTATGCAGTAATATGTCTATGATAGATTGGAAATAGGGAAATTCTACTTGTCTTGAAGTATTTCTGTGCTATATCTAGGACTTGTATGAATCATTAACATTGTTTATTATTGATACCATCCATGAAGTGCATTTGTCTGATCTTTTAAATTTTTCAATATTTACTTTTAATAAATATGTCACTGACCCATAAAGGCTCCATAAAACCTTTCTCTGTATTTGTGATTCTGTTTAGGACTTACTGTTCCACTGTATTGAAACAATAATGGCAAATCTTTAAAGCCAGTCATTGAATCCAAACCTACCTAAAAACAAGAGGGTACTCATTTCTATAAGCAACATAAAAATCATCCCTTTTGATATCAGTAAATTCCTCTTTATAATTCACATGAATACAAAAACAAGTAAAAAGCAGTCATTCTTTGCAGAACATACTGAATAATAGAACTTGTATTAAGAATCATGTGTGGATTCAAAAGTTTTTAGCTTCAGAAGGTGGTGGATAAGAGAAAGTGTATTAATATGCATACAGCACTTCCAGCTCAGAAATCTCTGATCCAATGAGACTAAGAAAGTATCCAGAGGAAATATTGCTACATATTTTTATAGTCTTGTGCTTTCTTCTCTGTCTCTGCTTTTGGCTATTATCAGGGAAAAGGTTGGATTAGATGTACCTTTGAGCTAAACTACTATAGCCATCCTATTTTTCTATATTACTTGCCACAAAGGTATGACTCATTTATAATCATATCTAGTTATTTGCCTGAAACTAAACAATGTGAGAATAAAGGGACTCTAAAACACACCATAAACACTTATGATATTCCTTATCAAGTGACAGTTAACACTTGGCTTTTGAAAATCAGATCAACACAGTTTAAATTTAGATAAAATATAATTAACAGTCCTATAATCTACTAAATTAGAATCACTGCTGATATACTAATCATCTTGTCTCTGTGGGCCATCTGAAATTTTCTTCAGATGGAAGGCTCCAGATAGACGATACAAGAGAATCTACAGAAGATGCAATGTGTCCTCCAGAAATAAGATCTAGTCCAAGAATTTTGCAAGCAGCTGTTGCCTTCGTGCATCCAAAAGGATTTTTTGACTGGGAAAGGACATGATATGAAAAATCTGAGATATGACAAAGGTGGTAGCATACGTGATAAGTAAGAGTAACAGGGAGAGTTCACAAAAGGAAAAAAGAAATCATGCAAACTCACAAAAAAACTCACCAATCAAAGAAAAAGAACCAAAAAAGTTAAGACAACCAAGAAGTTGTCAAATTAAGGTTGAAGCTGTCACAATGGCAAGGTCATTGATAGACTAGGATGAAAAAGGATAAAACAAACTTAAGACATTAAAAATAGCAAACAGAGTGAAGAATTAGTGTTAGAGTGGCATGGGCACACAAAAGAAGAAAGAACGACTGCAAAAAAGGATGATGCAATTTAGTCATAAGGTTTGAGAAATAAAAAATAGAGTCAGAAATTTGGGACCAAGAGTGGAGGCTAGAATTAACTAACAATGAGAAGTGGAATGATTGGGATGGACAGAATTAGATAAATTATTGTGGTGGTGATACTTTAGAACTACTATAGAACTACACTGTTGAAAAATATAATTTAGTTCAAATTGATTATTAATATTCAGTAAGAAAAATCATGTATGATCCAGGTGTTAAATCCTGTTCCAGGGAAAATCAAGGTTAAGGACTACAGAATTGCTATTTTAGTATAATTGTTGAATGCTATAGAACCTGGATTGGATTGTTTTTATGCATGTGTGAGAAAATAGCAATGTCAAGAAATTAAGGAAAATATGAATATCATAACATTCATAGAGGATTCATTAAATGTGGTGGCTCTTGAGATGCATAACTTCTCTTTCGTGCCTCATTGTGTATCCCATTAAGGAAGTGATGGCTGGAATTCATTTTGCAAATAGATAGGTAGCAATGGTCAATAAATTCCTTTCACTGCTTGACTGTGTATATGCATCTATGACATCATTAATATATAATTTTACAAGCAAATGATGGCAAACTCCAGAGGTTGTTCTTTTGTCTTTGTCTTCTTTTTCCCTGCTTTTCAAATGTGAAGTTTCGAAAGTGATTTTGTTCCAACATAATAGGATAGAAAGGAAACCATCATGTAACATCCAAAAATATTGGCTAATTTTCAAGACTGTGCTCCTGGCAGTATCCACCCAACACAGTGTAATTTTGCCTTAAAAATGTACCTTAAAAAGATATTCCTTAATGGGACTGCACTACTGCAGGTACAAAATTACCGTAGGTACATAGAGCACCTTGAAAATTTATATTACCTGATAATTTGAGTTATATTCATTCTGTCTACTCAGCAAAAAAGTGTTTAACCAAATAACAGTATGGATCTCATGTAGCAAAAGTGCCCAAGAATTCCATGTCCATGAAGGATAAAAGTATTTTCTGGCAATTCATGTCACATATGTGTCAATTTGTTTACCCAAAAAATGGAATGCATCTGCAGTTTTAAGAAATGGGAATCCAGGTGTGCTAGGTTCACATTTAAATTAAAGATCTGTCAACTCCTTTTCCCGATGATTTTACCCTGTCAATAGTAATTCTGTTTATTTCTGCAATATAGTTTAAACATAAATAGTTTTACATGCCTACATGTTTATGTTAAAACTTCTCTATTTTCAGGTAAAAACACAATCTAATTCTGGAATTATTTCCTTTACTTAATATTTTCTCAGTGTGGGTTTTTCTGTTCTTCATACTTCATTTAATTTCATGAAAGAATTTTAAACACAATTATATAGAATATTGACTGATATATCAGTTCTAATAATGAAAATGATAAAACTCTCTTTTTTTTCCCCCTTTTGAGGAAAGGTGCCCAAGTCCCATTCTCAAACTGAGATCCTTCAGGTTTTACCTGCCACCTTCTCCCCTTTGACTTGAAAAAAATTATCTATGGTAGCTACAAACTGTATTTTTTGAATCTTTTATTTTTCCCTCCATTTTGTAATCTTACCATTCCTCTCTTCATACAGCTCTACTTAGGACCATATATTTGTTATTGTTTAAGACAGAAAGCAGTGTTCAGAGTTGCCTGGCAGCAAGTTTGTAATATTCTCAGTAATTAGGTCGTGGGAGTTGGGAGACAGAAGAAATGGATCTTTGCAGCCCAGAGGGAAATCTGCTAGGGCCTGACTGATTCCAAAGTTTTGGCATGGAAAACTTGTCATTTGATGATTAGTTTCTGAACCTCTCTTATGTCAAATAGTGTTGTTTGTTTGTGAAACATGCTACAATGGTCTCTCCCCAAGGCTCACTGGAACAAACTATGTGGCAACAGAAAGTTGCTGGGAGTATCAGTAACTGCAGTCAAAATGATTTAATGGGTAACACAGTTTAGAAATTCTTTGCCTAACTGCATTTGTCCTGTTCATAGAAGTGGAGCAGAAGGCCTCTCATCAATATGTATATGTGTATACACACAACATATATATGTATATTTCATCATTATTTACAGTGTATTATATGCACAATAAATGTTGAGATATTTGTTTGAAAAATATAATAGATCTAGAAGCTGTACATGTGTATTTTATAAATTTATATATTAATATAACCTTAGTGATCTTCCACACTAAGAAAGTTTCAACACTACAGACTTCAGAAAGACAAAAATACTTGAGAATTATTTCAAAGGATTACTTGGGCACAAATTGATAACTTGAATAGGACATCATTGAAAACTTCTTTGAAATTGCTGCACATTGCTACATAAAAGTAGGATATTGTATAGTAAATAAAGGCAACAAAAAAGCATTTTCATTGCTGGTATATTCTAAACCAGAACATTTTCAAGTAATTCAAAATATTATAAGACTTACAAACTTCTCCACATAATCTGAAGGACAAAGTTTATAAATTTAACTATACTGCAAATTCATTTGTATAACTTGCTTCTTTCAGATTAACACAGTAGAAAGTTTTCAAAAATTCCTACACAGTGTTAGGTTCATATTAATTAGCTGTAATGTAAGGCAAAGATTCCTGAGTACGAGCATGGAATGATAGAACAAGCCATGAAAATACAGTGATAGTATGATAACCAAGGCTGAGTAAACTTGGATGCCATGTGTGAATAAGAAATAATTTCTACAGCACAATAGAGTACAGGCTGGATTCTATCTTACAAGCTTATCTCACGCCACTCTGTTACTCTCTCAGCAATTGATTAAGGTCTGAGACAATATCTACCTGCATTAAGAATATGAATGATGATGTTAAAAGATGACAAAGACAATTAACTCCTGTGCCCAAATGAAAAAAAATGTCATTAGGAGCTGGAGAACCTTTTTTAAGGTGCTAGGAAACCAACTAGAAAACAAAGTAAGAACAAACTGTGGCACTAGTGCACATTCTGTCACAGACCACTAAAAACAAGGGCAAAGGGGGCACAAGTAGATTTTGCCTGTTAATGCTCCCAGTAAAGGAAGTGATTCCTGCTAAGAACTTAATTCTGTGGTGTTGTATGGTTCATAAATAATAATGAAATACAATAGTGATCACAAGAAGGTGAAAGCTGAAAAGCTTTTATAAGTCATAGCAAAGAAAGATCGTGATATCTGAAAGCATCGTATGCCTTACCATATTTAAGGACTGATTTCAGAGATAAGAACCGTCATTGGCCTTCTAAAACAATAAGGAAATATCTCAATTGTTTTAAATTATCATAACTCTGTTGAAATAATTGAGGAAATATTAGTTTATATCAGCACAGGTTATGTCACTTTATTCTATGTCAGTTCAGGACCATTATTAGGTAACTGACACCACAGACGTAACAGCAGTACTAAAAATATTAACTGAATCGATCTTATATCCTGATATTATCAAATTGAATTGAAGGAGAAGAAGAAATAAAGGAAAAAAAAAAAACATCCTTTGTGAAATCAAACAGTTATAGAGTCGTTAAGGTTGGAAAGAACCTCCAAGGTGGTTGAGTCCAAGGTCCATCAAGTGCCAGGTCCAGTCATTTCATGAATACTTCCAGGAATGGTGACTCCACCACTTCTCTGGTCAGCCTGCTACAATGCTTAACTACACATTCAATTAAGCAATTCTTCCTGATGTCCAACCTGAATTTCTCCTGGTAAAGCTTCAAGCCACTTCCTCTTGTCCTGTCACTGGTTGCCTGGGAGAAGAATCTGACTCCCACTTGTCAACAGTCTCCTTTCTGGTAGCTATAGAGACTGATAAGATCTTCCCTGAGCCTCCTTTCCTCCCAGCTAAACAACCCCAGCTCACTCACCCTCTTATCTATGCTTTCAGTCTTTGATTCTGTCACATTAATGAATGATCCCATATTAATCTGTTAGGTTGTTACAGAGCTAAATTACTCTGGGGAACATTAAAGCTCCTCACACACTTCCAAACATCATCCTAAGATGGAATGATGGGTCTTCATGTTAAGGATGCCAGTGTGGATTGTCTGAAAACGAATGTAAAACAAAACAAACATGACCCAGCAAATATCCTTTTTGTCAAGAAAGTTATAACAAGAAAGTTACCTGGCACACTGTGTAGAGTAAATTGTCAGGCTGCACATATCTCTGTTCTATTACAGCTGAGTATTAAAGACGTAATACTGTAATTCTGCTAAATAGATCAGTCATAGATATACAACTATTTACAAATCTTCAGTATTTGTAATATATTAACCATTCACATTCATCTTCACAGTTACAAACTTTTTCTCTGTAATAATAGTTAACATTTAATATGTAACAAAATTGCTCTTAGATATGGATATGACTTGGAAGGATGTAAAATAGATGACTAGGTTCTGCAAAATACGAGGCGATCGAATCAAATTTGTCTGTATTTATTTAGGAGGCTTGTATTATGTAGCTAAATTTATGGAAAATATTGTTCAGACAGGCAGGCAAATACAAGAGATTTTCCATGATACTGTGTTTGTGTGGCAAGAATTTGGTAGTGGGGAGGCTATGGGGATGGTTTCTATGAGAAGCTGCCAGAAGCTTTCCCCACGTCCAACAGAGCCATTGCCACCCAGCTGCAAGATGGACCTGCCACAGGTCAAGGCCAAGCCCATCAGCAATGGACATAGTGTCTGG
This sequence comes from Agelaius phoeniceus, assembly GCF_051311805.1. Lineage (NCBI taxonomy): Eukaryota > Metazoa > Chordata > Aves > Passeriformes > Icteridae > Agelaius > Agelaius phoeniceus. The sequence goes on from NC_135268.1 coordinate 55,110,651, forward strand.
ACAAGAACACGTTTAAGAGTAAAAAAACTGCTGCAAAACAGCAGCTGGAGAGACGAGTGAGAATATGTGAGAGAAACATTTCTAAAGACATTGAGGTCAGTGAAAAAGGAGGAGCAGGAGGTGTTCCAAGCACTGGAGCTGAGCTTGCCCTTCAGCCTGTGGTGCAGCCCACGGTGAGACAGCTGTGCCCCTGCAGCCCATGGAGTCCCACCATGGAGCAGAGATCCACTTGCAGCCCCTGGAGGGCCCATGCCAAGGCAGGGAAATGCCTGAACACAATTCTGACCCTGTGGGAAGCCTGCACTGGAGCAGGACCTCCAGCCTGGTGGAGCAGGTTTGATGGCAGCCCTTGTGACCTCATGGGGGACCCACACTGGTCTGTTCCTGAAGGACTGAACCTGGTGGGAGGCATCCATGTTAAAGCAATAAATCAGGAACTGCAGCCTGTGGGGACAACTCACACTGGAGTAGTTCGTGGAAGATTGTCTGCTGTGGGAGGGAACCCTTATTGGAGCAGGAGAAGAGTTTGAGGAGTCTGGAGTCCTCCCAAGGAGGAGGAGTGGCAGCATGTGATGAACTAACCAAAACCACTATTCTCCATCCCCCTGTGCTGCTGGGGAGAGAAAAAAGAGAATTAAAGTTAAGCTCTTAATTAAGGAGTGGATGGAAGGTGTTCTAAAATTTGATTTCATTTCTCATTACTTTACTCTGATTTGATTGGTAATAAATTCAAATTATTTCCTCAATTTGAGTGTATTTTGCCCATGTCAATAACCAGTGAGTTATGTCTCCCTATCCTTAACCCATGACCCTGTCATATTTCCTTGTCCAGCTGAAGAGGACAGTGATAGACTAGATTAGGCAGGCAACAGCATCCAGCCAATGTCAAACCACCACACCTCTTCAGAATATTTTGCTTGAATACCAAACAAATTTTCATGTAACATTAAAAAAGGCGACATCTGATAGGACTAGGAAGCAACTTTTGAATTTATGGTGTGACAGTTACCTTGGGCACAAAGAAAAATGGTTTATTGCATAAACTAGATCATCAGAACTGTTGTGGAATAAACAGCCTATTTTAAGCACTTTTATATTTTAGCATTCTCAGGACATGGTGAACATTCAATTATGAGTTCATGTTTTTACCATCATTTTAATTAGATAACATCTGGGTGGATATTTTTCATATTCAGATGGATTTTCTTGCTGGTTCACTTATGAGTGAAGATTGATGCTATAAATTTTGAGACATATAGAAGAAAGTTTATTGTTCAGCCAGACTAAGATAAACTTTTGTATTAGACTACTGGTTATCAATTTCCTAATTGTCAGCAGTCTACTGTAAAGTGAAAAAGAAACCCACAGAGTTATACATTCTCATAACAGAGATAAAAATCAGAAAGTACCTAACTGAAAACTTTGATGATTCTCTGTCACTGTCTGTGAAGTTTCCAGGTTTTTTTCTATTTCTGCGCTATTCTACTGATACATACCTGTTGAACAAGTAAAAAAAAATTCTAGTTTCACATCTTGTAGTAAAATTTCATATAAATATCTGGTTATATGTTTTACATTAACTTGTTTTCTTCATAACTTTTCAAAGTTCCTTCATTAATACATACCCATTAAAGCATTAACCATTAAAATAAAAATAATCAAACAAGGTAACATCAGTATAGTAAGGAGGGCAAGGTGTCCTCAGCAGCAGAATTTCTACCATAGTACATTTTATTTCACAGCTAGTTCATCAATATTTATTCTGTTACCTAACACAGACTGGAATGATTTTGCATTAGTTTCTTAGCTGTTTCCAAGAGTTCTGGAAGAAGGTTATAAGGTAAAAATATATATGAAAGCAAAAACCAGAAAAGCAGAATAATTAGTAGATAAAATGTCTGTTGAAAAACGTTGACATTGTGATGTTTGCAATGCTAATATGTTTTGCTGAATTATCCTAGAATTCACATGGCACATTTTCTCCTGCGTTATCATTTCCATAGTGATACTTCTAGGGTAACCACAATATACTTTAGGACTCAGTTGTTCAGGCAAAATTATTGTGAAAGACCTGTCAGAAGTAGTTCTGTCCTCCCTGACGTTTTCACCAGGAGAAGTATATAGGACCTGATTCCAGTTTACTCTAATTACTTTAAATATACAGGTTTTCACTGATTCTGTATTTTGAAATTATATTACTGTTCCTCAATTACATATGATAGCCTAGGCAGGTGTGTTACAACCTAGATTTCACTAAGTCATTTCCTCATGATCCAATATCTCCTGAGTACTTACCTTGTAAGTTTTGCACCTTTCATACACAAATCTATATTTCATAATATAATGCTGAAACATGGTTGATGACAGAATACCTGGTACTTTTATTTAATGATGTCCATTTTTAAACTAAGAAAAGTTAATTCCCAGTAAGCTCATGCATAACAAGAAACTTAAACAAGGGAGACATTTTAAAAAACTAACATATTTTCCCATGCAATTATTAATTCAAAATATTATTATTTATTTAAATCAATTTATTTTCAAGCTGTAAATTAAATTTTTATTGTCTTTAATTGATAAAAGAGTTCCAAATGGAATGCAAATGAGTATGGCTCTTATGAAAATGGATATGATTTAACCACACCAATAGCAGCAATTGTCATGAATATCATTTATCATCTGCCAGCATAATATACTATATACAAATTGTGAGGTGACACCCTGGCAAAGTTCTTTTTCAGATATAAACTAATGCATTACGAACTGTCAATCTAGGTCACAAAACTATACATTTGAAGACAAACGAGTATAAAAGTATGCTGAGATATTTTTATTTTGAACAGAAGATTCCCTATACCTGATTCTGTTTATTAACTTGTTTTGTTTTAAACTCATTTTAATTTTAAACTCTATAATGGATAAAAAAGTGTAATTTTAGATCCTTTTAAGTCATTATCAAAATCCCATTTATTTGCCAGAAGACAGAATATAAGTGAAGAAATACAAATATTTCTCATATGCTTATAGGTACCAATAGAAAAAACAAAGATTTTTAAATTAAATACTTAATTCTTCATTATTTTACAAATTAAATACCTTCTTTTTATTTTAATTATCAAATGGTATTGGCAAAATGAGCTACTCAAATAAAATATGCCCATGTTTTATAGTATGTGCAATAAGCACAATGCTTTTGTCACACTATTGACAATATTTAGCCTGTGCTACAAGTATAACTGCCACTACACTCACACCTTTAAAGTAATAAGTACTTGGAAGCAGAATTTTTTCCAACCTCAAAACTGGTATGAATATCCCACAGAATTTAACTTTTTTCTTTGTTATTCTTGAGGCATTCATTGAGGAAATATATTCTGTAGTCTTTTTCACACCATAATTATTTGTCATTCTAAGAGGCACTGAATTGTTTTAACACAATTTCTTTTAGCTTGTATTCCATTGCTGGTTCTATCTTCCATATATCCTTTATACCTGAAGAAGTAACTTTATAGGCTCCAAAGAATTTAAGGGACAATATTAACACTACAAGTATAAATTAAAGAGTAATAATGATATATTCTATGTTGTCATCTCTTCTGAGCACCAGTCACTATTTTGAGAGTGAAAATTGGTTTTGAATAGAGTAAAAGATTACCTTAGAACTGGACCCTCCTCACTAAGTGCAGGGCCTATTTACTTCCTTTTCTCTATTTATCCTTTTCCACCAAGGAAAAGCTTTAATGTCACTAACTCATAGGAAAAAATAACTATTAACAAACTTGACCTAGTGTTTTTCATGACAGTAGATGTACAAAGCTAACTATTAAAATATGGTATCTACCTGTTACAACTTTTAATTTGGATACTCATGCCAATATAATGGACTTGTTTTCATAAGTTTTCATCAAAAACTATTGTACTGTCAAGTTTTCACAGAAAGTGAAAGTTCATCACCCTATTAGATGAAGTTTATATTACTTCCTCCCCATATTCCAGGCTGCATCAGCTCTGACAGTTAGCAGACTCCTGTCAGTGATCTTGTGTGTTTCATTCATGTTAGTGCCTGAATCAAGGTTATTGTCTTTTCTATTGCAATTTATATTGTTCCCATTTTTTTGCCTCATATTTCCAGTATTTTATTACTTGTAGCAAAAAAAACCTCCTAAGATTCTTTTATGTATTGTTGCCACTGCCTTACTTCTTCTAGCATATACCAGCAGATTTTTTTCTGTATAAGAATAAAGGAATAGATAAGCAAGACAGTGTTTACAATACCCAGCTATCTCATCTACTGACTAACCTAGTGATAGGTGAAGAAAAAATATTATTTGCACTGGCAGTTTCCTGGTGGTGAGTGAAAAGGAAATCTCCAGGCATGATTGGTCTGTTAACTCCCATGTGCAGGCAGCATGGCCAATGTGCCACAGGGTGAACCACAAAGTAATTTGTAGATCAGGGCAGACTCTCTGCAGTGTGTCCACCCTTCTTTAGTTCTAAAAAAACATATGCTTTTCTAGGTTTAGGAAAATTTAAAAGCCTAACTTTGCTCATGAATGTCAGCAGTAGAAGGAAAGCACAGGATAATTTGTTCTGTGAAAAAAAATCTCATTGACTATAAAATCTTTTATACTTCCTAAGAACACCCTTACCCAGGTTTGCCTAGGTTTCATCTGGAGTTCTGCTGTGGGGTTGCTTAGAACTAATCAAGTATAAAATGTTTTGAAAAAGGTTTATGATTCAAATAATAACAGGTAAACATTTAAAAATCCACAGAAAGTTTCTGACCAGCTTTATTCTTGATTTTTTTTCTCCAAGAATTTTTAGCCATGCAAAATCTGCTGTTAGTGAGAAAGACACAAAAGCTAATGCCCTAATACAATTGTTTTACTGGTTCATTATTAATTCCTACTTGCTTGTCTGTTTAGGGTTAAAATTCAGGAATGGTGCTAACATTTTAGATCTACATTCATTTCACTTGGTGAAATGAGTGTAGAATTATGCTTGGGCACTGAGTCACCCTTCTTTCATTGATACTGATCTGGAAAGCAATTATTACTTTTTTCTAACCAGAGCATTTCTTCCAAATTTTATCTTTACCTGCCCATGTGGTGTAAATGCATCTTGTTAATACATCTTGTATTTACATCTTGTTAATCAGTCTTCCTTAATTAGTCTTTTAAAATAATTTTATCATTTTTTATCTTTTTTTATACATCTATAGCTATGTTATCATGATTTCACATATCACCCTGGATCCCAAGAGATATGACAGTTTAGAACAGTTAATGGTCTGTTTCATAATTATCGGAAACTGAATACTGTGTGTGTTGGCACACTGCAATAAATTTAAATACCCAGAAGCTAGGAAGCCCATATGTTTGAGTTTTCTATTTAGAGGTGTATCCTGGTGGAATTTCTTACATTTCCTAATTTATCTCAAAGTTCTGATTTTATAGGTAGATTAGAAACAATGCATTTAAGTATGTCTCAACATATGTTCACTTCAAAACCCTTCACTTTTGTTTGGTCTTTACCCCTTCATCACTTTCCCTCTGTTGAGTTTGCAAAGAGGATAGCCCCTGAGTGTGGAAGGTGTAGCACAGCTCTAACACACGTTTGTGAGTCTTGGAGGAGCCGGGCAATGAGCACACACAGCTGTGAGTCCATAGAAATGATTTGCACATAAGTCAAGTCAGATGCAGAGATTCAAGTTGCATTGCAAACCTGATGCTTGAAAACTTGAAACATTGGAGACTGTATTTGTTGTTTTGGCAAGACTTTGGGTCTGCTGACACAGGAGCAGCGAGGGAAGATGAATATGAGTAAATTATCTGAGATGGAGTTCGGTTTTCATCATGAAGTTTCCTCTGCCTGAGTAGTTGTAAAATGTTATTTTGGGGGACACAATAACAAAGCTCAGAAGTATACTAGTGCTGGTAAAAATGCTAGCTGCAATCACTGCATACCAAGGACAAAACCGTGTAAGTTTGCTAATTAGAAATCCAAGATGAGTGCTTCACATGTGAGGTAAGACTTCCTCCCCACAGAATTAACACTCTTATTCAGTTAAGTAGAAGGGAGATTTATTTGGACCTACATAGACAAAACAACTTCTGACTTTTAATGTCTTCATCACACATGTTCTGAAAGCAGGTTTAATGTAGTGTGTGAACTAGATAATGAGATATAGTGAGATTTTTATCCAAGAAATAGACAAAAGAACAAAGAAACTATTTAAAAAGTTAATGAATGTCACCTTATGTCTATATCTCTACCATGATTTATATTGTGTTAGAGAAAACAGACATGCAGGTCATGGAATATAAGTCTCTGTTCATACCATGCAAAGTAGTAAAAAATGCAAAGTATTAAATTTCATAAATATGTGCACATACCATATGAGAAAAAACCTACAGCTGTTATGAAATTCTTTGTTCTAGGAGATACTTTTCTCTATTACTTCCTCATTCTATTGTTTTAATGGATAAAATATTCTAATATTGTTTTATTCTAAATTAACATGTAATATTGGTTAAGCTTATAATTAGTCTTCATTTTGCCATCAAAATTATAGCACAGTAAACTGACTAAAACTCACATTTTTACTACTTTTTTCTGTAATGAATAGAAAAGCCTATGCTTAATCTGATTCAATTAAATCAACACCAATACAAATAAGTGGGGAAAATACTCTATGATGCTAGAAAACAGCCTGCACATAGTTTGATTTAACCAGTTTCTTAGTTCATTAGTACAGAGCTTTACCTTCATTTTCTGTTTTATTTTATATGTGATAACATTTTTTTTGTCCCAGCTGGATCATATTAATATTAAAGTCATTATGTCAGCTCTGTAAAGATGTAGGAAACTCAAAGGGTGTGTGAATCCCTGGGTTGCAGGGATATCTGATTTGAGTGAGAGTATTGGGTGAGTAATTTACTCACTAGTAAACAGAAACAAGAGATAGGAAAAGTAGTAAGTAAATACACATAATTAGTCAGGAGATAGCAGCAAGCATAACAAAGAGCTCCCATGCCACCAATGGCTGAGCCGCTGACACAGTCCCTCAAGTGTCCCCATGAAGAAGCTCAAACATAACTTTGTGAGTGATAGGAAGGGGATAGCTAGATTACCATGGGACTCATGGGAATGAATAAACTTTTCATGGGATATATCACGGGCCTGGTGGATTATGCAAAATTTGGTAGGGGATGTTTTAAAAGGAATGTGCAAATGTGCAAAACAACTGTGGGGTGCTTAGAGGAAAAAGCAAAAGTGGGGAAATGGAGGGAGAAATTTGGATCAGGGTGGAACAACAGAGAAGTGGGGACAGGGGAATAAAATATCACATTAAAGCAGGATGCTGACAGTAGATTTTTTTGGCCAAGCACTGTGCCAGTAATATTAAACTTAGAAGTTTTGTAAAAGTTGTTAAACTCTCTTCCTATTTTCTATGCGATTTAGCCCCTATTTTCTCCGTGATTCAGTTCACCATTCTGTGTGTGGGTATGTGAACCTCAGTGTGGACTCACTGGTATGTAGGGGATGACACCTGAACTGAGGCTGCAGGGGAATACCTGCTCTGGCACATGGAGCACGTCCTTCTCTGACTCTGGTGCTCTCTCTGCTGCTTCTCACCCTCTCTGTTCTGTCTGCTTCTGCCTGTCTGGCATTTTCTGCCCTGTCTCAGACATGTTCCCCTGAGGTGCCATCAGCTTGTCTGAGAGGCTCAGCTGTGCCCTGTGCTGTGTCTGCTGGAATGGGCTGGAGCTGGCTGTGCCTGGCACGGGCAGTCGCAGCCTCTCCCCCGAGATGTCCCTCAGCTCCAGCTGCCAGCACCGTGCTACATATTGCCAGCAAACCTTCCTAGTTCATAGCAGGTAAATACAAATCTCATTCCTGAATCAGATGCCTTGTGTATTGGAATAACTGAATGTGTAATACTTCTTAAGGAAAGCTGAAGCCTTTAACCAAGACATATCATGAAAGTGTCTAACATAATTTACATAGTGCTGTGTGAAGTATAGAGGCATTTCAAAGCAATATTTAAAAGGCTTATTCCGTGTTCAGATTTAAAAGATAATTCATGAGTAAAATAGTAACATTGCAAGATATAAGTTATTTGCAAAGTACTATGCGATTTTATCCATAGGGACAAAGATGCTTTTACGTGCTCATGCTTGGGAGTTTCCAGTCAAGAAGAGATGTAGTGATGATCTCATTTCTCAAAAGTGAGAGCCCAACTGCTATTATCTTTCCCCTGGTAGTTTGGGACAAAATCAAAACAAGGAGATGCTCAGCATATCCTGCTCCAAGTTCCCCTTTCTCCCAAAAGGAATTCACATTATTGTGTACCTCATGTCCAAGATAAAATACTGAGATGTCATATGATAGAGGAAAGTATTTTGATGCCACAGACAAAGTATTTTAAAAGTCCTTTATGAATGGTTAAGTAGGCAGTATCTCTTTTTGAGCTAACTAAAAAGTGAAGGGAGAAAGAAAGCATTTGTTTCTCCAAGGTAAGCACATACCTGTAGCTCCAAATAAGACCCATGAGATTATAGCTCCAGGTACAAAGTGCTCTAGGATTTAGTTGCTGAGTTACTCCATAGAAACTGAAAGGTTTGTTTGGTTCATTTCCTTAAAAAAAAGAAAAAAAAAGAAGACAAAAAACTAACAGAGACTACATTAGTGCACTTGTGCAACAATAAGGAAATCTGCCTCCTGTGTCTCAGCAGCCCCATCTGGGGCAGTGCCATGGGTGCCCACACATGTGAAGTCCTCTGGGCTTCTCTCCAATCTTTCTGTGCCACTGCATTGCCAAGAGTGGAAATAGTGGAGAGCTTGTGATACAAGCAGGATTCACTTATCTCTAGAACAAGAAGGTAATTGAGTTTCTTTTACTCATTTCTATTTAAGTAGAACACCTTCTTACCACAGCCCATGTGTGAAAAGTCAGTATTTTCAGCACTATGCTTTTGTACATTTTAAAGGATATTTTGGAATATTTTTACATTTACTATGCAAGAATTTATTTTCTTTTCTCATTTATTTCTAATGAAGCTATCAAAAGAAAGGCTGTGACTTTTTTTTTTTTTGAAGACAAGTTTGAGTAACATTGAATAATGTTAATAGGATATTATCTGTAAAGTAGTGTAAAATTAAACATTATGCAGAGTTGCCAAATTATATCAAAAAGTTCTTAAACCACTATTTTATGAGGTTACTTTTTAAATTTACTTCTTCTTGGGTGATAGAGAGCAGTAGTGTAGAAAGGTTCACTCAGTACAAATTTTCTTTAACACTCATCAATATTCCACAAAGATAACAGAATTAACCAAAACTTTGAAGGAAGTCAACATGATAAAAAAGGAAGTTTCACACACCTGGTTAAGGAATGTGTTGATTGAAACAGAATGACTACAAAATACAGAAGAACATGGAATTTCTTTTTTAATTCAATTGATAATTGATTAATATTTTTAACTGTGAATAAGAAAAGTGTATCTTCAATATTTTATTTATGTTTGCTACCTTTGAAATTATACAATTATGAAAATATTTATGTCATGAATATTAAAGCAGTAAGCAACCAAAAGCTAGTACCTCCTCTATCTTATAAATGTGGCTCTCATTAATGACACCTCATAAATAAATGATGAATTTTATGTTAAAAATTGTTATTTTCAGTCACTTAGTCAAAACTGAGTATTACATGTTACCAGAGATTTTCACAGTCCTTAAATGACTGCACTGCTGGGATGCATTACCCGTGACATTCACCTGTCTAATTATTCACTGGAAATGTACACAAACAGTCAAAATATTCAGGTTTGGGATTTAAATAAGCAGATTTTTTTTAATATTTCAGCCTAAAATTTGCAAGTTTTAATTTCTTAGCTGACATGCTTGATACAGTAAGTAACCCCAGACTGCAACGGTGTGATAGAGGAAAGTGAAAGGTAAGAGACAGGTAATGTAACATTTCTTTCCATTCCAAACCAGGGATCTTGACTGATATCTAAGGTTGTACTTCCAGAATTTATAAAATGGTTTGGAAGATCCTTATGACAGTGAATTTGAACATGGAATGTCAAATACATATAATTTTAAAATGTGAGGAAAATATATAAAGTCTGATGACTAAATATAACCTTTCAAAGGCGAACTAAAAAAGAAGCATATAAGTATGATAGTCTTGTCAGACTAAGTACCTCCCAGCCACCTACATTTAACACTGATAAACCTTATAGATAAGATCAAAGCAGTTAATAAAAGAATATTCAACAAAATGATTAATGGAATGCCTACAAGTATAATAAAAGGTAATTTGAGAACCTTACAACAAACTTAAGATCTTTAAAGAAAATTTTAATCCTTCATTGAAATGACATTTATTTCCTTTTTCTGATGTCTCTAGGCAAATAAATTAAATTTATCGTAATTTTGTTAAATAAACCATACATAATAAAAAACACAGGAAAAAATTAAATTCTATTAGAAGAAAGGAAAAATCTACAGCAAAGGCTAAAAAAAATTCAGTTTAAATGTTTGTTTGTGTTTCATGGCTATCATTAGACTGGATGGACATCTGTCTTATTTTAAAAGACTACTGCAAATGTGCAGTTACTGAGTCCTTTTGTTTCTTGTTTTGTAATTTATCAGTCTTACTTATTTTTCTGTTTACTACTTACTTACTCTGTTTTATACTTGAGATAATTTCAGCGTTATATCTTCTGTCTCAGGACATGTAGTGGCTTGGGCCAAGACTCTGCCCTGATACAAAGCCACATTCAATGCAGAAGTTTCCAGATGCACTGGAATTGCTGTTCATGTGTGCTATCCTGTGTGCTGCAACACCAATGTACAAGACCTGCTGTATAAAATTCTCCAAGAAAAGAAGCTGTGTGCTCCAGCCCTGCTGAAGTCAGTGACTTCAATGATTCACTTCAGTGGATGATTGCTCAAGACCCTGTGACTGTGAAACAAAGGAAATGTACACATATCTCTTTTTAAAAATCTATTACACAGAGTCAACAATATTTTATCTACATTCATTTCACTTTTTGTAAATTCCACATTTAAAAGTGAATCATAATACAGATTAGCTACATATTGATTTTAACTGAAGCTGAAAAAATTTGATGGAGTATCCACTCGGCAGTACCATACTAGACATACATGTCACAATCGGGAAAATATTTATCTGCAAATAAAAGTGCTCAGGAGAAAAGTTAGTAAGTGAGTTTTCAGTGTTTAACTCCTTTTTTAACAGAGATTTTCCTCCCCTTTCATTCCCCATAAAGAGATTGTCAAAATTTAGAAATTAATGTTTTGCATTACAAATGTCTCTCTTTTCATCTTCCAGTTTTCTTTAGTTATAGCATAATTGCAATGTTCAAACAGCACAAAGAAATAAAATCTAGCTGAAAAAATGAGTAGCTAAATTGGAAGTAACAAGTTCCTCCCTAAAATAGGACAAAAAGCTGAGTAGATAAATGGATACAGAGTGGATAAATTTGCCATTATTCAAGGATAGTTCCACCACAGGTTAAGTACTGTGGTATTTTCTCTTTATACTATTAACTTGTGTATTGCCAGCTCTTTATGATAATAAAACAGTCAGTTCTTTAATTTCATAATATAGTGATATTTATTATTATGCTTAATTTTCTATGAGTAGTGAGTCTAATTATCCAGATAATATATATATAGATCACTTGTGTATTTTACAAGTTCAAGCTATTTCTTGTTCTAGTATGTAGTATGTTTTATGATATGGCATATAATTATTATGTAGCCAATACAGAGTTGTAATAGTGACTGTGCTACAGGTTGGAGAAGGTTGGGGAAGGTTGGGGAAGGTTGGGGAAGGCCATCCTCCCCATCTACTCTGCCCCAAGGAGGCCACATCAGAAGGACCGTGTCCAGCTCTGAACTCCCCACTCCAAGAAAGACGAGGAACTACTGGAAAAGGTGATTTGTGGGACTGTAGCATCTCTCTCAAGAAAAAAAGACTGAGAGAGCTGGGCTTGTTTAGCCTGAAGAGGAGACAACTGAGAGCAGATATTATCAATGCTAAGCAATATCTCGAGGGTGGGTGTGAAGAAGGTGGAGACAGACTCTTTTCATGGCACTCCTGCCCAGGGGCAAGACAAGGGGCAAGAGGCACAGACAGAAACACAGGAAGTTCCATATGAATATGAGGAAAAATATCTTTATATTGAGGGAGTCAGAGCACTGGAACAGGCTGCCCATAGAGGTTGTGGAGTCTTTTCTGGAGATATTCAAAACAAACCTGAGTATGATTCCATACAATCTGCTCCAGGTGTACCTGCTTTACTGGGGGGTTGGATTAGATGATCTCCTGAGGCCACTTCCAGCTGCCACCATTCTGTCATTCTGTGATTCTGTGATAAATGCAGATCAAATTGTTGTCATCTGTAATTTATCAGACCTAGTGAGTCAATAACCTTGGGTACTGTAAAGCAAAAAATAGAAGAGTAGGATAATAACAGTTTTACTTAGATTTAAAAGCTACACATTTTAAAGGATTAGATGCTTCTAATCTAGCATTTTATACAGGGTATATATTTCTAAATTCCACTCTTTTGTGTAAAACGGTAACAAATTCTCTATTTCAGTTTCTTGTTCCAACTTTTAAATATTACTGAGCTCTTCAGCATCTACTTACCTGCTGTTCTAAAATATCTGGAGTCAGTCTTGCTGTCAAGACTGTTCATGCATTTTATATTAATGGCCACTGAACAAAACCAGAAATGACCCTGGGACTCCCAAAACTAGTGAATAATTAATTTATTTTAAATAACTAATTGAAATAAAAAGTGAGAATCAGCAGAATGGATTTGCTTTTACTTACAGAAAGGAAAATGTATAAGGAAAAAATAGAGAAAATGGTAATACTAATGTCAGTTGGAGTAAGATAGGGACATTTAAAAAACTATGCCCAGGAGACAGACTGCTGGGAGAGGAACAGCTCATAAAAGCATTTATTAAATTGAAAGTAAGAGCAAATATAGGTAATTAATCATTACAGGGCCAACAGAACTATGAACATTGCATTTAGAAAAACATCATGACTGAAAATCATATTAAAGTGTCTTTTGTGTCTATAAATAAAAGACAAGAACATCAATTTGCTACGATCTGTTATGAGGTATGAACAGATAACACAGATAAAACAGAATACATTTGAATCAGGACTGGTCTGAGCCAGTGTGGTGGATAGACTTTGGGTGGGCACCAGATGCACATCAAAATCTTCTGTCACCCACCTTCTCAGTAGGTTGTGGAGGAAGAAAATTGAAAAAATAATAAACCCTCCTATTTCTAGTCCTAAATTAAATCAGTAAAGTGTTACATTAACTGGCATTACTGATTCTAGTTCCTAAATTAAGTATTTAACTGAATCTCTAATATTTCTCAATGCGAATGTTACTGATTAGCAAGATTTTTTGGGCTGATGCAACATTTTATTTTTAAGTTTCTTATGTACTACCAGCTGACACACATTTCTTTGAGTTTCCCTTTTAAAAAGAACTTGTAGAGAAATTACCATATTCTAAAATGTTATGGCTGCCTGACAATCAGCATAGGTGAATTCATTTTTTTCAAGACAAAAATATGACTGACTAATTCCAGGCTAGAATTAAGAAAATTAGATGCTATAAGGTCAGATAAAAAAAAAATTCTAGAAAGATATTAAGCAACATAATGTTTAGGTCTTCCATGTCTTTCCTCCTGATAACTTTTTAATTAGATGATCATCCTTATCAGATTTAAAATATTCACTGCGGAGGCTGCTCCTGCAGTACCCAGTGCAGTAGACACTGAGGTTTTAATGCCATCAGGGTGCTTCCCCATGTAGAGAGCTGGGAATGCTGAGGAGTCTGTGAGCCAACATGTGCAAATCTTAGAAACTTAATTTGTTGCAAGCTGGCTTTGAGTGTCATGGGAGTCAGTGTGCTCTACACTTAAAGGTTTGACAACACCATTCCCCTGCACTGTCCCAGAATGGACTGGAAATGACAGCATGTTGTGGCAATCATGAAAATGCCAATTCTATTGAATAGTTTTTAGACCAAATTAAACTTAAAAGTGTTTCCATAGTACCTCTTCAAAGCAGGAATAACTGTTAAAGTATAAATTATATATTATACCGTTTCAATAGTTGTATTCTTAAATAAAGAATAACTTTCTGAAAAGAAATATGTGAAATTCATGTAGCAGGTTTAAACTATATTAAAAACCACAAAACCAAGGCACTGCAATGGTTAACAAAATAAATTCTGATTGTTTAAATCCTGGTTTCCACTGAACCAAGGTTTCTCAAAATTCTCAATTGTGAAGGTTCATCAGAATGATAAATTGTTCACTGTTATGTCAGCATGGGGTATTATGCAAGGAAACACAATGTTCTTTTTTAATGGTGTGTAACAACAGGTTATCCCAAGAAATAAGCATCAAGTCAAATAATTTTAAAAATTCATGGTTCACTGAAAGCAGTGGTTAAAAATATTCCCATTTCCTTTTATAAAGTATAAAGAACTGAAGGAGTTTAATTTTAAAACACTAATTTTTTTCTTATCTTTCCCAATAGAAATTTTCTTCACTGGATTAGGAAATTCAGTATTTGATCTGTTTTGTATTCATATTTCACAGCTTTTTTTCATTAGTTTGGTCTGCTTTCTCTTTCAGGATTTCATGCTGATTAAAGAAAGCTCTCTTTGAGTATTTTTACACCCTATTGAGTCTGATTTTGGATGGTTTTGGAATCATTCACTCAAGAATATATTGATGCCTGTAATATGGATGGCTTAATATATCTATACCCATAGGGATATTCCATTGACCATACAAAATAAATCCCAAGCAGTTAATAAAGGAGTGTACATATAGAGACATATTTTCATGCAATTTCTTGTTCAAGAATTTAATTTCAATTAATTTCTTAATTACCTCCTATGATGTAACCTGTTTGTTTTACAGTCTAGCTAAAAAAGAAGGGGAAGATAAGAAGTTTTAGTCAATGTTGATATTAATAGTTACCCTTCAAGGATTATCTAATACACTATAACTGTATCACTAGTCATGTTTCCTTTAAAAATTGTCACATATGTCTTTACGTGTGAGCTCCATGTGTGTTTACCCTCCAAGAACAAAGAGCAGAGTTAGCAAAGCACTGAGCAGAAGCAAATGTATCAACCTTAGCATTATTTGCTAACATAGAGATTAGTGCTAAGTGCTGTGTTAACAATTTTTCACACATATGTGGAGCATGGACTGAACACGACCCTGTCTGCCTATGAAATTTAACAGTTACTACCATTACATGTTATTGCTCTTTGGAAACTGTCCATCAGCCACAGACATCTGTTCTTTAAAGGAATGTAGCAGTAGGGCATGTTCATCAGTTACAAGGAGAAAAAGAAGAATGAACTTGATGATATTTGCTCATGAATTTCACAGATACTTGTTCACAGCAGAGGAGTAATAAGATTTCAGACTGCTGCTTGCTACTGTACATAACAGAGATTTTCTTGAATGTGTATTCTTCTACAAATATATTTTTTTCTTTCTATTCTCTTTGAATCTACTCTTTGTTCTCACAGAAAAATCTTCCATCATCCTACTCAAATGGAAAGTCCGGTTTAAATAGTTTGGTTTTAATTACATTTACACTATGTGGCTCTTCATAACTCATTGTTCCTTAGTGTATAGCCTTCATTATGTAATGTACTTCTACAAAAAAAAGGATAAAATTAGAAAAACTAAGAGACAAAATGAGTTCTTTGTAGTGAAATGAAAAGATAAAAAGAATCTTTTATGAAGGTACTATAGAACAAAGTAAAATATATAGGTTAATTAATTCTGGGAAAGAGAACAAATTATGATTTAAACAAAGGAGGTTTAAGTAGAATTTGCTTCAGTCTTTGTGAATTTAATTGTGTCCACATTACAACACTTATCTTAGCACAGAAACAGGACTGTAGGGCAGAATATGAAAAGAAGACACTGAGGAAAACTTTAGTTCAAGTCTTCAGTGTTTGATGAACTGAGGAACTAAAGGAGTCCACCCTACTTTAAAAATGTTGAAGTAATCTGAACTTCTAATCATGACTGAGTATTTCATTCTGAAATTCACACTTAAAATTGGAAAGAGACAAAAAAATAGAAGACCAAAAGAAAAAAAAATAGAGCAGTGTTTTCTCTCTGTGGAGCAGAGCACTATTTAATTATTAAAAATTAAATTAATCAATACTATTAATAATAACTAGAAGTGGTAAAAAGCACCTCATATTGATCAATAGCATATCATATCAATCAAGTTTCTTTTTCTTTATGCTAATAGTGCAGTGAATAAGGGGAAAGAAAAAGAAAAGACTACAATATTTACCAAGGCCATAGTAAGATTTGAGGACTATATAACACACTCTTATGAGCAGCTTCACAAAGTATGGTTCACATTTTCCTGGTACAAAATTGGTGCACAGTTGGATGAAAACCTACCTAGTATTTAGTATTATTGATTCACTGTCTGTTGGAAGAATTTCAAGTGAGACACATTTTTCTATGACTGATTTTATTGAATATTTTAGTTCATTATTTAGATGTTGATATATAATAATGTGTACAGATGGTGTTAGATAGGAGGGGTTATGAGTGCTTTAGAAGATCAGAATTCAGTGTGATTTGATGAAAATGGAATAATGACCTGAAATTATCTATAAAAACAAAGTATAAGTGTCACAAATAAGAAGCAGAAAAAAAACGTGTACAAATATGAAATTAAATTTTCTAGGAAATAATGCTGCTAAAAATAATGTATAGCTGCAGCAGGAGCAGAAATTAGACAAGATTTTATGTATTTATATTATGTATGCTGAGGGAAAAAAAGGCAGTTACATTCCAAGATTCACTTGGACTTAAAAAGTATTTTGCATCATATTAGGAGGATAACATTTCTGTTTGCATTTGGTCACTGGCACTGTACAAAAAGGAATTATTATTTATGTTGGGCATATCACATGTGTTCTAAATGAGCAAATGGGACTTGCGCTCTCATGCCTAGGACTGTCTGGAAAAAAGGAGGACGTACAAATTGAGATAAAAATGGGAGCATAAGAATAACCTTCCTAAATCATAGAATCATTAAAAAGTTTGACCTGGAAGGGACCTTAAAGATCATCAAATTGCAACCCTTCTGCCAAGATCCATAACATCTTCCATTAGACCAAGTTTCTCAAAGCCCCATCCAGCTTGGCCTTGAACACTTTCAGGGATGAGACATCCAGTTTCTCTGGGCAACCTGTTTCAGTGTCCTACCAACCACACAGTAAAGATTTTATTTCTAATATATCATCTCAACTTGGTTTAAAGCTGTTCCCTCTTGTCCTATTCTTACATGCCCTTGTAAGAAGTCCCACTCCAGATTTCTTCCAGGCTTCCTTTAGGTACTGGAAAGCTTCAGATAGGTCACCCTGGATCCTTCACATCTCCAGTTTCAACAACCTCAGCTTTCTCAGCCTGATCTCACAGGAAAAATGACCTCTCCTTGCCTCTAATCAATTTGGTGATCATCCTCTGGACTTGCTCCAAAGATTGATGTCCTTCCTGTGCTTGGGACCCCAGAGCCAGGCGCAGTACTGCAGGTGGGGTCTCACCTGAGAGGAGCAGAGGCAGAATCACTTCCCTTGCCTGCAGGTCACATTTGTTTTGATGCAGCCAGGAACACAATTGGTTTTCTGGGCTGCATGAGCACATTGCCAGCTCATGTTCAGCCTCCCATCCATCCACCAGCCCCCTCAAGTCCTTCAAGGCAAGGCTGCTCTCAGTCTGTTTATTCCCTGGCTTGCATTGATATCAGGACTTACCCCCACCCAGGTCTTGGGTCTTGCACTTGGCCTTGTTGCTGCAATGTAAGCTGTCCTTACAAAGGAGATATCTTTGCTGAAAGAGATACCAGCTTGCTAAATGAAAAAAAAAAAAAAAAAAGTATTTCAGTTTGATAGAAAGAGGAAATGGTCTAATTGTAATGTTGGTCCTGAGTGCAGTAGGCTACATGACATTGCAGAGAAATCTTCCTAGACAGGACTTTAAGGGAAGATTAATTGGATGCTCTCAAGTTTGATATAAAAAATCTCACTTTAGTGAAGAGGGATTGACCACATGGTTTTTTGGGATCATCCCTAGAGGTGTCTTCTTCTAAATTTGTAATAAAATTATATTTACTCTTTTAGTGCTTCATAACACTTGGAAGGTTAAATAATTGCACAGCAACCATGTTGTGAGACCCTTAACTTTTATTAATGTGATATATAACTATATCTACCTACAGAAATATTCTTTGATATAAAAAAATAAAAATTGTTTCTTATATTAATTGTTAATTGTATTTTTCTCCCCCAAATGCTTTGGGATTGCTAGCTCTAAGTACTTTGGTACTTCTAATCCTTTGGTACTTCTATTTGTTTTGCAAAATTGTGTTATTGTTGAAAGTTATTAGTTGATTTAGGGATAAAAGGTGAAAAAATAAACAAAAATTTTAACCTAGAAGTTAATTCAACACTCCTCATTTTGAAAACAAAAATTTCGGCTTACATCAATTATTTCCTGTCTTAATTTTGAATTGTGTTTTTTAAAAATTTATCTCACAAAAATTAATTCATATATTGTTATACAGAATCTAATTCCTGTTATTTAAGATAATATTCCTGTATTTTAGATAATTCTATTTTTTCATGGTTGTTTTATTATGTCCTACAAAAACAAAAATATTTGTAATCTGTTTATTTTTGATGCATTAACTACTCACTGATGAATAGGTAAATTATTTCAAAAAGAATACCTTCAGGAGTATACATTATTTCAATTTACCAATGATCAATACTGGAAATCACTAACAGACTATAAAATAATATGGTTTTTGGAATAGATGTATTTTTTTCCATTTACTGTTTTATTGTATTGTGGAGGCCAGACAGAGGCAGGAGGTACAATATTATAGGTGAGAGAACAAACCCCCTGACAGCACAGCTTTGACACTGTTGCTCATCACACTATCCACAGCTTATGTTAAATGAGTGACTAAAATGTTCCCAAGGGAACTCTGAACATTGCAGAGTTCCTTGGCAACCAAAAGTGCCTACAGAGAACCCTGCCCATCACATTTTATTGCCTTTCTCTTTTCATGTCATCTTGCTGCTCTAAAGCCCCAGTGTAGTGTTCTTCCTGCAGGGGCATTTTGCAGTTCACAGATAATACAGGGTATTTTGCACTTCACTGCTGTCTTCTCCCTCCCATTCCTGTCTTCCGCACTGTTGTAATTCACAGACTTGATATGGAATCTTCATCTTAATGTGACAAATACTGCTAAAAATGGAAAAGAGGAATTTTGTCTGCATTGTTTGATTCTGTTATTGGTGGGAAAGTCTAAGACTAATTCCATACAAATGTCTAACTGTCATTTTGTACTTTTAATACCTTCAAAACTGTTCAGAACTTTGGGTGTTTGACTTGACAGACAGCTTTGTGATTCAGAACTTCAAAGATATTAATTTTATTGAAAATTAATTGCAAAGGTAGTTAGCTTTTGCCACAAATACTTTGCTCAACAAAACCTACATGATGGTTTAAAATATCTGAGTATCTAGTAGAGCACCCAAGAATTCTTATTCTGTGTGCTGAGCCTTAGCTCAGACCCCATCTAAGTCCCTCATACTGTGTTTTTTTTCTCCTTTTCTTTCCATTTAGGGTGCATTTCAATAAATCAACCTGTGTTGAAAAGAATTGGAATTATATTTTGGAGGGTTATTTTCATGCAAAATTGTCTGAGTAATCTTTTTTTAACAATATTATATCTAAATTGTTTCACCGAGGCTTTTTCCTGAAACTTTGGGGTTTTTTTTATTTCTTAATTTCAGGCCGTAGTAAATCTTTTGACCTGTTTTATAAATATCTGAAAATAAAATTAATATGATACATGAAAATACTGACAGATCATCAACTACAAGAACACCAGGGAACATGGCACAAATTACATCTTGATATGTTTTCCTACAAGAATGTATTTCTTCTGCTCTCTGCAGAAGAAAAGAATGTTCTTGTTTCTCTACATTGCTGAAATTGCAACATTAAAATATTTGAACATGTGAAAGGCCTCTTGAGCACAATCCCTTGTGAACAGTCTATGTAGCAGATGGTAAAACACCTAGATTGAATAAAGTATGTAGACTCCTGCCTCCAATTGAAGTCAGTGGTGAAACATAATTTTTACTCTTATGGAACAGTTCTTTTAGTATAAATCTAACAGTAAGAGAAGTTAATTAAAAAATTTCTTCTTTATGAACAGGATTATGAATAGGATTTGGAGAAGAAGCACATGTACACCATTTTTTCCCACTGTAACAACTGCATAATGAATCAAGGTTGCTTGCTGCTTTGAAAAAGCTTTCCATCAGGCCATTTGAAACAGCAAGATAAGTTAAAAGCATCTATAGTTGCACCTGTGTTGACATATAATTGTTTGTGTGTGCATATATTTGACATGTGCATGTGTATTTATTTATGCTTACATTATGGAAAATATACAAATACAGCATAAAAATTATTGTATGTTTTATCAATGTCATTTAACATGATGTCAACAGGATTATCATGGAAGTCACTAAAACAATATTTCATATGTTCACTGATTGCAAATTTTTCAAAATGTTGTTAAAGAATCAGAGCTTACCTTTTTGTTTGGTTTTTTGTTTCTTTTTTTTAAATTCAGGTAGAGTTGAAGGCAGTAAAAATAGTGTTCAAAGAGCCCAATGAAATTTATGGGCACAGGACTACAGAAGTGGAATATATTCCAGGTCATTTGGTTTGGCTCTTTCATCCTTTTATATCACTATCACATAATACTATTTTCATAAAGTTCTTAAACTAAATAAGAACTATTTATTTAGTTAATTAATCAGTACTCATTCATTTATTAATGCATCCCAGTACTGGAAAGTTTTTTCAGAATGTCTGACAATTTTTCATAATTTCTTATCACTTCTGTCCTAAAAACTTCATTTTCCCAGGAAATTAAATAATAATTGTGCAGATTGTTTGAAAGAAGCATGACAGAAAAGGTCTCCAAAACTTTTAAAAATTATGTAAATCTTTTTCTGTCTATCCTGGAGCCCTACTCTTGAAACCTAGCTCCTACATCATAGAATTGCAATTTCCTGCCAAACAGGTGCATCCTGCAAGAGCTGCAAAGTGAAACGATGATCAGGCAATAATCTTACACCTTCCCTTCATCTTCTGTTTCCAGCAGGTGAGTTACACAACACAGTAAAAAATATTTTTTATTAATCTTGAGGATGGTTTCCCTTTTTTGCATTTGTATTTAATTTATTTATAATTGAATTTCAGGTAATTTTTATTATTTTAGTTCTATGTCATACTGGTATTTCTTGATGTTCTGTTTTAATAATAGCACCTAATTTTGTCATTATCAGCTTTCATTGTTACAGTCTATTATCTCATTATAACTAATGAATCTATTAACCAAGTTTTATCCCAAGACTAATCTTTAGCAACTTAATCAGTAATCTCATCCAAGACTGAAAGTTCCTTTTCCAACACTATGCCTTTCTGCTTCTTTTTTTATTGAGTTTGCATGTTAAAGATGTTTAGCCAGTATCTGTTACTTTACTTATATACTCATGGGTAACACCATTTCAGATACTGGATGAAAAATAAAATTATGTCTACTACATTCCAATGCCTAAAAATCAGCCAAAGAAAGAAAGCTGATATGTGAGTTTCCTTTAATCTGAGAAGGATTTTCTTCTGTCACTGTCACTTCAATAGCAAGTATATGTTTTGCACTATTACTGGGTAACCAGCCTATATGCTGTAATGTAGTCTGCTAAAAAAAAAAGAAAAAACTTTTGATTTTTCCTAGTGAGCCTCCATTTTTGCAAAAAACAAACCAACACTAAAAAGAAGAAAAACCCCAAAATATCTCTCTTATATTGGTCTTAAAGCAATCTCTGTTACATTTTGTTTCTCTGTATACACATTCTACATGATATAGAAGCGAAATCAGGCATGTTTGCTGGTTAAAATTTATTATCTAATATTTTGAGGTTTGCAGCAAACTTGAGCAAACAGGTAACAGAAGTTAGTTTTCTACAAATGTAGCAGAATATGAGTAGATAAATAAATATCATTATCTGTAGGGGGATAGAACATAAGTAAATAAAGTTAGTATAGAAAGTAATCTTACCCGCAAAAGAGTTGCAGCTGAGCCAATTACTAAAGATTAGGAGCAGGCCTGATGTTAACAGGCCACAGCTGTAGCCAATAAGAAGAGTGTTATAAAAGAGTGGATTGGGTGGTTGATGGAAACTGAAGTCAGTTGGCTGCTGTGAGGATAAGGAAGAGGTAGTGCCTAGAGGAGATGCCTGTAAGAAACCTCAAGGAGGTATGAAACTCTAGCAATATGGAACCCTTGCAATGTAATGACAATAGAACTCTTGCGCTATAGTGACAACAATTATCCGTTGCTCAGTTATATTTTCTCTGATCCTGACTGCTGAATATTTTTCTGCTGGTATGTGATTAGTGATAGCTCTAGAACACCAAACCCTGAAACATCCTACCTGTTGTTTTTTTTTTTTTCTACAAGCTTTGCTTCTTTATTGATAATTTGCTATTCTCTACAAAATATGATAGGCAGGAATAAATTTGATTTTAGTATGTAAAAATGATAAAGCTTGGTGGGGTTATTTATTTTTGAGCAAAATCTTTTGGAACATTGGTGTTGAATATGTAAGGGACTGAAAAATAAATAAAGTTTGGCTATTTATGTGAAGAAACTAACAAATAGATGATGTTTTAAAAATAGTCAGAAGTGGTTGGGAAGAGAAATGTGTATATTAGAATGTGGTAAGGATTATTCTGATAATGAAGGAATTAATAAAAAGAGGACAAACCAGATTAAAAAAATCACTATAATAGTGTTTATTTATTCCTCAAAATCTTCATAAAAATCAGATTTATCTTTTTTCTTATCAGAAATCTGCTATAACAATTGTTTGTTGACATGTTGATTGCAAATATTTATTCCCTTAAATTACTCCCCATTTTCATTTTAAAACAACACTGTAGCAAGAGTTACATGATATTCATAATGCTTAATGAAAATATCAATTTATGAGGATATTTTCATTGATTTCTCCAAGTTTTTATGTTGAAAATATTTTTCTTTTAAGATAGACAAATAATTTTTTACTCTCTAGCATATCTTTCAACATTCTAGTTTTATGTCTCTTTCTTTGATTAAGCCTTGTCAAGCAAAGTCCTTTACTGTAGATCATACTGGCATAGGTATTTAATCATATGGTTATCTGACTTCTGAAAAGCAAATGACAGCAATCTAGTGACTAGAATTTAAATATACAGACAACTATTAAAATAAAAATATAAATATATAAAATATACACATAATATGTAGTGAATACATAAAAATATGTGGTTTTTTAAAGTATTTTCAAGGAAGTGTTTCTTAATTGAGATAACATATGGCTTGAACTGCACCAAAGATCCAGAGTTTTTCACTTTGGGGGAAAAAATTTATTAGCAGTAGAATAGCTATCAGGAAATTCTGCAGCAAATGGCATTGTAGAGGTAAAGCTGCACAGAATATTTTCTGGAAGTAAGTTGTTTTCTAGTAATTTTGGGGAGGCATCAGTCTTGCCAAGAAGGGATGAAAAAAAAGAGGAAACATTGGTAATTTTCAAGTTTTATTCTGATATTTTCTTCTCTTGATAATAGCAAAACTTTAAAAAAAAATTTGAAAATCAGGACCTTTGATATTAGATGATTTGAAGTAGAAGCACAATTTAGAAATTATCACAGCATAAGTATTGTAGCAATATACCTTTGTCTTCCTCAAAAAAATTTTAAGGAAGAGAGGCATAAGAAGCAGCTAATACTATGCATGTCTGTAAGTAGTGAAGATGCTCTTCTAAGGTGTCTTTCTGGCCATTATCATGTGGGAATTGCAAAGAATAGTAAGCACGGAGAAATTCCAATAGAGTATGACAATTCAGTCATATTTTGAAAAAATATATTTTGATTCCACTTTGCCTACACAAAAGCAGGATGATGATTTTACTGGAGTTCATTTTATGAGTCATGTGCTGAAGGATTCAGAATCTAGAGTCTTCTTAAATTAGAAATTCTACTATACTAGGTACCTAGTATATTAAGACCAACAATCTTTTTTACAATCCTTCACTGTGGAGATAATGAAGTAAAAACCTTATGAAACTCTAGTGGGTGAGTCACTACTGGGAAGTAAAGTGACTTCTATTCAAAGAGACTTCCTCAGGCATTTTCTTTTCATGACATGTCAGTATTTCTCAGCTCACATATGGTGTTAAATTAAGCTTAGCTGTTTATGTCTGCCTGGTTTGACTTTTTGACTCTCACTTTTCCATCAGAAGCAGTGGTTTTGCCCCAAAATGCTTAGATATTTTATAATATGTGTCTGATACAGAAGTTTTTTAACATCTTAGTTTAAAAATCACTTTCCCCTTTGATTTGATGGGTTGTGCTGAACTTTCTAACCTCAGTAAGAAAAATAAAGTGTAAAATAGGAAGATTTTAATATATTGCTCTTAGGTTAGGAGAATACGAACTTAGTACTTTCATGTTTCGAAGACTCTGCCCATGGTTTGGATAAATAGGATCATTCACACATTTATTTATAATTCTAGTAATCTAGAATTTAAATTATAAAACACTTTAACATATAGAGCATTTGAAAAAATAATAGCATATTTTATTATATTCAAAATATTATTTCATTTTCTCATTTAAAATATGCCAAATATACTTATTGAAAATACTTAAACATGTAAGAGTTATCAATAATTAAGAAAATTGTTATGAATTTCAGACAGGGAATGATAGTTGTAAAAGCTGCATGTTTCAGAAGTTAGCAAGTTCTTCCACTGGTTCCCTCGAGCCACAGATGCAGCTTGTCAGGTCCCATGATCTCGTACACTTTCAGGTTCATGGCCTCAAATCTGATTTTCTCTTACAGTGGGTGATTCTTCCTTCTCCCTTCTGTGACTTTGGTGGTGTGGCTGGAACAATTGCCAGTGAAGAGTGAAGCAAAAAAATAATTCAGTACCTGAGCCTTCTCCATACCCTGGATAATCAGGTTTCCCTTTCCTGAGAGGGCCTGCATTTCCTATAGTCTTCCTTTTATCACTGACACCTATAGAAGCTTTTCTTGTTCCCCTTGGTGTCCATAGCCAGGTTTAATTCCCTCAAGGTTTTAGCTTTCCTGTCTACTTGGAAAACCTCTCTGTATTCCTCCAGGCTGTTTGTACTTCCTTCCAATCTCTGTAGCTTCCTTTTTGTGCTATGTTTTTCCAGGAGCTGTGTGTTCACCCATGCAGCCATCTTTTTGTGCTCAATTTCTCTTTGATGGGATGCATCACTCATGAGTTCCTAGGAGGCAATCCTTGAATATAACCAGTTTTCTTGGGCCCCTGTTCCCTCCAGGACTCTATCCCATGGTACACTACCAAACAGAAGAGCCCAAATTCTGCTCTCCTGAAATCTGCAGTGAGTTGCTGTGTGCTCTCCTCACTGCCATAAGGATCTCAAACACCACCATTTCATGGTGACCAAGTCATTCTTGAGCTTCACATTCCCCACCAGTCCCTTCATGCTGGTGAGAGTCAGGCCTGGCATACCACCTCTCCTTGTTGGCTTCTCTATCACTCAGAGAAAAATGTTTTCATCACAGCATTCCAGGAACCTCCTAAAGTATTTATGCCCTTCTTTGTTTTCTTTTCAAGAGATACCAGTGTGCTTGAAGTCCCTTATGAGGACCAGGGCTTGTGAGCAGGCAGCTACTCTGATCTGTTTATAGAGGGCATCATCCACACGGTCTTCCTGGTCAGATGGCACAACACAAAAATGTAGTCTGCCCCTGCCCTCGTTTTAATCCTGATTCATAAACTCTAAGTCAGCTATTTTTTTAATTTCAGAATGTTGAGGGTAGCTCTATGGTTCTGAAATAATTCAACATATTTGTTAACTTTAGTGAAAATATTTTTTTTTAACTAGGAAAAATACTCATCATTCATAAGATACTTTTCCTACAAGATATAGTACTAAGCAAGTATGGACAGGGCCAGCACACTCCCAAGACCAGCTACTCATGGTAATATTATGTTAAGAAAATAGTAGCTACAAATACATAGCCAAGATAGAATCTGATCCATAATTCTAAGGGAATGTTTGCTGGTTCCTTTTTTGGTTTCATGAGAGAGTTAAGTTGCTGTGCTACAAACTAATAGATGAAGAGATTGACTTGTGGTCACTTGGGTGTTACATGCTCAGTATGACAGATGTTCCCTCACAGGGCATTATCTCTGACAGTGTTGCAAGGAGCACTTCTGCTTAGATAAATAAAGTACAGTTGCTTTATTATCAGGATCATCTCTTAGGATTTAGGAAGTCTTCTCAAACCAAAGAGTTGATAGGTACGTACCTGTCCAGGACTTCAACAGTGATTACAGGGTGTATACTTGAAGTGTTGGAAATGTCCAAAAAGCTAATCTAGAAATAATGGATGAAGAGTCTATTCTTTAAAATCTAGAAAAAAAGAGAATTTTACCATGTGTATTCACTTCTGCTTTGAGCATTTGGTTCATGGGTCAGAATGTCCACTTAGGCAACCCAGTAGGGGTGGTTCATTAATATGTGGAAGGTCAAGGTTGTCACATAGAAGAATCTCAGTGAGATGGGGGAATGAATCTACAGGTTCCTCGTGGATTTAGGAGACATGTGAAAACCTTGCATCTGAGACAGAACAACTGCACTAATGCAGGGGTGCAGACTGGCTAAGGAAAGAGCTCTTCAGAAAAGGACCTATGAGTCCTGGTAGACTAGAAACTGAAAAGGTCAGCAATGCGTGCTTAAGAGAATTGCCTACTGGGCTGTGTTAACAAGAGCATAAACAACAGCTGAAGTGAACTGCTTATTCCTTCCACTCAGCATTCATGAGGTCAAATCTGAAGCACTGTCCAGTTTTGAGGCTCCCAGTAGAAAACACATAAACTGCAGTCCAGTGGAGTGCTATTAAGTTTGTCAGGAGTCTGGATCACATGTAATGTGGGAAGAAGCCAAAGGAGCTGATTTTTTTATCCTGTGAGGATAAAAATTAAAGGTGGATGAACTAATTACAGTGGTCCAAAAAGCTGGAACCAGGCACTTAAGTGCATGGCAAAAGGGCAAGGGATAATAGTAATAGGCTGCAGCAAGGGAAATCCTGATTGAAGGAAAAAGCACTTCAGAGTGATGGTGATGCAGGCTGTCCAAAGAGGCTGGAGAACCTTCCTCTTAGAGATTTTCAAAACTCAAATGGATATGACCATAAGAAAGCTGATCTTATTTTCAAATCAGCACTGCTTTGAGCATGAGGTCAAACTAGGTGTTGTCCAGAGAGACCTTCCAACATAAATGCCATTCTGTGATCAACATAAAAAGTAGCAGGTTCATCATCTTCCTTACAAGTGGTTTTGCAGCTCCCGGTTAGATACACCGATGGTAGTGTATGTGAAAAAATGTACGTGCATCTACTGTCTTTTAGACATTGCTCTTGATTAATATGATGAACATCACAACTGGATCTTGAATAAAAAGTGCACCTATTTTTCTTTTTTCCTTTTTTTTAGCTAAGAAAAATATCAGTGTAATTCCCTTAGAAATAAATATAAGAATTGGATAGCAATGGATAAAAATAAAATGGTTAGGCTCCTCTACTAACAAGAATAATGTTGTTGTGTTGTGTTGCATGTGTTTAGATGTACCTTAAAAAGAGGGTTGGTACTTCTACAGCACTGTATAACTCGTAATAACCAAAATAGATATAGAGATGAACTGCACTGAATAATTAGTTCTGATACTAATCAAACATAATATAAATGTTATTTACTTATTTATTCTCTACCTCCTTAAGTTGACCTTACCAGGTATTACACAAATGTATTTCTCACTTAACAAGCAGCAGGAAGATCTTGAATATGCAACACAAAAGCAAATCAGTAAGAACACATAAAATAATGGAAAGCAGAGATATTTTGTAGAAAATAATTAGACTGATGGACTTCCACTGCTTAAAGGGAGAGGCTGTGATGGAAAGAGAGGTAGGAAAGAAACCTTCAAAAATTGTATCCAACTTAACAGAGACAGCTTTGACTAAGTGAGTTAAGAAATATGTTTTACAGGCACTAAATCTCATTTGTCCATTTGTGAGGAATGTAAAGCATTTCAGAGATACAGATTCTGATTGAATAGACACCATTAGAAAATAAACCATGTGTAATGAATAGATTCAATGGAATCAGGCAGATTGCTAGGTACCACATACTGAAAATGAATTTTCAAACAAATGAAACTACACAAATTCCAGCTATCAATTTAATTCTTGGTGTGTCTGTGTGACACATATGCCATCCTCCATATAGGATGTTGGTACTCAAAATATTAAAGTTCTTTTAGCTTCAGAATATTAATTTGTATCTATGACCTGTAGAGTAGAAACACAATAAAGTTCTGTATGCAATTCAACACTGGCGTCATAGGAACATTTTCTACAGAATTTTATCTCTGTGGTTTTTCACTCTCACATCAACATGGATCTTAAAATATCTGTGTCCCATACAATTTTCAAAAGACTTAAATGAACTCAAATGGAAAAGATCCTAACTTGAAAATGATGGCACACTAAAGGTCTTTTGCAACAGACTGGTTAACCAGATTATTAGGAGAAAAAGCCCCAAAACTGTAGGAGTACATGTAAAGGGAAAGAAATAATGTATCACCTTTCTCAAAGGCTCCATAAATACTAGTTAGAACACTTTTTCTGACATTTTCTATGTTACATTTCTAAGCATTCATGTGTAGCCTCAGTATCCAAGTACTGTCACAGCTGAGCATCCTGATGCAACTCTGATCAAAGTGGGCTTGTTCCTGAAATCCTGAATGCATATCGTGCTATATCTAAGAATTAAAAGTAAAATCCAAACAGATACACAACAATGTAAAATGATAATGGGCTTAAAGATTATTTAATGGCTGATGCTCAGGAGAAGAGGAAAAGTTATATGTATTTTATTAGTTACTTAAAATAAATAGATTATTTAAAATGTCTTGGAATTGTAGCCATTTTAGTTTCAAAATATTATGTACCTTAAAAGAGAAAATAATCTTTGCACGAAGTTTAACCTACATATTAGAGTATATTAATGGAAGAGGAATGAAAAATTCTAGAAAGAAACAGTCCTTCCTGCTGAAGTGCAGCCTATGAATTTTTTAAATGGTATTCTCTACTTTTTGTGACTGTCCAGATGACATTATTGTTAAATTGCTAAATCAACATGATTATTTGTCTATGATGTGTCCAAATTTATTTAGCTATGCTCCAATTATTTATATGACACTGATTGAAAATTTAACAATTACACAAAAATAATATGAAATTAAATTAGAGTTTGCTTACTTTCACCTTCAAACATTTGCTGTCTGACTAGGTCTACCTATACTGTGCTTTTCTTTGCCAATGAAATTATTTTTCAATCTGTAAATGGAATATTTCTTATTATCTAAGAAATATTGCCAAGTTGACATCCTTGCTTGATGTGAACAACTTGGAATGACTGGTAAATAGATTTGTTGCTTCAGGGGGAGATTATCACACATTTCATATTTTGGCATTTCTGGTCTATAGCTCATCTAAAAGGCAGCAGCTTAAATCTTTCTCATAGCCATCTGTTAGCTGTAACACTTCAGTTGCAATGTATAAAATTTTGTTTTGAATAAATTATTTTTTTATCATATGGATTATTTATAATTGCCTATTACCACTCCACCACTACTGCATCTTTCTGTATTTCAGTGACATCTACATTAAGATGCCATTAAATATTTTCTGCCTCTGCTCTCATGGAAATCACAGGATTGCCTTTTAGAATATGTTGTAACTTCCTGCCTGATGATGATTTTAAATTCTATCAGAGGTCTAGGCTTTGCTACAGCTTGTAAGTGATGCAAGAGTTGCAGAGCTTATTAGTACTATTTTTTACAAGAACTTCTACATCTTTTGGGGAAAAAGTAAATATATTTATGT
Organism: Agelaius phoeniceus; assembly: GCF_051311805.1. Lineage (NCBI taxonomy): Eukaryota > Metazoa > Chordata > Aves > Passeriformes > Icteridae > Agelaius > Agelaius phoeniceus. The sequence continues at coordinate 55,140,868 of NC_135268.1, forward strand.
ATATTTCTGTTTGGGAGTTGTGACATCCCTCCTTTGGAGCTATCAATTCTGAAAAAAGTAGCACATATTCAGAAGTGCCTTTGAGATGCTGCATAGAATGGTAATATGATCTGAATTCTTCAGACTGATTGTCTTATGTAGGTTTCAAAATTCAGGAAGGGAATTTTAATTCCTATCAAGGTCAGTTGAATTTATGGAGCTAATCCATCATACTTTCTAACTGACAGTTTAACAAACACAGAAAAAAAATTAAAAATTCATGAACTGTTTATAGTCTTCTCTGAACTGTAGCAATACCATATATGCTCTATGGTATATTAAATTTGCATTATTTAGTATTTTCATTCTCTTTATTCCTTTACAAGCAACGTAATAAAATGCTAATTAAAACCCACATTTGTCACTGAGGAAACTCAAGATTTGTCTACAGTTTCGATGATTAATTAACTTCTGTATATCCTTAGGTAAGTTGTGCCTCCAGACATACTAATCATAGGTATAGATATGCACTTTCAGTCATGGGGTGCATTGGAGGGAATGTGTAGAAGACACTTCAGAAAAGAAAAAAAATAACTTTTCTGTCATTGAAGTAAGAGTCCTAGAAATAATACCTTGTTGATATTTTTAGTAGCCAAATAGAGGAACATTTGAGTATTCAAGGTGGAGTGACCCTTCACACCTGGTTATAAACCAGACACAGTGTTCAAACCAGTCTGTGTCTGCATTCTGACTTTGGACTTGTTACTCTGGGGAGAAGAATGTAGACTGAGACAGGGTTATGATGTTTAATTGAGGTATTTATTGATATTTTACTTCTTTTATTTCTCCTGAGACTCTCTTTGGCATGTGTCCAGGTTTATCATCCTCTACTGCTCATTGGTTTCTTTATTAAGAAAATAAAATATTGTGCACTAACTAAACAGAAATATAATGCAGCTGTAGCAAAGAGGCAAGCTAAGCAGCATATAAAGAATGGCTCTCAGTGGGGATATTAAGGGCAGAGTAGAGATTGGTTTATATTTCTTCAGAAACTGGCTCTGTACTGCTCCATTTTGAGTTTTATGTTTTCTCTCGGGAAGTTATAACACTTGCAGTTAAGTACATGTGTGGTCTATAAAATAATCTTCAAACTAGATATTGATCAATCAGTCAATTCATGTAAAAAAAAAGGAAAAATATAAAAAATTGCTTTTATTTTACAATATTCATGACTTGGAAAATTTAGTTCAAAAAGTTTTGAAGTTCTTTCTTATTACATAAATAAAACAACTGCAAAAACATTTTGGTAGGGTTTTATTGCAATTCAGAGCCTAAGCAGGTATATTTTGCTATAAAATTCATTTGGCATTTTGTTTTTAATTGTCTATAGAGACTGAGAGTTTCTTGTGATTGTTCATTCACTTCCTACTTCTTGGGGGAGGAAGGAAAGTGATCCCCAAGAAAACAAAATATTGAGAAAAACAGTAAAGCAAAACCAAAACTATGTTATAAGTACTTCTGTGTGTGCTCCTGCTCTAAATTACAGACCTGACCAACTAATACATTTTGTTCAGGTATTAATTGAAGTTAAAGGTAATAAAAAAACCCAGTTAAGGTCTTATATGTTGATTTGGAGAGAAGCTATTCTTTTTTAGATCCCATATGAAGAAAAAAATCTGTGGATTACTTAGACCACATTGCAAGTAGTCTTTCTTCTAATATGTCCAACATGGAGTTTGCATTGCTGATTTATACCTTGCACTAGTCTTCATCCAATGTCTCCAATCTCAGAATATTTTGATTTCCATCATTTTATAGAAGTAATGTAATGGTGAAATTTAATAAAGAAATTTAAAACAAAGTTTTATCTTTTTCATGTTTTCCTGAGAAACAGAGGATAAAATTTTAAAATATATTATTATTTTGTCTTTTTTTTTGCCAAAAAAATCCCCACAAATAATTTACTAATAAGTTCAGTTTTCATGCATAAGTACCAGAAAATTTAAAATTCTCTTTAATGATGAGAACTCAAAAAATATACTTTAGCATCCATTTTAAAGTATTTTTATAAATTTTGGTAATCTATTTTTCAGCTCCTTGAATATAAGAATCTGTTATAAGCCTGTTTTCAGAATCTCATTGACCAGTGATAATCCTTCAAAAGAAATCTACACAGGAGGAACAAGAGAAATGTAGGTTTAGGTTTAGATTGCTACCTGAATCTGAAAATCTTGAGTTCCTCACTAGGAGACCCAGGATAATATCTTTTTTTAATTTTGGAAATGGGATAGTAAAAGCTTAACTACAAGTATGTAGTGGATCATAAAGAACAAATTTGATTAAAAAATGACACTGAGATCAGGAACATAAAATCATATTGCCAATAATAGCACCATAAATGTGATGGGAGAGTCAGCAGGTGATGGATGCAAACAGAATAAATTTGTCACACAGAAAAATGTGCCATCATCACACTTATGTTATGCTCTTGTTAAAATAAAATTACCATGAACATTAAAAAAACCCCAAAAAATTTCCTTGTCTATTCCTTACCAAGTAACTTTTAGGTGTGACAACCATTTGTATAGAAAGTACTTCTGAAATGCTGTTGCTTTTACATGAATTTAGAAATATATCTTTAGATACATCTAATATATGTTTTTCTAATGTCTTTTTCTTTCTAATATACCTTGAGAAAGTCTGCATTTAGGAAAGAAGATATGATGTAATAGCTAATCCAGGAGATGTAAGTAAACAGGGTTTATTAATTCTATGATAATTAATTATAAAAGAGGAAAAATTTTATATGACTAGCTTGTTTCAGAGGGAGAACTAACCTCAAGCACAAAATATAGTCGGATTAAATAACCATTGTTCACAGAATATTTTCTCAGGACTCACTCCTCAAGAGCCAAAGCTATTTCTTTAGAAATAAATACCTGTATGTTTTATTTCTTTTGTGCCATGGACAAAACACTTTATTGTTTATATGTAAGTACTTAAATATTGATTTACTGGTAGTGCCATTAGTGCAACATTGGTGATGTGATGATCAGAAGGTTATGATCAGAAAGAAGGTTGGTCCATACAGACAAAACACAACTCTAGCTATTATTGCTTAGTCAAAATAATAGGAAAAGAGATTGGAATTTTTGTTTGCTTGCTTGCTTGATTATTTTAGATTTCATAGTGCTTTAGAATAGAATTTATTTTACAGTGAGAAAAATCGTTTGTCTCATGTCAAGATCAAAGTCTTTTATGGAGAATTAGGCTCCATTTGAATCAAAGCATAATGCATTTTGACATGAATAAAGTCTGTATTTGTAATCCTGCACTCAATCAAATTGACTAAAGCCACCACAGACAAAAGATTTTACTCAGTTTTCAACTAATAACAGCACAACTATTGTGAAAGTGATTCACCAGCATGTCTAACCCTTTTCTAGGCAGCAGGTACAGTCTAGTTATGAAAAGAGATGCCATACAACCCTCTACATTCAAGACTGGCTTGATCCTACCCAAATTCTAATTAATAATCATGCAAACAAAAACCCAGGTAACGCTGGACAAAACAGGCAGAGAAAATCTGATAATTTTTTTTTAGGAAATATTATTTATTAAAAAATACTAGTAAGATATGGACTTGCATCGACCCTTAAACACTCAGACTTATATCTTTAATTTAAATTGTTCTTTTTAATTTGAATACAATGATAAAGTTAGTCAAAGGAGCAATGTCAGCTGCAAAATCAGATTTTTGTTGAGATTTTTTTGTTGTTTGTTATCAGTGGTAAAAATTACCTAGTTGAACTGAAAGTTAACTCTGAGTAAACCATGGCAGATCCTTCAACATTAATGGAGAGATGGAGGTATTTGTTGAAGATATATCTGCCTCAGATATATACAGTGAATGTACAGTTCTTGCACTTATACTGACAATAGGATTCATCTTATTGAAAGGTGAAAAAAAAGAATTTGGATAACTAGAGTAGGCTAATCCTTAAGATCTCCTCACCAGAGGAGAGAGATAAATACATTGCACTTAGTTCCATGTGAAGACAGGTTTAAGGTAGGTTCACTTCCAGAACTGCCTCTCTGTCTTTACTGCCTAGAGAGAGATTCCAGATGTGTAACTATGACTAGAGACTCAGCATTAAGTTCTGAGACAAAGGTCTCACCAGCCACTGCTTTAGATGAACGTGTCAGAATTTGACCTCAACTGATGGTCCTCCTGCATATAGATATGTATAAGCAATATGCATATTTATATATATTAAAATCTGTATATTTTTTAGAAATATATTGAATTCAGATCATTGAGAAATTGATAACAAGTGTTTAACTTTTTATTATATTGACTTTCTCAGCTGCCTATCTCCCCTATGCCAACAAAGTCAACAAATTAAGTCAATGACAAACTCAATGACGATTTTCATTGCCCATCTTCTTCCTGGCAGGAGTGGTGTTTAATCCAATGACTTGCTGACAGCTTTTAGAGAAAAATGTAGAACTTTATTTCTAACAATAAGATTTTTACTCTCCTTCAAAAATTCTGTTGAAGTTCCTATTTCAATCTTTTTTTTCAAAGTTCAAAGGTGGGCTTTAGACACCTTTTGAAACAATCCCTAAAAAGGATAAATCTAATCTTTTTTCCTACAGTTTTGTGTCAAGAAAAAGAAGAAAGGAGTTTTCCTGAAGCACGTTGATTTTATTTTCCTTCTTCATTATCTTTAATGTGGAAGAATTTCTGTGTGACTGAATGGGAATGAGGATCAGATCTGGGAAAAAGACCATCCTCAGGAGATGTTTCTTCAGAGACATTCCAAATTCAGTTGCAGTAAGAAGGATGAGGTGTTTAGTACATGCAATTGTATTAGGATGTATTCAGACATGAATCAAAGCTGTGTTCAGCAAAATATAAATAATGTAAAAAATCATCCACATCTTTTACTTAAAAATTACCTATTTTTTATCCTGTGGATCTTATGCAGGGCTCAGAACAAAGAGAAGAAACTGTGAGACAGAGGTGATGGATAGAGAACTTTAATTAGAATAAAATTTTCGCTAAACAAGGCTACAAATACTTTGCAATTTATTTTGCAACTTGCAGTTGGTATCGAAGTAGTTCACTAGAAAGAATTTATTAAAAGACAAAACTAGTGGATTTACTGATGTAAATCAAAGTAAAAATGTCAACAGCATAGAAAAAGTTCAGTTCCTCTCATGGATACAATGTCATGATTTCATTATTGGATTTAAGTGCTCAACCTCTCTCTAAAGGAAATTGCTTTAACTGACTTTGTATTAGCTAAAATGATACAAAAAACTATTTCTTTGGTGCCTTTGCTTGTAATTTTTTTTGCTTATATTTTCAAACTTCTTAGATGTTACTGCTGAGAGCTGTCAGAATGCAAAAGAAAAGCAATGAAAAGGTTTGCAAAGTTAGTAGTAAAGATGCTCACTGTGCTAATATTATACAGTCCCCAGTGATCCCACCTTCTATCAGGAATTGTACCAAGAATCACTTTGTGAGAAAATATCATGAAATACATTTTTTTCATTGAGATTCTCACTGTATTAGCTGATGGGAAAAGTAGCAGCAGTAGGTAGGAGTTTATAGCAGGAGTTAAAGAGCAATAGCTGCTTTAAAAGCTGCGTCTTTGATCCATGAGAAATGGATCCATTATTACCCTGAGAAGTACCCTTACTTTTTCTAGTATGCTTATGTGTCCAGAAGAAGAGTAACATGCTTGTGCATCTATAACGATTGCCTACACCACCTCAAATTGTGGGTCTTAAAACTGAAGAACAAATCTGTTGCAGATGAACTAAACCTTGAAATGTTATGATTTCTCTACAGATTTGTCAGATTTTAATAGACAGTGGAAACAACATATAAAATTTTAAAGACCTATCTAGCAAGAAAATGGGCAATGTTAGACCTCAGTAATTCTCTTGTAAAGATTACCATTACCATTCAGGAATTTCTCTGTGAAGCCCTACCATCTCTTTAGAATGGTTCCATTGCTTGAAGGTCCCTCTGAAATAATTTGAACAATTAGAAATTCAAACTGAGTTGAGCAATATGTCCAAGACAGATTTTGGGTTTTAGTAAGGCAAGAAGATGCTGCTTGTAAAGATTTGACCATGGATGTAAAATGCTATTTGTGCTGACTCTGTTAGCCACAGTAGAACAAGGAAACAGAAACATAGGGTAATGTGGGCAACAGAGTACTCAGTCTTGAGCTAAAAAATCAAGAATTCTTCTAGGGAGACTAATCATAGCTTATAACTCCTGACATATGATTTTATTTTTCACATATTGAATATTTTAATAAAACAGTTAAAAAAGAATATTTTAGTATTTCACATCTTTTCAAATCTACCTCCCTAGTTTTATCCTGGACTCATATACAGAACACAAACACACAAAGCATCAGTTTTTAATAAGAATAAACAGAATAATAGATAAGCAGTCACACAAAACTGTGGTGTTAGTCTGTCTCAGGATATGTTGACATAAATCATTAGCACTTTGTTTTTTAAGTTTGGCTTATTTGTTTATTTCTTTAATATTTTAGATTCCTAAAATCTACATATAACCTTCAAATAAATACAAAAATAAAGACTGCTTTTTACTTTCTTTTTTATCCTTGGTGATTTTCAGCCTTCTTACTTTCTTATAACACTCTGTCCCATCTTCCTCTTGAGGACAATGCCCTTTTGTTAACGATTGGTTATATCCTAAGAGGACAAGCACTTCTGCAGATAGCAGTGGACCCTGACATATTACATCTGCTCACTCCAAGGGAACTGACTTCTCCTTTGTTTCCTTACTTATGCATTCCATCATCAACTTAATTAAAAATTTGGAAAGTAGTGTTACAAGTACCTGTTCTAAGCTTCCCATTTCTCCCTCTTTTAGTAGCTGGGGATCCAAGACTCCAAGGATCAACTCAAATAAGACACAGCCTTGATTCACACAGGAAGAATTGTGAGAAAGTCAGCAGAGATATAAGAAAGATTACAGAGTTAGGATTGTTAAAATGGCATTATTTGGTGCAGAAGGATTCAGGAGAGAAAAAAACCTGTATAGAAGGTTAAAAATTGTTTAAAAAAGGAAGGGCAGTTGAGCTAGTGCAAAAATGATGACTGGGGTCAAGTTATCCATGTTAACAGAGAGAGTGGATGGTGCCAGCTGAGCAATATAAAGTCTTGGTCTGGCGTTTGCAAAGGCTGATGGAGCAGCCTTTCTTTCTCTCAAAAGATGCCAGTCAGGGCAGCAAAGACTGTTTGGATACCTTAGCAGGGTGAAAAATCTACTAATCCTAAATCCAACAGTTTCCTAAAGCTTGGAGTAATTCTTGGAAGAGGAATGAACACTTGTGTTTTTATGATCTTTATGATCTTTACATGCTTTTTCTCCCAAGCTTTTAAAAGCCTTAAGTGTAAAAAAATTGCAGCAGCTTCCAGTGAATACAACAGATCACATATAGCTATCCTACCATAAATATTGTGCCACTGAAATAGAGCAAATAGGTTCTAAAAAATACAGAAAATTTACTAGAAATTATTATGCTTAGGAGGTTGCTGGTTCTTTCTAGTCGATCCTAGGGTATTTTTTTGTGTTCATTTGCTTTGCTGATCCACCACAGTCTTTCATTTAACTAGACAGCCTTCCTCCTGCAATCACTAGGTTTTTCTGTCACATCTCTTTCTATATTAATTACTAGGCATATAGGTAGATTTACAGGGTTTCAGAAAAGCAAAAAATCCTAAATATTCCTTTACAGGATCAGTCTAGACCTGGAGGCATGTATAGAAACTATTAGAGGTTCAACTTTCAAAACCTGAAAGTCTTCAGCTGTTCCTATGGTAACCAATCAGATCACTGGATTGAGAGGTACAGCTTGTTCTGAAAAGGGAAAGTTTTAAAACCAGGGATTTCATACCAGTTGAAGTTCTGAAATAGACTGCTATCACAAACAGTGGGCAAGTACTGTTTGTTGCTTTCTTCTGCTTCTCCTACTGAGTTAGTTTTTTCTTTCTTTAGAGCTGTTGTTGCTTTTTGTGATTTGATCAAGTAGCCATGCTTTTGTACTGGATTGCTCAGCCTTTGGTCTGCATATATAACACTCCACAGATAATTATATGAATTTCCTTATGTGGGTCTTTCAACAATTTTAAACCTGAAGGAAATAGTTTTAATAAGAAACAACTTTGCATATAGACTAAATATGTACTAAATTTAGACTTATCATTCAGCTGTATTATTGCAGCTTTTGTCTCCTCCATTGATACAATAAACTACTGCAAAATATTTCTCCACTGCAAACCTATTCAAATCCATAAACAAAGGTAAGAGGCTTATTTTTGTAAAAAAAAAAATCTATTTAAAACGGTAAAAGTATTTTTTAATACATAATTTATGATTAACAAAAATATTGTTAATTAAAATAAGATAATATTTTAGAAAGATCAGAAGGTTAATTTGTATTTTAAATACAGAAGACTCTATCTGTGAGTCTGGAATCAAATAGTCAGTCTTGTTCCCCTCGTGTGTATGTGAGAGAGATAACATTCTCACCAGTATGGAACAGTCTTAAATGGTCCATATTTATCAAGGAAACAGAACTGTTAAATCACACTGTACAACAGCAAAGCACAAGAATAACTCAGTTATACTGAACAGGGGTTTTTTACTTCTTGCATATGACCTCACATTTCTGTGTTCTGGTAATATACTTCAGAAGGAGTATTCTGTCCATGAAAGACCACAAATTGCTCCCTCAACTTTCTTTTGTGCTGAGTGGCCTCACCAGATGTACCTATGGCTAGTAATTTTAGGTGAAATCCAAAAATGGACTTGGAAAAACACATAAAGTTGCCCTGGATGCTTATCCTGAGATATCTGATGAATTCAGATGGTTAGCAGGCAGACACAGTAAGCTCCTTCAGGGAAAATCAGTTGTCAGAAATGTAATGCATCTGTGCTAGGGACATATCCAGTTTAGTTAAGAATTAAGAGAAAATTAAGAGTAAACAAAATTAGATTTTAAGAATATAGTCCATGTGCTCACTTCTCTCACTTCATTGGTCTCATTGCTCTCTTTGCACCATAGTTTTGATAATTTGAAATGAGCAGAGCTACATAGGTGTGAAACTGGGTTGAGATAAGAGAATCACTTGCCTAGAGCCCTGGTGTTTTTTCTGATTTCTTAAAAGGCAGGGCAGAAAAAAAATGGGTAGTTGTACTTTATTGGAAAATGGCCTGCTGTTTCTAAGTAGTGACCTTGTAGACAGCTTCAGCACTTCTGTAAGAAATTCTGTTAAATGATTTTTTACATTTTTTAATTAATAATTGGAGTTTTTAAAATCCTGAATCATTGTATATATGGTAACTCAATCTAGGAAAAGAAAACAAAAATCAGAAATTAGAAAGCAGACTTTTTCCATCTATAACCAATTTGACAACTGATAAAAGCATATGCATATGAATATACAAAACAGAAACACTAATGAATATGCAGATTTCCTATTGGTACATTTTTCTATTCCTTACATGGCAGAAAAGGAAAAGGGAAGGCAGTATTGTAGAATCTCTTTAGTGCAAAAGATAATCTACTGGGTACTGGAATTATAATATAAGCAACCCTTTTGTGACTTTCTTTTGCTGCAGGTTTGTAATGGTCCAAGGCATTTTAATAATTAGTCTACAGGGAGCCTTAATAGACTAGGGCAACTCTTAATTAATTTAATCCCCAGTACATGAGTTGACCAGGAGACATCAAACCACATTTTAGCTTGAAGGGTATGTGAACTCAGAGGAAATCTCATTTTTTAGCTACTGTGGTGCTGCATTTTTTCCTTCTGGCATAGTATGGTTGTAGCTAAACACTTTGTGCCATTCTGTCCTGTGGCAACCAGAATCTTTTATTTTCAGTAGAATTAATAATAAATGAAGGTGGCAATTTCAGCATATTTTTTAAGGTGCAAAAATTGTCATAAGATGATGTTCATATGTGGATAGAACAGTATGATTTTACTTAATTCTTTTGCTATTTCTCTATTGTTTATTTCTGATGCTTAAAAAACTCTAGACCTGTTTAAAATACATGAAAATATACTGATAATCTTTTTTAACTACAGTAGGTTTTAATTAGAAATATTCTGTACTTCCATGATTTGGTACTGAGGACAGTATTCGAGTACAGGATTATGCTCCAAACATGCTTTATATTTATAAGTATTCAGTTTGTACTTGAAATTCTATTCTTGCTTCTTATCAAGATTTGTGGCAAGTCTTAATAGCAGAAGAAAAAAAATAACTTCAGAGGCAGCCTTTCTCGTTTCATTTCTATGTTACTATTCACATATGCAGTAATACTTTAATGAAGTGAGTGTTGCTTTAGGAATATAATCCTGAGGTACCTAAAGCTGTGTAAAACTAATGATTATCATTGAATTGCATGTAGTGACACTGTGGGCAGCCAAACAGTGATGAAAGAGAAAATGTCAGTATAATCACAAAGCAGCCATGTGAAAGACAAAGCTATTCTATAAGGTTCATATGCTTCTGAATAAACATTGTTAGCAACAGAATCTATTAAACACACCTATTTTTATTCTTTCAAGTGAATTGTTTTGGTGTTGGTATTTTTAGCACTTGCAGCTGATTTCCAACTAAATGTATGAAAGGTACATTTAAATTAAGTGATTTAAGAGAAAAATCACTGGGCAAAGAATTTTAATCTAAGCTGTGACATTAAGATACTGTTTAGCTCTTCAGGGATGCAATTTGTCTGTCCCAGTTGCTGAATGCTTTGGGGAACCCACTTTCCTTAATATGCATTCCATTAGAATCTTAATCAACATCTCTAATGTTACAAGTTCAAAAATAGTTATAATCAGGTTTACCAAACCTTCAGTTGGACGCTTACAGATCTCACTTTCAAGGAAAGGATACTAATTTAACAGTTGCACACGACCTGAATCAATGAGAGAACAGAGAACATAAATGCTTTTGTGATATATAAAATTATAAAGTATTAGGATATTTCCTGAAAAGGGATTTTTTTTAGCATTATGGAAAGAATTAGCTATATCTATGTGTATTGCACAGTGAAGCATTATAAGAACTCAAAAATTATATCATTAGTAAAAATGCACACATATTTGTTCCTGCTATTAATGTCAAATTTAAATCACTTCATTAAAACACTTCCCTTCTATTTCAGTAATGTTGCATGTATTCAAAAGCACTGCATTTTATATTGAATTCAATTTCTTATATTATTAATTCCCTTATACAAAGGAAAATTTAATCTCTTAAAAAATCTTGATGCAGTCAGTTTAATTTCCATAACTATAAATCTTTTATAACAAATGAGTTTTAATTAGTTGCTGTCCTTGGCCATGTACAAGAGGAAGGAATCATCTTTCAGTTAATCTATTGTTAGGTTATACTGAATTAAAAAGTCCCATATGCTTATGATGTTCAGAATACTGTCTTTCCAACTTAACAGACATTGACTCATAAATTTCTAATATTTTTCAAGTGTTTCCCTTTGTTGCTGTTTTAGAAGAGAGGCCATTATTTTTAACTTAATGGGCTGATGGAATAACGCTAGAAAATAATTCCAAAATTGTCTCTAGATATACTCAGCTATAAACCAAATCGAAATCTCCAAACAAATATCCCTAAACTTAGTTTGCTTGAAACTTTTCAATTTTCCAATTTACTTTTATTTGGAGTATAAAATTAATGGGTGTTGGGTAGATATATGGTGCAACTGATGTCAGGAGTTCAGGAACAGGCTTGATTATTCCCCGTCTTTACGTCATTTTATATTTCACCGTTCTAAATTTGTCTGCAGTTTCATGGAGTAATGTGGGTTGCAAGATACCTCAGGAAGTCGTCCAGTCCAGCCTTAGGCCCCAAAGAGGGTCAAGTTTTGTCAGGTCATTGTGCAGTCACTCTTGCAAACCTCCATGCACAGAGACTGCCCAACCTCCCTGTCTGTCTGTCCCATCCCTGGCAGTGTCCAGGGCCAGGCTGGATGGGCTTTGAGCACCCTGGTCTGGTGCAAGGTGTCCCTGACCATGGCTGAGGAGTTGGAAGATGATCTTTAAGAACCCTTCTGACCCAGGCTATTCTATGATTCTGATGAGGAAGTTTCTCCTTTCTCCCCAGTATTTAGCTGAAATTTTATGTTTGGTTTTGTTGAGAGCACCAAGAAGGAAAGGGACAGGAAAGATATTACATGTAATTTATTTCTATGACATTGAGAGGAAAATAAAGGTTTTATAGTGACATTTCAAGAAGGAGGTGTTTCAAATGACCAGGAACAGAATGATTAAAAATTATCTAAAACTCTGTTTATCTAATGCTTCTTTTCACAGTATGGGTCAATTTTTTAGTGGAGGAATCAAAGACTATGTTTGATTTTTAATATAATTATATTGAACTAATTAAGCAATGATACAACAGGAGTCATATTATTTGAGTAGGTGATTGTTTGGCTTTTTTCTTCGTGGAATTTCCAACAAGCTAGCTCAATTAGATAAGCTGCCTGTGAGCTAGAAAATGTAACATAATGTGCTACAACTACAATTTTTGTCAGGGTGGCAAGTGAGATACTGCATAATTAGAAAAGCAGCACAATTGTCACTCTTTCCTTAAAGGCAACAAGCTTTGTCTGCACGGTGCCAATGGGCCCCATGCAAATACTTGGTTCACAGCCACATCATTACCACAAAAATGTGTCTGCATTACTGCAAAATGTGTCTGAGATGTGAAATAAGTAATGTTACAGGTTTTCTTCATATGTGAAGAAGTGAAAAAGGATTAGTTATGTAACTTGTATTAAAAATTATTCAAAAGCTGAGAATAATGTACCCTAGATTGGCATCTCTGCATTATTCATCTTACCTCCTCTCTTGATCCTGCACACATTAAGCATAAAGGAACATAGCAGAGCTGTGAATTTTATATATAAAGATCCCTAGGTGTCTGCAGTATATCTTCTCTGCTTGGACAGCGTAAGTCACTTAAGAAACCAGGGCTCTCACCTATACACCTATAGTTAATATTGGAATGTAGTGCTTATTTTCAAGAGATTTCAAGTTGGCAGTGCAACCTTGTGACAATGAGGATGAAGCCATATGGGGCTCTATTAACAAGAGTGTAGACAGATCTTCAAGAGATGTGGTTTTTCTTCTCTATTGTGCAGCTTGGAAGGCTATGCCTAGAGCACTGTTTGTTTTTTGGCTCTTCAGTGGAAAAAAAAAAATCACATCCTGGAGACAGTCCTTCAGAAGGTTAGAAAGATGATAAAAGGGACTGGGCTACATAACAAGTAAGAAGGTGTTAGGGGAGCTGGCTTAAGTAAAAAAGGTTAAGAGGGGATCTTCTTTGTCTCTTTGGTTACCTGGTGGGAGGTTACAGGGAGGAGAGGATCAGCTCCTTTTCAGAAGTACACAAAAATTGATTTTTTGAGCAATAGACAATCACAAAAAAAAGAAAATTTTGAGTAGGTATTTGGTGGAAAAAGATGACAGTGAAGGGATAAAATACTGAACCAGATTGTCCAGAGACATTAAGGAATATTTATCCTTGGAGATGATCAGAACTCAACTGGCAAATGCCCTGAACAAGCTGTTCTGACTTTTCAGTTGGCTCTGCTACAAGGCAAGACCACCTCACAGGATTCTCCTCCAACATTTATTTTTTTCCTGTGAATGGTTATTATAACTCCAAGATTAAATTATTCTATTTTTAGCTGTGGTTTTAGCTATTACTGACCCTTCCTGATCCATCTTAATAGGTTAGCAGTGAGGCTGCTGCACAAGTTAAAAGGTTACCCCAAGATTTACAAATCTACTGGATTTACACAAGCTTATTTCATCTGTTGAGTCATCAAATAGTTAGCAAAACCTCTTTGAGGATGCAAAAGTCTTTTTCATGGAAATTTTAGATTAGATAGGTATGGACTAGGTGATGGAAAGTAATAGACCAAGGAGGGAACTCTAGTAGTAAGGTAGAAATAAAGCTAGGAATGGTTTGAATTGGTATACAGGAAATAGGAGAGCAGCTGGGCTTATTTAAGTAAGGGATAGTCTAAAAAGTGTAGAGAGAGCACTGGGAAGACTTACTACTGTTGTCATCTTATTGCAGGGGTTCCGTGCTGTTGTCTCCTATTGCAAAAGTTTCAGACCTTCTTGGTGTTTCTCGTGGGCATCTCCTCCAAGCACTGACTCTTTCTTCTTCACAAAGCAGCCAACTGACTCCCATCCCCAACCAGCCACCCCACTCTTTTATAGCACTCTTCTTCTCATTGGCTACAGCTGTGGCCTGTTAAAGCCAGGCCTGTTCCTAATCTTTGATAATTGGCCCATCTGCAACTCCTTAGGGGTAAGAGTACTTTCTACACTATCTTTATTTCCTTATATTTTATCCCCCTACATACTACCACCACTTAGGTGAAGGCACTGCAGGATGGGCTGACAGAGTTGAAGGGAGTCACAAAGAAAACTTGAGGAAAGTCTCACAAAGCGTAGTAGCAAGAAACCAGGTTGTGTACTGAGTGACACTGAACTGTGAATAAAACATCAAGGCATCCTACCCATTATCACCCTGCCACAGGCAGTTTTAGCTACAAGGGATTAAAAAATAGCACAACTGTGTTTTGAGAACTATGCTGACAAGAACAAATAGCAGCTACATGGAGATATACTGGGTTAAATCATCTGAGCAGTTAAGTCTAAGGTTAAAAAATTGTTCAGGTCACAGGGTAACATGACCTAAAGAGACAATAACACAGAGTAAATCAATCAACATCCCATTTATGTAGAATTGTATTCATGTAGCATCTTTCTGTTGGTTAAATGCTGTGAAAAGGGAAAGATGATGAGGAAGAATCTTATAATACTGCTTAAAAAGGTGGTAGATGGCATCCAAGGTATATAAATTAATAGTAATGAGTATCAAGTAATGTACTAAATTAAAAATAGAACCATATAATGATTGGGGTTGGATCATCCTGTCCAAACTCCCTGACATAGGCAGGGATTCTTTCTACTAGACCAGGTTGCTCAAAGTGCCATCCTACCTGGCCTTGAACACTCCAAATGACATCCACTACTTCCCTGTGCTACCTGTTTTAGTATCTCACCACCCTCATGCAAAGAACTTCTTCCTAATGTCTAATCTAAATCTATCTCTTTGAGTTTAAAGCTAGCGCCCCCATTCTACATCTATATGATCTTGTAAAAAAGTCCCTCTCCATCGTCCTTGGATGCCCCCTTTAGGTACTGGAAAGCTGCTCTTAGGTCTCCTTGACTCCTTCTCTTCTGCTGACTGAACAGCCTGTCAGCATAGAAGAGGTGCTCAAGCCCTGTGTTCACCTTCTCTTAGTAGTGTCATTAAAATACACAAATAAATTGGGGGAAGTAAAAAAAGAACAAGGATTACCTAGTGGGAGGTTACCTAGCAGAGTATTAGTCTCAGCTTTATTGTAAGGGTGGAAAACCTTATATTACTCATGTTATGTATGGACCACCCACCAAAAATTTTGATTATCTGAATCTTCACAATTAATGATTTAGATGCTTTGAGGCAATGGTAATTAAAAATGCATTCTTTTGTCCCATAATTCATAGCACAGATAGGAAAATAAGGAAAGAAATCATTTACTCAGCTATAACTGGCATTGATGCTATAATGAATATATTGCAACCCAAAAAAGAAAAAGCTACAAGTCTCAGCAGTCCATAAATCCACATGCAAAATTCCTTTTTTCACTATGTACAGCAAATCACCTGTTAGGAAGTAGCAGTTCTCATTATTACTCCAAGAGTTTTTGGGCATTAAACTATAGGAAGTTTGGCAGTGCTGATTCATTAAATAAGAGATCAATTTACTGCATTAAAATAGAGTCAGGGGAACAAAGGATTGCATTGTGTGGAAAGAAGAGCAAATGGAAAAAATAGAAGAAAATTTGATTTTTCTGATATAAGATGCATGAAGAAATTACATGCTATCTCCTGATATCAGTATTTGAGGTGAAAAAGTGTTTAATACATTGACTTAAAACATATACGGACCAAATTTTTTTTAAGTCAGTAATTATTTATGAAACATAATTTTGCTTTAAGTTTGATTTAAAAATGTTAAATCATTCTGATTTTAAGCATGTATTTCAGGGAGAATCAATAATGATTAAGTACATTTGTATTGGCAAGAACATAGTTACAATTAAGCTATTATCAGATTTTCACTGTATGAAATAAAAAGAGAATGTCCTTATTTGTTTTTACACATTTCTGTGCTTTACAATGCACATATTAGACTAAACACCATCAATAATCACCTGCCATACTCTATTCATGTCTTTAATATAATCTTTGTTCTGTAATTAAAGGTTAATGTACTTGTACAGTTAGTAGTGGAATTGTGGAATTGAAGTATTTTATTCTTGCAGTATGATATTTGTCTTTACTCTGGAAGAAAAATTGTAGAAAAATATTTATATAAAAGAAAACATTACTTGGCAAATTTTGAAACATTTCAGCAAAATTCTTCAGCTAGTATTTTAGTTAGTTAGCAATTCACCAATATTCACCTTGATCTAATTGTGAAGTATATATATGCATTTTACTACTAGTAATAAGATTTAGATTGCTTTTATTTCTATTAGAACTATAGAAGCAATAAAGTTATAAGAAAATGAAAGTAGACTTTCTCCTCTCTCTTACCCAGTTAATGAAGCGATTTAATTAAAATGTCTTTAGTCAGAATCCTCTTCTCAGCCTATTGAGAGCTGAACATCTTCACTCCTCTTACACAGTTGCATCAGTTAACCTGGTGGTAGTGATCTGTTGGATGGAATAGAGTTTATTTCTCAGATTCAAAGAAATAAGAAATATTAACTGAGACAATAAATTAATCTAGTTTGTTCACTTTTGCTAATGAATGAGGTCTGTACAGCTTGGATCAAGACCAAGGTATTATGGGTGAGCTGGATTTTGGAATAATGGCCGTATTAAAAAAATATTGAGGCAATAAAATGGAATTGCCATAAAACTGTTAAACCTACACTTTAGGGCATATAGTGAAAGTAAAACAACTAGAAATTCAAAAGTCTGGTCTGTTACAGAGGATTCTATACTTCTACAGTCCTAGTGGTAATCTCCCAATTCATAGATCTCAGCTCTCTGATCCACCCTGATCCATTAACATAAAGGTATCAGATTAATTTTACTTTTCTTCAGGAGGATTATTCAGTGGGAAATGATATTTCTGCAGCTCCTCCCTATCTTTTCTACACTTAATAGCTTTTCTTCAGATTATAGTATTAATCATTTCCATAAAATCATAATTTCTATTATATTCTAAGTTATCTGAATTGCTGAAGAAAAGCAGACTGAGTTTAATATATATTGCTAAAGAAAAGAAAAACCTTCTCTTTCTGGAACAAAGTTTATGTTCTTCATACAATTTAATGCACTGTAAAGAAATAAATTCAAATAATTCTAGTGTTAAAAGAAATACTGTAAAGATGCTTATTTTAAATTGTTTTATTTATGAATTGCATTTTAATTATTTTCAGCATTTTCTATGTCATGACTATTAGTATTTCAATATTTGGGGATTTGTCCCTCTAATTTAGCCATAAACCCAGCATACCTGTTAACAAAGCTATGTGGAATGTATTTGAATACAGGGGCACTGACATACTTGGTAATGTACTAAGTATATCAGTACAAGTGAATACTGCCCTGACCCCATCTCCTTCTGACAAAGCACGACCCTGGCAACATCCTTGGCTCAGCAGAGCACATGTTTGCTCTTGGGTCATGTCACTGTGCAGGCAGAATGCTAAATTAGCATTGGTCCTTCCTAGTGCACAAGCAGATTTATGTCAGCTTCTTAATTTTTCATAAGTAGCTTATATTAATATTCTAGACTGTGAACATGTAAGGAATGAACAAGTATCCCATTCTGGATAGATTCAAATACCTATTCAGGATGGATTCAGGATGTCTTTACATTTGGAAAAACAAAATTTGTCATGTGGTCAAGGTAAAGAGCTAGGCCAGATACATCTTGAGGAGAATTAGTATCTCTCTTTATATAGGACATAACACCAGAAAATTCTATGGTTTGTTTTCAAAGTAACCAGAAGCCCCTTAATGTCAAAACCACAGAATACGACCCCTGCAAATTAACTCTTACGAACCTAAGTATATGTCATACAGCCTAGTTCTGCACTAAGACCAAACCAAAAGAGAAGTTCCAAGGGAATGAAAGACATGAACTTGTGATACCTCCCATTTTATTCTTCCATTCTTCCTTGCTTTGTCCTTTTCTGAAAATGAAAAGTAAAAAATTTTTACCTCAAGAAGAAGATTCATTTGATCTTCTATTTGTGCAGGGAGCTAGAGAAGAGGAACAGGTAGAAGGAAGAAAGTTTTACAGGATTGCAAGTGCCATCTTGTGAGTTTCTGTGAAAACAGAGCGGGCAATCTTGCAATATTTTAATTACTGTGTAAGACAGTCAAGAAAAAGTACTGGAAGAAAGAAAAAATAAGAGTAGGTCAAAGTTTCTTAGTTAAAGTTTTGATTTTCAGAAGTACTGAGCCTTAATTTATCTTTTGAGATCAACACGAACTGTAGATCACTTACTGTGAGTGATCCAAAGGTACATATACAAGATTTAGTACATAAAGACATTGTTTGCATCGAAGTTTCTATTAAAATTAACAAACAGATCTATTTGTGAGTCTGCTTTAGGTACTTAGATAAGAAACATGGCCTAAACACTATTAACTTCACTCTTATCTTTTTAGAAAAAGATTGCCCTCCTTGTTGAGAATACTAAATTGTTATTATTTTATCGGTATTACCTTAGCAATATTTTTTTCTGTGGACTATCTCTGAAATTCCTGAAAATTAAAATATTCAGTCTTTCTGAACTCCATCAGCTTGAATCCCTATAAATACAGAAGAATTTCACTTTTACCTGCAACTACTTTATCAATTGACAAAGATCCTTCTAATATAATTTGTACCTAGGTTCTTATTGACTCCTGTTTTATTTCTAGATAACATATTTTAAACAGCCTTTGAAAATTTGCATTAATAAGAAAGATTCATAGCTCTAATAGGTTGTTAAAGAATAACACCTACAATGTTCCTTATTTTGTAAAGTGTTTTCTTTCTGAAAAGGGTGCTAGGTTAAGCATTTAAAAATGGATATGCCAATAGTCATTAATCCTTTAAGAAATCATGAAGGATCATGCCAATGAGTTTCTAATAAAAAATTTCCCATGGGTAAAATATAACTAGTGTTATAGCAAAATAGTGTCTGTGCCATGCAAGGCCATTTTATTTTGTCCTTTAATTCAAGTTGTCAAAACATGTAAAGTGGTAGTGGGATGCCAGGAGCAGATACAGGACCAAAGGCCTTTTTTTTACTTCATAACCTCTCATCTTCAGGTGACATCATAAATCCTTGTCACTGTCAGAAGGCTGCAGTGAGCAGTAACATTATTTCCCCAGCTACTGTAAAATACCAGCTGGTATCTTGCATAAACTGCACAGTAAATCAAGGGAAAACTGCAATGTTATTTTACAATAGGGCTGTAAATAACCTGTGCCTTGATCATAAATCTGTATCACCAGCAACAGCCCGAATCAACAATAGCAACTTTGAAACTGAAAGGATCTTTCTCTTTGCCTTTAAAACTGTTCTTGTTATTCTGGTTTTGCCTAGTGTCTAGCAACTATATACTCACCTGCTCTGTGAAAATGAGCTTTGAATAAATATTTGAGATGTGTAATTTAAATACATGACGGCTTCTGTACTCAAGACTCACTATATTTTCTGATTCAAAAATGAATGTATGCAGGGCATCTTCCCATACTGGTCTTTTATTATTGCTTAAGTGGCCTCCAACAGTACAAAAGCAACAATCCACTGAGCTTTGATACAAAAGCAAAATATATCGATTTCTCAGGTGTGGGTCACAATTTATTGCTGATGTTACTCAGAGTGTCAGAGGAATTAAAAGAGACAAAAATCCAAATGGATGGTCATAGATAGAGCATGTGTGTTTTTTCTATGCATTGTATTATGGCTCACTAGGGCACTAGCAGTCATATTGCCTATCTTTATAATCCTGCCCAGATTGCCAGTACTGGAAAAATAATTACCTCTACCCAAGATATGGTAACCAGGGGATATGACTTGCTCATATTTAGTATTCTGTTGTGTTTATTAAAACACATATATAAAAAAACTTACACATTTTTAAGCAGAGGAGTTTCAACTGTCTTGTTCAAAATTTTATATGTTTTTCAATGTGCTCCTCAGAAAGCTGTTAAGGGAGTTATTAGAGCAATACCTGCCACTTTCTTACTGTCATTCTATTCAGTATCCCTTAAATACTATAAAAAGTATCTACTAAAAATTCAGAACTGTGATAAAATTGGCATGTCACCTTCTTCTTTGCCCCTTTCCACCACTGTATATTTTATTCACTGTTGCTTCATCACTAGTTGTTCCAGAAAGAGTTAAATTTTAAAAAAGTACAGAGTTTTAAATTATTTCATGTTTCAATTTGCACATAAGGAGATACCGACTTTAAAGATTCATGCATGCTTTTACTGAGTGGTTATATATTTTTTCAATTTTTTTACTTTCAGATTTAGCAAAGCCCTGCCAGAAGACATTTAATGCTGTCATCGATATTCACTCTACTGTCAGGGATATTAAACTGAGAAGAAAGACCTGGCACACTGACTTCCTCTTGAAGCTTTGATAGCATGTTGGCTACAGCTTAGCAGTGTGAAGAATAGTGTTGCACTGCAAGCAAAACCGGGGAATTTTCTTCTTGTCAATTTAGAAAAGTTGTGAGGAAAGTCAGCTTTAGACCAGATAGGCTTTGCAGATTAGAAGGATTACAGGTTTTGTTTCATTTGCTAAGTAAAAATTTACCTCATTTCTTTTGTCAGCATTGACTATACTGTTACAGGGCACTGGACTTTTAAGAGGCTATTTTAGTTCCCAGAATCCCAAGGGCTCTTGTCCAATTTCATCCCCTTACCTATTCAGTAGTATTAATGAGAAAATGTGCAAAACATCTAATTTTAACATACTCAGTCGACAGCAATGAACCTGGAAGAAAGGAACTGATTTATAAGGAGTGTGTATATGTATAAGAGTTCTAAGTATTAGAAACTGGAAAGACAGCAGATTGAGACAGATGATTTCATCCCTCTATTCATCCCTGGGGAGCCCCCATCTGGAGTGCTGTGTCCAGTTCTGCAAGGGAGACTTGGATGCAAAGCAGTGAATCCAGTGTAGAACCAGAAAGGTGATTAAGGGATAGGAGAAAGTGTCACATAAGGAGAGGCTGAGAGAGCTGGGGCGCCAGCCTAGAGGAGACTCATGATGGTGTCTTCTGAGTGTGTATAAATACCTGATGAGAGAGGTCAAGGGAGACAGAAGCGGACTCTTCTCAGTGATGCCCAGTGAAGGAGCAAGAGGCGATAGGTATCAACTGAAACAAAGGAATTTTGTTAAAATATTAAAAAATTAAAATAGCCCCAAGAGTGATTAAGTACTTGGGCAGGTTGTCAAGAGATGTTTGGGAGCCTCCATCCATGGAGATATTAAAAACTTAGGAAAATATGGCCCTAATCAATGTACTCTAGCACACCTTTGTGCAGAGGGGTTCAGGTAGATGATGTAGGTCCCCTTATGCTTCTGCCCTTTCTGCAATTCTTTGAAAAAGGGAGATGTTTGGGACTTGCTGAGTGACAGTTTTAAATTATTACTATTAATGTGGATTGTCTGTAAGTAAGAATGAATGAGTTTAAGTACTACAAATCAGCAGAAAGAAGTGTACCTTGATTTAAGGGTAGAGGGTAGAAATATTCCTTTAACAATTTGACACATTTCCTTGACAATTTGAAAGATAAGATTCTAAAATTCCAAGTAAATTGAGATGAAAAGTATGCTGGCTGTATCACCTAGCTAACCACTCAAAAATAGTTGAGAGTTACATTTAACCAGAAGCTGAAAGTCATAAAGATTATAACAATTAACCAGACAAGTAACCTCCAGAAATCATTTTTCCTTTACCTACTATCAAGTTTCAAATACATTTAGGGTTTTCACACATACTTCTCAATGCTCCCACTACCTCTCCAAACTTCACATTTCTATTAGACACTGGTTATTTTCTCTCTGATGATAAAATTTGTGACATCAGCCAGAAAGTTTCTCAATGTTTAGTTCCCCTGCTTGGAGTTCATGTGGGAAACTTCCAGAACACTCGAGTTGTGCCAGCTGGTGACTAGGAAATGCTTCTTTCCATGCTGCATTGGGTAGGAGAGGTGGTCTTGATTCTCATCTGCTTTATTGCTATCTGTTCACTCATTTATACTGTTTAAGACACTGAATTCAAACTCTTTTTGTGGACTTTGAGTAACATTTAATAGCAAAAGCATTGCAGTCACTTGTTTGACTCTTTTCACTCTCAGTAGCCAAATGGCTGGCTAACATAAATTTCCATGGCTCCAGTCTTTGTCAGCAATCATAAAAGATTGATACTGAATTTTTTTACTGTTTTAAAGCAGAAGAAATTTTGCAAGCTTTATATTTTATTTAAATAAGAACTGTGAACTGCAGCTGGAAACCCTAAAGTTTGCACTAGCTTTCTAATTCTGACTTTTAACTGAAAACTCTTAGAAATATGATGCAGCTTCCAGGCTTCTATGATAATATATGTCTTAGCAATTTTATCAGAATGTTAATAATGTCATATATAGAAGGCTTCAGAAACTGAGAGTAAATATGTGTATTAGTCATCCTTAGCAATTAGTTATATAGTCAAAAAGCTACAGAATTAAAATACTTTGTTAAATTAGTTACCTAATTGAGTTAATTTTAAAATGAAAGCTGTTAAAGTGTTTAGAAAGAACAACAGGTTTGTAATATCACAATCATACCAGACTACAGAGGATTCCCTCTTCTTTTTCTTCATTTTACCAGAAATAGGTGTGACATGGCCTGACTGGTCAAGGTCCTAAACAATCTGAGTTACATTTTGGGATTTGAGCATAGTATATCCAGAGATTCCAGCATCATTATTTACTCTATTTAGTTTTGGCTAGTACTGAACACAAAGGATGACTGAGCAAAGAACTGGCAAGCTGTGCAACACGTTTTTTGCAGACACTTTTTATAGAGTTGGTTGTGGCAGTTAATGAGTTAATAACATTAAAAAATAGGGCTGTTTAGTTTGGGATTTTTTCAATGTATTTTTCATATCAATTTCATATAAATGACAAATAAATTCGTTTACAGGGTGGGGCTCAGGGGAGCCAGGTTCAGAATGGCAGAATTATTTTGGGAGGCATTTGCATTCTAAAGGGGCTGTTCTATGGACAACAGTATTTGGAGTTCTTGCGTATGCAACAGAAATTGAAAGCTCAGAAAAAAGATAGACAGAAAAATTATTACCTTCTAGGGAGATAGTCTGAGCCACTATCTAATCAGGACATTTAAGTTGCAGCTGAAGAAGCTGTTGGGTAAGTGGCAGAATTTACTCAGCTCTTATTCTACTACAGTGAGCTGAAATAGTTTGAAAGTATTTTTGATTTCTGTTAGGCTGAATTTTATAGGTAATATTTGAAGAAGATAACATGTACTATTTCTTAAATCTCTTGAAAAATTAATTTTGTCTTTAATGGACAAGAGAGAAATAGTAAAGAGTTTTATCATTACAAAGATATTTTTCTTCTATGTCTTCATAGAATCATTTCACTTGCATATATACACCATCACAACTGAGAAATCACAAACTTATATCTACAGACTGGAAAACAGGCCAAGAATTATGCTAAAAAATCTGCTTCTCTGCCAGGGGTTGGAAAGCAATAGGGAAACTGAAAATATAGAAGCCTAGGATCTGGCTTAATTCAAATTAATACTGCCAAGGTTTAAATGCTTCCTCAGTTGATACCCACTCAGTTGTAGATACTCAACCACTCAACCATCTTCCCACAGGCACGTATATAAACTGGTGTTAGGTTGCAGAGTGAAAAGAGAGAGTTCCCTTCTAACTACTTTGTTCAGGCAAGGGCTTTCTCTCTGCTGTAGTAGGTCAGAGGGACAGTGATAATTAAGGAATGAAGAAGCTGGCATTACCCATAAAGGAAGCCAACCTACAGGAAAGAGATAGTAACAAATGGAAACTGTAGGACATCACTTATTTAGAAAGCATCTGAATGTTAAGATCAGTGAGATATAGCTCCTAGAGTTCAGACAGAACTCTTGTTTCTCTTGTTGTTTTAGAGACATGTCAAACTACAGAGGAAGGGAGAATGCAAGGACAATAGAAATTATAATCCAAATTGTTTATGTCAGCCTAAGCCGTGTTCAGTTATTGAATTTGTATAAGATCCCCACCAGGACATGAATAAACTCTAGATGGTACAAGTTTCCTGAGCACAAAAGATTCACACCCATGACCAGAGAGCTTGAAGTTTGTGCATGGACAAATATTCCTCCTGGTTTACAACCTGATAGTCTTTTCAATTAGATGCAGGAGTGCACTGAATGGGAGTGTGAGTCATATTTATTTTCCAATAAGTCATGAAAATAGCTTCAGTTCAACTGCAATGGTTCTATAAAAATATAGAAAGTTTTCAGCTATGGACAGATCATAACTTTTGGATTTCCATATGCTTTGGGTGACATACATTTTGATCACAATAAACTCATTGGGCACAGAAACAGAAGCTCTTCACCCAAAAATTACAAACTGAGATCCAGAAAAGGGGCCAATTTTATGTATGGTGTTGAATTTTTCTTGCATACAGTGAAGCTGAAACTCCTTTGTTTGTTACCCCTAATCTCAAATCCCACAATACTTCATTGATGCATACTAACAGCTCTCATCCAGAACTAGACCTAGAGAGTGGATCTGTTCTTACGCCATGCTATGCTCAACACTTAATGATCCATAACTGACAGTGACTGAAAGCCACTGAAAGCAAAGTGACTCAGTAGTGTGTGTGCACAGAATACTCCAGAGATGGCTACTGCAGGACATTGCTGGGGTTTTAATGCCAGGACATAAATAAATGTACAATTGCAGTACAGTAATATTTAAAGGCAAAGGGAATGGGTGTCTAATTTGGCTTAGTTTCTGAACATTTAGTAACATCAAGCATTAATTTCTCCACATATATCTGAACAGATATTTTACTCGATGATGGAATACAAATTATTTTTAAGGTAGTCTGATTCCTTTCATTATAAGGTTTTACTTTCTTTTGTTCCAAACATCAATGAACTTCATCTATCTGGGTATATGTTTCTCCATTGCAAGTGATTGCTTCAGATTGATTTTCTTTGTGGTTTTTGTTTTTTGTTTCAGCTTTAATGTCACATAAAACAGCTCATTTATTTCTGAGAATTAAAGCAGAAAATAATATATTGTTTTCCAATGTTAAATAATTGTGAGACTTTTTTTAAAAACATCAAAAAAACATCACATTTCGGAACAGTTACTTAGAAATTGGTTGGAAGGGGTCTTTGTTTAAAAGGTAGTGCCTTAGTCTTCTATATGAATATCTGATCTGCTAAAAATTTTCAAATCCAATGTTAATACATAACATAAAGATGATTAACAACACATATATCTTTGCTTATGTAAAACATTCTCTGTTCTAGTACAAAGGTGAACTTTTTAAATTTGAAGCTACAGGACATTACTAAATAGAAATTTTTTTGATGTTATTCATCTGGAGATGTGACAGAAAGAAACTGACCAGTTCAAGTGAAATACAGTCCTGTAGAGACCAGAAAGTGTAAATAGGAGAATAGAGTGGAAATAAAAATGTAAAGTTAGCAGTGAAACAGGCAGCATGAGAAGAAAACTTCTGATCTTAACTTTCAACTTAAATCTGATCTTGAGTTTCAACAACTAATTGGTCATAGAGACTAAGGATAAAGGTGGGAAAATTGTGGAAAGCCAGAGATACTATTTTTTCACAGGTAACTTTCCATTTTGTATAAAACATACTGAACAGAAGACCCCTATGTTCTGCAAATAAAGTTATGCCTGATTGTCAATTCCCATGCTTATCCTTAGACCATGAAGTAAAGCTGTCATGGTGAAGTCTCTTTTAAAGTATAAACCAAAGCAGACCAAAATAAGATTAAACCTGAAACTGTCTATAACTACCTGGATATTGTGAGATGGGGCATGGTAGAAAATACAAGGTTTCACTTGCAGTACCTAGGATGCAAAATGTCTAGGCACTAATAAAGGAGGAACATACTTTCTGTTCTCTAAGACAGTACACTGGCGCTAATTTCCACAGTACCTGCCACTGATAGACTTTACCAGCCCTGTTTTTATATGTATGGCTGAGCAAAACTGTGGGGAGCATTTAGGATTAAGTAAGAGTCAATAAGTGAAAAGTTTAATACAGCTAACATTCTCTAATTACTTGAATTAGCAGCATAGGTTAATACAACAATTCAGTCTGGGAGGAACCTGAAGAGTTTTCTAATCCGGCCCCCTGCTGAAACCAGGATCAGCTGATAGATCAGACCAGGCTATCCAGATGGGTCTGGAAAACTCTCAAGGATGGGTATTTCAGATCCTCTCTGGTTGTTCCAAATGCTTGAATCTCCTAATACCAAAAATATTTGCTTTATATTCAAAATCGGATTTAAAATTATAACTTTTTTGTCATGCTTTTAGACAATAGGTGATTAAAGAACAGAAACATTTTATAGAGATAAGCGACATCTGGAAAACAGGAAAGATTTCAAATGTCTCAGAAAAACAAATGTTTAAAAGCAGAAATCTAACACATTGGTCTCACATGTAGATATTATCTACCTAGATGACAGCTATACTGCCTATATTTAATCTCCAGCACACTATTTGCTATAGTAAGCAGTGATTCGAAACAAAAGGAGAGTATTTGGTGAGAAGGTACAAGGGAGGAAACACATCCTAATATGTAAAATTTTGAAATTGGGAAAATGTTTCATGATGTATTAATAAAGATTATAGAAAACTTGGGCAGAATATAATTCCTTTTTGTGTGGAAGAGTATCCTGCCCCAATAAAAAACATATTGCACAAGGGAAGGAAATTCTTTTGGCCTCAGGGAGATGTAGGACTGAGATTGCTAGATTGAGAAGATTTGGATCATTAGCTTCAGTGGTATAAGGCTCAGTTCCTCATGGACAAGGACATCTGCTTTTAGCCCTGAGAATGACCTCAAGACTTTTTCAATGAAGAATGGTGCATTTAGTAGAACTTGGTCTTACCAACACTTACCTACAGATGTTATGGTTTTCTTCTTCTTCCTGTTAGGAATATCTCAAATTATGCCTTGCCATCTCCAACGTGTACTGGCCAACTGTGATGACACCCATGCTTTATCATAATTAACAGAAAGTAAAGTCCCTCAGGTTTCTAGAAATTGTTATAATTAGGATAGGTTTATACTTCTGATTCAGAAAAGTTAAACAGAAATTCATAAAATGGAAATTATTAATGGATTCAGTATTGCCATCTTACTGCTAATGGTTTAAATAAATTATTGGTATAGAGATTCCCTTAGCTGTTTAAAAATAGCACAAGTATCTCCAATTATTCCTGTTAAATGTTGCTCAGTGAATGAGAGTGAATCTTTGACCCTATTAATGCCTTGTTAGAAATGAGATGGATGTCTAGAATTTTGGAGATCATACAGTTCTATTACAGCAGCTATATAAGAGTACTTTGGCAGCAAGAGATATAGATTAATTAGAACCACTTAATGTTAGGAATTTTTACAGATGATAAACAAAAACTTTGAAATACTCTTTGTATGTGTCTATATGTGGATGCACATATATGTCCATGCATATAACACAAGAGAGGTTTAAAGAATACCACACAAAACAAGATCAGGGAAATCTATTCAGTATCAAGACAATACTAAAAGAGACTATTATTTGTAGTGTGTTGGAAATGAAATAATGGCCTCCTTGTTGAAGGACCTTATAACCTTGCTTCCAGGTGTTGTTTTTTACACTGTGCCTGAATTATTAAATGCCTAATTTTGTTAGCTTGGGTATAACCACAAAATCCCAGTGCAGGCCTGTGGCACAGGCAAGTTTTTTCACATTTCATATGCATTGCGGTAATTTGCAATAAAATATTATTTCCTAGATCCTGTGCAATTTTTGAGTTTGATTCTCCTAATATTCCAATTCTATCAGGCTATCACTCTCCAAGCTCTATCTTTTGAAGTGTAGGTTTGGTTGAAGCCACTTTCATGAAGAGATTTGATATATAGAGTTGTATCAAGCTGTGGGAAAAGCCAGATCTGTTTTGTAGCTGCTACTTTAGACTTTGAACTGCAGCTGTAACCTTGGTACTTTACATTTTGGAATCAGGGTTACAAAATCATTCATATCCTCATGCTTTTATGCCTGTCCTGTCCTGCTAGGGGATCCTTTAATTTATCCTTTAATAATTTAATAATGATATATGAATATACATATACATATTTAGGTGACTGAAGAGAATTACTAAATTCCTTGACAGGAGAAAAGAATAACTAATTTCTCTTGTTTATTTGGTTTTTTAATCCATTACCATTCCTGGTTATGACTATCAAATTCAGAGATGAAAATATTCTTTCCGTGTTTGATATAACTGACACCTTAAATGTAGGAAAAGAATAAAAATATCTTGCACAGTATTGATGGACTCTCCCGGGAAATAAGGATATGTGACTTGCAGACTTGCAAAAGTTTTCTAACATTTTCTGTCTTCTCTCCACTCATGAATCCAGTTCCCAGGATGTTTAGGACTCCCAGGATTCACCTACATCACATGCTGGCATAGAAATCCCTCAGGAAGGATAAACTTTCTCTGCTGTAAAACCAAGTGGAAGGAATAGAACTATCCTGACTCCCAAGTCAGGAGTCCAAATTTTTCTATTTATGCATTATGCTACAAGTGTTGATCCCCAATTTGACCAGTGTGGAAAAATGCATGTCCTCAGATTTTAATAAATCTAGGCAAATCCTAGTTTCACATTTTGTCTTCTCCATAGTCATTTTAATGAGGATCACAAAAAATAGAGAGTATGAAGGAATTACTTTCCTGTTGGGTATTGTACAATTTTTGTGGAATTAACTGTGTTTCAAAGCAAGAATAACCTCCCAAGGAATATTAACTAGCTTTGTAAGTACAAACATTTTCAAACAGAAAAGTGCTTAGAAAGCATTTACTGGGTCTTTTAGATGGGGCTTATTTCTTATTTTTTTAACTTATCTGGAATAAGGCAACATTCATTTATCTTCTGGACAGGTATAAAAAATATATCAAAAAGTTATCTGCAAAGGCTTACAAAATTTCGGTGCATCTGCATATTTCTACAGCACAGCAATTCAACAAGTAATTAATACTCTTGGCAAAGTAACTGGTTGAAGGGTTAATAGCTTCTGCTACTGAAAGAATATCTAATGGGGTTTTAAACTATAAGTGAAGAAATCTGTCACAAATTTCAGTACCCAATACTTTTCATCTTTTCATTACATTTTATGTACTTTTAACCATTACAGAATGATAGGAGGTTTTATTTTCTTAAGATATTAATATTTATGCACTTTCATTATTGCCAGAAAGCCAGCTTCTCAACGGTCAGATGAGGTTGTCTCCAAATTGTAGAACTACAACATTAGTTCATTTATTATTAATAGAGCTCATAAATACCCATGCCATCCAAAATAGCCTTAAACAATTTCACTTGAGCATGATCTGAATTATTTTTTCCCTAGGGAGTTCTATTTTCTGGTGTATAATTATGTGTCATCAACTGTGACTGGAAGAACTCTGCTCCACCCCATTTTTTACAATAAATGACAGATATTATAGCCTACAGCTAGTAAAATATTTGACTAACTAGAAAACAAAAACAAGCAACATAGAGGGGTTATTATTTTGTACAAAAATATAACTAGATCACTAATAAACTTTTCTTAAGTCTGTTTTATATACAGTTTGAAAGACTGTTCTTGAAAGAGATGGAGTCCAGAAAAAGCCCACAACACATTTAAAGTCATTGCAGAGAAGAATGTAGTAAGTGACCCTTAAAAATATTTGAACAGTGAATTATACTAGCCTTTGTATATATGAATGAACAGATTTACAAATAGCTAGAGAAAGCATTATCTACAGCTGTATACTCTGCTCCTAATTTGGAGGTTTGCAATGAGAGCAAACTACAAACTCCTAGAAAGAAGGAAATCTTCACTGGGCTGTCTTCCTTAACGTACTGAACTCTGAAGTAAAGTTATTTCATCATCTTTTGTTGACTCATCTGCTTATGCATAAAGGAGACAGACCAAGGCAGGCCCCACAATTGGTTCAAGACTTTCTGCAACGTAAGTACATTACCATATTTGTGAGATTGCTGTACCATATTTCAGTCTCCTAAGATGTGATCCACTGGAGAAACTTCAGTTTAACCCCAAACCCTGACTCATAATTCTTACCCTATCTTGCTGCTTTAAAGTGACTGTCTTTGAAATTATGAGCTATGAATTAATAGTACAATGGATCATCCACATGGAATATTATCTAAGTATTTATTTATTTGGTATTTAAAAATATATACATTGTAGCTAAGACAGGAAGAAATGCTTGTCATTCACAGAAAAAATTAAGTCAGACAGGATGAAAATAGAAATGGTTAAGATTAGAGCTGAGGGGGTAAATATATCTTGACAAGGTGCTAAAAGGAATAGCACTGTGATGGGTTGATCTTGGCTGGATGCCTACCAAGGTGCTTTGTCACTCCCCACTTATCTGGACAGAGAGAGAAAATAAAATGGAAAACCCTTCATAGGTTGAAATATGTCAGTTTGCTAAAGCAAAGGTGAAAGGTCGTGGATGCACAAGCAGAGAGAAATAAAAAATTTATTCTCTCCTTCCCATCTGCAAGCCATGTTCTCCCACTTCCTGGGAAGCAGGGCTTCAGCATACAGAAGCCAAACTCTGTAAATGACAAACGCCACCCTTTCCTCATCCATTTCTTAGTTTTGTATCTGTACTCTGTCACATGGGATGGAATATCCCTTTGGTCAGTTCTGGTCAGCTGGCCTGGCTGTGTCCCCTCCCAGGCTCTTGCCCACTCCCAGCCCTGTGATGGGGGGAATGCTGAGAGACAGCTCTGCTGCTGTGCCAGCCCTGCCCAGCAGCACCCAAACCACTGCTGTGCCAGCAGCACCTTCCCAGCTGCCAGTGCCCAGCACAGCTCTGGGAGGGCTGCCGTGGCAAAAATTGACTTAATCCCAGCTAGACCTAGTACGACCACATACAATACTGATAATTCTAAATAAAATTTAAAATCAAATAGATTCCTGGAAGGAAAAGTGACAACAAGCTCAGGAGTGGAATAATGACTTTCAACCCTGCCATTGGAATAAATATATGAGCAGTTTTCTTACAGAGTCATCATGAAGCCATTTTTAAAGTGCTTGGGATGGGTGTACATAGTCCCATGAAGTGGTAATTAAAACAATGCAGAGGAAGATAAATGTCCTTTTACAAGGGAATTTGACTTAATTTTGCTAATTTAACAATGAAAATTTATATATACTTAAATTAAAAATGGTTGGCAGAAAATTTCTCCAAGTTAGAAAAGGATGCAGGTAAATTGCAAATGCCTTTAAAAACCAATGTTATTTTAGAATTCTTCCTGTGGCCCTGGTCCTATTGATGTTGATTTTTCTTTCAATGCTACTCTAGGATTTCTTAAGCTTCATGTATGCTGAGGCGCAAAAATTAAATGTGTTCACTTTCTGATATTTTAAAATAAAATTAATTTTACATTAAAAAAGAAACAAGCTAACTAAATCCCAACTTGTGAAAGAACGACAAATGAATACGGCACTACTATAAAGAAAAGTAGATATAGGTTCTGTCTGATCATATTTTAAAAAAACCAAGATGCCATGCAGATGAAGGAGAAGGAGCTTGCTGGAGAAAAAATAACTGAAAAAGAGATTTACCTGACATTGACTGAAAATGCTGAGAAACCTCAAACAAAAATAAATAAATAGCTTCTTTTATTGAGATTTAAAAAAAAGATAGTTGAGATAGTACACTCACAATCTGCAGACTCCTTTGTGCACAATTATATTTGTTACTATATTTCCCTTGTAAAGCATTCAGTGACTAAATTTTAATTAAGAGAATCAATAACACTTTTATCTGTTTTTCTTTGGAAAGGATAAGATCTTAAAACTAAGATCTTAAAAATACTTGGATTAGACTTTAAAAAAATAACTGCATGTATATTTTTTTCCATAGGATCATAGAATCATGGAACACCAGGTTGGAAGGAACCAAGGTTCATCTGCTTCAACCTTTCTTGGCAAAAGCATGGAGTAGGCAAGACAGTCCAGCCTCCTGTCCCACACAATCCTAGGTGTCCAATGTTGGGAAATCCAATGACTTCCCTGGGATGATTATTCCAATGGCTGATTGTTCCAATTCTGTAAATGTTTCTTCTTGTGACCTGTTAGAGTCTCCCTAGGTATAACTCTTACCTCTTGTCTTTTCCATTTAACTCTTTGTAAAAAAGAGTCTCCCTTTTCTCTGTAGCCACCCTTTATATACTGGAACAAGGTCTCCCCTAAGCCTCCAGTTCTCAAGGCTGAACAAACCCAGCTCACTCAGCCTTTCCTCACATGTCAGGCTGCCCAGTTCTTTGAACACCTCTGTGGCTTATTCTCTGAACCCTCTCCAGTCTGTCCACATCCTTTATTGTACAGAGGGACCCAACCTGAACACAGTACTCCAGATGTGACCTGACTAGTGTTAAGTAGAGTGGGACAATGACTTCTTTATCCCTGCTGGTGATGCCCACATTGATGCAGCCCAGCATCCTGTTGCCTTTCCTTGATGCACCAGCACACTGTCCACTTATATGGAGCTGGTTGTCCATCAGGTCCTTCAGGTGCCTTTCCACAAA
This sequence comes from Agelaius phoeniceus, assembly GCF_051311805.1. Classification (NCBI taxonomy): domain Eukaryota; kingdom Metazoa; phylum Chordata; class Aves; order Passeriformes; family Icteridae; genus Agelaius; species Agelaius phoeniceus. Next base: position 55,173,920 of record NC_135268.1, read on the forward strand.
ACTTCTCTCCAGCCAGGTTGATCACTACCTGTGTATCACTCCAGGATTATTTTATCGTATGTGAAGGACCTTACTGTGGGAGGATAGAATGCAAGAAAATAAGGATAGTGCAGAAGGTAGTCTCACTCCTGAGGAGTTGCAGCTGTACTAATTAACCAAAGATTAGGAGCAGGCCTGCCCTTAACAGGCCACAGCTGTGTCTAATAAGGATGAGTGCTACAAAAGAGTGGGTTAGCTGGATGAGGTGGTAGCTGGAGTTGGTTTGCTGTGGTGTGAGGAAGAGGGTGTTAGTGCTGTGAGGAGCTGCCCATGAGACATCACCGAGAAGGTATGGGATCTTTGCAGTAAGATGACAACACCTTATGTTTGTTCATAAGGCCCACTTTTCCAACCTATCCTGGTCTTCTTACAGGGTGACTCTGCCTTGCGAAGTGTCCACTTTCCCATTCAATTTGTCAGCAAATTTCATCAGGGTACACTTGATCCCATCCAATATGAACAGGTTAAACACTCCAGGGCCCAGTGTTGATCCATGGGGCACAGCATTTGTGATGGGTTTACAGTTTGAAAAGTAGATGTGTTCTAGCATACTGTGGATGCATCTGGTCAGTTTGCCACCCGGAGCACAGAACACTGGACGACAGTGCATCAGTTTCTTTAGGAAAAGGCTGTGGGAAACCACACTGAAGGTCTTGAAGAAATCTACGTAGGCAATGTCCAGTGCCTGGCTGATGTGGGACATAGAAAGCAATCGGGTTTGTCAGGTGCAATTCACCCTTGGTGAATCTGTGTTGGCTTTTCCCAAACACATGCTTCATCTGACTTGTGGCAGCCTGCAGGAGGTTTCATTATGTCACTTCTTCAGGGCCTGAAGTAAGACCATATATTTTAAAGATTTTATATTTTGCCTATATACCATGCTACGTTAATCTAACATCTTGATAGAAATGAAATAAGGCAATATAACCCAAAACACAGCTGAGAATTAACTTCTGGAATCTGTTGGGTTTAGCCATTAGTAAAATAATTTTTCAGGTCACATTTTTCTTATGAGAACAGAGGCTCCTGGTAAATCTATTATCCAGTTTCTGTGTATGTTCTGTAACTGATAAGCTATCAATGAAGTCCTTTTATATGTAATATAAATTCTATATGTAATATAGAATGTTTATATGTAATAGAAATTCTATTAAAGATTTATTGAGATCATTAAGGATCATGTTAAATCATGCCATAGGAATTCAAGAAGAAAAAAATAATAGGCACTCCGAAGACATACACATACACAAAAATTAAAAATTGAATTAAGCTAGTTTCTACCTATTTATTTAAACATAGAAAAGACAGTTTAATAAAGCATGGTTTTCCTGGATAGGACAAGTAGCTGGAGTTAAAAGAGAAGTTTGCTTCTTAACTGCTGGGGTTTAGTAACTGAAAACCAAAATAAAACATGATTAATATATTTATAACTACAAAATAAAAAAGAACAACATGATGTGTACTACAAGTATCAGGACTGCAAAAAAGTAATTCACAATATAAAAGTCATTGACTAGCTGCTTCTAAACAGATTTTCCTTTTGACTTCTTCATATAAACAGAACAGACAAAGTGTGTATGTCTTTTCCTGGATTTTGAAAAACATTAACATTTTTTCAGTATTAGTTTGTCTTAAGGAGTTCTCAGCTATCAGTGTAATCCTAATGCTGTTTTCTCAGTTAAGCTAGCACAACTGTTTGCAGGTCTGGACTGTGAGATTCAGAAATCGATCCAGAGTAAAAATAAACCATTTTTCCTAGTTACTTTGAACAAAAAGAAGTGAGGATAAGGAACATCAGAAATGTAGGGACTGCCTGAGACAGCACAGGTGCTGAAAGGAGTGTTTATCATTCTATAGCCTTTCATGTTTTATTCTGCCACATACCTGCAAAAGCTTGAATTTAGAGGTAATTCAGTTGCAAATCCTCACTGACTGCAGTAAGGCTACATAGTATTCTTATTTTTTCCCTGTTCTAACTATTAACAGAGCATGAAGGAGGGCCTTAAAACAAATATGGGGGTATCTAATTTTAAAATCTTTTTAGTACAAATTTTATTTGGGCTGCATTCACTGAACATAATGAAAACTTCTCTAAATAGAAGGAGAGACAATAAAAACCCTGCAAAACTACAGATATTATGATAAAAAGAGCTGTCTCAGGGTCATGTACGGCAAACAGAACCTGACTATATTTTCAACGTATCTGTTTGTCTGTTTTTCCCAGAGCTACAAATAGGTCTTGAAATGATATCTTACACATTCTGAAGATTTTGACAAAGCATCTTCCTACTCTCAAGAAGTGTAATTATAACTCATACGGTATGAAATTGAGCATCAAAAATCCCTGAAGCAGAGCCCTGTGTCAGCCTTCCTTAATGCTAAATACATTCCAGGCTGTGGTGATGTGACAAAGCTAGCTTGAATACAAGAAGTGCACACTTCAATATTTGGTAGTCTTTCAACATAAAACTGCTTAAAAAACCCCACAATAGAATTTTAAAGGTAGCATTTTTATGTGTTTTCTACTACATGGACACAACATTGGTAGCTGCACTCCAATGTCTCAAATAATCAGGAAAGGAATTAAGATTACTTTTTTCTATTTTCTAACGTGTAAATTTGGTGATTAAAAATACCTATTGCCTGCAATTTAATTTAACACAAAATAACACATGCTGTTCTCATTGCTTATTTTCAGCAAGGGATGCTAAACAGATTGCAGTAGTTTACTTGAAACTAAATCAGAGATCTCAAAGACAGCATTACCAGTATATAGATGGCAATAAATAATGATTAGTAATCACAATAAAAGAATTAAAAATCCAGCAGGAGTGTATATATAAAAGAAATTTCCAAGCCTTATTGTTTTGAATTTCTCAGAAACTTGGTTTCAAAACACTTTGTGGAGGATTAAATTATTATCAGCCTTTGCCATAAGCAAAGTCAATAACAATTTTGACCTTGCTGACTGATCTGTGCGATTGCTTTTGAAAATCCCATATGATTATATTATAATTACAGTTTATCAAAGTAATATCTGAAATGCTTTTTTCTGAGTAAAATGAATATTGATGTTAAAAAATTAAAATAATTTTGTGACTAGAGAGGATATAGGGAAAATAGTGTCTCTTATTCAGCTAATATGCATAAAATACATTCTTTTTATTCCACCAATGTTTAAAATTTATTTCATAATTCTTTTTTCAGGGTCAAGTCATATATGCCCTGACAACAGGTTTTTGGGGTTTTTTTTTATTATTTCTAGTATTCTTTATCCCCATAAATTGAGTTTTAATGTTGAAGAAAGAGATGAGAACACTTGACATTTTCATAGATTCAAAAGAAGTTCTGTCTGAACCAACAGTGTGTGCTCAGGGTCCCACATGGGGCAAGCAAACACCAAAGCCTGGCAGTGATAAGCAGCACCAGTCCCAAAGGCAGTGCAAGTGTCTCCTTGAGGCTCCCTCTATGTCAGCCAGCACTGGTATTTAACCTGCACTGACTTTAGCATCTGAATTATGGTCCTGATGACTTCACTGTGCCAGGCAGCTACCCTGACTGCCTTGGCTTTAGATTCAACCAGGGTATAGAAACTTCCACTGGCCCTAGAATGGTTGCTGGAAACATCTGTGAGATCCTTCTGGAACTACCCTCCTTTAGAGCCACTTCTCCTGAGCCTCCCTGAACAGCTGGAGACTGTGTGGACAATCTGCATGAATGAGTCAGTCCCTCCCTCCCAGACCCACACGAGTGCTGGCTTGTCAGTGCTTTCATGCTTCCATTGATTCTTCTATCATGTATATATTCCTATTTTATCATGTAGGAGAAATTTATCATTCATTATTAATAATTCAATCATGTCTTATAAATGGAAACATTTTTTGGAACTTAAAAAACTTAATACTCAGTATTAATTTTTTGTCTTATTTTATATTCTGCACTGCAAAGTATATCTCTATATTGCTTTGTGACACATTTCTCCTCAAACCCCTACATAATTGTAGTACTTAGTGTACCATAGAACACCATTGGAAAATATCTCTGTGTACATGAAACAGAAATCCTAATGTGTAATTTCCATTCTAAGAGATTTTTCAAAAGAAACATGATACTGAACAAAATATATTATTCATGGTGTCCAAGACCCAGCTGCAAATAATTGCAAAGTTTATGAATCTACTGTGTCTTTAAACTGATTTTTTTTCTAAAATCAATTTGAAATCATGAATTAAAAGCTCCACTTAATCTTTCAAAAATTTGTATTTTTCAGCATCTATTATTTTGCAGAGTGCTACCCAAATAAAAACTTGGAAGATTGTAAAATTACTTTTTAAAGTATGAGGAAGTTGGATGGGCATTATCTTTTTCTTCCTTTTTCTCCATTGAATGACCGAGGAGGGACCCTACTGCTCTTTACAACTACGTGGAAAGAGGTTGTAGCAAAGTGAAGGTTGGTGTCTTCTCCCAGGCAACCAGAGACAGGACAAGAGGACATGGCCTCAAGCTCTGCCAGGGGAGGTTTAGGCTGGACATCAGGAGGAATTTCATCACAGAAAGGGTTGTGCAATGTTGGAATGGGCTGACCAGGGAGCTGGAGGAGTCACCATGCCTGAAGGTGTTCAAGGAATGACTGGATGTGGCACCCAGTGGCATGGTCCAGTTGACAAGGTGGTGATGAGTCAAAAGTTGGATTTGAAGATCCCAGAGGTCTTTTCAAACCTAAGTGCTTCTGTGATTCTGTGGCCACAAATAGATTTCATAGGATGTGAAATCCTCATTACCCAACCTATTTAATTTTCTACAATTTTTAAAATTGTTATAATTTCAATTGATTGAATGTTCTGTATAGAGTTGAATAAATTGGTTCTGAAAATACTCACAAAAAACTCAATATATATTGATTAGTAATGATTGTTACAAAAGTATATTGTATTTTGGTCTCTTTTACTTATGACTTTAAAAAAATAATTTTACACCTCTTTATGCAGTGTTTCATAAAAAGGAGAAGGCAATTTTAACAAACTTTAAGCCTGTTCAATCCTTCAATATTGTAAGCCAGAGGCTTGGAGCAGGCTACAGCAAAATACACTGGCCAGGATCAGCACTTACATTTAATTGGTTTGTCATGTTTCTACAGAGCAATAATTTAATTTGGAAATATTGTATTCATAGAGAACTGTACACTCAAATATCTTTCTGACTTATTTAATTGCCTAAGTAAGAGGAAAGTTAGAATGTTGGAAATTCCTGTTGCTTACTTGTATTGTAATGGAAAACTTTATTTTAATAAATATACAATTTCTTTTGTGAGTAATCACTCAGATTAATAGTACTTCATTATATATTATATTCTCTCTGTATTTCTTTTTATATATGTGAATAGGGACTGACTAATGTCATTATTTGGACCCTAGTCCATAACATAAGTCACATTCAGTGAATGGTAAATCCACCTGGATAATTTCCAACATCAAAAGGGGTAAAATATAATATTTATTCCCCTCAAAATATCTTCTTAGAAGGCCATGTGTTAAGAATTGAATTCTAAAGCTAATATTGGGAAAACCAATCTTAAACTAATTTTTAATTTACCCTTATTTTTGTTTATTTTATATTTATTAAAACAGGGAAAAGAGGAGAATCGTATTATGACATTACCTTTATCAAAATTATAATTTTGAAATATGTTGTTGAAAAGTGGGGGGTTGTAGATGAATATATTTTATACTCATTGGGCATGTGCTGTCCAGATTGAGTTCAAGCAATAATCATAAAAAGCACATCCAAAATTAGGCTGCATTGGTACTACTTGGCCACTCTCAAGTGTCTGATTAATGCTAGAACCTGTTAAGATGGCAGGCTCTTCTAAGGGACTCCCCAAAGGGTGAGGCAGTTTAATGAATTGTTTTTCATTTTGATTTCACTCAGAAATAAGTTGTGAGTTCACTAAAAAGTGTAGGGTGGTCTCGGTTCACTGTAAGGAACTTGACATTCACAATTAAGGCAGAACAGATCTCATCCTGGTGGAGGTGTCACAGTACAGGTCAATGTCAGGTGCATAGTTTGACAAGGATTAATTGAGAGAAGTCAGAATGAAATTATGTCTGATTCTAAATATCCCACAAATAACAGGGATGGAATGATAAGCACAGCTAACTACAACTGAATGTAAATAATATCGCCCATTCCAGTGTCATTATTAGGAATTATTGATATATGTCATTTTTATATGTTTTATACAAAATAAGAAATACTTTGTATTTTTTTATATTTCTTTTTAGCTGCTCAAAATTGACCTTTTTTTTTTTCATCTTGGACCATCCCATGCATCAAGAGTTCATCTTCTCCTCGTGATTAAGTCACCAAAACAAAACCAAATTCATTTTACCTTCCCACAAATAGATAAAATTTTATTTTATTAGTGCAACAAAAACACCTTTAAAGGCATTGATGAATCCTTTCAACCAAATCAGGGTTATTTACCTTCAGATAAACTTGTCCAAGATTTTATCCATTCTGATAATCCTCCATTATTTAGCGACTAAAGGTTTTGATCAAAGATTTTTTTCCCATTTGCACACAAGTTAGAAAAAGTCAATTCCTCTCTCAGTGACCTTTAATGTGTTTGGACACTGAAAAAAAGTTATAAGTATAGGTAATGTGAAGGTTTTTCAAGAAACCTCAAGATCCAAGTCACCCAGAAAAAACCTTTTATGCTGAAGTATAAATAAATATATTAGAGAAGATATGCTGAAGTAATGATTGCATTTGCTACAGATTGTGACTTTCATTTAGCACAGTGAGAAAAAAAAAGCTTATTAAACTCTTTTACTGAAAACTTTTTTGCTGTAGTAAATGGAAAATACTCATTACACTCATTGTTGCACTAAATAGCCAAGTAGAATAATTCCTAAATTTTTTAATATTAAGGCTGTAATTTTTCAAAAAATATATTTTGAAAGTAACTGTAATTTCATAGTTATAAAATAATTTAAGCTGGAAAGGACTTCTAGGATAGTTGAGTCCAATCTTTAACCTACCACTTCAAAGTTGGCTACAAAGCTGCATCTGCAAGCACCGTGTCTACAGCTCTTTTAATTACCTCCTGAAATGGTGACTCAATCTCTCCCCTTTGTAGCCTGTTGCAGTGCTTGACAAACTTTTCTGTGATTAAATTTTTCCTGATATCCAATCTAAATCTTTGTTGGCATGACTTTGAGGCCATTTTATCTTGCCCTGTAATTCATTACATGGGAGAAGAGGCAGACCCCCACCTGTCCACAGCCTCCTTTCAGGTAACTGCAGAGAGTGAAAAGGTCTCCCCTGAGCTTCCTGCTCCCGGGGTTAAACAATCCCATTTCCTCAGCCATGCCTCATAAGGGTTGTTATTAAGGCTGTTCACAGTCCCACTGCCCTTCTCTGGACGCATTCCTGAAGGGAGTGACCCAGAACTGGACACACACTCGAGGTATGGCTTCACCAATGCCAAGCACAGGTGGAAGATCACTGCCCTGCTCTGCTGGCCACACTATTTCTGACACAGGCCAGGACGCCATTGGCCTTCTTGGCCACATGGGCACGCACGGGTTCATGTTCAGCCAGCTGTCAAACAGCACCCCCACACAGCTTTCCAGCTACTCTCTCTCCCAAAGGCTGTAGCACTGCCTGCAGCTCTTCTGACCCACGTGCAGGATCCAGCACTTCAGCTTAAACTCATCAAGCTGGTCTTGGTTTTCCTCCAAGAGGTTCAGATCCCTCTGCAGAGCCATCCTACCCCCATGCAGATGAACACTCCCACCCAAACTGGTGTCATCTGCAAATTGGCTGAGGGTGCACTTGATGCCCTCATTCAGATCATTGATATAGATATTAAACAGGACTGGCCCCAGTAGTGAGTCCTGAGGAACACCAGCTGGATGGAATTCCACTCACCCCCACTCTCTAGGCCAAGCCATCCAGCCAGTTTTTTACTCAGTGAACAGCTCACCCATCCAAGCCACAGGCAGCCAATTTCTCCAGGAAAATCTCTGTGGGAAGCAGTGTCAAAGGCTTTATTATTGGCCGATTGAACAGATAGACAGTCCACAACTGATTTAGGTAAGCTGTTCCTAACTGTAATATAAAGGTGTTCCAGGTATACAACAAAAATCCCTCCTACTGCAACCAATTATTTTTGTTTTGTGTTTGGTGGCAGCATTGACAACAAATGATTGTTCTCCTTGCAACAATTTGTATATTGGAATATTGTTAACACATGACACCAAGGTTCTCTTTTCAAGACTAAATAAGGAAGGCTTTTAATATTTTTTATTCATTCTTTGAGAGTGGTCATATTTTCCACATCTATTAACCTTGTGTTGCTTCTATCTCATCCCCTCCTTTCCTTAGGACTTAAAACTGCATTCAGTAATCCTCTTAACGCTTCACAAATGCTGACTAGAGTGAAATAGTTACTCCGTATGTCTCAGGACTTACATATTTTAAATTATACTTTTTCTGCTGGTTTTGCAATATTGGTTAATGTTCCATTTGCAACCCATTGTAATCCTGAGCCCTTTTTCTGCAGTATATCTGCCTAGCAAGACATTCTGCATTTTACATTTTCCTTCCTAGGCAGTTTGCATGTCTTTGTTATATCCTATTTTATTGCTTTGTACCATTTCTCCAGTTTATCAAAATCTTGTTGAATATAATTCTACCTTCCAGAATTTCTATAACCTTCCTGGTTAATGTAATCCACAAATACTGGTCCTTTGATTGTAATAAAAATATTGCATAATGCTGCACTCCAGTTATTTCTTTCAGACTGTCAGTGAACAGATGCTAGATGTTTCTGCTAAGTGATTTAACTGATTTTACTGTAATTTCCAATGGGAACATTTTACTATACTTCTGACAGTGTCATGTGGAATTGTCACATGTCAGCAAAGAAAAAGTATGTAAATACTTCCCTGTTACTCTCTTAATTGCACTGCCATGAAATAGTATCAGATTGGCCTGTTGTGATTTGCAGCTCTTTTGTGATTTTAGTAACTCTTGTGTGGTTACTTTTAATCAACTTCAGATTTTCTAGGTGCTCAGAGAGAAAAATCACTGATTAATTATTTATTGTCTTAACATTCTAAGTGCAAGCTAGGGATGATACATAATATTCTTTTTCTTTTTCGTTTACGAGTTGTATTTTTCCATTAGACGTCCCCTCAGCCTTTATCTGTTCTGAAAAGTTCTCAAAGGTGACTGGTAATGGTTCAAAGAAGATTTCAGATCATAAATACTTTAGAGAAAAATGTTGTTAAGTTGTGGTGATCTAAGAACTTTTCTGTCTGTTAACCACTTCTGGCTTATAGTTCTAGCATTTAGTTGCTAATGTTAATTATTTTAAGCTTCTGGTCACAATTAACCTCTTTGGTGAAGAATGAAGAAAAAATACAGTGAAGATTTTGCACTTCTTTATGTCATCTGTTATTTGGTCCTCATTTCTTTTAAATAATAGAAATTTTATTTCTTTCATCTTTTCTTTATTTTAATGAATTTGAGGAACTTTTTTATATTTCCTTTTACCCAAGTTTCATATGGTGTGTACTTGTTCCTTGGCTTATTTTCTTTATGGTTATTTCTTTATTTCTTCTTTTTTGTTAGAGCAGCATAATACCCATACACAGGAACAGACTCTAAAACAGGTCAGACTGAGTCCTGTTAAAGACAATAGCAATTGTCACCAGTGACTTACATGGAGAAGGAATTTTATCCTAAAAATGCAACTGTTTTACTAGGGCTTAGATTTGGCTGGGATAAAGTTAATTTCCTTCACAGTAGTTTGTATTGGGCTATGTTTTGGATTTTGTGCAGAAAACACTGTTGATAATACAGGGATATTTCCACTACAGCTGCTTGCACAGAGCCTCTTCTGCTTCTCACTCCATAGCAGCAGCGAGGCTGGGAACGCACAAGAAGTTAAAGGGGACACAACTGGGACAGCTGATCCAACTGACCCAAGGGATATTCTACACCACATATGCCCAGCATATAAAGCTAGGGAAAGAAGAGAGAGGCGACGTGGTGACATTCAGAGTGATGTTTTTTGTCTTCCCAATTCACCCTTCTGTTTGGTAAGACCAGACTCTCCTGGAGATAGCTGATCACCTGTCTGCCAATCGAAAGCAGTGAATTCCTTTTATTGTTTTCCTTGCCTGCACAACTTTTGCTTTACCTATTGCCTCAGCCCATGACTTTTCTCACTTTTCCAACTCTCTTCCCCATTCACTGCACAGGAGTAACAAAGCCCCTGAGACCAGTTTAGTTGCCAGCAGGGGCTGAATCACAACAGCCCTTGGAGCAGAGAAGTGCCATGCATAGGGTCCCAATCACACCCCAGAACTGAAGGCAGCTGTGGAGGATTGACCATGGTTGGATATCAGGTGCCCTCTAAAGCCACTCTATTATTGCTCTCCTCAACTGGACAGGGAAGAGAAAATAAAAAAAAAGGCTTGTAGGTCAAGATAAGGACAGGGAGAGATCACTCAGCAATTACTGTCATAGGAAAAAGAGACTCAACTCAGGTAAATTAATTTATTGCCAGTCAAAAACAGTAGAGCAATGAGAAATAAACCAAATGTTTAAAGCATCATCCCCCCACCCTTCCCTTCTTCATAATCTCAACTTCACTCCTGATTTCTCTACCTCCTCCCCTACCAGCTCAGGGAATGAGGGTTGTGGTCAGTTCAACACATGCTGTTTCTGCCACTCCTTCCTCAACAGAGAGAGGATTCCTCATACTCTTCCCCTGCTCCAGTGTTGGGTCCTTCTCATAAAAGACAGTCCTTCACCAACTTCTTCCACCTGAATCCTTCTCACAGGCTACAGTTCTTCACAAACTCTTCCAGTGTTGGTCCCTTCCATGGGGTACAGCATTTCAGAAACCTGCTGCTCTGTCATGGATCCCCCAAGGGGTCACAAGTCCTGACAGCAAACCTCCTCCCATGTGGGCTTCTATTTCCAAGAGTTCACAGGTCCTGCCAAGAGCCTGGTCCAGTGTGGGCTTCCCACAGGGTCACAGCCTTCTCTGGGAATCCATGGGCTGTAGGTGGATCTCTGCTTTGCTATGGACCCCCATGGGCTGCAGCAGCACAACTGCCTCACCGTGGTCTTCACCTCAGGTTGCAGAGGAATCTCTGCTCCAGTCTGAAGCACCTCCTTCCCTTTCTTCACTGACCTTGGTGTCTGCAGAGTTCTTGCTGTCCTGTCTTCCTCGTGTCATTCTTCTTACAGCTGTTCCACTGCAGTTTTTTATCTCTGCTAAGGTATGTTATCCCAGATGCCTTGGTCAGCAGTGGGTCCACCTTGAAGCTGGCTGGCATTAGCACTGTTGAACATTGGGGAGCTTCTGGCAGCATCTCACAGCAGCCAACCCTGTAGACCCCCCACTACCAAACCTTGCCACGCAAACCCAATACAGCAGCACAGCCATGTCAGTGCAGCTCTCCACCTGTCTAATTAGGTTGCCTCTCAGTGGGAAACTGATTCATAGTTTGTCAGTGTCTCTGCATGAAGCTACTATATTTTACAAAACTTTTTAAAATTTATTAACAGAAATTTATTCACAGCTAATTAACTTTATTCAGAGCTAATCAACTTTATTCAGAGCTAATCTCTGAAAGCAGTGCCACTGAGTAACACATACTGAACACATTCAAAAATAACCACTTAGAGCCCTAAAAAACTTAATGCATATGATAAATACCCTTTATTATTACTTTCAGTCATGTTTTACTGCATGTAATTTTCAGATGATCCTTTTTTTTCTTTTGAACACTATAAACATCAAGATCACTGCTTATGTCCCACAAAGCTAGTCTTTAACTTTTCTGTTCAGATCAACTCTTTTCCTATTCAAATATTTTAATACCTGAGTTTTCTTTTTGTTTGTGAAAGGAGTCAGGCATACATTGAACAAGCCAGAGTTTAAACCATCCATGCTGCCTTAAGAGCACATTTTGTACAGGTCCAGTTTTCGGGGAGACTCATTGAGAAGTATCACATCTCTTGGCCCCCAACAATATGTTGATGGGAAAGAAATTTGCAGTTTTATATACTACAAACCTGGAATTTGTGCCACATGATCAGCTAAGTTCCAATAAACCCTTCTGAGATGGCTATATTTAAATACAAACCTTTATTTATTTACCCTGATGCTACTGAGAAAGGAAGTATTCATATGAAGTCCAGCTCCATAGCTGTTATAAATTTGTGAATCCCCAGTGGCTCCGAGAGAATTAAATATATTAATGACAGTTGTAATATTGCCCTAATAAGAATAAAAGTTGGACTTTACATTGATTACCCATGTCCTATAAGGAAACATGGACAGTTAACATTTACTGCTATAGTACAGCACTGCTGTAGAAAACACAGTACCCAAGAGTTAATATGATTATATAATAAAGTTTTCCCTCCAAAAATCTAATAATCCCAGGGCTTTGGTGCAACCATCATCTATTTATCTTTTCATTATATCTTTATCCTTATCAACCTACAAACAGCATCAGAATGCTATACATATACATGATGGATTATTGCTATTATGCTCATGAAAATGGCAGGCATGAAGTATATGAACAGAGTTCACCCAGCAAGTATGACATAAATTATGCATAAGTAGCTTTTAGTGTCGAGCACTTTGCAAAGTTCAGTAAGTGCATGTAACTGAAGTTAATCAGCCTATGTCACTGCAGGACTGCTTCTTTTAAGAGTGTATGTAAGATTTTTTCAACATACTTAAAAAGTGTATCATTTTAAGAAAGTATCTCATTTTAATTATGTAAGCAAAACACTTCTCTAAACATAGCAGGAGAAAGTTTACAGGATCATTGCAAGTCCTGAGAACCTAATTACAACTGAAGTCTGATTTAAGATCTAATCTAAGATTTTATGACTTGAACTAATGGGGTTCAAGCGTTTGAGTATCATCCCCATCTGTTTTCCATACTGTTACTGTTAGATTGCACAGAAATCCTTATCATGCTTTCCCTCAGCTTGAATTTTGAGGATGTGCAACTTGGGACAGGGCATAGAACAAGGATTTTTTTTCCCCTCCTTGAATCACTGTATCTGTGCATACTCACATTGCATTTGTACATGCTTCAGAATCTGTAGACTACTAAAGTAGGAAGTGACAGGTTTGGTACTGCAAAGATGATGAGATCTGACCACTTCCCTCTTTAGTTGTACCAACTCCTTTAGTGTATGGTAGACATTATACATTAAATAATTATAATCAAACATTTCCGCAAGATAAAGATTCAGGAAAATGAAGGGAGTATGGGTTCATTATTTGTTGAAAAATGAATTGCACTACTCTTTTTTATAGTTTATTTGACTTTTCTTATCTTCTTTTAATATACTACTTGATAACATTTTATTGTTGTTAATTCTTTAGCATATAAGCAGGTGAACTGGCTAAAGTAACAGCTTATAAATGAGATAATCTTCCTTGCAATCTTCATCGTGCTCAAAAGTGAAGGGGTTGCTCTAACATACACACAGGCATAGGCACGCCAGCACACACACACACACACACACACACACACACACACACACAGAGCCCAGTGGGATTCAAAGCACTCGATCTGGTGCAAAATCAGGAACTACAGAGGAAAGAATTTTCTCGTTTGAAGATTTGAAAGAACCATTCTAAGAGAAAAGGGAGGAGGCCTCTGATGTTAGGGATCTTGCCCCTTTCATGTTTCAAAAAGAGTAAAGGAAGTTCCTCTTTTATCAGCCTAAGGTAGAAAAGAAGTGGCTTTCCCAACTCTAAATATTTAAAGAAGCTCTCATAAAACTTGAAAAAAGGTTTGAGCTCTTTCTTTGTGGGACTAAATTCCTAAGGGTATAGGAAGACATACATTGATATTTACCTTTTATGATATTTTACTTCTTCTATAATAGATGGGACATTGGTATTATTTTCTATACTTCACAGTAGTTTGCTTTTATATACTCTCAAGGAATCTATACAGTGTAAATTCTAAATAGAAAGATTTTTACTTCTCTTTTCTGTGGGAACATAGATATAAAAAATAAAAGGTGAAAGGCTACCGAGATATATCCATGATATATATTTACTGGTAGATTTCACTGTTGACCTGAGACAGCCAAGGTAAGGCTCATCATGTAGCAGAGATCACAGAGCACGCCAGGTCACACGAGGGATTCCACTATTGGACTTGAATGGTTACAGAAATGGGGTGGAAGTAGCTGAATTTGAGGGCTAGCTTATCTTTGAGCTGAAATCCATCAAACTAAACGTCCCAGAGTTGAGCTTAAAGAAGTCTTCTTTTTGTTGAAAATAAATCACTGAAAAATGAATCAGTTTGCAGTTCTTAAAAAGCATTTTAAAACATTATCATATGACCATTTAAAAGTTTCCTTCTTAGAAAACAAGATATTTGCAGGATATTTTTAAAGATTATAATTTTCTAAATTTTGAAGGAAATCATTCTGTCTTGAGTTGCATAGATATTCTCTTCATGTGAATGTCAATTATTCTCAGAACAGTCAATAATTGTAAAATAAGAGAGTTTATTGCTTGAATACTGAGGAATATTCTCTCTTGCTCCTATATATTTAGTATAGCATTATTTATTTGCAGTACAAGGGTACCTAAGGCAGCAGAAAGTGTCAGACATCCATTGTACAAAGCAGTGCAGAAATACATGGGAGCACACCAGCCAATGTGCTGGTTCACAGGCCAGCTGACAGCCTCCAGAGCTTCAGGCACACATGACTATCAGCTCTGTCTCTGACACCCTTACATGCCTTAAGCAAGTGGTGAACTTTTAAGGTTGGCTCCTCAGCTGGCACAGCTGAGAAAATGGAAACAAAGCCATACTTTATTCCCCTGACTTTAGAATCAGCCAGGGGCAATCTAATCCATACTGCAATTTACAGCAGCCTGGCTGCCCAAGTTATTCTGCCAGCTGAGAAGCACCAGAGCCTAAGGTCATTCTCCACTTCTCCCAAAAGTGCCTGTATGCAAGGGCTAGAAAGTGAACAATATTAAGCATTGTTTTTGCTTTTTCAGCTGAAGTGTCTCAAAGCAGCTAGAACAGAATTGATGATTGTCCTGTTAATATTGTGATTTATCTTAGTTTCAATATTGGAAAAGAGTAGCCTTTGAGAAACAAAAGGATGCTTTATTTTAATAATTGATTTATTTTTCCTATATGTGTAAATGTCAGTCTGTGGTAATTCCACATATGGATATTTGGGTTTTTTGTGAAGTGCAAACAAATTATTTCATTGGTTTTAAAAATCATATGCTGCAGCCATTTTGTCTCATATTTACAATATATTTTTATTGCTTGCTCCTGTGTGACAATTTGGAAATTTGATCTTATAACAGGAAATGATTTCTGGTTGATGGCTGAGAACTCTTAAAGAGTGCTTGCATCAGGGCACAATTTACATTTTAAATGAGGAATTTCTTTTTCCACTCTTTCAAATTACAGTGTTATCAAAAAATTCCAGAGAAATTTAAAGTAGAAATTCTTTCAGCTTCAAAAATATTCACTACTGTACTTTCAAAATGTTCAGAGGTAAATTAAGCTACCTTCTCAAAAATCTAACCACCCACAATCCCTTGTAGAGAGAAGAGTACATTTTGAATCAAGGTGATGCAGGTAAGTAGTGAATCACACATTTCAGGGGGCTGTCAAAAAGCTCTCTCAATGGATACATTAGAATGAAGGAGCCCCAGGCCAAGCCCAGAGCAGAAGGCAGACAGTGGAAATAGTGGATGAGATAATCTCTTGTTCATCTGATGAATATACTCTCCAGAGGATCCCTACTCCGCATGAGACAATCTACGCTGAAAAGACTGGAGAAACTTGTGAGATAGAAGTTTTAAAAATTTGTCTTAAATCTCCAGATTTGATTTACCAGCTGAAGCTAAGAGTTGCTAGCTCATTAACCTTTATGGCTTAAATAATCTACAGGCACAAATAATCTACAGGTTTGGCTGGGATAGGGTTAAATTTCTTTGTAGTATTTTGTAGGGGGCTATGCTGTGGGTTTGTGACCGTCCTGGTTGCAGGGAAGGGGAGGAGCTCAGTGCTGATGGAAATGGGGCTGATTACTCAGGGCTGGTTTATTTACTGCTGAGCAGCACTGACACAGAGCCAAGAACATCTCTGCCCCCAGCCCCAACCACCAGTGAGGAGGAGGCTGGGGGTGCACAGTGAGCTGGGGGGGACACAGCCATCCCAGCTGACCCAAGGGGATATTCCTCCACACCCTGTGGCATCATGCTCAGCATGCACAGCTGGGGGGAGAAGGAGGCAATGGGGTTGTTTGGAGTGATGGTGTTTGTCTTCCCAATCACTGCTAGGCGTGATGGAACCATGCTCTCCTGGAAGTGAAGAATGCCTCCCTTGCCATGGGTAGTGGTGAATTTATTCTTTGTTTTACTTTCCATGCGTTCAGGTTTGCTTTACTTGTTAAGCTAGCTTTATCTCAGCCCATGAGTTTATTTTTTACTTTTACTCTTCTGATTGTTCCCATATCCTACTGGACAATACTGAGCAAGAGGGTGTGTGGTGCTTAGCTGCCTACCAGGGTTAAACCACAACAGCCCAAAAATGAAAAACTCTGGAAAAGACCAGGAATAAGCTATTGAAATGTTGTTTATATAAATACCCCCCAGAGCTAGATGAAAACTGAGCAGAATCTTTGCAGATAAAGCTTAAAATTCAAGACCTAAATCTAGAGGTAGGCTTCCAAAGACAATTTTAGACCACCTGAGGATCAATTACATTGAAAGCATAAAAACATCAGCAGGGCAACTGATACTACACATTGAAGTGAATTAGAAAGACTTATGATACAACTGCAGGTATTCACTTGCAGTTATGAAGTGGAATACATTGTAAAAGGCCTTTGGCTGCAATTTTTCTTTCTTTATCCCACCCATGCTGTACTTCTCAAGTTAAATATCATGATCATTCTAATTTGGAGAAAGAGGAATTATTTTCTGCAAAATTTTGGTACAGAAAAGCTCCTGGAATTTCATTAGAGTTTCTTCTGTAAGCTGGAGTTCATCAGGATTCTGTGCTTAGAGCAATTCTTCAAAACTGAATCTTTAAAGACTGTAAAAAGGAAGAAGATGTCTAGAGGAGAATGTGTGAGGAGTAAATGTAGGTTGTTGTTGCCTTCTTTACTGTGTGAAAGTTGTAGATAATGCTCTGTTATGAGGCAAGGCAGAAGGTTGTTGGTGCAAGTCTGGAAACAAGGATGCCCTGATATTACCACAACACCACCATAATCGCAAGTCTATGATCTTCTTTTTTGCAAAAAAGTTTTGAATTAATTTATATAAATTTAAAATATTTTAATATATATCTTTCCCCTTAGAATAAACAAAAATAAATTTCTGCCACCTACAATAAAAGTTACTAACAAAAAAACCAAGTTCGGTGAGTCAAAAAACTAAGTGAAAAGAAACTCTAGAGTTCTTGTTGTAAACTAGAGATCCAGCTTTCTTGCATCCCAAAATTGTTTGATTGTCTTTAGGTGAATGCCAGTGTACTTGACACAGATTATGTCGGAGTACTAGTGGGCAATTTACAATATTTCCAGTGTAAAAACTTTATTTTCTGCAAGGAAAATACTACTGAATATTTCTAAGTAGAAAATGATACCACTCTAAAACGTCTCCTTTTCTTAAATATTCCCAGACTCTATACGTTATTAAAAAAAATATTTACTTCATATCACTGGGGACAAATGTGGTAAATTATTCTAAACCAATTAAATACAGGTATCTGCCTATATGGGTATAGAAAACAAGCATTACAGAAGTGTTCTTCCTATAATGAACCAAAAGGTGTTTTTTCAGTTGTTTTCTTCATTGAAGAAAATGGTAGAAGAGCTAGAAGGTATATCAGAATATCAGTGTGTTCAGATTCCTGTTGTTCCCCATACAAAGCTATTATCCAAACAGAAAATTCCTATATTCATATTCTCAAACACACATTTTACTCCTGTTCAGTTCTTGGCAGACCTGAGTAGGTTCTTGCATAATTTTCCAGGATGAATAAATCTCTGTGTTTAGGATGTTGTTAGGATGAACAATCTCAGTTTTGGCTGCTGTCAGTTGTGCTCTAAGACAGCAGAACCTCTGTGCTAAGCCAAAAGACATTCATTAAAATGAAAAGCACAAGCAAGCAGTCTCTACCAGCTGATGAAATGCTGCACGATGATGATGGTGGTGATATACCTATGGTGAAATTAATCTTCCCTAGAATGTCTAATGATATCTAATACTAATCTAATACAGTTTTTTATCATAGCAAATTGAATACAAAGTTAATATTTCTACTTGAGTGGTTTGGTTATAGCATCCATTATTGTACATTGTAAAACTAACAATGAGAAGGGTTTTGTAGGGAGCAGAATGTGAACAAAGTCCAGATTCTGAGAAATACCTAAGAGTCTCCGAGCAATGACAGCAGCCTCCAGAGCTGTTTGGTGTCTTTCAAAGGCTTACTATAAATAACTTATACAATGCTTTTACTGCTTCTGAATCTGGTTTCTGGGGCAATGCTGGAAGAATCTGAGATACCCTACTCTTAGCTGAATGATTGGGAAAGAATATTTTACCAGTTTGTCCAAGCTTGTTAAGTCCAGATCTTAGATCTCAGGATTTTCAGTCTTGACCGTGTTTCCTGCAGTAGTTTTCATGGGCTTGCTCGCATAGGAGAGGCCAACAACAGTACTTATAACACCTCAAACAACTTCAAATGTGCACGACAGGAAGATGAAAAAGTCAGGTGTTCATAGCCTACAATAAATAGCTGCAATAACAACACTGCATATCTTCATTTGTACAAACTCCAACTAATAATACAAAACTGAGCAGTTACTAGACATGTACTAGCCTAGACAGGAACAGCAGTTTGTTCCACTGCAAGTTCTTTCCAATTCATAACGATGCCATCAGGCAGTAAGAGCAAGATTTTTGCATAGCACAGAGAGTCTGGAGTCTCTGGTAATTAGCCCATAATTTCTGGTGTGTGACTACCAAAAAGGCTGCATTTGCAATAGTCAGCAAACTTCCCTTCAGTTTTGTACACTCTCTATGCTTGTTATTTCAAGAATCTTTAATTAAATTTTGTACTGCCACAAAAATATTCAAAATAATCTCTTTGAATGGTTGTCCCTCACCAATAGCTGGACTTCATTTAAAACAAGCTAATGTCACTTTGAAAGCAAATAAGTGTGTTGAGCAAGTTCCTGGTTTATAAGCCACTTCCAGGGATGGACTAAGTGGTACCCATTTAGAGTGTGGTAGAAGTGCTAGATTTCCTAATTTCAATGCAGAATATCTCTTAAGCAGAGGCCTACCCCATATTTCTGATCCTCGACCAAGTACAAGCATTGATATCCATAAAATTGACATATTAATACAGGCTTCTTATATTCTGGAAAATACCACATGTATAGAAGGAAGGATCATCTGTTCATCCTAATGCTGAGGTACACAATACCTACCAGTCAGACCAAAAGCAATAAGTCAGTTCAAATCAAGATGCAAATATGTTCCTCCTCAAAGAAAAGAAAGAAAGAAAGAAAGAAAGAAAGAAAGAAAGAAAGAAAGAAAGAAAGAAAGAAAGAAAGAAAGAAAGAAAGAAAGAAAGAAAGAAAGACAGAAAGACAGAAAGACAGAAAGTTAGTTAGTTTACCTTTTCTTGTGTTAAGAATAAAAAGTTGAATCTTGCCCTTTACTTCACAGTACATACAGTGTGTTTGCTGTGTACAGAGAAGGAAACATTCTTTCCTTGAGACCCTGTTCTTCTTCTATCCCTTGAAGAGCTTAATTTAAACATGGGTTAGTGTATGAATGAGGGGAAAGAAAAACAAATTAGACAGATTTTTATTTTATTTTTTAGCTCTATGCCTTGCTTTCCTGTATGCCTCCATTAATATTGCAGGCACAGGTTTCCAGATTGCTTGCAGATTTAATATTTATTTTTCAAAGTTCTACTAGCTTATTAAAATTAAAGGAGAAAACAAAAATTACCACAGCATTGCTGCAACTAGGAGATAAGTTTTCCCTGATAATCAGAAGTGACCATCTTAATTTAATTAGGCTTTTCATTAGTTCCATGAAAACTGATTTTTAGTCTCTGTTTTTATTTATTATCATGTATCTGTCCTTCCTTTTAATATACTACTTAGCTTTTTATTAATCTGACCTTTTTGTCTCTTAATATATCTTATTTTAAGCTTTAATTATTTGTAGAGTTTACATCTTGATGAGAATTATATCTGCACAGTTTTTACTATGTACATTTGCAAAAAGTCTGTAGGTTTTAAACATAAACAAATCTTTTAACTTTTGTAGAAACTGTCAATATCACACTTTTCTGGCTTTCATGTGGAGAGTCAGCAGTTCAAATAGTAAATAAATTTAGTTTTTAACATAATTAAAACATGCATCTTAATAAAAGTTACAAAGATTTTTAAGTCTCTTATGAACTCTACATTAGAACACATCTTAAGTTCAAGAGCCAAAGCAGTATTCAAAGGGTTGATGAAGGTGAAGAGCTGAGCTGCATCTTCATTTTAAAGAGAAGTAAAACTCCTGTAAAGATCAAAAGATAAGGACACATTGGACCAGTGACTCCAGTGACTTCACTTGTTATCATCCTACATAACCTACAAGTAAATTAAATGCTAAATATAATGAATTGGCATGCTAAAGGCCAGTTTTCTCCTAAGATCAAAAAGGGACAAGATGAATTACATGTTGAAGTTTACTTCCTTTCCTTGAAATAGGAAAAAAATGCACAAATATCTCAGGCCAAGGCAGAAAGCAAGATTTTGAATAAAACCTTACAGATGGTCATACATATTCCCAATATATTCCCATATATTTCCCCAATATGGCAAAACAATAACCACAGAGAGCTAAAGTGATTTTTGTGTTTGCACTTATTGTTCCATTGTAACGAATGGAGTATATTCCAAGTAAAAAAATTACATTTTGAGAAACAGGATATTAATGTATTTTTTCTTGAAACAAACTGAAATGCTCAAACTCATCTTGGCAGGGTCTAATGAAAAATGAGAATTACAGATACAGATTGTTATTTATACAGTGCATGTGTATAAATGTACATAGATGCATGTGTATTGTATGTACAATATTTTGGACTTAAATCCTTTCATTACCAGTGGCTGTAATCATGTTGTTGTTCATGGGAGTATTCAGAGACAAACAAGAGGTGGTGAAAAATATTTTAAAGAAATGAAGTGACTGAAGCAATAGAAGGTACTTCACCCTGCTTTGATGAAATAATACCTCTTTTCAGGTCTCTTTCACTGAAGAACATAAACCAAAAAGTATCATGAATACTGCTCAAGTCTCATGGAAAAGTGTATTTAGTCAAACAAAACTGGCAACTGTGTTGAGACAGCAATTTTAGACTTCTCTAAGGTTTTGCAATTCTGTCACATGGCATTTTTAATTTTCTATAATGCAAGATTTTTAATCAAGAGGAAACACATTAGATGAATTAAAAAAGGTCTCATTGGCAGATATCAATGAGCAGGGCTGTCCAAGGAAGGTCTCCTGAGAGAGATTCCTGGTCCAACACTATTCAGTACATTCTTAGAAACAATCTAGATGATGAAATAAAATCTTAACTGATTAAATTTGCATATGACACAAAGATTAATGGGATACTGAAAAAAAGGAGGGCAGTTTACTGTTAGAATTTAATCTAAATCACTTGGTCAGATTGTCAGAATCCAACAAAACGCAGGTACAGACTAATACACTTTGCAACAAGATCCACGGGTTATATTCTTATCAGCTAAGAATTCTTGTCCATAGAAAGCAGTAACTCACAAAATATCTGGAGGTCACCTTTTAAGGCTGCTTCACCATGAGCTCACAGAGCAGTGTTGTGGCAGGCATTATGGGAATGAAGGTCCTTGAGCACAATTTAACAACTTTAATCTTAAACAAAATATAATCATGATCACTAATAAAGGAATAGCTCTGAAAGGATGGTAAGGGAACAAATGAACATTTATGGCAAGATGTAAAATGTGTAAATATGTACATGTAAAATTATAAAGTTTCAGAATAATTTTACAGTTCTTAAAATAGTCTGTTTATTCAAAAACAGTTTGTTCATTCAGTTACGATTATGATCTCTAGCAGCCTTTAGTCAGTGAATCACTGTGGAAAATTCACTGGAATCAGCCATTTTATGGCTCTTTTCCTCTTTCATGGCTAAAGATATCTTTTTACTCATAACAAACAAAGCTATGTATATATCAGGCATACAAAATATATGATCAATGTTGTGCAAATCTCTTTATGAGTGTGCATATATATGGATAGAGATATATTTTTATGCATGTTCATATGCCTACACATCTTTTTATTATTACATTTTTTTACAAATGCAATATTTCTATAAATTTTTAAGTTAGAAAATATTTTATTTATATGTTCTAATACACAATCTGCAAATAGATCTCTTTTTTCTTTAAGCAGAATATAGAGTCAAGAATTCATTTCAGAGAGAACCACAAATGATGAATTAAACATCTTGTGAAACTTCAAGTCCTGTTTTTCATGCAGTATGTAGACAATTAAAATTAACAAAATTCCGTATTAAACCTACTCTACTGACTTCACCGTATTTCTGTAGTTTCACAGTCAATAATAAAACCAATTTTTTTCCTTCAATGTGAAATACCAGCAAAAAACATACCATTTTAAGATGAACATGAAAAAGCTCTGACCTGTTCTGCTCCTTTTAGGACCTTTCTGGTGATGGAAAAAAGCACACTGTTGAATCTATGTCCTTTCCAGCAGCAAGTCCTGTGAAATGAATGCAGGATCTAGGCTGCAACATGGGAAAGAGGGAAGGAGATGTCATTCCACCCAATTTTATTATGGTTATATCAGTGTTTATATCAGAAAGCCCACCAAGGAACTTGCCATGTCAGAGCCTAACATGTGATGCATTGAGCTGTATTAAAATAAGGCAGTAGAAATAGGCAACAGAAACCTGTTAACCAGAACTTAGGAATTTGCCGGCAATAACTCCTATCCACCTCTAGTATGTGCCACACTGTATATTTAAACTACATGTGCTATGCATTACAGACTGCTATTAATTTAAAGAATATTTTACATTTAATTTGTAAGTCTTGTTGACATTTCTATTTTGGTTTAAATGGGGGAGATTGGGTATTTGATTTTATATTTTTTACGAGCACAATCTTTGAATAAGTGATTGAGAACGTCTATGTAATACATTAATGAATTAATATATAAATTTACTTTCAAGAGTTTGACCAAAAATTGATATTTATGCCATGAGAGTGAAAAAATATTCAACAAAAAATTATGCATCACTCAAAGAGATGAAAGCTCTAAGGTTTTGTTTGAAAAATTTGTTTATTCAGAAAAAAAAGTATTATAACATCTTTTTTCTCTGGATATTGTGAAGATGTGTAAACAAGGACCTGATATCTCAGTTTAACCTTAACTTTCAGTTTGTGTGCCAGAGAAATCTATAATAAATAACATAAACTGCCAGGTTTACATTTCATCCACTTATGAGATTATTTTTTCTCTGGAAGGGTAGATGGGTAAATCAGATTAAAACCATACCTGACTGTCATCCAGTAAACTCACTCTTCCAGTTATGTAGTTCATTTTTCTCTTACCTCTTTGAATGAGTTTCAATGTCTAATAAAACTTTATTTACTGGGAGTGCCAAGAAATGAGTCAATAAATTTATTGAGCTAGATATGAAATAGAAATGTCAAAGATGAATAAATTTTAGCACAGTGTTTACTTTATAATTGTATTTTTTTCATGGAATTCAATTTCTCTGCAGACTCTGAAGCATAACAACAGCAGAAAATAAAGTCACAATACCCAAGATGAGAAAATGTAAAATAGTAAACTTCTTTTCAGAGCAATAACTGAAAACATAAACGTTGTAAGTATTTAATAAAATACAGCATTTTCTGTATTACAGTCTAAATTCTAGTCTGTTCACCTCCATCTGTATATTCCTGGGAGAACTTTGTTTCTTTCTTTTAATTTTTATACCTAAATAATAATCTGGAATAGTCAGTTTGTCCCTGTATGGCCTGAGTTTCTGTGGTACTTTTCATTTGTATGGTACCATAGGCAGTAAGAGCCAAACCAGGAACATAAAGCCTTCAGCCCAAGCTACAAACAAAAGCATGTTTTATATTCTGTCATGAGAACTTTTATAGAACTTTTTGACTCTTGGCGACTTTGAAAAAACAATGGCTTCTGGGATACAAACTGATGTATTTTTAGTCCCTATTTTAACCACAAAACCTCCTACTTCATTCAATAGAAACTAATTATCAATTCAACTCTTCTCATCAGAGCTGTGGCCTGTTCCTTCATCAGATTTACTATATTACAATCTGGAATTCTTCTGCACACTTACTGTACACTACCCACAACGAGCCAATGCTTTTCCAGACAGCTTGGATTCACATAGACAAGTCTCAAAATCTTCTTGGACAGCAGAAAAGATATGTATGAACCTTCATCACCAGTGTCTGCAGTACAGCTGCTGTCATTATAGTGAGGTCTAGACAGATTTGAGTTAGCAGCCAAGCAAACCTGTCACTTGCAATGTTTGAGTCCGTAGCCTTCACTGGACTTTGATGTTCTGAGTGCTCAAGTCATCCAGCTAAAAATTAGTACAGGTTTTGCATTACACAAATCATGGAGACAACTACAGAGTAGACATATGATTTGTTACTGCTCAGTGCTTTTGACAGTTATAAGTCTCAGCAATCTTCATTACAGTGCCTGCATATTAAGTGCAAGTTAGGATTAATGAATTCTCAGCTGAAAAAAAAAAGTCTCAACTTCAAAACGATAACTGTTTGACAGCTTCTAAATAGAGAATATTGAAAATACATTATCTAACTCTCCAGCTCTTTTTGTTTCTTTGGTCCAAAAATATAGACTATTAGAAAATGCAATAGGAGTACTTATATGTCTTTCTTACCACCTCAATGAAATTCAGTTCTTGAGTGACCTTTGTAAGGGCAATAATTACAAAATTGTAGCTCACAAAAATATTTAGGCAAAGATTTTAAATCCATCACAGATAAAAAAAAGGAATAATTTGACATTTTTAGCTGAGATTCATCTACATCGACAGAGGTTATAGATAGATTCAGTACTGTAGTATCACTGACCAGCCTTATCCTGTTTTGCTACTCAGAATGAAGCCCATTTAGAAACAGCACAAAAAAAGCCATGACAATAAGCCTAACACAATTTAATTTCCAATTTCTTTAACAAAGAAAAGCCTACCTCCTTCAAAGAGTGAGGGAAAATCACAGGATTCTTAGGAAAGGCTTCTTAAAGTACACCAAAAAAAAAAGGTTTGTTTTTTTTTTTATGTGAATATATGGTACAACAGAAGTACTGAAAGAAAATTATTGAAAACCATTGAGTAGTGTAAATTTTAAATGGCTGCAAAGGTATATTAGGACCCAGCTTTACTGCTACTCAAATGGACCTATCAAGAACTAAACTATTTCAGCTGAAAGCATGGCACAAAACAGTGTAAGATCCTTATCCAAATAGGAGGGCTTGTCTGTCAACTATCTGGATTCCTGCTTGATTCCACAGGTGAAGATGTAAACAAACTTTAATAAACTTCCAGAAATTTATAACCTGCTTATTATGACAGTTTTTATAGTGTAGCTAATATTTTTATTTAATGGATAGTCTTTTTTTTTTCAAAAGTGCTTTAAGTCTACTCTTATAGTTTTCTCAACAATATAATAGTATATTATATTATATTAATTGCTTACAGACTATTTGCTCTTTGTGATTAACTGTTTCTGAACTGAGAGCAACTTTATTACAGTTAGCTTTAATCTCCTCTTGATCTTATTTTCCACATGCTCTACAGTACCTATATCTTAAATCTTGGGTTCATTTGCAGTTTAATATTAGAATAATAACTTCAGATAACCAATACTGCTTCAGGCTTAGCGCTATATTGACCCTTTTACAGTCAATATTTAAACATTTCAACAATATTTTTATATTAATAAAATATTTTTGTTTCAAAAGTCAGTTACAGGGATGTAATCTTGCATTATATAAAAAAATTATTCCTCTTGAATACAGGGAAAACAAACACGGGTGCTATCTTGCTCAAAAATCCACACCTATGATTTCATCATCAATTTAGTCTCAAATATTTTTCTTTCTGATTCCTCTAATGGTTACGTTCACAAATCCATCTCCAGGATATGTGCCATATAAAAAATCGTATGTTAATAGCCAGGGAAATTTCTAGTCCACAGTTTCTGCTTCTGGTGAGCTCTGGGCATGATAACCTTTGCTGGTGGCTTTTTTCCTCTGTTCACTTATGCTGAGAGGCTTTAAAACTAGATAAAGAATTGTTATTTATTTTACTTCTGCTGTCCTTTTGCTACCAAATACAAAGGATAAATTCCATGTAGGAAAACTTCCCATTCTGAAGTGGGATTGGGGGTTATTTTAGGTGGTGGTGGTGAATAAAGTGTTGAAGGATTTGAATGCTCGTTTTGTTAGGCATGGCATGCTTTAAAAGCCTTGTAATTTAAATTTTAATTCACACTCCATTTGTGGAAATAGTAACACTTCAACATTTGAAAGTATTGAAGATCAGACAGGTGTTTTAGTATAAGGACATTACTATTATTAAATCCATGCTACCAGAACTCATTATGAAATCATGGTTCTGTAATCACACTCAGTTGTTAGTAGCCTGGTTATTTTTACTTGCATTTGACTAAGGCAGAATATCTCTGGGGTGCAACTTCCCTACTTAGCTCTGTGAAATGTTAGAACAAAAAATACCAATTTCATAGTAGAATCGTTGCACAAGTGTTTCATTTTTCTATGAAACAGAAATCTGTATTAGGTCAGAAATAATATCTGTAATGGCAGATTTTTAATACTATAAAATAAAAATTTAAAAGCAATGAGGTCATTTGAACATCTCATTTTTTGCACTCTGAAGAGCTTTTTAATAACTTTCTGACTGTTCAACCTATGATGCAATAATAAATGATATCTAAATTAGGTATTTGCTGGCTGATTAATAAATGCTGCACTTTTTGTGGAGCATTTTTTGTAGGTGTGTGACACCATTATGCATCCATGAAAGGAAAACTAGCATTTGGAACTAGATAATTAAAACAGTTACAATTCCAGGCAAATGTTATGTTTCGGTGTAAATTAATCTTCTGCTACAGCAAATTACCAAAATTGGTCTAGGCACTTTAATGAAAGCAGAGTGTTAACAGGCAAATATAGAGTCTCCTTAATATCCAGTTCCCAAAATGTGCAATTACTAAAAAAAAACACTGAGAAGAAAACTATTAAATTAATCTTTCTAAACTATGAAACTATGAAAGCCCCTTTTTTGAGATAGGAAGCTCAGTGGTGACTTTTCACCAAAGTCATAAAGACATTTCTCCAGTTTTATTGAGTCTGTTTTTACATTTTCATCAACAGGTATGCAACATGGGAAGTTATTTGGAATATGAAAGGCATTAGCTCTCTTGCTTTAGTTGCCTTATCCAGTGCAAGTATAGGAGCCTGGATTCAATTTGACCCATTCTGATGCTGACAGATTATTATAGCTCTTGTGATCTGTGAGGTTCTCTCAAGTTCACCTCTTGAAAATTCACCTCTGAAAGTCCTAAGAACAAAATGGGCAACATTATAGTCCGATAAAAAACACAGTAATTTCAATTCTCTGCATTTGAAAATGTGCAAGAACTCTATCTTTGATTACTAGGAAATATCCTGAAAGGTAGAATTTCCGATCTACTTGTAATTGGACAAAAGCAATATTACAAAGCCAGTTGAAATTCAGGTAAGCTCTCCAGCAGCTGAAATACAGGAACTGACTTAAGAAGAATGGATTTCCACCTTGCTGTGGTTTGTATGGTCTAGTTAAATATGTGTGTTCAGAAATAAATATGTATATTGAAGTTCTAAAGGTTTTTTTCAGCCTGCTAGAATTAAACAGCCTTCAGTATTTGTGAGGTGATGACCAGAAATATAGTAATTGACTAACTGAACTTGGACATTGAAAGGGAATGCACAAGAGGAGCCAGCAATAGCAGGTGATCCAGGAGGAATATAAAGCTACAGTCTGATTGTGCAGGGATGGGTTAGGAAATCAAAAGTCCACCTGGGACTGATCTGACAAGGGATGTGAAGGGGCACAAGGAAGGATTCTACAACTATATAAACAGTAAAAGGGAAGCGAATGTAAATGAGGAACCAATGCTGAATAGGGTCAGGGTCCTTCTGACAAAGGATGTGGAAAAGCTGGGTGCAAGTCCAGGAGGAAAGTCTGGTTTATCCTCAGTGGAGGGGAGCAAAGCAGGGAGAACATAATCAATCTGCACATACATAAGTCCAAAGACCTGATGTGTTGCACTCAAAAGTGCTGAAGTCCAAACAGCATGTGAAGAGATAAGAGTTCTGAAATTAAAAAGAATAATGAAAATATTAGTCACTCTAAGTTGTTCTTCCAGTATCTAAATGTTGTCTTGGAGTTTTTGAACTCCTGAATGACAAACTAAGGTCAACACTTAACAAGCTAGAACACAAAAACCACTCCACAGACATTTGTTCTTACTTCATGGAAATGGAGGAAATTAATCCATTCTAATGATCAAATCAGCTCAACCAGGAGAGGCAGGTAAAGACTTTCTCAATTCTGATATCCATGGAAATGTGTAATATTCTCAGCTTGAAGACTCAGCCCAGTTATTGCAAATCAACCAAGCTCTCACTTTTCTGTTATACTGACATCAGTTATATTGATATCAATATTGACTATATTTAGATTGCCATGAAAATAAAAAAAATAAAAAAGGTATCTATTCCACTGATTGGAGCTCAACAAATAATGGCATTTTAGCACAAATGATTTTGAGATAAATACTAAAGCTCTTAGCCACTTTATCTCTTAAGAAAAACAACTTTGGTCCATGTTTAACATACATTTGAATGAAACAGAACTTTAATCTACATTGATTGAAGGTGGCAGAGTGATTTTTCATTGTCAAAGCCAGGAAAGATTATGAATTTTTGTTGGTTTTGTTTTATAATTTTTTTTTAAGAAAATTAAAATATTTGAGAATTTAGTAGATTCCAGACAGCTATGATATATAGTTTGTATATCTATAATTTAAAAACTGAATTAAGGTTAAATAACTTCTCTTCAGTAATTTTCCTGGTTTGTATTGTTATATATTCAGCTATAGCTCCTGATGACACTTAAAATCCTTGAGTTATGTGTAATGGAACATCAAGTATAAAACCAACCTAAGCTGTGCCTTTTGCATTTTAACACGTTTTCTAGTCAGCATAACAAATGCAGAAAACAGGACTCATTAGTATTCCTGTCTATTAAAGGTCATCATAAAACACAAGCATTACATGGCCAAATATAATATTGAATTTAACTGCTTCTTAAATGGAAACTTTAAACACACTTAAGTTTTCTCTTATCATTTTTATTAATTTTTCCATATATCTACTCTAATATATCTCTGCCTCTTTGTGTGATGGTGTGCTCAGCCCCCCAGCCTGACCTTTATTTCACATGATTTTACTCAAGTGATAATCAGCAGAGGCAGTGATGGAGGTGTCTGCTCTGGTCACGATTGCTGCAACCAGCTTGAAGGGGATTTGGGGGAGACAGATAAAAACACAGCAGCAAAGAGCTAATCTGAGCAACGTGCCTCCCCTAAACATGGTGCTGGTCAAGAGCCAGGCTGGGAAGAAATTAATTCTGTAGTTGGTATGCAAATGTGACTGAAGCAATTACCTTAGTCCATAGATAATGGACAGAGCCCATTGAGCTCTCCTGCACAGCAGTGGGCTGACAGATTCCTTCCCACAAGAGATTCTCATTACATTCTCATGCTAAATTTTGAAATGTTAGCTAAGCCATATAAAGAATTTATTGTCCATTTATTGTCCATATCCTTTAGATATAAAGCATTGATCAAGCTCTGGAAACAAGTCTGAATGCAAATACACCTAAACTCCCCCTTGAGAAGGACAAACAAGTTTTTAGAACACAAGGTGGCCCTTTCTGAACCTCATGACTCAAGAGGTCTCCCTGACAGTTTTATTTGACCCAGTTCTTTGTGCAGTAAATAATTTAGTGTACCTTGCCATAGAATCTTGTTAAACCAGTGTTTCACTTGCCATCAAACTTTGTTAAATCACTAATTTATATTAATAAATGTGTTGCTACTTCTGTTTTACAAGTGAAGTGTATCCCTCCATCTGTAAAAATTTGTCACATAATTTGTGTTTACAAATAATGTGGAGAAATATGTGAATAGGTAAATATTAGCAAACTATCATGGCTTCTTATGGGAATTTTGTCCATGCAAACATGTTGAAATGTGCCCTGAGGCTTTCTGGAATTCAGACTTCTAGCCACCAGTGACTGCTTCAGCTGTTGTTGTTATACTTATGAATAAATATTCAACTTAAAAACAGTCAATTCTCCCTAATGTCTGGGCAAATATGTCCCCACGTTTTATGGGCTTGCACAACATATAGCTTAGGTTAATTGGGCTCTGCTTTCAGATGTTTACTGCTGGAAGGTTAAGGGAAAAGAACTTCGAAATCCTTTCTTACTCCAAAATTCACAATAGACTGAAATAGCTTTGGAGTTTTCAAAAATTTTCTAAGTAGCAAAGGCATGAGTGCTTTCTGTTGTCAGCTTCCAGATGAGGAAGCTCACAACAGAAAATTAGTTTCTTTTTCCATATGGAACTTATCCTTCCCAGCCACTGTCTCAGGAAATTCAGAGACACACTGAATTTGAGTCTCATTGTCTCCAATTTTTTCTTAAACTCACTCTGCTTAACGTAGGGAGGAAGTAAAAAACAATGTGTGCATAGAGTAATTAACAGATTTTTTTTAAGTCATCCTTGGAAACCTTCAGCAAACTCTTCCTTCAGAGAAAGCAATTGTATGTTCTGACCTGGCAGTTTCTTTGAACCAAATAAAAGATTAAAAGAGGACATACTGTGAAAGAGATTACACTAACTGTGCTGTGCAGCTATTGCTGTTTTCTATTAGACAGCAAGGGCACTTACTTGATTACAGTTTTCTAAAAGCAAGATTTGTGTTTGCAAGCAAAATATCTAAAAAGGAAAGCAGCTTATGAAATTATTTATCAGTAATAACCAGCATCTGGAGCCAAAGGCTGAGAGAGACCTGGCCTCATTCAGCCACTTCCAATGCCTCTCTAACCAGAAAATCAATTAAGTGACTTTAAACTAACGCAGGCATATCTGCATAGCAGAACAGAATTTAGCCCAGAGGTATTGCTTTTCAGCCTCTAAGATGATGATCATCTGAGAGTTTGTCTGAGGGAGAGAGGTCAGCAACAGAGTGAGACAATCAGATGGTGGGCAGAAAAAAGGAAAAACAGTAACAATAGTAATAATAAAAAATTTGATTTAACATGAGAACTGAGTGGGTAAGTAAGAGCTAAAAATTTTATTCTAATTTTGTTTTCATGGAACAGTGACTTTAGAAAAGAGACTATGAGAAAAATAATTTTAACTGTGTCTGAGTTTGTCTGTGTCTCAGACCATTAAACTGAAGTGTCTTCACTGTGAACTGAGGTGTGAACTGAGATAATTATACTAATTCTTCTGACTGGGAAAACTGACGGTAATGGGAGAAAAAGAGCAACTTTTAGAGGGCATAGAAGAAGCCAGGTGACACAAATCTTTTCCACCTAAAATGATGCTACAGTTTATAGCAATTCAAACGTGTGGGAGAATAGTAAAAAAGAGAAAGAGGAATGTTGCACCTTCCCTGCCTTCCACTGCAATTGTACAGCTTGTCCTGTCCTATAAGCATCAGGAGGCATTTGAAAACCTTCTCAATATCTCTTCCTCCACTCTGTGTTTATTTCTGTCCAGTACAAGTGGTCACAGTAACTAATCAGTTACATTAGTCTGCCCTGACAACTCTACTTTCCCTGTTTCTGATGCATTGCATTCAGTACAAAAATGTACAGGACAACAACGCACACCTGCCCAAAAATATCTTGAACCTATTACTTCAGGACTTAGCAAGGAAAGGGTTCAAAGGAGACCAGAGGGATGGAGGAATATAATGGCAATTCTGTGATTACTGTTGTGATCAGAGACTGTTATTCCATCTTTTTGCTACAACTTTCAGTTAGCAATAGTGCTGAAATAAATGGTTCCACATCTACCCATGCCTGTACATTTGCTATTAGCATTTGTAAGGCCATTGAAAGAAACTGGGTGATGGAATTAATTTGGAACAAAAATTAAAGTTTTTTCAATACTTTTGTATTGCTTCCTTTATGATATTTTTTCATCAGTTTTCATTTCTTCACTGCTTTCAAAAGTGAATATTGTACTATATAAAGA
Organism: Agelaius phoeniceus; assembly: GCF_051311805.1. NCBI lineage: Eukaryota > Metazoa > Chordata > Aves > Passeriformes > Icteridae > Agelaius > Agelaius phoeniceus. The sequence goes on from NC_135268.1 coordinate 55,206,503, forward strand.
AACTTATATATGATGCTTCCATAAAGTGTTATGGTGCTTGAGCTCCTCCAAAAGACCTCAGTCCTTCTTGTTATTGGCAGGAGAGCCATGAAGAACCACACCTTTTGTTCCTCCCAGTACTGGGCAAAAGGATAAATGGTGCCTAGACACTCATCAGTTGATATGATCACATATCAGCTCATATGCTTTGACCTTTCCTCAGCATCAGCAAGTTAATGTTTCCAGGTAGTGGAGAAGATGAGTACTCACCTCATACCTAAATCTGCCTCAGAAAACATCAGAGCTTTCCAGTCTTATTAACCAGAGAAAAATTTTCATGTTTTAGATTTTTTTAATCTAGGATTTATTCTCTTTTTTAGGACTTGGAAGAAGCCTCCTATTTGAAGAATGTGAGCGCAAGACCTGAAAAAAGTGAAGGCTCAAAGATCCTATTTTATTCTAAAAAAATCTCACAATCCAAGCCTTACAAGCCTTACTAGATTATTACATCTGAAAAATGTAAATGGATATATTTTAATATCAAATATTTATGTAATGCAATGGTGAGTTGCAAAAGCTGCAACCTTTACTTCAACAAATTATCCAACTAGTCAGAAAAAAATACCAGTTGATTTTTTTGCCATAGGCTAAATCACAATGAGAATTTTGTGCTCTGGAGTATGAGTCAAGTAAATCCACTGCATTATGCAGAGGTATGTATAGGGATGAAATGAGGGAAAGACTGGACAGTTCCTTTTCTGCCCCACATTCTGGAAGACTTTGTAACTCTTTGAAAACCTTCTTACACTGAGCAATTTGAATATGTCTTCCTTATGCTGCAGCCCAGAACAAAGAATGTTCTAATGTGCCTACTGCTGATTTCACCCTTTTGTAACACATCTTGGGCCTGGGAAGGTGAATGACAGAAACCATGGAGATAACAGTGATGACTGCTAATCAGCCCTAGATATAGAAAAGTCCAAGTGATTTGCCCCAGGCTGCCCGATTAGCAAGGCCATTAGCAGCTTGTGCTGATGATCCACTTTACAATGTAATAGAGAAGACAATAACCCCATAGGAGGTGAGATCAGCACATCATGTGTGGGCCTGAGACTTAATATCAAAGGCTGAGACCAAGATGAAATCCTTTTGCACAGAGGCCAGGCCATCAGTCAGAACAAGGACAAGGACACATCCAGCACATCCAGAGTGTTCTGTGAGCCTGAGTCCTGCAGCCGGTCTAGCCCAGACCAGAGGGAAAGGGACCATAACTGGTGTATGATGTATAAGACATAAACACTACACTAGAATTTGCTCTCTATCTGAGCCATCCTGCTTAATAAATTAATTTGCAATCCACTGAATGATGTACTTCTCCACATGACATGGAGAGGTGTGATTCTCTATTTTTGGTTCCCTACCCAAATCCAAAAAGAAATTACTATTTTCATAAAAATCATAGGAGATATTGCTATCAAAACAATTTTCCCGAGGTGATTTTGTTCCCAGGTAAATTATTAGCTTGTCTGTTTCCATGGGTGAAAATACATATGTATGTAAGTACCACCTATCTGCAAAATGTGAATGAAATTACCTACGAAGGTAATATGTATTTTTCACTCAATAATGTGATTTTTCTTTTATAGAGTCCTTTCAAATGTTGCTTTGCAGAAGACATTCCAGTAGATCTGCTTCTGCCCCCTAGAGCAAAAGAGTAGTGGTCATGGGCTAGAATGGCAGAAGAAGTTCAGGCAAGGAGCAGCCAAAGCTATATCTTATTCCCTAAGAATTTATCTCTTATTTCACATAATGACAACAAATTCACTAGTCATCAATCCCTCTTTTTAATTCATATTAACCATGTCAGCAGTCTATATTATCAAACACAGTTCTGTTGAGTCCAATCACCCTCCTTGTTTCCTTCCACCTTACACTTATCCACCATCCTCAAGGTTATCAAAGAGAGTCCTTCAGCCCTGGTAACATTCACAGCTGATTTATCTTCAGCTGCTACTCTGGCCTTTTCTTCTTAGGCTCATTGCCCTCACAAAACAGGGAGTCTAAGAGTACCACTCTAGTGTTGGGATTCCCATCCATGTGTCACACATTCATATTTACTGGCAGGGTCTTATGTATATACATTAAAATTATCATGCATATATATAACAACACTGCACATTTATCACATACCACCTATTTCAGGAAGAGAAGGTGACACTTTGAGAGAAATATTTTATTCTTGTCTTTATATAGCAATGCTCCTCCACTTACTGCAAGTGTAGCAGAGATGTCTGTGGTGTTGACACAGCAATACAAAAACTACATCTTTTGGTTAAGAATTACTTTCACATTACAAGGGAAACCACACACATAATTTTGATTTTTTTAATTTATTTTATTATGTTAGGAAAAATCTTGCATTGTTTTATTTTAATGAGGTAGTTCTGACAGTTTTCACCTGAAATAGCTGAAAGTGAGGACTAGAACTAGTATCAGCATAAAGCTATCTGCCAGGGAATTTTTCTTCAACACCTGGAATGCCTTTGATAATATCCCAGACCTTGTAAAAACTTTTTCCCTGCTGAAATGAAGGAGTAATAAAACCATTAAATAGTATAGGGGTTGACTAATCAAAATTCTGTTTGCTTCAAGATTCCTTAAGCTCAAAATGAGGCAGGAAATATTGTTGACCAAACATTACAGACAGAAGGAAGTGATCTGGCTTTTCCCTTTGCTGGCTTTGAGTCAATAAAGATAGCATTTAATTACATGTCACAAATGGAAACAAGAAGAAACTTAACTCTTTGGAATTGTCAAATTCATTACTCTGTGTTAATCATGTTTATTTTACATGGGATTTTTTGTAGATCCACCTGTCCTGTATGATGTTTACTTTCTCAGTTACATTAATATCTGTGGAATCACATTATGATAATTACAAACGAGAATACATTTTCAACAAAGACTCTGGTTGTCAGAACTTGCCACAGTCTTCTGTGTTTTGGAATAGGTATAACTGATGACTCAGAATTGCATGTAACCAAATCATCTGTCAGCTACAGACACACATTAATTACACTTACTTGATCAGATGTCAGTTTTACACTCTACTGCTCTTTCTTTAGCCACCAGCAGCTTGGATTCAGACGTGTTCCTCCCCTACCCCATAAAAATCAATAAACTTACAGTTATTTAAGAGTAAATATAATCTTGGTTGCAGGCAGCAAAATTGACTGTGAAAATCTGAAGCAGTTGAATGAAAAAAAATCTTTTCAATTACACTGTTAACACTGGCAACTAAACAAAATTAAAATATTTGCTTTTGGCCATTTGAGTGTACTTGGGGTGTTTGGTATCACTGTTATAAAAAATAAGGATAGTAAATAATATCTATCAAATTTTTTGTGTACTTTTGTGATTTTTTTTTGATTTTTACTCTGTGCATTCTCCAAAAACCAATTTCAAGTCCAATCTATAGATCAGAAATTCCAGCACTGCCAGTGCAAGAACTGTCTCTTCTTGAACAAAAATCTTATACAATGACTCATAGCTACCACTGACTTAGCTAGAGACAAAAAAGAATGGATTTCAATATTTCCAGATATTAAATTCACTAATACAGAACAGAATAAACCCCAAGGTAAGGTGTGGACTCTGGGATTTGCAGTGTCTATTATCACTGAAAAATATTGTTTATTTCATAGAATCCCATTGTTCCTCTGTTGGGATATGGAGGAACAGGAACAGGCCCTTGGTCTACAATCATTATATCTAATTTTATAGTTGGAGGACTGGCATTATCTCTGATATAATTTTACCATCAAAATTTTAAAACTAAAGCCTTAAGCAAGGAGTTTTGACTGTTACATTCTGATATTTTTCTATATTGGTCCTTTCCTCTATCTACAGGAGTTTATAGACACAAAGTAATTCTTATTAAAACAAACAAACAAACAAACAAACAAACAAACAAAAAACCAACTAAACAAAACCACCAAAAATCCCAAACCTCAGTTTCTTTCTCTGCTTGCTATGTAATTCTGGGAAAATATGATGCAAGTCAATAGACATTGACAAGAGGTAGGTGAAAAAAGAGGCAAAATTGTCTTGCATAATTTTTTTTTTCAATAAGTTAGACATAATATAAAATATTTAAAAGATCACAGTAACAAATTACAGTACCTTCAGGAATTGGTGTTTATACAATGATGGATATATCAGTGCAGTCCCTGTAGGAAGGGAACAGCAAGAAAAGGAATAAACAATTCTGAAGGTGTGTCATAGAGGAAAAAAGGGTAGAATTTACCTAATCTTTCACTGTCTAGAAGTTAAACATGTAGTCTAAGGCTTGACTTAACTCCTTTATGTGTTGGAAAGGAAGGAGATAGGCTTCTCTAAAGGACAATTTATCTTACTTTACTTAAATGTTAAGAATGGATGAATCACTCTAAGATCTCATCTCTTTTTATTTCTTCACTTTGAAGAAAAAGTTGGCATGAATGGCAAGCTTGGATTAGGCATCTAACTTTGAGGACTAAAGTAAGTCAATGGCATCTTACCTTTATTCAAGGCATAACTCTTATTCCAAGGGATACATGCATTAACTTGGTCTCCTAAAAGTGTAGTTTTCAAAGGTCTTTACTCTGCTACAGATAGGCTTCTACTGGATTTAAAGACTATAAATAACTACCAACCTCAACCTTGCAATTATTTTGGTCCAGAAGCCCAAGGACTTTACACTCTTAACTCATGTATATACACTTAGTTCTTCCTAGATTCTACTGAGAATTAAGTTTTTGATTGGGACTCTTTGGTTTTGCTGTATATTTGGACTATTAAATGGCCATGAAAAGTTGGCCCTATATGGCTACAGAAAAACTGGATTGCAACATGATGTCAAATTTTTAGAGATACCTTTAGTTATTTTACTTAATGTGTTAAAAGATTATTTAAGTGAAAAAAATTCATGTCAGCTAAACTTAGGTTCACTTTTTTCACTATGACAGTGCACCAGAACAGGTTACCCAGAGAAACTGTGGATGCCTCATCCCTGGAAATGTCCAAGACCAGGTTGGATGGGGCTTTGAGCAATCCAGTATGGTAAAAGCTGTCCCTTCCCATGGCAGAGGGGTTGAAACCAGCTGACATTCAAGATCTATTCCAACTCAAACCATTCTATAATTCTATAAATCTCTGATTCTACAAAGATGTCCCATTTCTTAGTACAAATTAGATATTAAAAAAAAAAAAAAAACAAAAAAAACAACTAAAGAAAAACCCTTCTGGAAGGATTAATCAACCTGTATGGACTTTTGTGTTCCTTGGACTTTGGAATTTGATCTCATTCATTTAGAGCTAGAATATGTGTCTATACATCATACTGCTGAAAAAAGAACAGAAGCACTACAAGTATTCTTAAGCCAAAACAAGCTACTTTGAATACTTGCTATTCTTGAATTCCAGATTCACAGTATTTCATCATATTATGGTACACAATATATAGTTGTGTAACTTCAAGCACAATATCCTTTATGTAACATTGCCATCTTCAAAAACTACAAGTCTTTGAAACCAAGTCTTAGAAAAAGCAGGCATACAGAGTTGGTAAATATACTGTATTTCTTAGCAAGGAATGTCAAATTTCTCTCTTATTTTCTACACAGAGAACATCAATCCACAAGCAACTGCATTGGAAAAAAACATGCATTTGAATTTATTACAGATGGATAGATTTCAGTCAAAATTAAAAGTGCATATTGCAAAAAAAGAGAAAGCAGTAAATGAAGAAAAAGTGCATTAGTGCATCTCATATATATATATATGTGTGTGTGTGTGTATGTATATATATATATATATGCACAAAAGAAGGCAATTCAGTATCCTCATAAAACAGGTATATGGGGAAATAAATAATGAAGATTCCTAATACACTACAATACCAAAATAGTATTTTTTAGAAGAGTTTAATTTATCATTCAAACAGATGCTTCTGAGACTCTTTCCAGGAGCTACTCCCCAAATGCTAATGCTTACATGTCACATTCTTTTCTGAAATCTATTAAAATAAGCTACCCACCCTTTCAACTTTGAAGAGTTAGCACATTTGGGGAAAAATTTATTGTTGCTTTATTGTTTTTGACATTTTCTTCACAGACTGTCCCACAGACACAACATCAAAGAGACTGCAGAAATGTCCTGCTCAAAGGAAAAGTAAAACTTAATAAAATAATTCTTTATTTCAGGAAAACAGTTATTGAAAGAGAAAAAAAGTGCATCCAATTGTTTTGCAATTGGAGATGATAATGACACAATTGAAAATGAAAAATGGTAAAACTACTAGATGCACAAGTTGAGATTCACTACATATTACCAAAACATTTAATTTCTGTCTACTGATTTTCTACATTCTGGGACAGTCTCTTAGTTTTTACAAAAGGAAAATTTTTTTACCTAAGATATGGCAATTAAATCAAGAAGAGAAATCTACTCTTTTGATCTTCAAAGCTACTTTTCTCATTTCTTTAATTACAAAGAAATTCACACACGGTAGGCTTTATTCAGTCACTTTAAGAAGGGTTACTGGTGGCTTGCTCATGTCTTTTGAGATGGGTGTCACTATCGAGGGCATATTACCAGTCCTGCAGCTGCTGAGAACAGTGGGTCCCCTAAAAGTCTTTAGTATCTGATGGCCTCATGGCACTGCCTTACATACTGTAATATTGCAGAGTTTGAAATGGTGCTTGACCTATATCGTTATTTTTGAGAAAGTGAATCAATATCTTTAGGAATGTTAGGTAGTTAGAATTTAAACATGAGTGTAAATTATGTGCCTTGATTAAGTCTATTGAAATTGTCCCTCAGTAAGTAACTAATAGTTGGAATAAAAGTCCTACTGGACGTGAGAATTAAATGAAAAAATACAGGTGATAGGTGTATCTTCTAATTTAAATAAGCAATTTGATGGACCTTAGAGAAACTTACATTTCATTTCATTTCATCTGATCTTAATTCTGTCTGATTTTGTACATCAAAATCACCAAGGCACACTTTACAACACAAACATATAATGCCAATCCGCAATTTAACAGGCTTGCTTACATTTTATGGCCAATGAAATATAACATTCACTACCCACTGTAAAAACTTCCAGGACTGAATTATATTTTGGCATACTGAAACTCCCTTTCTTTCTCTTTCTCTTAGATTTTTCTTCTGGAACCTTAATTTGACAATGTTAAACTATAATAAACTTAGCTCTTTAACAGAAAATCCTATACATTATTCTACATACCAAAATGTAGCTAAGACAGAGAAAAGGCAAGAAAAATCCTCTCAGAGAGCTGTTAAGTGATGCTACAGACTTTATTCCACATAATATAATAGATATTTCACCCTGAGGCTCATTCTGATAAAGTTTTTTGTCTCAGTAATAACCTCTATAATAAAGTCAGATCATATGGATGCAGTCTAATTAGTCCTCAGTTTTATTTCACGAGTCAGATTTGTTTCAGGTATTCAAAAATGTAGGCAAAGATGAACTCTCTGGCTGTATGGAAAGAAAGTAGAAAGGAATATTAAACAAAAGGCTTGAGAAAAAAACAGTGGGAGCCTGAGAATGTATGAAAGGGTCTATTGAGCTTCCAGGGATACTTAGAAACTTTCAAAGGTTCTGAAAAACTGAAGGCTTTGCTTGTATTGCTCTCTTTTCAGGATTATTTATTATTCTGTTTTAAGTATATTCTGTGTTATAAGTTACAGACACTGATTATTATCTCTAGGTTCCCTGGATTTTTAATTAAGTCAATACTTGCCTCAGAAACGTCACAGTGCCCATTACTATTAGACTGCCACTTACAAAGGTAAAATTTCTAGTTTTCTGTTAAATTGGGTTTATTCCAAGAACATCATGTTTATAATATAGCCAGTTGCCAGGTCACTGGTTTCTTCCTCAATGTCCAGGAAATTTGCAAGGGTGTAAGTATCACCAAAATTTCAATGCAAGAATCAAAACAAGCAGCAATATAGAATATTCCTTTTTTTCTCTTGAAAAGAAAGTAAAAATCCCCCTCTTTTATTTTTCCCCAGTCTGACTTGTATTGAGAGATGTTGAAAGTGAGTACTTAATTTGAGTATTATGAGTATTTTTTGACTACTTACTTTTTCTGGACATGGATAACAGTGTGCTGAGCTTATATTAAATAATAATTAGTATATTGATGACAATATTGTCTTCAATCAGTTATTATTTTAAATTGTATTATTTTATCATATTATTTATCCACAACATTTCTACAACATTTAGGAGTCAGTATCACATTGACATACTTCAAGTAGATATTTTTATATAGAAAAGTACATACACAGTTGACCTTCTTATGGAAAGAAAATAATTATGAAAATGTCTGTCTGAAAATCTCTAGACTTGATCTAATATTTCTAATAAAATATAAAACAGGAAAAACAAAAAGACCAACCAGAATAAAAAATGGGATTAATATTACTTTATGAAATAATTTCATATTTTCAATGGATAAAGATCACAGATAGGGTTCAAAAATTCAGAGAGGAAATACTTATGGAAAAATCATTGTATCAGGACTAAAAGGCCCTGTAGAATGCCCAGTCTGTAGAGACATCTTGAGCTTCTATCCTGTATGAAGGAATTTCTTAACATCACTGCGTAATGCAATTTTTTGTATTATTGAAGGCTGAAATGATCATCTGATTTACAGAGTCTGCATATTTCAAGCTAAAGACTCCAACCAGATTGCCATCCCTTTCTTCAAATGTTTCAGCTGTGATTTTATTTTGAATATTCAAAATAATCATCAACTGTGTTCTACCAAAGCATAAAAAACAAGAAAAAAAAAAAAAAAGGAAAAGAGAAGTAGAAAATATGTTTGTGTGCTCTCAGCAGAGAAAGCTGAGCGTGGAATGCTGTCACTTCCCTGTGGTACCATCCTCTAGCAATCATTTGAATTTGTTTTTCAGCTTCTTAGCTGTACTCTCCCTTGCTTTCCTACCCAGAAATGCTTGTCTCTGTCTGTGCCACCGGGCTCTGCTCAGCACACTGCAGAACTTGGATGCCATCCAGGGAAGAGCTGCAGAGTTTGCTCATGCCCTACCAGGGGGGAATCAAGATCTGGTGCATATGCAATGTGTCATCCAGTTTTCTCAGAACTTGTAAAAGATCCAGCTGTGCTCTTAATTTGATCAGGCCTCAGGCCTTCCACAGCACATCAGTTTTACTTGATTTATATTCCAGAGCCTACATTAGATTTCTAGGAATCAATGCAAGATAGATTCTTACCAAGGTCCTCACACTGAAAGAGAAAAGTAAGGGTCAAGAAAAGGTAATGGATATAATGCATTCCTTAAACATGTTTTCTGTATGTTTGTTTGGGAAAGAATTTTTCTTGCAGAGTATTTCACAACAAGAAGGATCAGAGAAAATAATGTTTCAACATTTATATTTTTAAATTTTTTGAAAAACATAGGAACAGACAAAAACTGGCTATTTGGCTTCTTGGAAATTATTTTTTAATTGCTCTGAATATACAATATCCTTCCTTTTGTCCTGTTATTTTATAGTTATCATTATTACACTGAAATAATTCAGTTGTTTCCACCTTTTTTTCATATCTTGACAACTTCTTCTCGAAAGCAAAACAAATTAAAACAAGACAATCTGAAATCACAAAGGCAGCAAATCCAAATGGTCACTGCAGAAAATTTTTACTCAAATAGAAAAGTTACTAGGAGTGGTGCAGTAAAGTGAAACAACAAATTATATGCATATACTGAAGGAGGATATTTTCAAAATTAAGAATCAGGTACAAAAATTATATCTGTTCAAAGGAAAAAGAGCACTTCATAAATTAAGCAAATAAAGGAATGTTTACTTTTCTTTAAAATGGTTTCAGAGGGTCAATTTTTTTCTAAGATGTATAATTGAAAAATTGAGACACAGCTAATTAAGATATTTCTTATTATGTCTTTTGAACATGTCCTGTCTGACCATTCAGGAGTCACAGTCCCACCACCTGAGGCTTTAACTCCTGGTACTGAAGTTCTGGATTGTTCCAGTGACTCAAGGGGACCCACCTGAGTGCCCACCTCACCACATTCACACAGTCAGACCAGGTTTTCCTACCAGCTCAACACCAGATTGCTGTTCCCATAGCAGAGTCTCAGGCCTTTGGTTCCTTTAAGTAATTTGATCATGGAACAGAATAACCTCTCGAGCTGGTGTTTCTGAGGTGGGGCCCCTAACAAATGAAACACTGAGCTTTTGTACCCTCTCAGTCTAAGTGCATGAGAGTCTGCGGCAATTGGCTTCTGCATCTCTGAGTGTCTGGCCAAATTCTCATGCTATTTGCAGTGCAAAGACTGGTGCCAGTTCACAGCCTCTGGCTCACACCTCCCAGAGCTCAACCTGCAACAGGCACTGTAGCATCACACTCAGCTACCGGCACTAAATGTATTCTTTGGCGTATTCTGTTGGTAATAGGAATTAATAATCAAATGAAACAACTGAAAGTCAGAGGGTTGGGGTTTATGTTTAGGTACACATGGGTTTGGTAGCACCCCTTAAAGAATACTGCAGAAAATGGATGTTGAGAGTTTTTATTAAATAATGTAAGCATAGCACCTTGTGACACAGAATCACAAAATCACACAATGGGCCAAGTTGGAAGGCATCACATTGGGTCATCTGATCCAACCTCCCTGCACAGGCAGGGCCATCCTAGAGCACATGGCACAGGATTGAGCCCAGATGGTTCTAGAATATCTCTGGTGAGGGAGACTCAAAAACTTTACTGATCAATCTGTTCCAGTGCAGGGACACTTGGACAATAAAGAATTTCTATCTCATATTCAGTTGAAGCTTCCTGTGCATCAGTTTCCACGCACTGCCTCTGGTCCTGTTGCTTGGCAGCATGGAGCAGAGCCTGGCTCCATCCTCCTGTCACCCTCCCTTGGGGTACTGACAGACATTGATGAGCTCCCCTCCCAGTTGTGTCTTCTCAAGGCTGAACAGGCCCAGCTCCCTCAGCCTGTCCTCACAACAGAGATGTTCCAATCCCTTCAGCATCTTTGTCACCCTCCTCTGGGCCTGTTCCAGGAGCTCCATGTCTCTCTTGTACTGAGGAGCCCAGAACTGGACACAGAACTCCAGATGAGCTTCACCAGGGCTGAGTAGAGGGGCAGGATCACCTCCCTCAGCCTGTTGGCAATGCTCTCCCTAATGCACCCCAGGGTACCACTGGCCCTCCTGGCCACAAGGGCACTGCTGGCTCATGGACACTTGGTGTCCACCAGGAGCCCCACATCCTTCTCTGCAGAGCTGCTCCCCAGCAGGTCAGCCCCCAGCTTGTGCTGGTACATGGGAGTTTTTCCCCCCAGGTGAAGGATCATTTATCTGCCTTTGTTGAACTCCAGAGTTCTTCTCTGTCTATCTCTTTGACATCAAAATTCAACTATATTAAAACTTAAAAAACAGTGAAAGGATAATTGACTCCCTAAAGCTGTTAGCATATGTTTTAAATATAAGAAATAGTTAGTAATGCATGTATTTACAGTATTTACAATCCCTCAATAGCATAGATATGAGAAATTAAATACATTTTTTGTAAACATGTGAGAAGCAACTGGAAGAAACAACAAACTATAAGAGGAATATTAAAAATATTGATAAGGATGTTAACATTTGAGCACTTCAGCAGATTGATGGCAAATTTATTACAGTTTTATAGGGCAAAAACGTCTAAAAAAGTTCCAAATATTTTTAGCTTACTACCAAAACAGTGTGTTCCTTACAAAATTAAAAAATGTTAAAAAAGGATTTGTGAAAATGTGTAGATGACAGAATTATGCAAGTTTCTGAAATTTTGAATAGTCATTAGAATCCTACCTTTAATTTTATTATGCAGTGGCTGCATTTGTGGTTTTATTTTGGTTCAATATGGGCCTTTCTCACTGTCATCCACCAGCACCAATATTGGATGTTTTAGTCATCATTGACTACTCAGACATTCTGATTGAATCTGTAAAATAGTTTTGGTGGAAATTATGAAAAAAAATTCATACTTGTTTCATAGGAATAAAGATGAGGTAACCAATTTTTATCTCCTGATGCATTTTTGAGGAGTGTCTTAAAGAAAATAGGAGGCCAGATACAGTTTTTACTTTGTCCAATTGGATCTGAACCCAAATTTCCCAAGGAACAGAACTGATCCTATTTCTGTTTCTCCAGCTGTTGATTTTTCCCTTGGGGCATAATTAGGGTTTCCATATGCCCAGTTCCTACTTCATGCCATATGTGTTTCCTTTATATCTGTACTTGATATCTCGGCATTCTGATATTTAAAGAACCTTGAGCTCATTTGACAAAGTATCAAACAGGGGAAATAGGATTAAAGAAGAACTTCAGTTTAAAATTTTCCAACTTGTAATAGGAATCTAAATACTCTGTTCTCATTAAAGTTGTTGATGCAACTGTGTATGCAAATGATTAGAAGCTAAAATTAAATTATCTAAGACGAGAATCTTCCCTTTCCTTCCTTCATTCCCATCTCTGTCACTGAACTGGAAGTTCTACTATTTGTTCTATTCCTGTATGAAGAACTGTGTCTAGGAGAGATTTTGAGGCCAAATACTTTACAGAAAGTTGCAAAGTCATCAAAAATACATTGTTGTGTTAAATAATATTCTTTTAAACTGGAAAAATACTGAATATATCTACCCATAAATCAAAGTTCTCACTATTAATTAATGTTCAGGTAGTGATGGAAAAACCTTGAAGAATAACCACTTAGTACCAACAAGTATCATGGCCATTGTGTTTCAAGAAATATATTTCTTAGAATAAGTTTGGAAACCAAAGCAGGTAATCCAAGAATATTTCTGAAAATATGCTTAGTAAAATTTCTGATCACAAAACTTCTTTCATTTTTACTCTATACTTCATGTTGAATTGACTATGTGGCATTATTTACTTTATCTAACATGGTTTCAGTGGAAATATGTGAATAATATCCATTAATGCATTCGCAAGTACTTGCAGGCATTCTCATTTCCACTCACTTCAGAAATCATCTGTGTTGTAGGAAGTGCAAACTACCATCTCAGGATGATGAAGGAAATTTATGTCTCCCTTCTTCTTTTGTTTCAACAGAAGTATTTGGATGAAAAATATAGCATGTTGGAGGCCCTTCTGTGGTCTGAATTCAAGTATTATCCCTGACTCCTCATACAGTAAGAAGACAGCAAACTCAAGTACTTAAACCTCCTATTAGTTGTTGACATGGACAGAAGCAGGAAGACATACAAATATCCTATGGTTCTTTTGCTCTTGTTATGACTCAGTGAATCTCCTAGTTTTAAAAAAGAAGAACATACTGGATTTGTTTAGTACAGTTCCAATAAAAGATTAGTACTACCTTTATAGTGTCAAAATAAAATGGCCAAAATCGATTCGAATGACTAAAATTTTTTATATTAAATGATCCGTTTATATCCCCCCTTCTGTAGCTTCATACTGCTAAACAACGTCTTCAAGAAAAAGTAAGCAGTATTTTTATCACTTGATGCAGCTATTGGTGTAATTGATTTTATGCAGAAGGTGCTGAGATACTACATGAATGCATAGAGCCTCCGAGTATTTGGCAGTCATGACCTGTCCCAAAGGATAATGCTGTGTCTTGAAATATGAGAAAGGCCAGTGCAAAATATTCACCTCTCCTGAAAATTTAGGACTCTGTTCCCTCCATGATGCACAACACATCAGAGTTTAAATGAGTTACAGCAGTGATTCACTGCACATTAACACAACTTAAGTTCCCTGAGGTTCTTTCTCCATCTTTTGCAGAGTTCTGCAAAATGTGAGCTTCCATTAAACTAAGAAAGGGCTCTAATTTTTCTGCTTCTAAGGGCTTTCATTCTGCAAATAAGTGTACTCATATATTGTTTACTCTATTCCCAGATGGGTAGGAATAACAATTCCAACAACAGTGAAGATTTTACTTATTCATCTTAGTGTTGAACTGACAACAAACCTAGTTGAAAGCCAGCTCTACCAGCATATATTTCCAAACAGAGGAAGTTAAATAAAACAGAGGATGCTATTAACTTATACTATAATTCACATTATGAGAACAACTTTGTCTTAGTATCTTTCAGAAAACTGAATTGATAATATTTTTCTGAAAAAAATGGCTTATACTATTCTGTCAGTATTTTAGAATCATAGAGCTATAGAATAATAGAATAGTTTGGGATGGAATGGACCAAAAATCTGGTTCCCATCCCCCTGACATAGGCAGACACTCTCCCAGATCAGATTGCCCCACCAAGCCTGGCTGTGAACACCCCCAGGGATGAGGCATCCATAACTTCTCTAGGAAAGCTATTCCAGTAACTCACCACCCTCACAGTGAAGAATTTCTTTTTACTATCTGATCAATACCTACTTTCTTTCCATTTAAAACCATTCCCCCTCATCCTATCACTACATTCCCATGTCAATGTCCATGTCAGTACTCTTAGGTAGGGACAGGCTGCTCTACTTCCTCTGACAGTTCCCACAGGACCCACAGATGCATCTGATCAGCTCCCATGGACTTGTACATCCTTGGGTTCTTTATGTGGTCTCAGACCTGATTTTATTCTACAGTGGGTAGTTCTTCATCCTCCCAGGCCCTACCTGTGCCTCCTGCAACTTGGACAGTGTGGCTGGAACACTTGCCACGGAAACCCAAGGCAAAAAATTATTGAGTCTCTCAGTCTTCTCCATATCCCAGGTCTCCCATTTCCTTCTGGGAGGGCCCTGAGAGACTGGAAGGATTGCTGGCTTGGAACACTTTGTGTGTGTGTGTGTGTGAGGGGAAGGGGCAGTCTGGGCGTTGCTCTGGTGAGGTGATGCCCTGCTCTGAACACCCCACACCCCAGACCCGTACCCCAGCCTGACAGCGGCTGCTTATCCCTGGCACACTGGAGGCAATGCTCCAAACTCTACCTCTGGAGCCCAGTCTAGCCCCCAAGGGGCCAAATGACCTGAGGGAAGGAAAGGCAAAGGGTACCAGATAGGCTTTCATATGATTATGGATTCAAACTTGTATACATTTTCCTACCTCTCCAGAGCAAAGCATGACATTGGTGCACCAAAGGAAGCACATGCAGTAATGGTGAGTGATGTGTAAAGCATGACTGTGCAGAGGAAAAGGATGTAGAACTATTGGCTGCCCCTGCAAGGAGGGAGAAAAAAGCCTGACAGAGGAGCACAGGTGGCAGCTGGAAAGTTCTCTCCAGCTGTAAACAAAGTGGTCAAATGAATAAATTAAAAAAATTAGGATTTGAACACCAATAAAGGGTTTGATAAAGCTGGAAAGGTATTTGATCTGAACCTGGGACTCTGACTGAAATAATACACTGAGGAGGTTGGAGAAACACAAGTTTTGTAATAATCAATAAATACTAAATTTTCATGTCCAAACAAACAAAACAAAACAAAACAAACAAAAAGAAACCGAAAAACAAAAAACAACAAAACCAAAACAAAAAAACACACACACAGAAAAAAAAACCAAAACCAAACAAACAAAGAAACCCCCACAAAATGAAGACATCCTCAGCACATCTCCAATGACAATAAAATCATACTCTTGCAGACTAAAGGCTTAAAATACACTCTACTGAAATCCATACAAAAATGTCTAGTGAATCTAAAGTTATCCAGTTCCTCTCAATAAATAAATTCAACAGGTAGGTTTCCTCATATTCTATTCCTTTGGAAATTTAGGACATTTTCTGTATTTGTTGGAATTACGGTATAAAGGATTTTTTACCTAAAGAGCTTGGGTATGCACACATACACGTGCATAGGATCACACAATATTCATATGTATGACTGTGTATTCATGCTCACAATTAATGTTCACAGGAGTAATAATATTCATGGAAAAGGAAGATTCTTGTTCATATGTTTTAGTGCAGAGATTTGAATAACACTGGACTGCAGAAACACCCTATTTAAACAATGGTAATCTTTACTGGGGAACGGGTTTACAGATTAGTTTTCAAAGCATGTGATACAATGACTCCAAACTATATAGTATACAAAAGGGGAATACACATTGCCAACAAGGTGTTGGGAAGGTGAGAGTACCAAGTCAGTGGTGGTGACTTTACTTATAGTTCATATCAAAGTACTATTGCTTTACTGTTATTATTTCCCAAATAAATTATACTTTTTGGCTATTATAGGTGTTTCATTTTTTTTTCCCTCTATCTGGTTTTACATCTTTCCTTGTGGTAAAAGTCAGGACTGGACACTGATTAGTAGTGGGGAGAGGCTCCCTGAGCTGGGAAGAGATTGGAAAGGAAGAACCTAAAGAAACAAGGACGAGAATAGGACATGAGCTTGTGATGTTTTGTTCACTGAAAAACAGATCACCTGTATATTTAGACATGTTCACTATTGTTGCTAAGAGTATGCAGGAGAATAATTAGCCATGTATAATTATTATTTGACTGAAGAATTAAATTATTATTTGATGCAGTTCTCTACACAAGCTTATGGTGTAAGACGTGTCTTTTGTTAAATTTTGATGGGAAGCAGTACAGAGGTGTTATAAGATATTGCTGCTTGAAGGATGAACAGTGATAATGATTTTATTCAGATCAAGTCTTTGATCGAAATATAAGTAAAACTTCTACCCCTATAATGTGCTTTTGAGGCTGATGTGTAATGGTTTTTCTTCACTGATACTTTAGATAATTCCTCTCACATGTATTTCTGTGTCATGCAGTGTACCTGTAGCTGCTGCTGATAGTCTTATGAAGACTCAGTACTTTAAACTCAAGGTCTAATGACCAAAACAGCTTCTAAAATTGAGCACTGTGTGATTATTCCAACTTGTGGAGAGATACTAGGGAATCTCCAGCTGTTTTGGGGCTTGTTAAAGTCACTGGTGCTCACACAGCCTGAATTTACAAGAGTTTATGCATTCCATTTAAAAGAGAACATTCTGATTTTAGCTGGAGTTAATTTGCTTGTCAAAGTAGCACAACTATGAGTTTTACTCATTTGGGATTCTTGTCATGAAGTTTCCTTCCACTTCAGATAGGTTGAATAAAGAGAATAATAGTTTGAGAAATTCAAGCCTTTAGAATATAATGTCAAAATTATCTCAAAAGTGTGAATGTTTATAGACTAGTGAAAAAAACTGCACAATCTCTGGGTTAAAACAAGAGGAAAAAAAAAACCAAACAAAAAACCCACTGAAACCCAAAACAAAGAACTTGACTATCAGTGTTCTTACAATCAGCTCCTTCTCCCTTGGGAGCTGTGCACAGAAAGCGTGCAGTGAAGAGTGAGACTAGCACAATAAAAGCAATATTAAAAAAATCCCTCATAACTGAATATCAGTGTTTTGATTTGTTTCATGTGCATCTTGTCTGCAGTGTGACAAAGTAAATGTTGTAGCATAGCTAAAGTTTCTTGGTATGAAGAAAGACTCTAAGTATTTGAAACCACATTTAATTTTAGATAGAGCAAAGCTGAAACATTTAGTAGTTATGCTAGAGAGAAAATTAAATTCATACCCCAATGTATGAATTCCTTCAGTTTCTTCAAAATAGTCTTTGAGATCTGCTACTATCTAGTGATTCATTATGCTTCTCCTCATAGCTATTTCCAGAACACACATCAGTGCCTGACAATGTTTGAGTCTTTAGAGCTATGAAAAGGTAAAATATATAGAGATATATAGCTATAGACACAGCCATTTTGTTCCCCCAACTGTATCTAAAAAGAAGGGTTAAACTAAAACTGAAATTTGCATTTTATTTTAAGAACATATAGTTTAAAAATGGCTGACTGCTAGCATCAATGCCATGGAACAATGTTGATGCAAGTGCTTATATTTTTTGCCTTTCTCCAGGAAAGGAATACAAGCTGATTTAAAAACTGGAGGAGAGAAAGAAAAAGATGTTTTGAATTTATTTGTAAAACATATATCTTCTACAATAAATTACTGGATTGTTCTATACTTTTCCCTTTGTTTAAATTTTATGTTTCACAACCATGGCAGAAATGAGTGATTTTTATCAGGCTAACAGTTTCAGGGTTAAAGTATTTGGATGAGTTGAGTAGATCCCATAAAGATGGTAAGAAATAGCAGGTGGGAATGCATTGGGATGGGATACAACCACCATCAATACTTATAGTAGATACCAATTCTTAATGGTGGAAATTCATATCTCTGAAAGTGATAAGGTTTTTGTATCATTTTGTCCTTGTACAAGAAGGAGAAACCCATACATTAGTATGCCACACCCAAATTCTATTTTTCTGGAAATCATTACTGTTTAAAGCAGAGTGGGTTTGGCCATCAGTAGGTAATAAAAAAGTATTATGTAGTCTATTCAAAAATGAAGTTTTATCTTATGAAACTGAGATACTAAGATGCATTTTCTATTTTTCAAGTATAATTTTTCAGTACAAAGTCATTGTTATCAGCACTAAAATAATACATTAATTGAGTATTTTGGATGTGAAATAGAATATCTGAAATAAAATCAAGGACTGCTTAAAGGTCAAACAGAACTTATGGGAAGAAATAAACCAAGTCACTGAAATGTTACAAGCTACAGAGCTAACTTGGATAAAGCTGAGCAAGGATTAGGAAGAAATTGAGGTAGAGGAAGAATTAGAATACATTGAGGTGGGAGCAAAATTTGTAAAATATTTAGCAATCCACTGCATTTCAGTATGTGAATTCAGTAAGAGCACTTTGGTTCTTTAGCATATCCTTTTTGTGCAACTCACATGAGGGCAGTATTTTGGGAAGAGATTGCAATGTTTGAAGTGAAACATAGTAAATAGTGATACATTAGGGAAAGCAGAGCAGAGGATCACAGAGCACAGACCATATTTAGCAAATATTACCTACTTCAGTAGCTGTGTCTAAAGAGAATGATTGTTGGTAAGCTTGATTTTTCATCTTAAGTTTATTTTACTTTCAAAATCTTGTGAATCACACAGGCAGTTTGAGCTTTATACCTATGCGAGAGTAAATTACGTGTTCATGCTTGGGTATGTAAGTCAACAATTTGTTGGTGGTTTTATTCATAAACACCTCTCATTTCTGCTTTTAAAATTTATTACCCTGGAACACAACATCTGTTACCAACATGCTACTTTAGCCCTGTCTTAACTCTGTCATACACCCCAATAAGATAAACATCTAGCATTTCTTCCACTTATTAACTGCAAACGTGCAATACCAAAGCAATTCAAGCAAAATGCAGGTGGGCACGGAAGATTGCAGATCCCTGAGAATGACCAGCCACAATTCAGTCAGGAAACTGCTTTTTGATGAGAAAATTAGCATAAATAACACTGGTATATTGTATACATGTTGTTGTTTCCAAAGGCAGGTTGGGGGTTAAAAAATTACTTGACAAAACATGAGGGTGACAATTACTATTACCTTTTTTATGAAGATTTAAAAAAAGTATTTTAATTGGCATTGCTGTATCTAATCAAGTATTTCTTTCTCATCCTTAATCATGCTTAGTCTATTTACAAATAAGTCAACTCTGCATCTGATATATAGATGTTCAATGCACACTTCTCACATTGTAAATTTTGCATGATTATTCTTTGCGTAGGCAGTTTTAGTTGGAATAATGAACTCTGAAGATGGTCTTGTACAAAAGACTTGGATACTTTTCTGTTAGTTTTTCTTAATGTATATATATGAATTATATATAAAGACAATTTTATTATTTAAAGGACCAGGATAAGGACATAAAAATTAAAAAAGTATTACAAACCTCACAAAGACTGCATGAGAACTATGGTAAAGGTGAAATCACTGATTTTACATAAGATCAGCAAATTGCTCTAGCAAAACTCACTGCTGTGCAAGCAGCCCTATCAAGAAGGGCACATGAAAGGTTGGTAGAAATTCTGTGCAGAATTTAGATTAGCTACTTTAGTGTACTAATATAAGTTTTAATATCTTCCTTAATAATAAAATTCATTTATATCCCAGACGTCAGGTTATTGGTCTCTTGGCCCCTTCGAGGAAGTAATTGAGCACCTGTATGGGGACAATGTGAATTGAGGAGTTCTGATTAGTTTTCTCTAGTTATAAATTATTTATCACCTCATTCCATTTTCCTCTTACACCTATTGGGACGTTTTCACAGTCTTGTTGCATAATAAGAAAGTGAACATCAGGATTCTATTTGCTATGGTTCACCCTCATGAGCCATTTAGCATTTTGTAATTCCACAGAAAAAGCTATCAGATCAGTGGAAATGAAGTGGGAGTTTTATAGATGTTTTCTGTTATATGATTTCTTTTTTAAAAAGGTAATGACTAACATATTTAAAAATGAGTGAATTGACTGGCAAATCTTAACCTGTGATGTTATAGAGGACATATACTGCTGAAAGAGCAAATATCTGTCCTACTTCCAAAATACATACATCATAAAATACATAGAAAATGCTTATATTTATTTATGTTGAAAGTGAATACCAAGTTTTACACAGCTTAATACATTTAAAGTGCACTTCTGCATTTTCCATTTTGGAAAATGGCTTTCTTAGAGGGGAATGTTATAAAACAGTAGTCTTTTCAATCGTGTGATTTTTCACACCCACTTTCTTCCGTACACCTTTTATCTTAAAGGAATAGATCACAGTTTCTTTCCTTCCATCTGCAAGTGAGACAAGATGGTGATGTAAAATCTGTGAGTAAACATTTAGTCCTATGAATAGAAGATAGCCTTTTGTACTCATTGACTCCAGTCCATCAGTTTGGACTAGGAACTGTAGATTAGTGCCTTCTCAGACCTCTTATTTATCACATAAAATCTAATAACATAAAATATGGTGTCATGTATTTGGGTTTGCATATGAGAGATCAAACAGAAACCAAAACATCTATAATCAAGAACTTGTTATTTGGAAAGGACTCTGTGGCTGCAACACTTGTTTGTAGCACAGTTATGATCTGCCACTCTGTTATGATTAAAGGCCAATACAACAGCATATAGTTTATTAAAAGACTTGAGGAAAGTTGTGAAGAGATCATAAGATGAATACTTCCAAATATCCTTCCAAGAGTTCATGATGTAATTAAATATGACCAGAGGAAAGAAGTGGTAAAAAAATATCACCAACTTTGAGGCCTACTTCTGCAGCAGCTTTCCAAGGTGGGAAAGACACCAGATTCCCTGCAACTGCAAATTAAAAGGTGGGGGATGAACGCCTCTGGTAGCAGACAATTTGATCTGGGAGCCCTCTTAGCTCAATCTCCCTATCTTCCTTTAGCACTATTCCAATGAATTGCCATTGTTGCATGCTGGGAATACTGGATATGCCTAAATTCCTCACATGATTCCTGTCTCTTGGACTCAGCCCCTCCTTGTGTGACCTGGAGAAGGTAACTGGTTTCCCCCAAAGCACAGACTTGTTTGAGACCTAAGAAAGGCAGTTTAGCTTCATCTTGTGTCATGTGAGTTTCAGTCCAGTAATATTTAGGAAAAAAATAAAATACTGTAATTCTGCAAGCTGCAGTGAGTTGGAAAGCTTACAGTGACCTTAATAATTCGGCCAGGCTACAGCACAGTCTCACATGGTTATTATTGCTCTACTTTAAGGGAGGGAGGAACTCCTCATAGATTGAAGTTTCATCTAAAAAGAGTATATGAATGATAGTATGTTCCTCACCTCCTGAAGAGACAATGCCTCCCTGAGGCCTCACCACCCACTTCTTTATGGCTCTTTATCAGAGTATTTGTAGGAGGCAGCATAGCACATATTGACATCCTTTTGGCTTATTATAACTGATTTGAATAATTTGATGCTTTGAACAAAACTTTCCTCTTCTGTATTGCCAAAAATATGATATATATTCAGGGAAAAATAATAAATTCCTTGTTAAGAAGCCACCAAATCCAGTTTTATGGACAAAGACTGAGTGGAAAGCACTGATGATGTGTGAGGTATTCAGTAACAGATCACTAGAAAAAAAGAACCAAATTGAATAATTCTATACCTAATTTAATTTGTCAGAACATAATAATCATATAGAGCCAATGCTGCCCTCTGACTAATAAATAAATTTTCAACTGGTATAATAGGGATTGTGAACAAATGTCTGAAGGCAAAATTAAAACCCCAATTTGGATATTTCCTGAACCTGGGTAGCTGTTTGACTGTCCTATTCTTTCCATTATTCAATGGGAAAATAATTATTTTTGGTGGATTGCATAAGGAACCATCTCATTTGTTTTACAGGAAGAACAGACACACAATTTGCAACATCAAAAGGCAGCTATTCAGAGAGAAAACAGCAGGTCAAAGCTTCACTTAATGCACTGCAATACAGCCAGGTAGATAAAATTTGACACACATAGTATTTTTCAGTACTCCTGTTTTTCATTACATCAAATTTAGGTTTACGATCTAATAAAATTCCAGGCAGGAACTGTAAATTCTGAAAGAAAAGGAGATTCAGGTAATTTCTAAAGAACAAGACAGAAAATGTTTTGTTTTAAGAAATTACTGAATACTATTACTACATCCAAAAAGGTAAATGCTTCTACTTTGTAGATTGAGTTCACAAAATGCATCTGGAAGGAAAAATGTTGAGTAGTAGAGGGATTCACTGTGAGATGAAGATAGCTGAAGACTGATGAAATAAAGGTATTAGTTATGTATTTATATGAATGGTTTACTCAAAGTGTTTAGATAATGCTAGTCCTCATTCTAACACTAGAAATTAACTTAGCATTCAAATGGAATTGAATGATAATTGAGAAATGCTGTTGAAAGATATATTCCACAAGCTTTTTTCTGGTGGGGATTATGTGGAGGTTGTTTGTTGTGGGGGCTTTTCTTTTCTTTTTTTTTCTTTTTTTTTTTTTTTGATGCAAGTAAAATTTGGATTATGAGGCAATTTTGATTATAAAAAGGATTGTTTAAATTATTTAAATTGATTGATTCCTAAACAATATAATTCAATTCAATAGTCTACTCAGATTTTTTTTTCTCACAGATGGTTACTGAGCCCCATTAGACTAGAAAAAACACCTTATTTTTTTTGTGTGGTTTGTTTTTGAACTAACCAGCCAAGAAAGAAAATGCATCTGCTTTCCATTTTTATCCAATTTTGACTGCTTCCAGTACTGAACTAGTTTCTTATGGGAACTGCATGCCAAACTGTCTGGAGCACCTTGAGAAAAAAAAAAAAGTGTTTTTTTTTTTCCTCAGGAAAACCCAAAACCTCTCATAAAAAGATATGTAATAATTTCTGTTCTAGAATGAAATGCATTATCATGAATTGTGCTCACAAGCATGAACTGAGCCATAACTATGGCTCCCATGGCATGGCACTGAGTATAGGATTGCCACTGAGATAACCTTCATCCTGTGCAGATAATGTGCCTCTCATATCTGCAGTCAGATCAGGATCAATTATGTTCATCCCTTTGTGTTCTTTCCATTCAAAGGAAACAAAGGTGAACAAAAATATTTTTCTAGTTACTGTCAACATTTTCCTTTCTCGTTTCCCAATTTTAAAGAAAAACTTCTTGCTATTTTCTGCATATTTTGGACTTGTTTCTTTGGGGTTTTTCACTCTAACACTTCAGTTTGACCATTAAACTGATAAATGATAATTTTAATCAACTCCGTTCAGCCACATCCACTGCATCCCGAAACTAGAGTGGACCTGAGTCATCCAATGGTGAAGACAATATTGGCAGAGAACTGATTCCTCAGTACATTAATTCCATCTGTTAAATCATTCTAGAATATATTGGGTGGACTCAATGATCTCCGAGGTCTTTTCCAACATAAATGAATCTGTGAATCTCTGATTCTGTGATATGAATGTGCTGCTACTTTTTAAAACCGTGGGTCCATAAAGTAGATTAGTAGATTCATGGCTCATATACAGTTCCAACTCTAAGTAAAGAAGGCAAGGATCTAGTTCTAAAACTGTAATTTCTTATGTGGGTTTTGTTTTGTTGTTTTTTTTTACTTATTTTCACCATATTCTTCTAGTCTGCCATATTTCAGATTAAAAGTGCAGACTACATTAAATTTCTTTCATTGGTTCTCTTTGTGCAGACTATAATTATGTGGACCACCATAAGAAATACTTTTTTTCCAAAGGATTGCCCTGAGAATTACTTTCAGTGTTGTGGTTATTGCTCCGAGTAGCAAACATTCTGTGTAGAAGGAGACTTCTTGGATTCAAATTGCTTATTTGTCAGACTGTGCTATAAAAAAGCATGAAAAGAATTTTTTTATAAAAGCCTTCCACTCTTCATAAAAAACATATTTAACAGCAATTAAAAATCTGATATCTCTCTATGCCCTCAGAGAGCAGATGAATAGGATCACTAGAGAAATATTAGACGCTTTACTAGTTTCATATTTTAATTAACATTGATTAAAACAACACTTTCTATAAACCAAAACATTATTGCCCTCACAGGATATAGTAAAAAAAATTAAAATAAATTGTTGCATTACAATAGCTATGAAAAATTACAATAGTTTATCATAGAATTGGGCAATGTTAAAAATTCACTTTATTTCTCAACTGATGATTTCTCCTTGCTCTGTTCTTCCTGATCCATTTGTTTTTTCTGTGACTTCTTATCCTAAGTAAGGTAAATTTTGGAATTATATTACAACTTGAACCAGAAGACTTCTGTATAAATCTGGGTTTTTTCCCTCCTTATGGTCTGTGCTATGAGTTTACATTAAAGTAGTAATGGATGAGGAAAAAGCTATAGTTAAGGATGGTTGCCTAAACAATAATTGATGTGTAATTTGCTTTCTCTCTTTAGATAAAATTATTTTGTTTTCAAGGAAAATATTCATAACATTTATTTTATTTAAACTTAACCGGTGAAGTTAGGAATAAAAGACTGGTAATGAAAAGCTGAACATTGAAATATTTCAAATTTAGATTTTGAAATAATGTATCATTTTGATTATTTCCAAAATTAAATTATCAACATAACTATTAAACAAAAAAAATAGACAAGAAAGTTTAAGTCCTAATGAAAAAAGAGTGGTTTCAGGTGAAATTTTATTTTGAAGAGTGATCCAGAAATCCTAAGGAATTCTAAGGAATCTACATTTGTGTTTCAGTTCCCATCATGAGTGTAGTTTCAAAGCAACTTTCCTGAGCACCCCAATGTTAAGAGTATGCTCTGTTTAACATTAGATAAGAAACCTCGTGGCCTTCACATTGATTTCCTTCCAAAAACCCTAAGCCAGAAGGCAAACATTAGAGTGTACCTGAGGTATCAGAAAACCTAATAAACCTTTGAACCACAGAAATACTGGAAGGCAGGCACCCACAAATAGAGTAAATATTGTACACCCAGCACCCTAAGGATGCATCTCCTAGTGCCACACTTTTTGCTGATGCAGACAGCAGCTTTGAGCTCTTATCTTAAGAAGATGAAATGGAAGGAGAGCAAATACAAGTGATATCTAAACAAAGGTTAGAGAGGAATTCTATCCAGAGGCTGATGCCTTCTCCTTCCCCAAAAAAATACTGGGCACTCATGGGAATGGTAAATCCTGAAAGAAAATAATGGAAGAAAACAACACAACACTAGCTTCCAGAATTAGTATTCCTCAAAAAGAGCAAATAAAAATGATCCTTGATAAGATAACCAGAGGACTATGCTCGAGTTCAATATACCAAGTCCATAAGTAACATGAATTTTGGAATAGTAACTTTTTTTTTGACTGAAAATTGCAATCCATTTAAACAAAGGGCAGTAGTCACTCAAAAGATGTAGAAAATGCTATAATGTGGGCAAATAAAAAACCCACAAGAAACCCCCAAAACACCTTAAGGTGCGTTGCCCTTAGAAAACAACTGAGAACTAATTTTGTTCCACTGTGTAAGTAGCTACACAGGAAGAAAATACATACCATTACATGTGTAATCTGGAGGGGAAGGCATGCTAAAAAATTATGTATTGAAGCAAAACTTAACTATATTCAGGTAAGAAATAAAGCACACAGATTTAACAGTATGTCTAGTTAACTACTGGAACAAATCATTAAAGACATTGAAGATTTTCTGTCTCCTTATATCTATAAAGTACAACTTTTAAATGCTCCACTGTGTTGTCCTTTGGGGTGATTGATGCCTCTTTCCTGTACTTTGTCAAAACTGTGAACTATTTTGTTTCATTTCAGTATAAATAGATCACGTATGATGTGTGAAACTTGGTGAACAAATTCAGTACATTCTTAGGCAATTCTTTTCAATTTTGAGCTTGTATGTATACGTCTAGTTTTACCCTCAGTAGGAGTTTTTCCAAAAGTTATTTTAAAAAAATAATTCTGCACAGCTTTTTGAGAGATATATAACTATGGAACTAAGAAAAAAGGAGTACCAGAAACACAGTTTAAGCCTTAAGATTTGTTGGCTTGTGTGGACAAAAACTCTTGAGCTCTACATTGATGAAGTGGGAAGATTAAACATATGTTTTACTTGCTACCATATTTATTTGCATATGCTGCCTTCTAGATGATCATATGGTCCTTTTACCTTTTGGCAAGATGACATATTCCAAAGAAATATGACAATGTGATCAAAGTTTGTAAAATGTAACTATCCCATATTATGCTTTCTTCATCTGTTTATTGTATAGAACTGCAAAAATGATTCACAGATAGTTAAATACATTGCAATTAGTTTTCCGGTGATGTCAGTTCAGGCACACTCATGTGGATTTTATAGTATGTCAAGCCCCAGATTTACAATTGGAATGGGATCCTTTGAAACAATATTTTTGTTCCAGAATATAGACTAACCAGTGTCTTTAGACCTGTGCCTTTAGTAAGATAATCATTTTCCAAGCCTTCTGGCTTTAAATTAAAAAAGAGATTGGGAATGGTCAACTAGGACCCAAGACAACTGAAAGTAGCCAACTAACTCTTGTGCTGTCAGCTTCAGCAGGGAAGGAAGGGAACTAACTCAGTCTGGCATTAGCAGAAGACATGTTCCCTAGTTATCCATGCATGTAAACATAATAATAGCTATTTTAATAAATTGCACTATGTTCTCAGCAATGTGTTCAATTCACTCAAGACAGTGAGTATTACATTTGCCAAGTAAAATGAACAATTCATATTTTCATTTTTCAGTTTGATTTGCTTTTGTATAAATGAGAAAATTAAAATAGCCTTTCTGAGAAAACCCTCTGTGTCTCTTTTCTATTATTATATCTTCCTGAAAAAGGACAATTGCGCTAGATCATAAAACACAATCCCACAAAGAGTATAAGTTAAAGAAACACTAGGGCTCATTTTTTATATAGATTGGTTTGTCACTAGGTCAAAACCATAACATAATGACTGCCGTAGCCAGATCAAGGATTCATTTAGGCCACCAAACGAATTATCTCTGTCTGTTAGGTAACTATTTGATGTTCTCTTGTTCCAGGAGAGACTGTGGAAGGCTAGTGCAATTTACTTGTTCCTTGGCCCTCAGAAAATAACAGAAATCTGTCCTTCTGCTCCCTGCTATCTCTATTGAAACATTAAGAGCATGGGTCTTTGTTTAATGTTGTGGGTTCCCCTCTCCTTTTATGACAGTTGTCCCATGTTATTAGTTTTATCAACCTTCTATCAGTCTTTTCAAGTTTTTTGTTGCCCTATTTTTAGGCTTTGAACAATAATCACATTTACACAGAGACATAAAGATACTTTCTATTTAATTTTCTATTCTACTCCTAATAAACTGTAAAATTTGGGGCTTTTTTTTTTTTTTTGCTTTTGAGACAACACTCTCACAGTACTATCATAACACCAAGATTTCGCTTCTGACAAGTCTATTCAGAGTTCATAAAATTAGGTAAAAACAAGAATATGAGTTGCTGTTGTTGAGGGTTTGAGGTGAAATATTCAATAAAACTAAATATAGATTATTCACTAAGATTCCTGCACACAGTTAACAGAGAAAGTCTATTTCAGAGATGATTCAAGTCAGAAGCCTGAATAGGCTGCTTTCCTTTTTCTCAAGCAATGTTATTGCTTAAGACACAAATCTGGCTTAATAATGGGCCTGCCTGAGGCTGTCTTATTTTTAAGGAATGATAATTTACAAAACATATTTTGTTGAGAAAGAATCCAATTGAATGAATGAGCAATGAAGCCCCAGCCATATACTTAACTTCTTTTGAACATTTTCTCTAAATATTGTTACTAATATGTAGATGTAGTTCTGCTGGTTCTGAAGGACAGGAAGCTTTCCCATTCACACGGCTGCCTGAGGAATGGGGTGTTCAGGTGACACCATGAAGCTCTGCAGAGGGCTTCTGAGCCCCCACCACAGCTGGACTGAGCCCACTCTGAACTACAGTGTCAATTTGTTGCTTTCATCAAGGGGTGTAATGTATCAGTAATGAGTTGTGTCAAGCAACTTACTTCACAGCTGAGAAAAGGGATATTCTGAAATCTATTATTTGTTATTCTCAGGTTCTCCTATGAAAATAAGTTGTCTCAGCTAAGTGGAAAACAAAACACAAAACAAATTCGGTAATTTTCATTTTTTGGAAGGTTTCAAAGCTATCTATCCTCTACTGTCAATAAAAATATGAATCAATATGCTGAAGTAGCTGGGCATGAGACAAATGCTTGATGCTGTATCAGATTTGAAAATTCATAAAGCTACTTTGCTGCTTATGGATATAGCTTATGTCCTCTCTGGTTTCTTGAGGGATATTTTTGAGTTTTTTTTTTTTTTTTTAAGTATTATTCAAATCACTATGATTTAAAGAAATAAGAAATTTGAAATAAAAGCAATCTTTAGTGGAAGACATTGGTTTAAAAAACAAAACTGGCAATGAACTGCCAGAACTCTATCACTGGAGTGGTACAAAATAATGCAAAATTTCATGTGCTCTGTTTCAGCAACCAGACTATGCATTTAAATGCATTAGACCAGAACAGACAATGATAAATTAATATAATGATACCTATACATACTAATTTCTAAAAGAACAGCTGAAAAAATAATGGCCTTAGTGACAATAATATTATATAGATTTTGCTTAGAGGAAGAAAATCTTAGCTGTGCCTTGAACAACATTTTTTTCAGTTCTATTTAGGTGACCACAATAGCATTATGCTACAAATAGAGTGGTCTCTGACTGTCAATAAAACAGAACCTGAAATGGCTCCTAAACAATCCCCCAGATTCTGTGATAAAATAGCAATATTTTGATAAGAATGAGAAGTGATAATTTTATTCTTTTCTTCATGACTGCCACAAATTTGGTTTATATGTGCCTTTTCATTCTGGAAACATTTTTATCAATAGCAAATTTCTCAGATTCCCATGGAAGATAAACAAATCCAAAGACTACTTAAAAAAATGTTTCTAAGGTCAACTACAGCTAGAAATGAATGTGCATTCTGTTTCTGTTTCTCCTCTCTGTAATAATTCAGAGTAAATTATAATGTATTACGCTGTAAGTCCATAACCTTAGAAAATAAGAGCCCAGTTGGTGCTTGACTTACAAGAACAAAACAAGCTTACAGAGCGCAGGTCTGTGTTGTTTGGCAAGTAGTCAATAAAACTGTACCTTATGAATTTCTTTCCTAAAGGTTCTAATCAAAACAATTTATTTCAGGCATGTAAACTCTGCTGTTCAGACTTCAGCTACTGTCAGTGCACGATATCAGCATCCGCAGGAGCTTCAGCCATGTTAAACTGAGTCCCAGAGCTCCCCCATCTGTCTCAGTAACAGACAGATTTCCTGCTGGATCAATGCAGTGTGTCAGCTACAGTAAAAGAGATGTGGCTTTTTTCCAGCTTTTACTAGCTTTTACAATAACTACTTGAATAGATGAAATCTTTCCCATTCTGAGGACTATATTTCAGACACTTATACAATGGAAAATAATTAAAAGCATTATTCCACGTGAGTAAACTACAATGAGGAAGGAATGCAAACTAAAAGCCCAATTACACAGAAAGAATTTTGACAGAAAATTGTGGGCAAATATTTAGCAAACTAGAAATCCTTAAAGTGAATGTATGCAGTCACAGGGAATTGATTTTTGCTGTTAATCTCTTCTTGGTATGTGTCTGAACTATGCTTATTTAGGGCTGAAACACAGTATATAAACATGTATAGGTTGGCTATTTTTCTTGAACCTTATGGTCATTTTATTTTAGAACACTAACTGAATGCCTTTTTCATGCTGAAGACTCAGATAGCATATATTATAAATTTCCTGATCTCTGAAGTTACATTTTGATGCATCTTCCTTGATAAAACCAGCAAGCAGATTCCAGTCTCAGCAACTTTTTTTTTTTTTCTAAAAACAAAAGGAAGTATATATCCTGTTTTTCTGAAGACCCCCTAAGGGAAACATACTCAAAGAAAATGAAGTCTCCTATTTTAGATTCTTGTTGTGCAAACACAGTGGGTTTCCACCTGCCCCGACACGCTGTCAAGCTTCAGAGGATGATATCACTTCTCCAAATGAGTGCAGTTCTGATTTCTCCCAGATTAACAGCAAATATCTTTCAGGTGAGATAACTTTTATTGAAGATTAAAGGGAAAAACAAACAAAGTAAAACATAAAGTACATATGGAAGAACACCTAATATATGGCTTTTGATATCACCAATTGTGACAGCCTAGCTCCCAACTCATGGCTCTGCTCTTCCAACAGGGTTCACTTCACTCTTAAAGGGTAGTCAAAAAAAGAAAATAGCTTCATTCCTCTTTCATATTGACTGGCTTTTTCTAGTTAATCTCCTGCTGATGAATAAACAAGAACCATACTATTGTTGGACACCAATTGTTTTCACAGGAACATGTAGAAAAGGTTTTTAACTAGTTATGTGGTGGACTTAAAAATAACATTACTAATGAAATTACTCAATTATTTGATGTTTTGGGATCAAATCCCTTTGTTAGGGACACAGCAATCATGAATTGGTAAAACTATGTGCAAGGGTTTGTAGATTTCAAGCACAGGAATATTTTTTATAGGAATATCATACTAATGAGGCAAATAAGTACTCATGTCTGGTCTTCTAAGGTAGCCACTAAGATCAGAGGGTACTTGTGTACTTACAAATCTTTTTCAATCTTTTTCAAATTGTTTTATTCAATTAAATTAGTTCCATTCTTTCAGAACAGACAAACTGATGTATGATATTGATCCACTGTTCTTTGGTTCTTGCAGTGCCTTGCTTTGGCCATCACTATCCAGCTGTGCACCCTGTGTCAGAACTGACAAGGACTTATGCTACCCATGTCACCAGGAACCCGCCAGAAAGCAAGCATGTATTGACCTTCCCACTTCATCTCTTCTAACTGTACTTTATCCTCATTTGAATTTTTTCTGGAAGCTGTGTTCTTCAGCAAGGTGAGCAGGAAAGATGTTGTAGAACTCCAACAGGGTTAATTAAGGAAATGTATATGTAATTATTTAACAATTTTATTGAAAATGTGCTTTATTAATTTTCCTGTATTAATGAAATCAGATTTTTTTTCAAAAATATGCAGTTGTGTATTGAGGGCATAATAGTGTATTTTAATAATTAGAGGTAACTTGAAACTGGTCAAAAATGTTAGTGTAGTCAACATGAATCAGTTTAACACATCCACATTATCTCATAAGTAACCCTGAGAAAGGCTACCTTTATTTTATTTCTGACTTATGGAACAATTCACACTTCAAATTTGTGCTAAAGAGACAATTTCTAGTACAGAATCATTATGACTTCACTGAAAAAGCTACCTGGGCTTATATGTTATTTAATACTGTTTTTTTACATTAAAAAATGTAAAAATCTCTGTCTAAAGTTGTTTCAGCAAGTCACATCATTATACTTCAGCTTCTTTCCAGACTCTTCTTTCAGAAGGTGCTCTTTGCTTCATATAATGCAAGTGATCGTGATATGTTAAGGTCAGGTTTGATGATGAGATGTCCATTATTTCAAATGGATTAAGAAGAAAACAGACAAGTAAAAATATTAGTAGGAATGCTATGCAATAAATGAAGTTGTTCCTCTACATCTCAGGTACAACTGAGGTGAATATTGCTATGCCACAAAATCACAGCATCATCGCATAATTCAAATTAGGAAGGGACTCTAGAGGCCAT
Source organism: Agelaius phoeniceus (assembly GCF_051311805.1). NCBI lineage: Eukaryota > Metazoa > Chordata > Aves > Passeriformes > Icteridae > Agelaius > Agelaius phoeniceus. Next base: position 55,238,675 of record NC_135268.1, read on the forward strand.
TTAGTGCAAACCCCTGTCCAAAACAAGTCCAGCTAGATCATGTCTAGGCAGTCCTAGAGTTTGCCAATTTCAGTGATAAGGGAATAAGAAATACCCCAGTCTGTGCAAGCAATACAAATTTTAGATAAATGTATGCTTACGTAAGCCAAAAACCCCAACATTATATTCTGTTATTTTTTAACAGAAGCAAGCAGATAAAATTTATGCCAAATTTAGGAACATATGTTATTTGGCAAAATCTATAGAAAAATATAAAGTAGCTATTTATTGCTCTTGTTTAATTCATTTAAAAAATAGATTTATCTTTGAGATGCCTAAAGAAAGAAAGTATTAAAGTAAGAAAAGCCCCAAAACAGGTTGGATGACTCTAAACTGAGACAGCTAATGGTGACAAGCACTCATTTGGGGTAGTAGGGAAGGGCCAGAGTAAGAGACATGAGAGTTTTCCTAAACCTTCATGAGATATATATTCATTTTACCATACCATAGTGTATTTATTTTGTTAATGCTGGAACTGTGGCAGAAAACAAAAATTACGATCTGGGATTTTGAAAGGTTATTTCCACCTTGGCACCTAGTTGAAGCAAGTTTCAAGGGCAAAACCAATTGAAATTGAGGACAGGACAGCTATACTAAATGTATCTCAAAAGGTTTATTTTAAACTAGCTCTAGTCAAATCTTATCTAATATCTGTTAGCAATTTCAGGCTCACTGGGTACTCTGCTTGGAAGTGCAGTTGAGTTTCATTTGAAGGGAATTCATCTTGTGTGCTCTGAAAATGTTCTGCAGTGCAAACAGAGGGGTAGCACATGGGAACAACACTTTTTCTTTAAAAAATCATTCCTCTTATATCTAAAACCATGATATAGGAGGATCAAAAGAATCAGAATTACAAATATGGCTTATTATATGGAGAATTAGCAATCTAAATTTCTTCTAGATCTGGGAGGGCAGCCTTAGAAAACCATTTAAATCTTAGCATCTGTATTTCCTCTTATGTTGGCACCTAAACTCAGTATCTGGTTTGGAGTGCCAGCCAGTGCTGTGCAGGTCTCAGCAGGGTCCTTATCCCAGCACTCATTGGCCTTCTCAGATCCAAAATCTCAGTGTGATCTGATTCCACCACTGATGTAACTTCCACGTTAGAAACTGACACCATGAGTGATCTCATTCAAAATTCCAGGGGTGACATTTAATAAAGCAACTGACATGTTAAAACTGAGAAGATCTTTAAACCTGAGATCCTTTCTTACTGATACTTTAGGATGACCGTTGTTTATCAAAGTTTTTACTGGATTTAATCAATTTACTACATCGCTTTTATAAGGAGAGACTAGATGCAGCCTTTCTGTTGAGGTTTGGGCTGTTGTTTGCCTATGTTGTGGTTTCTATAAAATCAAACTATTTTTAATATATTCAATGAATGTATTGTATTTAATATTAGACTATAACTTTCAAATTTTGCAAAAAGACATGTCTGATATTAAGAGCAGTATTATGATACCTATGCCAAAGATGTTTGCATTGATTGCATGATGCAAAATACAGGAATTAGTTTAGGACAATACATTTTCCCTCTGGGTGAGCATCTAAATCAGAAAATTATACAGACAATGGCTATTATTCTTCTGCAAGGTAGGATAACATTAATAAGAGATGGATGAAGACTCTCTATTGATCTCAAAAAGAAATGAAAAACCAAACCAGCCCAAAACCTTAATCAAATTCAGTGATTCTTCCTGAAGGATTAGTGGACATAAAACATTTCTTTTAGAACAGGAGCACATAGCTACTTTTCCTGTCCCATGACTGGCCACTCTCAACTACTGTTCAATTAATTGAGAGAGGTCAAAGAAAAACCATCTCTTGTCCTGTATTTAGACAGTAAGTTAAACTTTCTCTGCTAAAAAAACCCCAACCAAACAAACAAAGAAAAAACAACACAAACAAACAAACAAAACCAAAAACCCCTCAAAAAACCACCCAATAACACCAAACAAAGGAAACAATTATCTATCATAGCTAAAAGATAGACACTGGTACAGGGAAAATACCTGGTTTTCCCCACTGCATTTCTTTTTCACTAGTTTATTGATTCTGCTACCTTTCTTGTTGTTTTGCCTCCTGTTCTGAGGTATCTGATTTCTTTTATCCCTATTTAGCAGAACTGGGCAGAATTTTGGACTGTAAACCTAGAGAAAATATGATAGTGGCTGGCATATTGATGTTCATCATTACAATCTATAAATCCTTTTATTAAACCAAATTTAACTTTCATTCTTCAGTATAAAATTTAGTGAATCTAAATAACAAACAGTACACATCTCCCTCTCTCAATTTTTTCCTATTCTTCTTATTTCTATTGATAAAAACACAGTAAATCACCTTATTTTCCCCATTTTACCCCAGAAATTTCTTTGTTGTGGAATGCTATACAGCTGAGAGTCAACATCAAAGTAATGCTCTCTGCCTTGTACTGTAAGAGTTTCACATTATAAGTTCATTAGTTAATAAAAAAAGAGTGTCTAGTAAAATTGAGCTTAAGAATTATAACTGCTTCATTAAATCAGTCTTTGTCATTGCAAAAAAGTGGCCTTGTAAACCCTGTAGGATTAAACATCAGATCTCTCCCAAACACTTTGTCCTTCCTGCCACGGCAGTAACCCCTTAATTCCATGGAGAAACATGGATATTCAATGTGTTGGCTCATACACACAGGAATAAGACAGTCTTTACTGCCAGCTCTGCAGCCTTTCCAGAAACAGGGAAGCAGACCTCATGATGCGCATGTATAATAGTCTTTAAACTGAAACATTTCCTCTCTGATGCACTGTATGTGCAGATATGCTGAACTGTTCACTGCTACTCGTGTGCTCGAATGGGAACATTTGCAAATCAGTCACAGAAAAAATGGATGATTTTTTCTTACCCCTACACTTTTAATGTAGCTGTGCTTTGTTCAGTGATGTAGAACTCTCTCAATCTCTTCCCAAACTCCCCAACCCATTTATATATATGGGATATATATATGCATACATTTTGGACATTTTTGCCATCATTAATCTGAAAAATCTGTAAGGCTGGCATGTAGGAAGCAGTGGGAAAATTTTCCTCTTATATTACCATCTTCTTGTCAATAGAGGCTTTGTTTTTTTTGACAGAAAGAGTACCATTTACACAATAAATCTGTAGGTAACCAAGAAGAGAAAACCTGTTTTTGTTTTTCACAAATAGGTCGCAAAGCTGTTTTCCATCTGATTCTTCATTTTGGTTGTACTGTCTTGTAAGGGTTACAAGTGCTGGACCTATATTGCCACCTTCCCTCACCTTCCCTTGTAGTTCCAGAGACAGGACAGCTTGCAAAAGAGCTTCATTTTGCATTGCTGCAGTGTGCTGGATCCTGTGAAAGGTTTCCAAGCAGTTTTTCAAATCCATTATGATTGTATCAGGTTTTATACACTTTATAGTTGGGAATAGAATTAGACTTAATGATATATAGAACATTTTTTATATATATATATATATATATATATAGATATGCATGTGTCTGTGTGTGTATAAAGGCACAAAGGAAGGCAGAAGGATAGAAATAAAAATATTTATCAAAAATAATATAATCCCATGATATTACTGCACAAATAACCTGCTCAGAAAGCCACCTAAGGTACAAAATGTTAATTATCAGTAGAAATCCAGTTAAAAAGGTGTAACACTTCCCACCCATCCTTGAGACTACAGGTCATTCCTTTGTCATTACATGCTTCTTTAATTGCTAATATTATTAGTTGGCAGAACCTGTTAACCCTAGTAAGGTTAAATTCTTTTATTTAAAGGCAGAAAAGAAAAGGAGGACAGCAAAACAGGGTAGAGATGTAAAATTAGTCACAGTCATGAAAGGATGCTTGCAAAAGGGGCATTAACCATTTGGAAACTCAAACCTTTGGAAGTCACTTGGCTGGGAAATTAAAACAAAAGGAAAAACAGACCCTCTCCTTGATCTTTAAAGCAGAGAGAATCTCAGAATTTTCTTCCATCTTGCTACTTGGAATGCAAGAAGTGAAAGAAGCAGGCTCATTTCTTATCTGGCATGAACTAAATGACCAGCAGTGAAATAATGTAAAAATAACTGTGTTTTTACAAGTCAAAATTCCTTTCAGAAACTGATCTGGTAGTCTGTTTAAGGATAAAATAGCTAGCTGGAGTCAGAGAGTTGTTGGACTGAAAATCTCATCTCCAGGATTCTTCTTTGACTTCTTTGCTTTACTAAGTGCTCTTGGACAGCTCCAAGGAACATTGTCCTGAACAGAAAAAAAGCTTACTTTATTCTCAAGTTGCAATTATTTTCCCCAAATCTCAGATGGCTCTGACACAGCTCATTAACATGTCATGCCTACCAGTTTCATTCTTTCACCCAGTCCTACCTCTTCCTTCCCTGAGGAGCTTTTCTGCTCAGCTCAGCTCAGCACAATACTTGCCAGCTCACTATGGGTCCTTCACACCACGAGTGCTGTGAGAACATTTTGCTGTGGCTCTGTGAGTGAAGCTTTGCACATGTGCCTTTTCTTTCCGTGCTAATTGCTCAATCTGAGCAACAGAGGACTAGCAACTCCATCACAGCAGACTCTGGATTAAGGTTGATTTAGGTCACTGAGTAGCAGTGATGGGATATACACTCTTCAGAAGCCCTCCACAGTTTCCTGATGTGTTGTGTTTAATAAAGAGTAGTAATTAACCATGAACAACCTTGTAATAATTAACATGATATTGTTAGTGAGACTATAACTTCAGGTATCTCTCTATGTGAACACCAATGTAAACCATAAAAAAAGGAAATTAAAAATATGATGAAAAATTTAGCCACAATGACCATCATAAAATTTATTATGAAATTACCAATCTTCCATAGAAATTAAGTTTGAAGCAAATTGACCTTGTTGATGCACTGAAATTTCAATTCACAGCAATCGTTGTTTGAATTGTTTTGCAAATGTAGGTAATATTTTTAAAGCAGATCTCTCCTATGTTAAGCCTTCTTAGCTTTCACATTTGAAGTTTATCTGTTTAGATGTTGACCTTGATTGCTCTGTTCTCTTTTTGGGTTTAGGTTAGTTACTCCTCCTAAAAGAAGGAAAATTCCTATGATTTTTATCAGAACTAACTGGATAGATACCTACAAAAAAATAGCATGGGAGGTTTTGATTTGGGATTCAAAACCTCAAAACCTTTTACTTTTTTTATTCGTTTTTCCCCTAAGTCTTGTTTTTTACTTCCTCTTCCAGTTTTGGTAATGATAAGCACTGCTCTTCAAAGTAAAAGCTTCCCTATAAAGGAAATCTATAGGTGTTATTTTTCAACATCACATCTATTCACTCATTGACCCCAGTAACTATTCCATCCAAGTGTCCATTAATGGCCTGCTAACCTTGGAAGAAAAAGTAGTCTTTTTAAAATTTTTGTTTACTCCATTTCAAAAGTAGAATTAGAAGGAAAAAAAAAAGCAATCCTAATGAGATATAGCAGGAAAGAGAATTAACAAAGAAGTGTGCCTACAGTGGTATTCTAGGCCTTTTTCTAACATAGACATGTCCAATGCCTAGCAAAGGGCAATGCAGAGGCCTAAGAGAGCAGTTCTGATTTTGAAAGTACATAGTACCAAAGAATATCAGAATTATTTACTGGGACTACTTCAGCTTTCTATTTCACCGATAGTATTCACTTACAACCTGCTTTCAGCTGCCTGGTCTTGCTCTTCCTAATTTATTAAGTGCCTTCCTTGTTAGTACATGTGGGTCTGCTTATTATTCTGCCTGGTGGGGGTACAATAGGAAATTCAATTTCTGAGTTTAGCTATGCCAAATATATATCTGACATTGATTTACTGGAATTTTTTTGTAAACCTAGTTTGACATTGTCTGTGTTCCCAAAGAGAAGAAAAATCACTGACATTTAGAAATTGTTCCCTGTTACAAGATAATGTTCTTTCTCATCAGAAAAAATAAACAAGACACAGGATGTCAAACAGATATTTCAAAATGCCACTCAGAGTTTTCATTTCAATCTTACTTATTCCTATCTTGAAACTAAATATTAGCCCCACCGAAATCAGCATTGAACTCCCTTTTTATAAGGTCTGTCACAAAACAGCTTGTGGGTGGTTTATGCCTCTTAATGTCTTTTCCAAATATCTGCCTCACCAAGTGCTGTTATGTTGTCACAGAGGCTCTCTGAGACTGACCACAGTTGACTATGTACTTCTATTCAGAGAAAAAGATTTAAAATCTTCTCTTGTAATGTCTTTCTCAAAACACATGATCTGCAGAATGTGCTCATTAACCACAGACCCAAGAAGTCAGATTTACTTACTATCTGTAAACTTTCAGAAATAGCTCTTCAGTAAAAAAGAAAATCCAATATGTTCATTTATATAGCTTTTCAAAGGGATATAATGAAATTACTTCATTGGAGCCTACAAGGATTGACAAAAAGCATCTTTGCAAGTAGCTGGTTAATTTGTTCAGCTAGCAAAAGCAACTGCTGAAAACTGAAGCCAATCAAGTTCTGAGAGGAAGACATTTTCTTTAAAATAAGGAAGCAATGATATTGCAACAATTTTGCTCAGAGACTGTTTTCTTCTTTGAAGCCTTGCTAAAGAGGCAGCAAGTCCAAGCTTGTCTGATTTTTTCAAGTTTATCTGCTCGTTATAGATGGATAATGAGATGATTGGCTCTCACAACTAAGGGATAACTATTGTGTGAATATTAAGAAAAGCTTTGGTGATGTATAGTTATATTATTGTAGTTTAGATGTCCTCTGTTCTCCCCATTGTTCCCTTTCCCCCCATGTATTGTTGCCATCAGACAGGCTGGGCTGTCTAGGGCAGGTACAAGGAAGGCTGCACATGTGTTCCTTGGCATGGGGCAGCTGGGAATGGAAAAGCTTGGGGGTGCTTAGGGGTGTAGCATGGCAACACCTGACTCCAATCAAGCTACAAGAAAGCAGTCTCCACCAATAAATAGCAAAGAAGAGCTGACTCACAGACTTTGGGAGGGGCCAGGCCTGGCTGATGTAACCCCCCCAGGGGTATAAAAGAGTGAGCACCCAGCTTGAAGAGCAACCAGCCATGTGGTATCCACAGAGGGTAGTTCTTGAACTCTGTGAATTTTTCCTTATAATAGTATAGTCCTTTTGTTGTATTTTTATCAAGGTTTAATAAACCTTTTTAAGTGTTCAAAGTGAGTAGTTTTTTCCTACATGCTGGTTAGTAAAAACTATTGTTTCTTCCCAGAATCCCTGCTTCATTTGTGTTTATATTCAGATGTCTTTCTTACATGTACACTACATTTCATTGTAAAAAAGACAACTTCTTTTCATAAACCATTGAGTGAAGCACTGTGAACTTGGTAAGGATTATCAAACCATGATCTTAAGTGTTTCCCTGAGCTTGATTTCTGTCAATCACCTATTTAAAAAAAATTTTAAAAATTAAAAACAATTGAACAAGTCAGCCAAAAATGTCTTCATAGTAAGAAAAACAAGAATGGGACAATCTATGTGAGAAACTGATTTCCTAGTCTATCATAAAAAGGTTATATGGAGGTGTTTTTTCCTAAAGTAGCTTTCATTAGGAAAATCATTGTATGCTAGACAGCTCATGGCCTGTGTCTCCATTCTTTGTGAAATAAGATCTATAAAGCCTAAGGAAGTTCAGATTTCAAAAAAATGCACACCATGCTCCTTATATTTTTAAAATTTAAAATTTAATTTTTATAAAATCACAGTATTTTGCAATTTCTTTAGAAATAACAAATAAAGAAAAATTTTCTAAGAGGTGTCTTCATGTCCTTCAAATGTTACATATTTGTATAAAAATAATTGAAAATGAAAATTAGCTCATACTCTCCTTGTGTTCTATTGTAGTTTTCAAACACCTCACTTTTTAAGGTGGGAAATAAAACCCAACGTTCAAAATTTGAAGTTCAAATTTCTAAATGTCTCAGAAGTGCAGATGAAGAAAACCAAGAACCTATATGGGGTACCTTCTATTCTCCCAGGAATGGAAGTAGTGAAGTTGATACTACTGTAATACCAGTAAACTGGAATTTGAGGTCTAGGTTCTGCTGTTCCAAAGCTGCTCCTGAAGCAAGGGCTTACCGACACCTAAACAGCAGCAGCAGCAGGCCAGATGCAGCTCTGTTGAACTCTTGCATATCAAAATTGCAGAAGAGACACTACATCATCAACTGCCAAGCCACTTAGAAGCCAATGGTGGAGACAATGTGGAAGGGATGTGTCATTGCCTCTGCATTCAGCACCATCAACAGTGTCCATCAATATAGGAGTGAGTGGGAGTTCACCTGCAAACGTGAAAAATTATTCCTAATTCAGTATATAGCTAAGGCTGGCAGAGTTGTGAGTAAAAGGGAAGGCCACAAAGCACTGAACTTTCTGCACATTTTCCAGAGTTTAAATTGTACCCCCAAAACACTGTGGCTCTAGTTTATATCCTAATTTGAATACAAACTCTGATACTACTCTTGAGTGCAAGTAGTGACTCAAGGCCCCTGGAACCAAAGGAATCATTGTCTTCGGTTTCTTCCACAGTTTTGGCAGACCTGCATGGAGACCCTTTCGGGGGAAATATTAGTATTAATATTAGATTAGAATGGATCACAGTGGTTGAGGTTAAAGTGAGGTTTGCATTTAAAATTATGGATTTCTTGGAAGAAGATGTCTTCATCCTGCTAATTGTCTGAAACCAGAATAGGATGTGTGGGCAACCTCTCACTGGGTTTTTGCCAGGGAATGACTACTAAGAATGGAGACAGACTTGGTTTAAGAACAGATGTGCACACACACAACTGCATGAAAAGTGTCAGTTCATCATTATGCAATAGCCAGAACTCAAAACTGTTAAGGAGTAGCTCAGGATTTGCTCCACCATGAGCCACTGATGCTATAGTTAGTATTGACAGTACAATTACATTTTATCTTAGGAGAAAAATAATAGGTTTATTGCCAAATTATCAAAGGCTAAATTAAGGACTGTTGTTTGACATTACATCAACTTTATTGTGGACTATATTTTGGCTGTGACAGTAGGTTACTATTAAAAATATTTTAAAGGTTAGAAACAGCATACATTTTAGCACAAAGACCCACATTTACTGCTATGTTCTGCAAAGCCCACAAAACTAATCTGGACATTCAAGTCACAAGAAATAGTTTAGTATTTAGAGGCTACGGATAGGGTCACAGCTGGACTAGACAAAAGTTGGGTACAGAGATCTAGTCATCAAGAGAAAGAGGGTTTGCTACATTTCCAAATTCTGTGAGGCCTATGAGGATATTGAAAGATAACTGCTTCAAATCAAAAAATCAAAAATTTATGAATCACCACCTTACAGCTCAGTACAGAAATAAAATTAGGTCTAGAGCTATTTGTGATTGAAGAGTTCAGATTAATGTCCTCACAGGGCTCAACATGCATGAGTAAATACATCCCACTATAATATGTCATATTGCTTTTTCTTAGAATTTTTCTGGCATGTATATTATGTTTCTGTAAAAAATTGTAAATATAGCACAAGGAAAACCTCACTGTTATGAATTTTCCTGTAGAAGTCCATAGTAAATCAACTGCACCAGAGCTGATGGAAAAAAATGTCTCTCAGAATAGGAAAAAGAATTCAGAATAAATTAATTCAACATATGTTAAATATGTCTCACAGTTTGATTACTGAGTTCATTTAACACATATTTCTGAGCTCAACTTGGCTTTCTTCTTTGCTTTGCAATTTTGTTTTACAAATTTTGTGCTTGACACTTTATGTAAGATGGGAATCACACTTCAAGACTTACAGTAATACCAGTGTAAATTGGGCATAGAAGCACAGAGCAAAATGGTATATCTGGATATATACTGATGCCCCTGAGATGAAAATATATCCCACTTTCTTGGACAGAATTATGAAAAAGAATGAGCTGAGAATAACCTAGGGTACATACAACTGTCTGCTCTTCGGAACACATTCTTCCCAAATCCTATATACTCTGACAGATCCACTAAACAACTGTTTTCCAGTGACATCACTAGAAATATTTGCTTTCTCTTTTTTTGAAGGTCTTTTCCTTTTTATTTTCATCTAGGTGTATATTATCTAGGTGTTTTTGAGATAGAAAATGAGATTATACCGAACATTATATTACCAGTTAACAGTTTTGAATAATTAAATGGGATCTATCCACTTGTCTATGACCTTCCAAGTTTAAAATAACCTTAGTATGTGCTTGAGACTTAGTGTTGTTTGCACATATTCAGTACTGTGATTCTGAAATGAAATTTTCATGAATTTCACCACTGTTGTTTGTTTAAAGAGTAATTAAAATTCATTAAAGGCTCCTTAATATTATTTTCTTGCTTAAAGCTACTTTTTCATTTAAATTGATGAAGGAAACCAATAAATAAAATGTTTAGACACATAACATATATGATGTCTAGTCAAGGCAAACAGTTCAAATTTAACAAGTAGGAGGAAATATAATTGTCAAAGTGGCTTAAAAATTCAAATGGCTTATATATTTGCAGCCACTGGCTTTGTAGGCATAAACATTCATGCAATGAAGGTTTCAATTCACTATACAAACTGAAAACAGCACTCTACAGAATGCATTATCAAGTGTAAACAATTACATAGAAGACTAAGAGCCAAGCATGTGTCATGGTGTCAGAACCCAGGACATTCCTCTGGCTGCCCTGGAGGACTCGAGACCCTTTGATTTTAACCCATGGAAAAAATTACCATCTTTGTGTGAAGATTTACAAGCCACAAGAGTTTGAGTAGAATGATAGTTAATTTGTCACAGGGTGAAAAAGTAGAATTTTGGGGATTTAGAATGGGGGTTCAAGAGGCAAGATGGAGGAATCTGGGCACGTCCTGTCCTACTTCTTCTTCTTGTAGTTCATCTTCTGCTGTGATAATGACACTTCTGGATTGGTTTAGAGTAGAGACAGACTGTCTAACATAGGTGATAGGGATTGGAAAATTATTGTAAATAAAGTACATGTAGTTCTTAGTAAAAAACTAACCCTCACCCCAGGGGCGGTCGGTGTGTGCTGCAAACCGACCTGCCAGACAGACCTCAGTGGGTCAGAGAAAGAATGTTACAGATATGAGAAAATAAACAACCTTGAAAACCAGAGCTGAGGAACCTCGACTTCTTCTTCGGTCGTGGGGCTGAGAAAAAACAGACTTTCTAATACTTGGGGAGCCATTTCAATCACAGAAAACCCGAGATCATGGTGTGTCAGTGCCTCAGTGCCAGCCTAGAAGAGGCCCTGGTGCCAAGGACGATGGCACTAGATACAGTTCTGTCTGTACTAGTCAACACAAGAGAAGAGTATATCACAGTAAATTTTTCTTCAAGCTTGTTCTTCCTCAACATCGATTACAATTTAACCCTGTACAAGCCACAATTTTTAAAATTTGTTTTTTCATGCTTATATTAATATAAATTGAAGTAAAAAAGTCCTAGCAAAAATATTACATTGTACTTGTAACATGTCCAGAAACACTGAAATTCTTTCTAGAGCTGAGAATATACATTTGATTTTTTTTTCTTTGCTTACATTGTCTGAACCAAACAATTGGTTGTGATAGTTTACCTCATGTACTGAAATAACACTGGTTATTTGTAATTGAGCACAGAACTCAAATTGTGCTGTTTCAGGTTTCAAACTGGATAGGTGTATGTCACAAAGAGGGAGAAATATTAAAAACTGATGCCATTACTGATATACTGGAGGTTAGGCTCTGAATAGGATTTCTTAAATGTAACTCTTTTATTTGCACGTATTTTTCATATGTGATTTTTCTTGGGAGAAAGAAAAATTAAAGATTTACCATGAAATTCAATTATTCTTTACTCTTAATATATGAATCCAAACTTTTCTTGCATGCAGCATTTTCCTAATTATTTTGAACGAAGTTAGAACACTTTTTGGACTAAGATTACACAATTCCTATGTTCTAAAGGGTTCAAAATATTTTTTAAGAACCTCAATCCCGTTTTGCCTAATACATTCATGCATACCACTGAAATATTCTAAATTGATTACTTTTTTTGAGATGCAATAATTGCAGGTTAAGAAGCAGGTCTGCTTTTGAAGAAAGATGAACCAGAATTTCCTCTGTGATCCTAGATTCTCAGAAAAATATAGGAGACTATGCACTTAATTTTTCTCTGGAAATATTACAATAACAAATGAATAGAAAAGATGAAAAATATAGTGCAAAAAAGACCTATGTCTTATCATAATGAAATTATTTCTGGAATTTTTTTTAATTTTTAGTTCAAAAAAAAGTTTAAAAGTACTTTGCAAGAGTGCAAAGCCACCCATGACTCTCCCATAAACTCATGAATGAACCCCAAAATCTCCTTAGTGATTAAAAAAAGCTGATAAAAAAATTATAACTCTTTTTCTCCCTATACATACATCTAGCACTGGTGATTATTCCTAGCTTTTGATACAGTGAAAGTCCTATGGTGGCTCTCTGAATTCTTGTTTGTTTTCTTCTGTGTCCCAAGTTATTCCTTATATCCTAAGGGGAAGAATATTAAATGACGCCCTGGTTAAGACAAATGTAACAAGGCACAATTTATTCATACCAGCTAGAATAGATAGTAGAGTAACAAATTTTATAAAGACAGATGGATAAACAAAAGGGAAAAAAATCACATTTAATTTGATTATGTCAAGATTACCTCATAAGAATATCTCTCTCAAACAGCTGATTTGCCACCTGCTCCTTACAAGATGGCAGTCACGATTCCATGCTTCGTGCTGCATTTCTATTTGGAGATTCTGATAAAAGCACCCATCCATGAGAAATAATGTCCTTTCTTCCACAGAACACATTTCAGGACTGGGCCCTCAGGGACTATCCTCAGATATTCATCGTGGACAAGCCCGTTAACTCAGTTAACCTGTTCTCCATTCAGTTTTTCTGGAGAGTTCAGGAATTTTTAATGTCTTGTCCCAAAGCTGATTTTATCCACTTTTATCCAGGAGTTACTCTGGCTGCACTTAGATATGTATCTGTCTTCTTCAGATATAGAAATGATACTGTCTAGTTTTGATAAGATATCCCATGATTTACTAAACGATCCACTGATTCAACAGAGACTAAAACTCTTCCTGACGGAGTCCAGAATGCATCTCCACTTCCATGAGTTTACTTCAGATGAATTAATGACTTCAGCTAGCCAAGGCCAATGTCACCTTCCTCACGAAGAGCTTTTGGGAAGTGAGATAGAAACAAGAGTTTTAATCACTTTTCCCATAGGAGCCTTGTTTAGTCAGCAGCTCTGCAGCTTGATCCTGAGCTGCACCACAGCTGGAATGTTTACACCTGAACCTGGTACTTGACCTCCTTAATCCAGACCTGGACATGGTTTCCTGATGTGACTTTGACTCATCACAATAGACTTGCTGAATTACTACTGGCCTCAGGCTGGCCCTGATACCTCTTTCCAGACTTAAGTCTGCCCCTGACTTTCCTTGTTCAGCATGCTGACACCTTGCAGGTGAGCCAACTACTCCAGCTGCCTTGCTGCTATCCTCACTTCCTTTGGGGCACAGCCTTCCCTGGGAGTCCCTGCCGTGCCCCTCCCTACAGTGACTGAATAGTATGTTTTACTGTGGATTGTGTCAGGATCTGTGAGCTATTACCTTTGATGGAAACTTCAGATGCAAGTGGTTCAACACTACTTAACTAAGACCAGGCTTTGGCTCTCCATCTTTGTGGTTTCCGTGTGTTTGAAATGACTGCTTCTCAATGCTTTCCCTACAACCACAAGCAGTGCTGTGTTCTCCAGCCCATCCTCTAAGCACCAACTGGGGCTGGGTCCCTAAATGTCTGTGCATCTGGACCCCAGTTCCTTCATCAAGGCAGCCTTACTCCCTGTTGGATGCAAGTGTCAGACAAACACATAGATAAGCATGTCCTGTACCTTTAGGTAGGAGAATATGTACTATTCCTTTTAATACAGCAACTGGCATTAAGTTTATCCCAGCTTTCCATATCTGAACATTTTAAACAGACAAAGGAGAGATGTTACAGGCCATGTTCACAAGAAGATGTTAGTCTAGATTTGCATCTAACCTCAGAGATGTACATAATGCTATTCATGTTAGCCTGAGGACAGCATGGCACAGGAGTAGGGAGAAGTACAATGACACAGTAGGGAATAGCATAGATTAAAATAGGAAATGAGAGAAGAATTTTCAAAAATTATGGAACTAGCAAAATGCATAAAAATAAGAATGCTAGAAATATAAGCCATTTTCATGAAGGAAAAATATATTAACCCAGAAAAGCTTGATAATCTGGAAGAGCTGCAAGGGGACAGTTTAATAATTTATTATTACAAAGCAGAGTTCAGCTTCGCAGTCTTCTCTGCAGTTAGTGAGTGCTAGTGTGCTTCATCAAGTTCAAGGATGAAGGATGTGATTGTAATTTCAGATTTTACATGAAGTCCTCTAGTAACATCTCTTTCTAATTAAACTGTTTATAATATATTAAAAAAATGCTTAAAATAACTCTATTTTTGACTATCGGTGCACACTTAGGAGACAGTAAAATGAAATTTTAAAAATGTATGTACATGAGAAGGCAAAATAGGAAGAGATAGTATTATATCCTACCTTATAATAGCTCCATCATAGTTCCTAACAATTGCTACAGAAAAATCTGTATTTTCCCTCCTTTTATTTCTTCTATATTTTAACAATATTTCCCAAAATTTCTCTGTCCTACTTTTTTCCCTAAAGCAGCTTTATGGAGCTGAGGCCAAGATCTGTGCTTCTATTCCTGCTCTGCTACATACACTTAAATACATGCCTCTAAATGAGTGAAGAAATCTACTTATTCAAGGATCATATCCATGCTGCCAATTCCGAGTTCAAATAAAGTCACTGATGAATCAGACACTTGATTTTCTACCCTGACTTCTAGAGAAAGACTACAATTTCCTGCTGCAAACCACTTTATGGGTCCTTAGATACATCTATGAACATTTCTCAGAGGAATTCTCTTTGTTACCAGTAGTTCTTCTTCTTCAAATTAAATATATCTCAAAGAGATCTGCAGGCCTCAGCTGTATAAGCAGCTAAAAGTTCTACTTTATATTTATATTTAGACAATTCCTATTTTAATGACTTTCTGCTGGAAATTCACCCTCACGGCTCTCAAGGAAATTTGAATTTTAAGAAATAACGTTCCTTGGTTCATTAAAGTTGAGCAGGAAGGACTTTTCACTGCTTTTTTTTTTTCGTCAAGAAGTTATATAAATGACTAGGGGATGGTTTGGACTAGAGATCCCTAGAGGAATTTCTTGCCAAAGAGCAGCTCCTCAAGGACATCACATTAGACCTGCCTACCTGTGTGCAACATATCTGTCACTTTTAATGATAGGGGATCACAAAAGGGCATTATGCAAGTCATATATTTCCTGAAAACACTTGCATACTGTGTGCATCACCAGGTTTTATGGCATGCACTCAGGACATTGTAATTCCTTTTCTGACTGCTGGCAGCTCTGCATCTGCTGCTGGACTGGGGAGAGCCTAAGCACGGGTGAGACTTGGCCTTAGGCCATCTCAGTATCCCCAAACTTTGCAGGCAATTAAACAGGAAACAACATGGATATTGCTTATCTGCACAGCATAGGAAGGAAGTTGTAGTTAAATGCAACTTCTTCTGCTCTCAAGCAGCATGCAGTACCATTTAAAATCTGATTTAGAATGGCAGATTCTTTTTGTCTTCCAAAGGCAAAAAAAATGATGAACAAAAAGTAGGTGTAGTCTGAGTATAATTACCAGGACATAAGCTATGTATGTTTTTTTTTTCTGTATGGTTCTTCAAAACAAAGCTTAAAAATGAAAAAAGCTGAAATAGTAGGAATAGCTCTTTGAAGATTACTTTTATATATGCCTCAGAAAAATATAAAATGGAAGATAAATAAAAATAACTCACTGCAACACAGTATAAAATCTGACACTTCAAAACAGTAGGTTCTTTTATCCCCAGGGAGATAAACAGAAGAGTTGAAAACTACATTAAGGGTACTTTATGGTATAGTCTTAACATCTAGGAAAGAAGTTTGGCTGTCTGCCACTACCTTCTGAATTAGACAAGCAACTTAGAGCAAGAAAATTCATGCTTATTCAGCAGCACTTTAGGGATGTTCTTCTTTAATATTTTAGCTTGCAACAAAAGTTTTCTTCAAGATGTTAATAAAGTCAGATGTGATTTTAAAACTTTTGAGTAGAAAACAAAATTGATGTATAGTTTCTTTTCAGTTCAGACTAGTTTCTCATTTCCTATGTACCACATCTTGTATCTCAGGTTCCACCGTTCAGATTTTGAATATGAATTCCAAACACATTTCAGCCTAAATTTCTACAGATTTTATGAAAATTCTCATTTGGTAACTGGATGAGAGATGCACAAAATATTTCCTTTGAGCTAAAGGCTTTAGCATGATTGTACTGCACTACTATTCTTGTTATTCTTGTTGTTATTCTTTTGGTTTTTATTCTTGTTGTTGTATAATAATAAATGCATGAGCATATGCAAAAGAAAGATGTTATAATCTCCACAGCAACTGAAAATATTAAAGCTTCTTCAGTGTAGGTGAATGCAAATAGAAAGCACAGAATCAATTATACAAAAGTTAACAATTTGCATTGCTCATGAAAAGACTTGCATATATGTAAATTTCCTTGGAACTACATTTTCAGGTTTTTTCAGGTTTTTTTTCCATTTTTACATGAATTCATAAATTGCACAATGAGATTTGAAAGTCAATGCAGAGGCAAGAAGGTAAAGTGAAGGTTATGTCTTCATACAAGTTACACAAATGTTGGCTCTGTGGAATAGGAGAATTTAAAAAAAACTTTAAATGAGCTGGCCCAGGCACCACAACTTGTGCAGACACAGGGTCCCAGAACACACTGCAGGTTTACTTGCTCTCATTCCCTCTGTATGCCACTGTAAATTAGGAGTCATGCTAGAAACTGAATGAGCATAAAATTTGTATGTAAACAGCAAACACAAACACATCTACCATGATCCATGAAGAATTTTAGAGCCTTTGAAATGGCTACCATCCAAGTAAAATTTACAAGCAAGGTAACCCAGGCTGTTTATCCTCATTCCCTAACATAAGGTTTTATCCAGTTATGACAAAGGACACAAGCACTCTCACTAATTTGCTCCTCCATGTTACAAACAAAGCCTGTGAGATAACAGTAAATGACTGCTCCCACTATGTTAGCATTCCTGTATGAAAGAGAGGTTGATTACTGTTAGTGCCTATAATTACCCAAAGAGGGAAGAGACTTCAGTATGTAATATGCCTTTCTTGTACAAATATTAAACTCCACACCCTATGGTGTAATGGATGTCTGTAAGAATGTCTGGTTATTTAAAACATCTTTTTTCTTTTGTTGTTTCCATCTTTTTCTCTTTTTTGTGTGTGTGGTGGATAGCTGTCCATTTTATCCATCTGCAGGTGTTTTTTTTTAATGGGTTTATTGCTGTTGCAAGGACAGAGCTGAGTGGGCTGCAGCATAATTGCAGATGGGAAGCACACTGTGAAAAAGCTGATGTTTTAAATGTCAAGTCAATTTTAAGGGGAAAATGGCCCAGAAAAAATATAGATCTGTGATTTAGGGACACTATTTTTAAACAGCTGATTGCTGGTAACTGAAGTAATGTTCTAACTTCAAGCAATTATGAAGTAATCCTATGATTTTGAAATTCAAATTGGTACCTTTTAAGGGAGAGTCAACTTTTCTTTTTAATATTGCCAGATGACTGACTTAAGAAACTATGAAAAATATTTTAGTAAATCATAATTTTAATGGAATTATATTTTATTTAATTCCATTAAACCTTGCAAAAAGCTTTGTTACTTTCTTCATACTTACATACTAACTTAAATTACTTGGTTCTACTTTGTAAGAATGTTTAAGTTGAATTTGAGCTGTAAACATATAAAACCAGATAAATTCTTAACACAGTTTTAAGTTTTTCCACCTGTGTTAGTTAAATTTAATTATTGTTTTTCCCATTGCATGTACTAAATTTTTTTTGTATCTTTTTGTCAGATTTTTCAAGATTTTTTTAACTGGACCTTATTTACCATGTATTATCCAAAACTACATTGCATATAAAAGTAATTAATTTGTAGTGTTTTTATAAAAATCTTTTAAAAAACTACTATTATAACATCAAATCACTTCCTAGATATACAAATGCATTTCCACAAAGACCCTTGAAATTAGGTTGCACTAGTTTTTCCCTTTCTTGGGCTTTTAAGTAGAGATGTAAACCAAAATTATGAAAAAAATTGCTAGATTTGTTTGTCAAGCGTGCAAAAGAATGAACTTGGTTTTCATCTCTCTAAGCATTTTAATACGTTAAGATTCATTCAAAACACAAGTTCAATTAATTTCAAATGAAATGAAAGAACCAAGAAATTCTGAAAATATGGCTTCAAGTTGCTTCTCTATGGTAAAGGAAAAGCATTGCAAATATTGTCAGACAGAACTTTGTTCAGAAGAGGATTACAAGACAGGAAAATAATATACATCTCCGTAGTTTTGTTTTTTCTTACTTTAATCCTAAGAACTTTACCTCAATTTCTCTTTGATTTCAACATAAATGCTTACAATTTCTGCAACCATAATCACTGAATATAGCAGGGACCCTAAATTTCTGGTCAGGTCTTAAGAATCACTCTGCATGTGTATGAGCAGGTGAATTTATATTATAATATTATAGAATTGTTTAAAATTCTAAAAATCCTATATTTCACCTCTTTTATTTTTTTTGTTTTAATTGTATGGTAAAATTCGCATTATAGTTATTGAATTGCAAAATTTATTTACAGAAGTAGTTGTTGTTCCTGATTTCTATGGAAATACATTTAAGATAGTGATATTTGAAGCCATCTGTTGTTTCTAGACTTCATGTCTCTGATTTTAGACAAGCTGGATGCACACATAGGCTTGGTTTATGCACATTTATGCAGCGTTAGACGCTGATGATAGAGCAGGAGTGGCAGAAGAATAAAATGTGCCATTGTCAACTTCCTTTCCTGGGTTTGCTCTCCACTCCAGGCTGTCAGGAGCCATGGAGCCTCCCTGGGGACAGGCTGGGCAGGCTTGTGGTGGATCTGGAAAGCAGCATCCTACCTCCTCCTGCATCAGAAACCCCAGGCTGGCAGCTGGGGTGGATCTCCCAATGGGCTGGAATGGAAAAATTACTCTTGCATGGAACAATTTCTCCTATACCTTCTTTTCTTGTTTAAGAAGTTTCTCAATGTGTCTGCATTTATTCAACAGAAGTTGTTTTCAGCCCTGTGCAGATGTTTTGTGTTCAGCTAAATAGAAGTTTTAAACACAGGATACCAAGTTTGCAAACTGCAAAAGATCGGCTGGTCAGAAACAGAAAACAGATGTTGCACATGTTCTTAGAGCTGCTTTTGAAATAATGATAACATGTACAAATCAGAGGAAATCTAGCTTATGTCTGTGCACTCTGGAATATTTAGGGGAATTAAAAGATATACAATTAAAATCAGGAACAATTTAATAACATTTACTAGCTAAGTAGTAATTTCCTTTCCAAGTAGCCCAAAGCATTTATGTATTTCTGTCTAGTAATGAAATCCTAGTATTTGTTAGATGAAATGTGTCATCTGATCTGCCACAGCCCAATAAACCAGTTTGCACAAAAAGAAATGGAGAAACATTTCTTCCTTTGCAAGGTCAAAAGTTTGCAACTGTAGAATGTAAAAGGAAAATGTAAATTGGGATCTGGCCAGAACTAGTGCATAAACATTTCTTTTCTGCTGAAAAATTTCACAGAATCTCTTTCCTGGCTAGGAGTGGTCTCAGTGTAGTACCCTCAGTGCCCATTTGAATGACACACTTAGAATAACAAATGTCTAAACTATACACTGCAATGGGTAAAACATGGGTTTTTTTTCTTTTAATGCAAGTATCAAAAATATTACAAAAGCACTTAATTTACTTTGATTTTACATCACAATTTTTATGCACAATAAGGAAAACTTGTCTACAGGTTCCTTGTGTTTCACTGATTCCTTTTAAAGTTATGTATGTCTTTTGCAAGTGCTTTAATTTCAGAACCAAGATTTTCTTTGGAAACCGATGTATTTCTAAACAGTCTATGTCTCGAAACAATTTGAAAGTCTGGAAAGCAATTCTGAAGGATATAACTTTACAGTCATTGCAAAAGAACTCATTGATTTCTCAGTTTTAAAAATCCTTTTTTATATCTATCCTTTTGTAAGGACATGTCATTTGAAGTATATTGTCTCAGAGCACTTTTCCATAGTTATCCTTCACCAGTTTGAACTGGTAGAAGTTTAACAAATTATTTTGAAGCTTAGAGAATTAATTCTGCCTTCTCTGCAGTTGTTATGAGATAGATACTATTCAAAATATCACTTTCTATTACACTCCAGTTTTGAAGTTTATTTCTTTAAACTTGATCTTTGAAAAAAGTAAGAAACACTGCATATTTTACAGTGTGCTTTGGACAATACATGACATTGACATAGAATACCATCACATTTCAAGTGGTTTTTGTGTTTAATTTTTAAATGATTATCAGTAAATACTGAAAAGTTGCATACTATAATTTCCTATGTAAAACATGTGAACAATTACTATTTCTGAGGGGAATTCACAAATAAACTAGGAAACCTATTTCACATAAACTATAAAATTTAAACTTATGTGAGAGGGCAAACACATTTTGTCCAGAATCTTTTTCAAACTCCACTTCTTCTTTTGGCCTAGTTTGAATTTAAGTAAAAAAAAAAAAAGGTGCTACCGATGTAATGAGAAAAAGAAGGAGAAAACAAAACAAAAGCACTCTTGCTCTTCATTGACTAGCTTTTCTTTTTACAGATGTAGTTAAGGAAGAATACCATAATATTTCCAGCAGCCAAATGTTCTGCAAGCCTAAAGGTCTTTCCCCTATGACCCCTACGGCAGCTGAAGAAAAGGAACAGCTATGAGGCACTTGTGCTCAAAAATTCACTACCAAATTTGTTTCTAAGGAAACTGTACTAAATAAAGTTTGACACTCTTTCATCAGGGCTACTGTATCAGTCTGTCCTGGGGAGACAAATTTAGTTTCACATTTTTCATTCCATCAGGATGGTAATAGCAGCAGTTTAGAGTCATTTTAACATCCTCTCTATGTCACTTTTCACTGAATTCTTAAAACTGCTTTGGGGATTATTTTTTCTTTGTCTACTGGTGGTTAATTTCCTTTAATCCCAAATCTTTCAACCCCTGAAACACGACAGATGTACAGAATTAGCCTCACTTTCTAAATTACTCCTCACACCTTCATATTCTGTCGCTGTGTATATTTCACAAAAATAGGTTCTCTTCCAGAAGCATACATTTCCACATTTCACACCCTTTCTATATATGAAAGTGCTCAGAGCCTAACCTTTCTATAAGGGCAATTTCAGTGCACCTGGTATTGACACAATGGGTTCAGTTCATTTGCTCCTTGCTGACTCCTTGCTGACAGGAAGTCAGCATCCATTTGAATTGCTTTAGGATATCCTGCCTGATGTCCATCTGTAAGTGCAGAGCGGCACACATCTCCTGTAGGCTCTTTGTCAGATATGTCAGCCACATTTAAATCTCTCAGGTCATCTCAGATGGCACCAGACACCTTTGTTTACAAGGCAGAATCAAACACTGCACTTCAGCACATCATTTTTCTGTGGGACCTAGATAACTGTTTAAAGTTAAACACAGCTGCGGGGCACCTCTGAATATGGAAGGTATCCCTGCTCTGCTGGAGTCTGTTCAGTAAAGCCCCTGATTTGTTCCCTCACAAATGGTAAAATGAGCCCCTAAATAGCCACTTGAAACTTTTTCCAGGTAATACAACAAACATTGTTCTCCTAAATTTACAATGCAGCAACAAAATATACAAACCACATGTCAGAAAAAGCATTCAAAAATAAGAAATGAGATTGCATGGTCTAACAAACAGGAGTACACTATGCAGAAATGGTGATTGGTTTTGTTCATTACAATATGACAGTACAAGTAAGTAGATAGGTATTCTGCTTTTAGAAGTTCTCTCATGTTCTGTAATTGCTAAGAGAGTGGCGTTCTCTATTGTTTTTCTTTTGGCACTTTAGTTGGGGTTTTTTTTTCTTTTTTTCTTTTTTAAAATTCTTTGGGGTTTTTTTGGTTTGGGTTTTTTGGGGGGTTTTTGTTTTGTTTTGTTTTGTTGCTTTTTTTGGTTTTTCTTGATCTTTTTTGTTCTTTTTTTGGTTTTTTGTTTGTTTGGTTTTTGGTTTTTTTGTTTTTTTAATTTGTTGCTTTACTGCCTTGACGGTGGAGAAGGCTTGCTCCAAACTGGAAAAAAAAAACCTTCAAGTGTATTTCACTCACACGTTGTCTTCAAAGAATTATTTATTCCTGTACACATGTTGGTCTCACTTTGTAGTGAAGGAAATGCCAATAATTTTCAATGAGAATGGGGCAATACCACCTCAGAATTCCTAACTTTGCTAATGCAGACTTCTAAAGGTCTTCACACAAGCAGCAGCACTAAATACTTGGTATGCTGATGACCTAAATATATTTGATTTACACCAGCAGTTAGAAACTCCTGCTCCTTTGTTCTGCAGAAAAACTTTCAGGGAGTGCTTGTTGACATTTTCACCAGGCAGTCCTAATGAGTCAGAAACACAGGAGAAAATGAAATAAAAATACAAGGGGGAAAAAAAAAAAAGTAGAAAAAAGAATATTTTCCTCTGTAGATAATTTACAAGAAGTGCATGTTTCGGCTTCCTGGAAGGTTAGCTCAGGCAATAAAATGTAAGGCCTTGCAGAAACTGATTCTTGTCTAAAAAATTTTAGATGGGCAGCATATTTATGTAGAAGTTTAAGTCATACTATATTTTAAATGGGAAAACCGAAGCCTAAAAATTAAAATGAGAGTCCAGCTTTACCAAATGAGTCTGTAGTAGGATCTTGCTAACTCTCCTCCACAGTAAGGGGGCAATGAGTGACAGGCTGTTTGTACTTTACTGCCAGCCAGAATTGAACCATGGCATAGGACAACAGGTGCTTTTCAAAACTGTACATATAGACTATAGACATACATATAGAACTGTATACCTGTATTTCAGTGCTGTTTTGCTTATACAGTGTCCTACAGTATCCTGTATCACATGTTTTGTTTGTTCATCCAAATGAGAAAGCCTCAGAATTTTAGTGCAGTAATTTTATATTTCATCATTTCTAGGAGATTTAAATGTTCTGAAGTGCAGAAAAAAGCTTTCTATTCATTTGCCCTTTTGGCACGATTTTATAGTATTTCTAATATTTGCAGTAGGCTACATCAGACAAATCACTGTGCTTGTCTAATTATCACCTTTAGGATTTTAATTTTATTTTCCCCAGATGTCCTAGGAAAACTGTTTAGCTTATTAAGGACTGCAGTAAGAGCTTCACAGACTTCATCTTTACAAAAAAGAGAAAAGATGTGAAGCACTTATGTAATTATCTTATTCTCAAAAATCAAAAGCAACCACTGATTTAAAATTATTACAGTTTTTTTTTCTCAGATTCCTACTCTGACATGTACCTGTAATACAGTTATTAATTACACATATGATTAATACATTGTTTTATTATAATTCCTGTTTACTTGTCTCCATTTCACTGCTTCCTTCCTTTCTCTTTATCTCAATTTCATAAAACATTCTCCTTGAGTTTTTTTCTTTTCACTATGTTTTATTTAGAAACTATTTTTCCCATTTTCCCATTGACTTATGTGCTTGTCTTCTTCTTATTAGTTGGGATCTACTTTTCATATTGTCCCCCACAGGATTTGCACTGGAAAAGAGGAATGGTTTGAGGAGGAAGGAATGACAGAGAGAAACGACCATGAGCTGACCATAATCCTCTCTTCCTGCACCACCTGATTCCTTGCTGAAAAGACCATCAGGACAGTGGCAACAGTAAGGGGGGAGGACAGGAGACTGGGGTGAAGGACTGAAGATGGGACTGGGAAAAGGGAGAGAACAGGAAAAGACTTAATGTTTGTCTTTTTGTTTCCCATTACCCAAATCTAGAACTAAATATTTATTTTAATTGACAATAAATATAGTCAATTTTCCTGAAGCCAATTCTGCTTTTCTTGCAATGCTAAGTTGCAATAGATCTCCCTCCCCATTTTTGTCCCAACCCCTGAGATTCCTGCTCTCCCTGTTTTCTCCACTATTACTGTCTTCGTTCCCAGAGGTGGGTGGAGGGCAGCTGAGTGGGAGCTTGGCTGTTAGCCAAGACTAAGCAACCACACCAAAATTAGATCAAGGTGTGCATAAGTTCTTTTTTTGCACCCTGCAGAAGAAATCCTTCTAAACCTTCATCTCAGTTACAATCTTCAAACTCAAGGGCTATCCTTCACTATCTCTAAAAAAATCTGGTGGAAATACCTTTACTGTAAATGTTTGACCTGATCAAAATTCAAAATTATATTTATTTCAACTTCCTATTCTTTTTCTCCTTTCTGCCTTCTTCCTTTTCTGCCACAGTCTCTTGTCATTTAGCTTTTTTCTCCTTCTCTCTCTCCTCATTTTTCTGTGTCTTCAGTACCATAAAGGAATTAAATTTTATCCTCATGTACCATTATGGTCAATACTTTAGTCATATGCAATAAATTGCATTTTTTAACAATGCATGTCACTGAATCTCCATTAGGGTTACTGCATCTATGATATTAAGGAGCAACTAAGATCTGGTACAGAATTCCTCATGGTACTTAATGGAGCCATTCTCTTTTTATGTAATCAACTGATAAATTAAATTGTTGTGTTCAGACTGAGGGCCTCTGAATAGTAAATACCCACTGGTTTGGTTGTTTTTATTATCTCATTATGCAATTTAATAAAATCAATATTATTGGTTTTTTCATGTCTAGGTTATTGTAGCTAACTTAAGGCATAGTTCTTTAGATCTTTTTAAAGTAATAACAAAAAATGAAGACTAACCTTTGCTGATGACCATAGTAGTTTTTTTCCTTCCATTTTTCCCTTGTGAGATATGCTGCAACATATGAAATTATTCATTTCTACTATTAATACAGCAAACACAAGAGAATGTAACACATATTTACATAGAACATCAGATGCACTTTTAGAGATTACTGGAACAGATGACATTTTGTTGTCAATGACATTACCTGAATTGGCTGTGTCATTGCACCAACAGCATGGTTTGAGCATGCATTGGCATAACGTACTGCCAATTCTCAGAACAGCAGTTTTCATAAACTCCAATTAGAGATGACAATGCCAAATAATCATAAATCTTGATGAAGATTGGGAGACAATGATTTGTGTTCTAACAGCAGTATGACAAAAACATTACAATTAGTATTCATCGAATTCCATGGAAATGAGCCACAAATCTTTTGAAGAGCAATAAATCTAAACAAAGGTGCCTGTCTCAGGTGATTTGAAAGAAACACAGGGTCCTACAAAATGAAATTTGTCATGAATCCATCAAAGGATCATTTTCTGGGCCTGTAATTATTCAGGATAGATTTTTGTAATAAAGATACATTTCAATCATTTTTCTTTATTCTTTCATGATTTTTGGTTTTCATTGTGTTATGTTTGTAACATCAATTTGTTTAGTCCTGAGATCTCGCTATAGAAAAATGTAAACAGTTACCTCTAAGGAATAATAAACTGAAACACAGTTGGCATAAACACATTTGGTACTGACACCCAAATGAGTAGTGTGTGGGCAGCAGTTTAAACACCAGCTTGCAAAGCAAAATGGCAGTATAACAGACCAGAAAGGTGATCATCTTTCTCCATATGGCTCTGCTGAGACCACACATACAGCCCTGAATACTGAAACTTCCTGGGTGTTTCAGAGTGAGGGTGATACGACTAATTGTGTCTCTATTTTTAGACATATTCATTGATATAACATAAGGTATTCTGGAACCTTTCATGAGATATGCTCTTCTTTATTTCTGTCACTGACATTCCACAGTATTATTCTTGTGTTTGTGTTTCTGAGTGGTTATTTTTAATATTCCACTGAAGAATATATAGTGAACATGTGTCAAAACAGTTCAAGCATTGTTTTCTTTTAGAAATTAACAAATTATTTTAGGAAATATATTTTTAATTAAAATAACATCTAAAATAGAAACAGAATTCATATAAAGCTTTTCACAAAACAAAAGTCTCTCTATCCTTTGTCCAGCATCAAAATATAAAGGTCCCACTTCTATCAATATTTTTCTCTAAGCACTACACTTTCCAAAATAAGAGGAAATCAGGGAGAGTAATTTGTCTATAGCATTCTTTACTTTCAGAGTTCCAGAGCTGGATTTAGTATGTATGTAAATAATTTTGAGGTTTTTTGACCTAACTACAGTTGCTGTAAGTTTTCTTCCTAATGTAAGGTTATTAAAATGGAAGAGTGAACTAAGCCCTGTTCTGTTCTTTTCTGTTCTGATCTACTTGTATTCTCTCCTAGTATAATTTAGTTTCTATTCCTTTCTCAGGACAAGAGTATGTATGGTCACCACTTTAGAATCTTATCAACTCCTTGATCACTTGTTTGTGCCAGGGTGCTTTGTACCATGAGAACAAAATAAGAAGCCACACTTCTAGGTAACCTCTAATAATAATAATATTAAAGATAATTAAAGTAATAGTGTTGATATTATAGCATTATCTAAAAAACTAGTGAAATAAAACAGGCTTCTGAATTTTAGATTTCACTTGAAATAGTTTAACTAGAGTCTAGTCACTTAACCAGGTAGAATGGATCTATACTTCTATCAGGAAGTGTAATTTCCTATTGAGTCCGGACATATTTTAGTCTAGCACTCATTCCATTATTCATTCCTGCTCTTATTGGTACTTCACATTATCACTAACAATTCATTTATTTAGAATCGCTGGCTTTTTTGGGGATTTTGTTTTGGTTTTTGTTTTGTTCTGTTTTTTGGGGGTTTTTTGTTGTGGTTGTTGTTTTGTTCTGTTTTTTTGTTTTTGTTTTTCTTTTACTTTTTTATTTTAGTTAAAAAAAAAATACTTACTTTTAGAAATAATTCTCTCCCTATAAGATATATGAGTCTGTCTTTTCTAGTTGTAAGGAAATCATCATGATGATGATTTATCATCAAAATGCCATTATTAGTCCTTATTTGCCTATTATTAAGAAATAAATTGAAATTTGATGCACCCCTCTTTAATGTTAGTAGAAAATATAAAAATAAAAGCTGCTGTTTGCAAATGGAACACATGGCTAGCATCTGTCTCAACCATCCAGTGTTGTGCAAATCTACTACGTGGATGAAGTGATGCCAGCAAGCGGCTCGGAGGACATTGACTCAGGACACAAATTTATGTAAATGAATCCTGCACTTGATCAGTCAATATCAAGATCCAAAGAAGAACTCTCCAAAGACCTAGGGCATGCAAATAACTTGTCCAGCTTTTATGAAAATTTTATTGGAAAGGAAGTACTAAATTAGAAAATGTCATTATATAGTGCAAATGACATAATTTGACAAGGATGTAAGCAAGTGGTAGGAAGTGTCCACCATTCAGTACCCTTTGAACTAGACCAGATCATCATCTAGTTACTAAATATAAAGTTCAATGCTTTTGGAAGGAGAATGACATTGTAGAAGCATTGAAGTACCACATAATACATAAATTCAAATTTATGACTAAGATATCTTTTGGTTATGCCTGAGGTTTTTCTACAGCTACCCTGACACAAAGGCACAAGCGCACACAAGGTCAATGTTGTAGTACAGAAATCCCTGAAGGAACAATTTCAGTTGTATAATTGTATAATGTATGCAGGACAAGAAGAGATCCACATGCTAGATATTTGTAAAATTAGGTCGACCCATGCAACATGGAAAGAACTCTAAACCTCTGTTATGGCAAATCAAAACTGTGTCTGGGCTGAGATAGAAAGGTAGAATCATGTGCACCACCAGCAGCTTTGTAACTCAGTGGTCATCCTTGTGAGTCTGCTTATTACCAAAACAGAGCTACACAAACATAAAGCAAATTAAACACAGACACAGACAAACACAATTAAATTAGCTCAGGCTATGAGTGACCCAGGCAAGTCCTGAAACCTTTACTGCCACATCAATGCAAGTTTATGGATTTCTGTTAGCAAGTCAAAATCATACATACCAAGTTAAACACAGAACAGTATTTTAGCACGACAGAGAATAATCAAACAGATTCTTCACTGAGACTGTAGTCAATCACTGGAGCAGGCTTCCCAGGAAGTGGTCAAGCCTGTCAGTATTCCAGCAGTGTCTGGACTACACTCTTAGTGATATGATTTAATTTAAAGTAGTCCTGCAAGGAGCAGGGAGTTCCCTGATGATGCCAATGAGTCACTTCCAAATTAAAATATTTGATAAATCTATGAAAATAATTTTAATTAGAAAATTGGAATTTTTTACTGTTCTATTCAATATTTTAAGCTCTTCATTGGGAAGCAAATCTTTCCAGTATTAAAACACCAGCTAAAGCAGATAATGTAAGGCATCATTCCTCTTCTTTCGTCTCCTATGAAGTAAAGCTGAGTACCTCTTCCTTTGTAACCTAACATCCTGTTCCCCTTCTTTCTGCCTAGGGTTGCTCAGACCATTTTTTTTTTCGACAGAATATTGTTTTTCCTTAGGTAACATTTCACACTAGAAGCTCTTTAGTTTTGCTCCCTGTCATTTGTCTACATTTTGCTCATTCAGAAATGATACTTACTACAATTGGTTGTAACGAGTTCACATGATTTTTAAAAGTGCAGCAATATCTAGACTATCTACACTTAGACAAAAATTTAGCAATTAACAACAAAACTAATATGTTGGTTGTTGTCAGTATCTCCATTATGGCATATATTTGATTGTACCAACAATGGGCTTACCTGACGATTAGAGGTAGGCAAGCAAAAAAATTGATTTGAAATATTACTCATGGTTATGCTGTGGATGGTGATGCAGTGATTACAATATTGGGCAAACAGCCAAAACACTATGTTCCTTTCCTTGGTCAGGTATTTTATGATAAATATATTCCAGTTAATTCAATATAACTTTTTTCCTATAAATCTGGGGGTTTATGTCTATACTACCAGTAAGTGCAGCAACATCAAAGATATCTAATCTTTAATTTGGTAATTGTTGCAACAGAAGTAAACTAAATTATCTAGAACTGATTGAAAGGATCTCTACATTACATAAATTACTGAAATATTAAAAAAATTATTACTTTTCTTTCTTATCTGTTCTACATCATTCTTTTTAAGAGTATTATTATTTCATCATGCATATGTTATTTTGGGTAGGACTGATATCTTCTGCCTTAGTAGAAATGATAAGTAACAACAGCACGGAAAGGATTCAAAAATTAGCTGGTGGTTTTCATCATTTTGAAGGCTAGATACACTTTGTAAGACATAACATTTCATCCAGTGATTTCCATGGTATTTCTGAGATTTAAAGCCTGACTTCAAACACTTCAAATAGTACCTTTTAAAAGAGACACATACTTTGAATTAAACATTTTGAGTAACACCAAGCCCATCATACAAGATTTGTTCCAGAAACTAATTCTGTGTGCTAAAAAGTTTGACTTTATTTGGTAAATCTGTCTAACTATAATTCTTAAACTGTGGATTTTTTATTGTTGCACTTATGTACCATCATAATATAAATGGACTGTGATTAGACATTACTAAATTCCTGTTAATTATTTGAATAAATTCAATATCTCAAGTTTCCCAGAATTCATGTGTTTGGATAGTTCCTTTTTTTTACATCCCCCATTTTTCTGCATTCTCTAGGAAGTCTGGGACACAATGCACTATTCCGTTAATGGCCTTACTACAATGAACAAAGCAGAGGTTTTACTATTTAACAGCAGTGTAAATGTTTCTAATTTCCTGCCTTATTTATTATTTTCCTGTTCAGATTTTAAAGTACCTCAAAATTTCATCATGGTATTGGAATGAAAAATCACATTCAGTTATTGCTCTCCTTGATACAGCTTGCCATTCCATGATCTCATTCTTTTTTTTTTTTTTTCATTCTTTAATCCCAGGAGCAATTTGTCTTTTCTCCAATTATTTCAGTTTATTGAATGGTGCTGATTGTTCCACTAGCCCTTAATGATTGATCTGTTCACATTGTTATGCTTCATTTTGCTATTTGCTCAGTTAGATAAACAACTCCTTAATATATAGGTAGTGCTAGTTGCTGCTCAAGGTGAAGGAACAGAATGCTCTCTCAGTTCTGAAGATGGTGGTTTTGGAATATACTGACAGACAATGGAGATGTTGTTTATTCTGGAACTGAAGAATATAAGCCCCACAGATATTCCCCTTCGGATATATGCAGGCATGAATGACCCTAAAATATTGAAGGCAAGCATGGAATTAGACATTTTCAATTTTATGTCATCTCTCCTACAGATATATTTTTAAATTTTTTTTTCTTTAAAAATTGCATAAGCCAAAAAAATTACAGGAATTTTTTTAATATCAAAACTCATTGTATTCACAAGCTGATGTGGAAGTATCATGCTTATGAAGTATTTATGGACATGTTTTATTTATAGAATGCTCTGACAGTTATATCATGCAGAGCACTGGAAAAAATGGCAAGGAATTTTTATATTTTATAAAAATGTAGCCCTTAAGAAAAAGTCATTATGCCTTTCTAAAATTGATAAAGAACATAATAAACTCTAGCACCTGCTCATTTTCTAAAAGAAACATCAATTCATCTCAATATTATCTATTTGTACAAGTGAGAAATATGCATGTGGAGGACATGAGACAATCCTAACTACGTTGAACAGATGCTTCATACTTCAGCGTTTTAAATTATGTATGATGCATGAATGTTTCCTTTCATTAATGTGCAAATTGGGAATGAAATTTTGCACAAGTTTTGTGTGTCCTGCCTCCCAAGGAATATGGCCAATTAAAATGTGGGGGTTTTTTATCCATATTAAAAAAAAAACTATGCATTGGATACTGTTCATTAGAATGTCAGTGCTTTCAGTAGATCACACTTTCCCACACAGCAGATACTTTTAATGTGGCCATTCCTAATTTCTGTCTGAAATGTTGCTGCCTACTCACTTATAACCTAGGGCAAGATTTAGTTTTCTAGAGCATCAACATCAAGTTCCCTTCTTTCCTCCAATTTTAAAATCTGAGCCCATTAAAGATCTGTTCCCAAGCAGGAAAAAGAGAAATAACAACAAAGCAAACAAACAAAAAAACCCAAAGAAACAAAACAAACAACAAAAAAAACCCCTCCCCACTAATTTTGCTAAATGCAGCTCTTCTGAGCAACATTCACAAAGGATGATAAAATTTCATCCTGTGGCCTTGAAGGTTAGTGTTAACAGCCTCTGTCAGTAACAGATCATTCACACCTGCAGTTGCTATCATCTAAGTAATTAAAATATGACAAGAGGTCCAATTATTATGAAGTTATCACGCATATTTTCAGCTAAGAGAACATTTCAGCATGTAGGCAGACTTTTTTTAAATTATTAAATTGTTAGTTTGTGAAAGGGAAAACAGTTACCAAAAGCCAGTTCTTATCAACAAGAAAACCTTTAACACTAGTTAAACATTATTTCACAGCTCTTTACCATTGCAAATTTTTGTAAAATTTAGTGGCATCTCCATCCTAAAAAATGTTGAAGGCATGCCTCACGGTGACAGTTCTATTTTCACTGAAACTGTAATTATGAAATGAGAACTACTAAATAATTGCTGTTTCAGTCAGCAGATATTTTCTCATTTGTGGTGAAAGTTTAGTACCTACCTATATCCAGTCATGTACTCATTTCTGGAAAATATCTTTGATGTAATGGCTGTTCTCTAACATAGGTTTTATTATTGGGAAGATAAAATCTAATCATTTTCATTTAAATTTATTGCAAGCTGACAAAACTTGTTACAATATTTTAATTGAATTTAATCTTAAAGATCTTGCAGAAAAATAATTATTAAAAGCATTTTTTCTTAGCATCAGTAGTTCCCATAACAATATGTAATACCAATATATTTCAGGACTAGAATTTTGAGAAGTCACAGGTACTGATCTCAAGACTGCAGTGACACAGGTAAGGTCCCCGATTCCATTTAGGAAAGTTTGGGCAACTCCTACTTTGTGAATCCTTCTCATCTGTTGAATGTTGGAGACACTGAAATCCCAGGCATGGTTAATTCCTAGAAATTTTTCCGTGTACAACCCAGCACAGTCATAGGCACCAAAAGAGTTTTCTAGCAACAGAGATTGTATTTTTTTATCTATCAATTATTTACATATTTGCTTAAACAAAATATATGCTGACAGTTACTTAAATGTTTGTTTAAATACAGAAGGACATATACAAACCCATCTCATTCAAGAATCTCACTCCTCCAAGAATTTAATTTTTCTTCCTATGATTTTTTTGGCTTGTATATGTATATGGGAGAGAATAAAGAATTTTATCTGTGAATTCATAAAATCTGGTGTCAGCTGGGTTAGAGTTCATTTCCTTCACAGTGGCAGGTATGGGGCTATGTTTTGGATTTCTGCTGAACACAAACTATTTTTATGAACTGTATCAACCAGAAAAAAAATTTGGCCTGGAAAAGGGTCTTTTAATACACAGACATTTTGTATAGGGAAAACAATTTTCTATGCTAAAATTCAGCAAATCATTTCAGTTTTGAACACAATTTACTTAATTTTTGGACTACACTAAAACTGAGCATTCATGCATGTTGGAAATGAAGATGGCAAGCATGACAGCAGGCTGAAGCACTGCACAGCATGCTGTATCTAAAAGAGTACACAGAACTTACACTCACTTTGTGTAATCAGCAGTCCAGGATGTCCTGTAAAGGTCATGTAAGTACAAGTGGACAAAAAGCAGGCACTTCCAAAATACAGTTATGAAAATGTGAAATTAGACATAAGGCAGCAGGCTGATGGGCTTTAACTTGTCACATACAATAGCTGCAGCCAGCTAAGACTAAGACATGTCATGCTGAAACTTCCTCTGAAAATAACACCTGTGTTTCTCTAAATTTTACACTAGTTGATAGATGTTCCAGAGGTACAAGAGTAAAAACATTTATTTTGGAATGCAGGACTGTATGTTAGCAAATTTTGATAGCAGACATAAACAAAATGTGTTCTTAGACATTTTATTGAAGACTTCAATAAGAAAGTGTTATAGGAGCTTTTCTTAAAAAAATAAAAAATGGAGGTTGAAACATTGAATTGGACTT
This sequence comes from Agelaius phoeniceus, assembly GCF_051311805.1. NCBI lineage: Eukaryota > Metazoa > Chordata > Aves > Passeriformes > Icteridae > Agelaius > Agelaius phoeniceus. The sequence continues at coordinate 55,272,123 of NC_135268.1, forward strand.
GAACCTATATCCAATGCAAACATCCTAAAAATTGAGAAGGTAGGAAGATTTGTGGGTTTTAGATCTATTTTGCTTTCTGTATAGTGATCTGGTTACAACTTTCCTATAAAGCTGACTGGAGCAGTCCAATCAAGTAAACAGGCAGTCTGTGCTAAATCTGCCATTCCCAGTGAAACTTGTAGTGCACTGGGTACCTCAGCTCTTATTGCTGTTAATGCCCTCATTAGGTGAGCTGTGAGCATGATGGAGAACGCTGATGGTCTCCAGTTCCAGACATTTTATGCATTTCAAATGCTTGGCAGAACCTGAGTAAGAGTTCTTATGATCTAAATTTTAAAATTGATTGGAAATGAAAACATTCATTCACAAAGTATTTTGGCACCTAACAACGTATGTATTTAAATAGGACTGAGTCATTATATATTTCAGGCATATTCTTCAGATTTTTTTCTTATAGGGTAGCTAAATATTTGAGAAATAAACACCTCTTGCTTAATTTGGCCCTCTTCACTAAGCCTTTATTTCTGACCATTGCTAAATAGGCCTGAGGTTAAATGTCTCTTTAAACCAGGCTTCAACATATTTTTTTCAGGGATTTGAATTACTTCTATTAAATACTAGCATCTACATCTTAATCTACAATTCAGTGTTCTCTATTTTTTTTCTATTAATATATAATCTTTGAGCTAATAAATCAATATTTTAATAGATTTTATTATACATATCTAATCTCCAAGATTTGAGCAAATTTATGAGAAATTACTATGGTTCATTTATAAAAGGAACATCCATGCAGGGCACTCAGTTTTTCAGCACAGCTCCTCAGAAAGTGCATTCTTTATAATAACTACTTTAATGATTTTATATATTTACAGTAGTGTCATGAGATTTTATGGTTAGGAAATGCACAAAGAGTTTATAAAATTTTTGGGGAGGAGATTTGAACACAGAGATTCCCCAAATACTGTAAGAAGCTGTTGTGGAAAGATGAAATAAGAAAAGCATGCAGTGAAAACATCTGGCCTAAGTGTAAGGAAGAACTCCGAAAAATTCCCTGAAGGACTTCTGTGCTGGCTTACAGACTTCCAGTTAAAGTACGGACTGTGACGAAATACACACACAAAAAAATTTTACTCAAAAATCTCTGCAGAAAACATAGTATGGTAACATAAAATAGGTAAGTTGATTAATCTTATTTTGTTTTGATGAATATCTCTTCAGAGAGAAAAAATACCTCTCATGTCCAGTGCATTCATCCTACAACTCTCCAGACCATAACCAAATGTACAAATTTGGCAAAGACATTAAATTCAAGTATATAATGAATATACAACCTGTTATTTGCAAAGGAACTTTGTCATAAATTCATTTTGAGACAGCCTTCAAAGATGACTAGAAACTTAATGTAGGTTTGAGGTCATTCTAGTTCAAGATGATACATTTGAGATAATTTGCTTTATCTCCTTGTAACACGCGCTTCTTTTCCAGAACATGCTAATGGTGCTGTAATTTTAATCCTGCAGATGTTCAAATTTACCTCTATGTAAAGGGTTCAGCAAAAGAATAAGGCACTTGAATTAAGTTTTATGTGTCATTTAAAAGGTTTTTATGCTATTTCTCAGAACAATATTCACTCTTTTTCTGTGTTTTCTGGTTAGTGTGTATATTCATAATTGCTATGGGTAATTGCAGTGATTAAAATATTCATTAAAACAAAGGCTACTTAGGCCTTTAACATAAAATGGTGAGTTTAAGTAATTTTTTTTCTTAGGAGTCCTGTACTCTTGCAATGACATTCTTTTTTATTCCGGTATGCAACAGAACTATGCTCTTCACAAGATTGTTCTTTCCTCTTTTTCTATGTTTCGATTTCTTCAACTTGACATGAGCCTCCTTGCAGAATACTGCAGAGTGGAAGTGTTAGAATGAAATTTGACACATGGCATCACATAGTAAGTGTCTTCATGAGCATCAGGCACTTGAAAGCTTTATCCTCCTAGAAATGCTGAGTTTTATCACAAGAACAATTATCTGCAACATGGCAACTTTGAGGTGGTTACGTGACCTGAAGCTTGCTCTCTTAAAGATTTCTTTCTATTGCGTTTCATCATAATCAAGTTTTACAAAAAAAGTGATCCATGGAACAAAAGCCAAAATTCACAAGTATGAAATTCATGCATGTGAAGAAAAGGAAAAGGCATATTTCAACTACAGCTCTGTTTATACATGTCAGTGAGGTTAACTGAACACTTGATGCAATTACAGCTAAGACGAGGTTAATTTTTTCAGTAGGTGGGAGCAAGTGTGGCTAAAGCCCAGATGTTATTCTACATCATCTCACATCATCACCAGAGGCAGTGCAAAAGGGAATCTTCCCTTCCAAGGAGAAGGGGTTGGTTTCTTCCAGTCAGGCAAGCGTGGTGGACAGAACAGTGTGGCAGTGCTGGTTCGGGTGGTATGGTGGCAGCTGGGTCAAGCACCACGCTCTCTATTTCATACAGCTTTGTTATTAATATTGTTGCTGTTGCTGTTTGTTTTCTTATCTCAATGTCTGCAGTAAATTTTTTTATCACAGTCTATGATCTGTCTTTTGTGCCTCCAATTCTCTCCAATGCACTGCAGCAGGGAGGGGAAGGGAAAGGGAGGGTGGGGAGCAAGCACCATATGATTTGGAAAGTCTTAGTGGGAGCACTGAGGGAAACCATTCTTAAACCACAACAAATGTAAAAGTCAGAAAGTAATTTCTGAATTGCATTTCTAAAGCCAGAAGGCAAAGATTTAATTAAAATAACTTCTAATTCAGTGTCACATTTTAGTATGGAAATTCTTTAACCTAATAGTATTCAAATCTTTTTTTGATTCAAATTTTTACTGAGTTTTCATGCCTCATCTTTATCAACACAGACTTTCAGTCTATCTGCTAGTTAGGTAGAGCTATAGTATAAGATAGAATGAAACATATATATCAGGAAAAAGATTTATTGCTATGATACCAGAGAAGGTGTAATTTGCACATAAAAGGAAAAAATAAGGGAAGGTTAATGTTACTTACTGTTTGTTTTCTTTTTGAATGCCCAGGGAGAGTGGATTTTCAGATCTTCACCATTTATGTTGGTTGTAATCTGACTGTGTAAATAGTAAAGTAGCTCAGACAAAGACATAAAACAGCTGTGTTACTTGAGTAAGAGAAGAGCAATTTATTAACTGTAACATCATGCTTCAAGGGAATCTTTTTTATATGAAAGACTTAAACCTACTCAACATGTGTAACAAAATAGTTTTAATAGAGAAGTGGGAAACATCCTTAAAGGACATAGGAAAAAGCACAACAAAAAAAAATATAGGTCGGGAAGTGTGCTAGGTGTGGCCATTTAAATTCAACTGAAAGGGAAGGTATGATTTTCTTAAAACAATGTGGAACTTCCTACTCATTCCATCTGATGAAAGTAAAAGTAAACGTATAGATAAGAAATAGGCAGCCAGCTACACTAATCAAGATTTTTTTGGCTTAATTCAAGCCTTGGTTTAACTGAAGAAATGTTTGGCCCATCAAGGGATAATGGTGGCAGCTGCAATGGCAGTCTGTGAATAGCAATGCTTTTACTTTTCAATGTGGCTTCCAGTTTTACTGCAATTTTTTTTTGCTCTTCTACAATAAAAGAACATTTCTCCTCCATTTCAAGAACCAAATCACCATGTCTACTTACCTCAGAAGTCATGGCATCCTCTAGGGGGATAGAATATAAGTAAATAAAGGTAGTATAGAAAAGAGTTGCAGTTGGGTTAGTTATTAAATATTAGGAGCAGGCCTGATTTTAACAGGCCACAGTTGCAGCCAATCAGAAGAGTGTTATAAAAGAGTGGAGTGGTTGGTTAAGGGGAACTGGAGTCAGTTGGCTGCTGTGAGAAAAAGGAAGAGTCAGTGCCTAGAGGAACTGCCTATGAGAAACATCAAGGAGGTATGTATCTCAAGCAATATGGAGCCCTTGCAATATAATGACAATAGAACTCTTGCAATATGATAACAGTATCCCAGCAATAAAGATATAAAGGAGCACATAAAGTGACTCTGTACCATGAACAGACACCATACTTGCTCCCTTTGCTACAAAGAAATATTCCTGGATACCTCTGTATGACTTTATTTGTATATTAAGACCAGATGGACAGAGGACAGACTTTTTACATATATTAGAGAATTTTACTCTCAGTAGAATGTTCTCCAAGAAACAAATGCTATTAAAATAAAAATGTGCAGCATACAGCCTTACTTTTAAGAATGATTGTTTCTGCAGCTCCAACTTTCTGCTTATTTTCAATCAGCTTACACAGACAACAATAGCAGCAATAGTATGGGACAGAAGTTAAACTGTAACCCAAGCAAAAAAGAAGTATAAAACAGAAGCATGTTTAATCACCTAAGAAGAAGCAAAGTTAATGCTTAAAATATCTTGTGAATAATGAGAAAATTATATACAAGTATGTCTTACTATACTGATCGTAACTGATTCACTGAGATACCAGGTCACTAAGGGAACTTGGGGCAAAGGCCAAGAAAAGATAATTAGAAAGAAGGAGAGTATTGGCAAAAATATATTCCAGACTCAGAAAGTGCAGAATCAGGCCAGGCTGGAGAGTGAACGGGAGTCTGACAATATGCAGAAAAGGCTACCCTGAAACAAAAGACTTTCAACATTACAGGTCAGAGTTAAAAAAAAAAAAAAAAAAAAGGAAATCTTGGCTTTACAGTGATTGCCAACACAGTGTATTGACAAGATGGAAGAAATGCAATGGATTCTACAAATCTTGCAAGAGTTTGCAAATCCTCAAAGTGTGTGTGAAGCAGGGATTATGAAAATAGGTTATGCTTTGAGTGCACTCAGCAAGCATAAGCCAAAGGGACTGTGAATGTACTTATAAATCATTAGGGATTTCCATAGGAATCCTTGCAGAAGGTTAGTAGTACAGTGTGCTTAACATCACTCTTGTTGTTTTACAGTGTAAGCTTGCAATATTTCCTTTTATAATTGTAATGTGACTTTTAAGCAGGCTGAATCCAATTAAAAAGCATGTATTTAATGACCTGTCTTTCTCTCAGACTAAGCAAAAGAAATAGAATTTGAAATGTTGTTTAGAAACTCAAGAAATCAATAAAATGAAGTAAAAGAAAGATAAAAATAAAATTATTAGCACAGTCCAGGAGAAAAATCATGTACGAAGATAGTAAAACTGGAATCTTTTGTATGTCATATGTACTGAAAAAAGACTGAGGAAGGATGTGGAAAATTGCTCTTAGAATTTGCATCAACTTTATAGTGACTCAGGGCAACAGTCATTTTAGTGGGATTTGACAGAGGTGTAAAATGTAAGGTGCAGATGGTAATTATTCTGCTCTACTTGGCACTGGTGAGGTTTCAGTTGGAATGCTGCTTTTTTTGGTCACTGAACTATAAGAAAAATTGTAGACAAAATTGGAATCCAGAATATGGTGATAGGAATATTTAGAAGCTTTGAAAATTATCCACAAAGCAAACACAAACCCAAAAAACTGGCTTAATTTGGTCTTAAAAGGATTGATAAAAAAAAGATAACAGCCTTCAGGTATTTTAAAGGAAGTGTATCTTTGTCCACAGAGAGCATACAGAGAATAGCATGCTTGAAGGACAAAGGTGCTCTGACAAGGCGTTCAATATGTCCAAAAAATATTTCACATGGGTCAAAAATGTTTAAGTCTGTTGATAAGATATTTAACAGGACAATAAAAGAAGCTGTGATTCCACATGTCTACCATTATACCTGTACATCAGTTCTAATGAGAGGCTTGAAATTCAAAGTGAGGGAAGGTTCAAAAAGATCCATGTCTGTCTCCAACAGTGCTCCTCCAGGCTATATCAATATTTCACTTCCATTGCTAGTAAGGTGAAAACAGAGAACTAATGACTATAAAGTGATATTGGCATGAATGTTACTCTGGTCTTATCTTCTGATCTGTGGCAAGAGCATTTTGCTTTCTTTAAATAATAATAAAACAAGATTCGTACATAAATTCCAGTGCTATTCACCATCAGATTGTCTTTGAACTTCTTTCTTAGCTTCTTAATTTTAACCAAAATTCCAAGATTTTGCAAATGGTTTTCATAACCAGTCATTCTGTGATTCATTACACTAATGAAAGCCACAGTGAAATATTTGCTTCAGCTTTTTACATGACTGTAGAGTGCCAATATCTTTCAACCACAATGTTTGAAAGGTCTGAGGTGTTTCAAAGCAAATTCAAAGCTATTTTCTCTTTCAACGTAGAATTGAAGCTTATGTATAAAGCTAGGGTTTTTTCAGCTGTTTTATAAACCATTGCACTTTTTTCTTGCTCTACTAGATCAAGTTTATTAAGTCACAAAAAACCACCCAAGATGTAAGTAACCTGTTAAGCAGGGTTTCACTTTCACACAATGTTTTAATAAAACATTAATGTGATAGTTTTAATAAAAGTTCAGGAAAGTGACTTGCATTTCTGAACACTTCAGAAAAATTGACAAGTATTTTTGATAGCTAATTCTTATTAGAATGCAAAGCAAACCACCATGTTCACAACCAGATCATCACAGAAAGTTGAAAATATGTGTAATTTTATCTGTCAAGCTTTGATAAGGCCAATTTCTTTTCATGTCCACATTCAAAACACTTTTTATGGGAAGTCTGTTGTTTTCTGGTTGCCTGTGGGTGGATTTGTTTGTGAATACAACAAAGCTCTTCGGCAATATTAGTGACCATCTTTTTAATACAGAAAGACTCCTTTTCACTGACTCCTAGTCCATATAATTTTTCTGTGCAAAAATTATCAACATTGTACATAAACATATCTATATCTGCAGGACAAGGGTGACAAAACTAACAACTTCCAACAGTTCACATGCTAATTCTTATTTAAAATAATGTAGAAAATTATTGGCAGTTAAACCTTTCTAGTGTCATCTAGCTGCAAAGTAAAATAGAGATTATTTTAACTGTAACTAAAGTCAATGTGTTTTTGGCCAGGTCTTGAATATATTTTATATTTGCATTATTTGCAAGATCAATTAATTTAGCTTGCTTGAATGAAGTTCTTCATCCACCATACGAATTTCCTCTTTTCTCTTGCAAAGTAGTTTCTGGTTTCCTGTGCTTTTCTGATTTTTTTTTCTAATATTCATAATTTGGTAGCTCATACAAAGAGATAATTTGAGCACATCTGTAGTCACAGGAGCAGCCGAATGGAAAATTTTATTTCCTGTTTTCATTTTTTTCCAGTTAATTTATGCTTGAAGGGATTTTCCCTATTGACTTTGAAATGAAGGTGCCTTCTTTCAAGGTGGTGTCAAAGATTAAATGGTTTCATTTTTCCATTAGCAAATACTTTGTAACACAGCTTTGAAATTATTGTTCATCAGTTGACACAGTCTAAGTAAATCCCATTTAAACATAATTTGGTCTATATGAGCTAGTTTTCTTTTAGAGCTCTCATACCATTCATCCTTTCGCTTTTAATGATAATAGAATTTAAAACATTATTTCAGTTTTTTTTTCTTTTCCTGATTAGTACTTACTGCTAAGAGTTCAGTACTTACTGCTAAAATATAGTAAAAATGAATTTCTTTTCCTGCACTGTTCCTTTCTTTAGGCATAGGCCCACTGTCAGTCACAAGCTGCACCAGCACAGTTTCTGGTAGCTAAGCTACTGGACGTGACTTAAATTTGACAGCCTCGCTATCATAAGAGGAAATTTATAATTATATATTGGAATAAAAGGAATTTTTTCCACTGCCATTATGTCATTGGTGCCAGAAAAATAAAAAAATAAATAGCTGAAGGTGTAGAAAATTATGGCTATGGATGCTTTGGTTCTAAGCAATTCCTTAACTGGTGCTCTTACCTGGAGCAAAATAGTTGTCTAGGCTCAAAGCTGAGGCAAGTGTGACAAAAGAAGGGACTCCTTCTCTCATCATTACTGGAATTGAGCTGTTCCACTGACTTACCTCTCATTTATCCCACCAGCTGACTTTTTTTAAACCAAAAATTAACAATATCTCTTCTGAACCATAGAGGCACATAAAGAGTCATTTTAAAAATTGCAGGAGATACTTACACAAATCTTAGATGTGATTGAACAGCAAAAGTATAGAACACCTTGTACAGTTTTAGATACTTAAATTTCTGTTGATCTTCTACATATTCCTAAGAAATAAGCCACGGATTTTCTAGATTAGTTGACAACAATTTGAAAACTACAGGACTGTATGAACCTTTAATGTACCCTCCATGTCTATTGTTTTATAACCCTATTTTTAATGTTCCCCTAAGTTAATTTTACTGGAGAATGTTACAGCAAAAAAATGTGACTGCCTGCAAATCAAAACTGGTTTTACATTATATGATGGTTTTAATATAGTAATGTCTAAGAATAAGCTGTAGATTACTCCACACAATTCAAATGATATGCCATGGAATATGGGCTTAGACATAAAACCTACATAGTATGGAACACTGGAAATCAGCATCAAAATACTAAACATATATTGAAAGCCTTCAGGGTGAAGTAGTAAAGTAGGTTTTATCATTAACTTGCAGGAAGAGTACCAAAGAATCACTGATTGACACCTACAGAAATTTTATTTAACAGACTTTAGAGATCAAGAATACCTGTAATGTGAGAATTGTGTTGGCTGGACTGGAAATTTACAGATGTTTGAAAACACAACTGAAGACAAACAGAAGTGTATTATAATGTGGAGTGCCAGAAGCTGCCACACACATGATTTATAGTCAGAATGAGGCCCAGTATCAGTATTGCCATATGAAGGTGCCCAGCTGCCTTATGAAATGGCTACCAAAAAAACCACATAAAAAGGAGAAACAGAGGGTGCTGAGTGGCTGTATTTTGTCCCACTCATTTTTCTTGTGTTTTAGCTTTCTGTCCCTTTTGTATGCATGACCACTTTTTAAACTTTTTTCCTATTGTTAAATAGTTCTTATCTCAACACATAAGTTTCTTTTTTTTTTTTTTTTTCCTGATTCTCTATCCTGACCCACCAGGGTAGGGAATAAGCAAGCAAGGCAGCTGCATGGTACTTAGCTGCCAGTTGGGGTTAAGCCACAACAGTGCTTCAGTTTCCAAGAAGCAGGAAAAATGTCTCTGGGTAATGGCAATATCACATCTGTTGCTATATATTCTTATAGCAATCCATAAAAATAATACACTTTGTATTCTGCAAGTAGCTGTCATTCCACAATATAGCAGAAATCCATTAAATATTTCTATGATTAATATACATAACATAAATCATAGCTACACAGTCAATTATATAGTTTCTTCCATGGAAGAAACTCTTATGTGGCTCTAACACTTTCTTCTGCACTTCTAATTCATAGATTAGCAAAATACTGTTAAAAAAATTCAGTAATTACTATTTGTAGAAAATAAGCTCTGATTTCTTAGGACTTCTCAGTACAAAAAAAAAACATTTGAAAAAATTTATTACCAAATTATTTATGTGTGAAGATGTCATTGCAAGCATCAAACTATGTGAAATCCCAGGCACCATATCTGGGCATACATATATATGTTTACCTATACATACATACAAAATGGGGCAGACAAAACAATGTATGTGTATATATATATTATTGTGTACCTCATGTATACATTTTAACACCTAAATTTGTAATTTTTTTAAATTTGTCTGTTTAATAAGAAAAAATAAGGGAATTAAATTATTTTTATCTGAAAATTCTAGCTTACTTCTCTATGCCATGCGATGTACGGACATTTGATTCCACTATGTCTGTGGCACCCAGAATATTCTCCATTCACTACAAAATATCCACCCTTACAGTTTTTCATATAAATCAAGGTCAAGCAGAAATTGGAACCTATCAAGTCATAAGATAGTTGTACTTGCATGGTGGCAACTTGGAGAATTCTTACTTCAGTGGTTTAAGAAACATCATTTATATACTGTAGAGAGTAATAGGTATGTCCCATCTCTAAGAAGGAACCACAGTGAGGAAAGTGCCTTAAATTTCATGGGTTAGGACATATGAGGAGTAATGGAGAAGAGGGAATGGCAGGAAGATGGAATTTTGCCACTGGTTAACCAAAACACAATGGAATTTTTATTTTCTTGGGACTCATCCCTTATCATTTCAGGTCTGTGCTCTACTATTCTTCATACTGTGCTCTGCTTCTCAAGGCATCTGGTATCATACAAGACATATATTTCTCTTGGCTGCATCAATATTTTACAGTTATAAATATCCAATTTTATATAGAATAACTGCTTTATCTTTACAAATCTATGGTTGGACCATAAAAAGAGAGATAAAAGAAAAATAAATTAGCTGTGAACCTTGTAAATTAGATAAATGGATTTCACAGAGAAATCAAGTAAAACAAAGCTACAGGCAGGTCAAGAGAAACTCAGAGCAAGTTTGACAAGTCTCAGCCCTAAAATAGCTGAAATATCAGTAAAAAGTTTATAGTCCATTTCTAGGAATGACAATATGGCCCTGGATTCTGCAACGCAGAATTTTGTTCTACTCTCTGCTTGTTTATTTCTGTTTCTACCCATTTGCCAAGTCTGTTTTATCTGATCCTTTTTCTCATGAATCATACATTGAGTAGGGGTAGCAATTTGCAGAAAGAATGTCATAGTGTATAAATATTTGTTTTTATCAACAAAGCTTATGTGTGTAACAATGTCAATCCAACATTCATTATGTTTGGTAGCACACTTCTAAAGCTATGTGCCATATGTTCCTTTCCATTAAAAGGCAGGGAAATTCCACTAATCCAATGCAAATCAGAGTAGGGTATAATCATAGCAGCCTGCAAAAGGAAGGAAGTGACACCAGGTGAGAAGTGATTGCCATGAATATGTTGTGTCTGAACCAGAACTCATCCCATGGTAATAGCTCCTGGTGGTTCATCTAAAAAAGAAAATGTGAATAGCTGGAGAAGGGAAAAAGGCACAAAATAACACTTAGGGGGCCAAAGTCTTTTTGCTAGTTTTGCTGACAGAATTGGAAATACAGGGAAAGGTAGAAAGTCAGAGATTTTTTAAAGGTTGAGCAAAAAATACATGAAATTCTTTTGTTTATTTCCTCACAGCTCATTTCTTGATTACATTTCCTGCTATGGGGTCCTTCAGTTGTAGATCAGCTAGAGTGGGATTCCAAGAAGATTCCACACAGCATTTCTTAGTCTGGACTCAAATTATTAAAAAACTCGATTTGACTTTGAAGTACAGAAATTTGCATGTGCTTTCACTGAAATTTTCTTGAAAACAATAAAATGTATTTTACCTGTAATTAATCACTTTATTAGAAGTTTTAAGTGCTAACTTCATAAAGTAGATACTTAAAGGGTATTCCTAATACCCTTTTTTATTTTTATTATACAATTTTATTATATGTACTTTAGTTCCATGTTTTCTTATGTTGTTTTTGTGGCCATTGAGAAGGTCATTCCTCTCTATCATGTTTTCCATTTCCATTTTCAGTCATACCTTATCTCATTTTTATCTTATCTAGACTCAACAAATGAAATTCTTCCTTTCATTCTTATAAATCCAATCTTTCCATACTTCCTACACTACTATAGGCTATTTTTTGTTGCTGCATTGGTAATATCTTAAATTAAATGACATTTTATAAAAAGTGTCATTTATGCTCAAAACAATAAAATATCTTCCTGCTATCTTATATAAGATTGCCTTTCTCCAAGATGTTTCATATCGTGAAGAATATGTGTAGTTTCACAGGAAAACCTGCTCAGTTAATATGATTTAAATCAAATTTACAGATCCATCTGCTCCTATGTGCTGAAAGACAAGCTGATGGGGAAGCAGGCCAGCCTGGCTGAACAGAGATTTAACTGGAACTCGGGTTTAAAAAAAGGAGAGTTTCTGACGTGTGAAAGAAGAGGCAGGATGACTCAGGAGAACTCAGGAGGGCTCACAAAGGTGTTGTGAGGTTGTGCAGGGAAAAACTTACAAGGGTAAAAGCCCAACTAGAATTTAACCTGGTACTGCTATAAAAGATAATAAAATGTTACTGTAATTAGATTCAAAACTAAAAGGGGGCTCAGAACAATCTCCATTCTTTATGGAATGGGGAAGGAAATGTTGTGACAGATGAGGAAGAGGCTGAGGTACTCAGTGCCTTCATTGCCTCATCCTTTAATACTAGGACTAGTTGTCATCAAGGTAACCAGCCCTATTATCTGGAAGACAGGGAGCAGGGTGGAGTCCCTGTTACCTAGGAGGGAGTGCTGGGCCATCTGCTACACCACTTAGACATACACAAGTCCATAGGGCCAGATGGGATGCAGCAAGGGTGCTGAGGAGCTGGTGCACATGCTCAGAGTCACTTTGAATGGCCAGAAGGAGAATGAAGGGAACTACAGGCTTATCAGCATCATCCTCAGTGTTGGGGAAGGTCATGGAGCAGAACCCCTTGAATGCCATCACAGAACACACACGGGTAAACCAGGGCATCAGGCCCAGCCAGCATGGGTTTATGAAAGACAGGTTCCTTTTGATCAACCTGGTCTGCTTCTATGACAGTGACCCACTTAGCAGACAAGAGAAAGGCTGTGGATATTGTTTACCTGGACTTTGGTAATGCCTTTGACACTGTTTCCCATAGCATTCTCCTGGAAAAACTGGCTGCTCGTGGCTTGGATGTATGCAGTGGCTAAAAAATTATCTGGGTGTGCAGGCCCAGCTAGTGGTGGTAAATGGAGTTAAATCCTGTTGGTGGCCAGTTGCCAGTGGTGTTCCTCATGGACTTGTACTGGGCCAGGTCATGTCTAATATCTTAATCAATGATATGGATGAGGGAATTGAATGTACCCTCAGATGGTAGATGACACCAAATGGGCTGGAATTGTTGATCTGCTGGAGGGTTAGAAGGTTCTACAGAGGGATCTGGACAGGCTGGATCAGTGGACTGAGGCCGAGTGTGTGAGCTGCAATACAGCAAAGTGCCAGCCCTGCACTTTGGTCACACAACCCCAGGCATCTCTACAGGCAGAGTGATCAGAAAGCTGACCAGAGGAAAAGGACCTGGGGGTGCTGGCTGTCAGACAGCTGAACCTGGGCAGAGGCCATGATGACCCAGAGAGACGCTGACAGCACCAAAACGTGTTCCTGTGCTCCTCTGGTTTTCACCCTTTCTCTTGACACTACTAAACATTTTTCTGGTTCTACTTGACTTCTTTTTGAATTTTCTTAGCTGATTCCTTCATTATTTATGAAGTCCCCTGATAACCCCTTGTTAGTGTATCATTATGTCATAGTAGTTTATAGCTTCTCTTTTAGCATTTTCACTTTTGGCAAAAACCATAAGAACAGAATGCTTTGGCTGCAGTATACAAATGCAATCTGTAGATTTGCATTCCCATTGTATCATCTATTATTTTCCAGGCCACTTTAACAAGGAGGGAGGATGAGCCAGCAGCATCAACAGTATGAGCTGCTGCTCCATAGGTGGCTCATGGTCGTTTTGAGGCTTGTTTTTCTCCAGCTCATACTCTTAATTTTATTTTTGTTGAAGTATTGCTCTTTTTAGTACTCTTATTATTTTTTGTTTTAATTTTACACTAGACCTTTAGTTTGTCAAGGTCATTGTGCATTTTGATCAAGCCCTGCTTCTTGCCTTGGCATATGAAGTGACACAGCTAGCCTAGTGTCATCCACAAATTTTATACAGAGGCTCCAAAGTACCCTCTCCGAAATGCCCAACTCAATCAGGAAATGTTGAAGAAGAAACAAATTTTCAACCAAAAGTATATAATTCTCCTATCAGTTTTACTTCTAGCTCTTATTTCCATAGTTTCAGGCAATTAACAGACAATTCTTTAACCAGTTTCTATATTTGCATCCATGCAGTTTTTCACAGAACTCTTTTATTTAATACATTAATTTGCTTCAATGATACTTTTGCAAACAATGTATAAAAGAATTTTTACTGAAATAACTAACTTATTATAAAGTGCATATTTTGTTTGGCCTCTAACTGTACCAGTGCATGAATTAGAACAGACTTTTTCACTAGCTGAAGATCTCATTATTTCTCAAATATTTTTCCATTAATCAGGATGTGCAATTGATGCTGATATGAAAGTAGAGATTGGGTCTCATTAAAGCTCTTGCTAAAAAATATTGGAAGAGTTTAATTATTTTCATTTAAGTTCTCTGAATAACAAAATCTCTCCAGATCATATTTCTCTTTAAAATTTCAAACTCTGAGAAATGAACCTGCTGTAATTTTTAGCCCTAATTAGTAGTTGGGGGATATTTTGGTGTGTTTTTGGTTCAGATATATTTCTTTAGCTATAAAACAGACTTAATATTTTTGTTTGCCTACATGTATGTGGAAACCTACAAAATATTTGAGTAAATATAAAAGAGTTACTGATTCTATAAAATTAGCATCAGTATTGTGTTATCATTCAAACTACCATTTGTTATTCTGATGTTCAAATTCCATAATAAGAATGGAGCTGAACAATAAATTGAAGCTTTTACTAATCATCTGTTACCTACACTATGAACTAGATATAAATCTTCTTTTTTTTAAATAAGGCTTTTCAAACATACATAAATAAAAAAATAATAACATTGTAATGTATTTCACTTGTAGCTGAATGCAGTACAAGAAAAAATAGATAAAGATATAGCAAATCACCTAAGACTAGAAAAATAGATAGTCCAAAACTGGGATAGCGCTTTTCTGAATCAAACTAAATAGTGATGTATATACACCTTCATATCTCTAACTGGCATTTCATTTGTTTCAGTGGGATATGGATACAATTGCTATTCATATAATAATATAAATAATAGAGTACATAAGGCTAGTTTTTTAAAAATCCTGTGTATAATATTTAAGTTTATTTATCTTTGCAATCAGGTTGTGTTAACATCTATTTTTATATACTTTATAATTGTTTCTTTGTATAGCTTTCATTTTTAAATATTAAGTATAGTATTGAGAAGAATAACACAAAAGAAGAAACATAAACCCAGTTTGCACTAGAAGTCATGTAAGAACAAGAGCTGAATGATAAGTTATTGTATACCATGAATTAGTCTAGGTGAGTAGTAAAAATTTGTAACGAAATTTCCCGTTCAAAGCATTTATTACCTGAGATTTTCAGAAACCAGATGATGTAAAAACATTTATCTTTTTTAGTTTAACTCAATTTTTTATTTATTGATATTTTAAAATCTCATTGTTAATTATTTCATGTCCAAGAAATTTCAACCCGTACAATGATTGTACTTTGAGCTGTGATTTGCACTGAACCTATAGAAAGCATTATATTCAATGCAAGTTTAATTAGTTGAACTGCATAAGGGCAGAAAGAGTCAGAAACATTGCAACTGAATGAATCTAAGAGTCATCCACTGAGATACTTCACTTGTGAAAAAGAGTTTACACAAGTAAACTCTGGTGTAAGAGTTTCAGTATATAAACTGGGGGAGCTGCTGCTAAGGTGGGACAGGGATGGGTTTGGCATTGGTCAGCAGTTGGGGAGCAACTCTATTGTGCACCACTTCTTTTTCTTGTGTTTTGTCTTTCTCTCTCTTTCTTCTTCTTATCTTTTTATTTGTTCCAATAATTACTCAGAGTTCCAAAAACTCTGCTTATCTCACCTCACAAGTTATACTTTTTATTCTCCTCCCAAACCCACTGGTGTTCTTGGTAAGTGAGCAAGAATCTGCATGCTGCTTAGTTGCCAGCTGAGCTTAAATCACAACGGGAACCTACTTTCTGAAATACCCAAATACTCAAATCAGTCAACTCATAATTTCTTTTGATATTTCCTATTGATTTGGAAAAGGATTTATCAGCTTTTCCCATTCAACACATTTTAATTTTGGACTGTAAAAAAAAGATAACCTCTCCTCACTTTTGTCTTCAACAAACCATGCCCCTCAAACTGCTTAAAATTCTCTCCTTCTGGTATTTCTTGCATGAGAAAAATTAGGTTCTTGGAAAGTATTTGTTTTAAAGAATAACACACATTGTTTCAGGGAGTGACATGAGGAGGTGCAGAAAAGACATAAGTTTGGGAATGTTATTTAGGCCACGTGACAAAAACAAGACTGTTTTGTAAATAAACCTAAAGCATTTTAAAAAGTAGTACTTCAAAAGATAGATGGTGCTTCAAATTTAATATAGGAACTGTGTTAAGAACATCAGATTGACATAAAGATCATTGTTTTGGAAGTGCCTCTTATTGTATTGTAAATGAGAACTAAAAAATTCTATTCTGCTTTCAAAAATGATGAGTTTTTCCTAAACTTGGTGAACTGAGAGTTGAGTGTGCCACTGGCCTTGGTGAAATACTTGAAATACTGTTTGAAAGGGAAGAGGAAATAAGTCCTTACTGACAGAGAAAGTGTTAAAATTTATCAGAACTTTGAGGGTAAACTTTTGAAGACTTTTATTAAATAAATTATTTTCACTAGTTCCAGGTTATGTTGTCCTTGTCAAACTTATTGTAAATAGATCATGTTCTTCTTTCAGAGGAAGCTGGAGAAGTTCTTCAAACTTTCTCCCTTTCCCTTAACTTGCTTTTGCATATGCTTAAAAGGTACATGCAGCAGAAAGCAAGAGACTGAAGAGATACCAGGGAACAGCAATGGGTTTTTTTGTTTCAATGAGAAATGTCATGAATATTTCCTGCATTTTTTTTCATGTTGAAATATGTACTAAATCATTAATTGTACATTCTTGTTTCTTTATGGCAAATTACCCAATGGTGTAACAGACTGCAAATTGCACTATGTATTTGCAACACATACCAAATGTTACTAAACTGAGAATTAGATTGAGAATAATAAACTGAGATGTAGATCATTGCAAAGAAATAAACTGTGAGAACTCAACCTCTGATTTCCCATTTACCCTACAAAATAATGTTTAAAAATTGGCTGAATATATCTATCTGAAACAAAATTTCTAACATGTGTAAGAAAGAGGGTTGAGGAAAGAATAAATTTAATTATTAACTGTGCATTTTGAAAACTAGCCCAAAGTTTGGTATTGAACAGATTTTGGGTTAACCTCCCAGTCATGTTGGATTTTTTTGCAATAGTCTTCAAATAATAACAAGTGATTGCCAGTCAAACATTTTCAGTGTTACTGGCCTTCGATTTGTTTGGGGTTTTTTTGTTTAACCTCAGGTAGAAACCAAATAATCAACGTGTGAACATATTAGCCTTTTTTTATTGTGAACAGTTTTAAAAATACCCTTGTTACACTGATAATCTTCATATGAATAAATATAATGAAAACAACAAGGGATTTTGGAAATAGGTTTCGTATTAGACATTTTGGACCACGTTGAATGTTAACTAATTTTGTGTCCCACCCTATTACTTTGGGAGTTGAGTCACCTATGGTTGATTTTAAATTGTTCCTTGTGCTATGGACACTCTTCTGTCAGGTGAGTATAATTTCCTTTTTCCAGAACTTTGGCAACACTTAGTAAATGTTAGGCATCTGGAGAGGAAGTAGAAAAAAAATTAGTGCTGAAATGACCAGGAATAATTGAGTAAATTTGGCATACCACTGCAGAATAATTTCCCAGAAGGAGCACCCTGAGAAAAATTCTCTTGTCAAGGTACTTATTTTCCTGCTTCCAGTCATACACATGAAAATTCAGTTCCTTGGCATCCTGAAAACCTTGAAGTACTCTTTAATGTTTTTGTTCTTCACCTCTCTTCACTCATTCCTTTCCAACTGCTCTGAAGTGTAGGACGTGGCTTGCAGTGTCCTTGTAACAATTTATGCTAAACTCCAAAATTTAAATATCTGTTCATAGGTACTCAATGAGGTATTTTTCTCCTATTTTTCTGTCTGTCCACCACATGGCATATGTGATTGTATATTTCCCTTTTATGCACACAAATTAATAAATGTTCATTTATTAAGGCTGATAATTCAGAGGTTTCATATTGAATGTGTGGATTTAACAGATTAAATTATTGTAATCTGGATACACTCATGGGAGAAGAGAATTTAGAGGTCTTTAGTTCACCTTTAGTGTCTCTCTACTTTTCCTACTATTGTACATGTACTTTTTGAGGAATAGAAGTGAGAGTGTCTGTCACTGCTCAGCAGTCATGATGCCACTCTATTTTAGCAGTCCTTCATATCCTTCATATCTATTTTGGCAGTCCTTCAGTCCACCCAGTTCTGGTTTTGCCCAGCAGTGCAGAGGGAAGACTACCCTCTTCCAAATCACATTTGGGCTGCATCAGATCTTGAAGACATTTTTCTTAGCACAGGTGTACCCAGAAATGTTTAAATTTTAAAAAGCTTTCCCTTATAAACAATTAAAACTGCATAGATTGGCGGTTTGCTTGAAAGAACTCCCAGACTGAGTGCATAGAATAACCCAGAAAAGAAATCTTGGAGCAAAATAGATATCCACTGTCAGCAAATGGTAGTAGAAAGGAAAATGTTTCAGTTGAAATTCGGATCACTTATTGCTGTCTATGTCAAAACCAATTATTTGAACTTCATTCTGTAGTGGATAGCTGGCACAAATGGTTTTGTAACAATATAATGTACTAATGTGCTGAGCAAAAAGTCCACTTTTAAGGCAGATAGATAGTGTAGCCAAGATAATTGCAGTTACCTAATTGATGCCCTGGTGTACATATGCTTTCTATCCAAAATTTATATGACGATACTCTTAGGCACCACCATTACAGGCACCACCATACAACAATTCATTGTACGGGATCACAATCAAAAAGAAAGAACTGAAAATAAAAAACACCTGTCTTATCAAAGTACTGTTATGAAGAACAGATGTAGAAGGTTCTCTCTATTAGAGATCTTTGCCACTACAATGAATTTGTAAAGGGATATGTAAGAGTGTTTTCTTAATCTCTCAGCACACTTTAGATTTAAAGGCAATAAGTAAAATAATTTACCCTGTACATAAATAAAGCTAAAATTATAAAGTTTCTGTCAGCAATAGAAGATGATTAGTATCTTCAGATGTTTTGATTATACTATCCTCCCACTCTGAACTTTATTAGAAGTCTACTGTACAAAACGAACCATCATAGACACGACCAGCAAGAACTATAGAAGTGAACTGAAAAATATTTGATAAAGATGCAAAATGTCAAAAATATACTCATCATTTATAAAGATACATATTTCCCTATATTTCCAACAGCTTGCTATCCTTCTCCCTATATTTTCTTTGATCTTGGTGAGTACAAAATAACTAATCTTAAAACCATGAAGTTTAAATGTCTAATAATTTAAATATGGACTTAAACAAGTGGTAACTTTATAGCCTCTCTTGGGAGAAAATTTTAGTTACTATTAGCAATCACTCATAAAAAAAGTAGACCTATATCATATGTCTTTCATGCTGAACTCAAGTGAAGCATCTAACTCAATTACAGCTCAGAGTATAAGAGACAACAGAAGACAATAAGAACTGTGACAGTTGGATTTTACAGAAAAAAAAAGATTTTAACTGATAGGGTGTGCTGGTCAGCTGTGGTAGAGTTAATTTTCTCCACAGTGGCAGGTATGTAGCTGTGTTTTGGGTTTGAGCTGAACATAAGGCTGATAATATGGAGATGCTTTTGTTCTTGCTGAGCAGGACTTACACAGAGCCAAGGCCTTTTCTGCTCTTTGTACTGCCGTGCTGGCAAGGAATTTGGGGGTACATGGGAGGCTGGGAGGAGACACAGCCGGGACAGGTGACCCAAACTGACCAAAGGGACCATGACCAGACCATGTAACATCATGCTCAGTGTATAAAGGGGGGATGAAGGAGGAAGAGCGGGGCATTTGGGGTGTTTGTCTCCCCAAGTCACCCTTACCTGTGACAGAGCCCTGCTCTTCCAGGGATGGTTGAGCACTTGGCTAGCCAGTGAAATAATGCCTTGTTTTGCTTTGCTTGTGTGTGTGTGATTTGTACTTTCCCTATTAAACTGTCTTTATCTCAACCCACAAGTTTTTTATCTTTTACTCTTTTGATTTTCCCCCTAATCTCACTGGTGAGGGAGCGAGTGAGCAGCTGTGTGGGGCTTGGCTGCTGACTGGGTTTAAACCATGGCATATAGGAACAGAAAAGATGTATTTTATGAATTTCTATGGTGATTCATTAATAGAGGAAGTAGAACGGTAGACACTAGTTTAAATCTGATTGTGTGGTAAGACAGGAGCTAGCAATTTTCCAGTAAATGTTTCTGCTGCAGGAATGTAGCATGGATAAAATTGCAAGCAAATAAAGAGAGACATCGATAGCACTTTACAATAGAGAAGCTAGAGTCATTGTATCAAAGTGCCATGGATCTCCCATGGTGGGTAACAGCACTATAAGCAAAGCATTAAAATGTGTTATACATTTAGGAATGTTATATGTTTGGAACAGATTTTATTGTCATTAAACAAAAATACAGCACTGGATTTGGGACAGAGATATACAACAGTCCAATAGACTGTCCTTTGAAGAAAGGGTATGGCCATTTCTATTCTTAAGGTTTCTTGGATTAGATACACAGCAAAGTGTGACTAGAGATGGCCAGTCTCAAACATAATGCACATAAATCTATATCAGCATCACAAAAAATTACAAAGAAAGTAGATGATACAACTGGAGTTGTTTTCTACCAGTTTTATGTCTCTCTCGGTGAAACAACTACCAAGACAAAAAATCATCAAGTGTGAGAAGCCACAGTGTAACTACATTGTGAGGCAGAGGAAAATCAAGTATTTCTGTTCCATGATTGTCAGCAGAAAACAGGATTTTTGTGATGCCTCCATGTTCTTCACACGTGGGTAACTATAGGTCTGTGACGCACTACAAGAATAGATTTAGAAAAGTTATTAGGAATAGTGGTGTATATAAGAGCAATAAGAATTAGAATAGAATTCTAGAATTAGAATTCTGGGAATAAGAATTAAATGGAGGAATTTTTTTAAAATATAAAATTAAAATAAAACTACTTTTCACAAAACTTTTCTTTTAGAGAATATAATAGAATCATATAATGCTTTGGGTTGGAGGGGACCTTAAGGATCATATTGTTCTAACCTCCCTGATACTTTTCACTAGACCAAATTGCTCAGATATGTGGAAGTTTAGTTTGCACTTGGTTTTGATATAAGAATAGATGATAGAGAACATCTTACAAACTTGTTTGAAATGTACCATAACATTTTCTTTACGCACACTTGAACACAGAGGTGTAATAGAGCCATTTGAAACAGTCTTGTGACACACACACAGATAAACTAGAATTGCAGTGGCTCTCCTAGTCCATATACCTTATGATAAAAACATTGATATACCTTATGATAAAATCATGATGCATTACTCTGGATTTAAAAAAAATTTAGAGTAAAAAGGAGCAAGAAGTATATACCTGAGTCCTAAATACCTCATCTTTGATTAAAAATGTTTACTAGGACTGTGTTTTATAAATACACATTAGGGGAGCTCGTGGTAGAAAGGGTTGTGGTCTCAGTGCTGCCTGCTGCTGCTGACCTATAGTTACATAGGCAAGAAAAGCTTAGCACATCATTAGGAAACATGGATGAGCAGAAACTCTTTCCCATATAGTTTCAAGGTACAGGTGACTATCAGCAACAAAATAAGTCATAGGAATATTTTGAAATAATTGAATCTAAAGACTTATTTATAGAAATGAATCAGATCAGCAAAATCACATGATTTTGATCTTTCTGAATTATATGACATTTTTTTAAATTCAGGCTATGCTCAATTATAACCTGTAGCAATTGCAAATAAACAGTATAAAGAAGGAATATAGATATGGTCTTTGCTTTAAGCCTGATGAA
Organism: Agelaius phoeniceus; assembly: GCF_051311805.1. NCBI lineage: Eukaryota > Metazoa > Chordata > Aves > Passeriformes > Icteridae > Agelaius > Agelaius phoeniceus. The sequence continues at coordinate 55,294,011 of NC_135268.1, forward strand.
AATATATGCTTAAAGATATTGCCTCAATATGTCTCATAGAATGATTTTAAAATTTCTGAAACTTTATATTCTTTACTTTCCCCAAATTTTAAGTTCTTTTTTTGTCTTTAAATTCTACATAATTAATATGTTAATTCTGATATTATTCTTCCATTGATATTTTGGATAACTTTTTGTAGGTATAAATGGATTCAAACTTAAATCCTAGAGTGGAAAACCTAAACTCAGTAGGCAATATTTTTATGTTAATAAAAAAACACTCCAAACAACATCAAAAATACTTAACCAGGGCTGTCCTAAATTTCTTTAAAAGTGAATTAAAGCTCTATTTACTCAGAAAATTTTGCAAAAGTGGCTGCAATTATAAATGCAGTTACTTAAAGCAGACAAAGGGATTGAGTGCACCCTCATCAAGTTTGCAGACAGCTCCAAGCTGAGGGTGCAGTTGACACACCTGAAGGAGGGGATGCCACCCAGAGGAAGCTGGACAAGCTCAAGAATCGAGCCCATGTGAGTCTCAAGCAGTTTAACAGGACCAAGCACAAGGTGCTGCACCTGAGCCAGGACCATCTCTGGCATCAACGCAGGCTGAGGGATGAACAGATGAGGAGCAGCCCTGTCGAGAAGGACTTGGGGTCACAGGTGGGTGAGAGGCTGGACATGACCTGGCCAGGTGCACTCACAGCCCAGAGAGCCAAATGTGTCCTGGGCTGTGTCTGACCACCATGGGCAGCAGGGCCAGGAGGGGATTCTGCTTCTCTCCTCTGCTCTCCTGAGACCTCACTGGAGTAACTGCATCCAGCTCTGGGGTCCTCAGCACAGGAAGGAGATGGACACATTGGAGTAAATCCCGAGGAGTGCCACAAAGCTGATAGAGGGATAGAGCACCTCTCCTACAAAGACAGGCTGAGAAAGTTGGGGTTGTTCAGCCTGAAGAAGGCTCTGATGAGATCTTATAGCAGCCTTTCCGTACCAAAAGAGGGGCTACAGAAAAGCTGGGGAGGCCTTTGACTAAGGCAAGTAGCAGTAGGCTATGGAATAGTGGCTTTAAACTGAAAGAGAGTAGGTTTAGATTTACATGATTTCTGTGAGGATGGTGAGGCACTGGAACATGTTCCCCAAAGAAATTGGGGATTCCCTATCCCTGAAGGCTGTGTTCTGCCTCTGTAACTCACACTGAGTGGAAAACTTTTCCTTTTGGTTTGCTAACCATAAAATCTGTAACAACCATGAAATGAAAACTTGCATTTGATGGACAATGTACAATGACTAATTCACAATCTGTTTTAATGGCATATAAACTGTGGATTCATGACACAGGAATTTTACAGTTATACATCTGAATGCAAAACAAGATAGATAGTTTATTTTTTTTTAATTTAGGTAATGTTAATTCTCTTTTGTGTTTAAAAGGTCCAAAAGAAAATTTCTCCTTTTTATATAATGCAGAGAGAAAGGACAATATAATGCTCTTGTTTGATATTATTATGGATGAATCTGTATAACTATAGGCTTAAATCTGTCAGTCCTACACTAATGAGACAAAAGTCTGTTTGCAATGAAATGCTGTTAAAAGCGAAATAAATGTGCAATGGTCTTTTAGCTCTAATTGTATTGTGCTGACATTTGGTATAATTATATGCAGTTGAGTATTATTTTCATGCCACTCTAAGAAATTCTGGAGTAAATTGAGGTAGCTATCTGTTTTCAGATGAGTTTGATCACTTTATTTTACCCCAGTCTCAGAATTTATTTAGAGAGGTCTGAAACCCTGTATTTATCATAATCTGCTTCATTTGTTCAGTCCCCATGTGGCAATTCCAATTAGAATTTTATCAAAGTCATCCTTACAGCAATAATGATAATCCTTTAGCATCTATCTGGATTAGGTCTCTGTTTTATTCTACTAATGAATACTCTAGAGGGGTCCGGGCAATTTTACAGAACAAATTAACCTTAGAGCATAGCCATTTAAAGTATTCATTATACTGGACACCTGCAAAGTGTACTGGGCTTAAATGCAATTTAATAGACCCTTCTAGGCCTGTTTTAAAGTATCCTGAAGAGAGTATGAATAAGATGATATTTAAATTATGATGGTTAGAATGGGGTTTTTTTTCTAGCATTTTCAATAAATATCAGAAGTCCTATGTATGAAACATCACTTTTGGAATACATCAAATATCATCATGTAATTGCAGCTTTTGAAATCTAAAATGAAAAGTTTCAAAACACTGAAATCTGAAATGAATGTCTGTTCAATTCCACCTTTGTGTACAGCATGCTCAAAAATGAATGTCCTACATGTGATACATTTTGTTTCTAGTTCAAATACTCCTATTATTGCAAAAATTCATGAACTGTAATTCTTAAATAGGATATAATGGAAAGGGATTGGGGAAGAGAGGGCAAAAGAGCAGAGGGAAATGGAAAAGCTAATTGGTATTCTCTGTTTTCAACTGTTCATATCCCCAAGACTACCCCTTTTATTTTTTTTAATTTAAAGTCAGAGTCTCTTTGTTATCTCATCACACTACAATTATAACATCCAGTGCCAAGGACCAGAATGACTCATCTGTATTGTTCATCAGTCTAAACATTGCCACTAGAACTAAATGCAAGCTCAGTCTGAACACATCAGACATTGCTTGCATGAGCATTGTTATCATACTAATTCAATAAGCAAATAATTTGGTCTTTACTAATGGCTATGAGAGTTAAACAAATAGCCTTTTATTTTAATATATTAAGTCAATTTCTGAAAGCATGAACATCTTTTCTATACATGGCCAAATTTTTTTAATTCCATATTATAAATCTTGCTGGCAACACTACGTTACAGGAAAACTTGTGGTGTCATCAACTAGAATGAAACAGAAAATGCAAAAAAAAAAAAAAAAAAGCATTCAGCTTTGCATATTTGCTTTTTCTAAATTTTTTTTTTAATTTACTTTGGAGCAGAAAATCTTAAGCAAAAACAGAAGTATATGCTTACTATGTGGAAGTATATGTGTAAAATCAAGCCAATAAATGTTTTCTTCACTGAAATCCCAAATAACCTACAGTGGTAGAAGCCAGTGACAAAACTGAAAGCACAGGTTAGGCTAGATTTTCCAAATTCAGAAGGCACTGGTGGAAAAACAGCAGAGTTCCAGGATCGAGAATTTTGGAAAAAAACTTATACAGTTATCCTAAAATCTCTGCTGGCAATTTTGCTTAGGCCTGAAAAATCCTACTGTCATCTCAAAAAGGTTTTTTTTTCACTCTTAACAAATCCTCAAACTTTGGTTTAGATAAACAATATAAATTTTCCCCATGTTATCTTTTGCTTTTTTTAATAAGCTACATATTTGTAAGTATATTTTAGCTATTCATGGATATCTATTAATCCATTTCTAGTATTTACAGTGTTTTTTCCAATGTCTTCTAAAAGATTATTTGCATCCTCTCTGCTGCTGAAGTAATGAAACAGTTTATACAACTTTCATTCACAGTGATACAGCAGCCGCTATTCTGCAAAGTACTGTACTGAAATCTGTCACTAAGAAAATCTGAGTTGCAGTCAAGATTACAGTTATTTGTAAGTATTTTGGGTTTTTGACTAATGTGATATATTTGTTAAGTCCTAATAAGAACACAGCTGAGTTAGCTCAGGTACTGTGACATGTAAATGAAGATGTGATAGCTGTGTAGACATGACAGAGGGGGGATTTAGAGCGGGTTTAGAGGAAAAAAAGAGCCACATAACTCAGTGACATAACTTGAAATTTAATTTCTAAGCAGCATGGGTTTAGCAGGTGAATATCAATGCCTATTATAAAGCTGCTAGTATAAGATTTCTGTGCTATGGCACTCAACCTGACAAGGATCATGTCTCCCCAGCCCAGCACAGACCACATAAACAGCTCTTACTGATCAATATATTGGAGTCCTGGAGACTATTCTGGCCCATAGCTGTTGCCCATGCCCAGAGCCCTTTTCCCTCCACCCATGAAGGTTATTGTCTCAACAGTATATTTCTTTAAAATTAGATCATTAGACTAAGTCACGGATGATATTGCTAGTTTTAGAACTCAAGGCCAATTTCTTTGGCTTTCTCTATATTTAAAACCAATTAGTGCTTGTTTTCAAAGTTATTATCACCTTTCTGGTTTCCTATTCCAGATGTGCTAAAAAGATGTTAAGTCCTTGCTTCAATGCTATCTCAGTTCATATCAGAGTGTTTTAGAGTTAAAAATCAGCAGATGATGTGTGGGTATCTTGGCCTCATTTTATTACATTAAAGTTCTGGAAGTTTTTAGTTCATAACAATCCATAACAAAGATATAATCAAAAGTGAAAAGCAACCAAACCCACCTTTATAGCACAGTTGGTCTATATATCTTCTGCAATAGAGATAGTTTCATGCACATACAGAGAGGAATATGTGAAGTCAACACAGCTGTGAGTTCCTTCTCTTTCTAGGAAAATTACTAAGACTTTGTTCTACTTGAGCATAGAGGCTGCTGTGTCAAGGCCTCATCATCATGCCACAAGAGAGAGTAAATTAGAAAATTTTAGCTAAGATTAGACATAATATTTGAATTTGTTCAGGCTAGGTTGTACTCCTGTTGACTGTTTTTAATTTTTATTTTATTAAAACTATCATCATTTCCATGTTTTTTTGACCAAACCATCTTTCCTATTTTTTTCAGTCAGAAACTATTTTTAAAATCCTAAAAACTCAAAAACCTCCTTTCACAGCTGCAGATAATACCTTATGTATTAAATTCTGTGAAAATGTTGTACAAATATGACTGACAGCATTCTAAAGATGTTAAATATCCACGTTCTGATTTTCTGATGAGTATCCAATTAGAGGGAAGCCAGGTACCATATCTTCCTTGGTTCTGATCTTAGCACACTCTAGAAGTACATTCAGCCTACTCAAGTAACTAATGTAATAGCTACAACAGCAGTACAAAATTAAGCATATCTTCTTTTTCTTGCACATTTTGTTTTCTTTCTCTTTGCACCAAGTGTTGCTTCTTTTATTTTCGGCAAGTTTCATTAGATTTTTATCCTTATGATTTTTTCCTGAAGTTGAACAGATTCCACCACCCGATAATTTCTTAGTGATACTTTTATGGAATATAATGGCTTTAACCAATATTAGAACTTGTCCAATTCCCACTGTTTCTCTAGGTGGCAAATAGGTTCTTTGTTTTCCTGCTGATTTTAAACAATTTACTCATTGTCTCTGGGCTGTGCCTTGACCATAAATCTTTGTGCAGCATACAGGAAAAAAAAAAAAAAAAAAAAAGACATTTTGGAAGGACTTATATGCTGTGGCCTGTTTTCAGCAAAAGTGTAGCTTTCAACTGGGGGACTCTGAGTGTAGAATTCATTGTGTAAATGTATGTGGTATTTTCTTGGGGTCCCCCGTGGCAGGAAGGAAATGATGAATCTGACTCCATGTTCTTAGAAGGCTAATTTATTATTTTATGGTATTACATTATATTAAAGAATACTATACTAAAACTATACTAAAGAATAGAGAAAGGATACTTACAGAAGGCTTAACAAGATACTAATGAAAAACCCGTGACTCTCTCCAGAGTCGCAACACAGCCTGACCGTGACTGGTCATTAAGTAAAAACAATTCACATGTTGGATAAACAATCTCCAACCACATTCCAAAACACAGGAGAAGCAAATGAGATAATATTATTTTCTTTTTTCTCTGAGGCTTCTCAGCTTTCCAGGAGAGAAATCCTGGGCAAAGAGGATTTTTCAGAAAATATGACAGTGACAAATGTAGACTGCATTAAATGTTCTAGGACATCTGAAATGAGGTCAGTAGGTATGACACAACACCTACAGGATAACCATACCTTAGTAAGGTAACAGGTGAAGGACTAATGGATCTGAAACCTTCGAGGTTGCAGTAGTTACCTATGTTTAGGCAGCTGACTCCCACACTCCGATGATTTAAAATGAGCTTGACAGCTGTTCTGATTTGTAAATAATCTTGAATAATAATTTCTTAGTATTTTGACCAGACTTTTGTTTAGTTTTTATTTTTCTTTAATTAAGGAAATAATATAAAGTATAAAAACCACAGAAAATGTACCTTTGTTTAGAGCATGCTGGAACAGTATTTCTTTCAAGTTTTACACCTTCAGTTTTCTTAAACGTTCTGGCAGGTATACCACTAAGATCCTCTGTCACTGCATTTCATCAGAGACTTATTAAATAATCCCATCTGCCTGAAGCAATAACTACTACAGGAATAAAGCGATTATCTATTGTTACCTGATTTATACTTTCTCTAAATCTAATGAATTTAAATACACTTTACTTGGTGTAAAATATCACCATAACATTAAGAAGCCATCATTTAAATATGTTCATACAATATCTACAATTCAAACTAATATGTTTTGTGATATAAAAACTGGCCATTTAATGCAGCATGAAAAAGCAATTTGAATGAAAATGAGAAAAAAATAAAAGTATTTTAAAATTACTTGCAAGTAGAGGTTGTAGGTAACAAATGAGAACGTGCTGCTGGTCTAAAAGCTGTTTCACATTGTGCATATATAAGGCCCTAAAGCACACAAAAAACCATCATTAAAATCATATAGGAAAAATAGGCAATTTGATTGGGACTTGAAGCCTACAATACTGAGAAGTCTAGGTTCTCAGAAATTTGACAAGACAGTTGTCATTTCAGTCACTTGCAACTGCATGAGAGTTGAGTTTATTCTGTCATTGGATTGCAAGCTCATTCCAGAGGCCAGTTTGAAAATCCAACATTTTTTTAAATTTTTCTTGCCTTGTGGTAGAGAAAAATGAGTAATTTTCCTAGAGTACAGAGTGCTTGGTTCTGCTCACATGATTTCCTGGTTTACACATGAGATGGGTCCAGCTCCACCCATATTTTCCTACTTGCTTCTGCACGCACATTTTTTGATCCAGCAAGCATCACTATGTATTTGTCCAAAGATGACTTTTAGGAGGAGCAGTGAAAAGTACACGTCCATATCCCTAGGTTGTGGAGTGGAAAAGTGTAATCACACCACAGAAGTGTACATGAAGTGCAGTACTAATGCATGTTTGGCAGTGTCCATGTGAGAGAGACAAGGAATCCATATCTGACCTCTGTATGACAAGAGTGAGATGGGGCAGAAAACTGGTCATTATTTTGCACTACTTTCATTCTTGTTCTATATGAATGAATAACTTCAAGTTTTGAAAACAATGTTCAGTATTGTGAATCAGTATCAGTGAATTAAGTATTGGTGAATGAACATATAATACTAAATATATTTCATTAAAATTAAATACATTTAATACTAAAGAGCTACTTAGTTAACCAGGAACTCTATTCAACAGCAACTGTTGATCACAAACTGTTGTGATCAAATCCAGTAAATTAAATATGTGCACAAAATATTTGCTAAGCACAAACACAAAAGGAATGCAAAAGGCTTTTTCTTCACATAACTGAACACTACAGATGAACTCAGGATTAAAAGCTGTAGATGTCAGTAAATTGTCTAGCTCACACATCAAAATACATCAGAAAATTTACTAAACACTCCTGGACAGTACTCTGGAAAACACTGTAGAAGAAAGACTGGAAAGTTAATACCAGTACCAAAATCCCTATTTTTTATTTCAGGGATAAGGAGCTTGCCTCTGACCTGCCCCACTTTAGCATACTTATTAGACTACTACTGTCACAGACATCTTTTATAAAAAATCCTTTCCTTAGGATTTTTCCTCCTGAGAAGCTGAGAGGCCTCAGGAACAAAATGTAAACAATGGTTATCTGCTGCTGTGGAATGCAACAGGTGCATCTGTGATCGGCCCATGTTGGTTGTTTTTGGTTAATGGCCAATCACAGCCCAGCTGGCTCGGACAGGGAGTCCGAGACACAGGCCTTTGTTATCATTCTTTTCTGTTCTGTTCTTAGCTAGCCTTCTGATTAAATCCTTTATTCTATTCTTTTAGTATAGTTTTAATGTAATATAGATCATAAAATAATAAATCAAGCCTTCTGAAACATGGAGTCAGATCCTCATCTCTTCCCTCATCCAAAAACCCCTGTGAACACTGTCACATACTATTATAGTAACGAACACACCCCAAAAAACAAAAAACCCCACTATGTATAATGGCTTCAGAAGCTAAGATAAAAAAAATAAGGAAGAGGTGAATGGTATTAGTGACCTGGCTCAGTATTTTACAGGAAGATTTTCAGATCCTGACATCATTTACAATAGAATAGGCTACACAGATAACAAATCAACTTAACAAGTTGATTTGTTTTCTATGTAGCCTATTCTACTGTTCATTCTGAAGACAAATATTTGGGTGACTCATAAAGTCCAAGAGATTTGACATGTCTGTCTGTCTCTATTTTAGTGAAAAAATTTCATCTCTATCTTAATTTGGGCTGAGACATTCTGACTATTTGTTTTAATGCTGATTGAAGGGCTACACACAGGAGTAGTCCACAGCAGGGTAAAAAAGAAAATGTTCAGAACAAATTACACAACACTGTGTTGCTTTTCTGCATCTACCTATGAAACTTTTACTTAGTAGCCTCTCCAACATTTTTCCAGGAGATTTATAATTGCATTTCAATGAATGCTCTAAGCAATGCCTGAAACCAATAATTTACATTTTCTTACCACTGACTTTGGGGTTTGGTTTTGGTTAATTCTTCCTTATCAGCTGATGCACTCTTGAAGTCAGAATAACATTTCTGACCAAAACAAAAACAATTTCAAAGCTATTTAATAAACAAGAGAACTTTGTCAATCCTAGAGAGAGCAACAAACCATATATTTGAGAAGAACTTAATATTTAAGGAAAACAGTCTACCAACTATCAATCCTATGAAATATTATTTATTTGGTGCACATTCCATTCTCAGAAAATAAATGGTATTCGAAAGATAAAGCTGATAAATGCTTTATTTATAAGATAACATTTTGACTTTCAGCAGCTGCTTTTCATATATTGTCCTCTGAAGCTGGTGAAAACAGTAATGTTACAGCATAAATAAAATCTTTTAAACCTGTAGAGAAGTTGAAATAGCATTTTTTCTGCTTAACAATGGGACACGTGATAATATTACTTGCAGAAAATGAACTGCAACTGCAGTTGAATTTCAGATGCCAATCTTCTCCACAAAAGGGAGAGTAGGGAAAAAACTCAATATGTATTTTCATTGTATGCATAGAAAAACAGACAAGAGGAGCCAGGATGAGACAGTTAAAATTACACATTGAAAAATATGCATTATTTTCACAATCATATTTTCCAGTAAACCCTGGATTAAACTAGTCTGGCACTGCAAGAAGCTAATATTTAGTGCCAGCATCTGCAGCTGTCTCAGTCCAGCATAACTGCGGTTTCTGTTCCTTTTAAGTTTCATGTGCATTAATATTAGGTGCTTTACAGTTTCTTTTTTCTGCTTTCCTCAAATCATCATCTTTTTGCTCACTTGACTGCACACATTGTGGCTTGGCATGGCCAATTGCAGTTGACATTTCCAGTCGCCCAGGGTTAGCCCAATATTAATTAAAACATCGTTCTAGACTATTATCATTTTTCTTCATCATTGTAATTGATTTTATGCTATTTTTAAAATTCTGCTTCTTTCAGATAGAAATAAATCCTAATCTTACATTCCTAAGCAGAAATAGCAGGTTGAATTAGCAATCTTAGTGCCACTTAATGAAGTCCTAACATTAATCTTCCCTCTCCAGTTCCATTTTCAAAACACCTAAAGCTAACATCTATACAGAAATAGCTTTGGCAAATCTAAGTCTGATTAAAATCCTAGCTGATCATTCAGTGCACTCAGAAGACACCTGGAATGGCCATTATTTCTCACAAGCTCATGGGTCTCATTACCAACCAATATATACTTCCAATAAAATTCCCATGTTAAGGAGTAGATTTACTGTGAAAAGCCACTTCTCAAAGATTGTACATTCAGAAACACCCCACTAATTCCCGAGTCATATCAGATCAAGGTCATACTTGCTTATCTTCACGAGAATAATTAGAATTAATTGCTTATTGCCTCAATTACAACACCAAACCACCTGAGAGCAAGTATTGGCACTTATTCCATCTGGTACCTTCGTCCCTTAACTGTTCCTGCATGGAAACAGGGGAGATGTTTCTACATGTGTCAGTGATGCCATGATTTGAAGTGAGTGAACCAAATCCTCCTAACTTTATATCAGTACAGTACATTTTTAGTGAAAATCCATTATCTTATAAAACAAATATGTCTGACAGGTTTAGATGGGCCAAAAGTCAAGGCAGACTACTGCACTGTTGTCCAGATTTCAACAGGTAAGCATGTATTGCTTTTTGTGTTCAGAGTAACTGAAAATCTCTTGGGGAATGAAACCCTAGAGCCTCTAAGCTCATAACATCATTCCTGCAGCAAAAACAGAATTTAAATTCTTTTTTTTTCATGTCTCTTTTTACAGAAGGTAAAAGAAGATAGTATGTGACTTAGGACCACTGAGCCTTTAGAATATACTTTATTTCACCCTCAAAAAATGTATGGGTTTGTTCAAATATATTTATATGTACAGATATTCTTGTACCCATGTACTTACAAAGTGCAGGCACTGGCAACATGGAATTTGCTAGCTTGCAAATACAAGATTCACTAGTATCACCAAATAATCAGAAGGGAATTTTTGACCCTTGTTTTGAGTAATTAATCCCTACAGGGCTGGAACTCTCTGAAAAATCTCCACTTTAGCAGTTTACATTATCATTTTCTCAAGCATCAGTATCTCAGAAAGGCTTCAGGTGTGAGTACTTTGCAGTACTCATCTTCAAACTAGGTTATCATGGGCTATGTTTGTGAATAAGCTGTAGAAAGATCCCATGTACATTGTTTAGTAGAGAACATAAATTTGTTTAAAAATGGTTTAGTTCAAGCTACCCAATTTTGCCATTATCAATTTTCATAATGTAAATGGAGAGAAGATGTCTGACTGCAAACCACTTTTCCTGCAAGAAAGATATTCTCAGTTTCTAATCACAAAATCTTACAAAAATTGTTTTCCTGTAAAGTTCTCACTGAAACATCTTCACCTAGCATTTCTCTGTTATATAGCTCAGCTGGAAATGGTTATTATTTAGAACTGCTAGTATTACTTTAGCAATCATCTAATGTGCTAGCCCTCTCTACAGATTTTTCACCTAATCTCATGTGCTCAACAAGCTATGTTTTTTCTCCTAGTTCTAATAAATTTTGCTATATTTCACACACAACAAAACACAAAAATTCTTATTTTGATATCAGCTTTTTACAGTACTACTACAGATTATGTGCTTTTCCTTTTAAGCTGTTTTTTTTTTCCTAAACTAGCAATAATGGTACTAATTACTAATGGTACTTTTTTCTTTTTCCTAATGAATGATTAGTTTCTTAAAAGTTCAATTATTTTCATAAATACAAGTAAATAACTTTTATTATTTCTCCCGATTCTAAATTTGTATATGCCTAATAGTTAGTAGTTACCCTTGGAAATGTAAAACTTTTTAATAGATATCATTAATTAAAACTAATTAGTTTTATTACCTGACAGTGATGTTTTCAATTTCTAGTACAAAAATGAGTTTCCATGCATTCTGGTTGCCATGACAACAGTATGTGTTAGTTGTTCTCCATCAGAACATTCTCAGTGCTTTTCATCATTTTGCAGCTAAAGTTTATTTGATAGTAAGGGTCAGAATTTAAAATTTTGTAGTTCTTTAACTTGGTTTTGAAGACACTATTTTTTATAACCTCTTGGGAAGATGTAGTTTGATGGGAAGAACCTACTGAAAGATGGAGACAATTTATGACACACAAAGCCTAAACAGAAATTTTGTGTTCTGAAACAATTGAGTTCTAGTAATCTTGCTAATTATAGCTGTATCTTTTAAATTGTGGCAAAAGAGGCACGCTCACTGTCCTACTCCTTTTAATAAGATTTGTGAGAGACGTTAGACCTCAAACATGGTAATGATCTTAATTGAAGCAACCAGAACAGAACATTACATTGGCACTAAGAGAAGAGCTCATATAAATTCGACCAAAAAAAGAAAAAATAATGAAAAACTGCCATGCGTGTCTTTAACTTAGAGATTTAATGTCATACATAATTTAAAAGGATTTAACAAATTAAATTTAAAAATATAAAAGGTTTTACTTTCAGTTGTACTTAGTCTGTACTCGAAAAGCCAGATTTAGATGTGTTGATTGTATTGGTGTTAAGAAATTTTAGAATCAAGAAGTAGATACACAAAAGTGTTGACATGGTAGCATTAGAAATTGTACAGAATATGCTTCATGCTGAAGGGTAAATATTAAATATATTACATGCAAGTTTTAAGCAGCACATTACATTAGGGATTTACAACAGATTCCATCTTGAACTGGTCAACAGAAAATGAGAAATCAGAGTGGACCCAAAACCCTACACATTTCAGGGTCTATAAATTTAATTCTGAGATATAAGAAGAGGTAATTTTCAGATTAGTATTGCATCTCAAGATCCCCTTCTCAGATTAGATGTGCAGCCTTTTCTTTCTGTAAAATGAGAAGATACTCTTTAATTCTGTTGGTGGTTGTGCCAGTCTTTTTATGTATTATGTCAGAGATACAAGACCAGTGAGTGATACAAGAAGTAAAAAAACTTCATTCTGTACAATCATCAAATTTTGAGAACTTTTAGCCATTTTTCTCAAATCCTTGAAGAGGATTTAGCCTACTCATAGTGTCTTCCCTGTGCGGCTGAACTCTGCCATCCTGGGATACACTTCAAGACTTAAGGGACCAGAAAGAGGAAAGTATGGAGATGAAAGAATCTAGGGATCTGAGGCTTGGCAGAATGGATCCTCTGGCTCCAGCTCTGTCAAGGAGTACTACAAGAAAGATGCAGAGGGACGTTTTACAAGGACATGTAGTGATAGGACAAGGGGTAATAGCTTAAAACTGAAAGAGGGTAGATTTAGATGAGACATTACGTTGAAATCCTTCACTGAGGGTGGTGAGAAAAATATTGCTCAGAAAAGCTTTTGATGCCCTATCCCTAAAAGTATCCAAGGTCAGGTTGGATGGTATTTTGAGCAACCTGATGTAGTGGACAGTATTCCTGCCTATGGAACTAGATGACCTTTAAGGTCCCGTTCAGTTCAAACCATTCTGAGATTCTATGATTTCATGCATTTCCTTTAATAACTGCTTAATGTCAATGGCATTATCTGAAACTTCTGTTCTCATGGATAGTTTCCACAAGAAACTATCATAATATGTTTTTTGCTGTTACTAGGAACCAGATTAAAAATATCAGAATTAATTTTTAGCAAGAACAATAACAAATATAAGTACAGAATACAAATACTATAAAAAGAGAAAGAAAAGGAACACACCTTGCTTTTCATCAGGATGGAGAGTTGCTTTGTCAACAAGCAGTACTGCAGTCTCTACTGGCGTGGAAGTATATTCCCCTGTTCATAGGGATCCTCTATTAGAACTGACAAGCTATTTTTAGACTCCTAAATCTAATCCATATTGAACATGTTAGTTACATACTGTTTGTACACTCACATACCATGTTTTACAACTCAATTCTACTGAAGGTAAGAAACTCCCTATAATCTAATTAGGACTCCTTCATTTTTCTCCAAGATTACCTTCTCCATCTCACTACAGCTATGCAGCAGTTGTGGCATTCTGTTGCAACATTCTGTTGATGCAACATTCAAGGCAAATTTATTAAATAATCTCAGGGTAATATATCTGAGTAGCAAAAACTTATCTGAGGTGTTATAGATCTATACGCAACACCTGTTGTTAGTGAATATGTCATTTCCATCATATGCTTATTTAAAGGTGGAATTACAGAAAACTTGTTACTGTGGTACAATCAGTCTTGATGTGTGAGTGCAGTTGAACTAAATTATTCCCTCACAGAAGTGGAACTGTTGCTATTAGCTGAACTAGACCTACAAATGTGGAGGCACTTCACATTTTAGTTAAAAGAATTACAACAAAACGTTTTAGGCAATTAATTTTTTACTCTCATTCTACATCACCAAGATTTCCACAATTTAAAAACCATTTGTTGGCATGGAAACATCAGCTTAATTAAATATGGATTAAACTAATTAACCTAAAACATATCATACTATAGACTTTGATTTAGAATACATTAAAGGAAACAGAACATTTTTCATAATTTCATGTCTTTTATCTACTGAAAATGTTTTGCTTTCATGAGAATTTACATGCTTGCTCTTGAGGCTATCTCCAGAAGGTAAGGATACCATTGACAACTAATGTTAAAAATCCTTGTTTCAACAATGGTGGACCCTGTGTGTATACACATTGTCTATCCTTCATGACGGTCGCTTTATAATTGTCTGTCAGACACCACCATGGGCCCAGCTACAAATTTTATTTCAGATTTGATGTGCAGACACACCAGAAATTGATTGGATTAAATATAAAATGAAGATACAAAATAGCAAAAAGATCCATATTTTGTGTCAATTGGTTAGATTGCAAGATGACAGAAGAAATCAATTAAGTATTTAGCTAAAAACCTTGCCTGGAAAAAGAAGATTTGAAGATTCAGTTTCTTTCCTGTAACTGGCTTCTTCCCCTAGAATCGCATCATTGCTGTATGGTCTTCTACACATATTAAGGTTAATAAGCAGTTGTTTCTCATGTACAATTTCCTTTTTGAATGGCTTTGAAGTAGTAGTAGTAGTCACAGTTTTCAAAGGAAATAATAATTTCATTCAGTGTCTGACATTACATCAGTGATTACATCAGCATTACTGCATAGATCTACAAATATCACTAAGTGAAATTCTGGCTAGATTCTTAGTTACTGACTATTGACTTCAATAGGAAGGTCAACTCTTCAATAGGAAGGTCAACTCTTAAAGCAGTCTCCAGGCTTCATGAAAATAGGCTCTCTTTTTGCAAGGGCAGAGAATAATGACATGGAGGTCAGGCTGAGAGATAGAAGTACAGGATCCGTCTTTTGAGTTTCCTTGTTTTTACACAATTTAAATTGAAATTCGAGTGTATTTGAAGATATTTTTCTGCCATGAAGCAACAGTTCCTCATAATAGAAATCTTGTAGTTCACCAAGCAGCTGCTGCTTCATTCAAATGCAGAGTTTAGGTAATGTCAAAATGTGGTATCTATGGTATGTAGCACGACTATAAATGTGGAGTAAAAAACCCAACTATCCCAATGCTGCTTGAATTCTTGGATTTTACTCCTCAGTTCTTCTTACTCTTATTCTCAGCTGAGGGCTGAGGGAGCTAGAAGGCTGAAACTCCATTTAAAAAATATAAATATTGCAGTGTTCTCTTGGGTGGTTATAGATGCTTGTCCTGAAACGCTGGGGTTTCATTTCTTGTAGGATGTGAAAGATCTATTTTATCGAGCAGCTCAGTGTCAACCTTGCCATTCAGCCTTTAGTATGGCACATAGTGAATGCTGCTATGCCTGGCAGGTGGCCTGAGGCTTCCCTGTCAACATTTTTGTCATGCACTGCAGGAACAGTAAAACCATTCATAGAATTCTGTGAACTCCAAACACTTTACTATTGCTCTGAGTTTTCACTTAAAATATAAATATCAGTGACCTTTCAGACTTTATAGTTCAAAAAAATTATTTTTATCTTAAAAATATCTCATTTGCGTTACTGGTTGGTGAAGTGACATCCCTGCTCAAAGCAATTTAATGCTGGTTTCCTCATTGCTGGAATAAGTTTGTTGGCTAAAGCATCATAACAATAGGGTCAAAAGTAATATACAAGTTCAGAGCCATAGCATAAGAATTTGATGTAGAAACATATAGGCAAATCCAATGTGCCTGAGCCTTAGGGTTGTTCAAATGAGACTTCCAATAGGCAGAGAAAATCTCTCTATACTAAAAAGGTAGCAGGGTGAAAAACATTCTAGACACTTAAGAGTGATTTTATCTTCCATGCTCAGGTCAAATTTGTATTATGGCCCACTGAGGAAATACTGAAAGCTTCTGAGTTTCTATTTTGAAAAGAAGTTCCAAATTTTAAAAAATACTAGATGAGACTCAGTTCTAAATCTCTTGAGATATAGGGCAAAATATTGATACCTATATGACCTGAAACCATTACTGTGATTCTCAGAGAAATTTATAGAACCTGAAGTAAAAAAAGAGTTTAAGCATCTAAGGTTATAGACAGTAACTTAGTGAGGTTTCACAAGCTTCTTGAGCACCTGGTATTTAATTCCCACATGGAGGTGCCTAAATTCTGTATCACACCAGCACATTTTATAATATGACTTAAGCTTTTATATCTCAGAGACCCATGATAAAATAGCTGAAAAAAAATTATATACTAAACCCTTTCTTTCAAATACAGCATGAACCATTTAGGAGAAAAAATGCCAAAACTGATACTAATTGTGAAAGGGAAGCGTTAAGGACACGGTAATGCTTTGTCCACCATCTATATCCTCCACAACCAACTATATATTTTTTAAATGTCACTGCAGACACTTACGTCTCTCTGTATATTTCTAAGATTTTGTCCCTCAGGGTAAGAAAAGAATTGGTTTATTTTGTGGTCTGAGAGGTATCTGATAAATAGTTAAATATCTGTTACTTTCACTACAATATGTTCCCCAAGGTAATGGGGACCAAAATTTCACGAACAAAATTTATGTCTGTGTAACCAGCTGCTTCTGCAGGTGGTTTGATTCTAAGCCATACTTTTCTGTGGCATAGGACCAAGCAGTTTCCTTCATGCAGACCTTTCCTTTTCTTACCAACCAACTTGGAATAAAATTTCATAATTACTGAAGTAGAAATGGCATAAATGAAGAGTACATGCAGAAAAAAAGGAAAAGTACCCTATTTTGGCTAGGTTTTTACCATTTCAGAAGCCTCAAGATTTGGCAGAAACAAAAATACCTTTTTTTTTAATTAAATAATTGATTTCATTTCACTCATAAATTCTTATTCAATAAGGAAAATTGGAATCCCTAACCATAACGTCTATATTCACTTTATGATTCAAGAAGGTTTCAATTTTTTACAGGTAGACCCACTTTTATATGCCATGTTGAAAAGATACCTGTCATGTTTTTGACTTTAGAGAAGAACTGAAATTACCATGGGGATAAAGTACATTCTGTCCAAGATGCAGAGCACATCTTATTTTGAATCAGATAGGCAGGCAGGCAGATATGTAGAGGGACTGTGCTAGAACCAGAATATGAGTGATGAAATGTGGTACCGTAAAGACAAGCAAGATGCAATTTACTACCATATAGAGCATATTACAATGTTCCTTTAAGTTCTCACAGCTTTTAAGGTCTTTGTAAGAAGATATTACTGGTTTCAATAGTGCTCTTATCAGCTCACTGCAAGAACTCTTTCTTCGGGTTTTTGCTCAACGTCTGCCAAAAAAAAGGCCAGAACTCCTAGTCTCATTTACATCAAAATAATTGTTATTGGAAAGATCTTTTCCTTCAATTAAATATACTGAAAATCTTGAGGTGGGAAAAAAGGCACAGTTACTGTAAGTGCACAATAAAAAAAATTTGTCTAGAGAGAAGTGTTCCATACTTAACAGAAAAAAATGGGAAGGATCATGTCTCCTCCAGATATGTTCCTTTAATTTTTTCTTTCAGTACTCAGCATTTGGGCACAATATCTTATTTGGGAAAGATGGACATTTAATTCAGTTATTACCAAAGTTGGTAATAGTCCTTTGACAAAACATTTCTCCTAGAAAATAAATTGACATTTATAAATGAAAACATAAGGTGGAGGTTAATGTTCCCACTCTTTGAAAATTTAAAAAAATCTTCCAAGAACATTATTTCACAGATTAAGTAAAACCACATGCATATGAAGGAACAGACTCTGATTGCCATGAAGAATCAAACTTTCAGAGCAACCCATGACAGTATAATTTAATTCTGAGTCACTTAGCTACAGACAGGAAACAGGACACAACAAACTTACAACTACATTACTAATTGGTAGAATCTGGTAAAAATCTGGATATAATGCACATTGCCCTTTTTGAGGTGAATGATTTGCAAAGACAATCAGGACAAGAAGACACAATTTTACCAGAAGCCCATTACCAAATGTCAAAGAAAACTTTATATTTCTTCTGTGGCTGACAATGTTCTGGCTTTTGATGAAAAGGCTGCATTTCCTACTGCAGTCTGCCTCTAATAAAATTTCATTGTGCTGAAGAAAGAGAAACCAGTTTAGAGTCTTTCTAAGGGTTCAGACTATTTTTAAAATAAGTTTAAACACAATGCTGGACATGGAATTGTTTTTTTGTCAGCTTGCTTTCTTCTTTGCTTCTTCAACAATAACTCCAGAATTTGTTGCATGCCTATGCCCATAATTTTCATACACACTCATATTTTTGAGGAAGAAAATGAAATGAAGAAAGAAATACCCTAAGGCAAGTGTAAAAGATCATAAATTGGCTTTGTTATTTGCTGACTTATATCTGACCCTTATACTCTCATTCTGACTTCACCAAAATTTTTCATTGTTTAGACTTCAGTAGCATTATACAAAATTCCTAAAGATTTGAGAAAAAAAATATTTTGTCTTTTCAAGGAATATTAAAAGAAGAACTTGCTGTAAAAAAGTGAGAATTGTATGCTCCAAAAATTGGAATCATATACTTTTCACAAGAAGTACTTATTTCTATTAAGCATTTATGTTATCAAAATTGCTGAGGTTTTATTATACAAAGAAGGACAGGTAGATATTTGTGTTTCTCCCATGATGTAATTCTCAGGTTACTGAAATTAATAAGCAGTAACTTTCAAAAAGATAAAAATATGTCTCTACAGTTCGCTATAAAGATTTAGTGTTAAAAAATAGTCAGTATGATATCTATGCAATATTGTTTATCTATGCAATATACACTATGTAGGCTGGAGTTCAAAGGCACATCTGTTTTTCATGTCTCCTTGAACATTTACATTCTGCTACTGATTTTTGCTAAGTAGTTAATAACTGTAAAGTAGCACTACAGTCACATATGCTTTTTTCCTACCTATTTGAGCTTTCAATGGAAAAATTACTCATATGCAGGAATAAGTATTGAGGAACTGAGACTATATCTACATTATCAAGTTGTTTTCCATGAAAGGGACAGTTCTGCAAAGTGACACAACAAAATTACCTTATGTTTTGGAGTATTCTTATTTTCTAGTTGGGCTAGGAGGCCAAAATGTTTAAAACAAAATGCTCAAAACAACTTAAAATGCTTAAAACATTTTTCCTCAAAATACTTAAAGCAACTTCTTTTTTTGGCCAATTGCTATGCAGCCTAATGATGAAGAACAAAGAAGCATCTTAACATTGTTGATGTATGGACAAGTGAATAATACATAAAATCAGCGAGATTATCTTCCAACAACTCTTTTGGGAGCCAATGCAGAATTTCTTGCATATGCCACCATGCAAAACCCTAAGTCAGAGAAAGAGATGTATGCTGATGTTTATGGCACACAATCATTACGACCTGGGCCCATAAGGTGAGCATAACCAAGATTCTTGTTAATAGAATTCCCTTGTGACAGACTGGAGTGAAATGAATGATTGGTATTTATATATATATATTTATATTAGAGAAATTTGGTTGCAATGGAAAGCAGGTATGTAGCTCTGTTTAATATTGTCTATAGTAATATAGCAATATCAAAGTGTAAAAAATATTACTTAGAAAAATGTAGAAAGGAAAAGAAAGAAAGAGAGAGAAAAGATAGGAGTAAAAATATATGACCACCTGTAGATCTTGCACTGAGACTTGATTGTTGCAATTTAATCATCTCTTGGTCAAAGTAATGATCTTCATCTGTCAGGGGTGAGTGATGAAGCCCAAAAAATACACTCAGACTCAGTGGTAACACCCAGGAATCTCCTCTGGGAGGGGGAGCTCTCAGTCCTCTGGTGGAAGGCCCCAGAAATGAGTCATGGGGCACTTTGGGGCTCATTGATGGTTTATGATCCCTTCTCAGCTGCTCCTCAGCACAGCTGAGGCAGTAATGCCTCATCAGACCCTCTCAGAGGAGAGGAGGAGGAGGGGGAAGAGGGGAGAGAGGGGGCAGTTTTACAACTGAATGAGTTCTGTAGGGGAGAGCAATCAGCATGATGAGAAACACCAATTTGCCTGGCTTGGTAGTTCACCTCCTCTGTGCTGTGCAGACTGGTGATCACACACACCCAAAAACTCACCTACTCCCTTGAGGGGCACAAACCTGGCCTCAGCAAGGCACTCTAGCACCTCCACAAAGAGGCAAATGTTTTGAGTCGTTGATCACTAATAGTCCAGCCTCTCACAAGTCACCATCTCTGAAACTTGCTCTGTCAATTCCACGTCTCTGCACTGCCATGTGGATGACTTCCATACCATCTGAAAGACAGAAAGGGAACAGTCCTTACTCAATGTTGAATACAATAGTAACCTTAATAGTTTCATGTCACTGGGATTTACTAGATATAAGCAAAATTCATGCGAGTTTTCTGCGTTCAGCACCGTGCGTCAGTCTCATTCTTGCCTTTCATGATATGCTTTCTGCAGTTACCAAAATTTTTGAAAAATATTCTACTTAAGCTATTAGTGTACCTTTAAAACCACAAATAGATGAGATAATTAACTTGCCTGCCATGTCTACAACGTTTTTAATTCAGTTTGTTCAAGATAGCTTCTTTTTAATTAGTTCTTGGCAGACACTGCAACTTTGATAGTAATTCTAAGCCATATTCCCATGAAGTATTTCAGCAAGATTCTATATCTTAAAGCTGCAATATAAAATGTGCAGTAAAAATTGTCTTGGTTCTGCAAAACCATCTCTGGTGGCTAATCCCCCAAAAATGAGGATCATTTGTATGTGCAGAATTATGCAGGATCATGCTTGTAATTGTCAGTAGGAATTTCAGGCACTGAGATGCTTTGCTACATTATTTCTTCAGTTCTAGCCACAACCCACAGCAGAAAATATGAAGTGCAATACTCAGTGTGCATCATTTAATTTGTTTTGTTGTTGGTTTTGTTTGGATTTGTTTGTTTTTTTGTTTTATTTTGGTTTAGTTTGGATTTTGGGGATTGTTTTTTTCTTTGGTTTTCGGTTTTGTTTGGTTTTGGTTTTCATTTGTTTTCTTTGTTGTTGGGGGGTTTTTGCTGTTGTTTTGGGGTAGCTTTTTTTTGTTTTGTTTTGCTGTGGTTGTTGTTTGTAGGAGGCAAGCATACTACCAGCATTTACCCTGGAATTTTTTCTGCTCTCCAACACCAAGATCAAATAAGTTTTAGCATAAATGCTTACTTTTGCTTGTCAGAATCCTAGGTCTGTATTTTTAACAGTATTGCTTTTGTATTTATGTACCGTAATAAAACAGGAGCCAATTCATAATGAATGTCAAGAGAAAGCACAGAAGATTTCTACACCCTAACCCAGCTCTGAGTTACAGACTGCTTAGAAAGGAATTTTCAAGATCTAAAATAGAATGGTAAGCTGCACAGAGCAGAATAAAACATCAGCCTGTATGAACTACTGTGTTCTTTAGACAGTGATGAAATATCACTGTTCAGCTGGGATTTGATTATGACTTGGTTTAAAGCATTTCTATACTGAATTAGTGGACTTTAAAAAGGCCTTCTCATTGTGCAGACAATTTCTACATTACTGGGCAAACCCACAAGAGTATGAGACACTGAGAAGGCTGATTCATTTTGCAAATGTTTTGGTTTTTACTAGTGGTATCCCCTGCCTCTTCAACCAGAAAAAGAGAAAGATAACAATTCATGGTTTCATTTATTTAAATTCCATTTCATAGCCAGACAATAAAATATGATAGCTAATGGAGGCTTTCACCTCTGTGGTTATACTTAGTGTAAAAAAAGCCTAAAAAGTAGGCTTGAGTTACACCTGGATAAAAACATTCCTGTCTTTCAGGAGCATGTATACATGCAATTTTTCCAGTTTTCTGGCATGGATAAATGCTTTCCTGTATGCTTCAAGTCATATGTTAATGAAAATACACTAATTTGCTAGTAAACATAAATCAAAATAGCTAACAGTCATTTTGTAGTTCTACTGCAGTGAAAATGGCTGCCATTGGTCCTTTTTCTATTCTCATTATTTGATAGCCTTTTCACTACAGAACCAATAATACAAAGAGTTATTGTTAGCTGTAGCATTGATCTTAGCAGAAGATGTTTATATCAATGAAACTTGCCAAGTTCCATCAGTTTGTTTCAGTGTTTTCATTCTATTTGTATGACCCAATTTTAGTTCATTGATGATAACATGCTTTGATTTAAACTCACTTTGATGTCAAGTCAGTTTGATTCAAAAATCCTGTTGTATTTAACTCATTTCAGTTTTCCTGATGTGATGTTCTTGTACATCAGTAAGTAAAGATTATTTTTACATTTTTCTGAACTAGCAGAGAATGCTTACCTATAAGATTACCAAACCAAAAATTATAACATTTTTATCTAGCCATTTCTTTCTCAATGAGGAATAATAAGCTTGTACTCTCCCTTGAAATTTCCAAACAATTTTAACCTCAATCTTGACTTACCAAACATATTCTTTAGTTCTCACTTTCATTTTAATACATTTCAACACTGTCTCCTGACAAGATGCCATATTATTTAGACACGCATTTCTTAACAAACAGAAGGAGAACATGCAAACATTATGTGCCAAGAATGTATGTCAGCATCCTGAAAACTGCCAAGTTTCATCGATGATGATTTGCCTTCTTGATTATTTTGACAAGACTATCCATCGCAATAACCTTGCCACTATTTTTTCACTTTCTTAGATATCCTTAAAACCCTCCCCTAGTATTTTCAAATAAATTTCAAACTCTCTTCTGTCTTCTACTGGCAAAAATACGTGCAGCCTCAGGCTCTAGGATTGGTAGTGAATTAGATAAAGAGAATTTTAGTGCTGCAAGTGTTAGCTGTAACCTTTTTGTCTGAAAATAATCAAAACAATTTCTCAGGAAGAAAATATTCTGCATTAAAAGTCATGTTAGACACAGTCAATAATAATTTTTAATTTTTTCTAATGTATATAACATATTAAAGGTTCTAATTTAATAGAAAATGCAATTCAACATAATATGAGTGATATAAAACATTTAGAATATATAAAATCCTGCTAAAGTTAGTATGTTCTAGAAAAAATGATAACGCATATCCTTGACTTTAAATCAGAACTAGTGTGGGGTTTTTAACATCAAAAAATTTTTAATCTTATTTTTTAACAGCTCAGAGTTTCATTTCTGGTCTGGGATAAGATAGTCTACTGTTTAGATCAAATATTTGATATCCATTATTATGGTTGTGGTACAGAAACAGCTGGAAATTAAGCTACAAGTGGTTGCAGCCACTTCCCTTCCTCCACACTCCTCCCATGAGAAAGGGACAAAGAGGCAGAGATAATAAGTTGAGATGACAATTTACTCAAAAAAACAGAAATAAATTGAGGAAAACAAACAATAACAGCAACAATACTAATAGCAACAGTGTATAAGAGAGGGTGATTAAATTCCAAAAATGCTTGAGGAAGACCTGACCAAGTCAATGCTACCACAGCCAGTGACACAGAGCTTCCTGAGAGAAAGGAGAAAATGGCAGGCACTACTGCAGCTGTTTTCCCCTGAGCTGGAGACAACAACAAACATTGGTGGACAAATCGTTTGCACCATGCTCCTCCCCAGACTTGAAACAGAACAATATTGGACAAAGCCTACAAGTTTGACCATGTTGCCCCACCTCCCTGTGGCTTTGTTCCCCTGGAAAAAGGAACAAAAATGGTGTACATTCTGCTGTGCATTTCTGGTTTTCTTCCTTACAAAGCCACGTCCCTGAGAAATTATGTGAAGGGTATAAAATAACCTAAATGTGCCCTCATGGCTCCAGGATCAATCCCTCTCAGAGTAAGAGTGAGAAAACAACTCTGTTCTAGATGAAACTAGGACAGTTATGGAGCCAGTTCACTTAAAACATAAGTTCATGGGCATTTTAGAGGGAATCAAAAATTGAAGGCCTTACAAATCACAATCCTCACTGGATATATATCAGGAGATTTTATATTCAAAAGTGGCTACTCTCATATAATCTGACAGCTTTTGTTATGGAATTTTAGGACTGCTTCAAAAGCAATTGCTGGGGTTGAACTAAAATTACACATTTTATAAAGTCTGCCCCACTAAGACACTTTTTATGATAAAATTAACCCATTACCCCTAAAGGTACCTCTCAGTGTTTTATACATCTTCCTAGTTTTTCTACCTATAGGACCTCATTCTCCAGTTTTTATTGATT
This sequence comes from Agelaius phoeniceus, assembly GCF_051311805.1. Lineage (NCBI taxonomy): Eukaryota > Metazoa > Chordata > Aves > Passeriformes > Icteridae > Agelaius > Agelaius phoeniceus. The sequence goes on from NC_135268.1 coordinate 55,318,416, forward strand.
TTGAACAAACTGGTTTTTTTCAGGTTTTTTTCCCTACAAGGTATGTAAATAATTCAGTTGCATAGATATAGCCTTCTACTTACCTTCAAGATGTTTTATATATTCCCTATGGAACACAGTCCAAGGCACAGTGTTATTTCAGAGGGCATAATCTGTCACAGATCCTGTGACATCTCTGTCAGCTCTGTGTAGATCTCTTGAACATCCTCAAATATCTCAAGGAAATGATTGAGTCCTTGTATATAGTGATAAAAGCATGCCTTAACCCCCAAAGAAATAGTATTTTCTTAACAAGCTAAATACTTCAAGGTTTTGAAGTCTTCATTAGAAGGAATATTTTTCAATATTCTAATAATTCTTGTTGACCTTTGATACATAAAGTCCCAGTTGGTACATTTCTTCAAGTTCCAATCAATATGGTCTACTTTTCTAGTGCAAACTCTGTAAGTGTATTTTTACTCATATTGTTTGTACCTTTTAATCAATGAAGATGGTTTGTCACCATCAAGAATGTCAAATACCATTCACAGAACGTTCTGAGTTGGAAGGGACCCAGGAGGATCATCAAGTTTAACTCTTATGTGAGTGGCCCATACAGGGATCAAACCTGCAACTTTGTCAGCCAGCTGAGTTAGTTTCATAGGCTTGTTCAAGCTGGTTAAATAATGTATTTTTTGCTTCATATTAATTTGGGTTTTTGATGGTGATTTCTTCAGGCTTAAATAATGGCATTAAGGTAAAGATTTTAACTGGTTTAACCTTTGAGCCTTGCACTACAATTCCTTGTTTCTTGAAATGTGGTTGCAACCTTGATCATAGGTAAATGTGCTGTTCATTCTACCTCCAAAGCTGAAATGATTGTCAAGGCATAACACGAGTTATAAGACAAAATCTTTCATCAAGGCTCAGTGCCCAGGATAATGTTTGTTTCTAGACTTATCTGTGTAATGCGTTTGTTGTGCTAGTAGTCTCCCTTTGAAGGTTTAAATGAATGTGTTAACATGCAATGAATTTAGAGTGTGTGATTGCCACTTATATATTTTTCAGTGTCAATTTGTAGGGGAAAAAATCAATGTAGTAGTACTTCACTTACTATTTTATGTGTGAAATTTTAGAATTGAACTCATTAATTAAAGCATGAATATTAGTATATTTTTAAGCAGAGATTCAAATTATACTATGCTGTGTTTTAAATATTACATGCTTACAATATATTGTATGAAAATATATTTAGGTAATTTTTATTTAAAGTGTAAAAAATCCTTTTTTTTTTCTAATTAGGTATTGCTGCAAAAGCATTTTCTTCCAGGATTCAAGCTCAGAGGGCACATCACCTGAAAAAAAGTCCTATGACCTGCTTCAAAACACTCCAAAGCTTCTTGCTGAAACCTGTAGTTAAATTCACCTTCCACTTTAGTTAATGAAGAAATATTAATGCAGCAAAGCACCGAGAAACCATTTAATCTAAAAAAGGATATTGGTACAGACGCTCCAATTCCTCTCTGTCCTCCATCGATACAGGATAATACAGTACATTCAGGATTCCACTATCCTTAGCATAACTCCACTGGCATTAGTGGATTTCTAGCAGTGGAGCAGCAGCCTACAGTAAATCTGTGCAACTGGGGAATTAGTTACATGTATTGACCATTTGTTTGTGCTGCTGTTTCAGCTGATAATCATTAGTTGTATGAGTGATCTGAATATAGTTTTGTGTTGTTAACTCTGCCACTCTTATTTGATAGTTTGTTTTTGATCTGTAGGATTTAAGATATGGCTGTGTATTGACCACTTACCATCCTGATTAAAAAAACTTGTAGCATTATTTGATATGTCTGTCAAGTGAATTGATTTCCCTTTATTGCTTTTCTTCCTAAGTTGCCAGCTTCACTGTGAACACAAACCAATTTTTATACTTCCTTTATGTGTTTTTTGACAACATGATTTTCCTTTTTTTCTGAAATTTCCCTCAATGTAGCATTTGGCTTAATGAGTTTCTAGAGTAGGAGGAACTGAGTTCCCCTAAACCTCACCAGGAAAGAACACACTAATATATAAAGTTAGGGACTCTGAAAAAAATCTACAAATCACAGCTGAGACTAAAGTCGACTAAACCTCAGGATTTTTTCTGGAATTAAGACTTTTTCTAGAATGAAAAAAAACCAGAAATAATTGTGCAAACCTTTAATTGGTGGTCAACCAATGAGAAACATCTAGTTTGTGTACACGTAGGGTATAGCGACACCCAGAGGAAAAAAAAGCAAAGCCAGATTTTCAAAATCCTGCAGCCAAATTCTCTGAATTATGAAAAATGAAATAGTAGTGGTGAAACATAAAATAAAAAAAAGCGTTATAAAATTACTGATCCAAGGGGGAAAATTAGGACATGTACTTTTCTCCCTATCAGTGCAGGGCTGTTCCTTAATAGCCTTTCTTAACAATTCTGCTGTAATCAGGAAACATAATGGTTGTCAATTTGACAGAAACCATTGCCGCTTAGCTTCAAGACATAAAAAGCTATGGCAGAAATTTCAAACATGTATGATTACTTATGCTTAAGGAGAAACCCACCTTAGAATATTAGCAGTAAAAGTCATTAAAGTCTTACAATTGTATCAGACTCTTTCATTAAGGGCAACAGTTCACTTGCCTATTAGAAGTTAATCATGTTATTCTTGAGAAATTTTTTTGACCTAAAATCTATAACCAGAATGACTGGAATTCTTTATATAATATATTTCTCACTATCAAAAAGTTATGTTCCTGAAAAAAAGTAAAAGAATTAAGGTTATATGCTTCAAACATGTTTTTTTGAATGTATAGGAAATGAAAAACTAAAATATTGCAGTGAAACTGCAGAAAGTTTATAATTCTGCATCTCTAAGCTTGGGTCATATTTCACACATATTTCTTACAAGCCCAGCTTTCAGTGTGCATAAATGCTGATTCTGTTTCAATTCTTGCAGCTTGAGTGTAGAAAAGCGTGTCATTTGGGTAGCAAATATCAACATTTCTTCTCTCCAGTTCTTCAAGGAAACAAATGGATAAACACAAGCAGCAGAAATTAGTCAAGCAAGTGATCTATTAACCTAATGGATATAGAATGGAGAGCTCATGTACTGCAGTTTAAATCTCTGGGGTAAAGCTCTTTGCAGCTCTAATTTACCAATTTGTTAAATTTCAAACACCACTAAGAAACATTACAGCCAATTAGTTCCAGTAAGACTATAAGGCTGTATATTTAAATGCCCCACTTATACTGCTGTCCTGATAAACTGAAATATCTCTCATTTCTTTCCAGACTGTTCCATTGTAGCAGTTGAGCATAAAAATCTCATTTGGGACAAAAGTGAAAAGTCCTTGAAAATTAAATTAAATTCAGTCAATTAGCTAAAGAAATGTCTAAACCAACTATTAGTAAGAAAATTTTTATTTACTTTGTTTCTGTCAAATTGGAACTTTAAAGGGACTTCAAACTATCAAAACTGCTTTTATTTGAATTTAAATGGCTGCTCTAATTTAACTTTGCATTTATTTATTTATTTGTTTGTTTATGTTCATGCATGCAGAAATATGAGTTTCATATGAATCTGGAAAAAAGAATTAAAAAAAATAAACAGCATGGGGTTTCTTAAGGACTGTAAAGTTACCAAGTCACAGTGAGGCTCTTATGACTGTTATGTATATTCTTCTGTCTAATGTTCTATTCTCTGGAATTTTAAATTTTAACAATCAGTAGTCTTGCCCTTTTTTGAAGTTTTTAAGATGTATTTATGTCTTTGGCCCTCTGAAATATACCTTACCATGTTGTACCTCAAGAGCTTTACATTTCAAATGAAAGCATGACATAGATATACTCAACATACCAAATGAGAGCATGACAGAGAGGCTTGGCAGAAAAAGAAGATGATGAAAGCATATTAAAATAAATAAATCAGGTTTTTTTAAGACTCTGACCCCAAAAATTACTTGCAGTCACATACTTGAATATATTTCCTCTTTGTTACTATAGTCAAAGGTATTATATTCTGATCCCAGCCAAGCATGGATTTTCATCCATATTTTACATTTTGACTAGATTAGTATCACTTACCGTAAAACATAGGTTACATACTGTATATATCTATATAATATGTATGTATGTGCATTTACCAAAAATGTACATTATAAAAATTTATATCTATTTTTAGGGGGATAGAATATAAGAAAATAAAGATAGTATAGAAAATAATCTTCCCTCTAGAAGAGTTGCAGCTGGGCTAATTATTAAAGATTAGGAGGAGGCCTGACTTTTAACAGACCACAGCTTCAGCCAAAAAGAAGAAGAGTGTTATAAAAGAGTGGATTGGTTGGTTGAGGGGAGCTGGAGTCAGTTGGCTGCTGTGAGAAGAAGGAAGAGTCAGTGCCTGGAGGAGCTGCCCATGAGAAACAACAAGGAGGTACGAAACTCTTGTAATAAGGAGACAACAGTATGGAACTTTTGCAATATAATGGCAAGATCTCTTAATAGATGTACATGCAAACAAACAAATGCACATACATATATGTATGTATATATTGAGCCATACCTTCAAATGAGGTATCATTACTTGCAAGTATGGTTAGAGAATTTAAAGGTTAAAACCTGCACCTTCAGGAACATCTAGGACACTGGTTACACTTGATTTGAAATCTTCAAAAGTTATCTTTCCAAACTGCTTGATGGATTTGAGATGCTGTTTTGCACAACATGATTAATTTTTTCAACTCTTTCTCAGGAACTTTGTTTGATATAAAATCAAAGCAATTTCTAAAAGTCCATCCTGACAATTGCCAACTGTTGGAGTTTCTTTACATTAGACCACAGCTTTTAAAAGATGCCTATATGATCCCGTTCCAAAACACAAACAAAAAAAAAGCTAGAGAGAGGTAATTAATGTTTTCTTTTTCCAGAGATTCCTTAGTTGAACCATTTTCTCAGGTCCACATTCATACAGACTAAGAGGGAGACAATAAAGAAAAATTAGGATGAAGGAGAAATCTTCTGCTTTGTCATGCCATCAGAGTCCTTGAAGAGAGAAAAAAATTAACACCCAAGAACAGACCTAAAATTTGTATATCTAACAAACATGTTCAGTGCAACAACTGCATTTCACATCTAAGTAGAATAGAGAGATTAATTTAGTTTTGCTTTTGGTGCTCTTGGACAATCATTCCATAATCTGGATCCATTGTTCTCATAAGAACTGTGATAATTTATATATTCTCACCTAGCTGATCAAGGGAAGCCAGTTGATGCAATCTTTTTGGATTTCAGTACCGCTTTTGATACTGTTGCTCACAGGATCCTTCTGGACAAAATGTCCCACACAGCTGGATAAGAACATCATGGTGTGATGGGAGACCAGCTGGGTCATGGGTCAGGGACAAAGGGTTACAGTGAATGGAGTGACATCAGAGTGGTGACCTATCACTAGTGGGGTTCTACATCCCTGCTCCATCCTCAGCCCTGTGCTCTTCAACGACTTTATAATTGGCTTGGACACAGGACTGGAAGAGACTGAGCAAGTTTGCAGATGATGCAAAGCTGGGAGGAGCTGTTCTCCCTCAAAGGTAGGGAGGTCCTGCAGAGAGACCTCAACAAATCAGAGGGTTGGTGAGCAATCACCAACCATGCAAAGCTCAACAAGAGAAAGTGCCAGATTCTGTACCTGGGATGGGATAACTCCGGGTGTATGTGCAGACTGGGGAATGAGATGCTGGAAAACAGTGCAGCAGAAAGGGATGTGAGGGTTCTGGTCAATGGAAAGTTGAACATGAGCCAGAAGTGCCCTGGCAGCCAGGAGGGACAACCCTGTCCTGGGGGGCATCAGGCACAGCATGGCCAGCTGGGCAAGGGAGGGGATTGTCCTGCTCTGTTCTGAGCTGGGGCAGCCTCACCTTGGGTCCTGTGCGCAGTTTTGGGCACCACAATGTAAGAAAGGTGTTAAACTAGAGAGTGTCCAGACAAGGCCAAGATGATGAAGGGCCCTAGGGGAAGCCATATGAGGAGCAGCTGAGGTCCCTTGGTCTGCTCACTCTGGAGAAGAGGAGACTGAGTGGAGGCCCCGTTGCAGTTACAACTTCCTCATAAGGAGAAGAGGAGAGGCAGGAACTGATCTCTTCTGCGTGGTGACCAGTGACCCAAGGGAATGGCCTGAAGTTATGTCAGAGGAGGTTTAGACTAGGTGTTAAAATAAGGTTCTTCACCCAGAGGAAGGTTGGGCACTGGAACAAGGTCCCCAGGGAAGTGGTCACAGCACCAAGCCTGACAGAGTTCAAAAAGTGTTTGGAATATACTGCCAGGCACATGGTGTGACTCTTGGGAATGGTATGCACAGGACCAGGAGTTGGACTCAGTGACCAAGGACCATGGCCAGGCACAGACCAGGCTGCAGGGGGGTGGGTCTGCTGCTCCAGCAGAGCCAAGCACTGCTGCCTCAGCAAAGTCAGACTTTGTGGGCAGGGGATTGTCAGGTTAGTGCTGAGCTTTAGGGTGTGCTGCATGAATCAGCTGCAGTTATTTCTTTTCTACAGACAGTAGCTTGATCTGAAGCATTATATAGTGCAAGTGATATACAGGTTGTTACCAGAGTATATAAATCCTTTTTTGACCTGGAAAACTTATTCACCTTAAACATAAAAAACCCTAACTAATTTTTTATCTCCAGATAACATACTTAACGAAAAACAGTAACTGATAATCATAATACAAATTTCCAATACTCAATTTTTTAATCTTGAGAAATTTGGTTCTCAGTTTATTTTAAAATTTACAGAATTATCCTTGGTTCCTTTGATCTTTCCAACAATGCATGAAGGCAGTGCTTTGCTCCAAATCAAAGAACAAAGCAAGCAGTAGCATCTGATTCTGTAACCACTGATTCCTACCTGCAGAAGAGAGGAAAGAGCTTCCACTGACAGAGCTTGTTTGCAACTCAGGCTCAGATAGACTGGGGACTATGCCTGCCTGATGCAATTACATGCCAGCTGACAGTAGTTACATGCATATCTTGTAACTGAAAAAAGAAGCTTATGGGTTATTTTTATCTCTTCTCATCTTTCATCCCTCTTTTCTTATTTCTTCATTTAAAAGAGAAATTTTACTTGATAGTCAAAACCGCTGTAGGTAAGGTGACTGGTTAATGGTGGAAATAATAATGAAGGGAGGTGAGTTGCCATCAAAGAGGAAAGCATTGTGATGATAGGGGCTGGTCTGCTGGAAAGCAGCTCTGCAGAGAAGTACCTGGGGATCCAAGTGGCAACAAGTTCCATGAGCCAGCAGTGTGCCCTTGTGGCCAAGAAGGCCAGTGAGATCCTGGGGTGCATTTGGAAGGGTATCCAGCAGGTTTGGAAGGTTATCCTCCCTGCCTACCCTGCTCTGCCCTGGTGAGCTGGCATCTGGAGCTCTGTGATCAGTTTTGGGTTCACTAGTTCAAGAAAGACAAGGATCTGCTGGAAAGGGTCCAGTGCAGTGGTATGAAATGGTTAGGGGACTGGAGCATCTCTCTTAGTAGGAAAGACTAAGAGAGGTGGGCTTGTCTTGCCTGGAGAAGAGACAACTGAGGAGGCATTTTATCAATATGTACAAATCTCTTAAGGGCAAGTTACAAGTGGATGGGGCCAGACTGTTTTCAGTGGTGTACAATAGCAAGATAAAAGCCAACAGGCACAAATGGAAACACAAGAAGTTCCATCTGAATGGGAGGGAAAGCTCCTTTACTTTGAAGGCCACCCTATGATATCTGCTCTAGGTGTACCTACCTTAGTAGAGGAGCTGGACTAAATCACTAAAAAGAAATAAATCACTATTCTGTGATTCTGTGGTAAGGAGAAGTGAAATAGTCTCTAAAATTTGTACCAGTTGCTCTTTTACGTGCAATGTTGAGATTATCAAATTTTGAGGAAAAATTCCAATTTAGTGACTTCTTTCTTAGCAGAAAGTCACTAAATGTTTCAATTATTCAAGAGAAACAATTATAAGAAATCTTTCTGGGCCATTTTCAATATAATAAAAGGAGACAGATTGTTTCAGATGTGACTAGTAAAAGAGTTAATCATGAAGAACAAATAACATATTTGGAGGAGATCATAAGATGCACTAAACAGAATTCTGTAAAACATGGCTTATCTTAAGTTATCCAAGCATTTCGATTTTTTTTTTTTAATCTGAAAATATATTCAAAGACTATTGAGAAGGTGTAGGTTTAGTTTTTGGTTTTGTTTGTTTGATTGGGGTTTTTTTTGTGAACTTGCATGTTTAGGATAATCTTAAAAAATTTATTTGAAAAATTATTGATAATATCCTCAGGGTCTTTTTGATTTTCAGTTTTTCAGCCTTCTAACTTTGATGTTCAGTATGATAAATGGTTAGATTAACAAAGTGTTCATGAATGAGTAACTGACAAAACATTACAGTAATTAGGTGCTTGGTACTACGTATGGAATTTTTTTGTTTGGCCTTTATTGTGGACATTAAATGTGTGCTCAAAGAGGAAATAAATGCTATGAGTTTATGTGCAGGCATAATATAAACTAGCCATTACAAAAATCCATAGCTGCAAGCAAAGAATTATAGAAAACCATTAACAAAAAACAGTGCTCTGTAATAGAGTTGTAGCTTAGATATAAATTGAACTTAATGGTGTCACGTTATCCTGGTGTTGCTTTATCTCCATGACAGATGAATTGGGAATTCTCCTTTTCAGTCTTCTTTTTTCCATAGTAAGAAAACCTTGTTCTTACAATTTTTATGCCCAGGTCATTTCTACAAAATTTTAATCATTGCTATTACTGTGTTGTCTTCTGTTTAGTTTGTCTTAATGCTTCCTGTAGTGTGCTGGTCAAAGCTAAACACGCTATTCTCACTGTTATCATAGTACCACATGGCGGGACTCAACAATCAATCTCTGTATCTTGTATGACACTGGTGTTAAAAGCATCTCAGAATTATACATTTATTTCCTACAAGAGTATCTCTAATTTTCTGATCATTTAAAAAAAAATTCTATTTGAATGTTAATGAAATATTCCTTATATACAAATATTCCTTATTTTATATTCGTATGTGTGGTATTTGCAAGCAAAGTGGAGCTGTTTGCTCTGCCCTTATTCCATTTCAAAGTCTTTATTTCAAACTCTTTCTCTGATTTATGAAGATCATTCTGTCCTTTCAAGTGTTTTGAAAATCTCATGTTTTGTATCATCCATCTACTTTGTACTTTTATGCTCAATGCCATCAACTAAGCCTTTCATAAAAATACCAAATCATGCTAGTTCAGATTTCTGTGATCTATGGCATTTATAATGAAATTTGGCAACACAGTAATAACTATGGGTCTTTGTGCAGGCTTGGGGTTTTGTCTCGTTTTGCTTGAAATACAGTTTAAAATATAACACTAATTTAAAGAAAGCAGAGATTTACCTTATGCATGGTATTGCTCTACAGAGAATTCATTCTGTAAGGAAAAGGCTTTGCTTACACACACCAGGAAATATCTTAGCTATATATTAATGCAAGGGTCTCAGAATGATCCCTTGGCAATAATGGATTATGCAGTAGTGAAAAGGAAGCATTTCTCACATACTATAAGCATTAGATATTCCATATAATGTGCTAAAAAGATTTATCTTGAATTTATGATTCCAGAACCCATCATAATGCTACAGCTTATAAATTTGAACTAGGAAAGAGAGCAACTAGTAATGGAATGCATTTAGAACATGATAGGTAGAAAATTAACCTTATTCTACTATTAAGTTGGTCATAATCAATAGCTTTCACAAATACCATAAAATGTCTCTGATTTTCAATCTACATTTCCTTAAAATTAACATCTAGAATAAATTGGTTTTTTATTACTATTATTGTGAGGCACCCTCTCCTTGGAATTACTGTTAAGGTCACATACAATGAAATTATATCTTTAAGTACAAAATTATTTTGATAAGGAATGTAAAAGCCTGGAGATACTGGCTTCAGATAAGCCAGCATTTAAAATATATTTGACATACCAGTAAATTGTCTGGATAGTTCAGAAACTGCAAGTGCTAGGGAAGTATTTCATAGCTCAAATTTATGGCCTTTTTTCTTGTTGAAATAGAATTAATGACAATCCTTTAGATCAGATACACATTGTTAATTTCACAAAGAGGCTAATAGTTTCTTCATTTATGAAAATAGGTTGCTTTAGTACGCACAGCCTGAGCCTTATTTTACACCCACAGGTTCCCAGGATCCATTCTCTTTCACTCAACTTTAGACCTTTTTTTCAATGAAAGACACCAGAACTACATCAATTAAAGAGTAATTTAAATATATATGCGCACAATAGAGAGAGAAAAGGAGAGAAGAATCAACTGTGAACAGAATGGAGTCTTTTCATCAGGAAAATACAATACATTATTTCTTATAGGATAAAATTCACTTTACCCTGAAAACCCAAGTAATCATTGTGTGAGAGAAAATGTGTGAATGGGATGAAAAGATAAAAATCAGACACTTCTCAAAGTAAGCTAGGGTAGGGGGCTGTAGCAGAACTTCCCTGTGATGACTGTAACAACTAATCCAACAGAGGAATTAGGGCATCGTTCATACCATGGCATTTAGAGAGCTTGTTGCATTTCCCTAGGTTTTATTGCATGGGTTTTTGGCAGATCTGCTCAGACCACCTAGGCTGCTTTTCTTCACAACTTAGGCATGAGATATCATAATCTATCTCTTTTGCTCTGGGCCCCCTACTACTTCTTTGAGCCATGATTACAACACCATTACACTAGTACATATTACAAAGGGTTTCAAATTTTTTAAGTTATGTTTCTCTTTACCCAGTTATAAAACTAGAAGTTCAGGTTAGACTAGATTTTGAGAGATCTGAAGGTATTCTCAAGAAATTGGGAATCTCTTTCAAATTAGAAAAATTTGATTGTGATCCTATATAAATACATACATTCTGTATGATATACAAGATGACATTGGTAAATGTGCTAATCTATAAGCCAAATTTTGTTTTGGGATTATGAAAAGGAAGTCTAACTTTCTCATGTCTCATTTTGTCATGGCCTTTTTATATAGATGGAAATATCACAGTTATTCAGCCAAATGCTCTTTTCATGTTTTACCTATTAATTCCTGTTAATAAATTTATATTGTTAATAATAATGGAATTTGGTCCATTAGGACAAATCAGGCAACCTTCTGAAAAGGAGTTTAATCGCCAGATGAATATGGTACATAATGGATGTTTGTGAAGAATCAGTCTTATAACAAATACTGAAAGCTCTTCCACTCGTTGCTCCAGTTCTAAGTTTTTTCTCCTTAATTTTCTTTTTGCTTCCTCAAACATGCAATTGTGAAGGAATCAGTAGTACACAGCTACCAGGCGTCATCTAGGCAAGGCAGCTCCATGTTTTCTGATCCTTAGAGCTTTTGATATGTATCTGCTAGTGAGTATGTGTAATTCTTATAAATACATTTAAAGTCAAGTTCAGTTTCTTTCTTGTAATCTCAGGAAACACTTTTGAGAAGTGTTTGAATGTAAGTGTTCAAAACCTGTCTTGGTTTTGGGAGAAAAGACAGCAAAGTTTTAAGAAAGGTAAGTGGCTGATTTTTCTTTTGTGTGTTCAGAAGATTTTGATTTGGTTTTGAGAGCACTTCTATGTTCTATGTCTCTATATTTCAGAAGCCATGCATGCCAAAACCCAGGCTTTTGACCAGTGTGAATTGTACTATAAGCTGTAGACACATATTGGCCAATGAGTGTTCAATCCCTGTATGCTCACTTGTTCCTTTTCTGGTATGAATTAAATACATTACAAAGACATAATAATGATTTTCTAAAGTTTATATTTAATGAGTAGGTTGGATTGGTTTTCAAGTTTTAGTCTCAAAAGGACACAAACTGCTGTGAATTTACCACAAAGGATTTGATAAATACCTGGCAGGATATGTCAGAAATAAGAATACAAAGTCAAGCAGGAACTGTAATATGAAGTTGCATATGTTATCTGAGCAGACATTTCTTTATTAAACAACCAATGATACATTAGACATTCAGTCTCTGTCATGAGACTGAAGTAAATAAAAATCTAAAATATCTTATTTCTCACCAAAAATATCCTGAGAAGTACAGATGCAATAGGTGACACTGATAGCCCTCTACCAGTTACTATGTTGAGAACCTGCTGCTGGAGGGTTGTCCACGACTTTGAGGTGACACACAGGACTTCAGTAATTTCTGTGCCTTCCAATATCCAAAATCATTCTATAGTGGAAGGACCCGAGTCTCTGGAAGGTATTTCCTGCAAAATCCATTGCACTTCAAAGAGCATCTGAAATGAAAATGATGTGTACAGCCAAATATACTACTATTTGCTACTTATGTGCATTTATATTTATTTTAGCTGTTAGCACTTTGAAAATTCTGGCCCATTATTCATTGTTCTTTAATGTACCACATCCTGTCTTTCCAGACTTAAGATCTACTATATAGGTTTGCTGATTCATTGGTTTCCATGCATGGAAATGTTGGTTTGTTGGCTTGCTTGTTGTTGATGGGATTGAAAGGATCTATAGGATGAGCTGCTTCTACAAAATCCTTCCAAACATACATGGAATAATTTGCTCTCAGGTTCTATGCTGTGAAAATGCTAATGAAGTTAGATTTTATGGTAGTAGTGAACTAAAGAGAATTGTTGAAACTTGACCTTAATCATTCAGGACACTAGCTAATATAGAGAAGGGTAGTTCAGAGGTTTAGGCAAATTCCCTGTGAGAATTCAATGCAGGAAATTTTCTCACGTGATAGCCCTCAATGTACTTTTTTTCATTAACTTTGTACAGACAGCTATGCAACGCCCAAAAGGTATTTGACAGTCTAATTTGGAACCATAAATGCTGCTACCATGTGACTAATTTTCTTCACCTACTGATTATGTCTGGCACAGCATACTTCAAAAAGTCACAGTGCATGCAAATAACATGACAGAATAACAGTACTTACAGTATTGTGCTTACTTTGATTAATTATGGTGTAACTAACTGGAAAAAATTATCAGCAAATGCAGCAAAAGGACACTGCTGTTGTAATAAAGATAATCTAAACTGAATCAGCAAACAAGATACATTACTATTGTCCTTATTACACAGAAAAATGCTTCTTTTAGTTGAATTATATAAAAAAGCTTTGACATTTGATTGTATTTTTTTTATTAGCACTTATTAGGGTTTTATACTTTTCTTTGATGAAAGATCAGCACCAGGTGCACACTGAGAGAAAGAAAAGAAAAAGTATTAGCTATAACACCTAACATTTTTTTCACTAATTGTAGATAATTGCAGATTTTTTGGTCCCTGTGATTTTCATTTTTCTTCATTATAGGGACAAACCCTAGGGATCATTAAAATAAAATAGAAGCAATACCACTGAGCATTTCCAGCATTATATACAGCATATCCACTGATCTGACACACAGAATAATGAATGCCAATATGCATCATGTAACTGAATAATTATACAAGCAATAGGATTTAAAATTTAATTCATTCATTTATGCCATTGCCGAAAAATAAGTATCATACATATCACACACATTCTGTGTCACATGGTTTCTCATAATATTAGAGTTACTACTCAAGTGCTTTTCAACACATTCTATAGTTTTAGCATACAGTCAAGAGGCCCAGGAAAAGGAAGCAATAAGTGAAACAAAGAGTGGCATGTAAGAGAAAAACTGAAAAACTCACATACCAAAAAGCTTCATGTAGCTAAATTTCTATCTGGATATTTAATAATATCAGTAAATGCAATATCTTTCTTTCTAAATGTCAACTGCTGCTGAACAGAAATGCTGAAAAAATTCAAAGAATAATGATAAAAATAGTTAAGGATAATGCCATAAATTAATTTGTACATATTTTTGTGTTATTAATACTAGCTGTAATGTGAGGGTTTGTTTTGGTTAGATTTTCTAATCAGATAACTCTTTTTTGAAGAGAGAATGGAAGAATGTGCTCTCTTTTAAAGACTGAGTTCTGTTAGTGTTTCTCTACAATGCAGACAAAGGCATTTCTTGCTCTGTTAGTTAAGGCTGAGAATGAACCAGCAGTTTGGAAGGCAAAAAAAACTTCTTTACAGCAAACATCTTAGACCTAGTGTATAAAAGCTCCTCATCTTCCAGAATATCATTTGACAGGATAAAAATGTTTTGCTGCTCCTGGGACAATAGTTCTAAATATTTTATGATTTTAACTATTCTACATACAGCTGAAAGTAATAATTTTTCCTATGGCATGGAGTGTACCTAACAACACCATGGTAAACATAATCTTTGTTACAAAACTGATAATTTGAAGTTCATTGAGATATGAGGGGAAAGTTTCAGATAACAAATTCATACAAAGTAAACTTCAGCACTGTAAAAGTGTGTTTAACTCTTCTCAAATTCCCTGCTGATTTTATGACCATCTTTTGAAGAAGGAATGATACTTGATGGTGGCTGCAGTGGCAGATTGTACTGTTTTATGACAGTTTTGACACTTACAGAAGTAGCTTTCTCTACAGTTCCAAGAGTTCATCCCACACTAAAATCCAGCTCTTTCAATAGCTCTAACAGTATTTCTTGCAGCTATCCTTGTATTGTTACATAAGTTCTTTAATACAATAACTGTACAAGGACTCTCAGATATTCCCAGTGACCAAACATCTCCTGAGATCATTATTGTTGTCTGAAAAAGCATAAGATCTGTTCCAGCCTTTTACTTTAAAGAGTAATAGATCGAGATTTTTTACTCAAGAAAGAAAACAACTTTTTCAGAATTCACCTTTCTCCTTCTATATATTTTATCCTTATGCTTGTACATTTCAATCAATCAATTAGATCTGAAAACACAGCTATTCAAAGTTATCACATTGCTGACTTGGGGGGTATGGTTTAGGGTTGATTATGATTGTGCTGGGTTGACAGTTGGGCTAGATGACCTTTAAGGTCTCTTACAACATTGATGATTCTGTTATTGTGGGAATAAAGTATATGCAAAATTTCCAATATCAATAAAATATACATCCCTGTCAGCATAACAAGAGAAAAAATCCTTCATTTAAGTCCAAATCAGGAGATAAGTTTAACTGTGTGTACACTAGGTGGCTACTCTGGCATATTTTAATATGATTTATAGATGAGGTCACTTCTATTCATATTCCTATACACTATCTCTATGTGTCAGCTGTCCTCAGAAACGCCTAAAGACAGCAGTGTCCCTGAAGTTTCTTATGATCCTAAAATTCCACCTCCATATGTACTTTCTGGTGCTTAGAATCTAATTTGGCCTGAAGATCATCAGAAGTCATAAAAAGGCATTTTACCTCCTGTCTTCTTTTAACACGGTCTGATCTGATGAAAATGCTCAGAGAATATCAATTTAGAGCTAATAAAAATATACTATATTCTTTAAACTTGTGATTCTTGTTTCTTCCAAGTATTTTAGCTTCAGAAGGTTTCTGTAGAGTTTAAAATATGTCATTTCAGTCTCTGTGTCTGAGAGTTTAAAAAAAATGTCCAGTTATTCAGTATGTCCGACTGCAAACCTCAAGATGAAATAAATTCAGAGCAACAATGACTCAAATTTATAACTTAGTGTATTCTTTTGGGATATACAGGTTCAGTCTTTTCACAAACCATAGTGAATTCAAGTCCTGAAGAAGAATAAGAATTTAAGCAATGCTCTGTCTTTGGGGGAGGGTTATGTGCTTCTTAGTTGGCCCCTACTGATTTTATCATGGTTTTAAGCATCTAATTTCTACAAGCAGATCAGTCTGGATAAGTGCTTAATCTAGATGCTGATTAGCTAGTTTGAAGCACCATGACATTATGAAAGAGCTATCATAAATGCGGGGGACTTTTAGTATTAATCTTCAGGGAATAAATGAAAAGGTGGTGTTAAGAACCAATGTCAATGTTGACATGGGATTTGCTTTCATTTTGTTTTCTCATCATCATTAATGTTTCTGGGGTTCCTTCTTATTTAAGAACCTTAATAAAATATAGCATTTTTAATAATTCATGACACAGGGCATGCAGTGGAATAAATTCTAAAATAGAATGCAATCATACTGTACTGAGTTGAACGCAGTAAATTGTCCCTTTACATGTAATGAGAGATGAACAGTGAGAGGGAATCACAGAATGGGTCAGGTTGGAAAGAACTGCAGTGGGTCATTTGTTCCTACCTCCTTGCTCAAGCAAGGTCATTCTAGAACACATCGCACAGAATTGTGTCCAGATAGTTCTTGAATATCTCCAGAACAGAGATTCCACTGCTTCTCTGGGCAGCCTGTTCCAGTTCCTGGTCATTCATGCAGTAAAGAAATTCTTCTGCATATTTAGGTGGAACCGTCAGTCAGTCCATCAGTTTCCATTCATTGCTTCTCATCCTGTTGGTAAGCACCACCGAGCAGAGCCTGGCTCCATCCTCTTGAAACCCTCCTTTCAGACATAGATAGACATTGATGAGGTCCTCTCTCTGTCATCTCTTCTTGAAACTGAACAGGTTCCCTCAGTGTTTGCTTGTGAGACATGCTCCAGAGGCTAAACTGTGTTTGTTGCCCTCTGCTGGAACTGGACACAACACTTGCATTTCAGGCAGTTCTCCTCTCCCCAGCTGTCCAATCCATGGAAGTCCTTCAGAGGCCTCTGAGGCACAGCACTCTGGGTTATTGGCCATTCCTCCCAGCTTTATGTTGTCAGTAAACTCCCTGAGGAGGAATCTGGACCTTCATTGAAGACATTGATTAACATGTTACACAGCACTGGGCCCAGTATTGAACCTTGCAGGGCACCACTAATGACAGGTCCTGCACAAGACCCTGTGTCACTTCTTATGACCCTCTGTGATCTGCTGTTCAGCTGGATGGGAATGTCAGAGGAAACCAGAGAGAATATTCAAAAATAAAGAAAAATATCCAAAGTAAAAATAATTTGTGACCTTGAATCTTAATTAGGTATTTTCTTGGAGGGAGTGCCAGTCATTTTTTCACAGAGGCAAAAGACAGTTAAAAAAAATAAACAAAACAAACTGTGATTTAGAAAGGCATTTATGAGCTTTTTTTTATCCTGGGTTGGTTTTATAAAATATGATATTGAAATCTTTTACTAATCAAACTTAAGTCAAAGACATTTTTAACACAGTTTACTGGATATTGTCCTAAAACAAGCAGCACAGACTCCTTTTTAGTTGATATAAACTGAACATTGATGCAAATTGCACATAATTTATATTGTTTTCCTTTTACTCCATGTCGGCTTCTTAGGTTTGATGAATCTCATAGTGTTTTTTTGTTTGTTTTCACAAGAAACCCTAAATCCCCAACACCCAGAGATACAGGACCTCTGTCCCATTACCATTAGGTCCTATAAATAACTGTTAGATGTTCAAACGGTCACACAAAAGAAGCAACAGGGTTGTTTCAGGTTAGTATCTGCAATTAGATTTATATTTTATATGGAATTTTCCAGGTTTCTACCTATCTGTCTTATATTCATGAAAAACTTTTCACTCTGATAAAAGCAGAGAAAGGAGGAGGGAAGAGAAGAGGCAGAAAAGTAAGTATTACTGCCTTCTATAATACCTCAAAATTGCCTGCTGAATTAGTTAAGATTGGTTCAAAATCAGATTTCAAAAACTGAAGTTATATCTGATCTCTCTGACACACCCTATTCATACAGCATTTATGCAACACTTACAAGGTTACTGTCATTGAACATTTGAACAAAATCTCATTTTGTCCTGACAGATTTCTGTTCAACAGGTAATAGATGGCAATGTGCCCTCCTAGCCATACGGTTTTGTAAGCCTAATTACTTTCTGCCTCATCTCATCTTGCACAATCAGTACTGTTACATTCATTCTGAGAACTGATTTGCTATTCCTTTTATTTGTAACTAGAATTTGGTCTGGGAAACAAGCTCAGCTTCTTGTATCCTGTGCCAGCTTCAGAGGTTATGAATACATATCTCTGCATGTCCATTCCAGAGTCCACCCAAAAATCTCACAGAAATCAAAACTGTAGGGATTACACCATTCCACATAGGAAGAGAAATTATATTCTTATTTCTGGACTACAGGAGAAGTGCTGTAAAAACAACAGCTTTTTAAAATGAAAGATGGAAGTTGCAAATGTGTCTATGCAGCAACTAAAAAGATGTTGACGGACACTGAATTATGACTTCAGATTCAGATTACTCAGTTATCACTGCAGATACACAGAATACTTCTGGTTATCTAATTCTTTCATTAAAGTACCCTCCTGTAAAGAGCAAGTTTGCTACTGTGCAGAGCAATATGAGTATTTTTAATGATTAAAGATAACTCCTGGCTCTACGTAATACCATATTCCATTTCTGTATGGTAAACTAGCTTCTACAAACTTCTTGGGTCTGTTTTGTGGATTAAATATTAATTTTGAAACTGCTGAAACTGAGGCTTTATTCATTTAGCCACACTTTTTTTGAGACTCTAGGGTAAGGAAGGTATCTGCATGGGGTGACATATATTACAATGCCTGTAGGAAACTTATGCACTTCTGAGGTTGAATCTGGGGATCAGAGAGTTTTCATGTTGTCAAATGGTATTAGGCATCTATATATGACCAACTGACTCAAGTCCTTAGTGTTGAATAATATTTTAATGCTCTTTCATCCTCTGCAAAACAGTCAGTTAGAAATCCTGTTATTCTGAAGGATTAATTTAGAGTAAGTCTTTGCTTAGTAGTAGTTCATGATGAACAGCTGTTATTTTACTTCTAACACGAATAAACTATTCCACGTATAATGTATGATCTATATATAGTCTTATTAAAATCTTATCTATCTTTATATTGAGTAAATATGGAAATGCTGTTTCTGACTGTTAAATTAGTTGAAATAAACTGACTAAGCTTTGAATAATTGAACTATATGGTTGTAATGAAGAAAAAATGAGATGACACTTCCTTTCATCTTCCTTTCATTTTATATTTGGGGCTTATATGTGGACTTCTTCCTTGACTACAAGGAAACAAGAGTTCTCCACAAGATTGTCCAGAGACCTCTGTCTAGATAAAACATTGGCCTTGACACTAAGTGGGGACACTACCTGTTGCAGAAAGTATTTTCCATCAAGCTTAACCATATAGAAGTTTCAGAACCATTTTGTCTGGGACCAATGATTCAAGTTATAGTTAGACTGAGCTGCTGTGATTCACTTGACTGGTTTATGTTGAATATAACAAAGAAGAAATTCAATGCTTTGAAGGGGTATGTAGCATATACAGTTTCTCATCATTATGAATAGATGCTCTCACCATTATTTGATCAATTCAGGTCCTGTAGATATCTTTTAGTGTGGAGTAGGAAATACCCTCAGACAGAAAGGTCCTCTGTTTTCAGTATGGAATTCATATTTCATATGTAATTCAGCACCACACACTCAGAAGGAAAAAACCAGAGATGTCTCTGTAAAGTATAAGCCTGAGTAAATACCACCTTTCCAAAATGATGACAAGTGCTTAACTCTAATTACATACATTTCTAATGCATTTTTTTATCTGCTGAAAACCCTGGTGCAGGTTTTTTATTTTTTTGCTTATTGTAAGTCTTTGGCTGAACTTTTCTCCTTTCTACAGTGTGATAACTTCAAACTTATCCTCAGTGCCTTGCTGATATCATTTCTGACCCAACTGCATCCTGCTGAATTGCATGAGGCCCTGCAAAGTAGCTTTTATGTTTTAAGGTACAACTACCATAATCTTCTAAACTATCTGATAAAATTTTAATCTCTCTGCCCTCCTTTTTAGAAGTCAGCCAAGGAAAGATGCGTTGACAGCATCTTATTTTATTTACTTCTCACAAATCCCTATGTCTGCCATGTTTAATCGTTTATCTTCTTCCTCCAGTTTTCCTTCCCCCTCCCTCTCACTTTAATCTTTCTTTCCATTTGGCTTACTGTGGCTGAAGTCCAGCTTTATTCTAATTATTGTGCAGACTATATTCCTTTATCTAAATACACTCTTTGTTTCCTGAAATGCTCCTGTACTTTATCATTATATTCTCTCAATGTCATCACTACTTGTGCTTTTCCTGTCGATTATTTGATCATTGATGACAGAAAGGATGAGCTGCAGTTTATTAGATTTATTCTGTGGGGCTTGTTGCTAGGTGATACCCCTTAGCCACTGCTATAAATACTTAATAATCTTAAGATTAAATTTCCTTGTTACTTTACATTTAAACAGTGTAAGGTACCTGAACTTTGATGATTTAAAGTGCATTAGAAAACTATTTGGATTAAGGGAGAATTCTGATTGGCTACAAGATTATTGCTAAGGGATGGATTAATTTGTATGAAGCACACGATTCTGCACTGCTGTTCAGTATTTCAAACTGCAAAACTCATCTTATTCCAACAGTTTGACATACCTTTTTCCAACTGGAACTGTTAGGAGAGAAAAAACACAACTAAGCAAGCTATTTAGTAATCCTGAGGTAACATTCTAGAAGGATTGAAAGTTTGAGGCTCTGCTGGGTTGTATGATTGTCCTATGCTAATCACATTCCTTATGCTGCTTAATATAAAAAGTTTATCCAACTAAACCTTTCTGTTTAATGTTTATCCTACTAAAATTAATTATTTAACTCGTGCATGATCTTGAAAAAAATTCCCATGTGAAATACAGTTCCATGAGTATACTATGGTTGTTGTTATAAATAAGTCTGCAAAAAGTCATTTTAGTTTCTGAATATATTTGTAATTATGAAGAGAGTTATCTGCTTTCAAACAAGATTTTAACTAGAAACTGGAATAAGAATGGAAAGTTTTCATTTGCTGTCATTTTTATCAGTGAAGAGAAGTTCAAACATATTTTCCTTAGGCTTGTGCTTTCATTTAGGTTAAATCATTATTTTATAACCCTGTCAGTATATAGGAATCATAAACTAAGCCTATTTTAAGACTAATTTTGTTGCTATAGGAAAATAAAGTGGCCTTTTAATCTAAATTATAAGTGGGCCTCATGACTCTTGCTTCATCAAGACCCCTCATTTCAAAGATTTTTTTCTTCCTATTACTTTGTATTCTGTTCTTGTTTAGTCCACTTCAGGGTTTTTGAAATATTACTGAAATGAGTTTGAGCCACCAAAGAATTAGGCAGTTATTACACTAAGTGATAATTTTGGTGGGATGTATAGCTTTACAGAAGTAATTTCTGAATGCTTAATCCTTATTAGGGGTGCAAATGCAGATAAAATTACAGAAAAAAAAACCCCAGTCATATAACTGAAAAATGTAGAAAGAAATTAAACTGCAAATAAATGTGTAAATTAATGAAATTCAAATCTTAGTATCACTTAACAATTCAATGAGCCAAAATACATGGGAGGCGCATGCACGATGAAGAAAAACATCTTCCCAAAATGAAGACAATCTAGAAAAAACAAAAGATAAGATCAAAATATCTCCATAATTTTATTTTGGTTTGTTAAAGAGAGGGACAATAATTCATTTTATTATCGTGCATAAGTATTTCAATGCAGGAGAAATAACTGTTAAGGTGCTCTTAAACAAGGTGATCAATACAACTGATATAAAAGCCAGAAACATTCAAATAAGAAACCTAGGATAATTCTTTAAAATTCACAGAAAATTCTATCTCTAGAAAAGTTTACTAAGAGTGTTGAATTTTCAGTCACTTGAAGATTTTCTATGCTTTTGCACCATTTATTAGTCTCCATGCAATGTGAGTGAGTAATATGCAAAGGCCTGTCTTAATGTAAAGGTCAGACAAAATGATCCAGTCATCATAGGCACACGCACACATATGTATATGTGCATATATATAAAAAAATGTGGTCAGGATTGACTTCAAAAAATTCCCCCATCACAGTGAAGAAAGTAATTAGATAAATACCAGCCCAATCCCCAAAAACTTAAAGTAATTAAACACAACAACAACAACAACAAAATGCAAATTGTATAAGGCCAAAACTCAGCAAAAAAGTATTCTTTTGCTCAGCACTTAATATTTTCTGTCAAGGATTAGAATCCCACTCTACTGAAAATAATAAAAAGAAATAAAACTGGTTTATATTCTAAACTGGCAAAACACAACCCCTGTATTAACAGGGTCTGCAGGATAAGATAAAGTTGCTGTCCAGGCAGGCATGTGTAGGTGAATTAGGTGTGACAATGGCCCAGCCATCACATGTGGTCATCAGTCTAATCAGCAGCAACAGAGCATTTATTCATAGGACTATTTTGGTACATATTTTCTCTTCCATTTAAGACAGTTTAATTAATCGCATTTGTCTATATCCCATTGCATGAAAAACAAAAGTCATGGTCATGCCTACTAATTATTTTCAAACTTACTAATGGAAATTAAAATTCACTAATCAAAGGACAATCTTGATTTCTACCAATATATCTCACTCTGTCATTACTGTAATACTTCAGTTAAAGAAATCAGCTGATTACCAATACTTCCCTAGATTTGCTGACCATAAGTTCAACATTACAAACCCTAAATTCTGAAAGACCAATTCAGTAACCAACCTTTTCATTTACTATTCATATTTTCACTACAGAATATGAATGGCAACTTCAAAGCCATCTCTTCATTATGCCAAAATATTTCACCTAAAATATACAACATAATTTAATAATATTCTGCTTGTGGTAGGATAAAGTTTTCACCAAGTTGCATGAGAGAAAACACAGAAAACTTCTGACCATCATTTTCATAAAATAGCACCAATGGTAACTGCTAATCTGAACAGATTTATAGTAGCTAAGCAGCATGAAGGATAAGTATAAAACTAAAAATAAGTATAATAATATTCATTAATGTTTTGAGAATTGCAGTTTTATTTCTCTATAGTAATTATACCATAAGTTGACAACCTTCTGGAGTTTTGTTTCAGGGTTTACTTGGCAAAGAAGAGAGTTATAACCTCATAAACAGGCAGGAAGCCATTACCATTCTTAGCCCATTACCAAACCCATTACATGCTTAAGGGGAAATTCCAGACAGAAAGCCAACTAGTATTTTCAGCTTTTACCCACTTCATAAACCAGTATACCCACTCAGTAGGTTACCATTTTCCTCAAAATTTTTACTCATGAGCGATGATAAAAGCCTGTTAATTGCTGGCATTCATGGTGTGATATCAGTGTAAGACTGAAGATTACGTTTGTTCATTTGAGTAGAATTGTGTAAGCCTGAAGAAAATAATCTCTTTCTAATTTCCTCATGTTTATTGTGATTTATCAATATGCATCCACAGGCAGTGTCCAATTCCAGCGAAGTTAGAAGTAATTCAAAAGGCCTTAGATTTATTAGTGAAACCATAAACTGAACCTCTGAAGGACACAGTGGTGATTTGAGTACACATTTTTATTTTAAATAATAATAATCTAAACCTGCTGCAGTTATTTCAGATATCATGTTTATTGATTTATTGTTTCTGAAAAAAATGGTGAATACTTTTTAATATATAAGGCTTTAGTTTTTAATAAGTAGGGTGTTAAGACACCAGAAAAATATATATAAAGAATAAAATACATTCTGTTACCAGACATTTATTCATATAAGAAAAAAAAAAAAAATCCTGGATGAACTGTATCTACTAATCAAAAAACTCCACAATTTACTGAGTGCTATATTCAACACACTATTTAGTAAAAAAATTTATGGTATATAATTAAAATATGTATCACTTTTTTCAGAGCCAGAGGCATTGGTATTCATATTTTCAGATTATATTAACATGGTCTTTTTCATTATAGTGTATTTGTAGAAAATAATCACAGATTTAAATTTTTATTCCTCTATGTAGAAGATCACATTAGCTTTGTATTGGGGAGTTTGACTTATCTTCCTGGTTTTATGTTAAAATATTATCAAGGCATTAGCACTAAGGATGTATTTAGAGTAACATAACACAGCATAACATAACATGGAGAAGTAATCTATGTTCCTTTTTCATGAATTCTTGACTGAATCCTTATAAGTGATATTTCTAGAACTGACAGACAAGATAGGTGTTATTGGGAAGCTTCTTCTGACGAAACATATCTTATTTCTCAGAACTCTTGACAATCTTGGAAGTTAATATTTCATCCACTGAAATGGCATTTTAAGAAAATCTGTGTCACATTATCTCTTTAAAAACCCAGAAAAGCATGTGTATGGTGAAGCAATCTCACACCCAGTTCTTGTACCTCAGGTGGAAAGAGCATTCAGCCTGCTTCTGGTTCCCTTTTCCCTCTCTCTTTTCAAGCATGAATAATCAGCATGAAATAGGGGATTTACCTTTCATTCTTAACATGTGCATTTTCCCATCCACTCAGAGATTAGCCAAAATATAAAAAGCACAAAAAAAAACCATTGGAAAACTGCTGAGGAAATAGTCATAAACGTTTGGAAATATTCCCTCCCACACTTCACTGTCTGAAAACACCTTTGGAAACTTATATTCTAGGTCACCCCCTCAACATAGAAAAGTAGTATGAAATCTAAAAATCATACACTTTAAGACTATTAAAAGAAGTACCACACAATAATAGAATTTATAATGACACTATTAAAAATTATTTCTTTCATGGATAGAAAGCACCTTATGTGTTGCTGACTACAAATTTAATATAATAAAATTTATTTTCATATATTTTTCATGTTAAATAGTGTCATTAACATCCATAGGACAACCTCAGTGGATAAGGTAAGCTAGATTTGTCCCCAGTCTATTTTCTACTCTGTCTCATTTAAATGCAAACATCTTTGAAGATTTTGTATAACCACTTCAAAAATTTAAACAGAACCTCAAGAGAGGTTGTGTAATTTTCAGTTCACTGAACCAGAGAATAGTCTCTCAAAGCTGTTTCAGTGTTGTCATTACTTCCACCTACAAAAGAAACAGCAATGACTCAAAGTTGGAAACAAGAATAAATAAGCAAATACCTTCATAACAGATAGCTTTCAGAAACTGCCTATTCAACATTTTTCTTGAAAGTTTTGCCTGTTGCAGATAACTGGAACTTTAATTTTAGTATCTGAAATACCCTGAGTATATTTCAATATATTTCATCACTTTGATAAAGTAATAATCAGACAACTTAATTTCAGCCCTAAACTTTCCTGTTGAAAAACCAATCATAATAAACAATTTACTGAACACCATAAATTTAAATTAGGACCAAAGTGCACTTTCCAAACCTAAATAAATTAATGACGTAGTGAATGAAACAGTAGGTTTGATGACTCCTTGTGTGCATGATTTCAAATAGGAATACAAATAGACATTTTTTCCTTAGAGAATAAGGTCTTCTGAATCTCTGTCTTACTGACCTGAAGGCTGCACACATCCTGAAGGATGGTTTCATGAAAATTACATTAAAGATACATTAAAAACTTATGTTTCATGAAAATTGTGCTTTGACCACAAATTACTAACAAGCTGCTGTTATATTTGACTAAATCAAATTTGGGACATCTTATTTTCTGTAAACAAGAAATATTTGAAAGTAATCTGTGCAAGGAAAAAATACTAGCACTTTGAATTATAAATTCTGTAGAAGTCTGAAAATGTCCTACTTTTTATAGCTGTGTGCACATTGTGAACGAGGGTGATTCCGTACACTAATTCAAAGTAAGTAGCCATATCTCTGTATCAAATTACAAAGGCACAGAATATGATGAGTTGGAAGTATCCCACATGATGCCATGGATACTTGCATATATATATATTTATATATAATATGTGAGTGTGTATGCTCACATAATAAATGCTGCTTATGTTATATGGAAATTGTGAGCAACTTTAAGGGCTATTCGTGTTAGTAAATTCAGTGGAAATTAATTGCATTCATTACATTAACAAATGCAGCAATAAAATTAAGAATTTTGACAGTTCTCATATTATCTTTTAGGAAGGTTTTTCCTAGAAATTAGGTTCCCTTTGTTAGAAATTGTTACTAATAATCACAGTATATCTGAAATGCTTTACTAATATTTCTATGAGTCACATAGAATCCTGTTATAAAAACCTTAGATCCATGATAGTAATTCTTATACAGCCAAACTAAAATCTTTGAAGTATTAAAAGATCAGTAAGATGAGGGAAATTGTTAGCTTGGTAGACTTGACCAGCAGGGCTGAAGGAGTCAGGTTTGTTCAGTGTGAAGAAGCAACTTTGGGAGGATCTAAGAGCAACCTCACAGCACCTGTGGGGATGTCATTGGGAATATAAAGGCTTTTCACTTTGGTGCATGAAAGGAGAATAAGAGACAACAGTGTAAGTTAAATGAAGAGTAATTAGGAGAGGATATTAAGGAAAAAAAATCTAATATTTAGTATTGAAGCTGAATTCCAAACAATGTAGGCATTTCTTTTCTTTCTGTTTTTGAGGCATGAACAAAGTGAGAAAACCAGGTTATACCTACCTGATGATGCTTTGGGCAGGGAATTGGATGAGTGATCTCTCAAGGACCTTTTAAAACATATACTGAAACTTTTCTGCTCCACAAATTCATGCATCTGTCAGTGAAATTCAAAATTTAATTTTTGTAATCAAAATCATAGAGCATGTAAGTGGTTCATGATTCCTGTCTTTTAAGGTAATTCTGAGAGCAAGTATAATGACTTCTTATCATCTCATTATATGTAGGTATTTTAGGTCACCTTTTTCCTCATGTGTTAAGTCCTTTATTACTAAGTTTTAATTTAATTTTATTACGTCATTCTAATATTTAAAATATTTATCCACGTCTTTTCATTACTTTTCCCATTGCTATGCAGAAGATGTTTAAATAAAGATTCTCTTAAAGTAATGGGTTGAGGCAAGAAGTTTTCAACATGGGCTACCAGTGAAGATACATTATTGTCTCTTTTAGAAGTGCTGCCATGCAAATACTCATACTGGAAAGGGAGTAAATGGTGAAATGGAAAATTTTGCTAGTGAGTCAAAACAAAATTTTAAAAAATGAACATTGGCTGAAAATCATTGCACAAATTTGTTTTGTAGTAATGGTTATTCAGTAAGGCAGGAACGGAATATTTTCAGTAGATTGAAAACAATGCAGATTGGCAAAAAGATGATTTCTACCTCTACCCTGCCAGGTAAATCATCTGGTTCTACTCAGCAAAAATATCTTACATTATTATAAGCTGCTCTATAAAAATATCAGATTCATGTCAATAGCAATGAAAAAGAGAGGAAGAATGTTAAGTATTATTAGCAAAAGAATTTAGAAACCCACAATATCTGATTACATTGTTGTATAAACCCATGGTACATACGTATCTTGAGTGCTTCATGCTGTTCTAATCATCCTATCTCAGAAAGGTACAGCCTGTGAAAGTAAAAAGAAAGATGACAAGCAAGATCAAAGAAATGGAACAGTTTTCATAGCAGGAAATACTTAATAAACTAGAACTATTCAGCCTGCAAAACAGGCAGCAGGAGATAGATGTGGTAACGTTGCTCAGCATTGCGAAGGCTATGAAAAAATGGATCAAGGAGCAATTATTCACTCTCTATCAGTGCCCAGGAAATAAGAACATCCAATAAAGTTATCAGGCCAAAGGAAGTACATTTCCACGCAGAATAAAATTAAGTTTTAGATCACTTCATTGTCAAGAGCTGTGGAAACCAGGAGTATAAGGAGGTTCAATATGTGATTAAGCAATTGTGAAAAGTCTATCAAGCTCCATCCAATACAAGAAAACACATGCACATATCAATGTTTCTTTTCAAATACAAAACCCAATAATATTAATTCAGCACTGGAAAACTCAGTATTATTGCTCTTGTTGTGTGGGCTTTGAATCACTTTGATTATTTATAGTAGTTCAAAATTAGAACATAGATTTTAGATAGTGATTTTAAGTTTTTGATTGCATTCAGCTCTTTCTCGTTTCAGTACTCAAGGTTTCAAAGCTTGCAAAATTGCAAAGGCAAAAAATAACCTGAATTACAAATCCAATAATGCAAAAACTAGAGAACACTTAATGTAAGCACTTATTTATTTCTTGAAATTTAATCCACAGAAAATTTGGGAAACAGAACCTGCAGATTCAGAAAGGGATTAGAAAAACTGGTGAATAAGAGAAAAAAATGGCTACTAGTTTTGGGTGTATGCTGCAGCATTCCTCATAAAC
Source organism: Agelaius phoeniceus (assembly GCF_051311805.1). Classification (NCBI taxonomy): domain Eukaryota; kingdom Metazoa; phylum Chordata; class Aves; order Passeriformes; family Icteridae; genus Agelaius; species Agelaius phoeniceus. The sequence continues at coordinate 55,346,621 of NC_135268.1, forward strand.
AAATTATGGACATGAAGAGAATGCAAGGGAAGTGAAAGCTGTGGGCAGCATCTTCTATTGCTGTGTTGGCAACAGAAAACTCTGTTGAAAGTACTAATGACTTGACTTGGCAAGATATTTCTAATGTTGTTACTACAAGTGGAACACTTCAGGCTAAAGTGTCTTTTTTTTTTTTTTTTTTTTTTTTTTTTTTTTTAACAATGATGAGCATTTTATGGTAAATGGCTGGTATGAAATCATCCAGAGTAAGAGATAACCTAGAAACCAGATCACAGAGTTATCCCAGAATTGAAAGGGATCTTGGCCTAGAATCCAGTGGTTTTTCAGCAGTGATCCAGAAAACTGTATCTAAAATATTCTACTATAATTTTTTTTCTGACAGAGTGACTATGGCAAAATAATTTAGAAATTTTGTGTGATTTTGTGTTATTTTAGTGCAGGATCCATGCAGTATTCTCTTTTCCCACTCTTTACTTCTCTCTTGCATGCTCGATTTTGCCTAGGAGGAGTAGAATCAAATACGGAATATTCATAGAAACAAGATAAAACATTTGTCCAGAGAAGGACCCTCATGAAAGGTCTACAAAATGTATCTTAGGAAGAGTGGCTATGGGAACTGATTTTGTTTAGTCTGGAAAAGAGGAGGCTCGGGGTGGACCTCATCACTCACTATTGAAAAAAAATTATAATGAGTTGGCAGCAGTCTTTCTGCCATGCCTGCAGTGAGAGAAGAAAAAATGGAGTTAAGATGAGACAGGAAATTCAGATTATATATAAGAACGATATTTTTCACTGTTAGGGTGCTCAGGCACTGGAATAAGTTACCCAGGGAGGTGGTGGAGTCCATATCCCTGGAGGTGTTCAAGAGGAATTTGGATCTGGGTGATGTGATTTAGTGTTTACAGTGGCAGTGCTGGGTGGATAGTTGGACTGGGTGATCTTGAAGGTCCCTTCCAACTTAATGATTCTATGATTCTACTTGACACATCCCAAAAGAGCACACACAATCTCATGTATCTGTCCTGGTTCTTGTGGTAGAGTTCAGAGGAGTTTTATTACATAGAATAATAGAAAGCCAGAATGACAAATTTTAGTTCCTCTCTTGTCACTAAGTCATTTCTGAGACAAGTTTATCTAACTTATTCTGAAAGATTGCCTATTCTACATTTCCTTATAAAATCATTTTTAAGTTCTTAGTAAACAATAAAAGTTAAACAAGTTGTTCAGATAGACAGTATTTAGGCTGTATTAAGTGTTTCATAATATTCTTTGCATAATTTTCTTTCTTACCGGTAGATCTGTCAAAAAGCATAGCACATAACAGGCAATCAACAGTCTTCATGTTAGGACTAATTTTGAAGCATTCCAGAGTGTTCCTGTGTACAACTGTGTGATGGATGTGCAGAAGTGGATTTGAGGTGATCTAATCTGTTGTACTTTGCTGGTTTGTTTTGTAGGGAATTACAGCATTGGTCTTTCTCTCTCTTTCTTTCTCTTTCTTTCTCTCTCTTTCTCTCTCTCTCTTTGTCTCCTCTCTAACAAGGATGTGCTCAATAAGTTGGGTTGAGATTGCCCCTGGTTTTGATGTTATTGTTGGGATGATGAAAATCTTTATGACTCAATAGTGTTGCAGCTTTTTCTAAGCTACCTTTCAGGGGTCCTCTATCAGCAATCACCAGAGGCTGTTTCCATGCCTAGATTCTAAGCGTCAGGAAATTTGTGTTCAATGTTTCTACCACTTTATCTATATGTTAAGACTGCAGGGTGTAAGAACTTCTGTAGGAATATTGGCAGCACTTAGTCTGAACACTTGGATGTTTGGTGTTTCCCATGAACAAATGGATTTGGAAGATATATTACTTCTGATTATCTATATCTGGAAGCAATATAGATCGTTTTAGCTCCAATCTCTGTTTGCATGTCTAACTACCAGCCTTGGATAAAAGGAAGAAGTGTGTTGGGAGCTCTTTGTCTTGTCTCGCAGGGCTTCATGTGATTAGCAGCAATTTGAGAGATGGATTAAAATGCCAGTGAAGCTTGAGCTGTCTTTGCACTATGAAGAGTTTAATTTAATTGCTTGGAGATGCTGAAACATCATCAAAAGGAGGAAAGAGTTTTGAAATGAATTTACAGGATTCTGAAAAGATCTATGAAAAATTTCACCAGAAATTTATTCCTCTACTTCTTCAGAGAACAAATACAGGAGATCTTGAATGTCTAGCCTATCATATTTTCAGGTAATGTGTTTACTTACCTGCCTTAGAAGGACCCTGAGAGGTGGTTTTTAAATTTCCATAAAACATAGCACTCCATAATAATACACAGAATGTTTAGTGTGATTTAAGTAATAAGTCTTGAGGAGATCAGTTTATTGCTTCAAAAGGATCATGTCTGCTTGGTTGCTGCCTGATCTTGTCCTTTCAGAGGAACAGCAGCAAGCTCATTGCAGTATATCATGGATATAGCCTCTGTAAAACTAGGCAGCTTCCTAGATAATGATAATCCAGCTTTTTATATACTTCATTGGAGTGTTTAAGTACTTTTTCTTCTCCCACAGTTTTAGTGAGGAGTTTAATTTTGCCTAACCAATGAAGTTCTGAATGGACAACCCATGTTTTGTATAACAAGAGTGACTAAACTCTAGTCAAAGCATCATGTGTATTACTAAGTAGGACATGTTATATGTGAATAAAGGAGAACTAATTTCATCATCTTTGATCTTGGATATTACAAGCATACATTATGTTATGCTGTGTTCTTTGGTCCAACTCTTCAGATTTATATTGCATTGTGTTGTAATGTGTTTTGTTGGGTTTTTTTTATTTATTTTCTGTTGAAAAAGAAAGAGTTTTAAAGGTTTGTGTTCAGTGCTTTGGGGATGGATGTGCTTTAAAAATGTTCCATGGTCAGAATAATAATTGTGAAATTTTTCTCTTCCATTCAACAACAATCAGGCTAATTCATTCGATGATATATTCATACATGCATGTGTATACATTTAATAAAATGCATTGATCCTTTGACAAGACAGAATTATTTATTTAATGGAAGGATGACACCTTTTTTATTTTTTCCACATCTGAGTGCTCTTCATTACTCTTAGAAGTCATTCAAGAAAAATGATTGTGAGCTTAAAATGGAAAAGTCAAAAAGCAAGCAAACAGTAAGATCCCAAGGACACACTGTTTGTCACATTTAAAATTTTGTTGGTTTGCATTTATTTCTAAAATAACATTTCTAGGTATCTCCAATATAAGGAGATTTAAAAGCTTGGACTCGCTTGTAATCTTGTCTTGAAGCTCACTCTAATGTTTTGCTCTGAGGCTTTATGATTTGTCTCTATAATGATTCTCCTGCAGCAGGTGTGGCAGTCTGAGCAGGCTGCTGTCTCGATTCTGGAAGCTGTCATATCCCCTGGTTGAGGCAGGCAGCTCCTTACTGCAACGTGGCCAGGAGCACCGCCTTCAGATAGTGGTATGCTACTGTCATCAAACTTTTTTCAAGGGTTGCCAGGCATAGAAGACTGTCATCCATCTGATAGTTGCTTGAGATTTTGAGTCCATGTTTTATCATTGATTGTTGTTTTTACTGGATATTTCTGGCAGTACAGAAAGAGGGTGAGGAATGAGCCACTCTCTAAACCTGAATGCTTGCATGTACACACTGAGAAAGGATATACCATCCATTAATGCTGAACTTCACAGATCTGACTTTAGTGTCTGCTCCTCTGTGCATCTCTTCTGTGATCTGGGGAAGTTCCTGGCCCTCTTTCCTGTGTTGTCCATCTGGTATTCAGAAATAATAATCTGTTACCTGAAAGGAAGAGCGACTCTACTAATATCTTAGGGACAAAAGGGTGAGTGGGAACTGAGAGCTTCCTCCATAGGCAACAACCTAGAGAAATTGAGCAGCATCCATCCAGCATGGCCTGTCCACAGTCCTGAACTAATTGGCAAAAAAATTGACCAGATGAGTACAGCAAGAAAAACACAAGACTGACAGCTCATATATTGCAGTGCTAAGTGCTTTAATGAATCCCCCCCCCCCCAACAAAAGCAATGCCTGTAAATAACATATATTTTGATTTATTAGCACAAAAACATAAATACAGATGTGAGGGTTTAGATTCAAAACTTGAATTTCAAACTTGAATTATTCCATCAACTGTGAGAGATGAAGAAAACTCTAGGTTTGAATTTTTCTTCCTTTTTGTTTTCCTATGGGCCAAAAGGGGAAAATCAAGCATAGGCATGTTGCTCTATCTACTTTCCTGCTAAGAAACTTTGAAGGGAATCACAAGTATTTCTACTTCAGCAAAATGCTGTGAAGAATGTAGCAAATTAAAAACATAATGTTTACCTTGTACTTGTTTGTCACTCTTTTACACCTGAGGTAAAGGATGTTTCCCAAAATTTGCCAAAAAAGGAAGGACAAGGGGAAATTTGAGTTTTGGTGGCTGTATCTGAAGCCTTGATGTGTCTCTGCAAATGTAAGGTCTGTGCTTTCATGATTGAATAGAAGAACATTGAGATTTATATTCTTTACTTCAAAACTATATTTGCTACATCAAATGTAGTAAACTCATAAGCCAAAGGTAGGGAAAAAATTACCTTGTACTTTTGCTGAGGAGTTTTCTAAAGGAGACCTTTCTTTCTCAATTCATGTGTTTCTAACTGTCTAATCTTTTAACTGTCATAAGAGAGAGACAGTGATTTCTAACATACAAAATTTGTGATTGTTTCTGGTTTTCTAACCTCTATTTTGTATCAGCTTTTAAGCCTGGACAGAATGCTTGTTGGGGGTGATGGGGTAGATGGGACACAGTGAAAGAGTGAAGGCAGAAGAAACAGAACTGAAGTGTCAAAGCCCAGTTATGTGTCAGGTTGGAGGTAAAAAGCTAGGAAGTCTCAGAAATATTTAGCCCAATATCATATTCCTGGGGCCAGTTCACTATGGTACGCCCATGTACAAGCCTTCCAGGTCTGTAGGGATTTGTAACTGAGCAAGTCTCCTCTTGGGAGGAGAAACTGGATTAGTAATGCTGGTTTACCAATGGAAAGGGGAAAGATGTTTTCAAGTAGCTAAAATGATAGACTGAACTTCTAGTTATGAAATAGAACTGCAGCTTGGCAGCAGTTTCTCTCTGTCTTAGGTTTTAGGGCAGTTCTGGGATTCTAGCTGACTGAAGTTAGTATGTCACAGGTGTTACTAAAATTCCTCCTCTTTTTCTCTCCCTTCTCTCCTTTAATCAATAATGACCCCAGAGAGACAATTTTTGTTGTTTTCAGTTGTCCTGTTGTGGACTAAATTAGAATCTTGTGATATATTTAGGGCTGTCAAGAAAAATTATACCTCTGCAAGTGTACAAGATGCCTGCAGTGCAAAAGAAAGGTGTGCCATCAAGGGAATTGATGGTCTCCAGATAAGCAGTTTTGCAAGCTCTGTGCAGGACCTACAAGCCAGTCGTGGACTGGTCTCTTGTTTATTTGAGGGGTTTGCAGTAAAAGCATTAAAGGAAACATTTTTATTCCCTCTAATAACGTGGTTTGTTTAAAGAGAGGCATGCACTTGCTTTAAGAGGAGGCTTCACTGCAATGCATGTGAGTGGACAGGTAATTGTTCAGTTTTAGCTAAACAGATGTATTTTTTATCTTAGAAGCCTGCATTGTCTGAAATCATAGGCACTGGCAAAGATATTGAATTTGTTGGACGCAACATTGCATTGACAATTTTCTCCAGCCTGAAGACTTTAGAAAGCAACACAAAATATGATGTTAAAGGGCTTGTTTTATTGAGAAATACATCTTTCTGTAGATTATTTGTCTGCACACACTAGGCATCTTACATATGTATTTCAAGTTGGACACCCAGTTGTGAGATGCAGTGTCAAGTGTTTTTTGAAATCTTGGTGGCAAGATGGGTGAAAGTTTTGGTTGCCAGCTTCTAAAACAAGGGGTTTGTGGTGTAGAAGGTAGGGAAGAATTATGGCTTCCAGTGCAAAGTTGCCAAATACTCTCTTAGAAAGCTGCTCCCAGTGTGTCTTCTTAGAACAAAGACTCTGAATTTGAAAAATACCAGGGTGTGATACTAGGCATGTGTAGGAAATAGCCCTGCTTCTCTGCAAGCTGCTGGTGTAATAATTACTCCTCCCTTCTGCTTCAGCAGCATGATGATAGCTAGCAGCCTGCAATAAAGATGCTAGGGGAGGTACATACATGAAAATGTGAGTAACCACGCTCTTAGTTTTGTATCTTTAGCTGGAATGATTCCAAAATGTGATTTCTGGTTTTACCTGATCTACCACAATAGTCTTTCAGATAGTGATTCAACAGTGGCATTTATTAAATGTGAAAATAGTGACATTGGATGTCATAAATTTACAGGACTAGCAGTCTTTGATCAGAGTGATTGTTTTGGCAGAGAACAAAAATAGCATGTATAGATAACATTGAAACTGCACATTTGTACTGTTACAGACAAGTTTCTGCACTCAAGCAGTGCCAGCACACTTCATACGTTGCCAAGTGATCTTCTCAGATTGGATTTAGGTCCTGAAATATTTGAGATGGTTTCTGAGTGGTCTTGGAAGCGGCTGTAGGGAATGTGTAAGTATGTGTCCTCCTTTCACTAGGTTTAAAGTGCTTACATCCAGAGGGATCAGGGTTACTTGCCTCTGATAAAGGGGAATGGTTACACTACAAATCCCCACTGCTATGTCAGCTATGGAACAGAAGATTTTTGCAAGATTCTTATATGAAAGACGTAACTAGATGATTCCTCTGGTGCCACCCTAAGGAATAAATTAAATCTGTGAAAGTGACACTTCAGTCCCTTGTGGAATTGCATAGTTTTGTAAAAGGTTTGGATGCAGCTTCTGGGAAACTGAACTATCACATGCTATGAGAGGCTAAAGCAGAGCAAAGTAGCTGATGACTGTTGGATGAGAATGAATTTATTTTTTCTGTGCACTGAAGTTCAGTAGCAGGTAATTATCCTATCAATTGTGTTGACCCTTGCTATGATTAGATATTTAAAGTAAACTGGCAGATGTCTGTAAGATGCTGCCTTGATTTGGTGTGTCATACTGACATATGATATATGATCAACTCTAAATTTAATATTAGGAATTCTTTGTCTTGGAAAATATTTCTCATATTGTTTACAGTTTCATCTTACGGTTTCATTTATATCTGAATCCCACAATTTCAAAGGGTCTATCTGTAGATGGTTCACAGCAGTTTAAGGTTTTAAAATCTCTGGGCTTTGATTCAATATTATGTTTTCAAATAGAATGATGGCTTCCATAATGTATGTAGTAAGAGAAAAGAGAAGTCCTACAGGAGAAAATGCAGGTTTCACCCATTTTTTTCAAAAGGAGATTGTGTTTATGTTGTCAGCCATGATGCTATGCATCAGTTTTATGCAGCAGAAGAATAAGTGGGAATGGAATTAGAGAATTGAAACAAATGTGGATGACAGAAAGTAAGGTCTCTCCAACCTTCCCATTCTGAATAATACAGGAAAAATCCCCCAGGAAAAGAAAGGAGAAAACTGCAGTGCACAAAGTGCAAACACAGATTTCTTGATGCTTTTGTGTGAGCAAACAGCTGTTTTTCTTTATTCTCATTACCTGCCAGAAATAAAACAACAAATAAGCAGGATGATTTTTTTCCATCATTTCAAGAATCGAAGGGTCCAAATTCAAAGTTCTAAAACTCCAGCCAAAATTTGCAGCTAGTGTTCAAACACAGGCATGCTCAGTTATACCTTTCTCTGTCACTATTAATGGTCTTTCAGAATACTGCACAAGGTTATGTTTATCCATAGCATTTTGTCAGACAGCACTGTAATATATGGTATTGCATGGCTGTTATGTAAGAATTGGCATTCAGATTTGTGTTTGTGTTGCTAAGTTTAGGTATTCAATATATTTTTCAATAGATGAGTTGCAGGATCAGCTGAGTTATTCTCTTCACATGACCTCAACAAAAATATTTTCAGAAATTGGAGTTAAATAACACATGACTTTGTATAAGACCTCTACAAGGTCATTGTGTGCTCTTCTCAGTGAGAGAAAACATAGTGAGAACAAATATGATGAAAGTGATCCAAGTGACAAATGATATGTGAAGTTCAGAAAGCAGAAATCAGTGTTCCAGAAACTAAAGTTTTCTGAGGAGACCAGAAGTACTTTAGAAAGCAGTTTAGGATGTAGATAAGATGTGCTCTTGGTGTCTAGAATGGTGAGATGAGCACTAGACAGTAAACCTTGGTTTGGTAAGAAAAAAAGGAAGGAAAACAAGCAAACAAAGAAACAAAGGAACCCCACTCCCCCTCCCAAGATACAAGAAAATGCCTAATAAATCTAGTAGTTGAACTATGGTGTCCTTTCTCTCACAAAGTAACAGCTCTTCATGGGAGTTGTTCTATTGGTTTTTAGCTGTTTTCCTTATAAGGATGTGTTCAATATGACCTGGAAAAAGCAATTTGGTCCATAACAGGATTTCTTTTTCTGTTGTGTATTGTTCTCCTTTCATTGTACATTACAGATGTGCCTAAAGCCACACTCAGGATAACTTCTGTGAATCACTTCTCTCTTGGGTGAAATTCAATAAAACAGAAAATAGCAGAAAAGAATGGTTTAAATTCAAAAGAAGTTGTACAAGATCTTAAGAGTAAGGAAGCAACTGAGAAACTTTGTGATGGCTGGCTGCTCTTCAGTTTCAAGAGTGATCCTCAGGTGGGTGGAATGTTTCTATTGCTGATGCAGTGGGCTTTTATAAATTTAATCTTGGAAAACTAAACCATGCTAAATATTGAGTTTTCCTGTGTAATGTATTGTGAATAAAGAGGGATTCAAACCAATTAGCCCTGGGTTGCATTTTCTTAATGCAAAGCTGTGCAATTTCACACTATGATTGTGTTTCAAGTATTGCTTGTGAAGGCTCTATGTACCCTCTTCTAAGTCTCTGTTTATGCAAGAGCATATTTGAAATCTTGATTGTAGTTATAGTAAAACTCTGCAGTGGGTAGCTTTGAAGAGCAGGGAAGAAGAGGAAATGATTTTGGGTAAAGGCATGTATATACCTAAAGACTAGTTGCATTAGAAACTCTGCCACTAGGTTTAGCTGATTTACAAACACTATGCCCACAGAGCAAGTTGGTGTTATGCATTTTTAGAGCTCTTCACACAATTTTAATCCAAAATTATAAAATGCACAACACATGCATTAGTAGTAATGCATCTGGCTGCATCTATATGTGCTTGTTTGCTTGTTTTTTTCTCAACAATTTATACCAATTAGTCTCCACATCAGGCAAGTTTCCAAGTCCCAGGGTATGTTTTTTGCTTGTGCAAACCATAGAACTGCTCTCTATGACAACCATGAAGAAATAGGAAAAGGATGCATATGTCAAATATCAGAAAAAACAAGGAATTCTATAAGCAATGAAAACATATTTCTGCTTGCCTTCCCCAAAGCTCCTTTTACATTTGCTAAGTCACTTCTCACTTGACTGTTACTGAAGAATACTCAGAAATGCTTAACAAAAGTGTCTTTAAGCACTCAAACTCAACCTGGAAATGAGTGTTAATTAAAAGCACTTTAAAAAATTGCTCCGTTCAACAAAAGCATTTCCTTTGACATGTTATAGCCCTTGATACTGAAAAACACACGGAGAAATGACAGAGACACTTCAATTAGCTCTGAAACCTTTCTCAAATAGTTAGAATGAGGGTATTGGTTTATAGATTTGTAACACATAGTTTAATGTCAGAAGCACAACTTTGAACTCAAAAAAATGACAAACAATTTTGCGCTAATGTGTAAACACTGCGCTAATGTGTAAACAGTGCAAGTGATGCAGGGTTTAAATATTCAGGGGGTTAAATTTTTTTTATTTTTTAAACCATTTTCTATTTCCACTTCCTACATTATCTGAACTTACGAAGTGGGGTATAGTTTGCTGTTGTGGTCATAAAAGACATGGCTGCTACAATCTTATTTATATATTCAAACTTTATGTGCATTTATACTACAAGTGGAGGATCTTAATGCAATTTCAGATTTAGTTTCATTTTATTTCTCCATCAAATTACTACTATAGCAAAAGAAAGTGGAATACAAGCCAACTAAATTACTAAATTAAAATGTCTTTTCTGTTTCATTTTACAGTGGTAAAAGTAGCGCTTTTGTCTTTCTTCTTTTTTGTGTTGTGAGAGGAATGATTTTCAATTAAAGAGATGAACTAATATTTGAGAAAATTAGTTTTCTCACATAAGGCTTGGTCTCTAAGGGGTTAACAGTTTCTTGACATTGTCAAAAAGAATATTTGAGGCAGACTTGATTAGGCTGAGGAGAGCATTAACTACACTGCTTCTTGTCCTGGGAGTCTGAGCCAAACAAGTTAGAGAACTTCTCCCAGGATAAATAAAAAAGCTTGCAAAACACTGAGCAGACACCTTCAAGGAAACCATTTCCCCTTTCTCCTGCCTCAAGCAGGATGATGTCAAACCTCTCATGAAGATGTCAGACCTTCCTTCTATGCTGGCATATCATGAAAATCTGCTCTAATGAAGCAAATTTTCTGGAAAGAAAAGGGTTCTCCCAAAGTAACCCATTTCTTTAAAGGGTAAATAAGGTCTACATCACCCCTCCCACATGAGTTTTCACACTGAGGGCAGCTGTTCAATGTTGCCAGTGGTCTTCCCCAGAGTTTACCAGTACTTCCAGGGGGTGTGTGCACTGGGTTACTCACTTTCTTATGTGTCACCCTGTCTTCTTTTGGAATAGATATTTTATACACAAAAACAGTAAAATAGAGATTCTCTTCCCTTTCTGTTTTGTAGTCACAGGGCAAATGTAGGGACAAATATATTAGGCAATTTCAATACACAACCCAACTAGGCAACACTTGCTTCAAATAGCTTCAAAATTTTCAGCATAGTGCACCCCTTCTACTTGAAGAGTCATTATTAGACATCCTCAAAGTAGGAGGTGAATAAAACAGTGAATAGTTTTAGTTGATTTCTTTTTTTATTTTAGTTTTTGACTGGCTTATTACCTTACTGGGCCGATTGGCCCAGCAGGTGTTACCACATGTCGTTCCTGAGGAGACTTCCTGCTGGCAAATTGGTTTGAAATCAAGAATTGCATTTATAATCTTGACAATAATAACTATGAGAAACATGCTTGTGAAGGCTGGATGAAAGGCAGATCATCTTTTCTTCCAAAGTTTAGGCATAAGAATTTTCAAACTATGTTCTCTCTTATTTTTAGCAAAGAACTTTTGATGCACAATAAAAAAGTCAAATTTAAGCCTTAGATACATTTTAACTATTGAATATGTACATAAATTTGATAAATCAGATAGTCAGAATCATAGTTTTAAGTCTTGAGTAAACACTATGAAACTCTGTTATGTACATCACTATAGCAGAGAAGGATTGAGATACCAGTCATTCTATGGATTTTGAAATTAACCTGTTTCTTGTGGTCTTTTTTAATTGGTTATATAAATATTACACTTGTAACTAAGCTTTTTTTTTCTCTCTATATATAATTTTTAGTCAACACCTTTCACCACCATGTATTCAGGTGAAATTCCTTCTGAAATAAAAAAAAATTCTTGAGCCTGTGCAGGAAGTTTGAGTAGTTACTGCAAAATAAACTACATTTACCTTAAAACAGGAATTTCAGTTAATTTCAGTGAACTGTCAGTGAGCTGTTCCAGTTTAAAGCCTTCAGTTTCTTGGAACAAGTAGCGCCTGTAAATCCCAGACAAGGCACTTTCCATTAGTAAAGAGGAAGGAAAAGCTGTGTGGTTTGGTCTGCTCTCTGATCACATCCAGATGGGCATAATAATCTTTTCAGTAGGATTAATTTTCCCTTACTTTGAGTGTGTACAGTCTAACTACCTTAAGCTACTTACAGGATATGGGATGGCATCCTTTTGCCTAAACATGCACTTGACAGTGTGGTTGCTAACTCAGATGCAGAAAATTTTATTTAATGTAAAAACTCCACCCTTATGGACCATTTTCAGTTTCTACCAGTTCTGTTAATCTGAGCCAATGTAAGGCAGACAATGTAGCCAGAATTTCTGCTAATTCCTTTCTTTTCCATTGTCACTATGCTACTATGCAAGCAACGGGTCATAACAGAGGCACTTATTCTTTAGTTTGAAAAATTAGATTCAAATTTCTTTTTGACCTTTATGGGCAGATAGCTCAAAATTATGTTTCCATATCTACAAATGCAAAGATGAACAGAATTTCAAAACCAGTATGGTACTTGCTTCTCCTACTGCCTTGAGCAACAGTGTTTCTTAGTTTTAAAGCAAGGTTACCTCTGTGTGTACTGAACCTTTCCTTTTCTACTGGAGCCATTATCATAACAGTCTACCAGGAGTCCACAACCACTTGACTGAAACTGTGCATAAGTATTTACATAGAAGTGCTGTCAATCTCATAGGTACTGATATATATAATAAACCTTTCTTAGTATTGAAAGGAAATGAGAGGGCAATCTTGACATTAAGGATGGAAAAGTACAAAGAAACAGGCACTGGGAAAAAAATTTCCTCTTATATGCTGGTGACAACATGATGGGCTTTGAAGGAAACAATCATGATCAAACTGTTAAGTGAGATTAAGACAGACAATATACGGTGATAGCAAAATAGACTGAGAATATGGAATTAAATAAGCAGTGCAAGAAAAAGAGGGGAAATTTTAAGTTTTGGTTTTATTCCCTTAAAATCTGGTTTACACATAGTAGTCTAGGCCTTCATCTGATAGGTGAACAGTTCTGCAGAATACAAGTTTGCAATATGAAGATTCAGCCCCATTGATTACCCACATAGTATATTTCACATGCCTCATTTAATATGCTGCTCTAAAACAGTTCTCAAATTGTGTAGGCAAGTTAAAGTGCTCAGCAGAATCCATTGCAAAAAGCCAAAATTGCACACATGAATTGGCAGGAACTCAAATAGATCTATATATGTTCTTATCAGCTTTCCAGACGCTGCATTTATGTAATTGAAATACTAAAACTAAAAGATCGATGTGTTTTAAACTCCTCTGCAATGCACTGTTGAAAATAAAATCCAAAAATGAGATCAGGTATGGTTAGATATTACAACAGATACTGAGAAGAACTAGAATGTCCCCACAGATTTCTTTGTGAATGAGATTTGCTTAAAGCAAACTAGATTTGAGGGGACAAAGCTTGCTGTTGACTGTACTTATTGAACAGAGCTCTACAGGAGGGGAAGATTAGGCCCCTGACTGCACCAGTGCCATCCTCCTCCATCTCTTTTCTGCCCCCCTTCCACACATCTTATTCCCTTTGGGCCCATAGCTGCATTTGAGCTCAGATTCTGTTCCTTGGCCCTTGTTTAACTGCACTGTGAGTGTGCTGTGTCCAAGCTTGTCTTGGTCTGACTCTGACTCAGCACTAGTGACCCACTTGGTAATCAGTGAACCTTTGGCTGACACAGAATGTGGCCACCAGACCGACTCTGCTCTTCATGGCTGGGACATCCCCCTGCCTTGCAGTCACCCTTGACTCTCACCTTCACTTGTGAATACTCCAATTGCTCCTTGAAATAAACACCACAATCACTTGATTTGTAATAAGTACACTGAAAGGGAAAATACATGTTATCCAGATTTTAGCTGTATTTTACTGACAAGCTGGTCAGAGTGTTCTGAAAAAAAAAACCAAACCAAACAAAAAGAAACAAACAAAAACTAACCAAAAAAAAACCCACACACACACACACACACACACATTAAAAAACACACACAGGAAAAAAAAAAAAAAACACAGGGCTAAATCTTCAGTTTTGGAGGAATAGACACAATACCTTTAGTCAGTACTGAATTGTAAGACACACCTATTCCACTGGCCCAAAATCACCCAAAATAGGATTGCACTCTGCCAGAGGCAAAATGGGTTCAGCCATGGCAGAAAAATGACTGGGAAGCTGTTTCTGTGCCCTTTAGGAGCCAGGGCTGGATCCCTGATGGAATAACTATGTGCCATTTACTCTGGGGAGGCAGTCAGCCCTGAGGTTTTACTGGGTTACCTCTGCAAGCAGCCTAGCTGGGGGTGTCTGTAGAGAGCCTAGGTTAAGGCAGCTCTAAAGAAACAGCTCTTTACATGCAATTGTCCAGAGATCCTATTCTCTTTTGCTTATGAGAGAGAGAGTGCTAAAATTTTAGCACACCATGACAACTACATGTAAGAAAGTGTCTAATGTTATTTAGTCATCAACTTATCACTCACTTACAGCCGGGAGGGAAAGACTAAATTAAGTGGGAAAACACTGAGGCATCATAGGTAGTAAGAGTTTTACCCAATGGTTGAAAATCCAGTTTTTCAAAGTGTTCACTCATCATTCTCCCCCATCACGAATTAAAATTGGAATATTTTTCAACTCTGGACTTGGAATATATGAATAAAATAAGTGTTAGTTTTCTTTTTCTAAACAAGGTTATATTCATCCCATCTTTCCAGAATCTTCAGAGTATTAGTCCAGTAAGACTATTTAAGATGTGAAACAAAGCCCCCAAATCAATTAAATTTGAGACTTTATGTAATCCAACAAGTTGGCAAAAGGGTATTTCAAGAGAACTGATTATTTTCTTTTATTTTATCAAACAGATAAAATTCTATTTTCTCAATAACAGATATCGAAATACAAGGAACAAGAAGTTAATAGCAGAGACAGATTTCATACTGGCCAAGCTATTTCACCTGCGTTTACTGGGAGTACTTTGCTAGACATTAGCAAACAAGAAGTTTTATTTCATAGGACAAGTTGCACACCTTGCAGAAATCCTTGTAACATGTCCTCTGACCCCCCCAGGCCCACATGTCAGATTTGTGCACAGCACATGAGGTGTTCCTAAATGAATTCCTACTCATGCAGACAGTGTTTTGCTCAACACTCCAAAGCAGACAGTGAAGAACTGGCTTCGGGAGCAAAGCTGGCACAAGGAGGCCCGTGCAATCAGCTCACTTACATGCCTGCTTTGACAGATCAGCCCTGGCATGAGCACTGCCTTGCCTAGCTGAATTGGCTCCAGGCCAAATGCAGTGATAGCTAGAAAATAAATAGTATAGGAGGTGAATGTACTGCCAAGGTGCTGAGCAGTCTTCACTGCCCTTTGACATCCAGCATCTTTGGAAAAGGTGACCTCCAAATAGAAAAGAAGGGGAAGAAAAAGAAGCAATATTTACTCTTCCTGGTAAATAAAGATAATGGAACACAGATGTGTCATATGCCTGTGCAAACAGTAATTTGAACAGAATAAAGCAGGGCTTAAATTTAGCTGCTTTTTATTGGAAATGCCTTATGTTTATTATGACTATTTATAATAAAATTTAATTTAATTGAACAATTAGAACCTTTTTTTAATTTGTCTTTATCCTCGGAATGACTTGATATAATTTTCATTAATGTTTTGTTTGCAAACAGTAAATATTTGAACTTCATTTGACTCTGCTCTGTTCCAAGTTCATTTTTCCTCTGTTCTTGTTTGGTTACAAACAAGTCACATTAAAATCTGGAAACCAAAGTAACTAAATGGGCTCAAAGTTTCCTACTAACAGAACCTGAAGTCAAATTCTCTTCTCTTCAGGTACATCAGAATTCAGGATCAGGTAATTAACCAATCTTTCACATTACTTTTGACTTCAACATTTTCCATTTAATCACATTGATTTTGATCCCAAACCTACAAGACTGCACTCATGCTTAAGCACGAGAAAGCAGTGATTTTCAGTTTTGGCCCTGACTCAGCATTTTTTTTGCTATTCTGCAAGTATTTTGACTTCTTACAAACAGAAATAGAATCACACAGTGTTCTGATGTGATTTTATTGCCAAGAAACATTAAAGTGACAACTGCATCTCATTTCAGCTACTCCTCAAAATCATCTGAGGACTTTGTCAAATTTATTACATAGTGAACTACAGGAATTCAAATGGATTTTTTTCCTAGGACTCAGACATCACTAAGTTAATGTGGTACAATGAGTTACTATTCCTTAGCTGTTCTATGTCATAAACAGTTAATGAGAAAGTTTAAGTTGGTGTATTTTAACCCCTGATTACAATGGCTTGATAGAGCATGGACAGCCCTGTTATAAATGTAACTAACAGATGTCTGTAGTAGTATGTGGCAATAACTTTATTACATTGTGGTAAACCATGAGGGTTGATTGAATTTAAATACTTTTGGAGGCAGCACTATGGGAGAATTGTGGATCCAAAGCATCTCTATTGAGTCTTACAGTAAAAAGGCTATATTAAAATTCTTCTTTAGTTCTCTAGAAAGTAATCAATGTTTTGTGTTAGGAAAGATGTTTGGGTGAGCTGGTAAGGACATAGAAGCAGCATGCACTTTCCTGTTCTCCAAGATACTATTACCCTTCTCAGAACTTGAAGATGGGGAATGATGGTATGCAAACCTGCACAAGTGACAATTACTTTCAGCTAAAATTCACTCATGATGGAAATAAGGCTGTTAATCTCAACAGAAGATATTTGTTAGGGTTTTTTAAAGTAATTGAATACTAAGCAGTCCTCTTAGAATTAGGACTATCAAGAATCTGAAAAGTGAAACATCAAAAGTCACAATATGATGACATTTATCTCAGATTTCTTAATTTTCTTCTCCTCATCAGTGGTTTGTTTTTTTTTTTTTTTTCTCACTGTTTACTCTCTTTAGCATACATAGGTCACACAGTAAAAATTATAATCCTCTGAATGCAAACACAGGTGACTAACAGCTAAAAAACAGCATGTGAGACAAAACTTTGGATGCATTTCACATTTGCATGCAGTGATTATGAGGTATATATTTACTATTATTGCTTAAAATCTCAGAATCTGCCAATTTCTCTATATTGTGGCTTTTTCCATTACTTTTCAGTTCATAACAATTCCATGCTAATATTCCCACGTGAAGAATTTTTTTGTTTATTTTTTTGTACCCATTTCCTATGGTGAGACAAATAGCCCATAAATCACTTATAAATCTGGTTGCAATTAGGAAGTGGGTGGTAAGCAGCACAGATAAGATACAACTGTATGAGAAAGATTTGTTCTAACAAGCATCACAAAGTATTTGTGTTGCACACACAGGTCTATTATTTGAAGCTATCCAGTGACTACCTGTATAAATCTTCTATGGCTAATTTTTTCTCTAGACAGAATAAAATCCTGATGCTGCTAAAGTCCTCCAGGTCTTCCCACAGGGATTTCTCAATTTCTGAGCAGTTATTCCTATTCTGCTCTCTCCTCTGAGCTATAATACAGCAGTCTTCACAAAACTGCTGAAGATTCTTGGGCATTGTGTATTTGGTCTTTGCTACCACTGGATGTCTGTGTCTGGCTCAGGTGAGAGTCAGAGAGAGAACCTACTGGGCTCATTTTGGTTGCCCATTGTATTTTGAATCTGAAGTCCAAGTACCAAGCCATAAGAAAATTTTCTTGATCATATATTCCTCTGATGCAGTGGTTGCCAGTTAGACCTTCTACCTTTTTTATTGACGGTAAATCCATCCTGCATTCCTCTTAGTTTACTGCTTAAAGCGGGGTCTTGAAGGATATACAAGAATGAATTAATGGATTAACACTGATAATTCAGAAAAAGAGGAGCAGTTATGCTTATTTTTCTTCTTATGAACATAAAATCCTACACAATTCAAAAGCTAAAGACCAAACACTAAATAAAATCTTAGATTTCTAGCCATTTTCTTGGGATAGAAAAAAAAAACATACTTACAAAACTGGTGATTGCTCCACAATAACACCATTTTCCCTACTTTTCATCTGCCCCTCCAATTTATGTCATCAATTGGATTAAGGGGCCCTCATTGTTTGGTATAATGGTCTTTTTGACTTCTTCTTCCAGGATTTAATCCAAGTATTTATATCTGTATTCCAAACATCATTCCCTTTCTTGAGTGCAATACGAAGCAAGAAAAAAAATTGTTTACAAAATCCCTTCCTCTCTTTATTCATTTCCTGCCACTTTTGATTACAAATATGTTTTACCTGAGGCTTAAAAAAAACAAAGCAAAGTGCAATCACAGAGTCCCTGTGTACAAGACCCATACAGAAGATTTCAAAAGCTAAAAGGATATCCAAACCAAATATGTGCTCTGAATATGAAAAATCCCTAAGTTGGGATTTCTTCTCACAAAATATTAGACAGTTTAGCTGATAGTTGAATCATAGGTATTTACTTAATCTTTTCAAACCCAATTTTCAAAATATGTAGGAGCTACAGATAAAGTTTATGAGTGTAGTGGAATAATTCTGTATAAATTCTAAGATTTTTAATTATACTGGCTGTTTTGGATTCACAGATTATTTGTGAAGAAACCAGAATTTTGTGAGCATGTTTGTCATCAAAACCAGTGTGACAGTATTGCATGCAAATTTTTAGTGCCTTGAAAGCCTCTGAAATTTTTCCAGTTCCAGATTTTGTGGATCCTTATTCAAGTTTGAAACCAACCACTTACGTTGCACACACTAGGTTTTCTTTCCTATCTGGATCCACATATACAGGGTAGCTTGAAGAGCATAAACAGCTCCAGTGTGAAGAGATGAAAGGCCATGACTGGGGAAGGGCAGTAAAGCTACTCAGTCCTTTTGATCATGCAATGGGTGTGGGACCAAATATATGAGGCATGAACACCACTTTAGACATAAAGAGAATAATAAGTGTGTTGGTATTTATTGTTAGTATTTAGTAAGACAGCAATGTAATCATCTCTTCTTTCTTCTGTAGAACCTGTGTATAACAAACAAAATATTATGTAAAGATTACTATAAAGAGTAATGTGAGATAAAAGTGCAATTCAAGGGCAAGAATGCTTATCCATGTACTCAAAAAGTTTAAAATTTGTTCATAGGGTGACTAATTTCAAACAGTTCATTACTTTAAAATAATATTTCCCAATGTTGTAAATACTTAGAATTAAAGGTCCTCTCTGCTAGTAGTAGTTTTACAGCAGAAGTAGATGGGTTTAAAAGTTCCTGGCATTCTGTTATTTAATTTCTTCCCACTGGTAATCTTGCCAGATTTTCAGACATGCTAAAATGTCAGAAAGAATGGCACCAAGGAAATAACCTTGTATTCAAGACCACTGGCCCATTTCATTCAGTATCATGTTTCTAATAGTGGGCTATGTCAGATGTTCCAACAGATGACAAAAATAAGCAACTCATATTTATGCCCACATTGCCAAAGCCATTTGGATGCCTAAATCATATTGATATTAACCTTTGTGAGTTTAAGCTCTAAGGAATAAAGTGCCTTGAGCATCTCAGATGACTTGACATAGCAACAGAATAAAACAGAAGTTTATCCTTAACCTCTGGCAACGACTACTTGGCTTATTCACTGGAGCATTAGGGATAATGCTTTTTCTGAGTTCATTTGTGAATTACCTGATCTACCATGTACAAGACTTATATCCTTTGCTCCTCTGCACAAGAAAATATAAATAGGGTACTGGCATACCCATACCCACTGCCTAGTTGCTGTCTTTGTGCAGATGTTATGTACTCTCAAGTGCCTAATAAAGTATGATGTTATTGAAACCATTCTTTGACAAATTTGGTTGAAATTGGCCAAAACCTTCAGAAATTACAAGAAGGGACTATACTTTTCCATAATTCTCTCCCACACAGGGTTGTGTACTTGCCATCAAGACTTTAGGCTTTATAAAACTGAAATTAAGATAGATATCTTCAGTGCTTCAAGCAGTGAGAGAGCATATTTCTGATAGTGGATTTGCACACAACATGAACAAAGGCTCTAAATCAAAACCATGAGCTGAATGCCAGAGAATACTGCTGTTTTGCCTTCTTACATGTTCTTCTGAGAGATAATAATAATCTTAAGCCATTTTTTATTAGAAAGACTCAGACCCATTTTGCCAGTTTTCTCAGTCTAGCCTCACAGTCCCTATATACAAAAAATTAACTTGTTATAAATTGCAAGCCCAGTTCCCATTACTGAAAAAATGAGAAAATACCCTACATTCATCTTTGGTTAAGTATATGGAACTCATCAGCTCTGGTGATTTTCACTACACCATAGGGCTATTACTTGTAGTCAACTGTCACACACTTATCTGCATGTGGATTTTGGATGCTGGCAATGGAGTATGTTATAAAATTTATGGTTTTGTATACTGTGGTTTATCAGTCTGCATGATAAAGGAAGTTAGCCTCCAAGGAAGCAGAAAAAGACTTGTAGTGAATGTTTGAGCAGCACTAAAGAAAATATAAATGAAAAGAGACGTTTAAAATACTAATCCTTCCTTCAAGAATTCTAGAAAGACCATCAGAGGAGGGAAAACAGCTTTCATATTATACTTAGTAATCAGAGAGGCTCTCTTAATATCAGGCATAGAGAAGCTGTGTGTGAAATCAAGGGGCTCCATGAGAAAATAGGAGATCTCTGGTAAAGACCAGTTACATAGTTCAGATTCCACATGAGCTGCCAAAAGTCTGATTTCAGGTAAAAACTTTACTAAAAATGGATTTTTCTCCTGTACAGTTCTCTCCAGGAAAACTGCAAAAGACACCACATTTCCTTGTCATTTACAGTTCTTCACGGGATTCTTTCAGCACTGGGAACACATGCCTTTGTGTGTTTATGGTTTGTAATTTTTTTTTCTTATTCTACTATTTTTGGTTTTGTTGTTTCTTTTTGCTGTCTTTTTCATATTGGTGTGGTGGGGAGGCATTGGCTGTTAATAATTTTGTGTGTTGTTTTGTTGGGGTATTTTTTATGATTGTCTTTTTTTCTTTGTCCTTTCTACTCTGCTTGTCTCACCTCTTCTTCTTCATTAACATCATTCCTTCAAGAAATTAGTATTGGGCTCAGACTTGTGGTTGTTAATAGGACTTGCAGGAAGAAATTGAGTATTTGAAATTCTTTATCCATCCTTTGCCTATACATACTGCCTAGAGACTCAGACAATTAGAAGATAGATAAATATTTTCAAGATAACCAGTGATAATTAGGGAATTCCTTTTAGTATCAAGTAGGAGGAGACAAAAAATGCCTCAGATTTCCCTACCTGGCTAGATTTTTCTGATTTTGGTTGTCTATTTTCCAGTTAAAGAAATAGGGAATATTTTTATTATTGTTGTGCTCCAGATAGATATTTTTTCTAAGTCTTCAAATGCTATTTACTTTTGTATTGAGAATTTCTCTCCCCAAAAGTGTAGTCTATGAGCAGTTTTCTCTAAAGTTGTAATAAATGTCTCGGCAAGTCACTTTCCTGTCAGTCAGAGGCAGCACAACTTTCAGTGATTCACAGTGGTTATTTTCATGAAAAGTGCTGTCAGAAAATGCTCATACTTTGTAAAGTGGTTACAGATTTGAAACAGAAAGCTTACATCAAACTCAACTATTTTTTTGTCAAGTCATTTAATAAATAAATTAACTAATTAATCCAACCAGCACCTAGCTACGATTCAACCAAATATAAACTACTTATAATGGTTCTACACACACAAGTATGTATACCTGCTGATGGCAGCACAGTCAGTAGAGGATGTTTAAATTAGATCATAACTATTGATATAATTTTTTGGCAACAGACACAGTCAATTGCTGCAGTTCCAATCTCCTTTGATTACAAAGGGATATAAAACAGGACTGACCCTTGTCTACAATACTAAATGTATTTATTAGTAACACAGTATTCATGTCTGCTATTTAGAGAAATGAAAATGCCTGTTTTCCCTGAAAACAACATACGTTTTATCTTCCTTTGGGTATATTTTCATTATTATTGCTTATTAGATCTCCTTTTAATTTGAACATTTATTGATAAATAGAACAACTGATCAAAAGGAAAAAAGCTTAATTGGAACTAGTCTGGAAAAAAATAACTTTAAGCTGTTAACATAGGAAAAAAAGTCCTGATTTTCTTAACTATCTATCTGGAAAGGTCCTTTTTGCAAAGCTGGAATTGAAGCTTGGTGCTCAGACCAAACACTTTAAATGTCCAGAACTGGATCAACATCAATAGAAGGAATAATGAAAAATATTTTACTTAGCAGCATAGCAGGTTTCTTCAGGAAAAATATGTGCCAAAATCCTACATCACTTAAAGGATTTTGCATTTATATCCTCATATATACAGGATGAGGACACAGCTGGTGCAAACTGGATTAGGTCCCTGAATTCCAGGACTGCTAAGTCAAGTATTCTTTTTTGTGAATAATTCCTTCATTTCTGTCCTGATGGACTAAGGTACAATCAGAAAAGAGATTCTGGGGAAAAAAATCTAAAATACCTTTCAACGTATCTCCTCCTTAGAAGAAGAAAAAAAAAAGCTTGATTTCATATTAAGGATTAGTTCTAATTTGAGACAAGTTGTTTCACTATGTGTTCCTGACATACTTTCTGTCTCCACAGCACTGAAAGTCAAAGTAATTCACTGTAAGCTTGCAGTGGGTTGACACTGGCTGATGTCAGATGCCCACCAAAGCCACTCTGTCACTGCCCTCCTCAGATACAGAGTGGAGAGAAAATACAACAAAAGGCTTTTGGGTCAAGATAAGGATAAAGAGAGATCACTCACCACAGGCAGAACAGACTTGACCTGGGGAAATTAATTGATTTTATTATCAATCACATCAGAGCAGAGTAATGAGAAGTAAAACCAAATCTTAAAAATACCTTTCTCTCACTCTTCCCTCCTTCTCAGGCTTAAATGTATTCCTGAATCCTACCTCCTCCCCACAATGATCCTGAATCCTACCTCTTCCCCACAATGATGCAGGTGGGTGGGAGATGGGGGTCACCATAGTTCATGACACTGTCTCTGCTGCTACTTTCTCCTCAGAAGCAGGACTCCCCACAGTCTTCCACTGCTCCAGCATGGGGTCCATTCCAGCAAGGTCAGTCCTCCATATGTTTCTCCAATGTGAGTCCTTCCTACAGGCTACAGTCCTGGACAAAATGCTGCAGCCTTCCTCAGGGTGCAGTTCTTCAGGAACCGGCTGCTCTGGTGTGGATCCTCCATGGCTCACAAGTCCTGCCAGCAAATCTGCTCAGGTGTGGGCTTTACTCTGCATGGGTCCACAGGTCCTGCCAGGAACCTGCTCCAGCATGGTTTTCCCTGGTGGTCCCAGCCTCCTTTGGGCATCCACCTGCTCAAGCATGTAGTTGCAGGTGGATCTCTGTTCCACACTTGGGCTGCAGAGGGACAGCCTGCCTCACCACAATCTTCAAGGTATATAAAATGAATCATAGAATTAAAGAACCATAGAATGGTCTGGGTTGTGAGGGAACTAAAAGGGCATGGCAGAGTGGCAACCCAGTAGACCAGGTTTCTCAGGATGTAATCCATCCTTCTCTTGAACTCCATGGATAGGGCATCCACAACTTCTCTTGGAAACCTGTTCAGGGCCTCACTACCCTAACAGTAAGGAATTTTCCCCAATATCCATTCTAAACGTTTTATCTTGCCATTTAAAGCCATTATCACTTGTCCTGTGATGCCCTTGCAAAAAAGTCCTCTCCAGCTCTCTTGAAACCCTCTTTAGGTACTGGAAGGCTGCTCCAAAGTCTCCTCAGAGCTTTTTCTTCTCTGGGCTGAACAACTTCAACTTTTTCATTGTCTTCACAGAAGAGGAGCTCCAGCCCTCTAATCATCTTCATGGCAATTCTCTGGACTCAGTCCAACAGGTCCACATCTTTCTTGTGTTGGGCACTCCAGAGATGGATGCAATATTCCAGGTGAATTCTTATGAGAACAGAGAGACAGGGAGAATCACCTCCCTCGACCTGCTGGCCACACTGCTTTGGGTGCAGCCCAGGATGCAGTTGCCCTCCTGCACTGCAATTGCCAGCTCATGTCCAGTCTCTCACCCACCAGCACCCCCAAGTCCTTCTTGGCAGGGCTGCTCTCAATTAGTTCTTCTCTCCATCTATGCTCATATCTAGGATCACCATGACTCAGGTGCAGCACTTTGCCCTTGGACTTGTTGAAATTCATGACGTCCTCATTGGCCCATTTCTCAAGCTTGTCCAGGTCTCTCTAGATAGCAACCTGTCCTCTTGTGTCAAGTGCAGCACTCAGTTACACATCAGCTGCAAACCTGCTGGGAGTGCACTAGATCTCACTGCCTATGTCATTGAAGAGGATATTGAAGAGCCCCAGTTCCTAGACATAGGTCTGAGGGACACTACTTGTCTCATGTCTCCACTTGGACATCAAACCATTGACTGCAACTCTGAGAGTGTCCACACAGCCAACTCCTTATCCACTGAATAGTCCATCTTCCAAATCCATGCATCTTCAACCCAGAAATAAGAATGTCATATGGAACCATGCCAAAGACCTTACTGAAGTCTAGGTGAATGACATCAATTTGTCTTCCTTTGTTGACTGTTAAAGCCACTCCATCACATAAGAGTAAAAAGAACATTAAAAGTTGGGGTGGGTAATTTCTATTATAGAGAACCTAGTTATATATATTGACTTCTCAAGGACAAGCACAATATACTTTGATTTGATGTATTTACAAATGGTAAAAGACTATTTGCCAGTCTTTGTCCTGCACCATTTGAAAGTAAGAATCCAAGAAGAAGAAAAACACACATTTTTCATAGTCAAAATACTAGCTTTGAGTGGGGAAAGTGGCTGCTGAAGAATAAGGTGATATGTTGCATGATGTATGAGTGTCTTAAACAACAAAAGATTCCTTAACAGTCTTTCCAGGCTTTGGATCAAGACAAAGAGCATATAATATATTTTTTATTTTCCTTTTTTCTCCTTTGTGCAGGCATTTAGACATGATGAAAGAAAGAAACTTGATATCAGTGGCTTGAGTAAGCCATTGTGTGGGTAGTTAAGAAAAGTTTTTCATTTCATTTCTGTAGAACTTTTTTTCTCTTCTCTATCAAACTGAGGCATTTAGTTTTCTATGTTCAAAGTGGGCAGCTACAAAATAGTGTATTGTTATTTCTTTTACAGAGTATTGTAATAATATAGATCAAAAAGATTTAACTTTAATGAGGTAAAACATGGGAGAAAATCAGAAAAAAATGTCCTGTACATATACATGTGAGGAAGGAGCCTATGGAGATGACTGAGGAGGGGAATGACAGAATACAAGAAAGACATTGGGTCGAGGGCAAGATCAAACTATACATATCAGAGCAGTATTAGACCAGGTATAAGTTATTTTGAAAATCCCACTGCTGACTTTTTTTTCTTTTCTTTTCCCCTGGAATCTAGAGAGACTCAATGCACTGAGCAGATTTTTAACCACCAAAGTGACTAGCTGACCATTTCTCCAAGATCCAGGTAAAAGCTGGAGTATCCCTCCTACCCTTGGGTGTTGTCTTTCCCTGACTGTAGGCTGAACTCACCTTTGGGCTGCCAGCATCAGAAGAAACACCCAGGGCCCCCTGGTGCATCAGGTGAATGCATGGCACAAAGTGTCTGCCCAGGCCAGCTCAGAACAGATCTCCTGAGTGGTGCATCAGGGACTGTGTTGCCATTTCTGCCTCGTGCCTCCAGACTTGTCAGGTTGTCAGTGAAAACAGTGAAAACCAAACCACATTTTCTGACTCTATGACGACCAAAGGAAAGCAGTCAGAAAATTGGAGCTTCTCAGACCATGAGGAGAAGTTGAAAAATTCTCAGCTTTTAGATACTGGGCTTTTGTGATACAAGCCAGTTTGGGTGTAAACAGCAGATTTTTACACCTGCCAATCTTGAACTAAATCATCCCCAACGTTATATTTTGTTGCTGAATGATACTCTAAACATTTATTTTAGTATTAAGGTTCCTTTAAAACATAGTCTGATGCCTAGTCTTTTGCTAGTCCTACTTTTACTGAAATCTAGAGCAAGTATTATAGGCAATTTATGAGGAAGGAACACAAAAAAGAATGTGTTATTATGTGTTCACTTATATGATTCTCCTTGTCACACAATTACAGCATTTTTGGGGTCATTTACAAACAGTTTACTCCCAGATGTTACCAATGCCACAGGGAAGTGGACTATTTTTTAGTAATACCTTTCCCAAATACCAGTCCCAGTATTGGAATGGAGTATTGACATTAGCCAGTAGGATTCTTTTAACAGAGTAGAACTCCATACAGGGAGTACGCCTGTGTCCAGCTCACCAGCACTTTGATTCACAGCTTCTTCAAGCCTTCCAGCCAATTAAGGAAGATGTAAAAGGCTAATCAACCTTAATTTGTGATCTTGTTTAGTATCAGGAAAAAATATATTATTATTTTCTTCCTTTTTCTCCTCTTCAACAGCAGAATATGAGCTTTCCAGAAGAATTAAAGACATGTCTTGCTAACATACTGGCCCTGTATGACATTTCCAAGAAAACACAGTCTGTGGGTTGAGCTAGAATGATCCTGGCAGCTAGTGTATACAATTCAGCAGCAGTCACCATCCAAGAATAGGCAGGGCTGCTGTGTCCTGGGGTCTTGGAGTTGGCATGCTGCCACACTCACTCCTTTCCAAACAGATAAAAGCATACACTGATGCTTCTGCCATCCTCTCTATCTATATCAGTACCCCCCACATATTTTTCTTATTTAGTTACATAAAAATGCCAGGATTTGACATATTCACACACACTCACACCACTTTATGCAGCCACTCCTAAGCCTGTAATTGAAAGTTATCTAAAACCTGCCAACAGGCCCTATTTTCAACCTCCATTTCAGCTATGGCATAGCCAAAGTGCATGTTTTACTAATCTGTGTTTTTTACACCCTGCAAACAGGTTTGGCAATGCCTTTTGAATGCTTTTCTGAACATGATTTCCTCTCTTGTAACCTTCACCTGTACTCACTGCTTAGGTTTACAACCAGGCTCTGGACACCTCCTTGGTTTTTTGACACGTTGCAGGAATAGCAAAAAATTTCAAGCCTCTGGCTTAAAAATGAAATGTCAGTCCACAAAGTTGCTGGTAGGGAGAGCTGGTGACAGAAAACCCCAGGGTGTGAGTGAAAGCAGCCTTGTACTTTGACAACTGCAGACTCCAGCCTATTAATTATATTGACCTTAACATCAAAGCACTTTTGGGTAAGAGAGTTAACAGCAACAACACTGTAAACTTACTGCTTTTGGTATTATTGTAGCAGTTTATATAAATGATCAACTTAAAAAAAATAATAAAAACAAAACCAAGAAGATACATTAATTTCTTCATTCATTTGTTCACTCATTCACAGTAGCTAGCATTTCTTCCCCTTGCCCTCATCACAGCTACCAATTTCCCATGAAGACAGCAGGTACATGGCAGACTTTGTTATAAACAGAACATATCTATGAGTTGATTTTAAGCCTTTGCATTAGATATAAGTACCAGCCTATTTCTTGAAGGGTTCTGTGTGCTACAGCTGCACCCACCTGCACTGGCTGCTTACTGCAGGGCTTCAATTGTGTAAAGCTGTGTGGTAGGAAAGTGATTCAGGAGAGACACAGGTCATCATTTATTAGAACACTTTTTATTAATTTTGTGATTTAACCCCAGCCAACAACCCATACAGCTGCTCCCTCACTCCCCTAGCAGGATGATCAAGGAGAGAATTGGAAGGGTAAAAGCTGGAAAACTCATGGGCTCAGATTAAGAGAGTTTAATAGGGAATGCAAAAGTTGTGCACACAAGCAAAGCAAAGCAAAGCAAAGCAAGAAATTCACTCCCTGTGAGCATGCAGGTGTTCAACCATCCCTAGGAGAGCAGGGCCCCTTCACAGCAACTTGGGAAGACAAATTCCATCTCTCCAAATATCCCTCCCTTCCTCCTTCTTCCCCCCACTTTATACACTAAGCATGATGTCACATGGTCTGGAATATCTCTTTGGTCAGTTTGGGTTGCCTGTCCTGGCTGTGTCTCCTCCCAACCTCCCATGCCCCCCAGTCCTTTTGCCAGCATGGCAGTACAAAAAGCAGGAGACCTCGGCTCTGTGTAAGACCTGCTCAGCAATAACCAATATATCTCTGTATTATGAGCCCTCTGTTCAGCACATATCCAAAATACAGCCCCAGGCCACACACTATAAAGAAAATTAACTCTATCCCAACCAAAACCAGTGCAATTAACTATTTCTCTATTAAGATTTTATTATTAACAGCAGATAAGTATTGTCATGGTTAACTCAATTACGTCATCACACAAACTCATATGTATGCAGCTGCAGTAACAGCTGGAAAGTCAGCTCTTTGCCAAGAAAGGAAGCCATACTGATTTGCCAATGTGTGATTGAACTCCTCCTTATCTGGACGAAGGAGAGATAATGTGATAACAAAGCTTGTGGGTCAAGATATGGACAGGGAAATATCACTCACTCATTACTATCATGGGAAAAACACGTTATAAACATATATTTAATATATTACCAATCAAATCAAAATAGAAAAATGAAAACTAAAAACTAATTCTTAAAACCACTTTGCCCTCAGTCCTGGTTTCATCCTAGGCACAACTTCACTCCTGATGTTTTTTACCTCCTTCCCCCAGCTGCACAGGTGGATAGGAAACAAGAATTACAGTCAAGTTGTCTGTGTTGCTTCTTCCTCCTCACACTCCTTCCTGGCTCCAGCCAGGGGACCCTCCCATGGGAAATGATTCTCCATGAATGTCTCCACAGGCTGGGCTCTCCACGAACTGCTCCAGTGTACATCCCTCCCACAGGGTGCAGTACTTTTGGAACAGGCTGCTGCAGCCTGAGGCCCCCACAGGGTCACAAGTGCTGCCAGAAAATCTGATTCAGTGTGGGCTTCACCCTGCATGGGTCCAAAGGTCCTGCCAGAAGCCTGATCCAACACAGGCTTCCCACAGGGTAACAGCTTCCTTTAAGCATCCCCCTGCTCTGGCATGGAGTCCTACACAGGCTGCAGGTGGCTGGATCTCTGTACACCCATGGGGCTCCATGGGCTGCAGGGGCACAGCTGCTTCACCACAGTCTTCACCATGGGGTGCAGGGGAATCTCTGCTCTGGTGCCTGGAGCACCTCCTGCCTCCCTTTTTCACTGACTGCTGTCTGCAGAGCTCTTTCTCTCACGCTTTTTCTCTTTTCTCTCTCCTGGCAGCTTTTTCTCCTCTCCTATATGCATTATCCCAGAAACACCACTGCCATCAGTGGGCTCAGCCTTGGCCGGTGGCAGGTCTGTTTTGGAGCCAGCAGCTTTGACTCTGTTGGACATGGCAAAAACATCTGGCAAAAAACATCATGGCAAAAAAAACTTCTCAGAGGGAGAAATCCTGTATCCCTGTTATCAAAATCTTGCCACTCACATCCAAAACACTATCCTTTGGTAGTGGTAATACAACTGTAAAGCTGACTCAAATTTTGTTGTTTCAGATGTATACAGAAAATTCTGCAGTCTTGCTTGTGACCTGAGTTATCCAATCTGTTGTTGGTGCTAGTGTGTGGGAGTGGCCCCAGACTGACACTTGGTGTCCTGAGTTAAAGAGTTCTTGTAGATTCAGCAGAACCACTGCACTCTAAAACTTCTCTGTTCTGGTGGTACATTCAAGCAACTGCTCCCAGCAAATGCTTTCACTCTAATTGTCCTGCTATTTTCTGGTAAGTACTTCTGCATTCATACCTGTAGATTGCTTGTGAGTCTTATTCACAACCTCTCATACAGAAACAGGCCTTTGTGACATGTCTAAGCTAAGACACTTCTGAGAACACACTGTGCAATACTTCCACTTAGCGTACATTATTAAAAAAATTTCACAGCTTTTTCCAGTTTCCTGGCATATTCAGCTTCAGACACCTAAAACCCTTAAAAACCAAGGATAACCACCTATTAGAAGCAAGAAGATCTGCAAGATTAGGCTGCTTTTATTTCCTCCTCAACAGTCCTCAGTGCCCAGTGCTCTATGTAACAAAATCCACATGTTATTCTGGGCAAAGTCTTGGTAATGATGAGTCCCAGCTAGTTTGTTCTCAGAAGCAGTGATGTATATTATTTTAAATCCAACCTAATCTTGCTATTATAAAAGACTAGATACTATCTTCTTTAGTAAGTATGCAAAGTGTTGGGTACCCATTTCAGATGAGAAAATAACTGCACTGTGGTAAAAGTGCTGTATGCTGAAACTTGAACTGAAGGTCTCTCTATTGGTCACTTCATGG
Source organism: Agelaius phoeniceus (assembly GCF_051311805.1). Lineage (NCBI taxonomy): Eukaryota > Metazoa > Chordata > Aves > Passeriformes > Icteridae > Agelaius > Agelaius phoeniceus. Next base: position 55,376,804 of record NC_135268.1, read on the forward strand.
TCTGATGGAGACCATAATTTTGAAAGATCATGATCCTTTTTACTTTCTGAAATTCTACTCATAGAGATTGTGTGTGATGCAGTTTAATTCCTGACACTAGCTTCTTCATTCTCCATTCAGTATTCTCACACTGTGCTGTATCACTTCACAGAAACTGTCAAACAGCACAGCTGGAGTTAATAAACTGAGGAAGGATGCCCATTACCAGTTACAGACATCCCTGTTGTTTGATGCTTTCAGTATTTCATTATCTCTGCATCAGCACTGGTACTCCTGCAACTGAAAAGCCATCAAAATAACACAGCTTGAAATGATAAATGAAAGCAACAGAACAACTGCAGCACAGAGCATGCACTTCTGTGGGCTTTTCTAGGTGAACAGATATTTGTATCTGTGCTGTGGCAGTTTTTTACTAGCACAGCAAAGGTTTATCCAGATGTACTCATTGGCTTAAAGCCACTGGACTCATTTTACATAGCCAATTTTCTATGACTACTAGGGTACCTAAGAAATTATATTTGATTGCTCTTCCTGAGAAATAGATTTTAGAAAGGTACAAGGTTTCTTTTTTTTTTTTTTCTCTTTCATTAAGGAGCGAGAGGAAAATACAGTGAGATCCAGGAAAAGAACATGTTGCCACAAATAGTTTTACTGCAAAATTATTGTCAATTGGTTGGAATAAGTCAAATTATGGTACATTCACTGCTGAACTGAGGTTAGGTATGTGACTCAAGAAGGTACTAAATTCTCAATGAAGAGTTAACATAATGGATCAGAATTCTCTGACCCAGTTTAACAATTAGCTGGAGGTGGCGTCATGTGAAATTTAAATGTACACTCCAGAGCAGGGAGTTCTTTCATCCTTTTCACAAAATTTCACATGAATTCTTTCTTCCCTAATAAACATGGCTAAATTTAAAACAGGCATGTATATTTCATTTTATTGTTATAAGCATTATCTGTTTAGTGCCAACAGCATATTTCCAGAAACTAAAAGTGTATTTCTCTCACCATTTTCCAGACCTGCAATGCGTTCATATAGCTACTGTATATAATTAAACATGTAAAGCAGAGGACTGAAATTGGTAATTAGCCCTCAAGATTTTGCAGTAGTGTCTGGGAATTAAGCCACACAGTTCCCATTCTATTCAGAGAAATCATTCAACTAAAATTCTTTCACTGCTTAGGAAAACAGGGGCCAGCTTCTAAAGCATTCTTGGTCATGGGGGTGTAATTTGCATTTTTTGATTTCGTGTGTTTAATATCTTTCTATTATATAGCTTTGTGCTTCAATCTGTATGTTTTTCTATATAAATTAGAAGCTATTGTAATTTCAGGTGTCCATCCTTGAAGAGATGATTCATCACAGTCCTTCACTGATAAATAGAAAAAAAAAAGCAAAAACAAACACAACAAAAAAAGGACAAAAAACTCACCACTTTAAAATAAATGCAAAGTGCAAAACAAGGAGACAGACATACCCCCCAGGCCAAAGACTCCACCATTCTGATGTAAAAACCCTCTGTTCTCTTATTAGTATAGGTAAATATTTTCTTTTGGTGTATTTTGTTATATACCAAGTGCAGCTTGATATATAGCAGCGAGTAAGATGGTTTTCCAGTATTGTGGTTCAACACCAGCCAGCAGCTAAGCCCTAGACAGCTGCTTGCTCACTCCCCTGGTGGGAACGAGGAGAAAATCAGAAAAGTAAAAGTGAGGAAACACATGGGCTGAGATAAAGGCAGGCTTAAAGGACAAGCAAAAGCTTTGTGCAAGAGCAAAGTAAAACAATGAATTTATTCACCCCTTCCCATGGGCAGGGAGGTGTTCAGCCACACCTGGTAAAGCAGGGCTCCATCATGCCTAGCAGTGATTGGGAAGACAAACACCATCACTTCAAACATCCCCATTTCCTCCTTCTCCCCCCAGCTGTACATTCTGACCATGATGCCACAGGGTGTGGAATATCCCTTGGGTCAGCTGGGGTCAGCTGTGCTGGCTGTGTCCCCCCCAGCTCACTGTGCACCCCCAGCCTCCTCACTGGTGGGGTGGGGTGAGAAGAAAAGGCCCTGACTCTGTGTCAGTGCTGCTCAGCACCTGGTAAAATATCCCTTTGTTATCAAAACACAAACCCAAAACATAGCCCCATAACAGCTAATATGAAGAAAATGAACTGTGCATCAGTCAAATTCTGCTCATCTAGCTTTGGATGCCCATTAATACAAAGATAGGGAATTTCAGAAATTCTCAGAGCTTCATGAAGATTCAACTTGCTTTGACATTTTTTGAGCAGTGTCATGCATTTCCATTACAGAGAATGAAATGATAATTTAAAAGTATGAGGGGAAGAAAAGAATATTTCTTCTCACAATTTTGCATTTGGGCACATGCAATATATGCATTCAGGGTCTAACTAAAAAAAAAAATCCTATAATTGTTTTGGTTCTTTTTAAATTTTTCTTTCGCTAACAGATCCTTTGACCGTATGTATATAATATACCTGGCATATGATAACACAGTGAGTAGCTAAGCCTAAGTATACAGATATGGTCGTGACTCTACCCTAATTTAGCTGCTTTTTTAAATTTTATTTTATTTTAAATACTGGAAAAGAAATGACTATTGTTTGGTTTGACACTCAAATACTGTTCTGAACTTGGGAAAAACACTTGGGATTATTGCAAGTAACCAACTCTTGTCTTCCTGATCAAATGCACGTGAACAAATTAGCTATATAGCTCCAGACACTTTTATTCATATTTTATTTGTCTGCTCAGGTGTTGAATATACATTTGAAAATCTTGTTTTTCAATAAAGGTTTGATAGAAATTTCAGTGTTACCAGTTGCATATTTCTTATAAAGAAAGAAAGGAAAGGGAGGGGGGAAGGAAGGAAGGAAGGAAGGAAGGAAGGAAGGAAGGAAGGAAGGAAGGAAGGAAGGAAGGAAGGAAGGAAGGAAGGAAGGAAGGAAGGAAGGAAGGAAGGAAGGAAGGAAGGAAGGAAGGAAGGAAGGAAGGAAGGAAGGAAGGAAGGAAGGAAGGAAGGAAGGAAGGAAGGAAGGAAGGAAGGAAGGAAGGAAGGAAGGAAGGAAGGAAGGAAGGAAGGAAGGAAGGAAGGAAGGAAGGAAGGAAGGAAGGAAGGAAGGAAGGAAGGAAGGAAGGAAGGAAGGAAGGAAGGAAGGAAGGAAGGAAGGAAGGAAGGAAGGAAGGAAGGAAGGAAGGAAGGAAGGAAGGAAGGAAGGAAGGAAGGAAGGAAGGAAGGAAGGAAGGAAGGAAGGAAGGAAGGAAGGAAGGAAGGAAGGAAGGAAGGAAGGAAGGAAGGAAGGAAGGAAGGAAGGAAGGAAGGAAGGAAGGAAGGAAGGAAGGAAGGAAGGAAGGAAGGAAGGAAGGAAGGAAGGAAGGAAGGAAGGAAATACTTTCAGTCCATAGTCAGAATTCCAGAACCAGAAAAAAGACTATGCCCTTAGTCACACTGACAAGTACTTCTTTCCCACTGACAAATAATTGGTTCTTCAGGTTTCCCTATTGGAAAGTCAATGAACTGACTCGTGAGACTGACTGCAAGCTGCACACAGACACCTTTTATTTTCTCTTTTCCAAAGTTATTTTGAGGTAATTATTTTCTTGTACCTGAACTGGTTGCTGAAGTACTTTTTCTTTCCCTACTCTACCCTCAGTCTTTTTTTTTTTTTTTTGTTAATCCCCTGCAGGTATTTAGAATTAGCTTTCATGTTGTGCCTTAGTCCTACTTTCCCCAGGCTTTGCAAATTCTCTTTCTTAATAAACATTTTTTTTATCATTTTTGTTATCCTTTTTTGGAGTCTTTCCAATTCAGCAAAATCTTTTTTGTATTATGGAGCCCAAAACAGTGTAAAGCACTCAAATACAGTTTCACCAATTCTGCACTGAGATAAAAAATTAATTACCTGCCCCCCTTCTCCTGACCTAATTCCTCTCATTATACTGTACATGCTCAATATGGTATTTGCCATTCTGCAGCATGTCACTCTGTATTCTTCTGCAGAGTTTATGGTTTGCTCTGTTTTTTTTCCTGTAGCCATGGAAATTTCTAAATTAGTCTTTCTCCATGTTACACATTAGAGTCTTTCACACTTCACATTTAGCATGATAAAAGGTCAATTTTGCAGTATTTAGACCCTGAGCACAGTAGGGCATATTGGGGTCTTTGCTATATTCTAAGGCTGCAAAAAACAGAAGAAATGGTATAGTTGGCTGCAGCAAATTCTTCCAACCCTACCATTATGCTGCAAATGCAAATCTCTCTTTTCTGTTAGAACATATTGCCAGAGCTATTTTGAAGAATTACCTGTGTTTTCCTAAGAAGTGGGGCTATAACTTATTTTTTTTATTATTATTTCAATATCTACACTGGCCTACTTAGCTATATTTATCATGCCATCAATTCACATTCTGTTTTCCTGCATTCTAGTAGTTATTCTTACTTCCTCACCTCCATTTTTATTTTATTTTTTCTTAATTGAAACAAGGAATTTTTTTGCAGAAAATACCTTTTAATCACATGGATTACATCACCTTGGTCAAGAAAACAGAGTGACTGGCACTGTACTCAGGGAATATAAGTATCCCTCTTTCTTCCTTTACCAGCTAGGCAGACAGACCTTAGGCAGCAGTATGAATGCTTTCTATTCCTATGCTGTTACTCATACAGCCTCCAGGACCATAACCAACATGCAAAGATCTTTTGTATGCACAGCATTGTGTAGCAGACAAAACTTTTCGTTTGTCCAGTTAAGGAAAGATCAAATGTTTGGCTTAATAGCAGTGATGAACTTGACCCAATAACTTGACTCAAGCATCAGATACAGGGAAACATGATTAAAATATTTCTACATAGATCTTTCATCACTGTTTTGTAATCTCTAGTTAACACATTCTAGTCACATGTGTTAGCAGTACAAAAGTGTCTAAATAGGTACATAGATTTAATTTTGGATAGGAAAATAAACCCAAACAGTGTCACAGTCATTCCTATAATGCAGAATTTGTTGCCTAAAATGCAGTTTATTTTACAACTCCATAGTGTACAATGCAAACTGCAAAGAGTGCCTGATGAATAGCATTGTATCAGAAATGGTGGGATGTTTAACCTGTAAAAGGTGCACAGTCACATCATTCCATTAGACCTGACAGATACCCAGCGACAAGCACTGCGGACAGGTACCAGGAGACATTACAGCCTACCAGTTTTATTAGTTCAGTTTTGTATTGATGCTGTTGCTCTTGGCCTTACAGACATATCTCAAGTAACACAGGCTTCTAAAAGGTTGGTGAATAGCCTCAGCTCTAAGTTATCTAGGATTTATTGCTCTTTAGTCAACAGAAAGACAGAAGCATCTCCCAAGGGGCAACTCATTTTTTCATACACCCTTACATTATTGTTGATTAAATATTTCTGAGAAGCAATTTTCTCTGATGATTCAAGGGGAAGAATAGATAGGCTAATTTGAACTAGTTGACTAACTTTTAGAGAGTGAAAGGGACGTGCAGTGAGTGACACCACGAGTCACTCCAGAGAGCAGTGTGAGCTGCTGCTGTGGGACTGGAATTCTGCTGTCTTACATCTGCTTAAGCCATGGAAAATGTTGCATGATTTACCCTTGGTTGGGTGATGGCTGAGCTGTGTTTAACAATGTGACCACTACCAATTACAGAAGTGAATCTGAGCAGCTGATGACCCTGGCAGAACTGCTGCTGAGCTCTGATTAGTCAGCAGACACCTACAGCAATTCAAGCAATTATGGCTGAAGATCAGCTCTGCATTCCAGGGTCAGCCTCTCCAGCCACAGCTAAGTCGTCTGTCACTGATGAAGCCAGGGAAACTAAAACTCATCTGCAGTCTTCTGATCAGCAAAGTGCTCTTATTCACATCAGTTTTCTTCTGATGTGGTACTTTGTCACTTTGAAATCTTAGCACCAATGGACAGTGATATTACTTCTTGCCTGTAATGAAGCACTAAGTCAGGATGATGTTGCTGTGAGTGCTTTCTCAATACAGAATGGAATATTTGCATAGATTAGCCTGCTAGCTGATGGTCCTTGACTGCTTTAATTTCAAACACACTACTTCCCATTGAAATACCATACAGGTTTGTTTATTTATTTATTACTTTGCATCACTAGAAGATGCACAAATTCTTTGAACAGACTCCCGAGGCAATTTATTTCTTTCCAGATGAAAAATTCTGTCCTTCTTTGTTAGGAGGCAAGTGTATTTTGAACAGTATAGGGGTATCTGAAAGCAGTAGAAATTATGAAAGAACAAACACTATTTTTTGACATTGCTGTTGACTGACCTTGTGATACTGTTACTACTGTTTTAGGTTTTTAAAGTTCTGTGATAAGGTACCTGCAAGATAACAAGTATAACCTGTTCTTCATAACACATCTGGTAAAATGAGGAATGACTGGACACATGCAGACCTAAGGTTGACCTCTTGATTTCTACTATTCAGTAAGATAAACTGGAACAAGAAATAGTTAGCATTCAATGCTTAAAATCCCAAAGGTTTTCTAAGTGAAACAGAGGCATAGAGCTTCAATCTCCAAAAATTATTTGGAATTTCATAGATGAAGTTAAAATACCTCCCAGCTTCTACTTTGTGTATATCTTTTTGATTATAGAGATTATAGACACAACTATTTAAATATATAGCAATAATAATGTACATATATGTAAATGAATGCATGAAATAAACTTTATGAGCCAGAATCACTAATAATCACTGTTTAATCTTGTCACTATGAGTAGTTATACTAATACCAGTGAGTTTTTCAGACTCTTTGAAAAATTTCCAGTACCCCCACTCTAATCTTTCAAGTAGTCTCAGATAGAAGATATTTTACCCAATCTTCTTAGTCTATAAAGGTTCAGAGAATCAAAAAATCTAAAATCAGGAAAAATAAAATTTGTCATTAGTCCAAATTTCTGCCAGAACAGAATACATCTCCATACTACATTTACAATCATATTAAATTATTTCATTATTTTATTGATTTGCTAGGTAATTTTTAATAAGCCTTCTCTTTCTCTTTTTTATATGGCCTTGTTTGGCATTGCTTCCTCAAATATTCATAGACTTGTCATTATAAGTCTTTGTAAACTTTATTTGGTGAAGATGATGTCTGTTTAACTCTTTTAATGATTTTTTTTTTCCCAGAACTTAGTGCCTGAAATTCTCCAATCAATTACCATATTATAAAATTCTCCTTCCTTTCTATCAGGCAAGAAATTTAGTCAGAAATAATCTGGAGTGGAAGTGTCATTTCACATCTTTACCTGCTGAAATCTGGTATTACATAGAACAGAATCTGTTTCCTCCAGAGTGACAGAAATAAATAAAAAATATTACGTACAACATCTGGATGATGATATTTAAAGTTATGTTCCTCAAAAGGAAAGATATTTTACCTTTTACATAATTTACCAAGCTTTATTTTGTTACCTTCTGCTGGTATGTTCATGAAGTTGTTCAATGAGATTTGGACAGCACTAGGATATGTGGATCATTAGTAACACTACTGTGAAAGTAAAAATAATCTCATCAGAGATTAATCATAATGAAAGATAATGCCATTATTTATCTTTCAAGCTCTCATTCTACTCATTGCTATATATACCACATTTCTTGAAAAATATCTCAAATTCATCCTAGATTTAATAGGTTAGATCTTTACTGAAGTCAGAAGAATTAAACAGTACCTATTATGCTCACTGCATTAACCCTACCTTCTGTAGAAAACAGTTGAATTTTCTTTGATAGAAAGTTAATTTAACATGATTTCTTGCTTACGAACTCTTGCTGCTTGCAATCTTCCTCAAGGTGCTGAAGGATTTATTGAAGTATTTCTCCGATCTCATATATAGTACTTAAGAGAGTTATAAAAACAAGTTCAAAGATGACATTTGATAGTTCTATTTCCGATTTTAAGCATTTATACAATTTGGCCATGCTGATTGCTTCATGTATATAACATTTAAAAGAGGTATTCTTTGTGATGGTTTCATTTCTTATACATTTTTCAGTATTACCTGAATTTACTATCCACTACTAGAATTTTTACTTTCCTTCTCAAAAAAAAAACCCCAAAACCAAAAACAAGTGTATGAAATATATTTACAAAAAAAAAATTTGCACTCAAAACTCCAGCTAGTGACAGTTCATCTATCTGAAGCACAGCTATAGACTATGGGAACTGTGTAGAAGTTCAGTGTCAGAGATTATGTATTAAACTTAAATTTACTGGAAACTAAAAGAAGAGAGAAAAAAAATCAATGTTCAATATTTAGAGACTAAAAAAATTCCAATCATGTTCTCAGACCCAGCCAAAGGGAATAACTAGGTGTGTTGATCATCCCTCCCAAGTCTATCAGGCAACAGTGTTTTATAAACAATTTTATTCAATAACTATATACAGGGGAAAGAGATACAGAAATAAAGCAAAAGTAATATAATATGATCTCAGTTTTAACTGAAGTTATAATGTATTTAACATCTGACATAGCACAATAAAGGAAGAATCTTTTAGAGATTGTGTACTTAAGTTCAGTTATAGCTTTCAAGTCTGTTTTATACTTTTTCTGAGTGTTTCCTCCCTTCTGTGTGATCCAGTTTGACCATACAAAAAACCAATTTGACCACAGATGTCAACATACAACATCAAAGTTAGATTCTACTGCTTCACAACAGTGTAATAAAGTGTTGGGGAATTAAGATGGTAGTAGGTGGCAGTAACAGATATTGATACAAGGCTTTACAATTCAAAATGTCTGTTTGAGGACTATAGAAATCTTCTCAGTATGATATTTCAGCATCTCAGATTTCTGGTGCTTTATTAGCTCCTGTAAAAGATTCCTAAAGAAACCACCATGAGAGAATGCCTACAGTATGAAAATGCTTTGTAGATTCAGGTTCCTGGCCCCTGGCACTCACCATCATTAATAGCACCAATTTTTCACTGAATTGAGAAATTCAAACTGCAATTAATCCTTTTCTTCACATTCAATTAATAGTTAAGGTGTGCAGAGACTTCTTTATAAATTTCAAGTCAGTGGTGATGAGTAAATATAGTTTTATCTTTAGGATTTGAGTTATATCCAAAAATGTAAAGCAGTTCAAAATCAAACAGAATCAAAATCCTTTATTCCATCCATGTCAGCCTGTATTATTCCTCAACTCAGTATTTCAAATGTGAGCCATATCCATTTTGAAGAGTCACATTGTGTGATGGTACTGTATGTAACACAATATGATGAGTGTAATAGGCATGAAGCATCAAAGAAATAGTGAATCTGCTGAAAGTTGATACAATTTTCATTTGACAATAAATGCGATGAATTTTAACCTGTTACTATGAGACTTATTGATGTTTTCATATTATTAATGTGATGAAAAATGAATTACATTGTTATGTGCATATGAGTACAATTATAATGTGACTCAGTTCCAGTGGGAATGATGAAATTTCCTAAAAATAATCATGTAATTTCCTTTTCTTCCTGTGCTGTCTGTCCCTTCCCTGTCAGTGTGCCATTATGTTACAAGAACTTCAGGTGCTTGAGTTCAAATAAGCAGAAACAAATTAATGAAACTTCACCACAGTATGGGATTTGAAGCTATTTATTATGGGTCCACTGAATTATTAAGTAACTCATCTGTCTACTACCTGGGAAAGGACCTTTTGATTAAAATATATATTGAAATATGGTTTTAGTAAATTTTAATTCATAAATACTTACAAATCACATTGGTGACTTACAATTATAAATCTGTTTTATGTTCATATATATGTTAGGTCTGCATCATCAAAATATTTAATTTAAATAAATGTGTTTATATTGTGAGGATATGAGTTTGTATAACACACAAAATGTAAAGGTTTGTATGTGTTTTTATAGGCACATGTAATACACACACACACACACACACACACACACACACACACACATATAGATATGTATATATGCAGAAAAGAGAGGGAGAAAGATGAGATGACTATTAATATGGCCACAATCTTATTAACATAGTGTGGATGGGTATTTTTAAGTCAGATGGTATCTAACCCTTCAGCAAACTGCTAAGTAGGAACAAAAGGTCCTGTTTTGCATGAGTGTGGGCATGATTACTGTTGGATAGCTGGGAAAAAATAATTAACTCCTGCATCTGTTTCCAAGTAGTCATTGAGCAACAGCAGTGAAAATGAACTGTAAAGAATCTGTGTTGATGATCATATTTTCCCTAGGTAGTCCTGGCTACACCTAACTAGTCGAGGACATAACAATAAATAGAAACCTGATGTGGTTCTTCAGAAATGCAGATTTTAAACATCTATAAACAAGGGATGATAAGGCTACTAAGAGTAAAAAAATTATTTTGAAACTAACACTCAGATCAATTCATGTCCAAATGCTACCCTGCCCACTGAAGTCCTGTTTAAGCAATTTTGTACTCTTAGATTTTTATAGACATCTTTATTTAGTAGACCATTATGCTTCAATGCAATCTAGGAAATTTCTGATAGTATTAGACAAAGTTCATTAAAACACTATAGTTGCCTCATCAGTAAATATTGCCAAAACCATTTGGGCTTTGGTAATTTCTCTATTGAGCTAGTTAGGATGATCTGATAGATTTACTTCTTTGAATTTTCAGAATGACAAAAACTCACATTTTATTCTTCCTGCTCAAGAGTTCCATTAGCAAATTATTTTTCAATTTTACTCCCTCTTTCTTATTTTCATTTTGCTTGGTATTTTGGTTTGGTTTAGTTTGGGTTTTAGTAGTAAAACAAGAATGCAGCAACATCTAAGTTTGCAGCTTCATCAATATTCAAAGCAATTTTGGTGTCTTGGCTAAAAGAGTAGAAAAAGTAGAGCCATTTCACCCTAGCAAGGCAGGAATGGGATTTCCTGATAATTAACTTCCCTACAGAACAGAAATGATACTGAGGACAAAAGACAGAATCTGCACAACTTTGTTGGTGATGTATTTTTTACAGAGTAAATTTAACTGACCTCTGTCAATACATTTTACTGTCACAGTTTTGTAAGACATCTTTAGCCTTTAGAATGGCAAATATGCCTTTTCTCTCTCACTCTCCCTGTCATATTTCCCTGTACAGCTTGAGCATTCTTCTCTGAGATTGAACTGAAAGCAGGGACACACACCCATGCAGCCCAAAGTCTACTGAAACATGTTATCCTACTATGTTAGAGAAACACCTGGCAAGAAAACTTAATCTACTGCTAACAGGAGTAATTCATCTTTGGAGTCAACTGAGTCATTGTGAGGAACATATTTAATGATTGCTCTCTGCCCTGCAGCAGTTACATTTTTATTTCAGGGTACAATTCACTATGTTGTTTATTCTGCATACAGCCTCAAGCCATCTAAGGCTCTCAGATCAGGAACAGAGCTAGTATTGAACTCTCTAGGACAGAAAACCTTTTTCAATACAAGACTGTGATTACTATTTGACCTATTTCACTTTGTTTTGAGAGGTTGTATGAAATATGCTCATTAGAGGAACATGAATTTGGCTTTTTTTGATAGTTCCACAGTCAGCTTAAATCGAGCTAAATCAGGCAGCTATTAGAAAGGGTAATTCTGTCCACAATTACCCTCACCTTCTCACCAGGGCTTCCTTGCTATTTTCTTGCATTAACTTTGCTTATTTTGATCTATGGTATGAATCATATGCATGAAAAACCCAAACAACTGCTGGGCTATATAACCACTCTAGCTGTCTGTCATGATTTAATATCAAGCAGCAACCAAGCCCCATGCCGTTGCTTGCTGAGTCCTGCACCAGCAGGATCAAGGAGGAAGTCAGAAGGGAAAAAGCCAGAAAACTCATGGGTTGAGATAAAGACAGTTTAATAGGGAAAGTAAAAGCAGTGCACACAAAGTCAAACAAGAAATTAATTCACTGCTTTCCATAGGCAGACAGGTGTTCAGCCATCTCCAGGAAAGCAGGGCTCATTCACATGTAACGCTAACTTGGGAAGACAAGCATCCCAAATGCCCCGCTCTTCCTCCTTCTTTCCCCACTTTATACACTGAGCATGATGTTACATGGTCTGCAATATCCCTTGGGTCAGTTTGGGTCGCCTGTCCTGGCTGTGTCTCCTCTCAGCCTCCCATGTACCCACAATTTCTTTGTCAGCACAGCAGTGCAAAATGCAGAAAAGGCCTTGGCTCTGTGTAAGCCCTGCTCAGCAAGAGCAAAAACATCTCTACATTATCAACCCTGTGTTCAGCTCAAGTCTAACACACAGCCACATACCAGCCACTGTGAAGAAAATAAACTCCACCCCAGCCAAACCAGCACACTGTAAGAAAATAGAAGCAGAACACGTAAATAGGTATGAGAAGGAAAATTGACCTAAGGGTGCATTTTTCACTAAGCATAATCCTGTTCAAAAGTGATCTCCTACCCACAGTTTTTTCCAGTGCCTGGTTATTATCAGGTATAACATGTAAGGAACTGCAGAGCAAGCTAGATCAGAAAGTTCAGTCTAACAAACAGACACAAAGATTTAAGAAGGGCAGGATCATATGAAGAAGGGTAACAAGAAGGAGAGCAAAACCACCTGTGTTAGGTCCTCAATTATATTAGATTGAACATTACACAAAACTTCCCCCTTTGATCAGTCTAACTTGATTGTGAAGCCTCAAGGCTAAAAGTTTGATTATGTTCTGATTCAAAGCAGCTTTGAATTAAAGTCAGCTATGAAGACAGCAGTTCTAATGGATTTAATTTATTTCCTATTAACACAATTTGCAGTGAGCACCAACAGAAGGTGTCATTCAAGTCATCAGTGATACATAGAGTCTCAGATTATAGCAAGTAATAGATGCATTAGAGAAATGTGATGTAGGTAGAGGTGGAATAATGCCTTCTGACCCATGTTTCCAAAAGGTCATAATTTGGTCTCGGTTGGTCAACACAGCCTTAAATTATGGAGTATGAGATTTTTCCTAGCATTTTTACAGACACTGAGATGTGATGACAATGAGTTTTGAAGTTAATTTACTGCCTTTTAGGAAATGTCTCCTATTTCTGAGATATAGTGCATAGAGAACAAATGTCCCTGATCTCCTGTTTTTTTTACTACTTGGGAATTTTTTGTGCTTTTACCATATAAACACCCTTCTAATTGTAGAAATTTCTCCCAATTCTACTAATAGGTGAGATTTCCCCCATATTCCCTTTTCATCTTTCATCAGTGATGAAATACTTTTCTTGAAATGGAATGAATAGTGTTACCCAGAGTATTTAGGACCAAAATATAGCACTGACTTTCTAGAAGGCATTACTTTATTTCCTTATTTACAGATCCATATGAATCATCAGGATTTAAAGCATTTTAAATGTAAATGCAGATTCAGTGAAGGGGTTTTTTTTGAAGCATCTACAGGAAAAACTCATCCAGCTCCAATTAGGCTCTCTACATAGACTTGTACTTTATAAGCATAATTTCGGATTTGGAATTGCACTTTAGATTTGGATTTTGGTTGGCAAGCAAACAATTTGTAATATCTGGTAAAGTTCTGTGGCAGTGCTGGCAAGTACTGAGAGTTGAACTCTGAAGTTAATGCCATTTATTTATAATAGAAACCCCATTCAATATAGCCCAGGCTTCAAACAGGATATTCAGTGCAGCTAGAAAAAAAGTTTCAAATTATGTAGCACATACACCATGTAATACATGGAAATTATATGCATTCTTCCAGCGCTGGATGTAAAAATCAATCCTTTTGTCAAGTGCTTCTATTGTAGACTGCCATGTTGGAGACCTACATTCAAACAAAGGACTCAGAGGGTTGGGCACTTAGCTTCCAGCGAGAGGAGCCTTCTGTCATTCAATAACTCTCCTGGTCGCAGACGACAAACGAGCTGCTGTAGATAAGACACTCCAGACAAGCTTCTGAAAACCCTTTTGATAAAGTCTCACATCTGAGGTTAATGACAATAGCTAAGGTGTGGGAGTCATGTAATAAGCGTAAATCTGACTTGGAAAATTAAAAACAAAGAGCATGAAACAAAGAAAAAAGTAACACTAGTTTGAAGAGAATGGCATTATAGTCAGAAGGAGTAAATAATGAGGAACAATGCAGTATGATACATGAGAACTTAGATGATTTAAATACTAAAAGATGAAAGCTAGTTCAAAGCAGCTAAATAGAGAGCAGTGACAGGTTCCTAGGGAAAAAAAGGATATCAAACAATTGGGTGTGTCATTAAATATAAGAAATCAAAAGGTAAAAAGAGTCTAAAAGATAATTCTGTGTGCAGCATTAAATATGAACGATAAGTAATAAGATGAGAAAAGAAAAATCTATGTCTAACATTAAAAACAAAGGAACATTACCAACTATGCCTAAGTAGGGCAAAAAGGAGTCAGGTACAATTTATTAATATAAACAAAATCTAGAAGAAACAGACTAACTAAGAAGTAAGCAAAGGAAAAGGAATCCACTTTCGGGTAAAAAATCTAGCAGGTTATTCAATCCTAGGAAATAGGAGTGTTAAATACTTCTTGCTGTACAGTTAAAAGCTCTTCTAGGCTCTAGCTTTTGCTCACTGTGACCAGAGCTCAGCTAAACTATCACCACTGTGAGCTCAAAAGCCATGCCTAGGGCTTGCCTAGCCCACATCCTTATCTACAGGAGACATTTGAGGCCCAGATGATAATTCTGTAAGAAAAGTCAAAGCAAGAGAGACTGGATTTGGAAAAAACACTTGAGGCATCAAAAGTTACAGATTAGAAGCATCCCAGAATCTCATAATGAGGTCTCAGAAATACTTGTGAAACTCTGGACCCTAATTGATGTTAGCAGAAACCTTGGTGCTATGAATTCTTAAGGATGAAGTCCATTAATAGTAAATCCCATCAGTGTTAAATCCCACTGCTCCTGTTATTCCTAATTATAACAACATCAAGAAATTGATGTTTTATTTTTCTCCTTTGTCAACATGTATAGTCTTCTTACTTCATTAAAAGAAGACCTTATCATAGCTGGACATTCTTCTAAGGTTTTGAGCCCATGCTAGTTTGTCCATAATAAATATTTTGTGATATAACTTATTACCATAAAAATTCACTCAAGAGTTAGTTTTTGTCATAAATCATGGGTAATTAAGAAAAATGAGGTTGCTTTTAGTTTTTTTAATTTAAAAGTTGGAATTTTTCTTGGTTTTCTCACTTTTCTATTTCTAAATTTAAAAATTTAAACATGCAAAAGTGGAGAAATTCTGGATGGAATAATTGAACTAACTGAACTGACTGTAATAACAGTAACTGCATGAAATACTACTAAAAGGACAGTGTAGCTCAGAAACTGTTCCATTTTGTGGAGGCAGAAGGATTCACTACAGATTTAGTGTGGCAATTTAGTTCAGTGCAGCCAGCTCTGTGAGACTCCTGGTGCCGATCTTTTAGCATGGTTGGTCCAGATTGCTGTGCCAAGTTAAGATGCTCTATGCCTACACTGATCATTCATCCATGGGTGTCCTGTGAGGCACACTGCTAATTGCTGGATTGTATCTTGCCCCAGTCAAGAGTGTGGGAATATTATAAATTCTAACTGGAAAGAATATATTAATTGTTTACAGCAGGCTAGGCAATATGCTTTTCTCCACAAGGAAAACAAAAAAAAAAAAAAAAAAGGAAAGTGGAACAATTTCTTTTAAGGTAAAAAGTAAACTAAATTCCCTCTACTGCCCCAAAGTAAACAAAATTCCCTCTACTGCCCCTCTCCCCCTGGAATAGACTTTCAGACTTCTTTAACTGCTAAAAATGAAATTCCAGTGTTACAAAAATGAAGAATTAGAATTTTCAGGGTGGTTCTAGGGAGATCACTTCTGGTTTGTTTTTGGAGGCTTTTTAATCTGAAAAGCTTGTAAGTCAATAAAAATAAACCTGCTATAGAAAAATGTTTAATAACCTCACCAAAGGTCAGTTCTAATCAGGTCAAAACTTTAAAATTAAAGTCTTGAATGAGGATGAGAGAAACAGACAACATATCATGCAGAAACACAAGATAAAGAATATCGAGCTGTTAAAGTGTCTAGGAGTACTGATGCTGATCCCACCTCCATTTTCCAATGTAGATGAAGGAGAATGGTAGTTGGTCACCAATTTCATCTTGTATTAGCTTGGATCAACCAATTTACAACAGCTCCTTGACAATGGAGGACTGGCTTACTATGGAAAGGAGGGAGAAGCTCTTAGACTAAAAGTAAGACTTTTTTTAAAAAAAGATCATTTTTGCTACATTATGTAGTGAATGGGGAGCAGAAGATGGGCAAAGACTAAAAAGCAAAAGTTCACAAGGTCAGACTTTCTAGGACAATTGTGAGAGACATAGATATCTGACATCTTTACATTTTTTGCCATTTTAGTTCTTTTACAGATCTGTAATCTGTTAAGAGTTCAGTAGAAGGGGTCCAATAAACATATTGCATAATGAGCAACAGCACAACAGACATTTTAGACTTGAGAATAAGGGCTTTGTGGGATAAAAACAAAACAGGTGGTGTAATACCGGAATGCAAGAAGAGAGAACACTTTTTTGATCAGACATGGAGTATACCAGACTTTTATCTCTGGGCTATCTGTACCTATGTATGGGTAGCACAGACCAGAATGCTTCAAAGTGAGGACATCTTTAGTTATCAGCAGAACAGGTGCTGGAACCTATGTGTGTATCTATGCTAGCAAACTGAACTGTGCAATGCTATTTGTTAGCATGGTGCCTGACACAGATTTTTGTCTGCCAATTGCACATTCTATTGAATACATATGCTTCATTTATATTATCAAAGCATGTTTACAAACCTGTAGTAGCTGTCATGTCATTAAAAGCAGATTGACCTCATTATGGGTCACAAGGCCAGCTATGTTATTGTAGCTTGCCTATACAGGTCTCACAGAACTGAATTTTCTTTACCTGGTCACCTTAGTGGTACAAAATGTCAGAAGATTCTTTTATAAAAGAAGATTCTTTTATACCTGGAATCTTCTCTTCTTTTTGTAGTTATAACAATGGCATAACTGACTCACAACATTCATCTGTAATAATTTAGTTTAGGAAAAATCTTTTTAATGTCCTGTTTCCTTCGGTATTCATGTCTCAAAAGCACAAAGATGTTGAGGACCAATACCTGCATGTGTTTCATTTCATACATTATGAGAAAAACTTTGCATTCTGAAATCTGAGTAAACTTCCCACAAGAAGCAATTGTAATTCCAGATCTCTATATATTCCCTAAGTTCTATTTAAAATCCCTTTAAAAGACTACTACTACTTTAGCATTTCAGTACATTTCATCTTCATTATTTACATAACAATTTCATTATTTCAGTTGTTACCAGTTTTTCTACTCTCAGCAAAAATTTACTGCTTACCCTCCTCATCCTTCTAATTTTTCTTAGTTTTTCTAAAATTATGCAATTGTTCTACAGCATAAGAAATGCTGTGCTGATTTTTTATTTCTGAACATTACATACTGTCTCATTTCTAACAATAACTTTTGTATTTTGAGAGATGATTTTTTTTTCCTTATAGGTAAACAGAGCTGATAATTATGCACAGTCCTGCCCAATGTCTGTTCTAAAGTTAAATCAATCATTGTATTCCCTCCACACAAATATCAAACCTCTCTCACTTCAAAGGAGGTAATTTTTAATATTATAAATCTACAGCTTCTGATGTAAAAATCCAGATGTGATTTAACATTTTAGGAAAATCTGAAGAGCTCTAGACCCAGCATTTTCACAGAGAAGCATATAATATTCCTTGTTCATAAAATGATTCTGTGTCCCACTGTTTCTCTTTCATATCTAAGTTCAGCTTATTAATTTGACAACAATTTTTATACAATATGTATAACCTCTTCAGTATGATGCATGACAACATTTTGAGAGATCAGGAGGGAATGAGAATGAGCAAAAAGATATCCCAAGATCTTTTAATGAATAAGAATTATGTGGAACTCTCAAGATTTCACATGCTTTTCCAGGTATAGGGAACTGGAGAGCAACAGAGTGGAAAGCAGCCTGGGGCTCCTGGCCAGTGGAAAGTTGAACATGAGCCAGCAGTGCCCTGGCAGCCAGGAGGGCTGAGCATGTCCTGGGGTGCATCAGGCACAGCATGGCCAGCTGGGCAAGGGAGGGGATTGTCCTGCTCTGCTCTGGGCTGGGGCAGCCTCATCTTGAATACTGTGTGCAGTTTTGGGCACTGCAATATAAGATATTAAGGTATCAGAGAGTGTTCAAAAGAGAGGAATAAAAATGGTGGAAGAGCCTTGAGGGGAAACCATATGAGGAGCAGAGGACATCACTTGGTCTGTTCACTCTGGAGGAGACTGAGAGGAGACCTCATTGCAGTTACAATTTCCTTGTAGGGGGAAGAGAAGGGGTAGGTACTGTTCTCTTCTCTGTGATCAGAAACAGGACCCAAGAGAATGGCATGAAGCTGTATCAGGGACGTTAGGTTGGATATCAGGAAAAGTTTCTTCACCCAGAGAGAGGTCAGACACTGGCACAAGTTCCCTAGGGAAGTGGTCACAGCATCAAGCCTGACAGAGTTGAGACTATGCTGTCCTGCACAGGACCAGGAGCTGGACTCAATGATCCTAATGGCTCCCTTCTGACTCAGCTTATTCTGTGAGTGTATGCTAAACAGTTCATTTGCATACTTGGAAAAGTGAGTATCTCACATTTTAAATTAATTCTGTCTTTTAGGCATGTATTTAGTGAATTTTTTTTGTTCCTCACTTCCTTTTTCTCAACTAAACTATGGGAAGATCTTCACCACAAAATCACAGAATGTCTGAAGTGGGAAGGCACCTCTGGAAATCACATAGTCCAGCTCCCAGATTAAGGTATGGTTAGTTAGAGTGGGTTGATCAGGTCTGGGTCCAGTTGGGTTTAAAGTATCTCAAAGAATGAACAGTTCATAGGCTTTCTGGGTAACCTGCACCAGTGTCTTACCCTCTCACAGTAAATATGTTTTCCTGATGTTTAAAATAAATTGTCTGTATCTCAGTTTGTGGTTGTTGCCTCTTGTCCTTTCCATGGCTACTACTGAGAAAAGTTGGCATGAAAAAGTCACGCCAACATGTGCACATTTATACTGCTCCCCCAGGGCATTCTCTTCTGGCAGAACAGTCATAGCTCTCTCTACCTCTCCTCATACAACAGACACTCCCATTCCTTGATGACATTTCTGATCCTTTGCTGGGCTAGATCCAGAATGCCCATTTCTCTCTTACAAAGAAGACAGCATTTCAAACGTGCCTCAGCAGCGTTTATAAGAGGAGAAAGGTGACATCCCTTGGGCAGCTGGTAGCCCTCCTACCTATGTGTCCCAGGACACTGCTGGCCTTCAGTGCAGCAAGGACACTAAGGTTAAAATATCTAAAGATATCGACTGTCTGAATAACCATCATACAGACAGGAGACTGGGGCTGATGTCTTTTAAGTATTCTTAGCTATAGATGACTGACTGATTTCAATGACAAACAGGCACTTAGATATTTCAGAGAATGTGAACCAGCAGACATTTGTTTATCATCAGGCAGAAAGTTACAGCAAAGAAGAAAAACGGGTCAGATCTCTAAAAATCCCTATTCCTAGACTTGTGTTCCTACTTTACTAGATATATGTCACATTAATATAATAGATTTCAAGCTACTGACATTATAATAGATATCTAAAGCTGACATTAATTCAGATGTACTTTTAATCTTGGTAAATCTGAAAGCAGAGGTATGATCAATTCCAAATGAAATAAAATACAAAGAAAAACAAAACCACTGTTTTTCTAGCAAACTATTTACATTGAGAGCTATGCAGCAGCAGGAGCTTTGACCAAGGAAACACAAAATATAAAAGCTGTCACCTCCTCAAACATTTTTCTTTCATCTTGATTTCACAGAATAAACTACATATGATTAAGGTAATACCTTTTTTATTAACTTGTAAGAATACCACTTTCAGAAACATTGCTTGTATGAAGAAATCTGGACAAAATTAAAAGGTGGCACTACAAACATTGCAGTGAGAAAAATAATTAGCAAATTTTTGTGCTGCTTTATCTAAAGGAAGGTACAATAAAGTGGCAGAAAAAAAGCAGTAAATTATAACTTGCATGTATTAGAAATCCCTTCTCTATATTGATCACAGTGTTAATATAGTAGTGAATTTTTATATTTACTTGTAGAAAAGATCATTGTTAGCATAATTTGCAAATATCAGAAGAGTCATTAGAATGATATGGCTACTCTAAGGAAGCATTCATATGTTACTCAAAGCAAAATAAATTGCTATAGAAATATTCATATGCTATAGTGAGTTTTTATAGTGAGGATTGATTTCTTTGTTTCTAAACTCTCATTGTCTGTACATGCAAGAAATATATATGTAGTATGTATATGTAAGATTATATATGCTTAACAATAGTTGCAGGATTGCAAGCAATTTATACCATCGCAATTTTTGTCCAAGGACTTGATCCACTGAGGATTTGATCTTCAACTCCCAGTGGAGAAGGCATTTTTCCCAAAGGAGAACACTGTGTTGAGACAACAAGATGCAAAGTCATGAACAATTCTTATATTTGAAAGAAAACAATTTCAGAAGTTACAACCTGAAGGATAAGTAATTCAAATATCATATTGTCGTGACTTTAACTCAAGTAAGCAAATTCAAGATTCAGCAGCTTTTGTAAACCTACATCCCATCCAGGGGTCTCAGGTGACTTGGGTGTGCTATTGGAAGTACATAAGTATAAAATAAACATCACATCCGGTTGTTGTGATTATACATGCAACAAATTAAAGGGAGAGGTGAAACAAATTAGAAGGAAAAGGTGAGAAACAAGGGTCAGTAACAGTCAGGAGACCGGATGAGTTTTGTAACCTGAACAGCAGTAAAAGAAGGAAAGTAATACGGGTCCCATTTATATTATTTGCCTCCCTCCTGAAGGAAGCACTGTCCACCTCACCTCTTCAGTCTCTGGAAATGGGTGGCAGTGCTGCAGTTCCATGGGAATAATTATATTAATAATTAATAATAAATAATTAATAATAAATAATTATTTATTATCTTTCATATTTGCCTCCCTCCTGAAGGAAGCACTGTCCACCTCACCTCTTCAGTCTCTGGAAATGGGTGGCAGTGCTTCCATGGGAGATGGCAGGACAGTGTTTTCAGCCCTCTCTGCCCCTTGATCTTTTCTACTCCACTACAAATTCAGCCAGCTAGAGTACACCAGTTTTTGTGTAACTTTGGTTTGGGATATGAGAGATAATTAGATGAAAGAGGCACTAGGAATACTCAGGTGACAAGAAGATTTCCAATACCTGCAGTGGCAAAGCTCAGCTGGAGCTACTCAGGTTCATTTTCCAGCTGAATGTATTAGTCTTGCATGTCAATGATGAGCAGCTGCCTCCCTCTGAGAGACCCTCCTTTAAGAGACTGCTAAAAATCTTAAAGCTGAATCCACTACTAAGCTATTAATTAGTTTGGTCCAAAATATTAGTCTGTCTTAATTAAGCCAATTCCATACGGACTATATGGACCAAAATACGTTTGCTAACAGAATTCCAGCCTAAATGGAAGCATTTATATCTAGGAGTATGATATTAATGAGACTCATTTAATGAAGGTGGTGATTTTCTCAGAAGATAAAGAATGACGGAAAGATACCCAATACCTAGAAACATATTCTTGTATGTTTCTTTTTTTTTAATTATGTGATCTTAGCTGTGAAAATGTTTTTCAAACATTTTTACCAATATGAGCCACTAACATTTATCTATTGTGCTATGATAGAAAACTGGGATTTATTAATACTGTGCTCACTCAATCTTTCTCACAAAATTTTCCCCTTATGAAGTAAAGATGTAGATAGGTAGGTTTTCTGATTGTCTGTATTTCCACTGTGGGAACTAGAGTTCCTGGTATATTACTACCACTAAAAAGTGAAAAAAATCAGTACAAAATAACAATTTTCTCTCCAGCAAAAGTGGGGCAGTGAAATGGCACAGAATTTGCAGGGTGCTGAGTCTCCATCTTTCTGTGTATTTTCTGATAAATAATAGAAAGTTCATGGGTACCTTCAGAGTACCCATCCAGGGCAGGAGCATAGCCAAAATCCATTTCATTTGGGTGAAAATCTTCTGAATAGGATTTTCAGTTCTTCTGACAGACTGAGGAGGCTGCATTAGTTCACAGTCTGAAC
Source organism: Agelaius phoeniceus (assembly GCF_051311805.1). NCBI lineage: Eukaryota > Metazoa > Chordata > Aves > Passeriformes > Icteridae > Agelaius > Agelaius phoeniceus. The sequence goes on from NC_135268.1 coordinate 55,399,095, forward strand.
TGATCCTCCATCTGAACATTTTCCTTACCTGAGAGAACACAATTACATTTATGACTTATCAAGTTCTTGTTTTCTTAAGCAAAGAAGTTCATTTGAGAAAAACAGAGAAGAAATTTTCATTTTGAAAGGAATGTTTTTAAAATCTTTGAAAATTCACCTTTGTTCAATTGAAAAATTAATCAAACAACCCTTGAGATACTATTAAAATCAAACACAATGGTGCTATGCACCTGATTATTATGATATACATACTGTTTTAATAAGATACTTCCCATTTTCTTTTTTTTTTTTTGTGTTTTGTTTAGTTCCAAAAAGAAATACACACATTTATAGTGTCAGCATGGGTTCTAATTTAAGATGATCTTGCAAGCACAAATTGTAAGCAAACAAGAAAAAGAAGTCTTTCTAACCAAAACCTATGGACTTATGTGCAGAAATATATTCAAAATGAAACTGGAAACCACTGGGAAGCAGGTTTAACATATCCTCTCTCTTCAGTCCTTGTAGATTTTAGGAAGAATACACATTACTCTTTGGGACTGCCTGACCCAAACAATTTCCATCATTGTTCATCCTGGAGGAATATTCTGATCCATTGCATTAGCTGTTAAAATTGCTCACCTACATTGCAGACAACTCTGCACAACAGTTATGAAATAGCACAATTTTGTGTGACAATACTGGTCATATCAAATCTCTAAAGGATAAACTGCAGAATATTTCTCATTTCCTAAAGCAAAAAGAAAAGAAGGAATAATAATATTTAAAGGTATTCTCATTCTGTCATTCATCAAATTTGCAATGAAAACTACCTTTGGAAAAAAAGATTTTTTTGATTCACAGTAAAGGAGAAAAAATCACTAGCTCTGCTAATATGAAATAATTTTTGAAAGAATTACTGAAAGGAAAAGGCTATGCACTTGAAATTTCCAGCCAAAATGAATGGAATGGAGAGAGGAATCACAGATTGGTATAAAAGGGGAATGAAAATAAATTAATAATGAGGACTATATAGATTTATCTGAAAATAGTCATTTTTCAATATATAAACTGTCTTACTATTAAACAGTAAGAGAATCTAAAAATTACATAAATATGTGGCTATCATAAAGGAAGTATGTTTTTTTACAGTACATTATGGTGATGAGGTATCCTCCATTTTTCCTGCTTCCTTGATATGTTTTTGTCTTTTTCGTGATAGATGAAGAAAAAGGCAGACAAACAGATGATTTTTTTCACTGTTTCTTGCTGCTGATGCTCAAGTGAATGTTTTTCAAAAGAATGTAACTTTATTTCAGAGAGGACATACCAGTAGAAAGATGTAAAGACAAAAGCAAGGAGGTTTGTTAAAAGTGGATTCCTCTCCATTTCCAGAAAATATCATTCATATTCTGTGTGTTCTGGCATCTAATTGTAAATGTCTATGAAGTAGTTAGGAAGAGGCATTTTTATAGAACCCATGGAATGTTTTTTCTCTTGAAAATCATGGGCTAATTTTTTTTGTCTCTAAGCTCTGTGCTGTGTTCAGATTCAGTGACATAGTTCTTATATCATTTGTTTCCACTGGGCAATGTCCAGAGCAGTGTTTTTCTTCTGTCTTTTTCTTTTTTCTAATTATTTTCCTCTTTCTCTGGTTGTTTAAGACTTAAGTTATATCATTTATTTTTAGATTTTAAGTGACTGGTTACAGGACTGTTATCTCTGTATGAAGCTTGTCATGTACATAGCACAGCAGGACACCAACTAAGTTTCCAAATACTGTAAGTAAAAATTCAAGAAAAACTCATTTTGGAATAAAAATACACGTATACACCCTGCAGCTAGTCAACCCTGTTTCCTGGTGTCTTAGGGTCATTTTTGAAAATAAGAATTGACCACTTCTTAAAATAAAACAGCTTTGAAGATTACAATAAAGTATACCACTGACTGTCATTAAGCAACATTTGCAGTAATTAACATCCAACATAGTTACATATTTAGCTTTTCCCACTATTTCCATAACAACAAACAGTGTATTTCTAGAGAGTGAAGAAAAGCACTGGAAAACCATCACCTACGTACATGATAAGAAGCTCAGGGGCACAGTTTTGTTCTTTCCTCCTACTACTCCCCTGGAAATTTGACTTTGATACATAAGCACAAGGATTTTGCTGGTTGAGAACTTAATGATAAGGATGTAGCAACAGGTCTTTGACACTGGCCAAAACAATACATTCTATCACTAATTAGTTCACTATTGCAGGAGTAGCCTTTGGATTTGTGTCCAACTAATATCTCTCTTACATCCATATTAATAAATATTATAACTTTGGCGTAATTTTTTTCTTTTTTTTTTTCTTAAATTTCATGCTTTATTTGCATACTTCTCCACAAGTATGCAGCCTTCACAAGGGCTGCATACTTGATGGCTGAGCTACATCTTTAATTGTGACTGATGCTTCAGAATGCACACCTTTATTCTTGACTTGATAAAGGTTTGTAAATTTCAGATAAGAATATTCACTGCATATATTTAAGACAATAGATTTTACCTGTATGGAGTGAAACATATTTTCTGATGAAAATTCATGAGATGAAATGTCACCTTCAGAAAGCTTGTGAAAAATGACCCGCAGTGTGAATCTTTCTGTCAGAATTCAAGTTTACATTGTCCCACAGGTGTACCCAGCCCATTTCCAGTGACAAGGAATGTACAGTGATATGTGTACCTTTCCTGAACCTATTACATGCTGCATCTCTGCACTGGCTTTTTTTCTGCTGGGAATAAGGGCTTGGAGCACAGAGAACAGTGAAGTGCCTGGATACTGTATTTGTTACTTTAAAAATACGTATTTGTAGCTTCTGTATGATATCTGAGTTCATGATTTTAAGTGCTGCTTCTCAGAAATATGAAATTCCTGAGGTTCTGTTTGTGGCAATGTCTAAAAAGAATTTTTATTTTATTTTAGAGCACACCAACTCTTAAAATGGAGATTAGGTTTTTATTCCAATGGCATCTGTATTGATGCACTTGGTTTCATATATTAATGACAAAAAAATTGGAGATGTTGCAGGAGAACAGACAATAAAACACAACAGACACGTCACCTTGGTAGGTTTGTTTGGGAATTCGAAATGCAGAAATGCTGTGGAGTTTGCTAGACCTTTTGCTTCTGATGGCCTTTGAATTACATTGCTCATGTCAGATCATGAAAGGACATAAATGCTGGAATTTTGAATGTTCACATTTGTTTTTCCATTTCTTTCATGAAAAAAGGACTGATTTTTGAGATAGAAAGCAACATTAAGAACTTTATTGGTTCTTTATCTGTCTCGTATAAAAAAGTATCGATTACCTTATAATGGTATTTCTTTTCAGAACAAAACAGTATTTCTTATAGAAAAACAAAGCTTATTCTGGTATTCCAACTTTCTTGGAACTGCTGTTTGCAGTATAGATTTGCCTGCAACAGTTCAGTCAAACAGCTAGTACTGCTCTTTCTTGAAAGGTATGAGTTGAGCAGTTGCCATTACATCAAGGCTTTATATTTCATAAGGCTTTATCTACGATAGTCTCATAATTTATTGTCTTATTATTAGGCCAGATTCCATTATCTTTATTATTATTTTCATTGGAAAACAATGGACTGAAGGGTCCATCATGTGGCCAGCTGTTATTGTTAAAACAATTTTCTTGTGATATCATAGGGAGAACATTCTGGATGGGATGTTGCCAATTGTTTCCATATGCTATTGTTATTTCTGGAGATGCACACACACACACACATGCAGAAATGCATGCACACAGACAAGATCAATAAATTCAAAACAGTCTTGACTAATAAAGTGTTCCAATAAAGATGGATCTCCTAGCTGTGACTCAAAAGAGCCTTTTAATTTGAACATGTTTCATTTTAACACATATAGTAGGAAATTGAAAATGGAACTGTGTGTTGCAAAAACTGGTGTTTATCACTGTTTATGGTGGAAGGATGCAAAGATCCCATGCAGTGCATCAGCCTGACTGTACTGCACACAGCCAGGTCCATGGAAAAAAGAACTTGTTATAAAACAGAAACTCTATTTCTATTCTATGAGTGAATAGAAATAATATGGTACCAGTAACAAAACCAAGCAATAGCATGTGCAATGGCATAGCAGGGTCATTATGAGTCACTGTTACTCTTGCTGACTCTAGATATAAATCAACAATCATTTAGAGTAAAACATGAATGCAGACAAAGGGAGACAGATCCCCTAGAGACTATAGATTTTTCTGTTCAGACTGGTGGAGTTTGGCAGTTTTATCAGCTCTTCCCTTTAAAGTAGGGTTGCTTCAAGTGGTGAGACCAAGTCCACTGGCTGCAGTTCAGCTGCACACCAGGTGATTAGGCCAGAGTGGGAAAATGTCTGTAGCACAGAGTCCAAGAAGGGAATACAAATGCACTGGAAAATATGTGAGCTGATTCCTTTGGGTTTCTTCCCATCTTCAATGAGGAATGCATGGTAAGTTTTGGGAATCCTTGCCCTTTCCACTGCTTTCTCAGTTCTCCTTTCTTAAAGTCCAAGAAAGTCTATAATAGGAATCTGGGCCTGGAAAGAGAAGTAGTAATGTTCTAACTTGAAATGCTTTGTAGTTTGTTAGTTTGGAGTTTTTTATGATAGACATCTATTTTTTAATTTTTACAATGTTGCTGTATTTTGCAGATGAACACAGAAGAAACAAAACTGATTTTTTCATCACTATACACATGCAAACACACTCAACACTATACACACACAAAAACACACTCATGTGAGTGTGCATTTACAATACACACATATAAATGTATCTAATACCATAGATAAGGAAATTAAGATGTGGTTTCCTAAATCAAATACTTAATTTTGTGATATCTGACAATTATTCTAAGAAACATTCTCAGTACATATTCTTCTGCAGAATTCTTCAGCAAATGCTATGATTTACCATAGCAAGCATTCAAAAAAAGCAGGAGATAAATTAATTGCTGCCAATTTTACTGTATGCAATGATAATAGCCTTACTCCACTTGAAGACTGCCTTCCTCACCTAATAAAATCATGTGGCTTTATTCAGTAAAAATCCTTATTTCTGCATTCCTTTAACAGGAAACTTCAGTATCCTTTAGAGCATACAGTAGGAAGATTTCTCAACAGAAAAGGAAAGTCTATCTTAAACATATTCCGTATGTGTGGATTTCAGCATATTTGTATTCCTACAGACTCATGTGATGGATTCTTTTATTTTATTTGAAACCTTTTCCTTAAAGCAAGCATTTGTATTTTTAACTTTAGGTAAGGTTCTAAACATTAGCATTTGTGTGCATTTCATTCAGCCTACCTCATCATTTTCTTGTTTCATGCCCAGGGCTTAGCAGTTGGAGTTTAAAAACAGCCAGCTTTAATGTCTATGACTGACATGTAATTTCTGCTTACTTTAAAGCTTTTTTTTTGCTAACTTTGCCTTTTTTAAAATTCTTTCCTGTCCAAAATCACAAAGCTACATAAGCTCTTTTGTGGCTTAATAAATATTGTCAGTTTTTTAAAGCTCAGTGTGCTGTGTATTCTTCTTCAAAGATAGTTATTAAGCATATAAAAAGAAGCTTGTTAAATTTGTAGATTCATTTTTTTATTATTCCTACTTCTTATATTTAAATGAGGAAAGATAATCCATTAAAGAGGTTGAACTGTCAAAAACACTGCCATATCTATAATTAAGTATAACCTTCCTGGGTTTAAATAACATTATCAACAAAAGCCTCTACATTTGAAATTAAATGCTCTACCTTCCATTAACATTATTGTTTTTCTAGGAAACTCAGAGATGTGAATGCAAAGGAGGTATTTAGCTCACAGCTATGACATATCTCCCATTTTTAAAAGTAAACAACAACGAGAGGCATTCCATTTTGGAATATATATGCCTTAGATTACATGTATAATGACAAGCATATATCTTAGTTCTGCAGAATTATTACTGAGAATGGGAGTTAAAGGACCCAGCAGCACATCTATGCACTCAACTTTGCTTCTCATTTTGTGATCAAGAAAACAATTCTGAAAGATACAGTGGAAGCAGTATTCCATGTCATAGATCTTAAAAAGAATCTTATCATTACAGCTGGAGAGATTTGCCTCACTCCCAAAAGTTTGTTCTTTTTTTAAGAAAAATGTTTCTCTTAGCACTTTAGAAGTTTCTGTAAAATAGAAGACACACATAACTGAATTATTTATTGCATAGATTTTGCCATTATTCATTTGGAGTGTCTGGCAGAGCTCATTCATTATTTGCAATGTATCTGAGTTTTAGATTAATATGAACATGATTTTAATGAATCTGTTATAATTTTTCCTGCCATGACCATTACCACCTCACTGCATGACAGAATGTCATGCTGCTGAGACATACACATCTCAAGGCAAACAAAATCCAAAAGCCAGCACCTGTGAGCTTCATAACACATCCTTCCCACACTGCAGATAGTTGATAATGGATCTTCATGGGGTAACCTAAAACTATTTGATTTGAGGACTTCATACATCCTTTCTTCTCTTTCTTCTCTTTCCTACACAATCCATTTTCTCAGTATATGTCTATAGTTTTGGGGTTTTTTTCCTATTTGTAAACTATTTCATATAGAGTAAAAGTCACTAATATTGGCTTATATTATGACTGATAAGGGATCATTTAATCTGAAAATTTGCGACAAAATATTTCAAACAAGAAAATGATGGAGGACAAAAAATAAATTAGTTGTAAAGTATTTCAACTGAGACTGGAAAAGAAAATTATTAGAAAACACTCACTGTCTATCAAGATTTTCCTCAAAGCCCATCATGCCTTCACTGAGTGTTTAAATGAGGTTGTTCAAGTCAGAGAAATAGTGATGCAAGACCTGCTAACACAGTAAATTGCCCCTTCCAATTTGAATTTCCCTTACTGCATGAGGAGTTCCATGTCCTTTCTGATTTACTTACTATCTTAAAAGAAAGAGTGGAAATGAACCTTCAGAAATTTAACTTACATTTTATGTTTAAGTCCAGTTAAAATGTATTTCATGGGCAGTACCATGCACTTGTCTGACTAGATATCCTTTGAAATTCTTGTTCTGTGTTGTTCTTTGCTTTTCTTCTAAAGTAGCTGTAGGGCTTATAATGGTGTATATTGAGAACATTTTGTTTATTTGTTAGAATACAGTGCTATAAGTTGTCGGTGTAAAAAAACAATTTCCATAGGCCTTTATACTATCAGTATAGTTAATATATCGTATTCATGTCAAATTGTAGCAAATTCTGAATTAAAATAACAATGTTCAGGGGTAGGAAAAAAGAAACAATTTAATTTAAAGTCAGTCTTAAATTATAAAATTACCAAACCATCTACTAAAACACTAAATATTTAATACTTAATTCTAAATACTAAAACACCATCAAATATACTTCTCACGACTTGAAGAGCCCAGCTGCCTGTCTCAAACGCTGTCAAGGCCACAGAAGGATCTTGTCACAAGATAAGCCACCACAGCAGGTATTTGAGATAAGCACAGAAGGGAGGCATCTGCAACAGAAAGGCGCTAATTCCAGGCCTGGCAGAGGCAATTTGCTTAGCATATCCTGCTTAAGGCATCCCGACAAAAATTCCCTCTGTGACAAACTGTGGGAAAGGAAGCAATTGTCCAGACATATATCGTCCCAAGTTATGGGAATCTGTGACCACCCCATGGATACCAAAACCTGGGCTGTATAAAGGTGGTACCCACAGAAGAATGGCTCTGGAACTCCCACGACTGAGAAATCCAGGGTGAAGAAGGACCAAGGGACACTGCTGGACACAGATGTTCTTCTGCTTGGTCTCCTCTCCCCTAGCCCCCTTTCCTATTTCTTTCTATTGGTCTGCCTCACACTCATTGTTAAATAAAATCCATGTTATTGACTGTGGCATATGGTCTGTCTGCACTTAGTTTGGGCAGAGGCATCTCTCACTAATCGGATTGTAACGCAACTGAAAATAAAATATGTTTTAAAATCCAGGAAAAACCTTCAAACTCACACTTCAGAGCACATCTTCATACTACAAACTGAGAAAGTATGGGAAGAGCTTTTTTCCTTACTACACTGATTCATCACTTCTAAGGCAACTGCCACTGTGAGTTTTTTATCTAGATTGAGAATTTAAGCTGCTTGTACAGCTCTTAATAACCTGTTTAACTGGCTTTTTGGCAGCAACATTAAACTCAGGCACAATGCTGCTCTCTCCATCCTGCAAAGGCGAATAGGATGGTTCATCTTTAGGCACATGCATAATAATACATACTCTAGGCTGTTCATGCAGATGAAGATAAAATCATCTACAATTTTGTTTGTATATTTGGATTGTAAAAGCATACAGAAAACTTTCCTCTGTGAATTCCAATGCTCTGATTTAGGGAAAAAAAAAATAGACTGGGATGTTATTGCTGTACAAAACCTTTCACAAGCACACAGTTGGGTGAGGGCACATGTACATGTGCGTTTCAGATGAAGGTCAGCCTGCCAAAGCACCTTGCTCTCAAGGATCTTCTGCACCCATCCAGCAGTCAGGCTTATCTAGTACATCTAACTTGACTCTGAAGTTTTGATAATGATCTCTAAAGTCCTGAATAATTAGTCTTGATCATTTGATATAACATTCCTTTTTCTTTCAAGGTTACAATTTAAATATATTGAGACTCTTTTGCTCATGTTTTTAAGCGACTTTTCCCAAACTGATAGCATGCTAGCTAAAAAAAAATGAACTTATTCCTTACTACAAGTTTTGAAACTCTACTGATAAGGAGCTTGCAAGTATTTTGAAAAGTAAAGATAAGCTGGAAAACAGAAATACAAATATAGATGTTGCAATCTTCAAAAAAGGTTATGAAAACAGCTTCTGTCAGTTACTAGTCAGTAGCAGAATGGCTGTATAACTAATCCCACAGCATGACCTACAGCATGAGGCAGGAAAATCACAGCACATCAAAACGAATAAGACCAAATATAATAAGAAGCTCTGATTTCACACAGTAAAATTATTTATGGAGAAGTCAAACATATTGTACTGAAGATTTTTTATGCAGTGTATTCCTAAGAATTGGACACTTCTTATGTTTCAAAAAAGAAAAAATATGTTGAGATTAGTCTTTGATGGACAAAATTGTTTTAAAAATTGATGAATGATGGATGAAGTCCTGGACAAAAACCTGATGCAGCTTTGAGTAAGGGAGATGGCTCCACCTTTTCTCATTTCCCAGTGTCTGTACTTCAGCCTGTTCTAAAATATTCCTTTGGAAAAAACAAAGAAAAATACTTCACTTACTATATTGCATTAATAATGTAATCCTAGCAAAACTAGATCTTTTTCCCTCCACTAAAATGCAAGGGATAACTACTACTTATTCATGCAATGAAGATGAAATCAAATAAATAATGCCTGTTATTGCTCTCCCAAAAAATAAAACAGTTTTAATATCTGGTGTTAGAGTTCCTGCTGTGTTTCTCTGAGGCTTTTTCATAGCAGAAAATGAACAAAACTCTATTATGGAATCAAAGTAAATAACATCCCAGATATTACTTGTTGTCCCCCCAAAACAAGAAGTTATTGTAGCACAAAATAATACAATTTATTTTAAATAACAGAAGATATAAGTGAAGGAGAAGTGGAATAAAGTTCAGTGACCTTTTCCCACAATTTTCATCATTCTTCTGATTTATGGTAAAGATCAATGGTAAACCACATGTGGTTTAGTTACATCCTCTGAAATTGTTTGAATCTGTAGGAGATAAATAAAATAAAATATCAAGCTCAGAACTGTGAAGTATTCACTTTGTCTAAAGATCATTTCCATATCTAATCAGACTGCAGGGATTATTTTTAAAATGTCATGGATTTTTCAGACTGAAAAGTTTTTCACATTAGAATGTCTTCCCTTTTAGAGTGAAAAATCTGTTGTTTTCTATTCTTCAGCTTATCTCCTATAACTTGATTTATTATTCAGCATTAGCTGCCAAAGCAGTACAAGGGCTTTATTTGGAAGGGAGCTGAGTATGGACGTGACAAGTTTCCTGTTCCCGTTGTTTTGCCTGAAGTCCTGAAAAGTTCCAATTTCTTCTCTGTGCATTGGCTCTTGAGGCACACATGGACAGGAAGAAAAGCCCTTGTATCTACTGAGAACATAGAAATGAAACACATTTGAAAAAGCCATCAAACTTCCACTGACAGGATGAGCCTTACAGGTTATTCTAAGTGGGAATTGTTTAATTTCTGAGGAAGTGCTTCTCTTTCCCTCTTTTTCAAATAAGGAAAGGAAATTTTTCTAATATGTTAATGGAAAATGTCTGGAAGCCAACTGTAATGGTCAATTTCTCAAATTTTGACTTTCAGAAAGTGAGGAAGGGGGTAAATAGCTATTACATTCCTGAGTCCCTATAAATTAATTACCATAAAATCATATAACCTTTGTTTAAATTATACTCTAAGTAATTTCAATCTGAGCATTAGTGGCTTTAAGAATTAACTATTTATGTGCTGGTTTTCATCTTCTATGGTTTGATAACAAACTTTATGCTTTCCAAAAGAATGTAACAGAAAGAGGGAAGATGAGAGTAACAAGTCATTCGTGAACAGAAGTGTGATGCTTTTGTCCTCATCAATAATGGGCCCCTGTTGATATTTTAAGCAATGATTTAATTGGCGAAATTAATTGGCATTTAATTGGCATTTGAAACATAAGAAAATGGTAATTCTAATGAAACATGCCAACATGAAAATGCTAATGAACATGCAAACAAAACAGTCTAGGAAATTTCATGGTTAGATTCATATTTGCCCTTGTGTTCAAGTGTCTTCAATCTGAAATTATCCAAGGCTTTAAGCTTTCAAGCTCTTCGTTTTCTGTCCAGCTTTAGAAGTATCCAAAATTTTGTTGCATCTGGAACCTGCAAAGGTTTTTTTATTTATTTTTTTCCCATAAGAAAAGTTGTCTGCATTAAAACATTTAATGGAATTTATCAACTGCTCTAGCCTATAAAACCCAAGTGTGTGTTCTTTTATTAGAGAATCATAAATGTTGATACCATTCACCTACAGAATAATATGAAAGCAATAAACTGCAGTTATTCTTTCCCCTTTCAGCTATTTCCAGGAGACCATAATAAACAGAAAAACAGCATTAGTAAGTTTTAATACCCTGCTTTATTTTTTTATTCAAATCAAATTTATCTTAATATAGAAATATTTAATTTACCTTTTTTTTTTCCCAGCTACATTGAGTGAAGAAAAATTTTTTGAACTAGACCTCTCATGAGTTCCCCAGAATTAGTTTAAGAAATGGGAAGCTGAATAAAAGTGAGGGTTTCTCCCATTCACTGTATTTTTAATATGCAATTCTTCTCAAACTGTCTGAAGAATGATCTATCAAATTGAATAGCTGATTCACTTTGAACATTTAGCTCCAAAAGATAGATGACATTTTTTTCATTAGTTTAAAATTTAAATGCTACAGTATCTGTCACAATAATAACAGAATCTGACAGTGCAGATCATATGGGTATTCCACACAGCAGAGGTAATGTGTTCTTTGGAAGATAAAATGACAATTTGTTCAAATCATAGATTTTTAAATTTTAGACAAACAAGGTAGCTCTCACTCTATGTAAGTCATTCTTTTAGAATAATTTCTTTGATAACAATACTATGGCAGGATCCAGACCACCCATATTTTGTCTCTGTGGGAATTTAACAGACTGTAGATGTCCAGGAATACCATCAGGAAAACCTGCTCCACAGTACTGTTTACCTCAGAGACACAGAAGCCTCTCTAGGGGCTGCTCTAAGCAGCCCTTGAGTTCCCATGATCTCTAAAGATCAGCTTTAGCCTGAAATCACCCTCTGTCAGCAAAGGAAGGCCCCTGGTCCTTCATCCTCATCCAGAGGGTCCAGCATGATATGAATGCTAAATACATTCACCTCCTTCTTAGAGACAGGGTGGTGCTCAATGCAAAGCCCAGCAGTCATAACTGTTATTTTTTAAAAGCCCCAACATATTGATGGAAGAAGAGCAAGGTGGTTTTTCCTTTGAATAACAAGTAAAAGGAAGGTCAGGCTGCCAGGAACTGTAAGATCTATTGTTTCTGCCTGAAGGACCTTAACTATAACTCCTATTTCCACTTGCTGCCTCATCAAATTATTATTATTACTATTGCATAGCCAGGAGCACAAAAATCCCTGAGACAGTATTAAAAACAAAAATAAAAGGGTTTTTTTCTCCATTTTCTAGAATTTAAGACATTTGGTTATTAAATTCTGACAGGCTGATTAGCTCTACTGCTGTACCTTAATGCAGCATATTCCCTCTGCAACCTGAGCTGAAATCTGTGTGTAACATTTGCATCCATTTTCAAAGGCTGTCTTGTTTGGACACACCCAAACATAAATTCCTCATTTCCTGTACTTCCAAAATTATGAATGTTTTCCATCCAACTATGTCTTTAAAAACAAAATGAAACAATAAACTAAATTTATATTATTTATATTCTTGAAACTGCTAAAGGAGAGAAGAATAAAGGTTTTTGCAGAATAAACTCAAATCTCTGTTCTTGTTATTTTTTTCATAGGACTTACACTGTTTGTGTCAGTATGCACTGTGAGCAGTGACACAAATGTCCAAGGACACACTCTCAGGTAAAGAACCATTTTCCTAGCATGAGCAAAATTAATCACAGATCAATCTAAGACTAATCAATAGTATTTCTGACAAAATTGAACTATTACAAGACAGACACAAACCCAGGAACTTTTGGGAAGGAAATACAACCAGCTGAATCATGTTTGCATTTTCAGAAACCTCTGAGATCATCTCTTAAAGCCTTTAAATTCAGAGCAGCCACCACCCTTTTCTTTTTGTGCAAAATCTAAGTGGGTGTTTGCAACCATTCTTATTTCTATTTCAACCTTCATAATGAAAGGCCACTCTAACAAGCTATTTTCATGTCAGAGTTTTTGCCTCCTATCCAAGCTTTTAGAGTAAGGAGCTAAAATCCAAAAACAATAGGATCCCTGAATATCAGAATAGTAATTTCTTTCAGATTCTAACCTATTTCTTTATTCCAAATTTTTTGTATGAAAAACAAACCTTCACCTATGTTGGCTCTTCAGTTTCAGAGTTATGAAATAATTACAGATAATGATTCAATACTTTATTAACGCACCGTTTGAATATCTGGTATTGCATAGATAATATTTTGAACTCTTTTAAAATCCAATTCCACCAAAAAAAATTAAAAAATAGGAATAAAATTGCATCTTGGGCCTTTCTCAGGCAATATCTTTGGAAGTTTTCAAGCAAGTTGTCTAATAAAGGAAGGATATTATAAGGTTTATAAGAAAAGAGCTTTTTTCTTTACATTGGCAGTTTATTAGTCAGAAATTACTGTAGAAAACCTGTTAGGGTTTCCATACTCTGTACTCTCATATCAAAAATCTCCATGTCTGCAAACTAATATTTTTCTAATAATTTTAAAATAAAAATCTCATTTGGTTGTTCTTCTTCCTGCTGCATCTGTCACATCTACCCCCAGGTAGATACCTTGAGCTTGGTAAGAGCCAGGTGTGACTGTGAAGGGTTCTTCTCTGAAGGTCTGCACCATTTCATCCACAAACAAAATGGTACCCATGGCAGCTCTTAGTGCAAATATGTAAGGGCAACTTCTGATTCAACTGCGATTGAAATTAAATAAAACCTTGAATTTCAACAGAGGATTTCTCTAGTTACCTGGGAGTTTTGAAAAACTGTACTATGCTGCATCATAGTCTCTGGTTGCTACTAATTTAATTTGGACTTGTGCTATTTCAAATTTCCAGAAAAAAACAATTGCTCTACTTAAATCAAAATATCTTCCCCAGCTGGACATTTTTCCCTGACATTTTGCTAAATTTATTTCTGATAAATTTGTGGTCATGAGCCAAATGGTTGATACCACTCTTTTTTTAAAAATGCATATGATTGTCAGGAAATAATTTTTACTTCACAGCAGGGTATTTTATGGGTACGAAATAAGCCCCTGCTGTGCTCTAAAATTCACAGGGTGAGAGTCTCAGCTCCTGTAAGCCCAGATGTACTTTTGAAAATGATGGATCTGTACTATCTTAAATTACTTACAGATCTATCCCAATACAACAAAGACAGAGAAATCTTCAAGGAAGCTGTACTTGCCAACTCTGTTTGAAAGACTTTTCCAAATATTTATAAATACTTCTTTTCTTTGCTTTCCAGCTAAGACTGGCATGTGACTTTAATCAATTGGACTTCAGTAAACTTCACACCTCTGTTCTGTAGTGGTCTGTTAAGCTGTTAAGACTTGTGAAGCTTTGTAGGTTTTCAGATAGGCTGTTTTTGCTGACAGCAGCTGTTTCCAGTGTGCAGTAGCTCCATATAAAGGAATAACTCAGGCCTGAGGGATTTAAGCAGACGAGTAGATTTTAATAATGCTGTGCACAGTTTTAAAGAGACTTGAATTGTTTAAATATGAACATGGCTTTAATATTTAGCAAAGGGTCCAAATATTTCCATGGCTAATGTTACACAACACCCTACAGGAGGTTTTGGTGATCTAAATTGCCCTCTAGATCCCTAAATCACTTGAATGGGAGGAATTGTCCATGTTTAGACAATCTAAACAACTAGATAGTAATGCAGAGGACATCTAAGCCAAACCTTACTCTATGCAGAAGAAAAGGGAATGGGTGGTATCCTGCTCTTGTCTGGGCTTAAAAATAAATGAGACTGAGATTCACAGTCCAATATTGCTCCATTATTTAGAAACCAGTCTTGACAGCAGCAAGAACCCTTTTTTTTAATTAATTTTTATTTTTTCACTTATTTCATTGTACCTTTGGGTGTCCCTCCAGGATGTAAACAATGTCTATTCTAGTCCCCCATCAGTTTCAGAGGGGATCTCAAAATATCGACTCAAATACCCCAGGAAAGATGTTCTGTCCACAAAATCAAAAAGCAGTTCTGTCCACAAAATCAAAAAAGCCTATTTGAAAAGCAGTAACTCACATGACAGGGAGATTTTTCTCAACCTGTGTAGCTGAGACTGTATCACCAGTTAGAAAGGATTTATAAGGATATCTAAAGCAGAAAGGCTACAGAAGGATATATAAGCCAAGCAGTCAGCAGATGTGCAAGAGAAAATTGAATATTTCCAGACATTAAGCTGTTCTCAGACAGGAAGAGGGAACAAGGTTCTATTGTTCTTTTGGGGATGGCTTATTTATCCTTCTGCAATAAGAATCAATAAATAAAATCACAAGTCGTCCTGAACTTGGGATTCCTTGTCCCCCGGGAATATCAAACACTCAGAGTGGGTTTCTAATCTTACAACTCCATTTTATGTCCAAAAGATAGGTCTCTGGAGCTGCATTAGCAAACTGCTCAGGTCTTGGAGATGAGCTGTAGGGCTGGCTTTATTTACTGTATGGACAAATGTATGTATGGACAAAGAGCAATCTTCCCAAAAATGCCAGTGAAATGCTCAGGAAACAGCGTGGACTGAGGACTGCTTCTAGCAGAGGAAATTTTCCCAGTATGAATGATGGCAACCCTGTTTTGGAGAGTGATTTGGACAGCATTTATTGACATTAGTATAACCTGAGTCATATAAGTTTTAAGGAGGAAAAGGAGTTCTGTGTCATCACTTTCTATGTCAAAGTGCATAAAGTAAGGTTGTGGAGGTAGTGGTAATGCACACAGTCATCTAATTTTCACATAAATTATCCTCCAATTACATAAGTGTCTCAAAAGTACCCAGCATTGTGTCTCAAAAGCACATTTATGAGCCTACAATTAATAAAGCTTCTTCAGTAGGAAAGTGAAGACTTTTATACGCCCTGTTATAAAGTGTCTGTGGTTTGAAAGTTTTCATGAATTATGACCTTATTCTCAAAATATTTTAAAACTGTATGCCCATCCAATAAGTTTTCCTAGTAAGCACATTTTTATACATATTTTACAGATAATAAGTTCAGCTTGAATTTTTCTGGTACTGTTCTGAAAATACAAGTAGTCACGCAGGTCATGATCTCTGGGTTTAATTAGGTGACCATACTGAAAACATTTTATAAAAAGATGTAGATAAATAAAACAAGGTCAAAACACTAAGTCATTTTCCAGAGGAGAAATGTCCTCTGTGTAATTTTTGCTAGCAAGGCACTAAGGTTACAATAACTTTTACCAAAAGGAGTTACAACAGAAGACTATGATATGGAAAAAAGATCTTACAAATGTGGTATACAATTCTAAAGAGAAAAATCTAAATTGCTTGTAATTTGGCTATCTGGAAATGTTTGTCTATGATTTATC
The DNA here is from genome assembly GCF_051311805.1 of Agelaius phoeniceus. Taxonomy (NCBI): domain Eukaryota; kingdom Metazoa; phylum Chordata; class Aves; order Passeriformes; family Icteridae; genus Agelaius; species Agelaius phoeniceus. The sequence continues at coordinate 55,415,474 of NC_135268.1, forward strand.
TTTTTGTTGCAGCTGGAATCAACAGTGAAGGTAAATTGCTGAAGAAGCAGTTTACTAACCTAGTTTATTCCCATTAGACAACACTGCCTTCTAATGAGTAATGGGAAAACAAGTATCATTTTTTATGCATGATGTATCCATTTATGTAGCCTATATAAATCCAAAAATATATGTTTTCATCTATGAATACTGTACAGCCAGTTTCTTTTTAATTTTTTTAAAAGCTTCTATGTTTAAAATAAGTAACTGATAGTTTTTATAGTAAATCCTTGAAATATGGCCTAAATTTACTAAACCTCACATTAAAATACCCTCTTTAAAAATTAAATTTCATGCTTTCTTTGTTGGAAAGTCTTAAGCAAACACCTCATCATGCAAAATATTGCAAAATTTTCTATTAAGCTAGCAAGTGAAAAAAGGAGCAGCAGAAAGCTCAGAATGAACTGTCCCTTGGAACAACTTGGCTTTTGCAATTGTTCAAAAGTTTGAGGACTTTCTAAACTAGAAACTGTGCCTCTGCCTTGTTTACCAGCTACATGTGTACTATCCTCCCTAAATCTGTCTAATCTTTTTCCTAATATAATTTCCTTTTGACATTCACAATATCCCAGCATAATGAGTTCTACAATTTCAACACTAGAGATAAAAATTGTACAGAAATGTGCACAACTTGTTAAATATGAAAACTTTTTTTTTTATTTAGAAGTACAAGAACAGTCCAGAAGGTCTACACAAGGCTTAGTGCACATGTTCACTTTCTGTGATAAAGGACAGGATGCTCAGACAAGACCTGGGAAAGGAAAGCAGAACAGAGAGACCAACAGTAAATATTTAGATATAGAGGGTGATGTGGAAAAAGATAAAATCTTGTAGGATGATTCAAAAGCTTTACTTGCATTTAAAGAGACTTGTTGAACCAGTCTGTCAAGCAGGCTGTCTAAATGTCCTTGTCATAATTCCAGCCTGGAGGCTGGAATATCGCCCACAGGGCATGTGTTTGCACCTCTTACCTCCCCCCAGGCTCTTACACAAGAGACTTATGTAAAGATTTAAGAGAAAGTCTGTTTATGCTCTTTTTCATACCATTCTTTTTCACAAGTGAGAATATTTTGTTACACAAGATAGAGTTACAGAGCTGGGTGATAGCAGGATGAGGAATGTAACAGCAAAATATGGGCTGTTGAGAATGGTTCAGCTGAGATCCAATAAATGCAGGCAATGAATAGAGTATATGTCAGAAGGCTGCCAAAAATGGCAGAATTTTAGAGAGGAAAGGTCTGAATCACACAATCTGCCTAAGGGACATGTCAAGCAGCAAAAAAATTGTGAAGGAAGGGGCAGTGTGATAAGTTCACGTGGCTTCTTCTGTTCTAAAATAGAATGGTGTTCCCTGAGAGATAAATGCATAATTCAGAAGCCATTTCAGGTCTTGGCCAAGGCTGGACTTGAGGATGCTTATAGAAGTCTGCACAGAGAAGTAACCATTTCATTGTTAGTGGCTTGCATTTGCAGAAGGCATTAATGGCAGTTAGGGAGGTTTTTTAGCATTGCTAATTTCAGTGGCACTTTTTGAAAAGGAGATGTGGGAGCTATCGTGTACTTGAGCCCTTTTAGTGAGGGTATGGGAAGGTGTCAAAGCAAAAGGGAGAAAAAAAACTTTTTCATTCCCACATGTAGAGAAGGCAAAAGAAAACTGAAATTGGAGACTGAATCAGAAAATACCAATGCACTATGCTACCTCTTCATTTGGTTTTCAGGCCAAAAATAATCTGAGATACAGATCCTGAGATGCAATTGAAAAATAGAAAAGCATTGTGGTTTACAATGGTAAGCTTAATTGTAGACAATAAAATGAAGATGTAAAGCAGATGGTGAGCAATATTCAGTGGGGAGGTCAAATTTTTGCAGATACTAACATTTTAGGGTTTGTTAGTATTTAATATACATGTTAAGAAAACAGCTGAGTGGTGGAGCTTATAGACATTATAAGGAAAAATATTTTGCACACTGTGTAAAATCCACAATGTTGAAAGTTTAGTTCAGTCTTCTGAACTGTATAACTGTTGTTTCTTCTAGATATTTTGCACCTTATCTCGAGTTTTCTTCAGCTTGTTTACTGAATTTTCAGTCTGCTTGCTCAGGAGATTCTTAAGCCAGAGCAAGCAGACTAAAAATTCTGTAAATAAACTGAAGAAAATGCAAGATAAGGGCTAGTGTGTTGAAAAAGAAAGACAAGCTGCAAATACCTTGGCAAGGAATTAACTCTTCACAATATCTACACACATGCACAATATGCTGTGTGCATGTGTGCTTCCATCATGTGCATTAAGCAGATTTTATGCACAGTGGCAGGTGTGGTTTGTCCTACATACCATGCATAGCAGTGCATCAGCCACTCACTGTTTCCCATTTAATTAATTGGGAATGACATAAGTAAACTGCTGACAAAGACACAATATCACAGACAGGCTTAGTGGCCTGCCACTGCATTCAATTGATTTAAAAATAATACAACTAGCTGAGAAGAGAGAGAAAAATCTGTGTAATTTTGAACCCATTTATTCTCATATATGTACAAACATAATAACATCCTCATAAAATCAGAAAAAGAAAATACAGATAGACTTGTAGAGGAATACATTTTAAATGTTCTGTTACTATTCTTTTAGAAGGTTCATTCACTGAAATTGGTTTTTGTGAGGTCTTAAGGAATAAAAAGCTCCCTCATGCACTGCTTTCAATTCTCTCTTCATCTGTAAAAACAAGCCACGTAGTGGTTTAATTTACTGTTGATCACTGGGGAGAAAAAAAAAAGGAATGCAAAATTTAAATGACATTCACACACAAAGTTAATAGCTTTTATCACTCTCAGAAGGCAAGTGTAGAGGAAGTATTACTTCATGTAATATACGACCTGGTTTCAGCTTTATTGTCTTTAATACTTAAAGCACTGCTGCAAATGGGCAAGGACTTAAGACATAGAGTTGTCTTACCAAAGCAATAGCAGAGGGTCTTGCAGTGTACTGGATTTCACTATTATCATGGAGTTACTTAGTACTTTGCATTCATAGATTGCAAATTCCTAAGCTGAATGACTTACCAACATAACATCCAACAAGGGAAAAGTGCAGAAAGGTTGGGAGTGAGGCTGGGAGTTAGGAATCTTAAACATTGAAAGTCTCACAAAAGGTAGGGGACTGATATCTGGAGTCCTAGTCTACTGTACCTACTTATGCATTGCTTCCTTCAAGGGAAAAAGGAAAAGAAAACAAACAAAAAAAACCCAAAAATCGACCAAACAAAAAAAAAAACCAGCAGGCTGAAGTAACAGACAGACGTGAAATAAAATAAAACCTTTACAGTTCTATCCCAACCTGACTGAAAACACAAAAAAGAGGGTGTTTTTTTTTTTTTTTTACATTTCAATTCCTATCAAGGTAAAACCTGGGCAATTACTTGTCAGAGTTCATGAACAGTGCAAGAAGTTGCACAGGTGAAAGACCCATGCTAGAGTACAGTTTATCTCCATAATTAGAGCATTTTTTCTGTGAGTTAAGAGGATTTTAAATCCTTCTGAGTCATCAAATGCAGGAGTTTGGCTTTGGTCAGCTCTAGAAAGAAGATAAGGAAAAGTTACTAATAAAATCTAGCTGTTATCTGTTACTTATAATGGGTCTCAGTCAGAACAGGTATTTAATTTTTGATCTAACAAAAAAATAAAGTCTAGCAGAGTAATTTCACTCAGTTAATAAATTTCTGCTTTTTAAATTTCGTTTTTGGAGTAACCCCATGAGATAAAACAATAACAGCTATGACAATCATTAATATTTTTTGAAACACTTGTGCAGTAGCTTCTTCTATTAATGCATTTTACTTAGAAAGAGAACTATCTAGTATCTGCCAGCATAAATTCTATCTAGGTATTCATAGTTTCTCATGCATATGGTACTATTTTTTTTTACTTCTGTTGTGTGTTCCAGAAGGTAGGTTTTGCCTTAAATTAAACGTTTCACTCAGTTTCGTTGAACTGTAAATATAAGTCTGCAGCTAAACTAACTTGATTTCAGGGAGGTTTTTCCCTCGTCATCATCTCAGGATAGAAGATGCCATTAATACAATGGGACCATAGCAGATATCCAGTAATGCTGTTACCAATTGGCTAGGTCAGCAGGATGTTTTCGGCATTTTTATGGCACAGCAAACATGGGCAAGATCCCTTTCTGTCAGACCAAATCAGCTGCATAATGCAAAGAACAGCAGTAAGAACACACAAAGCACCAGCAGAGTTAATGCTGCTATCAATATGCTTTTCAGTTTTCCCATCAAACTGCACACAGTTCCCTCCATATACAAAAATATCTTCCCCTGTTTTCATTTATTATTGTAGGAAATAAAAAATAATTTTCCAGCTGATGCCTTCCTCTAGTAAAAAAAAAATATCTCTTAGCAAATGATGAGTAGTAGGACGTTGTCATTAATATCAGCTGAATCAATTAAAATCCAGTGAATATCAGATGTAGTAGTGACAATGTGTGAATAGCAAATACAGTTGATTGTTACTTACACCATATAGTGCTTATTTATATATGTTTCTATAAAACAGCCTCATCAGAGTATGACCCAAAAGAATAAATTTATGCCTTCCAGCCCATCAGCACCATCTACTGTGACTTGACATAACAACAGTCTTTGCCAAAATAAGCACAAGTTTCAGTCAGTTTTTTTTTCTTTACATTTGTCTTTCTTGGGATTTCCTTTTTTTCCTACTTATTGCTCCAGAACAGCCTATCAAAAAATGTTTTTCAGAAATTTGACATTTCTGAAAATTTTTCTGAAAATGTGACTCTGTCTTCTTCAGAAGAAATCAACCTGCAGACCTCAACTGCTTGAATAATTGTTGAGTTTTGAAAATGTGTAAGGTGAAAACATATGTTTAGTTTTTCTTGCTTCTAACTGCCAAAGTGGAGGGAAATAACAGAAAGAATAAAATTTTAAAAATTAAATTCAGCATAAACTAAGTCCCTAGAATCCATTCTTGAAAATGAAACTATAGCCCTCTCATGCCTGGTCAGTATTCAATGGGACAGATCTGGCAGAATTTCATGAGGTTATCAAGTAGATGCCAGACATTCAACAAAATCCTCCCACACAATGCATTTATAATTTTGCTCCTAAGGCAGAGAGTTTTCTTTATAGCCGAAATACCATCAGGAAAGAAGTTTAAACTATTTGATAAAGGCTACAGATTTGCTATCTGTCATCACATCTAATTTTAGCTATATAACTTTATCTTTTGTCTGCTTCCTTTCTTCCTTTAATTCAAAGACACATGAATCTGCAAATCTCTCTGCAGATTTGTGTTAGACTAATGGACTCACTGCCTTAAAAAGCCTTCAGTTAAATCTCATCATTTTATTCAGATTCATTCTGGCACAAAACCAATGGCTGCAGTGACTGTTCTGACTCCAGAAAAGTACTTGGGCAAATGAAAGGGAACAAGCTCTCTGACAGGTTTCAGCAGGGCCTGTCCCACTCTTGGTTACACAGTGCATAACATTTATAAACTCATGATAAGAAAAAGAGACCCTGTGATGAAACTAAACAAAAATTAGTTATGAGGAAAAAAGGATCTTACTCTTTCTCATAGAAACTGATGCAAACCCTAAATTTCCCTCTTTAATTCTCTCCAAAATGAATACTCTGGCACAAGTGCCATTGGTCCCTCAGACAACCTTGTCAATCAGCTTATTTGTGCCATTTACGAAAGACATGCTTACACATGCTTGCCTTCATGGGTGTAATAAATTTTATATGCTTTATTTTCCAGACATTAAATCATTTAAAACTGATTTGCCATACCTGGTACATAAGACATAGATTTAAAAAAAAAAAAAAGATGTTAATTAATGAAGTATAGAAAGAAATAAGGTCCTCAGCATGCTGCACGTAACAGAACAGCAACCTTCCAGAGAGAAGGGAACGAAAAACCCCTCAATTGTAAATTGGCCATGTTCCTTCCTTTTCCCTCTCATTCAGGGATAAGGTGATTTCTAAAACTCTTTCCTTACTTTTCTTTTAGTGATTTGAAATGACAAATTTCTAACATTTTGTGTCTTGCTGTGTGCCATTCTGGGTTATAGAATGACTACTTCTTTCTCAGGCAGGCAGGCAAATCCAGGAGAACTCAGGAAACAGAAATACATAATTGCATCCTTCAAATATATAAGCAAAACAAACTAATATTTTATATGACCTCTTCATTCTTAAAAGCCATATATTTATTTTTGTTACAATCACAAAGTATTGGTGCAGGAACATTTTCTTTTCAGTATGTCCTTCACATTCTCCCCTGCAGTCTCTTGATACTTAATATATTCTTTTCTTTTAGCTTCCAACTCCTCTTTTACCTGTCCATCAACTCTCCATTCCATAGATCCAAGCATGCTTTTCAGTCTTTTTTGCTTTTTTTTTCCTAGACAAAAGGAGGTTGTGTTTTTGATTCTTTTCACTGCAGTAAGAGGAGATGGAACTTTAATAGCTTTAATAAAACTTCTCTTCTGTACTCCAATGTTAAGTTACCCTTTCCACATACTGTATTTTGCTGTGTAAAAATTATTCTCTACTAAAGGTAAAGTTTTCCTACTTCAGTAATTGATTACATTTTTAATATTCACTAGTTCGTTCATACTGGATATTTTCAGTGTAGCACAGACATTAAATTACCATTATGAGGCAGGAGTTTAAATGAGCTAGTCATAGTCTTGAGATTAAGGACATTCACACAATACAAACTCAGAACACAATAGTGCAACACTTACTCAAGCACTGACTGTTTTACATAGCTAAAAATGGCAAGCATAAATGTATTCATATTACATTTATACTAAATCTTTTATAATACTGAATTTGTGGTATATAATATGAACAAAAGCTCAAATCATTGTCTATTTTGAAATCAGTGGACTTATCACAATACATTTAATTCAATGGATTATGTCTAATTTAACACACTGTGGGATAATATTTTAGGCAAGACTACAGGTAGTGAGGTGGGCAGGATCTGGAGCAGGTAATGCTTTAAAAAGCATTGGCCTTTTAAAAACTGACAGAGGGTTGATTTTCATTCAGGTAGTCTCTGATGAGTTTAAATACTAAATTCTAAAAATGTTATCATGTGATGTCATGAAGGAAGAGTCTTTCAATATTTGAAAGAATCACTCAGTCAGCACTGGTTGAGCAATAAAATAAAAAAGATTTGTCAGCACTAGTTCATGGATTAAAATACCTCAGATATAATTGACAAAGGCATTTGAAGTGACAGCTGATATGTAAAAGCTTCAGACAAGAATGCTCAAAGATATCATTCAGCTTCTGTGCAAGAAATTACTAAGCAGACTAAGGACTCTTCAATCTGAAAAAAGATATTAATTACGATACAGATTGAAGAGAATATAGAGTATGGTATATGCTGACAGCTGACTTTCATGAGCTGACTGGATAGGTTGTTCCCCAGCTTGTACAATAAAAGAGCTATGAAGAATCAAAGAAAGGTAGCAGATTCAACAATAATAACAAAAATAACAATTAAAACTAAAACTAATAATTCATACAGCAGGTAGCCTAGGAGATTGTTGTCAAAGGTTCTTATTTGTGCTGGAAGTCTATGTGAGATCCAGGGGGAAAAAATCAAAGAAAAAATCCAATGGGAAATAATAAATATTTCAAAGTCCCCTGTGTTGCAAAGTGGAAACAGAAAAATAGAAGGAAGATATTCTTTTCCAGGAATCCTCTTACAGACATTCTTGGAAAGGGTAAGGATTAAAGATAGCTGTGAGAAATGAGAGACTTGAAATTGTGCTGAAAATTTGAATGTTCACAAAACTCAATATAATAACGCAAGGTCTTGCATTAATCTTGGTGTGATGCATTCCTGGTGTTCTTATGTTCAAAGTCTGAGTCCTTTATTTCTCCCTGATGTTTTGGGGATTGTTTCATCTCTTTTACCACCAGCTTTTATCTGCTGTTGAGAGATCTGTTAGGTGCAGCCAAGTTCATTTAAGCTTTCACTGCAGATAGAATTGACCCACGTGAATTCCTGAAAGCCAAATACATACCCTTGTGCCCCAATCAGATTCTACATGAATGATTACCTATCTTGTAATACATGCTTTGGTTTAAAGTATTAAAGTGATTTAGTATTAATGAAAAGTGATAACTTTTGAGTAATTGATCATGAACATACAACCTTGGGTCACTTAATACCTTATTACTGGTTTTCATAAGTCAGTATTGCTGAACTTCATGTTTGGAAATGGGGCCAGTTACAATTAAATGAGACTAATTTCAGATTAGCAAAGATTTCTGGCAGTTTTTTTTTAATGTAGTGAAAAAGAATGTCTTCTTGTAGGATAAGACTTCATATATACATGTAAGCTTGTTTTGATGTTCCTGCAACTATATAAAGTAAATTATATTGAAATATGCCTTGCTTTTCCCAGATTCACTATACTGGGTTTGTGACTATGAGGTTCAGAGATGTCCATAAGTGAAAGTAAAGGCATATCCCAAGATCCTTCTAGTTGTACTACAGGGCACTCATTCCAGAAAGCAGTGAACCAATTTTTTTGCCATGTCCCTGGGAAGGTTGTTCCTGTGAATGGCTGCTATCACCACAAAAAAAAATTATTTCTTATGTCAAGATTAAACCTCTCCAGTATATCTGCTGCCCCTTATCATCCCCATCTGGCTCTTCCAAAGAGCCTCCATTCTCTTTGTAGCCACCATTTAGGTACTGGATACTGTGAGGAGAATCCCCATTGAGCCTTTTCTTCTCCAGTCAGAAAAGGTCTAACTCTTTCAGCCTTTCCTCACAGGGCAGATTTCCAAATCTTTGATCATCTTCATGGTCCTTCTTTGGATTCTCTTGTTTTCTCCCTGTCTTTCTTGGATTGTGGGGACCAGCCCGGCACACATTTCTCCAGATGTAGCCCAACCAGCACTGGGTAGAGTGGAATGACCATGTCTGTAGCTCTGCTAGCAGTGCTCCAGGGTCTGATCTGCCTTTGTCACTGGAGCAGAGCTCTGCTGACTGCTGCTCAGCTCATTGCCCACCAGGGCCCCCAGGTTCCTTTCAGCAAAGCTGCTCCCCAGCCACACAAAGCTGAGCCAGTACTGGGTTATTTGTCCTCGGTGCAGGACCCTGCTCTTGTCTTTGCTAAACTTCTTGCTGCTGCTTCTAGCCCACTCTACCAGCCTGTCCAGGTCTCTAAGAGGGCTGTCTCTTCAGACACATTGTCATGGTTAGAGGCTGGCCAGATGCCAGGCACCCACAGAAGCTGGTCACTCACTCCCTGCCGCAACCAGACAGAGCAGAGAAAATTTAATGAATGGTTCATGGGTAGAGATAAGGACAGAGAGAGTTCACTCATCAAATATCATCAAGGGCAAAGCAAGCTCAACATAGAGATAGGAAGTGAATTTATTACTAAGAAAATCAGAGCTGGATAATGATTCAAAACACCTTTTTACACCCCTGTCCTTTCCAGCTCTACCTCCTGCCCCAGTGGTGCAAGGAGGCAGGGGATGGGGGTTATGGTCAGTTCATCACCTGTGGTTTCTCCCACATCTCAGGGAGAGGAGTTGCTCCCCTTCTGCACTGTGGGGTCTCTCCCATGGAACACAGCTCTCCGTGAACTTCTCCAGCACGAGTCCACTCTCACAAGCAGCAGCTGCCTGTGAACTGCTGCAATGTGAGTCCCTCCCACAGGCAACAGTCCCCCTCAAGCTGCTGCCAACGTGGGTCCCTCTTTCACAGGGTGCAGTCCTTCAGGGACAGGCTGTTCCAGTCTGGAAGCAGTGCTTCTCTCTCCATGGGTCTCCCACAAGACCACAGCCTCCTCCAGGCATCCACCCGCTCCAGCGTGTGCAGCTCCCCATGGGCTGTGGGTGGATCTCTGCATCCCCTGTGGATCCAGGGGCTGCAGGGACACAGCTGCCTCACCATGGGCTGCAGAGGAATCTTGGCTCTGGCGCCTGGAGCACCTCCTCCCCCTCCTCCTCCACTGACCTTGGTGTCTGCAGAGTTGTTTCTCTCATGTGTTGTCACTCCAGTCTTCTCTGGTTGAAATTAAAACTGCGTAACAACTTTCTGTTTGATTTCTTCTTAAATATGTGATCACAGAGCATTACCACCATTTCTAATTGGCCCAGACTTGGCCATCAGCACATCCATCTGTTGGAGCCATGAGGGATTGGCTCTGCCAGACATGGTAGAAGCTTCCTGCACCTTCTCACAGAATCCACTCCTGTAGCTCCCTGCTGCAAAAACCATTCCATGCAAAACCAATACCCACATCCACCTTACCACCCCGTGTGGTGTTATCAGCAAACTTGGTAAGGGTGCTTCCAATCCCATCATACAAATTATTTATGAAGATGTTGAACAGCAAGGGGCCCTGGGGACCCCTTGGCACCAGGCTGCCAGCCTGGGGAAAAACCCATTCTTTGAGTGCAGCCTGACAGCCAGTTTCCTGTCCACCTTGCAGACTGCCTATCCAGTATCACCTCATTTTTACCAGGAGAAGGTTGTGGGAAACAATGGCAGATGCTTTACTAAAGTCCAGGTAAAGAACATCTACAGTTCTCAGTTCTCCTCTTCAAACAGATTTTTTTTTTTTTTCATTTGCGCTAGGTAAATCCATCCTGGTTTTTCCCAATCATCTGCTTCGTTTGTTTTTCAACAGTTTCCAAGAGGACTCACTATTATTTTTCCAGGGACTTAGGTAATACTAATGTGCCTGTATATTCCTCAGTACTCTTCTTGTAAGTGGGTATGACTTCTACTTTCTTCCATTCATCAGTGATATCCTCTGGACAGAGTTTGGAACTAGACATTTAATGTCCTTTCCAAATCATTCCATAATTGTGTGATCCTATGAAATGGTCTGTGCTACAACAAAGTTACAGCTGTTTATACAATGTAAAGCACATATATCACTAAACAGTAGAGTAGGAAGGAAATGCATCTGTCAGTCTTTATCTGACGAGTTTACTGCACATTAGACTGCAGATTTTTGCAAGTGATAGGCAGTGAGCTAAGTGAAGAGCTTCAAAGAATACCTGATAAAATTACAAAGTCATTCCAGAAACTTTCAAACCTAAGAACCTTCACAGCAGGAAAGTAATCAAAGCATGTATGCCCCCTGTAAGCCTGATCTACTGACACTCAGCTGGGTTATAGTATTCCATTTCACCACAAAATTTCAAGGTCTTAAAAGCTGTAATTAAGCGGATAATTACAAGTATTGTGTAACCAGAAGAAACATGGGGTCTTGTGAGCATGCCAAAATTCCAGTGGAAGCTGACTTCACTGTATTTCTGCAAAATGATTATTTACACATTTGCAGTATATAACTACTTACAGTTAAATGTAGTAGTAAATACCTTCAGAAGTTACAGGCTGTGGCAATTATACTGCATACACGGCCAGTCAACAAGGACAAAAAAATAACTTCAGTAACCATCTGAGCAAATATTTTGGTTTACTTTTGTTCACTATGCTCTAAGAATTCATTCATCTGTCTCTTATAAAATTAAATAAAGAGCTGCAGTGAGTAATGTACTTGTGGATACCAAGTCTTAACAGTTGAAAATACTAAAACACTATGATGCACACATTGGAGCACATCTAATATAATATCACATATTTCATATAGTCTTTTTCCATTCTACATTATATTCTGCCATCATTCTACTCAAGCAATGATGGAGAACATTGCTTGTATCACAAAAGAAAAAGCTACGAAAAAATGAAACAAACATCATAAAGTCTATTGCAGATACTCTTCCACCATGAAAGATTTTAGGTTTTTTCCTAAGGAACGACAAGAAAACATTTGATAAATTTTACTGTGTTCAACTAGAAGAATTTTATTCTCTCTCATCTTTTACAAAGTATTTCTGTACCACATTTATTCAGGAATATCTTGGAAAAGAAATTGAAAGCTTCACAAAATGTGAGGCTTATGGAAAAGTTCAATTTATAATGCATACTTGGGGAAAAAAATCTGGATATTAATAGTAAAATTGTGGGTGACATTTTATTTGGAAGTACAAAAGTTCTGCAAACTTCTGCCTGGAAAAGAAACAAACACCTAGTACCAGTCAAGCAATTGTAATTCTTAATTGCATTGTAGAATTTTTTCATGTCGTTCTGCTTAGGCTTAATAGAACTCATTTAGCTGTAGTTTCAACTTTCATCTTCTAGCAAATTTAGTTTGTACCCATTAATTATGACAATCATTGAAGAAATACAGCCATTAACAATGCCAAAATCCCAATACATGTATATGAACAAGCTTGGGATGTGACACTAATTGTTATGAAAGATTTAACACAATCCTCTCTTGAATCCATGAAAATTATTATCTCAAAATATTGTTACTGGAAAAAGACTTTTATAGCTACTTTCACCAAGTGAGCAGTAGGAGACCAAACTATTTCAAAACAGGTTAAGGAGTTGTAATAATTACTGAACAGCTATTATCTCACAAACTGGAAGAAACTTTCCCCAGGGTAATTTCCTTCTTACACTATGAACTTTGAAATTGGAGCTGGGCTTGAAAAAATTGGGTAAAACTAATGCAACTGATATAAGCATCAAAGTTTAGTTCATTAGATCTAGATTTAAGAGAAAAATACAGAACAGTTTACAATGGCCTACATATTTATTTTTCATTACATAAATGCAAAATAGCTGCAAGCATGCCTAACCTAAGATGGTGACAGGCAGTATTTGATAGTGAAAAAGAAGATGAAAGGGCAAAAAGAAACCCTGTGGCAGACAGTGTATTTTTATTCATATGTATTGGCATAAGAAACAGATGTTAAAAGAGGTTAATTCAATATTTATATCAACCTCCAGGAGCAGCAAAACAGTAGAACTGATAGTCACTAAAAGGAGAAGAGCTTTAAAACCAGCTAAAGCCAGACTGAAAGTTTTACCTTAGTCAAGACAGCACCTAGTGGTCAGATATATAGCACCAAACTGTCAGACTAGGCTTCCTAGAGTAGATATGAGATGTAAGAGAGAGAAAAGCAACAACTACCCAGAGACAACATATATCATGTGAAAAGCCATGATATTCAAATCAATAAGAGAGAACACCAAGCAAGATGCAAGAAATCCTGTAAATTAATAAGCATTTATCTTGGCAATTTCTCCCTACACTTGTTCAGGTAAACGAATTCCTAAGGATGGTGCTCATTTTGTATTGTAGTGAATAGAAGTCCCTCCATGACCTCTACTAGAGGATGTAGACCTCTAGTTCAGGCACAGCAATCACAGAATCACAGAACTGTTTATGTTGGAAAAGACCTTTTAGATCATCCAGTCATTATCCCAGCACTGACAAGTCTGCCACTGAATCATGTCCAAAAGTTCCACACCTACATATCTTTTAGACATCACCAGGCATGGTGATTCCATCACTTCCTTGGGCAGCCTGGTCCACTGCTTGACACCTCTTTTCATACAGAAATTTTTCTTAATATCCAATCTAAACCACCTCTGGCACTGTTTGAGGCCATTTCCTCTTGTCCCCTTTCTTGCTACTTGGGAGGAGAGACTGAGACCATGATACTACAACATCCTTTCAGGTAGTTCTAAAGGCAAATGAGGTCTTCCCTCAGCCTCCTTTACTCCAGACCACATAATGGAAAAGAAAACATAAGCTGAAAGGACATGAAGCCATGTGAAGGTAGTAGAAGGTTAGTACTCAGTGATTTAGGTGTCAGAAATGAGACTCTCCCTGTCCATATATTCAGATAAACACTGTGGTTCTCAGTCTTACAGAATGTTGAAGAAAAGCCTGTCAGGCTGAAGCAGTGATTAGGAAGCCAGCTTCTACCTAATTAAAGCGATACTATGCAAAATATAGGTAGTTTTGTACCAACTACTTCTGTGGATGGACAGAAATTTTCAAATATCATTATGTGATTATTCCTCACTTTATTATCAAAACCATCCTCAAGATTGGGTCATTGTTAATTTACAAGCAGCAGGAAGGCATTCCAGTGCTTTCAAGTTACCAGTGAAATAGCTGGTGAACACAGGTTTCTCAGGAATTAGGAAATTATGAATACTAGGCTGTTTTATATAATTCTACAAGGGCCTGGTTCAGGTTCCATTAAAATTAATGGAAAGCTGTCCACACCTTTCAGAAGTGCAATGAATCACTGGGAAGTGCTGTCCTGCCTAATAACTATTTTGATCTTCACAGTCAACACCCATTTATGTAGGTTTTTAGATGTCATTGATACTAGTGCATATATACTAATTTCAGCTTGTCTAGTTAATTCTAAATGGAAAGAAAAATACAATTAAATTGCACATTCAACTTCAAATAAAAATGTTTCATTATATTATTAAATCCAACTAGCTTCAATTACTTCAGCTTAATAACTTTCAACTTAGACTAAAGAATTTTTTAAAATACTTTTTCAAAGGGGATACTAGCTATCATGAAAGGTACCAGGTATCAAGCCTTAGTTTTGGGTAAATAATTCATTAAGAGAAGATTTCATGGAAACAATCTGAAATGCTTCATTAACCAGAAGAATTCTTACCTCACATACCTACCACTCTCTAGTTCATACCTTATGACCATGCAGGCCAGTTAAAATCCCCATGGAAGAAACTAAAGGTACTAAAGGAAATAAAACATTTAGTGACATTCAAACAAAAATTCCACTTTAAATAAATGCCTTGAGTGAATTATATTTTATTGTGTGTTAAACTGACAGATGGTTAAGAATTTTATAATCTATAAAGAATAATTTCTTTTCATCTGACCTCATCGGCTGGGTCTGTGGTGCTAGGCTAGCTCTGTGGATCAGTTCATGACAAGATACTCAGAATCACACTGCAGTTCCATTCACCTTTTCTTGCTGGTGAAGCTGATTTAAGAAGCCTCTGATGCATTGCCATCATCCCACACATCAGTTACAATCTGCCACCAGTTCAATTGTCCAGGTATTGCTACTTATTACCACAGTGAATACATATAAATATATACAGTATTTATATATTATCATTACATTTCTATATGTCATTTACATTTACATAATTTTATGTTATGTAAATAGCATATAGAAATGTAATTGTGTGTATGTTTGTGTCTATATGTTATAAAAATATTGTATGCCAAGTAAGAGCCATGATCTTGGTTTAAGAAAAAAAGAACAGAATGGGGAGGGAGAGGGATGTGAGAGGAATGAATAGCAGAGAAAAACAGAGAATTTCTCCTGCTATCTGTTAGAAAGACAAGGTATGTGAAACCTTGTATGCCTCTACATTACCTAGCTGTTGATAAACTTAACTTGACAACTAACCCAGATATAGGAAGAGAATTTAGGGCCCAGCCCCAGGAAAGAATATACTATAGCAGGAGCAGTCACTCTCAGACCCTTTTTAATCTTTCCCCAGTGCTGAATCTTTCTCTCATTTCCACAATCATTTTATATATAAACTCCATTCTTGTTGAACTACTTCCCATACCTTTTCCTTAGATTTAACAAACAACTTTTAGGGATTTTGAGCCATTATACCTAGAGTGCATTAGCATTGCAGAACCCAAAGTAGAAGAACAATATTTGAACTCTTCATTAACAACCTGTAGTACCTTTACAGGACTTACCTAGCCTGTGCTACCATGCCCAAACTGTGCCAGGGAGCTGAGTTAACTCATTAGCAATACCAGTTAAGTCAGAGAAACAATGTTGTTTTTTGATCTAATGGTTAGAGTAGCATATCTTTTTGAACCACTCAGTCAATCCTGATATCATTTATTTGGAATAACATCAATATGATAACCTAATATTCCTCCTGGATATCTATCCATATAAATAAACCTCTTCATGGAAACACCCTACAGCTAGATCAGAACACAGTCAGATTCTCTAGTTTCAGAGTGAACGAATGGCTGTTGCCTTATGGAAGGGAGAGTATTTCTAATGGATAAATCAAGAACATTTTGACAGAAATGATCTGCTTGTTGTGTGCAGCTGTTCCATGTAAGTTTCCAGATGAATAAAACTTGGGTGCTATTTTTGTAGACTCAGTATGATCTGTAAGGTGACAGGAAACAATTTGCATACCTTTAATATGCAACAACAGATTAAATCCCCGTGAGCTTTCAGAAAACATTATTGGGGCTAATGTGTTATTGTTAATGATCCCATGGCTCACCATATGTCCAGACAGTAAAGTAAGCTAATGCATTTTTGTTTTTTTCAACTTCAATTCCTTCATAAAACAAGCTGATAATGGTACTAACACAAAAGAATGAAACTACAGAGGAGAACACACTTAGTTTTGTTCCAGGGTTATCAGTATTCAGACTGCATTACATTTGTTAGTATACACAAAATTTACTTCCTGACAGTAGCTGTTTGTATAAATTCTGACCTCGATTGACCCACATGAATATGCTAGAAGGTGACATTGGAGATTGCTCATTTCCTATAACAACAGGACATGGGATTAATAAATCGTCAAATACTGTGTAATATATTCAATTAAATTTTCACAAGTAGCAAAGAAAATAAAAAAAGCCCAGCCATGCTGAATGAAGGAAAATGTGGAAGACAAATACAAACGAATAATGATGAATATACCCAGTAGCCACTTCACAGTAATTTCTGAGCAGTAGCAAATGTCACACAGTTTTTGTTCTACAAACAATAACTTCAGAGAAAAAGTCTAGAGACAAAATTTGACTCATTTCCACTAGTACAAAGACAGAAGAACACCAGTGTCAGTGGAATTATCCTAGAAAAACCTTGGGTACACCTGAGCTCAATATCTAAGTTCAGAAAACGAAAAATATAGAAAACATCTTTCAGAAAATGTTTGGATTACTTATTTGGTTTTGGACTTCTGTGTTCTGTATTTTCAGATCATTTTTTTTTTCTTATTTTCCCTTATTTCATAATTCAGAAAGTAAGGGTATATATGTACATGTGAGCAGGCCCACAACCAGTCACATGCATACAAAAGTTAGTTGTGAATATTCCAAAGGAAAAATGGCAACTTCAGAAAAGCAATCACTGTTTTATACCTTGAAAATCACAACTAGAAATTCCTCAGAGCTGTTTTGGAAAAACATGTGAATTTTAAAATGTTAAATATTTCTGTTAAAGTGAATTAAGGCAACTATTAAAATTTTATTTTTACTTTGCCTGAATGTTCTATTGATATAAACAAAATAAAAAATAATTCTTTCTGGCCTGAGTAAACGAAAACCTCTTCTGGGGTTACAGAAAACCCCAACAATTTATAGGTATTTGTACAATATCACCATGCAGTTAAGTTTATAACTAATTATTCCGCTCATGGTCTAATTGCCCATTTTGCCTTCCTGACAACCCAAACCACTGAGACACGCCATAAAAACATTAAATTAATATGGTTTTCACTGTAGTGAAGCAGTTAGGAGGTCATGTAAAGAGGTATCCATCTCTCCTGATAGCCTTAGGTAGCTGTCCTGCTCTTTACAGCTGTTGGGCAGCACCTCAAAGCTGAGACTGGTGCTAAACTGGAGAGTTATTCCTCTGCTTAATTCTTCTGTAACCATGAATAGTTTCATTTAGCCCTTTCATAGCTTTTGCTGGAAGAAAATACTCACATTTTCAGGCATCTTTATTACAGAAGGAGATAATTTTAAAGCTGAGCAAGGAAGTCTGCTTAGATAAAACTCTGCACAGCTCCATTCAGAGCAAACAGCTGGAAGCTTAGGCTTCAATATTGCACTGACATAAAGTCAAGAAGCTTTCTTTCAGTCAGGCATTGCTCTGACAAGAGGGACATCTCACAGTAGTTTCACAGCTGTTGGTGCCTGCTTTCCAGCTGAGATCATGGCTCAAGGTGTGAGTGTTTTTTTCTTCTGTTCCCTACCCCAGCAAAGTTAAATTGCATAGCTAGTACAAGGAACAGTCACCACAAAAGGGTTGCTACTGTCTTTCAGTTCAAATAAATCAAATGTGGATGAATTTTGCATGTTAGCAGGGGTGCTATGTATGAGTTTGGGATGAGAAGGCAGTTCTTAACCATGAAGACTTGCAAAATATTTTTCATGAGAGGATAGACTGATCTTGAATACCAGGCTTGTTTGCCAAACTCCATCTTATTTTCTCAGGATTTTTCTCTCTAGTTTTAAACAGCAATTTTTATAAAAGGAGGGGGAAATAGTGTAATAGGAATGAGGAAGTCTTTTCTACAGCATCCATAAATGCAACAATTATAAGTTCATCTTCAGTCAACTACTTCTCAGCCAAGAAGGAAAACATTACTGGTTTTACCCATTACCCAGCAAGTGATCCTACCCATTTCAAATATTATGACTAACAACTTTTTGTTTCATATGGAGCTTTCCTTACACCTTTTCCTTACACTGCTTTCCTTTTGGAAAAGAGTTTAAAGAGATACTACTATACAATTATTTTAATTAAAATTTGTTAGAAAAGTAAGCCATTCACAAATTTAATCACAATATTAAGATAGCTTTAAAACTCTGTAATAATTATATCTTTAGGAGGATCTCACCACACAGGCCCTTTATTGGGCCATCTGCTTTGTCCAATAACATTCATTACAGTCTGGGAATGCTCATGCCTTCTAAATTTATGCAAAATGCCATTATGGCTAGTACAGAGTCTTCAAGAGATGCAGAAAAATACATAGAGATTTAATAGTCAAAAAGCCTCTGTAATGAACTAAAGCACCACAAGAAATATATTACTCCACACCTGTCAATAAGCAGTTTTGCATTCCTGTGCATTCGGGAATGCAAACTATAACTAAACTAGAAATACCATTCCTCATTTTCACAATTAGTTATAGATCTGATTTATTTTATTTTCTCTCCATATGATTAGTTTTTTATTCACAAGGCTGGAGTCTACATTTGTTCATTTCATGCACTGCAGCATGTCATGGTGTCAGTGTACACTATTTTTAGTTCACACACACTTTAAATTATATATTTTGTTCTGACTCAGAGGTGATTTATGGCCATATCTTCTTTTTCCACTCCTTATCAGACAATATGGATAATACAGATATGTCAGTTTGTTTGAATTTATGCCCAACACTACCTTCTACAGCTTCTTGTTTTAATACCATATACCAGTGGGCAGGGTACTATGCCTAATCCAAATGTGTATGGAAGAGCTACTTGTCATCTCAGCAGCTTTTCTCCTGCTGTTCATGCAAACTTCTTCTTGCTCACTTCAACACTTTATTACACATTTCTGCCATCAACGACAGCAAATCACTCTATTTATAATTCAGATATTTAAAAAAAAAAAAAAGAGTGAGCACAACTAGAGGACTGAGCATTCAGGTTTAATAGACCTTCATTGCTTATCTGGTACTCAGATTGCAGAATCCTCAGAATGAAAGGCAGGGTGTAGGAAATGTATTTTTCTTCCTCTTGGTACAGCTCTGGCATAGTCTAATTTATGATAGCTGGAGATAAATTCAGAACATTTAAGCTTTTTTATTTAGGTCTCTAGTGTTAGCTCACAATCTGGTTACTACTTTTCACTCACAGTGAACATAATTTTGGTTTATTTTTATTTCTCCTCTTCTCAGCTTTTGCAGAATGCTGATGTGTGTATTTACTTACAGATACCATCTTGAGACTGACAAAGTTATCTTTAAGAAACTTTTTAATAATTATTTTCATTATTATTTTCCTTTTAAAATCTTCATAATCATTAATCATGTTGAATATCAGATTTAAATTCTACTGGATTTGGCAATGTATTTGTAGTGCTGTATTCTTTTTAAGCTTAATGTTTATATTGTATATTTGAGTACATTTTATAAACCCATATATGGACTTTTGAAACAAAGTTTATGATTTGTTGATGAAATGTATCCATGACCTGGAACTCTACAGTGGATCTTCTTCAGTTTCGTGATAGAGTCTGCAAGACTATGTATATAAACATGTATTTTTTCAGTAGATTTCATTGATATGTCTATCACAATCTCATGTCATAATAAATGGACTAGGTTTCCTCCTCTATTTGTAGAATGTCCAAGAAAAGCAAAAGTTTTGCTGTAAAATCAGAAGTTTGATCTTTTTGCTGAAAGTTTGATCATTTAAATGGAAGCGCAGCTCCTGGTTCCACACTTTACTAAACCCATATCAAAAACAAACAAACAAAACCACAAAAAGCTGGAAAAGGAGTGATAGCAAATCTTTGTTCAAGAACAGAAAAAAACGGCTTTTGTAATTTATCTTTTATTTCCACAAAAAAGAAATATTTTATTGTTCTCTAAACTTTGATATTTCTACATTTAAGCATTCTGGAACTTTCCATGGCAAAATTATTTTTTCATTAGTGTAAGAACCAAAGCATGCCTTTAATTATCTGAATTTCCAGCTGAAAAAAAGTACTTTATATTGAGTTCTAGGAAATATCAGAGTTATTTAAAGAAAAGCATTTCAGTGATTTCTCTTCCTATATTTTTATGAAGCTCTATCAGGAACAAAATTCAAAAGGTCTAAGATGCCAAATTTTGTAACTGCAATGCTGTAGTTTCTTACAGGAATATTTATGATCCTTCTAAAGGAATATGGGTCTGAAATGTCACAAAATACGATTCAAAAAATTAATTGTCTATTTCTCATGTTGCATTTATTCAGTTACTTTTACAGCTTTGCCTGAGAGAATGTTTTTATTTACTTTTAAAATCTGATTGCTTTGTTCACACTAAATATATTGAGTATGATCTGTGCTCATCTCTTGGTGGTGCTAAATATTTAATGCTTTTTCTTAGAACAATTATTAGTTTCTCATTAATCAATGCTTTTAAATATCTGTCTTCATTATAACACTTAAGAACTTTACAGCATGAGCTGCTTTTTCCCTGACTGTCTCACAAATCTGTGTCTCAATTATCTCATGCTGACAACATGCTCTGTTCCCTTCAACTTCTATAGAAATTGGAAATACTCAGAAGCTCAGAAAAGATATCTAGAAAACTCTAAAATCGAGCCCAGCTTCCTCCTGCTCATGAGACGCTCATCTATAAATCACTCAGTACACCCTCTTTGGCAGTACACATTTTATTTGGCTCTCTCTTCTGGTGATAAAAGATGGGACACAAAAACTAACAGAAAGAAGGTGTGATGAAAAGGGAAATTTGCTTCTCAAGGAGCTCTCCATGGTAGCATACATGCGCATTTAGATGCATCAATATGGTGCAACCCTAGTTTTCCAGTCTGATTCCTATCATGTTTCCATTTAGATTTAAGAGCTACATTGATCTAAAAATAGAAAATGTAAATCCTTCTTACACTGAAAATTAATAATTTCCCCTTTTTTTTATTCCTAATTTAAATATACATAGATACCTTTTAAGGCTTCCAGAATTTCCTGGAATTTCCTGAAAGACACACACTAAAAATATTTCAGGGGCAAATATAAGGGGTTTTATTACCACATAAAAACATTAATTTCTCTTCACCTCTTTTCACTTTTTTTTCTGAAATCATATTATGTCTCTTCTGATTCCCTTTCTGAATACATTTTTATTCATTCAAGGTTTCTTTTTTACCTTCACCCAGAACTGTGTGTCTTGAAACTTTTAAACAGCTTTGCAGTTCAGGAGATAATTATTGCTTCTATTTAACACACAGAAAACAAAAAAATGAAAATGTGCTTACCTGAAGCCACCAGAGAGTGGTTCCAGGACATGAAAAGCCATCTCTTAATTTGAAGTCTAACCTCCTAACTAAAAGATGATTTCTCAATTGGTTCATGATTTAGCGTTAAGGGAATACATTCAAAGCACAATAGATGATTCCAGTATCTAAATGAGCTCTAAGTGTGTCTATATTTTATCTTGGCAAGGGTGCATACCTTCAAACCCCAGCATCCATACAGGTTGTTTACAAGTAAGTTTTCCTCAGATTTCCCACTTCCTTTAGTAGATCTCCCACCCAAAGGACTGGATCCACATAAGGATGCTCACTGCTGCTCAGGCAGATATTCACCTCATAGTGTCATGAATGCTTCAAAGACCCACAAATTCAAATTTTTTGAGTGTTTTTATTTATTCCTGATCAACATGTGCAGAGTAGCTCTGATGGACTTAGTTCATGTACTTTCTTCAGCTGGTTCCCTTTCTGCCAAGTCCAGCTGTTAGACTCAGTCAAAACATGTTTCAAAAAGGCATCCCCTCCTAATTTAAATAATCATCATTCTCTTCAGATCTGGTTTTTAGAAATATATTAGATTGTTGGCCTATATTTACTGTGCCGTTACCATCAGAAAACTCTTCCTATGTTTATTTACAACAAATTTTCAGGCTGGTCACTTTATTTGAAAGTTAAATCTATTACATTTATAACTTCAAAATAAAATTTTAAATATTTAAATTATTCTTTGATTTCTTTTTGTCCCTTTTTTCCCAAATTTACTCATCAATTTTGCACCCCAACACTAGCATAATATGTTGTTATCGGTCTCAGAAATCCTGTGTGTATAACATTATTCTCCTACATTTATTGACTACTCTTTTTCTTATTTCTGTTTAGTCTTTAGATCAAAAGAAAAGTGTCATTATAATGAAATAATAAAAGTGTCATTATAATGAAAAAATAAAATTATATTTTTTATTATATGTTTTTGAAGGGTTAAAATTAGAGGGTTATCTATGTTTAGAGAAAGAGACTCCAACAAACAGCACAAATTATTATGCTTTTTTTGCAGCAGTATAATGCAATACACATTTCTCTCTAATATTCTAAGAAACTATCTGCATTTTGATATTTGTCACTCTGAATTATTCCACATCACATAGGCTTTTTCTAAGAATGATGCTACATAAATGACCATAATTTGCTGTATCAGTTTGAAATAGAGTTCACTTGCTGGCACGGGAAAAAAAAATTACACCTATAGCGAAACATCTTTTAGAGATTTATTCTCAAATTTGCCTTCAAATATAATTATTAAGTAGAGCTCTATCTCCAAATGGGCAATCCATACAACAGGATCTGCAGTCTAGCTGAGAAGCTGACAGTGAATTCTTAAATGCATTACTGCAATGTGTTGCCTTTCTTGTCTTTGCTGTAGTTGCAGTTTTGCAGCCACACTCAATGTAAATTGATGAGTTTCATATAAGATATTATAAAAATGCCCATTCTGATGTTTGGACTGCTGGCCAAGCGATTCCTTCCAGTTCAGCATCACTCATGTAATGTTCTTTCTCTTATGAATTTCTATTTTTATGAGTTTTTGAAGGAAACTTGCCTGGAAAATGCAATATGGGGCTGCTCAAACAAGTCTGATAACACTGGGAGTTTTGATTTGATCAGAGGTGTTCATGCTGATACAAAAGAACTTGGCATGGTCTCCTCAGCACAATGCCCCATCAGCTTTTGTTGTGTAGGCAGAAAAACTATGGGGAAAAGAAAACTGAGTTTTCAAGATATTAGCTGCTTCTTTCACTCACCACACAAAAAAAGCTTTGAACAAAAGCACCCATGTATAAAATGCCCACTTGCCTAACAACCAAAACACAAATAAAAATATAATAGAAAGGTTTAATCAACAGCTTTTATCCTCCTTATAAATGCATATGATTGCTATGTGATTATTTTCACATACAGACTGCTTAGAATTATAATTAAGGCTGAGAAATGAAAATAATATAGCAGAATAAAATCCTGCAAACCTGCAGGCAAACTACTTGCCAGTTTTAAGTATCCCCGAAGAAAGAATAGTATACAATACAAAATGATAAAGAGAGGACATGAGAAACACCCTGAAAAGCAGTATTTCATTCTGCTAGGCACTGACTGCAGACATAACCCCTAATCAAACACTTTGGAGGGGTGCAGCAACAGGGTGAGAGAAAGCAGAAAATTCCTTCACAGAAGACTATATGGCTGAAATCACCACTAAATAAATTCTGAGAGTACTGAGGGAAAGGAGCTTCATGTTACAAACCTCCCTCATTCTTGGTCCAGTTCAAAGATAAAGTTTAAAGGTAGTTCATGTCACACAGAAGCAGCTTGGTGGTTGATAGCAAGGCTAACTGACCCAGTGACAGAGTTTGACGGTGGCCAGAGTGGAGGCACATGGAAGCTCAAGCACAGGGCAAGCACAAAAGCCATTTTGGCCAAACATCCTTTCAGTATCCAGCAAAGGTGCCTTTGTCTACTCCTTTTTGACTCTGGGTTAACAGCTAACAAGTGAAATACCTAGGTGTTATCCATTGCTCTTCAGGGCAGTAAGGGCAATGGCTTTCTGCCACACTGAGAACAGATTTTATCCCTAACATAGAATTTTGAAGGCATAAAAGGAGAAACAATGGTTCAAATAGTAATAAAAATGAAGAGTAGTCAAGAGGCCATTCAGAGACCAAGCAGAACAACAAAGGTGTCAGAAACAGGTGTGGATCAGAGAACTTACAGTAACACAGCTGGATAAAGCCCAGCAGCTCCTGTGAAAAGAGATGCTCTCACTAAGGCAAGGCATTGAAGGAATTCAGCTCACAACATGCCCATGGTGACCTGAGTGAACCATGGGCTGGAGGAGAAGAAAAGCACATTCTTTCCAATACTCAGCCAACAAGGATCACCATATCAGCTTCTGCTCTATCAGAGTCTTTGAACAATCCTGACTAATACTGAATGCTTTGCCCATTCCCAAACTGTGATACAATATTATACAATGGTGTTCTAATGGTTTTCTAACTTCAAACACAATGTTTGGTTCATCAGTAAGATTGATTTTAAAAATAAAAAATGCAAAACAGTCAGATGTATGGGAGGGAGAATGGTCATTGTCATGAGGGGTTGGCAAGAAAGTGAAACACATTTTTTATTCATTTATTTCATAGACAGTAAGAAAGCCTGGCACTATTCATTTGAATCCGTGATGATTTCAAAGGCAGAACTTATACTTCTAAACTCTGAAATTCCCAATTTTTTTAAAATCATTATATTATTATCCCCAGAGTAGCTTCTGAATTGAGTATTGTTCTTTAAAGGAGAAAGAAGTAAAAAAAAATCCGGACCTGACTAGAAGGCCAAATAGCAGACTTTGAAAAGTTTCCCTCTTGTTTTACTGAGCTTTAGAAAATTTCTTTATTGTATAAGCACTTTACTATTCAAATATTTTTAAATATTTTAAAAATTATTATATACCTATGCCACTTCTAAAATGAAAGCACATCCAAGGTAAAACAGAGTGAAAGTTAAGTGGGAAGCAGTACACAGCCACATGGAAAAGAAAATTTATTTCTAGAAAACTGAAATATATTCCACATTTTATTCATTCTCTCTCTTTTATTCTCTCCTCAGCAAGGAAATGGAAATGGACAATAATGTCTTCATTCTCAATATTTCTCAGAATGACAATACAAAACCACAAAGAGAGTGAGCTTATTGAAAGTAGAATTGTCAACTTCAGAAAAAGGATCAATCAAATCAATAATGTGTAAATCTGACCTTCCAGGAATCTTGAGAGATTAGATCTGATAATTATATCTCAGGCCGTCCCTTTTATGGCTTGCAAATGTTATTTGAAACTACTGAGATATTTCTTCACCATAGTAGTGTTAGACAGCAGCAATCCCTCTTTTCAAGTAGTTGAAGGAAAAAAAAAAAAAAGTGAAATTACTGGTTTTGTATAGATGGAAAACTATAGATTTGCACAAACTGAGACATAAATTAAACACACCAGCACATTCCCTGAGGCAGAGTTTTTTGGCATATTTCTCTGCCTTAAACAACTGCAATGCTTAACATTTAGGAAAGCTAGACCTAGTCAATATTTATTACACATTTCAGATTTAAAACACATAAAAAATAAAGCTTTAATTTACCAGTGCCCAGAAAACAAATGAACTCTGTTTCTACCATCATAATATCTGCAGCAAACATTTGAACTGAAGTTACCACCCCCACCATCTACACAAAAGGTAGATTTAGAGTAAAAGAAACAATAAACACTCCTTTTTTTCCCCCTGCCTTTAAGGTAGACCCAAAATGAATTTTTTATAGTTATTTTTCTTCTGAGAAACCAAAGAATTTGTTATTTTTTGTTGCCTAAGATCCAGTCTCATAATCTCAGTTTATTGGATATATGGAAAAAAGGAATTCACAAGCAAAACAAAGTTTTTTGCTACAAAACTGGCTCATAATAGTGGAAAATACAGTGTTAAAACAGTCTCTTTTCCTTACTTTTCACACTTTCAACTACAGCTGATCTCTTGGCTCCTTTGCTGTCAAATAAATTGCAGGAAAGCCTTACAAGCATGGTAATGAATGTTAAGGTGAGCATTGTGTGATCCTGAGTGATACTTGCCAGTTCTGCAGCAGCAGGGTATGGATGTCTGGATGAAAACAGGTTAGGAGTCAGAAAGCCAAGATTTACTCCTTTCTCTGAATTCCCTGAAATGGAAGCAGAGAGATGAAGGCTGAGATGTCCCCATTCTTTCACAGAACTTCCAATGTAATTCTGACCTATGTCTGATCATGCAGAAAACAGTGAGAGAAAATAAACAGTTTTGGAATTTCTATTAGTAACTCTAGTTTATTTCAAATTTCATGTTCTCTTTAGAGAGCTATTATTTTAATTACAGTTTTGGCCAAGAAAATCTAGAAAGTTTGTGGGCAAGATACTTTCAAACATGCCATTCCCATCTGTTTCCAGTAGGCAAACCAGGCAAGGCAAAATAGAAACACAGCAGAATATTCATTAAGGTTTCTACTTTAAAGATTTTTTTTTAATTTAATACAATCTTATATATTTTTAATATAGTATATTTTGAAATATTATGTAATAAAAGTTTCTTAAATAATTCAATTTTCTTTTTAGTTGCCCAAGTTTCCTAGGTGTTTTTCTAGAAGTTTGCTATTCTTAACTACTTATTGCTTAGATTTCCTTTCAAGGAAAACTTCAAGTGGCATGTAATTATAACATAGTATAAAAACACCTACATAACCATCCAAACCATTTGGATGTTTAAAGAAACACATCCAAAATAAAAAAGCAGGCATATGGAAAGAGAATATTGTCTGAAGTTTCTGTGTTCCAATGCGTCACTGTATACTTTGGAAATGCTTACAATCAATGTATGGAAAACCTAAATTTGACATCTAAGCCAGTGTTTGGATTGTTTGGATTTTTGTGTTCAGAGATGGACAGTTCAATGACAAAGGACATTGCATTTGATAAAAATTACATAAATAATAAGCTGTTTTAAGCATTACATCTAAAAGTTCCCAAGTGTGTCTGAGGATGAACTGGGCTATTTGGATCATTTTAACAAAGGGAAGCCTCAGGGAAAAAAAAGATATATTAATTATGTATCAAAAAGAGTGGCTTTTTCTTCAGTTTTGTGCATTTTAACTGAGAATGTCCATTAAAAAGATCAACAATCAGGTATAAAAAGAACAACAATCAGGTCTGTCATTGGATACAGGACAAGAATGTTAAAGAGCAGGATCAGTTGCAGTTTCCCCTATTGTGCTGCAAAGTAGAAAACATCTATTTTGAAGCATTGGAAGTGGGATCTTTTCCTCTTAAAAATGAAATGTGAAAAAATAAAGTGCTCTGATACCTATTAAAGATACATGGAAAGAAGTTTTGGCAGGTGCTGTTAATATGTGCTTCTTCCCCTTAGTCTGAAAGTTAATCAGAACACATTAAAAACAAATAATTATTTTTTTAAAACTCATATTTCTTGTTTTATCCTCAATAAGCATGTAGGTCTTCACATATGGCTGATTTATGGTGACAGTTTCACAGAAGGAATTGTCACTTGCTTCTGTTTAAATTGGGGTCTGGAAGGCAATGTGTAACAGCATTCCTGATAATTGGTTCTATTATGAAGCACTGTCATGGCAAATTTTCTGAACACAAACCACACTGCATAACACTACTTCCCAGGAAAAAAACCCACAACACTATCCTGCCTCAGCAACACAAATTTATATTCTAATTACATAGAGTAAATGCAATTATACCTCAAATAATGCAGGTGCCAAACCTGAAATTTGGAGTCTGTATTTTAAACAATACAGAGTTTCCACACAGTTTAAAACAAAGACATAAAATACTATGGTTTCAATTCTTCTCTAAGAGAAAGAAGAAAAGAATTCTTCTGTCTCTTCAAAGTGTACTAGACTGCTATATTTTTCTTTTTTAACTCACTCTCTAGCAGACCTTTGCTACTTCATTAAAACATTTTTCAACATGTCATATATATCTGTGGTGTAGCAAACTCTAGTTTATTCATGCTGAGTGGCTAACCTTTCTGAAAGCAATTTAGCAACATTTCTCCTTTCTTCTTTTAATAAAATCTCATCTGAATGGCTCTGAAGCAGAACTGGGCAAGAATTGACCTAAACATAAACCTTTTAAAGATTAGAAAAGAAAAACTTGGGGATTTATTTATTTGTCTTGGTTCTGGTACATCAGCTTTGCTTTGATTCTAATTTTCATGCTTTATTCTGTCATCCAGGTCCAGCTAGCACTAAAAAAAACTTTCCCTGTAAAATTGCTCTCATACTATTTCAAGTGAGAATGAAACCAAGTTTCCCAAAGGCTATCACATACCATGATCTTAGAATATAACTGTCTTAATTTATAATTACCTTCACACATACAGGGGTTCTCCTCCAAACCTTCAACTAAAATATCAATATCTTTATTTAGGATACAAAGCCTCTTTTCAAGGAATGTGTGATGGTTTGGATGGAATGAAAAATCAACTAAAAAAATTCTGAAAGAAATTAAGTAAAAAGCGATTCAAACATTAATTAAAAAAAGCAATATTTCAATTTGCATAATTTATTTGGACAAATCACATATTTCTTTCCCAACATTTAATCACTGTGCTTCGTTATTGCAGACAACATTTCATCATATTTAGTCAAAATTCTCAAGGACTCAGGAGAATCCTTACAAAATTACCTGCCACATATGCTTGATTATTTATTACTAATCCTTCATATAAATAATGAAAAATCCTCAGATTGGTCTTTTAAGAGTAGTCTATAGCCACAAATATGCATACAGAATTACTATAAGGTTTTTCAGTGTAAAATTCCCATTTGTCACTTTTCTCTTGGAGCTGAAGCTATGATGATTTAAATTGTAGATCAGCAAGTAATAAAAGGAGCTCACAGGAGTACCTGGGCAAAGTACTGGCTTGGCCAGCAGTACAATCTTTTCCCCTCTGGAATTCCCAACTATGCTTCATACCAACCAGCTCTAGGGTAAGTTTAACGATAGAGGTGCCTCATTTTCTCAGCTGAAAAGGAAGAGATTTTCTGCCTGCCAGCCAGGATGTGCATTGGATTAAAACAGAGCATGAGGCTCATTTGACCACTGCATCACCTACAGAGAGGTTGAAAATTAAATGCTTAGCAAAAATAAAGAGAAAAAAAAGTCAGAAAACTTAAGCTTTGAAATGTGAAGGCAGTTCAGACAACACACAATTTTAACCAAATGAAACTGATATAATATATAACAGTATAGGAATAAAGCACTACACCATCTACTCCATTAAAGTAGTGCTGCAATCAAAGATAGGATATTCCTGTTTCACCTTTCCCAGTCCCCCAGGTGTGCCAACCTGCCCTTTCCCCTCCCCCTTGCCTCCTTGCTCAATCTTATCACTCCAGCAGGGGCATGGTGTGATAACAGTTCCAAAGATGCCCCTCAGCCCTGGGGTCATTGGCTCATCCAAGTGTCATTGTCCCCTGAGCCTTCCCCCATTCCCACCTGGTTGGTGCCTCACCTGTCCCTTCCCTCCCCCTGAGCTTAAAAGACACGGAGACCATGTGGTTGGGATTCTGTGGAGCTGTTACCAAGATTCAGACACCTGTGACTCTGGAATAAACTCTGCATTAAACCCTCTGCAGAATCCGTCTCCTTTTCCTCTTCACCTAGCCTGGAGCCTTTCCACCAGAAGTAAACTGAGTTTCTACCATGCCTGGATTTGTTCTGAGTGCCTGACTGCATCTTCCAGCCGGCCAAAGGTGTCTCTGAGGTGAAACACCACAGCTGCTGCCTTTGGCCCAGCAGCAAGGGTCAGACCAGCCCAGGCACGTCCCACCTGGGAATATTGGGATTTTATTCCAATAGGATAGACATGCTTTCAAATCCACTTTCTTTGTAAAAGAAGAAGTGCTATTAAGTGATCATAATTTTTGTTTTACTCTGTCATTTCATTAAAATAGTTTATGTTTGCAAGTTTTTATTTCTTAGGGATTCTTTTCATGGCTTAGAATACAGTACACAAAGCTCTTGAATACAGTTTAAATCAGTACTTAATTCATTTTTTGAAGCAGAGAAAGATCCCAAATCAGTCAAGGTGAAATCATTTTAACTTCCCCTAACTGAAGGATTCTACTTCTTTGCTATACAGTCTGGTTTTAATCCTATCCACTATTCCCTAGACACCACATTTTTACTTATATCACAGTATTGCCAAGCACAAGTGTAACAGGCTGGCTAGGCTCCCTCCCCATGCTTTCCAGGTGGATTAAAATCCTCTAACTAGCCCCTCTGGTTTATTCCTTAACCATTGCCAGTTTCAAAAGAGTACATAGCCAGGCTAAATCCTCTGCATTTCTGCACATTGTCTTTCCCAGCGTGTCTCCCTTGACCTAGAGATTTAACTACTCTTTTCACTTTAGAGTCCCAAACACTTCCCTCAAAGGATCCCTCACAAAAACACACACCCCTCAAGCCTACTCAGAGGCCTAAATTAATTATGCTAATCAGACTACCCTGGCTAACCCAATTAAGTTTAATTAGCTGATGCCTTTCTTCCTAAACCACCTTGCCTTGGGGACATATTACCTCTGCTTTTAAGCTAGCTGCAGAAGACAATCTCCTCTTGCAAACTTGCCCCCTAGCAACAGACATTCAGCAGGGAGAGTCTCATGGCAATAAGCCCCTCACAAGCCTTAGTGAAGCTTCTTGTTTTTTGAATACTTAAAACTGGACCATATTCACATTGGAATTTGGGCTGTGAACAAAAGGAGCTTATTTAGAAAGTCTAGCTTCTATATGAAGCCAATACTGCCATTAATAATCATCCTTTCTTGGATTTTCCATGTCATTGGAGAGACATGGTAGTTCCCTGGTCATAGTCAACAGCTCTATCTTTAGACAGCAGTGCCACTGATCATCTACTACCCACCAGATCCTGAAACTTTCATTATTTCACCTATGTCTCCCTTCCATGTCACTGCAGGAAACCTCATCTGCTCATTTTACTAAACCTGCATGCAGCGATGCAGAAAATCCCCTCCGTGGCAGATTCTGGTTAAATTCTGTCCTGCATGAAGTGAACCTACTTTCCCTCCCTGCTTTGTGAACTGAACAAAAAACTTTTGTGCTTCTGGTTCATCAAAAAAATAATTCTTTCCAAAATTTCCCTCAAAGTCTAAATAAAAAAAAAAAAAAGTGAAAAATTTCTACCAATTGTAATTCCAAACCAGTGTTACCTCAGAAATACTGAAAAAATGCATTTTCTGAAAAATAGAGGTTTCTGGAGTTCTTCAGATAGCCAACAAAACTTAACATTCCTTTCCTACTATCTGTAAACTCTTCTCTAGATTATTTTTAGTGATAAATTAGTCAAGTATTTATTTCAAATCACAGGAAATTTAAAAGGAAACTAGCAGACCTCCTTCTTGAAGTACTTTTATTCTCATAACCATGGAATTGCGAAGTCAAAGGAGGAAGAAAAATAAAATGGTGGTACATGATCATCAAAGTATTTTTCTCCTAAATAGAAATCAGTGAAGAAGAGGGAACCAAAATTGCAAAATATGTTTAAATTTTGAAGCCTTTTTTTCTTTTAATTTTAAAAGTTGATATTATTTTATGCTGGCTATCAATTGTTTCTATTGTAAATAAAGTTCAATTGGTTCAACAGAAACTTTCAGTATAGCTCAAAGCTATTTGCCCAACAAAGTAAACTCTTCCCATTTTTACTCAACAAATATGGAAAATGCATTACTTTGACAATGATAATAAAACCTTAGCATTGTGTTTATTTTGTTTATCTTCAAGTTTAAAAGTAATTACTGTACTGAACAAACTCTTCTTTTCAAGTGCTACATGAAATGTTATTTTGAATAAATAGACTGTAGTTAAAATAAATACTGAAAGAGCCAGTATCATCTGATAAATGATGACCTAAGAAGATTTCATAAGTGATATAGAAATTGGGAACATCATTATCAAATATTTTAGCCCATTCAAAACTCTTTATTCTAAAAAATTTTTGATAACCAGAAGGGATTCCATTAATTATTCTAAGAAATATGATGCTCTGCAAAGAGTAATAATACAATTTACCTTCCTATTAAGTCATAACTTTGCCTCACTTTACTGCATCCTTAGCTTTCCACTGTACAATCAATGTAATCACAGGCATATATTGACTTATTCTAAATACTTCTAAATTTCAAGGAGTTTCAGGTTTTTATTTGTGCTTTTGTTTATGTGGGGTTTTTTAAAGGGTGTTTTGGTTTGGGTTTTTTTTTTAATATGCAATTGTAAAATCATCAATATTTTAGAAATATTTCTACTGATTTCAGTAAGACTTTCCACTAAGTGAGTATTGCAAGATTACCTTCTTGATTTTTCATTCCAACATGAATATGCTTTGCAAGTATGGCCTCTATATAAGCACAGTTCTTAACAGGCTTAAAATCCAAAATAATTTGTAGCAATTCTGTACTTTGCAGAATGCAAACTATTCCTATTTCTCCAATTAAATACATTAGCAGTATGCTCTTAAACAGAAATAGGAGTCTCTGACTGAAATAAGAAAGACCCTTATCAAGCTAAATGTTACATTTCCAATTATAACACTTGGGAAACAGTGATAGGGAAAAAATGCTGGCTGTTACACACCAGAAGAAACAAGTCAAAACTTACTTTCTTGGAGGTCTTCTTTTTTCCCTTATCTCAGCTCTACACCGTGGCACCTTCTGACCTATAATGTTGAACATGTTCAGGCTATTCAGCTGTTAGAATAAACTCCAGCAGCAAGTATGAAATGAATTTCCTATTGAAAACGTTGATAAAATGTTGGCAGGTAGAAGTAGTGGCACATGATGGGGAGAAAATTACTTTGAAAATACCCAATCTAATGTTCATATTTGGAATTAAACAAGTAGTTGCCTGAAGTATTGGAATTAAACAAGTAGTTTCCCGTGTATTCAGGAAACTGCATATCTTGCAAATTGTAGGAAGATATGGATTCCTCAAGCCAAACAAATCCTGTGGTGCATATGAAATACAGATAGCATGTTTCCAAAACTGTTTATTTGGAATATAACCATTATTACAACCAAATTCTGCTGTGAATTAGCTTCCTTTTCTCCACAGAGGTCAGGTCTGTAGCTTGCATTTAGTTCCTAAAAATTAGTGTAGTACTGAAAAGTGAAAGATTGAAATGCTGATGTAACACGAAAAAATAAATTCAGAAAACATACAGGCTACTCAATGATTTGTTGCTTCTTTAAGACTTAGACTGCTTAGCTCAGTACTGTATCTGCTTGAGAAAACCAATCAAATGTATGATTCCAGTACAGAGAATTTACATGCCCTACACTCATGTATAACAAACA
The DNA here is from genome assembly GCF_051311805.1 of Agelaius phoeniceus. Taxonomy (NCBI): domain Eukaryota; kingdom Metazoa; phylum Chordata; class Aves; order Passeriformes; family Icteridae; genus Agelaius; species Agelaius phoeniceus. Next base: position 55,449,163 of record NC_135268.1, read on the forward strand.
TGTTCAAGTGATAGGAGAGTTTCCTATGACACATGGTATTTTTATTGTTCCAAGGTGTGAATCTCTAAAAATTCTTCCTTAAACTGGCATTAATGTGAGTCTCTTTCAAAGCTTTAGACAAGTATCCTAAAGACGCTAAAATAGCTTTCTAGACAATCTCCAAATCCTCTCCTTCTAAAGGTTTTATATGTGCTCCAAACTGAAAGGACACTGTGAATCATGCAATAAATCAAGGAATTATTGCAGTATGATAGGGACTCAAAAAAAGCAGATGGTACATATTTCTCTTGAAGGCAGAGGACATTAATGGAGAGGAATAAAACATAACAAAGAAGTAAAGTTCAGAGGAGACATTCATTTTCAAGTCCTACTCTTCACCTCATAGTTCATCTTGATCCCTCATGGGTGCTTCTGTTTTCTGTGATCTCATGTCACAGTCAAAAAATAGTGAGTTACAGAATGCAATTTAGAAGGATGGCATGGTATAGCAACAAATGATGTGTCAGGAGAGCTGCAAATGAAAAATATTGGTCTCTCTTCACTCAGTGTTGACTTCTGAAGATTTGTAGGAAGAAAAAGTAGCCCTCAAGACCTTGAAAGATCTGCAGGCATATCTTTGGAGAGAGAAAAAACCTTCTCTCCCATTGACAAGCTTCCCCAAACTGGATTTCTTTTCTGATGTCTTAACTTGGCAAGCAAGGGTCTGAAATAAATTGTCAAGCTCGCTGAAGACAAAATCCTGCTGTGATGCTCCAGTTTCAAAATTTGATATGCTACTGTGTTCATCTGTCTTTAGCCATCACTGCTAGTCTGTACTGGGATTTTCAACGGTAGTCTTTACCTGCTCTGATCTCTAATTATCTACAAGAGAGAAAGAATAGTAATTAATCTTGGTGAATATTTCTATTTCTCTGCTCTCACAACTCAGTAGGTTCTTTATTGATCTCTAAAACTTTTAAAAAGTAATCCTTCCTTGGTTTTAGAATCTTAAGGTCAAAAATTAATATTTTGTGGTGGTTTTAATAAAGGGGAATATGGTTGGTTGTCTCTAGTAGTAAGATGTTAGATAAAGCACAAACTAACAAAATATATCTCAAAATACATTAAAATTGCTGGGGAAACTTCTCTACATTGTGAATTGAGAAACAGAGCTCTCCACTCCCTGCCTTTTTTATGAAATTCCACTGAAAAATGAATCATAGTGTAATTCTTTTTTCACTTTGAGCACTATTTGTGCATGAAGCCTTAAATTACATGCATATATTTGATTTAAATGCTTCTAACAAACAGTACCACCCTCTTTCTTCAACATACAGTTCTTAAGACCCCACTGCAAATGGTATCCACAGTTCCTCTCCTTCAGGATATTTTTTTAATAAATGATTGAAACACCTTTTATTCTTATAATTGATACAAATTTAAAGCTAAGCATATTTGAGGATTAGTTGGTTTAATAATTATGCCAGTTTTATAAAGACAACAATACAAAGCTGTTGAGGTTTATATGTGGAATTATATTATTATCTTATGTTGTGCTTGCATTGGCAAGTAATTCAGTGTGATAGAAACAGATCAGGAGAGAAAAAAAATTGGCACGGAGGCCCTTAAATCTACATTATACAGTTCATTGCTGCACCTGCTTGCCCTTTTCCAATCAGAGGCTCTAACTCTGAGACATGCTTAACCTGGGAACACATTGTCTGAGAGCTGGGGTGCTTGCCCAAGGTTTTCAGGTTGCCATGCTACAGATAATAATCAGATAAAATCCTGAGAGCCTTAGCACTGTATAAGAAAACACTACCACTGAGGACATTGCTAACATACTTGCCACAGAGAGAAACAGCCCCTTTCAGGACGAAATTCACCCCAGTGTGAAACACCTGCCACAGAGGTACAGGCTGGAATTTACATCTCACTGTATAAACTATGGAAGTTCAGTCAACTAGCCTAGCTATCTAATATCCTGAACAGCAAATTTAGGAAGCATACAATCAAATAGCTCCTCCTTTATCACTGTTTCATTTTTGTTTTAATTAATGTTAAACCAGTTGCAAAATAATAGTGACAATGTTGATACTAACTGGTAAACAATGCTTATTTAAAAAAATAATTTTCTTTACAGGAAAAATTTAAGCATATGGAATGATAAATGACAAATAAAAAGGAGAAGAGGGAAGGATAGTAAATCAAAGGGAAAGAGGAAAACAGAACACTGGGTGAGTGTGAAAAAGAATCTGTGTTAATCCAAAATGTTCTATTTAAACTCACATGCAACCTATTTTCATAAATTCATACAAATTTTTAGCTCTTTCATTTTTCATTTTATTTTAGGCAACTAAACATAATTAAATTCAAGTTTTATATTTTTTCATTTTCACATTTTCATTATATGTTTCCTTTTTCTTTTAAATTTTTTGTTGCATATAATTATTCATTTTACTTGACTAAATTTTCAGATAATTTAATCCCTGTAAAACTTACTTTTATTATGTCTTGGAAAATTTTGTCCCACTTCTTTCAAAACACCAATTGTAAATTGTATATACACATACAGAGAGAGTTTTTCTTGTAGTTATAGAGACGATTTTATCTTCAGTCTTTTATACTCGAAGTAGTGTTGGAGGGGTGTTCATGCTCAATCTAATGTTAAAAAACCTGTACTTTGGTGAAAAAGGGTATACCATCCACATTTGATACCTGTTATTTTCAATAATAATGTGGTAGAAGTACTCATTACAGACGAGAAATAACTTACTCCAAGTTTGCCACGGTAAAGTTCACGCTGAGTCTTGAGATGCTGACAACAAAGAAAGCAAATACAACTGGCTCGTTTCCAGGAGATGGCATTCATCAAAACAGTAAATTTCCAAAACTCAGTATTGTTTCTGCTCAATCTGCACTGCTCATTTCCCACCTCTGCAATAAATCTAATCTATTTGAGGAACACCTCTTCAACTTTCACATCATACTTTGGTTTCAGATGTCTTCCACGTGTTAGTGGAAATGTGCAAGGCTAGCTGAACTTGAGTTAAAGAGCTTTTCTATAGAAACATGGTTTTGTCAGCCAGACAAATGTTGTCTCTCACTTATTTTTCCAGATTCCAGCACAGTGTTTTGGTATTAAGCATGGGTCAGATATTTGAGTGTAAATCAGAAGATGCCTTCCAAATCCTAGCAGGTTTTATTCCCAGCTAAGGTAGTGATTTACGTTATCTTGGGACTTTTACAGTCTGTGTATTTTATTGTTCCCTTCTCAAGAAATAGTCAAAGTAACACTTCTTATATTTTTAATACTGTAATGAAATCATAAAATGGAAAATTCTAGTGAATTAGGCAGAAAGAATCTGAAACATTTTGGAATAACTAGAAAAATCTGCAAACATAACATTTTTTCAAGGAAAATGGGGATTTTCAAAATCATGGAAATTCTAATGTTTTAAACAACACCTACAAAAGCTGAGCTACCCAAAACATTTAACTGCTTGGAAAGCAATGACTTGTGCCCACATGCATAGTACAGCACTCCAGCTGACTTCACATTGCAGGACTGGATCAGCTTAAGCAGAACTACTCAAGGACTGATAGTTGTATTTTCACCTTTAGTCTACTGAAAATGCTGGAATACATACACAAATGGTGGGCATGACAATGAAGGAATATTTTGGAAAAAAGGCTTTGCATAATTTTGAAAAAAATGTCTCATAACTTTTTAAATCACAAGCTCAAAAATCTTTTCACAAGGCTCATCTAACCCAACATATTCTGATTTGGAGATGTAGTCCATGTGATGGGGACAATTGCCACTACTGATTACTGTCTACATGCTGCCAGTGGCTACAGCCATGCCTGTCTTAGAAACAAGAGATGGTGGCATGTTTTGTATGAGGCACAGTCTAGCACTAATGTAGTTTCTATGGTTTTTAGCCTGACTTGTTACTGGTGTTATTTCACACAGAACAGGCATGCTTGGTGCAGATATTGTTCAGATCAGAAAAAAAATAAGTGTCTCTCATCTCCAATCTGCTATATGAAAAATATTCATGTAAGTTCATCTTGTAAAATTATTTTGCCTCATTACTGTTTGTATCTTTACAATTAATTTTTATTTTTTGAACTTAAATGGCGAAGGTCCTAGAAGATATTCCATAAGGAATTTTTACACGGATTTTCTTCATTTCCTTTTTTTTCACAGAAATATTAAGCTTGATGTATCGAAGGACCATATTTGCATTCCCTGAAGCTGTTTGTTAATGGATTTTTCTCTTTCCAACTGAAGGACAATAGGCATTTAGCAAGCATTCACATTACATCTGAAGCTGGGATTCTTGGCGATCTAGGCTTAGAAGACATCTAGTTTTCCTCCAAAAGCAGCGCAGTGAGAAAGGCATCTCTAAAAGCCAGCGCAACCTTCCTGTCTTAAATAACTGCTTTAGTCCTTGCAGAAGCATTTCTCTATGATTATTTAAAGGAGCCCAGGTGAACAACTTAAAGTAGGCCTCTAAGTTTTAGACAGGTAATAATGGGTAAGATGAGAAGGCCGAATTTTGTGACCTTTTATTTTGTGCTGTTAAATCTTATTACAATTCTCTTACCGTGGTCCTCAAGGTCTCTTAACTCTACACAATATTCAAGTGCTGCTTTGTATTTATAGTTCCTCTCACATTTATGCCATCTGCAAATTTCATTAAAACATTTTTGCTTTTTGTGCCAGGGTCGTAAATGAATATATTAAATGACATCAGTTCTGAGCCAAACTTTGAGAAACTCCACTGGTAACCTACTTTCAGCCCAACACTTTGCTTTTCAAAATAGGTATAGCATATTCTTCTGGTTTCTTTAGCCAAAGCATAAGTGCAGTGTGAAAAACTTGCATTACTTTGAATCTTTCTAGGCTAGAAATATCAAAAAATGTATGAACATTCAAAATTAAATGTTGGAACACATGATTACTGAAAATTAGTAAAAGGGTATTTAAATGATCTATTCAAGGACTTCAGGAGTGTAATTCTACTGTCTACCCATGGGCACCTAGTGCCCTGCCCTCACCTGTGCCGTATGTTGTGTCTCCTATGGGCATAGAGGGTACCATAAGACATGTCAGATGGCACAGCTGCTCAGGCAACTGATTTGGGCCCTTTGTTAATGTATGTTAATGTTAATCTTATGTAGGCAGCAAGGTTTTGGTACAAGGAGGGCTGCAAGTGTGGTTTCTGACAAGGACCTGCCCCATGCCAGACATGGCTGGGTCAGGCTCATGCCACAGAAGATCCACCACAGGCCATGGCTGAGCCCATCAAGGCAAACTAATCACATTTCTGTGAGAACATCTTCACCTAAGGTCAGAAAATGAGAGAGAAGGGGAAAAAGAAAGAGAGACAAGAGGAAACACCAAATTCAAAGGAGGAGGAGGTACTCTGGGGTGAAGAAAACATATGCACCTCTCTCCCAAAGATCAAGGCTCATGAAGGACCAATGCTGGAGGCTCTTGCAGGGATAAAAGCCCACAGAAGTCCTGCTTCAGAGCAGATGCTTCTCATAAGGCTCTGTGGCCAGCAGATGAGCCCACACTGGAGCCAATATTACAGTAAATTACAATTTAGGGCCAGTGTGTTCATTACTAAATGGAAGGAAATCCTTCTCTGAGTCCCAGGACATTTGGTATGTAAGATACACATGAAATAGACAAAGAAACAAGTCTGTATCATCCCAACATAGAGCTGAATTGGTTTTTCTGAATATTTAACATGTATAAGCCAGACAGCCACCTACAATAATTGTATAAGCTCCCTACAGTCACTCCAAAGGCCTGGGGGAAGAGTCTGTGGTTTGACTTTCATTGACTATGCAGGAAGCATAATGATTTGGCTAGACCTGATGCCTTTTTTTGGGTATTTTTGACAACTAAATTTACCAGGTTATTGTGGACAATGACCATCAAAGTCCCATCTGAAATACATTTAAAATTTTATATTCCTACAATACAAAGAATATGCCTAAGTGAATAGATTACTGTACTCAGTATTACTTCAGTCTCTAAGTAGTGATACATTACACCTGCTGGCTTTACATCCACAATTTAGTGGAAATGAGTTATGATTTGCATCATTAACTGTGATTACAGCTTCAAATATAGACCTATAATGGTCAAATTCCCCATTTTCTGCTAGAAGAGAATTCAAAGCTAGGTGCTACAAAATAGATTATTTTTTCTTAGAATACGACTACTTTAGAGAATTAAATGGGGTATTTCAGGTTGTTGATCTATGTTTAGGCCAGCTGTGGCAGGAATACAAAATAGGCAAAGTGTTTCAGAGCACCTGTGCAATAAAAATACACTATGCAAAGACAGGTACTAGTCAAGAGGGATATATAAGAGAATCGAAATGAAGGTCTCTTCAGTAACCTCACAAAGGGGTATAAGTACCTCTTTGGGATAATTCATCACTTTCCCATTGTCATGGTTTAACCTCAGTTGGCAGCAAAGTACCACACAGACACTTGCTTACATTCCACACTTCCACCCCTCCATGTTATAGAAAGGAAAATTTTTAAAAAATGTAAAACCCATGTTTTGGAACAAAAACAGTTAATAGATTAATGCAGTGACTGGTGGCTCTCAGCAGTTTCTATACTGGGCATGATATTCTATGGTATGGAATATCCCTTTGGCCAGATTGGGTCAGCTATCCTAGCCATGCTACCTCCCATATTCTTTTGCACTTCCTCACCAGCAGAACATGAGACACAAGAAGTCCATGATTTAGAGCAAGTTACTTAGCAACAGTTAAAACATCAGTGTGTTATCGACATTATTCTCCTAGTAAATCCAAATCACAGAGCACTGTACCAGCTACTGTGAAGAAAATTAACTCTGTTCCGGCTGAAATCAGGACACCCATGATTAGTGAGATGCTGTCTAGAGAAAGAAAAAAAGATACATAAGGTTCAAATGTCTGAATGGGCACTTAGCTGAGGACACATAGCTGAGTTATTGCCATCTTTTTTAGGATGCACATCAAGTAAAGGAGAACAAACAAGCCCTACTTTTCACCATTGCTCACTCATTACAGCACACACCAGAAAATAGGATGTCTGGCATTTTCTGAGTGCAGTCCCAGTTTCACAGAAGAGTCATTTTGGGATCAAGTTGCTCCTCAGCACTGCTCATCTCAAGCATCACTCACTTGTTGAAGATAAGCCATGGTACAAGAAGGAATGGAAAATATCTTCATTAACCTTAAAGAGTCATGGGCAATGTATCACCCATGGTAGTATCACAGTTTTAAGGGTGACAGGTACTAATACACACTTCTGTACTAATTTTCTTCTGATATCACTGTATTTGCAGTCTTTTATCTGTTAACTCGTCCTGTAGTGGCCCAAACATCCTGAGACTCTGCCACCACCCTTGCCACCTCTCCATTCAAGGCTTATAGCATTCTGGAGCTATTTTGTACGTGTATTTTGGACTAGGCAGGAGAAAAGCTCCCTTTTGCCTTCCCTGCCATCTCAGTCAGCAACTAGCAGCTCTCCCTGTTATCTACAGCAAAATAACAAAGTGAAATGATTGTTTACGTGCAGCTCGACTAGACAGACAGCAGACTCCGTGAAGGACTGGTTGAGGGAGACAAGTTGGTTGATATAGGATATTCATGCATGTGAATTTCAGAGTGGGTGATAAAAAAAATCAGTCCTAGAGCTTCCAGCAGCATATTCTACTAGAATCTTCCCTATGAAATGAAATCAATCAAAACTTGCCTTTAAGAATTCAGTGAGGCCAGATCAATTGTAAAGTGAGGAAATGCACCACTGAAAAGAGAGATAGCTTAGCTATTCTACATAGTTTCCCAGAACTCTATTGCCCTTTTTGGAAAATATTTAATATCAGGAAATGTGCTGATAACATGACTTTTTTTCCTCTTCACAGTAACACTATGCAAAATCTAAACTTTATAGGCCATTTCTAAGTCTTCATTCTCAGAGTATTTTCTCAATGACAATTGATTACTTTGGATTCTGGGACTTATTTGGATTCTCTAATATCTAGCAACCCAAGGTATAGTCTTTTAAGTGTAGAAATTGACAAATTTCTTTTAAAAAGCCAAACATAACCCTCAAAACTAAAACAAACATTTCCTTTTTTTCAGTTATTTTTCCAGTGAAGGGAAATGGAAGTTCTTAATTCACTCTTATTCAAAATGAAAACATTCTTGAAATATCAAAATTTCTTCTAGAAGGAGTCTTCAGAGCTCTGCCTGAAAGTACCTTTCTGAATTCATTCAACCACAAAAGGAAACCTGTGATTCTTTTCAAGGGTTCTGAAAAGTTGTATTGTATTTTCACTTTAAAATGCACATTAAAGCATTACATGTGCTTCAATGTGCATTCTCAGCAACAAAAATGCTTTTAACCCTCAATTTTAAAAGCAGCTGCAGGGATTTGTTCCCCAGAGAAGACAGTCTTAAAAAGGCCAATGGAATTTCTAGGTTCCTGAGGGACCATGCTAGGCTTGTTCGGATTGTCTCTGGGGTCTTTCACACAGTTCAGCTGAGGAAAATGCAATTTGCTCCTTATGTTTGCTAATCATTCTTTTTTAACCAATTCAGCAAGTACAAATAGCAAAAAAAAAAAGCAGACTAACCAGCCAACATAGGAAACATCTAGAGTGCACATACTCCCATTTTACAATTACACCTCCAAAAATTATACTGATCAGAATTTCCCCTGCATGTTTAAGGAAGTAAGGATTATAATTCTATTTTTTTTCCCTCAGAGATTAAACATTCACTCACTAGACTGAGTTAGGTTTCTCTATTCATCTCTCATGGGAAACGGCCAGAAGGACTTATGGGTTAGCTGAATCTATTGGGCACCCATGTCACCAATGTACCTCAATCAATAGCAAACTTCCAATTATGTTCTGTGCAACCATGAGAAGAGATTAAAAAAATCTATAGAAAAGTACTTAAAAATCTTCCCCCCTGCCCCAAGGATTTGGAATGCTACATTAATTGCTTTAGCACATAATCAAAGTTGGTATGAACACTGCTTTAGTTTCCATCTGTGAAATACAACACAAACTGCTCAATAGGAAGTTCTTGTGATTATTTATTTGGAGTGACAGAGAGAAGCCTCAACTAAAATTATAAAGCTATTTAAGGACATTGAGCATACACATTACCAAATATTACCCTGATACAATTATTTCTCACTTAAAGTAAATAAAATTGACAAGAGATTATTATTAAAGTGGTAAAATGAGTTACTAGCAAAGTTGGACATTCAGAGGCAGGAATAGAACAGAGATTGTCAGGTCTTGGTCCAGCACCCAGATGTTTCTTCGGAATACTCTTTCTTTTTTTTAACATTTTCTTCACTGGTCTGAAAACAGCATCTATAAAACTCATCAGAAAGCATTTTCACACTAAATTCTTACAGCCCTAGCATAGTTAGAGGGCAACAATAACTACAGTTAGAGGGCAACAATAGTTAGAGGGCAACAATAACTATAGTTTAGCTTCACTTTTAGATAAGAGCAACAATGACTACAGTTTAGCTTCACTTTTAGATCAGATCAGCAAGAAAGCCAGAAGACACTCTTTAATTTATTCTTATCTCTAATATGGTCTATTCACCAGCATGCCATGGCTTTTACCCTCAGCTCCCAGCACAGCCTTTGCATATCCTAATATGAAAACACAAGTATAAATTTAACTATATTCCCATCTCAAAAAGGTGGAATATTCTTTTACTCTAAAACAGTAAAGCATAAGTAAAAATACAACATTGCATGGTTTTAAAATATGTTTTCTTCCTACCGAAGGCAGAGATTTCAACTAAATCTATTTTCATGGAAAGTAATAGTGAAAATTCTGAGTTGAGCAATAGCAATGCATTGGAATGATAATAATTGTAACTGGAATCAAAATTGTACAGTCAATTCCCTCTATAACTTGAAAAATATACTCTTTTCCTATGAATAAAAGTAAAAATGAAAATGTCTAAATCAATGACATAGTGACATGTCTTACTTCAGCTTTGCAAATGCTACTGTGGTCATTCTGGAATGCCCTATTTCATAATCAGTCAATAAAAGCTGCATCACAACTTTCTTCTCCCCTAGTTATGCTTACATTATCTTTAACAGATTTTTGAATATAGCAACCTCCTCAAACTGCATGATTCAGTTTTATGGCACAGTCACTATGTCAGACTAATACTAAATACACTTTTTTTGTGTTCATGCCTACCACCTTGGACAAAAAATGAGAAAGAATGCCTAAAAATGTGAAATAGGTCAGCTTCAGACATTATTTCTATCAAAAAAAGAGAAAAATTACTAACTTTTCCTTTTGAAACATGTTATAAATCGTTAAGGAAAACTTGAAAGAGCACAGTAACTGAAGAAAGGTCCATAGGACCAGAAAAAAATTTTCATTATATATTTACAATTCTATAAGAGATTACAAATCCACCAAACTGAATTACTAAGTACAAACTAAATTTAGTAATATATAACCATTAAATTATGCTGCTGTCATCATATGAAGATAAGCACTGCTAGTTCTTGGGGCTGAGTTGAAGCCATATTCTTGTTCTTAAATTCTGTTGTGGGAAAAGATGAGGATAATGAACTGACAATAAAAAGATACTGTGATATCTTTTTCCTAGGAAGGTTAGGAAAAGGACTTAGGAAATACATTAAGAGATTTTGCATAATTCGAGATTTAGCTAACTTTTGCTAGAAAAAAATCATGTAAACAGAAGATCAAGACAGTCTAATCAAATTATTGGGAATATACCCACCTTATTGTATAGAGCCAGGGGAATTATAAACTTGTACAGTAGAAATGTGTTCTTTTTTCCCTTAAGAAGTTAACAGTATATGAAATTGCTGATAGAAACCAGAACTGAAATCTGAGTACCTGTCATTAGGTAGCACAGAACTTGTATGTGTTCAAAATACAGCTACAGATGGAAAAGTGTAGTAATGAGAAGGGATAGCTTGGAGATTATTACAACTTGATTATCCACGGCTGTGGACAAAGAGCAATGGAGTCACCAATTAAGCACATCCACAAGTGGAAAGGTACATAACCTGTTATATTATCTCAGGAAGCCATCAACCCCTTGATCAAAATACCAAAATGTTACCCTGACTCCTTGGTGAAGACTGAAACTGCGATGAGGAGACATGACAGTTTACTGCTAGTGCCACAATTTTTGGAACAAATAACCAAAAAAGGAGGGTTTTGAAGCAATTTGTATTTTTCGTACAGCTCAACATTGTTTTAATGTTACTAAAATATGCATAAAGGATTTCCTATGGTGACTTTGTCAGCTCAGAGGGAAGTAGGAAGAAGTCTTAAAATTCGGAAGAAAACATGAAGACACTCTTAGTTAGATCAGCTAGGGGGGTAGGAGCTCTTCATAAATTTCATTTATAAAACCACAGCCAATTCAATTGTTGTTATGATTTCATAAACACCAAATTTAAAATAGTTCTTCTAAAAAGAAATTGTTTTCCACAAATCTTGGAAAATGTGGACCATAGCATATAGAGAATTAATTTTAAAAACATTACTTATCCTTCACCTGTTGGAGCAGTGTGAGGAGGCACCAACTAGAGTATGAGAAGGTGCAAAAGAAGGGGAAGAATTATATAGAATGATCAAAGAGGATGTAATGAAACCACCTGAAATCAGTTTAAGAAAGCGAAAAAGAAAAATAGAATCTTTAAAGACTTTGTTGTCAGGGAGTTCTAACAAGCAATAGAACAAAGAGAAGACAATAAAAGGTATAAATGTTGTAACTTGTGGCATTTGGAATGGGAAAATATTAGCACAGGAAATACCTACTAGGGAAAAAACATGATTTACTGAAGACAAGAAGAACCTGGAAAGCTGGATTCTAAACTAAATGTGAGTTGCTGTCATCTTGCAAGTGTGCAGACTTTAGATGCTTTAGTTATTCTTGCTCTGTTGACTTATATTGGGAACTTTATTAGGTTTAGACTACAAGTTCTCTTTTAACATGTGCTTATAGCATGCCTAACAAAACACAGCTTTAACCTCATCTCAAACTGTGCCTTTTTGTAGCACATGGAAATAATGAATACTCTTTTCAATTATTTTGCAGAGCAGAAACTTGATACAGTGAGATTTAGCGATTTTTAGGCTTCATATCTTTTAACATGAAAAGTCAGTTAAAGTATCACCAGTGCTGGAATTAATTAGCTTATTATAATTAGTGGCATAATCAGTTTATTAGTATTTTTTAGTTTAAATATAGACTGGATAGAACAGAGTTGATGAGACTAACATAGGAGTAGCTACAGAGTATAGGCTTCTACAGGCAGGGAAGATGATGTTTGACATTTCAAAGATTCTACATGAAAGAATACCACTAGCAACAGTCCTGGACAAAAGAGGGGTCCAGAAGAGCGATTTGATTTTTGTGGATCATCTTTTCCAAGATCAAGAGCACTTAATTTGAAATTGCAGAAAATCAAGCAAAGATGGCAGGAGGCCTGCTCAGATTAGCAAGAAGCTTCTGACTGAGTTCAGATATCAGAAGGAAGCATGCAAGAGGTAGAAGAAATCACCCAGAAATACAGAGCCATTGACTACTTGGTCGCACAGGCAACACACAGGAATGTGGTCATAAAAGTCAAAGACCACCTGGAGCTAAAGCTGGAGAGGAATGTGAAGAGTAAAAACAAAGGCTTCTACAGATACATCAGCAGCAAAGAGAAGATGAGGGAAAATGTAGGCCCACTTCTCCATGGAGCAGGAGACCTGGTGTTGTGTTCTGTTAAGTTGGACTGTTCAGTTTCCCCTGATCTGTAAGGGCTCTGCCCTGGTTCTCCCTCCCCTCCTGGTTACTGTCAGTTACCCCAACTCCCCCCCTGTTGTCTTTGTAACCAATGTATCCTTTCCTCAACCCCTCCCCAGTGCCCTGCCAGTCACTCTCCACTCCCACCTTTATTGCTAGCCGGACGTCCAAAGAGGACAACTCTCTCGCAGCCGCACTGCTGCAACCTGCTAAAAAAGGACATGGAAAAAGCTGAGGTACTCCATGCCTTCTTTGCCTCATTAATGGGAACACTTGCCTACAAGTGTCCCAGGGCCCTGAGAACAACAGGAAAATCTGGAGCAAGGAAAGTACCCTCTGTGAAGAAGCACTGAGGGAGTCAATCAACATCACTGTAAGGCCACTCCTGGTTGTCTTTGAAGGGCCATGCCAATGGGGAGAGGGAGGAGGGATCCCTGAGGACTTGCAGAAAGAAAATGTCACTCCTATTTTGAAGAACGGAATGGATAAAAATTTGGAGAACCTCAAAGTGGTCACCTCAAAGCCTTGGAAAATGATGGAACAGCTAAATGTGGAAGCCACTTTTAGATATGAAGGACAGAAAAGTGACTGAGGTTCAGTCAACATGGCTTTATCAGGGTCCTGACCAGTGTGAAATAACTCATTCAGTGCCAAGGAAAGAACATCAGACTTTGTTTATCTTGACTTGAGTCTCCTATGAAATTCCCACAGACAAACTGGTGAAATATGTGCTTGATAAATGAACAGTGAGTTTAAAACTAGCTGTACTGCTAGGATAGAAGGTTTAGCATCAGAGAAGGAAGTCCAGCTGGAGGTCAGCCATTCATGATAAACCAAATGGGTCGGTACGGGGGCAACACTGCCTATTGTCTTAATTATACAGCTGATAGGGCAGAGTATAACCTCAGTAACTATGTACATTTCACAAGACTGTGAAGGGTACCTGATACACCAAAAAAAGCCATGCTGTCATTCAGAAGAACCTCAGGAAGCTGGAAAAGGAGTTGACAGAGATCTTATGAAATTCAGCAAAGGGAAGACATCTGGAAGGGAAGAACACCATGGAAACATGCAGGGACCAGGTGACTGGAGGACAATGCTGATTGGCAGCTCACTGAACCTGAGTCAGCCTTATGTCCTCAGAGCAAAGCAGGCCTGGGGCTTCCTGCACTGTGTTAGGAGGAGTGTTGCCAAGAGCTCAAGGGACATGATCCTTCCACTGTACCCAGCACTGGTGAAGCCTTACCTGAAGTGCTGCATCTACTGTTGAGCTGCCCAGTACAAGGGAGAGATGGCAATACTGGAGAGAGTCCAGTGAGAGGCTACTAAGATGATATAGGGACTGGAATAATCAGCCTGTGAAGAAAAACAGAGAGAACTGTAACTGCTTAGCCTGCAAAACAGAAGGTTCAGGAATTTAATCAGTGTCTAGCAATACCAGACAGGAGGAAGTAAAGAAAGAGCCAGGCTTTCATTCATGCTACCCTGGGAATGGTCAAGAGTAAATAGCCACAAACTAAACACAGGAAATTCTATTTTATCATAAGAGAACATATTTTTACTCTGAGGCTGATTGAACATCAGAACAGATTGCCCAGAAAGGATTTGCAGTCCCCATCCCCAGAGATACTAAAAAACTGTCTGGATATGGCCTTGATCAACCAGCTCTAGGTGACTGCTTGGAGTGGGAGCATTGCAAAAGAAAATTTCCAGAGGCCCCTTCCAAACTCAGCAATTCTCTGATTCTGCATTTTATACAGCTATTACACTCTGGAGGGTAAGAAGCATAGAAAGACAGTTTTTCAGCTCCAATGCTTCCAATGATGTTAAGTAAATTTACATTTGATGAGGATCTGGCTAAGAGAGCTTTAGAGCATTAGATGGAACAATTCTCATATAAGCAAAAGTGGCAAACAGCATAAGAAAATGAGACCGAGTCAAAGAGACTGCTGACATTTAAAGCGTGCTTCTCACAGCAAGCATTCAAATTTAAGGAAGGAAAAGTGAAATAGTGATTACCATTAGTGGGAATGGTGGGGAAACATAAAGGAGTGTTGGAGTAAGTCCATGCATGTGGAAAGATGCGAAGTACAGATATCGTACACTCCCTAACTTAGCAGAGATGCAAAATGTTTTAAAACAGAGAGCACAGTACATCCAGAGAAACAGTCAGAATGCTGAAAGTAAGAAGCCAAAAGACAGTGAGACTTTAATGATAAGAAGGATAGGAGGGGTTCAGAGCCATTTCATCTAATAAGCTGTTGTTGGGTCTATCTTTGTTCCTAATTTGCTGTCCCTTTAACATTCATGGAAATAGCTGAATGCTCTGTTTCTTCAGTTAAGGATCCTGAGATACCACAGGACTGCAGGAGAAATTCAGGGAATGATGCTAACTCAATATGAATTTAGCTGCTGCATATATTCAAAGGAGACAGCTTCGTCCTTCCTGTATTCTTGCTGACCTATGGAAAAAGATTGTAAATCCCTCCTGTCATTCATTTCTAAAGTTAGTATTGATACAAAACACTATGCAGTCAGCAAGTCAGTTGATAAAAATCACTTAAAAGTTAAAGCAGCTCACTGACAATTCTCCATCATCTATGTATTTCAAACAAACTAATTATTTTATAAATTCTTCTAAAATCCTTTTCTTGAGATTCAATCGTTTTTCATTGTCAAATACATTAAATTTTATTTCTAACTCTGACACACATATATATAAAATAAAGCAATTCAGAAAGTATCAGAACATAAATTTATTTTAATCCTTTGACTTTGTTTCTCTTGATGAGCTAAGAATTTCAAGAGAATATAAAAACTCAACAAGGTAAGAGGTGATATCACTGGAGACAGTAATTTCCTTCCTTCATGTAAGTAAACCATAAATAAAGCATCATGATAATAATTTGGTTTTCCCATTCTTGATTCTGTCTTCAGACAGGAAGAATGAGGTGAGACTGTTGGAATTAACTCAAATTAATTTTTCTTCTTGCTTAAAATGAGTGAGGTCTATGTACTAAAGCATTACCAACATAAAAAAAAAGCAGTCTATCTTAATTTGACTTTCTGCAAAAAATTATTTACAACAATGATGCTGGATAGATAGTAGTTGATATTTCTCCCAGCATAAGTATCCCACTGAAATTTTCATAAATCTTGCTATTTTTTTTACCTATTAAAACACAAAGGTAGCTGAAGGCTCTGGGGAAGGTTTGATGTCATCCTTATAGTACAGCTAAAGAGAAAAAAATGCAATCTGTGGGCACTTTTAATATTTTCGTGTGCTTAAACTCTAAAATTACAGTAATAATTCTAATACAACTTACAGGAAATAGGAGAAACATATGAAAATATACTCTTTATCAACAGCTTTAGGTGAATCTCATTTTTCATTAGAATAGCTAAAATTTGACCTCTGAGTTCTTTTCAATTTACAGGGAAAAATTTTCTTTTTTTCATGAACTTTTACTTCATAAAGAAAGTAGAGAAAACATCTGTTACTAATTATTATTTATTCTTATCACAGTAACACTGAAAGGCTTTCACACAAATCAGAGGTTCCATTGTACTTTATGCTGGAAAATGCATTCAAGGAGACAGTCTCTGCTTCAAAGACTTTACAGACAAGGCAGAGTCATTCTTTCCTTTGAAGATTAGAGATGAGGTATTGTATCACAGAACAATCATTTCCTCTACATTATGCAAAAAGTCTTTAATACAGACAAGAATTAAATGTAGATATTCTACTGATAATCTTAATTCTTTGATTGTCCCTTCATTTTCAAGTACAAAATACTCCCTGGTTAGTGGGCCTAATCATAAAGGGTACCAGGAAGCTTTCTGGGCATACAAGTAAATCTTTTGTACCTGTTTAATCTATGATCAAAATAGAAAAACTTCTCCTAAGCTGGAGGAAGATAAAATTCATTTTAGAATTCTGATAACATGTGTAAAAACTTTATCTATTTCTTAACAATTCACACCATGCATGTTTGGATTTATGCTTTGTTAGGAATTAATTTTTGCACTATTTCTTCTGTGATGAGCCCTGTTCCACAAAAATCTGTGTTATTGATTTCCTAATAGACTGGATATCATTGCAAAATACTGATATAGTCTTTCCTTTCCTGTATATAAGATGCCTTCAGTATGCATGAAATAATGAATAGATTACAAAAGATTTTAAATTGTCTATCGATCCTAGTGCAGTACACAGTAGCAACACAAAATTGATGAAAACTTAAGTGAAACTAAAATAGAGAAGATCCAGAGATTGAATAGTTTTAAAAGTCATAAAGTAAAATGAATGACAGAATGCTTTCTCCAACATATACTCCAAATGGCTGAACGAAAATATCTGAGCTGTCATTAATATTTATTTGAGGTCCCTTTTCACTACCCCTACTGCATTAGCAGTATCTGGGAAACAAATTTTGGAGGAAATCTATTATTACATTTATCCAAAATCAAATGCAATATACTCTGCACCAAATATCAGTTGGTCAGGGCCATATCCAGGCAAATTTCAAATACTGCCAAGGAGGGTGATTCCACAACCTCCCTGGATAAACTGTTCAAGAGTTCTGTCACTCTCACAGTAAAAAACTGGTTTTCATGTTTAAGCAGGATTTTGTGTATTTCTGTTTGTGACCATTGCCTCATGTAGCTTTGTGGGACAGAACTGAATAGAGCCTGACTGTGTCTTCTTCACACCCTCCCTTCAGACATTCATATGCAATGTCAAGATTCACCCTTCTGAAAGTGGTAGTCCTGCTGTAAGTGCTGAGGAGCAGGCAGTGTTCAGTACCTCAGCTTTTCCTGTGACAGCAGATGCCCTGCCCCACTCAGCAACAGACACACCTTTACCCTAGCCTTTCTTTTGATGATTATGTCACCTAAAGGTGTGTTTCTGAGTTTCTTCTCATTAGGTGTTTCACCTGATTCATTTTTTTCTCATATGTGATGTTTAGTCTGAGAGTATTTCCTCTTCAATTTAACCTATGATTTTTTCCAATATGGGCACAGTATCTCATAGGAAAAACACTTGGTGTATTACCTTTTCAGGGTTCATTTACATTTTCATAAAAATTTGTATTTTTATAAAGTTCTAACTGTACACTGACATTAAAAAGACTTCTCAAAACAAATCTCTTCAAGGCTGCTTTCTCTGTCACATTCTGGGGTCCCAGATGAAATCATGTTAGTACATTTGTTGAAGTGAAGATGCTGTGTTAAACTATGTTCCTTCAGCTTTTTTGGCACGGCTGACTTCACTCAAAACTTTATCTTCTTCCTTAAGTTTTTTCTAGATAAAGTGAAGACATTCTGAAAACAGACTGCAGTAAGGCAACAAATAATCATAGGCACATTAGAATTTTTGACACAAAAATGGATTTGTTTCACATTTTTATATCAAAAAAGTGCAAAAGTGCCTCAATTCCTTCTATTCAGTTTTTTTTTTTAGCACCTTCATTTATTTTGAAGTCTGTTAGAAGAATTTACAGAGATAAATGTGGGTTTTATATATACAGATATATATATATATATATATATATACACACACATACATAGTTCTAATGTAATACTTTAAAAAATTAATGAGTCATAAGAGAAGAGGTATGTCAAAATACCCCAAACTTTAAATGAAGGTAAGAAGAGGATGGAATGAAATCTACAAGAGACATGAGTTTCATATGGAAATAATTAGGAAGAAAAAAGAAACATTACAGAAATCTCTACATTCTTGTTGTTAATAATAGGTGGGACTTTAGAAGACAGCTGGAGTTATCCTAACAAATCTGGATTTTTCCTTTAAATTAATAGAAATGCATTCTACAGGAAAAAGGTAAGTAGAAATACAAAGAATTTTCATTAAGACTGTTTTTCCCCACCAATTAAATATGCAGCAAAATTATATTAAACCATCTGCCTCATACTATTTTCTTCAAATATGAAAACATTTGAGAGTGGATCAGTTGGATATGTATCTCCTTATAACATAAATTAAGCCTACCACTTTTTTTTTTTTTAATGAAAATCTCTCAAGATTTAAACAGTTACATTTACCTCAAATTATCCTTCCACTATTATTCACCATTGATTGTGGAGAATAATGTAATGCAGGTTCCCATGATCCCTCATTACCTTTGCCTGGACTCACTGTATTAACCTTGGTGAGCCACTGGTATCATCATCCTTTGGAAGCTTGCTAAACAGGAGCACAGCTCAGCATTTTCTCTGCAAAAGCAGGAGGCACTATTTAGCAATCACACTCAAGTCCTTCCACTATCTGCCATCCACCATTCTTATCTTCTCAGAAGAAATTGTTCACAGAAGGAATTGCAGGGAGTACATCTCTGATTTCACTGTCCAATTATCAACATGTTGTTCAGGAACTTGATTAATCCATTTTTGAACCTACTTAGTATTATTTATCTCCAGGACCACTTGTGCCAACACATGCCAGTAACTCACTAATCACTCTATAAGGCACTACTTTCTTTTACCTCCCTTAAGCTCTCATCCAGCTAGCTTCAGTGAGTTTATGCAGGTACTGGGGGATTTGATGAATAACAACAGCCTTATCTACTATCTTCATGACTTGGCCAATATTTATCATCTGCCCAGGCTTTTCTTCCCAGAATGGAAAGGCTCAGACAGTTTGCCAATGACAGCAGTCTGTGTGGTGGAGTCTTCCCTGAGGGAAGAGATGCCAAGATGCCACCCAGATGGACCTTGACACACCTGAGAGGTGGGTCTGTGCAAATTTCTGCACTTGCACTGGGGCACTGCCAAGCAGAAATACAGGCTGGAAGATAGATGGATTGTGAGCAGACCTGAGAAGAAAGAGGAAAATGGGGATGTCCCATCCCTGGAAGTGTTCAAGGCCAGCTGGATGGGACCTGCCTAGTGGAAGGAGTCTGTGATCATTTCAGGGGGATTAAAACAAAATGATCTTTAAGGACCTTTCCAATGCAAATCGTTCAATGACTCCATGACAACTTTAATCTTTCAAAATGAGACAATGTTTCATTCCCATAATCACCAGAAGTTGATTTCTCTGCATCATTTTTGACTACATTATAGCCTTTTTGAGATGCAAGGAAAAGCACTGTATCAAGTACATCAATGTTTTTCAGAGAAAAAAAAAAAGCTTGTTTCTGGTTTAGTCTCAAAATGTTTTCTGATGATGCCAAATATTTTGTTTGTTCATGAGAACAAAGTGCACACTGAGTTGAAGATTTCAGAAAACTGCCAGAGAGCCCAAAATATTCCTCCTGAACTTTAACTTCCGCTTTCAAGTTCACTATTTTTAAAGTATAATTTATGTTCTATTACCTCCTATTTACTCACATAAATTATCATCTTGCATTTCTTTACTCAAAACTTGAGTTTATTTAAGGGGTTTCTCACCATCAATGCCACATTTAACTGCCTGAAAGACCTCAGTATTATCTGCAAACTTGAATATTCAACATTACACATTCCCTGTCTCAAGGTCATCTGTGAAAATATTGAATAAAAATGCACACATCAATGATCTATGGGGATCCATACTCTTCTTCCCCCTGAAAAGAGATCTAAAATTCATCTGTGGCCTACCCTTCATCTTGCCATCCTGTTAAGCCATTAGTTTTTTTCCACAGTAATAGCAAATAACTTTCTTACATGGCCTTTAAATAGAAGCTTCTCAAGGATTTTAATTTCCAAATCCATACTCATTAGGTCTTCTGCCTCTCCTTTACCCACTTGCTTACTCACCCATGTTTCCTGGCACCTAACACAATGAGATTACACCTGTGCCACATCAAAATGTTATTCCATTTTGTAGATCACCATTTTGCAAGGAATGGGAGTCAGACTCACCCCGCAGTTCCAGGATTTCCTTTTAAGTCCTTTTTTTCTCAAATAAAAGTTATGCTAGAAACCTGGCAGTCTTTGTCATAGTTTACACAAGTTCACCACAAATTCAGCAGTTTCCCACCTGAGCTCAAATTCATTGCTGAAGGCAGTACAAGCCTAGTGACTTACCCACATTTATTTGACATCACGTCATCATTGGATAAAACATACTAAACTCATTTCTTTCAAAAAAGCTTATGGATTACTTGTTTTGTACTTTTTTTCTCCCTAGCTCCTTCCATTTAGGAATTCATCATGGAGACATAAGTTTATTATCTGTGGTGGAAAGCATTTTTGTTCACAAACATATGCAATGAAGTTCATAAAGTTTCAAACAAGTTGGTGAGTCTAAAGAGATAAGTAGTATTAAGAATTTTTTTCTTCAGTACAGGAGGAAATGAACCAGGATTCACACTGTCATATTAAAATAACCAAATCTCTAAGTGAAAAGGGAGATTTATTTTCCAGGTATGCTTTAAAAGGAAGCAGACACTATCACTGCATGCTCAGTAACCTGTAAGTCTGAGGAAGCTTAGCAGATCATACCCCTCAAAGGAGGAAGGCAGTAGGTGCCTAGTTTCTGGATCCCTGAGTTAGGGCTGAATTGCTGAACTACCAGGATTGAGATACTTCTGACAACTGCGGTAGCAGTGATTTAAGCATCTGGACAACTTTAAGGTCAGGAACTGAAGTGCTTACAGATTACAGACCTGTCAAATATAAGAAAGAGCTCTGTGGGAGCTCTGGACCTCACAGGTTTAGACTAAGACTTCAAAATATGCTGCTCTTCCACTTCAAGAACTTGAATTCTTTCTGAGATCCTGCCTTTGACAACTGTCAAAATTTGCTTTGAGTTTACCCAGCAATTACACTCTTTTGATATAACCAAGTAGTTGTGAAAAAAAATTATAAATCCCAGAATAATTTATGCATTACAATCCTAAAACTCGATGGGAATTACATTTGATGTTTTTGTATTGCTTAACTGTGCTTGCAATAGAATACTCAATAAAATGTATAGTATTGACCTCTACTGTCAGGTACTCTGATAAACTACATATGACTGTATCACACTCTGTCAAATACATTCCTACAGCTTAAAAGCTGTTTTTTCCAAATGTTAGCCTCTGCCTAATGCCACTAGCAATACATATCTACTAGTCAAATAGTAAATACTCGTGCACTTGTTGCAGAATGTCTCAATTTTAATGTTAGCATACTTGAAAATAAGTAAAATTTAAAAATGCTTTTCATGTTTACATAGTCTGAATATTTTGGTTTCCATTTCTCACAAATCTAAGGTAAAAGTTTCTGTCTGTATGCTTCTCTCCCTGTCTTTAAATTATTCCACAATACTTTCAAGTGTTTAAATCTGTTGACTATTCTCTAAACTGTCCTTTGCTAAGAAATCTCCTGGGAGTTATTGTAGTTTTTTCTATTATATTCAAACAAATTTGTGATGCAGTTCTTCTCATTTGTTTTGAAAATTTTGGAAATTTTCAATGGAATGTTAAGGACTTTTCTACTCTTCTTTAAAACAAAATAAATAGCAAGTTTACAAAAGGCATATTATGCATGTATGACCTGTATACAAATGTTATATTTTATATGCATACACACTGTTTGTATGAGGAAAGTATTTCCTTATATATTCCCTTCTACACCCTTATTTGGTTATTGTTCCTCTGTATGTGGTCTGATTTTAAAATCAGAATTGTCCAGTAACTAATTGCTCAGGAATATTTTTGGCTTCTCATCATAATAAGAGCCTAATATAATTAACCCATTTTAACCTGATTAACTTGAGTACTATTGCAGAATGAATGAATAAATGATGATATTGTAATTTAAACACATAATAATAGTAATTATATTATTGCAAAAATTACTTATTAGCTCCTGCATTATAGCAAGACTTCTGACATTTGTTAAAGTTATTACTCACCCACCTCAGAAGAACAAACCAAATAACCAGTTACAGTTTGTTCATTAATTCAAAGTATTATAGAAACTTGAAACTCTTATGCACATCAGAAGAACCCACCAATTATTTGTTAATGAGTTCAGAATAGCAACCTGTCACTGCCAAACTTTGTTAACCCAGAACATTTGCCTACAAAAAGAACTCTAACTTGAAAGTGAACATCTATCACTTTAAATCCTTGTCTAATAAGAAAAAAAGTGATAAATTCTTTTTTCTCCTCTTTTTGTAGAATGCAAATCTTGATTAAATTAATAGCAGACAAGCTGATAGTCTTTGAGTCCTAGGAACCATGACAGTTGTCCAGTCTAGCCCCTGATACTCACACACCATAGAATACTCCATTTTAATCCATATAAGCTCATATCTCCTTTTTTAGCTAGAATATCTCTTTTGGAAGACACCGGATTTATTTAAAGTTTTCAGGCAGTGAAGATCCACAGCTTCCCTAGATAAGATTTTGTAAAGATTAATTACTTTCACTTTTAAAAATATGTACTTTCCTTTTCAACCTTGAATTTATCTTGTTTTACCTTGAAATAAGATCCCTGCATCTTGTTATACTTTTGCAGCAAAATTAAAGAGCTGCATTCTGCAGTGTGCATATTCTTTGTGAATGGGCTCATAGCTAGTGTTCAATAGGTTAACTGTATGTCACATGTATCCAGGTTTATAGCTTCAAAAATATGTACTCTACTCTCCATTTTAATATCCAAGAATAATTCTTTTATGATCATTTAAAATGTTGCTAGATCAGCATGACCTTCATATAACATTCAAATAGAGCACTTCAGTATTCTTAGGGGAAAAAAATAACTTAATATTCACTTTTGGGCTTTGTTTGACCCTGAATCCTGAAGTACTTGACCCTAAAATATTGATCCAGTTTTTATCTACCTTCTTGTTGTATAGTTTCTATTCAATATATACTGACTGCTATATGAAAGGCCTGCATGAGCACACAGTTGACAAGACATTGGCACTAATTGTTATCACACAGAGTTGAGAAATGGAGAATTGGATTGACTTTCTATCTCAGTGAGACAGGAACAAATTCATCAAAGATTGTCCATTATCTCCGTAACTGTCAAAGGAGCTGCAGATTAGGTCAGGAGAGATCAAAGACACAGTGCTTTGCTTTCAGTATTCTCACATCCCTGTTCATATGCTGGGAGAAAAACAGCTTTTTGCACAGTTTTTATGAAGAAAAATAACAGTTAAAAATAATATTTTAAAACAAGTATTTTTTAAATACTGAAAACAGAGGAAGACCAGTAAATGAAAACCAGGTGCTGATGTGACCCAGCATCAACACCCTGCGTGGTCTGTGAGTTCCCTTCAGACTGGCTTTAACCTGGTCCCTGGGTGAAACACCACATCTATATTATGAAGCATCAAACACTAGTTTC
The DNA here is from genome assembly GCF_051311805.1 of Agelaius phoeniceus. Taxonomy (NCBI): domain Eukaryota; kingdom Metazoa; phylum Chordata; class Aves; order Passeriformes; family Icteridae; genus Agelaius; species Agelaius phoeniceus. Next base: position 55,473,289 of record NC_135268.1, read on the forward strand.
AACTTGTACTGTTATAAAGTGCATAACTAGAGCTCCCAGTTTAATATCCTCTGTTGGACATCTGGTTTGTGTGTAACAAAACTTCCTTTGGAACCAAAACAATGTGTAACAACTGCAATTGATTGCAGGATTAATCTCAGAACTGGGGTACTGCTTCATGTAAAATGTTGGAGGTATATCCCTGGAATTACACCTGTTTAGATAACTAGTCAAAGACTGAGTGCCTCTAAAAGAGAGAAGTATGTAACTTAGAGAAACAGTGACAAAGAGGAAACTACTCCAATCTTTATTATCCCACTCACTGAAATAGATCATAACCCCATGTGTCCCATTTATATAAAGAAGAAGATCTGGTTAAAAATATGATGCCTATTCTAGCATCTAAAACCATCTACTCAGGCACGGACAGATCACAGAAGACCAGGAAGAATCTGGAAGGATATATATGAATACAAAGGAATTTCTCAGCCTGATTTCAACAGCTGTCATTTAAGGTTCCAGATCTGAAATTCAGGAGATTTAGATCTCCTGAATGGTCTCCCTTCAAGTTATATGATATGTTCTAGACCTCTTGATTAAACCAGCTGTCAAGATATTCTACCTCAACAAAACACCTAAATATTCTAGCAACCCTGGACACAGCATACCATGAAGCCTTAAAAAACATGATTTGGGAGTGTTTAAGTCATTGCCCTTTTGTTAGCTATTTGCTGTAACAATATAAAAGTATCATAAATAACTATTACTGCCTAAAAATTCAGAAGTATACTACTATTTAAAAACATGTAAGGTGGCCTAAAAGTTAAGTCAGAAGACTGTGGTCATGCCCACTAGAAGATCCAAAATTCACCTCAAATAATCTATAGTCCTTGTGAATCAGCATTGTCTTTGCCTCATACAAAACAGTCCTTTGGAGCCAAAAGACCTAGGTTTAAAAGCACTGGGGTTTTCTGCTTCCTTTTATTCCCTTTATGATATGTCATCATGCTTTTATTGCCACTCTTCAGAAAAATATCACCAAGTTTAAAGGTCTAAACAGCATTCATTCCTGTTTGTTCTTTCCTATAAATCCTCTAGCCATATTTATACCAAAAGCAATTTGAAAACTTTTCCAGAGGGACTGCATAAAAGATGCAACCTATACAATGTTTTTATTCTCTTAGCTGATAATTTTATAATATTGAATTTTTTAAAATTTGGTTGATAACAATGTTCCTAGTTTATCTATTTGCAGGCACCGAGGGTTTCTATGTGTAAAGCTGAGCAGATACACAGCATAAAATATTTACTTTTTCTCAAATAGCTTATTCCATTTCACCATGGATGATTTTAAGCAAGGACTGTGACTAGAGAGATCTGTAATTTTAAGTAATGCATTCCTACCTTTGAGCTGCAAACTGACTTTCAGCTTCCTACATGGAGAAATAGAGATGCTGAAATTTTCACATAGAAGGGAATGCAACTGGCATTTTCCTGAATAGGGAATATGCACTACACAGTATAGTGTCAGAGCAGATTATATCCCATGAACACTACCTGTGAATTATAGTGGTATCCACCAGCACTGCTGTGGTCACAGGTCTGTCAGCTGTGCCAAGAGAGTTGTTGGTGCTAAGAGGTGTAGGGAGGCAGAGGTGTTGCAAATCAAACACTGACATGTATTGTTGCTGGAAATTTTTGTATACAGTCTCCGCTGGTTTTTTTATTCATCTCTCTCCTGTTCTCCTGTTCAATAGCTTTGAAAGAAGCTATTGTCACATTCAAAGGCAATGTGATAAAGATGCAAGTTCACTTGGACATATGTGTTAGGTTATGTGGAAAAAAGGCTTTTCTGCCCACACACAGATGTGTGAGGCACAGGGTCAGGCAGGGGAAACTCAGTAACCTCATCACCTACACCTGCTCCCTGTCTCAACCTGGAGAGTTCCAGGGGAGCATCCCCCCAGTGAAGCTGGGTACGACACCCCTCAGACTGAGGGAGGTGCAGTGGGGAACTCAGCACATCACTCCGGATGTCCAGAGTTACCGAGAGAACCCTTGGGGGCTCGGAAATCCTGGAATGATGCCAGGAGCGTCTGGTGGCTTGACTTCGATCCCTCTAGGGATGTGGCACCTGTTTGAGGACATGAGAGTCACTCTTGAGTGAATGGTGCAGGAATGATGTATTTACAGGGTGAAATATAGATTTTAGGCTTTTGGTACAGGACGGTTATGGAGACAAGATGGAGGGATCAGGGCGTGTCTTTTCCTTCTTCTTTCTTCTTGCCATTCATTTTCTGTGGTGATGTTGGCACTTGGGGATTGGTCCATGGTGAAGGTGCACTTGCTAATATGGGTGAAAGATATTGGGAAATAAAAGTAGATATGATGTACGTAGTTTTTAGTATAAAAAGACACAACCACCCCATGGGTGGTCAGAATGCCCTTGGCTGCTTGCAGGTCAGATCTCTGCTGGGCAGAAAGAAAATTCTGTACATAAGAAATAATAAACAATCTGAAGACCAAAAAACTGAAGAGTCCAGACTCGTCCTTTGAAGCGCGGGCCACCCCAGCACCACCTTGCACATGTCTGGGCAGAGACAGACAGCCGACCGGACAGTGCAGGATTTTGTGATGGGATGAAGAGGAGGAATTTTTTGACATTGCATAAGACTTATCATTAAAAATTTAAGGGGGGAGCCAAAGGAGGGGAAATGGAAGAATCAAAGTGTTTGATAGAATAAGCATGGGAAAATAGGTGAATAAAGTGATATAAAATGATCACATGTAAATATTTATATATCCATATTCCAGTTACACTGTTTGTCTGCCTGACCATGGCCTGTAACCACTACTACAGTCTGTCCTGTCTTCTTATTTAATCTCATTTCTACTTCTTTACCTTGGTGAGGGACCTGTGTGTTCTTGGGGTGGGAAGAATCTGAGTGCCAGCAACAAGAGACAGACCATGGGTTGGAGAGAGAGTCAGACTGCGGGTCAAAGGGACTCTGTGCTGGGGTGCCAGTAATTGCAGACACCAGACTGCACACACTGTGAGTGATTGTGTGTCACCAATCACTCACAAACCCCAGCAAATGTCAGACTGAACAAGTCAGGGAACGGGATACATGGCTTAGCAGCCACGTTTGGAAGTGGACTCCAGTTTGGGGTGCACCTGAGTGTGCAGCTCGCTCAGGGAGATAGCTACTGGAGGGACCCAGAGGTCAGGGCTGATTGCTAGAGACCACGGGGTCCAGAGACCAACTGAGAGAGAGAAAAAGAGAGAGTTTGTGTGAGTCATGCACAAGCCACTCACTGGGGAGACTGAATGTCTAAGACTGGCTACAGAAGGGCTCCACAGTGCAGGATCTGTGTGTCTCTGCATCTGTGTGTACAGAGGGAAGACTGGGGGCTGGTACCAGCCTTGGAAGTTGTGTGCCCAGCTGCCAGAAACTAGAGAGCCTCACTGTCATAGGGACTCACCTTGCAAATGTATATTTATTCCTATTAATGCATCTTCATCCTTATCAGACAAGGGGGATAAGAGGAGGAGGTCACATGTGCTGGGATTTTTTTCGATGCTGAGTGTTTCTGTTCATTTTGATCTGTGTAGCTGAACATGTCTAAATATAAAAACACAGTTTGTGAATTCATGTGCATAGTTTGTGAACTATGCACATGCATGCATGTTCACCTCTAACAGGCCAGGAGATTCAGCAACACTAACCATACCTGGCTTCAGCAGGTGGACAGAGAATATGATTAGCAAAAATACTTTCTGCATATAAATTCCTCTTCCAAATAATATAAAAATAACTATTAAGGATGCATAAATATCTTGTTACACAAATAATCATTAAATATTACACCAGTTACAAATTGTATTCTGTGGCACTTTCAATGTATCATATAGGAAGTGCATATAAATCCAAGGCAAAAATGAGTGGCTTTCAAGAGAGAAGTCTACTCTCTGAGTTATCGCCATTTAATTTGTACAGCAATGACCCTGTAGCTGGCATAGTCAACTGAATCAATATCATGCATATTTGAAATACAACAAAGATAAATAAATAGATGGATAACGTTGAAAAGCTCAAAGATTTTAAAATTAGAAAGGGCCAAGTCCTGTTACTTCCATAAAGTTCTCTAGACCAGTATGTATATGAGACAGGCAGGATTTGGCTTACAGTCAGCATTAACATTCAAGTCTGATGAAATCAATAAAACTGCTGCATTACAATGTAAATGCATGGAAAACTGCAATAAAGACCCCTCCATACTGAAGATTACTGCCATCACAGCAGAACTATAGGAAGTGATCATGTAAGCACTAAGTAACTTCATGCAAAGTATAACAGATATCTCTACATGGCTAGAGGTAGAATCCTCTAGGGAGTTGGGGGTGATGGGGGAGGAATTCAAGCTCACTTCTTTTTAACTAAATACTAAAGCAAATATTTTAAAACTGTATTCAAATCTCCTTTATGCACATCTGAATATACTTAGCACTACTTCAACAACTACAAAAGAAAAGAGTTGTAGCTTTTAGTTGTTTTCTGAACTGAACACACAGAGGTTGAAAACTGTACAAAACCTTGCATTCTTTGCAAGCATCAGTGTAACTGCTGGAAAGCAGACAGCACCTCATAGGATGAGCTGGTATTCCATACCACCTGAATAATATTACATTGCATATGTTCAACCTTCTTGGACATTTCATACTCTGCAGTAAAATTTACTCCCACAGGTAGTTCTATTACAATCATTAGATTTTTTCACATGAATGCAGGTTCAGTGGATGCAGTAAATTAGTTTCTGCCTCAAGTTTTCTTGTTACCATAAGAGTAAATCACACTATGCTAGCTGAATGTAGATTCCTGTCATTTAACAGGACAAAGGTTTAATAAAAAACATTTATTTACTTTTATAGTTCTTTTCAGGTCTGCAGAAACTTTAATCAATAGCTACAGATTAACTTTCTCTTCTTCTTGATATAATATCTGTTTAACAGGCTTCCAGTTTTAAAGCTTAGAATAGAAATGACTACACCAGTTTTATCACTACCACAAGGTCGGTCTCCTGTAAACTACTTAAAGCCATTCAGTCCAAAGTCATACCTTCCAGCTACAGTCACTTAATGGAGTCCAAATTTAATCCCTTCTCTGCAGCCAAAAGTGTTTCAGCCCACCAGCCTTTTGGCTCAGTCAGCATATGCCTTTTGCAGTCCTTGTGCAAAAGCTGTGAGGTGATGCAGAAGAGGATTCAGGATTTCTGCAAATACAGAGAAGAAAACCTTCAGATCAGAATACAAGGGAACTGCATTCCAAGATTTGCATCAGATCCTGTTTCTTTGCCATGCCTAGTGACTAATGCCCAGAACCACTCCAAGGTGGGGAGTCTGTCCCCCAGCTGGTATCACCACAACTCTGTGCCTGCGAGCTCAGCCCTTCGCAAGGAGAGAGCAGAGTGGGGGCTCCTCCATCTGGGGAGATTCTGGGTGCACACTGCCTGTGCCCTCTGCCCTGGTCATAGCACAGACCCAGCCTGCTGCTTTGCACCATGCATTAGAGGAAAAATGCCAATAGTTTCTTGGCACCCCGAAGATAATGTGCCTAAGTCCAATTTAAAGCTGTGAATTTCTACCTCACACTGACAGCTAAATCTAGGAGAAGGTGAGATTTCAGGATATGTTGTTCTTACTCCTAAAACCATTTGCAGAATTTGGACTTAATCCTCAATGAATTCACATTCTATTACAATTCTCCCAAAAACCCTGGGAAAGCTTTTTTTTTCCCTAATTGAGATCTATTTTAGCTCTAGTACTTGTAAAAAACCATCTATGGAGCTGAGGGCTTCTCTTCTCTAGTTAGAGGTTATATTTAATATTCTGGTCAGTTGTATTTTGCATATGGATTTGCTAGATAACAGAGCTGCCACACTACTGTAATCCAAAAATTAAAAATAATCATCCACTTTGTAACATTTTAACCATTTCACTTTCCCAAGTGAGAGTCTTCTCACAAAGGATTACCTTCTTTCCTATTAAAGCAATTGATAAAGAATTCTGCACTGCACATAAGGTATGCCAAGCACTACTTATTCTTCCTACAATCCAAAATACTGCTGCAACTTACAAAACCATTTATAGCAGACTGTTACAGGTAAAAAATGGAACATTGCTTTTGTTCTTTCAGGCTTTGCATGCCCTCAGGCTAGTGATTTACTATACATCCACAATTTTCAGAAGCACTGTCTAAATTTGATATAGCTTAGTCCATAGATGTTCAGTTTCAAACAAATCAGTTCATGTTTTTGGAGATAATTACCTGTCTATTTGCTATTGTTGTTTCACACAAAGGATCAACTTTCATTCCAGAAAGGAAGACAATTTCAGCACTACTGTATCAAAGAAAAGGAAAAAAATAAACCTAGCATCTGTACTACCAGTTAACATGTCTACAGACACAAAGGATTTCAAAATTAACTTTATTTTTTTCAGAATGTAGTTTCCTAAAATTAAGCAACAGTAAACAGTAAATGTGAATTAGGACAACACAAAGAAAACCTCCATGCAGGAGGTGGTCTTTCCTTCCCAGAATGCTGTGTTTGTGCTATTTTATTAGGTTTGAAGATTCCAGTAATGCTATTTTGCCTGCACTTAATCCCCAAAGCTTGAGCAGTAAGAATCGGGGTTAACACTCAATTCTCTAGCTAATTATTTTGCCAAAATCAAGTAGATTAAAAAATAGCCTATTTTGCCAGTCAGTTTTTGCTCATGTTTAGATCTATGGAACTCTCATTGACCTGTGGAATTCTCATTTTGAATTGATTTTGTGCATCAGGATTACTGATTACTGGTAAGACAACTCTGACTTGAGTTTCATTCATTTTAAGTCAACTGTTATGACAATTTGCAATAATATTGGCTGCTCATCAAATCCAGTTGTTTCATGTGAAGTTGGTAGTTTAAACTAAAGTGATAAGTAGTGAAACTTTCATAACATCAATACAAATGCTACTGCTAGTCTTTTCACAAAAATGCTTAACCAGAATTTTGGGATTTTAGGGCTGTTCTATTAAGACAAAGTCTATTTTTGTTTTAATCTTATTTATGCAAAGTCACTTCTAGAAGAGCCCTGGAAACTCAGACACTTTCTTCACTGAAACTTTCTTCAAAAATTATGAATTTGAAAACACAGTAAGTTAATAGTGTGTTAAACTGACAGATTATTTTGCTGGATGTATAGGACAAGATAAGGGCTTCACTGAGAAGAGGCACTCTTCAGGTATGCAGCTGCAAGATATCATTTCCTTTAATTTTTGGAATTGTAAGAATAACAGCTTGTACCACATCTGGCCTTTTTAAGAATGCAGCCTAAAGGACTCAACATCCATTTACATCCAGATCAGTGAGCATCTAGGGAATTTTGATTTCTAACTTAAAGCTTAGAAAAGGATATCTAACACTAAAAAGCAGACATCACATCATGTTCTGTGTGAACCTGATTGCCATGGTTTCAGCATGCTCTGTACACACCTTGGTCAAGGCTCCTAATTGGCCCTGAATATCACTTGGAGTGAGTGGTAAATAGATGTCTAAGTGTCTCAGACTGAGAAAGCTCTTGGCATACAAAGAGATCAAAACCTGACATGACCACCACCTCTCTACAATATATTTTACTCTCAGTACAAACTTGCCTCTTTCACAGCCTTGCAACAGGGGTAAGCTTTCAAATCTATAGCTTGTGTGTCACAAAGAAACTAAAAGGATCCTTTAGTTTGTAATTTGGATGTGAAGACTTGACAAACATGGATCAGCTTCTTCCTAGATGAAGCAGTTGCTTATGTTTTTTTATATTCTTACCATTAAACATGAGGTGAAGTAAAAAAAAAAATATAAAAATAGACTGATCAGCTGATTTTATTTCTTTTCATGTTTTTCTGTGTAAAAGTGAATTGCAGTGTTACTATAACAGAGCCTGTGAAGGTGTGTCATGCTAACATAGCCTGTATCATCACCACCACTAATCTTATCAGCAAGGCTTCTCTGGCAACCTCCTTTCCTACAGTAATTGTCATAACCCATCTGTTCAGAGAGGGAGGCTGACTCACATATCTACAAGATTATTGTGCTGCCATCCTTCAGGGTGTCACTACTGCAAGGGATTTGAAAGCCTGAAAGAGAACCAGGTAACCCCAGCAGAACCCTGCAAACATTTACATACAATCTCTATGTGTATATGGCTACACATACAACAATTGGGAAGGAAGCCAGTAAGTATATCAGGGAAATAAATACCTGCTCCAAGGGGAGCCAGCTGAGAACCCATAGCTGCAAGCCAAGATCCCTGCTGTTTTCAAATAGACTGGAGGGAGAACAAAAAAAGTACAATGCACAGACAAGATGATGTCCCTTCTGAATTTCAGTAGCTGCCTTTTGCACTGACTTAAAACAGCTCACTGAAAGCTTTTCAGCACTACAAACAATAGTGTAAAGGCACTATTTACTACTGTGCTCCTTCTGCTGGTATGCCAGCATGCAGTAACAGTGTCCAGTGCAGCCCTGATAGATGCAGATGTCAAACAGCAGAATGTTATCACCTCTGGTACCCAAGGCAGACAGGAGAAGCCTACCAGAATAACTTGCAGCTCCAGTTTTCCAATGTCCATAATGAAAAGTGACCAATCATAAAAAAGGATTACAACTTAACCATGTAGCATGATATGAGATATATAAGTCTGTTAAAAAGAGTCAAAAGAGGCAAAAGAGTCAAAAAAACAACTCTTAGTACTTGCCTTGTGCACAAGTACTATAAGCTTGGATATTTGCAGTCATTCATTTCTGGTATTTATATGCTCAAATTTCATTTTAGAGAGGGAAAGATAGGTATTTATGTATCAGTGGAGAATATAGTTGCTAACCATTCAAATGTGAGCTGTTTAGCTCTGTTTCTTTGCTCAAATTGTAATTAAAAAATTTAAAAGGTTATTTTTAAAAAATTATAATGGTAATTTTGAAAATAGACAAAATTTAATATGAAAAAGTTTCTTTCAAAAGTATGAGAATAGCATAATTATAAATAATTTTATTATAATGCTAATTGTTTAACTGTCAAACTTTTCTTTGGTAGCCCATTGTTTCTGTAGAGATACACTTAAAATGAAAAACCTATTTATTAGTTCCACACAAATAAATTCATAAGAATATGTTATGGTAACACAAACAGCTAGAATTCCTCATGCTTTCTACAGAAGAACATTATACTTTCTTTAATTTTTTTTTCCCTCAATGACAACAAATTTAACATTCCAATCAGCTACAGTTCTATCAGAGAAATAAGCACTACAGACAAGGTATGTAATATTCCTTTTCAAATAATGGTTTACTAATACCTATACAATGCACTTAAAAAGAATGCATACTTTTTCATTTTAATATGAATAATTACATTTATAAATTCTCATTCCTTTAATATGAGGCTGTTTTGGTTTGGGTTTTTTTGTAATTTATATAATAGTGGAAAAGTGATCCTATAACTTATAAATCTCTTAGTAACTTTGGTACAAAGGCCTATCATAAATTTCAGGGTCTTTTCTGAAAACCTGTCTCTGTACTGCCTGTAGTTTCTCTCTGATAACTCTAATCACCTTTTCACATACTAACTCACCAAAATTAAAATTTCCAAAACATTTACCACTTATGACTCTTCAGTTTCCACATTCGTAAGTAGGGTTTTAACCTGTTTTAACCTGGAGTCTTTAATGAAATAGCCAAAAATTTGAAGCCTTGTTAAAACTCAATTAGTTTTTACCACAAACTAGTTGGAGACATCTTCATAATAAATGCAAAGCAGGTGTCTGCCATTTCAGAACTATGCTTTTATATAGCCACTGTAGACATTCAGATCTGCTACAATGTTCCCACACTGGGCAGCTAATCGGCCTTCTGATCTAAAATGTAAAACATGTTCAAGTTTTCCTAATTTTGTTAAGGCTGTTCTAAAGTTTTCCTGTTGTAACTTTATAATATTTCCTGTTGTAACTTTATAATATTTCCTGGTCTATACTGCATGTAACACCACCCAGTAAATAGATAATTTTTTACCACAGTCAAGGTGAGGGTTTTCCACCCAAGCAGGAAAAGAAGTCTCAAAGCCACACAAAGATAACACAAGAAAAGGAAGAACCAATCAGCTAAAATAGGACTCTCCTTCAAGTATTAATTTGCCAGGAGTCACAAAAGGTTAAGTACAAAGGACACATGACCTTCAGTTTCCCACCTGCAACAAGCATCCAAAGAAGATGCTTTGTAAATTCCCTTAAAGGATGTTCCATGCAGTTGAAGAGGAGTAACAGTGATAAAATCTGTTGAATAAAATTCAGAAGACTCCTTTGAGTTGCAAAACAGAACAGAAACTTTAGTTTCTTTAGTTGCAGAACAGAAACACAGAGGATGCACACAGTCGATAAAGTGAAACCATATTTTCACCTAGTGTACCAAGGTGCTGGTGATGCTGATAACAGGTAACAAAACATCTCCATGCCAGGGATGCAGCTTCCCAATCCTCAGTGAACCTCATCCACATGACTGAGTTATGAGTCTTTGCAGATACCTTCACAGGATCATGTAGGAGTTCTGAAGCAAAAGGAAGAATAGAATTCATTTCTGAAAGGCATAACTGAGAAAGTGGCTTCTTTTATCCTGCAGTTTTTTTTCTAATATTAGGAATATATACAGTATTCTGCTACATACAGCAGACCAAGGAAATGCTGTTCTTCTATTATTTCTAGAGTCCCATATTGTTGTTATTAGATTTCTCAAGTCCATACCTCTTGGGTGTATTCTCATGGCTGCAGGTCTTCACTGCATGGACTCCTTCTTCTACATGCTATTCTCTCTCAGGTCAGGGCTCCTCCAAGGCTCTCCCTGACTGGCTATCCCGCCCCCTTTTATCCCGGTCATCTTCATCAGTTACAGCTGCAGCCCAATTAAGGACATCACAGCTGCAGCCCATCAAGGGCAGCCGGGACCTCTGGGGCAAAGCCTCTATACAGATATTCAAATACACTTCCTCTACTATAAGGAAAGGCTTTACAGAAAACAGAGGTCTGTCTCTTCCCCCATGAAAACAGTAGTGCACACTCTTAATGGTGATAATAAGGAAACAAATTAAAGTTGCCTAGGCTTTAAAACCATAATCACTTTCTTTTAACTTGTATGGACTCTTTAACGCATTGTCCTATACCAAGTAGGAAGTCTTTTTTCTTTTAACTATGAGCATATATGCTATCACAGCTTATCCTTTCAATGAATAAGACTTTACATCAAGCATCTAAAAGGTACTTGCTTGCTTAACCAAGAGAATGATTTGAAGGACTAAAGGGATCCTTCAAATTTCATCATATGTGAAGCAGTTTATTATATAATAGAGGTGAATGTAAGTCATTTCTCAATACCTTAAACCCTGTTAAACTGGTGAGCAAAATGTATTAGGATCACAGTAATGTGTTCCTGCCGGTGTAACACAACAATTATGACACAAGTTTCACAGACACTGAAGATCCCTAGATGTGTTTCAGTCCTGTGATCTAACTATTAACTAAATGAAACATCAAACTATCCATGAGCAATTACAAAGAGTCTGAAGTCAGTGAAATTAGATGAATTTTGAAAGAGCAAGGAATGAAGAGTCATCCTCTTATCCCTTAATCAGCATCTTCTGACTTTAAAAATTATGCTAATTTCAGCCACTCACCCACTGAAACTTACTTATGAACATTTTCATTACTAACAGATACCAACTAAAATTAATGACCCTAGATTACTATATTTTCCAAGTGGGAGGTTCAAGATAAGTAGTAACCTTGTGTCATTTTTTACCAATATCAAATATAAAGGTCAAATAGGGGGCATTTCAGAAGCCACAGGCCATAATGAATAAGTGCATCCAATTTAAGGAGCTCTTATCCTAAAGAGCATTAAGAATGAAGATTAATGACACAATGATTAATTAATCAATAAATTTGTTGACATGTGTTTAACCAAAAAGAGTAAGCAGAAACTCAGTGGTTAAAGGAGTACATAAACCACCTTTATAAGTACTGCTTAGCATCCTATTACTTTGAAGCAAAGGAATTAATTTATCTGCAACCTATGTGGCACTAAATACTGAGTGAGAGATCAAGGAAAATGTTTCCTGAGAATTAATGGAAAGAGGGTGAAGTACATTTTTTTTTCTCTTTAAATTCAAATTTCTTACTTTTAATGTTCCAGTTTTTATAGTTTCTCACACTCCCTAAGAGCAGCTACTTCTTATACCCACATACTTTCACTCTCCAGAGCTACAGCTTGCACTACGGTTCCATGAAACAGTCAATCTGATATTAAGTAGAAAGGTACCAAAGATGGGAGTAAAATAAGTCAGTTGTACGAGACAAAGCTTTGAAAAATTCACTTTGTCTGTTCAAAAGGACTCAAAAATTTTGAAAAGCTAACTTTTTTTTCCATATAGACATTATTCCAGATCACATATCAGCCATTCCACTGCTGCAGAAAGCCTGCATAGAGCACTATGAGGTGGTCTTTGTGAACAGAAATGCAACTGTGCTCTATCTGATCAACTTGAGACCCTCAGGGAATTGAGTGCATAAATCCAGCAATACTGAACATAGAGACATGAATTTAATATCAGATGTTGCTTCTCTGGTACAGATTAGAGAAAACCTGAAAGCAGCTGAACTCCCCATACTGTCCTTCCTATAGTTTGCATGAAAAGGATACATTATTATTTCAGTTTCCAAACTGAGTAACTTCATCCTTAAACAGGTAAAGCAAGCTGGTGCAAGAAAAACCTGAAATTTTCTTTCAGTTCTTTAAAAGTTCCACATTTGCTTCATTTAAAAGCTAGCTGTCCGTAGAGTCTGTGATGAAAAGATAAGTAAATTGAACAGATAGACCCAGCAAGGATCTAAGGAACAGTCATGAGTGGAAGACCCATAGTAACACAATCAGTGAAAACCTAATCAGTGAAAATTAGAGCACACTGAATCAGCTGCCTTTGAAGCTATCAAGAGAAAATTATTGTCCCTGGTGTGAATCCCCCTGAGATGAGTCAGCAGCAGAAACTCTCTCTCAGAGGCCTTCAGAGTAAAAGGAGAATATTGCCTTTAAGGGTACAGGATTTATCACAAAATGGAGTGGTGAAGAGGATTCATGGATTGTGTAAAAATTATTAAGGGATGTGTCAAGTTAATTGTGGGAATGTTCACACTCTTTATGGTATGCTTAACGTAAGGACCAAAGATGGGGAGAGAGGGTAACCAAGGTGAACTGGGAGGAACAAACATGGGAAAATAGAGGAAACATGACAAAGCCAGTTTCATGTGAACAGATAGGGAGCAGTTTTGTGTCTTCTGCTCCCTAGAGGAGGAAGAAGTTCAGTCTTCTGCTCCCTAGAGGAGGAAGAAGTTCAGAGAGGAGGAACAAGTTCAGGCTGACTATGAGACAGGGTTATGTGAGGGCTGTGTGTGCATTTATGGGTGTCAGTACAGGCACCATTCTTTGTGGGGTCTGTGTGGCCACAATTGTCTCAGACTTGTGTGCACAGACTGGAAATAACTTGTGTCTGGGGACAGGGAGCCACAGTGGCTTCACAAGCATGGCTGGAGATGCCTGCAGAAGAATTTGGAAAACTAGAAATATTATTACTATTATTTTTCAGAGAGATATTTCAGACAGTCGCCAAATCATCTCGTGGTCTTAGCAAATTGAGAGTTGTGAATTCAAAGATTCTCCATCCCTGGAGATATTGAAAACCCAACCAGACTTGTTCCTGAGCAACCTACTAAAGGTGACACTTGTTTAAGCAGGGTTTTGGACCAGGTGATCTCTGGAGGTCTCTTCCAACCTCAGCTAGCCTGTGATTCTCTGAAAAAAAATTCTGCCCTTCTTTTCCAAAGGCGCTAAAAATTATGCAGTAGAAATATAAACAAAAAAATTAAATGAAAGCTCTCAGGAAACAAAAGGCACCTCTCAAGAAGCTCTATAGTCTATATGGTCTTGAGACCCAGACTTAAGCTTTCTCCATCTATTTTGTGAACTTTGTGCCTCTGTAGTTGCATTAAAGCGATGATCCAAACAAATCATGTTACATTGGATTCCTTCCATACCACTGCCAGCTTGGGGTTCAGAGCTGTTTCAAATTCATATAATCCAAAAGGTGAAAAGATCCTGAAAAATATAATATAAATATGTAAAGCAAGATCATTATAAGTGGATAGAATTTAATCAAACTGCCTATTTTTTCATAGGGTTAGTAGAAGCCAAATTTAAAGGGAAAACTAAATCCAGAGACCATTATCAACATACAGTTCAATGTGTTTATGGTAAAATGTTGCCTCAGGGGAGAAGCTGATACTTTCAAAAATAAAAATAAAATGGTTTTCTATAAAACCTCAACTCTTAAAATATTTATATTCCACTTGAAAAGACTTGTCTAATAAAATACTTCAAGATCAAGAGGAATCACTGAGGCATTTAGTCTGCCTTTGCACGTATCTTGAGCTAAACAATATACCCAATTACTCCTGTAGTCACATCAGTAATAAATGACTTTGACTGAATCATACCTTCAGAAATAAACATACAGGAGTGATCTGAAAATACCAAGAGGTGGAGAATGCACCATTTCTCTCTATAAGTAATTTCAATTGTTAACACTGACAACAGTGAAGACGCTTTATTTCTAACCTGAATGTATTTGATTTTAACATTCAGACATTAGTTCTTGTTGTGATTTTATCTGATAAATGAAGGAGCCTTTAACATCCAATATTTTCCCTCCATGAACCTTAACAACTATTAATCACTCAAGATGATGGTGTAATAGGCAGGAAAAAATACTTAGCAACTTCAAAGAATACTTAAGAAGCGAGAAGAAACAAACCAAAACTCCTCAATATCCTTCCTATCACTCTCTCTTCTTACACTAAGAGTACTTGTACTCTTAGTACTCAGGATCTTTTCAACATTTTTCTGGGAGTGTTTTTTTACTATCTGTATCACACTTCCATTGAAATCAAAAGTGGTCTAAACTGTATAGTTCAGGTAGGTCAGAACTGTTAGCCAAATCCAATATATGCTTATTTGGGTATGAACACAGGACTGCTATTTATAAATTGCCAGAATAAAGGACTACAGATTCAGCAGAGTTTCCTATTTTTATCAGAAATTTTATCAAAAGCAGCGGAAGAAAGTTTTCTATTTTTCTTAGGTAGTTTTCCTAGGAACTTAATTCTGTAGAGCAGTGTGTTTAGTTGCAACTTCCAACATTCCACTTTTAGCATTATTTAATTTCTAGAGAAAAATCTTAAATATTGTGATTTTTGCTTCCAGAGATATTGACATGATTTCTAGTATTATTATATGAGGACACTATATTTGACAGAAAAACTGATTATATGAGATCAATGCTGAAGAAAGGAGTGTATTTGACTTGTAATATCTTTTAAATTATAATATCACCCTCCAGGTCAGACATTTAACTTCAGATCACCAGTGTCATTGTAATTCAGGATGTCGTGAGGAAGAGAAAGCAAAAACTCTTACAGAAATACATTGTTTTGGCGATTTTTGGAATTCTTTTATTAGAACACTGGGAACAAAACTACCATAGTGTCATAACAAAAGAATACTAGCTATTGCACTGCTTCATTATACTTCTTGTATAGCCATTTTGTTTCAGGCTTATTCAGAAAATCATTTTCTCCAAGTATTACAGCACTGAGAGGCAGCCTCTGGGTAAGTACATACCACAGATAACCACTAAGGCTGAATTTTAATCATACCCTTGGCTCTTTTAGCTCCACAAAATCCATCCTTTTGGAGTAATATTTCTAGACTTGCACTAAAGAAAAAGTAAAAGAAATGTGTCTGCTTGAGCTCCAACAGTAGAACAAATTATGATTCAAAATTGTGTGACAAAACAGACAACAAATGGAGATCTTTAATTCATTCAAAAATTATTGAAATAATTTTGCAAAGACCGATAAATGCATTTAAAGGCAGGAATATATCTAGCCACCTTTAAAGATATTGTTAAACAGAGACATTTAAATCTTCTTATTCAAATTTTATATTTGATTGAGTTTTCTTATTTAAAACAAATTAGTAGGAATTACTAAACTAGAACAAGCTGAGCTCCCAGTGAGAAAAAGTAATTTTGCATTCAGCAAGTTTTGACAATTACACCCCAGTAAAACCAGGAAAAACAACCATTTGTCCTGGTTTTACTGTGGTGCAATTGTCAAAACTTGCTGAATAGAAAGGGTATTTTGGATCTTGCAGCCTTAGGTTTCCAGGTTCAGGAATTTACAGAGTCTGAGTTTTAACTGCCTCCATCTGTACAGGATTTCTAAACTTCTTTTGTGAAGAGATAATCCACTTCTTATCTCAGAGTGAAACTTATTTTTTCCATGAGATATTTAAAGTGAAAACATACCAATACCCCACCCCACAGATACATTTAGGAACTTAAATCTTACTGAAATTAAAGTGGATTAGGCTCCTCAATGCTAGCCCCAAAATCAAACAGAAATCAGAAATCTAGTTACAATTGAATTGTGCCTTTGACTTTCCTTCTTCTCTCTGGACACAAATATATATTTAATAAGGAACAGTAAATAAAATTGGATTTCATAAGGTATATCAACATGCCTGAAGTACTTACAGGAAATCACATAAACTTTTCCATGTCCATCATTCATCTTACTGCATTTTGAAAGCAACTAAAAGCCATTCCAGGATAGAATCAAAGAAAAATGTTATGCCCCTACAACACCCTGCCTCCGTTGTTAGGACATTGCTCCCGCATTTCAAGATTTCTACAACATAAAGGAGGCAAGACAGAGTTGTAGCAGGTGAAGTTCCCCAGGCCTTCAAGGAAACCACAAGGAACCATTCAGGCTAGCCTATTCCCAAACTTCCCTGGACAGCCTCATTTATTAACTTAGCTGCATCACTTCTCTGTCTTTCTCTTTTTCTGCCTCTTCTAGATGGCTTTGAACTGGTGACAATGAATGATCTTGTTATGTGTGCGAATTTGAGCAAAAGCCAAGCGGCTCTGCTATTGTTAAGGGCTTCTAAGCTTTACTAAGAAAAGTAGTAACAGCAGGAGGGCTTAGAGCTCACACTAAATTTTACTTAATGATACCCGTTACTGGAGCCCAGCAAGCTGTTATTGACACATCACTATTTGAGTGACATCTAATTAATCATTATATCACTAACCAGAATCAATAGTTATAACTTTGAGGTCCTTTGTTCAACCTTCCCACTGAATATCTTGCACCAGCTTTGAGTTTAACCTAAAGTGAGACTGTTTAACCTATAAATCGTGTGGCTGTAGGAAATTACCCTGGGGTTTTGTCACCTTGGCATTAACTGGAATGCAATTGTATTCTAGTAGCAAAATAAATGCATGCTTCTCTCTGATTGGAAAAACATCCCTGTCAAACCATGGAAATACAGCATTTTCCCCTTGTTCCCCTAAAAATCAACATAAAAGAAAAAGAAAAAACAAATACATTTTCTTTCACTTAAACTCAACAAGAGTTATCCTGGATGACCCTCCCAGCAATAGAAACTTTATAATCACACTTTGCTTTTAGAAGCTGGGAAAGCAAAGCATGTGGTGAGAACTATACTTATCCACAATACTATATCTTATTTTTCCTTATATCACTAACTGTTTGAGTCCTGTGATGACAGTGGTCACTAAAAACTAGTATTTTTTTTTCTTTTTTTCTTTTTGTCTTTTTTTCTTTTTTAAGGGGAAAAAAGATAAAAAGTCTCAGATCTACACCTTGTGTGGTTGATGGTGTATGACTCTATAAACACTCTTGAGGCCCTTGGTTCAAGACTTGTTAATTACTGTTGAAGAGTAAAACATCAAGATGTGATTCCTTTTGCTTTTATTTTTTGTAATGTTGGAGCATTCCAGGTTTCACCTCGATGTTTAGTTTATGCTCCAAATTCTGTCTGAATTTTGCTTATTATTCCCATTCAAAAGAGAGAACATAAGAATAGGTGCATGTTAGTCAAGTCCTTAAGAGGAAAAGTTATAGTGGCCAAATGAGTCCTACTGAGCTTTTCCCATGGCAGACATAAAGCATGGGTTGAATCTCAGAAGCATAGTTCAGTCAAATATATAAAGTTTTCCAGTCTGAAGCATAGGATGAACAAATAGAAACACATCTGCATGTGTATATTCTGAGTAGTAGTTTCTTAGTAGAAGGTCAGATTTTGTGCTTAGTCTGGATTTTTCGTCACTGCTCCATCACATTCCTATTTACATAACACACTTTCATTTCCTAGATGAGTTAAATATTCTGTTTCATTTCAAGGACATCTCTAGCCTCGTGTTTTGGGGCAACAAGGCACCAAGGTTGTGATGCTGAGCTCTTGTTTCTACATTCCATAACCAACCAGATTCCATAAGTTTGCTCCAGCCTAACTTATTTGAATAAATTTCTCTGTCATATCTTACATGTCAGAAACTAATTGCTTGTTTCCATACGTAGAACTACCAATTAAAAGGCTTACTCCATTTTCTCCATAGTACCAAATGTCACTAAGTAGATAGAGGAAGGCATTTTGCTATTTTAATTAAGCATATGGAGGAAAACACAAGAACATGACTTTGAGGAAATATGGAAAGACTAAGCTCTATCAAAACATCTCAGCAAGTCTGTGGCATTAGAGATCAAGACAATCATGCAGTAAAATAAAAGATGAAAAATTCATATTGAAAAGCCATGGATGATAACCCAAGTTCCATCAGTTTCAATTAATTTATCTTCATAGCACTAACTCACTAATTACAACTCAGAGAACTGAGCCATATTCCTATGTTTCTGAGCAGAAAAGGTCTAAATTTAAAGTGGAATGACAAGAAACCTCAAGGCTTTTATTAAATTAAAAAAAAAAAAAAAACTAGGCATTTTCAGATGAAGTTGTTTAATGGGAAAAGGAGAAAGGGGCAGAAAGCAATCTCTGAGTCAACCAGTCCAGTGCTGGCATGAGTGGCTAAAACCAGTTCTCCTTGTGCCTAGAGGTGACCTAAACATCCAAAAGTTTATCAGATGATAAGTAAAGATAATGAGATGGTTTCAGTTATTATTAGATCCCTACTGTCAGAGGTACCAGGAAACTAGAATCTATCCATCTCTTATGGCAAGGGGAAAACAATGCCAAAATAAAATGAGGAAAAATTACTCCATCTCATACCTTGAAACTTCCAACAGATAAATATTGCAAAGTCTTTTCTTTTTAACTCTAAAATAATGTTCAAATCATTATTGACAGCACATCTTTTACATACAAAATTCTTGGCCTAAATCAGGATGAAAATTTTTCTATTTACTCTGTGGATACTATGTTATACAACACAAGGAATTTTAACTTTTAGTATAAGATTCTCTTAAACATTATTGGACAAATAATAAACCAAACTTCTGATAAATCAATTAGCAAGTTAAGCTGAAATTAAGTTTTTGGACACTGAAAATTTGTAGGGTTTGTTCCTTGAGCTTTTTGTTTAGGAAGATTGCTTTTAAGCTACAATAGTCATAGCTTGAAGCATTAGCTTTTCCTGACAGTCACATTTTCCCATGCTGCAATTTCCATTAACTGCATTTAAAACAAGCCAGAAAGACTATGAAGATGAATGGGACATAAGAAACCCAAAGAAAAGGAAGAGGGAAAAGAAGAAGAAAGAAAGCAGTAGTTTACTTCTTATACTACAAATTTCCTTCTGTATAAGTAATCAGTGAATTGAATATATAGTAAACAAAAACTGGGAAAGAAAAAGATAAGCACAAGAGGAGTGGAGAGAGTACAGAAACAAAGAAATGCATACCACCTCCAGCAGCCCTTATTTCTCCCCAGTACAAGGTATTACAAACATAATTGACTTTTTATGTTGGCAGCTGCTGATCTTTCAACAATAATAGGTATAGAACATAATATTAGTCTGGTTTATCCATGGCATTAATTAAACATTCAGCTCTGCATCACCCGTGATGATTCACTACCCCTGCAGAGTGTAATAAATGTACATTCCTAGTTCATTATGAAGGGTAAAACTGAAGCATAAAGTCCATGACATAACAAATCATTTTGCAAGCAATTCCACTTCTTCCAAACACTTTAGAGTAGATGAAAGGCAGTGAGGCATAAAGGGCTTTCATAAGACCATCTCAATCTCCAGCATAGGCAAATGGCTTCAGAAAGCATGTTTATGTACAAGAGTTTCTTTTTCTTTCCAAATCAATTAAGCACAAGCTGGTGAAGATATATCCCCATGGGAGGCAAGGGGATCCACATTTTGTTGTAGGAAGAGATTAAAAGTCCAAAGAATGGATCTAAAACTCAGCCTACTAATTTCATGAGAAATGGTTTTATTATCTACCAGCAGCATTCACCTTGCATGGGTATTGAAGTTTTCCCATTCAGGGACCAGTTTAAGAGACAGAAGATAGTTTGAATGAGGTTTCACAGTATTGCCAAGAGAATGAAAGGTACACTATAGCTTAATATCCAAGCATATAATATTTCAAAACTTTATGAACTTATAGGTGTCCATACAAGTGGGTGGAGTACTTTTTTTATATTCAATACAAATTGTTATAACTTCATTAAAAGAATTTTAAAATGTTTCGTTTGTACCAGGAAAGGCTTAACCAACTATCCAAATTACCTAAGAAAACAATTTAAAGACATTTTTGACTTGAACATGTGATTGCAAAACTTGTCTGAACACTCAGTCTAGGAAATATCACCATACAAATGACTGCAAACATTCTTGTGTTACAGCAAGTTATTGTATCCTCTGTTTCCTTACCATTGATCCCAGTGGAGTTCCTTTTGAAAAGATAATGTTAATATCTGATAGCAATATGCTGATAATTCTATGAGGACTCTTTATGATTCAGCAACCAGTAAAACTCCTTGTCTTAGGAACAGACATAATATTGAGAAACCATTTTCAGTCCTGATTTTCAGCAAATCAATGCTTTCAAATTAATTTTAATCACAGAAACTAGGAAGCCTAAGAAATATTTATGACAAAGTCCATCATATATATAGCAGTTCTAGTCTGTGACTGCAACATATGGTTTAGAAATTGAAACAGGTGTGGGAGAACAGGTGGTCACAGTCATCCAAGGGTTTAGCTGGAATCTACCATGACGAAAAGTAAAAAAATAAATAAATAAATAAAAATAAAAATTAAGTAGTTCATTTAACTGCTAAGGTAACTTGCAGATTTAATGACAGAAGTCACAGCTCTTCAATGGAGAAAGGGATGTGTAAGACCTTGTGATTTTGTCACACATTAATATCCTAGAACAAGTTTATGATAGCTGTCTTCTTTCATACCTTGCCCGTACTACATTTTTGTCAACAATCTATAAAAATTTAAGAAAAAAACCACTGTTTCTCCATCATTCAAAGTTAAACCAATGAGTAAGAAACAAACGATACAGAAGCATAGTAGTCCAGCTTCATTCAGATGTCAAACAGAATCAACTTATCAACTGGTTCCTTTGTTGACTGATCTTTAGATCCTCTGGATCTAAAGTAGATTTTGCTATGCAATAAAATTAGCATTTGTGCAATACTTGATCTATTTTGAATTTGCGCTTAATTCAATTTGCAGTTGTACAAACTCTGCAACACATCTAAAATTCACATGCAAGAAGCAAATACATGACCTGTACAGCTCTCAAATTTCTTGAGTATTCAGGCACATCTTAAAAGATCATTGATCTTTTACTTTCCTCCTTTATGAGGATGTTTCATCATTCAGTATATTTCCAATTTTAAAAATTGAGAATTTCATATATCTTTAACAAAAGCATCAAGTCCATGAACTATATTCTTGAATGGTTCAGTAGTTGCCCCTTGGGTCACAAAAAATGATCACTTTTGAAAACAGAACACTCATGCACTTTGACATGGAAGTACAGTAAATAAGCTAAACTTCAGATATAGCTGGAGTCTGCATTATTTTTCAAAATCGTCAGCAGCTGTTTATTTGACTCTGGGAACTCCTGAATTCTCACAACACCAGAAAGGTAGAAGGCTGAATTCAGTCGTGTTTTCTTAAATATATTGGGCGTCTGCATTTAAGATGTATGCACTCTGGTAAAATTGATCATTCTATTTTTTAACATTTACAAACAAAAATAATTTAAAATAAAATTAACTTGTTCTAACCTCTGCTTGAGACTAAATTCCTTTTGGCATTTGTGTACTGAAAAGCTATTTTCAGGTACATAAGAACTGACATGCCAGATCAAACTAATGGTCCATCTAGATAGTGTATTAAGTGTGCTTATCAACTCTCCCAGTTTTCCTCTGAAACTCCTGATTCAAAAACTTGCTATTTATTTTTAATCTTGTAGACAACAATCAAACCAGACCATTAATTCCAGGGAGCAATTTACCATATGTGCTTGAACATCATTCCTATGGATCTCAAAAATTCTAGAAGTGTGGTGCCTAAATGGTATATTTAATATGTTTTTACTAAGTTATGCTGTCACATGCAGTCAGAACAAATAGTCTTCCAACAGCAGATCAAATTCATCCGTAGCAACATTACACAGAAGCCAAAGGGGTAGCACCAAGGATAAAAGTAACCAGCTGTTCTTCATATTTACTGCTTCTTTCCATCCATCTGCATTAAAGAATAAAATAAACACTCACTACTTTTGCTACTCCTTAAGTAAGCCAGACAAAATTACTTTAAAACTAGTAAAACCACTTACTAGGCAGAAACATTACTACAACTGGAAACTGAAAGCTTTACAGTTAAAGCTTTTTTCCATATAGCAAACCCTCTGAAAAAAAATTATTTACAGGAAATTATCTTATTCTTTGAGACTGCTCCCATATGCAATTAAATTTAATTAAAGTTGATGAGATTTAAGCAGTGTTTAAAGTTAGGCACATGTTTAAGTACTTTCCTGAATTAATCCTGTAAGTGTCAAACTGTGTATACCATGTCAGTAAGCAAGCTAGGTGTTTCTCTAATACTCTTCTAGGACTTGACATCATCTTTACAAATCGACTATTCTTGCAGGAAAAAAAATAATTTCAACAATTAGATTAATACTTTATGTTCTTGTGCAGGTATGGTTTTTGTAGATTTTTTTAGGATTAATTTTATTGAAAATTAATCTTAGAGTAATTTTTAATGTTCCATTAAGGTGGTGAGGAGTGAAACAGGTTTCCCAGAGAAGTTGTGGTTGCCTCCGGAAGTTTTGAAGACCAGGCTGGATGGGGCTTTTAGCAAGATGATCTAGTGAAAGGGGCCCCTGCCTATGGCAGGATGTCTGGAACTAGATAATCTTGATAATCTTTAAGGTCCCTTCCAAGCCAAAATATTCTATGATTCTGTGATTCTGTGATTATTTTCTGGTCTTTGAAAAATATTTGAAACTTGAACCTCTTGCAGGACCTTCACTTGCTCCTATGCATGCAATGCACACCAGATCCAAGGAGGCAGATTGGTTTGTCCTTTGTTTAAATTACTTATAAGTAAAAGTATACTTAACACATCTGTTGGAAGTACAGCTGCTGAGGACATTAAAAGATAGGCTGTGATTTAAATATTTAAAATATTTATAAACTTAAAAATTAATAAACAAATATTAAAATATTTGTTTACATAAAAAATATTTCTGTATTTAGAATAATGTATCAATAAGTCTATCAACCCATTTCCAGAAAATTCTGTTTACTCACAAAAGCAAAGACATGCTTAACCTAAAGGAAAAGCTGTAACTGGTATAAAAAACAAAATTACATGGAAGGAGGAGTCTGGATATGTACATTTGTCATTTATTCATTTTCATCACCAAAAAAAAAAAAAAAAAAAAAGCCCAGTTTTTAAAATTCCAGGACAACAGGAAGTAAACATATTTGAGGTCTAACTTTTCCATACTTCAATCACAGATATATAAAATCACTGACACTGTGCTCTTCCCATCTGAGGTACTAATGATTATCACTGATCGTGGAACAGGGAGGATATGCAAGCACTACAGTTAATGAACAATCTGCTGCCCCTATAAATACATTTTCAATGTACAACTGAATAGTATTGGATGTTATGTTATACAAGCACAATTAATAATTTTAATTCATATCACCAAGTTATTTTAAAAATAGGACATTCAAACTGAATGTGAAAATAATCAAAAAGCAGAGTTCAACAGATGTTTGATTTAAATTTAACACACAGCTGTCTATAAAGAACAAAGTCATCTTTGCCATACATTATCTTCTGAAGGTGCAGAAATGGTTTCAAATGAGCCCAAATAATCTAATCATAATTATGTTCTCACCTGTTTCAGATGATTCCATTTTCTCTTGACATGGTTGTGACAAAATCACTTTATCCTTGTTGTCTTTCAAAAACTAGAAATCTAGAGGAGCTCAAAAGGGATCAGTCTTGACTTTAAGTAAGTTGGCAAGTTACAGAGAATGAATCTGCAGACATCATTCTTTCAGTGGTAGCCTCAAGTACCAAATTCCACTCTTAAGATTTTTAGATGGTAAAACTGAGTTTGTGGAGATGAGCCTGGGTAAAATCTGCCGAGTTTAATTCACACCATTTACTTTACAAGGTACTGTAACTGCATCCTACAGATCTTAAAATTCTAGGATGCTGCTGTTGAGGAAGCTCATTATAGTAAGTCTAACAAGCCAAATAAAGCAAGAGATGATTCCATTTAAAATAAAACCATCCCAAAGCATGAGAGCAGAAGATATTCTTTGTTTAGGAACATTCTAGGTCTATGTATATGTGCCTAAATGTACTTGTATGTGTATGCATACATGTATATGTATATGTATATGTATATGTATATGTATATGTATATGTATATGTATATGTATATGTATACACACCTGAGGTGAGGTCTCTGACAAGTTCCACTGCATTCTGCTGATATTGCAAGTTTGCACAGTGCCTTAGGTTATTTTTTAATTGATTTCTTCTATTTATACGTGAGCAGTATTAAAGAAATCCCAGAGGAGTGCAGTGTTTGATACTGGATGGTTTTGTTCAACGCCACGTCATTTTAATTTACATCGAAGGAGAACTTGTGGGAAGCAGGTTGCAGTTACTTAAGCTTTAAATGTCAAGTAGGGGTGAGGAGGGGGGTGATGTTTAGTTAATGTAGAAGACAGTTTCCTAAGTAGAATTAAAGAGCATAATTTGTCAGCTAGACTATTTAAGTAAAATGGAGTGTCCTTTTCAGTTCACAGCCTATTAGAGGGGGGGAAATCCTCTGGAATACCAATTGCATTTCTGGAGAGTACAGCATGCCTCTAAATATATTCTGTAAGAGACTGAAAATTCTTATCTTCTGACCTGTATTGCACCTCCATAGAGTAAAAGTATAGGAAGCAAAAAGAAAGGAAACTATTTGGAGCAACACAAATTAAACCGTGTATTATGGCTAGTAAAGAGTTGAACAGATGTTTAACGGAATTTGTTTTTCTGAAGTTTGGTAGTTGATTGGAGTCTGAATGAAAATAACACAATTTACAGTAAAGAAGTGATAGAAATACCACCAAAAAGGAAATCTTTGGAGTCACTCCAATACAGCCTTTTCCTTACTTTTCTCTTAATTAAAATCATAAAATTGTGAAAAAAGGTTTAAATATGAACAACAATAATGATAATTATAAAGCCTCATTACAGAAGCATTTTTAACCCCAGGATCTCAAGATCCTGTAGAAAGAGACAAATTTCAATCCACTATATAGTGGAGCTGATAAAACCTTGTCTCCCAGGTCTTCTTAGACTGCTGCCTCCTTCCTCTTCCTCTCATATTTCTTCTCAGGGGATGGAGAAAAAGGAATATGTCTGAAATATTTAGTCAAAAGCAAAAAGTAAAATAATTTGAGGACTTTATTTCAATAGTACTGTGCAGAGGAGAAAATCAGAGTTCTCATTCTTTTTGCAGGAACTCAAAGACAGAAATCTGCCTGAAATGTGCAGTATGTATTTTGTGAGTTTGATTTGTCCAAGGTGCTGCTTTGTCACTGCATATAGTCTTTTTCTGATGATCTGTCCATACAATCTGAGGCATAGATAAAAAGTTCCCTGAATGGTTTCAACTTGCTTAGATATCCCTGGATATGTGCTCGCAGTTTTCAAATTCTATCTATATAAGATTTTTCAGTGGGGAAAAGGAGAAAATGTGGATAAACATAGATATATGATAACTATGTGACTTGCAGCCATTTTCACTAACAGAATTTAACAAACTTCCTAAGCATGACTGTCATTACCAAGCCTTAAAATCCTCTTGACAGAACATGGAGAGAAACTAGGATGCATATATTTCAGGGATTTTTATTTTGCTAGTCCATTCATTACTATTCTCCCAACCTCCTGTGTTCACAAAGCAAGCAAAATTTTTAACTTCAGCATTTCAAGGGTGGCTTGAAAAAACTCTAAGTTTATCTAAATATTACTTAAAACTAATATTTTAAACAACAGTTATATTCAAAGGGAGAGAAACCACACAAATACCTTAATTTTATTAGAGTTACCACCCATAGATCTAACATTTCCCAGAATTTACTGGGGTACTTCACATAGTCCTTGGGTCCCCTCCAAACCCAGCCCCAGCAACTTTATATATTCCACCAACGTATCTCTTCCTTCAGGCTGTTCTACTCCCACTTGTCCTGCTTTCAGAGAAGGAGAAAGAGAAAAAAAATGGGGCCTGGATGTTAAAACTTTTCTGCTTGGCTGCTTCAGAGACTCTTTTATGTATTTCTGCTACCCTTAGAATGGCTGGATGCTCTTCTTCATCCCCAGGTTTCTGCAAGGAGTTCCCTCCTGAAACAGTATAAAATGTGACAGGAAACTACTTTTGAGTTTTCACAGAGTGGGAGGAATCACTGGCTGGAATGTGTCTCATTATTTCTGAAACCCAGATGAATGCAATAAACTGTGTCAGTGTGCTCTCACCTACAGGAGTTGGGGTTCCTTTAACTCATTGGCTTTAACAACAATACAACTTAGGAGAAAAATTTTCCCACTAGATTTACATGCAAGCACGTTCTGAAGGAAAACACATACTTCTGTAGTTAATTTCTTTGATTAAAAAAAAAAAAGTCTTACTTGTAACATTATTAATTAAAGTCAGAAGGTTTTTTCTCCCTCTAAAATAAATTAAAAAAAAAAAAAAAGACCAGGAGACACAGTTTAGTTATGAAATAGGCCTTTGAAGAGTTCAGTCTCCTGGTGTCTGCTGTGGAAGATTGATCCTGGCTGGATGCCAGGTACCCACCAAGGCTGCTCTATCACTGCCCTCCTCAGCTGGACAGGGGAGAGAAAATAAAACAAAAGTCTCATGGGTCAAGATAAGGAAACAGAAATAGCTCAGTAATTCCTGTCATTGGTACAACCAGATCTTAAAACACCTTCCCCACATCCATCCTTTCTTCCCAGGCTCAACTGCACTCCCAAATTCTCCAACCCCTCCGCACAGCAGCACAGGCAGACAGGAAATAGGGGCTGTGGTCAGTTCATCACGCAGTTTGCGCTGCTTCTTCCCCTCATGGGGAGGACTCCTCACCCTCATGTCCTGAGTGTGGGAGGCACCCCACCCTTCAGCGTGGGTTGCCCCCCACAGGAAACAGTCCTCCATGAACCTCTGCAATAGGAGTCCTTCCCACAGGCTGCAGATCTTCCTGGACTTCTCCAGCATGGGTCCTTCCTACAGGGTGCAGCCTTTCTGCAGTACAGACTGCTCTGCCATGGGACCTCACAGGGTCCTAAGTCCTGAGAGCTCGTCTGCTCCAGTGCGGCCTTCTCTCTCCATGGGGCACCAGCACAAACTTCCCACAGGGTCACAGAAGTCTTTGGACATCCCCCCCTGCTCCACCATGAAGTCTTCCACAGGCTGCAGGGGGATCTCTGCTCTGGTGCCTCGTGCATCTCCTCCCCGTCCTTCTGCACTGACCTGGGTGTCTGCACAGCTGCTGCCCTCACACATTCTCACTCATGTCTTCCCACTGCTGTAGTGCAGGAGTTATTTCTTGTTCTTAAACCTGTTATCCCAGAGGCACTACCAACATAACTGATGGGCTCAGTCTTGACCAGCAGCTGGTCATGCCTGGAGCCAGCTGGAATTGCCTCTGCTGGACACAGGGAAAGCTTCTCACAGCAGCCACCCTTGGTGCTTCCCCACTACCAAAACCTCGCCACACAAAGCCAGTACATCTGTTAAAATTAGCAGTCTGTTAAGGAAACTTACTAAAAACAACGTCCCCAACTTTAACAAAAATGCCTTATAAAGGCTGTCTACTAAAAGCATAGCATGGAATATTTTAGTGTAGCTAAAATTTTTGAAACTCTGCAGACCTTAATTTGGCATCACACTTGTCAAACAGCTCTGCTACTTGCATAGTGCAGGTATTCATATTCTCTTTCAAAGCTGAAGATATAAAACTTCTTTTTTGATGGCTTTTTTTTTTCAGTCTTACAGTTCTGGTAATAAGGAATGCCTGCCAGCAAAATCCCTGTAATGATCATCCCCAACACACTTTAAGAGAGTCCAGCTACTCTGGTAATTCTCTCATCAATTTCGGTAAATGTTCACTTTAGAACATAATGTATCTTATAATTATACAGTTAGAAATATGAGCATATTGATTTGTGTGGAGAATTGAAATGTTGCCCTTCACCAATTTTTAGCTTCATCATTGCTGAAAGTGCTCCTGATGTTCTTGTGTTTCTTACTTTTTGCACATATGTCAGTTTTAGACCTTACAGATATTTTTAATCTTTTTTAAATGTCAAGGTTTTAAAAAAAATTATACTCAGATTATATTAATCTGAGTTTCAAGGTAAAATTAATTTTTTTCTTCCACAGGTCATCAAGCTGCAGCTTGATCTTTTTACAGAGAAAGATTTCTCATCACCATGAAGCATTTTCTTCTGTATGGTGTTTGGATAGTTGATTGGACTCTCAATTTCTCCCAATCCCTTACCCCTGGAAAACTGAAATTTTACTAAGATTGGAGGAGTAAACAAAAACCAAAAGCTTGTAAAAATTCAAAAAAATTACTTTAGCTAGAAGTCAGAATTATTTCTCCAAGGGGATGACTTTTTATATGAGTATAGAATTTCTTTATATGATTCCTGACACAGTTTATTTTCCTGTATGCAGTGTGGAGTCAAAGGTGACTTGGCTTCCTGGCACGGTGTATGAAGTTTCCTGGTTTCAACCTGTAGACACTATTAGCATAAACCCAGTCTTTGTGAGCATTTCCACTACTTCCCTCATTCAGACCTGCTTTCAGGAGCATGAAGTTTAAAACTCAAATAAACATGAACAAAAATCTGTTCTAGAGATGGATTAACTATAAACAACCTGCACACCCTGCTCAGTGATGAGATGAGGCTGTTTACTATTTCCTGCCTTGACTCAGACTTCCTATGCAAATGTAAGCAATATTTTTTCACCCTTATGGGCAAAATTCCCATATCAAAGTCACATCAACATGATAAACAAATTTATTGTTTTTAAAATGCAGTTATTATGATGATGAGACACACATACAATCAGTGTTATCAGAGAAATAATTTTAAATTGCTACTTACAGCCAAATAAATACTAAATAAAAAGTTATCTGCTGCTCACGATCATTGTCAACTTTCCCTTTCCTTTTTCTTTTAACCCTCACTGCCTGACCAGTGCAGAAACCTATCTGCTTTCTGAAACTTGTGCACCAGCTTTACCCCATTGCTCTCCTGTTCTATTCACTGCTTCTCGCTGCCTTTCCCCATTTGCAAATTTCCACCTCCATTGGATCAGTAAAAAAAGGCTCCAGGTAAAAAAGAAAATCCTTATCTCACATCATTCATTTTCCAGGCCAGCCTCCCAGCTGATTGCTGCTCCCTGCAAAGGGTAATGCAGAAGCACAATCTGAAGCTGTCTTTACTACCACAGACTGTGCTCCATGCTCTCATTATTTTTGGTTCTTTCAGCAGCTATCCTTAGTATATAACATTATGCTATCTATCATGTGTCTGAACCTATTTTTATTACTTCTTGCTTGCTTCCACTGGTTTAGCAAATTATATATTGTGGTATTTTTTGTATGTTTCAGTAATGACACTGAGTCTTATAGTGAGTCTCCACTAACTACTACCACAATTTTGAAATTTCAGTAAATTCCAGTGAATCTTTTACATTTTTCAATTATACTAAAGTCTAATTTAAGCTTTTCTTCTGTTTAGATCCTTACAATCTAAGGGATTTTTCTTTTTTTACCATTTTAAACTCTGAAAGTCAGTGGCATACATTGCAAAGTTGCATTATACCAGTATTTAAGGTGAGGTGCAAGTGACAATTTTGGATAGAATATCCATCACTGATTTTGTACTCCTAGCAGTACAATCCAAGAAACATGCTTTTCTTCAGCACTACAACTGCACTACACTGAGGAACTGACAGATTTTTCACACAATAACTCCCAAACTTTTTCTGTCTCTTGGCCAGAAATCTGTGACATCTTTCCTTTTTGTGCATACATTGATTTTTTATTTGCATTTTTGATTTATTATCATATGCCTGTCAGCTGACCTACCATCTAAATCTTTCTGTGTTGCTTCTAATTATATTACAGATATAACAAAGAGATATTTTCCTTGGGTCTTTTTATCCTAAATTCTACTAGAGAATAATAATTTTCTTCTTATTATAGAAATAAAAAAGGTCTACATGATTTCTGTGCATTATTGGGGAAAAGAAAAGAGACAGCAGGAGGCAATAAAGATGTATAATCCCATTCTACATTCTGGAAAGAAAAGGGTCTAATATAATTTATTGTGTCCGAAGTAATGTTTCTGGGAAGGGTAGGGATGGGTTATGATTACCATCTATCATTCCTCAGTAACAGTTAGTCCACAGAGTAACTTGCAGGCCAATTTTTTTTCAAATTTGCACTGGAAGCCCATCCCATCATGCCACTTTACATCATACCATACCTTTTACCAACTGTGATTGTTTCAAATCTTGAACATTTATTAAGTATCTCATTATTTATGATACACTTCATATTTTGCTTTGCTTATTAGAAAATATCAAAGAAGGAAAGAAATTTATAGCAACAGATACCTATTTGACCTTACTAGTTTAGGTACAGTACTTAAAGGATACACACATTTTGGCTTGTCAGAGCCATGAAATCTGCCAAGCAAATACTTCCTCTTGCATCATATCAGAGAAAAAGATATCTTCTGGTACCTGAGGAAAGGTGTGGATATTCTCCTTTCTTCTGGGGAAAGTCTTAAGGATGAGGCCACAGTCAAACCTCTATTCATAAAAGAGATTCAGACATTTCCAGAAGGCCGAGGTGGCCTTTGTGTAAAAGCCAGTTTCAGAGCTAGTGTGGGTACAAAGATAACCTGGATGGAGAAGAAATAACAACAACAAACTGATACTGCAACAAAGAACATGTAATTTTGGGGCAATCTAATCTAATCTAATCTAATCATCATATTGATTAGAGTTAGGCAATTTAAAATACATGCAGGCACAAAGGAAGAAGAAACAAGTGATTTGACAGACAAGAACTTCAAGATCTGAAAGATAAGGATCACCTCTTGTCTGGTGGGCTTGCCAGCCCCTGACAGGGAAAGGAAAGAGGATATAGAGTTTAAGAGGGTCAAAGAGAGGAACAGAAAACCAGATATGATACAAATACAGCAGCATCCAGAAAAGAAAAAACATCTAAGGTCTTAAGAAATAATAGAAGGATCTCTGTAGCAATTAGTAGAGTTGACAGGACTTGCTCAGTTTTACTTACTAGTAGCAGGTGCTAAGTAAATGTAATGCATCCTATATTCTTTGATAATGAAGTGGTACAAGGAATTAGATAGTGCATTTCTGCTTTAGCATCTTCCAATAAGAGAAACTAGCAATTTCATTTAATTGTCATGATTCAGACCCCTAAAGGGAACCTACAAGAAGCCCAGAGAGGGACTTTCAACCCTTTCAGAATTATTATGCCATATAACTAAATTGCACGTAGTTATAGGAGAAGGGGTGATGCTTTTAAAATTAAAATGGGTAGATTTAGATTAAATATTAGGAGGAGATTCTTCACTGTGGGAGTGGTGAGGCATGGAACCAGTTGCCCAGAGAAGTTGTGGGTGCTCCATCCCTCAAGATATTCAAGGCTGTGGTTTGGCTGGGGCTTTGGGCAACCCAGTCTTGTGGAAGATCACCCTGCTCATGGCAGGTGGGTTGGAACTAGGTGGTTTTTAAAATCACTTTCAACCCAAACTATTTTATGATTCCATGATGATTCCCTCTCTCATCTGCTTCAGCTTGCATCTAGAGGGTGGACTGAAAATGTGCCTTAATCAGCAAGACTAGTTGAACAAAATGTCTTCCCTCAATCAGCTCAGGCTGATTGATAGCTAGTAACACTAGTTATGTTGTTCCTGCTCTGGATTACAAGAGCCTGCCATTCAAAAAGAGTTACTCTTTTTCCCGTTTACTCTTTGTGGCAAAATTGCTATGAATTTATTTCTGATTTTAAAATTATGGCTCAAAAATATAATGATGCAAAATAATCTATTTTAAATTATCTTTACATAAGTTCTGGTGCCAGAATTTGTCCAGAAATATGCCAAAGACCTGATGTAGTTCTTACTGAACTGTTAATTGAAGCTGTATTAAATCCATATTATTCCCCTCTGCAAACTATGTTGATATCTCAAAACCAGATTAGGTTATGAGGAAAAAAAAATTTTAAAATGAAAACTCATGCAGAAAAAGGTTGTCTCTCCTGATGCAGGGATAGCATATTGTGCTTTGCAAAGATGGTTACTACAAACAGCAGTATCCTGCATGAACTGTATGGAAATGAATTTTATTTCAGTACAGTGCATTAGAGATCCACAGTCCAACTTTGTCATCATAATTTTTCATACAATTATGCGTGGGTCCTATCTTGCTAAAGATTCTATCTGTCTTTTACTGCCTCTGGCTGTCATCTGGAAGAAAGTTCTAAATCATAATGTAAAAGACTTTCCAAACCCAGAAGTTAATGGCCATAGCAATAACTGCTATTTATGCATTCTACTCCCCAAAACCTCTGAAGCATTAGCAACATCTGCAAATTCAGAAAGGCATATGCCAAAGTATGTGCTAATAGTAGCTTACTAGCAGCAGTATGATGATGGATTTGGGACCATTTCACCTTAAGAATCAGTCTTTTCCAGATTTTTCAAGTGGTTTTATTTGGCTGATTCTACAATAGCTTGCTTCAAAATAAATTTGGTGATTACATACCTATCCTAAAACAAGCATTTAAGTCACAGAACATTGTGGCAATTTTTTGTACTGTCTCCACAGAAAACCTAAAGGTGGTGTAAATAGAGGGACTGGCAGACACTCTCATTATAGTCTGGTTTTAAATAATTAGGGCAGGGTTGCAGCAAAACTAAACTAGATGTGAAAATATGGATTGTTCTGACTGCTCCATTTTCTGACGTCTCCCTTTCAGCACACTGTTCTAAGAGACAAAACATTCCTATATGATGTGAGATCTTTCAACTTGAATGCATAATTTATCTATGCAATTCCTATTTCAGAATCTATTGTTTTGAAGAAGTCTCTGGTTCGAATATTTTTTAAAAAATCCTTCTCAAATTATCTGCTGCATTTCAGGGTTAACCCTCAAAGTGCTCTGCCATTCATATTCCACACAGCAAATCAACGACTGCTGCTCATTTGTGATTCCTGCCAAATTGCTACACTCTGCTCAGACTGAATTGCTCAAGACCCTAATATGGTGACAGCTGCTGGGAATGTTATTCTGTAAAATGAATAGCTGGATAGTATTCTATCAGCTAACAGCACACAGTCTTATGAGATCTTATTTGAAT
Source organism: Agelaius phoeniceus (assembly GCF_051311805.1). Taxonomy (NCBI): domain Eukaryota; kingdom Metazoa; phylum Chordata; class Aves; order Passeriformes; family Icteridae; genus Agelaius; species Agelaius phoeniceus. Next base: position 55,507,263 of record NC_135268.1, read on the forward strand.
ATAGGTGGTGATAGCACATTTCCTTGCAACCCATATGTACTTCACAACATGCTGAGTTTCTTCCCATTGCAATAATTATAGCTGCTTGCACTTCTATAAGTTCATACAAATTCTTGCAGGATCAGGGTCAATCTTCAAAATTTAGCAGTCAAATGAAAGTGCATGATCTCTTTGGTTTTTTAACTGGTTAATATAATCTAATGTAGTAAATGCTTTTGTCCATAATACATAATGATAATTTAGGAAATTAGAATATGCCTAAAGCCAAGACAGTGAGTTAGAGCACTTTCTAACACAGGTGAGAAAATAATGTGTATCATAACAGCCAAAAAATCATGCTTTTAATAAAACAATCAATCTTCAGATTAGAATTCATTACATGTGCTACTGCCACCAATTTTGCTGGAATTCTCTTCCACACCTCACTACCTTACAGTACATATCTCTTAGGCCCTAATGCCTTTTTTTCTTTCTTTTCTTATTTTTAAGATAAACAGTGCATCTCATTCTTTGTTGCCAATAACATGGACTATTTACGAGGAACGTTCACTCGCTCCCAGTCTCTCCTCTACAGTCTAAAGAAACCGATTTAGTCTCATGCTAAAATATAGGTATTTCCTACAGAGTCTGATATTTTTCTCCACTTTCTTTTAGAAAACATGTGATCAGGCCTCCATCTACAATAGTACTTGCTCTACATACTTAGCATGGAACAATTATAGAACAGCCAAACCAATATTTTGTCTTCCAACCTGCACTAGAGGCTTAAATTGACTCCCTTAAGAGTGAGAAATTTGGGTATTTTACAATAGTTGATCAATGAGATCAGTGGTACACATCAGTGAGGATGGTCTGCATTGTCAAGTCTGGCCACAGGGAAACAGGTACAAGGAAAAACTAGTGCAATGGTTACAATGTGTGCTAAACTTCAGGAAGCATAGAAAATTTGGGACATTCTGCCACCTTTCTTAAACTGAATTGCAAATTGTACTGCCACGTGTGGCCACAAAATGTAAACCAAACCACAGAAATGACCCAGGCAGAAAGAATCCAAAACTAAACCATCTTCTCCACACTGATTTCTGCCCCACACACTCAGCCTTGGAGGGTACAGGCAGTGATGCTGGGAGCAGCCAGGAGCTGTAGTTACAAACCAATACAGTAAGAGACAAAATAATTGCAGCTAGCTTTTATTAATCCTCAGTGTCTTTTGTATTGCTGCAAGTATTTTATTATTGATTTTCAGCAAGGTTTTTAACAGTTGGGGGAGGGCAGTTGGTTTGGGCTTTTTTTAAAACAACACGAGTTTTGAAAAAGGAGCATTGAAGTTGAGAAGCTGAGAGCAGTATCTCTTGAATTTGTTTAATTTGTGGGGGAAAGGTTTAGTGCTTAAGCAGGTACAAGGCACCCTGTCACGCAGCAGGTAAGTGTGGGTGAGACTGAACATTAGATACTGTCCTACAAATGTATTTTGTGACAACAAAGGGAAACTTACTGCAAAACCATCGTTTAAAGACGTAGAAGTAGAGTATTTGAAATACACTGGCTTTAGGCAAGTCCTTTCATGTACATTTAAATTATCTATGGACTCAAGTAGAGTCTCCAGAGGGGGTTTGCAGGTTTCACAGTCAATGTTCAAGCCCTGTTTTAACATTGTGAACAAGAACTAGAACAGGCCTGAATGTGGGGTTATCAACCGTGTGTAATAAACAATGTCATTACTCCCCACAGCAAGCAGATAGGCCTCCTGCTGCATCCTGACTCCCTCTCTGTACTTAAAAGAGAAATTCAGAGCAGGAAGCTAACCCAGGTGCCAAGAGCCAGCCTCGGGAGATGACTTTTTCTCTCCACTCCCATCTTGAACCTACTGGTTTAGGCACCTATGACTATCCCAGAGTAAAACTCACCCATGTCCCATAGAGGAGTCATTTGAGAATTTTCTCTGTACTCAAGTTCAAATTTATGTTGAAATTATTAATGAAAATTTTACATTACATCAGTTGCAAGACTGTTCTTGGATGAATTTCATTATTATTTGCCCTTTAACAAAATCACCAGTGGATTATCATCTCCGCTTGAGCGGATCCCTCACTTCCATAGAATTCCTGTACAATTCTCTGTCTTCAGTAGTTTAACTACTAATTGCCTGGGAAACACTGTGGAGGATTTATTTCTCTAAAATTATTCAAAGACAATGGGTTAACCAGATTTACTGAACTTTTGGGGAACTGTGTGTTTCATTTGAGCTATTTCTATAAGTAGTTTCTAATCAGTTCTTGTTTTCTGTTGTCCTGAAGTACTTTCAGTTGTTCTTTTCTCCAAGAAACTTCACAAACCTTGAAGTTTACTGAGCTCAAAACAATAGTTCTGTTGTGACATGACACATTTTTGCCCATTTTCTTCACCAAAATTTAAGTGCATTCAGATTTTGAGTTTGAGGTTCAGTGTAATAGAGTATAGGAACCACAGAAAACATTATGCACCTTTTTGAGCACATAGGTTACATTTGCACCAATAACTTGAGCCAACCTTAAAGTTACCCTATACTCTGTGTCAGCCAGAGTCAAGGACCCAGATTTCTCAAGTTAATGGTCAGGAATACCAAGCAAGAAACATCTTGTGGGTAAAGTCTGTTCACCTTGACAATTCAATTTAAACTTGATAATTCTCTGTATCTATGTCTTTGTTCAGATGACAACATAAAATTTCACGAACCATATATGTTACTGTAATAGAAAATTTCAAGTGGAGGAAAGCTATATTTTGCCAACAGATTGCAGCATAAGAAGAACACTGAAATGAAGGTTTTGCTGGGACTGCGTCAGTGTAACAGAGGAGAATGTATTTATACTCCCCACCTCCCTCAGAATCTGGTGACCCATAAAACCTGAAGCCATTTGCTCTGTCCTTGTTGCCATCCCGATTGCCCTGCCCTGCAGTTCTGCCACACTTGCAGAGATGGTGACGTTTACATTCTTCTGTCACCCTAACCCTGCTCCTCTCATTGGCACATCTCTCAGCTACACAGGGTACAAGGCAGTCAGCACCATCTCCACCACACACAAAAACCTTAAACTCCAGCCCTTTCTCAAACACCCTTTGTACTGCATGAAGTACAGAGCGGCCTGAAAAGACCCTGCATTATAGAAAGGCTGCACTTTGAATGTGGTTAATATACCTTGGATAAAACAAGCATGAATGATAGGTAGGACAGGGTGAAGGAGGCAGCTCAGATAGCCTAGAAGGGACTATGTCAGTAAAGACAGACCTGCAATGTCATCTTGTTCAGATCTGATATAGTGGTGAAAGCCCAGGACATGCTACTGCTTTACAAATACCCTGCCAGTGCATCAGGAATATTTTTACAGAAATAAGGACTTTTAAATCATTTGGCTGGGTAGTCAAAGTTAAAAAACCCAGAGGTGTTTAAATATGCCAAAATAATGTAACAAGAAACAGAATTTGTACATTTGTCAAAAAATAGCTAACAACATAAACAGCTAAGTAGGGACAAAATAAGATGCAGATGGGAACCTAAACTGGCACTTCTTATCTTCTGAGTGCTTGACTTCACAACCTTAATACTACAGCTTCTGAATGAATAATGTCCTTGTATTGTTTTAAGAACACTACAGCCACAGATAACACACCAGACAAAAGACATCAGGGGAAAAAGTTGGGTTATCATTTCATTTTACATTTTCATAGACTATCTTCTTTTTCTTAGAATATTTGATTATGTTTGAATGCTGAAAAATATCTCAAACATGAATCTACCAACAGCCTCCACTTTTTATTTATGATTTTTTAGGGAATGACTGTAAAGAGGCTTTTTCTGACTACTTGAAAGCAGAATTTACATAGAGATTAATACACTTGAGACATTCCACAGGACACAAATGTGTTTAATTGGTTTCTCTTGACTGTAATCATTCTATCCAAGATTTTTTTTCCACACTTGAAAAACTACAGACAAAAAATCTAGTTTGTAATCACCTTGCTGAACCATGCAGAAGTCCACTATTAATTTTCTGTTCATACATTTTTGCTCATTGACTGAAAGTGAAGCTTTGTCTGTGAAGTTATTATATGAGAAAAAGGTAAGAATATCTCTGCAAAGCAATGGTTGATATGAATGGCTGGCCAGACACTGTGCAAACCTCCATCCTGGTAATGCCACCAGCTGGCTCAGAAGCTGTTGAAAGCTTCTAAACTGCTTCATTTTTGCCTCATTTAGTGCAGCATTTTTGCTCAATGGTGGCATTTTGACAGGGCATTGCTGTGGCATTGTTTCAATTTAGTTTATGCAGTGATCTAGCTATACCACAGTTTGGCAGCTACAAAAATATACTTCATTCTCCCATATCTCCAGTGATTTTACAGCCTTCACAACGTTCAGATCTTATCAGCCTCAGAATTTCAGCTTCTAAGAAAAGTGCAACTTTCCTTTCTTTCCTGTTCTTTGCCACTAAGCATTCCTTTTTATCATGATTTTCAAGCCTTCATCTTTAGAGCATAGAGGTCAGTGAATTTGTCATCTTTACTTCTACAGAGATACTCCTGTGCATCCTAAAACAATGACCAAATAGTTCCCAGAGGACACAACACACAAAACCCCTGCTGGAGCATTTCTTTGCAAGACTGTTATCCTATGAAACTTCTTGCATGACATTTATTCAATCCAATTATAATTGACTTCTCTTATCCCATCCCCATAAAGAGTAAAATGTTAAAATAATGTGATAAAGTGAAAAATAATAGATGATATATAAGAGTCATGCATTTTAAAAACAAGTTGTTAATCTGTCAATAAAATCAATAAACATTTGTGGGTATTCCTGACTGTGGAAAAGATAAATATTTTGTTGTAAATATAAAGAAGCCAGTTGCAAATCCTGCCTGTCACTGCAATGGCACAATGTATGATGTATTAACCTTTCAGCCTATAAGTATTTGTATATGTATTGGCTTTAACTGGCACCAGCAAACATCAGACTTCATCAAGAACAGAAATAATTTTTTGCTGAATGCAATGCATGATAAGGCCAGTCAAAGGGAAATTAAGTTATAACCAACTTTTTCTTAGCAGGCCTCTTAATTAAAATCGATTTTAAAAACAACTTTATAACTGAAATATTCATGAGAGAAATAATAGTTTAACTAGAAAGTATTCATTGAAGATGCATTTTTGCATATTCAGTGATGTTTGTACAGCTGCTTAAACCTGTAATTGACATCGGGTCTTCTTGCTGATTTTCTGAGAAAATCCAGCTCAGGTAAGAAAGATTTTTTTTTTTCAGTCTTTCAAGACACAAAACTGCAGTGCATTCAAGAGGGATGTTTGAAGTACCATGCAGGAGCTAAAGCCTGTTAACAAATAATGAAACTAAGATTTAAATCCCATAAATCTCACTCAGTTTCTTTTAATGTTTATAAACTGTTTACTGAAATAATAGTGTTTCTGTTTAGCAATGAATGCAACAGTGAGATATTTCTTCTTTAGGGGAAAATCTAAAAGGTAATGCTTTTTTCCTAATAAGATTTGTACTTAGTTATGGCACAGCACTGCTGATGTTGAAAGTTTAAAGCTGAGTAACAATGAGATTTTATTAATGTTTAGTGACAGTCTGCCTACTAGAAAGGATGGAATTGATGGATAGTCATGCTTTTTTACACCACCTTTTTAGTGACTCCACTCTCTTTGTGAGCACAGAATAAGGCTGTCTGTTAGGCACACATAAGAAGCCCAAGTTTTTCCAGCACCAAAAGGGATCCTAGAGTAATTTCATTCTGTACACTTAGTCCTCATTTCTCACATCAGAGGGGTTTTAGGCATAGAAGTAATCGTGTTTGCTGTGTTTTTCTAAAGTCAGATTAATTCCCCAATTCCCAATCCACCTAACGTGAACAAAGACTTGCGCTGACACAGCACAAAGGAGGGTGGTGCTACAGCAGGGAAGGAAGAAAAATAAAAGTCAACAGGCTCTGAGACATAGCACTTTGTACCGTGAAACTACTGCTCAAATCTGGAGCAGCTTAATTTCTCTAGAGTAGGGAAAGAGCAGCAGCTGTAATTACTGCCTGTAAGTACAAACACTCCCTCACTCCCCTGCCTTGGAGAGGCTGAGCTGCTGCTGGCCATTTAAGACAATTCACAGTTCCCTTGCCAGAGTAAACAGTTATATCCAATAACGCCTCTCACTACTTCTCCCTTTTTAAGAGGAGTTTGTTTTTTAATATACATCATTCCAGTGCTCTGGTTTCCATCAGGGCCTTGCAGAGGCACAGACAGAACTAAATGGAGTGCAAACTATAGAGCAGGCATTGAAAAGCCTCTAGTTAAAACGTGGCCCACAGGCTGGTGTAGCTACAGGCACTAATAGAGGATGGTGAATGCTGGAGCAAGCATCTCAAACCTTCCTCACTGAAAATGGCTTTGTAGCAACCTACCTTCCCAGCTTTTTTTCACTTGTGGTCAGAAAATCTTTCCTATTCTTATTTAAATATTTCTGCCTGCAGAACTAAGCAGATTTGATGTCTTCACCCATCGAGCTTTACTTGACTTCTAAGATTTTTAAGAGGATTTTTCAAGGACAGACCTGGTTCCACTGCAAGAGAAGAGGGAAAATCTGCTGGCAAACAGAAATGTATCCCAAGGGCACACACCTTCTCAAATACATTTGGTCACATGTCTCCTGTAACCTAGTTCAGAGTACTCGTGTTCTCATCTCTTCCTAGCTTACTTAATTTTTCTATCCAAGCCTCAACACCACTGATTAAAACATAGGTAAAATATTATCCTAAACTACACAATATTACATGAATTTTACTTACTGCACTTCTAAAGCCTGTACCAAAAAAACCTACTTGCTATTGTCCAAGTGGAAATTTCCACTCATGTCATAGTTTGCTAAAGCATGTGATCATTTTTAGGTTTGAGCAAACACTTTTCATGCTCTAGGACTAGAATGAGGCATATTTGCTCCATTTGTACTTGAAAGGCTAATTCATTAGCACATTACACCCACATCAAAACATTCATCCTCAGAGGTGCTAAAGAGTCATCTGTCAGTCTTCTAGAACTTTTAGTTCTATATTTTCTTTACCCATATTACAAGAAAATTTTATTTCATGCCAAAAAATATATCTGTCTTTAGCTAAATTTTCATGAAACCAGTATATCCTTCTCTCTGCATCTTAACTATGTCTTAATTCTTAGATGGACAGATTGGGATGACTCTTCTGCTTGTAATCCCACTGATGCCAATGTAGTTACAGTGCCTTGGCACTGATGTGCAAGTCTCTTTTCATACACTGGTCAACACATAAAGGACATAAGGATAATTCTTTCAAAAGAGAAAACACAGACATGGCTGAAGGGGGGCACAGAGGCAATTCCCTACCCACTACTGATACTTCAAGCTCCACAAATAATTCTGCTTTTTGTCTAGAAAGCAGTTACATGCTTAGCTCTCAGTTTCATCCTTCTTTCCTTCTTCCCTTTATCCTCAGATTCCACAGGAAACAAGAAATATTCCTGAGAATATTTCTATTCTCGCTTAACCAATTAAATCCTCCAGTTGATGTGCCATACAGAGACCTACACATGCTCACTTAACAGTAAATCAGTAGCAGTATTAAAGCATTTTTCTATAACAATAGCTAGATCACACACAGCTTCCTAATGAATAGGATTTGCTAAATACGTTTTTTTCTAACCTTGGTTTGCTTTACCATCACTGTAAGCTGCAGCAAGCTTTACAAGCCTGAAGGACAGGTGAGCAAGCAGAAAGCAGATGAAAGGCACTTTTTGAACAAGTCCCTTCTGGCAGCATTGCAGAGGTTGATCTAAGAGGTTAGTCAGAGGCAGAGAAGATAAGAGCTGCTGTGGCTGTCCTAGACATGCTGCAGGACAGGCTTGTGCAGCTGCTGTGCAGGAGGCAGGGAGGAGGCAGAAAAGACCAGGAATGCTCCCAACATCCTCAAAAATGGAAACTAAAGGAAGAAAAAAAGGAAATGGACTAGAGGAAAAGAAAGCTGCAGTTCTGCTCAAAGTTATGTGAAAGTTTGAGAACAAGAGGTTTTATTTAATACAGTAACAGAGAGACAGCCGGTGGGATTTAAAAAGAGGAATTATGTCTCAGTGTCAATAGAAAGGAGCATTACTTTGGTAGATTCATTTTGTAAGAATAGAAGGGGTAGGGGATTGGGGACCTATTTGTGATAATAGATTCAGAGCTCACATCTAACACAATTAGGTTTAATAAACAATACAAAAAATATTTCTCCCCCCGTTCAGGATAATTGTAATATATTTAGCTACTGAAAGCATTTATTGATCCTGCCTCTTCCCCTCACTTGCCCTTATGTCCACAGAAGACAAAAATCTTTTCTTTCCAATTCTTTCTTAAGTGAGAAAAAGTACTTGCTATTGAAGATGCTACCACCAGTATTGCTTTTCTTTAATCATGGAGAGACATTCAGCTGAACCCTTAACAATTGAATTTCACAGTGTTTACATAAAAGAGGATGTGGATACAATTCATTTCTGTGTGTTGTAAAGACAGTGGGTTTTATTCTGCAAAATGCAGCACATTTCCATATTTATCATTGTAAGCATAGAATTGCTTAAAGGCAGCACATCTTTAATTAATTTTTACTGCAGTGTGAAAAGAATCCTAAATCATTAATCATCTTCCTTTCACTATATACTGAAAGAAAATTTTCCTGTCTTGTTCCATACACACACATGCACACAGACAGAGGAAATCTTGTTCAACCTGACTTTCCAACACACTGGTTACAAATTAAGCCCCTTTCAACCTCTTGATCTAAGCAGATGTACCCATCAGAGAATAGTCAATGGGTCAGTTAGAGTTGCCAGTGCCCAGCCAGCAGCTTCTTCCAGAGTCTTAACCAGTTTCAACAGGAACAGATGCTGGATTGAATTTAAAATATAATGTTTATTTTCCCACTGATTCTTTTTAGCTTTCATTCACCTTCCCTAACTGGCTGACAATTTTTTCCTAAGCCCAACCATCCTCCTGTCTTCTATTATTTTGCATTACAAGAGGGGAATAAATAACTTTCTGTTGGAGAAGGCAGCTGCATTTCTCCCACATATGTATTTTTCCCCCACATAAATGTCAGCATATAAGATGTTATACTTAGTCTCCTGTAGGGTAGCTTACATGAATGCACCTTATCATTCAATCTGCTGCCTAAACAAAGCCTGGAAAATCAACTTATTATACATGTCAAACATTTTATGAATAGTAACTAACCAGTCATTATTTGCCCCATCCAAAGAATGAAATGAAGAAGGAAAGGGAAGAAATTGTGTCTCTGAAATACTTCTACAACTCAAGATTCTAAAGACTCTTTTAGGGAACTAGTGAACTTTACAGGGTTTGACAAGTAACTGGTAGTTAAATTAAAATTTGTCCCACACATGGAATTCAGGATCAGAGGCAGACAGAACTGGATGCATACACTGAAATTTCATAGTGCCAAAATATAGCATGTATCAATTTTTGATCCTTAGAACACCAGCCTTCCTATTAATCTGAAGGACAATCCTTATATTTTCCTTTTTTTCGTTTTTTTCTTTTTTTTTTAAGTTCCCAGGGTACCAAGTACGTGCCAAAATTGCACTGTTCTTGACAAGCATGAATTGTTAACTAACTTTACTGTACATACTTCAGCATGATCAGAATCAGAGGCATCTTTTTGCCCAAGTTATAAAAGTGGGGTCTTATGTAGGGAAGGAATTTTATGTCAAGCCTTTGTGCTGATTTTCACAGAATCACAGAACAAACTGAGCTGGAAGAGACCCACAAGGATCATCGACTCCCAGCCCTCCCAGCACCATCCCCAAGAGTCACAGCGTGTGCCTAAGAGTGTTTTATACCTAGAGTGAGCAATTTTTATCCACTGCAGACTTACAGGCATTCCAGCTGAGGAGGGTAGCCCACATCATGAGCCACTTGATCCACAATACTGAGAGATTCAGTTTCACATCAAAGCCAGCTGAATATGTTGTTCTGATGATTTTTGACAAGAGAAAATAAATCTCCTTAATTCTAACATATAAATAGTCTTCATTTTTATGTTGCAACTCAATGCTTAGCTATATTTTAACATTTTCTAATTGCATTTTTTATTAATTCAGCATTTTCCTTACCTTTCAACCAAATTCAGTATATAAATTAGTAACAGCAGATTAATATCACACTGGGTAAGAATTTCTATTTTCAGGCAGTGTTAGCACTCCTACTTTAAAATGATTTTCTGAGCCACTAAGGAAGATTCTGAAAACCATCTTTTGAGTAGGTTCACAATAGTCTCTAACACACACAGGTTACACTCACATTTAACATTTTAGGGCCAATTATCAGGGGATATATATATTTTTCAGTGGTGACACACAGATTGAGACTGCATAACTTTCAGCTAGCATACAGACCGTGGTAGATTTTAGCTTTTCTTTCCATCACTGTTAATATTTGCTGTGTGTCTTATCAACATATTCAGGCAGATAAGTGATACACCTTCTGTGAAAGCAGCTCTTGAAAAGAGCATCCATGTGATCTTGGTGTGTGAAATGGATTATATATATTTAGGTAGATGATTTTTCTCCATATATTATGACTCTATGATATTTTTTTTTTTCAAGCAAGCATGCTTCTGGTTTGGTTTGAAACTGGGAAAAGAAAAATTTTTACATTTTTTTTCTTTCTCCATGATGGTAGGATTCTTTTGTGTATATATTTTAATATATGCATTTAGAATGTATTGTTTATGCAAAGTACACTTTTTATCTATTTAGACTATATATGTAGCTCAAATAGATTACTGTAAAATTTCTGATTTAATACAAAAAATAATCCCCTGTATGTGGATCGAATTAGACAAAAGTCATCTTCATTTGGTAGTTAGGGGCAGATCATTGTTTAGCTGCATTTAACTGAGATCAAAATAGGACTAACAACATCATATGGAACCTCAGATCAGATCAGCTCTATGTCATTTAACATAATCCTTTATGTCCAAACTCCAGATCTTAAAGCCTGTACATCACTTAATTAAGTAAAGCATACAAGGTCCTGAAGATGAAAGTTTCAGGAGCTGTCTGAAATTATAGAGCACAGCTTTGAAGTGTAACAGAACAAATAAGAGATCATAAACAGGAAGAAAAATCCACTTAAATAGTGTCACAGAATGGGTCAGCTCAGCATGAAGTATCATTTGTCTGCAAGACAATTTAAACCCTGCTTGCATTGCTTCTGTTCAAGCATTGATGATTTAAAAGATTTTTGTGTGCCTTAGATTTCCATAGCACTTCTTACAAAACTGCCTCAAAATGAAAGAAAAGTATTTTAAAAATGCTAAATATACTTTCATGTTAGAGGCTTAAGAATAACCCATTTAGGTCTGTTGTAGCAAGTGCAGCAACTGGCACTGCAATAGCCTGGGTGTTATTCTCAGCTCTGATATTTTGCCAGTTCTTTTGACTTTTACCCAAGAAAAGTTTAAATCATTTTAATGAATTCCTAAAATCCTTAATGTGGCATGTAGTACCAGTGCTTGTTATTTAGCAACATGCAGATTTTGAAATAAATTGGATTTAAAACAAGTACAAGTAATAAAAAATAGTTTAATTATTTCTCTCTGCTCTTGCTTTGGTTTAGTTTTGTTTTATTTTTCAGAAAAACTTTTTTGCCTTTCATGAAAGAAATGCTTGAAGCTTTTACATGATTTATTATCTACATTATACTAGCATGTAGCATAAAATATGAGAATAACTTTCCCTTTTCCAGCCAGAAAACAGAATATGCACAAACCATGAGACAGGTTCAATTCAACAGAGTAACAAGAACACCAGAACAGTCAAACTTTTTTTTGTGCATTTAGTGAATTTTAAACAGTTTGTAGATAAAGATACGCTTGAGGAAGCATAATCAAAGATGACTGAAATCTACTATTTTAAATATTGCACTACATGTAGTTTACTTTTTAATCAAGAGCATTATTTTCCCTCAGCGTGGAACAGAAACTTAGGGGACTGAAATATAATAACACCTATTATGAGTTAGAGTTGGGAGCAGGGGAATGAAGCAGAAGAAAACAATCTGACCAAGGAAAGAATAACTGAACTCTGAAACAAGAAAATGTATCTTTCTCAACATCTCTTATGGAATAGGTAGTAAAGGACAGAAGATAGAAATTTCAATTATAGTTTAGAGTTCTTTCAGAAGATTGACACCATAGGTACTAATCCAGGTAAAGTAGGGTTCTTTTTAGAAGTTCTCTTCAAATCTAAAAATCAAATCATGACACAAAGGACTTAATTATTTACTTTTGATATGACATAGGACATGTGCTTTTAATCTTGGAGATTTTAATGGGCTAGTCAGTCTGTCTCAGACCCAGCAAAGTCTCTTAGTTTATGGCAGTCATTTTACATGCCAAAAATTCATCCTCTCAACATCAGGTTATTGTCCTTACCTTAGGTGTTTTATCTATGTTTGATGGAAGGGAAGTTAAACTTGTGATTTTCCAGACTTGAAACACTGACACTGAAAGGGAAGAATGCATGTTTTTACTCCAAAATCATGTCATATTCTGTCAATCAGGGCTTAAAATCTCCATGTTCTACCAGTAATAAAGAGCAGGCACATGTTAGTGGAGCAGCTCCAAAAAGAGTCTCTGAAGACTGTCAGCCACCAGACATTCTGAAGGGGCATTAGGCTTTCTCCAGTAACAACAGGAGGGTTGTAGGTGCAGTGTCATGAGAAGGGAGCAAATACAATACCACAGAATTTATAGAATAATCTCTTCCTTATCTCCTCTGCCTCTTTTTCTGATTTAAATGGGAGTTATGATGACATGACAAATTTATGAAGGAATATAAGGGAGATACAGGAAGAAGGACTGCTGACCTCATTTCATGGATGACTTGTTTCACAGAAAGAGCATCGCTCATTGCCTTAAGGCACATTAAATGATTTTGAAATAATCATACAAGAACAAGTTAAGGCTGTTTTGGCAAATATGTTGCAGGAAATAACAAAAGATACCTGAGCTAAGAACAGCAATTTAGGAGGTGTAGGAAGGAGCTGCCTGGGGTTTAAAAGTCAAGTTCCGTAAATACTAAAACAAATGCTGCAAAAAAAAGGGATTTGCAAAGTTATTAATTATTTTTATGCTTCATCAGGAAAGAAAAACATGACTCACAAACTTTATTTCTTGCTAAAGCTAGCAACACCTGTGATTACTGAATAGATTAATACAAAACAATGCAGAATCTGCTCGAGACTATGAAACAAGCTCAGCCTCAGCCTAGAAACAGAAATAAGGAGCCAGCCATCAGGTCAGCAAGTTTTAACTTCATGACCTTTTGCCCCTGCTTCCCATATCTTGCTCTGAAAACTGAAGAGCTGCCATTTTAGGAAGGACTACATCTCTTTGATACTACAAGTTACTACTGTATTTCCAGTCTAACATCTGTGGGAATAAAGTTTCAGAAGGTCTGTGAATAAAGGGGATGTTCAAGGCTATAAAGAGAATATAGCTATAAATGAGAATATAACAAAAGTAAATTTTTTCTTTTTGTTTTTTTTTTCTCTTTGTGGAGGGCTTGGAGGAATTGAGTGACTGAAGTCATAATTACGGTCAATCTGTTTTATAATCTGGGATTGTACTGAATATTTGAATACAAACATTACTGAATATTTGACATTATTTCACAAGTATTTCTTCTGAGTGCATGCTTAGATTTAACTGACATCGTGGCCTCGTTCAAAGTCTGAAGGGCATCACTAGATGATGATGAAGGAATTGTTTAGTGCCTATTATTTATATACAAATTTTGCTGGATTAGGACCTTGAAGACACAACTGTTTCTCTATTTTTCTTTCTTAACTTCTCACAACTTAATACCCTCTCATATTCCTGCTCATGCAGTCAAAAGTATTTTTGCTGTAAGAATATTGTGTTGAAGAGGTAGACTTAGAATTCTAAATAGGAAGTACTTTAATTATCAGTTCATGTTCACCACCAGTCTATTCAGCATCTCTAAAAATTGGTTCTCTCTTTTCTTTTTTTTCAACCAGAAGCAGCTCATTACAATGGAACTTACAACACTGCAGCAGAATTGTCTCCAAGAAGCCACCACCCCAGTCCAGAGACTTCTCTGAAAACTCCTTTTTCAGTTCTTAACTGAATTACACAAGAGTGAGAAATACAAATTGGTGTGCATCCCTGCCTGCATTTTCTATAAAACATATCTTTTTCTGATGTCAGATTAAGAGGAATTAATAGCAGAGATAACATTTCCTAGCTATGCCATCATATCCATAAGAATGAAATCCTAATACTTAAAGCCTTGTATTTGAATTTCAGCACTAATTACTTGCCAAAATGCCAATATCAGTTAGTTAATGAATTGTGCAAATGACAGCTCACTAAACCTAACTGATCTTAAAGATCTAATTCAGCTATGCCCAATTTCAAGTCAAGGGCTGTCACTGGTAGACTACAAAACATATGTTGCTACACATGTGCTCTCTTCCTATCTGCTTCTTCCTATTCCTTGACCTTGGCATCCTTCTGTGACTCCTGAGATGTCCATTTCTTTTTCATCCATTGATTGTATCATTTTTTACCAGATATCAATACACAAAATTTAAGTCTTACAGAAAGTTAATTCTACCTTATCCATATGAAGAAGGAGAAACTATTTCCTAAGGGAATAACTGGACTTCCTGATACACGCTCACAATTGTTTTACTTAACAAGTTGTTCATGCCATTGCAGAAATCTCTGAGTCAAGTTGCAAAGAAAGAAGTTTCTCAAGCCCAGAACATTCCTCTGGACAAAATCTTGCCTGGGAATATAAAATTACACCTCCAGATAGTTGAAGACATTTTTAAAAAATTTCTTGCAGCAAGAAATGCATAGTCTAATGATACACCTTTTTTTCATACTGAATCTTTTTACTTGCTAATTGGTTGGAGTAAATTATACATTATATGATATTTTAACATTTATTTTATGCACAGAAGCTGATATTTTTTCTTGAAATATCACCCCCTGCATAAAAAAAAATGTTTAAATGTGCTTAAAGCTAAGCAAGAACTTAGTCCCTTTAGAGTGAACAAAACTAGTCCATGCTAAGATCATGCATCTGTTTAATTACAGTGAGCACGAAGATAATGTATTTGAGGGAAATTCAAATTTTTCATTATTCATTTAGACATGCTAAAACAAATGGACATAAAAGAAACTTTTTTAAAAAAGCATTATTTTTTAAAGATAACTTTGGACATCTGTGATAGCTGTACCTTGAAATCCATTATGATGCCTTGTGAATCCAAATCTTTTTTATTAATGCTCCATACTTCATTTTGCAAGCCATGTTTAACACAATAAACAAGAGAGTCTGTAAAAGCCTGACTACTGCAAGTAGTTCAGGTGAATTCTGCAGAGGGGCTTAACGTGGGCAGTTGACAAGGCAGTGCAGCTGTAGCCAAGCCAAATGGTGGAAAGGGGCTCTGAATGCCGACAGCCAGATGTGCCCCTCCTGTTTCTGTCAGCAGCAAACAGGACAGGAGCAGCACCATCCTCCCCTCACCTGGGTGCTGGGAAAGACAGAACAGCTCTCTGTGAACACACGGCCAAAGGGCTGCCCTGCTCTGCAGCACAATTGTCACTGCAGCAGACTGCTGCCTTCCGCTGGGACAGAGCGGGGATTTGGGGCTTTGGACAGAGGGGAAGATTTGCTGTGGTGAGCAGAATTAAAGGAAGAGGAAAGGTGTCAGGAGAACATGGAATTTTCTCCTTGATAATCAAAGCCTAAGGCATATATCCTCAAAGGATACTGCTGTGTAATGAAGATTTTCCCATCTTTTCTGGTCAGACCTCAGCATGCCAAAGTATGCAGACCTTGAGAGGCTGCTGAATCCAAATTCCTCAACTTACTTATGAGGAGTAAGTACATGGAATAAAGAGAGGTGCAGACAATACACAGAAAAAGATCACCTTTCTTTATTACTTCCCACTCCTGTCACAGCAAGAATCAGTGATGACCTGTGTCCAATAAATTCTGTATGTTGCTGAAGCATTAAATCTATGGGCTACCCTTTACTCACAATTTAATAGAATTCCACATGACTTTTTTGGAGGACTGTTATGTAAATACATTTAGGTATTAATATGTTGCCTTTACAGAGAGACACTCTCCTAGCCATTACTTTTGGTAAGCCTAGAAAGCATTCTGTGATAACTGACTCAAACAATAAAAAAAGCACAATAGGTACAAGGAATAATCTTGAAGGAGATGGGTATTATTCTTTTTAATGAACAGTGGGCAACATCACTGTTTCTAGCTGTATTGACAAATAACAGCTTTTGTGTAAAATTTAAAATCATGCAGAGTAAGAAAGTATTGTCCACCTACTAGCCAACACCTCTAAATCTAATTTTGAACAAACTGCAGAAAATTATTAGGTGACAAGTACTTTATCAGTGTGTTTTTATTTTCTATAACACTTTATCAGTGTGTTTTTATTTTCTATAACACTGAATTTGCTGTCTATAAGCAACTTACAATGTTCACTTTTGATTTGAACAGTGCTAACATTTCTGCATTTACTGCAATAATACTGTGTGAGCCATAACACCGTAAAGTAAGCCATAAAAGCAATTTGCTCTCCATATGATATTGATTTTTAAATAAATTAGTAAAGTTTGTGTTTATTCCATGCAGAAAGCAAAAACAAAAGTAGAATTAATAAAACTATACTTACAACTTTTTCAAAGTTATCTAAAACAGAACACTGGTTATGTGAAAAGTTTTGTGGATACATCCTTAAAGCCCACAGAATAGCTTCACGCCTTCACTGACATGCTTCAGGAAGGAACATATGACATTCTTAGCAAAACTTAGAGCACACATCAACATGAGAGTTTCTGGACAAGTTAAAGTTGAAAAAGGAATATTTTAAAGTAAATGCTTTTCTGGGATGTAAAGTTTCATTAAGAAATGGAATACTTTCATTCCAGTATTATATTTCCAGACCAGTTTGACTGAACCTTCTAGAAATCACACACATCTTTATTTTTCCCGATGTGCTTATAGGCCCAGAGTGTCAAACATATTGAGTCAAACACAATTTGTTTCATGATCCTCCAAATCACAGTTAACAGGGAAAGAATATTAGAGAAAATAGGGTCCTGTTCTTTTTCTGAGCCTGACTCCTGTGTCTGATACTAAGGACAGGCAGAGACAATTTTTATGGTGCTAACTGACTTCTCATCTATCACTGATGGAGAGATAGCTGTAGAATGGATTAAGCACTTCATTCTGAGTGACATAAGGAAGACAAATTCCTTCAAAGAAATTCTTTTAAAAAAAAAAAACCAAAAAAAATGCAGGTTTTAAGATTAGAGCTAACTGAGAAATAGAATCCTTAGTTTGGCAAAGGAAAAAAAGGAAAATAAACAAGCCAAAAAAAATCATGCAGAAGCATCTAGAGAGAAGAAAAACAAGAACAATTCCAGCATGTAAACACAAAGTGTGCCCACTCCTTGAACAATTTATATGGTGTTGGCCCTGCCATAGCAGAAAGCACAAGTAGGAAAGGCCATGGGTGGCCAGGGGTTTGGAACCATTCCAAATGAGAAGAGAATAAACAAATGATGATTTTTCAGCTTGGAAAAGGGATAATGGATGATGTTTTGCAAAAACTGTTTTGTAAGAAATAAATAGTTACAGCAGTATATATTACTCTGATCATTGAACCATAAATAGTATAAAGGTAGTGAATAGGAAATTACAGGGGCAGTTTATAGATATTAATGACAATGATTAGCAATAGCAATTTACAATATATAATAATTAGATATTAACATTGTATATATATATATATATATATATATATATATATATATATATACAATACACCATAGCAATTAATTGTAGGTAATTATTACAATGATGATCACTACAATATTATTCAATTGTGGGACAGTGCCACATAATCCTGTGAGAGCTGAAAGCAAATTCCAGAAAGAACAGGAAAAATTCACAGGAGACAGGGCCATCAATGGCTAGTCAACATTTGTGCTTTTAACCCAATATTGGTTTTAAAAATTCTCTCTGTTTAGTTGGCATAATGTGGGAGAGAAAACCTGGGAGAGATTTTGTCTTCCTTGGATTTTTAAAAATTTTTTGCTGTGTATCCAGTATTTGTCATCATTAGAGACAGAGTGTTGGTCTAGGTGGATATTCAGTTTGGCACAGGACAGCAGTATTTGTTCTCTAGGACATGTAAGCAGCCCTGTGTCATTAAATTTATAGATGGATATGAAAAAAGAAGACTAACCTGAGAAATTTATGAAAATCTTCGGTTGACATTTAATCTTAGGTGTTGGAATTACAAGCTTTTTTGAAATTATTTTGCATAGATTCAAGGGATTTATACCCAGCAGTAATCATGGAATCACAGAATGGTTGGGTTGGAAAGAACTCTAAAGATCATCTAGCTCTAATCCCCTTATCATGGGAAGGGACACCTTCCACAAGACCAGGTTGCTCAGAGCTGCATCCAGCATGGGCTCCAACACCTTCAGGGATGGGACATCCACAACTGCTTTGGGCAACCTCTTCCAGTGACAAGCAATGGAAGGGATTTATACACAGAAAATGGTAAAGAGATTCAATCACTTATAACAGATAAAAGGTATTTTTCATTTCTTCTGAAAATAGGTTATTTCCTTTATAATGTTTTAAACATTTTTTCTAATAGGAAGAAAAAGGTCTATATCAGAGTGTCTATCATCCAGCAGGTTCTTGGATTTCACTTGTAAGAATAGAATAAAAGCCATTAAATCAAGTGTCAGTCTTTGAGGGATTTAATTCTATGATCTTGTTGATCAGGATGACACACAAAATAGTTTTGTTCCTTGGAAGCCAAGGTATGATGTCACCAGTGTAGGTGGGATTAGGTTTTCACCTCTGCTATCAAGGAAATCAATAATTCTCTTCTTTGGAGAGACAATATTTAGATACATAAAGATGATATGATAAGTAAGTTGGCAGTGTTGACCTATGTGTTCTGCTATGTAAGAAGTATCTCAGATGTAATCAGTTTGAATTTTTATTTTCACATAATATTTACTGCTGAAGTTTTTTCTTAGAGCCCTTGACAGTTCCCGTTAATATTGTGGAACTCTATTTATAGACTCACTCCTTTTAGAGATTAAGGTACAGAAATGTAAAACTATATTAACACAAGCATTTTAAAGTATACTTTAATTGCTTATATAATATTACTCTTTTTTATGAGAAATTTAGACATGGAAATTTCTGAGGAACTTATTCTAAACAATCATCTTCTTCTCCTGATTTTATTTACATATACTGGTGGGATCATTTTGCAGTGATTTTTCTTATATTGTCTCTGCTCCTCTTTCTTACCATGCCAGATCTGTTGTGATCCTCCCCACAGAAAACACCTGCATTTCCTTGACTTGTGAAGCTCTAGTTCCTCTACCTAGCTCTACCTACCATGAAGTTATTGAAAGTCTGGCCTAATTGCTTCCTGCTGCCAGCTGCACAGCAGGGGCTGGCATTCAGTGCTCCTGGAGTCAGAGCTCTCCTTCTGTGTTACCCAAACAGCAGCTTATTTCCAGAGGCATCTTCTCTGCTGCTTGGGAATCATACCAAATTATATTCTGGTGCCCAAAACTGTACACAGGGCTCAAGGTGAAGCCACCTGAGAGCAGAGCAGAGCAGGACAATCCCCTCCCTCGACCAACTGGTGATGCTGTGCCTGATGCACCCCAGGACAGGGCTGCCAGAAGAAACACAATGGCAGGAGAATTAACTTGTGGTCTGAGAGTAAAAAGACCAGAAAACAAATTCATCCTGTGTTACCTCATTGTATTGCTGCATGAGTAAACTTCTCACAAAAAATTAGTCTGGTATCTGAGATGAATAAGGAGCTGCTCCCCTTAGATTCCATCTGAACCTGCTTGGTGGGTTCCTAGAACTCCAGGCAGCTTTGGGGACCTGAAATGCTTTGGGAAGCATTTCAGAGTGGCCTGACATTTTGCAGTCCTGACAGCTGTGTTAAAATTCTAAGACAGAAAAGGATTTCAAATCTGTCTTATCTTCAGACCATTGTTACCTTGTTGAAATAATGTGGTATTGTTTCAGAGAACTCTAATTTATAAGCACCAAGGTCAGTAATTTCCTCTAACAACCTCCTACCCAGACCATGTTTCTCAAAATTGTGGCAAAGAGGGAAATTTCATAATGTCACAACCTCTCGATTCTCTATGTTGTATTTAATGCAGAATACTCTAATCAGGCTTCTGGCCTTCATTAAATTACTTGAAACTGATTAAGTATTTTTGATAAAGTTACAAAGAGTTATCAAAATACCTTTACTTTCTGCTAAGCCTACTCTACATCAACAAAAAGTACCATATCTAAACTTAAAACAACATTCTCTCAGAATTTAATTCTAGAAAAATGCAAAATTATTTCAGTCTACCTCATGTGCTCATTTAAATATATACTTCCCTAATTCAATTCCCTAATTCATAAAAACTCAGAACAGGAATTACACAATGACAAATCAGATCCAGCATAGTTTAAAGAAGGTTTCATATTTTTTAATTTGAAATTGTATTTCTGAAATTTGGTTGAGGTAGATCCCAGAAACAGAATCTCAGAGGCACACCCTGAGAATGCTACTAAACGAATCATGGTGAAAATAAGTAATGCAAAAATGCAAGGTTATACATATACATTTAGGAATTTCTATTACTTGCATGACAGGATTTTATGCTAAGAATGAAAGTCTCTGAGATGCAAATGAAAGAGAGGAGAAGGAGACAGACTTGACATGACTAATTATCAGTTTTACAATATGCCACATGGAAAGGCAAAGCCATTTTAGAAAGGTAGTATGTGAAATATTTTTGATAAGTATTTAGGACTTTTACACAAAATAATTGCAAAATTGTCTTTTAATTACTCCTTTACAATTCTGGTCATTCATGTTCAAGGGCAATCACTCTCTTATCTGGAGCAAGTAGATGGGGAAACAACCAGTATGATCTAAAGTTTGGACAGTCTGTTTTACAGGGAAGACTAAAGGAACACTTGGCTTCCTGACTCTTTAGAAGAGAAGCCAAGAGGAGACATGTTTGCTTTATGTAAACACATCACAAAGTTAAATATTAGAGACAGAAGGGCTGTATAAACTAACAGGCAAAGTCACAAAAAGACAAAAAGTAATGGCCAAGGAATACACTCAGAACAAGTATTGTTGAAAGTGGTTACCTGTCAGATGAGATAGTTTCTGGAACACTTTTCAAATAGCAATAGAGGAACAGAAGGGGGAAAAAAATCTTATTAAGTAGAATTAATCAAGTTGTATGTGGGTCATGTTTGTTCCCATGTACAGACTACCAGACTCAGTAAACACAGAAGATTCACACATGTGGCATGTGTGACAACATTCCAGGAGCGGGGAGGCAGGCTGGAAATGTCCCTCCTGAGATATTAACCATAACCCAGGAGAGCTCCACAGCTACCAGGCTTTGTGTGGCAGTGGGTGAGCAGGGCATGGGGATGTTCTTGGTGTCTGTATTTTGCAAGCTGTCACACCCTGCTCAGAAGCACTCTGTAGCTGGGAGTCATCCCGTTCATCCAGGAAAGGCACACCTTGGCTCTCTAGGTCTGAGTGTCTGGATGGCTCTCACTTTTTTGGCTCAGTCCTAGGTAGACCTGGGGGGAGCAGGGAGTTGGATCATTGATCCTCATGGGTCCTTTCCAAACTAAAATATTCTGTGATTCTAATGTGAACAATTGGTACACAAATCAAGACTCTCCCATCTCTTTCTTCTGCTCAGGACTTCTAAGTAAAGCCATAGACAGACATATTGCAGTTCACAAAGATTTCCTAGTGAATATTTAAATACCTGCAAGACTAGAAAGAGTTAAGAGCAATTTTAGGTATCTATCTTTAAACTTAATTTTTAAAAGTGATACTATGCAGGAAAAAAAAAACCACCTTTGCACGTTTATGAGTCTGTCTTTTAGATCGAGCACATTTAAGCTAACTAAACCTGATTCTAAAAGGCAGAGTGCTGGAATTTAAGCTAATTTAAATAACATTTGCTTCAATGACTCTAAGGCACCACGTATTTTATACAGGAAGGTTTTCAGCATGATAAATGCAATTTTGCACACATTTTTCTGACCTATTCAGATTATTGCCTTGTATGTTATCAAGATACAGCAGTATATCATATTTTCAAGTTAAACAAGAAATATTTTGGTATTTCTCTTTAACAAATTAATTCTGTGAACATGTGTCATTTAGAGAAAAGAGTTAATTGGTTTATGTTCACTGAAATGTTTAACAAAAAAGCAATATGATTTTATTGCAAAATGAAAACATCTTTTCTGAAAACCTCATTCTAGTGCCTTAAGGATTGTCATTATGTTGAGCATTCAGTGGCAAATGTGTCTCACTGGAAGTAAGTGAGAAAGAAAGACTATAAAGTCAATATACTGTCAAGCCAAATATCTTCTCAAAGCAAGATGGGCTGCCAATTCCTCCTAAAGAAGTCTCAAAGGGAATTAAATTATATTCTTCACTGCCTAAAAGTCCCTAAACACAGGTTAGAGCAGGTTTTTTGAGATGCTGGGCTTTCAAGTCTATGAAGCAAGTACTTCTAAAAGAGCTCCTTGCTATGCTTGCAAGTGCCTCATTCTCATCAAGTCTGCACAGTGAACACTGACCAGTGACCGAGGTGGAAGAGTTCACAATAAACTGCTAAGTAGCTTTTTACAACATGCATTAAAATAAACAAGGAACTTTCTAGTCACTTCTGTAAACATTGATTTGGGCCTTACAGGCATAAGAATAAGGAAAAAGGAAATAGGATCTTGCAGGATATTAAGAGGGATTGGGGTTTTTGAAGTGTAGGCTTTTTACCCCTCAGTAGAAGATTGCAACATCTCTTTATATGGCCATTATAGCAGAGACAAAAAAACACAATAAAAATTTCAAACATGTAAAAGGCTAATTTAATTCCCAATCAAGCCTGAAGAAATTAAACTCTCCCTTAAACAATCATCTTTTTCCATTTATTTGTAAGGGGGTAAGAATAGCTCCATGAATGCAAGTACATATGGATGGAACCCTGGATCTTCAAGCTGAAGAGCCAATTTTGTTATTCACTTTATTGCTTCAAAGCAGGATAAACTGTACCTGTATTGTTTCTTTGGCATGAAGTTATTCTGTCAAGTACTGATTGCCACAAGACCTTGGCCCTAAGCAGCTGGGGATCCTTTTTAAATTTACCAAACCACACTGACCTGAGCACTCACTGATAATCTCCAGGATGACTAAATACCTTCTCTGATCTTCCTTTAGTTGTCTTTTTTCCCCACTAACAAACACTGAGTCTGCTTCTGAAACAAAACAAACAAAACAACAACTACAACAAAAAAAAAAAAAAAAAAAAAAAAAAAAAAAAAAAGAACCTAAAAACTTCATCAGAGAAAGGAATGGAAGATATCTTTGTATTGAGAAAACACAGAAGAAATCTCTTCACATGGAACAGAGTACCTTTGACCATACTCCATTGATCTACACTCCAGTGCAAATATCCAGCAGCCAATTTCCATTTTCAGCATCACTGCCACGTGTCCAAGTACTATCATTAGTCATGCAGCCTCAGGGTGTTGAAATATTGGCAGTACATTAAGAAAATAATTCTTAATTCAACCTCGTGGCTTCATCTCTAGGCAGCAGCAATGTTGGGCACAGTTTGCCCTCTCTTCCATTCTGTCCAGGACTGCAAGAGGGTAAGTCTAATGAAAAGATCATTTTACTAGCTCCACTGATAGTACCTTCATTTGGTGCACTGCCCAAACCTCATGCTGTTTCTCTTCTTTCTGGGAGATTTGGAAGACCATGGCAGTCTGTAGTCACTGGGGACAGGACAAGACTCTTAAAAGGCTGGGCAGAGATACAAAGGAAGCACATGAAGCAGAACAAGCTATTCCCCATTCTCTGTTCCTTGCTCTGAAAGGGATACTCTTGTCCATTTAAATGGTATCTGTTTACTTCAGAAGCTAATTGCAACAAGATCAATAGAACAGCCTGATGGCATATTCAGCCCTATTTTGCCAAGTTTGCATGTTCTGGAATTAAAGCTGTACTATTTAAGTAGGGTTAAAAAAGAAAACTGTTGAGATATTAACCATGTTAAAGGTGATCACACATTGATCAGGACCAAATGCTTAACAACTTGCTGAACATCTTACGGTTTTCAGACATCCCTTTCATATAAGTCTGGGTTTTCTATAAAAATCTCTTTCCCGTTTAATTTCACTCAAATTTTACACAAGAATTTTGCTGTTTGAAGAATTCTATCACTAGAAATTATTAAATAAAAACATGACAAACTTCTGTACAATAAAAAGATGTTACAACATAAAGCAAAACAATTAAGACACAGATAAGGATCAGTGAAGCCGAATGAGACAAGTTCTTTAAGGCAATTTCCCAAGAACAATGCTTCTATAAAATACTTCTCAAATTTTGCAAGTTAAAGATTCCTTGTAGAGTAAATTGTTCAATATTTTCATTAAAATTCGTTTTCCCTTGTGTATTCTTAGCTGTAGAGGAGATGAGTTGGAGATCTTATTGCTAAGTGCAATTAAGGCTGCTCAGACTACCACAGTTCTTATGTTTCTTATGTCTTGGTTGTGGAACTCTTCAGTACTTAATTGCTTGTAATACAGATCTTTTGGACACGGAACACAAACAGCACAAGTTCTCCCCTTCTGAGCCACTCATAGTCTAATGCAGCTAGAGATGTGTTACACAGGAAGAAATTTGGGGGTGTAGGAACTGCTTATCACTTGCAAAAAGATCAAAATCAAAAGATTTCTGAAATCAAGCACATTTCAAGCAGTATGCAAAAGATCTTTTTTGACCTAAGTGTTAGCCCAAGGGCCATTTCAGGTAGGAGATGAACCTGAAATAATCAAATATTTCATAGGTGTCATTCTGTTTGTTTACAAAACATTCCAATGTTTGCTGTCACTGTGCTCTCAAAGGCTTTTCCCTCCACTTCTGTGCCTTTTCTCTGGGACACAGACACATTCACTCTTACCAAGCAACATCACAACTGTATGTCCATTTCAGAAATGCTCTGAAGTTGCCTTTGTACTGGGAAGTCCCACCTTTTCAGTGAGACCCTCTATTGTTCCACATTTCCATTTTCATGGCTGCTTTAGCTATACACATGGATATTTATAAGCAATGACTATCAGGTTGACTAGATTTCACACAATTCATAAACATGCAAGTCTCCCTCCACACAAGAAAGGATAGCTCATTTCAATCACACAACACCTTCAAAACTGAAAAGACAACGGCTGGGTTTTATTACCCTCAGGCAAGTTTGCTGGCATTTAATTACATACTCTCATTGCGTGAATCTTAAAAAGGCTGAGCATACAGCCAGCAGCCCTGCAGCAGAGACAGACATATTTTTAAATCTTTCCAATATTAAGCATTTTGAAGGAATTATTCCTCATGTAATGCAGACAGACAGAAGGTACTGTCTAAAACTGCAGAGAGGCCTCCCAGACCCTCAGAACTTGGCATCTCCCATGCTATCATACTCTCAGCAGATTCTCCTTCCCTTCTAAAGCCCTGTACCTGATTAAGGCAGACAGTGTTCTGAGCACAGTGGGTACAGCTGTTTATCCTGAATAAAGTTTTCCCCTTCCAAAAGCACCACTGAAATAAACAGCATATTTTCAACCACACAGATAGAAAGCATAAGTTGTATTGATTCTATCTTGACTATTTCACATGAAACATATTGCTATAGGTCTACAGGCCCTGGGAGAGAATGCAATTAATTGCTTCACCTCACTTGTGTGTAATTGTGCAATACAAATCATTTAGGTGCCAACAAAAATGCCATTTTTGTTTCTCTTTGTATGTGATTTCTTGACTCTTGCACAGCATAACTGACATAAACCAACCAGAGACACAAAGTGGAGGACAACTGCACAGTATGTGATTTTTGTGCTGTTATTCCCAGCTGTCTATTTGCAGTTTTCATTTGCACTGATGCTTACTACTAAAGCAGACACTTATGCTTGAAGCAGCATTTTTATGGGTTCCATCTATGTACCCTCTGAACCAGAAATCATGTGGAGTTTTTATGCAAAAGAAAATTCTTAGCCTATAGCTAGGAATAGTCATACTAACATGCACACTCCAAAATATTACTGTTTGTCAATGGTAAGTGAAAGAAATCTTAAATGAACTGATTTGTGCTGGTTTGGCCATAATGATTAATTTCTCGCCTGATGGAACTTTGTTATTATAGGGCCAAATGCAGAAGATGTTGACCTTTTATCTTTTTATTTCAGTTTCCTTCAGGCCTCTTGAGCTTTATTTACCAGGTTTATTAACCGCCATGGGGTTTCTTCTGCAAAGCATGGTTTTGATGATCACATGGCTAGAGAATTACAGCAGGTACCATGAGAAGAGCAACAGTTAAGAATGAGCAAAGACTTCAGGAGTTACCCAGCAATGTAAAGTCTAGTGAAACAGGATTAATCAAAACATATATGTGACTTTCCTTTCATGTTACCTGTGCAGAATGCTAAAATTATTAGGTTTAATTAATACCACCTCAACATTTCCTGCAGAAGCATCTTTGCGTACAAGGGCCCGAGCAGGAAAGCACATTTAATATCTTGTTGTGTGTTGTATTGCACTAAAGAGTTTATTTAGTAGTTGTTCTGCACTGGGTAACGGGAATTTTGTACTGAGTGTGGTTTGTCATGTAGATTATTCCCCCTTCCTCATCACATGGTTTCTCCCCATGCACTCCTTTCTACACCCCTGGTGGTGTGCCCCATGGATAGCCATGGCATCCCATTGGCCACGGTCCTCTTTCCCCACCCCCTTTCCCCTGGGGGATAGAACCCCACTGTGGGCAAAGGTTCGGGCTCTTTTGCCACCTGGGTGGTTGCTGTGGCCAGCAGTGTCCCGTCACAAGCCAATAAACAGGACACTCGTCCCCACATGGTGGAAGAGCGCTCCTCGTCTTTTATCTTCAGTCCATGCCGGTCCCTGTGGGCTAAGGGTTCGAACTACCCGGGTCGGACTTATACAAAGCCCAGAGAACCACGGATTGCTGCAGCTGTCCTCAGTCACAATCACCATTTTCTTCTAGTGCCCCACAGCACACAACATATCCAGGCCATGTGGCTCTGGACTACCCACTTTGGAATTTTGCAGTAAAATTGGATCAGTAACTGATTTGGGACAAAATAATTCAGCATTTTCCTATTCCGATAAAAGGGCTAATCCTAAAGCATCCAGTTGTGTGATTTTGAAGCAGTGCAGGGTAGGAATCAGAAAGTCTTTAACTGTGCTCCTGAAACACCTGTATCCAAGATCTACAACTTAATCATCCCCTCTGTAAAGCAGCCTTGAGAAATTAAAGGAAATCACCCTGCCAACAGCCAAGAAGCAAAATTTCAAATTGGAACAACTTTAGTAAATGGATAAATACAATTTTTTTTTTATGATAAAAACTCTTTTTTCAGAGTAGAAATCTATTGTTTGCATTTCCAGTGTTGCTTTAGAAATTATTATCCTCTGCCAACAGTTACACGCTGGTTTTGTGTTGTTGGGTTTTTATTTTTTCTGGTCTTACAAGACATAAATGGAACACTACAAATATAACAAATGAGATCTATCACATCTAACTCTGTCTAGATATGCCTGTACTTTCCCTGTCCTTCATAATATTTGAACCCTACTGTCTGTATTCAGCTGTATATGATTGAAGATAATTATGTTCCTTCAAGTATTGTGAAAATCAGCAGTTAGAGGGAAGGGTAGGGCATAAATTGCTGTCCTGCTGAGAGAAAGACAAACAGATTTCAGCCCGTGTACACTCCATTTGGCAGCAGCTTTCTAGCAAGTCAGCAAGTGCACCCTTGCTGGCTGATGAGCACACAGATAGTTCCAGTCTAGGAATAGCATTGCTGTCTCTTGCTGGTAAGGGATGTCATGGATGACATGAAAAAGAACTCAGCTGGAAAAGGTGAGAGACAAAAGATACAAATTATATAAGAAAAAAAAAAAGACTCATTAGTTCTGCTTTTCATGGTGTAGCCAATAATCTGGGATCATATGAATTACATCATGCAAGTATGTCTCATATAAGCATATATTTTCTAGAAGATTAATTATTTGGCAGGGTGCAAGTTATGTGGCAGAAAAGAAATGTTAGCATTAGGAAGA
The DNA here is from genome assembly GCF_051311805.1 of Agelaius phoeniceus. Classification (NCBI taxonomy): domain Eukaryota; kingdom Metazoa; phylum Chordata; class Aves; order Passeriformes; family Icteridae; genus Agelaius; species Agelaius phoeniceus. The sequence goes on from NC_135268.1 coordinate 55,535,639, forward strand.
CTTAAACTTTTCAGCCATGGCAAAGTTACATTGTAGAATATGATTAAGTCAGATGCTTTGTCCTGTTTCGCCTGCTTTTTTGCCTTTTTTCCTGACTTGGAAAGTTCTGCTCTTTGCTCGGCTGCTGCTGCATTTTTATTCTCTCAGACATTCTGTAGGTCACAAGGGTATCGTTCTGACTGAGATGTGGTCAGAGAGAATAAGAAAAATCGATTTTGGAAAACCTCTGTTAGAACTCTTTCATGAACATTTTGTTATATCCATTGTGAGCTTTTAAAAGACTGAACCTGTGAATTTGCTATTGCCATGTCTTTGTATGATTTTTGTAGCCTTATAAGCTGAGAAAGAGCAGCACAGCATAGAAAACACCCCAGTCTTCATGTGCACTGGGACAGATTCCCTTTTGTATTAGAGTGTAATTTAATATTCTGTGCACAGGCATGCAGAATTTCTTGCTGGGCACTGAATTATGCAGAGAACTGTAGATCTGCAAACAGGAAGCTAAGCTTAGAAAAGATAATGTATTAAAAGCACCAGTGAAAAGCTGTTCTGCTTTCTATGTTCTTTAACTCCCCCTGAAAGTCCTCTGTCTTTTACTAAATCTACAGGAAGATATTTGGCACAGATGTGTTGAAAGGTAAAGTTTTTTCAAAGACTTGAAAACTACTGGTCCTATCTGCCAAGCTTTTATATGGTTCCCTTCACCATAACACCTTGGAATTTCCACTGATCGGATCTCTGAAAAATCAATGCATAAGATGAATTAAGCACATCTGAGTGTTTGTGTGAGACTGAAAAACCTTTTGATTCACAATCTCAGCACTGTTTTTTAGTTTTGTTCAAACAGTAGCAGACTGGGGGGGGCAGGGGGGAGTAGTGAGGGCTTCTGATTAGATAAACTCCTTTTAATTTTTTTTCTCTCTCTTAGCCAGATGGAAACACATGGACAATTGGTTTACAGAGATCTTTATCCTCTTTCCTTCATTAGCACCACAGGGAAGTTTCTATAGTGGCTAATGCACTTACTGACATGGTTTCAACAATTTAATCACCCAGAAGCCTCTCTGTAAGGTCAATGTTCTCTACATTTGTTCCAACTCATTTACTGAGTAGAAAGGTGAACTTTTTCATTCCAGGTATGTCATTATGGAAATCATGTTAATGAATCAAGACACTGGAGGGCATATGTATCTCTGTTAGCACAAGATTAATGGAGGCTTCATCAAGCAGGATTCAGTCTTAAATTCTTCTGGTAAATCCAGGTCTGAAGTCTAATTGTCCATTAATAGTCTGGATTTATACTAGCATAGCAGCTTCCATCTCAGAGAAACTCAAAACATTTTGCAAACATCAATACAGCACACCCAAGGAACAATTCTTCTATTACTGAAACACAATAACCTGAGGGCACAAAGAAGTTGTGGCACTCAGCACTGCATAGTAAACTGGGATGGATGTCAGCACACACATACTACAAATCCTGCTCCTGAAAGAAAAAGCTTTTGCTCAATGAATGGCAAGCACTTTTTTTTTTCTTTATAGATCACATGGATATATTATTTACTCCATATTTGGGTTTAAGCTAATTGGTACAGAATCTCACTTAATTATTTATGACTGTAGAGTGAACAACAAAGTTCACATGTTGTCAAAGAGCAAATATTCACTTAATATTCCCCAAAATGCCCTACAAAAGAGTAAAAAATAGTAATCTAGAATTAGTGGGAAGGCACATTACTAATTATTCTCCTAGTACATATGAGAATACTACTTATTGTCCATTCATGATTCAAATGCCTAAAGGAGAAAGGGAAGCGCAGGTGCACTGAATCCTGAAATTTTTTATAGCTTAAGAAGATGGATAATTTCTTTACTTTCAAGGTAGCTTCAGGTTATAATGTGATTTGGGGCTCTATATCCAGCTCTGTTTTAGAGAACAAATTGAATATATCTGCAATTATATAATCTGAAACACATGTTTCTATAGTACAACATCATTTTACTTTCTAATGGTAGAATTCTACACAGTGCTATTTGGAATAAACCTTGATTCTTCACATTGCTGTACCACTGTATAATAGAAATTAATGAAATCAGACTGACACCTGTTGAGAGCTCCAGCATTTAGGAAAAAAAGCAATTTTGACTTTTTAATTTTAAATCTTTTTTCAACAACAGACATAAAATCAGTTTTAAAAGCATTCTATATTCAGAAATTCCACTACTTTCAGTATTTTTCCTTTTTTTTTTTTTAGTTTAAAAGCTTTGATCACAGAAAAGATTAAGTTTTCTTATTTTCTGTAATAATGAAAAATAATCAGATTAATATAAAAATGTAGGCAAGATCCAAAGGACAACCCAGATTTCACATTCTCCCTAGATGTGTTTAGGTATGACTGTAACACTGTCTTTGGAGAGAGATCACATATTTTGATCTTCTCATGTAGTACAACATTATACCAGATGCAGTAGATTTGATGAAAGAAACAAGCAGCCTCTCCTAATAATATATATTTTAACATTAATACAAAAATTAACTATTATAGTAGAGGTTAACAATAAAGTGACACAATTTCTCTACTCCTGACAGAAACCTGAATATATGATAACTCTCAAAAATGGAAAAGAAAAAGTTAGCATATATTTCTTGTTCTGCCATATAAGCCTACCTCTGTCCTCTGGAATCAGTGACAAACACTTGGATTATACTCCATACCTACTCCAGCCAGGGCTATCCTAAAAACAAAAATGGCAGGAGGACTGTTTGCCATTTTAGGATGTACAGTATTTTCCACAGAACTCTCTTCTCTTATTCCTTTTACAGGAATTCAACCTGCCTTTCTTTGTAGTAGCAGTGATGTACTGACTGGTGAAGAATATATATTTTAGCAGGTTGCCAGGAGTCAGGATGAGCCAGTGTCTCTGCATCTTAGCAATCACAGATCCATTGTTCCTGTGCTGAGTTATGTGAATCATTCACATACAAAAGTAGAATAATCTATTCTTGCCAGAAAGACACAAGGAATCCAGTTAGTTGCACATACAGCAGTATAATGAGAAGAGAGAATCCTAGGGTGAATGTCAATAAAAGGTTAAATCTGACTAGTCTGACATGCTTTGTACAGAAGAATTGAGTTTGCCTGAAGTACAGCAAGCCCATATTCAATGCTTTGTCTTCATGTACATAATGCAGGAAAAACACAGTTGGGATGGGCTCCTCCCTCCTGTATATGACACAATTCCTAGACCTGATACACAGCAACCAGATCCCACTAGAGACAATGGATTTGCATAACCATTCTTAAGCATTATTTCCTCTCCAGCCTGAACTTTTTCAGGTGCCAGGCAGCCCAAACATCTCTTTAGAGACTGAGGTACTGGAGCCAGAGCTGGAGCCACTTCTCTGGGTTTGAACACAGACTTGTTTCATCACAGTTTGGAACATGGTCATGTAAACCAATATAGATTAAAGCCTCATTTCCACTAAAACTCTACAGCACCATCTCAAGTACCCATGTACTGGGAGCTATGTTAATTGACCTTGCCTTCATTGATACAATTAACTCGTTTTCATTGCTGAGAGGGCTGTGTCCCCACTCACACCTGTAAGCTCCTGAGAACCATCTCTGTGGGTATAAAGGATTTGTGCTTCTTGGATTAGAAAAGCTGTGCAAAATAATTTCAGAATTTTCTTTCTACGCCTTGTTCAGTCTCCTGCCTTTCAAAGTGATATACATGACTAGGGAAAAGTCCCAGAACAGAGTCAGCATACATTAATTAAAATTCTCAAAAATACCATTTCCAACCTTCAAGCATCTGTGGCTCATCATGTGCTAGAGGTGTTCTCCACACATTTAGTAATTCCCACCCTGGATCTTTATACAATTTTCCAGTCTCTCTTACTCCGAAGTAAACATTTAGTAGCTACAATACAGTGCAGCAAAGATTACTATAGCTTAATGAGCTTATTTTTACAAAAAGGGAGATTGCACCTGCAAGTTAAAATGGCCTCTTGCTCCCAACTCTGCATCATACCTTTCAGTTATCCAGATCTTGAAATCTCTGAAGCTATGATAGGAGGCAATGGTGAAGGGTGCAACAACAGAGACAGGATGTCTTTCTTCTGCATCTGTCAGCACCTAGAGGTAAAACCCAAAAATCTGATTTTATATTCAAATGAAAAGATGGAGAATGAACTAGTGAGTACTGGATCACCTTTAATCTGTTTCTTGACAATTTTTGGGAGGAGGGAAGGTAATAGTAGAAAAATATCTGTCTGCACTGCTTTATAACTTATCTCTTCTGTTTAAATATAAAGTGACTCGCAAATTATCATTTTCTATTCTGCTTTATGTTTTGCATTTGTGAAAATCATGATTACTCATTTCTATTGGTCCTCTGTACCCATTTTCTTCCCTGCAAGATAAAGTAACTCTCAGCTGTGCATTGCGGTGATAATTGAAGTAGATTGTGAGTGATTTGCTAGATATGACAGAGGTAACCTTCAAATCACTCTCTTTCATGATAGATACAACAAACCTCCACACATGCTGCATTTGCTAGGGGTTATAGAAAGAGTACCCCTCCCACCTTGCCAAAGGGAGCTCACAGAACAAGGGCTTATTAATGCCCACCCACTGCCCAGTGTTACAGATTACTAAAAAGTGCAGAGGTGCATGGCTCATCGAAAGAAACCTAGCCCTCCAATGATGGGGAGAGACAGGGACTTTCACAGCCTGTGCCTGCAAGTGTAAACTTAAAAAGAGGAAAAGAGGAGCCTGAGTTAGACAAAGACTGCTGCATCCATGATATGAGTAAGGCAGTAATCTGCAGATGGGTACCTTCTTGGACTCAGGTGTTTAATAAGCTTGAAACACACTGCAGAAGAGAAAAACCTCTGACTGCCATCCAGGGAACTTATGTCTGCTTTCGTACAGACAGAGATACTGCAAAAGACTCAATACAGAAATGCTTGGATTTGCATGAGCTACTCAGATTCAGCTAAAATGTACAAGCAAGAACTCTGGGCATCGTAGTCAAAAGAAAATCTAATTTGTGGCCAGAATTAGAGTTCTATATATGAGACAGCAACTGGGGCAAGGAGGAGGAAGGAAGAGAAAAGAGGAGGCAGGAGTGATGCCTTATTATCCAGGATAATTTCAATTCACTTTTGCTCAGAGAATAAGGAATATATCATACAATGGACTGAGAAATTGTACAGGGGACCTTTCAGGGGCTTTGTGGCAGAGTAAAGCCACAAACTCTGAGTGTTTGTTCTTTTTTTTTTCCCTTTACAGTTAATCAGTATAGTTCTTGCTAAGAAATATACAGGTTTACTGCAACAGTATTTGTTCTACAGCAATTACTTATGGATTTACAGCATATGATTAAGTGCAACAGCATGAAAGGAGTCAGATTGAGCCTGTATTATGCATAGTGAATGCCAGAGGGGGTTTTCTTTGTTTTTTCCCTTATAAAGGCAATGTTTCTAATGTCAGCAATTTATCAGTTTGCAACTCTCCCCTGCTTGCTTTTCTCATTGGTTTTAATTCAAAATATCTGTATGAAAACTTAAATATGGAGTTATATACTGAAGAGAATCAATTGCTTCCAAAAAAATCATCATCAAGATTTTTTTCTCCCAAACCTAAGTCTACTGCTTTTTAATATTTAAGAAAATTTAACTCAATCAGTGGGTGAATCTCAGACTCATAGAGAAGCCTTAAAATAATTATAGGAATTATTCAGTAAATAGTTTATAACAGATACCAGATATATATTTGTGTTTATACATGTTAAATTTAGGTTTTTTACTATATTATACATATTCTCATGTTTTATATAAAGTAGCAACTGTTATGATTCCAAATGGAATAAGACTTGCCACATCTTCAAACCATTTCTTTTCCTCTTAACAGTGGTAACAAAAAGATTTTCATGGGAATTTTGAAGAAAAATATGATCAGGAATTTGCTCTAGTAGCCTTCAGAAATCTCTGTATACCTCAAAATATATATGCTAACAACCTCTTGGAACCTCATATCTCCAAAAATGTAAGATTCCACACATTTGTCGAGACTTCTTTTTTTTCAGTTTCCATAAGTTGTTAGTGTTGATTTGAGAAGGGTGATAAAAACATAAACTCAGATATCAAATTATTCTATCTTAAAAAAAAAGGAAGCTGCAGATAACCCTCCATCCCCCCTGAGCACCAAAAAAATATGTGATTTTCCCTGTCACCCTCTTCTCAATAAACCTGTTCTAAATGGACTTCCACTTGCCAACAATATTTCTCTATCTTTAATTCCTTCTTTTTAGAACTGCATGTTCTTTTCCTTCATCATACTCTCTCCTCAGATCAGCTTCTACCCCAATATCTCTCATTAATTCTGAATAGTCTCTGTTAGCTTGCACCTTGTCAGTTCTGCTCCCCAGCATCTCAGTCTGCCATTACTTCAGCTTGTTGCCATGATGCAGGATGGCATTGAAGCTTTTCTGGTTTCCACCATTATCCTCTGACTCTGGTCTCTCAGCTGGAATTCATTATGTTTCAAGATACAAATGCTCGTCCCTAAGCTCCTCACACTTAAGGGAGATCTGGCTGCACATCAGATGTGGCAGAACTTTGAAGAAGGGCAAAGCTCCTTTCCAAAATCCATGCTGTTACTTAAGAGAAAGCAGGAGACTGAGAGAATGATTTAGTAACTTAATACAAACCTGAGCAGCACACGTGCTCATTATGGGAAAAATACCTCCCTCAGTAGACTTGCTTAAAGCAAGCTCTTTGGCATTGAGACTGTTTCTTCTTCTCTGTTTATGAAAGGATTGAGCAGTGGGGAGCCAGGCTTCATGGGCACCATGGGACATCACCATGACATAGAAAATCAGCATCTGAAAGAAACAGCTACTCTCATGTCAGCTGTGTGAGAATCATTGCCCCCAAATTTAGTTTCAGTCATCAAATCAGTCTCCTGCTCCTACTTGTTGATATGTACTGGACTGAAAAGAGAGCATTTTTGTTTCCAAATGAGATTGGATTAAGAAAAACAGGGGTATGAGACACCGTAGCTTCCCTTTTTCCACACTTTGGCTGTTCATCTCATTTTCAGTTTTGATAATTAACTGAGCTAACCTTCAGCCAGTACATTTTTTCCCCAGTTCATTGTTATATCTGGCACACAACTCATTGTTTCAGTGCCAATCACAAAAGAATTGCTTTGCTTCTTCTCTGCCCTGTGCCTTACTCATTTCAATGATGTAGGGTTTTGTACATGTCCTTTGTACCAGCCTTTCCTAGCTGCTGGCAGACACCTCTCTCTGCAGCTCCCTTCATTTTGTTGCTCTGCCTCCAGAGCTATGGATAGGAGGCTGAGCTCTTTCCTAAGCAACTCAATGAGCTTAGTTGAAGTGAGAAAAAAAAAAAAAAAACAATTCGCAGCAAAGGCAGACAGGGCAACAGAGGCTTTTAAATGTTACGATGTTAGAGAGCACCAGGAGTTATAGACAGGAGGAAGATGGAAGAGAGAAAAATATTGGACAGGAGAAAGCAAAATATAAAAGACAATGAAGTGGTCAAGTGACAACTTCAGCAAGCTAGGAACAGTCTATTGTACTAGTCCCTAGAAATCTGGTTTGCATGTAGGCAGAAAATACTGCCCAGTGAATGACAAGACACTTGTTTCCCTTGTTCTACTTTAATTTCTCTCTTTATTCCTTCATTCTTTTCTTTCACTTCTTTTTTCCTTCTAGTTCTTTGAATTACTTCTTTGCACTATAGATTTTTTGGTTGGACTTTGAATCAGCAATGGAGAAGTAATCAGAACAGAGAGCAAAGAAGGTGTTTCTCTAGATGTGATGTACCATTTAGTTGCCTTCTCCTAATAAGTTGATTTTTTTAATAGCACACAATTATATGTGTATGACCCTAGCAACTTCAGGTCACTTCTGTCCATAAGTGCTATTAACAGTTCTCACAATCTTATCATCAGTTTTGTCATATTTAATGCTTTTCTTGAAGCCTCATCTCTCATATTCATATCATTATATGACAATATCAAGTTATATTCTTTGAAAAATAAATGAAGGGTGGGATTCATCTCACCTAATTTAATCTGAGTAGAATGTAGACACCTACATCTCAGCCAACTCCTTAGGCTGACTTCATATTCAATGAAGAGAATTAGGCAATTTTAAAGCTTGGTTCCTCTGTTCTATTTTAGAAGTCTATTTTAGGATGAGATATGCTGCACCCAAGTGCCTACATCTCCCCACTGACAGAGAGGAAGCTCAGGATGAATAGCTGAGCTATAGATTATATTTGGTCAGATAAAATCTTTTTACCTCTGGAACGTCTGGAAAAAAATCAGAATGTCATGTCTAATATAGATAACTTTCTAATTCCTCTAACATTATTATGCAAATAAGAATAACCACAAATATTGTGTTTAAAAACACATATTCTTCAAAATGTCAGGCTTTCCTTTCTTTAGTCTATTTGATGAGCAGACTGGTTTTCATCATTTTGCTGTATTTGAGTAACTGTAACTGTTATTAAATACTGCTTTAAAAATACCATTTCCCCTTCTCTTCAAATATTTCTTTGTCTCTCACTTCACCCACCTTGTAACACTGTCACTGTCTATGGCTTTTTTTTGTTTTCTGTGATTTACTGAATTGACTTCTGGAAGGCAAGAACATACAAGGATATCTGATCAATGGCCTTTTCAGTGGAAAAGAAGATAAGTGAAGGGGGAAGGGTTAACAAGAAAGATAAACAGGGTAGACAAAGGATAGATAATAAAGACAATGGTAAAAACCAAAAGTCTCCAGGTAATAATTTCTGGACCATTAAGCTCCAGGCAAAAGTTTGGAGAGGATCAGCCTCAAGATATTTCTGTGTCTGTGTGAATGCTGCAAGGACTAAGGCACCACAAGAGAGGGAAATTGAACAAGGGTGTGTGGACAGCCTTGCCTGACCTGTGGTGTCACTCCCTGGAGCCAGTGAGGCCTCTGTGCCACCCACTGGAGTGAGCAGGGGGCTTGGACCTGCCCTCTTTGGTAGGAACGGTGTGTGTCCCCAGAAATAGCTACTAGCAAGCAAGGCAGGCATGAGTGAGGAGTGTGAGGGACCCCACACTGTCAGCTGCAATGAGACCATGGCTCATGGTCTGTGTGCCTGCTGCCGGCTGCTGGGCAGGGGCTCATGTCTGTATCTGCCCCAGACCATATGTGTGGGGTTTGTGGGGTCACCAGCAAAGCCCCCACAGGAGCAGCCTGAGAGCAAGGAACCTGTGGGAAGGATTGAAGGGCACAGGCTCTGGGCAGGGGGGCAGCTGGACAAGTACCAGTGCCATGCCAGTACTTGGGACAAGTGAGTCTACAGCTGCTTGTGAACCTAGACCGGTGCATATGTGACCTTTAAAAAACTCCAGAAAATAGCTGAGATTTTATAATTGGCATTAAAAAAAAATAAAATCCCTACTCTTCTTTTCTTTTAGCTAGAGTTTGAGGTTTTCTTCTCTTGTTTATGCACTATATCTGGCTGCATTTGACACACCTTGTAATATGTATCTCAAATAGAGCTGTGTGCAACTTGGCAGTTTCACTTCCCAGGGGCTCATGCAATTACCGTCTGTCAAACATATATCACTTAGCTAAGCAACAACTAAGGAGAGCAATAATAACCTACAAATTTTTCATGGGAAAGCACTGCAGAAGGAGGGGAACTATTCCAAGTGGCAAAAAGGGATTTTAGCTCCAGGAAGAATAATGAGATAAAATTAAGAAGGGTGTTTGTTTTGATTATTTTGCTAAATATCAGGAGGGAAAATCATGCTGACTGGGGAATTATTCACCTTGTTACTCCTCAAAGAGAAATATTAGAAACTCTGTCACTTGGAAAATGCATTGGCAACTGGACGAAGGGGAAAATAAAGAACAAGCCACAAGACAAAAAGACAATAAGTTTGAGGGAGAGCTGGATGCTTTTTCAGGCTTTTTAAAATTAGGTTGTTTTGGGGGGCTTTTTGACAGAAAGGATTGTGAAACTATGTTCTTTGTTGTCTTTGGGTATTCACTCACTGTTTGTCAGATTCTCAACAGATTAAACACGCTTGTATTTTCTTTTGAGTTGGTGTTTGTAGTACAGCTTCACTCTATTTTCTGACTTCTGAGAAAACAAAACCTATACTTGTTTTTCTTTTTCTTTTCTTCCTATTTTTTTTTAATATTCTGGGTCTATGCTAAGCAGATCACTGTTCCACAGTTTCACTGTGAACAAAAGAGTAAGAAATTACCGTATTTTCATCTCAAAATGAAAATAATAAATTTTCTGCAAAGGGCAAAGGTTCACTGATTCTTGCAGAATCTAATTTGCTAAGCATAGCAAATTAGACCAAGAAAACTGATTATGTGTGAGGTTTTTACTTCATTCTGTACTCTGCTATTCCATAAATGGTTGCAGGATAAACCTATTCAATTAAGATAAGGTATTGTATATTGTTCAGAAAATATATTATGCCTTTTTGAAAGTAAGTTTCTGGTTTTTCATCTCTTTTTTGAAGTTTTCTTTCTTATGGAAAAAGCCTCTGCTTTCTGTGTTCTTGTTGAGCTCAAAGTACATTTTATGATCTGAAATAAAAGTCTGCATTAAAAACATTGCAACATTTAAAATATTATACATTAGTTTACTGACCCCTATCATCAACAGTAAGAGATCTGCCATATTTCTAGTGCTAGTGTTAAATTTTTGATATATTATTTGATATCTTATTATAAAAATATTATAAATAATTCTATATTATTGTAACTTTATATCTGTAATTCATAATAACAGTATAGCAATTCAATGTTAAAAGGAAACAAACCATGTTTAGAAAAGAACATTGTCCTGGAAGGACCAAGCATCCTTGTATTTGATTTTCAGATAATCAGTCCTGCAGGGGACATTTGGACTCCCATCCCAGTTACCATAATGTCTTAGGCAGTAAAATGCTTGGGAGTGTCACTGCACTGATGGCCCCCAGCCAGGTAATAAAAAACATTGATTCCATGATTCACAGAAGGCTGATCAATCTCTTTATTACTATCATTATTAAGAAACCTATTGCTTTTATAGACAGTCACGATACACCTGGACCCAATTGGTCCTCCAGTCCAAACACCATCACCATTGGCTAATTAAGAAACCACCCTTTGGTAAACAAATCTCCATAACACATTCCACGTGTTCACAACAACAGGTGCAGCAGATTAAGATAAGAATTGTTTATCATTCTTTTCTCTGATCTTCTCACAGCCTTTTCCCAGAAATGCCTGGGAGAGTTGTCTGTTGCTCTCTGTAGCCAGAGAGCTGCTGTCATACTGGGGAGTAGCACCCATTCAGAAATCCACTATGTTAAAAAAATCTTAAACACTGAATTGAGGAAAAAAAAGTTGTATGTAAAATCCTTAAAATCCTCTTTTGTCTGTAGTCATAAACACCTATGTGGTTACATATATCTGGTATATCTATCCGAAAGTAGAATTCACTGGGTGTAGAATTTACACTAGAACCTCTTGTCTTTTCTGTGAAATCTCAAATAAGTCTTAATTCTGGCTAAGAAAAATACATAATGTTATCAATGTTTTTCATTAAGCAGAAAAGCAACATGTAAGGGAAGTTATTCCTCCTCTCTTTTTGTTTTTTCTTTTTCTCTCCCCCTCCCTCTTGTCTCTCTTGTTTTTTAAGAATACAAAACCTGAATGGGGCTTGTTGCAAACTCTTCCTGGGTTCTGGTTCCTCCTTCTACATCTGCCTATGTATTCTGCATTGTAAAGACACTGAGAAAACATACAAAAAAAAGTGAAGGCACCAAATCCATGTTTTCTGCCTTACATCTGAGAACTGACAGTGTTTGGCCACCAGCACCTTGAACCGTGCATCCCCTTCTGCATAGCAGGACAGCTTCAATCAAGATTCCATGCTGTAATCTACAAACATGTTTCAGTTTCAAGATCTGTTGTTTCAGTGATAGACTACCAGTGACTGCAGCTGTAATACACACCAAGCCAAATTAGGGCTACTGTTCCAAGAGATAAAACTGGTACAATAACAAGATTATTTTCTCCTTGCTGATACAACCTTCCATTCCTGGGAAGGGAGAGAAGGAAAAGGTTGCTTTCCTGATCAGGCATCCCAGAAGGGTTCCAATCCCAATCTATTCTCTGTTACTAGAGGTTAAGATTAGCTTGAAAATTACCAGCAGGAAGCCCCAAGCTCTCAGTCACAAAAGAGACATGGAATTATCCTCCGGGAATAAATCTTTCCTCACAAAAAAAAACAACACATCCCACATCTATCAATTGACTCAGAAAACTGATGAGCATTCCTTACTCCTGGTAGATATGACTTGAAGATACTGTACTTAGTTGTACATTCATTAATTACCTTGAGTTATGTGATCAGTGGTTTTCAGCTTATTGTTCCCACAAAAGAATGGCTTCACCTACTAACTGGTTTTGTCAGAGAGGCTGGGGAGGACACTTAGGAGATAAAGAACTCTGCTCAGGTGACTTCAGACTCTCAGTTCTTGACATGGAATCCACTGCCATTTCATAAAATCAATCTTTCTCAACCACTGGAGCAACACCAGAAGAATATTTAAAGCACAATTATATTGATGTTTCTGGATGCCATCTGCTCAGCTAAAGAGTGTTGAAATATAGGTTATATACTTTCAAGTCAAAAAAGTCCCATTGCCACCATAGGATTTTTTTAACTAAGCAGAATCCAGCTCACCCTGTCAGATGTGGATATGAAATAACTTTTATCCTGGGCAAGCAAGAGCAAAATGGAAGGTCTGTGATGAGGAATACACAGACAGAAACTGGAGCCATGTGCCCATGGTCTGCACTGCTTTCTTTTTCCAAAGGCTCCAACACACATTGAAATGCCTGAGGCACCACAGTGTGGGCAGGCCCACCAGAGGCAAAGTCAGGGCACAGGTATAAATAAATGCTATGGCATCACTGCCAGAAAAAACAATTGGTTAGATAATTTGGCTTACCAATTAGTGTAGGCAACCCACAGATGTACAGTTTAAAATAAGTTATTTAAGCCCTCTGCATATAAAAATGACTTAATAGAAACACATGGAATCTGAATAATTTTTAAGCAGGTGAAGTAAGCTATTTTCCATGTTGCACAAACATAATAAGGTCATTTAAGAAACAATTATAAGGCACCACAGGGTGAATAAAACATAAAACTAGAATGACTGATGGCCAATATAACCTATCTTAGTTTCCATAATTGCCTATGTGTTCTACAAAGTTAAGTAAAGGGACACATGCAATTTAGTTGCTACTGTATGATTAGCTATTATCAAGGAAATAGGATGATTCCAGAGCAGGCACTTAGCTTAAGGAATATAGAATTAAGCAATGTTTTCTTCATACTGCTGGTAGGGGATTTTTTAAATTGTATAATTTTTTTAAATTTATGTCTTGAGAAATGTTCTTGCTCACTGTTAAATGACCACCAGCCTTCCAGAATTCATCACTGAGTACCAACAGTAGCTGTCAGTCAGACAATTGTCTACCAGATAATTCAACCTACCCTGCTATCTTCTCCAAGGGAGTGAAATAGCCACATAACAGGAGCTTAAATGGTGGTTTCATCCAGAAGATTATTCTGTTTGTGAAGCAGCCTATTTTGAAAGGTTAAAAGTCCTTTACATGCTTTACATTCCATCAACAAAACAATGTACTTATAAAAGTAAAGTTAAAGCAGTCTCTCTAACTATAATTAAATAGCGCATGATATGTTGTATAAAACTTTCAAAGTCTGCCAACTTATCCACACTTTTCTGGCCCTTAGGTACTTACGACTACACAGATTTGCTTCTTATAAAAAGTAGATTATGCCTTATCAACTGTTTGGAAAGAATCATGATTTTACAGTCTATCAAAGCTTGATATTAGAAAGACAAAACATGTTTGTATATCACTACGGACTGTAATATTGATCTTATTTAAGCTAGTTAATATAACTTTTAATTAGGGCTTTTACTTAGAGAACTGTAGCCATTTCTCTAGTCAGTTACAGTTTTCAGCTTTGATGCAATCAAACCACAAACTTTTGTGATGTAGAAAAGAACAGTGCACATAATGTAAATGGACTCTTAAATAGAAGTATTTATGACCTTGAGATTTAAATACATGTACATAAATGAAAATCATGACTCCATGCAAAAATCCAGCAGCAAAGCTGGAATGTAGCTGTCTTTTGATACATTAAAACTGGATGACTTATTTTAAATTAATCAGAAATGTAGAACTCAGCAAGAGAATGCTTATTAAAATCCCCTTACATAGGTATTTCTCATTAGCTTTGAAAAGATGCTATAGCAAACACTTCTCTAAGCTTAGCACCTTCCTGCAAAAAAACCTGAACATTATCTTTTCTGTTCTACTGAATGGACTGTTCTAACCAAAGTTATAATTTATTTTACAACTAACTGTACAGACCTTCCCAGCACTGCCTTATAAGCACAGAGTCAGAGAGCACACTGAATTGGAAGAGCCCCATCAGGGTCACCAAGTCCAAATCCTGGCCCTGTGTAGGACACCCAAAGAGTCACATCATGTGCCTGAGAGGTTGTCCAAACAATTAATAGCATTGACTTTTACAATATCCCTGTAAGTGACTATAATTTTTACCACTGAAGAAATGAGGCAATGGAAAATAAATCTTTTATCAGGGATCCCACTAAAAATCAAAGGCAAGATGTCCATGCAAAGCATCTGTGTCCTTGTCAAGATAAAATTACTTTTAAAAAATATTTGGCATAGTACAAGAAGAAAGTTGACAGCGCATAATTTTCTACATTCTGGTTTAATTGTGGTTAATTCTAGAATCCTAATAGCCCAAAAGAAAAGGCTTTTTTCTGACAGAAACTGTCTGCAGGCCCAGAAACAAGGTTCTTCTGTCTCTGCCGATGGAAAACGAGATATTTTAGCCAGTTTGGAAGTTTGGGTCATGGTCTGAAGACCAGGCAAGAAGGATTCATGAAGCAATCAATTTTATTTCTTGCAACATCAATCCTAAAGAATTCTTGAAAGAATTAGAAACCTAAATAGATAGTATTGATTTGGGTGAACTTTCCTTGAAAATTTTGAAATCTAGTGGACACAGCTCGAGAAATCTTTTCTCAGATATGTTTATCTTCCAATACAATACAGACAATGAGTCTGCCTGCCTGAGAAGAAACTATGCCCCACAGCAGCCTCAGGATAATTCACCTGCCACTACTTGAGCTTAGTTTCCACACCTGAAGTCGTCTATTCTTCTAGAAAGGAAATTTCTCTCTTAATATTAAAACTATCTTTCTTCAAAGACTTCAGATGAAATAAGAATGGAATTTTCCCTTTGTGTCCAGTTTTACTATTTAAGTTTTAATAATTTAAAGTTTTACTCTCCTGAATAACCGAAATCATCTGCTGCCTCTGATCTAAACTGCTCTTTAGGGCAGGAATTGCCTAAGAATTATCTTCAAAACCAGACACTCAGACTAAATGCAAAGTAAAATTGTAAGCACAGCCTGCTCATGCCTTCCAAATCATGGAAGTGTGCCAGGTAAGTCTGTATGCTGCTAGGCACACTGCTTCCACTCAAGTCTGCATTTCAGGTTTGTGGATGGCAGTCAAGCAGGATGCAGAGCACATTGCATTCAAGACCTCTTCAGGGCAACTAGGTCTCATCCCACATAAAGCTAAGCCACTATGGAAATATAAAATGATAGAGAGGTGATAAAACATTTTTAGGTAAAAAGTCTATCCAGTCCCACATCATATACTTGTGCTTCACACCAACTTTATAGCAATGGCTGAGATGTGCTATTCAAGGGGAAGAATACTAAATATAATAATAAATCATAGTGCTTTAATAAATGGTACTAACTTAATGTTTAGCAGATAAACATGTTGGTCAAAGCTGTATCCCTCTTGTATTTTTTAAGACAGATGTAGATTAATACATTTTCAAACAAAATAATAGTTTTTGAGATTCTTTAAGTATATAGAGAAGGGCTTTGACTCCACTCTTGCAGTCCTTAAGCAGCAGGAGGAAAAAACTTCTGCTACATTAACTGCTTACTGTGAACACACTCAACATTTTCCTGCCTCTTAGGAAGTGTTTTCTAGCTCAGGAGTAAAAGTCCTTCAGAAATAAAATGTCTTTATTCACTACTTTTCTTGTAAAGCCTAGTACATTCAGACTGAGACCTCTGGCTGAAACCACTGCAGACACAATGTAGATGAGAAACATCTGCAAATTATTTCTGACTCTAAAGAATTCAGTCTGCGGTGTGCAAGAATCCAGACTTTAATTAAATAGTCTTAAAAATTATTTCTTTGCATGATGCAAGTGTTCTGAGGGATCTTATCACTTATTGAGCATTGACAGTGACAGCCTTGGAGTATTTCTCTCTTATTCAGCATAGTGACGTTTGGGCAGTACAATTGTCTGGAAAGTGTAAGATGATCTTTGGATAATAAGACACTGTTAGGAAGTAAAATTTTATGTATAGGATTAGATGGTTCACTGAAGCAAACAAATCAAGTAATAATCTGGAGATTGGTAGTCTCAAGGTTCCACAAATATTCTGTACTTTGTAAATCACCTCTCACTCTATTTCTGACAGAAAAACCAAAAGGTTCATCTTCAAGAAATCTCTTTCCACTGCATTAGTTACCAGTTCTAGCACCCGAATGAGAGGAGGAGTGTGGGAGATTAGGGAGCGTGCGGGAGATATGGCGATGCCACGGGCAGGCAGAGCCCCTCCCCTTTACCGTTACTCAGTACCGCTAACCCCTGTTATAAATGACCCTGTCCTACCGTTAATAAAGGCCATTTACCATCGACCACACTGGCGGGTGAGAGAACTTGGACCGAGTGGCAAAATTGTTGCTGCCGTGCCGTTCCCGATCCAGGACACCACGCCTCAAGAGGAGGCAACAGAGGAGGCAATTAATGACCTTACTTTCTGCCTTGGGACCCCGTCAGTCCCAAAGACAAAAGAAAAATGAAATAAAACGTCTTTTGGAAAAAAAGAAAAATCCATTCACAAAATCAGCATGGAACTAATTCTGAACAAGGGAAAACTCCCATAAAGTTAAGGCCTGATAGTAGACAAGGCCGTTTGAGTTCTGAGCAAAAACACATACCAGCATATTTATTTTGCTCTCTCTAGGAAGAGAAGTGGTTATATTCAGTAACTAACTTCCAGTAATGCACAGGTGCCCATCATCACTGTATGATCACTAGTCTGTCTGACAATTAGCCAATACACTGATTTTTATCACTTGCACAACAGGGTCATATTTTCTTTTCCTGCAGAAGCTCTCTTTAAATAGCACCTTTTAGAGACAGCTGAAGTTCATCAGTTGATGACAGGAACTAGACAGTGCCATCTGCCTTAGCAGCAGTTCAGGTAATAGCAAAGAAGAGCTAATTGCCAAACATGAAATGTGCAGGAGTGGATATATTTTTTTTTAAACTTCTCATCAAAATTTGATCTGTATGGCACCATGTGATACTCTGAAGAAGCACTTTGAGTCAGCTCTGAAAGAGCTTTACTACCAGTGTAAGTATCCTGTGTTGAATATTATGTTATTGCAGTTTTGTTGCTTTTGGTATCTGAAGTAGTTGGAGATCTTAGCCTAACAACCCACAGCACTTAAATGTGATCTGCATACCAACATAATAGCTGTACTCAAGAGGCATGTACATTTTTCCTCCTTTCCTGGGCTAACAAAGGTTATCTCTGGGATATTGTTAAGGGAGAAGCAGTACTGAAGTCACTAAGGATGTTGCATGTGCAGGTCTCGTCTATCCCATGTTGCATTGAAGGGGCTCAAACCAGAGCAGCAGAAAAAGTGACTCTGCACAGCAGTTGCATGGAGAAACTCAGTAGCAGACACTAGGGGTGACTGCTGACTCTGGGGCCACAAAGGCTGAGATGGGTAACTCAGAGGGGGGCACACAGCAACAGGAAGATCTCATGGCAGAAGGAAGCTTCAGATGGCCTCACAGATATGGGACAAAACACCTCCTCCACGGGGCAAGGCTTACAGCTCAGGACTGCATTTCCCCTTCTGAGGTCATTTTGAAAGTACACGGCAGGGAGAGATAGAAACACACAAACTGTGATGATGACAGTAATACTGCTTCTGTTCTTCATTTAGTTTAAAAGGGATAAACATATCTGCAGTCAGGGACAGTATCTCAAGTCTACCTCATCCCAGATGGATTTTCTCAGTTCTAGGCAACAGATTCAAGCTCTTCTCTCCCAGTGCTTCCTATAACAGAGATACCAATTTATTTTCACACAGTAGCCTGGGTTCAGCAGGAAAAGTTCCTTAGCACCAGGTAGTTTGCAGCAAAAAATGGGAATTACAGGGTTTGTGTTCCAACAGGGAAGTGATCCATGGACCTGGACCCACTCCCCAAGTAATCATCTACTCCATCACACAAGCCAGTATATCAAGAAGAGAGCAGCACTGTTTCAAAGGGGCTAAAAAACAAGCTCCTGGCACTCTGGGCAGCTGCTCTAAGAAGCAGTTGGAGCCTCTGGAGCTTCAGCCATTGTTGCCAACCTTGCAGCTGTGGCCACCATGCCCACGAAGAGTGCTCCAAATGCACAAATGTTCCTGCCCTTAGAAGAATTATAGCTCTTAGTATGTAGCATCATGGAAAAATAGGAGCCTGGGTGTCTGCTGCAGGCCTGTGAAACTATCCAGGCAGCTGACTGCCTGGCTCTAAGGAAGAAGACAGGTAAAAACAGAAATTTCCATAAGAAGATGTCCTCCAAGCGAAGGCAGGTTGTTGGAACTACTGCCTGTTTCTTAGAGGGTATCAGTACTATAGTAAAAATTTAGCATATACCTTTCTAAAATATCTTCTAGTCCAGCTCCACTAGGTATATATACTACCTACTATTCCAGTAGGTAATTATACTACTATACAATAAGTGAAAGTATGTCATATTTAGAAGATTCTTTTGCTGGCATGTACACAAAATTTCTTGGACTCTTGCACTGATTAGAACATAATTTCTATATTGGGGATCATTAGAAAAATTAAAACAATGTCTCCTGTAAAATTAAACACAAGCTGTATGAGGAATCTGTTCAGCCCTATTCTCACTTTAGAATTTGGCAATAACACCCAGCCCTTTGGGCCATATCTGTGTAATCTAGATGTATTATCATTATTTCTGAAGTGTCTATGACAGTGGTATCAACGCACTGAAGTTTGCCAAGAATCTCAACTCCCAAAGCAATGTCTTTCAAAAACTATTCAAAAAATTACCTTTTCTACTATTTTCTAAACTCTACTATACACTTATAAAGGTCACATTCTGAAAGTTTGCATGGAACAGACTGTACACACTTCATCTTATTACTGCCTGTCCAGACACATTCAAACTAATAAACAACTTGAGAATTTTTTAAGAACAATCATGTCTCGCTCTGCTTCTGAGTCACCCAAGATGAGAACATCCAGTTTTATGCCCACTAGTTTTAAGTTTAGCATCAGGAAAATCTTCACTCCATCACAAAACTCAAAATAAAAACCTGTCCTTTTCCACAATACAGCATGGCTATCTTTTTATTGAACCTCTTAATCTCTTGAAAATTCTCCTTATTTTTTTTTCAGACTATCTGCAGACTGTCTTTGACAGGATTACAGGGACCATGTCTAAATTATGCTTCTCTATGAAGCAGTCTTGGACTGCCACAGTCTCTCTGATCCAAATTCCCATGAGCCAGAATTGTTGGATTTGGCAAGTCTGCAGTTACACATGGCCTCCAGCTGTTCTATGATAGGTTAGGAAATAAACTGGCCTTCATCCAGCTCAAGGGATTCATGTCAAAGCTGTGTAATAAGAATTATATGTGTGCAAATGTAAACATTCACATTTTATTCCCACTTTTCAACAGTCCACAGATAATTATTATATTACTAATAAAGCAGGAAAAATGGCCTTTTCTTCTTGAAAAAGAAAAGGATATATTTAATTCAAGCTGAGAACTATATGAAGTCTTCAGTATTAAACACAGCCTTCTAACAAGCATATATAAAAATTATAGCTATTCCACAGTTTAAGAAACATATGCATAGCTCTCATACAGAAACAGTGGTTCAGAAAAGACTGAACATTCATTAACAAAAGTATAAGTACCTATATTTTTGTTCCTAATAGTAGCAGTAGATTAATGGCATATCTCAATTTTGTTATAAGAAATTAAAGTGAGTTCAGTGACACTTTAGTGACAGGATGTATGGTAAATCATTAAAAATAAATAAATAAATAAATAGCCTTTTAAACCTTTTAAAATTAAATAGAAATCCATAACCAGCAGAGAAATGAAAATCCATCCACTATCCACCAATCCTTGCCACCAAAAGGCACTATAAATAACACCTAATAAAAAACCAAGAACAGTGTCCTCTGGATTGGTTTTCTGACGCAGAAAACCAGAGCTGAAGCAGCAGTTCAGTTAGATACAGAAATCATCTGAACAGGACTCACAGGACTAAATGCAGACCAATCTGACATTTAAACAGTATGTATGGCATCAGTTCTTACGTGAAATTATAATGTGGAATGACAATGAGTATCAGAGAGATGACTAATCAGACTAAACAGTCTAAAAAAGGCAAGTTAGTAATTGCACTAGCACATTTTGCTGGCAAATCACTGAAAGAATCTAAGCAGGTTTTGCCATGTTTTGCTAGAATCATGACTGAAATTTCTTAGCTACTCAGCAGGCACCAAGAGAATGATATGCAATGAAGGAATTGCACTTCACAAACTTTTGACAAACAATGTTCTGAGGCTAGTATGTGCTTTGAGTATAACTGCCTACGTTTCAGTAAGATTAAATTTTTATTAAAAGAATTTTTTCCTTTTCTTCTCTTACTGTGAAAATTTGTATACTCTACTGTTGTTGAACAGTTCTTCTTATCAGAGAAAAAATAAAAAGGATTAGGGAAAAATGACCTAAATGATGATAATAATTTATATTTCCAATAACAAAAGATGCATTTTGAAAAGTATTTGTACCACAACTGTCTCTACACAGGCCAGTTGAGATTATGCTAAGCTTTATATTGGCAAATGGTGAGATCTAAACCTGATCCTAAGAGTTTGCAGAATAAGTGACAGGTATCAGGGACTACAGTAAGCCTGTAAGTGGCAGCTACTAAGTGGCTTTCTACTAGAGATATAGCTCCTGCTGCTGACTTCATGTAGAGAATATTACAGGGGACTCAAATTATATGGTGCTGGCTAGAACAGTCTTAAAATGGATTCCAGGATCCTCAGAGAGATAGGATGAGATAGTTAGGAGATACAGAGAATACAAAACAAAAAAGACTAAATAGAGGAGCCACATTGACCCAGCTGGGGGATGTGGATATGCACCACAAAGCCTCTATTCTCACTCTGGCATATTTGGCTACCCTGGGGTACCTCTGCCACTGCCCACTGCCTGCGAGTCAGGGAAGTGGGAGATCAGGATGTTGCCCGTGCCGCAGTACACACCCACAGCTCAGGTCCAAAGTAACCTAAGGGACTTGCTCAACATCAGGAAAAAAGGTAGGAATCATTATGGAGGAGAAACAAGGATTCTTAGTTCCTGGCCAAAAGACTGGACAGATTTATATTGTGATAGCTGACTGAGAAAATGAATATGCAGTTTAGGAGCATCACAAAAGTATGTGGAAGAAAAGGATCCCCTACAACACTCAGTGTGTTACTAAATGCCAAGCAGGCTCTGGCTGTACTTCCCAAGGAATCTTATGCTATTCCCCACCTGCCCCAGTAGATTTACCTTCTCATCAATAATAAAGAATTTGCTTTCCCCAAAAGCCCAGGCAGACTAGAAGTAAAACATCTTTGTGTGTACTCAAAGATAAAGCAAGCACTTGTAGCTTTCGCTGATTAGCAATTACAAGATTAGCCCTGGGAGGAAAAATTCTCTAAGATTTATAACTGGAAAGCACTTTTATAGGCCTTTGTGGACCATCTGGTAGAATTTAACAGAAAACTCTGCTTACCTCATAGAATTCTTTGCTGGCATTTTCCATTACATCTAGGGCTTTTTCTGTCAGGAATCTCTCCATACATTTTGCTGACACTAAGATTCCCTTGATGAAAGAATGAGCTCTGCACTCATTATAATGGACAACTTCTCTCCAGTCTTTCATTCTATCATTGTAAATGAAGTGACATTAAAAAATGACATTTTGGGCCATTTCCTGGCAGGACATTATGCAATTCTGTTCCTTCCTTAACCTATAGGTCAATAGGCACCACACATCAAATATGCCCTATAGCTCCTCTGCTCTCCTCTTTACCATTCTTAAAAATAATGCAAAGGCATGGTTCTGCCATTACTTGTGTCCATAAAATAGCAGGCTATTGCAAGATATCCTGTATTTGCAGTACTTGAAACTCTGCTCTTTCCTCTCATTCAGACTAAAGTCTTTCCTTTCTTCTCCCTGCATGTGACCAGTTTCTCACAGGAGACCTAGTCTGGCACAGCAGCATCATGAAAAAGGCATCAGGATAGATTCTCCATGATGTAAATTAGAGTGTTCCAGTCCAATCACATCCCCATCAAGGTCCTCAAATGAAACCTCCCACTGAGATACAAGCGACTGGGTTTCCATCTGTGTGTCTCTTGCTGTCAGTGGCTATTATTTAAGTAAACACTGGTTTGTATTACTTTCCTTTTTTTTAATTTTATTCAGTACATGTTAAGGCCTGGTTAAAAGGAAACAAAAATTGCTGTATTAAAAGACTAGTATTTTCAGCATCTTGTGATGTAAATTGCTAATTTAAAACCCAAAATATTGTTAAAGTGTCTTTATTTAATAGCAGACGATTGCAAGCTGTAATTTGCAAGCTGTAGTTGCAGATGGCAATGTTTTTCTCTCTTTTCAGCAGTACAGTAAAGTATTTACTGCAGTGATCTGCAGACAATGACACACCAACTGCAAAAGAAATGCTCTGGGGTAATACAAACTATCAGGATTCCCATGAGGTCCAGCATGTAAGGTACCTGCAACTAAAGCATGAAATTTAAATACCAATTAAAATATTAAAATCCCTTACATGTTCTAAAACAACAACTCTTTGCAATAGACAATTTTATGATGTTCAATTGCCAAGTATGTTTCTAACACAAAACAACAACTCTTGTTTTCTTTCCTGATCTTTAATCCCTTTAGATTGAACTCACTTATTTTCCAATTCAGACCTGGAGGCCCAAGTCTGGATTTGAAACTGACAGCCACCATCTGGACCACATGAGCAGAAAGGGTGATATGTGATCTGGCACATGTCTAGCATACTGTTCCACTTTTTGAACATCAGGACATGCCAAAATACCACGAATGTATTCAACAAAAGCTTTGCCTTTTATTTCATTTTGTTAAGCAACTCACAGATGTTTGTTTTTCAAGAGAAAAATTATTCAACATCATCTATTTAATAGCATTGTATGAAAGATGTAAATACTGCATTCTGTAGTGCCATCTAGGGGATTTAAAACCTGGAATAAAGTGCTCATCAGATAAAAAAACCAATAAACACTAAAAAAATCAGCTCTGACTGCCAAGGCAATTTCTTATGTATACCTAGTGGTTTGGATTACTTTTTCCTGCAACAATAGAAATATTTGAATAAGGTCCATGTACAGTGTCACATCTTTAGAATCCATAAATAGGAGAAGATGTATTGTTCTATACTTCTCCTTTATGGACAAATAATTTACAAAAGCAATCTTAAAAAAATATCCAAAATAAAATCAATGTTGTGCTCTGAAATGGGATTTAGAAAAAAATTCTAGCCTTAGTTCAGTTACCAGGAAATATATGAGAATTTTTTTTGCACTACAGATATTTATAAAAAAATCAGACATGTTATTGTATAAAATTACAGGAAACTGAAATAAAACAGGAGAGCTACTGGCATTTTATTCGATCCTCATCTTCATTCAGGTTATTATTTTTCTAAAGTTTTCTGAACAAGATGACATTACATAGTAATTTCCAATGCATCACTGAAGATATTGTTAGAAATTATTAATTTTGTATCATATTGATAGCTAGAATGATCTGTAGGCTCTTCAAACACATTTGCTTTTTTTCTTCTTACAGAAACCAACAAGTTCACACATTATATAAGTGATCACTTGAAAGGGAAATGCAGAGCAAAAATCAGACTATGTAAACCAGAGAACTGCAAGCCTACCTTCGCTCAGATGACAGACATGGTCCATTAGCTCATGCCAACACATAAAAAGAGATATCTCTGGATCATCAACAGTCATCAGCTGCCAAAACATTATTGAAATCAGTGAATAACTTACACAGGCAGAGAACCTACCTACACACTTACATGATCATGCATTTTTTCATAGTCCCAGTAGCAGATCAGTTTCCAGCCATCAAGATGAGAGACAGGAGCATGTACTTTACTTTTGAATTTCCAAACCTCACATTTTTACATTCTACCTGCAAAACATGTACATTGAACATTTGCAGTTATGTGCTGAAAACCATTTGCTCATAAGGGTAAGATTTGAAAAGCACCTAATAAGTGTCTTAAAAACACATATAACACTGCTTTTGACACAGCTTTTATTTGGCACTATTTTAGGCAGTAGCCAGCCTTTGATCCTGAAAGAAGCTTCCATATTCAGCTGGCTGCCCCCAGATCCCTGCTCCTCTCACTGCAAACTGCCACTTAGATGCATTATCCTTTACACCCTCCAGTCCCACACTCTACATCATAAAGTAATGTATTCCTCCCTTCTCACCCACCCAGCCCATGTTCCTGTATCTTCTTCCCCACATTTTTTATCACATTGCACCAACCCAGTGCTGCACTCTGTGTCTGCCAAGGCCTCTACTCTGTGCTCCCACTTGGAAGGACAGAGCGCAGCAGGGGCTCAGGCACTTGAGAGTGAGTAAAGGAGCAGGCAGGAGACACAGGCTGTTAGTATGTATATTCTGATCAATTTTAATTGTAGTTCACTGTCTCTTGTCCAATGCAGACCAACAAGTATATCACAATTTAATAAAAGGAGAGGCAGAAGCTCTGAATGTGTATTCCCATGGAAGGTCATGCTACTATCTCTAATTAGCCCAAAATGCTTTAAAAGGGCTTTATAAGGGATGATGCAGTATCTGAAAATATGATTCTACTAAGTGATGTTAGATTTGCTGCCACCACAGCTCCAGCCCGGGTCCCTCTTGCCCAATTGCTGGAGCCCAGCCCAGTGCCCACACCATGGTTGCTGCTTTCCTGACTGCAGCTTCCACTAGTAGCAAAGCTGCACGTGTCCCAGAGACACACACACACATGGAGGACACTGACACAGCTGGTCACACAAGCTGCCTGCCACAGGTGAGGTGCTGCATACATAGAAGTCATAAAACACAAGCCAGCCAGCCAAGTGCCCTCCTTGCCTTCAGATGATAGGGACAGGAGGTCACTAGTGCAGGGAGACACATGGCAATCTCTAGATCCACAAGCATACACATATCCTCCATTGCCTGGGTACCCACACAGCACCAGGCCCCCTACTTGCCAGCTTCTCCAGCTTGGTGCTCACTAGCAAGCACACAGGCTCGCACATTCATCCCTTGTGCACTTCACATTTTCAAGCCTCCCTGGATGTACCAGCACAGACCTTCTGCCCACCTAATGCCCCTGCCCAGACTCAAGGTCCCCTCCTCACTGTCTGGACCACCTTGATGTTTGCTAACAAAACCCCCACCCCTCACACACACCTGGTTGGAGGAGATGGAGCAGCAGCTGGCACCTGGCACACAGGCTGTGATTCCAGGCTGTATGTGATCCTGTATGTGATCCCAGGCACTTCAGCTGCTAGTGCTGAGGCCCTCCCTTTCCTCTGTCACACCAGTAGCTGGGAACACACAGTGCTCCTGTCCAAGTGGCTGGAAGCTAAAGACCCACACTCATTCCAGCAGATGGCACAGAGGCCTCACTGTTCCAGTGGCTTCCAGCACAGGCACCCTGACCCCTGGCCCAACTCCAGTAGCTAGCACAGAACCCACTGACACACATACAGGTCTCACCAGTGACTGGCACTTAGTCATTGCAATACACACAGACACAGAGGGAGCTAAGAAAAGATTTAATAAGACATAAGAAGATAAGACATAGAGATCATAGTGTTACATAGACACTACAGAGATCAGGCACAGGGCTTGGTCAGGCAATGTATTTTACAAATGACCAATCTCCTTCCCCTGCAGGTTCCCCATAGGTTTGTACTTATCTATTCATCCTTGGCAACCTCCTGATCCAGAGTTCCTCTGGTTAACAATTTTATCTGCTACAAAGTCCAGGCTGATCTTCCTGGAAGTGGCATCTGTGATTCTTTGATAGCCCACAATTAGTGTGAGTGTTGTCACTGTCTCCATGTTTGCTTTATCAGGTCTGTGTCTTGGTTTGGTTTCTGGCTTCCTCCTTTTTCCTTGGATTCCCAACAGACAAGGTCCCTGATCAGATGCCTACATTGCCTCCCTGGAATAAACACTCTGACACTTTCACAGGTCTCCATCAATTAGTGTGATTGATCAGCTTTGGTTCCCATCACTGCCTCCCTCATGGTTTATTCGTCAGCTTTGTGTCCTTCTATGTTCTTGTTTATGGCTTCCTCCTTTTCCAATTATCTCCTGGCATTGGAAAGGTCCTTGACCAGACACAATTAAAGCATCAGACTTTCTCCTGCACACAGCCTTGTACACCCTTCCATCCTGTGAAAAGGCATACCAGAGATTCTGCCTTCCCCAGCTTGGCTGATGCTGCTGACTCACTTGCCCATTTCTTCCCACTTTCTTTGTGGGAGAAATTATTGTTTTCTTTATACCAGTGATGACCATAAATGGAACAGTGCTAATGGAAAAAGTATAATCTTTTTTTCTTTTTTTTCAATGAGCACAGAACTATAGAGAATATAGCACAAAACCAGAAAAACATTCAATATATTTGACATTTTCCAGGCTACAAGACTTAACTGGCTTCAAAAATTTGAATGAAATAAAGTTTGAAGCAGTGTTGGTATAGAAAAGGATGCAAAATACAGGCTTTACAACAGCAATTATTTTTGAGGATAACAATCTGTTCACATAAAACACCATCTATATTTAAAATAAGAAGTCATAGGAGATCAGGGGAATTACAAAGCAATGAGACTTACTGTGGTTTCAGAGAAAGTAATTAAGAGCCTAATTAAGGACAAAACCATATAAAAACAAAAGTAAAGCTTGATGGGGGAAAACACAGCAGAGTTTCCGCAAGAGCAAAGCACTTTTTCCAACCCTGATATATTTCCTTGAGGCAATGAACATTCAAACAAGATTTTCTGGGCCAAACTCAGAGAGGAACTTGAAAAAGGCAACTAATCCATGGAAAGGACAAATTTTACTTCACAGTAGTATAAGGTAATGTACCCAAACTGTAAGCTGACAGCCTGGAAAATTAAATCTTACTTCACCATAACCAGATTGTGCACCCAGGATCTGATAACCATAATAATAAAGTAGAAGCTTAAGGCAATTCTAATTGACTTGCTATACTTTGCAGGACAAAACTGAAATTTAAGGTATCTACAGCAGTATGTAACTGCTATAATGTCCCTGTATGGACAGTCATGAATTATACAATATTTTTATTTTTGCTCTATAGAAGATATAGGGGTAGAGGGCAGAAGAACTGGATGCATGCCTGAGTCACCAGCAAGGCTTTGTTTTCTTTCTTCAAAGTGGACCAGGAGACAGACATGGTGACCTGTCGAGGAGAGCTTTGAACTAGGGGACCACATTCAGAGGCAAGCTAGAAAGCAGTATATATGGGAAAAGTCTGCCTAGGAAAGGGCTGCAAATGCACAATCCTGCTTCGTGTGCTTCTATACTAATGCTCACAGCTTGGACAGGAAACAAAACACAGAGCCAAAGTTACCTTAGTAGAGATGCTATACAAGCACAAGAACAATAACACAAGATGCAGCCAAAAATAACAGAAGCTGCAGCTTGGGAGGTCCAGGCTGGACTTCTACAGCACTCGTCACTGGGGGAGGAGTGCAGCACTCAGGAGATTCACTGGGCTGCACACTGGACTGGAGGACTTCCAGGCATTCCTTCTAAACAATTCTTCTGGGATTCTCTGACAGATTTAACGTGCTCCATCTGCTAATTTGAATTTAGTCTATGGGACAGGACTAGTGCTCTTCTGAAGACAAACGCCCCAAAACTAAAAGTGTGAATGTCAGCCTCTCAGCATTTTGCTCTACAAATCTGCTCTGTAGTGCTGTGTTGCACTACTTACTAAAATAGACATAGCCAAAGAAAGCAGTTTTAATACCTGTAGGAATTAAAGGCTACTGATACAAACCCAGTATGATTTTCAAGAATTTCAATACCCATTTATATTTCTTCCAATACAAAGCTGAATGCTTCTGAAAAATCCCCTTTGGCATCTATCTGAATCTTCAGGCACCTTTTAAAATTTAGACCTAAATTTTCTAAGCTCCTTTGGAAAATCCCAGCCTTTATCCTTTTAAGAATGAAAAGAATGAACTGCACAATTTGAAGTTAAGGAAAAGTAAGAGCTCATGCACATAGTATCAGCAAATTAACTACAAATATGTGCTTAACATTCTCAAGAAAAAAGCCCTGCAAAAGATAGGACACATCAGAAAGCTTATAAAGCAAGATAACCATTATTTTCAATATAATTCTTCTAACCTGATTCTGAAGTCCTCATTTTAAATTATTTAATGGTTTTGATCAGGCCATAGTGGTTTTTTCATCATTCGTTTCGCTGACTAACATAAGAAACATAATTATCCGTCAATTTTATAAAGTTTGCATTTCATCACAGTTTTAATATTATAGAATTAATCATGCAGGAAATTCAAGTGCAGAGACTAGAATGGATCAAATTAAATAAATGACAAAAGAAGGGAGAAAAGCTCCAAACAAAATTTTTAAATAAAATGGCAAGCTAGCAAGACTACTTGTTAATATGGTTTAACCCCGGGCTGCAACAAAGTACCACATAGCCACTCACTCTGTCCCCTTCAGTGAGAGGGGGAGAGGATCAGAAGACCAGAAGTGACAAAAATTCCTGGTTTGAGATAATGACCATTTACCTGCTCACACAAGCAAAGCAAAACAAGGAATTAATTCAGTCTTTCCCATGGGCAGACAGGTGTGCAGCCAACTCCAGGACATCAGGAAAAATTACCTCAGGTAATGGTGACTTGGGAAGAGAAATGTCATCACTCCAAACATCCCCCCTTCTTTCTTCTTCCTCTCAGCAGCATATGCTGAGCATGATGCCTCAGGGAATAGCCCTTGGGTCAGTTTGGACCAGCTGTCCCAGCTGTGTCCCCTCCCAACAGGCCATGTACTCCCAATCTCCTCACTGATGGGGTGGAGTGAGAAGCAGAAAAGGCCTTGACCCCGTGCAAAGATGGCTCAGCAATGGCTAAAGCAACATTCTGTTATCAATAATGTTTTCATCAGAAATCTCAAACATAGCCCCACTCTAGCTACTATGAATAAAATTAATTCTACCCCAACTAAAATAAGCACACTTGTAAAAGCTATCACCAGCTGTGAATGATTTCTTATCTCTACCAAACAGAACTAATAAAAATTTTTCTACAATATTCATAAAGCTGTGATCAAAACCACAATAATAACACTTTAGAGTCGTATTGTATCTTTTGTCAAGTATCTATGAAAATCTTCCCAACCACTCAACTGCACTAGCTGAGCAACTCCTCTATGAGGCATTTGTCAAACAGAAGTGGGTAAACTGAGGCAACAAGAATTTTCATGGCAGGGGCTGAAATAGATAATAAGTGTCCTGCTACCCACAGCTGTGCTTTTATTTCAAATAATTCTTTTGCTAACTCATTTAAGAGAAGCTAATCCCCATGTTATCTATTTATTTGAGCAGTACCCAAAGTCTGGCAATATTCTCTGGGGAGAAAAAACATTGATTTTACATGACTTTGGATCATCCAGTCTCAGACTTTTCTAGGTCAAGAAGGACCATGACAGATTTGTGTAGCACACTACACTACTTCATAAACCAACAGCAGAAGCAGAGAGCTGACACGTGTAAGGAGCAAGAAGCATTTGTAATTATGCTGTCAGGGTACAAAAAAGCAAGTTCCCTGCTCAACTTATGCTATAGATAACCTTCCTCATGCAATATTCACAGCAGACTTCTATCACATTATTAGCAATCTCTTAGCATCAGAAATAATGCTGGTGACACTTGTCATCTAATCCTTTCATTACAAGTTAGAGTAGGATCAGCAGTTGATCAGCACCAGGAAGAGCTGCATTTCTCTGAAGTTATCTCCACAGAAATGGCTGATTTAATCCTAACCCTCAGTTTATCAGTTCATAACTTTGTCCTTTGCAAAAAGAAGCTACTTGTAGAGAATGATACATGATAGTCTCTATTAATATTTTCATCTTTTGACACATTGCATATCCCCTCTGGAATGAAACAATTAGAAGCACAATAGCAAAATTGCTGCAGCAGCCAAAAATCTCTGAATGCTGAATTCGGAGTCCTGTATAGAGCAGCTAGCTGGGGACTTCTGAGTCTTGGCTTTTCCCCCCATGGAGCAAGTCAGCCACTTGGATAGGTAAGGCAGTGATTATTACAGCAGGTCAAGAGAGTACAGAAACCATCAGTGAATTAAAGATCTGGAAGCATGGAAAGTGATATGTAGAACACCTATTTGCTGAGTTCAGCAGCACTTAAATTAAACATTGCTTATGTGACTTTTCTTTCACAGGAAGCACAGTATTTCAATGTGTCTCTCATTGCCTGGCAGTCCTGCACACATTTAACTCTTTACACTAGCCTGTGTGCCAGTTCTCTGCAGAATCCCATCTGTGTCTGGTCTTTAAAGCACGCCCAGCTTCTCTGTTTCACACTGCATCATAATGCCCAGAACTGTCATCACTGAACTGGTGTGATACTGGGGACAACAGCCCTCAAAAATGCCCCTAGACATCACAGTCACTGCTGACATGAAGGAGAAGCAGAAGAGTGACCCTGTGGTTGGGACCAGCTGCTGGCCGGTTATACTGAACCTTACTAGGGCTAAGATCTTTGATCTAAAACTGCATAGCGATGTCAAGTGACTGGTTACTTCAGAGGTGTTTAGTTTCCCTTTCAGCACTCCCTGGATGTGGTAAATACAGGATCCATGGCAGCTGTCATCTCTCACAGTTTCTCATTACCTCCATTTTGACAGGTTCTGCTCACTTAGGAGTCATTACAAAGGGAAGAGAAAACAATAAACAAAATCGGCCAAATCATCCAAGAATCGTACAGAAGATAATAAGACTTTCCAGGGAATACCAGCCAGGCATGGAAAATAAAAACAAAAAACTTCCCTTGTTCTCTTTTTCAAGCTCTCTTCCCTTCCATCTATTTCCTACTAGTGCAATAGTTTCCTTTTGCTGTTGAATTTTGAACTCAGAAGCAGTAACTGCATTCCTGAAGTAATTTTCCTTTAATTCTCAGTTGTCATCTTCATTTCTTCTTTCTCGCTTTTTGCAAAATATTTTTTTCCACTCCATCCTCCTAATTTTAGTAATTTGTTTGATTCTTCAATATCCCTCTCACTGTTGTCTCCTTTTCACCTTCAAAGAATCAAAAATCTGTCTTACCTCCTTTGCTCTAAAAACTTAAGACACTAAAGAGAGTGTATAAAACCATAATTGTGTAGATATGCATGTGATCACGTGGATCTTTCTATTTAATTTCCCTCCCTGTCAAATGAGATGCTGTGACTTCATTTCATGCTTTGGCTAAAAAAGCAAGATCATCTTACTATAAAAAAGAAGCAATGGCAAATAAAAAGGAGAAAATGGCACAAAAAAAAAATCTACTAAACGTGCTGATTCTGTCCTTGGTACTTGAAGTTAAGATGTAGTGCCTCAAAATAATAAGCTGAGTGATCATAATTCTACAGTCCAGTCATTTTTCTCAGTCGGCTGTCTGCAAATTAATAAATCTGTTAGCTGACCCTAGCTATGAATTACCTAACTAATGTTCTGTTTATGATGGATAAAACTCAGGAAGCATTTTGTATCACTAAGAAGCCATGAATTCAGTCCCCTAGTGGGGGAAGAAAAGGAGATATTCTAAAATATAATGTATATTTTATGCCAAGAGTTAGTGAGCCACTAATTGTACTTACAACAAGTTTAATAAAAGAAACTATAACTAACAGCTATCAAGATGCTGAAAAATTCACCAGGGAGTATTACCAAGCTGCTGAGCAAAAGCAGCAGACAGGAGGACATACATGTGTTTCACAAAATAGTTGAAAGGTCCAGTGAGCCACACAAAAATATCTTCAGAGGTGTCAAGAGTGCACTGAGCTATTCAATCAATCTGTTTAGGATCAGAAACTTGCATGTCGGGGTTTTTTTGAATGTTCTAGTTATTTTTTAGATACTGATTAATTAGAAATATTTAACTGTACTGCATTAGCTTCAGAGTGCTGCTAGTAGACACAGATTTATAATATAGCTAAATGGAGCAAACTGATAAAAACTAGACCCAGAAGGGCTGAGGTCATAGCTGGATGTTAAAGTGAGACTTGACCCCCCTCTCCCACACTGCCAGGTTCCCATTCCCATATCTCTTTTCTTCTTCACTGGACTATGGATCTGTAGAGCTATACTTAATGCAGAAGGGGAAGCTTTCAATACAGAGATTTTGGCCTGCTTGCAAGGTGGGTAAGTGCCAGGGTAAGTGCCCTGGGTTCACTAAGCAGCTGCAGAAACAGAAGTACCAACACAACCTGAAAGCTGCATGGGATTTCCTAATGGTCATGGAACTGTCTTAGAGGAGAAGCAAAATATATTTGCATCCCAAGCCTGGAGGAGAAATACTATTAGCTATTAGGTTGTAACCCAGATTCCTCCGTGTTTCTGTAACTAGATACACCTTTTATTGGATCCATTAGGGTATTGACTTATTTGGTCAGCCCTGTGTAATTTTGGGTGGAAAAGAGTTTGCTAAACCCTAAAGTACATATCATAAACTAGATTCAGTCTGGTCTTCATACAGTGCCCTCCATGCAGCAAGTGAAGGCATGTGGCTGGAAGCAAAGGAGTTGGAAGAAGAATAGATGGGAATGTGAATGGGATCTTGAAATGTGAAGGAAAGAGAGAGCGACAAGAGGGCAGAAAGGAGAGTGGCACCTACCACTTAAATGATGCTCTTCATTTTTAGACACTGAGACTTTCCTTCAGAAGTCTTTCTCTCTGCTTTGCTATTCTGCTTCCACCTCTTTCACTCTAATAAACTTGTTGTCTCTCCCTTCATTCCCTCCACAACAAAACAGGGAAATCACTACAGGCATTGCCATGTCCAAGACCAGCATGGACACCCTTTCAGAAAACTATTTAGAAAAATTATAATATAGAGATGTTTGTTTCAGAAACTTGCTCCAGGAAATTGACATTCAATTTTACCTACAGTAAAATTATTATCTGAAATGGAACATGTTCTGTACTCCTAAAAGTAAATTTATATATTTTTTATTGTTGAGATTGAAGGAAATACCAGCATGCCTACCACCTGGAGGACATAATATTAATATTTCTGCCCGGCCAAAATCTAGCAAAGAGAACCTAACAATCAAAGTCAGTAAATGTGGCCTTTTTGGCAAATACTTTTACCACATTTCTAATAATTTTAATTACATTTTTTCTTTATCAATCAAGGAAATCCAATTTCACTCTATCTGCAGTGTGTAATTGTTCATCTGTTTCACTTTTTTGTTTGTTTGTTTCTTATGTTCTCTGGCTGATTCAATAAATAGTGAACAGCAGATATTTTTCTTCATGCATAAATACTCTTATTCTAGTCCAAATCTGAGAATTCCCAGGTGTTTGCACAATCAAAATCCATTAGCACTGAGTTAGATCAATATCTATGAAAGAGTAATAGGGACATGATCAAGCCAAACAGCTGATAGCTGGTCATTCAGTTAAAATCATGAATACACTGTTGGAGGCATTTCAGCACTGCTGACAAGATGTATGTCAGGCAGGATCCAATAATCCAGAAAGCAAACAAGATATGTACCCTGCACCACTGAAGTTGATGGTTGCATTAGCACTATAGTCTAAATTTTCCAAAATAACTCAAAGACATCAACATGAAGGCAAGAGTACTTTAGGATCAAGTCCTGACTAGATAGATTGCTAGACCAAGCTTCAGCAATGATTCCAGGAAAAATAAAAAAGCTTTCTTGTGAAGAAAATAATAATAATCTCTTATGAGCATTTAGCTGCTGCCCTACAGCAAGTATTTTTGCTGGTCTACAGGAAGGCCAAAATAGAAATTCCTAACACTTTATTCATGAAGCCATAGTTACTGAGAAAGCGTTTAACTGCTGGCCTCCTGAGAATATTCAGCACAATGCACATCCTTTAAATTTAATAGGCTGGCCACAAATAAACAAAACTTTTTTCTTTTTTATGGCAGTGTAAATGGCTTTTCAGAATGCACTTATTTCTCACATTCTGTAATATGCAATTATTCCTTCCCTGGAAACCCCTCACCTAAGTTACACAGCTTGCCTACTATTTTGTCATTGGCCATTTATTCTCGTGTGGACTATCAGCCTTGTCCTTGGCTGTGTCAATCCAAGTACTCCTGGCAACAGCTTTACAAGCCAGAAAATCATTAGCAGAACTAAATTTGGCAACCTTATCTAATTGCATCACCTCAGCCAACCTTTCAGCACCCTCAGGTGAATCTAATATGGTCCAAGGTTTTGAATGCATTCAGTTTCTCTAAGCAGTTCCTAACCTGTTGCTCCTCTATCCTGTTGTCCTCCCCAACCCCAGTTTTTCTGGTACTGAAAATTTTGCTTGTGAAGACAGACGCCAAAAAAGACACGGAATCATTCAGCCTTTTCTGACCCATCTGTTTCTCCTACACTCATTGATGGACCCACATTTTCCCTGAGCATCCCACTGATCCTAGAATATTCTCCCGTTACCCCTTATGTGCCTCAGTACTGTTATCTGCAGCTGTGCTTTGGTCTTTCTGATTTTGCTCCAAATGCTCAAGCAATTCTCTTTGTATTCCTCCTTTGTTGCCTGGTTTTCACTTCTTGTGTGTTCTTGTGTTTCTTTCATCCAGAAGCACCCTGCCAGCCAAATGACTCTTCTGCCAATATTTCTCATCTTCCTGCGCAAATGGAAGAGAGTTAATTTTTGAACTCTCAGTAAGTTTTCTTTGAAAAACAATTTTGTTTATGTACTGTCTATCCTTCATGGCAGCTTCCAGTGGGAATTCTGCCTAACATTTTGAAACTTGAGCAAAGAAATTGCCAGAACAGATTGAAATCTGGTTCCTGAAGGCCAGAGTCCCAACTCTGCTCTGAATCTTTCCATCTTTCCTTCAGACTCTGACCTCAGACACCTGTGAACAGCAGGTCATGTACACCATTATACTGTCTGACCCCTCCAATATTTGCTCTGGGAAGCAGCCAATATGCAGTGCAATATTTTCTTGAATTGACTGCATATTGTTGCCCTTCCAGAATATGTCTGGACTGTTAAAATCCCAGAAAAAAAGATAAGGGTGTTCAGGCATCAACCTCCTATTAGTTGCTTTTGTACATCCTCATCTTCTTTCTGTCAGGTGGCCTGTGGTACACCCCCAGCATGATATCCACGGTACCAATCATCAGACAAACACATTTCCAGTTTATGGGAGAGGACTCTACCATAGCTTTCCTCCTCTTCTCCTAATTTTCCTAGATAGGCTGTAAACACTCATGGAAATGTCTAAATTGTGCATAGTATTGCACCTGACGGTTGTGATTTTGATATTTACAGGCTTAGGGAAGTGCATGGACTCACAGGCCTTTCTTGTTAACCAAGCTCTGCATGCTAGAGTACAGGCACTTGAGGAAAGCCACATATTGCCATATTTACACCTTTCCCTCTTACAAATGGCTTTGTTCCCAGTTATGCCTGTTGTCTCAGAAATATATAACAAAATAGAGCTTTCTAAGCCTTTTGGATACTTCTCTATCTAGCCCCACATTTTTGGTCTTTGACTCCACATAGCAACAACTATGGCAATCCACTTCTGATCTTCCTTTTGGTTTCATTTCATCCTAAAGTCATGTCAAGAGCACATGGGAACAAGGCAAAACACTAAGGGAACCACAACAGTGATTTAAAAGCAGTTAGGAGGAAGAAAGTAGTAGTAAATAAGATCTCAGGCCATGTGAACATCAAACTACACTACTATAGCACAGCTTGTTTTCTGTGCATTTCACCTTGAAGTTGTCTTTAAAACATATCCTAAAAAATAGCAGCCACTCTGTTTCCACA
Source organism: Agelaius phoeniceus (assembly GCF_051311805.1). Classification (NCBI taxonomy): domain Eukaryota; kingdom Metazoa; phylum Chordata; class Aves; order Passeriformes; family Icteridae; genus Agelaius; species Agelaius phoeniceus. The sequence goes on from NC_135268.1 coordinate 55,572,135, forward strand.
CCTGGAAAAAGTATGGTTTGCCAATGAAGATGAACGTTTCCTCCTAAAGAAAGCAAAGGTGATGTAAAATCTTCCAAAATAAAACCTCAAACAATTTATATATATATATATATATATATATATATATATATATACACATATACATAATATACATATATATATGTGTGTGTGTGTATGTGTATGTATTGTATGTATATGTAAATATACATATACCTTCATGATAAGCCATTTATTTTAAAACTTACTAACAAGTTAAACCTAAGCTTATCCGTACATTCTGTCCCTTAAAATAAAATCTAAAAAAAAAAAAAAACTAGAAGAAATAATCATTTTAGGTTTTTTATAAGATGAAAAAAGCATTAAAAAAAAGGCGCAACTCTATTTTTTTGTATTCCTAATGAGGAAATTGAAACATGTGTAGATGATGCTACAGTTACTCTAGTTCAAAGAGGTATGTCTCAGCTTAATAAGGTCCATTTTATTTGCCAATGAAGAGACTCCTGCAGGATGTGAGAAAAAGAAATATCATAATTTGCTCTCCAGAAACTGCTAGCATCACTTTTGGTGCATATTAATACAGCTCAGTACTGTCAATGAGGTGATTATTTGCTCCCTAGAGAGCTCATCTCACAGCTAGTTTTTAGGATCCTTAGGAGTTTTTGTTTCATGTGGTGCAATGTATAAATTACATTCTACAGCTTATTCCAGCAGCAGTGTCAGAGAAACCACCTCCAGTTCCAGTTTTAGTTACTAATTTACAAAGTTACAGAAACAAACGCATAATTTTTCATTTTATGGGTTAAATCAAATACTCTTCATTTCTACACCTGTGAAGTCATTCTGCCAGTGTAGGAGGTTCACTGCAGTTTGTAAAGGCACTGTGACACCTCTCTTTAGTACCAGCTGTGAAGGTACAGTCATACAGACTTCAGTATCTGAAGATCCCCTAAGTGCAAAGGGTTCTGGTGTGCTTGTGCAAGGAAGTTTCTCTGGCTTGGTACCAAATAGGAGCAATTGAAGCTGGCTGAGATGTGCCTAAACAAGCCTTGATCACATGGAAGTATTTTTTTAATGTTGGGCTGCTTAGAGTTACTGTACTGGATGGGGCCAATAGGGATGCATCTGCATTAGTGCTTTGAATTTAGGAGTCTGCTTTGAGAGGATTAAGTGGTATACTTTGTCTCCAATCACAGAGGAATCTTGGAGTATACAATCTGTATGTCTTTAGGATGACTCTGGGAGAAGTACTCCAGCAACTCAACTCACACACTCCAAACACAAATGATAATTCAGTTCACTGAGCAAGACTAATGTTAACTTGAAGTAATCTCTCTGAAATTCTTGCTGCAAAGACACTTACTCTTAGAAGTGATCATAACATTGTCAAAACTCACTTTTCTTGAACATATGTCCTATTACAAATGTAACTGAACTATAATGGACTTCACAGCTTCTTGTGTTATAAAGAAATATAATTTCATCCCTTATGCTATTGTTTGAAGCCACTGCAAGACATAATATTTTTAAATACTTTTCAATACTTACAGCAATTGAAACACTTTACATTTAATGAAAACACATCTCATATTTTTATATTCACCTCCCATTTAATGACATCAAATTCTTTTTGTAATCATAACTTGTATAAAATAGTACACTCAGGCCAACTAAGCAGCAGGGGTATTTCTTTCAGTGGATACATGCAGTGTAAATACACTGTGACAGCTATTGAAAACCAGCAACTTGTTCAGAGCTCTCTCTGGAGTGTATGTGAAAGACCATCCAGTCCTGAACTGAAAAATAAGTAGAAAGCACACCTTGTCATGCTAACAGCTGCTTTAAAAGGCAGCCAAATGAGCCTGCAAAGACAGTCACCCAGGATGTGAGTTCTAGACTCTCCTCTCCTTGGCAAAAAAGTCATATGACCCTGGAGCTCTCATACCCCATTGCCATTATAATGCTTATTTTGTCCTTTTAGAAAGGAAGCAAAAGGGATACGTACTGGTTATGTAAGAAGCTCATTATGTGTCATACTTTAAACAAAAAAAAAATCAGAATAGGATTTTTAATGTCAGCTACAAAATTAGGTAGCTACACAGTATCTAAATCCTCTCAGTTTTGCTTTCTGCATCTCACATTTCTTTCCTGTTAGTTTTGTCATTACATCAATTTCACAGATGTTCTTTCTTGCATGGCAATAATGGTAGGGTGGCCATCTATGTAATATGCATTTCAATAGAAGTCAGTTATTCAGGATTTAAACCTAGGTAAACTTGTTTTATATTCTGAGTATTCTGAGGATTAAAAGAGAACTTAGTACAGGTACTTTTCTGTCTTCTGCCTCATTAATATGAAACAGGCATTTGGAATATTTTTCTTATATGAGTTCCAAAGAATTTCCTTTACATGATGACAAAAAAGTACCATGACCCGAGAAACTCTGTATAAATTTATGTGATTACCTGTGCTTTCATGCCATTTTCAAAGACAGTACTTGTGGCTAAGGTTGGGTTTTCAGTTGGTTACAGGTTTTTTCATTATTCAAATTACTAAAATGAGAAGGAAGGAAGTGCTTTACCTCAAGCTACTTTCCAGAGGCTTCCTTTCATACTTAATATAAAATATTGCCTTCTTGTCACCAAAACACTTAATAAGAAGCCTCTACTTTGTATTCCACAACTGTTCCTCTTAGAGGCATAAGATGATGCAGTAGTTATGCAAATTATCTCTTTGTCCCCACTAGTGCACATTTTAAAACAGTATTATCACCACAGCTTTGTGGCATACCAGTTTCTGCCAGTGTTTTTACATATTCCTGCACATTCCCTTTTAATTTTCTGAATGCAGGCTCTGTAATCTCTCTCAGCAAAAGAAATAGTCAAAGTGCCTGGTGAATGGCACATACACAAATCTATATATTTGCCTGTATCTACACATATAGAGCCATTAAAACAAATCCCCTATATCTAATTCACAAAAGTTAACTCTGCTAGGTCTCAAACAACAGAATTGATGTTTACAGTTACTATAGACTGTAGCTAAGTATCTTCTTTATTTATCTTGTTATTTTTCTAGTCTCCCCCATCAGTGTGTGCCATTTTAGGAGTCATTAGATATAAAAAATTCCTCCTGTTCATAATGGCACTTAAATGAAAAGGCAAGCTTGATTCCAGTACATGCGGTATAAATTTAGAACTACTGCGTGTTTGTCTACATCAGCAAGCACAAAGAACATTAATCCCAGCTCATGAGCACACTGAAATCAACAGCAAAGATTTCTAGCGTTTTGTTGCATAACTCATCTCTAAAATGGCTAAAAAATCCTCCTCCCTTTACCTCCAAAATTCTTTTTAAAGCTAAGCCCTTAGAATAATTATCTTCCCATTGTAGTATTTATCACTGAATACAATACTGATGTGTGAGAAGGAAATGAAAATGCTAGATTTCTTTCTCAGAAAATGAAAATGGAGCATTTTATCTTTGCCACTTAAAATCCTTGAACACAAATGCTATGCCCATTACCCCGTTCCATGTTAGTCAGAGAGAAATTGTGCTTAGCTTTTTTATCATGCTCTTCAGTGCATTAAGTGACCTGATTAGCATCTGCTCTCTTGCCAGAGAGGGCAATGTACACAAGCACTTCATTTACTACAATTCTCAAAGTACTTTCAATGTATAAATATAAGCATATTGCCATCTATTTATTTTAGGGAGGAAAGGACACAGAAATATATGGTCCACTTAGAGAAAACATGATTTAATCAATACAGCACGCACTTTGTATCTTTTGACAACAGAGAGCCAGCACAGCTGCACAGTTCTATCATGGCTGTCCAGCTGCATCCCAGCTCAGAGGTGATAGATCATTTTGCAATCTGTACAGGAAAATTATCCCATAGTTACAAGCCTAAGTTCCTGAACACATAAGCCTTATACTGCCATGGAGAGGTTTATTGTGTCAGAGCATGTTTATCCTGGAGCTTCAGGTGAGTGGGATGAGCTATGCTTAGATTTCAGCAGCCAGTAGCATTTCCTAGCTCCTAGCCTGGCACACATCTGGGTCACATCCAGGCACACAAGACCCCCAGCTGCTTGCTCCCTATTTCACAATCTGGACAACCAAGAGAACAGAGCTACAGCAGACTTGGGAATATGTCTGTCTATGTGCAAGCCTGAAGTATCTTTTTGTCAATGTTTAACAGGGAGTCTAGACAGAGAGATGAAAACAGTCATTTAAGAAAACATGCAGATGTATAAACAGCCCTGTAAGCTCACAGGCTTTCCCAAGATTTCTGTTCAAGTTGTCATAGTCCATGTAAGACTCAACAAAGGTTTGACAATTGAGCAAAAAAATCTGTCAAGGTGAGATAGAACCTCCTAGTTAACCAAAGACAGTACAGGGCAAAACTGATGGCATGAGTGGCCTCAACACTCACAAGTCAAATTTCTCTTTATTGCTATGTAAATTAACTTCTCACAAATTATGCAGTATCCTCAACTCCTCTTGCCTAGAAGAAATAGTCAACTACCTGCAGATGTAGCATACAAATGCTGTGAAACACAGCTTCTCCTAAGAGTTCTGTTGAAACAGTATAATTGGGTCTGATTAAAGACTCTGCCTAAATACCATGCTAGTTATAATGCTACATAATATATTACAGAGGGCTAAAAAATAAATCAAGGGAAGGTAAAGCCATTTTCCCTCAACCAGCAAGGTTCAGGTGCTCCTGTGCAAACATGCTCATTTTTAAACAAAAGTCAGCATTTTTGGTTGTGCAGGCTTTTTTGGCTTTGGCTTCTTCTAGTTATCTCATTAGTGAACTGCTCTTTTAATCAATAGGTTGCCAATTGGGAAGCTAAATTTCTTATTCACAGTTTTGCATGTTCCAATGTTCTCAGAAACACTGATGAAATTGCTTCCTGTTTTCCTTAAAACAGCATCTCTCTTTTTTGGCTCATTTTGCCCTGTCTACCAGAGAAATTGGAATATTCTTGATGTCATGAATAGTATTACTGAACCCAGAGTATTTTCTCTATATGCTTAAAAAGCTAAAATAGGTGTAATATGTTCTGCATTTGTTTTTCAAGAGATATTGTCTATCCCCAAAGCTCCCAAATTAAATCTATGAACATGAAAAAATTCATTGGAAAAATTTCAGTGGAATTATCTGTGATACATATCTGAATACACAGCTTCTGAATTTGTGACAAGTCTTGATAAAAACAAAGTATGCCTGTATGTGTACTGTAGGGTAAATAAATGAACACAGTGCACATGTTTTAATGCATTCTAAGTTCACACACCAGCTTACCCAGCATTAATTTTTTCCACATGCATACTTTCAGCAAGAAGATGTTTAGTATGAGATTTTAATATGTTAAGTATGCAAAAACCAAAACAAATTCTGTGTTGTATTTCTTAAGAAACAATTTACAGCTTTCCACACAGCTCAAACATGCTTTTCAGCAGCCAAGAGGTTTTCATTCACAATATTGCATGCTATAGTATTAAACAGCCTTTAAAATGGCTCTTATACATTTATCCCACTTCTTTGACAGGAATTGTTTCTAATGAATACCAGAGTCTGATCCTCCATTTTTTTGCATATGTTTGTCAAGGTACTTTAAAACTAACATTAAAAATAGGGAGCAAAGCAAAAATTCAGTTTACTTTTTACTGAAATGGATGCTGAGTAAAAATTGGTTCTGCCTTAAACATTTTTTATAGTCAGTTAAAATATGTTGAATAACACTTTAAGCCCTTTAAGTACCAGCTTTCTCTAAGCAACCCAACTCACAGCCCCATACACAAGTCATGTGTATGCATTGGCTAAAATTCCTTAACATCAGGAATGCCTTTTGAAGCAATTTTGCTCTCTAATGATGCAAACTTAACACTCCATGCTTCTCAGCATCTTGCTTCATAACTCTGCTTTACCAGAGCTAGATGCAATGTATTTACTAATACAGAAATATTTGAATCAAAATATTAGATCACACCAAGGTCCATCAAATCTTAATGGTCTCTTAGAACATCCAGTGCAATTGTTTCACAGGAAAGCATAAAATCATTCCAGAGTAAAAATTGTCTACATCAATCTACGGAAAGTTTCATCTTCTTGTATCATTAGACACAAATTTAAGCTCTGAAATGAGACATAGGATGGATTACGAAGTTCTTATAATTAATTGTAATGACTTTGTGTAGCATGATTAAAATTATAAAGATGCATAAACATACTCTTTTTAGTTTTGGAATTTAGTTTTTTGGTCCTATTGCTTTCTGTTGCACTATAGTCCTCCCATTTAATTACTTTATGCATGGAGGAAAAAATAGCAGCTTTCAATTTACCATCTTTATTACTTACATCCCTAAACTGTTTTCTGTACAGCACATGGATCTCTGTCTCTGCAGGTCTGAGTCCTTGTGGAATAGGTTACCCTAATGCTGCTTAGGTTTTATGTGAAGATATTTATTGCATAATTATGTAAGGAAGGCTACATCCTGTCTTACATCTCTATTATTCTAAATATAAGTAAATAAATGTTCTAATTAATGCCTCTTTTGCCTTGTATTATAAAAGAGGAGGAAAAATTGTTCCTAATATTTCTACAGTATTCAATATTCTGTATATTTTATTGTGTCCCCATTTACTCATCTTCTTGCCAAGGAAAACACTCCAAATTTTCTTTCATGAGAGGTGTTCCAGATTCTCTATAATTGTTATTGTCCTTCTCTGAAGCCACTTATAGATGGTTAATATCTCTCTGAGATGTGGTGGAAAGCCCTGCACACCATGCTATACAAGAACTCCCACTATGGACTCACAAAAGTATTATAATAATGTCTTATTATTCTTCACCCTACTTCATATGTGTCCCAGAATTGTGCTAACTTTCCTGATTGTAGCTGTGCACTGAACTGCTTATGATTATTTTTCTCCCTTTCTTCAAGCAATACTCTTGACTTAGAATTCTGTAAAGTGCACCACTAGGTTTAATTTTAACTTCAGTATGTATTTATTAACACTGAATTTCATTTGCTTTTTTGTTGCTCACTTAGCATCTCTAAATTACTGAAATTTTCTACTGTCTCCTTTGGTCAAGTAAATTTTCTTCACCAGGGATTAAAGTGACATGTGGAACAACTAGATCTACTTGGATCAGTCAGACTGGTCAAGGGATGAACTTAGATGACAGCTTTTGAATAAATCAATTCTCAGTAAGCAAAAAAGCAAAACAAAAACAACAAAAAAAAACCCCAAACCAACAGTTTCCAGGAAATGCACATAAATAGGAAATCTTTTCTGATTACCAAAAAGTGGCATTTGAAAATACAAGAGAATCATTACACACAGTATTAACTAGGGCACATGCATTGTATTGAGCAAACAAGAGATAACCCCATTAGCATGCAAAACTTGGTAGCATAATGGTAGCACAGAATATTATAAATGCATTACCATGTCACCTTGTACTGTGGATAAGTGGGTTTCTTAATGGCTGAATCAGAGCAGCAATAAATTTGAGTCCAGCACTGAATAACATTTTTAGTCTTTTTTTTTTTCTAAACAAACAAACAAAGATCTGTTAGCCATCCATTTCTTTTCTTATTCACTTTCTTATAATTCTAAAATCTATAGAACCATGATACATCTTCTATCTGCTTTAGACAAAGAAAACCTTTCTGACTACATTGTCAGTGCTTCACATCCTAGTAACGTGTAATCATGACTTTCAGAACAATTTCTCTAAACTACCAGCTTTCATATAGACAAAGAGCTCAAATCTCCCATAACAGTTTAAATTTGCATGAAAATAAGTTTATGGGAAAATATACTTTGGATAGAATGTAGTTTTTGTATTAATCTTATCGTATAAACTCTGATCCACATAGACCTGACTATACCCTGAAATATTTTTAACAAAAAAACACATCCTCACGATATTGGTCCTACACATTTGACCTTAGACAACTTGGGTTTTTTCACTTACTTACCCATACTGATAGACTCTTCTTGCATTATTTTCAGTGCACACCCAGAGGCACCAATGACTAGGAAGAAGAAAGAGCATAAATGTCACAAATTACCACATCCCACCTCTGGATATGACTACAATTCTTTATAATAAATTCCTGTCTCTTTTTTTAGGCTGCCCCCCTGTGATGGCATTTTCTTAGCCTAAACATTCCAGTCAATTAAAATAGAATGCTTTGTTTGGGTTGGATTTTTTTATTGGGGGAGTTTAATCTCAAAATTTCATTTGGTTCAAAGCTAAATATCACATTTTTCTTATTTTGGGAGAGGGAATAAAATATGTTTGCTTTGTTGAATCATGTTTGCTTTTATCTTTTCTGAAGCTATTTATCAAATGCATTAAGATAATAAATCAATATGTTTCGTGGGTTTAAAAGCCTTTCTCATGAAATGTTTTGGCTTGATCTAATTATGGCATCATTTAGTTTCTTCTAGAATCACAATGCTCGGACTAATTTTATTTACTCTCAAACATAACTTTCCTTATTTTTCTCTCCATCATTCCCTCCTATAATTTTATGACTTGTTTTCATGTATGCATGTGAAAATCACTTTAGGCTGTTGGGCCCACTCAGTCAAAAACTCCAGCGTTTTGTTTGCACATAGTTGGCAGAGGTTTAAATATAGTAAGAAACCTTGATAAAACCTTTTTTATAAACCACTAAAAGTAATCAATGATATCACTCAAACAGATCAGGACTGCATCCGTGATCTCTGTACATCCCTAAAATACAGAATCAAATCCAACTTGAATAAAATCAGTTTGGGAAAAGAAGGGGAAATGTTTGCATTATAAAATAATCCTTGCAGCATCCACTTGAAAAGCTCTAAAATAAAACAAGTTATAACATTGACCTAAAAATCTCACCAAAAATACTTTCCATGTGAATTTTGTCTGTGGTGAAATTTGTTTTGCTTTCTTGAGGTTTATGGTATTAATACAATAGAACTAGCATGGCTCCTAAAAATAAGAAAACTAAGAAAAAATCCAAAAGAAATCCACAGAAAGTGATACTGAGAAAGCAAACATTTGCTCCTGCTGAGAGATGAACCTTTTTTAATTAAGTCTGCTTTGTTCTTTCTCTTCTACTTTGAAATGCATTATTATATTACATATCATATATTGTTATCAAACTGCAAATACCTGTTCAAGTATTTTGTGTATGAAAGGCTTTATTGTAAAAGCCTTCCATTGTAAAAACCACACAGAAACAAAACATTAACATTCCAAGCTGAAAGTATTACACATTATGAACTGAACAAACCTGTTGTTTACACCCCAGCAACTTGCACACCTATCCCAGTTAATGGCAACAGAATTATGCCAGGGATGATTTAGGGATTTAGGTCCAGGGTATATCAATTTAGTGGCCTCAGTGAAACTGGATACTTAGAAAGTTTCTCACTTACTTTGAGGGGGACAATAATTTTTTGAAGTTGAAGGAAATGGACAAGGAATGCAAGGGACAGGGAGTGAACTTACAGAGAAATGGGGAAGGAGATGTCTTTCTACTTAGGAGTCTGAGTTATGTAAATAATTAATCTCCTTTATCTCCCTGTATGATTAATTTGGACATCCTAATACTCATCTAATCTGTACACATCAAAAAACTCAAAACAAATGAAAAGCAGTTGCTCAAATGTCATTTTGCATAGAGATGGAGGGATCATTCAGGAGCTCTGTGAAGGAAGGCCTGGCAGATCAATCAGTCTTGAACTCACAGATTTCTGAAAGACAGAAGGAAAATCACTACTGACACTGGAGTAGGTTGGCACCTCTGTATGTGAAAATCTGTGATTTCTTCCCACTCAAAAAGCATGCTCAGTTAAAGTAATTTCTGTATATTCATGCTGATATTTACAATGATGCTAAAAGATTTTAGGACAGCAATGCTGTCAGCAAGACAGTGCAGCATTTTCAAGTTCCTTCCCTGAGTGTGAGAAGAAGTATTTAGTCTTTCCAATAAGTGTAAATGTGAAGGGAAAACTGCAGCCTGAATGAGATGATTAAAAGACAGTATGAGCTCACAGCCAATAGCACTGGCAGAACAGGTGTTCATCTTTGTTTAAAAATACAAAACAATGGGAACATACAATGGGGCTGCAAGAGATGACCGTGGAATTAGAAAACAATAGCAGGAGCTTGGCCACAAGACATGGATTAAGTCCTACACCAAAAAGATGGAATGCTATTCCAAAAAGAAGTCCTAAACTCTGTCACATACTAGGTCTCCATGCAACTTTTAAGAAAGCCTTTTCCCAAGTAGCACATGCACTTTGCTATTGCTTGGTAATACCTCTCTGGTCTTTTACTCTGAATGAATGGGGTTTTTTAATTTACTGAGATCCTTCACATAGCTCTTGGCACACAAGGCTGAAGGCTTTCCTCACTCAAGTTCATGACAGATGTTTGTCTTTCTGTAATCCCTTCTACAGCAGAAATCACCCTATTTCTCTGACCATTTTATTATTTTTCTTCTGTACAGTTTGAATGACTCTTCAACAGCCCCTGTACAGTTTGATTAACCCTGCAAGAGGTCCTTTAGGAGTCACAGATTTTAACAGCTAATTTTAAGTGAGATCTAATCTACCACAAGTACCAAGAAGCCACAAACCACAGAGAAAACATTCATTTGTAGCATCTGGCTAGGACCTTTGTTGATGGCTGAAGTATATCATTATAATTTTCTCTAAAAAATCAGCTGACAGGTGCTTCAGAAGTTCTCTATTTGCATACCTGCAGGTACACTCAGAGATACACCTGTTTCATTAAGTGAATAACTACTGTTTGCTACTTCAGAATATTGTTATTTTCTTTCTTCTCACTCCCTGTCCTTTTCATATTTAATTACTTATCTTTGTTCTTTTTCTTCTTACCTCACCCCATTGTATTTTCATTTTTCTTTCCTTTTCCCTTTTTCTAAGCCTCACATACCTTGTGCTAATTTTGCTTGCCCTTGGTGATTTTGCAATGTTACACTTTAGTATCTAGAATATCAGTGGAAGAAAAGATTCCAATTTTTTGATAAACAGATCAGTAAGAGATAAAAGATTTAATGATTAGCTAGGAAAAAACAGATTAAGGGGACATCCCAATAAAAGCATTATAATTTTCCAATTATCTTTTCTGTGCTAAAAAATGCTGTCTAGAATGTGTAAGGAAGGTACTTCCTTTGTGTTTCATTCAAAATTCATTTTGAATACATCAGGGTGCCCTGCCTTTTCAGTTACACATATTTCATTTGGTATCAGTTCCCCACTTTACGGAAAACTGGGTTAGGGAAGCTCTACATGTAGATTCTGCTGTCAGCATAGGGCATTGCAAATGGTAGAGCAATAAGCACTGGAATTATAGAAAACACGACTATGTTTCTACACATGAGGAATCCATCAACCAAAGATAGCTTCTACTTCTTACAAGACTACAAACAATGTCTAGTGGGTTAACCTTGACTGGCTGCCAGATGCCCACTGATCCATTCCTCTTCCCTGGCAAAACAAAGAGGTGAAATAAGATGGAAATGGTCATGGCTTAATAAGGACAGGAAAGTGCTATGTGCAAAACAAACTCTAGCTGGAGAAGATTGATTTAATTTACTGTCAATTAAAAATAGACTAGAATGGTGAGAAAAAGACCAAACTAAATATGCCTTGCCCTCACACCCCCTTCCCAGGCTCACATTCCTTCCTTCACCCCTCTCTCTTCAGCTTTCTCTCCACTCTAAGTGGTACTGTGGGATATGGAGTGGGGGGTTGTGGTCAGTCCATAACAACATTCCATCCCTGCTTCTCCTTCCTCCCCACACTGTTCTCCAGCTACAATATGGGATCCTTCCCACAGGATACAGCTCTTCCCAACCTGCCTCAGTGTGGCTCCTTCCTATGGACTGAAGTTGCTCCTAAAGTACTCCAGCATGGGTTTGTGCACACAGCACAGTCCTTCAGGAACAGATTGCTCCAGTGTGGCTTCTCCACAGTCCATAATTCCTTCCAGCAAACCTGCTCCATGCGGGCTCCACCTGGGCTGCAGCTTCCTTTATGACATAAGCACTTCCTCCAGCCTGGGATCCTCCATGGGCTGCAGTTTACAGCACATCTGCTCCACCCGTGTGTCCCACGGGCTGCAGGGGCTTAACCTGCATCACCATGTTCTGCTCTTTGGGATGCAAGGGGATCTCTGCTCTGACCCCTGTCAATACCTACTCCCCTTCCTACACTGACCTTGGTGGCTGCGGGATTGTTTCAACATTTTTTTTCTCATGTCTCAGTCCTCTTTTTCACAGCTGCTGTGCAGCATTTTTAACTCTTTCAAAAGTACATTTATACAGAGACATCACAAGCGTGACTGTTCTGATCAGTTTTGACCAGTGGTGGGTCCATTTTGGAGCAAAAACTGACTCTGAGCAACACAGGGACAGCCAGGGGCTGTTCTCACAGAAAACACCTTTAAACAGCCCAAATCCTCATCCCACTGTGTACCAAAATGTGCTTTGCCCTGTTTATAACCTAGACTCTTTCTGAAATTCACTTGGAATGTCTAATTGTTTTCTCACCTGTTGCATCTACAGATACATTTAGAAATGAAAAAACAGTAGCAAACAAAACTTGGACTTGGATAATTTTAGCAAGGCAAGGGAGCAAAATGCCTTTTGCAGGATAAACAATGAGCTAAGTTTTTCCTGTAACTAAAAAACAGGTAAAGTAAATTGTTAAAGAACTGACAGGTCCTGACAAGTATGAATCTTGCTAATATGAAAACTGGAATACAAACAAGATTGTAGGACTTCTTAATGTTAAACTGTTCTCATTTGATATTGAGAATCTATCATCGATATAAAAGTAGTAAGTAGGCATTTTTCTTCAAGTAATTTATGTACTAAAAATTATCCTTCATTTCAAAACTAGCTGGTTATGGAACTGATCAAAAAGTGAATTAATGGAATTACAGATAAAAATATGTTTGATGCCTATAATCAAGAAAACCGAGAAAACCGAGCAGAAATGTTCATCTAATTGTAATTCTCAGCTGTATCCCTGTGTCTGCTCAGAAAGTCATCCTCAGCAAACTAAGCTGGATGTCACACATTTTCATATGAATATATAACAGTATTACAATAGCCAAACCCAGATTTTAATATTGACTAAGAGTGAGAAGCTGGGGAGAAAAAATAACAAACCAACCCAAGGGAATGAAGCATACAGGGAATAGTTTCCCACAGTGTGGAGGAATGGCTACGTGACAGGGGCCACATTCTGGACCAAGAATCGGGAGGATGCAGCTAATCTGGGTCCCTGCACCTGCAAAACCCTGTGTCCTTGAGCATAGCTGTGGTACAATAACAAGTAGTGAGAGAGACATGAGAAAAGAAAGATGTAACCCCTAAGGTATGAGGAAGAGCTGATATTGTAGTATAGCCAATAGATTGCTTAGCTTGCAGAATATGTATGAGCTTATTACTTGTTGTGCCTAAAAGTCTGATGCTCTCTTCAATAAATGAAGTTTGGTAAACACTCATATTGAGCATCCAAGTTTCCCTCACCGTGACACCACAGTGTGCTGCAGTTTTATACCTGCTTTGCTTTCAGCTGGATTTACAGTGAAAAGAGTTGAAAACAGCCTCCTTCTGTCTAGAAACCATTTTTCTCTTCTTTTAATTCCCCTAGCACTCTAAACAAGAACAGTGTCTCACCTTCAAATAATCACTCTGAGTCTAACCATCTCCAACACAGCACAAGGATGTGTTTTGCCATGGAAGTGGCAGCACAGGAACCAGTTTTCAAAGGTGATAAAATGAAGTGGGCAACAAAAGAATAAAAGTCACAGTTTACGACAAAGACAGAACCCAGGTTACCTGACAAGGAACAAAATGTAGCTCCTATGAAAATTCAATGACAAGGTATTGAGACAAATACCATAGGGGACAAAGCAAGGCAAATTACATTGTGTGTATTTCAAAGGTTTTAATTTATGAAGCTCACAAAGTAGGCAAGAAGAATACATTTCTTGTACTTGTCATGACGGAAGTTGGTCCTGAGGCAGGATTAACATTGCAAACTGATATCAAATACACACAAGAAATCATGAATATTTATGATAATGTATTTCATAAACACATAGAGCCAATAACTGCAATCCTAGATAACCTGGTGCTGTTAAATCTAATCCTTACTTGGATGTTACAAAGAAACTGATGCAGCACTTCTATGTAAAATACCAAATGACATATTCAAATAAGCTGTAAGAGCTATTGTATCCAATACAGAAAGTAAATTAAATAACTGTCACTCATTACAAAAGATTTGCTAATGTTTCAGCACCAGACTTCTGTGTCCTCTCAGGGAAAAACAGGAATTACCTTGAAGGGTGGAGGAAAGCACTAATTCAGTCTAAAACTTTGAGCAATAAACAGAAAATAAAGCACCAGACAGTCATGTCACCAAATAACCACAAAACAGGTAAATAAATCAATAAGAAATGCTGGCTAGAAAAGATAAAATAACGATAGAACATCTGAACAATGTAAAGCTTTAGAGGCTGTCAGGATTTGTGAAGGAAACATGTAAAAATTAAAAATTAGCTCTAAAGGAAGAGTTAAATTTAGAAAGGGAAGGATTGTAGGTGACCAGTAAGGAGATAGGTGAAAACCCAGACCTTTAGAGCAACCATGTCCAGAATCATGCGTTCTGGAGAGACTGCCACATACTCAAGACTTTGGGAAACCTAACTGAGAAGGAGAAATAAGTAAACATGCAAAGCACGCAGAGTTTTCCACGTCCCACCAGAACAAAACCAGCACCAAAGCAACCAAGAACCCTGACTCTGCCAGTGCTTCACTCCCTCCCCCAGCAGGGCAAGCCCAGAACAGAGGCAGCAGGAGAAAACAAAAACTGTTCATTAAGCAGGGGGAAGAATCAATGCAACCACAGTGCTATTATATTATTATATTATTATTATATTAACTCCCTAGAACAGAGGAAATGGACTAGAATAACAACAACAAAAACATCTACTACAATATACAAGTGCTTATAATTCCAGGATTTCAGTTTTAAATTCTTCAATAGTACAATGCTACTACAGTACCAACATTCTCTGTCAGAACTTGGGGAGGCAACAAAGGCCTACAATGAAAAAAATAATCTATAGTTTTCTTGGGACAGCATGACATGTTGTGGCATCTCAGCTGTTATGTTGATTTCTACAGCTCCACCCTATGTTTACTTTGTATTTTGTTCTGCATGAACACCACCCAAAAAATATTTGCAGCAAAATTTCCCTGCCTCTTAAGTCATTAAACTTTTGAAGTGTTTAAACATACCAGGAAGGCATAAATCATTACTCCTCCAAATCACTGCATTTAAGCACTTTTAACATAAAGCATGAAGTATTGTTCAAATAATGGATGTATGTTAGATGACTTTATCTGCAATTGTTGACCAACTGCACTGAGCCCACAGAGTGAATTTCCACCAAAAACAAAACAAGACTTGCTTTCTGCTGCCATGGTGATTAATGATTAATTTTTTTATAGAATCTTAGGATGGTTTCCAAACAAACTTCCCAGAGTAACCGGTACTTTGATTTTCTAAACCTCTTGGCTATATCTCATGGCAGGAAATTTTCTATAGTATGTTTCACACATTCAGTGTCTATCTTATATGTACATATAGCCAAATGGTTTCCACCTGAACAGTAAATGAACATGACACAGTTATTTTGAATTAGGATATGCTACAAAAAAAAAAAGAAAAAAAACTAAGCTAAAGTAACAAGCCAAAGTTTCAGTAAGTAACATGTAAGAATATGCACACTAACATACCTTTGATTAAGTAACTTCAGTACATTTAGCTGCCGTTCTCAACAGAGTCAAACAAAACCTTGAGGTTTTCAGCAATTTAATCTATTCCAAAGACTGCATAAGTGTAATGTGGCAGTTGCTATAGTAACCACATTTTTCCTTGGAACTCAGAGTAGATACAAGTGTAAGCGATTTCTCCATCGCACTAAGTTACTGCTGTACTATGATTCTAAGCAGCAGCTCTAACCCAGAAACTATCCCACTTGCTAGTAATTTAAATTACATTTAACATTTTCTAAAATATCCTTTTCTGACTGCTTAATTCCACCCTATACTCCTCTGACTTTGCCCCCTTTCATAAATCCTCTAGATGACAATTCAGAAAAATAAAAAAAATTGAACAATTGGAAAAAATAGTAAATAGATCAATTTATAATTTATTAATTATGTTTAAATTATAATTTCCATGTATAATATATAGAAATCTTTCAACACTTATTCTTAAAATTTTTGCTTAGAGCATTCTTTGAAATATATCTCGGTGGCAATGAATCCAAATGAACTGGAATTTTTGTTTAAAAAGTCATTACTTATTGATGGTTCCTGTGAAGCATTTTTCTTTTGTGCCACATTTTCACTTCATTCCTTCACAATCAAAACACTCCAGCCTTGAAACCATGTTGGTAATTTACACGTCTGTAAATGCATTAGAGATTCTGCTGGTTTGACTCCTGGCTTTCTGGTGTAAAAGGTGGAAGTATCATTCTACTTGCACTTAGTTGCCAAAGACTAAACCTGCTAAATATGCTAGAGGTGAAAACATACAGTAGAACAGGAATATTTTCGTTAACCAATACATCACCATATTAATGGGCAAAAATGTAGTGGACTGTGCACTAAAAACTGTGTTGTAATAAAAAGAACAATCTGAACTCATGTCAGGGATTTCAGGGGTGCTGAGCATCTGCAGTTCCAAGTGAAAAGAATGGGAATTGACATCAGTAGAATTATACCAGCTTCCAGCACCTGTGAATTTGGCCTCAAGGTGACCTAATACGCCCTTTCCATCTTTCATTTCTGTTTGATAGCTACAGCACAAACAAAATATTTTCTCCACTTTAAAATTAAACTAACCTAATAAGCTATGTAGAGCAGAGCATTCAATGCATTGAGGCAATCTCCTATGTAAGAATTTTTTTTAAATATCATTTTCTCGATTTTCAGCTATTCAAATTCTATTTAAAATTCCCATAAAATCCTCCCAAGCAAGCAAGAACATTTAAAACTCAGATAGTGAACAATCATTTCAGAGTCCACTGCTTGTATTTGATCTGTGGGCGAGTTAATACAGATCTTCAACTACAATTTTTGGTCCCTGTATTTCCAATTATAAATTAATAATATCTCTTCTGCAAAGGGTCTTTTCATTTTAAGTTTGTCATATGTACTGGCTTGGAACACTAGACTTGTAGTAGCAGGTAAAAGTAGCTAAAACTAAAAATCTAAGTACCATTCTCTACCGGGACTCAATGCAATTGTTTGATGCAGCTTGGGAGGGTTGGTAACAAATTCTCAATGTCCCAAGGAGTTTCATGGGCTTCATTTGGAAAAGCTGGCCATGACTTCAAAGATATTAAATGGACGTTTCATGTCAGCTGTGATTGCTTGCTACAAAGCACTGCCTCTGACATAAGCAATGCCTTCCTTTATATAATAATAATAATACAAATGATAATGTCATGAGCTATCATGGAGTGGGAAAAATTATCTTCATGTTCTTCACATTCTCAGATTGTCCTTATCCCTGGAAGATCTCTTACAGAAGAGAAATGGACATTTTACCACTGCTGCTTAAACCAAACCAGTCCCCAGAAAATAATTCAAGTAGAAAAAACAAAAATGTAATTATTGCCTTTAAAAGTCTCTCATTTTCAATTTTACCCATAGCAAAACTGATGGTGTTGGAAATGTTGAAAATAATGATCTACTTCACAGATTTATGACAAGGAATAATTAATTAATGTTTATACAGTATTTCAGAGGTAGCAAATAATGTTGGTAGGATACATGCATAAATACAGAGCCAGAACAAAGCCTCTGAAAGTTTTCCTACTTTTGGAAAATGAGGGTGTACTGATCATGCACAGTGTGACAAAACACTGTTAGTCCACAATGAATGATGGATAAGATAGATGTCTTTTTTTACTATGAAGACTGGTTGTGCATCCTTCCTAGCTACCAATCTGAATTAAATTGCATTTTGTAATCTATTCATATGTGCAGTGAAAAGGGGAGCTATTTCTTATGGTTCTCAACTATGGCAAACCACCTGTCTATTTTTTTTTTCTATTTGAATTACTAGATAACAGCTTCTAACTGCACCAGACCTTTTGACAATTTCCTTTAAGTAAATTTGCTAATTCTTATCTAATCCAAATAGCAATAATTGTTCACCATACCTGTCTTATCATACTTAAAGTATGGGGCCACTATTGTCAAACAGCATTTTGACTTCATGTAGACAGGACTGTTTCTTGGTACAGAATTTCCATTCAGGAAGCTGCCTGTTTCCATTACTCACAGTTAAAGCTCAGATTCCATTTTGCTAGTGAGTCTCTCATTTAGGGCTTTTCCCCCCTCTTCCTCTAGCTTCTTTCTCCTACTCCCAGTGTACATGTATCTATTGAAGATTAAGAACCAACATAAGAGTAAAAACACATTGTTTTGTTTCTTGCGAAGAACTCGGAGATACTGACAGATGAGTTAAACTTGAGTTGTCAGAACATTTCTTTTCAGCTTGAACCCAGGTCAGTTTTCCCCTTAACTTGAAATAGTATTTCTATAACTCAGGCCATTGTGGTAAATCCTAAGGAAATCACCAAGCAAGTACAAGCAACATCCTAACACAGCTTAAGTGCTTGTAATTGGATTTCTTCTGTGTCCTAAATTAAATAGAAGTGTAAAGATTTATAGCATTACCCTGTGACAACAGTCAGTAAATTAGATGTTCCATTACCCATTAAGCTCTAAAGATTTTATTTATATTGCTTTGTTTTTTAGAATTGTATGATGATCTCAAACAGTAAATAAGTATTATGTCACCATAATGGATTCCATGTAAATCCATGTAAATTGCAACTCTATCTTTTATACAGCTTTACCCTGTGTGCCCAGTTTTAGTCAAATAAATATTCTTACTAAAACAAGTAGGTTATTCTTCCTGCTAAACTTGAAGATGGATTAAAAATTCAGATACCTTGAATGTGAATCTTTTTGTCACATTATGCTAATATTTTCTGAAGTCTTCAGGGCCCACTGTTAAATTTTTAGGCTCCCACATGAACTTAGGGAATTTAGGGCTTTATTACATTTCAAAATTTATCCAGGCATATAGATCAGATTCATATGACTTCAGTAGAAAGATTTTTGGTTCTGTCTTTTTTTACAATTTATAGAAACGCCAGTTCAATTTCTAAATATTTAAAAGCAACTGTGATAGAGATTTAGAGCTCCAACTTGGAAATCAAGAAGTTGTCAAATGGATAATTTTTTAGCAGAAAGAAAAAGAAGAAGAACAAATGAAAAGGAAGGCAGGACTGATAAGTATATACATAATGACCACATTGGCATTGGCACTTCTCTGCACTGATAGGATAGTTTCACCAAGCTATTTGTCGTGCTATTTGTCCTCTACTGCATTTTTCTCAGTTTGCAAGCATAGGCAATGTAGAATTAGTAAAAATGGATTTGTTTCAGAGTCCAGTGCAAATCAAAGATTAAATGCCATTACATTTTCTCACTCCTTTGTCAGAATGAATACAATGTGTTATTGACTCAACACAGAAGCTGCTGTATTCTGCTGTACATGTTACAGGGAAGTCACAAAGTGTTACCACCAGCCTGGGAGTGTAACACTCAAAGTCCTTAGCTTATTTTCATAACCTTTTCAGCTTTTTATGAATGGAGAGTGCTGGTTTTATGGAGGGCTTTTTGAGGTTTCTTCTCTTTCTAAATAGTAGTGTGAGCATTGAGGGATTTTAATTTCTGTTTTGCTTTAGAAAACCACATATATTACATGATCATCTCCAAGTAAATAAAACAAGAGGACTATGGGTATGATGATGCTTTTACAGAAGTTCTATTTTAGTTAGAGTGATATCATTAGTCAATTTGAATGCATAAGTATTAATTGCCTCACAACTTAATTTTATGAGGTCAAGCTGATTTGTAGGAGATCCCTATACACACAGAACAACAAAGGAATCATTTTGGTTTTTTAGAGGGTTAAGTGGTTTCAGTCAACACCATACACAATACCATTTGGAATGATCTACTACTTCCTGATCATTAAGAGTCCAAAATTACATATAACTTCTTTACACCACAACTTCAATATCAGGGTTTAAGCCATCTTACAGACACTGCAGAGCATTTTGAATAGCAAGTCTTATTCTGATGTAAATGCATCTGTTTTAAATATCTCATGGCATTTACTTCAGTACACTTCATCCCAGCATGACCTGTTGGATGATATCAGAATCTATGCTTAACATAAAAGTAGGTTTTGATTTAATTTCTCTGCCTTTTTCCCCCCAGCACTGCCACAGAATGATAATCAGCATCGACAGCAGAGAATTTTTTAAAATATATGATTTTTCAAACTGACATAAAATTTACTTTGAGATTGCTGTTTACAGACTATATTGCCTAAACCCTATCATTGTGGTAGCTTGTTAAATCTCCCTGGTCATGTTTCTTGCCTTTCATTATCATTGGTTTTTTGGTTTCTTATTCCAATATCACATTTTGGTTTTCATTCAGCAGGATTCTGATTTCACTCCATCACCTGCTAACAGCTAAAACAATGTTTTACTGATTGAAAAAAAAAGTAAAAGACAAAAAGGCAACAAGGAGGGAAAGGAAAGGGCATTGACTGCTGATCTCCCTAAATTCCTCTACAAGGCCTTTCTGGTTTGGATGTGTGAGAAAATCACAAAGTTACCATCCTTCTTGCAAGACATGAGCATACCCACTCAATCAAATTCGGCATGAATACACATTAGCACTACTTTGATTTCTGAAGACAATGGCCTGATAAAATCATACAATTGTAGTTGCATGATTTAGGTGATATTATGCAAAAACAAGGCATCATGCAGCAGTTGAGGGAAAAGCAATTACAAATCTAAATGCACCATCACACAATAACAGTGCAGAGCAATGTTTACTTAATTAGTGAAACACTCGGTGGCATTAGAAAACACTGCATTGTTTGGTTTCCTAACTGCCAAGGCTGTGACTACCAAGCATCTTTGCTGTGTATTTCTGGGAACAGCGAAAGAAGGCTACCTAACACAGCCTGATACTAACACTACTGATATACCAGTCAATAATCCCAAACTTCCTTCTGTATGTGAGAGAAATACTAGCAAAAGTTCCACCGTTACACCTATACAACTTTTGCTGATAAATATTTAAACTTCATCGTAAGATTTCATATACATACCAATGCAAACTACTGCTCAAGGGTCCTGCAAATGAATTGGCAGTATGAACAGAGAAGAAAGATTTCAAAGAGAAATTCATACCTGGCTGTGGTTTTCAAACCTGCCAAAATGCAGAAGGCAAGAGGCAGATACAGAGGATTAAATCCAGGCCCATTTTGAAGAATTATTTTATCATGAAACTGCAGAGAAAAGAAAAAAAGAGAAAAAATACTAACAAGGATGAATCAGAGATAAAGAATACAGGAATATTTCTCTTTCAACTTTAATCCTACAAACTGCATACAAACATACAAAGCTTTGCAGTCAGACATAAGATTAAATTTCCCATATAATTGCATTCCAGACTATGTTTTTCTTTTCTCTCAGGTATTCCTCCCCTAATTAGGCCTAGGAAGATGACTAAACATATTTTTATTTCTATTACCACTGACTACATGTTGTTAACCACAGATCTTGTCAGATCCATCCAACAAAAAATGTGTAGCTTACTTAACAGTTGTTTTTATTTTCTAAGTATGTGGTGCAACTTAGTGTTCTGGAAAATTTCCATGTTCATTCACTTTATAAAAGATAAATTTAGATGTAATGTACAAATTCTCATTGATGGGCAATTAGTCTTAAAGCCATTTTCCTATGCTACAAATCAGCACAGGAATAAACAATCTGCATGTGTCACTTAAGAATTGTTAAAAACATTAAAAGCCATGAGAAATCACTGTGATTGAAATATATTTTAAACTTTTTTCTTTTCCAATGTGGTTCTTGGGGAAATGCAATGTTTCTTTGTGGAGAGATGTGCAATAATGTAGCTCTAACACTAACTGGGATTTAACTCTTTGAAACAAAAAATTCTCTTTGGCATTCCAATTTCAGAATTGTGGCTGTCAAATCTAAGCTGCTGAGCTGCTGTCTCAGACAAAAACAACATGGAAATGAGGAAATAAAGCAATTTTCCAACCAAAAATTCAGGTTCTATTTCATTTAACACCATCTCCTCATGTACTTAGCATTACCAGTTGATATCATGAGCAGCAGAGATTCAGGCATATCTGTATCCTGTGTAAAAATTATGGAAATTCTGGACAAACAGATCAAAACACTCAGAAATCAAGTTATATGCAAACAGACTTTTGAAATTCTAAATAAAAAATATTCAGTCATTAGGATAGGGTTCTGAAGCATCTCATAATGCTTAGAACAGGACAGAACACTTACAGAATTTATAATATGTTTGGTTT
Organism: Agelaius phoeniceus; assembly: GCF_051311805.1. Lineage (NCBI taxonomy): Eukaryota > Metazoa > Chordata > Aves > Passeriformes > Icteridae > Agelaius > Agelaius phoeniceus. Next base: position 55,594,718 of record NC_135268.1, read on the forward strand.
CTCATTAAATCATTGAAGTTAGAAGATACTTCTCTGTATTAACTCGGAATGTTTGTTGCAAATGCTACAAATACACTGATTTCTTTATTTTTGTATGTCCACAAAAAACAGTCACATTATTCCCATGGATTCCATCCACAACCACACACAACAGCAGCCAGTCACTGCTAAGGGCACTGCATGTCTCTTCCAAGGTGCACATCTGTAGAACTCAGTTCAGGGCATTGCACAAAGACCTGGCCAGCACAGACAGAGAGCACAATGCTGCCGTGTTTATAACTGCACTGAATCTTACACTGTGTGCTGAGAAGCACTCAATAACCTTGAGAGTGCCATGCTCACACAGATACGTTGTTTTCACAGTCCTTGACAGGATGCTCAAGCCCAACTGCAGCTCTGTGCTATGCCATGCAAACATAGTCAGGAAGGAAACTTCACAAACCAATGGCATTGTTCATTTTGGACAGTTATTTTCATTACAGTGCACGGCCAGACTTCACCTCCGTTGGCAGAGGTTAATCCTCTATATCACTCTACTTTCTACTAAAATCAAATGATATTACATGATTTCTCTGGATGGCATGTTGAGGAGCTTTGGCAATCAGCACCTTTCTCTAATAACTTCCTTAAATTTCAAAATTATGCCTATTTGATGTAGAGTAAATAGGACTCTCTTCATGTGTAAAATAATCCCCCAAGTATTATAGCTCTTCTCAAACACTTAATTATCACTTTAAAACCCTCTTAAAGAGTCAGGTGAATTCTGAAGTGTTCTGTTTGCAGAAATTTATTCATTTTGACTATTTTCTGAATTATTTAAACAGTCCTTAACCTACACAACTGCGGTATCTTACTTTTATAAATGTAGTTTAGCTCATAAACCTTTTCATCACAATTTCAAAAAAACACCTATGCAGTGCCCTTCAGTGCATGTTTACCAGTCTCTTTAGCTTCCTTCCAAAGTTATTTAACTATTGCTCAGATATATGCCCACGTATGACCAAGGAGGTGTCAAACTTTTCTCTTCTCCCTAATTTTTACAAGAATGTGCAGCAGAGTAGAGGATAGTTTGGGTTAATTTCCCAATTTATGAAAAATAATAAATTTGACCTCACATTCATTAACACTTGTGATCATCCTGCAAGTACAGCCCCTCATGCCTATTTGTCAGTGCTGTTCAAGTGTGAGCAAACATCCACAGAGGTGCTCACCTTCAAGATTTCACAAGAGCCAGGTCTTATTGCCACTGCTCATCCATTTCTTAGAGTACCTAGAAAACTGTGTCACACAAATGCTGGCTTATGTTGAATATTCTTTACTAGAATATACTATGATATTCATAATATTGTAAGCAGAAGTATGAACCTAGAACTGTTTCATACTATTTATTGCTGCATATTTTGTGAGTGAACATAAAGATAAATAGACTCATTTTCCAAACTGAATGCATCTGATGAAAGATCTATGGTGAAATGCCAATACAGACAAATTGCAGGCTGACAAGCAACATATTCACTTCATTTTCTTTCTTTGTGGCTTCTAGGCATTATATGAATACAACATCACCAGTTAAGAGAGCAAAATCCACTGATGGCAGACTGTGACAACATAAGGCAGTAAAACATTTCAGCACCTGCTCTTTTTCTGTATGGCTGCTAAGGGTGCTGTGCTAGGCTCTATCTCTCCCTTGCCCAGCAAAGTGAGTCAACAAGGTGACTTCAGTGTAGGACAAAGGGAACTTACTTTGGATGCCATCTCCTCTGATATCTAAAAAACAGCTCACAAAGTCCCAGCTGAGCAATTGCATTGGTTTTCTGTTTGATTTGGAATCTGCCAATCTTCTTACCAGAAACAGTTAAGAATATGGGACAAACAAAAGAAATTCTGATTTATCAGTAAGGCTGGGGACAGTACAGGTACTCCCAGCCCCAGTCACAGCTAGGTATTCCCTCTTGGATTCCCAGTCACTCTTCCTACACCCAGAGAGCTCCTGATTCTTCACAGGTATTGACACACTAAAGAGAATTTTGTGTGATTTTCATTTTCATTCTCCAGATCTGAAAGTTGAAAGAAAAATCTGAACTCTGCAGAGTTTTCACTGATCTGATGAAAGCCATTGTCACATCAAGCTGACCTGGGCTTTAGAGTCTCACAGAAAGAGTATAAAGGTGTAGCAAACAGGGTCCCTTGGAAAGATATGCTGCCAGTAGGAAAAGCATGTCAGATAGAGGATGCACTGTCAATGGATAATTTCAGCTGGCTGAGGCTGTCCCAAGGAAACAGTGTGAACATTTCAGTACAGCAGTGAGTCAGGGAGTAAGACTGCTGTGCTGATTCTAATGGCCTACAGACAAAATGGTGTTCTAGCTGATTTACAGTACTTAGAGAAAAAAGCTTACATGTCTGAATGTCTTTAAGGTTTTCCAAACAGTTTTTGATCTCAAGAGAATCATGAAAAAAGGAAAGTTGCTTCCCTAGTCTGACAAGAGATTGGAGTGCAAAAAATATTTTAAGCTGAAGAGTCAGCTCCATAATTTACAGGAAAAAAAAATCAATTTTAACTATATTTAGTTTCTGTTTACAAGAAGAAATATTTGCTTTGCTTTACTAAATTATATTTGTGTGAGCCAAACATCATTACATGGCTTTGAATAACTCAGAAAACTATTTCCATAGCACTGAATGAATTAAGGAAATAATATCATCAGGATATTAAATACTTTTTTTCCTCTATTGATATAGCTTTTTTATTCTGTCCTTGCTGAACTTTTTGGTCATTCTTTATTCAGGTCATGTCAAATAAGAGAACAGAATGGACTAGTGAGTAGAAGCACTCTAACAAGCAAGATAAGATGCTCCATCACTTTGTGATTAAATATTCAAACACACTGCCCACTGGTATCAGCTTAGTCATGACTGATTTAAATGATACACTCAAAAATGTGTTTTAATCTTCCATATAATAAGTTTTAAAAAATTAAAAGTGAAATCACAGTTTAAAGAAAAAGCTACCAGACACTTCAGTCATCATTTACTTGACTGTATGTTTTCTGCTGTTAAAGTGGCTGGTTTCATTAAGGAACTGAATACAGCTGCAGGTGTAATGCAGATTATGATCTAGAGTCAATAATTTGTGAGCTATTGAATGTCTTGGTGGATATTGACATCAGTACACTTTACATTAAACAAACTAATGTTCTTCCCAATTATTTTTTGCCTGTGAAGAGTCTTAGAATGGTTTGGGTTGGAAAGGATCTTAAAAGTCATGTAGCTCCAACTCCCCTGCTATAAGCAGGGACATCTTCCACTAGACCAGGGTGCTCAAGGCCTCATCCAACCTGGCCCCAGGGACAGGGCATCCACAGCTTGTCTGGGCAACCTGTTCCAGTGCTTCACCACTCTCACAGGGAAGATTTTTTCCTTTATATCTAATCTAAACCTGCCTTCTTTCAGTCTAAAGCCATCACCCCTTGTCCTGTTACTACATCCCCTTCTAAAAAGGGGGCTTTCTTATAGGCCCCCTTTAGGTAGTAGGAGGTTGTCAACACCTTGCCAACAAAACTGAAAAGAGCAGTTAACCTGTTCTCTACCACTTCAAGCATCTTTCTTTAAAGCTTAAGTGAGAATATTCAGAATTAACAATAATGATTCAAAATACTATACCTAACTTAGAATACTTTCTTCCACTTTATTGTATTTCTGCAATATATACTCAGAGTTACGTCTTTATCACAGGTTTAATCAATGACAATAGAAAAATGTGAGCTTAAAGAATTACAGCACATAGACAAAATAACTACATATGGAACTGATTTTTCAAACAGCCTTTTTTCTCTATGAAATATTTCCATTTTAATGAGAATTTTTGATTCCTGTTCAATAATCCATTCTTTTTCTCCCCAACTATAGTGAAAGCAGAGAGAAGTTAACTGTGAAATTCACTGTGATGTTGGGAGAAAATTGATAGACCTTGCTTGACAATTTATCAATGAGTATGTTAATTTCTCCAACCTCATTTATGTTTTGTTATTTAGGTAGATTCTCTGGATAATTTTTTAAAGCATTCATTTATGGGGACAACAATTAGAATTTACCTGCCTGCATTACACCACTGGTACATACAGATTCTTCCTTTCTTGATGAAAATTAGGATTCATCTTCAAGAATCAGTCAAATAAAAAAAAAATTATTAACATTTATTCAAGCATGGAACTGTCAGACAGAAATTTGCGAGTTATGAGTTAATCACATGACTTTCATCTGCTCATTAATTTATTAAAATTTCATAATAAGGACAAAAAATCTTCTTAATATAAGACCCACAAAGCTCAACACTGTCTTCCTCAGAAAGTAAGTCACAATAATTTATTTTGTACTTGATTTTCCAAATACAAAAGAAGAACTACATCACAACTAGGAATAGCCATTTCACAAGTCAATAAAACCAAGGGCATGAAAACTAAGGGAATGCTACAGGTTTACAGAGCTTTTCAGTGCTACCTTTGCCAGCTAGTCTCAGGTAGGACTGACTGAAAGCTGTTTACCCAGAGCCATCACACCTATGAACATGAATTCAACTGGGAGTCTCTTGCAATTGTCTTTCCGGTACTTAGAAGTACTGCAATGTAGATGGTATCCACACTGGTAATGGATGCAAACAGAGAAATCAAGGGCTGAATAGGTGGAGTTTTACCTGATTCCTGAAGATGATATCCACATATCCAAGTTAAAACAGGCTGAGTAAAAAGGTTGGTCTTCTGATTTCTTCAAGCAGCCTGCACACATTAACACTGTTTCATGTTTAAATTACAAAACCTGTTTCTATAATTTTCCATAATCTTCTATAATCAGAAAGTTTTTTCATCCTTCCAATTAGAAGAGATTTTTTAAAAAAAATATTCTATCCCAGATCATTACAGTCACAGTAATATTACTACCTAAAATAGATTAAAACATTGTCAGAAAGTATATGAAGTTATTTGCCTAGGCAATACCAAGTTTGTTAGGTGAAAGGGACTCCATTTTCCAAATCTTAGACACTGAATTTACTTAAAGCATGACTAGAAAAGCGCAGCTCTAAACCTCATATAACTTTGTGGATTTCACTTATATTTTCTTTCTGAAGGATAGTGACAGGTAAACAACTTGTGAAAGGCATAAAGATAACAACACAAATTCTCCAAGTGTGCCTTTCTGAAAAATCCATTGCAGATTTGACACAAGGGGTTTACTTTCTTATTTTATCTGAATGTCTGTTTTCTTTGTGTACTAAATGCTCAACTATACTTTAAAACTGTGTTTTCAATTATGTGATTATGCATTTGTGTAGCCCCATTGAGCTTCATAGGATTACTCAAGCAGAGCAAAATTTGCAGAATTACCACTCCGGTTTGTCGATAAGAGTTTTTTCAGTTAAAAAAACAGACTTTGTTTCACAGTTAGTTCATTCATTCATTCATGTAGTTGCAAGTATTTAAGTTTTTTAATTACAGTACATTATACAATAGAAAAGATAATTTTTCCCTAGAAACAGTGTTTATCTCTATTCTTTAATTTTACAAGGATAGAAATGTCACTGTCTCTACTATAAGAATGGCCCTTCTGAATTGGTTTCCATGAAAGTAATCATTGAACATTACTCTGAATCATAAATTGAAGTAAATCATGCATTAGAATAAGCCCCAAAGTTTCTCTGAACATAACATAGAAACACATAATGATTTTGCAATTTCTGCAGATACAAAAACAATTTCACTTTCAGGAAATGCATTTTCCTTCTCATGGCGAAAACATACATTTTCATTTTTTAAAAAAGGCATCTTTTGTGAACAGTTTAATTTTTCTTTTTTAATTTTTGCCATTATTTAAACAGAGTTTCCCACAGAAGTCAGTCTAAAAATGATCTGACAAATTACTACATAATTTATAGTATTTTCTAGTTTAGAGATGTAACACAAATACACACAACAAAGAAAAAGTGGCTATACGATAAATACTACCAATAAGAATAAGCTAAAGCAAAAGGCAAATGCTAGAATACATTCATTCTCTCAAACTAATTTTGGAAGCTAGGTAAATCATTAACTACGTAATTTTGTCCCAGTCGTGTTTCAAGCTGAAGTCATATCCTACATTTTGTTCATGCAACTAGGATAATTTGATCTTGAAGCAGAAGCATGAGAATTTCTTTGAACTAAGTTCTGTCCCAAGACATAAGCAAGAATGTTTTTGTGTCCCCCTGCTTTCTTTTTGATCTGCTACTTGCAGGTTTATATATCTATGCTCCAGCATGAACTCCAACAAAATTGACTGTTCTGGTATTGATAAATCTGCTACAAATAGTTCATTAAGCTTCAAATCACACTTAAACCCATAAGGGGAGCATATATTAAAAGTGGGAAGAACTTTCCTTTAATTTGAAACACACTGGACTAAAACTCAGATTTGTGTTTGTTCCTGACTCTGACAGGCATCTTTTGAGTAATTTAATCTTTCTGAGACTGAGATCTCCAAGTGTAATACATCTATTTATAATTCTTATCTGGAAGGTAAAGTTCTTTACCTCCAGGCTTGCTCCTTACTTTCTGTATGTACAAAAATTTTATACCACATTCTTGTCCGGTCTTTCCAGATACTACCATAAGAAAAAAAGTATTTTTGTTCTCAGAAAAAACATATAAAAAATCTTGTTTTATTTACCTTTCATATGACCTGATATTTTAGGCACTGGATAAAATGTTTTCTTCTCCGAAGTTAATGGTTAAGCTGCTCTTGCCATCAACAGAACGCATGATTTCACTGATCATGTTTGCAAAAGATCAATTAACTGGATTTTTCATGTTTTTCTCTTCTCATCTTAATTTGCCTGCAGTTGCTGTAGCACTGCTATTTCTGCATCAAGAGAGTTTGGACTTGCTCCTGCTTGCACTCAGCCAAGTCTCTGAAGTGGCCCAGTGGGAACAAAACAAATCCATTGTCAAATTCAAGCTAGGAAACTAATGCTGAATCGTTATTAAGAGCTACATGCAGACACATCAGCAGGAAAAAAACAACTCCATTTTCAGACTGATTTAAAGAACAGTTCCTATCAAGGCTACCCTAATGACTGACAATTCGCTTTATCAGTTAAAACTAAAGTAGGAATCATTATACCTGAGCATGATCATTAAGTGACAGTGATCGTCAGATTGAGACAATGTCATCTTATCTGGATATGCCTCTAAAGTGATTAGGGCCTCACTGGACTGTATAATCCAGATTTTAGGTCCCTGTACTGGCACTCAACCAAACATTTTATTTTCAGGAAACCAGCCTGGCAATCAAGCACCCAGTTTACAATTTTCAGGTGCAAATCCATTCATGTGAAGTACACAGAGAACACTTCAACTATACAAAAGCCTTTACTTAAACATTTCTGAAGACCAATGTGTTCTAAACACCTTTGTAGAGGCTTTTAATGGGGAAACTGCACAGAACACCATTGTCAATTGTCTTAGGTTGCAAGATGTGGCTGGGGATGTGTATGCTATTCCCATCTGTTAGGGAATAGGAGGGCAGTTAATTCTGTTAATTCTTCTGTTAATTGAGCCACCTGTTAAAGCCAGGTGGGACAGTTTTCTTTATCTCTTCCACCACCCATCCTCCCTCCGGGAAATATCTTCTGTTAATGGGCCACTGAGTGTCACTGCATGGCTGATAAAATTACACCATCCCATTGTGAGATGACCACCCAGGGGGAGCAGCCAAGCATTCCTACCTGGATGTAACTGAGATTTGGAACACCAGACTGCCTTTTCCCACTAAATTCCCAGAGGAGAAGCTTTCTTCTCCACTGGATTCCCAGAGGAAAACCAGGCCCATCTACACCACCACTGGATCTGCAGAGGAAACTTCTACAGGATCACTGCTTCAACAGAACCACTCCAGGAAGACTGCAGCCACCATTTAATGGCACTGCTACCAACACCCTGACCAACAAACAGGGTGTCAGGTCATAATCTGACTCTGTCAGTGTTGTTTAGTATTACTGCATTTTCTTATTTTTATTTTTTCCTAATAAAGAACTGTTTTTTCCTTTATTTTTCCTAATAAAGAACTGTTATTCCTACTCCCATATTTTGCCTAAGAGCCCCTTAATTTCAAAATTATAAAAATTCAGAGAGAGAGGATATTTTTCATTTCATTAATATTTTTCATTTCAAGGGGGGCTCCTGCCTTCTTTAGCAGATACCTGTCTTCTCAAACCAAGACATCAATGCACAGGCCATCAGAATCTCATCACAACATTTCAAAGAAACAATTTTCCATAAAAGATAAATGAAGTCAATGTTTACTTCACAATTGTGTCTTGAATTCTAGTTTTTCATGGCAGGTGTTAACTTCATGTTGTCCCTATGACTGACTTTCAAATTAGAAGCTGTAACTCTTTCACTCATATGTAATTAAATAAGCTGTTTATGGGACTTGTTAGTGAATGCTGCTCTCAACACCATCCACTATATGGAAGACTAAATATTTTTAACACAGCCTGAATGTTAATGGTACCTCTATGAGTCTTACATGTGTTGGTGAAAAGTTAAAGGTAGATCTCACAGCATGGAGAAATCAAATCAATTTCAGAAAGATGCCAGTGTTTGACATTAAAACAAAACACATCATTGAAAGAACTTGGACTGTCCCCAAATTCTCTTTACCCACACCAGTACACTGTGGTGGAATATATCAGAATATATCTGCTGAGGAGCATGAAACTTCAAGCCTACAGGAAAAGCACCAGTACAGATTATTTTTCACAGTTTCCAACTGATTGGAGTCCCCATTAGCAAAGGTCAAGCTTAATTTGCCACAGCTGCATTCAGAAGGCCTGTGGTCCATCATAGTTCAGGGAAGACAAAAAAAACCCTGCTTTACTCACTCAGTAGGAAATCATTCCATTAGATGCATACAAAATATGTACTCAAGGGCATGAGGTTTTATTTCATAGCTACTAAATGTTAAGAGCATGTAATAAATGTTATACCTAGGTCATGAAAAGACAAAGATATTTCAAAAGTAAAACTGGTATTTTTAAGCTTATATGACAGAGGAAAGTCTAGCAAAACTTAACAATAGGTATTACCACTGCAGCTGTCATATCAGGGTTTTGAATTTTTTAATATCCATTTCAAGTATTTCAGAGCTTTTTTAAAAAATCCCAGTTACATAACTAGCTTTAAAAATTACTCAAGTTAGCATTTTGTCTATAAGGCACAATTGGAAGTTTAAAATAATGTTGCCTATTCTTTACACAATTGAAAAGCTGTGCCAATATTATCTTTCTTGCAGCAGCAGCTGCCTGCAAATGCTTTTAGAAGTGATTTGGGTCTCTCTGTCATGTCCTAATGGAATGAGGCAGAGGCTTTAATAGTGTGTGTTCAGTGTATACAGTTCCTGGGTGATCCTACCAAAGCAGATTAATTCCTAGTAGCTGAGTGTGCAATTACAGCATCATCATATCTTCATGGATTTTTTTTTCCCCAAGCATCTTGCCCTGGAAACCCTATTGCCAGGAAGTTCCACAGGCTGTAACTCTCACTGCTGTAAAATGTCTGACAAACTGGGCATGAGAAGCCCAGGGTGTGGGCACAAGGAACCACCCAAGCTCTGCTACAGCAGCAGAATGAAGAGAAGGTTCAGAGTGCTGCTCTGAGGAATAACACACTGCACTTACAGGCACTATCAGCATAAAGCAATCTAAGCAGTTCTTATTTCTGATAGGTATTGCCACTAATTAATAGACTTTGGTCCACTTATTCCTTGCAAGTGGGAAACAACAAGGTAGACAAAACGACACTGAAAAGTAACTGAGGTTTTAACGTGTAGTTACTTGCAGAGCATAAGTATATCTGTCTAGGATTTGACAGAAATTGTTCCAAATTCTACCAAGTATATGTGTTTTATTCACAGACAGTCCTTTTTGTTATCTAAAAATAACATTTCTACAAAATAAAATCTATTGTCCAAAGAAAGTTAAGACAAGTAGAAAAATTCTTGTCACTCCACACTGGCAGAATGAGAGCAAAGTGAAAACTGGGACAGGGGAATAAATCACATAGTCATTATTTTAAATAAATGCTGATCTAGTTAAAGAAGCTATTGAAGGTAATTAGGAGTGGGACTGGATGTCTCCTGTATGTGTGGTCATCCCATTAGCACCTGCAGAATTTTCCTTCAGAAAGTGTTCCTGAATGGATTCTTAATGTCAGGGGAATAACAACAAAGAACAAATGGTATTGCATCAATGCAACAGTCCTTCAAAACATAGTAGCTTGCTGTCCACCATATTTAAAGCACCATGCTCCACTACATGGAAAATGTTTCTCCTGAAAGAGCACAGCATTTTTCAAATATATATTTTCAGCTGAACCAATTGCAAAGCAATCACAGTATGGCAGCTGAAGTATAAAAGTACCAGCAGTTTTCTGGAAAAGTGATGACTCCACATGACAGCCCCCCAGACTACACTGCAAAATTGATGACCTTGTACAAGAGTTTAATGAAAATTCTTTTTCTTATAATATAAAAATTGAGATTTAACACATTTTACCTAGATATAGTCTAATAGAGTAGATACAAATAGAATTCATTCCTTGGAAATTAAAAAAGACTTGTGAACAAGATTATGAAAAGTGCTGAGATGGATTATGAAGGAAAAAACCTCACATATAAGCAAACAGCTACCTCAGGTAAAGCCATGGAAGTTAGATGTCCAGTCTGCTTTAGTGATCTTGAAAATCCTATTAGGTACCTCTAAGTATCTAAATGTCTTTGAAAACATCCCTCTGTGCCTAACATTATTAGGAATCACTGGACTTGAAAGACTAAAGGGACTCAGCCTCATCTGCAATATACAGCTGTACATTTCAAGCAGAATTCACAGGATTCAACAGTACAGCTGTCCAATGAAAGATGCCTCCACCATCAAACAGAAGATAGACACACATCATAAAATCTCCCATAAAGGATAAAGCACTCTCTGGAAATACCTTTCTCAGACTTGGTATAAATTGGCCTCTGGAAGACAACTAGAGGGAGTTTAAATGCCTAGACACATAATTCATACCTGCAGTCTAGGAACAGAATGAAGAGTGCTCTGTACTGATGATTTCAGAAAGTCTTTTTTTCAGCTTCTCCTCTGCCCCAAACACTAATTAGGTCCATGTTTTAATCTGTACAATTGTGATTACTGTCACATTAGAAAAAAAACCTCAAAATAGAGGTATATTCCAGGCACCAACTTTTTCTACATCCTCAGGCATGAGTCCCCAATAAAATGCAACACTCACTGAATCACTGAGCAAATGTACCAGGTCATGGAAAGGAACAAAGATGTAACCATGCTGCAATCTACATGTTTATTTTGAGACTCCTCTGAACACACAGGCAGTAAAGTGGTCTCACCTCTCTCTTACTCAAGAATTACACACTCAGCAAAGCCAGCCAGTGCACTGCCATGGGACAGCACAAGATCTGAATTACTTAAATTTCACAATACATTCATGAAATAAAAATAAAAATGAGGCCTCTCTGCTTGACAAAGGGGAAAATTTCAGAGTTCACTGGATGAAAAGAATTACACAGGAAATTCTCTGAAATACTGATGGATGGGGAAAACATGACATTTTCAGGTATGATGAGCTAGGGACAGTAGAGATATAAACAGGATGAAATGAAGGGAATTTATGAACTGGCTTTGAGGAAATGGCAGAGATAATAAGGACACAATAGCAATAAGAAACACCAATTTTTTTAGAATGCTCCACATGCTATGAAGTTGGGGGACAATTCGTTCTGAAGGTACATAATATAGAAAGGACAAAGAGAAAGAACAGGCATTCTCACTCTTCCCACATTTTCCATAAAATCATATTTGTTCACTAGCGACCCATCAATTGAGACATTTTTACAGCCATTTGCTCTCTTTGTATTAACTTTTGTTCTGCTTCTAATCTTGAAAATGTGAGCAACCTGCATGCAGAATAGTAAGTCAGTGCCCTAAAGTAGCCCAGTTATTTTGTTACCAATTATCATTACAATAGCTGTATTGCATTTTGCTGAAAAAAAAAATTATGTGGCATGAGCTACATTTATAGTATCAATATAAACACTGGAATTTTTATAATTTTACAAAAAATCCATTGACATTTGTTTCCAGTCATATTCAACCACTTTTAAACTGTTTAGTGTCCATTAATTCAAGGAATATCTGAACAGAACTATATTATTCATCACTTACCTTTTAGATTTATTGAGACAGACCAGAAATAATGGAAGGAAAAGATTCCTAATGCAAGTTTCTTGAGTATGTGGATTAGGACTTTTCACATTCACAAAGAAACCCAGGAAAACTTTTGATCTGAGAGACTGCAAACGTTAATGATCAGAAAGAATGTCATGGAGGATTTGTTTATACTTTTAAAACTGTACATAAAAATTATTTATAAAGGAAACAAAATGCAGGCAAGAAATGAAAGACATTCTTTGATAAATTAAAAATGTTTGCTTTCTCCTATAATGTAAGAAAGCTAGATGTAAGAGAAGTATATTGTGTGTATGTTCAAAGGCTTAACAGCATGAGGTATAGAAGTATTTCAAGTGGTAACAGCTCAGAAAATAATATAGGTCTTGAAATTTAATCATCCTCATAAATAAATCATCAAATAAAGATAAAATGACAAATTGGTATTAGTCTAATACAAATTTAGCTGAAGTATTAATATCCTTTTTTTCCCCCTTCAGAAGGAAACTTGCTATAAAATTATTCAGATAAAATGTCTTCAAGCCTAAGTATTTACGGTCAATTCTTCATTGTTTTTGGCCACTCATAAAAATTGTAGTGATGTCAAGCCATTGTTAAGATGTCAAATTACAGAGCATATATTTTGATGTATCTTTGAAATCTGCCTACTATTTCTGAAAGTACAGATTCCATAGTTCTCTTACATATTAGGCATTGCATCAATGTCCTTGGGAAAAGCTCCCCCTGCTCCTTGATATGGACCCACACTCTTGGTGGCAGCTGTACATTTCCTCCATGTCTGCAGGGTCATGTGTCACCTTACAATTTTGTGTAAAAGTCTTGTCAGCATAATACACATGAAGGAAAAGGTGCCCCCTTTGTACAACCAACTGAATCCAAGATTTATAGGAATTTTCCTATGAAAGACAGATGAACCTAAGAATATAGGGCATAATATTCAGAGCAACATCTCATCCTAAAAAAGTCATAAAAATAAGGAAAATCACAGCTTATCAGAAAACAATCCTCCACACAGTGCACTGCTGGAAGAAAATTTCACATCATTTGTCTTTTTAGCATACTTTACAGCAGCTATTTTTCTTCACATTCATAAAACTCCTGTGACCCTTTTTGCTTCCTCTGTCAGGCTTCTAATTGTTTGTACTGAAACTATCCTAATTAGATGGTGAAATTTTTAGGGTGTGGACCTTGTCTAATTGTTTTGTTTATAACACTGTGAGCGCACATCACTTGCATTAATATTAAACTGCATCTTGTCCTGTATTTTATGATGCTTGTTATAAAGAAACAGACATCTTGTTTTCAGCCTCCTTTCTAAATTAAACAAGGCTTATATGATCATGGCTATGTATATCACCATGAATATTTGTACTATCAAAATTTCAGATCACTCTGCCCAAGTCACCTATATTTACATGCCCCCCAAAATGGGAATGAGCTCAGTGACAATAAATACCTACCACGCCTCAAGAAAATAAGTGTGTTGAAGATGCTGCTTCCCTGAGAATAAAACCTGCAGTACATGCCCAGTACTTTTGAGATACTATAAAACAGATAGGCACACTATTTACTGCTCAAATCTGAGGGAAGAACATCAATCAGTGCTCACATCTTTCATTTGCCAGAACAGAATGTGTTTCACACAGCTGTGGAAAAGCAGATTCACCAGTTGTGATGCTCATAGAGTCACTTAGGAAATCGTAAGCAGGTCTAGTGGTTGATGCCAAAGGTCTCCTTTGTCAGGCCACCCACTGCAGGCCGTGCCTAAGAGCAGGCATGCACTGAAAAGCAGAGCAATGGAAATGCACAGCTCTGTTTCCTGGGAATACAGCTTCCAGTGATGTACACACCATGGACATCCTGAGCTTGGCATTATGTCTGCGTGCTTAATAGCTCTGCCCCACTGCAAGCATTTCTTCAATTGATTTTGGCATCTCTGTAGCCATCTGGCATCCCAAACTTCCATGGCATTGGAGTCTGACATGTCAGCTACATGCTTGACAAAGAAATGTTGCCTTTTGTTGCCTTGTACTCCCACCTTTTAGTCTTACATGATACTCCCTGGAGTTTGGTTCTGTTTTTAAGAAAACAGCTCTTCCTTGGTTATCCACAATTTACAACATGCTATTCTAATGACCTTGGTCGTATTTTCTCTCAGTTGCTTCTTTCCCAACTGTTTAGAGCAAAGATTTAAAACTAATTAAAAATACATTGGAGCTTCAGTGACTTCATGGCCTTTGGATCATTTTCAAAAGAGGTTTACAGTACACTATGCATATGATTGACTACCCTCTGTGCCAAAACCCAACCACTACCTCTTGAGGTATTTTTAGTATTCCACAATATATTTATGGTTAAAAAAAAAAAAAATATATATATATATATATATTTCTGAATTTTACCTATTGAATTATGTCAGTTCAGGTCTTAAATTTGAAAAGAATAGTACAAACATTGCAATAAAACTATTTTTACCCAATTAAAAGGTTTTTCTTATTTACTACTTGATGAGCAGAAAGGAAAAAGAAGGAGTGAACACCTTCTACCTTTTCATCAGGGCATAAAGGAAAACTAAATCTTATGATAAACAGAACAATGGGGATGGGGTGGCTTAGAACTGTTTCTAGGCTAAGTTCCAAGGCACTTCTATAATCAAGTTTCAATCCAAGTAAATGTTTGGCTCACTTCCTTTGGTATCTGTCAACCTAAAGTATAAGTAATTCGAGGGTTTATTTTTTTTCATTTTCACTTTGATGAAAGCATTCTTACTTTTCATGCAGTTCTCAGATCAGATCAATTGTTTTATTTTTCTAAAATGCCAAAAACAGCATAGCTAGGAGGAAACTTATGCAGGAAAAAATGAGCTCTTGCTTCTCTACTTATTGCACAATGTTACTTGCTTTGTTCATGTGCTCTATTAGTTCTGGTGGATGCCATGCTGTCTAAAGCTTTATTTCAGAAAGGAAAAACTGCAGTAATTATGGCCAAAAATGTCAGGCTGTACTGCACAACTATTCTTTGCACCACAAGTCAAGAAGTATAGCATTCTTTTGTAACACACCTTTTAAACATATGTGTTCTGCAGTTTGTCTTACATCAAAAAACACTTCTTAATGCAATGCAAGAAGGCATTTAAAAAACAGTATCTGAAGCTGTGAGTCACTCAGTTTGGAAATAGATTACAGTATTCCTTCAGAGGAGCAGTAACAGAAAAGCTTCTTTAGATTGCTAAGGCCAAACACATAATACTCTAAAGGCATGGTGCTTGCTATGCCCTTTACTGGCAGATTGATTTTCATGTTCTCACTAAGCTAGCATTTAGCAACATTACACTGCTGGTTGGATAGCAATGACAACCCAATTAGAAAACACAGTCAATGAACAGGTCAGGCAGCCACAGTCCAGATATCCTCAGCAAAAGTAGTTTTAAAACTTTCTTTTGACCCTTTCCTTATCATAAGTGACCCACCATAAAAAAATGTCAAAATTTTGTGAAGAAGCAAAACGGAAAATAAATTATAACTCATCCAAATAAGCAAACAGCTTAAGAAAACTTTTAGAGGAATTGTCAGCATAAGAAAGAAAATAAATGGGTAATAAGGTGAGATTTCTGATTTTCCCATAAATACATGCACTATACTGCTTGTGGGCTTTGGGAAATGTTTTTGGGTACCCTGTGCCAATCAGACATATATTCTGATAGCTTAGAACCATCAAAAATAAAAAATGGCGTGGCTGTATTATTAAGCAAACTTAGGTTTCCATATAAACACAGATCATTTTGAATTTTGATCTCACTTGAAACAGATATAGATTAGATAGATAGATAGATACCTAATTACAATATACATATAATTAATATGAATTTGAGGTTATGAAGCCTGAAAACAGGCAGTAGAGATTTCTCAACATATGACTCACACAAAGCAGATAAATGTATGGATCAAGAAGGAAACTACATAAATTGTTGTGCTTTTAAAGAGAGGCAGCTAGGGATGTTTTGATCAAACTGAGAGTTCAACTCTGAAAGCACTGTATTAGCACTAGGGCTCTGAAATATAGAGTTCATCAGGTATGAAGCATTGATGTCTAAAGACAAAGTTACCAACCCTTCCAAAAAAACAACACCTCACTGGACTTTCAAAATGGCCAAGATCTTTCCTGAAGTCTGTTGATCTTTTCTAAACTCAAAATAATTCTCTCTGTAATAGACTAATGGAGGTTTTATTGTCATATAGATAGCTTTTTCAACATTGCTGTGATTGTCTTTGTTAAAAACACCTTGGCTATGCCATTTTGCAAAGTTCTTCTGTTCAGAAATGCCTCTCCTTACATGTTCCATCATTGATGTTTCTTCTAGAACTATTGAATTGAGATTCAATAGTTTTTTTTTTAATTTAATCTTAAACCAAACTAGACTTAATGTTATACATAAGCAAGAACAGTTCTCAATTTTTATTTTGTCATATGTCCTGTTTCTAACTCCCACTGTTGACTAGTTATGTCTTTGCTATGCTGCAGCCTTTATAAGAGATGGACTTATTTGCCTCTAACATCCATGCTGATTTAATGGTTTTATATAAATAACAAATTGAAACAATACCAGCATGTATTACTGGTCATTAAGCTCCTTTCAAAATTGTGTCAGTGAGGTTTTTTTGCATAAGAAGGAATGTCAGGATGCCATTACAAAATCTAGGAGCAGCATTAACTAAAACTGCACAAATGCATTGAAACTATGTGCACGATGCTGTTTTCTGAACAGCAGTGTAGGCACATCTGAAATCTGCTTGCTCACACTACAGAAACTACTTATTAGTGTCTGTATATAACACATCATCACCACAGGGAAAGCTAGTTTCAAATCATAAATGTCAAGACATAATTAACTTAAAGGTCAGGTTTAATTACAGTTGTTGAAACTGAAATACACTAATTACGATTACTATGTCAGAAAATTTCTTAAAATGATTTGAAATGTTTTGTTGGTGCCTGTGCTTTTCTGTAATTGACATCTTTTGTCTCATGATGGAGACGTTTCAATGAGCATTTTTCCACTAACTTTGAAGCAGAAAGAGAACAAACCAGAAAACTAATGAACAAAGCACCACCACAAATCTCAACAAAACCTGTCCTCTGCATTACAATATTATTAATTACTTTCTTGTAATTGGCACTTCAGATAATCATTTAGATAATGAAATTATTTGGAGAGTCTGGTACATGGATGAAACAGATTTAACTGTGTGGCTGTGAATGACAAAACTAATCAATAAGTGAAACAGACTGGTGAGAAAATAACTCAATAACTGAAAATTTTACTCTACCTGTAGGCTTTTCCAAGGATTCTACTGGGAATAGTTATTGACTCACATAAGTATTTTAGTTCTCTCTTTCCCCCAAGGTACAGAAAGTTTGAACACTGTGATTTCATTTTCTCTTCTGTTATCTAGTGTTTATTCTTCCCTCCCCACCACAGCCAGGAGTTCCAACTTGCTTCTTCCTATACTTTTAGCAGTGTGATAGACATCTTTTTCCCTGAAGAAGCCATTCCCTAGAATGCTAGAAAGCTAGCTAGAATATAGCAGAGCAAAGGTTAAGCTATGTAAAATTCATTTCCCCACAACAGCACTGATTTTAGCTGGGTATGGCCCCCATGCAAAAATTCAGAACTCTAAAGTGAATACAGCCAATGACTCTGGAGGAAAATATTACTAACTGATGAAGACAGGCCATCAATTGCACTGATAAAAGAGACATACTCATTTATTAAGTTTCATTCATTCTGCACCTGAGGTTGTAACACCTGCCCCTGTGCTGCAGTGCTGATGCCTTCCAAAGTGCATTAATCACCTGAAATCAGCAGGAAATATTTCTGTTTCTGGAGGAAATATTTCTACTTGGTAAGTGGGCAGCTCCCACACCCCTTTCCCCCTCCTTTTCCACAAGCCCCAGTACTTGGTGCTTCACAAAAAACTACAGAAAAGAGCTGAAAAGTCTGAATATAAGGAATTTATACATCAACTGAAACAGTGAAGGACAGTCTCAAGTACACAAGTATAGCAGGAAAGTGGCTGGCAGCTCAGAAACCAGCAAAAGATCAGCCTTGACTGTGCTACTGCCTTGCATCTCAATAAATGGGAAAGGATAGCATTTAATTAAAGAGAACTTGCCTCCCAGGTACTGATGACATTGAAATCAGTGTGGACAGAAGGCATTAAAGCTGGTATAACCCAAAAATTCTCTTATTTAAGATTTACAGCTAACTGTTAGAGAAAAGTGAAAATTTATTAAAGGCTTCCATCTGGCAGAATGTATCATTAGTATTCAAACTGATACCAGCAGTGATTTAAATTTAATAATCTGAGTGAAGATATGCATCAAAAAAGAATTCTTTTAAAATATGTCTAATAGCAATAACTGACTTCTTTATTATAGTCTGCCTGTGAAAAATGCCAGATATCAAAGAACAAGACATCAAATGTTAATTTCAGTGTGTTCTTTTAGTTGAAACTCACATTAAAATAATATACTCGCTGCTAATCAAGTAGCACAGACTGTACCTGCTTGTACCTTCCTTGAGAAAGATTTGAAACACGAAGGCCCAGAAAAAGCAGCAGCTGGACCATACAGAGGGGAGCAGGGAGGTTGTAGGAGTGGAAGTGGTGGCTGCAGGGGTGGCCTCAGTGATTCCAGCCACTGGCCCCAGTGCGGGGCACAGCTGAGCCCTGCTGCCATGGGTGTGGGACCTCCAGGAAAATGTGTCTAAGAAAGGGCAAAACACTGTCCAGGAGAGAGGAGCAAGTTAAAAACAAGTGTAAGAAATAGCTCTATGGACACCAAGGTCCAAAAGGAGGAGCGGGGAGGGGCTGCTCCCAATGCTGGATCAGAGATTCTCCTGCAGCTCTTGGCAGAGACCACAGCAGAGCAGTTGTGAGCAGATGTCCTCACTGCAGACCAGGAAAACCCACCCAAGAGCAGCTGGATGTTCCCTAAGGCACGGCAGGCTCCAGACAGCTCATGCTGGAGCAGGTTCTCCTGGCAGGAGCAGCAGCCCAAGGGAAGGGCCCACCCTGCAGCCAGGGAAAAGAGTGAGGAGGAAGGAAGAGCAGAGAAGGGCTTTGGACTGACTGCAGCACCCAACCTCCCTGCAAAGCCCAGTGAGCAGGGTAGAAGGACAAGGGAGGAGGGAAGGAGTGAAGCTGAGCATGGGAAAAAGGGGTGGAGGCTTGTGAGACAGGTGGTTCAGTGTTTGTTTCTCACTACCCAATTATATTTCAACTTGCAAAAATGATAGCAACTTTTTCAACAGACAAGACTCTCTGCCTCTGATGGCAATCAGTAAGTGATTTCCCTTCTCAACCCATAAGCTTTTTCATCCTTTTTCTTCCCATGTCCTATTTACAAGAAGTGAGAGAGTGGCTGGGTGGATATGTGGCAGCTAGCCAAGATCAACCTAATCTTCTATTTTTATGGGCAACACGTCCTCTGAAGTTGTACTTGGGCATCCTATGTGAGAATTACGATGAGGAAAATGCATGTAAAACAGAGAGATAATCTGTAACCTAATTTTTTTTTCATATTATTACCATGCCAAGTTGCATTTTGTACTTGTTTTACTTAATTGTATGAAGTTACTATTCTGCTTTCAATTTTTACACCTGAGGTTTCAGTTTTAGGTAATATTCACGTCTGATTCTCAATATTAAAGAAATTTTTTATACATCATTCTTTCATGCCTGTTTTCAGCCCTCACTTCATAAGATGGGATTCAAGAATAGTTCATATAAAGCTAAGGTGACAACACAGGGTACCTGCAGAACAGTCTTTCTGTTAATATATGCTGGGAATGCCAAAAAACACTCCAAAAGTCACAGACAGAATCACTGGTATACCATCTAGCAGGCAAACAAGGGAACAGACAATTTATTCAAGGAAAAAATAAACATGAAAATTAAGGCAAAGTCCAGGTATCACAAATTGAAAAGGCTGGAGAAAAAAGTGTTGTGTTCATTATAAGAACTAGCATAATTTAACTACCTAGTGTGCAATTTACATCAGTGTTGCCCAAAAAAATATCTAAAAACTACTTACCCTTTTAATGATTTTTTTCTTAATTGCAGAGTAATGGGCAGTTCAAATTTACAGGTTGGTAATTTGTCACTGATTTGCTTTTTAAAAGTTGAACAGGAAAACAACATTGAAATACTTGAAATATGTTGTTGGCAAGAAGCCAGTCTAGAGTGTTTAAATGGGGCCAGGTGCTTTAAATATCCCAGGGCCTTCTTGCAGGAAGGAGGGCACTGGCTCAGCATTGGCAATGTCACAACAGGTGATCGATATCAAGACTCTCACTCCTTTGTCTCTCCTGGCTCAGCAGGGGTGAGCACAGCCAGAGTCTGAAGGAGAAAGGCTTTCACAGTAGCCAGGCAGCTGTACAAAGTAATGTGGGCACATCTCACATGGCCTGGGGTAGGGGGTGAACATGGCAGAGTCCCTACTCCTCCCTCAGAGAGCTGTTGAAGAAAGAAACAAACAAAACAACAAACCCACCATAGTATTTTCTTTTTTTTCTA
Source organism: Agelaius phoeniceus (assembly GCF_051311805.1). Taxonomy (NCBI): domain Eukaryota; kingdom Metazoa; phylum Chordata; class Aves; order Passeriformes; family Icteridae; genus Agelaius; species Agelaius phoeniceus. The sequence continues at coordinate 55,615,592 of NC_135268.1, forward strand.
CGCCTATTTTTCCCCAGCAATGGATGTGGATTCACATGAACTAACTACTCCAATGGCAGATATACCAGAAAAACAAATTTTGATTTTCAATTTAAAACTCTGAAAATATACGCTGATTTTATTTTTTAAATTTCATTTTTAAAAAGCCATTTTGATTTTGTCCCATAATGTTTTCTTCCAACTGATATATTCTTGACAGACAGGAAAAAGTCTTTTTTGCTTTGCTCTATGTCAAATTTAGAGGAGGAAAAAAAGGAGGAAAAAAAGCCAGCAATTCAGATTCTTCACTGACATTTATTCTACTATAAAGTACTATACAGCAGCTCTGAAGGGGCTCATACTATTCCATGTATACGTCTTAGCTGACAAATCACAAAGTTTCCACACAGTCTTTGAACTCAAAAGCTCATAATTTTGTACAAACTAGACATTGAAAGCTGAGGCATTGTTAGGGAGATAACACGTGATGTTACACTAGAAAGAGCGAGTGCTTAAAGAACACAAATACATGGGGAATCAGTTTTGAATAATCAATTTGATTATTCAATCTACCTAATGATCAAATTCTTAGCGTTACTGAAAATGTTCCTGACAATAGCAGATCTCAACTTCTCCCAATTCAGAGCTTCTCAGCCAGACCCCACACCAAGGTATGAGAAGGTTCTACTTTATGGCCAAGGAAGATGTACCCTAATTGCCTCTGAATCAGTTATTGTCTACAAATACTGGACTATATTTGAATTAGTAAGTTAATTTGTGAAAAAAAAAAAAATTGTCACTGGAAAAATTTTCCTATTTCCCATAACCTTAAAAACCCCATAATTATGCAAAAATATAGGAATAAAACTAAGGTGCTCTGACTAAACTCCACTTTGTAGAGCTATAATTAGTTTACATTCAACTAAGCATCATGTTCCATGAACAACGATATGTCATTCTTCAGTGAAATTCATTAAAACTAAAAAATCATGAGTGTGGAAATATAATGTTCATAAAAAGCAAGCCCTGGAGTACAGCCCTACTAACTGCTGTGGCTTTTTCACAAATCTTCTTCAGCCTTTATTGCATAATTTCTAAATTTTTTTAAATCCCCAAAGTGGATGGAATCAATAAGAATCTTGTCTTTTCTTGAAAAAAAATATTGTTCATGGCTAACAAGCACAAATGAAAGGCAAATCCTCATTTAACACCCCAGAAATTGCAAGATAAATTAATAGAATCAAGCATGTATTATGTTGAAATAAAGTCTTGAGATTTTCATGCCATATGTGTGGTTACTAACTATGTGACATCAGGGATACTGAAGCAGGGAATTTTTCTTTTGTCAGATCAGGAATGCAGAAATGCTCACTTTCTTTAAAACCATAAAAAGAAGAAGTCATATAAAGAAAAACATTTCATAGAACTGGGGCAGATGAAGATACCCACAGTTTTATAGTACCACCAAATGAATAATACTGAGATGCCTTATATGAGCGTGTGCTTCTGCTCATGCACATATAAATTGGATAAATCCTCTTCTGGACAAATTATGACTGGACACAATCTGCTTACCCTTGACACTCACTGGCATCTGATGCAGTAATGTAAATATAAGCAAGATATGTATAATCTGAAGTTCAATGAAGATGATAAAATTGTCTATTATTACTATTATTAAAATCCCAGGTCTAAGTAGTCTTTCTGCCTTTCTGCACTGGAAAAGTTTGAAATTTATGAAAGACAAATCAACCCAAAAAACAACCTTCTCTGAATTATTGGTTGCAACACAAATTTCAAGATAATGTATATAGGAACACAGAGCCAGATTCATCAGAGCTTTATTGACTCATTAATGTAGCTCTGAATAAATGAGATTTTGTGTGTAGATTTAGTTCAAACGATAATTGCTAGGATCAACAGTGTGATATGTATTTAAACCTGGGACTATTGCCACTGAATAAATGAAGAAATGATTACTAGTTAATCTTTATAGGACACTGTGTTCCTAGTTGGACCAAAAAGTATCAGCAATAATTTCAGCAATGACTGGAAAATACTCCATCATTTACAATCATTGGAGGATTTTACCATTTTGCCGAGCCAAAAATAGAATAAAACTTTTGAAAGATTTTCTGAGTATGCCATAGCTAAAAACAACAGCAGGTAATGTAGGAGGACAGACTGCCCAAGTGCTTTAAAAGGTTCCTGTGAATTAGACAAAAAAGTCACTATTTTTCAAATTGTGTGTTTTATAGATTATTTCGATTCCTTTTACTGTCAGTCCCTAGAGGAATTATCTGAAGGTTCTGAGGAATTGGTTTATTTGGACTGGAAACAATAGTCATAATCTAAGAGAATTTTTGAAACTCTCTACTCTGGAATATTTTTTAAAACACACATTAACTAGATTGTAAAAATTTTGCAGCTATATCATTTAATCTTAATTTTGGATGTCACTCCATTGTAGACAGCTGGAATTTGGAGAATCAAACTTCAAGATAACAAAATTAATCTGATTAAATATGGATTTTCTGAAGAGTTTTTACTAGAACTTGAGAACTAAAATACATTTGGAATAAAGCAGCAGAGCACTTGCATACCGGCTCTGAATGGTGGAAGTTATTGAGTCCAGACTAGATTTTCTGCTGTGAGACAGATAACGTCTGAGATATCTCCTCTGATTCAGGCTAAAGATGTGAGAGTGGTACCTGTTCCTCCCTGTCTGATGGAATTAACTTTCTGTTGCTGGCATGACTCCACTCTTAACAAAGAATATATTGCTCATGAACTCTGACTGCCCAGATCCCACCTGACTTCCTGTCCACTAAACTACAGAAACTCTTTCTTTCCCCTTTTTTCCATAACAAATGATGCTGTAAATTATAAAGATTTTGATTTAGACTGAGTTCACAGTGAGAAAACATTTATTACCCAGACTCAAGAAAATTACTGTAAACAAATTATAAAATCTAAAATACTTATTATAATTTAATTAAAAATTTAAATTATCTACGTTAAAACAACCTCCAGTGGAATATTTATCTTTAGGTAGTCACTACTTACATTCCACTGAGATGAACAAAGACGTTCAGCCATTCTTAGATGACTAGTCAACAAAAGTTATGTTTGGAATTGTAAACCTCATGTTTTTACAGCTTTAAAATGACAAAAAAAAAAAAATTAAATTAGTTGCTGACCTGCAGAACACTGACTGCACACGTCCATAGGACCTGGGGGTTTGATCATAACAGTAAGGGACTTTACAATACTAATTTCCCCTTTCAGAATAGCTACTTTAGGTGACAGTAATTTTTAGTTAAACATAGACTGTTCAAACAACTCAAACTTATGAACACTTTTACATTTCAAAGCAATGAGAAATATTTGAACTCTAAAATAAATAGAAATATACAGGGAAGACAAAGTAGAAAAGAATTGATTTTACTAAGTTATTCCAGAAAAAAAAGATCATTTAGACCATTCTCTCATGACAGTCAGGCAGAAATTATGTGAATAAGGAAGAGAGATAAAGAACCAACCCTGAGCAGTGAAATAAAAAGCCATAAATAAGTAAACATTTCTTATTCTAAATACATTTGGGTTTCCTGAACAAGCTAGAGAAGATTCTACTAGGTCAAAATAAAAAAACTGAACATCTAAGTATGATTTGTATCTTTGTGAAAGCATCCGTCATGTCTAAATTACAGTCAGTCTAATTTCACAATTATAATTAAATATGTCCCACTCCTCATTATTGTTGTACATTTCAGTAACATTTTTAACAGCTTCATTGTTTTCCCTGGCTCATCCAGAAGCACACAGGTCAAACTGTTTTTAAAAGTATTCCCACTAATGTGTGAAGGAAATAATTGGTGATGAAAAGCACTGAATACATCAAACGCCATTTACTGTCATTTAGATTACGTGCTAAAAGTTAAAACTACAGCATTTGCATTAAATGTTAAATCTGGTTATAGCAAATTGAAAGAAAATACTGTATAAGCACTTCTGGGATTTTGGTAGGGTTTTTTTACCAAGTCCAAAGTCATAATTTTAAATTTCAATAAATATAACTGATTAATCGAGCTACAAAACATATTGGCATGTATCTAATGCCCAACATGTTACATCAGAGACATCATACAGGCACTGATTTATGGTGATTAGAATGGAGGGGAGAATGAACAAACAAGCCCTTGAAAAGGAAAACTGTCCAAATGACCTATTCCCTCTAGCTGTCCCTCCAGCTCCCTCTTATTCAGCGCTGCCCTGAATATGGAGTGACTATGTTTGGCAACATCCCTGGGGCCATTTACAGAATTTAATATAAACTTGCACAATCTAGCTTGGGTATTAAGGTTATATTCTATTCTTATTTTACCAAGTACCATGTTACTTCAGTTACTCTCCACCTTGATCATCAATGGTACCCTACAAAAGGGAAAAAATAAATCTTAAGGCTCTTCCTGTTCACTTCATATATGATATATCTTTCTATTTTGCTGTCATCAGATTTTGTTCATTTCCCATGTCTCCTGTGTCTGGTCGTGGGAATTTTTCTTGTATTTAGTTTTCTGGTTTTGTATAATTAAGCTGATCCCAAAAGAAACAATTCTTTAATGCATTCAGAATATGTGTGCATATATATATATATTTTATATATATATGTCTGTATATGTGTATAGACACTAACAATGCTCAAACAAGTTCTAAACTTCAGTGAAACAAGTTTTCCTGCTCTGATCAACTAATCTCAGCTTCTAAATATTGTTATTACTATGTATTTCTATTTCTAATACTGTATTTCTTCCTAACATCATTGTGGTAGGATTTACAAGGAATAAAACACCTATCCTGGATACCTTACAAAAAAGCAGCCTGTCAGTCTTCTCTGGAAGTCTCTTCAGAAGTCCAGCCTGCAGCCTGATGATGTGAAAAGGAAAATCTTTGCAGTATCTAAAACTGTCCCTGCACTTCACTGTTCTTCCCAGTATCTCACTGGATTGTTGTAACTTCCTGCAGAAGCTCTAGAGTCCCATAATTCCAGTGAATTGTAGAGGTTTCCTGGGGCACAGAAATACATATGGCAACACATATTGCACTTTCAAGATTAGATTTTTTTCTTTGCTTTTGTTTTTGCTCTTTTTTTGTTGAATAGAGTGAATGCATTAACTACACTCAAGCACAAGACATTGAACTGGTATCTTAGCAGGTACTGTGATAAAAGTGAAGCCCAGGAAACAAGCCTGTGGAGCAATTATGCATGAAATGTCTTTTAAATATATTTATTCATTACTACTAATAAAAAAGCTTGTCTGTAGATCATTCTTTAATTTGTTTCAGATGCTAATATTTCTAACTGTTCAAACCAAAAGCATCTCCTGTTGAAAATTATGTTTTTATGGTCATTTAGAGAAAATTATTTCTGAATGTGAAGCTATGTCATTCTGTTTAGATAGTTACGTGTAATCTCCAAAATAATAAACAGCAACCTTTGTACACAATTTTTTTTCAGCCTACTATTCGGCAGTCATTGACACTAACGAGGCAGACCTTCCAATCACACAGCAGGTATTATTACTGCTTCACAGATGAGAGAATTGAGGTAAAGAGAAACAAATAGCTCCAGGGTCTCCTTCCCCTAGAAAAAGATCCCAAGTCAGTGATTCACCAGCCTGAAATAAGATCACAGCTTCACTTTTTTTCTGCAGACTCCAAATTATTAATAGATCATTGTCATCACAGAGTCAAGTGTACTATTAAGGAAAATATGTCTGTTGCATTGATATTCACAGATAGTAACACACGATTTAGATTTCACTTGAGAACTGTTTGAAAATTCCTGATGTAAAAACACAATCCCTATTAAATGTTGGATTTCATCCTCAAAATAAATTTGACCCTGATATAACAACATGTGGGGAAAAAAAAAAAAAAAGGAAGAAAGAAAAATCACAAAACCCAGCAGACTCTACAATGTAACAGTGCCTAGATGGCTGCGGGGTGGAGTACATTGATTTAAACTTTCCATACATGTTAACAGCCCAAAAGCCTGGAGTTCAAAAAAGACAGAGAATTCATAAGTAAAAAATAGGTGTGAACCACTTAAGGATTCTCACTTAAGCCCAGTTCAATGGTTGGAGACACTGCCCAGTAAAATAAAGTACGTGCCGCAGCTCATCCTCCATGAATTTGTATTGTTGCTGTCACAGGAGCAATGCTGAAAATTTTCTCAGCAGGTTAAAAGCATAAATATTCTAGGAAAGTCACAGGAAGGGAAGCAAACCTGAACTCAGAGAATCCCAGGGCACTGATGACAATTTTCAAAGATCCCAGTGGAGCTGTAGGAACACTTGTAAATAACTGTGGTAACAGAAAGTACCATATATAGGTCTGCTGGCTGCCAGAGTGAGCAAAAGGTTTCTCAGCCCTTAGAGAAAGGCTTCAATACTCTGCCAGGTAAGAACCTGCTGGTACAAGATCCTGTCATTGTAGATTCTTTAAGTCAATTTTTGCCTTCCCATTTAAACTTATGTTCATTTCCCTTGCATTCTCTGTGAGCTGGAGTAAATGGTAACTGGTTGTTTTTCTTCACTTTGGTAAACTACTATTTTAATCATGCTGTAATTCAGTAGCTGCAAACATTTGTTTCTCATTTTTGTCTGCTTTCCAATTGCCATAACCATCGCATACATCTCAGTTCTCTGAACACCATAGCTGGAAGCAAAATAGTCATATCAATAGTTGGCTAATTTTGGAGAAATCACAGGTATCTGGTATATAGCTAAAGTTGCAGCATCTACGTTTACTACAGAGAAATAAAGTTAAATCTGCTATTGCCTTTCAACCCTTTATGATCCTTTCCCAATTGCCTCAAGGCTTAATGGCACTGAGTTCTTAAAACATCTGAGTTCCTGTCTTTGAAGAGCTATGCAAATTGCTGTTTGTGTGCAAACTGGAATTTACTCTCCTAATTTTAATTGGCACACCATCATGCAGATGTCTGCTAATAGTAGCTTGATTTGTAGATTAAGGTCAATAGATGCAAACAGCATAGTGTTATTTGTTTCAACTAAAAAGATCAAAACCATAGAATAATGGTAAAAAGCAGAGAGTTCAAATCACAGGAGAGAGAGGTTCCTCATCTTCCTCAGGGTCCATAACCTCAGCTAAGCATTAGTCTGCAGCAGGAGTGTTAATTTTGTCTGCTTGGTCAGACAGTTTCTGAACAGCTGGCAAACTGAAATTATTTGTCATTTATATACAGATACTTTTGACAGATCCTGGGATCTTGCTGAAAGATAGGCTTCCAAGTGAAACTGTTGACACTGATGGAACAGTTCCTAGTTCTGAAAAACAAATACTGGATGTTTTTCTAGAATCAATCACTATATCAAGTGTTTTTCAAGGGACCTATAAGTTACTTTTTCACCTTTGTTCCTCATTGCAGTAATAACTCCAAGGAAAATATCTCTACAGCAACAAATTTGCTTCCAAATTGCATAAATAAAATTGGTAGGAGATGTATATTGGTATTTAATTCCAATACCTATGGAAAAAGATATTCTTAGGAACTCTAAAAAGCAAAAGAAAGAAATTACCTGTGTATTAAACTGTATGTTTAATAAAGACATTAAAATACATATGTTTTTTGGATTTTTTTCTAATGGAAACTTATCCATTAACTTTAACAACAAGGAAAAATCAGATTTTATGTCTGATTGCCTGATTTGATCAGACAAGTTGAGACAACTAGAACAGTGGTTGAAAAAGGATTGGTCCATAGAGTCTCAAGCTTCAATGTCTTTATTTCTAAAATGGACAAAGAAAGAGAAAGAATGGAAATTAACCATTCTTGTTTCCACCTAATTGTATCTCCATACCACAAGAGATTCATATTTTTCTTTCTCCACAAAAGAAAAATTAAACAGTAAAAATAAACCCTGTATGCTTCTGCAGGTCCTCGGTTAACACAAAACTGCTCCTCTTCATCTCAGAGAAACAATTCGAGTTAAAAGGGCACACAGTAAAGAGCCCATATTGTTCTGCCAGACAGGGCATGTAACAACACACTCACACCACACACACAAAGCCCACTTCAATCAGGAGAAGAGAATTCCTGAACAGAATGTAATTAATGTCACATGCCAAAACAATTAGTGAAGTGTCATTGGAGGCACAGCCGTTGCATCTACAGCTCCAAACTTCTGGGCCAAGATCCGGAAATTATATCACTTGAAAGCCCTTAACAGGAAATAATGAACATTTTTAGGGCACCAGAACCATAATTCATATCAGCCATTTAATGTGTGAACATAATTAAGCAGTCAATATACTTAGCTGTAATGGCTGGTTTCTAAGCTTTCCTCTCCCACTCTAAACATTACAAAAAGAAGTTGAAGAAGTCATTAAGGAATTTAGGTAGGGCCTAGTGAGCTCCTAGACACCAGGCTAGTAGGGAGATCATCATCAGTCAAGCATCCAGGATTGTGTTGTCAGGAGGACAATATTATGCAAAGCTAATTCATATTGTCATAGAATATGCTGAATCAGAAGAGACCCATCAGGATCCCTGAGTCCAGCTCCTGGCCCTGTGCAGAACACCCCAAGAATCACACCATGTGCCTGAGAGTACTGTCCAAACACCACTTGAAGTATGTGAGGGTTGCTGTGACCCCTTCCCTTGGTTGCCTGTTCAGGTGCCCAGCCACCCTCTGGGTGTCCTAACATCCAACCTAACCTTCCCCAGACTCAGCTTCATGGCATTTCTCTGAGTCCTGTCATGAGTGAGGAGATCTGTGCCTGCCCCTCCATGCACAAAGTTGTAGCTGCAGTGAGGTCTCCCCTCAATTTTCTCTTCTCCAGGCTGAACAGACCAAGTGACCTCAGCCTCTCCTCATACAGCTTCCCCTCAAGGCCCTTCCCCATCCCTGTGGCCTCCCTTTGGATTCTCCCTGATTGCTTAATGTCTTTTTTCTCTTGTGGTGCCAAAAAACTGCACACAGGGCTCAAAGTGAGGCCACTCCAGTGCAGAGCAGAGCAGGATAATCACCTCCTTTGACTGCCATCTCACTGAAGAGAATAGAGTTAAAATTGAGTGAGAAAATGTAACAAAAAGAAGATAATTTTTAACAGCTGAAAAAGAGAAGAAAACATCTGGAAGATTTCCTTAAAAGTCATTTGAAAAATTACCTTTTTTTTTTTGTTTGTATGGAAGGCAGTAAACTTAGACTATGTCTACAGTATGCCTGTAATTTTATTCTGAAGAGTATTTTTATTCATATGACTTTATAATACAAGCATAGAAAGATGCTCTATGAAATTAAAACTAAGTAAATTTCATATGTATAAAGGAGAATAGATTTTATGCACCATATAATTGCCATAACTGCCTCAGCCCTATAAGATATTACTAAAGAAATAGCTTGGTAAGAATAAATAAATTAAAAAGATCACTACTCCTCATGTTTATAGTACACACTAATAACTAGCTGAAAGAAGGAAATTATTCTTCCTCTACCACTTTGTATACAAACGAAATATAATATATAGAACTGTGCATGGCTGTGCTTGAGATGTGGCTTACCACCTCTGAAGCACATAAAATACACTGACCAATGTAAGAGGAAAGAGCACAGAAAATTACCCATGCAAGCCATTTTGGAGTAGAAATCCCTGCATGCCCAAACTGGAATATGGAATCCAGACCTACATCTTAGAGAGTCATTAGTGCCTTGGCAGTGCCCAGACTACACTCATTCTGCTGGAGTTGCAGTGATTGAGCCACTCAAGAAAACTATTATCTCCATCCTAGTTCACCTTGGAGAGAAAAAAAAACACATAAAATCAAATGCTATTTACATATTAATATTATAAAACAGGGTGGTGGTACCATTTTCTTCATGCTTCTAGGCTGTGCAGCTTACCTTAATAGTTGTAGCTATATGCATCTCAGAGCACAGGCTTAAAAGCATATGTGTTGTGCTCTAAAACCCGTACTCTAAAGGGTTTCTGTGGGGTCACAGAACAAATTCTGAACCTCTGTTTATAAACTTTAAGCTGTTTAGCCCTTCTGGGAGGGAGTCTGCTTGCCCTGATTCTTCAGTATCAAACCACAATGCATAGAAGCATTTGTGTTAAAGAAAGTAGTCAGATGTAGCTGTACCTTTGCTCTTCCTGGTCCCAGTAAGTAGTAGTAAGACTTAAAAGTGCAGTACTGAGGCACCTCCTGGGAACCACAGGCCTGTCAGGGTGACCTTGGAGCCAGGGAAGGTCATGGAGTAGACATCCTGAGTGCCATCACACAGCATGTGCAGCACAGCCTAGCCAGCATGGGTTTGTGAAAGGCAGGTCCGGCTTCACCAACCTCATCTCCTTCCATGAGAGGGTGACTTGCTCAATGGGTGAGGGAAAGGCTGTGGATATTGTCTCCCTGGATTTTAGTAAAGCCTTTGACACTGTCTCCTGCATCATTCTCCTGAAGAAATTGTCTGCTCATGGGTTGGATGGGTGCAGTGTTCATTAGGTTAAAATCTGGCTGGATGGTGAATGGAATTAAATTAGTTGCTGGTCAGCCACAAGTGGCATTCCCCAGTGTTGTGACCAGTTCTGCTTAATATCTCTATCAAGGATCTAGATAAGGAGATTGGGAGCACACTCAGCAAGGAGATGACAATTTGGGCAGGACTGTTGAACTGTTGGAGGGTAGGAAGGCTCTGCAGATGTGTCTGGACAGGCTGAATTAATGGGTTGTGGCCAAGGGTATGAGGTTCTATATGGTAAATGCCCTGTCTTGCTCTTGGGTCACAACAACAGCATGGAATGCTACAGACTGGGGAAGACTGGCAGGAAAGCTGCCTAGCAGAAAAGGACATGGGGGTGCTGGGTGACAGCCTGCTGAACATGAGCCAGTGCGTGCCCAGGTGGCCAAGAAAGCCAATGACATCCTGGCCACTGTCAGCAATAGGGTGGCCAGCAGGACCAGGATCATCCTCCTGTACACAGCACTGATGAGGCTGCACCTCTTGCCCTGTGCCCAGTTTTCAGCCCCTCATGACAAGATAGGTGCTGGCATGTGTCCAGAGAAGGGCAACAAACCTGGTGAAGGGTCTGGAGCAGAAGCCCTACGAGGACCAGCTGAGGTTTTTAGCCTGGAGAAGAGAAGGACAAGTAGAGACTTCATCACCCTCTACAGATACCTGAAAAGAGGTTGTGAACAGGTGGAGGTCAGTCTCTTCTCCCAGGTAACAAGCAATATGACAAGAGGAATCATCCTCAAATTGTGCTATGGGAAGTTTAGATTAGATATCAGGAAAAAATTCTTTACTGAAAGGTTTGTCAGTGATTGGCATAGGCTGCCCAGGGAAGTGGTGGAATCACCATCCCTAGAAGTGTTCAAAAACTGTAGATATGGTGCCTAGGGACATGGTTTAAGTGGTAGACCTGGCAATGTTAGGTCAATGGCTGGACTAAATGATCTTAGAGACATTTTTCCAACTTTAATGATGCTGGGATTCTATGACAAAGCTCAGTGTTTTTCCCTAAAAATACACCAGAGCTGGCTCTATTAAGGTCATACTTGATATGCACTTTAAGATACAGAAAAAATATACTTTATGTGCAAGGTGCTCTTCCACCATGGCATCTTCATTTCAGAAGGAAAATTAAGTTTTGCAATATCAAAAAATGACTGCATGAGTAGACACCTTAGCATAGCACACTTGCTATAATGTGCATGGACTTGAAAGCTGGCTGATCCAAGGAAATATGCTGCTGTAGGTATGAAGAGTTTGAAAGACAGCAGTCAGCAGACAACAGAGGTTCCTCATGTCTCAACTATTCTCCTTAAACCAAAATTAAGGATATGACTGCAAAGCACAGTAACAATGGTCTACAGACAGAGAGGCTGTGTTCAATTACATTCCTCTCTTCATCTTTTCTTGAATTCCACTGACAGAAGTCTGTCAGGTATTCCGAGTCTTCTGGAGCACAGAGTTCTCACTGCAATCCTTTGTAAAACAGAACCCCCCCTATTCCTCCATCTTCCAACATACAAGTTCATTACAGCAACTTACTTATGTTCTTCTCTTTTCTGAACAGGCTGAAAAGCAAGGGAGCCATCCCCCAGTTGGAAAAACACCAATGAAAAGTGTGATAATTCATTCTTATGTCAAAGACTGTGAAGAGGAGAGAAAATGTGATAAATTAATCCATTCTAATAAGGAGAGATTGTAATAAGAATAGGGACTCATTCAATTAATCCACTCTTAATATAATCCTATAAGAATGATATGGACCTCCCTGGATACCATATCTCAAGATATGACAATTCTTTTTTCTTAGCCAGCAGTTCCTGATTACAGAAAAGTAATTAGGCAAAACTGTCTAATAAAGTGGTATTTGAGAGATAACCAAAATATAACCAATCTAAAAATGTAGAAGATTAGTTTATAGAACCTTCTTAAAGAAGCCAGATCCTTAGTAGGGTAAGCAAACTCACCCACAGATTGATTCAGATTGTCAGGGTGAGACAAGATTTTTTATTTTGGTTTTTTTGCATCCACTGAAAATACTTTGGGCATTCAGATTATCTGGCTGCTCTTTATACAAAAAGAATTTTAAGAATTATGTAGGAAAAATATTAGAGGGTATAGGAGAAACTGTTTTTCATGCTCATTAGATATGACCCAGGGCCAAAGACTAAGAGTCATAAAAGTTTTCTACAGAATTTTATTAACAGTTAGTTTCCCACTGAACAATGTGTGTAAAGAATATAATGGCTGGATCTCTGTAAAAAGGTAAAATGCAGTGGTCTAACTGGTTAGCTGCACCATCAGTCTTCAAGGTCTGACCATATTCTAGCAAGACTTGCTATGCCTGCACCAGCCATTCCTGCACACCATGCCCACAGTTCAGTTGTCTTATACCTAGTAAGTCACTTAAAATGAATAAGAAAAAAAATATTCTCTGCTCCTTAATGTGTAGTTGCACCATAACAAATAACCTCAAAGCTACAGTAACAAATCCCCTGCCAATTAAAAAGAAAAACCAAAACACCAGACTGTAATGGAATCCTGATATATCCTCCTCAAGAGCAAATCAAATCCTATCACCCCATTTTGCCTTGTGTCTCTAAAGCAAAACTGTTAGATTCTGCCTTTTTTTCCCAAATCTATTGCACCGGTTCACTCTACACCAAAAATTGTGTTTTGGTTGACTATTGCTTAGATATTTTTTATCTGTACTTTGATCATACACGATAAGCACAATCTTTCAAAGTTATCTTTATCTGCCTGGTTTCCACTATGCAAAGGTTATTAATGAGGGTTGGCATCTAATCTGCATTTCCTTTTTTTGTTAATCAAAATAAACAGTAGACCTGTGTTGAATCTATTCAAGCTCCTTCAGACATGTTTCTGTCACTTCATACAATGGATACAACATAACTTGAAATTCTAATTTAAACTTCAGTCTTCTTAAATGCTACTGTCTGCACCTGTTTTACAGCCAGTTCTCCTTAGTCACATATTCTTTAACACCTTTTTAATGATATTTTTTCCTCCAAAAAATCAACAAACCTGATGTGCTCACTAGGGCATATAACGATTATTCCTAGAGGACAGATTTTTATGTCATGAAAGCTTGCTATGTATACAGTGTTGGTTTATAATTTAATATATCTTTGTACAGTGCTAAGTTTAATATTTACATTTAAGGTCAATTACTTTTTCCTTTAATACTAGAATTTATTCTTTTTTTCAATTTTAGGGACGATTAGAGAAGAATAATACTTTGATTGTGGGTTTGGGTTTCCCAAGCAAATATCTCCTTCAGATTTTAGGATGTTTCACAGCATGGAGATTGCCCTGTGGAACATGGCTAACCACCTGCTTTCAATACCAACTGGCATTGCTACATTTATTATCTTAGATCTTTCAGTAGCATTTGACATCAGTTGACATTGCTCATCATGGGATTTTCCTGGAGCATCTGGAATCTTGTGTTGGCCTAAAAATCATTACTCTACACTGCCCAGAGCAGTCAGTTCTAATCTTTTTAATTTATATGTCTTCAGTGCAATGGGCTCTGCTGCTAGACTTACTTTTTGTCCCCAGGCTCCTGAAGTCTGCATAATGCTCTCAGCCATAGTGTTTAAGTAACAGGGCACTTGCTACAGCAATTAGGTAAACAGCATCATCCTAAAAGTGCTCACTAATGATAAAATAAAATTTTAAAATTATAATACAATTCATATTCTGCATTGTATCAAGTCATAGGTGAACATTCTTGGACTTACCAGTAGAATTATTTTTTTGTAGTGAGTCATTCAAACAATAAAATATATTTTATTATTATTTTCTAACTATTCAGAGTTAAATCAATTTTTATTGATTGTACCTATATAATAACTAACAAATTAATAGTGTTTAGGAGATGCATTATGTTCAGTAACTGTAATGTGTAACTTGTCCATACATTTCAGGATAGTGAGTTACTATTTTAATAATTTATTAATAATTAACTATTCTTTTCTGAAGAACAGAAAATTGTGAGTATCAGATACTCTTCTTTGCAAATACATAATCTATGCAGATATAAACACTAGTATTGTTATGTACCAGTGCTTACCAAACTCTGCAGACAGCACAGCCATTCCTTCTTTAAACTATTAACTTAGTGGGCATCAATTTGGCCAAGCCAGCTGGGTTTGATTCTTTTTTGTCATTGTCACTAAATTCTGCAGTGGAGATTTTAGCTTTGTGACTCTGAACTGGGTTTCTACCCATAGCTGTCAGTAGTTTTTACAGGCACAAAATGCTGCTGTAGGATTGGAGGAGAATTTGGAATGCTAGCCCTTCATAATGCAGATATAGTTAACAGACACACTGAGACTAACCCTGGGAATGGGGAAGGAGCAAGAAAGAATAGGGAAGTTAAGTGGGATGAAAGGAAGAGAGTTCAACAGATTTACAGCAGACTGGAAATCATATTAGGGTGCCATTTGACAACATGGCTTGATCAGATATCAAACTAAGCTGGCATATCAGTGTATTAGCCCTCCTCTTTAAACCTTGTATTGGCTTCTACCCAAGGATCTGATTGATGTCATTACACCACCTCGTCTGCCACAAAAATCTACAGCTCTCATGACTCTGGCTTTGGTAGCCAATAAAACTTTTTTTTTTTAATGTTTCTTGCCAAGTCAAGAAATTTGATGATGTAATTTACCAGCCTGATTATTCTGTAATTTCAGTTTATTGTCTACTCCATTTCTGAATTTACCTACTGCAAGGGCTTTTTACCATTATATGATTCACCTCTGCAACTCAGCTCCTTCAGACATCAGGAAGATGGATGCAGTAAGCAACTTTAAGGCTGTTTAATTCATTCTGCCTGGAACAGTTTTTAATTAGACATCATTTGAGATTTTTTTTTAATTACTTCTTGATGCTTCTGGTCACTGAACTCTGTAACTTGCCCTAGTATGATAATGAGAAGTATGCCTTAGAAGTTGAAATGCTAGAATAATAAGCACAAAATCCACTCAATATTATTCTTAGAGTCAGAAAAATGCTATGATTTGCCTTTTGCAAATTATTTTAATAAATTTTCTGAAATCATGGTGGGGGAAAAAATAGCACAACATCTCCAAATCCAGAGATTATCTTTTTACACTGCTTTCTCTTTTTTTGGTGGGTAGGGGAGGGGAGGCCTGGGGAAAGACCCTAGAGTGGTACTCAGATGGCAAGGTAAAACCTTTTATTTAATGAAGAGGAAGCTGAAGTTAAAAACATAGCATCAGGGGAGGCTGAACTAAGCATGAAAATAAATAGCACAAAACCTGCCTCTGCCACCACTTCCCCTTGAAAAAAAACCCAACCAAACAAAAACAACAGCAAAAAAAAATAAAAAACAAGCAAAAACAAACAAACAAACAAAAACCCCTTCCTCTCTCTTGTCTAGGACCATCTCTGTACAATTTCTTCTTGCAGTTAGGTTTGTAGAAATTGTAGTTAAAATACAATGAAGATAGAGGACAAGAAATTTGAAGTGTTTGAATAACTACTAAGAAAAACTTGTAATTTTTGGTACTGAGTCTACTGACAAAAATCTATTTTTGATAATAAGTACATTGCCTTCACTAGTAGCTTTGGGTAACTGCAACTAGATATTCCAGGACCAAAGCCAACATATTGTATGGCTACTGTCATTACAACTTCATTCTAGTAGCTCATTAGAACCACAGAAGCTAAACAAAAGTGCAGAAAAATTATAGACTCTCTTTCCTTTCAGCAATCTCTTTTATGCTAAAGAAGATGTTCTTCCTAGGAGAGTCAAATCTCAATTACAAATAGGTAATAAAAGCAAGCACCTTCATCCAAACAACCAGAAGAAAAATCTTACTTTGTGCAAGAAGCAGGTATCATGAGTACAATCCTATCAGCAAAACACTCACAGGCTTCTTAAATGAGCTTCTCACACTGCTGTCATAGGCACCCAGAGCTCTCTATGATAAAATATTAACTCTCTATCATAATCCAGCTTGTGTGTTTGTATACTGTTATGGTGCAGATGCTCTCAAAGCAATGAGAGAAAAATATATTTAGACAGAAATTATCCAGAACAGGAAAAAGACCTACAGCATGAGGTAGGGCTTCTCCATCTCTGACTTATATGACTCAGATATAAAATCTTTATCTGACAGCATTGCTCATCCCTGCTCATACAATTTTGCATAGGAATAAAGAGATTTAGTGAACTCCAGAGAACAGAAAGAGATGCTGTTGCATTCACATAAAGAAAAGGGGAAAGCAGTGCTTTTCTGGAAATGTCTATCTCAACCCTGTTACTATATCCTTTAGTCTTACTCATATGTATACATGTTATGAGGACACTGTGTGTCAGTGACACCAGCTGGAATATAATCAGGAGCATGAAAACCACTTATATAGCTCATGCCACAATGACAGGGCATGATATGGTCACCCTGTAAACTCTCATATTTCAGATGGAAATTTTCTGTCTCCAAAAACATTTATATCTTTTTTGAAAGCTATGATCAAGGCATCTAGGAGTTAAATGCTTCCACCAAGACAAAATGTTAATGCCAGAAAAGAGATTAGAAAAAAAAATCATTTTCATGTAAGACATTGAGAAAGGCAAATCAATCTTCCTCGTCCAATAAGCATCACACAAAAAAGGAGTACTTGGTCTGTAATAATTCTCATTCAATATCAGAAAAGAAGTTGTTTTAGTAAGTACAGAGAAAGAACTTTTAGTGAGAATTTATTTGAGTATATCTTTCTATTGACCTGAATGCCACCTTTAGTTGACATTGCCATCCTTTGGTTTGATCTCAAAATTCTTCTATATCAGTATTTAAACTATGTCCTCTAAGTCGCTCATCCCAGTTCTTTGCCCATCACATAAGATAGCTGAACTCTTGGGGTGCTGTTAGTAAAAATACAAACGAAATGCAGAGTTACTTCAATTGATCAAGAGCAAATTGCCATATTTGTGTAAAAACAAGAATAGATATTTCTAAGTACATCTGTCATAAGAAGAAGGAGCTGCTAATTATGGTAGCAACTGCAGTTTAATTGACTTGGAAGCTTAATATCTTTGTTTGATTCCATACTACTGACAAATAAATTGAAAAAAAACAAATTAAAGAACCAGCATCAGGCATTTGGTTGGAATTGATTAACATTTAGATATGATCAATCCAAGATATGAAGCATCATTAATCCAGGTAGTGACCCCTAGTTATGTTGCTCAACTGCTCACAAATCCACAAACCTTGTAGCTGAATTAATAGCATTAATTTTATCTTTTCCAGCACTGGCTAACTACAATAACTGAACATCAGTAACAGTGGCATAAGTAAAACCAGTGACACAAACATCTTAACGCAATGGAAAAACATTTTTGCTTACTTTATATGGCAGAGTAATATGCTTTGGTCTTCAGTGGATCAGCTGCAAAAGTCTCCCTCATCTGAGAAATCAAGTGGCAAGCAACCATCACAATTAAGACATTTTCACACTTTAACTTAATGATATAGTTAGATTTCTGATAAATTTAAAAGCAGAGTCCCACATTTCTTTCCATTGTTCTCAAAGCAAATAATCCATAAATCTTTTTACCACGTGGCTTGTTAAAATTAATTCCTCACAATCTTTCCCTTGAAACTCAATACTTGGAAATTTTCAGCCAAAGCATTTTGTTTACTCAGAAGAGAATATCCTCAAAGACACTAGAATTTCAAGAAGACATTAATTACTTTTTATTAAAGGGAAAGTATTAGTCACATATTTTTCTATGAAATTCCCGTTACAGACACATAGGTCATGATACAAAGTTTTAGAAAAAAACAATCATCACTGCAGCAAGAATGTACAAACCATGCAAGTCTCCTGGCTAGAGAATCCTAGGAGTTATCTCCATTAAACTACACTTTCTAAGATGCTACTGAGAAAGTATTGAAGCCTTTAAAATGCAGACTGAAAAGGCACTGATAAAGATGTAAGAAAAACAGGTCTTTTATAGGAAGTTAAAAGGAAACCAAAACCAAGCAACCATCCAGAAAACTTTGGTATTCTTGCCTCACATGTACACTCCAAGGTTTTGCTACTGAACTCAGGACAAGACAGAAATTTTAAAAAAATAAAATAAAATAAAATAAAGTGGTGTGTCCACATAATATTAAGGCTGTCCTTTAAAAAGCATATCTAAACACAGGTATGTAGATACAGAAAACTTTGGCCAGTCCTTTTGCTGCACAATCATGTTCCTGCAATTCCAGCATTTATAGTACAGCACTGGGTTATCCCAAGTTTAACTTGAGCTGTCTGAAGATGCAGCTAAATATCTGCTCAATAAAGAGGCACTAGTAGAAACTTTGGAAGAACACAAATTCCATTCTTATTTACCAAAAGGTAAATGGTCTCTTTGGGGAGTAAAATCGTTAGGGCCCAGATCCCTTATGGGACAGTACTGCTACAAAAGGTAGATAAGGAACTTGTTCTAAGTCCGGATTCTGTATCACAAAAAAGCACATAAAGAATTTCATACTTCCACCAGCTATCAGAATGATCACAATGTACTCATTCACTCTGGTCACTGGTCACATAAGAGCTGGAGGAGTACTAAGATGTGTTATCAGAAGACCTGGTCTCAATCTTTCTGGTCTTGCTGAAAAAAGGGGATAAATAAATTCTCTCTCCACATATCTCATTTTCCTTTCTAGCAAAAATTGTCAGATCCTGAAAGCATAGAAACCTGGGAAGTTCTCTATGACAGTATCTGTCATTCTGGGTAGTTTGGGAAATAAAAAGAAGGTATAATCAGGTCAACTTCAAGTGTCTTGTAATTCTATCCTAGCTTCACTGAAGCCAGTCATCCTAAAAACATTAACATACTTCAGAATCCCAAATTAATTTGATGCAACTGCCACTCAGCTCCTGTCCTAGTACTTTCCATTTGCTAGGCACAACAAATTAATGGCAATTCACACAGGGCACAGTTAAGGAACAATACATAATGTTCTTTTCAAGAACTTTCATTATTGCCTAAAGCATCATTAGACTCAAACTTCTGAGTAGAAACAAAAATTTGTTCTTTACATTTACAAGAAATGTGAGCTGTGCTGTGTGAGGTGTATGTAATTCCCACTTTGTAGAGACAGTACTGTGATTTCATTTAACCTTAGAAACAATCATTGAGGTTATTAAACTTGAAGTCTTTTACAGTCTGCAGAAAAGTTATTATTTTACAGCTACTTTGTATTTTCCTTTTTACCCCTCAGTAGTAAAAAAATCTAATATGCTAGCCCATCTCATCTTCAGGATATAAACAACTCCCCTGAAGTATCTGTCATTAAGGGCTATAAAGCATGAACAATTGGATGCAGATTACCTTGTCTATCCACAACACTTATGCATCTCCCCATTACCATGGTGCCTGAGCACTTCACAATTTTAAATGCAATTATTCTCATAAAATAAGAGAAGAGCTACCATCAGCAGTTTCTAGAAAGAGAGCAGAGGCACAGAAAGTCTGTGGGACTCTCAGTGAAGTCAGTCACAGAGGCCAACACTCAGACTAGTGGATTCACCTCTCTGTTGTTTTATTTTGCCCCAAGCAAGTATTCAGAGAGAGGCAGTCTGTATATGAAGCTCTCTGACATATTAATCCGTGTATGTGCGTGTGTAATGCAGAGAGCCTTGTGAAATTGTGCCCTGACCTAGTTAGGGGCTCCAGATGCTTCTGTAGGCTAAATAATTATGAGAGCAATTATGTTAATTTAGAATAAAGTTACTGAATTCAATCAAGTTATTCCAGCATTACATCAATCTGAGATGAGAATTGAGCACTGAGTGGCACATGCACTAATGGTTTTGGACCTTTTTAGTGTTCATAGCCCACATGATGCATTCAATGGCCTCCTTAAATCTAAAGTGTGTCCAGAATAACGGGAAAGTGCTGCCCAAGCAGAAAGCCTCTCCTGTTCAATAAACACTGTCCTCTGAAGTACTAGCATTACTAGAGGAGAAAAGCTTCTTTAAGCTTTCTTCTGTTATCTCAAATGTTCTAGAACTGTGTAAAATTGTTTAGAGGTTACAGCGGCATTTCTGCTTTTACAGCTCATTTAACTATGCAATTAGACATTACAATAGATATGGAAGATTTAAAATTAGATATGCTTATCTTCAGTGCATGGGTCAGTACTTTTAACTTTAAAACAAATTAACATTTTGCTTCTCATCCCCCTCCCCTCTCTACCACAAAATGAGGGTGTTTATCTTAACTCAGCAATTCTTATTACTTCCATCAGATGGTAGGAAGCAACAGGATAAGTTTTCTGGATTTAAAAGAAAGTGCTGCTGTGAAGCAATTGCAAGATAGCCAGACCAATAATTCATTTTGTAAATGTGGAGGAAAATATGTGCGAATACAAAATTTCCACGATAGGAAGGTGAACAGGCAGTCCAATGACTGGTAATTCAGTGCTGGAAATTACATCAGCCTGAACAGATATACAATATTATATTTCTATTCAAAATGGGGAAACCGAATGTCAGCGCAGTGGGGGACAAAGTAGTAGAGGAATATTGCATCTTTAATAGGATTTTGAATTCAAATATGCTGAGTAAAACTGCTTAAAATTGTATTGGAATAATAAATAGATAACATTTTCATTTAAAAAACAAACCAGCTGCTGGATCAACATATAGCTATAAAATCCATTCTTTTATGAAGAGGATAAGAAAATATGCCCTGGAAATAGAAATGAGAAGTGAAATCTCAACCATGTGGCCTTCTTCAGACTATGGAAGGCAAAATATAACAAGGTTAACTTTGTTCTTTTTTGTCTGCAGCCCAAAGAGAGTCTCAAAGCCACAATATCGTTTTTCATCATGGTTTCTATTTCTGGAATAGAAGAGGGAGGTTGGGGGGTGGAGAGGAGAGAGATTTAAGCTGCTTTCTTTCCTTCCCATTTTCTTTCAGTCACAGAGTAGCATTATTTGTATTTAACATTCTACATAATGTTGGAGTATTTTGTGTGAGAAATTATGCCTATTGGTTGTTGCCTTCACCCACAATTAGTAAATGAGAACAGTGTTACAGGGTAAATGTGTCACACATATTCTTAAGAGATCAAGAAGTCAACTTAATCCAGAAAGAGTGCTTCCAGTGACCAATACCAAGTATGACTGTAACAGAAAGGAATAGGTCTTCCATTCACTTGAGGCTTTCTTTAAACACAAAAAAAAATCAATAGAAATTGACATTATTATTATTTCAATGAGAGTAGGATCAGCTATTTATCTCCTATTATCAACAGTTTTCAATGACTGGAATGTCAATAATTAACCCTTTTTCCTCATTGATATTG
Organism: Agelaius phoeniceus; assembly: GCF_051311805.1. Lineage (NCBI taxonomy): Eukaryota > Metazoa > Chordata > Aves > Passeriformes > Icteridae > Agelaius > Agelaius phoeniceus. The sequence continues at coordinate 55,637,472 of NC_135268.1, forward strand.
AGGCACCATTAGAAACAGATCGTCCTCTCCATGCAGAAAACAAAAAGCACCCTCCTAAAGCAACTCAAACAATACAGAAAGTACAGTTTTAGGAATCAGAGCCTTTGAGAAGTTAGACACAGATTTTCAAATAGCTAAAGAAAGTCAGGGCAGAGTTCCCACCCTCACTAAGGCCACCTACAACTTTACAACTACCTGAAAGGAGATTGTAGCAAGCTGGGTGTCAGTCTCTTCTCCCAGATAACAAGTGACAGGTGAAGAGGAAATGTCCTCAAATTGCACCAAGGAAGGTTTAGATCAGCTATTAGGAAAAATTTCTTCACTAAGAGGGTTTTCAAGCATTGAAACAAGCTACACGGGGAAGTGGATGAGTCATCATCCCTCCCTACAAGTATTTAAAAGACAAATTTAGAAGATGAGGCACTTAGGGACATGTCTTGGTCATGAACATGGTGGTGCTAGGCTAACTCCATGGCTGGACTCAATGATCTTAGAGCTCTTTTCCAACCTCAACAATTCTATGATTCTATTCTATGTTCCTATGATCTAAGATATTTTCCCAACCATCCATAATTCCTGATGGTTTTGTTTGTCATTATTTGATTAAATGCAGAAGAAAATATTTTCTTTTAAAAAGACCTTATTTGAGCTATGGCTAGAAAAGGGATATGAGATAATGGGAAATGAGAAATTTTTTCATACATGTACAAGACCTTAGGTTTCCCTTACCACTTCCCTTTCCAAGTAAAACCTCCATGATTTTTTAATTTTTTTTTTCAATAAATTCTTGAAATCTGCAGCTGTTTGGCCATAAATTCAAACCATAGGCTGGTAAAAAATATTTGGAAGAAAAACTTAGTGCATGCTGAAGGTAAACACACTTTCATAAGCACATTAAACCTTGTCCCGTAGGATTGCAGAGGCACTGAGCATAGAGAGCATTTTCATTTAAAGACTGGTAAAGCTCTTGGTGTTCTTGCTATCAGTGCTCACCTAGTTTAGCTAAGTTATTGAATTAAAAATTAATGAAGGACCAGGTTTGAAATTCTGCCCCACTGCACAAAGCTTATAAATACCCTACAACGATACTGCATCATCATGATAAATTATACATGTAATGGTTCTGAAAGTTATGTAAATTCAAGAAAACTTTAATAAAGTTGTACTCTAACTGACATTGATTGTGTACAGTTGCAGACACAACTTAATCAACTGATTCTGAGCTGCAGTAAAAGAGAAATATGTATTCTTTTCTCTTGTTTACTCCCTGGAAGAATAAACTGAAAATCACCAAATTATCCTCCCTTCACAACTGTCTGAATATTAATTGCAAGCTTGAAGGGCAACAAAACACATTCAGCATCACCAGGACTAGTAATTAATTTGAAAGTTTCAGACTCTGACATATTGTGTACACAGTGCTGAAAAGATAACCCAGAGAATGTATTCCTCCTTTGCTGCTTATGGTCTGTGATCATTCTTGTAGATACATTCAGAATTTAAATTTTTCAGACTACAGACAGAATAAATTGCAGACCTTTAGAAATTAATCCAAGGCAAAAAGGTCACCATAGAACAAAAATTCTATGCCATGTTTAAGTAATTTTGGTGCTAAATTATTCATAAGAAATATTCCTATTTTTTTATGAAATTAAAAATTTTGTTTCAAATCATCATGAAGAAAAATTGTGGTTAAACCACTATGTCAGTCAGTAGTTTTCAGTGGTTTCACAATTTGGCAATACAGAGAGCTCACAGAACTCTGACAAGTGAACTCTCACACTTCAGGGAAAATATTTACACTTTTTAATGCTACATTTACCGAATAATTCCTTTTTTCCTTATGTTAATTATTTGCACAAGATTTAGTCATTTACAAACACATTGTGAAGCTTAAAGGAGTATACTGACACTGTTCTCTCAGGAAAGCATTTACCAGAGGGCTAGTAAGAGTTGATGAGGACAGATATAAGTATTTCTGTTTTCTCTAGACTTTTTAATTTCTTTAGATACAGAAGTTTATACCTGTATAAATGGAAACTTGCTTCTTTCCCAAAGCTCTGCCTCGTGTAAATTATGCCAATACCTCAAAGCTTGCAGAGTCTGCTACAACAGCACCTAGACATCAGTTCCCTGTGCATGTTATTGGAGAGTAGATCATTTTACTCATTAGAAAAGATGCAAAAAGAAACATGAAGACACAGCTTGAATGTCCAATCCAGCTCAGCTTTAATATGCATCTAACAAGTACTAGAGGACTTGATTCTTGATTGAAACAATTTTCTGAAGACCAATTCTCAAAAATTGGGAAATATGCCATGTAATTGGGTCAATGGTTATATGCACTCTAAATTTTAGTATGGCCATATTTATTTCACTTGCCCTACCCAGTCTGTCTAAATGCAAGACATTTATCATCTGGAAGTAACAGACATAGTAGTGTGACCTTCAAAGAACAAAAATATCTTATATGCAAGATACAGCATTTTTTTTCTAATCTTTCTAAACATCAGTGGCAGGCACAGATATTCTTAATTACCAGCGCAAGATATTAGCTTTATCAGAGCACAACATTTTCCCACCTGTAATCCTCAGGGTGCATGACATAACAAATTCAGGGTTCATTTGGGCACCTTGCATGCCACTTAGTGTGGTCACAGGTAACCAGAGTGAGCCTGCTGACTGAAAAATGTAGCATTCAAGGCTACAAAGAATTCAGCATTCAAAACTTACAGTTTTAAGTTCCAGGTTGTCTGAGCCAGAAAAAATTTTGGATTTGCTGTCCTCCAAAGGCTAGCATCACCAGAAGTTCTTCAACACAACAATCATTAAACAAGGAAAGAAATAGATAAAAGGCAAGACACAAAAGCATCATCTGATCATTTCATCAAACCAATCAGGGACCAGTTATAAGAAGATCCAGAACTCAGACTTGGACAGCATCACAGCTCACTTATATTCAGGTAATGACTTAAATTATCTTATGAAGCTAAAGAAGAACAGATTGGGTCCAGAACAGAACATCTCCTTAGTAAAGAAGTATTCAGATACACATTTTTGGAGTTGAGTCATTTGTCCTTCTAGAGGAAAACAGTCCAAGTAGGCACATATCACAGAAGTTCTTAAATAAATGACAGTAAAACTCTTATTGACATTTTTACAAACAAGCTCCACTTTCACCAGGACATTCTTTAATGTGATGTGCCAAAAACTCCCTTTAGTAAAATCTTCTAAGGAGACCTCCCTTCTTGCAATCGTACAGAGAAGCAATCATTCCCTTATTCTTTATGGTGGACAACTGGGAGTTTCAGGCTGACACTTGCAGTTGCCCTTTCCTTGCCCCCTCCCATGGGCAAATGAATACAAGCCGTTAAATCTTTTCATCTTTATCTTTAGCTTCTTAAGGAAAGCTAGTTTCACCTGATCCTCACAAGACCTGGAGTCAGAGTGGAGCATTTCAGCATTCAGGGCTGCTAAAGCAGAAATTCAAAGGACATTCCTCCCACCTCTTCAAACCTAGCCACCAGCAACTCAGTAACCTCCGGCCTGAGATGCTTTGTATAAAAGCACTGACACATCAGTATGACACCTCAGTACTGTAACGCCTCTGGTGATTGTTTCTAAGTTTTGAGATCAGAAGTGCAAAGAAACTTTTGATAACAGAGTGTCAAAAATAATCAGAGTAAGTATGTTGTTTGTAGTCCTAAATGATAAATTCTTGTCAGTAAATGCTCAGCAGCTGGTACAAATTCTCAGATGGTCAGCAATTACCTTAAATTCCACACCAAATCAAATCAATTTCTCTCCCTACCAGTTATATGTGTATTAATTCCTGGAGAGCCTGGATGTCAAGCACAGTTTTTTGGTGGGTAGAAATATTCTCATTTCCTCTCCATACTTGCAGACAGTGTTTTAGTTTGTTTATAAACCTTATCTCTTTCGGACATGCACATTCACATTCACCTATTGTGACTCTGAAAGTGTCTTTTAAAAGTGGAGGTAGGATTTCAGATACCTTAAAGGTGGGGATAGTTGAGCAATGCAAAAAAAAAAAAAAAAGGTGAAAAATAGGAATCAGTCCCCCTTCCAAATATAGAAGTAGTACAATAAAGATCTCTAGTGCTTTGTAGCTATAGTTCCAAGAACTTGTTTTGCAAGGGTAAGGCTTTTCCTCTGTCAGCTTTTGACTTTAGTCTTTCATTTTCTTTATTTTCTCACAAGTGCCTTGGAACAAAATATTTGATTTCACGGTGAATGGAATCTTTTGTGTCAAGCTAAATTAAATGTTTCAGTCTTTCATTTCAGCAAGAAATATTCCTTTCATTATTGTTTGAATAATTCTCTCCCTTTCTCTTTCTGTTCCCCTCCCCTCAATTTTATAGTCTGATTTGGCAAGGCTATATCTGACATGACTGCACAGGTTGTCAGACATTCCTCCCTTTCATTGACTAATTTTTATCCAAATTTTCAGTCATAATTCAAAGCTACTACAAGAATTTCGTGAAAATTGGTGTCTCAAAAGACGGTAGACACCATACTAATACTCCCACTGGAGAAAAGGCAAACAGAACTTAGTATTTGACAACCTGCTGGGATGCTCAGCATATATTCACTATCTGATCAGTTTATCTAGATTATCCAGAGTAGCCACAGGATGTACACTATTTCTCACCCAGTAAGTAAACAGAAAGTAGGTAAAGATTGACAGAAAATGGAAACAGTATGATAGTCTTCAGGAACATAGAAAAGATCTAGAAATATCTCAATGCTGAGTTTCTGGTTCTTGCAGTGGAATGGGAGGGTGTTGTGGGAAACACATAGTATATAAATCCATCATAAATCAGGCTTCCATTGCTCCTTTGCCTGTAGACTGGCTGCCAAAACAAAACTTACTGTTTACACAACTTCCAAACTACACCCACCTCAAATGTTGCAAAAAAGAGCACTTACCAGCTGGGAAGGTTGAGGGTTTTCACTTCACAGTACTGTCTCTGACTGACAATTTCTGTGGATGCTCCCAATAAGACAGAAGAGAACCCCTGTAGGATTATCTTCTCTGCAGAAGCAGCAAAAGCCATTTGTTGTCCCACAAGTCTCAGGCCCAGTACTTCATACCTACAAAGGAATTTACAGATCCATTCAGTCCTCCTTCCCATGAAACCTTGCTGCATTAGTTTAGGAACTGGCCTGCATTCGCTAAAATTTCCATCTCCTTATTTGCCCTTAATAAATAATTGAGGCTGGCCATTATTAAGGAGACCTCCAGCTGCCAAGTGTGAAATATCTGCCTAGAGGGCACATGATTAAGGACAAGTTCATAGCTCATGGAACATATTCAGTTTTCTTGGATCCACCTGATGAAACATGTCAGTTTACTAAGGAAAATTATTTGTGTCTGCATCTGTATCCAAATTCTTCCCATGCCAGATTGGAATTAGATGGAAATGTAAGCTCTCTTCTCTTTATTTGAAAATATTTTTGGTCTATGTATAAACCAAGGTGTAATGGAGGTCCCTAGCTGATATGTTCTTGAACTTGTAATTCTGCTGACAAAAAGCCAAATATGTTTTCTTCCTTCTTAGATTTGCAACAGGACCGGGATCCTTTTAAAAACTGTTGCTCATGCAAATCTTACCAAAGTCATCCCATACACCTATAAACTATGGAAATACAGACCCTCAGCTTACCCATGGACATAGTTATGCTCAACTATCCTCACTTGGGCTAAGCAACACATCCCATTACCCTACAGATAATTCATGTAACTGCTACTCAATGCAAGTAAGGATACAGACTTTAAAACCTAGTATCTTTTGAGGGGCTAAAAGCCAAAAACAAAACAAGGTAAAAAAAATTTACATTATTTTGACATATATTTATGGATTCAAGTGACTAATTGAAGGGCTAGCATAAAGACATACTCATGATTGGAAATTGATTGTACTTTTTTCAAACAGAGCCAGAGATTTCCTGGGGTTTAACCTGTCATTTGCATAGGTTAATTTTAAATGGCAGTGCAAATTTAGCTTGAAAAGATAATTACAATATTTCACCTCTTTTCATCTCAGGTTATGTAAATGAGACTTTAATCTTTTTGCAGTTCATATCATATTAATAAGCAAAAAAAAATTTGATTTATGTTATGCTGTCAATCATTTGATAGCAGTGGACGCAAATGAAAGCATGTGGGTACAAATCAGGCTAATTTCCAACTACTCTCTTAAGTCTTTCTTTTTATCTATAGGTTTATGGCACATATTCTAGATAAGAAAGTGAACAAAGAGATAGTTTTGACAGGTATCTTGTTAGATTGATTTGTCATTTTTGTCAGTAGTAAATTAATTCATCTTTCTGATAAGCAAACTGTTTCTTAGACAGACAGTTCTTTATTCTTTATTTCATTGTCTAAGATTCCACAGCTCTGCTCAGGTTCAACTATCTCTCACACATTATTTTTGCTAAAAGTCTTCCTTACCACACTCTTTTTTTTCCACAGTGAGAATGAGGGTCCAATAATTTTCTTCTGGTTTTTCTCTTCTATTTTCTAACAAGTTCAGAATTTGTTCCAAGAGTAGTGCAACTCAGCTGGAATCAGGATGGTCATAGGCACTAATGACTTGGCTTTGCTTTCAACAGGCACTTTTATTCCAAGGATGTGAAATGGATGGAAAGAGCTCCAGTTCCTAACCATCATGATCAGGGGACACTGTTTTTTTACCTATATGTAAACTTTGTTCTCCATTTCACAGATGAAGTATTTTCTGGGTCTTGGGGCAATCAGCCTGTCCCAGCAGCAGTCAGGACTGGGCAGTTACAGATTTTTCTTACAGTAATTTGATTTCTTTGTTCTACTACAGACAGGGCCTGCTTCCTTCATGAGAAATATTGCAGAAATTATTTCCTGCATAAATCTTAGAAAACACCATCTCCCTCTCTCTCCAGAAACCCTGTAACAGCTTAAAAGCAGATCCAGCCAAACACTTCTGTCTCACTGAGCCCTCCATTTACTCCTAGGACATGAAAATATGGCCTTGAAAAGCTGTGTCTCCATTCACCGAGCTTCCCTGTGGCACTGAGGAAAACTGATGAGATCTAAAACTATAAAGAAATGTAAGTGATTAAATGCTCAAGACCAAGGCTTTTCCTTATATCTCTGTTCCTTTCTGTCAGACTTCAATGCACATCGGTATCATCAGCAGGCTAAGAATAATTTCTCATTTCACTAAAAAATATTATCTTACCAGTTAAAAAGTCAAATTTTTAGGACTTTTATCCCATAGTTGTAATTTCTTCAGACCTTGACACACCTACCTGTCACCTGAGATCATCTTAACATGATTCTTACTGCATATATGGCAATATTTGAGAGTTAAAATAATCCTCTGGCTCCCTACAAGTATTAAAATCCAGATAATGTCCTTTTTTAAGATTTTCAAAAGTCTTTTTTAAGATTTTTCAGAAGTTCAGAAGTGTGTAAAATAACTCTCAATAACCATTGTCCAGTCCTTGACATGTCTTTCTCATTGAAAGGAAATGGTGGACTTCCTACGGCTATGAAAGATAACAGACACCTGAGAGAAGGGATCATCTAAGAGAAAAAAAATTATACCAACATAGGCTTAATCGCTGTAAATAAAAAATAACTTTCATCAGAAGAAAGTTTGGCTTGTGGTTTGTGACAGTGTTCACAGGGGTTCTTGGATGAGGCAAGAGATGAGAATGTTGACTCCATGTTCAGAAGACTTGATTTTACGATATATATATTACATTATAACTAAACTAAAAAGAAATAGAAGGAAAGGTTTCGTCTCTCAGAAGGCTAGCTAAGAATAGAATAGAAAAGAATGATAACAAAGGCAGCTGGCTCGGACAGAGAGTCCAAGCTATCTGGTCTGTGGTTGGCCATTAATTGTAAACATTCATAATGGCCCAATCACAGACACACCTGATGCATTCCACAGCAGCAGATAACCATTGTTTGTATTTTGTTTCTGAGGCCTCAGCTTCTCAGAAGAGAGAAAATCCTAAGAAAAGATTTTCACAAGGAGATGTCTGCGACAATGGTTTATGTATGAACATTACTTGAGCCAGCCTTCATCTCTCTCTTACACCAAACTCTGTCTTTTTTCAAATTTCAGAGTGTTTTCTGTATAATTTTATAGATTCCAAGGAAAAAAAGCAAGTATAAATGCTGGTGTGAGAAAGTCTTTTTCCAATATCTGATCTGGATTGAAAGAAAAATCACCAAGCACATTCTTACATGGTTTGAGGGTTTTTGACTGCCATTAAAGATTGTATTGGGATCTATCCAAACTACATCTGTAGTTCAAAATTTGCTTATTACAGTGCCCCTCTAAACTGAGCTCTCTTAAAATTTTCAGAATGGTTTTTTAAATTATGTCATTTAATAAAATGTACAGTAATGTTCTGCTTCCTGACTGCATGTGAGGGGGCTTCAAGTAATTACTTTTCCTTAGTTTTCTCCCACACATGTACAAATGCATGCACTATGCCTCCCACATTATCCTAAATGTGCAGTGTAAAATTACTGCACTGACAAGGAAATAGAAATAATTAAGTCCTCTACTTTACCACTAGATCATCCAGGTCACATTCCTTGTGACTTTCAGTGTAATAAAGCACTTTGACTCATTAAAATCAATAGGACTAGTGCTGGACATGGTTGATATTACATTTGCAGAACAGCATTTTTCCCCAATGAGAATATTGATCGAATTCTTTTAAACTCTTCTACTACTTCCTCTTGTTTTCCCTGCTGCTCGCATGAAAGCAATGCCAATTTTGAAAAGTTAAGTAGGGCTTTCCTTAGCTGCTACTCAAATAAGGTTGGTTTGGGAGTTTTTCTGAAGAATAAATGATGTTTGTTCACTTAACTTTGTCTTTCAGCCATGAAAAACAACCTGGTTTGTATGAAACATCTTCTTAGGCCTGAAAATCAGTGTAGCAAAAAAATCTCCTTTTCCCTTATCCTACAAGGTGAAAAAAAGTACAAAAATTTTAAGTTCAACTTTGGTAATGATGCTAAAATATTCACGAATGTAAAAAGGAGAGAGAGCGCACACTAGAACTTTACTCCATGACTTGCGGTGAAAGTGTTTTAGAGTAAAAGGTTGTTTTACTCTTGGGAATTCATCTGCTGTCTGGTTTTAATGTGTTACATAGTTACTCTAAAGTAGTAAAATAGTAATTCCAGTACTGAAAGCATTTTTGTTATTTGTTTTTTCTCTAAAGAACAAATTACCAGTTTTTACCTGGGAAAAGCTCCCAGCTGAAATGCTCAAACATTCAGTGGATCAGGTTTTCCAAAGCAATGTTCATTCTTACTTTATTTCTTTTTTCAATGCAAAATTACTGTTGTTGGGCATTATATCAAAATGCAATTCTGCAAAGTAAACCATCTATTCTATAGCAGATATTAAGAAAAAAAAAATTAAGCCCCTCATTCATGGGTTCAGAGTCCCCCTTTTTAAAATAAAAGTCTGTACCCTTTACACTTATCAGTCAAGTTCTTTCCTTGAAGCCAATCAGACTGTAGGTAGCATATTGAATAGTCACACAACAAGTAGCTGTCACTTTACAAAACTAATATCCATTAAACAAAATGGTCATAAGTGCATCAATCTAATGTAATAGCAAGAATGTCACTGAAATAGAAAGTTGTCACAGGATCAATGTCCCCTGCCTTGAAAATAAACATTGTACTTTCGACTCAGCACTTATCAAGCAGCAGGAGAACATTATCCTGTGATAACATCCTATTCTATTGACATTATCTGTTAACTAGAGATACTCAGTGAAATATCAGCTTTTCTCACTTTGGATAAAATAAGCACTCATTTTACATCTGTTATACATAATTATTGAGCGCATGTATTTCCCATAACCTGACTTTAAAAAGGCAAAAATTATTTTAAAATAGTTTACAACTTATACTACTACTTATACAGCCACAGAATGGTCTTTAATAAGCAAGAGGCAATGAAGCATTAGACTTATAGCTATCTCCAGATTGCTTTCTACTGTTGTCAGACCCTTCCCCTAGCTATTAATTATTTTGTCATTTTCTCACATTGTCAGGCTATGATTTTTCCTTGGCTATCCCCATGTCTAAACTACCTTTCCAATATCCAGTCTGACTGCTGAACTGTCTACAGACTTTTTTTGGACAAGGAGGGTGAGGTGTGGGAAGCACTTTCTGGTTTGATTTTGAAGTAAAATTTTTCCCAGATCTGTTTTAAAAAAGCAAGTACATCAGGACCAGATAACATTTTGATGGATAAATCAAAGATTAATGATCCTAGGATGAAATCTTTCTCCCACTAAGACCCACGTGCATCTCCCTTAGAAGTCAACAAATTATTGGAGCACTGCCAGACCCTTTATAGGCACCTGCTGAATTTCTTAATTCCATCTGTCCCTCACAATTTATTTACTAATTTCATAGCTGAGGCTGCTATCTGGTACGTGAATTATTTCAAGGCAGCATCTCATTCACCAGCTAGGATTTTGGCCTCCACTCTCCCATCACCCTTTCACTCAGGTGTCTATAGCTATTCATTGACAATCATTGCCTTATGAGGTTTTACCCTTCTTTTGTGTGATTTTTTCACTTAGAAAATAAAAACTCTTAATCTTGCTCCCTGAAAGTATGGAAATTACATAAGGCATCATGTAGTTTTCAAAAAAACAAAAAAATCCACATTTTTACACCTTAAGAAATTTGCTACATTATTGTGCAAAATAGAGCACTCAGTTTGCACATTTCAAGAGAAGTGCTCTTAATTTATTGCAACATTGCCACGTATTCCTATATTTGATTAAATAACAAATAAGAGATCCATATCAAATTATGTTAGCCTTTTGTCTAGGAGGAGTAGCTACTACACAGTTTGTTCCCATGGAGGTGAAGTAGCTGGTCTGCTACATAATAAGGTTTAGAGTATTGAAGTGGAACAGTTTTCCTTGTTGAAAGTTTAATGTCAGCTGTATTCCTTTGCATGCATAATGTGTTTTCTACATACTTGTCAATATCAGGGAAGAAACTGTTTCAGGAGTGGTGAATGTGAGGGAATTAAATTTTAAAAAATGAAAATCAAACCAAACAATAAGAGGACATCTCATAAAATGAAGAAAATGAAATTTTATGCAGCAGGCTAAGCAGCCTTCTATCCTGCTATATGTGGGCAAGTTGTCTCATGACAGCCCATCACAATGCCACATTGCCTTATGTGCTGCAGTTAAGCATGTTTGGCACAAGGATTTTGCCCTAGCTTTCCTAGCACTTAGGCAGCTTGGAGCTTTCCTGTGAATTGGCTTACAGTGTGCTGTGAATGTCTTTGCCTTTCCTTCAAATCTCCATGAGTCCTTGACCATTTTTGGAGCTTTTCTTAAGCCTGCACACTCCTTTCTTCTGTCCTTTCCCAATCCCTACTCTCTTTCTCCAACTCCCATCTCAAACAAGCTATTATGTGGTCATGAGGCTCCACAGAATGTTTTTTTCCTAGAATACTGATGTCCTAGACTAATCTCACAACAGAAGAGGTGTAGGCCTACCCTCTGCATCTCACATTTTCCATTGTGTCCACGTTTCCATGTCTCTTTCTTGGACTGTTTCTACTAAGGATCTCCAAGTGTCTTCAAAGAGAGGGAAAACAATGCAGGAACAAGCACAGTGTCATTGGGTGAATGGTAATATTCCATCCCTTAGAGCCTCCAATGAAGCAATGTTCCATGACCAAAACAGAAGTCAGAGGCAAATATGGAGTATCCTGTTCATACTGGAATCTCCACTTATCTTGAATTTTATCTTGCTTTTTTTTGTCTTTCCTTGCTGATGCATCCTTACTATTTGAGCATAATTTTTACACTCTCTCCAAATGCTATACATAGTGAGTAGATTCTCCCTGAAGCTGACACTTTATCATTGGAGGTTAATTACTGAATATATTCCAGTACATTTCTAATTATTCTTCAGGATGGACAAGCCAAACGAACAGGTTTTGTTTCACAAGGGAAGAAAACCTGCTCTCTCACTAAGGCAGAAGGAAGAGGGTGGGTGATGCTGGAATCAACTCACCAATATAGCAATCTCATACCCCGTGACTTATTCATTATTCTGTCACGTCCCAGTGTGTTCACCCCCCTCAGCAAGGCACTGAAGAAACCAGCCTGATTGTTGCATAAAGCACAGTAGAACCACCCAGACATATGTGACAAGAACATTTAGATGTTTCCCGCTTCATAGAACAGCAGAGAGGGTAAAAATTGTATATTTCAACATTAGAATACCATAATGTTGTACAAGCTAATTTATGCATCCCTCATGGGTCTTATTACCACACAGGTACTGCAGAGAAGGACAAAAGAGTTGCTAAAATCTATTGCAATTATATATAGGCAAACAGTTAGGGCCAAGTTCTGTTTGCCCTCTGTGAGAGTTCACGGTAAGTGTTACAAGTATAAGAAATACCAATATTCCTTGGCATATTTTTACTTGGTATCTCAGAGCTCATGGAAAAATTTAGCACATGAGCAATTGTTAATATGCACTAATATATAAAATGAGGTCATGGCTGCATTTTTGTTGTACATGGGGTTTTTATTGATATTATTATTTTAAAATTGGTAGAAAGCTATAAAAACCCCTGAAATATTAATTAGACTGTAAAGGAAGATCCCTGTGAAAATATTTTCATTTGGCTTCGGCTGGGTGAGAAAAGGAAAAATGGTTTGGAGTTACTAAGTTTTACAGTGGGTTCTAAAACCTTGAACATTGTTAATCATGTTATGCTGCTTTTTTCCCCAGAAGGAGTTGCTTCTTGGGAAGTCCAGCTCTAAAATAGCAAGTGGCTAAAAGGCTTGGCCATCCTTGCCTGGCTGCAGGTCTCTTGTATACCCTTTTCAGAGTAGGGATTTCAGATAGGGCTCCCCACATGAGGTTAGTACCTTGGCCAAATAGGTCATTAGCTACTTTGACATAGATCTCTCAAATAATTTCTTGGATCTGTTCGACTTTATAAAATTAAAAATTCATTTAACCACATCAAGAAGCAGCCTGAGTTTGTTTGTGTGACAGAGATTAGAGCCCTTTCAGATGCAATAGATTGATGTTCAAGTACTTGTTCAATGGAAGTTTGATTAGTTATTCAAAATGGAGCAGCCCCAACAAGGGAAATATATCCCTGGAAACAGCGTGTGGCAGTAAAGGCACTCAGATGACTGAAGTCTGCAATTAGAATGAATTGAGATTAATTCATGTACCATCATTTGCAGGGAATGCCCTAATGTCTTGACCATTTCCTATTGGTCTGTACACATGTGGTTCTTACTGCTTTTTTATGTGCAAGTTTGAAAGGTCACATCTTAATATCAAAAAGGAAACAAAACAACCAAAGAAAATTCTACAGCTCCTAATCAAGGTCTGCTAATCACTAAAATCTGCCCTAACTCCAGACCACACTTCTCAATATTTTACTGCTAACAGAATATGAACAGAAAAATTCTCCATCCTGTTCCAGCAAGTTTATCATATGTTTTCAGTGGTTCACAACAACTCTGTTCAGTAATCAATCATGATTACTAGCTATATACAGTACACACAGCAGAAGATATTAATCTGGGACCGTCTGAAGTAGTGTGCTAATTAGTGATATGCTGAAACAGCATTTGGGCATGGCTCCTTGAAATTGCAATCTTTCCATTGACACAATTACCTCACCCTAAGTATCTCACTTTACAAATGATGTATCATTTTATAAAATTAATTGGCCTGTTACATCAACACAGTCTTGAAGAAGGCTGGTATTGTGTATTAAATCTGAATAAGGTTGTGCTTCATATTGTATGCTGCATTGCACCAGTCTTTCAAGTATCACCACATACTTTTCACTTTTTAAATCAAAATGGGAGAGCAATAACTTTTTCATACGATTATTATACTTTATAACATAGGATACATATTAGTATCCTAGTAGACTTTTGCTATAGTATGTATTAATCATATCTGTCCTGATAGCAAATAATTTTGTAGCCCTGTTTTTGAAGATACTGGGTCTGTCTGAAGAAAGGAAATCAGAGCAAGGATGAGAAATGAAAATTCCAGCTCCAGTGGTTTCAACATCTACCCCTACATTTCAACATCTACCCCTCACAGGAAATGCCTAAAAGTCTAACAGTGTAAATATAGTTAAATCTGATTTGTTGGTTTGGTTTTACTTCATTTATCATCTCTTATAGGAACAAAGGCTGGTCTTTAAACTACTAAAGAAAATAGCACAGCACTAGCAGTCATATCCCGAAGGTGCTTTTGTGCTGAAGAATCAAGAAGTAATCAAGAAGCTCATTTTCTATGTTGAGAAACAACAGCTTCTTATGCAAGGAGTGATTATATACACTAAAATATTTTCCTTGAGATAAGGGCTGTTGGTCTGGATTTCTTAAAAAATGTGTAAATAGTGCAAGAGCAATTTTCCAGTAGAATTTAATACAATATCTGAAGTGGTACTACTGTAATACATCCCAAACTCCACTGTGGTATTCATTTAATTCCTTCATGGGCATGATAAACCATATCCAGAATAGATTTGAGCTAAGGACTTCCTGGTCTTAAATAAATATGCATTACCAAAAGAATTACATCTTCTTGAAACATATTAGAGGACACATGAATTAGAGCTCATGAATATTTTTTTTTTCAGAAACTTTCTTAACAGAAAGTTGGTGGTCTTTTTCTTTGATTTTTGGCCCATTTTCTGCAAGACAGAGGGAAAGAAGAGTCTTTCAATTTTAGTGCCCCTCCTTAGCTTCCTTCATTCTTTTTTCCAGAAGGAAATTTCAAAACTGAGACATTAATTTCAATCTTTACCCTGCCCCTTCTTTTGGAAAAATAAATTTCCCTTGAAATCAGAAGGGTGTAAGCAATAAAGATGTTGAAAAAAGTCTAAAAATTGAAGCACTTGAAATTTCATTTTTCTTCGAAAATTCTTAATTGCAACTGTATCACTTTTCTCTACAGGAAATATATAGCTAGAGCAGTCAGTTACTAAATCCTAAAAAGCTTTTGCTATTTCATATAAATTAAACCCTACTAAACTTTAAATTGAGTGCTTTGGAGAAAGAGTCTGAGACGTTTGAAGTCATGGTTCAACATCCATTGTTACTTAATATATGCATTGTCTGACCCACTGGTGGAACAAATGTGGTCTGGATCAAGTGCGAGCACACAATTACACATTTCTCCAGTCACCCACACAGCAAGCAATACAATTCTAATGTCAGATCTATGCCTGCTGTGGGAGGACAGGGGCTAAATGACTGGACAAGAACTGCTGACACAGCAGAGTGAGGCTGTACTGTTTCTGTGCTTTGCATTTGAGCAATTTTTTATTTGTTGCTCTCCACACAAAAGCCTGACTTACCATGTGGTGGAGCTGCAGCCTGAGGCACTCTGCTCTTCACATCAGATAGCATACACATAATCAACAAATGATTGCTCTTCAGTATCCACTGAGACAACCACCTTTGGAGAGAAGAGATACCTGGTCCTAAGGCACATTCATTCTCTTTTTACTGAGACTGTTAACAAGGGGCAATTGCAATCAGTTCTGACAATGGTCAGTGCTGCTGATGCCCATCACTGCAAAATGGTGTGAGAGCAAAGCTCTTGACAGAATTCAAGCAGCTGTTTGAGAGTAGATAATTTTCAGAGTCTAATTTCATTTCAAGGTCAACTGAGCTCCTTCCTGATATTTGTCCTCTGCAATTTTTATACAAAAACTTCGACACAGGTTTTTTCAGTTTTTAAGGGTGAGTTCTGCAGTATCTGCCCACATTTCATCAGACTGAAGGTAAAATCAACCTAGTATTTATATGCATGTCCCCCATCTTCCCCTAAAATACAAGTTTTTCTGGAAGTGATGGAAGTGACTGAAGGAATCCTGCAATTTCTCAGTGTGATTAAACATGAAACCAAGCCTTGGTCTTCTGCTAAGTAACTACAGTGTAGGCATTCACTTGTACACGAATTAACGTATTCAAAGGGTTCTTCAGCGTGGTTCACTGTGCATGAAAGATACAGCTTCAGCAGCTGTGCTCTTGATATAGAATTCAAGCAATAGTCCAAGGATTAAAGTTCCCTGAATTCATTATCTGTGCTCAGACATACCCAGTCACCTCCAGAAAGCATCTGCCTACTGAACTGTAAACATGACCGTCATGGCATTCTGAAAAGATAAGCTAAATACAATAGAAAGGATAAAGAATAGCTTCTGTTACACAATATTGGGCACCTAAGCAAAACTGGAAGTGCAAATCTCATCTAAAATCTGGGGGTTGAAGAATACAAAAAACACGTGACCACCAAAGTTAAGGGTTTCTGAAATACTGAATTAATTATAGCTAAATAATTTTCATGCAGTAGTTGCTAATTTTCTGCTTAAGTGGCTACTCTAAGATAAATACATAGATACAAAAGATCACTTTTTGAAAAAAACTCAGACAAGACATAAACAGAAGAGTGATTCCAAAGTACACAACTGCTAATACTTGGAGTGCCATTGCTTCACCTAACAGAGTGACAAACTTATGATGGGAAAATCCTACTAAGTGGCTCCCATCTACATTTCCACAGTATCAGCAAAGCACAGAAAGCATCCATTCCCTTGAGAAAGCATGGGAAAGCTCCATTTATTAGGAAACATGAAAAACACCTTGAGTAAAGAAAACCAAAATAGTAACACTAAAGTAGAGCAACTTAGTAGTCTGCTTCTGTCTTACAACTAAACAACCTCAGCATGAAATGGGATTCAGATGAACATGTTCTTTTCTGAATTAAAAATGG
The DNA here is from genome assembly GCF_051311805.1 of Agelaius phoeniceus. Classification (NCBI taxonomy): domain Eukaryota; kingdom Metazoa; phylum Chordata; class Aves; order Passeriformes; family Icteridae; genus Agelaius; species Agelaius phoeniceus. Next base: position 55,654,330 of record NC_135268.1, read on the forward strand.
TATTTTCATAAGTCTTTCATGAAAGTATTACAAAAAAATCATTTTTAAAAAAACATAAAAAGGCCAACGAACAAGAATTCCCTTAGTCTTTGGCTGTCAGATGACTGACTACTGAATTGATATACTATATTTTCAGTTGATTCCATGAAGAGATTTTGAATGCTATATTAAAACTGCATTCAAGACTTTTTTCAAAGGTGCAAGTTAAAGTGTGGTACTCTATTTTCCATTAAAATCCATTTTATTTTAATATATACAGCTATTTGTTGATATGATATGTCTATTGACACTGAACATACTGGTCTATAGGAGAGGGTGTTTTACCTTATATTTCTTATAAAAGATTTTTTCCTACTTTTCATAATTTAATAATGTGCTATGCTCCTAATAGTCTTTCTTCTACCAAAAAAGTGTCCATAAGCAATGTGCTATTATTTGGCCTATTGCCCAGTTTTCAAAAGTGTTCTCACTTGTATTAAAAATGTAGAAATCTGTATTAATTTAATAGGAATTGATTATGAGTCACTACAAGATTTTGAAAATCCCTACCTACCTACCTAGCAATTTAGGAGCCTAATTTTAGACTTTCCCTCCTCTGGGCAGGGAGGATATAAAATGCTTGTAAAAATAGATTGTGTGGCAAAGAATGATGAAGAAGTCTCAGGTTTGTTGGGTGCTGAGATATATGCAGAACACAGCTGACACTTTGCTACCAGGAGGTTCTTGATTAAGTTAATAAGCAAGTGGACAAACAAGAATTTCAAGCATTACATTAGTAGCATATTAACCAACTTCTGCATTTTAGAAAAACTCAATCTTAACTGAAGATGAAGAACAGTTTCCTTTTTTCATCACAGAGGACATTCTCCCCTATTTGACCCTCCAAAGATGAGCTAGAAAAAGACAATTTTTTTTAAAATCTGAGATAATATTTCAGATAATAATCGTGGAGATACAAATACACTCCCAATCCCAAAGACACCAGAAGATTCACAGTTACAGCCATTGCTAAAAATGTGAGAAACAGAGGTTTGGGATTTTGATGCAAGGCCAGAGTGGACACTTAAATTTGAGTTTCTTATATCCCCAGTAAACTGCAAATATGAGTAATAGGGGACTCCATTTTACATGCATTTTTTTATGCATTAAAATAATTTCAAACACTTGATCAACAAAGACAAAAGAGAACACAGGAGTAAATTATTTCTGATGCAGGAATAATGGGAGATCATAATACACTATTTTCTGTACATATACAAAAATAAAATGCTTGTGGACTCCAAAACAATGCCTATTTACTCATCTGGATATGAAATTTGGAGTTAGACCTAATGAAAACTAAGCACGGATCCAAAATATGAATCTTCTGGGATATGTGCATTGCATTGACAGCAATGTTAGTTGAATCTTATATACAAACTGGTATTATATGTTTCATTTGGAACTATATTTTACACAGCTATATGTCTATAAAAATAAGATGTTTTCAAATATTTTTATAAAGCTTTTATTACTGTGATAGAATTTTTGTAACCTGCACCATGTCTTTATTATCTTGAGGAGAGGAGCTATAAAACTGCTGGGTTTAAAATCAATTTATTCTCAAGCCATCTTCCACTAGCAATTGCAACCTTGCTCACTGCTACCTTCAGTTTGGTACTTGCATTTCTATAGGAGTTCCTGCAAAATATACTTTTTCCCCCTATTCTCAATTACAGGTTTCAGAAAGAAAACTGTGCTGACAAACTGACACTGCAGAGACCTTTCGGCAAGTTATCCCAGAAGGGGTCAGCTTTGTCTCTGAAGTACTTAGAAACGTATTGTACATTCCTCTACTATGACAATAACTGAGAATACAGCTGCTGGGTATAAAATCCATGCTCTTCCCTGATATTAGCCTTCACAGTGCTCAAAATGGGGTACATTGAAAGCCTTTTGCAATGAAGCGGCAGCCGGAAATGGAAGAAACAGGAACAGTAGTGTGGGGGATCTTAGGAAACTTCCCAGAAAGGGAGCCTCACAGATGCATAGATGAAATGGAATTTTACATGGTATTCTACCCAGATGGTATCTACAACACTTCAGTGATAATAGGCAGGAAGATCCCAGATGACCCTGCCATACACAGGGAAAATGCTTCATTTCTCAGCAGCAGTGTCATTCCCTGCGGAGGGCGGAGCATTCCACCCACAGTGCCACTTGTGGAACTGGTTGAGGTGATATGTAAAGAAAAGTCTACATTTGGGAATTCATCCATCTACAATTTTACAATCACATTTTAAGAAACACAGGAAAGTTTGTGGCAGAAAAATAAAACAATAACTCAGTTTTAAAATTTGGCTTGCAAGCCTGCTCTAAGGCTACAATTTGAAGCAGGATCCTCAATCCCAAGGGTCACTGACCTTTTCACTAGGGTAATAAATATTCAGTGACAAATGCCTCTTTCTCCCTGCTCCCTCTCATTCCATTTCAAACCTGAGATAACTTCCTGACAATATTTTTGACAAAAGTTACAACTCTGTTCTTTCTCTTTCGTTTAGAATGCCTCCACATAATCCTAGTTCTGCTTTGAGCCACAGAGTTGAGCTCACATGTAAGCATTTTGTTGACAGAGACATAATAAGCAGTTTAGAAGAATTTGTTTAAGAAGGAAGGTACACATTTAATTTTCATACTCAAATACTATGCTTCTTAAAAAGTCATCCCAAAGATTTCAGGTTGTCTCCAGAATAGCAAATAACCTTCCTAAACTAGTAAAAAGTATCAACTTTGTCTTTGTTGTGAAAGGCAAAGTGGGATATAAACAGAAAAGGCATGGCAGATGAAGTTGGATCTATTTCCTATGGAGGTCTCTACCCTCCTGTTGGGGAGATTAGTTTGTTTTTTAGGATTAACATTTTTCCAAATCCACTAAGATGATAACAGAATATTAAAATGCAGGAGGTTACTCCATGAAAATGTTAAGCATCTTGCAAAATGTTCTAAGAAATGGTGATGATAATTAATTCTTACCTGTAGAGTGTAGCACAAATTTCCACTGATTTTCAACAGTATGAGTAAATTTCAAGTCATTGCTCCTGAGCATGAGTTCACCACAACCAGATGTTTACTTTGTTCTTTCAGATCTTAAGTGCCTTTGGGAAAAGAAAATTCTGACACCAAAATATTCAAGACATTTTTTTCAGCTCAGATTTGTTTCTGTTTTCTAATTATTCCAAACTCTATTACTATTACTATATACTTTTCTAGCAAAAAAACACACAAAAAAAACCCCACAGACTAACCCCCACAAATTAGAATGCTAATTGGCTTTAACATGATACAAATTAATTACTTTGATAAGATCACTGTGTTTAATAGATGTCATATGAAGAATTAAGTAAAATAGTTGTCTGATCCTTACATGTACTGGGCAGTGCTAACTGAACCTACACATTCTCATCCTATTCCTCCCCTTAATAAATTTCTCTAGAAAGAGAAATTAACACAGAGAGGCCTGAAAAGAAGTTCCATGAAAGCAATTAAAATTGAGGTTTTCTCAAAAACTCTTGCTGCATATTTATATTTGGTGAAGAATGGTGGAAATTATATTTGATGAAGAATGGTGGAAAGACAAAAACAAAATGTGGACTGTATCACTGTGGACACTACCCAAACAGACAGAAACATCAGTGACCACGTAGAAAGCAATGAGGAGAGGAACTGAATTATGTCTCAAATGCAAAGTTTTTGTTTGATTTGTTTTCTTTCATTTATGAGGGAAAAAAAGAATCAACTTATTAGATGTAAAATGACAAAACTCTTAAGGTGGTAACTTCCAAAGGACCCAGTGAATTCAGGAGTGCCCTTACCAAAGAGCATACTGTAAGTACTATGAAGAAAGCACCAGGCATGAACTTCTGACCAGTTCCAACTTTTAAAATAATTAACTGCCTTCACTTGCAATGCCCTAGCAACCTCACAGCCCATTACAGAGCCAACTCATCCTTTTAACTCCACTGCAGAAAACCATCTCTCTTCTATCTGAATGCAAAGATGCAGAGGATAAAATCAACCTACATGATATAGGCAGAATCTTTAATTACACAAAGAGAGAAAAATATTCAGTCAAGGCTCATTGATCCTGAATATGTAACACCACCATTCGGAATTATCCCTTTCAGCTGACAAGTTTACCTCCCATCGTAAGTAACACAGACAAATGTCACAACCAGTGTTCTCACAGGTCCCATTTGTGGGGATCATAAGGTCAGTTTACAGAATCTGGATTCTCTCATTATCTCTTAACCATCTAATGCCTAATATTTTCTGAATGTGTTCTTACTCTGCAGGCCTTTTTCTTGTTCTTTCTAGCAACTGATTTTATCATGGGACAAGGGCAGGTGTTTCCAAAAAAAATACATCTAGGGAACCTCCTTGACCAAACAGGGGAAGCTACTGGAGTGTGTCATGCTTCTTCTCTGCCCAAGACCACTTCCTTTCTTCCAAAGCTCAAAAGACAGTCTCTGTGTATGCCCAGGACATACTGCAACTGTACATGTTCTACAGCATAAAAATAAGCTAAAATAGACTATCATGACTAATATTTAAATATGTAAAGGTATTCTCACACTCACAGTCTCACTTCGTCAATTTGTCCAAGTTCTTCTATTTAGATAACTTCTTGAAATTCCACATATTTGTGCATTTCAACACTTTTCTCCCCATTTAGGACCAGATACTCATCTGCCCTTGAGATTAAATAAATCAAACTTTTTTCAAAAATTGTTAAAATGGCAAAAGTTTGCCAACATAATGTTCCTGATTGAATTACAGTCTGTACGAAATTCATGGTGCAAGCTAGTAGCCACAGAGGATCATGCAACTTAAATGCGTGTAAAACATGCCATTTTATTCTGTATTTCTAAATTACAAAGTTTAATCACAATAAAATAAGTGACTGAGCAAGAAGACTAAAGTAATTTCTCAGTTCAGCTATTTTTTGTTTAGATAGTTAATTCAGTCATTTTTGACAGCTGGCTGGTAACCTCCACATCTCAAAGCAAGATTTGAGCTCTGAGATTATTCTAATGACTATAACCTCCCAGCCCCACCAAACACACTTCAAATATACTCATGAGTAGGTCCAGTAGCAGTAAAAGCCTATATTCTCTTAAGTGAAATGTTGTTCATGCTTTTCATGTCCTACATCCTCACCAGCACCCTCACCAGGACAGGGCAAAGTTAAGGGAACAAACTCAAGGTTTAGTGCCTCAAAAGGATAAAGACATGGATGACAGTACTTAAAGAAAATCTCATTAAAGTGGAAAACTTCTATCCATAACCATAAACATAATAACAATTACATACCTATACATGCCACGGCTGTTGCCATGAGCTAAGGGTTTAAAAAGGTGGAGAAGTCTACAGAGACCAGCAGCAATTTTCGTGAAGTCTGTGCAGAAAAAAAAAAAAATGTACTTTTTTTCTTTGGTGGAGCTTTATTTTTGTTCCTATTTTGTTGTCCTGATTCTTTCCAACAGAAAATTTCTGCTTGCTCTTCGAATGCAGAGAAACAAAACGGAACAGATTAACAAGGTGCTGTGCTGGTACTGATGCCTCTTGCTGGTATCTTTTGTCACAAAAGTATTTTCAGAAAGCAGAATCTGACAAGTCATCAACATTAGTCTCTTTCTCTCTAACAGTATTTCCACAGATTAATTAACTCAAATGTCATTCTCTTATAGCTGCATGCACTCTACAGAAGAGTACTTGGTAGCTGCTGTGTGTTTTGGATCAAACAAAGCTCTGCAGGGATACAGTCATAACTCCTGTAAATTACTAATTGCCCTAGAATGTTACAAAATGACTTTTCAGATATATTCTGAGAAAAGTCTTAGCCCAAATGCATTTTCAGAGCAAAAGATTCACCATGGCCCTTTCTTCACCATTAGACCCAATCTGTTGTTGCATTTCTACATGTATTTTGAGAACAAAAGATGTTATTTACCTTCTAGTAGACATGGGACCTTTATTTGGGCTGTTACACTTCAGTGTTTATTCTAGAACATTCATACCTTGTGTTCATAACTTATGTAGCAACATGGTGGGCCATTGCAACCTTAAGGGGAAAGGAGCACTCAAGGTTCATGTATGCTTGTGGTCAAACGTAAACACAAAAGTCAGAGGGTCCAAAAAAAAAAGAACATGGGATTTTATTAGTAAATTATACACTTGGCATGGAAATTGGTATGGTAGTCCCTTATTTCCTAGTATAAGCCCAAGCAGTAGTTTTTTTGATAAAGGGGTAGGGTGAGAGGCAGAGGGGGGTAGAGAGAGAGAGAGAGATGGATTGAAGAGAGAGACAGAGAAAGAAAGGGAAATTACCACTCCTGTCTCTAGCATCAATCAAGCTGGCAGGGTGCCCAGAATCCTGGAGAGCATTCATGAGGGTACCTTTTCACAGATAAGTTTTCCCTGCCCTGGAGATAATTCTCTCACTTTCTATGCAAATTAGTTATCATGTGCAGTCTGTTCTTCTATGGCTCAGAGAGCTTTGGGAGTCTTTGCTGGTGAACCCACCCTACAGCCTGTATTTGCTTCTCAGCCTCATTGCTACACCTGTGCTATACTGTGCTATGCTCATCTCCAGGAGCCAGAACAAATATGTGTGCCCCAGACAAGTGCTGCCCTCTCCTTTCTCACAGCCTGTTCTTACCAGCAATCCTTGGCTGACTCCAGGGCTACCTGGCTGTAGGTGTTTGACACATACACATCAGCCACCTTATCTTCTAGGCTTCCTCACATGGGGAGTTGTATGAATAACTCCTGCTTGTCTGTTGACTTGAATCATGCAAGCAGCACAGGCACACATGTCCTGTTGGGCAGTCTTGCAGGTTCAGTCCTGGCACCAACCCTCAAAAATCAGACCCAAAAATTATTCTCTACATTCAAAAATATCTGAAAGACATTCAGTAACTTATATAGAATTTGCTTTTTACTCTGTTCAGGCAAATCCTCTTGTACTTTCAAAAACATAAATGTGTCTTCGTCTTCAGGCAATAAAGCAAAGCAGAAATAATGTTGCCATGCTGGCCAAGGTGAACCTAAAGTGCTAGAGAATAGTTCACCAGGCTCAAGTGCTGCAAACGTCTTCATGCAAACTTTTGTTGCCCTTTTTTGACTTTGTTAAATTTGAGTCTTTCTTTGCCCTCATCAATGGATCTCTGCTCCTTAATGTTCATCCTCAGTGACAAAAGATCACAGTCATACTTTCAAAGGCTTTCCCTTTTTTTTCCTGTTTTCCTCGCCATTCTTAAAGTAAGTCCAGAAAAAGGGTGTATTCTAATTGTCTCCTTCCAAACAATATAACAATTTCCCCCTTGCAACTTTTCCTGCTAGGGTTAGAATGAAAATCAATTATCTGTGAGCATTTGAGGCTGAATGACACCTAATATAAAACCTACACAGATAAATTGGTAAATATACAAACAGGAAGCAAAAACACATTGAAGAAAGTATTTCATATTTGAACCTCACACAAAGAAACTCCGAATAATAGATTTATTTTAACAAAAAAAAAAAAAAACAACAAAAAAAGCCCTACCCAGTATGATACAATTACTGTAGAAGCCAGAAGGATAAAAGGTCCTCTGAATTATTACCATTTTCTGAGGAACTACTAAACTAACAGTTAAAAGGATCTGAATACTTTCTAGACTAGTATAGGGAGGCATTATGACAATCCTGCTCCTAAGCCTCGCTGAGCTTAAATCAGCATGGGTATATAAGAATAATGTCACATAATTTTCTACATGAAACTATCATTTTGCTGTTACCTGAAGGGACACTGTAAGATACACTATAGTACTATAAATGTAAATATTCTGTACACCAAGTGTTCCATGACAATGGAAACTTAATGATGTATATATTACAACATCACTGCTGGAGTTAGGGCTGTATTAGCATTTTTGTGATAACCCACCCCACCATTTCCCAGAGGTTTATAACTCAACTGTAAAAATTTACTACAAGTTAAAATTTAACATATCAAGTCCATCTCAAGAGCACTTTTTTAAAAATGACAGCCATCTGCATGTTTTTAGATTTAAAATGTATATATAAATGTTAAACATACTTGTTAGTGTTCAATTTAATGGGGAAAAAATAATAAAATGGTTTTAAGAAAAAAAAAATCATAACAGCCTAACCTGGAAGTGTCAAGTGAAAATAATTATTAAACAATTAAAATAAATTTTCAAAAACAATTTATGAAGTGTCAAAGTAACTGCTAGGAATAAAACCTGATGAAAAATTGCGAGATCCTGAATTTCTTCAATGTTTGTTTATTTTTCTGCATTTTAAAGATCTAATTTTCAGCCTGTTCTGTTTGAGGACACAGCACTGATATTTGCTAGTACAGCTACAGAATTACTTCCTGAGTTATTGATATGCTTTTAAAATACAGGATGCACTCTAAATAAGCTGAGCCATGAAAGAGTTTCTTCTCCTCAAGCATACTTTCTCCCCAGAGCTCAGCATTTCCATTCTGCAGATTTAGCTCGCCCTGGTAGCCACCATGTCTGGCTCAAATCTCAAGTAACTGTGCAGGAATCAAAGCTTTCACTTCCTTGATCCAGTACCTATAGTTGTTGAGGTTAGTTCTCAAGGGACCTTTGTTTGCTCAGATCATATCTAATATGACTAAGGGAGACAGTTTTTCCTGTGTTTGCACCTGTATTGTAGAGCTTTGATACTCACTTATGTTTCCATTGATTTTTCTCTGTTATTGCTGCTGTATACATTTTGCCTTCCTGAATATAAATAAGGTTTATTGCTAAGATCTAGGTTATTGCCATAAGCTATTCTAAAAAATATAAACTATTCCTTCTTCTGTAAGAGGTTGGGAATGATCTGAGCCCAAACTCAAGATATATTTTTCCTCAGAACAACATTGGAATTATGTAACATAGCCCAAAACTGGGAAATTGGGGGTGGGATGATTGAACACATGCAAATTTGAAACTAGGATTTCAGAACCACCTAACATTTTGTTTTCAGAAAATCAAGTTACCTCTCCATAGCTTCAATTTTTTTTTTTTTTGCATAAAAAGTTAAAAGGAATTTTAATATTCTCCCACTAGCTAAAAGGATTGGTGTAACTGTACTTAGGGTAGAGAAGGTGGAACAAGATGATTTTTAAGGTGCTTTCCAACTCAAACCATTATGTGTTAACACCTTTGCAATGTACAATGGCAGAGAGCCCGTGGACTGAAGAGTGTATACCTAACATATATGAGATACTCAAGAGACTACTGAAGAACACAGAAATTAATAAATTAAGTTTTTCATTCTTTATCATTCTCTATTTGTGTTGGAGAAAGATGACTGAGAAGCCAAAGCAGTGCAATACTCAAAAACAGGAGTCTTCTGGATGGATCCAAGTGAAAAAAAATTCAATGGTAAAAATCAATTGTGATAGCAACAGTATGCATTGATCTGCAGGAAAACAAATCACAAGTTCTTGTGCAGAAATATGAAAATCAGGGCAAGAAGTAGTTACCTACTTGAAGCTGACTAAATCAGCAAAAAACAGATACTCAGTGAAGTCACCATGAAGCTGGGAGCAGCTAAAGCACAACTTTGAGGATTATGATCAGACTGATGTCTACTTACTTTAAAAGTTTGTTTGCAATTTTCAATCAGCCATACGTTTTTTTCTCTCCTTAATAATTTCCTGTCCTAGCACTCAAAACTCATGGCAGTTTAGCTGAAACTTCTGCCTGTAAATCATGTTAAAGTGTCAAGAAGTGCTTGCCATAGAATCTTTCAATAAGTAGCCAGAACAGACCTTGAGAGGGCAGGACATTCTAGACAAATCATTGCCAAAAGCATTGCCGTAGAATCTTTCAATAAGTAGCCAGAACAGACCTTGAGAGGGCAGGACATATGCATAAGCATTCTAGACAAATCATTGCCAAAAGCATTCCCTAGACCCTTCTCCAGCAGCCCCTCCCTGTGGCACAGGGCCTTAGACATGTGATTAGCCTCTCTGCAGGAGAGAACTCCAAGTGAAGCTTAAATTCAAAATCTGACCTTCCCACCATTCAGGTTATCTTTCCAGATAACCTGCATATTGTTTCTCCAGTCTGAAGTTGTGCCAGCTTTGATAAAATTGCTATTTCCAGGTTGTCAGATGATCTTTTTTCTAACATTTCTCATTTTCCCTCCTCCAGCTCCCTTTGTAGATGCGCTGAATGATAGTGCTGTACAAGTCTGGAGAACTCCCATGGCAATCAATTTGACTAATACATACACAGCATAAAAGAGGGTATTTAACCATCAAAAGGATGCTTTTCCCCCTGAACTGGAGAACAAGAGCAATCATTTCAGCTAGAGTTTCTCTATGGCAGTTGGAGAGAAGTGATGGCTTCCCCATGGATTAACATTTCCTGACTTTGCTCTTCACACAAAGGTTACAACTACTTATGTTATATGCAAGTTATGCATAATAATTAGAAACAGGGCACACTGTCTAAATCATCATACTTGTTAGCATTTCAGTGCAGACATCATTTTAATCCTTGCATTTCTAATGTCAACAGTAGCCGCTTAGAGTTGTCATTGAAATCTTTAATTTCTCTCCTCTTCCTATTGCATCTATGTACACACATTGTTCATTGATTATGGTTTGGCATTTCTTCTAGGTTTTTATAACCTTGCAGTAGATTTATGCACACAAGAACTTAAACTGGCAACCTAGTACATGTTATACAAGAGAGGTTATATTTGAATGAAAAGTATTGAAGTTCCTATCCTATTCAGCAGGATTATATAGATAATAAAGGTCAGCTGTGATACATACTATTATGTTAACATGCAAAAAAAATGTGTAGTAGTAGTAGTAGTATATGATGGGAAGGGTTTATTTATAATAAAAGCAAGTCATGCTTAAGGAATAAATTTAGGATAGCAGTAGACAGTGATAATGGATTATTGTAGGTTTATAGGAAAACCATTTTCATGACAGATAAAACAATCAATTTAAACTGGAGTCAGATTCTCAAATCCTAACAAAGCAAAGAAAAATACCTGAGGGTGTTTAGAAAGAAGCTTTCATAAGAGCTTTGAGCTGGTGTGGCTGTTCCCATCAGCAGGTTTCTTGGCAATGGACCTATCCACTCATATTAAACTCATACTGAAAGTCTTGACAGTAACAATGACTTTGGCACATCAAAAATAGAAGTATTTTCTGTGATGTCCCATAGTCAGTAACAACTAACTAAATCAGGACATTCTCTGATAATTAAAAATAAACATTTTTAGTTTTCATGACCAATAGTTGCCTCTCTCACAATTCTTCCAGATTTTCTGTAGTTTGGAAAAGGGGAAAGAATTTCTCTTCTCTGTAGTTTCCCTATGAAAGGTGCTGAGTGTTACAAGGTACTTAAGGCCCTGTACAAGTCAGTTCTGAAACACAGTTCATGCATTACTTATGAGTTTTCACTGAAATGTAAATCTGAGCGATTTTCATTTGTTCCCTTGGTCTTAAATGAAACATTTACTGAGTCCAAGGAATCATTCTCAGAGCTCAAATTCTAGAGAGAAGTGTGTGGTACGGTAAAAATTATTAATAAAAAATACATACATGTCCAGACAAATAAAGCTTCTACACTAAAAAACTTCACATTTGTCTGTATTAATGTTTAATGCATTTGTAAAAAGCAGTCCTGCTTTGCAGGAAATAGCCACAAAAGTGTCCTGCAATCTACTAGCACTTATGATCACAGCATGGGTCCAAAGAGGATTGTCAGAAATGCATGATCCATGTTTGATAGATCAGAGGAACCATACAGAGTATATTAAAGCCATATTATAGCTGCTGAAAGGAATGCAAAAATATTTCTGGATTAGCTCTAAAATTAGAGGTTAACATCATTTGATTGGCTTAAGCACACAGCATATTAGCAGTAGGTATTGCTAAGAAAACTCAGTTATGACCTACAGAAACAAATTACACAAGAAGGAACTAAAAGAAAATTTAAATTATGCAATCATAATGTTTAATAAGTGACATGTCTTTCTAATATAATAAAATAAATATATTGAAATACTATAGTGTGTTCTACCACAACCAGTTTACATCCATGGTATTGAGAACAAAGCATAGTCTTAGTTTCTTAGGCAGGTTTAAAAAATGCCTAGTAATTTATTGGGACAGTTTGCTTGCATCTTTAAGTTAATATGATATGTAGCATTTTAAAAACAATATAAACTTAGCATCCAGGCAAAATATACTTGCTCTAGCATTTTCTCAGATGATTGTACAAAGGGTTATTTCAGTGATATTGCTGTTGTTCCTACATTTGTGTCCAAGTAGGAGCATCAAGATCTGCAAGTGCAATGGAAAATATTTCCATTTATCTTCATAAGATATTTCAATTTCAACTGAAAAAGACATTTTAAATGGGGGTTTGTATCTAAAGACTATAGATATCAGTAAAAGTTAAAGCACTGAATTGAGTAATTGCACAGAATTTTAAAGAAGGGCTAATATTTGAAGTAAATGTGACCCCCAAATAAACATATTAGATGCAGACACCTTGTGAAAATGCAAGCTCAAGCTATCCTCCCTTGAAAGATAAAAAAGGGCAGGGGATCTCAGCATAGTCCCAAGCTTGTTATATATATACACACATGACTAGTTATAATCTGAACTTAAGACTTGAATTCTTTCTTATTGAACAAAAGCTTAATCCTTCTAACTCCTTGGGGAAACAGCCTTAAACAGGTGAAAATAAAATACAATTAACAAAGAAGTGAAAGGAGATGAGGAGCCCTTTGAGACTGTAATGAAAACAAAAAAGGCAAAACAAATTAAATTTTCCAACCTGAATAAATCTTAGTGGGAAACATTAAAACAAAAAAAGGATAAGAGGAAGAAATTAAGTAGATCCAAAATTATGATTGTGGTAGAAAACACAGCACAATAAACTTGAAATCAGCCTCTCGGGAAAAGATTAAAAATAAGAATTGTAAACTATACGAGAAGTATTTTGTAGAAACTGCATCTTGTTCAAAAATAAAGCAATCTAACCTATCTTTCCCAATGCAATTTTCTACAGTTTAATTTGGTAGGCTAAGTATTGGTTTTGAACTTTTAGCTAATTTCTGTCTAACTAGCTTTAATTGTTATGTTTACTTCTAATTGACATTCAGCAATTCCATGAGTTATTCACTATGTAAAGAGGCTCAAAAATATCTTGAAGACAGAACAACCAACTCGAATTCTCTTCAAAATTTCTCAAAATGTTAAGAAGAAGTTCCATAATGGCTGCAAACTTTTACTATCAAAGGAGGCATCCAGAATTACTTACAATCCACTCTTGTAGTTAATGGTTCCCAAACAAGAGAAGCAAAGCATACCACCATGTCTCCAAAATTGTTTATGATTGAACTGTAGTTTTTAAGATAAGAGTATTTCCAAATATATGTCGTGATTCGGAACGTGCTTTTGTGCATTGTGCAAAATTCACTTCTTGTGTGTGTGCAGCAATTGGTTTTAAAGAGCCAAGGGACAAAGAAGATAATGAGCATTTCCAAAAAAAAAAAAATTTGGTGAAGACTGTCAGACCAAGATTCTTTCCTATCTTATTCCCTAAGATTACAGTCTCCATAAGGGCAAATTCCTGTTTATAGGACAGAATTGGCAGAGTGTTGAAGCACTGGAATATCAAATCCTTTATCATTAATGTGGCAGCTAGAAATTAAGCCAAGGTCTCCAGTTTATACTTGAAATCAGAGAAAGAAATGTCCATGGGTGTCTTTGTTCTAACTTCAGTGTGCACAGTAATGCAGCAATGGAGAGGCAGTCACAGATTGGCAGCCGTGTACTTCAACCCCCACTTTGAATTTTAGTTATTAGTGCCTGTGTTGTTGTATATGTAGATACAGAGATACAAGTATATTCATTTTATTCTTAGTGTGCTGCAATCACACCTACATTTTACTTTGTAGTTATACCTTCAGGGAATAGCTTTCAGGAATATTATGCTGGGAAACTTCCCAGGAAAATGTCATTAAATGTCTGCATCTTCTCTCCTATCCCTCTCTTCCTCCTGAAATTTTCTCCTTCACATCAAAAGTTTACTGTTACTTTGAAGTAATAGGAATCAAAGAAAAGGGAGAAAGCTGGCTCCATCAGAGCCAGTGTTGAAAAGTTCCTGAGGATGTGGGAGAGATGAAAGAAACTGGAATTGTTTCAATCAAAGATAAGAAGTTGGAGGTGGGAATGCAAGGATTTTTGGACAAGCCTGTGGAAAGATGGGGGGAGGCATACATATATTTACACAAATACTTGAGGGGTGAAAGGAAGTAAGATAGCACAAAGTTTCTGAAATCTACTTCAATATGTTATTCATTAAATCCTTGTTTTGCTTCCTTTCAGTCAACTTCTTGGTACTATTTCAAAAATGAATCCAAGCTTAAATAAAAGAGTCATAGAGAATCTCTGCAAAGCCCTTCAGAGTGAGTACAATAAATGACAACTTTTTGGAGTGGCAGAAAGACGATGTTGATATGTTTAAGCATCTCATCCATTTCAAACCTTTCTTCAAAAATATTTCAATCTTTATCAGTTCCTACAGCTTAAAAGAATGGAAAAATAAATATAACTCTTTAGATTGCAACACTTTTAAGTATAAATGTAATTAAAAATATTCTTTTATTGCATATCAGATTTTAGTTAGTGGAAGTCAAAGTCAGCAAACTCTGAAAGAAGATAACCAGTTTGGCTCTGAGAAGTTCAGGGCAACTGAGAGGCTCCTCTCAAAGACACAACATACAGATGTCCTAGAACTCACCTGAAAGAAATACTGTCCAATCTGATATGGATTTCTGCAGGTATAAATCCAATTTCTCTGCTTGCCGTTTGCAAAACCCACACATTAAAATTCTAAAAATATTCTTTTAAATCATAAGGAGGTGTCATTGCTACTATCCAAGATGTCCCATTTTTGAAGAATCTCAGAAGAGAGACTTTATTCCTTTTCTTCACTACAGGAAAAATTAACAAAGATGAGAAAGGACAGCAATAATAATAAAGCCTAGGTTGCATCTCCAAACATATGCAGATGACTCCACACTCCAAATTCACTACCCCAGGCTTCATCCAGATATTAAAGCACCAAGATAGAAATTACATTTCACTGATAGGAACAGACAGAACTACAGATCTGCCATTCATCTCACCATCTGGGCTTGTACGAAGCAGGGAAATACAGTCTGGAGTACAAAGTATTTTCCCTAGCCACAAAAGCAATCTCTTCTCTTGGACCCCACACACTGATAAATACTAGGTACCTCTTAAACAAAACAAATGTATGCATCATAGCAAAGGAGAGGAAGTGGAACTTGCACCTTTATGCTAATCCTTCTCCTCCAAAAAACAGCAGCTCTGGTTTCTCTGAATCGCTTAGTCCAGAAATGGATTGAAAATTAAGACTGCAAGCTGAAGATCAGCTGCTGAATTACATCAATTGAAAGTGATTCCACCAGCTTCTCAATTCAAAGCATTCAATGTATTGAATGTGCATATCTGTAAGGCAATATCAGCAACAACAGCATGAAACTTCAGTGTTTTGTCGAGGTATGACAGGAGGAATAGCTGTTGAGCAGCTATGTTGAGCAGGGTAAGGAAAGCAGAGAGAGAGTTCGATCCATCCGTATCATGCATGGATCCTACACATCTTTGCACCCTTCTTCTGATTCTATGGAATTTCATCTTTAGGGGGGTTGAGAAGGGGAAGGCAAAAAAAGCACAGGACTACCCATCACAGTCACAAAGAAATCCTATGAGTCTGAATTATGTTCAAAATCATAGATGCAGGAACATCAGAAATATAAAGCTATGCTACTAATTACTGCTTCCATGAGCAACACCAACCTGAAAATGAGAGTTGCACTCTCTTTCCCTCATCACAGCCTGACACAGAATATCCAGTTAGAAATGAAACTGAGAAACCATACCATCAAAAGATGAGATGTCTATTCTGGTTGGGGCCAAAAGGGGTAACAATCACTGATTCCCTTGAATTCTTCAATTCCAAACTTTCCTTCCATTGGATTCTCTTCACAAACTTCTGCTGACATCACTGCATAGATTGTAGAGTCTCCTCTCATAACCTGGAAGGGAAGAAACATCATGCCCAATGATTCAAGCCTAATCAAACTCATTCATATTACTGCCATTTGATATTTCATAAGAGGAATTATAATCATCTGAACAAATATAGAGGCTATTATATGAGGATTGCAGGGTAATTCAGCTTGGAAGGGATCTCAGGATATTTCTAGTCCAACCTCCTGCTCAAAGCAGAGCCAACTCTGAGCACTGATTCCTGGAACCTGTCTCCATCTCTTTCATGACCTCTCTGGCACTGGAAGCTGATATTAATTGTCTCCATAGCTGCTGTGCCATCTCTTCTCCAAGCTGAACAAGCCCAGTTCCCTCAACCACTCCTCACAGCACAAGTGCTACAGCCCACCCCCCATCTTCAAGGTAATTGAATATTAAGAATAATATTCTAGATGGAAATAGGACACATCAAAAAAGCCTTCATTCATCCAGTAACAACTTATGGAAGAGATACTATAGAAAGGTTAGAAATTAGGCAAGATGTGGCACTATGATCTATACTGGTGTAGTTAAATCCCAACCTGCTATATTGAAAATATTGCTATAGAATCTCTTATAATTCATAAAATGATAGGAAAAGTCAGGTTGGAAGATGATCTAGCCAACTTCTGCCCAAAAACAAGGTCAAATGTGAAGTCAAGGTTCTAATTCTTCAGTCATCTATTATCATGGGCAGCAGATGAAGAATTCAACCTTATTTTCAAAAATTCCATTTCTTGCTAAATCACATTTCATTATAGGATTCTAAAGAACGAAAATATTTCATTATGAGCATGGAAATTGCAAGGCAAGAGGGAGGGGAAGCCATCTGTAGCAGAATACACTGCTCCTGTTTACATTCTCCCATCAGTTTGTTTACAGTGAACCCTCCTGAACCTCTCCTTGTTAGATAGGATGCCTTCCCTTTGTGTTAAGCAGGCTTATGCTTAAAGTCAGAATGAGCAGATGGAAAGAAAACTTTTAACAACAAGAGTGCTCCTCCATTGTACTTATGATAACAAAACAGTACAAAGTGTCAGCAGCAGGCAGAGTCTCCTGCCATCTACAATATTAGGTATATTTCTGGTTTTCTCCAATCCAGAGTAGGCTGTTTCTGAGCAAATTGAAACATGCAGAAAATGATTTTAAAAAAGCCTAGTCAACTGAGGACAAAATTCAAAGGAAGTCTTTCGTTCCATGTTCTATCCTTTTGTGTATAATAAACACAAAAGAAGCAGTCAACCTACAGCCTTGGATGAGAGGTAGTGCACAAGTACAATTCATTTATGTCCCCACTTGCTGTTTTGCAGTCAGGGTGCCTTAGGCACAGGCAGGAAAAGAAACAAATGCCTCAAACAAGCAATTAGAACCTGCTTCTAGCCAATCCCTTCGGTGTTGAATTCAGACACAGCAGCTTGCGCAGCAGTTTCTGGACCCTGCTTCTAGATCTTCCTGAAACCCTGGGATTGCTGGGGGACTGCTGTGTACTTTGAGGGGCACCAAGGTTGCTGCCACTGCCAGGTAAGGATAGCTACAGGAGACTGAAGTCTCTAGCAAGCTCTAGCAGCTTCTAACAAGATCCCACAGCTGCTCTTGGTCAAAGGTTGTTCTAGTTCTAATCAGGATATTAGGACAGGTCGAGAACCCTTTCAGTGGGAGCTACAGAGAGGCATGGAGTACATTCACTTGTGAAAAAGGGGTTAAAAATTTTTTATATGTGCCTAGCCAGCATTAATGACATGGCATAGGGCACAGTGACCAAAGCAACTAGTCCTGCTATCCTCTGGTTACTGAGAACTGCTTGGAAGAAGCAGGATCCACTCAATAAGTGGAACAAAAGGAAAGGAAAGGAAAATCAAACCAGGAACAAGGGGGCCAGGAAGATGGCAACAGCCAATGCAGAAAGCAAATGATGGGTGGGTTTGGCAAGTATGCAATGTGATGTGGACAGGAAACACCTCAATCTGACCTGAAGAGGATGCCTCAAATCTATGCAAACAAATGAAGCGCCAACAGGACAGTAGATTGCAGATTTTTTCTCTGAAATCAGTAAAATGGTGCTTCTCTGAAGTGCCTGTACAGCAGTTTGCAGCATGGGGAACAGGCAGGAGTAATTAGATGTCTGTTACAGGGCTACAACCTCCTTTGGTTAGAGATGTGGGGTAGCTCACTCAAGTGCTGCAATGAGTGAACACACACTTATTAGGAAACTTTATTAGGAATGGTGGATCCAGATGCATCCACCATTTGGATGGGCAGGATTGTGATGAGGGAGAATTGCCCTTGATGTGAAAACAGCAGATGGGTGATGAGCCAGCTGACAGCTTGTAAGTCAGAACCATTGGGCAAAACAAAATCAGTAATACGAGGAAATACTGGATTTTGTGGCCTTCTTTAGACAGCTGTAATAAGCCTCACCTACACAGGCTCTCGTGCTCATGCAGACTTCAACCATTTTTCAAGGATCATTTCCCTCCAAACTCAAGAGTGGTCCACCCCAAAGTGCAGAAAGTCAAATAAAGGTAGCAGATAGCTCCTCAAAATCTCAACTATAAAAAATTAATAAGAGGTGGCAGAAGGGACATTTGACCTAGGAGGAATACAGAGATACAGTCCAGGTGTGGAATGATGGTGTTAGATACAACAAAACCCATCTGGAGCTGAATGTGACTGGGAATCGACAAGGTAAAAGGCCTCACTTCAAACTCTGAGAAAGTAATGAAGAAAAAATTGGAAGTACTTTCCAAAAATACAAAAGAAAAGGAGAATAGTCAGTATGCATTTATGATGACACTTTTATATTGACTTTAGCAAGGATTTTGACACTTTATCCCATTACATTTGTCATAGACATATTGATGAAATATGAGGTAGATTAGTGGATAGTAAGCAAGGTGAATTGAAAACTGGTTGAACTGGCAGGATCAAAGGGCTGTGATCTATCCAGGGTGATCACCCTGGTCCAGGTGACACCAACCCCTAACAATGTGCCCCTGAGTTTGATACTGGAGCCAGTGTTGGTTAACGTGTTCATTAATTACCTGTAACACGGGCCTGAGTGCACATGAACAGGAGGAGTGGCTGGTACACCAGATGTTGCCATTTCAGAGCCACCACAACAGTCTGGACAAATGAGCCAACAGAAAGGTCATGAAGAGGGAAGAGCAGAAGCCCTGTATCTAGGAAGGAATAATCCCATCCATCAGCACAACATGGGGTCTAGCTAGCTTGGAAGAAGCTCTGCAGAGACTCTGCAAAGGAGGGAATGAACAACTTGATAATTAACCAGCAATGTGTCCTTGTGGCAAAGGCAGTCAGCAGTTGCTGGTTTGTGTTAGGGAGAGTATTGCAGAAGGCTGAGACAGCTGATCCTTCTTCACTCAGCACTGGTGAAACCACTGAGTGCTGGGTGCAGTCCTGGAATCCCCAGTGCAGGAGAGACATGGACACAGGTGGAGCAAGTCTGTTTACAGGCTGTGAGGATGATTAAGGGTCACATGAGGAAAGGCTAGGACTCTTCAACATGAAGAAAAGAAGGCTCACATCTGATCCTGTTAGTAAAGAAGATGGAAACAGACTCTCCTCAGTGGTACCAGCCATAAGTTAAAATATATTAAGTCTGGTTTAACCATTAAAAAAATGAAGAAGCAGAAAGAAACCCCATATTTTCAGTGTGAGGGAGATTAAGAAGGTTTCCCAGAGGGCTTGTGGAGTCTTGGCCTTTGGAGATGTTCAAGATCAGATTTAATACAGCTGTGAGCAATCTGCTCTAGCTGACCCCTTTTTGGAAATAGGGGGCTGGACAATCTCCAGATACTCCTTTCTGCCTCAGACTCTTTTACCAGAGTCTGTGATTCTGGGATCAGTTTGGTCACCTTCCCAAACACACAACCAAAGTGCAGGGACCTTTCATTGTGTTACACGTAGACTTGTGTTCACTTGATGGGAACCCTCATCTGTTTTAGCTACATTACAAGAATGCATTCATATCCATACCAGAGAAGGATCATGACCTACAAGCCCTGGAGTGCTGTAGGAACACGTGTATGCCGCACTGCGCCGGAATCACTGGGAACTGCTGATGGAGGAGATTCTTCTAGTTAAAAAGCCTAAGCAGAGACATTTTAATTAGCTATGGACTCAAAGCTATACTTGCTGGCAGTAGAACTCCCAGGAAGAATTACTCTGATTTACAGTAATTTTCCACTGAGGATTTCAAACTTCACCAAAAAAAAAAAAAATTATAAGTCCTTAATATAAGAGCAGAGATGAGAAAACTCCCCAGGAAAGTCTTCTGTGCTGGAATATTTTGGTAATATTTTCATATTTTTGCATCCTTCCTCCACTCTGATTACATACAAGACTGTATTTCCTAGCAAAAGGATTAGGAAAACAGAAAAAATATTGTCATACTCTCTAGAACCAGTGATGAAAAGAAATGGCTGTTCAGTTTGTCAGATATTTCTATTTATCAGATTTTTTTTTTAGTTTACAGTTTTGAATCAGAAGGGGAGGAGGGGGGCAAAAAAATAATAAAAAGAAAAAGAAGATACCACTAGAATCTATCCTGTTGACTTGGGCACCTGCAAAGGAAAGTAGAGCTAGAGGTTCACTCTCCTGCTCTGAACTAAACAAAGAAGGGAGTTGAATTTAAGTCTCCAGTTAATGCCCTATGGGTTAATTTAGTGGACTATTTTGGTTAGGCAACAAAAACCAAAAGTCTATGGGACTAATATGACTTTACTATGCCTTTACAATATCAAGCACTAAAATAAATCAAAAACTGGCACACTTCAGCTTCTTAGCAGAAAATAACAATTACATTTTTTTAACATTTTACAGAAAAGAGAAAAACAAGCAAAAAAGAAGCTGAAACCTGAAAGGAGGTATTTCTAGATGGGAGATTGTTTGCTTCACCATGGAATCTTTTCTATCACCAAGCACATTGTACAGGATGACAACAGAGATAACAGAAGTCCCTTATAGGAGAGAAAACCACTCTGTGGGATCAGCTAGGTTAATTTTAAGAACAAAAGTGAACACGACAAAATAAGTACCAACAACATCAAAAAGGTAGAAAATATAATACCTGTTCATGAATCTTGCACCACATGGTACAGTTATATGATATACATACACACACCTGCACCTATGTACAGCCATGTCCTGCATCACTCCTGTTCACACAGACGCATCAAAACTAGCTTTAAGCTAACTACAGAATTGTTGCTGTCAGCATAACCACAGCATCTCAGTGCAGACTGGAACACCTACTGGGGAAATTTACTCAAGACCCATTGGTAATGTCTGCCAAGACCAACACTTCCAGAGCAATACTAATAACTATATTTGAAATAGAACATTTAGCTTCATCTGTTGGCACAAGACATACCTATTCAATACTACTGGAATTTAACACATAATTCATCATGGACAGACAAAGAAAAGGAGCAGATTATAAAGCTGACAAGGAGGCAGCAACCTTGTGAATTTATACCACTTTTACCATCACCTATGAAACATCTATCTGCATCTTTTTTCAAAGGTTCCCAGAACAATATTTCAGAAGAGCAGTCTCACCTGGCTAGGAAGCAGTCCCAGGAGAGGTCAGGGAGCCTGTAAGAGTGAGACATTAATTTCAGACAACCAGGCATCCTCCAGGATCCCTTCTTACTCAAACTGTGTGATCAGTCTCTGTCTTTCTCCCAAGTCCAAGATACTCAGAGACCCAAATGTTGTGAGGGATCTCATCTCAGGATATAGCAAGAGCCATGAAATTCAAGCTCTTCAACCTAGCTTTCTCTCCAGAAAGGAGAGAGGTAAATGGATTGACATCTAATTGTTCCAAACATTGTGTTGTTTAATCACCAATTAGACCTCATTTCTCATCTGCTAAGTTCAACCTATTGATTTCCAGTCACACATTCTCTTGTTTACTGTAAAGACAGAGGCATATCCCCTGTGTGCTCAGAGGAAGCAGGAGCTGTGGCCCCACGTGTACCCCAGCAGCCCCATCAGCACACATCCCTGCCTGTGCCGTTCCCACATGCCCATGTCAGGAGCAGGGCAGGCATTTTTTGCAGGCATAGCTGCACAATAACAAGTCTGAAAGCTCCAGGCTGGAGCTGGCTCGGAGCAAACATCTGACTAGGCAGATACTACAGTCGAAAGCTGCCCTGGGGTTGTGCCTGCAGAGCTCTCTGTTCGCATTAGTTTTCTGACTTTCTCAGACTTTTCTTGGAATAATTTTACATAACAGATTGGGATGGCACTTGGAGTAGGTGCAGCTACATAACCCTTTATATAGAGGTCGTATAGAGGCCTCTGTACAGTATAAGTACCAAACTAAAAGCAACACTCATCTTCAGTGCCTGGCTGTCAGCTGGTCTTGGATGAACATATTTTTAGCACTTGTCAGTATTCCTGCTGCTTAGGCACCTTCCTCAGAAAGTTTTTTAATCATTGTTTCAACAAAGTGTTTCAGTTTCAACAAAATAGTAATTCCTGACAAAAAAAGAAAAAAAAATTGTGCATTCATTAATGCTGAGCAGTTCTACCAGTTTCTTAAAATAAGCAAAAGTAACAGTATCAGAAGCAATGAACTGCAGTTATATGCATAGTAGAGGCAGAAAAAAGGCAAAAAGTGACAATGCAGCCAACAAATTCTAAAAAAGGTTTGCATTTATTGCCTGGCTATTTTATATGCTGACCGGTATAAACCTACTGTTTTTGCAAGACATTAATTCATTTCAGCTGCATACTGTACATTTTCTTGTTGCTGTGATCTGAGTGGGTCATTCTTATCTACCATTTCACAGTTTATACATCTTATTGATACTACAAAATCAAATTCTTAGCAAAAGGATGGCCTGTCATTTTGTGGAAAGTAATCTATACAAAGCTGTGCTTCCGTTACCTTATCTGTACCCATCAAATTAATCTGATTACCTCTAAGCTTCCCTAAACTATTCTGAAGGAGAAAATTCTGTTAGAATTAGGAGTTATGATTTTTATGTCATTCTAATGTGCTTAACAAGATAAATCATTACAGAATTCAAACACTTTGGCAACACACATCCCTGGCAGGGGAATGGACATTAAAATGGCCGCAAAACCAGTTTCTCATGCTCAGGAGACACCCTAGAGGGCTGTCCTGGAACAGAACTACAGTTCTGCATGGGCTTAAGTCAGATAAAACCAGTTGAAGGAAATAAAATAGAATGTTGGAGAACAGACATTTCAGCAGTTCTTATGAAGAAATTAAAAAATTACAAACCTACCATCACAGATAGCTGTAGAGACACAGGCTGATTAACGAAAAAATATAGTACCTGATCCTGTGTTTGGCTAGATGCTGAAAAGCGAAGTCCATTTATTTAGAAGAACAAGACGACAGAGATACAATCTGTTTAGAACAAGAATGTAATTTTCAGTTGCATGTCCACTTTCAGCAAGTGCAGTTGCTGCGGGAAAAACAGAAATCGAATCACACTTGCTGCTAAATACATATTTAATTGCTTATGTTTTTTTTATATTTTGTTTTGCACCAGACTGTTTACTCTGCTCATGATGATGTGGAATTAGTGTTGCTAAGTTTTCTGCTTCCTTTAACCAGTCCTAAAGTGCCGCCTAGTGCACGTTTAAGGCAACATCCTCGCCTAACACAGCAGTGCCAAGGGCTGAGCATGCAGAATATCCTGGCTGATTTTATTTCATGTAAAAACATTTCATTATCTCTCTCCAGCCAATTTCATCAAATTTTAGGGGCTGAAGTGAATTCTGCATCTCTGGGAATGTGTATTAGTAGCAGTTAATCCAGTAAGACCCTGGATTGATGTAACTAGTGCTTCTAGCCTTCCAATCTGCACAGCTGTGACAGTGGAGGGAGAGCTTGTCAGGGAGGCTGGAGCACTCTGGGACCAGCTCTCAGCACCAGCTCCCACCAGGATGCTTGCAGAAACATCAACCTAACCCAGCAGGCTGGACCCTGCCCGGGGGCCATCAGCCCCACAGAGAACATCCAGGCCCCAGACCTTCTGTCCTTTACTCAGCAAGAAAGGATGAGACCAATGGCTCTGTCTGGACTTAGGAAAACAAACCTTAAGGAGTGGATTGATCTCTTCTGTGGCTTTGGAAGAGAGTGCCAGGGCCTGATACCCTCCCTGGAGTTACAGCTGGCCGCATCAAACTAAGCACTTACAGCAACAGATATGGCTGAAAACTGCAGTTATTTGACCACACACAGATAGAGCATTGTACATCATCCCAACTGCTCGTGTTTTCCTTGGGAGTGAGAAAATCGCCTGTGCTCTGTGGCACAGTGAAGGAAAAGAGGAATTGTTCCTTTTATTTTTAATCACAAAGATAAAGAGCTGGGACTTACTTAGAAACCTGTCAAGAATTACATGAAAAAAACTGAAATTACCTGAGCTTTTAGCTACCTGACACTTGCTTGAACCACAGACTTCTTTCTCCCTTATAAACCATGTACACTCAAAATGAGCTCTGCTTTTCATTCACTAATTAACACTGCAGTGGTATGAAAGAGCTTGTTTCCTAAATGCTTAAATATTACTCTTGATGTATAGGGATCTACCTGTCTTTTGTGATATGTTGTGATAAGCTAATTTCTTCTGCAGAGCTTTCCTGCCAATAAATTGTAGTGCAGGAAATCACAGAATCACAGAATAAGCTGAGTTGGAAGGAACTCACAAGGATCCCTAAATCCAACACCCAACCCTTCACAGCACCATCCCCAAGAGTCACGCCATGTGCCTGAGAGCATCATCCAAACACTTCTTGAATTCTGTCAGGCTTGGTGCTGTGACCACTTCCCTGGGGAGCCTGTTCCAGTGTCCAACCATTCTTTGAGCGAAGAACCTTTTCCTAATATCTGCTCTAAAGCTCCCCTGACACAGCTTCAGGCCACTCCCTTGGGTCCTGTCACTGGGACCACAGAGCAGAGATCAGTGCCTGCCCCTCCTCTTCCCCTCATGAGGAAGTTGTAACTGCACTGAGGTCTCCCCTCAATTTCCTCTTTTCTAGGCTGAGCAAGCTGAGTGACCTCAGCCATTCCTCATAGCACTTCCCCTCAAGGCTCTTCACCATCTTTGTTGCCCTGCTTTGGACACTCTCTAAGAGCTTCCTATCTTTCTTATTTTGCAGTGCCCAAAACTGCACACACAGGACTGGAGGTGAGGCCACCCCAGCTCAGAGCAGAGCAGGACAATCCCCTCCCTTGCCCAGCTGGCCATGCTGTGCCTGATGCCCCCCAGGACAGGGTTGTCCCTCCTGGCTGCCAGGGCACTGCTGGCTCATGTTCAACTTGCCGTGGATCAGGACCCCCAAGTCTCTTTTTGTGGCACTGCTTGCCAGCATCTCATTCCCCAGTCTGAACCTACATCCAGCATTGTCCCAGCCCAGGTAAAGAATCCAGCACTTTTCCTTGTTGATGTTCATATTGTTGGTGATTGCTCAGCTCTCTGATTTGTTGAGGACTCTCTGCAGGCCTCCCTCCATTTGAGGGAGTCAACAGCTCCTCCCACAGCTTTGCATCATCTGCAAACTTGCTCACTCCCATGTCCAAGTCATTTATGAAGATGTTAAAGAGCACAGGGCCAAGGATGGAGCCCTGTGGAACCCCACTAGTGACAGGTCACCAGCCTGATGTCACCCCATTCACTGTAACCCTTTGTGCCTGACCTGTGAGCCAGCTGCTCTCCCGTCACACCATGATGTGTTTATTCACCTGTGTGCGGGAAATTTGTAACTGTTACAACATTTTCAGCTGGATAATTATAAAAAAATATTAAGACAGTCCTTCGGTCATCACTTTCACAAATAAACCCAAAACCAATTGAGGATCAATAAATACATCCAGCTGGCAAATCTCAGTGACAAAATGTCCTTATAATTAGAACAGCAGCATCTGCTTTCCCCATCCTGCCTCACAGAAATCACTTCGATCGTGCCTCTTTAGATATTTAGCATTTAAGCATTTACACTGATGAGATGAATCTAAATTCCCAGGCATGTACATATACATCAAGAATATTTTAACTCTTCTTAGTTTTCTCTTCTCTTCTCTTCTCTTCTCTGATTAAATCAGAGTTCATAGTATGCCTCTGCCTTTTGTGGTTTTATTAATTTGTGCCTAATTACTTATAGAGCTATTTTGGTTTGACATTATTCCTACTTGGGCCCTGTTAAAAGATCTTCAACAGCTGTTCCAGATCAGTGTAAGCATTATTTCACATCCATTTTATCATCAGTATTAATGAAGAGAAAAAAAGCACCTGACTTACTGTGCAGTCCAGGGCAAGCGGTTTTTCTCTCTGCTTAGTTTTTACATCATTACCACCTTCAGAAAGACTTATCAAGAATCACTTTTTTTTCCATTCATACAGTACTAAGCATGCTCAAAAAAAAAAAAAAAACGCCAAGAAAATAACCAGGACTCTTTTGTGTGTCTTTTAATGGTGTATTTAAAATTGGTGTAGAGCAGAATCCAAATATTTTAAAGTGTCATTAGACTACAGATAACAGGACCCAAAAGATCATTAGTCCATCTGGTCAAACCAAGACAATAAGACTTCACACTACAAGATTTGAAAACACCCAATAATGTCACAGCAAGAACTGCTATGCAGTAATGAATTAATTTATTTATACTTGCCACAAGCAGCTTGTTCTCTCATTCTCTTCCCTGTAACCAAATTACATATGCAAAGTAGGATCTGGTAAGATTGCTTTTCCCTGCATAAATATATACATGCTGCTGTGTGCCTATTTTAGAGAAGTCAAGGTCAAAAAAGTATACTTTCCATTTGAAGCAGCAATTCCCACTGTGGCTCCTATAGAAGGTTATTTTAAAATCTTTGCTGAAATAAACTTTAATTGCCTGAAGAGCCAAAGTGACAGTGTCTGAAGGCTTTCTTCTGAAACTTGTGCTTGGTGGAGTGCTGAATGGACCCAGCCTTTAAACACCTTCAACCTTTGAAGTGGCCAAATTTGGTCAAGAAAACTGAGAACAATATCAATGGTTGCTTGCAAGAAACCACTGAAGCTGTCCAGTCCACTCTCACCCTCCAAGCAGGATTATCAGCAGAACTGAGTCAGGTCATCAGTAGAAAACACCCCAAAGATAGTCACCTGGCTGGGTGCCTCACTGCACTCCTGGGAAGATGGGCTGGCTAACTTGACTGTCCCCATGTGGAAATCATGATCATTGCCTCCTGATACATTATCTGCGCCTTCTGAGGAATTTTGGTTCTCTCATTTTCATAACTCCCCATATTGAAGTAGTTATAAATATCTACTAGATCACGCCTTAGTCTCTATGTGACCATGTACATGCCCAGCTCCCTCAAAGAGCACATATCCTGCAGTCCATCTTGGTGGCCCACTGACAGACTATCAATAAATAATTTATGTATTTACTTAATTGAAACATGTCTCTGTTCTGAATAACACTTCCTAAGTCGCTGGGATTTATGTTAAAACCTGCTGTAATGCTGTAGACTCCAAAGCTGCATCATCTGCTGGGCAGGACAGTACAGAGAATGATAGAGGCTCTTTCAGATGCTATTTTATGCAAGAACACACACAGAGAATTCATCCTCCCCCCAGAGAATACTGTACTGCAGCTGAAATGACTTCAACATACACCTCAGGTCTAAACTAAAACTCTTGCATGTATCTTGTTAGCATTCCATATGGCTGTGGTTTGGCCCCCATCCCCAGACCATTTTGATTGGAGTCATATCACCTTACACATCTGAACAATGCACTACACCATGCATTAAATTGCTCATCTCTTAGCTCAGCTCCTTCCAGATATTGACAGGTTGCATAATGTCACAGTCAACTACACCATCCCAATGGATCTTTGTAATGACTCCTGGCAAATTTTCAGTAGGTCTGGAAGAGGATTGACCCTGTTGAGAGGATGCAGCCATATGAAAGGTCAGTTAGCAGAAGCATGCTTCTCTTGATACTATTGTTTGTCTTGCACCAAATATTTAAAATTTCAGGATTTACAACTAAAATCTAAAGTGAACACATCAACGGAATAACCACAGCCACAGTTTCATTAACAAACTGAACAGCTAGAAATTAGAATGTGGAATGTATTTTTAATATACAATCTAGTGTTTAGCTCAGAGCAAGAGCACTAGAGTCTGGCCTGCAAAGTACCCCTTGAATACTGCCTAATGCTTAGGCCAACATAGGATCTACTTTTTACAGCTCTTGTGTCAGTCACTTTCTTTCCAGTCACTGGTCTAAAAATTGCCTTTTTATCCCTGAACATTTTGACTTCAGAAAACCACTTAAGTAGCTTTAGTTCAGGACTGTGTCAGCTCCACTCTAGCCTGAGCTACATCATATTTTCCTCAGTCAGACCTTTTTGATCCAATGCATCCAGTTCACTGGTTGTTTTGACATCTACATTCTGAGAGCCATGCTATTCCAAAATGGCAACAAATAAAACAAACTAAAAAAAAAACAACAACAAAAAACACCCAAAAAAAAAACCCACCCAACAACACACTCTGACAAATTAACATTCTGCTAGAAACAGAGAGAATCTGCAACAAGATTTATGATAGATGCCACATCTCAAAATTTCATGTTAAGCATTGAAAAATGGAATTCTATTCATAGGTTGTATGGTCCAATTTCTAGTTGCTGTTCTGTAATTTTGCACATGCATGTAAACAAGTGAGAAAACAATATTTTACTTTTCTCTTCCAAAAGAAAAGTATTTTAATCCTGGATCTAAAAGCACCAGTGTACAAAGGCTGCTTAAAGGCAGTGATAAAAACCTAACACCTACCCTACCTGCCAATATCTGTGTGCAGATAACTCAGCTAGAATCACCAAGGGTTTGGCTTAGTTTTAATCTAGCAACTGTTTCAGAGGATTTCCATTACTTTTACACAACTGCAAATGTTTTCCATGCATCATTGCATACCAGCAACATTTTCCAATGTCTTTCTTCAATAAATTTTACAGAAGACCACAGCAGGAAATTCTGCATGCCCCATTGGGCTAGCAATCATTAAATATACAACATCCTAATGAAAGGCAGTTTAGAGTACCAGCAAAGAACTTTTCACACATTGAAAACCAGTTTCTCAGCTTTTGAAAGCCTCATAAAAAGGCTTCCAGCTGCCATATAGTATTTGCAACCAAACAAAAACTAATCCTTGGCAAATGTCTTTGCAAAAAATAACTACAGAGAGTAATAAAGTGGTTAAAAATGGAGTCACACCAAGAGTAAAAACAAACACTAAAGCAATCCCTTTTAGCCTTCATTCCTATTTTAAATTGATATGACTCACTCTTCCACATCATTCTCCCACCTGTGCAAACTTGGAGGCAATATACCAATTTTCAGTCCTTCAGCACAGACAAATATGATGACAACTGTCCTGTCCTCAGCCAAATTTCACACATCTCAGCATTCAATAGTACAGAACCCAAATTTAGTTCAGCTGAAGCCTAGTACAGACTGACACAGTAGTATTTTGACATTCAACTATGTTTTTCATAAATTTATGATCAGTTCTTGAGTAAATCTCATTTCATAAACAAGACAAGGGAGTGCAGTTTCTCAAGGCTCTTGCCTTCCCTTTCCCCTTGGCTGCACAGGGACCCGTGACAGCCCTCAGGGCAGCAGGACCATGATTATGGTCTGGGCATCAGCAGAAGAGAGCAGAAGCCTTTTACAGGGGCTTGCATTTCACTGCTTTTGCACTGCAGGAGCCAGTCAGCAAGGCACACAGCAGTGTTAACCCCTTCCAGCACAGAGAGAGGAGGGGATAAGACCGGCACCCAGAGGGAGAATGCCAAGGGGCAAGCGGGGCCAAGGAGGGTGAATGGAGAGCATTTGGGGCTGTCATGGGCTGGGCATCAGCAGGGCAGCTGGGGCCATGCCTGGCAATGCACCGGTGTACAAATCCAGCCTGGCAGGAGTAACAAAAGGGTCAGATGATTTGGATCAGCATCAAAGGCTTTATCACTATGCCTTATCCAAATCCTACCCAAAAAGTGTCTTGGCATTTGGAAGGAAACTTCAGATGACACTTATGGAAGAAGGCTTTGTGGCAGCTGGACTACCATGCTGCACTCTCAGTAAAAATCAGTCCTTCCCCCAGCCCCAGCCTGTATTCCCAGACACCAAGCTGCAACTTTCTCAGGGAAGACAGTGGGTCTGTAGCTATGTGATATGACTCAATACACACCCAGAGGCAATGGCACATATCTGACCTATTTTGAACCACAAAATGTGGAAACAAGTCTCAGCAAGAAAATATGTGCTTTACTTTCAAGAGCAGGGAGGCCCAAGTAGTCCAATTATTTACCACCCAAGATGCTAAGGAGAAAAACAAGTCTCTAACTTCCAGTGTTGTTACAGAATCTCAGAAATATTCATGTCTCTAGTTACTTGATGATGCTCCTAAAATTCTTCACTAATGCTCCCCTCTCATTTCTTTCCTGGTCACCAGCAAGCTCAAACTACAAGAATCTTGAACTGACCCCATTTACATAGGAATTTTTTTTCTAGATTGTGTTACATTATTTTCTTATTTACTTTGGAAGTAATATATTATTTAAACATAAATTAGCTAGGATCAGAAAAATACAATATTAGAAATATTAGGAAGACAAATGTATGTTTAACTTTCAGCTGGTTTTTAATTTTGTAGTTCCATAAGAGAAAAACAGGCTTTTCCTGCTCCCTAGAAAAGCAAGAAAAATATCACTAATGTGGAAACAATACATTGCAAATGTATAGAAATCGTTCCTTGAATCCTTTTAGCCTACCCCCAAGAACTCCAAGCAAACAAACACAACAAAAGGAAAAAACCCACAACTAGAGCTTTGTTTTAAGCATTTTTTACTTAAACCTTTTCCATTTTGCATTTTTAAGTATAGGGAAAGTTTTATGTGGTGCATTTGTAACTTGCACTTTAAAAAAACCAATGGCTATGTATTTTTTTCTTGTCTTTCTCCCTCTCTCTAAGGAACTTGTGTAAGAATCACCTTTTTAGCATATCTGCTGAGCTTATTGGCCTGGTCATTAAAAAAAAATCAAAATAAAAGCGCAGATGTCTGCCACTAGAGCTACCTAAGTTAGCAAGAGTCAGCCAGGAGCCTGCCTCCAGTGACATCTATGAAGATGTCCTTTCAAAAAAGGAAATGTTTGCTCCCTCTCATCACTGATTTTAATAAGATTCATTGGCTGAGACAGCTATTCATGCACAGCAGTTATGATCCCCTCAGACTTTCACTGACCTTCAGGGATTTATCTAAAAGAAGGAACCAATTTCCATTTCTGGAAAGGAGGAGGGAGAAAGGCAAGCCCCCTCTCAATGTGTAAAGGTAAATACTTCAACAAAAAGAGCTCTGATGTTATAAAAGAATTCCTAACAGCAGGAAAGAAGGCATCAAATCAACTGCTGTCATTTTAAATATTTCCTACAAAGGAGGAAATATGCTTTAGTGCAATGAGATATCCAGCAGTGGATTTTTATGTAGCATGCTCAAGAATTAATCTCTATGTTCAACCCTGCACTACTACAGCTGAGTCAGCACCATTCTTTTAAATGACCTGATTCTGCAATCGCATTATTAATATCATGAAAATTACTTTCCTCTTTGCTGTTTTGTGCTATCAATGGAAAGCCACAGAAGCAAAATGCATTAGCTCTCCCAGGTCTCCTCTAGGATTATTTGCATCAATACAAACTGAATTAATCATGGAGACATTTGAATAATCACCAGTCGCGTGATAGTGCCAGAGCTGTGTCAGGAGCTGTGGTTCACTTCTGTAAAATGTTGCATTTTATTTGTGCTATTGTCACCTGAACCATGCATATTTTACCGTTCTCTATCAGGATGATATCTTGCAATCTGCACTGTTATTCCTTTTTATTTCTTGGCATATTTTATATAAAATGTCTGCTTTGTGTTCCCTAATGTTCAATCCTAAATTTTTAAGTGGCACATACTTAAATTTATGGATCTGAAGAGGGGAATTCATTACAAGAAATATCAGCATAGCAGAGACCCCCTTTGTTCTGAAAGACATTGACTCAACCTTTGATTTGTAGTGTTTTGTATAATTCTAGGCTTTAACTGCAAAGAGGAGAACAACTGGAGAACCAGAGGATTGCTCTGATGGTCAGTAAAGTTTAGCTCTAATTTCTGAGCACTTCTATAATTCAAGCAGACTGCAAATGTTAAAAGTACTTTGGAAAAAAAAAACACTCATGACAAAGTAGATCAGTTCTAATCCTACTGGATTGGTAACCAGTGGGTTCAAGGCAATTTGTGGAGCATGTTTAGCAACCTAAATTCTAAAAACTTCAGCATTTCTAGCAACATATTAGTAAACATTTTAAATTCAAAAGAAGTTCAGATAGCTAAAGTCAGAATTCTTATAAAAGTGCTATAGAGTTTGCTAACATATTTAATCTGCAAAACAAATTTGAAAAGATACTTAATGAAACAAAAGCAACCAGATTTCTCATAAAACCATACTAGGAACTTATCAAACACTGTGATATACTGCTGAAAAAAATGCATCTCCCTCAAAAATAGTACATGAATACATATGAAAGAGATCCAACAGGCATGAGAGTAACAATCAGTCTTACACACATACAAAAGCAGGAGTCAAACAAATTACTTGTACTGAAAATTATCATAGAAACATTCATTTACATCCCTTAACATGGTTCAAGTGTTACACCCCATAAACATGGTTCAAGTGAGTTTTAAACTATGAAAGAAATATGTCTTTATCAAAGGGAATTCAGAATAACCAAAGTGTCACATGGTTGCCACAGGCATTGGAAGAAGGACAGCCACAACCCCATCCATCTTGCCCACCACTTTTCTGAGTCCTTCCAGTTTTCAGGCCCCTGTTGCAGCAGGATGGCAACATAAACATGATTTCCCAGAGACACAAAATTTCATGATGCAAACACCCTCTAAGCAAAACTATGGAAATAGTATCACCATACCAACAATAATAAAACTGGAACAGCAAAAAGCAGCAAACTATTAAAAAGCATCCAATCAAAGCAAACATTGGAGCAAACATTCAGTGGAGTAAATATATTCATCTCTGCCCAAAAGGAGGCAAGACCTGTCATTTGGGAGGGTAAAGGCATTTCATGAAAGTACCACAGCTAATTTATCCAAACATTCAACTGAGCTATTTTTCATTAATTTTCCCCTGAAATGCTTTTTTCTTTCTTGAATGTGGAAAACAATGCTTCACAGAAGTCCACATGGGGGAAAAAATCAAGTATTTAATCCTACCCTGTTACTGTACAGCTCCAGTTACCATAACAACTTGCTGTAGCTCTTCTCATAATAGGCTTAGAGTAGCTTGTCCATAAAACCATTTTGTGACTGGAACTACTGCTAGTACACTATTCTGCATCCGTGCAGTCCTTCTGTTGCCAAGAGTCAAATTTATTTCATTTTAAGTGTAAATATAGTTCACAGTATTTGAGATTTTATGGCTAGAAAAGCCAGACTACAGGAAAGATAGCAATCACATCACTTATCAGTCTGGCACTGCATTAATCATTAAAAAACCCAAAACACAGCCTACTGCTGTTCATCAAGTGCTTCAATATTTCACTAAGCTTATAACAGGAATAAAGTATTTTAAATACATGTGAATTTGTAGCTGTATTTTCAGTTACGTCACCGGTTCAATTACAACAAATCTGTAGTTCTTTCATTTCTAGATTTAAAAATTAAATCTTATTTAAGCCTGCACTATATATCAACTCTTTTGCAGGTATCTTTTGTCTCTGTTCTTTGATAAAGTATTCCAGCTATGGAAAATGACTGTGAAATCTGCCAAAATTCTGTGGGTAAAGTTGGAAATCTGGTACTTATTATTTTTTTCTCAATTTTATAACACAGATATCCTTTCATAACATTTATTGTTAATACCAGCTTTCCTTTAGCATCATTTAGGTAGGAAGTGTTTGTACAAAAGCTAAGATGGAACTTGATGTCAAAGTACTAGGTTGAAAGATCCTCAAAATATCTTTCACCTGTTTTGAGCACTAACAATTCTTTAATGAAATTACCCTATCTTTTAAAAATATAGTTATTCACAGTGCTTCAATGCAAGGGAAAATATGTACATCCAGGCTGGTCTGCTCTTTGGTGCAGCTGAGTGCATTGGAGTAAAGGTGCCAGGCAAGTGCAACTTTCAAATGTTAGGAGCCTTCCAGACACCCTTTACTGTCAGCAGGGTAAAAGACTAAATTTAAAACTCCAGAATTTTTTCTCTTGAAGGAGAGAATAAACATTTTTCTCCAGATGACAAATTTAAATACAGACAGCTCCACATTTTTTGCTCTGCCTTAAAGCCTTAAAACCTCCATTTAAGCGGGTCATAAATAGGAACTCATAGGTTTGCCCTATAGCTGATGATCAGGATCCATCCACATCCCCAACGAAGTTTTCCTCCTCTGGCTCAGGCCCTTGGAGCAGGCTGCACTCTAATCCTGTATCTGGTTTGAGTGGAATTTTAGCAAATTCTTACCAGTACCAGGAACTTGCCCAAGCTGTCCAAGACCCAGTGGCAAAGTAGACAAGGAGTGGTGCCCTCTCTGATTCTTCCACAAGGGGAGGGGACTCAAATTCGTGTGCAGATGGGAGCCAGGATGAAGGTGGGAAATAGCCCTACTTACAGGTATGAAAAATCCTCACCATTTCACTGGTTTTACATGCAATTTCTATACTCTTCATAAGAGTACATTCTTCATTTTCTGTACCTTGTCAACCATTACAACAGCATTAGGGTCCATTTGCTGTTATTTTTAACTTCTCTGTTTCCTTTTTAAATGCATTTCCTATTTTAAATCCTCCCTAGCAAAAGTTTATTTCTATCCAAATCATTTGTATCTGCAAAATTCTCTGAGTTATTCAAATTTGAGGTGTGCTATTTTATGAAGTTTGAACTTTAAATCATTCCTAAATCAAAGCCAACAACGTGGCATATTTGGACTTAATTTGATGTGCAAAGACCATTATTATCTAGTTAGCAATCTCATCTCAATTTTAAGTATTTTAAAAAGATCACTAAGGGAAAAATTCTGCAATGTTTCAGTCAATGCATACAAGTCATTAGCTAGCAGAATGTCTGACCTTAACTATGGATAGAATTTTGTCTGTTTAATTAACAAGTGATGAAGGATAGCCGTAATTTTTGCACGTAAGCATCCTAAGTGGCTCTAGCCCAATTGATTAGTATTTCCTGAGCAGAAGTAGCAGGCCAGCAAACACCACTTTGCTTGGCTCAGCTCAGCATCAGTAAAGTCTCTACTAAAAACTTACAAAGGACATCTAAGCACAATGAGAAGATCTTTATTTCGGACCGATTAAAATGCTAGAAATTGCATTGTCAGTAAAACCAGCAAAATGGATATGAAAAGCAATTATTTCTACCCTTCAATAAAAGTGTACTTGAATCTTCCTTGGAAAAACAGTAGTATCAAATTCTTGGAAAATTACTAATCTGTTCAACATGGCCTAACTTAATACTGCAAATTCCTCAATATGTATGGCTAAACAGCCCTCTGTGGAGGGAAATTAAAAGTGGAAGACCAAGAAGAGGAGATGAAATGACATAGCACAACCTAAAGGTTACCAACTGCTTTACAATTATAGTAAACTCTGTGGTCAATTTAACAGGTTTTTACTGAATACAAATTAATGCCCTGTTTCTATTAAAAAAGAGTCATGTCAATCATTAGCCATTTCATTTAGATGAGGGAACAAATAAATATTCCTTTAGGAACACATTGCAAAATCTAAAACTGTTGTCCAAGACACTACTTTGTAAAACTCAGTGTGAGCACAACTTGCAGGCAGGATGAGAATCAACTTCCAGAGAATTCTATGCAAATTCAGGATATGGAAAAATACATGGGAGCTGTGAGGTTCTGGCACAAGAAATGGTGGAAGCCCAAAAGAATTTGGCAGCAATAGCCTTAGAAGGCCTGGAATATGCAAACACAGAAACTGCTTCCTGCCCAGTAAAGCTAGACTTTCATACAGCTCCATACATCTGCCATACCCATGCACAGGACAGCACAAGAGAAATGCTGGCCTCATCTCAACCCTCCTCTGAAGAAGCCTCAGTGGGGACAATCACTAAAAAACAGGAATGCCAGAGGCATTCATATCCTGAGATGCTGTAACAGCTGTATATCTACAAAAAACATTGAGAATGAGGTGCAAAGCCACATCCAAGTGTACATGCAAAGTCTGCTGTATTGCTGTAGCATGACCAGTGAGTTTGGCCCAGTGAGCTTACCCTTTATGCTCTTCTAAACTAAACACAGGCTTGTTGCTGTATCCCTTACCAAGCAGTTGTATGTTGCACCAATTCATAATACCCTGAGTATTACCACTTGCAAATTACTTCCAAGGGAATGAGTACTCAGGAGTTTGTCGGAGACCTGATTAGATGGTGAAATGAATCAGTGTTAGAACCGCAGTAGACTTTGATCAGTTTAAAAATGGCTTGTTTGAACATCTGAAATCATTAGCGAGGTGCAAATGGGAGTGATTTAATATAGTGTTGAGAGCAATTAGATTGGAGTTCATTTTGTAGTGTCTATTGAGAACATTATTTTTATCTGGTTTAGCAACATTATAATACTTGCATAATAGATGCGACACCCATTCTCCTTGAGCATTATTATAAATGTCTTTCCAGTAATATTCAGACATGTGAAAGCAGCAGTAAAAATAGTATTTGCTCTTGATCTTTTTCTGGGAGAAGGCTGAAGATTTTGGTGGATCAAATACTTATTCTGCCTTCCAAGCTCTTTAGACATTTATCCGAAGATCTACTAAAGCAGTCAATGCAGATGGAAATGAAACTTTAAGACCTAGCTCTACAAGGTATTTATATTGAATTGCTTTAGCAAAATCCAACTACACATATTTAAAAAATGCACCTTCCTTACAAAATGACATTAATCTGGAAGCTATGCCTCCACTTTCTCCCAAAATTTGTGGCATTACTTTTAAAATAAAACCCAGTAAAATGAACAACCTCCAGAAAGATCCAGTTCAGAAAATATAGTGCTCAAAGTCCCAGACTTTTCCATTATTTATCAAATTGATTTCTATGTGAAATTCTGTGGTTGCCTCCTCTCCTCTTCCCAACAGTTCTGCCTTTGTCTCCAATAACAGAAATTTAAAGCTCTTTATTATATCATTTTGCAGTAAAAAACAGTTGGGAAATATCGCTGGTTTAATGGTAGCCTGTAGAAAAAAATATATATTTTTATATAAATACATATTGACTGCAGTGGTCTGAAAATCAAGAAATATAGCTCAAGAAGTGACCTACTGACAGAAAACAGGTTTTTCAAAGTATCACCGTTCCAGATAGGTTTATATCTACTGGCATGAAAGTAGATCACATTAAAGGGCCTGAGCCAAACCACTTCAAACTCAAGAAGTTATTGGTAAGCGTGGAAGACTATACACATGGAAAAATAAAAAAGTGCCATTTAGAAACCAGTAGTAGATCTGCCTCCATGTGATTTATGTGCAAAAGAAAAATTGTGCAGAAATAAACTAGTAAATGGAGGGCTTTCTTTTTTTCCTAGTGACTGTGTTCACCATGAGCCATTTCTAACTCAAAACACTTACTAATAAATGGATCACTTCAGGCTTTAAAGTTGTTTTCCTCAGAGTACCTGCATGTGATGTATAGAATTAATTTTATCTTCATTTATAGACAAAAATTTGAGGCCTAAAATATGCTCATAAACAGAAATTCTATGACAGTAAAGGAAGCTACTATGCCAAAATATGAAGTTCATATAACCAGCTTTTTCATTCCCATCTATTAAGTCTCTTGTTTACTCAGGCATTGCTGAGATATTTGTCTCTGTGCCATTGCTGAACAAAAAGCTACAGCTTCCTTCAGGGAAGCATCAGTAGTTCATATCATTGACATGAGCATGTTCCACACTGGTTCTGGATGGGGATTCATCCCAAATCAAAGGAAAATTGCCTGTTTCTCAAAGTCCTATTCCAGGTTCCACATGTAAGTTTTGGGTTTTCTAGGACAGCATTGACATGGGAATCAGCTTTGGCACATTAATCTTCACTATTTAATGTTGTAAACACTCCTCATCTGCCAAATAATTTATGCCTTTTACTGATGCTAAATCCTTAGAACAAACATATTAACTATATACAGAATCATTTTCAAATAAAATGATGATTTCTGCCTCAATGCCAAGTTCTCACTCAGGAGCTTAATTTTTTTTTTCTTTTTTTTTCTTTTGCTAGGCAAAGCAAAAACTGCTGTTCCCCTCATTAGCACTCCACAGTTATTGAATGATTACTTCTCCTTCAAACACCTCCTAAAATCTCACCTTGGTGAAACATGTGAATATGGGGGACAAAGCTCATGATCTTTCACTAAGCCTCATTCATCCTGCATTTTCAGTCAGGTATTTTACAGGAGCCATATAGCATAATCTTTGTCATAAGTTTTATAAAGCACAGAGTACACTAATATTCAATAAAAGGTTAAGAAACAGAGTAAAACTAATTAAGAAAAAAAAAGAGGTTGTTCCAGTATCACAGGAATTTCCAATATTAATTCTTGTTGGTTTTCTCTCCTGCAGGCCATGATGACATGGAAGACAGAGCAAAGCAAGGCAATTCAGCTCATGAGTTACATCTAGTCCCCATGGGGAAGCTGGTAAGAACATGATTAAGTGGAGTCATCCAAAAGCATCTGAACTATAAGTTATTTTTCTGAAGCAATATGTTTCACTGTGCCTGTGCAAAACACAGAATTTTATACATTTTAACAATTCTGTGGAAAACTGACCTTCAAAAAGTAACAAGAATTATATTCTTCTTCTCAAGTGGCCAGATGAAAATTAAGCAAACAAGCTCTCAGTGCAAGTTGTCCTCACTAAGGAGTTTCATTGTTTAGGGGAAGGAAAGGGTTGTGATATTATTTTATTTTAAACAATCAGTCCTTCAAGAACATCAAGTCACTCAAAGAAGAACCATTACAATAAAATTAAAAATGAACCAAACTAATTTCTGCCCTTGTTGTAAGATGGGTAATTACACAAAATCCAACAACAATGAAAGCAAGATCATTACAGAGAGAGTTAAATAGAGAGAAACTCCCAGAGGAGCACATAACAGATGTGGATGGTATATTACACCATTGTTATCAGGCAAAACTATTCTCTTTGCTTGTAAATTAAGTTAATGTGTTAGTATTAATACTTAGGGATTTGAAAAATAAACCGGATTTCAATTACCATCACATTTCTCCACGTGGTGAGGATCGAGTCCCTTGTGTCAGGATGCATCCTGCAGAGTATTAGCTACTTAGAAGTGATTTCTCTGGATTTTTACCTCCACTGTTTGGAGGATAACAGGGCAAGAGCATGGGAGGGAAGGAAGGCTGACATGGACGGCAGCAACAAAAATTCTGGTTGGCCCCTCACTGAGACCCCACGTAGGCTCCCAACACTACCCATCCACCAACCCAACAGGGCTAAAGAAAAGCAGAATTAGGGCAGGCCTTAGAGCAGTCCATTCTGAAAGTCCCTAGGACTGATCTGAACAGACAGTGCAGAGCTAAGGGCTGTGGCATGTGCACGAGTAAGGAGAAGCAACATCCAAGGGCCCCAAGTCTGACCCAGTCAAGAGACAGGGAATAAAAACATTTCCTGACCTCCCCTGCTGCAGCCTCACAGCTCATTTGTGTTCTCCAGTTTGACCCCCTCATGGGCCTTGCCAGGGGAATCTCTTTGCATTTAAGCAAGAACCCTGAGCCTTTATCTCCATCTCTGCCTGCACAGCTTCAGAGAACCTCCCTGTGCCCGATCCAAGTGATACAAACCAGTGCAGAAGGTTCCTCAGTAGTACAAGGAGCCCTCCTCCCACCTCTGGAGCAAGAAACAGGAAACTTGCCTAATTAGTTAATTTAGACCCTGTAATGAGCATTGTTTTATGTTCTGACATTAAAGAATGTAGGAATCATTTAAAACCTGGAAGGCAAACTCACTGTTGGTGCAAACAGCTGACTCCAGTGACATTCAGCTTGTTTATGCAAGCAGCGAATTTGGCCTGCGTGTACTTTTTGCTCAATGCTTCTGTCAGACAATGCAGAACAAACAATATTTGGCTTCATCTCACTCTCGGCAGATCAACTATTTGCACCCAGGACTTTTTTCTTTGCCTGCCAGTTTGAATTTTCCCCCAGCCCAGGCTTTGATGTACCTTTATAACAGCTGCAAAACACATTTCATGCCAAGGAGCAATTTGCAGGCACAGCACTAGACATTTCAGAGCATTGCTAGTTATTCATACAGTATTTTTTTGGCAGCTTTTCGAAATATAATACCATAGAACTGTCGTCTCTCACAGTAACAAGTATTTTCATGCATTAGTCTTTTCTGTGAAAATAACTTATAATTTTTTACCACAACAGAGAACTCATCCTAGCAACATAGAAATTTTAAATCCAATAGTTTATTTTAGTAGTGCTAATTCTAAAGCAGTCTTAACAAAAGCTATGATGACATATGTGTACAAAATATCTCAGGTAACAGAAAGGAGGGAAAAAAGAGGCAACCCCATAAAAAAGCACCTTGCATCCCCACTGCATCCTTTAGCTGACCTACCTTTCCCCAGGGAAAGAATGCAATGCCTGGCAAATCATATACATGCTGTGGAAGCAAAGGCTCATTTCTCTGTTCCTGCTTTTTCTGTACAAAATGTACATAGAAATACTTTTAATTTGGATAATAATTCCCCATAATAAAATATTTCTGTTAAGCAGACATAAGTCTTATGCACCTCATTTACTTGAAACTCCTAAAACTA
Organism: Agelaius phoeniceus; assembly: GCF_051311805.1. NCBI lineage: Eukaryota > Metazoa > Chordata > Aves > Passeriformes > Icteridae > Agelaius > Agelaius phoeniceus. The sequence goes on from NC_135268.1 coordinate 55,695,416, forward strand.
GGCTAGGAAGGCCTTGCACTCCATCTGAATTTATGAGTGATTACATAGCAAAGATATGGTAAATAATATTTGTTAAAAAGAAAACCCAAACGTATCTTGTCCTCATAGTTTACAATCACCAAAAAATAAAGCTGCTCATATTAGCTTTGCTCGATGAAAAGAGTTTCCATCACAGGCTAGATTCTAGAATATGAGAGAATGACTTTTTCTTAGTTTAGTTGCCTTTTAAGACCCAAATGTATCTCCTACAAAGTTTTCCAAGGACAGTTTCATCATAGAATTTAAATTCCATTGATATTCAACTGCTAGTAATCCACTCCTACAGGCCAACAGCCCCAGGGCACCATTTCTAGCCTTCTATCTTTCTCAGTTCAGCAGGCACATCACTGTTTTCTTACTTTGTGTTTCACATCACAGGCAGACTGAGCCATCACCCTGAGCTACATTTTCAATGTAGAAATCAGACATTCAAATCTCATATTCTGGAAGACATCCATCCCTGCTCACCAAACCCTCCTGCCTCATTCACCTTGTCAAGAAGTCATCTCATCAGACTTAAAGGCATCCTGATATTCTGGCTTTTAGGAAAGTACTAATTCATCCCCAGATCTGGGCTGCAGGCATTTCAAGGAAAACCCCCAGAGAAGAGCCACCTGCAGCAAGTTTCAGCTCACCAGCACAGGTCCCCCCTGTCCTGGAAGGCAGGTCAGCCCTGCTTCTGCAGAGGGAGTGTCTTCCTCCCATTTGCTCCAGGCCCAGAAGCTCTTGGTGACAGAGAGAAAAGGATAAGCCATGCCAATTCACCACTCTGCTCCTGCCCCCTCACGCCCCCTCCCCAGCTGCCAGGCAATTTGATGTTTAGCTGGCAGAAGCATCTTGTTCTCTCAGAGAAAGTAAACTAATTGCCTTCATTATTACTGCTGTTTCTCATCCCTCTTCTGCTTTGTGCCACTTGGCTCTTTCGATCGTTCTTCTTAAATATACACAGACTTCAATCCATTTAGATTTATCAGTGTTGTATTCTGCAGGTTATTACTCTCTCAGAAAGCAAGTTTTCTCATAGTGTGATAGCATTTGGATAAGTAAGGAGTCAGTGTCTCCCTTTGCACCTTATTTACTTTTCTCCTCCCTCCACATGTCAGTTAATAAAAAAATATGGATGGAAAGTATAAGAAAATCTTATGAGATAAGAGCTCCTGCACAAATATACAGAGAAGTTAAACATCATCACCTAGGAAATCAATAGCAAAGTCAGAAGAAGATCCAATCTCTTGATCCAAATCCAACAGTCTCAAAAAAGTACTTTATATCTAACATCACGTTGGTTTCATTTATGACATATTTCTCATTGCTGTTGCTTGAAATACTTTCAACAGGGAAAGAAAAAATAAATTATGAGCTCTCCTTTATATTCCTGGTTTAGTTTTAAATTAAAAAAAAACCTTGCATCATCCCTAAATCCTATATTTCAAAATTTAAGTTTGCTTAAAGAAGAAAAGATTGAATGAACAGCAGAAATTGTGGAATGTGTTTTTGTTTAAAAAGAGGAGATCTTTCTTTAAAAGGCAAGGAAAATATCTACAGGTATTTCTCAACTGTAACTTGCTAGACATAGATACAAAATACAAGTATTTTAGTCCAATTTAGTTGACAGAATATTAAGAACATAAGAAAAATAGTCAAACCCTAAAGGCTGATTTTATAATATTTAAAACTTTACTTAGAAGCATTTTTGGCTGTTTGGTAGGTGAAAGAGATACACATATCCAAAATGATCAGAGCACATAGTGCAGCAACCAGGTTGCTTTCAAGTTGTCATTTAAGAGACCCAGACAGCAAAATACACAGCCAGCAAGGCAGCTGGATGCACAATTTATTTCCAGTCCCTTTTCTCATAATAAAGAAAGTACTTTTCTGTCATAGCAGCAGCATTCATTATACCCAAAGCAGAGAAACAATGAAAACATCATCACGCTGTAATTGGCCTGAGGGATGCTGGCATGTCACTTCTTTCAGCCAGAGGAACATTGTGCTTCATTCCTCCAGTGATCCCCAGCCAGAGGCAGCTCTGCAGCTGAGAGCTCCTGCCCCTTTATTACAGCATTTGGGCTGTCCCATCAGGGCTAGATGTCCTAAAATGGAGTAAGCAAACTCAAAACTAACAATCAGTCATCCCTACAGGATTCCACTCTGGCTTGTCACAAATTGTGGGGTTTACAAGCAATTACAATTAAATCATTTTGTGATGAAACTGTTATTAAGAGACACGACAGAAACAAAAACAGCAGCATAATTCAATTTGTTTTCTCACAAAAGATACATCGTTGATCAGCATTTTTCAAATCAAGGCTTTCTGCTCCTGTGTCTTGTAAAAGACAGAGGACATTTCTCTAACCTCATTAAGTTCTCAACAAAGACCAGAAGGAATACTGTCTTCAGTTTTCAAAAGATGACATATGGTGTGTTCCACAGGATTGTCAGAACTAATCTCTGAAATCTTCACCTTAAATTGGCTGACAACTGTGCTAAGCTAAAGTTATTTTTGTATTAACCCTTAGGAATACAGATTGCCAGCAAATAGTAAAACTAGTAACCTTTGCAATTCCTTTTTCTGTGTATCTGAAAGGCTCAAGTCATTATACATGTGCCAGCCTTCAAAACATCCAGTAGGAGAAATACTAAAGCCACTTTAATGTAGAAGCATGGAGTAACAAATAAAATAAATAGATGGAAAGAGAAGTTTGCAACTCAAGGACAGAGATAATTTCTCAATGCTAGCTCACAGCTGCAAACAGTCTTGCCATTAAGAAAAGTTATTTCCTAAATGTTTTCCAGACGCACTACAATATCAGCACCAACCAGTTTGAAAACTTCTGAAATCTAACATTTTTACATTCACAGAAAAACACACAGAAGGCACTCACTCCAGTTTTGTTGACATTATGAAAGCTTTTCAGGTCAGGACTCAGAAAAATACTGATTCCAACACTTCCATTGATGGAAATCAAGAATTTGATGAAACCTGCAAGACCTCTGCCCAAATAGAGAATAAATTGCTATTGTCCTGATCAAGTACCTAAAGTGAGATGCTCAAAAATAGTAACTCCCCCCGCCACACACACACATCCCCCCCCACAAATCTATAAAACATCATTCTGCTCTTCACAGATCCCATGGAGACAGCTGATTAAACACTAACACAGTCAGCTATTACAGCCAGCACTCATGTAGGACAGGACTTTATTAAAAGGAAAGTTTTTTTTCCATAAAGTACAGAATCACCAGGTACAACTTCTCCTTCCATCATTTCAGATGGTCTCTTCTAGCTTTTGCTGAAGTCTGTTTCTAGCATGACCCTGTACAGCATGTGAGGCTATCTAAAGAGATCAATAAGATCAGTGAACATTAGCAAAATCTGTTTTAACAACACATCCAGACTAATTTTTCTCAGAAAATAGACAATATAGGCATTCTTTGTCTTAGAGGTAAAGGAAAGCTCACATCTCTAGAAATCATTTCCCTTTGCTGATTTCTTGATCAGACACAAGATCTCCCCTCAATTCCATCTAGAGGAGTTGCCTGAACCCTGCCTAGATTTCCTTCCACTGAGGCATATTGCAACATACGACTGCTCCAAGGAGAGGGATTTTTCTCAGAAAATATTTGACTAGAAGAAAAGAAAAGCCTTTTTGGAAGCAAGGAATATCTGTTGTCCCCAAGACATTTTTGTGTTAGATTCCTACATATTTTTATCTCTAAACCTTGCTCCTCACAGCTTCTTCCTAGCTGTATTTCCATAAACAGCTACAAGCCATACTTATTTTTGATCTGCATGTTCATTGTGCTTGACTGTAGTGTTAGAAATCACAGCCCATCTGGCTATGTCTTTTCTCTTTATCTGACTACTGTTTACAAGAATTTGCCTCTGCATATTCCCCAAGCTGTGAATGTGGTTATTCAATCATGATACATAAAGATCATTTCAGAGATAATCTCAGATTCAACAAAAAGTATAGGCAAAAAGATAGGCCTTCCTTTCATGAACAACAAGGAAAAAATCTTCAGCTGGTTTTGTTCAGGCAGCAACATCAACTTACATACAGTCTTTGGGAGACATCACTCAGATTCTTGAGGAGAGAGAGTGATCAGAGCCAGAGACTCTCTGGCATGCACCAAACATTAAGCTTGCAAGCTCCCCTAGGCAGAGAGAAAGAAACAAAGAAAGCATTCAAGTCCCTTTTATATCACATACACATAATACACAAGTGAAGGAGCAAAAATAACACCAGTATAAACTCCTTATCTAGCAGCTCATCACCTCCATGGGAACTGCTATAGCAAAGATTTCAGGTCAGCTTCATGTTGATCACATGAAAATCAGTTAACCATTTTCTCCTCACAAAGATCCTTTTCATGAAACTGCAAGCATCTTAGTGATATAGAAGTTTCTTGCTTGATAACAGAAGAGAAGCTTTAACTTCAACAGTCCTGAAAATTGGGTCACCAAGTGCATTGTGCTGCAGACTATTTTCAAAACTCACTGCATTCAAAAGGATTATGAATGCCTATCTATTGCTCAAAATTTTAACAGTTGATTTTATGAGGGGCTTTTTTTTGCAGCTGTACAGTCATAATAGCATAGGTATGCCTAGATTTTTGCAAACTTTATTTCAATTATTCCCTAAAAATTAATGATGATCTTCTGCAGTAGGCCAGTATAAGTTCAGAATCTGTAGACTCTCTTATAGAGCCCTGGGAAGCAGTCTCAAAAGACATACAGACATTACTGCAATTCACATTATCAGAACACACAAAGTGTTATACCTGAGAATACCATAAGATTGTCAGATCAGTCCCAGTTGGCCTATCATTATTAGCATTGCACTGACAAGCATATGCATGTGCATATATATTGAAATTTTTATATGCATAATACAGCTTTATCTTGCATAATATTCATAACATATAAATTAATGTGTAATATAAATAATTCCCTCCTGCAATGCTAATGATAGTGGTTTCCAGTTAGACCTCATATACAGTAAAAGCTTATGCTTTTGCCAAACCATGTATCAGAACATGCAACACTCTGTGAAGCATTGGCAGCCAGCAGGCCCTAGGTTTGCAAACATCTAGAAATCCAAGCCTGTTTTACACCAGTTTCATTGGCAAAAATGTTTTGCTTTTACACTGAAATCTTGGCCTTTCCAGGGCAACAACACTTTCTACTCTGCATTGCCATCTCCAAATATAGGCAGGAATAGTCCTTTCTGTAGTAGGTTTACAGGAAGGCATTCAGTGCATTTTTAAGTGAAATACAAACCTATTTTCCCAAGCAGAGCAGTGAAACTCCAAGGTTAGGGGAAATGGTTACTGCTGGCTTCAGTAAGATGATGGCTGTTCTGTGAAGATACGTGGCTGGCCAGGTTCTAAGTGCCCCAAGATGTGTTTGTGAGAGCCTCCAAAAACTTTCAAGAGTGATAAGATACTGTTCCAACAGCACCTGTAGGTCCTGGCTCACAGCACCTCTCCTCCTGGTTTCAGTGCTCAGATAGGTTTCACTGTGCCAGATTTGTGGCCACACTCAGGTGGGCTCAGACTCCCCAGGTGTGTCCAGCCCTGTCTCTTTTGGTGGGGAAGCAGCTCTGGAAAACACCAGTGCACTCCTGTATGAACACATAACTGCCCTAAACACAGAGAGCCCAGCACCAGGGCACACCCTCGTTCCCCCCTCATCACATTTCTCCCCTTCAGTGTTTTATCCAAATGTTCATCTTCATGACCATAGCAGAATTTAAATTCTCCTAGCTGGCTGCAGAAGAGCAGGACCTGACACACATTTGCTGCCTTCTCTTGACTTTTGATTCAGCAAAACTTTAATAAATCCTATCATTTAAATAATCATATTAACATGAGCAGTTGCCACCACCACGCTGCTTCCTCTCCTTGTACCTCCATCAGGTCTTTTTAACATACAGGATCTCTGAGAGGAGGACTAATTATTGCTTTGTGTTTGCACTCCAACATGATTGAGCCCTACTTACAAGCCTTTAAAATAATAATTGCATACTTTTATAAAGTGCCACACAGACAATTCAAGCACAACTATTTTTTCCTCAGTGCATGTAAAAAAAATTCTCACTTTACAGCCATTTGGAAAATAAGATACAGCACTGAGGACAATACAAATTGGCAATTTTAAGAATATAGATATAGATATACATTTAAATCCCTGTCTAAAAATTTCAAGACGTAGGATGAACTTTCATGCCTAAGCCTGTTCCTATCTCAACCAACTCTCTAACAATTAAATAAAGCTCATGGAGGCATCCTTGAAATCTGGCTTTAAGACTAAATAATAAAAATGGCATGGAATTTCTTTTCCACTAATTGGGGTTCAATTAGCTTAACCTTTGCAAGATATGACATCATTTAGTCTAAACTAGACACAACATCTGATCTGGCTTCAAGTACAACCAATTCCACAACATTTTTGCAGGGAAGCAGAGTTTTGCCTGTAAAACAAGTTAAAGTGTTAGTAGCTCCAGGTTTACCCAATACATCATATAAATGATGGCACACATTAATGTGACATGAGCTTTCCAACAAGTTCGTGAGAGAGACATTTCTGTGATCATGCATCAGTGTCAAATTCCTTTCTAGTTGTAGCAATAACATTCATTGTTCTCTCCATCAGACTATGAAGTCTTGTGCTTGGTTAGTTTGAGTTTCTCATAAGCAAAGAACCTGATAGAAAGTGGATATTTTGGTCTATGTAAATATTAAATGAAAGAAAATGATGATGAGACAGTTAAGGTGATACAGGTTATTACATTAACCTGCCTCAGCTACTCATGAGAAATGAAAGCTGAGCCATGAAATTCAGCTGTAATTGTGTAATGTTGGATGAAAACCAACAATTTAGAACTGATCACATAACTCACAGTTAGTGTGCAGTGTTAATGTGTAATACCTATATGAGAAAAAAAAGGCAAAAAAATCTATTTTTTTATCTAGCAATATTTTAGAGACATGGAATTTAAATCAGAATTTAGGATCTTAAAAATGTCAACTCAGAATTTGAATGGATTAACATGTTATTGGACTTTATACCCCAGCATTTTCAGGGAACAGGAGAATGCTTATTTTCCTGGGATGTTATTAAACATTAAAATTGCATGGGAAATCATGGTCACGCCCACTTGTACACATTAGCAACATCAGCACACAAAGATCTTGCACACACCATGTACTCCTCTGCCAGCTTAATTTCCAGTTTATGAAACTTTTCATGGAATTTGGCTAACTCTGGGAATAAGTCCATAATGAGTAGCACAAAGGTGAGAGGCAGCACAGGGAGCTGCACCATGGGCCAGCCCTGCATCCCTGGCACTGTGTGCCCCCAGCAGCACTCACGGGCAGAGGAAACTAAAAACCTGAATTTCAGCTGAAGGGAAGCACCAAGTACAATGGCACGTGCAGCACATGACTCATTCAATATCACTGCCCCAGGCCAGCAATGTTGGGGAGCGTTGCTACAGGCAGATTTAATGCCATCTTTAATATGCTTTGCATAAGCTGTTGGGTTTTTTTAATTGGCTATACTGAGTGAATTTTTTTTTTTAATTAATAATGAAGCACGGTCTCCAGAACCCCAAAGAGTTTTTCCAAATAAAAAGTAGCTCCAATGACAGTCTCTGAGGTTTTTTAACAATGAAATAAGGCAATTTGAAAGTAACCCTGGCTGCAGAATACTGCTCTGTCTACCCCTCAGAAAGAAGCTATGGAAAACCTTCAGGAAAATTTGTTCCCCATTCAGAGTCACCTGACTAAACGCCACTTAAATTAAGTCAAAACCAAAAGTTATTGATTCTCTCTGATTTTCAACAAGCTAATTTTATCCATTTTATCACATGGATAAACAGAGTACACAAGAGTCTGGTTGGGTACAGCACAGGAGTTGATTCCATTCCTTCCCACAAGTACTTAAAAAATATAGGATTTTCAATTTAGACAATATAGCTTAATTTCACAAAAATGTATGTCCAATAATAAGCAAAAGGAAAAAAAATCCAAAAGACCACATCAACAAATTTTAGGAAGATTTCAATGTGTAGATCAGAAAATAGATTTTTTTGCTCCCTTCCTGTACCCACCACAATATTAATACTCTTTACACAATGTGACAGGGCAGTACATTATTAAGTAGGCTAAAATTGCTTCAAAATATATTTCAATACTGAATAGGTATGACTAGGATACAAGCTCACCACAATTGTTGGTGTCCAAACTCTCCACAGGAGAAGGGAGTCTTCACAATTCGTCAGAGGTTAAAGAATATGTTAGACCCCTTTCCTACCCACATGTTCTGTTCTCCCTATTATTCTTTGTTTGGTTATCATAACTGATAAAAAAAAAGAACTTCAGTCTAAGCAGCATTCCCAGTTATAGAAATAACATTGCACATATTGGGATTAAGGCAGTGAATACAAAAGCTTGTAGTCCCCAAAATTTTCAAAGATAGTACCTAGAAATCAGGAGAATGGGTGTGAGCAGATTCTCACATAGATGTGCACACAAGAGAGTGAAGGTGATGCCTAAAACACCACATGGCTTTCAGAATTAATAGGATTTGACTCTTGAAAGAAAGAAAAAAAATCTAGGGGGGAAAAAAAAGTGTGACAATGAAAATCCAATACCAAGCTACAACCAGAGAAGCTGCTCTGGATAACTGTTATATTCTCTTCTCTGTACATGTGACCTGTAGAGTCTCTCCAGAGACACTCACCTCCCTGAGGGGGTGTAAGCTGTTCTGTGGGACTGACCACGTGTGCTGCTTCAGGAGCTTCATTTGGAACACACAGATCCAGAGAAACCAGAGATGGCAGTGCCAGGTAAGCTGCTTTGGGGGCTCACACCAGGCTGCTTTCCATCTCCCCTGCTTTTACCTTCCCCATTCCATCAACCTTCACACAGGAAATAATGTAAAAGGAGAAAATCCCTGAAGCCTACAAAAGAAAAATTAACAAAATAGCAAGTCTATATCTGCAGTAAAACAGGGAGACCCTTATTGCCAGAAAGGGAGCAGCCTGAGACAATTCAGCCATCCTCAACATTAGGAAGGATAGGTTTTTTACTGTCTAAAATCCTTCCACTACAAGTACTATGAATAAATGTTGTATTTGAAGAATCTGTTCAGATTAAGTGCATGGAAATTATTTTTCTAATCAGATTCTGAAATGTTTGGGGTATTTTTTCCACATTGATTCAAGAACTAATATAGGTCTCTTCAAGTAGAACTTCAGGTATTCATATGTATTACTCAGCAGACATTAGAAAAGCAAAAAAACTACTAAAACACAAGCAAATTTTTTTTGAGGTACATCAAGAGTCCCTTAAAAGCCTATTTCAGCATGAAATGGAGAGAGTTTTAGCATTTTGAACAAACTTTAAAATCCCATTCTTGTGCTGTTTGCAAAAAAAAACCCCTGCAAACTATTCCCTGCAGCCAGACAGTCTGCTCTGATAAGAGTTTTATGAAACTAAGCATAATTTTAAATTGAATAGTCTTTTTTTCTCCATACAATTTGCCATTTCTCCCTGTTCTCTGTCTATCCCATAATTTTATTTTTTAGAAGTAGTTTTCCTTTGAATTGGGTTTTAAATACGCATCATTACAATTCTGTTAAGTAAGACTGCAAACACAAATGTTCCTCTCAGTCAGGAAAAATGTCTTGTGACAAGTAAAATTTTAAAGCTGCTTAGTTTTCAGGTAGCATCTTTGCTTAGGTTTAAAAAAAATATCAAAAAATTCCCCACCACTAAACAAAAATTCCATAGCTCCTGAAAATCCAGCCTATAAATGGATCTGTTTTGTTCAAGGATCTCCAATCCACTGTTGACACAATAATCCTTCATCATCCTTCACTTTCCAACATGTGCCACCTATCCAATCTCAACTTTGCCATTTTAAATTATTTATAATATTCTAGTATTAATCAATCCCTGGCAATAGATGAATGATGCATCTGCATCGATTTTGAAGAAGAAAGTTGAATCTTTTTTAGCTCCAAGATTATTCCTCCTCTTCCAAAACCCTGTCACCTTACTGTGCCTAGGCTGAGTTAGATGACCTCTTTCAACAGGTAAGGAATCAGAGCTAGCACTACCAAACAAATCCCTTGGCATGTCTCCCTCTTATGAAGATCAGAATAAATCAGCTGGCCCCTAAGACTCTGTTCACTGTTTGCCCCTGGAAGCTCGTTTTCCCAGCATACCTTCCTTACAAAAGTTGTAAATTGATAAGGTATATCCCTGTAACCTGACAAACCCTATTTGCACTTCCCTTTGAAACAAAACTGTCCCTTAAAATACACGTAATGACAAAAGCTGTTCCCTTTTCTTCCAGATAGTGAAAAACACTTCAGGCCAAAAATACAGAAGCCAATCAGGCATTAGGGTCCAGGCAATCTCTTCACTGTTTAGGAGAAGGACAGGCAATGCCAGTGGAACAACTATCTCAGGAGTGCTCAAATGCAGAAAAGATTTGTCAGATTGCCAGTGGCTGCAGGAAAAAAAACAGGACCCCACCTTCTTCAAAATGTAAGGAGAGGTATGTCTCATAAACAGCACATTTTAAGGGCAAGGATATAGGGTAACTTCAGGTAGGGACACATTTTAGGTACTGCAAAGGTCATGAAATATTACAATTAATACCTAAACAATGTTCCAGCATGCATCAAACTCCATTGAAACACTTTTTAATTCCAAAATATTTATCTTTATTCTGATCAACCCCTATTAATGCAGGGAGTGGTCAGCACTTCCTTTTCAGCATTTACCGTGTTGTATTATTCCCTTTCAATAACAGGATTTGAGATGCAGCATAGACTTCACATCTTCAGATAATATTTTGAAAACTACTCAACTTCAAATTATTTTTTCTGCCTGTCAGGGTTCTTTGTAGGTTGAAAATCATCAGACCTATAAATCATCATATAGCTTTGTTATGCAATCACAGATTTCTCACACCTCTCTTTTCTCTGCAGGTCATACCATACAGTGTTACAGCCATTCCCTAAAATGGCTTGCACTTCTGCTAAAATGTGTTTTCCACAGAGAAAAGCTCCAAATTGAGAATAATATTTAAAAAACTCTGAAAACTGACTTCTGTCTTTTGATTAAAAGGCAAAATACTCGAGCTAATATTTACTACTAAGTTGTCTCCAAGTTTATTCAGTGAGGCCACAGCAGCCCCACCAGGCAGCCAGCTTATCTTGTGGCAACACCCCTGCACAGGCTTTTCCCTGATGGGCTCTGCAGCAGCACAGCAGCTCACAGAGGTGGGCAGTCACCAGCACAGCACATTGGTTTCAAGAGGGCAGGCAAATCTATTCCATCACTGTTTGAGTAGTAAAAGACTGAAATGATATTGCTGGAGGAAATGAGGGGAACATTGATATAAAGGTCAAAGCGCACAAACTGACATCTCAGAGAGAAGCTAAGACACTTTTAGCTAATGCTATGTTAATAAGGGTGGAATAGACACCAATACTGTTTGCAGCTCACATGAATAAAATTGTGCATAGTACCTGGTAAAGTGGTGGGTGTTGAGGTTTCACTTGTGCTTTCACCGGGAGAAAATGCAAAGTCAAAAACCTTTTGTATGATAGCTTCATAAAGCACAGTCAAAAACCCTTTGTACAATAGCTTCATAAAACATTGCAAAAATCCTTTTGTAAGATAGCTTCATTAACACTAAAAACATGTAAGAGTATGACATTCCTCTTGTACAGGGAACACCTACAAAGGTAGTAACCCTCACCTCCTGAACATCACTTTATGTTACTTGATAGCAAACCCCTGTGGAAAGCACATTAAACAATATTAGCATAGAGCTTCCTGCTTCACAGAGAACAGAATCTCCTCACGGTGACTAGAGCAAGTAGAAGAAAAATGATGTCACAAAAGGTGACCCCTGAACAGTTTTATAGAGAGGTGATAATATAAACCTATTCTCCCAAAATAGAACAGCACAAGAATTGCAGTTACTATCTAAGGAGGATTAGTTCAATTCTCCTATAGCAAGGAGAAAGTATTTTGTTTAAATTTAAGAAACTAAAAATTAAGAAATATGATTAGACTAGGAAAAATCCAGTTTTTTATGACCTTTCCCATTGACAACAAGGTATGAGTAATCTGTGGAAACACCAGTCTTGTCATATCAAGCAGCGCAGAGCAGCATTAATGCTGAAGACCTTCAAGACTCCCTAATGACAAATGGTTGCATTGCAGCAGCACTAGTTAGCATGCTGAGTGCCAAATTCCCTCGAGAGTCAAAATATTCCCCAAAATACAGATCACAAATTTTGGGAAGTTTTGAAAAGTAAACACAACAGATTTCCTACAAACAAATTGAGCAATTGAAGACAGTCTTCAATTTTATTTGGTAATGGGGTTGATTTATTTTTGTAGAAGCAGTAAGAGAGCAAATTCATACAAGTTTTAGTCAATAAAATGCTCCTTTTATAGTCAATAGAAATGCTAAACTTATAAGCTTTGAGGATTTATACATAAATAAAGATGAAGCTTGGAAATAGGCACAGCATTCTTTCATTCCTGTTTAAAAATATTCAGAAGCCTTTGAGCCAAGCTGAATGAGTTTTTTCATAAATTCAAGTATTGATATTTTCCTGAAACATTTACATTACAATTTTTAGTTATTTATACATACTTTTCCTTCTCACAGTTAAAAAAAAAAAAAAGGCAAGAAACCCCTCATGGGGATGGTTCTCCTAATTTTCCCTTTACCAAAAAAGCTTTGTTAAGGAGTGTTGGGAGCAACAGCCACCTCCAGCATCTCCGGGCCAGGACTCTGTGCTGGTCCCTAGGGCCCAGCCCAGTGCATGGGAGCTCCTGTCTATGCTCAGCCCAAGGGATGTGGCTGCTTCTTTTCCAGTTGCAGGTTCAGCCACTGGTAAAGCTGCACACACATCCAGGAGCTGACAGGGCTGGCCACACAGGCTGCCACAGACAGGGTGCTGCATTCATCACCTTCCCAGAACACAAACCAGACAGCCAAGTGCCCTCCTCCCCTTCAGGTGGTACAGACAGGAGGTCACTGGTGAGAGCACACACACACACACACACATTCCTGCATCCCCCAAGTGCCAGCAGAGCCCCTCTGCCCACCCAGCATCCCTGCCCACATCCCGGGCCCTCCTGCCCTCCTCCAGGTCCCCTCCTGGGTGGCAGGTCCCGCCTGGGCTCTGCCATGAGCACCCCCAGGCACAGCTGCTCTGGGGGACACCCAGGCTCTGAGCCACCCCCACCAGCTGTGGGCACTGTTCAGGATCACTACAGCTGGGGAGGGAAGAACATGAGCTTCCTTGGAATTCTCTACCCCACTCCACTGAGCTCCTGGCACGCTGGTGGGGACGAGGCCACCCCGCACACGCCGAGGGTGGCACGCAGATAGCACTGGCTCCAGGGGGGGACATCACAGGCCAATGGAGCCCACACCCCCCTATGGCTCCAGCTGCTCCAAATCCATTCACACAGCAGCTGGCACCTGGTCTTTGCAGCACCCCCATGCAGGGATTCTACAGCAAATCTTTAAGACAGGATCTGATCAGCAGATCAGACACACAGACTGTGATCAGTGTAGGGTTCAGTCAGTACTGACCAGCTTGGTTTACAAGTCAGCAACACTTTTTTAATCCCTTTCTGTCCATATCCATGGTTCCCCTTTGACTCCCCTCCTCTGCACATTTCCCCACCAGTGTAGGCAGAACCAACAACCCTTTGCAACATCCTGGACCCTCAGGTTTACAACTTTATCAGTTTTAAAATGCCCATTTGTTAGCAGAACATTCATTCATTCTTGTTTGCTTCTTGTCTTTGTCTCGTTATATTGTTTGTTAGGTCTGTCTCTGTGTTTCAGTTATTATTTCTCTTTTCTCCTTTTTATCATGTTTGACAAGGTCCTTGACCAGATAATCTTACAGAAAAATTGTTCCCATGCTCCCCACACTATCACTTTGACATACCTCTACATACACCCAGTCTTACAAACTGCTGACTAAAGTGAAATCAAGTAAAAAAATACACTTCAGAAATATCCAGGGATAAATAGCCATGGGAGCCTTTCACCTTCTATTCTTGCTTCTGGTGTGCTCAGGCAAGGACTGCATTCACACTCTTGTAAAGGACTTATATTCCCTGCTTTTACAAAGCAGTGCCATTTTATTTCAATGAATCCTTCAAGAAGGAAAGTTGTAGTCAGCATGACTAAAAGGTGCTTTCAACTCAAAACACAAAGCAGATTATACTGCAACAAGCCAATAAGAGAAAAGAAAAAAAGTCGAGGTGGTCCACAAACCAAAGACAAGCATGTAGTCAACAATTCTATTTTCTATGAGAAGGAGGAAAAAAAATTCACTTTCTCCAGCTTCAAGGAGAGGCTTGCAAGCCAGTGCTGTAATTGCCTTACTCTCTTTTTAAACCACTAAAAATATAGAAAGCTTTTGGTAAAATGCAGCATAACTTTGAAAAAAAGGATACTTTTTCTTTCCCTCATATTTCAATATTTACATTTATGTGTCCATCTAACACCCCCACCTTGCAAAGATGGGGAACATCAGTCTTGGGAGTAGCACTACAAAAGAGTGTTTTAACTGCCACAACACCAACCCTGCTACAAAATCCAGAACAAATGGTAAGCACTGAGAAGGTTTTTTTCTACATAGTTTTCATTTAGGAGTAGCAGTAACAGACTCACCATGGGTGGAGAGGGAGCCCAACCACGTGGGCAATGAAAACACCTACTAAACAGAAGAGTAGGGTCACTAAAACTGGGGAGGGAAGAACATGAGCTTCCTTGGAATTCTCTACCCCACTCCACAGCTCCAGAAAGATTTTCTAGACTTGAAATATCTGACCTCCTAATGAGTCCAATTGAAACCTCCCTCCTCCTAAAAGCTTTCACTGCCCCCTTTTTACCTTCTATAATCTAAAGTTCAGAAACAGTGTCAGAAGGACACAAGGAATTATGATTAAACACATTACACTGGCCAAACAAAGAAATTATATCTAATGTTTCAAAAATCTTGGAATTAGAGGATTAGAGGATGTAGGAGGGTGGAGCTTTTGCTGAAGTGTTTATCTAGATAACCATTAGAGGGGCTCATTCCTTCTAGGCTCTTACTTGTGCACAGAGCAGTTTACACAAATGTATTCAGCCTGAGAGAACAGCTTCCTCACAAAGGTGTTCAAAGGGTCCCATCTCCTGTTTAACATGCGTTTTGTGTCACAATTTAATCCCTTCATATGCAAAGAATTTGACACAGCACTGTTGGAAAGATCAGCTCTTCCCCCAGCCTCAGCCCCTCCTAGGGAACTCCGGACACTCGGCAGCTCCTACACATCACCTCAAAGTCGCTGCAAGTATCAGCACTTCCCAGCAATTATACTTGACAAAAAATTCTGCAGCTTCTAATTGAGCCAGGCACTTTTTATATAGGAAAACACTTTATTTTTTTTTTTCTCCTTTAAAAAACACAGCTTATGAATTCTACCTGCTTACTGATACATTTGACACTATTGGAAAAATAAGGCAGCTGATTTAGGAAACAAGAATTATTCACACTAGGGAGATCTGTATCATTAACCATTTTTTGTTTCTTAATCTGGTCTTTGTGTGCTGTAGGTAGAGCAATTCTGCCACCTAGAGTAAAATTCATGTCCAAGATAGAAAGATTTTGGTGAACATATACTGTCTGCTTGACTAATTTGAAATGGAAGAGACACTTTCTCTGGCAGATAATTAAATGCAAATATTATGGGTTTATTCATTTATTTTTTTAAGGCATGCTACAAAATATTTTGTTGGCTGCTTGCTATCAAAATCAGCAGCATTGCCAGAGAACCAGGTGAAATATATAATAAATACAGCTGAGATAATTTACATTTTTATTGGCCCTTTCATTACACACTTCTCCAAATATTTCCAAATCTTCACATAGAAGTTATATGTTTCCCCATATAAATGGAAGAGAATATCCTTAGCAAGGTTTTTAAATCCAGAATTAGTCTATTTGAGCAAATCAGAAAATTAAGAAAATTATAATCCCAATGAACATAAAAATTGTTCCAGTTCATTCATATATATGTACACGTGTGTGTATATATATATATATATGTATGTTATATTTCTAAATATTTCTATTTTGGAGGCCAAAAACTGCTGCCAGTTGATACATGAACACTGTCTCTTAGCTGGGAGGGGAAAAGTGAGGCAATAGCAAGACAAAGTAATTCCTTACTTAGAGCTGATGATCTTTAATTTATATAAAAGCCAGGATTTTAACATCTCATTAATATGAACTAATGCCTCTACATCCAGTTGTCTTACTCACAAGAACAAAGAACTTATGTCTCCTCAGACAGGAATCTGTGGTTTTAAAGATTCTGATAAATTTAAAGCAATAACTCATCCTTTTCTGGGGGCTGAAAGGACATATGCTGAGCTCTTCCACGAGCAGTCAAAGTACCAAATAACACATAATTTTTACTCTAGTGACTCAAATACATGTGTCATCATGGTGGATGGAGATTTGCTGGCAACTAAAAGGACTAAATATATTATTTTCTTCCTCTTTTTTCCTCTTTCAGTCAGGGGAGAACACCCTATAGAGGGTACGCAGGGTTAATCCCTCGGCTCACCAAGCATTGGCTGAAAAGGCAGGGACAAGAATTCCCTCCAGGGGCAGGAATTGGATGTAACCTTCAGATCACAAAGTCTTTAAAAATTTGTTTCTAGAAGCCAGGAGAGTTTGCCAGATAATGCCTCTGTCTTTTGTGCAGATCTGTTCCTTAAACACCTGCTACTGCTGAAGCTGAGATAGCGAGATAACTGAACCTTGGCATGACCCTTCCTGGCCATCCTCATGCGTTGTTCCTGTGCTAAAAAAAAGCACCAAAAATTAGTTGTTGCTGGAATTAAAAACAACCTCTGCTTATTGGCAATAATATGCTGCACCGAATGCGCATAGCACACTTCATCTGAGGATCTAAGTGTTTTGCAAACATTAATTAAGCTCTGCACTGCTATTATGATTCACAGAATGCCATTATCACACCCAAGGGATGCGGGAAAGAAAGCCATTGAAGCAAAGTATAGGGAAGCAAGCCCTTGAAAGCAAAATGATTCTGGTTCCATCTCAGATCACATCGACCTACATACATCCTAGGACAGAGAAAATAAAGTCAAGGATTACTCAGAACAGAACAGTTGATTTTTATGTGATTTATGAAGCATAGATACTTTTTAAAAGTACTGGTTTCTTCTGACCTTTCTTTCTTTTCTTGTCATTTGCAGGATTATGTATTATTAGCATTTCCCAGTCCTACCATTATTTCTGTATATTCTGTTATCTTCCTAACCTTGAATACATTCACCTTTCTTTTCAAATCTGCTAGTCTCAACCTACTTGCAATCATTTGACCTTTGAGTATCACATTTCTTCCAAACACCCTATGCCTCAAGTTCTTTCACTTGACATTTCCCTCCAGAAGTCAGAGTACATTTTTTCCTCTCTCAACCTTTAGCACATTTTTCAATACTCCACCAATCATTGCTGACTCCCTGGGGAGCAAATCATTTTCTATTCTAGGAACCAGGAGTAAACAGGCAGAGTGGATCTTGGGAGCCAAGAGCAGCAAGCATTCATTGTCCACCGCTACGTCCTTTCAGCTCATCTCCATCACAGCAGAAGCACATTGAAGGACATGTTCTGAGGTTCAATAACTGGTGTGTTCTGTGGTGTGATAGGTCTTTGTGGCATCAGTCATGTTTTCAACAAGCAGCCAGAGTGCCTCTCTGAAGCGCCAGCGCACCAACGCTCAGTGGACAGACACCAGGACTTGGAGACATGCACACAGGTCTGGCAGGGCTGTGATCTGACTGGGACCATGAAACATGGTGGGGAACTCACACAGCTTCTGCAAGGGGTAGATATGTATTGGATTTTTGTGGACTTCTTCAGGCAATTGTTGAAGTCCCCCATGCACTGGCCCTGCTGCTTATGCAGGCCTTGACCACCCCAGTATCTGGGAGGGATAATAGAGCAGAGCACAAGTAACTGAAGTAACTGAGGATGTTCCAGGAGTTGCATTAATGATGACTTTCTGACACAAGTGATCACCCAAAAGCCAGCCAAAAAGGGCAGGTGCTCTGCTGGACTTCATCCTTGCAAAGAAAGAACAACTAGCCAGGGCTGTTGTGATTTAAACCCCACAAGCACCTCAGCCCCATACAGCTGTTCACTCAGTACCTTCTACAGAGTGCTGAGGGAATGAATTAAAAGAGGAGCAAAAGTGAGAAAAATTGCAGGTTCAGGTAGGAGGGGGAAAGGAAAGGGAGAACAACAAAAAGTTGGCAAAAGCAATTGTTCAGCACCAGCCAACTAATGCCCAACTAAATCCCTGAGCAACAGCAAGCCCTGGAAAACTGATTCCCAGTTTTATGGCTGAGAACAATGTTATGGAACCTCCTTTTGGTCAGTTGGAGTCAGTCTCACGTCCACCTCCAACCTCCTCACTGCAACAGAGTAAGAAACAGAGAAGGCCTTAATAATGTTGTTAGCAATGTTCAGCAGTAGTGAAAATATTGGTGATTCACTTTTGGTCATCAGTCCAAAACATGGCACTTAACAGGTAATTTCTGCACAGAAATTAACTCCATCCCAGCCAGAGGCAGTACAGGGAGTGTGAAGGCTGAAGACAATCATGAGTTGTGGAGTTCAGGATCCAGAAAGGAGGGGACAGGGCAAATAGCAAGACCCTGCACTCCAGGAGAGTAATTTTGGTTTCCTCAGGGACCTGCTTTGAGGAGCCATGTGGAGTACAGTTCTGGAGAAAAGAGGGGGGCAACTGTTGGATTTTTGTTTGAGTCACCTCCTCCAGTCTCAAGATTTGTCTTTCCCAATGTGCAGAAAGGACTCCTGCACAGATGAACAGGAAGTTCCTGACAAAACTCATCTATCAAAAGGAAAACTAAGAGATGACAGCAGGGACAAGTGACCCAGGAAGAACACAGAGACACTGCCCAAGTGAGTAGTAATGGAGTTAGATACATCAAAGCCCATCTAAAGCTGAATCCAGTGAGAGACACAAAAGGTAAGATGAAAGGCTTCTACAGGCAGAGCAGCAGCTTAAGGAACATTAGGGGCAGTGTGCTGCTGAATGGGCTCTGTAGTAGCAGTCAACACAGATAAGGCTGACGTACTCAGTGCCTCCCACACTGTGGTCCTTCCTAGCAAGATCTGCCTTTCAGAAATCTCAGGTTCTTGAAATCAGTGAAAATGTCTGGAGCAGGGAAATGCTGTCAGTAGAGAAGGGATGGATGCACCCACAAGTGCTGAGGGAGTCAGCCAATGTCATTGTGAGACCAGGATCAATGATCTTTGAAAGGTCATAGGGGCTGAAGAAGGCTCCTGATGACTGGAAGACAGCAAGTGTCACCTTCCAGAAGGACAAGGAGGCAGATATGAGAAACTACAGGCCAACTGGCCTCACTTCAAACCCTGGCAAGGTGGTGCACCAAATAATCCTGGAAGCTGTTTCCAAGTGCACTCAAAAGGTGATGAGTCAGCATAAACTTAGAGTTTATACTCATGCCTGAACAGCCTGACAGCCTTCCACAACAAATCTATGAGCTCAGTGGGTGAGAGTCGTGGATGTGGTTTATCTTTGCTTCATGAAGGCTTTTGACAGTCTCACCTAACTTTCTTATAGATACACTGACAAAATACAGAGTAGATAAGTGGACAATAACGTAGATTGAAAACTGGTTGAACTGCCAGGCTCAGATGGTTGCTGTGATCAGCAGTTCAAAGCCTGGCTGAAGGACAATCACTAATGTATCCCTGAGGTTGGTACTGGGGCCAGTACTGTTTAACATCTTCATTAATGAACTGAAAGATGGAATGGAGTGTGCCAACAGCAAGGTTGCAGATGATAAATTTTGGGGAGGAGTGGCTGATACACCAGATGGCTATATTGCTTTGCTGCCATTCCAAAGGACCACAGCACTCAGGAGAAATAAGCAAACAGAAACCTCATGAAGTTCAGGGTTTTAAAGTAAATTTAAATTAAAATTCAAATTTAATTTAAAGTAAATCTAATTTAAAGTAAAATTCAAATTTAAAGTAATGTATTTGGGGAGAAATAAGGCCATGTACCAGCACAGGCTGTTTGGGGCAAATGGAAGGAAAGCAGCTCTGGAGAGAAGGGCTGGGGGATCCTGGTGAACTTGAGTCACCCTGCACCCTTGAAACAATCCAGAAGCACCAGGCACAGCCAAGCCAGCAGGCAGAGGGAGATTGCAGGATCACAAGGCTGGAAGAGACCTTCAAGATCATCAAGTCCAACCCATGCCCTAACACCTCAACTAAAACACGACACTGAGTGCCACATCCAGTCTCTTTTTAAACACATCCAGGGATGGTGACTCCACCACCTCCCTGGGCAGGCCATTCCAGTACTTGATCACTCTTTCCATGAAAAGCTTTTTTCCTAATATCCAAACTATGTTCCCTTGGCACAGCTTGAGACTGTGTCCTCTCATTCTGTCAGCTGCTGCCTGGAGAAAGAGACCAACCCCACCTGACTAAAGTCACCTTTCTGGGAGTTGTAGAATGATAAGGCCACCCCTTGAGTCTCCTTTTCTCCAGGCTGAACACCCCCAGCTCCCTCAGTCGTTCCTCACAGGGTTTATGTTCCCAGCCCCTCTCCAGCCTCGTTGCCTCCTCTGGACGCGCTCGAGCGTCCCAACGTCCTTCCCAAACTGAGGGGCCAGAACTGGACACAGCACTCGAGGTGTGGCCTCACCAGTGCTGAGTACAAGGGAAGGAATGACCTCCCTGCTCCTGCTGGCCACACTGTTCCTGATCCAGGCCAGGATGCCCTTGGCCTTCCTGGCCCCCAGGGCTCACTGCTGGCTCATGCTCAGCTGGCTGTTGAGCAGCACCCCCAGGTCCCTTTCTGCACTGTCCAGCCACACCATCCAGCCTAGAGCGCTGCAGGGGCTTGTTGTGGCCAAAATTCAGGACTTGACACTTGGATTTATTAAACTTCATCTTATTGGACTCTGCCCATCCATCCAACCATTCCAGGTCTCTCTGCAGAGCCCTCCTACCTTCCAATAGATCAACACTCGCTCCCAGCTCAGTGCCATCTGCAAATGTACAATGACAGACTCAGTCCCCTCATCCATGCCATCAATAAAGATATTGAACAGATGATACTTTCAGTGGTGATACACAACATAGGTGCTGGGACCAGCCCTGCACTCCCCAGTACAGACACAAAGCAGAGGTGAACTGGAGCAATTCCAGCACAAAAAATACAGTGGAATCTCCATCTGTGGAGATACACAAAACCAAACTGAATGTAGTCCTGAACAAGCTGCTGTAGGTAACCCTGCATTCAGCAGGGGTGTTAGATTAGACAGTCTCCAGTGGTTCCTCATGATCCTAAAGGTTCTGAGACTCTGTGACCCATGTTGTGGTGACTGAATAATTCTCATATACTAACTGCAATTCACCAGCTGGTTAAACCTGCAGACATCTCACCCACAGTAAGAGCCCAGAACACTTTTGAAAAACTAGGAGGGCTCGGTGAGAGCATTGGATTCCAATTAAGACAAGCTTCAAGACTTTTTCCAGAATGGAAACACAAACTACAGAAACAGGGACTATGCTCTAGCAGCATACTAATGTTAATGTTGTCAGCTAATGAGCAGAAATGAGGGGATAAGCTTGAACATTCCTCTCTCCTATTTGTGTGCACTCCATTAACATATACAGGGTTTTAAATAGCTAGAATACAGATGTGAAATACATTGAGAGCACTACTGAAAGTATTTTTGATATTTTCATACCACTTAGGTTTACATTCACAATACTTTTGTATCTTTTCCATTCCCCCATCATGTCACTTTATGAAAGTCCCTGTTTAAGATGAAGGAAAGTGAAACCTGCTTTCTATAATATACTCTTTCCTGGATTTTCATTTTACTTTCCATTCACTCCTCCCCACGCCCCCCACCCTCTAAAATTTGAATAGGTTAGAGTATCTTGAATGACAGAGGAGAGTTTAATGCAGCTTTGGAAAATCACCACTTTTCTTTGCAAGAAAAAAATGCTTAGCTCTCAGAAGTTCTGTCCCTTAATCTGGTATACTCCTTTTAATTAACAGAAGCTTAACCTTCATTCAACCCCTTGCAAGAAGCCAGTCACTATTGCATTTTACCAAACAATTGAACTGTCTAATTAAAAGACACAAAACAAATAAGTGACAATGAGAACTAGATTTCAGCTTCTGAAGCTTAGCAAAATGTATTATGTTATCTATTTATATTCATTAGAGCAAAGATCTAAAGGCACATCTTTGCCAATACTCACCTTTGAAGGGCCAGAAGACAAAACAAATCTCTCACTTCAAAGTGACAATAGACAAAACAACTGAATTTTTCACTTGAAAGATTCACTGCTCTAAGGTATTATTGGAAATTTATATAAATGCTTAGCCATCTATTTATTTCTACATATATACATATGTATGTATATATATATATCCCACACACACTAGCTGATGTTGAGCTTGAAGTAGACAATATCAATTTTCTTTTAAGGAAGCTTTTGGGGTTTGGGTTTTTTTTTTTCCCCTATCACACTAGTGTGAATATTGCCATGCTAGGCAGTAGCTATTTCATCTAGATAGAACCTGGTTGAGCTGCTCAGGGTTGAGTTTTATCAGGTACAGCCTTCAAATCACACAAAGCACAGCCAGCAGCAGCCAAGGCAGATCAAATACTAAGCTGGGGTGCAGTGGGCAACCACAGCAGGGACTGCTTTATCTGTCTCCTGAAACAGAAAGAACAAAGTCCTACCAGTTCATTAAAAGTAGCTTTGAAAGTCCTGTAGTTTTCTCAGGTATTTCCAGAGCCACTTCAGATGAAGAGGGCTGTAAAAAGTTGTGTAAGGTTCATGAAGCAAACTTCTTCCCTGTTCAGAGCAAGACATTACTGTTATCAATAAAAAAATGGAGAAAAACATCACACCACTTCATTTTCACTAAACACAGGTAAATGACCTGCAATAGTGCAGAATATAAGTTATAATAAATTATATTCTTCCACAGTGAGACTGCACCTTGTGTTTTCATACACAACGGACATTTTCTGTGTATTTCTACAACCCAGTTCTTCAGTGTTGTGGAAAGAAAGTGCAACTAAAGATTCAACTATTAAGGTTTTAGTTGCACTTCCAGCAGGACTTAGCAAGAAGCTGACCATATCATACTACCAGAGATGGGGGGCAGAACTGCAACAGAAACATTTGTAATAACCTAATTGGAACACATTATTTGGAAGAAACCCCCTAGCTAAGTTGCATGAGCTGTAATATCAAGCTGGCAAGTTGACAGAGCACTATTTAAGTGTTTCCAATTGATAGGATAATATTTTAAACCACCCTGAAATCCACAGGTGTTGATAAATCTTTCCAGTGTCCATACCAGGAAGCTATAAAATTCAAGGAGCAAGGAGGCTTCCAACTATAGATCTACAATCCAACAGTATTTTCCTGAAAAGTAATACCAATGTGATCTTTGAATTCCTGCCTTTTCTATTATTCTCTGTCCCCCAAATTCTCCATTGCTTCAGTCACACCCTAAAGTACAGTACTGATCAAAGCAGGTGTCCTTTACTGCTGCAATCCCCTCTTTTCTTATATATAGAAAAGCATCCCAGTAGGATACTCATATTTCCCAAAATCTTCAGTAGGAAAATTGTGAATGTGCTATTTCATGGGCACACAGCACTAAAACAGTCATTCACCACTGCAAGGCTCTGAAGAAAAAAGAGGAAACAGCCAATGTTTCAGCACAGCTCAGGCTGCACCTAGAGTGAGAGAACTATTTGTTTAATTTCCAAGCCTTTCCATTTAAAGGCTTCCATTTGACTTCCCCCAGACAGGGAATACAGTAAAAAGTAAAAGGCTTTTTTCACAAAAAGCTAAGAAATGGAGCTGCCTGCCTAGTTTATGTAATTCTTTGCAGAGAAGTCATCCTCTAATGTGAATACTAATTTCCCTTGTGAAAAGGAGCAGCAATAATAACCAACAAGTTGAATGTTAGCATATTTGCGACCTAACTGTCAAATCAAAATGTGTGAATTACAGTGCTGCTTTCTCCACTGATGTTTGAAATCTAACATATGCCAGTTTACACAGTGCTTGGAGATGGAGAGCATCTTTAAAGACATGGATAATATACACCCCCTTGTCCCTCTGGAACAAAAGAAGAAAATTAGTGTTTGGTTGTAATGCAACAAAAAAATCAATCACAGCTCTTTGATAAAGGTTTGTCTGAGATGCCCTGGAAAACAGGACACCTGAGAATTCTCAACTACAGTAGATACAAATCCAAAATAGTTCCAGCGAATTAGTGCCAAGGAAGGCTGAATTATTTCCATACAAATCTCAGAATAGTTTGGTTTGAACCAAGAGGCACCACCTTTACCTACAGATATAAATAAGTAGCATGGGGCAAATATTCTTCACAATTTTGGTTAAGGGCATATTTAAGACTATCTAGAGAAAGGAGTGAATATGTGTTATTGGGGATCTCACACTTGATTTCAATAGCTCTAGATAAAATGGTGAGCATGAGCAGCAGAATTGTATTCTCTGCTACACACTCAGGAACAAGGCATGGGGAAGTCTATAGTCTTTAACTGAAAATGCCAGCTGGCATTTCTGCTTTTGTGGAGCTCCCTTTCACAGTACTCCTGCAGGATCTTTATTTTTAAAATACAGAATTTCAAATTATTTTGAAATTATTACCATGCAGTGTTACTAATGAGGGTCTGAACAGCAGGAGTCTGGTCAGAAATGTGGAGGAGCCTCATTTGTGCTTTTCTTTAGTTTCTTTAATGCTGAAGAGTATGTTACATCTCTCAATATGATGATTCAAAAAGAGCAAAGTTAGCTTTTACAAGAGAAATTATTACCACAGCAGCTGATGACCACCTTGCACAACTGGCCACACTATAAATGTCCTTATCAGTAGTACACATCCAATCCCAATGTGCACATTAGTTGTTGATTAGCAGCTCAATACCAAATCCTACATGAGGCTGCCAAGTCTCTTTCCTCACATCCAAACTACATCTAGAGCATTCTATGGGATAAATTAGTTGATATTAACAAAACTAATCATCTAATTGTTCTTGTACACTTTTTTATGCACATCCCATCCTTAATGAAAACAAAGACTAAAAAATATAACAAGGTGCTTCACTGTTCCTATCAAGTACACAAACACATTACTCAATTTAGATTCTTAATTCCTGGCTGCTATGTCATGAGCACTGCCACAAAGGGTTTGCAGAACTCCAAGCAGAACTACCATGTTTCCTTTCATTCACACTACTTTGGGATATTGAAGAATAAATTATTACTAATTTTTTTTCAAGAAAATAACCCTATTCGTGACTGCAGTAACTAGAGCTCCTTGAAGGCTTTTCCTTCATTTATATTGGCATGCTTTAGGTAGAAATTAGAGAATTTTCTCCACTTCCTGCAGAGCCTCAATTGGTATATTTGTGTCTGGCTAATATTAGCAGTGGTACTGAGTAGCTACAGCAGCTCTCTCAGGCACACCATTGATCACTAGCAATGCACAGTAGCTCTGGCCACACCTGCCTGGACTGCAGTATTCCAGGCAGAAAACTCCAATAAATAATAACAATAACAAAGCAAAAAACTCCAATAAAAACTCTTGAAAAAACATTTAAAAGCCTAAGATTTTCCTGTAGGAAGAGGAGATACGTTGCTAACAAAAAAGCAGCAGAGGTGTCCCAGACCTGCTTTAGGCACTGGAGGCTGCACAAGGCCATTGAAGAGCATAGATTGCACTGCAGAAACTTTTCATTGCATTACACAAGACAAAAGTCAGATTCACTACAAAACAAAACTTCATGTTGGAGGCAATGCTGCCACTGATGGGTTGAGCAGATGACTGAAAGAAATCAAGATCACCAATACACAATCAGTTGTTACATTTAGACAATGTAGTGTACAATTGTACATTTCTACACTAGAAAACTTGTCTTTAAAGGATGTATTCTTTTCCATGAGAAGTTTCTAAATTGAGGTTTTTGAAATTGATTTTTTTTAATAGTTACATATTAATTTTGGAATTTTTACTGTTTACAAATCAGAAGTCATACATCAAAGCAGAAACTACAGACTTAAAGCACACCTGTAGCCAAGCAATGTCTAGATGCATGAATGCAAGAACTCTTCAAAGGAACCTTGTTAGGAAAAGTTCACATTCAGAAGCCCTTTCCTTGTTAGGTACTGGAGATACATTAACTTTGCCAACATTATCAAAACCCTGTGTGCGTTTCTTATATCTCTTCTGAAATTAATCAAAATCTCTGACAATGTAAACTGCAGTTATCCAGGCTCTTATATGTTCCAACTAGGCAACAGCAATCTGAAAAAAGAAAATACTTTAAACACAACATGGATGGGGTTTGGGGGAATTTGGGAGGTGGGGGCTGTTGGTTGGTTGGTTGGTTGGTTTGTTTGTTGGAAGTTTTTGTTGTAGATATTTAGGGTAGTTATCTATCTTGCAGTCTTCCTGGTAGACAATATGCTATCT
The DNA here is from genome assembly GCF_051311805.1 of Agelaius phoeniceus. NCBI lineage: Eukaryota > Metazoa > Chordata > Aves > Passeriformes > Icteridae > Agelaius > Agelaius phoeniceus. Next base: position 55,722,146 of record NC_135268.1, read on the forward strand.
CCAGAGGTATATCAGATGTTATTTCTGATGTTTTATTTATCTTTCTCAAAGTATTTTATCTAAAATTGCTACAAAAAATTTACACACACTAGAGACTGAGCAGAAAGCAGAACTGACATTTTTTAACACAAAGCAGTATTTCCATTGACAATCCTCCTTAGGATCTTATATCTACACCTTAAAAAAGGGTGTATTTCTTGAGAGCAGGAGTAAGGAAGGGGAAAAAAACCCCAAATATCAATTACATAGTCTGTGTTTGAACTTCTCTCAGACATAACTTGTACCTTCAATCATGATTCCAGATTCCTGCATTCCAGAGTACAAACAATTCATGGTATATCCCTTCTTCTCCTGTGCCCCTACCCCCTGTCCCTATCTTCATCCACACAATTATTCATGTGCCTGCACCTCCAGGCTGTAATTGTGACAATCTCTGGAATATTTCTCTATTGCTAAGCATCTTCTGTATAAAACTGATGAGAAAAACTGGAGAGTAAATAGTTTAGTAGTAAAGACAACAACAGGAAATCCAGCCTGAAGTTCAGAAATTGCTTGCAGGATATGATTAGCCATAGGCTGAAAGATAAGACCTCTTGGAATACAGACAAAACCTGGCCTTTAGAACTTAACTATTTAACTTCCTCTTTGAAACACAGAAGTGGAAGAGGAAGGATTGAAACAGACAAGTACTGACTGCAGCATTAAGTGGACAGAAAATTCAGCTAAACTTCTCTTTGAATACAAATAAATTCATTGAATAAATAAATATTTCCCACTGTATTGATATATTTGTGGATACTTAGCACATCCTTACAAGGAACTCAAAGTAACAGGGAGTATATGGTAGACCTTTCTGAAACTGTTCCAGAACCAAAATCACCAGGAACACTCTAAGCCTAGGAACAGCTAAATGCCCAAAAGACCCTACAGGAGATGACCTGTCCCATTTCAACCCTATTTCACATCCTCCACCTCACTTAGGGCAAGCAGGATACTATAGAATTTCACACGTGATTCCATCACCAGTGAAATTGGAAAAACTATGAGTTTAAAAGCTGAGTTTTGGCAATGTAAGGCAATGGACTTGGATTCAATAGTAGTCAAATGCAGTTCATCAGAAAAAAAAAATCAAACCCTAACTTCACTGACTGCATTCCAGCTTGCTGAAGCTGTTAATTAACCAAAACTCAGTAATGCCCTTTGGGATTAGAATGCTGTGTGTTCCACTTGCTTGGGTGCCAAGTCTTGCAGTAAAATAAGCCATTTCTTATAAGCTATGCTTAATAGCTCAGTAAACATTTGTAGGAGAAATTAACAGCAGGTTCCCAATAATTTAGCTCTCTGAAGATGCTGATTTAGGCTTTGCCAGCCTCTATGATTTCCCCATTGATAAACTGTTAACACTGTTGAATCAAGAACACCAAGGGCAAATTGAAGTGAAACCAGTGACCAAGTCATGCACACACTCACTAAATTATTGCTTCTGAAGTGGGCTGGATTAGATAACTACAGTTGAACATAATTTATATACAGACTCAATTATCAATATCCATTTTTATCTGGAAAAAAAACTAATTTAAATTCTCTGGAAAAAAACTAATTTGAATTCTCTAAACATGATTCATATTGATCCAGTGGTTCACCTGTGTTGTCACTCACTGATTTACCCCACCACAATCTTGTCACCTCCAGAGAAGTGGCATTTTTAGTTACAAGAGAAGCTGCTTTGAAAAAGCTCTTCCTGAGCTTCTTCCTTCTCTGAGCTACAAGTTAAAAGGAATATTAAACAACAACAAGGGTTATTTGTTGTTTGTTTTTTTTTTCTGGTAGAGAGCCATAGGCTCTCAAACCAATCCTCATGCTCAAAATCACAAGGCTACATATTATTCCAGCAGTCACTTGGAAAGGCTTTTCAGCTTGTTCAGAAGGGAAAAGAAAAGAAAAGAAGGAGTGAAAAAAAACCAAAACAGCACAAGCCCAAAATCCCAAATCTTCAAAATGTTAAACAACTTAAAAGGATTTTTCAAGTAAAAGCAGTAAGACTCTGGTTTTACAAACCTGACTGTAGCACCCTAGTTGCCAAACAAAATGGTCTCTACCTTTCCTTTCACAGTAATATTGCTGTCAAGCTTTAATAACAGCATGAAAAAAGAAATACTGGCCAGAACCCTAAGAAGAACCAAGAAAACTTATCTCAAGATAAAGTAATTTTTTTTAAAAATCAAAAATGATATACTCAGGGAACAGGCTAAGATCAATTAAAATTACATAACATTTTCACTAACACAATTTCACTTTTCAAAATGAAAGTCAGATTTATTCAACATTAAGTGCAACAACACATCAGAAATCAATAAAATCAATTTTCACTTATAAAGTAAAGCAAAGTAACATGAATAAACACAGGAAAATACTGTCTGAGACTCTCCAAGCAGGACATTTCTCATAAGACTCACAGAAAAGAAAAAAAAAAGATTTTTATATGCAAACAGACTAAATTCCCCCAAATTCAGGGGTTTTTTCCAGTTGTAAAGCAATAGATAGCTAATGGGAGGTAAACTAGAAAGGGGATGAAATGCATCATGCTGTACAACACCAAAGAAATACCCCAAATGCATTTGTGTACAGCATTAACAACATGCAATAGGTGAGGTTAAAAGCAAGTACAGTGTATATATTAGAGACAGAAACTAGTCAGTCTGAGGGCTTTCTTTCTTGTTTTAGTTCAACTAATGAAAACAAACAGAAGCCAAGAGCAAACAGAGGAAGAGCAGAATCTGCATGGAGAACATCTCTTCCCAGAACAGTAAACATCTTAAGATTCAAATTTTGCACACATTTACTTGTCTTGGTCCTCTTCTATGTCATTAAAACATATCCAGATCCAATGGGCTTTATGCAAGTATCTACATTTTTATAAAGCAGTAATTAAACAAAACAATGCAAGTCATTCAAATTCTGCTAATCTTTTAAGTCAGGCATTAATATGCTGAACACTCACTACAACTCAACGTTATTTAAATTAAAAATAAAAACAGGGCAAGACATCTCCCAAACAGCCTTGCTGAAGTCTAGGGTATTCTAATTATATTTGTTGCTTGGAGGAGAGCAGTGTGAAAACAGACAATGTGCTACCCAATTCATTTCATTAAGAATTATTTAAACCATACTTTTAGACAACAGCTGGTCTCTTTGTTCATTCTATTCAGTTCACAGCCTGACAGATTCCTCTTGTCAGTCTTCTTTTTTTAACAGCAATTTTTTAAGACAAACTCCCAAGATCTCCTATAGATTTTGTCAGCTATTGAAAAGCAAGCAAGCATAGCACACATGCAAGTTATTAGAATTAGAGAGCCAAATATAATTAACTACAAAGTTCCAAGCAGTAAGTACATCTACATTCCCCTGGGGAGACTCCATCTTACTGGAGATGGATTTGAAAGCTGATAATGAACACAGGTTACCTAGTTCACTTCAGAAGTTCTCTGCCTTCCACCTGAAGACTTACCAGAATCCATTACCACCCAACAAGCTAACAAGCTAGTACAAATAATTAAGATTGTCATTAATTTCTGTAAGAATGGAGTGATGGCTGACAACTGAAGACCGACTTTTGTACGGTTGGACATACTGACCTTAATTTTAAATGAATTCAAGTCTGAAAATAATTGTGCAGTATTAACTTAAGACACAATAAACAATCAAAGGATAATTAAAGGATAACTTTACCACTCACACAAATCACACCAGCCAATGCTCCACCTCGTTAACCTGAATTACAGCAGTGTTTTTACAATATCCAACTGTGACAAAGTCTTTAAAAGGCAACTATTTATCATTTATCTATTAGTAATTCCCAACTCAAAAAGGCCTGTAATACTCTAAACTATAAACAACTACCAGTACCTGTTTATTTTTTAACAGGACAGGGATCACAAAGAACTGAGTTGAATTAAAAGGAATGTGAAGGACAAAGTTTTGATTCAGATTTCTTTAGCACATATTAAACCAAAACTGACATTAAGACATGCTACTAAAGGTTCTCTGAAACTGCTCTGAGGTCTGGCAATCACCCCAGTTAGTACTGTAACTACTAAATTTAATGCTGGGTGAAAAACAGAATAGAAATTAGAAATAAGAAGGTACCCTGTCTTTATATGTACCCCAGAGAGTACATGTAAAGAAAAGAGTGGGATTTTTTTGTTGGATAAAAAGTTACTGATCTGAAAGTGTTGAGACTGAATGTACCTCTTATCTCCAGCAATCTAAATTGTGAGTGTTTCTTAGGAGATTAAATGCCACCAAACATTCTTCATCCTCTTCAATGAACAAGAGGCATTTCTTTTTACCTTGCTCAAAGGTGTAATCCTTAACATCTAAGCAGAAATCGACCTTCCCACTTTCATTTCAGCAAAGCATTAAATACACAGAACACACACACAGAATTTGGAAAATTTGAGATTTAAAGCTGGAAAGCAAAACAAAAGATAACACAAATCTACTTTATTTCTGAATGCCTGAAGTAGATTGGTAAGTACTGACATCTGCTTCAGCAATGCCAGATGCAAGAGCACCCAGGAATAATAGTTTAACATTTGATATTGTTACCACTTTTATGAATTGGTGCATTCTGTTTATGTAACAGAAGACTAAGTGGAGAGTCAGAAAAACACCATCTGTACTGGTCTGGAAGCAAAAACTATCTGTTGAATACCTGAATGACACATTTGAACTGCTAATGAAAGAATGGTCACCTAAACGTCTACACACTGTCAGGCAGCCAAACTCTGCAGGCAATTTTTGGTTATTAGTTATCCCAACATCTGTGTCACTAGCAGAAAATGTTAGCAGCACTTAGACTCAACCAGGCATGGTGGGCATCACCATGAATCACTGAAGATGCAGCATCCAGGTTAAAATGCCTACAAGCAATTTGGAGCAGTGATTCAAGCATGACAAAGTAACACACCCCTATAGTAAGAGCAACTGGAACAGATTAGAAAAATGTGTTCATCCAACTTAATACATTGCACAAGGAGATAAGCAAGTAGACAAGAGGTCCAAGAATTAGTAATTCCTGTATTTGGCTTTAAAAAAAAAATTTACGTTCTCCACTGCTCAAAAATATGCTTGTAATTGAATAGAAAAAAACCTAATTCATTGCATACTTATGAAAGTAAGGTAGCAATCCCTCTCCAGCAATTTATCATGGAAACTGAATGAAACTATCCTGAAACTCTAAAAGCTGGTCATACAAGAAATACTAATCAGCTCATCTCCCTCCTGTGCAAGCCCATATGTTCCCATATATTGGGAAGTAAAAGGGCAAAATCTTGAAAGCTTTAATTTCTAATTAGCTTTATCTTTTTAGGCTTTTAATCAGTTGTAAATTACTGCCTAACTGCAGCTGGCATCCATAAATGTCGTAAGAAACAGAAATCAAGTATTCTTGGCTTCATCGTCTTCTAGGCTTCCAAACAAGGAACCACATTCTTACTATAACATTACTACTTGGATGACCATTGAGAATTTTTCCTCTTTCAGCAAACTGCCCTTCAGGAAGTAGAGGGTAATCCACTACCTAGGTACCAGTGGGGGAAGAAAAGTTGACATATGCCTGGAACTGCCAATTAACAATTTTAAGTTCCATCACTGAGCTGTGGGGATGAGGGATGGAGGGGAACCAACTAAAATGAAAAACCAAAAAATGCAAATGCAATCAGCTGGTTTAATCTCTAAATCCACTATGAGATGGTAAAAAGGATTCCCCACGGTAACCAAAATGCCTTCCCCAAAGCTTTTATGCTAGTCAAGTGTCATGTAGCTTTAGTAAGAATTGTAGAAAGGTTTGCATTTGTTTAGTTTTGGAAGAACTGGGATTTTTTTTTCTTCTTTATATAGAACTTTATATTTGACACTTCTTCATTTTACAAGTGACTTAAACAGCAACCTTAAACAGGGAGAAGTCTTTTAGGCAATTTCCACAAAGAAGCTGCTGTCCTAACAAAGTACTCTAACAAAATATTTAAATAGCAAAGAGTCTCATCTTCTGAAATACCAGATAATTAAAAACAGAACATGGATTTTAGCTAAAAAAGCAAAAAAACCACCCAAAACAAACAAACAAAATAAAACCCCACAAACCAATCTCTAATGACACTAACTGACTGTCTCAAGTGACTGATGTGCCCTATGAATCCTAGTGGTTGGAATGCTGGCTGGACTCACTGACTGCCAGCCAGTTTCAAGTTACACTGGTAGCAAATGGAACAGAGAACCTTCTGAGGCACATTATCTCACTTCTTAGATGTGGATGTGTTATTGGCAAAATTCAGTTTTCTGTTATTTCATAACAGATGTGTGCCAGGTACTTCAATGCTAAGACTGGATTTGATGACTGCCAGTGAAGATCTTCCTCAGAGCCAGTGCTCTCAGCATCCCTCAACAACATGACTCAAACCATTTAAAGATGGGGATTTCTGCAGGAGGAGCCATGGAGGCCACTTACATTGTGGACAAATTTAAACGGCAAGAAATGCAAGTGGCTATTAAAATAATAAAAAATAAACTCAATTAACGTAGAATTTGTTTGTCCGCCAACATATAATACTCACCACTTCTGATTGTATTAATTTAAGCTTTTTGTTCTCTAACACTTATTAAGAAGCAGCTATAAAGTTACAGGACAGCTGGTGATACACTGAGTGTTGAGAGTTCTCTGTGCTCCAGAGGTTTGCCATTTTGAATCCAAAATCTACCACTATGATAATCTTATCTGATTTGTTTGCACAGTACAAAGAAGTATTTTTACCAGAAAATAGTTAAATTGTTTTTTTAAAAACAATCTTAGCACTTTAACTCTCAGCCAATAAAGAGCTCAATACCTCCACTATTTCACTTTTAGTTATACTTACTACAGAAAACTGAACTTGTCTGTTCTGGCTTCTCAATATTTGAGTTTGCCCAATTTTGATATCAGAATTAAGAAGTGCTGCCCTTCCACTACTCAGTACCAACTTTTTCTCCATGTGTAAATGTTTACTCTCCAGTACGAAAATGACACTTCATCTTTTTTGGTAATGATAGAGACAGAGTTACTCAAACCTCACACCAAGATCTACTATTCAGCCCCAGATCTTATTTTAAACTCAATTATTGCTATGGCCTTCTCAAGTGCACCAAGGTTTTTCTGGTAGTAGTCTTCTCCATGTTGTTTGGGAGGCACAGGAAGTTCCCTACTTGCATAAAAGTAATTGTTCCCTTTGTAGATGTTCAAGTACTTCATCAGGCTTTAAGCTACAGTTCTTGAAGGCTCAGCATTGAGGTGGTTCTTCAGCACAAGTCTTTTTTCATCGCTGCTTTTTGTTGTCTGCCATGTACAGAGTGAATCTTTCTTCAAAGAGACCACTGCTACCTTGCAATTGCTTTATTTTGAAGCTACAGCTGGTCAATCTGATGATTCAGAGATTAATGGAACAATATTATGTTCTCATTTTTTTCTATTCCACTAATTTTTTCTTCACCAAACTTTATCAAATAATTGATTTGTCCCATGATTTTCTGCATAGATGGCCTACAATCAGTCTCTGTTAGACAACAAAACTCTGGATTATTTCTGTTCTCTTAAGGAATTAACCAATGTACCAGGACATGTAAAGTACTTGCACATGCAAGGTCTCCACCCCATTTTATAACCCTTCTCTTTCAACCATGTCACTAATCACAGTAAATCTGTTAAAAACACTGCCACCCTTGGGGAGTGAACTAACACATTGGGTATGTACAGTGAAACCTAAACAGAAAATGATAGAAAAGACACATATCATTTGATTTCAATTAGCTACAGGCTTTGAAGGCTCCTTACTAAAAAAAATGTAGGCAGTCTGTGAAATAATTCTTTCACACAGTACATCACATACATATTGGCAAGAAGTGAGCCCCCAGTCACAAGTCCCTGGCAGTGGCACCTGCTACTGAGGCAATGAGAAAACCCTTATGGAAGATCTGAGACTGTTGAGTCATCACTGGGTAAATTGCTTCTGTTGACTAGAGCAGGAGATATTTCCTTGGAATGTACCTCAGAAGAAATTCCTGCTCAGTATTAATATTTTTAAACTGAATAAAAGGCACTGTTGCTTAAGCCATATATTTCTTGTCTCCAACTGTTTAAAAAAAAAAAAAAATGGTTTTGAACACCTAGCTACTGCTACCCTAAGAAGGCTTCCTTGTTATCTCACAGTAATTTCACCTCTCCCTAAAAAAGCTTCACAAAAATTTCTTTTATCTGAAGCATGTCATCTCACCTTTATATCTATCTTTATATCTAAAATTATGAGTTAGTATAACAGTATGCATTATAAAATTATACCATTTACTTCAGACATCTCTGAACAGCTAAATCTTCAAACTATACAAAAATAAAGTGTATGAAATCTTACAAAAGGAGGACATTAAGACAATAATAGCTAATTCAAAAAATATAATAACTTATACACAGCAGTAAGCATAAGCAATGTAGCCTACAACAGCTTCCAATTAACAGGACCTCTGAAACATGTCTGAAACAAGCATCAGCTAGAATTGGAACATTCCCAAGCACAATAATGTTTCCAATTTATTATCTTTACCACAGTACAAACTTTCACAACCCAAGTGTCCATTGTCTGTCAATCTGTAAACAAAAGCTACTATTCCCCCTCTCCTCATTTTGAGAGGTGAATTTTTTCAGTCTTCAGTCAAGTTTCACAACCATCTTGCATAAGGAATCAAGAGCCTGTTCTCTTGGTAATTTACTTTTTTCTTTTTTTTGTCTTTTCTTTTTTTCTTTTTGTTTGTTTCTCATACGGCCTGCAGTGAATTAAAATCACAGTGAAAGTCCTGGGAAAAAAATGATCTTTACAGCAGGACTTGAACCATTCTAATAATAAATGCATCTAACAAAGCTTCCCATAATAAAAGCATGACATTTCCATTTCCAGAAATCAAGTCAATTAGAAATGCTAAATTTTACTTAAAAACCCCAAAAGATCTAAAAGTGAAAAGATTCATCTTCTCAGTCAAATACAAGTCTTTCAGTTTCACTTGCAGAGACTGTTCCAGTCTGTAAAACAGTAGTGCAATTCATTTAGTTCTACTTCTTTTATTTTTCTTTAAGTCCAGTAGATAAATGTCCTATTTCTATGGAAAGATAGGAAGATGCTCCAGTAAACAAGAAACTTTGGCAAGCCCAGGAAGGCTTACTAGTCCATTAAAGCTTAGGAGTCCAAAGTGGCTTAAAAATGGTTTATGAATAAACTTAAAAAAGCCCAACAAATCAAATTAAAAAAAAAAAAAAAAGCTGAAAAAGACAACCTAAAAAAATAAAGAAATAAATAGCCAGAAATTAATGTAAACTGTCTGAACGTTTTAATGATTTCTCATTGACAGCTGGCACAACCGTTGACAGTACAGTCATTAAATATAGGTGACCTACAGAGTATTCCATTAGGGCATCCACTCTGGGATGCTCAAAAGGAATTACATTCCTAAAGATTTAAAAAATAGAGTTCTTATAATATTACTATAGGTTTTCTTCTGCCCACCTCACTTACACTTCTTCTTGAAGAGGTTTTTTATTTTTGATGGCTTTTTATTTTTTTCACCATTCTGGTAGAGGTCCTGTGGGATGCTGCTTATCCTGGGGACAGAAGCAGCTTCATGGCTGGGTTTGCTATCACTGCCGGTCGAGGAACACGAGGTGTGACGAGGCTTTGGGACTGGGATCCCAGTTGAAAGCTGGTTCATGCTGCAAGACTTCTCCAGGATTCCATTATAAACTTTGCTTGCAGGACTAAAGATCATGCTCTTAGTTTCTGCCATGCCTACACAGTCAGGAGAGCCCCTAGAAACATCTGCAGTCAGAGAAGAGGAGTCTCCTGTAGATGATTCCTCAAGTGAGAATTCTTCTGGTGATACTTTCTGAGGAGAAATTGTCTGGTACATCTCAAGACTTGCTGGAGGAGACTGTTTTCTTCCAATGGATGAATTTAAGGAGTCACATTCCGAACCTGTTTCCTGTACTTCCCTGAGTCAGAGCAGAGAGAAGAGAAAACATAATGAAACTACAATTTCCTTCATAGAGTTAAAAAGGAAATTAATTTAGAATCAATAACATTAGTCTAAAAGCACCACCCACAGTTTTCCTTAGTAGTTAATTAAACAAAAAAAAAATTAAGTTAAACATTTTAAGTTACAACTTGCATTACATCATTTTATTATGTAAACTTAAGGGAATTAGTTTGTGCAATCTTGCTTTTGTAGGCAGCAGCATCTGCCCAGAAATAGTCATCATTTGTATTTCACTTCAAAGAACAAAGTCTATCTTTCTGGCACGTGAAGTCGGAAAAGTTATGAAATGAAAGAAGGAGATTTAAGCCTATCATATAAAAAAAGTTTCTTCAGGACAAGTGTCCCTACCTTTCAACAAGCTCATTTGCTCCTTCCAAAAGGAATTTAACCTTTTCCTATGAGGCCATGTAACAAGAGTAGGTACACGCTCAACATGCTGTAAGAATTGTGTTACCATCCATCTCCTCTTCGCCCAGTAGCTGACATTGCTTTTGATCCTAGTTTCAGATGTAAGAGCCAGTAACATATTGTAATGGAGAATCAGGGTTAGTTCAGTGCACCCTGGATTGTAACATTACTTAACTGTACATGACATGCTAGCTATTTACATACACATACCAGACAAGAACTCTCTGCTCCATGTAGACTATATTAATTTATATTATCCTACAGATTACTTTAACTTTTGGCTTGGTTTAACCTCTAATTCTAAACTGTTAGTCTCAATAATCCTACCAAGAGTTGCAAGTGCTGTTTGCTAATCTCCGTACCATTGTTTATCAGCAGAGAAGTAAATGGCTTCCTCCTCCTCTTCAGTTCGATAGAGAGCTGGGCAGCTCGACACAGAGAGGATGTCAGGGTCAGGGGAGTGCAGAGCGTGCTGAGACTGTGGAGATGATGGCACAACACTGCGTCTTGATCTACACAAGCTACTGCTTCTTGCCAGAGTGCTGGGAGCTTTTACAATGGACCCTGAGGCAGAGAAAAAGCAAACCAAAACCCTCCAAGTGACATTGATGTTAACAGTATCTACTCTGAAGACTAAGTAGCAGGTATCTGCTTCGGTGACAGTGACTTTTAAACAACTTTGACATTCCTTGACAGTTCCAGAGGAACAAAGACTGACACACCTCATACATTCTACAGTTAGATGAAGCAGCTAATCAAGATGCAACTGCAGAGATTTTGTGCCTGCCAAATACTACTCTGACCAAGTACACCAAAGCTCTGGCTCACTGTGCTCTCTTGAGAACTAAAAGATTCTACTGAAACTCCCAACCCTTCATAAACTAAAAACAGGAGTGCTGAAATTAGTATGTTACACAATGTCCTGTATTTTGTGTGGTGATTTGGAGTTTAAAAGAAAATGTAAAAGTTTTGCAACATAGGTATGACTAACCAAACAGCCAACTGATATACACTACACTACTTGAAAAATAGGCTAGATAGAGAAGAGCAATTTCATTTGCATAACATGACAGAAAATACATAATTCAACCTAACTTTAAGATCAAGAACTTTCTTTTAGATAACATTGTCTGTTGCCAGGCTAACTATGAATTTCTGGAAGTAAAAATACTAAGAATGGGTGGAGACAGCCATGCAAGACTTCATCAGCAAAGTACCCAACAGGAAGTGATAAACTCAAATGTTCCTAATCCAATTCCTCCTTCAAAAGATTATTAGGCAGCAATACTTGTACAGAGAAAAATCTACAGACCTCTTTTCAAGCTAGCTGTTACAAGTCTCAGGATGTTTCACACCCCTCCTTAAACTGTCTCATGGAATGCATCACTGCTTATGTAAGATCCACCAGACCCTTACTGGTGTTCAAAATTGTTTAACAACCACAACACGCTAAAAATCCTTTCAATTATTTTTGTAGACATGGATGTCTAGCCTGACGAAATACATTTTATTTTCTGCAATGCCAGTTTATCATCATATAAGCTACAGTTTACCTTCCTGGAATCTCAGAAAAGGACAAGTTGTCCACTCTCTTTTAGTACAGGAAATCACAACTTTCACTAAACAATAAGTAACTGCATCTTTGCCAACACATAGATTTATTTCCACTCCTGAGCAGGAAAGAAAGTTTTGCAATTCTCAACATGAGAGTTGACATGTAAATCAAACTTCTAATATCACTTTTGAGGAATTCCCTACTGACCTTAAAAGCATTTTGGGAGCTCAAAAATCATCTTGTGTCATTACAAAAGAAATTCCTCAAAGACCAAATGTGAACTGAGATAAGAGAATGATAATCTCTTTAGGAAATGTTGTTACAGGTCCAGGTTAAAAAAAAAAAACAAACCAAAACCAAAAAAAAAAAAAAAACCCCCCCCCCCAAAAAAACCAAAAAAAACCAAAAAAACAAAAAAGCAAAAAAAACCCCAAAAAAACCAAAAAAAAACAAAACAACACAACAAAACAAAAAAAACCCCCAAGATTGCACCATTGGTGAATTTTCAGAGAAGTAAAAAGCATTTTGATCCATTGTAGGTGTATATACACAGAAATATGAAGAATTCAGCTATGACAATTGAACACATAGACTTTTCCAGTGCAAATGAAGCTCACTAATCAAGGAACCAGCTGAATCCGAATGAGTCAATGGAAAAAAAGAAGTTTCATTGTCACCTTCCAGCTGTAAGGACTTTTTTCCAGTGTCAGACACTATTTCTTAATCCATTTTTGTTCTTCAACTTGAGATCAATCAAACAGCTCTATTACTTGACACCATATAAGCCTACCAACACAATTGCTCTGGCACAAAGAAGCCTAATAATTACAATAATTTGACTCCTCAACACTAGTTTCAACAACAGATCATTTAGCATATTTTCTTCATACAGTAAAGTTTCAGCTAAGTATGCTCTTACAAACAGTACAGTCCTTTTCTAATTGTAGTTCCTTTGAATCAACTGCACTTTCTTCTCTGGCTTCACTTCTAAGCAAGAGTTAAATGAGAAGAGTGACTAAAAAAACTCACAAGTCAGAAGTTTTTTACACATATCCAAGTGTTGCCATTTTAGACCATCTGGAAAATCATGACAATAAATGGAGCTCTTCATTTTGAAATCAGATCACAGGCTTCTCGATACAGAATTGGAAGCTTAACTCTAGGAATCCATATTTCATTGGGTCTCCAATAAATTTGTTGCTAGGGTTTAAATCAAAGTATTTGCACTGAAGACAACTAGAGAAACAGCATTCCTTAAAAGTGATCAGAACTTGCAGTAAATTGCAAGAGGATTAACGAACTTTTCAATGTGGTCTGCAGAAAAAAAGGTTGGTACATTAAGAAGAAAAACAAGTGCCCAAGGCACACTAAGTGAAGCCAGCAAAGTGGCGACCTTACGCTATTTTAAAATACAGTTTGAATTTCTTCTGAGAATCCCAGCCCTGGAAGAAAAATGTACCCACATGACAGTTTTCCTTCTTACTCATTCCTCAGCCTAAAACAGCTTGTTTGAATAACTGCATGGGAGCTCATCTTTTTGATTTGCCTCTGGAGTCCAGTTAATCACAAGCTCCATGAAGCAGGCTCTTGTTCTGCACAATGACTCATGATGCAAAGGGTGGTCTGAATCCCCAGTGTATTTCTTCTGATCACAGTTTAACCAAAGCTGGACTTCTCTCCCTCCAGAACTCTGCCTCTCCGATGGACACTCAAACAACCAACCCACTGTATCCAAACACAAACATTCTGTCTGAAAGCTTCCCTTGAACAACAACAAGATTTTGTTCCAACCACTAAAGAATGTGCACAAGGCTATGTAGCATGCGGCCTCCCAAAGGATGTGATCTTTCTCATAGCTCAAGGAACCCTGGACTAACCTCATCCCTTCCATCTGAGCTAACAAACTCAGCATTATTCATTACAAACTTTTGTTTAAGTAGCACTCCAAGGTTGACAACCACTTTCAAAACCTTAGCTGAATTTGCCCCACTCTCCCACTGAAACAAAATAAGAGGCTTTTTCTTCATGTTATCTTCACTGCAAAACCCACTTTGCCATTTAAGTCCCACTGGAGCTAGTATCTGAAATGCTACATAGAATTTTGGTCTTTCTGACTTTGATCTAATCCTGTTTGATTTCAGTACTCTTCTCCCACCTGACTTGAAAATCCCATGTCCCACAGCTTTTCCCCTTTCTTTTTACTGAGCTTATCACTTACCATGAAACTGTGAAACTATTGGAGGAGTGTCTTCATCTAAGTCATCAACTCCCCCTGCAATTGGGTAGGGAGGAATGGAAACTCGAGGCATAACTACCCAGCTGTGATCAGAGTAGAGAGAGGAGGTCAAGCTTGGTAGCCCAGAATTGTGTGCGATTTGAAACCCACAAATCTTCTCAATCTGCTGCCATCGATAAAGACGCTCCCGCAAACACGTCGTCAACTCAGAGAGTGCTTTCCTGAAGAAAGGCACATATTAAAATTATATACACTGTTCTTATTGATAAAGCAAAGCAACAGATTCATTCCAGCATACCAGAAGATCCATTACAGCTGCTGAAATATTCACATTTTAGTATTTTTTAAATTGCTTTTGTAAAGTGCAAAACCACTAAGACACTCAATTCCGTAACTCTCTGGGAGTTCTGTTCCAGAAGCAAACAATCACAAAAGAATATCCATCCTGTCCCAGTAACCCTCTTACTTTGCTTCAAGAATTTTATGGTCCACTTCATCCAGGGAGGAGCTGTGTGCAACATGTAATGTTCCAAATACAGTGCTTCTCTTCTTTTTTATCTTTTCTGCCTAAAAAGCAAAGTAAAGTGAAATGCATTAAACTAGTAATATACTTAACAGATGAAAAACATTAGCAATATTGACACGTAGCAAACAACAATTCAGAGAAAAAGCACAAATGCTTATCTACTTTGTGTTTACTATTTCATATCTCTAGCAACAGATCAGAAAAATTTTCAAGTAGCTGAAGAATAATTTATTACCTCATCTTTAGCAATTGCTAATTGCATTTCTGCATGCTGTCTTTTGATATTGTAATATTGTACTTCAACTTCGTGTGTTAACTGAAGCCACTTCTGCAAAGCCTCAGGAACAGACCAATTACTTCTCAACTCAAACTCCTTCTCAGCCTTTTTTAAAGCCATACGAACCTAGCAATCAAGAAGAAATGAAAGTGTCACCAAAAGTATCATTAGAACTAACATGTGAATTATAAGCACCTTTATAGCCCACAGCAACATAGCAAAGCTTGACAGAGTTTTGGTGTGTGCCAACTGTTGTCAGGTATGCAGATCTGGCAGCTCTGAAATCTAGCATATGACCTTCCATATTTTTTCCAATGCTATATAGTTCCTAATCCAAAGTTTAAGTATTTTTGTAAGACGATAATTTTTTTAGTACAACAAATCCAAATTTATTGCTGCTCAGATGAAACAAAGCTACTCTCTCGCTTCTAATAACAAGATAAAAAAAGCTTTTGTATATATATTTTTTCAGTGAATCCCAAAATACTATGATAAGCTAATATACAAAGTTTACAGCTTCTAATATTTTCAGGATTATTTTACTAGATAATGGCATGACTGACAGACAATCATTAAGCACTCTTAGAATTTTTCCATTCAAGTCCAGCATTTCGGGAATGCTGTTTTAAACACTACTGAGGATCTAATAAAACTAGGACCAATTTAAAGTCAACACTAAACTTATTAACAGCTGGAAGATACCTGTACTAACTCTTCCTCTGCATATTTGAGCCTGCTGAGCTCACATTCAGCTCCCTCTCTCAGTTCCCTGAGGCGATGAGCTTCACGTTTTGCATCATTGATCTCATCCATCATTTTGCGCTCCAGATTTTGCTTTTCAACAGCAACGTTTCTATTCTCTTCTTGTGCTTTCTCAAGCCTTCACAATTGAACAAAAAATATGAGAAAATACACAGCATATTTGTTAAAAGTTGTAGTCCTCAGGATAACAAAATGCATCCAGCAACAGGGAAGTGGGCACAAACCAAAGCACATGAGGTTCCACCTGAACATCAGGAAACACTTTCACCATGAGAGGGACTGAACACTGGCACAGGTTGCCCAGAGAGGTGGTAGAGTCTCCATCCTTGGACATATTCAGAAGCCACCTGCACATGGTCCTAGGCAACCTGTTCTAGATGGACCTGCTTGAGCAGGAGGGGCTGGACAAGATGAACTCCAGAAGTCTCTTCCAACCTCAACCACTCTGTGATAATAAAGACTCTGCAAGCTTCATGAATCAGCAGCAATTACATCACACAACGTGATATCCATGCCAGGCAAAATACCCAAACTTTCAAGTGAACTATCATTAAAAGTGTAGTATCAAAATACAAGTCTCTATAGACAACTGCATTACAGGTGCACCACAGACTATCAGCTTTCACACTGCCATATATGCAATAGAAACTAATCAGCTCAGGTCTGTTTCAATCTTAAAAGCTTAAAAAGAGAAAAAGTGCTCTCATTTCCATGTATCTAACTATTCAAGAGAAACTGTAATTATATGAAAACAACAATACATACATGTAAATCTGTAGGAAAAACTCAGCCTCTATTCTCTACCTTCATCCACAGGTTTGTATTGCCTGCTAAAATATCCAGGAGCAATCTCTACCCAAGAAATCAGCACCACTGAAATCACAATTTCCATGCAAAGGGAAGATGAACAAAATCCAAAGGCAGGTAATGCAAAAAACTTAAGACTGTAAAGGATCTGCATTTGTGTTTAACCTCATAACAAAAGGACAACTTTTTTTTTCTTTTAGGTTTTATACCTTTCCTGCAAGTCAAGAAGACTTTGCTCTGCTGTTTGGAGACTTTCTAAGTCCTTCATCATTTTTGTGATATGTTCTCTTGAGGTTCTGTTCTGTGTATATGCAAACCAGCAGCCTCCAAAACCAATAACTATAGAAACTGTTAATATAAAATCCTTCATCCAGTTGTGAGGGGGACCTGTGCAGAGAACAACACCATCATTAACTAGTTCATTGATACAGACAACAGATTAAGGCCTTCCCCCCCACCTCCCCGGCCTAAAAGGTGACAGAACCTAATGCTAAACAGAATTCTAGCTCATTTACCTCAAACCACCTCCAACAACTATCTTTCAAATGTACTCCACAGCATTTTCATACAACATAAGCAGGTCTGCTCTAATACAATTTACTTCATCTATACTAAAACATTCATTAGACTGAGAAAAGCTTATTAAACCCCTTTACAGTACATACTCAGTACCTTTATTTAGAGTTAAAATAGAGTTCCACAATTGCACTGCATCAGGCCAGTAGGAGATGTAATTAGATTTGAGCAAGTTCTTTCCAGTCTGCACCCTCTTAAATACCCTATGCTGAGTTAAAAATGCACTCGGGAAAAATCAAGTACATTTTAAAATGGTAACAGCAGCACTCTTTAAAAGTTGGATTGTCAAATAATCAAATTCAAGGTTCACATAATACATCTTTGTTAGTACAACTTTTATAGTCACTTGCACCTCTGTAAGGACAGTTTCTGTGAGCATTAAAGGTCTAACACAAAGTGATTCCAGCTCAGATCCGGCCTGAGTAGTTCAGGAGCACCTGACATGCACAGTACCAGAGCAGAGCTGCAACCAGAGCAAGCATGCAGAGCACTGGTGATGTGGTATGGACATGGCTGCATATGGTAAAATGGGTCAGATGTGGAACTCCTGCATTAAATTTAACTGCACTTTAACTCAAGTATGCACAAGACAAAGGTGTTGGATTTGCATCACTATCTCATTTTTTCTTCTTAGGGAAGGTCATCCCCTCTCATTTCAGCATCCCAGCTGTACTGTCCAAGCTAATTGAGAAGTGAATGTAACCTTATCTATAAATGTAATTTAAACAGTGAAAAATATTTAGAGGACACTTCTTGTGACACAAAAGCCAACATCCATCTGTCAAGTGGGGTTATACTAAAATTTCTACACGATCTTACACACAGAAGTGAACCTTTGTTCTGCTCACAGCACCTAAATAACTTTTTTTAATTCATTGCAGAGTTCCACAACGCATGCCAAGCAATCCATCAGCACATCCACAAAATAGATAAGCTGTCCTGTCTACAGTATCAAGTGTCATGGAAAATATGCTCTGTTGAATTCCTACAATCAAGAGATAAGAAAAAAACTCCAAAAAGTTACTAACGAGTGAGAGGTCCAAATAAAACAACATCCAAGGCTTTAAGCTGAAGCTTCTGTCTATGACTCCGGTCAATTATTTTCAAGTGAGAGATCATGAAAGCATGTTCATTCACTGCTATCCTGTTAACAACAAGACAAAATGTTACCTATTCCATAAACTATATTCAAAATCACTCTAGGCAAAAAAGACTTCAGTAGAATTTCCCACAGTTATACAGATTACAGCTATGCAATTAAGAGTGAGAAATACAATACAATACAGCAGTAATGCTACAGAAATGCATACCAGCATGTGGCAAAAAAAAAGAAAATAAAATCATTTAACTATTCTTTTCTCTCTGGAAAAAATATCATTAAATAAATCCGTTTAGCATAGTTAAAGGTATATTTATAGACTTGTGATACCAACTCCTAAATACATGCAATACTCAGGTGTGGTATTTATGCTCCAGGAAAGGTATTTTACAGTTACATAGTAGAATATACCTATACAATAGATCAGAAGATGTTCAAAAGGAAGTTTGCTACCACATAGAATTATGTGGCCTTTGATGAGGCCCACAGAAAGAAAGAAAACTTTTAGGAAAGTTGTATTTTGATATATTCTGGCAGAAAAAAAAAAAAAAGTGCAGCCACCTCTTCAAAACTGCAAGGACACTTCTCTTTTCTTGCATTTGACTGTACCTCGTTAGATTTTAGGTTCACATAGTTGCTCCTACCATTTAAACTAATGTAGCAACCTATGGGGAATTATTTGAAACTAATCCAGAAGATATATTTACCTGGGAAGTGTTGTTCCATTGACATTGCTGTCTCTAAAATTCTTTTCATATTGGGGCAATTCAACAAAATCTGAGAGCCACTGAAGAGTGTCCTCTTGAGTCCAGTTATGAACTGAAAGAAAAATTAAATGACTTAGGTATTTTAGTAAAAATCAACAGCTTAGAAGACAAGCAGTAGAAAAGCAGATTACAATAACCAAGAGAGTTTGACCAAATATAATCCCAGAAAAATTAGCATTACCAAGGTGTTTCTGGAATTTTGCCTTTTTCATTACATGTACCCCTGTGAAAGCTTAGGCAAACTCTAAATAAACAAGCATGGAACCAATAGAAGTATTTCTTGACTAAAACTTTCACAGAACAATTGACTCTTTCGCTTTAGTTTCAATCAGGACAGCATCTTGTGACTTTCAACTCCTTAAACTGATTCCAGCCCCTTTGTCCTGCTACCCTTGCAGAGCTAAACACACATCAGCTGGTGTTGTAACCATTTGAGGCAATGCACCAAGATCTTCCCCAGGATGATGCCTTAAGAACTTGTTTTGACAAGAATTTTCTTAGAGGCTTATGCCTTCTAACCACAAAATGGGAGCTGACAAGAGAAGGAGAGAGGAGACTGAAAGAAAACACCAAAAGACAGAAGAAATTTAACAGGAAAACTATTAAATATCTCTCAAGCATGCCCAAGAAAAGTGGAATAACATGCAAAAATACTTTACAAAAAATATTTAAAATGTAGAGAATAATTAACAATTTTCCTTAATAACAGCAATACTCTACATAAACATTCATAGCTACAGATGTGCTAAGAAAATACTACCCACAGATACTATCAAAAAAAAAAAAAAATCCCATTTCTGTCCCTTACAGAGCAGCTGCTGCAGTTTGCAGCTTCACACTGACAAAATTGAAGGGAAATTGTTCACTCCATTTATAGTCTGCAAAAGTCTATCTGCATATGAAAGAAACAGGGATGGTCTCTTTCTGGACAGACATGTATTCAAATGAAAAACTGAGGGTTTTTTGAACATTTCTCTATCTAGCACTACTTCCATGTGACAGTGCTAGGCACAGATGATAGGACACATTCTCAGTGGTGACTTTTGACAATAATCCTTTGGAAAGCACTGCTGAAAGCTTGACAGGTAAAGCTGCAGGCAATGGAAATTTTTATAAGTTCAAATTCATATTTCAGTTCACACTGTAACTGAAATAAGGACTTCTAGGTCTCTTTTGCAGCACAGCTGCAAAATAAGCCTAAACATTTTAGGATTATTATCATTCCTGATAGGTGGAGACAGAACACATTTCACAGACTCATGGCTTCAAGAAACAAACTCAGTACAAACCTGTTGTTATCCATCCATATGAATGGCTACACAACCTTCCCAGCAGGCTGTCCCATTTCCTTCTCTCCTTCTAAGCTACAGTCAGGTATTGATTTGACACAGACTCAGTTTTGTTATATTACAATTTACCACATTACTCTAAGATTTTATGCAAAATATCTGGTCTCCATTTATAAACAGGTAGTTTTCCCATTGCAAAAACTCTTAACTATTATGTGAATGATAAGCAATGCCATTTACAAATCATTCAAAGTAATTTGACTGGTCATTACAAGTCTCAAAAGAGTGGTAAAATCATCCAGAAAGATATCACCTTAACTGCATTCTAGAAATATGTTCATAGACTGATCCAAAGTAAAAGCATTGTTTTGTTGTGACATGAAGCAAAAGATACCTAAAACAGCCACTGCACACTACAGACTATCACTGAGAGTACAGAACACTGCATTGCAGAAGCCACACAATTAATTGAGTTTATAAGTCATGGGCAAGGGTTAAAAATACCATTGAGATTTTCACTTCTACTGATGAAAGAATTTTGTAGACACTCTGCCAAATTTTACATAGATTTATAGGTTTCTATAATCCAGTGATAATACTAAACATATTATCCTGAAAGAATTTAGCTACACATTTAAATAGTTTGCCATAGAGCAAATCACATCTGTTGCACTGCTTAGACTGGTGTGATATTTTCTTCATAGATTATCCATGAAATTTTCCCAAACAAATCAGTTATACTCTGGAAAAAGCACTTTATTATTCATTATTGTCACTGTATCAGATACCTCTATTAGTACAGAACCTGCAAAAAGAAGCAACCACAGTCTATCCTAAAATACAACTGAAGCTTTTACTTTCTGTACTCTTATACTGTTACTCATTTATTAAAAATAATATCAATTACTTCTTTATTTATGTTGTGTCCCTTTAACTGACCACTCAACCATTTAAGCTATGAATATATATTGTCATCTCTTATTCTGGGATGTTAAGATCTGAATCTCTTTTCACATATGTATTTTGCAAGAAATTTAGATTTATTATGTAAATTAATTCTTCATTCACAGAAGTCTAGTGCCAGTGCCCCCAGATCCCTAAATTTTGCAGGTGGACTCAGACTCCAAACTACACTGTTCTTACTTTCCTAAACATTCAGACTGCTTCTTTTTGTTGTTAACTTCCATACACCCCTGTGTTGGTAAGGAGTATTACTTGACTTGTCTCCAATAAGACTTCATGACATAGAGATATGTTTGTTCTACAACAGCATAAAGTACTGAAAAGCAAACTGGCCCCTCTCCACACTGAAGAAGCACTGAAACATGACACAAGGCAAGTGTGATATACACCAGCACCAGGTGTACTGAAGGGCAAGCAAGACAGCTGAAACTCATCTTGATCAGCACTGCTAATTAGAATGTGCCAACTCACACTAATTAGCTGAGGTTGTAATTTTTCCTTAGTTTAATCACCAAAAAAGAAAGCAGTACTTCAGACAGCAGAGTAGCAATCCACAATTACTGTAAGTTAAATGCATATAGCATTACAGAGTAATTATAACATCCTTCTCTCTCACAACTCTTTTTACAAAGAGATACTTTCAGAGAGAAGATGTCAGCAACATGCTTTGGGAGGCAGGTTTAGAAGGCACCCCAGAGCAGTACTCAGTCTCTAACCCTCCATCAGCTATTTTGTTCAGACACAAGTTTGAGTTTTGGGGGGGGTTTTCTACCTACTTCTTTTCAACTCTTCCACCAACATACCTGAAGGTGAAGACAGCAAAAGTAGCTTTAACTGGGCCTGTATGAAAGTTTTTCACTGTTTACCCACAGAAATTAGAAGATCAGGCTATTTACCAGTTTTTTGTGTAACATTTACCATCATGTTAAATTTATATCCCACAAAAGGATTCAAAACTTAGTTTCTAGGACCTTCATTCAGCAATAACATCAGCAGTATGCAGCATTAGGTAACTCATCCTTAGCCAAGCCCTGCTTGCACTCGTTTCCAACCTCTAGATATTTAAAACCTGAGACAGCAAATTATTAGAGAGCAAGGCAACCACAACATGTTTGTGGTATGCAGTTTAGTCCCAGTTGCTGCAAGAACACTTGTGTAGTAGAGCATCAGAACACAACAGGTGATCACACATGCAAATATAGAGCCATTTTTGTAGGTTTTTACCCTAATAAATAATGTACCAGACTTTAGTTCACCTCCTGTTTTCCACAAAGAGGGAAAGAGAATTAAAGGGGAAAAAAAGTACACATAGAAGGCAAGAAGGTTTTTTTGTATTATAGGGCAGTCTATAGGAGATACTATACATTAAAGCTCAAATATGCCATAATGGTTTAAAAAAAACTTTTTTTTTTAGGCTGTTTGTAACAACTAGGTTTTGAAAGGATTCAAATTAGTCTGACAATAGCCAAGCATTCATGAACTCCAGGTTTGACTTGAACAGTTTTTACTTGGCTACAAAACCAAGTCCCAAGGGACAATGCTGCATCACTAAGGATGCAGCATCCAGCCCTACTCTCTGAGACAGGTCAGAGAACCACCCAGCTGAAGGCTCTGGACTGATTTTACAGCCCTCTTGCTAGTGAGACTAAATACCTACACCCTGCTCTTCAGACAGCAAATTCACACAACCACAGCCTATTACAGGGGCAAAGAGAGATGGCAGGTACCACTGAGTGAGAAAACTCCAGAGATAATTGTGCAAAGACTGCTATTCAGACATCAAACCAAATGTTCATCTGTCCCCTTTTCCACACTCAAAACTACCACCTCTTCAAGGCCTTTGCAGAAAAGACACTACACCTTTGATATTAACCTAACAGTAGCTATTAAGTTTGTTACTAGTGAATAGCTGAAAGACTCTGTAGTGCATGTACAATACATATTATAATAATATTTAGAAGAGGAGACAGTCAAAGAATACCATACAACAAGCATATATACTGGCATTTACATTGAAGAACAGTAACACAGTAACAGAAGTCAGAAGACTCTCAGAGAGAAGTGTTTTCTACATTTTAAACAGCTATGATAGTTCATAGTCACTCCTCTAAACAGAGCAGTCTGTAGAATTAGATTTTAAAAAATTCAAAGGTCATAAAAAGCACATTCTAACTAAATTAAATTAAATTATAGTCTTGTTTTCTACCAAAGGAGTCATTTAAACTGAGTGGCAACACAGCAAAAATAGGCTAGATGCTATGATTCAAGCTATGATATGACTCCTGCCATGCAGGTAAAACCTGTAACAGCCTTGAACTTCCTTTAAATTGCACCAGCCTAGACTATGCCTTAAGGATTCTGCACCAGGCAGGGACATCAAAAACCTGCCCAGTGCCAGAAATACTAAAAAGCAGTACTCTGAAGCCCCTTCTTTTATTATGCAATTTTTAGAGCTTTGAATGCAGCCAATCCTCAGTGTTACATTCAGTGTATAAAATCCTTTTCAATCAATTATTTAAAAGCAACCTCTACTTTCCTTAATCTTAAAAGGAGACATCAAACACCAATGGCATTTTTTTGCTTTCTTCCCTCACATCTTATCTGTCTTGCACCACCAATATGTTAAACAAAGAACACCTTTGAGTTATTTGACAAATATTTAAGACAAACATCCACATAAAGCAAGCTTTATGGCAAAGAATAGGCAAATTCTACTCAGCCTAAACTACACAGCAGTAGATCCTGAAGATGTTTCTGTATATACAGTCAGGAGCAATAGAGTTGGCAATTCTCACACAGATACCTCAGCAGATTGCTTAAAAGTCTCAAATTACTGATACTATCATTTGCACTACCTTCCCCTCTTGTTTAATGCTGTTGAATTGCTATAAACTAGTGGCACATAAAAAAAAAAAAATCAAAAATTCCTAAAACATATAAAGGAATGGCAACATTTTCCATGTTACCTAAAATCAAATTAAAG
Organism: Agelaius phoeniceus; assembly: GCF_051311805.1. Taxonomy (NCBI): domain Eukaryota; kingdom Metazoa; phylum Chordata; class Aves; order Passeriformes; family Icteridae; genus Agelaius; species Agelaius phoeniceus. The sequence goes on from NC_135268.1 coordinate 55,746,501, forward strand.
TAGTTCATTTTCTGAGGGGCTTCATGCTTTCTAACAGTCAGCAGACCACTGTTAACACTGCTCAGGAGTCTCATTCTAAAGGTCTCCCTCTGGTGCAATTTTAGTTCTCTCAGCAGGATACACAAATAAAGCCACTATAAGCAGACACAATGAGATGAGACATTCCTCTCCAAGTCTTTTGAGTCTTACTACATTCAAGAAAACTGGAATAAAGGTATACACAACAGACAAACTATATTTCTAGAATCACTATAGCCTAAATTTTTGAACAGCTACTCATGACTTAGACCTACAGTTTTGAGGAGCTAATTTCTTCTGATAATTTAATTGCAATACTTTCAGGGAACAGGATCTTCAGCGAATAAGTATTTAAGCAATATTTGAAGAGAGAAGGCCAAAAGTTACTGGTTAAAACACATATTTACTACATTCCAAACACTTCATGCATCACCTCAGAGTGCACTTAAGTGACTTCCTGCATTAGCAGAATGAACCAATGCCATATTCCTGGATTCATTCCCCTCCTGTTCTTACCTTCAGTTGTTTGACCCATACTAAGTTTTAGATCTCTCTATGCTCACCACTAGAACATGTTGTGGTTTAGGTATTCTCAAATTTAGCAGTCCTTTTACAAACGGTGTGCAGTTTCCCCTCCCCCTCCGATTGGAGGGACAAAGGGTAAAGATCACAAGTTGAGATAGGAACAATTTACTGGAAACAGCAATGAGATAAGAAAATGAACAATAAGAGCAACAATACAATAACAAAAGGTATAAGAAAAGTAAACTACTCACATGGAAAGCCCCTGACAATAAACAAATACCAGATGGGTCCATTCCCCATGTTTCTGCACCAGAATGAATCTCTTCTCCCCAGCAGAGAGAGACACTCCTGTTCCAGGCTCCCAGCAATGACGTGGGGAGTGCAGGTGTAGGATAACACCCGGGCTGCAGCCATGCCCCCTCCTGAATGCTGCTGAAAATTAATCCTGGCCTTGCCACAGCCAGAACAGCACAACACCTTTGGAATGAGGGCTGGGGTGGGGAAGGGGCTGAGGAAGTCAGGTATTTTCTCCTAACAATTCCAACATTTCAGATCTCTTTTTTAATCACTATATCCTGGGACATATCTGGCAATGAACACTGTACTGATAAATACTGTCCTTTGATACTTGGAATAGTTGGCCAAACTTCCTTATTTCATTTAATCAAAGTGAGGGATGGCTGGTGGTGTCAGGTTGTCAATGCATTTTACTGTATCACATGTTAAAGAAGATTTTTCAAAAATTCTTTGGACTAAGAATTCTAGATCTTTGTAGCTCAAATAAAATTGAAATCAAAGTGAAAGTGCATTGAATTTTCCACTTAGTACTATATTTAAAAAATTTAAATAGCTTGGGAGAAGCCCCTAGGGTTTATTAAATTAAAAACATGCTAATCTGGAATTCAGCACTTGCACCATCACCTTGACAAATTAGAACCTCATGTAAGCTATCTTAGTTTACTTAATTTACAATACACAAAGCACATGAAGAGGAAATTACCTCTGGCTGGATTAAACGAGTTCTTAGTCAGATTTATGTGTGCCTATAAATAACAGTGTCAAAACAGATTGATGAAGATGCTTCAAGAGGCTATTCATTCACTACTCTATACCTGGTGGAAAAATTGTTGAATTATAACTGTGTCATCTTCAGCTACACTTCTTCACCTACCTTCAGATGTTTTCCAGCGTTTCCACAGATCCTCAATGGTGATATGCTTGTCTTCTCTGTGTAGGTGACTATGTTTATTTGAGGCATCCTTGTATTGCATATCTTCCCTTAGAAACTGAAGAAAAAGGAAAAACATCATCTTAAATGCATAAATGACAATTTCTGAAGAGAAACTACACAAAAATGAGGTAGAGTCTTTCCCATCTCTTCCCCATGCAAGCAGCAGAGAACTGATCTGAGTTTTCTACATCACAGACTCAGAAGGCAAGGTAAACACTCTTACAAGATTTGTCTTTCACAATTATTAAATCCTAGGAAAACTGACAATGCAGTTGCCACTGTACTGAGTTGAAAATCATTAGTAAGCCTCAGATTTACAGTGATTACAGGAACACACCACACAGTCACACTGTACACTTCTCTATTCTGATGACACTTAACCAACTTCCCCTCCTTGAAAACAAGGCCATGTAAGATTTGAAAGTGTGCCAGTCATTTTTGGATAAGTAATGCCTGAATCCTGCCATACCAGTTAAATGCAACTGCCTGAGGGATGAGAGTAAGCTGTTTACCAAGTAGTATTAAAGTCTTTTGATTAGACAACAAAAATTTGACTTCTATTCATCGAATTAAAAAACAGAAGTCATCTGAGGGCCAATTTTCTGCTTGCTAATCATTCCTCAGTGGTTACACTCCAAGCACAGAAGCATTACATAAAGCTGCTTCATTCTCAGTAATTAATAGGAAGCCTTTTAGCAAACTTTATAAAAAGGAGTATCATGCAATCATGACATACAGAGTGGGTGGTGAGGCACTGGCACATGGTGTGCAGAGAAGCTGTAAATGCCCTATCCCTGGCAGCATTCAAGGCCAGGTTGGATCAGGCTCTGAGCAATCTGATCTAGTGCAAGATGTCCCTGCCTACAACAGGGAGGTTGGAATCAAATGATCTTTAAGGCATCTTCCAACCCAAACCATTCCATTGTTCTATGATACAATTTTATGATGGCAGTGTTTGTACCAGTATTCCACAAGTCACTACAAACAGTTCTCCAAATACATACCCAAGAAAAGCCACAGAACTGTAAAATACATTCAATTTTTTTACTTCATAGAGGCCTGTTAGAATACTGGCTGGCAAATGACCAAAGAATAATTGGAATATTGGTTGGCAAATGATCTCCGATTAATAGTGGAAACCTTTCATAAGTATCAGTCCCTGAAAGCATTGTATGAACAGTCTCTGTGGGTGAAGACCTTAGGATTAGTATCAGAAAACAAGTATCTGGCACTAGCAGTACCAGAAAACCAAGTAACCTTCCACAGTGGTGGCTTTCTTTCCTCAGTTCATGAAGGATAAAGCTGCTCCAACAAAACCAGCGACAGATAGCCATGACAGCTAAGTCAAAAAACAGCCTTTTATACAGCTGATCATATGTCATCACCACTTCAAGAGAGGTGAGGAAGAAAGCCACTCTAGTGATGCACTGCAAAAGAACTCAATTCTTAAAGTTCAGTCCAGGTAATAATTCAAGTGCAGAGTATCCCACAAAGGCTCCATTTATAATAAAGGCTCCATTTCCAACAAATCTACAGAGTATACCATTCAGAAACTGCAGGAGACACTGAAAAGTAGCCAACATTAAATAATAATATTAGCTCTTAACAAAAAGGAAGAGCATACAATAGCAGAAATACTCAAGAAAAGAAATACGCAATTCCCCCTAACTAAATATGCAAATTCTCCCTAACTAAACTATTTTTACTAGAATGTGAGGGAATCTCAAACTATGAATGGATTCACGTTTCTCCCCTAACTGATGGATTTGGGACAACATACTAGTTTGCCCTCCTTAAACAAACCACAGAGCCATAGTAGCAAAACACTGATTGGATGTAAATCCTCTCACTTTTATCTTTTACTTCAAAACTTTTTCTGATTGTCAGATATTAATTTTGTAAAGCCTTTTGATTCCTAGAATAGTTCCATTTGGCCCATACAAGCTGCATAAGCATTTTTAACTCCTTTTCCCCATGTGTATAAGAATGGCATAAATTGAGATATATAAATATATATATGCACACACAAGCATATACATGAGAAATATATGAGAAACTTATGAAATATGTGAGAACTGAAAATAGCTGCCTGTTGGGGCAAAGGCAATTACAGATCTTCTGAAAAACCATGGATCAGCAACAGTAAAAAGGTTTAATAAGCACAGGACTGTATGCTGTAACTGTATGGAAATGTAAAAATATCTGTTGCATATTCCATCATCCAAGTGGGAACTCTGAATACTTCCCATATTGGCAATTCTACCATGAAGGTGCCAAATTCTACAACTGTCATGCAACATGCAATGAAAGATGGATTGTCTTGTTCATTCCCACTCCATGTTTATTAAAGGCTAAACTGAAGAGCAGGAACTAAACAAAAAGAAAACAAAATAATTTTCTTATCCACTAATGTCCCTAAAGCTTTCCAGATTATAGTACAGTCTTACAGATGGAACAGCAGGAAAGAACTGATGCTTTCCCACCTTACCTTTTCCCTCCAGACTGCAAGTATCTGCTGTCAACTGACATCCCCAGAATATCTTTCAGGAACTTGCAAATAACATACTAAAAATACAGCAAAAACATGTATTATATGTCCCTTTCTGTAAAGATTATCTCTTTTCACATGAGGATTGAGGTAAATGCTAGTGCTCACTCTTCAGCTTTCTAGTGACTGATGATGCACTGTCCTTGGGGACTCCAAATGTCAGGCATGGACATTTTTTTTCAAAACAAGTGTTGTAAGGTGATCAAGTCGCTGAAGAGGGACAGAATATATTGTATATCCAGGCTTGGCCCAATTTTGAGTCTTCTCAGCTAAAACTCAGATCACTTTTGTTTGTACAAACTTGCTACCTTTACTTACTGATAGTTGTCAGTAAAAGTTGTAAAATATCGAAGGATGAGAACTTTTGTTCGGTTACAGGTGCTGTCAAGAAAAATCTGAACAGCTGTTAACAGTACTGCTCAATTGTTAGAAGTAAAGAAGAGAAGGAAGAGGCCAAGTGGAAACAAAAAGCTCCAGGGTGTGACAGCTCTGCCCATCCCACCGGACCAGGCCCAGGGACGAGCGCGGCTCCCTCCGCCTGCAGTTCCGCCGCGCCGCCCGCAGAGGGCGCCGCCCGCAGGCGCTCGGGAGCGGCTCCGCTGCCCGGGACTGCCCGGAGCGGGACGGGCACAGCGCACCGGGACAGGCGCGGGAGGATCCAACCACCGCCCTCTGCTACAAGGCAGCGTCAACACACCCTGGAGAGCAGCCTGCAGGCAGGGACCAGCACGGTTACTGCTCAGAGGCACAGACAGCACATCTCCGAGATGTACTACTGAGTTCTGAGTGAGAACTTCTTCCAAACGAACAGCTCCTCTTCTGTTCTGTCCTACCCGTACTGCTCCCAGATCCTTAAATAAAAAGCACGATGACTTCCTCAAAGAGGTCCTCTGGCACCACAAGGCCACAACACTAAAGTCACAGTGCACGGATCTGGAAAGAGGTCACCGTTTTCCAAAGAGTAAGTGCATTCACTTAGGAGGAGGTAAACAACAACATCAAGCATCTTTCTTTGGTATCTTTGTTTCAAAAGTGTCCTAATATGGAAGTGCTTCTTTAAGAAAAAGAACTGGGAGCTAAATTGAAGAAAGACAAAAACAGAACAACTCTAGTTAAAAAGAGGATTTTTCTATTCTTTGTCATGGCAGCTAATCTCTCTTTTGTTGCTCTGGTCATTAAGTATACAAAGGAAAGGTTAGAAAAATAACTCTAAATAGAGAGGTTAAAAGAATAAGCTCTAAGGAAAACACATCTAAGTATTATCTTAGCCAACATAATCACTCAGGAAGAAGTCCTTTTAAGACTACAAAGTTGAAACCAAGAAAGCAGAAGATAAGTTGCCTAAAAACTCTGTATGAAACAAAAATAATCATTGGTCAAAGCAGTTACTCCAAAAACAAGTACAGAATTAAAAAAACACCACACCTAGACTTGAAACTAGAGTTTTGATGCCAGAAGTACTATAACAGCACACACACATGTGCTGTTAAAAAGAAAAAAGAAAAAAAAAAGAAAATAAAGGAAAAAAGGGGGAAAAAAAAGAAAAATAAGTTAAAACATTGATGCTGCAAGACACACTTGCAGGACAAACAAGCAACTGCATACTTTCAAGAATGCCACTGAAAAAGTAAAATTAACCACACTCACTAACAGCAGCAGGAACCACTCTCACAATGTTTATATTTTGTTCTGGGTGAAGGCTCAAGTTTATGATTTTCAGTTTCATCAACTTAAAATAGACCCTCTAACTGACAAGTTTATTTTAAGAACAATTAGTAACATCTCCTGGCCAGGTATTACTCTCACCCTTGAGCATCTATTTCTCAAACAGTGTTATTTCCTTCATGTTTACTCCTTCTAAGGGAAAACCAGCACAAGTTCCAACTTCAGCCTTTCAGTGCATTTGCTCACATCTATTTGCTACAAGATTTGTTGCAGCTATTGCCATGTCACACATACTGACTAAATTTTGATGGCAGATGTGCTTTTAAATGGCAACATACCATGATTCAGGTATGACTGCCTACCCTACAGAAATGGCTTCTAAAGATGCTATAAAGTAAAATACAACATATTTCATAATATTAACAATAAAACATGACAAGAACAACATAGGACACAGCCAGGAAAGTATTATCAAGTATATCTTGAATAACCTACACATTCTATCAAAAAAAGTTACTCAGCTGAAAACAAAACTGCAGCTATCTACTGCAAAGTAAACTCTGCAAAGCCAAGAGAGAATTTCCAAGGGATCACTTCATTGTAGCAGGACTAAATAAAGAGGTGCAGACAGCTTCATGTTAGCTTCAGCCCTTCCAAGGAGGCAAGGCGTGAGGCAGGTCTGCTCCAAGCCACGTTGGAAAGGTTTCCATGCAACTGTACCCAGGAGAACACGTGCTGCCTCTCCAAAGGGCTTCTGTGCACTGGCACAGCTGTCAACTAACACCATCCATGTCTTCACACAAGACCTGGCTCCCTATCCTGCTCTGCAAAAACAAATTGTCTAGACACGTTCAGAGCTGCTTACAAAACTTCAGGAGACTAAAACACACTCTGCCTGGGGACAAATACATTAGCAGTTGAATGAAAAAAAATTAATTCAAAAAAGACCTCTACTAAAAGAGCCACAACAAATTAAGGAATTCAAAGTAACCCAGTAGCTTTGGGGGCAAGGATTTGCTGCACTGGTTAGGAAGCTCAAAATCCTTGTTCCAAAGACCAATGTTTGTAACACAATGTCTTGCACAGTGAGATGTAAATGCACTCAGGAGCCATCCCAGTGTCATGAAAAAACAGTTATAATGTCCTCAATTTCTAAACCACTGCAGCACATATTTTTCCACATGCAGAATTTTGTCTAAACAGCTGACACCAAAATATTAAGTTGTTTACAGAAATATTAACTCCAGTTTAAGCTCTTTTATTACATAAATGACAATGACAAAACCAAAATACTAAGGGAATTTGAAAGGACATTTAACATCTTGCTACGAGTATATTTCCAGAGTACAAAATGAAGCCTATCCCTGTCAAACTTACTGCAGCCAAAGTGCTATAATAGTATTATCATCACAGACCATGGTAGTTACTTCTCCTGCTTTAATCACTGTAGAGAAGAGAATCATCTTCCCTGCTTTAGGCCTCAAAAGTTAGATTCTAATTGATTCTTGCTTCCAGACAACATTTTTAAGTCAGTCACTTTGGCATATCATCTCTGAGGTTCCAACATCTTTGACCATCCTGATAAAAGCTATTCTCTGATTCTTTCAATGCTGCAGTCTCTTCTCCTTACTGTATCTTTTTGTCTTTTTTTATTATTTTTTGGGGGGAAGAGCATGGGGCAGGGTGTTGGTGATTTTCTATGGGGTTTGTTCAGTTTGCAGATTTTTTATAAAGTGACAATTCCAGTTACCTCCTTAAAAAAATTAAGTAAAATATGAAGTGATCTTTCCAGAGATCCCACGCAAAACTGTACATTTGTGCCTTTAGCTTGGTGAGACATCAGACACACAGCAAGATACTAATACTCCAAAAACATCAACCTATTCTAACACTGCAGAGAGAGATTCCTTGAGGAAATTACTTTATGTAGGACCTGCTTAGGGAAGTGAAGGAAACGGGAAAAACCTATGTAAATAGTGAACATATGATAAGTGTGTTTTATTGCTTGTGTCTCATCATTAAAACAAAACAGGTTCCCATGGTGCAACAGATGCTTCCTGAAGCAGATATCCTCCCACAACACATGACTAAAACCTCAGTTAGTAACACCACGTTCTCCCTTTCAGTTACCCCTTTACAGCCTACCTCCTGAAACCAGCTTAAACAATCACAATCCTTGACATATAAAGTAATAATATCAGCAAAGTCTGATAGGAAAATTCATTTTAGTCTGCCCTCATAATAAGTATAGAGGGCTTTTGTTCTTCCTTTTTCTTTTTCTCTGCTGTACCACACCAAATAATAAGGAAAAAGTAACTGCAGTGATAAGTAACTACTCCATGCTCAGACTAGAGCCCCTCTAACTTCCTAATAAGACTTCAACAAAATCCCTCATGTTTTGAACTATTAAATCCCATGCTAAAAATTTAGATCAGGTTTCCTCACATCAACTTTATCAAAGGCAAATACAAGTTGCTTTCCAGTCCATACAAAGTATGTCCAAGGGTCTTCCAGTATCAGACAGTTTTTGAGGAAATACGAAATATCTTCGTTCAAATTTTCTAATACCCTAGAAAAATTCCTTCTTTACAGAATGGTTTCATTTTTTCCTTCATTTTACAGAGGAAAAACAAGCTACAACCTAAAACAGGGCATGAAAACATTACAAAAAATAAACTGCATGCAGATGAAATGTCTGGAATCACTGTTGGGAGCTAACTGTTGGGATTAGCAAATTAAAACAGTTAAAATAAATAGTTCAACATCTTTAGCTCTTTTAACCTTCCTGTCTCAAAATAACTTATTTACAAGAACTTCCTTCCTTGGTGTAAATATATCCTTGCAACACTGCTGCAGTGCTGCTAAAACAGCAGAAAGTTATTCTGCTTTGTCACATTCTTCCTGCCAAGTAAAAAGAGAATGAACACCTAATCCACATACTCAATATGCTGCTCTTCAGGAGTCTTGCAAGTAAAAATCATGCAGCATAAAACAGAAAATCCATTCCCTGCTGTTAAGTAAAATCCCTCTATTTCATGTAAGCTTAACTTCTAATAAAGTGGGTTTTTTAATTATCAGTCCTCATTCTTAATCAGAATAAGCAGCATTACCCACTGTGACAAAACAAAACAAAATCTTGCTCTGAAATATAAATAGGACATATTTAGTACATATTCAGACCTACTGTAATCAGGTAACTATGTAACTATGTTGTGTAAATGTAGATCTTTTAAGATAATGGTAAAGATTTAGTAAAAGCACTACAAGAAAAACAGAGGTTACTAGCTGAACTTGCAATTAAACTGCATTTCTCATTAATTTCAGGTTTGCATTTAATGTCTTAGAAGAAAGCACTCTATGCAAATACATGTTCATCACTGATTTGCGTGGAAATTATATGTAGAAAAGTGCTACTTTGCAGAGAGTGGGTTATTAAATATTTCTTCAATAATTAAAAATGAACTAGCAGAAACAAGGACTACAATTAAGTCATCTTATTTTATGCACCATGTGTAGTTTGAACATATAGTTTCACCCATCTGTAATTACCCCAGCTGAACAGCATGCTTCATCAACTACTATAATTTCAGCCATTTAAACAAGTCTTTAGCATAGTTTCTCTTGTTTTCTCTGGAACAGGAAGAAATTAAGGTCAGATAGGAAGATGGTCCACTGGAAACCAGAGGAAATCTTCTGAATAGTAATAAAATGTTTCCAATGTATAAATGTTCCAGTATTTTCTTTCAGAAACTTCCTCAGCTTCAGTGTATAAAAAATGCAGTACGAGTCAAGAGAAATCGAAGTACTGGGAAGTTCCTCAGGAAGCTCACACTCCATCACTAATGTTTCAGTTCGCAGACTGAACCGTGCCTGTCCCAAATATTCTGCAATAACAAAGGCAGACTATATGCATTATTTTTGAAAACTCATGGCAGTCAAGTGAAGTCCCTGGTGATCAGGAAAAAGGAAACATCACTCCTACTGAAAAAGAGGAGAAACACAGACCTGAGAAAATAAAGACCATTGAGCCTCACATCTCTGTGTTTTGGACAATCATGGAGCAGATCCTCACGGAAGCAATGTTACAGCACATACAGTGAAGTGATCTGAGACAATCCAGCTTGGCTTTACTGAGGGCAAACAGTGTCTGACTGATCTGGTGGCCTTCTATGGTGGGGCGACTGCAGTGGTTGATGGGGGCAGACCAAACAAATGTCATCTACCTAGACCACTGAAAGGCCTTTGACACAGTGGCACATAACATCCTCATCATCCCCAGACTGGAGAGAGACAGATTAGAAGGATGGATCATTTGATGGATAAGGAACTGCCTGAATGGACACAGCTGTCAATCATTCTCTGTCCAGGTGGAGGCCGGTGAGGGACAGGGGCTCTTTGATACTTTCATCAACAACACAGACAGTGCATCTCAACGAGTTTGCAGATGACATGAAACTGAACAGCACAGTTGAACTAGAAGAAGAAAGAGATGCCATCCAGAGGGATCTGGACAAACCTAAGAAGTGGGCCCATGAGAATCTCATTAAGTCCAAGGACAAGGTGTTGCACCAGCATTGGAGCAATGCAAGACATGAGCACAGACTGCGAGAAGTCACTGAGAGCAACCCTACCACAGACTTGGGGGTGCTGGTGGATGAAAAGCTGAACATGAGCCAACAGTGTGCACTCACAGGCCAAAAAGTCAGCTGCATCCTGGCTACATTAAAAGAGGAGTGGCCAGCAGGTTGAGGGAGTGATTCTGCCCCTCTGCTCTTGTGAGATCCCACCTGGAGTGCTGCCTCAGCACAAGAAAGACACTGACCTGCTGAAACAAGCCTGGGCAACAAAGATGATCAGAGCACTGGAGCACCTATCTTAAGACAGGCTAAGAGAGCTGGGCTGTTCAGCCTGGAGAAGGTTCCAGGAAGATCTTATTGCAACCTTCAGTACATACAGGAGGAGTACAAAATAGAGGGAGAGCAGCTTTTTACCCAGGCAGATAGCAACAGAACAAGGGTGAATGGTTTTAACTAAAACAGGAGAGATTTAGGCTACATGTTAGGAACAAATTCTTGACTCAGAGGGTAGAGAGGCACTGGAACAGGCTGCACAGAGACGTTGAGGATGACCCCATCCCTGGAAGAGTTCAGAGTCAGGCTGGATGGGGCCTGTTGATGCTGTTTACACATAGGCACACAGAAAAGTAAGTAGCATCACAATAAATTTTACAATGATAATTCATAACTTAACTCATTCATGGAGAACAATCTTCCCCTAGAGGTTATAAAAAAGGATGACAAAACGGGGCTAGATTCTTCTCCCATTCATCTACAGTAAGAATGGGTGTCAGAACCACATGACAATATCCTCATTTTTAGGGGACATCTTCACTCCCCTTGGTTGTCAAGCGTGTGCCTAACAATGGCCAGAAAGCAAAATAAGCAAGCACAACAAACTACACAGACATTTCCATTCCTACTCAGTAATTCTGAGAATCCCAATGGTAAAGTTGAGTAAATGCAAAGGCAAGTCCTTTGCCAGGACCACCAGGAGCCTACCTACCAAACTCATTCAAGCACAGTCACAAAAACTTCCTTAGGTTGTAGGACTTAATTTACCATTAGTAAGGACAATGTCCTCAATACTTGTCTGTAAAATGTAAACCAAACCAGAAATCTTTCTTCTAGACTGCTCTCTGTAATAGGTATTGTTTTATAACATGAAGTGCCTGCAACAGATCTAAGGTAAATAAGATAAGCCAGTGATGGCTCAACCAAGAAAACTGAGTGAAGAAACTGCAACACCAAGCAATGGATCACACCACTGTCTTACTGCAAGCTAAGTAAGTCACCTTTGCCCACCTCTTACACCAATCACAAAAGTAGCACCTTTTATACATAGTCATACAAAACTTTCCTTTAGGCTAGAACAATGGACAGTAATATCCCATTTCAGACAAATACAGAAATTAGACTTTCCCTCCGTATGTGTCTGAGGAAAGGGCTGAATTAAGAAGAACAGCAACAACTACTCAAGTGCTGAAAGATAAAGAGCAGCTGTACAAAACAAAAGGATAAAAAAGACTTAATGTATGCAAAAGTGAAGTTTTTTTTACTCCTACCTCATCACTTTCATCTACTTCGATTCCACCATCTTTGTCATCATCCATCTGCTTATGGATCATGCGGAGAGCTTCCAGGCTGAACCGGTCCTCCTCAGTAAAGCACGGGGGGCTCAGTGAACTGCAGGGATCTAAAGTGAGGAGGACAAAAAAAAAAAATCAAAACAGAACAAGAGTAAATAACATTTCTTTCACTTCAGAATATAAAGCTCCCAAGCAAAAGAAAGGGTTTAGAATACTGCATTTTGCATATGTACTTCACTGCACATAATCACCAGGTCACAGATATCAAATTTAACCATAAAATAGTAATTGTACAAAAAAAAAGTGAAAGGCTTGTGTGTGCAAATCAACTCTTTTTTTATTCAGGAAGGAATCCCAAAACCAGACTGGAATAGTTTTGACTTCCATTTATTTCTTCCTTCCCACTAACTTACTATCTCCATTTTTTCTTTTATCATCCACATTTAGTTTATGTCAGTGCAGTGGCAAATAAAGCTACTGCATTTCCCACTTTCCTTTCTGAAAGTCTGAACGAAACAAAGAACAGTAGAGGAAAAGAAAAGGAATTGTCATATCATACAATCATAGTTTCATGAGCAGGTAACAAAGGAATAGTAATCACATTGCAGATCAAATTCTAAATAGGTGGTACTACTGAACACAAAATACTCAAGGACTGCAGGAGCAGAAAGCACACTGCAAAGAAAATTCAGCTGATAGTAGTACACGATGTATTAGTCCTGTACACTCTGATCACAAACTGCAGTCACTGTAGAGCAGGATTCCAAGTCAAAAATAGAACACTTTCATTTGCATTCATTACTGAAGGCTCATGATTTGCACACATCTGATGGTTCAGCTTGCACCACATCAAACTGCTAAGTCTGTGTTCTTTCCCTTCTACAAAGTACATGCCAAATGCTCCCAAATTCTACAACACATGATGATCAACCATCACCACAGCGGCCTTACACAGACCTTGGCATCAACTAATAGCAGCTATTACATTAATTCTGATCTACTGAACACCAGCAAAGAACAGAAGGTGGAGAAGGACACAGAAATAGTATTTTCAAAATTGAACTTAAATAAGGTAGCAAATTCCCACTGTACTAGCCACTATAAAACTGCACTGACTAGTTCCTAAATTGCTACACTACACTTAAATCATATCAATGCAAGTAAAAATTGAGGGAGTGAGTAATTTTGCTTCTTCTAATCTAGCAAAGAATTAAGCTTTCTTGTCGCTGCACAATTTATTAAAAGGCTCACTTATATAAGTAAAGGAAGCACTTCTAGAAAAAGGGAAGAATCAAATGTCTTCAGAGAAAAATAAATTCTTTAGTTTATGATTTCATACCAGCTGGATTAGCATGATTCTGCTTTTCTGTCTAAATCAAATTTTAAAATAATTAAAAACCAAAATAAAGGAATGTATAAGGCTACAAAGCAGGAAGTGCAAAGATAACAACCATGACATAGCTGGAATCTCAGACACATAATTAACAGGACTGGTTTCCACAGCTAGACATGAGTCAATGCATTCCTACTTCATACTTCAGTTTTATTACACAGGAGTTAAAGGAAATCTGTTATCTGTTCCCATGCATCAATTAAAAAAACAAACAAACAAAACATAGCAGAAAAAACCTGAACACTTCACTGACACTGTCCAAGAACAGAGGTATTGCTTTTAGAACTACTTCATGTATTTCTAAAAGCAACACCTAATACAAAGACAGATTTCTATATTTATTAGCTACTAAATTATTAAGTATTAATAAATATGTAATTAAAAAAATACTACTTATTATTATTGTTGTTGTTCACTAAATATTAAACCAGACCAATCACAAAAAATATAATTTTCAGCTTTGGAATGCAACTGATATTTTATGAAGGGGAAGGGGTTAATTTTTAAAAAATCTATTTTATTTGTCCATTTTTTATTTATTACAAAAGGTTTAATTTGCACAATACTCAGCCTTTAGATTTTTGCCTTACAATGAAAAAATTACAATCATTTGAGGGGGTAAAGGGCCTATTCCTGCAATTACAGGGTGCTCCATGTAGAAAGGTTACCCTTGCAATAACAACAAATCACCTCAAAGTTCTAATTATTAAGTTCTCATGGCCATGAATAAAAATATTGTTTTACTAAAATACAATTATATCAGAAGAATAATCTCTGTATTACAATATGATATCTGTATATATCTCTATACTGCATCTTAAGTTAGAAGTATAGGTGTCAAAACATAAACAGATCCCTCAAACAAACCCAACTTGTTTAATCTGTACTTAATTCTAACATGGAATCAAATTTCAGATACATGTGTTCACAGTTTGCAAGCACCCATTCACATGGTTGTTTTTTTTCATTTTATTCAGCTGAAAGCCCAGTTTTTCAAATCAAAAATGTCTTCTCAGAATACATTTTCTCACAACCGATGCTGATGGGTCCCTTAATCAGGGTACTTATCTTAAATATGCCTTTTTAGGCTATTTCAGCATGAAGGCACTTTAAAGAGCTATGGCTTTTCTTGAGAGAAGTAAACAGGCTGCTTGTGCCTCAAATGTCCCATGTGCTGGGTCCAAGAACACTTGATCTCTCTCTTAAGAGCCGATAGAGTGCCAATTGCTCTTTTTGGGACTGAGAAAAAGAGCAGGACCACACGGCAACTCTAATAAAAATTAACCCACTCTGAAGAGAATCCAGATTTATTTTCAAGCTTATTTTCATGTGGTAAAATTAAACCTTTAGACTGACAGACCGACAACACTGGTCATCCCCTTCCTCAGAGAACAATCTCAAAACAAACTACAAAGCCACAACCTAAAGAATAACTGAAAAGCATTTCACAAGCATACCTATGGAGCCCTACCAAATCCAAAAAACAGCTGATGGAAATTTGATCTTCTGCAGTTCTGCAGAATATTCTACCATGCAGTAGTTGCCTCAATTGCATGGCAAAACCAATTCAAATTAATACTAGATGGAGTATGGTTAGTTAACTGGATGTCTGGCAAGTTTTTTTAAGACAAAAGCCAAGAGACAAAGTCTCAAGACACAGCAAACACCATAAATATAGCCCTGAAGCCCCACAACAAATCATAAGCCTAGCTGATAATTTTTCACTTTGAATTGACACTACTGAAGATGTTCTGGGATTCCAAACCTTCTCTTGGACTTTAAGGACAAGCCTGATTTAACGTCTAGACCGATTTCTCCATCCTAGTCTGGTGTGTTGTCATAAATATACTTAATCCAAAATCATCATCACAGGAAAGAACAGATGATAAATTCACTCAGGGAGTGAACCAACAGCATGGAATTTGAGCTTTCCTTTAATGAAAAGCACAGAAAAATTAGCAAAGGAAACAAAAGAGACAAGGTGGGCAAGAGACATAAAAGCACAGCAGATATCACTCCAGGCACAAGTTATTTTATACCTCAGTTTTCCATGTTGCTCAGAAGCAAGGAAGTTTCAGAAATACTGGTCATAATAAGGAAGGCATTTTTTCCTGAACTACTAAATGTCAGACTTGTGGCTCACAAAATTTGGCAGAGGATTTTGAAACAAACCTTCCTCCTGCCTTGAGACAGCGCCTCCCAGCTCTAAGGCAAGGGGGGAGGTCCTCACCAGTGCACAGGAGACTCCCACAGGACACAGTCTGATAATGAACCAAGCAGAGTTATCCAACCCAAGACAAAGAAAACTTCATAGGTAAAGGGAAAATAACACTTCACAGCCTTTCACCCCACTCCTCCTTCACCCCTACTTTAATCTTCTTCAGTAAGACTAAAATAAGGTGAGACTACAAAAAGAATTTCAGTTTGAAATTCCCCTCAACTTTAGATTCACAGCTCTTTATTCCATTTCCTAAAGATAACAGAGGTTAAACTTAAAATGTGACATTGTCAATATAAGCCAGTAAGGAAAACTGAATATCCCCTTATCCTTCAAGCACTCATCTTAACAAAGGCCCTGAAATTTATTTAGGATTACACCATCAGAGGATGTATATATGTATATATGCTTATACATATATATGCATATGTATATATGCTTATACCTTTTTCCAAAGCAAAAAGGTATAAGCACCTCATAGCCTTTCATGCACCTTGCATTTGCTTCTCCCTAAACAGCTGCAAAGGTTACAGACTTCAGAATAAAAGGGACTGACAGAGCAACAGAGGGAATAAGCCTGCAGTTCTCTCACACACCTCCTTTTGCATACAGACACTGGAGAACAACAGCTATGGCTGTGCCAAGCTGACAGAATGACTCCAACCAGGTGTTCACAGTTCCAGTCTGGAACTTTTCAGTGTCTGAAAAAGCCTTCTTAAGAATACAGGGACACACAGAAGTTTCATGATTTTTCACAGGTACCTGGAATCAGGTAGACACTTCCAAATCTAAAATTTAAATGACTTTAAATTTTTCCATTAGTTCACTGAGAGCAACGTAGCAGTTGGGAGTTATTTCAAGAGCCTGACTACCACACATTGTTTTTGTTCTGTGAGGATGTTCAGCATTCACCAAGAAAGAAAAGCTTGTTTTTTATCATAACATATGGCAGTCCTACAGAAGCCCGCAGGGTTCCCATGCCTGTCTTTTACTGATGAATTCAGAAGTGTACCATGCTGTTCCAGGTTTCTGATTCCTCATTCCTAAAAAGCCATATGGGATAAAGGGAAGCCTCACAGAAAAGGCAAGCACTATAAAGCATCAGCTTCCTAAGTACATACTCTCATCTTAAAATAACTGTGCTTCAGCATGCCATGACAGACATAGATTTCTTTGCACTTTCCAGACACAAAGGAGGTGTCCACAATATGTTCAACCCCCTGCCAAATGAATATTCACCTAACTGGGATTCCTATTCCCTGACATTTCTGTTTTACATGTACCTTAATATACTGCAGTTTCTTAATCAATTCAGTGACACCTTTCAAGGCAAAAAACCTTTACAAGAACAACAGTTTTTGAAGACCTGAGCACAAATTGGAGTGTCAGATAGAACAGGGATTAATGAAAATACTGAAAAGCAAGTGTTTTCAAGAATTTTACCTGATGTTCAAAATAAATTTATTCAGTAAAGGCAAACGTGTTTTTATGTTAAATCCTTACATAATACATCCTGTCACTAAAATCTTCAAATGCTTGAGACAGCCTCAGAGTGAGCTTCTTTTAATCTTTCAATTAAAAGCTCCCAAAGCAAATCACTCCTACTCTTAATAATTAAACTCCTCCATATGGCAAGTAGGCTGAGCAGCATCTAACAGTTAACTTGACAAAAGTAATTTGTGACATTATTTTTCACTCTAATTATTTAAATAAAAGTTCATCATTGCAGCACATCTCTCCACTAAAAACATTATAAAAACAAAAAGATAAAATTTTGACTAAAAGTGTAGAATACCTTATCTTCTAACCACAACAGTGATGTATGTTATTTAAATGAGCTTCCTGAAGAGGAAAATGCAGTAATACTAATGACAGCAGGGCAAGGGGAAGAGGTTCAACAGGAAAGGAAATTTGGAACACTGTTGTCCCCAAAGATTTTGAAAATGTTTCACACTGGGCTTTTCCATTGCTCTGTATGAAAAATTCAATTGACTTCTATAAATTCATGCATAGCAGTAATTAAATTCATATATTAAATTCCTGACTGCTAAGTCTGGTATCTGGAGCACTTGTTTCTGAATACACATGTAATGTTTAGTGACTGGTAACACTGCAGGTTAACAGAAAAAAAAAAATCAACAAAAGCCCCAAATTACTTGCAGATAAGCTGCAAGAAAACTGCCATGATTGTTTCAAAATCCACTAAACACGTTCAGTAAAAAAAATGACATTTCAAACAGCCTTAAAATAAATCGTTACAGTTTCAATACATAACAAGTGATTTTTGCATGAGAGATTCAAATCTGATTTTGTCACTGTTAAAAAGTGTCCATTTATTCTGCTATTTCAGTATCTTTTCATATATACAGATCAATTAGATCCTTTCCCCCGCATAGAAACTTGATGAGGCAAGCAAGGCTTTGATTTTTTTCTTAAATCATCACTAGCTCATCTCTGCTTTCTCCACACCCACAAAAAAGCTGTCTAATTCTGAACTTCATTCTCTATACACTGGGAAAAAAAAGAATATGAGTGAGATCAGTTTATTTAAAGTAGAAATTCAGTCAAATAATATTATTAACAAAATTGTTAAGGTAGGTTTATTAAAGCTTTTCTAATCTTTCCAAGGTAAAATCTTCAAAAGAAGCAGCAAGCACTTAATGAGCGATCAGAAAATTAAACATGAAAACATCACACACTATCTCAGAAAAATGTTTAAGAACTTCATACCCAGATAAACAGTAACTCAAAGGAAAATATATGACAGGAATTCCCTAGAGAATAAGATTTGATGGCAAATTAATTTTGCTTTAATATAATTGCATTAAAAGCAACTATTCCAAATCAGCAATGCTTGTTTAAAAAGGAAGTTGCAAAAAGGGGGTTGAATATGTTAATCATGCCAAGGATCATTCTGTCAAGATGAAAATATCAGTATAAATACTTCATTTAGACTGATAGGAAATT
Source organism: Agelaius phoeniceus (assembly GCF_051311805.1). Classification (NCBI taxonomy): domain Eukaryota; kingdom Metazoa; phylum Chordata; class Aves; order Passeriformes; family Icteridae; genus Agelaius; species Agelaius phoeniceus. The sequence continues at coordinate 55,765,211 of NC_135268.1, forward strand.
AATTATTAAAATTACAGCGCTGCTCTGTCTGACTAAATAAAAATCAAGAAGATGAGTTCATGGCTTTTCCATCTCCTTCCCACACCCTCCCTGAGCAATTCCACAGTTTGAAGGGAAGAGGAAGTTCGACAATTATTGTATACAATGGTCAAAGTAGACTGATTTAGAAGAGGAACTCCTGCCAACCCTAACAAAGCAGAACGAGAGGAAACTGGGAGATGCATCTTACGCAAGCCCCTAAAATCCTGTTTTTTCCTCCTTCTAACTTTACTTGTACTTCTGTAATACCTACTATACAAACCTACAAACACATATGGACAGATATTCAGAGTAAAAAAAGATGCCACATGTTTGATACTTGCTCTCAGCAACAGAAAAGTCTCTTTCACTTTACTTATATTTATTAGTAAAAGACCAAGAAGGGAAATACTTAAAGTAGATTAAATCAAAGTTTTCATGATTTGGTAGTAAATGTTTACTGCATCTTCAGAAATGTATGATGTACTCTGCACATTATAGTGATTATCAACACTATAAAATTACAATTGTTCCAAGAAAAAAAAAATTACAGACTTTTAAATAGGATGTGAATTTACCTGGAATAAACACATCCTTCACTCAAACAAAATTTAAAAGGACAGTCTTATTTTCCTTATGTTTTTAGAAGAAACATGTTTAGAGCAAAAGGATTTAGTGAATTTTGAGTTCATTTGTCAATAGAACGTTCATCAATCTGATGAAAAAAGTTACAGATTTGTATTCATATGTACTTGGTGACAAGGCATAACACACATCTAAGCACATAACATCACACTTCTACATTTTCATGTATTTTACGTCTGATTGGTTCTTTACTGCTCTTCTAACAACTTTGTCCCTTTTCTAACAGCAGGGAGCTGGAAAAGATGCAGTATATCCCTGATTATATACTTTAATCTGCCCAAGAATTTGTCAGCTCTTAAGAAGGAGCAGCAGCATAGCATTTAAGCCACTTTCTTAATTTGGTCAGGAAATGAGAAAAGTGATATATACAGGTGACCTTCAAATATCTGATAACATGCCCATGTGATTTCGAAAGCAAATATGCTGGTAACCATTTTCTTACTAAAAATTCATTTTCTTGCTCAGAATTCCATCCTTATTAATACATTAACCTGGAAGCCTGGTCTCCAGATACCTGGTGAAAGCCTATAATCAATATTGAGCATATTCATTTCAATTCAAGTATGGCTCAAGACCTAGAAGGAGCATGAACCACTAAATTCCTTTTTGGAAGACAGTGTCTGCAAAATATAGCAACCATGATAATATGGTTGATATTAAGAAGTCACAGATTTTTTCATACTGAAAGGTAGTTCACAGCTTCCAAGTGTGAAAAAGGGGAAGGGAGGGAAGCACTGGAGAAAAGAATTTTAGCACCTTATTTTTCTTTTTAAGTTTAATAAAAGGCTTAGAAAGTTTTACAGATGTGGGTTTAAAATTTAAAAAACATCTGATACTTTCCAACAAACAAATTGAAATTTTCTAAAATTAGAGTAGTTTATTAAAATCAAATTAATTATTTTCATTTAAAATAATATTTTCATATAAAGTTAAATATATAGGTATACATCTTTAAACTTAAAGTTTTAATCACGTCAGTGTTTCCTCTGATATATTTGTTTTCACATGTGATTCATAATCATATCCCATATCCATGAATCAGGCATGTAAGCATGACATTGCTGGCATTACTGAATTACTTCACTCTTCTACACCATTTGATCTAGTACGCATATTATTAACTGTTCCAACCAAGGAATCAAATTTAATCCTCTGTGAGCACCATCTGTAGCATCATCAGTTCCCTCACAGTTCCTGTAACAACATGTTGTCAAGATGTATTTATACTTTAAGAGATCATATCAAAATTATAGAACTGAAACCTATATTGAAAAGATGCAACATAGTATTTACTATAAAGGAAGATTAAAATAAAGCACCTGGGCACTCTTTTTTTTAATATATATAATCTGTTAGGATTTGAGTATTAAATTTGCCAGCCTATGTTTATACTTTCAGAAATACAAAGGCACTGAATGCAGAGATTCACTTTATTTAATAACACTGTAATGAGACACTTCCTTTTAGCTCCATTCAACATACCAGTAATTTTAAGTATGTACAAATACCATTTTCTTTAAAGAATCCTATTAGCTTTTGTGAAAATTTAGTAGTACAGATTGTTGGCTGGTTAAGGACTCTCCTACTTCCAGAAGCTTACGTGAACTGCTCTGCTGTTAGCACTCCAACTCCAGATTGCATAACTGGCAGTTTTGCTCCTACTAATATGCTGCTAAATATTTTTCTCATGATGAATTTCACCAAGTGATAAAGCAGGCTGACAAATCTACTTATGGTGTCTCAGTTCACCTTGGCTTATTTGATGGAAATTAGATGTAAAGAGCCTTGAAAAAAACCCAATCCTATAAAGAAGAAAAAAAAATTAAAGAATTAAATAGTCATTGATCTTGGGAGATACCATATCAGCATTATGCTTTTGCTCAAACTAAACACAGATAGTAAGATATACAATTATCAGGATGTTAGAATAAACCAGAGCTGCACATATCTTAGATACATCTTGGCTGATACCATTCTGGCATATGTATTTCTGGGCCCAAAAAAACAGTAGGAAATGGTGTACTTTTCCAGTATGTATTTCATAGCTGTTAGAGTGGTGAATAAAATAAAAGTCAGTTCTTAGACAATGAGCATATACTCTGTGCATAAAGTCATGCAATGCAATCACTCAGAGTAGAAAAAGAGGAAACTCAGTAATTAAACAACTCCAAAACCTACAATAAGTTCTATCATGTTAAATTTAGCTCAGACTGAATGTTTAACAAAAAGTCCATGCTACAAACACGTGGCTCTTGCTATCAAAATGAGTTAGATATCATTTGCACAAAAGTTTAAAATAGTACTATTCCACCTCTAGTCACTGCATACAGAACAACACAACAAGGGAAACTCTACATTTGCTTAAACAGCACACCTTGTACAAACACCACTTGTACAGCTTCAAACACTGCTCCCCAACAGCATGAGCATATTTGGGATGCAAGGAAGAGCCAAGACAATAATTCCACATATGCTCTAAGGCAGAATAAGCCAAAGACTAATGCTAAAAGGATTTCTAATTGTTCCTGCCCCCGCTGTTCATTTCTGTCCCTTTACCATCTCCTTCCTGGTACCAACACAAGCACATTTGTACAATCCTGCTGCAGGAAGGTTCGGGAAACTGATTCTGTCTGAATCTGATCTCTGTGCACCTGCACAAACACTTCTGACAGCAAAGGTGCAGGGGAGGAGGAGGAGGAGGAGGAGGAGAGGCTCGGGCGGCAGAGAGATGCCCTGCACAGCCCCAGCGCTGACACACCCCACGCTCCAGCTGGATCCGCCCGCAGCACGGCAGGGACCGAGCGCTGAAAACATGGCACGGAACAACGTCTACACTACTGGAGTGGAAAACTCCACCTCATTGTTTAGATCCTGGCTTTCACTACTAGGAGGTGCAGGACAAGGATGTGTCCTGGACAACTTGTTGCAATTAACAAGTATCAAGTGTTTTTCCAAGGTTTTTTTTCGAGTGTATTTTGTAGCCTTACAAAACCTAAAACAGAACTTTGCAACACTACAGCAGGAGATGAAGTAACAGCAAACTCAAAAAGATCTGGCCACGACATCTCCCAGAACAGTTTCAAACACCACTGCCAGGAAGCTAACAACATCTCCTTTCTCCAGGGCCCTGCCCATGAGCCTAGAGAAGTGCCATCCCCAGGCATAGCCCACTTGGGCAGCAGTCAGTCCCCATCACAGACAGACACCACAGCCTGGACAGACACCACATCATCTCTACAAACACGCACCAGCAAGCGCAAGGTGTCTGCTAAGTGCACATCTGCCCCAAACACTGCTCTCATTTATGCTGTGCCTTCATTTAAGCTCCAGTTTTTTTGACCCTTTTCCAAAACCCTGGCGGCCAGAACATGCATTAACAACTAAATACACAAGACTATAAAAAAAGCAGCATAACACAATCTGTCCCAAAGCTGACAAACTATGACACTTGGCAACACAAAACCATGTGAGTTTGTGTTTGGGACTGTTTTGCTCTTTAGGGACTTTTAAAAATTTTTATTATTGGCAGATGAGACGACAGCTTTCTGAAGAGAAGAAACAGACAGGCATACTTAAGGAAAGCTCAAAGGAAAGAGCAACAAAGTACAAAGATTTTTTATAATTTAAGACTGTGACAACTGAAGTTATGACCAATTGCAAAAGAATATTCATATACGATCCTTAAAGGTAACCAATGACATTAGGTGATATATAATCTACTCTTCAGGCCTCATTTAAACCCCACTGTATGTTCCTGACACACACTGGGAAAAGTCAAGAAGAAATGAAGGGCAGTGTGCTTTTCCCAGACGATGACACTTTTACTTCTGAGATCCCTTACACACACTTTATGGCATTTACACATATTATTTATTTAAACACAAAATTAAGTGTATAGTTTTGTCATATAAGAATTCAAACACTAACACTGATTTGTGTCTATCATATTTGAAAATACTAATGCATGAAAAATAATATTCCAGGTTTTTTTAACTCTCCTGGACACATACTGCACACAGAGCTGTATCTCTTGCACTGCATTACTGAAGGTGCTATTTGCTCTCCCCACCAGAGCAGTAGGAAAACAGGCACAGAGTCAAACTGCAGCAGACAAGTGTTTCCACTACATTACCTCCTCTTAATGTATCAAGTATCAACACATACAGGCAGTCCATCATTTTCAATATCAAAAAGGAAGCAACTTCCTAAAGCTACAAAGCCATTTGCCCTTCATTAAACATAAACAAAAATAAACCAGAACCATGAAAGATTAATTCTACTTCAATACATTCAATTAGACTCCATTTTCAAAAACCACAGGAAGCTAATTTCACAAGAAATGTGATTCTGCTTCCCACAGAAATACATACAAATAGAACATATAGAAAAAACCCAATTTTAATAAATCAGAATTGTTTTCAAATATGTTGGGGTTTCTGTCTTGTTTTGTTAGGGGTCCTATTGCTGGGCTTTGGCTTTCATAGGCAATAAAATACATTTGAAATTGTTCATTCACATCTCTGAGAAACACATTTGGTAATACTATTTTGCCTTGTAATTTCACTTTGATTTGATCAAATGTAAGGAACATACACACTCCAGGCTTTGTCTCTGTTCTCATGCCCTAAATGCAATACCCTAAAAGCTGGCATCCAGAAAGCAACTATTCCATGTCAGTCACATCTATCAACCAGCACAAATGTTTTAATATTTTCTATACCAATACAGTGACTTGTAGGCTGTAAATCTTTGCTTTAAATCTTTTTCTGTCTGTAACAAATTTTAAGTAATTTTTATGCCAAGTCATCTGCTGGGGGCAGGCAGTGTTTTTCTATTCTGTATTTCCGAAAAATAGTGATTGTAACTGACATGCAGCTGATACCAGAAAATGGGAGCATATTTATGCCTTACTACCCATAACAAAATGCTAAATTCTCTACTTGCTCTACTAAACAACAAAGAAAATAGCCTTCTCCCTTTGTTAACTTAATTTTTTTACTGAAATTTTAATTAACACATATAAGGTAACACTTGGAAAAGTTTCTAGTTACTATAAAAACAGACAAACATAAAAAACCCTCTTCTGGCATTTAATATGTTTGCTGAAGTTCTCTTCATGCAAGTAAAATTTTACTACCAATGTCAAACCAAGGCCATAACATTGCCTCTAAAATATTTTTAAACTTACTCAGTTAACACTATCAAAAAAAAAAAAGAATCAACATTTTTGAAACTAGGAGAATATGCTCAGAAAAATCTCACTCCTATTCAAAAATTCTCTCTAGAGAAATCACACTGGAGACAAAAGAACAGCAGTACTTGCATACATGACAAAGATGAGGCTCTCATGAAAAGAGGGCTCAACTTTGAAAACCAAGGCTTTTATAGTTTACTTCAAGTGGTATCATTGTAAATTGAGAGCTTAGTACACTCTCCATATTGTAAGCAGATGCAGGTTTTCTCACTTCCTTTACCTATGATAACATTACACACAGCCTACACCAGACTATGCTACTGACCCAGGTTCCTACTAGCTTAGTAATCATCAATTAGGTTCTCAATTTGTCCTTATTTTCTTCTTTAAAATTTAAATTTGGTATTCTTAAGATTTGTTTAAAGGAGAAAGTGCCAAGGCATTAAAGGAAAAATCTTCCATCCAGGCATGTCAGAAATTCAATTTGAAATCTTTCTTTTAAACCAAGTCTATAAATTTACTTCTCTTCAGCATTTAGGAGCTGGCCAAATTATGTGTTCCTGCAATGGTGACATTCCACAAGTTTGTCAAAGCAAAAGTTTGACATTTAGTGGTCCCTTTTCAATCAGCATCTATCATCTCTTTGCAAAGGCAGATCCCACAGTAACAACTGTGTCATCATCATTTCCTCCCCTACCCCCTGACACTGAGGGCTCCAATTCGCAAATGAAAATAAAAATGTCATCTTTATTTATGAAATCTTGTATCCTCACCCTGTTTTCTTAGAATGCTCCTAGGAAGCACTCTGTACTAAAGAAGTTGCTGACCTAGCACATTTACATCCCAAAGCATGAAGTAAATTAGAACAGAACAAGAAACAAGGTAAGGTGAAGAAACCCTTGGAAAGTCCTGATCAAATCCCAGAGAGGATTATCTCTGCACAAGTTCTACTTCCTTTCAACATGTATCTTGTGTCAATAGTAAAGAATGTCTGTATTCATTCATGCATACAAATAAACCTCTCCTAAGCAATGCCTTGGCAAAATCTGTATGTTTTTACCATCACATCAGTTAGAACCAATACATTGAATATAATGAAGAGAGACGAGTTTCAGTGGAACTTAAGGCATGCTAAGAGAACAGGGTGCCAAGAATTGGTATGCCTGTAGAAGCCCAGAGCTTAAAAACAGGGCAATAACCATCCAGAAGAAAGAACTCATCTCAACAAGAACAGGCATGTTCATTCCAGAATGAGAATCTCTGTAAAGCTACACTACATTGTATGAAATTGCTTTGTATCTTGCAGTTCTTAAAGAACTACTTTTTACACAAGGAAACATTTAGTATGCACAACCTTATAAAGGCAAAAAACTAAAAATCTACCTGCATGGCCATGTGTAGCCCCAAATAAATGGCAACCCATACTTTTAAGTGAGATATATTACAAAAGTCTACACATTTGTCCCACAGCTAGAGCAAAGAAACTCTCTGACACTGCTAGTCTTCTAAAGTTCCAGTAAAATTCCACATTGTTTTGGTAAGAAGCCTCACCTTTCCTTTCAGTGATTTATAGAGACATCTGAGATTCTCTGGGGATTAATACATTCAAACAAGTTTTATATGGCTTTATGGCATTTACCAAGTTTTAAAACATCTTGTGAAGAATTTTCATGTGCAGAAGGAGAATGGAAGACAGGCTTTTTCCAAAATGTTTTTACAAGACAAAAAAGTAATTAATGAAAATGTGTTACATAAGTTACTGCACTACAACTGCAGTCATGATCAAAAATAAGATGCAAGATGCTGTTAGCTAAGTTGCAGTCAAAAGCAGAGGGAAGGGAAAGAGAAGAGTATGGAAATAGTAGAAAAAGAGACAATATAGTAAACCATCAATTTCATTGATCTATTTAAGAGCAGTGTAACAAAAGCATCTTACAAAAAACATTCAGTGTATTGCAAAAATTATTTGCAACCCTAGATAACCTTCGACTTTATCCATATTTTGGCTGGAAAGCTGTAGAAAATATTCCATATATGAAGTGAAATTAATATGCGGAATTTATGCAACCAATAACACCCTGAAAAAACCAAATCCATCCCAATAGAGTTCAGTTCTTAAACTCAAAGAAGTTCTACCTTCATATGAAAAATACTGAGCTCACAGTTCATTTGTTTGTAGCTACCTAAGCAACACCTTACAGAAGGTGCAAACCCTGAAGCAAATTCAGGATTTGCACAGAACACCCAAAAGAATTCCAACCTTTTGTGAACAGCATCAGCTGTTCCATGGAACTGCACACAGAGCTGGGGCATTGCCTAAAGGTAGGCTTGGATGCAATCCATCAATCAGAACCTTGTCTCTCACACTTGCCAGGAGTAGCTTACCTAGCAAGCAGAGTAAAACTATTAACATACTTAAGTAACAGTACTCAATCAGTCTCAAGTAACAAACAGAGAAATCAATGCAACAAACATTGCTTAAGTTTACTAAATGTACTGGTGTAAACAATTGCAAGATTCATTGGGCTTTTAAATCTACAGGTTTTGAGAATATAGAAGTCAGGAGACAATATGAATTATGGCAGAAAAATTTAATCTCTGTCCTAACAGCTTCTTTGTTCTTCTTTTTTTTCCCCAAGAAGTGTAATTATTTCAACAGAAAAACAAAAACAAACTTACATTTGGGGTACAACAAGTAGGTTACAATGAACAAACTTAAACACTTGTGTTCTTTAAATTCCCTTGTTTGACACAAGACCACATGGTTAATGATTTACTGGTCCCTTACAAAGGCTTATGTGTTGTAGTAAAACCTGATTAATAAAATTCTTTTAGCTTGGCAATTGAAATAAATATTACACGACTATTAAAAGCCAAAGACAACTGCAAGAGCACTAGACTTGGGCAAAAATTAAGTATATACTGCTCCAAGTGCAGATAACCAAAAATTTACAGAAACCATCAAACAAGTGAAAACATAAAACCCCATAACTTTAATAAAAAGAAAGTTGAGACTCAAGTACAATTTTTCAAATTGCAATAAAATTTTGCAAATACATGCAGAGACAATAAAAAATCTACTTTACTAAAAATGCAACCTATGATGTTACTAAAGCATTGCCTGTAAATTAATCATTCCTTTTGCCATCATTTATGTGTGCCCTTCCAGGCCAAACAAGAATAGGCAATTCCACAAATGCAGACCAGTGAGGTGACAAATGAAATAACTAGCTCCATAACATGAATTTTCACAGCTTTTTACTCTAAAAACTAGTATTCCTTTTATTCTAAAAACAAGTAACAACTAATTCCTGCCTACTCTCTAGCATATGCAACTTCATATACCTTTAAAAAAATCTCCTTTAATAAATACAAGCACATGCTTTTCTTACCTTAAAGGGCTTTCTACCTGCAGACCTATTTGAAATGGCTCCAAAAAAGAGAGCAAGAGGGTAAGGACTTTCATGAAAGGAGATATTTTATATGCTTTAACATCCACTTGCACTTTTCAAATTAGATCAGCATTCGTTAGAATTGTATATTTCTACATATGCACAAAAAATAGTACACACATGAGCACAAATAAGAGCTCATAAATAAAAGATACTTGAGGAAACAAAACACAAGCAACTACAGAAAATTAAAATGAAGACAAGTAGGACTTTAGCCCCATTTTTCACACAGACATCTTGATACAAATGGGATCTGAAGATTTGTATGTTCTCGCAATATTTTATTTTTATTCCCATATGTATTGCTACATAATAAACCACATCCATATATGCCAAGTTCATATAACAATACCTGAGCACAGGCCCATTGACCTACATATGAAAAACACCTGCAGTGGCCCAGGAATCCAGAAGGGAGGAGGAGCTTTTGAGAACAGTTTTCTACCTTGTTGAAAATAAGCCAGATGGCAACTTAAAACAGACTTGGGCAACAGTTTCATGGTACATTTATCCTTCAAAAAATGCCAGTTAGAATTAGTCCAGTGATCCCTATTATCTTGATCTAAACCTAAGAGTGCCATCTGCATGCTGCTCTGCCTGCCCACTGTACACCAGTCTGCTTAATCTGTTCCTGCAGTGTAGCAAATTACCCACCCACATGAAGAGGTGGCTGATAAAGCCACACCTCAGAGAGGCTTCAAGCAGAAACAAGGAAATCAGGTCAAACATACAGCCATGCCTGCTGCACTGTGTCTTTCTGCCACCTCTGAGACTCCAAAGTAACTCAAAAACCTCTCTCTTCTCAGGAGCATCGTCCCAACTCCGACCAGAGCTCCCCTGCCCAGCTTGCACAAGCACAAAGCAGGAGAACAAACTGCAGCACAAGCTGAAGCTGCAGCCTTTGGTGCCTCATTAACTAATCAGGAAGATAACAGAAAGATGATTTCATAAGTCAGTTTTGAGTTTTTCTGTATGGGTGCAAATATTTAACTCAGCTTGCACATGCCTCAAGCAGGATTTGCAAAAACATAATCACCAGCCTGTGGTTTTGCACACTCAGTTCACAGCCAGGAAAATACTTTCCCTTCTGTTAGGGGACAATAGAGAGACAAGAAATGTGTTGAAACTAAAGGAAATAATACCTCCATAATTACATATTCAACTGGAGATACAGTAATTCACTAGAATCTAAGCAACATTACCGAAGAAGGTTTGTGCATAAATATGCATAATACATAAATAAAATGTTTCTTCTTAATAAGACTTACCCCCCAAAAAATGTGATATCATTCATCATTTGATATGTGAAATGTTTTAGAAGAAATCAGGAAAATTTTGCCTTGTTTGGATCCACAGGAATGCTTGGTCACACAGAGCCAACAGATTCCTGACACAATGTCCTCCAATTGTTTGCTATTTAACATCACATGTTTACCAAAGATGGGAAAATTACTCCTCCCTGTAACAGGCCTTCTTAACTCAGCCTACCAGAGCACATTGGGTTTTCTCTTTCCTCATCAATATAATATTGCATAAATATGTTCTAGGAGAAAAACAGCTGCATTCAATTCTGTCTGAAAAACACTGACTTTGTTTCTTAAAGCTAGTATTTTACCTGTAGACAAATTCAACAGCAGTAGATCATACAAAATCCTTTTCATAAGCTGTTGTACTCAACAGAAGAGACATGTAAAACCAAACAAAAGACAATCTTCAGAGACAGGATACAAATGCATCAGAGAAATATTGAACACAATGTATGAAGCACTTCTTTTGTACTCAGAGGCTTACAACCACTTTATGCCTGAAACAAACACTGACTTCCTTTTTTCCTGCTGGAGAGCTACAAGTTCAGTTGCAGAAATGACACTGAGCATAACAATCTTCTTCCTTCCTACTGAATTTTGCTGTTGGTAAAGGAAAACATGTTAGCAGAAAACACCATCTATGACAATCTGCAGAGAAATCCAAGTCTGAGCTGCAGAGGGAGATGTGGAGGGGAAGAGGCAGAACAGCTGACCATTGCTGACTGGCACACTAAGTCACCTGAGGTAATTAAACATATTGGAATGTTTTTGAGAACTTCTTACCAAAAAGATTGCTAATTGGTGTTAACTCCATTAAATTGTTTGCTTAATAAGCAGCTATTAAAAGTTGCTAAACAGAGAAAAGCAGAAGTAATTAAACCTTCTTTGCTTGAGTACTGCATACTGCTCTGCTCATCTCTAAACAGAATCAGCATAATTTCAAAGAAAGAAAGGGGAAGTCTTCATAAGCAAAAAAAAAGAACAGGATAGAAAACAAAGTGAAGAAAAACAAACCAAAAGCATATAAAGGATAACAAAGTGAAAGGAAACAAATCAAAAGCATACAACAGAAAATAAAGTTATTCTCCAATTGACAGTATTTTGAAAAGCTACTAGCCAAAAAAAGATACAAACTAGATACAAACTGTCTTTGCATAAATGCCTTAATACACAGTTACGATTAGGAATTCTATTGATCATCATGTCCAAGACACCAAGATTCTTCCAAATGAGATCTCCATGATGGAACATAAAGCCATGTTTATATTGGGTAAGATAAAAATCAAGCAGTCTGGAATATATCTTCACAGTTCAGGACACAAGGCAATTAGTAATTGTTTTTTGTTAGGAAGAATTATATTAAATTGCTGTGCACTAGACTTCTTGCAATACCCTTCTCAAGCCCCAGGCAGATGGTTATTTCAAGATATTAGATAAGCTATTTATTTTCTGAATTTGTAAGGTAATGACTAGGCTGTTAAACAAGATTTTAATCAGTTACTCATGGACCAGTGCAGGAGGGAAATCACACAATAACATGCCAAAAATCCTATTTGTGAATAGCATCAGTTTTTGTCTGACAGAGCAGTCTCTGGAAAAAATACAACTCCCTAAAGAGTTACACATTACACCAGCATGGATAATAACCATGGCTTTTTGCTTACAAAAGCAGACACCCAATGTTTTAGTTAGAGTTTATCCCACAGGAATTGAATTCTCTGTCTTATCAGGAAGTGAAATTTTAGCAATGTGCTTCTGAATAAGAGATGACAGTGATAGATGCTCAGCAGAAATGCAAGTTAATTCTTTTATGAAAGCAGTAAAAATAGTGCCCAAGACCACTTTGTTCTGAATACAGTATTTTGATAGTCTGTGAAGATCCACAGTTACATCCAAAATTTGATTCCACTAATTAATTTCTTTAAAATGGGTTAGGAGAAGAATATGATTCATGCATTCTCCTTGTCTGTTATCCAAGTCTTTGGAAGAAAACAAATAATTGTAAGTAAGGCTAAATCATGTACAACAAAGTGAAAAACCTTTGGGATTTGTTGCGGCATATTTTCAGTACTACTGACTTTTGGACAATCTGTTCTCATGTGTACACTAAAACAAATTCTGCTAAACCAGGTTTTTTAAAAAAGTAAACCTACTCCAAACACAAAGGTGCTTTGTCAGTGAATTAGCTAAGAACTTCCAGGCACGTAACAAAAGTATGCAAGAATATGCTGTGAGTGGAATAAAAAATACACAATGTAACCTGTCAGGCACCCTCAGAGTGGAAAATTTCAAAATCACCATATTTCTCCTATAAAAATAAACAACATAATTAAAGATGTTTCTTAATTTAGCAAGTCTGTTTAGCTTTGTAATTGTTTCTTCTACAGTTATAAAATTTATACAGCTAAAAAGTATTATTTACTTACATGAACAAATACACCAAAAGAATGGGAGACAAGGAATAATCCAAAGCAACATTTCACAGCTTCCTGACTTGTTTACTGCTGGGAACTGTGTATGCAACCCCTCAACCCTACATGAAACCAATCTGTCACCTCTATGTCTTTAGGATAGCATGCCATTAATGGCCAGGGGTTTCTTTCCTAAAAAAATGCAAAAATAACTCAATTTTTTTTACAATGGAACAGCATGGACAATCTTTGCTATCCTCCTGTCACAGAGTTTTCCCAACCCACCCTTACTCCACTGGCAACTTTTACTAATTTGCTCTGCCCGTGTTCAGTCAGTCTCTCTCCTGCTGACATTCATTAGGCCAGACTGGCACCCTCTCTCCTTAGTTACTCTCTTCTTTCTACAATCTGGTTGGGCACCAGTGACAGCTATTTGGGACATCACATACTGCAGCAAGCAGGAGCATGGAGAGAATGGAAGAGTTAAAACTTTGACATAACTTTTGCTGAAAGCTGACTATGATAGTTTTAATTATGGAATATTTCATATCTATGGAACATTCAATTATTTACTAGCATCACTATTCACAAGCAAGGTCCCAGTTCAGGGATATTAACACTGCCACATTGCATAAAACAGTCTTTTTGCACATATTCAATGATACAGGCATTCAATAATTGGGCAGAAATTACAAAAAGTTAAAATAAATTCAGACAGTAATACAGCCTTAACTAATCTAAATGGCTGTGCATTGTATTTATTAAGAACAGATCTCTCAAGTACTCACCCTCGCATCATTTATCCTCTATCGGAACCAAACTACTTTATAAACAATATAAAAGGAAAATCTGCACAGAAATCTACTTCTGGAATTTTTTTAACCCATTGCTTAGCAAGATCCATTGGACATTCAACTGAGGAAAAGACCAAAAATGAAGGTAATGTTAGATAGGCATCCAAAGCCAGAGTCTTCCCCACACAAAACCAAAAAATTTTAAAAATTACATGACAAAGTAAGTAATTCTATATTAGAAAAATCATTACTTCTAAAAATATTTAGTTCTTAAAAGATTTGCATATAAAGAGCTGCCCGGAAGATTTCTAGAAGCCCTAATTACATGAAACACATTTGCTGTGCTCAGAATTACAGTGCAGAACTTAGGAATAAATGTTCATCTATTACAACTTGCATTAATCAGAGATAACAGACAAGAGTTCCTGCAGATCCCAACATTAGTCCAAAAAAGTGAACAGCCACTCAGGAGAATCCTGTCAGATATTCCCAACAACTTCTAAAAGATCCTCAAACACGGGACAACTGTAGCCTCCTAACAAGCTGCAAATTATGTTCCCAAAAATTCCTGAAGATTCTGGGTTTTCTGTGTCTCTCTGATATCTTTCAAAGACAAGTCTATGCCACCAGAAAAAAAGGCACTGCCCACAACTCTCATCCTTCTGACTGGAAAAAGAAATGAGCACTAATAAGGCAGTCAGAGCAACTCCAGGGCTGTGGTAGCTTCAAAGCAGAGTAGGCAGCCCAGCACCGCGCTGTGACTAAACCAATCACAGCTGCACGATGCTCAACGATTGTGGGCGAGCACATCACCATTTCTAATTTAGCACAACATTCTGCTGGGAAGTACAAAGTGTAACTTTAAGCTCCCTGATGCAATTAATGCAGAGGTGGAATTGTTCTTCCTTTTTTCCAAAGCTCTGCTTCAGTCTTATCTACTAAGAGAACCATGTTGGCTGATGGCAGTCTACTCCTTACTTCTGACACTCTTTATGAACATAGGCTGAAGGTTCTAAAACCAGCTGTGCACCTTATATGCTCCCCCAAAAAAAGATCTACTAAAGCAGTGAAATTCTTTCTGGAATCTTCATGGCATTTTCAGTTATGTACTCTTGCACCCAGCATTTTACAAGACCTACACAACTCCTGCATCAAAAGTTCAGCATTAGAGAAATGCTGTCTTTACCTTTTCAGTATTCCTGTTCTGGTCTTAGCTTGGAGCAAAAAATAAATGGTAAACCAAAGTAATTGAGAAGGCCTGTTATGGATGCTTGAGGTACACAATCAGGACATATAAAATATGTACAGGATTTGATGTTGGGGTGAAGAAGGCAAGGAAGACACATGCAACAGATAAGACATTTTAAAAAGAATTTACCAAATATTTTAGGAAACATTACATCCTAAAAAATTCCATTGCATTGCAACTCAGATGAAGTTTGTAAAACAGTTCAAAAGCTGAAGTGAATTCAAGCATTGATCTTCTCTAGGAAATAAACCATCTACTAGGAAATTTCAAACCTCCTGAAAGTAATAAGTTATTGCTAACAAGGCTATCAAAGATGAGGAGAAGGCATTAACATCACTCCCCTTTCTTTGAGTAACATTAACTATAACTTCTTAGGTAGTATTACTGATTGGCTGAAACCTTATCCTGCAACATTTCCAAACTAAATAACAGAGGAAACAAAACTTAAGTGCACTTAGTAAGCATTGCAAACATAAATATCAAAATAATTATTCATTTGGTAGCATTCAAAAAACTTAACGGTGTTAAAGAAATATGGCAAAAATCCCTGACTCAAAAACATTTAAGTTTACATATAAACATATATCCTTAAACAGAATAAAACACTGCTTTTAGAAGAGTTCTCATATAAAGCCAAGTGAGCAATATTTTTCCCCTGTTTCTGAAGTAAGGGTCATCTTCACACTCAACAGAAATCTGACACAGTGAGCAGACTTAGTGGCAAGGTCCATATGCCCAAACAGCATTTCCTGTATCACAACAAAATAATTTTAGTCTATTACAGAAGAAGCCCAAATACTGACACCTCAAAAGACCTGAAATTAACCCTACGCCTAAAATTTCTGGTCAGTAACACTGTGGGTATGCACTTCAACACCTCTGGGCCCTATGAACTCAACGATGTCAAACGACAAATTACAATAATACAACTAGGTGAAGCAGGAAACTGCACAGCAAATGACACGCAAATATGATTTTCCAACCACATCTTGAAGTTTGCATGGTATGAAACACCAGCTCCCAAATGATGCTGCATTCTCAAAGCCCAGGATAACAACAATAACCTTGGGCATGAGCAACAGCCATTCAGAAAAGCCAAGAAGGAAGCAGGCTCACTGCTGGATATTTCCAGTGTGAGAAGCAGCAGCTGCTACTGGTCTGGCTGCTTTCCTCTGCTCTGCACCCTGCACCCCACCAGTAACCACCACGAGGCTTCACCCAGCATTGCAAAAACAAAGTTTTCTGCCTGCCCTGCCAAATGCAAATCATTATTTCCCTATTTCCTCTAAAAGGAACAACAACCAAGAGAAACTGGAGGATGCCCGAAAGCCACCCTTTGGATGATAACACAAATATAAAAATAACAAAAATAAAATATCATTTCTGATAGAAGTATTTAACCCATATTCAGATATTTAGGTATACCTATTGTCTTTAAAATCTTCTAGGTTAGGAATGAAATATTGAAGTTACTTTCATTACAATTAAACCTCAACCATTTCAGTTACTAACAGAAAAGTACAATCTGTTAAAATCAAGGGATTTTGCCTATTTAACAAACAAGCTAGCTTCAGCTTGTACTTTGAAGTATTTTCTGTTTAACAGCAGTCTGAAATAGAAGTAGCAAGTTTCAAAATATCCTAGACTATCAGTTGAGGCTACTTCATAAAATAGGTGAACATGTCAAAGACAACGGCTCATTATTCATGCAAATATTACAGGCTACTTAAAACTCTCTATAAGAACAGCATTTACCTTGCCCTAGCACTGCAATACACTAAGAACTTCATTATTGCTGTTGGCATCTGTACTTGACACCAGCATGAACATCATAATTCCCCCTTTACTACTCTTAACTTACACCCAGCTCACATACTAACACTAACAAAAGACTCAGGAACTATCCCCTCCATTAGGTATCAAACAACCTGGGGTTAAGCAGAATACTTTAGGGAAATTCCTTATATGCTTTAGCTCCACACAACACAAACTGTTCTGTGGTCAGGTGCTGAGGTCAAATTCACTACCTAGCCAAACAAAAGGAGCTTTGAAACACCCAATCAGTATGGCAGCCTCTGAGCTGATCCTAGGACATAAGAAGATGTTGTTTTCCATAGAGGTTTACCACTGATTTTTCCAATTCTCATCTGTGTGCAAAAGGCAACAAAGAATTTCATATTTAAGTCAGTCTTCCTCAAAATTCTGAATGCAAAACTTGCTAAGGTCTGTCCTGATAGTTAAATACAAGCTCCTTTCCAGCTTCTTACAAGTCTCTTACTACATATTTCCAATTAACTTAAAAGAATTAAGCTTGTCCTTTATGATCATTCTAACTACGGCACAGACCTGGAAAAGCAAACACAATTTTCACTCCTTTAAACATCATATTTCCCTTAATTTCTATGTGCAACAAGTCCTTGTAACTAGCAGAGTGTTTCACTTCCACTTTCATTTTAGTTGTGTACACCAACAAAATTTTGAAGAAGGCAAACTGAACTAGACACATTCATGAAACATTTCTACAGTCAGTTTCCAGAGCAGAACACAAGACCAGATAGTTTCACTTCAAGTATCCACAATCATACAAGAAGCAGTGAAACAATTCTCCTCTTTCCAAGAACCTTTATAAACCTTTGGGGGCAGGGCAGGTGGTGGACTGAATAAAAAAAATACAAGAGGCCACGAAGTCTGAGAAGTTAGTTATGTTCCCTCAGTATCCTACAAATAAGAATGGCCTGGTAGTAACTACAGAGCAAATGCCCATTTTCTGAACCAATTTGGATGAATTATCTTCCAAAATTAGATGACCAACCTGCAAAATCTTCACTATCACCTAAAACCCTACAGCTGCCAAAAATCTCCACTCACGGTCACACCTGAAAGCAAAAGACCAAAGACAGACAGCAAGCCACAATATCTGGTCTTTAAGCAGTTACACTATTACTGAACTCTGACAACTCTGTATATACAGTTGGTATGCTTATTCTCTGCCTAAAGTCTTCTCAAACACTTCACAGACCCTAAAAATACAGTAGCAAACAACAAATTATCAGAATTAAGGAAGCACTTCTTAAGACATTTCTACTAAAGCATAAAGAACATCTATTCAAATGAACAATCAACTACTACATTCATATTTAAATAATAAAAACAATAATTTGGGCAACAAGAAAATGCTGTCTTGTTCTTTGGCTTTTATAAGAATGTTACTGTGCTGCTGACACCCTTTTGAGTACAGAAAACTAAGTATGAACTAAGTAAGAAAATCAAAACCAAAAAAGTCATTGTAATTTTGCTAACTTCTGCCAGGAAAGAAATTTCAGTGTTAGGAGACTGAAAACCAATACAAATCAACAGCAGAAACACAGTTCAATAAAATCAATTTTAAAAGTAAGTCAATGCCAGCAAAAATTTTGCTAGTTAGTCCTCAAACTGAAAACACCAAATTAGTTACACCTCCCAAAACCTAACCACCTAAATTATGATGCAGCTTACTGCAACATTATAACATTCTCCTTTAAGTACTCTACCCTTAGTCTTTCTTCTTGAGCAATCACTTTAAACATTTGCACAAAAGAAAAATCAAAAGCTAATGGAAATGGCAACTATACTGTCAAATTGTTTTGTCTCAAACAACACAATCATACCTGCAATTTCACAGAAGATTAGCAAAAACATATGAAATAGCCACTCTTACTCCAAGGTGTCCACCCAACTCAATCTTGCCAAGGACTATCTAGCAGCAAATGATGCAGTACAGAGAGTGATAGCAACAACAATTTTTCCCCAAAACAACACATTTTTCTTTTATAAAACAGTCCACTGTAATGAGACTTCTAGTTCAACTGTACCTGTTCATGCAGACATGTTCTCCCACTTCACCCTGGAAACTGGGAAGCAGGGCAGAGATTTATCTATTTTCAAACATTCTGCTGATTTTACAATTAATGCCTCCAGGTCTCACAGCATGAAAATAAGTAGCTGTTTTCTTCTAGTTGCCTGCTTTATAATACTCATTATTTCAAAAAAGGGCCACCACACACTTGCTACCTCCCTCCTAAGACTTGAAACCCATTTGGCCATCACAGTGCTTTTCCATCCCTCCCTCCACCTTCCTGGCCTTCCTTGCTTCCAGCCCAGTGTTCATTCAACCTTTGCTTAGCTAATTGCAGTGTATTATTCCAGCAAAAAATGGGCCCAACAGTTAAATTGCTCAGCATGAGGAAGAAGACATGCTGAAGGCCTAAACTTTAGCTTCTGAAGAAGAATGGCCACAGGGCAGGTCTTTTAACACCAAGGAGTCCTACTAGCTTATCTTACACAAAAATATGTATATAAAAGCACTGGCAAGCTTGATTCAAGTATCTTAGCTCAGCTGGTTAGAGCATGGCTCTAGTAACACCAAGGATGTGGGTTTAGTCACAGGATGGGTCATTTACTTAGGGGCAGGGACTCTATGATCCCTCCAGATCCCTTCTAACGCAGAATATTCTCTGTGTTTCTGTATATTTTCTAGTTTTACATATCAAGAGACAATTATTAGTATTCTATTTCTCAGTATCCATAATTCGTAGTATTTCTCACTGACCAACACCCAGGCTTTTTCCAAAGAACAATCCACAATTACTCCCAAAAATCTCAAGTATAACAGCTAATCAGAGATCCATTTAATCAGTTAAATCAACTCTAAGAGTACAAAAGCACTCATTAAAGTAAGCTCCCTCCTCTTTTCTCTCCCTGCACCCCTCTTTTGCCTGTCAACACTACCATGATGCTGTCACACAGCATCATGAAATACTTTCAGAGACATGTGCAAGCAACAGCAGCTTAGATTAAGTCCCAGTTCATCACCCCACTACACTCCAAACTTGCAGTCATTTCTGATGCTCCATTTGTAACCATCTAGTACTGTGAAGATGCATCCTTTTCCTTTCCAGTAGGACAACACAGCACCTGGGATTGTTGATGGCTGTTTTGTAAGAAAACAGTGATTTCTGAAACCCGATCACAGAGCAGGCTGCACACAGAGCTCCCACTCTGCTGGAATAAGGAACTCTTACCACTTGTCAACATCAAGAGAAAATAGAGCCTTGACTACTGTTCATGGGATACTATAAACAGACAGGAAGCAACATAAAACAAGCTTCCAAGTGCTTCAGAGACAAAAGAATAACACATTACAGATGCATAGTTTCTCAGGATGTTTACTTAATAAACAAAACAAACTAGTTTTACTTGGATTCTTTCATAAAAGTGTTTAAAGTAGTCAGCCGGATGCATTCAGAGTTCTGATAGGTGGGGGTTTTTAGCTTTCAATCATCTACAGCCAAATCAGAATGGGACATGTTCTTATTATCCTGTATTAATAAAATCTCATTTCATCAGTTTCACTTAATAGAAGTAAATAATTATGCCTGGCAAGCAATTTTAATTTTGAGATACAAACTCTCTTACAATAACTCAATAGGCACAAAACAAATTAATTCCCAAAACAAAAGTTTCATTCCAAACCATCCATTTTTCTGCAAGCAAAGTTATTATCTACAATAACTAATCTCTTTAAGGAGCCCTACTAAAATCACAGCTCTACTGCCAATCTAAAAGCCTCCCCAAGTGTTATGGATAGCCAAAGTACTTTCTTATTAATTTTGAATGACACTTTTCAGATTCAGAGTTGGTAACATCTGGGTAAAATGTTGCTTTTTGTAAGTTAAGTCTCCCTTACCCACTTTTCTCAAGTGCTATTTACTCGGCATGTGCAGGCTTCCTCTAAAAGGGTTAATAATCATTTCCCCCAACACTTTCACCTCCTCACAAGACACTGTTGTGCAGCTGTGCACTGAACTGAAGCAAAGACCTGATCCTGCTGAAAAACCCCCAGCTTTCAGCTCAATCAATTCCCCCAGGCAGACACCTCCAGACACAATAAGTGAGCAGTCAGAATACCCAGAATAGGCAGGGAGGGAGAGAAAGCAGCAAGCACACAGGAGGAGCAGCCCCTCCTGCAGAAACAGCCCAGTTCAAGGCCAAGGTAAAGCAGTCACAGGGCAAACATCCCCTAAAGCTGCAGAGCCCCAGGTCCCCAGCCCTGCCTGCAACACTGCCTCTGTAAAAACAGTTATTGGCAGTGGAGCTTCACAGGACCAAAACCAAAACATCCCTTTACTTTAAATGTACTCTTGGAATGCAAGCCCAATGAATACAGACTCATACACTGAAGTCAATGGAATCCTTTTCAGTGGCTCTTATCTGTATTTTAGACTGACATATTAGTGTGCTGCTTCCAAAGTAACTAGAATACCTTCTACAGCAAGGATAGTTTCAGTAAATATATTCAGAGAACATGAAGCAGGTATCAACAAGAGACTGAGGCAGACAGGTTCTATAAAAATACTGGCAAAGTTAAGCTTTTCAAATAAAAACTAAAAATACACTCTGGGAAAAACAGAACTATCTCTGTACATTTCATTTGCAACTAAAATCCACCAGTAGGAAAGGATATAAATATATTTTTCCTTCCTGACACTTAACAATATAAATTTTGGAACTATATGATATTATACAATCTAAATTTCATATTTAGCAAAACAGTAAAAAGTACTTGGCACTAAAAAAAGCAATTTCATTTTCACTTCAAAACAAATTTTAATACTTCAAGCAATGAAAACAACTGAAGCCAGCAGTATTTTCATATAGACATACAATGTTACAGCAAGAAGTTACCTTGCAACCTTCTATATATAGCAATCTAGAATTAAAACTGTGCTAGAAGGGAGTCTGCTACTCAGAATAACTACCTTTCATATTTGCTTAAAAATCATCACAGAACACCTGATTTGCATATGCTTTTTATTTGTTAACAGTATAGTACTTCTTGTTTGTTGTTCTTCAAATGAAAATACTGCGTAACACTTCAAAACGAGGAAAAACTAATCAAGCTTGTCATTTCCAGACTACTACAGAGAAAATATTCTTTTTATATGCCTTAGATCTAAGCACAAAAACAGAAGTCTCATCTACTTAATGCATCTAGTGAGGGCAGGAGGGAGGAATGCATTTCAAGTAAAGCCTGTGGGTCGGACAAAAAAAAATTCAGACTGACAAAAGTTATTAGTCAAAGCTTATATTTCCCCACCAAAGCTCACTGAACATACTTATGGATGAAGACTGAGTATATCTTAAAAATAATCACTTATTGAGCCATTCACTCATTTGTCAAGGCTACATATAATAAACAAACAAAACAAACCAAAACAAAAACAAATTTAAAAAAAAAAACAAAACCCCACACCATTCAGGAGATATTCTTCACAAATATCCAAGGGAGCCACAAGGAGTTATTTACTATTAAAAATAAAATAACATTTGTGTGAAAATTTCTTTTCTAAATAACATATTTAACTTGCAGGAAACTGAATTTAAGTAATTCAGTTCACAGAGCCACTAGATGGAACTGAGAAAAACTGTTCCTTTATCTCTGTAACACTTGTTTAATAATTACATACAATTAACCCCTTCCTTTATTCTAAACTACAAAGTGAGAAGGAGCACTAAGACCACAATTTCACAAAATTTTCCCTTTTAAGGAGAAAGTACGCAGAGCCTAGAAAACCAAAACATCTTAAGCAAATTTTTATTCAAGACAACCTTGCTTAAATTAATACTCTATCAGAAGGTTTGACAGAGTATTCAAAGCTTTTAAACACTTTTAAAGCTTTAAATAGGTTAAGGTAACCTACTGTTTTTAGTAAACTACTCAGTTCTAGAGGCTGAGCATATGACAATTTCTTACAAATGAACATTAACTACAGAAACACAGTACACACAAAAATAAATCAGGTATTAAAATTTTAGCTGGAGACAGTACCAGAGGGCTGGGCTGCTGACAGTTTTTAAATGATTCATGATGCATAAGAAAAGGTAGGAAACAGAAACTGTTGCCTAGAGGAAAAGGATCAAAGCTATCTTTGCATTCCTATAAATTCTGAGCTACTGCAGAAGTTAAGCTTAACACAATCTAACAACAATTCCAATTGTTGCCTCAACAACAATTCCAATTTACACAAGTTTCTGTGGTGCTGATTGTGGTTTGCAACACAAGCTGCAGTAACCCAGTGATGGTTCCCTTCCCATCTCAACACCTAGGCATCACTGAAGATTCACCTGCAGGACCATAACACTGCCTGCATAGAGAGAAAATCTCCTGATATACTTAAAAATCTTGGCTAGACACTACAGGAATGAGATCAAAAAGGTCAGTGGCTCTTACCTCTTAATTTGAATTATGTTGAAACAAATGAGTCAACAGTTCTGAGTGCTGTGAGCTCTTAATTCTTAATTGTACTGACAAGCACATTATCTTCGATTTCCAAGATGAATTTTAGTTAAAATTCTACATCTCATTATACAGATTTAAAGATGCCTGCCTCTACCAGGTCTTTGAAAAATGCCATGGATTTTTCAGATTTGAAGGAAAATGAGCAAGATCCAGAATAAAGGGGCAGGAGGAGGAAAGGTATAAATAAACTCTCTTCAGTTAAGTTTGAATTGCTCAGAGAAATCAAGTGAACAAGGGCAAATTTTCTGACAATCATCACATTCTGTTTGTGCTGATTCTAAATTTTAACAACACATAATTTTATTCACCCCTCCTCTTTCAGATATGCAGTTTCCATAGGAACTGGCAATACTTAGTAGTAACCAAAGGCAGAATAACACTAATTTATGTAATAACTTGAAACTTACCTTGGTCTCTAAAAATGTGTATATGCTTATTTTAGAACAACAAACATTGTGGTTATTAATTTTTTACACATTCCCTATGTGGTCAAGATAAATATCTCAAGTTTCTGTATTTCAAAAAGCCAGTTTCACAGACAGGTTGTAACAGACTAATCCCAATGAAGTCTTCTCATATATCAGGATTTCTGCAGTAAATTAGTCAGCACTTACATAAAATAATAAACTTTTGATTTTTGAAGAGTCTTTGACCATGCACTAATTAAATCTTTTTAAAAATAAAAAAGAATGCTAGTAATTTTCTTAGCTCTTTGCTATGCATTCCTCTTCCTAAATATTGATTGAGAATGAACACTAAACACAAAAAACACGTAAAGACGTCCAAGTTAGAGAACACTATCTAAAAATCAATTAGAAGGCTATCAAACTGCTTTCTTCATACAAATGCTAAAAAACCCCGGTATTTTTAGGTGATTTTCATAGTTGTAGTATTACTATAGGAAATCCTATCAAGATCAACAGCTCCTGTCACTGGGCACAGTCCCCTTTTGACAAACACAGGGCAGCCCAACCCAGCTCTGACAGATCAGCATCCCTGGAGTTAGGCAGAAGAAAATGAGTCATGCCCAAGCTGCGTGGGCCCAGCCTTGCAGAATCGGGTAGGAGGTCCTCAGAAAAGCAGAGCTGTCTTCAGAAATCTTATAGCTGAAAGGGCAACACAAAAACCTGCTGATGGAGAGATGACAGAGCTCCAGCATCTCAGGGAGCAACACTGGCGGAATTAAGAAAGGGTCTGCTACATACATACATACTACTACTCTAACACAAGAAAAAAACAAAAACCAGCTAAATAACCTGGCTAAATTAAAACATTACGAATGAATCCTCAGAAGAGGTGAAGGAAAATCCTCACAGGACAACAGAAGGTGCAGAACACACTGGCAGAAGCACTAAAGAGTTACAATCAAAACACTGGAAGGCTGTAAGGCAAAAAAACTCAGCTAAGAGCAAAGGAAGTTACAAGTGCTTGCTGTCTTATCTCTGAGTGGGAGTCCAATGCCACCAAGCTACATAAAGGCCAGGGTTTTTCCTGGTTAATTATTTTTTTAATATTTGTTTCAAAACTGTCTACAAATCCAGCCACTCACAGCTTTTTTAACTGTATCTCATAGTTACGACAATGCAACTGCTGACTGAGCTATCGAAACACAGATCTCTCCTGAATTTCTATTCTTCCTCACTAAAAATAAAAAATATGCTAAGAAATTAAAAACTTAATTTAACTGAGAAACTCATTCTATTTCAAAGACAAATGACAGCATTGAGATGCTATCAAAAAGTAAATAGTAGCTTGAAGTCAACACCCTTTAGAGGAGACAGGAGTTGAAATTAGTCCTCCCACCAGAAATAGTAAAACCAGATTACAAGGAGCTTTTCTAGAGACAAACAGAAGAAATGAAATTGCAAAAAAAACAAACAACAAAAAACTCCAAACCTGTAATGCTCCATAGCTAGAGAAATCCACTAGCAGTTTACTAAGAAAGCAATGGAAATCTCATAGCTCTCAAACTTTTAAGACAATTGCATGCCAAACTAGTCATGCAAAAGCATTTCACTATGTTCCCAAATTCACCATCCTCTTTGTATTAGCTCACCATACAATGAAGTCTCTCACACAACCACCAAATTCCAAATGCATTATTCAAGCCCCAAAAAGGTCACTGATGCAGTTCCACAGTCACCTTAGTGATAAAACTCTATGAACAGCTCTGTTCAGACTAGGTGCCATCACAGGAAGCAGACCACCCTTGCTCCCCTCTCCTGACACCACGGTCCTCCCTCTTCTTTGCACTGGTGCTAGGCTTAAAGTAAGTTAGGAAACAGTCTGATAAAAATTCATAGTTTTACCTGTTGCCTCTGGTTCTTGTCACATTGCTGCAATCCAAAGCCACAGACAGTGCTCATCACAACGTCAGGGCCAGTCAGGTGGTACACAGCAGAAAGGGAGCACAAAACTCCTTCCCTCCTGGTGGGTTTCCAGCGGTGGGATAAGCATGCCTGCTCCTGCTAGCTCTCTTCTGGTAACAATATTGCCTGCATGACCAGCTGGGGTCAATCCAGAGAAAAAAGCCCCACTTAAACCGCCACCCACACTAGAACAGCTTAAGCCAACTCTAGAGCTGCAGCTAAAAATACATTTTCCAGAAACCTTCACTTCTCAAATGCCAAAGCCTGATTAATTTGAAGAGCTCAGAGTGTTAATATGATGGCTAAGTTCCAGAATAGAAATGTAATTAAAAGAAAAATCTTTGAAGAACTAAAAAGGTTACATTGTGTTGCCTATTATTTCTTCAGTGCAGTGCTGTAGTTAAAACTGGTCTCAAATATTGTGCGACATAATTAGAGAGAAATTTATTAGCCAAATACAGGTGCAGGATCTCTGTCACACCCAAAGGCAGCCGAGCTAATCCATGATCATGGATTAAATTTAAACATGAAAATAATCCAGAATTACAAAGCAATTTATAATTGGGTGAATATAAAAATGTATATACTCAGTGCTATCTTCAAGCTTAGAACAGAAGGTTCCTTAAAACCTTCTACCAAATTAAGTAGTGAACAAGCAGAGCTGGAGTGAATAGCAAACAGCCTCATGGTGTTCCCTCCAAGGGAGACACATTTCCCCAATTGGTCCAATTTTCACAATCATGACTAAATACCTTCAGGCACAGTCAAGTCACAGTACATATTCAGCTGTCATTTAAAAATACTGTTAAAAAGGCACATACACACAGGAAAGACAACAGTAATGATAATCTATATACTCAATTAAGTAAATACCTGAATATCTGATAAAATATGGCAAAAATAGAATCATAAGCTCTCCCCCAGTCCTAAAACTCATCACACATCCTTTTTCTGTCAAATATCTAGATTATCTTTGCCAGCTTCTTCTCTAAGCCAATAAAAACCTCTGATACTGGGAACCCGTTTAACAATCTACACAATTTGGCTGTTACAGGTAAAAACTCTCCAGCCTATATTTAATCTAAATCATACCCACAAAAATTTACTTCCTCTTAACCTACACCTCAACTACAGGAAAATTTAAAAAAAGACCACAGAATAAAAGCTTTAAAAAACTCGCAGTGCTTCCATGAACCATTTCTTACATACCCACCCCACAGCTTTTTCCACCACATCAAAATAATCCAATACTTTATTAAAATAAAAAAATTAATTCATAAGTTCTGAACCTCTCAAGCCACGTGATTTAATACTCAAACCTAGACACAAAAGTGCAGTCAAAAAGAAAAAAAAAAAGAAAGGAAAAAAAAAGCCTCCTGTACTTTAAACTCGATCAACATATCCAAGGATGACATCTACTTTTGCCAGCTGCATGTTTCTCATTCAGACCAATTTGTGACTAGAAATCCTGAATTATTTCCTACAGCTCTGTTTCCCAAACATCTCTATCTAAGCATCCCATAGCCTCTTCCTAGCACAGCATTTTATGTGCATCAGCTTTTTATCTTCTGGATTGTACTTCTCAAACCAGTCAAAATTACTGAATGAAGAGTTTATTCTGTTGTTCTACAGACAAGTGTTGGTATTCTCTCCCAACTCAGCAGCACATTTCCAACTCTCACCTTTTAGGAAAATAACAGATAATATAACTAAAATCACCCCCTGAAAAAGTCATCTGTTTTTTTCCAACCATTCAAGAGTTCTTCCAGCTTTGCAAAAAGTAACTTTAAACTACTTAGGAGTTAGTTAGGCAAACTCCATGACAAATTGAAACATGTATTTATTAAGTGGATGAACACAGAACTATGCTGATACCTCCTAAAATTTAAAACTGTTTGTAAGATGGCTTTTAAACATATGTATTTTCCAGACCATACTGTCATGTAACACAATTAATCCACTTAGAGCATGTTAGATTTCTCAAATAATTATATTTCTTCTTCACCAAAGTCACTACTAAGTGAAAGAGAACACAGCTGATGGGCATCTCAGTACCTTTACAGTCCATAAAACATTTTAAAAATTTGGATTTTTCCATACAGACTGACACATCAAAATTGATTGAGCACAAAATGTAGACAGCATCAGCAGTATTCATAGTAAGAACCGCTTACCACCACCTACAACCAGATCAATCACAATCAAAACCCAGAAAGAGAGAGAGCTGTTCTGATACAGCACTTCCACAACACCCTTGGGAGGTACAAGACAGACTGCGGATGCTCCAGCTTCCTTCAGCTCATCCAGCAAGCCAACAGACTGGACAATTCACATTGCAGGAATATCAATGATCCCCCGCTAGATCACATAGCCTTGCATCTCTACCTTGGAGTTATGTCATGACTACTGCTGAAGTTTCACTAATTCGAATTAAAATTCATGTCCTTAAGGTGCTGGGCTGAGAAGAAACCCAGGTATGTGGCATCAGCTGAAGTTCAACACCTTCAGTTCAGGATGTCGATACTATTCCAAACAACATCAGAAGTTTTTCTTTGAGAAACGCACATTACTTTGATTCTGAAGGGATATGGGTTTTTCTTGTTTCGTCCACCTTCCAAGTTCTTCCTTTCAATTACGGAGCTTTTTGAAAAGCACATTATGAGACTGGACAAACTTCTAAGTGTTTCCGACCCCATTTTGCTAAGTGAACTGTCTAAAGGCAGTAAAGCTTCCTCCTGTTCATTACAAGACAGATTCCGAATGCGTATAAGCAATTCAGAGCCATCAAAGCCTGCCGAAATTAGATTATTTGAAATGTTTCGATAGAAGCGCTGTTTTAATTGCAGGCATTCCCAATTGCCCTAAGTACGGTAATGTGACTTTTCTTTAAAGAATTAAGCGAAGGCTGGAATGCCTTCCCCTTTCCCGGAGAACTCAACCCCCCTGGGGGCAGGGATGGACACTCTGCCTTGCAGGAGCCGTGCAGCGATACAGCGGGACCCGCCAGCCGCCCGTGCCGGCTCCGGGCCGTGCTCGCCGGAGGCGGCCCCGCGGGTGCGGCGCCGGGGCGGGCGCGCTCGGCCGCTCTGGCCGCGGCCGGCGGCGCCCCGGACACCGGCACGGGCGGCACCGCAGGAGCCGACGCGGAAGCGGCGGCTCCGGATCCCAACAATATCGCTATTCAACAGGATCCTGCACACATCCTGCGGCGGGCTGCTTCCCGGGAAGGGCCGCGCCGGGCAGTACCGCAGTGCCGCCGCCGCAGCCGGACCCCCTGCAGACCGGCCCGACGCCCTCTGCAGAGCCGCACCGCGCCCGGCCCCGCGGCGGCGGGAGGCGGCTCGGAGGCGCCCCGGAGAGCAGCGTCCCACCCGTCCGCCGAGAGCCGCCCGCCGGCGGGACGCGCGGGGGCCGTTACCTGTCACCGGCTCCGCCGCAGAGCCGGCCGCGCCGCCCCGTCCTCCCCGCCGGCCGCCGCCGCCGTCCGCAGCCTCCAGCTCGCACCCCGCGCCCGCGGCGGCGGCGGGCAGGAGCAGCCCCAGCAGGAGCAGGCAGGTCAGCACCGGCCGCACGCCGGGCGCTCGGAGCCCGCTCATCGGTACCGGCGCTGCCGCGGAGCGAAGGCAGGAACACAAGGACGGACGGAAGGAACGCAGGGCTGGAGCTCCGCGCTGCGCCGCTGCCGCTCCGGCGGCACCAACCCGCTCCGCGCCGCCTCCCGCCGCTTCCGGCGGCCCCCGCGCCGCCGGGCGACACGTCACCGCGCGGTGACGTCACCGGGGAGGGGGCGGCCAGCGGCGCGCGGCCCCGGTCCCGCTGCCCGCGGGACAGCGCGGCCCGGACGGGACGGAGCGGAGCGAACGGGACAGCAGCGGGCAGGGCAGAACAGAAGAGGACAGGACCGGACCGGACCGGCGGCAGCCGCAGGTGCCGGGACGCGCTCGGGCCGCCTGCATCGCCGGGGCAGGGCACTCCTGTCGGGGTGCGGGGAGCAGCCGTCCCGCGGGGTCCCGCCCGGCTCCCCGCCGGCACCCGCGGAGCGCCGGCTCCCCCGGGCCGCCAGGCGCGTCCCGGAACCCCTCCGATCCAGACCGGCTGGGCCGGACCCAGGAAGGGCACAAGGTGAAAATAAGATGTTTTAGAAAATGAAAATAAGGTGTTTCAGCTACAGGGCAAAGCCTTGGACTTCGTTAAACTTGCCCTTATCGCACCGGCAGGGCAGACACCTGAGGAGAGCTGTCTGAAGTTCAGGTTCGGTGTGTACTACAGCGCTCTCAAAACAAACATCGACAAAACGTGAAAAGGAAGAGTTTCAAATCTGATCTCACACAACTGAAGCCAGGAAAACTAAGTCTTTACAAAGATTCAACCGTGATTTCATTGTGCTTAAAATCTTGACCAAACAAAACCACTTTTGCTTATGATGTTTCCATCAAGCCACTGAATGGCAGTAAAGTCTGTGCTTTGTCCTGTCCAAACTTGCAGTACTTTACAGCATTCCATTTAGAGCCATTTAACGAGAATAACACAGCCTTTAAAGACCAAATTCAATCTACTATTTTAGATACACAGTACGTGAGAAAATAATGCAACACAGGTGCTAAAAGCTATATAAACATTACATTTTCTATTAGCTATTGCAATTACCTAAGACATAACAGAAGAGGGCTTGAAAGAGCCTTGAGAAAAGCCTTTGCCTGCTATGTGGACCCTGCAGGAGACAGGAGCACGAAATGGAGTTGTACAAGCTGCTTCTGCGGGTCAGCAAAATCTGGAAAGCTAACTGTGAAATCATTACAGCACTATTAAATGCAGCAGAAAACAATTTCTCTACTAATATAGCTGGCATGCAAACTCCATCCCAGTTGAAACATATGTTTTTATGGGGGAAAAATACCAAAACTTAAAAGTAATCATATAGCATATAAAAATTTGGAAAATGTGTCTAAAGCTAATGAACTCTGATTGAATTGTGAAGTCTGTGCATAGCGTTAGCATGTCTGATGGTGAATACAACAGTTTTTAAAGACCAACAGTATCTGACCAGATCTTGTGCAAAGAGAACAATGAAAAGCCTGTATCTTAAGAAAGCTTGTTCAGTGTTGTTTAACTTTAGGGAGGGGAGCTGGAGCAGAGTAAATTTCCCAGATGGAAACAAAGAAACCAGCTGTTAATTTAATTAATTAGTTAATGTTATATTACAAAGAGAGAGGAATGCATAAAGGGCACATGGAAGAGGCAAGTTTCCTGGGCAAGTGTGAACTGTTTTAACCGAGAGTTAGTGAAGTCAAGAGACCCAGATTGCACAAGTACTGTAAAGAAAAGCCTATTCTGCATCAGAATAGCTGTGAGATGGGGACGCTCCAATAAAAACGATGTGGGCCTAAAATAATAAATGATCCTTACTAAAAGTCCTCTTTCAGTATTGGTTCATTCTCACCTCCTGCTTTTAACTACAAGACCCAAAGTCATTAAGGATGGAATGGATTGTTTTCGAGCAATGTCTGTGTTCTGGAGTCAAGGGGATGTCACTGCTGGTCAGGACACCATAGCAGATCTGACAGTGAGAAGTTTCTTAGCTGGAAATGCCTCATGATGCAGTGCCAGTTCATATCATGCTGAATCAGCTGCATGAGCTCAGAATCAAGGAAAGGCTGCAGCCTAACCCGTTAATCCACAGAAACCTAAATAATTTGTGGTTTCAATATGACGACCCAAATTCTAAGGAGTGCCCTGCAAGGCTTCATCACAGAACCAGAGAAAAATGTATGACCTCTAGAGTTCCTCTAGTCTAACTCCCTTACTGAACCCTGAGGAACATCACTCATAACCAGATGCAAGTTTCATTTCAGACTGGTCACCAGTACTTTTTAAGTAGAGTGCTTCAGACTGCCATCCACCTCATCTACTTACCCAGTCCCTACTGGACTACAAAAATGCTGTGGATGTCACATCAAAAGACCCTTGCTGAAATCAGTATGTGCTGCTCTTATCGCTTCAGTCATAGAGCCATCTCTCTCATGACCGAAGGCAGCTGTGTTGGTGGAACTGTGCTGGTTTTCAGAAGTGACTCATCTCCTTTGTCATCCCAGAAATGGCTACCAGAAACTTTTCCTTCATTATCTCCTCTGAGAGAGATACTTGGTAAGGATGATTTATCTGCGGTTTCCTGCACCTTGCTTTGATGATGGACCGTGACATTTGCTTTTTTCCAAAAACTGGAAATCCCATGTGATTGCCACAGCCTTTAGAAGGTGATAGGAGGCAGCACAATGAAGTTACTCACCTTCCTCAGCACCTTTGCAAGCAGCTCCTGTTCAGCCCTTAGGACTTGCAAACATGTAATTGCTAAATTTGCACAAGTCTCCTTCTCCAAACCTGGCCAAACTAGGCACAGGGCTCTGTGAACCCTAAGGGCTGACCTTGCTAGTAAAGAACAAGGGAAAGAGGGCTTTGAGCATCTCAGCCTTTTCACAGTTCTTTATCACTGGTGACCTGGCCCGTCCATCAGCAGAGCTGTGTGGGTTTGGGGTATGCTTGCTATTTGGAATGTTTTCTCTACCTCGGGATGTAGACAGTTGTAATAGAAGGGCTGGAATTTGTTGTGAATGGAGAATGGATGGGAATTTCTGGGCATGGGGTTGCTGGATGAAGCACACAGCAGCAAAAGAGTTCTCTCCACAGACTATGCTATTGGCATCCAAATTACCCAACCCAGCACACCTGTGTGCAGTTTTGCAAGAACTTTTTCTCTTGTTCTGGAGAAAAAGAGCAATGAAGAAATCCTGATGACTTAGAGAGGTGAGACAGGATGGAGACACTGATCACTATCAGCTGCTAAAGGCTACAAACAGGCATATCCAAAATCTCTGCACTGTTGCCAGCCAAGAGGAACTGAGACATGAGGAGATCCTCAGAGTTTGTGCCACTTCTCTCCTGTGTAACTGCCATGGATGCTGGACATGGGGCTCCGGAGGGTGGGACACCCTGAGAGTGCGAACAAAAGTTACAAAAGTTACAGTTGCTTTGTTTCCAGGTCTGCCCCAAGTACAAGCACCTTCCCCAAACAAGGTCTGGCACTGGCACATGCACATTGTTGACAGAATGTTGCAACAGCATTTCCCAAAAGTGCCTACGTTTATCTTTCTGCAGGGAGCAGACTGGTCTCGAAGCCTTAAGAGTTCAGCCATTTATGTTACTTTCTGTCACGAATCCTAATGAGTATTAATGAACTCCTACAGTCTTGGTCTTGAGTGTTCTTTGCTGTATGGATAACCTGAGAGGCTTTTATGTGAGCCCTGTCCTGCATCCTTCCATTGATCTTCAGAGCAGAAAGCTTTTTTCCCCCCTTTTATTAGTGTGTATTAAGTGCTCTGAGTTGCCTTTCCTGTTAGCAATTTTATCATTCACCTAGCCTTAATCACCACATTGATTTATCTGAACAGAAAAAGGGAGAGGAAATAATCTTCAGAGTTGTTTAATGCCAATAGTTCTTTCCAATATATACATTCAGCCAGCCCTACAATAACCCTGAAGCAGGTCTGAACAATAGAATAAAGGAAAAACAATATTTTTTTTCTGCCCTTTAGTACCATTTGCAGTCTCTCCAAACTAAAAGCTGTGAATGTTCTGGGTAGATGAGAAGACTGATGAGGAAAAATGAGCCAGACTAATAATGACAGATGAGAAAGAAACCTGGTGGGGGAAACAGAAACAAAGCACGAACTTAGAAAAAATGCTACAAGGTCACCTTATAGGAAAGAAGGTTCAGAAATTAAGACAATATTATTTTTATTAAAAAACAATGCAGTACAAACTGGCAATAAGTTCAAATTCAGATAAATATATTATTTACAAATAATTCAGATTATTTGTAAATTGTCCAAGAAACATTTGATTCTATTGTGCTGTGAAAAGAAACATTCATTTTTAATAGGCTTGAGATTCAAATTCAAATATCTTCTCTTGATTAGAGAAGTTATTTATATCTGCACCCAAATTATAAAACTTTCTAGTTCTCAGATTTCATGTGCTGATAAAATATCAAATGAAGGTGGAATTTTGTAAGATTTATATTTGTCAGGATGAGAGGATCAGTTTAGGAACCCCTTCTTCGTTGTTTCTGGATTACTGAAGTTTATGTTGTGGGGAGGGAAACTTAGTGTTAGTTCAAGAGGAAACTATACAAAGTATTTTAAGTGGTCCTGTATTTCCAGCTGTTAATGGACTAAGAAACTATGGGTCATAGATGTTATCTCAGTTCAATAAGAAAATTGAACTCAGAGAATGGAGGTTAGTGAAACATCTTCCTTATCTAATGGGAGTATTGGCCCTTAGGATCTTATCAGCGACCATGAGTCTAGATATCCCTCAAACGAGCAAATTACCTGGTAATAGGC
The DNA here is from genome assembly GCF_051311805.1 of Agelaius phoeniceus. Taxonomy (NCBI): domain Eukaryota; kingdom Metazoa; phylum Chordata; class Aves; order Passeriformes; family Icteridae; genus Agelaius; species Agelaius phoeniceus. The sequence goes on from NC_135268.1 coordinate 55,799,387, forward strand.
TAAAATGCTGCAAAAATTACAAAATCTCTTCCAATAAGAAAGAAGGAGCAGCCATTAAGGGCAAAACAAGAGCTGCAGATCTGCAAAGAACTTTTTTATTAAGTTTCCTAGTTCGAGATTTTTTTTTCAATCAGCATTGTCACAGGCATTGCAGAAGATTTTTTTAACACTTATGGAGTAAAGACAAATATAAAAGAAATCTTGGAACACACACACACACAATGTTCAGCAAGTGTTCATTGCAGCTGATTCTTGTATTTGCATAGAAGATTTGCTTATCCTTTTTTCAAATTGTTGAGTTCTTTATGGGAACAGAGATGCCATTCCAGTTAGAAGATGTTGGCTAGGCAGACTGTGGTTGGATTCTGTTTATTTCAAAAATAAACAAAGACTCAATCTGTTTACACAAGATCTGGAGGCACATCCGGAGATACCGAATCTGAAGGAAAACAATGGCAGAACGAGTGAATAAAAGATTTCAGACAGCACTTGGATTTCTGGAATCTGTAGTAGGAGCCAAACAGTTGCCAGGACACAATCTTACTGGTGGTGCAGGAGCAGGGAGGGATCTTGCTATCTTGAATACTTTGGCTTGTCACATTACAACACAATGATGGGTTGATACATATTTTGACAGCTAAAGACCATTTGGAGCAACACAAAAATGGTTGTGGAAATTAATTACCTTACAGATTTAAGTGATCAGAAATATGTTAAAAGCTACCAAGGGACAATCCTGGAGATCATGGTATGACAAAGTTCATCATCTGATCTACTCAGAATACACATCTGGTTTTGCCAAAATTGATTGCCAGACTGTAAAAGTCCAGGCATCTTATTAAATTTTAACAAGACCTTGATTCTAGTAATTTTGCACTCACAGTAAAATCATAATGGGGTCATGTGTAGTTCAAACTGTCTTTAAATTATCAGTGTAACCATTCCTGATGTTTAATGAACAGCAATATTAACACAAAAAATCCATACATTAAAAATAAATTGCTGGCTTTTTCACTCTTCAAGCAATGTGAGAATTGAACCAATTTCAACACAGAAGAGAGAGCTATAGACATGACTGGCCAAAAAAGGCTATCTTAGAGGGAATGGAGAACAGAGCATTTTACCACCAAATAAAAAAAATAAAAGATCCCAGTATCTACATAATATTTCTTTCACTTTCCCTGAATCTCAGCAAATCTCTAAATCTGCCATTACCTAAGCAGAGACAGTCAGTGCTTTGTGTCTTCTTATTCCCTCCCTTCCTGTTAGAGAGGAAACAAGGAAAAGCACAATCAGGAGGTGATGAGAGTCACTACTGCACATGACTACTTTTTATTTTATAACAAGCCTATTGACCAACTGTGTGAAAAAAAATAGAATAAAAATCACAATTAAAAAATATATCATTTGGACAGAGTCATTCAGCACATTCTCGTGAGTGCAGCAAGTATTGAAGAATGCCTCCTGGGACATGTTTGAGTATGGTTTTGCTCAGAGAAAATAGTTCCTACTCACGTGTAACAGGAACTGTCAGAATGGAGTCTGCTTATTCAGGCTGGTAGAGGCATTCTGGGGATCAGTTTTCATTTTCTCAGTGCCTATAAAGTAACTGTTGCATTAAAAATAATGAGTAGTAACTTTAAGAAATTTTTTTTGTCTAAATAAAGGCTTAGTTCATAATATATAGAGCTGGTTTTTACCTGAATGAGCATGGTCAGAAAATGCTGTCAGATTAATTATTTACAATGGAAATAATTTGTCCCTTTAAGATAATATTTGGGATAAGAACAAAGACTATTTATGACCTTCTGAAGAAGCAAGAAGAAATTAGCAAAAGCTTTTACTTCAAGTGTGGTTTTAATACTTTTAGAAGCTGTTGATTGAAAAGTGGAATGAGAAATCACTCAATCAGAAGTCAGAACTTCAGTGAGTAGGAGATTATATTCTCATGATCTGTGACTAACAGAGAGCAATAAAAAGCCTAGTGAACATGTGTATCATGTAAATACAATTCTATTGTCAGATGGCTTGTGGTAAATTGAAATGGCTGCTCTGAGGTCACAGCAAGCAGGCTGTTTCCTGGAATTTCTGCAGGCAAGTTGCACATCCTGTAAACAGGAGTTCTCTCTATCTGTGGCATTGCACTGCCAGCTACTGTGATTGACACAGACTCTAATAAATAAGATCATTCTGCAGAGCCAGAGAAAGCTGGTCCCAAATTACTCAGAAAGTTGAAGGATACATGAAAACCACTGCTAAGAAAAATCAAACAATAGATTTTTTTTTTTCTTTGCCTCAATTTTTGTATGTTTTGAGTTGGGTAATATAGGGAAAGCATTGGAGACTGCATCCTCTGTTATAAGGTCATTGGATACAGACTATCTTCCTACTGTCAGAACACAACCTTGAGCATTTGGTGTTATCACTTGCTACAAACAGCTGTATTTCTCACAACGAATTTAAAATAAAATTTTAAAAAGAGTCAAATTTCATCCATTGCTTACATTTTCTGAAAGAGTACACATAGTTCATTTTTGTTCCTGCTTGCTTTGCAGGTTGTGGTACTTGCCAGATTGTGTGCAATGTGCTAAGCTTCCTTGAGCATTGGAGTCAAACAAGTTTTCATGATCTTCCTTGGATCTGGACTTTTTTTTATTCCTTAATCTGCCCATTATGAAATGGTGACAGTTTTGGTTAGGGCGGGACAAAAAGGTTCTGTATTCAGCGAAGTTTTTCAGCTTTCTGATATGACTTGTATAGGACAGGTCATACTTTTTATCTTCTACTTAAGGAGTTCCAGCAGTTCTTTTGGAACTGTTCATAGTAGTTAATAGGAAATGCAGGGAAGGACTCAACTAAAAGTCTAAATCAGACACAGTCAACTCTTAACCCCTTTAGAATCAATGGAGAGTAATGGGAACTTCAGGTTGTTAATTTCTTACTAAAATAAGCATCTAAGATCTGAAGCTTTTTAAACATGGAAAGGAGAGGCAAATCAAGTTTCAGGAAAAACAACATGAGTATCTTCTGTCTCTTATCCATTAGGAAATGACCAATGAACACTGCCCCTGATGCCTTTCTTTATTTCCTGTTCTTGGGACACAGGAATCAAAATACCTTTTAGGCCTTTCTGATATAACTAGAAAGCAACCATAGAAGAAACTGCTCACTGCATGAAGGAGTTGGAATGCACCTCCCATAGCAATGGGTAAACTTTTCCTCATGTTTTAGCATCTGCTTTCATGTTTCTTTCATCTGCTGCAGTGATTTCAGAGAATGTCTTCAGAACTAAAATGACTAAAGGGAGACTCAGAAGAGTATTTGGTTCCTAAGGTGTGCTCCCACTGGGATTACCTGTGCTAACACCAGCAGTATTCCCCTTCCCCTGGAATTAGTGTCTGTCATCACTCAATACTGAAAGTTTTGGTATCACTTCAGAGGAGGTCTCTTCTACACAATCTTGATCTCTCTGTAATCTGTAAAAAGAGACAAGCTCAAGAAACAGTTACCTACAAGATCCAAAAAATTAGGTTCATAGAATCAAAGAATGGGTTGGGTTGGCAGGGACCTTACAGGTCACCTTGTATGTTGCCAATGGCTTCTGAGCTATAACGGCTTGAGGCAGATGTGGCACCTATAGGGAGTTACTGGAGAGGGACTGCAATAAACCACAAACTATGGCAGTGGGTGTTGGTCCTTAAGGCAGGGTGGTTGCCTTGTCCTGAGAGTTTTAAGATGAAAAGAACAAGTGGTGTACTTCTTAAATGCTACAAACTTCCCTTTTTAGATCTAACTGATCTCACAGCCTGAAAACGCACAGTGAGTAAGTGGGCTAGTGAAAATTCAAAATATATTACATTATGGAGGAAATAAATAGCTTAAATGCCTAGCGTTAATCCTCACTGAAATCTTAATAAAGCACTGAGTCTTGAAAGAACATTTCTGTTCCATAATAGTCCTGCCTTTGAATGGCCTGGTCCCACCAAAAGCAGAGTGCACAGCACTGACCTGTTTGCATTGGAACAATTTCCTGGGCAGTATCAGTACCCATCTCTGTTTAAATGTCTGGACTGAAGTCAGGAGAGAGTAATTTATCCTGCACTTGTCATTTAAAAATCTCACCATGGTGTTTTCTAAGAAGGAACAAAACTTCCATCTAGAGAAAACTGAAAAGATGGCTTACATTTGCATCAAGAACATACTCATTTCATTGGGTTGTGCCCTGTTTTCTGGAAGATCTACAGTAAATTCTACAAAAAGAGGACTAAAAAAGCCAGTTCAACTCAGAATATTTTTTATTAAACTGTCTGGAACTTGTGAACAAAAAATCTCTATCTATGAAGGACTATTTCTTCTAAAACATTTTACATTTCATGTATTTGTACTGAAAAAGAAGGTGATATTTTCCTTTATAAAATAAAACAGACTGAACTGAGATTTTATAATAATGTTCAGAACTGCCTAGCAAGAAGAATAGTAGCCTTGAGTTGAAAACACAGAATAACTGAGAATTACGGATCAAGCTTTTAAACTAGGAAAATACAAATACATATAATAATAGACAAACACAAAATTAATTATTCACTGAAAACAAAAAAATCTTATCTGAATGGGCAAAGATGGACCTTACACATCAGAGAGACCCATGCTCTTTATATTCAAAGAAACTCTCCAGAGTTTACTTAAAAGAAAAATATTACAAACCTCAGGGACAGAATTTCATCATTTTGCAGAGACCAGGAAAATCTAACAAACTAGATAAAACTGTCCAGCTGTTTTTTTTATGAATTATGAATTACTATCGTAGATACCACATGATACTTGGCTTTTTCTTTGCCCAGCTTGTTAGGTTAACTTAAGCCTAATGCTAACCCTAATTCTCGGTCTTTTCTCTGGAAACAGTATTTTCACTTTGTCCTAGTCTCATGTTCTAGAATCCTGTGTAAAGATCTTGTGTATACAAAACAAAGACATTTATTTGTACAATCTACCACCTTGGCCCTTCCCTCCTCCAAAGTCTAGTGGTAGGGATGAGACTTCTGGCAATGTTTTCCATTATTTGCTTGCAAGTTAGTGCCTAACACTCCTGTCTGATTTCTTCCAAAGCCAAGGTGGCCAAGGTCTTAGGCAGGTTTTTTCCAACTTTGAGGAAACACTTAGGTTATCATCCAGCCTGAGGAAATCTGCACTTACTATGGTGCCCGCAACTTCCCTGCTTTTCTTTCACTACTCCCTTCTAACTGAAATCCTGGCAGGCAATGCAGCACTCCCTTTGTCCACAGAGCTCTCCGGTGTCTGCATTTAGAATGGTCACCTGGGATGTTCAAGAAAACACCCTGGGCATCACTTCCTGCAGTTTCTGGAGGACTGCACTGGCAGGTGCAAGGTCTTTGATATATTTGGGTTTCTAAGATTGCAAACCTCTCTTTAGGTCTTTATAAACCTAGATTGCTGCAAAGCCAAACATCTACCATTTCCACCTTTTAACTGTGTGGTTTCAAGACTGAATACTGATTAGCTGCCTACATAAATAATACTTGCCCTAAACCAACTCTGCACCATAATCCTTACCCCATATCCCTATTACCACCTAATGCAGGAATGGACTGATACCAAATTTAAAGTTTTTCCAGGATTTCTTTGTAACACAATAGAAACATATTTCTCAGGGGAAGAGAACAACCCTAATCAGAAAGGTTCCTATTTTTCTCTAAGCTGTAAACTGTAATTTCCATAGACAGGAAATCCAGATTAGACAAAACTATGTAAGGATATTTGTAGAAGATTGCAAAAAGAGAGAAGAAGATAAAGCTCTGGAACAGAAAAATCTAGTGGTACAAGTCTGAATTTCAAAATTTATACAAACATTTCAAAAAGACATTTTTTCTTTTGCATGATTAACAAAACTTATCAAGCTTTTAAAATAAGAAAAAAAATTGTTGAATAAAGATGCAATATAAAGTCAGTAGAAGAAAGTTTACTTTGTTAAAAATACAAGTAGCAAATGATTGCTTTTTGTATTGCAGAGGTCAGTTTACAGCATTTGAACACCTTTTCCCTTTCTTTCAAGGGTTGCTTTCCCCACAGTGGAAGTGTATTGGGCGAGGCAGAGGTGGCAGATGGGCTCTCCTGCCTCTGTGTTAATGGAAATGAGGGAGGGGCATTAATGCTCCTAACACCCCTTTCCCATGTCTAGCTGAAATGCTTTCAGAAACTGAGTCCAGTTAGAATATATCACAAACTAAAATGAGACATCTAATTGTGTCTTAAGGTCAGAAATGATGGAGAGAACTTCACCAGTAATGTGAGTGCTGGAACTTCCTTCATAAGCTGTAACTATGCCAGTTTTCCATAGTTAGAACTTGATGTTAACATTAACAATCTACAATTGGGCTTCAAAGAAATGCTTGTTTTTGTAACCCAGATGCACTTGGAAAAAAGGGAGAAAAGGGGAAATGTTGTGACACTAGACTTATTATCAAAAAAATTAGATAAGAAATAGTACTGAACACATAGAAAATATTATTGCTTTTTATATTTTCTGCTGATCTACTATTTATAATTAGACTTATTAGGGTATAACTATCCTAAATAGAGCTTTTCAGAAAAAAAAAACAAACCAAACCCATAGAATGTAACACTCAGAGATGCTTCTTGAATAAAATGAACAATCAGATACCCACTAAAACATATTATGTGAATAAAACATAATATTTTGCCATTGACTATCAGATACCAACTTGTCTCTTAGCAACATGATACAGACTTTTTTGTTTAAAGCAAAGCACAGAAATTGGTCACATGCTTTGTCTTGCACAAATTGTGTCTTTAACTCTTTTGTTAAATATTCCATTTATTTTGGTCATAATTCCAAAAGAAACAATTTGTTCAAACTGTTCAGCCAAACACAATGTCATTTGGCAAAGCACTGTGGTCCTCCATAAAGCAAATTCTCTAGAGATAATTGTTTGCACACATCAGTAGTCCAACATCTACAACATGCTGATTTTGAAATCAGGGCACACAGAGGGCCCTCTGGCACTTTCTTCAGAGAACCTCAAGTTCACTTCCTGTAACCACCAATGTCTGACAAGACACAGAATCAGGTGAACCTCCCTGGGCTTAAACAAAGACTCAAAAAATTGCCAAAAAAGCAATATTTCTCCCTTTGTATTAATGTTAAGGCTGATCCCTGGTTAGTATTTAGCACAGTCAGATGGCAGTACCACTGTTTATGTGTTGCAGTCTTACAAAGCACGGTGATTAACCCAAGACAAACATCTTGTCCTAACCACAGACTCATTCTCTTCCCCTTAATAAGTGGAGACTTGTGCTGCACTGTGTCCTCCACAGAAAAGAGAAGTATCCTGAGATGCTTCTCTAAAGCATAATTGGCCAGTAATGCCGTAATTTGGTAGGTATACTATTAATTGCCTAATTTAAAAAATACTAAGCTGAGACATTTTCACACTGTTTTAAAGCAGAGCACAACTGTCAAACTGCTGGATCAAAATTATCTTCTCTGCATTAACAGTTTCGTTAAGGTATTGAAAAAGCTGAACACAAAGTGTACAGGAAAAAAAAAATCTTTCCGTGATTTCAAATAGCAGCACATCATCTCTCGGTTCTAGAGATTTTGGTTTATTCTGTGGTTATTTGCTGCAATAAGTGGTTCAGATCACAGATGTGCAGCCCCTCACTACACCTGTGACTTTGTGCTAAAAGCCTGAAACCTTCAGAAGGGTACCTTCTGCCTTCTGTACTGATTCCTAAAGCTGTGAATAAAGTGCTGGAGTTGTCCTTCAGCACTTCTGAAAGCCCCCACAAGAACGATATCCACTATCATTCCTATGGCTGCTGTGGGGGGAATTATTCCCAGGGGCTGTTTCTCCTGCAGTGCTGCCCAGTCCAACAGGAAGGCTGGCTAATGCCCCCGTGCCCTCACCTCAGCCTGGCTCTGCTGCACTCCCTGCCCAGCAGCTGAGCTTCCTGGGGCTGCAGGAAACCTGCAGGAGCTGGCTGGGCAGCACAAATACTGCTGCAGCTCATTGCCCTTTCTGTGTGGGCTGTGGGGATGGAAGCTGCTGGTCCAGCCCGTGCAAGCTGCCAGGCAGGGACAGAAACAGCCTGGAGGGAAAGAGGAAAAGGAAGCGCCCAGCAGCTCCCACTGCCCCAGCTGCATCCGTCCCCTCCCTCCCTCATTTCCTCACATAAAATACTGGACAGAATATTTTACTGATTTGTTTAAATATGTTGAAAGGTTCTTCCCCTTCCTCCCTAAAGATACAGCCCTTCAGTTTTGCAATTTCAGTATCTTTTATAAAATGCTTATTTTATTGTTAATTAACAGCTCACTGTATTGCTATGCCCAAACTGATCTTTATACAGCAATTCTGTTTCAAGGAATCTCTTCCATCTTGTTGGAAGCATTTTATAAAATTCATTAGAAGATAGTAAAACAGGTGCAAGCTTCAGCTTTTTTTGGTTTTTTTTGCTGTTTTCTAGCAACAAGTAGAAATGTGTCTTAAACTGGAGACTCCTTGCAGCCTTTTCCCTTCACTGGGACATCTAACTGTTTCACAGTCTTTATAGTCTCATCATTTCTCATAATAAAATTTGTTACTATGACCAAAAAAATCCACTAAAAATTATAAACCATTCTAGTTATTCAGTTGTTCCATGACCCAGCCATCAAGATTTGAGCTTCAACATATTTTGGAAGTACTGAAGGAAGATAACTTGGGTACATTTTTAGACAAGCCTATTTACTTTTGCATTTTTTACAACAGTCTATTTGACATTACAAGAAACCCTTGACAGACCATAGCCAGAATCCTAAGGTAAGCAGCAAAATATTTGATCATTATCTATAAATATGAAGACAACTGGTTCTTGTACTGAAATGTCTGTTTATATTGATTTCAGATAGGGAGAAATGGACCAAAACAATTTGACTAAATCGAGCCATTGGACATTAAGCTGAGCCTGTTTAAAACAATGTAATTATCAAGTTAGATATGATTCGACAATCACATCTGGCCATTACTTAAAACAGCAAAAAAATGAAAAAAGAGTTTTAGGAATTTGGAAGTCAAATGACAGACTTCAGATGTCAAGATGTTTTAACTGATCTCGACAGTTAAAGAATTAAAACTTCAATAATTTATACTACCTATGTATACAACAGAAGTATCTAGCAGCCAGACAGAAACCAGTCATTTTAATGTTAAATTAAATTAGTATTATTTAAGCAAAGGAGATTAAAAATACAAGTATCAGCCAGAATCTGAAAGAGAGTATTTTGCTGGAACTAAATGACTAACTGAGGGGAACATGGAAACAACACCACTTCAGTAAAAACATTTTAAAATAGATTTTAAAATATATATAAAAATCTAACAGTGTAGTTGAAGCTTAAGGTGAGGATCTAGCTCAGTTTTTAATCTCATCCTAATCTCATTTTAAGGCACTTAAGCTCAGTATTCCTGTATTCAAGAAGGTGTGTGAGCACCCTCAGGAGCTGCAGGGCACAAGGTTCCTTTCCAGGCATCAGGAGAGACTGGTGCAGGTCAGGCATAGTTTAAGTGCCCCAGTGGGGAAGATGGAGGGGATACAAGGGAGATGGGAGATAAAAAGAGACCATATTCTGTTAGTCACAGAACTGCTTGTTCAAACAAGAATCCAACAGTCTCTATCTCTGCCTACTTATAGCATTTCCAAATTTATTGAAAATGAAAAAGAAGAGAAGATGCTGCTCAAAAATCCTAATCTGGAAAAAGCTAAGGCACTGTTCAGATTCTGCACTGTGTATGAGCACAAAGCAGAGGGAATTAGAGGGTCAGCAGGCCTGTAGGGAATCTCCCTTGCTATTTAGTAAATACTTTTAATTCTTTATAACGCCACGGTAACCTTGAAATGACCTTATTGAGCCACAGTCCTTGTGACTGCTTTGTAACATTATAATTTCTAAACTTCTACCCAATTTACGGATTTTAGAAACTGCAAAATGCTGCATTTTTAGATGTAGATCTGAAGATGAAATAAGATCTTGTGGTTTATACACAAACTGAGTATCCAGAAATGCAAACAGAAATTCAAGAGGGGAGAGACTGCTCACCTCCTTTAGGAATCTACTCTGTAATCTTTAGCAAATCACTTAATCTTTCTATGCCTTCATTTCCCATATATAAAACAGGATAATGCTTGCTGTAAAGGATAAAAGCTATCACCTCTTTTTAAAAACCAAGTGTCACAGAAAACCCTCTAGTTAAACAGTTAAAACAACTTCCTGCAAATATTAAGGAAAACATCAATTTTCTGTTATCCACAGCAAAATTTCCCCAAATATTCTCACACATTATATCTGCTAAGCAGTTTGATTCTTTATATAGGAAGTGATTCCACCAAGTCCACAACTTAACCTCTTTTTAAATTAGCCTTACAAATTTACTAGTTCCCTAAGTTTCTACTACTTTATCATGACAGAGACAAGAAAATTCACAGACAAAGAGCTCATACTCCTACCTGAGACTACAGTTTAGATCACCTGTCAAATTTTGAGCAAGGTATGAAGGATTTGTGTTTAACTGACTTACATTCAGTATGGCAGATAATGAAACTAGATGTACATAAGCATGTACATGTTCATAAACCAGAGAAAGACAAAAGTCCTATTGCAAATGCAGTAACTATATAATCCATTATCATGTTTTGGCTTAGAGCCTTTTTCAGGTGTTGAGATACACTCAACCAAATCAGATTATTGATTCCAACTTTGGTATTAAATAAATCAAACAAATTTTGGGAGGAAGACCTCACAAAAAAGGTATGAGAGGTAACAGATGATGCCAGCCTGACTGCAGTGACAATCCATCTCACATCAGTATGGGCAGGGCCCTGGCACTGAAGCCTGAGCTGTTGAATCACAGAGGCTGGAAAACTGTCAAAGGCATAGCACTGCCCTCCCAGAGAGGGTGTGGGACACAGCAAAAGGACTCTTGGCATCGTTCTCAGGGCAATATTTTGTCTCATGCAAAGACTGGCTCCAACAAGTTCTGAAGGAAGCTGTGCTCAGGCCTTCTCTGCAGGGGAACACATTTTGTGCCTTTGATCTGGGGAGGAGTTCAGCAGATGCCTGAGATAGCTCTATACCTAACCAAAGATGAATGAGGAATCTGTGACTACATCTCTGTGTATGAAAAGAATAAACAGGAGCAGTTAACATGAGAAAGAACACGGAGAAAATTTCTGTGAAAAGAATAAATAGGATAGGGATAGCAAAACTGATGTATGATCCCATCTTTTCCTCAGAAAACAAGAAAAAATAATCTTGCAAGTAGAAGTGTCTTTATTTTCTCACTTGACAGTATTGGAGATGATACCCTCTAAGCTGTGAGCCTGAAAAAGTAATTCCATATTAAAAGAATAAGAGCTTTTACAACTCTGACAATAACATCACGAAACTCAGATCACTAATTACATTTACTTTATTTAATTTAGTAGTACATGCATTTTAGACAGTGATTCATATTATTTACTTGCACAAATAGTCATTCTCAATGTACAAGTAATAACCATTGCTTTTACAGTGGAATTCATTAGCATGCACTTCACACAATCATGTGCAAAGTTATTTTTTCCAGTTAGAAAATATTAAGGTAATTATTTCTAAATTGATTTTATACATGGAGTTTCATTTTGGTTTTATGCACACATTGCATAGTTGATGCTTAGCTTCTTCAGAAAGACTGGGATGTGGTACCACTATTGTTGAAACAGATCAAGTGACAGTAGCAAACAAGAAGATTTGAAGAAGAGGCATAACTTTCAGGGTTGAAAGGTCTGCAAGTACAGCCTAGGATGAAAATCAAAAAGGCTTGTTAAATTTGACATTTGAATTAAATTTCCTTAAAGCAAGTTAAGAAGTCAGGAAAATATTCAAATACTGACTACAATACTGCCAATAATCAGATGTGGACACGGCTAGAAACAAATTATACTGGTTTATGTTAGTACTGTATGGCATAATTTTTCATTCTAACATTTAAAAGAAAACACAGGTTTACCCAATGTATAGTACCCAAGTAATTTTATTTTAGCCTTTAGCCTTACTTCAAATATACACTGCATCATGGGTGAATAAGGAGTCTAACATTTCAACTTGTTTCTAAAAATAATTGGGAATTAAGAATCCTTATCCTGTGGCTTGGCTAGTACTTGTGAACTAAGTCCAATGTAATGCCTCAAATAATCAATGTCTTCTCATGAAAGTATGTTTTAAAAAAAGCCAAAGAAAGTGATCACAAACTCTCAAAATCTGGAAAAAATATCCATCACTGTATTTTTGAAAAAAAAAAAAAGAAAAAAATTACCATATATAGTAATAATCTTCATGCTAATAACTTCATTTTCTTCATTTCCTATGGCAGTACGCACAGTGAAATTTCAGATTCACACTGACAAAGTAATCTTGTAAAATTTTTGTAATTTGTAGAACAGAAGCAACTAAAATGTACTGAGGAAAAGGGTACAAACCTCTGCAATATTTCAAAAACAGTATATCCCACTAACACAGATTATATATTAAAAAAAAAATTAACTGTAAAAAATAATTTTGTAACACTGCATTTTTATAGCAAATATGCTTTATTTCCTTTTGCTCCAGAAAAGCAGCATTATGTACTGCATGCTCACAATTTCCTTATTTTTTATCTAAGGTAAGAATTTAGGCAGAAAGATTTGCACTATGCATCATGTGCCATGTGAAGCTTAAGTTACTCCTACTGGCAAAGCATCAGAAACTATTTCAATCTCCTCTAAGTGAAACTTATCCTTACTTCAGCTGCAGCCAGTGATGTCACCTCCATCAGGTTGACTGCTCGGAAAGCAAACACAGCAGCTGCCAGGACTGAAAGAAAATGTCCAGTATTTAGGTTTCTGATCTGATAAGTAGTGGTTAGAATTAATCTTGATATAAAATACCAGTTTTCACTTAGTTCACTTATTTTGATTCTGAAGAATAATATACAACAGGTGGAGATGTTTATGTTTCTTTGACCACTCTTTTAAACCGACAGGAAAAACACAACATTCTTTCAGGAAAGTCTGAGTGAAAATGCCTGAGTTTAAGATGAATAGCTTTTAATTAAAAGGGACAAGCTGTCTTACATGTACAAATGAAACCAAAACATTTTCTCTTCTTCTCACCTACTTTGTATTTAAAAAGTGACTCAACTGAAGATACATATTTTCTTTAAAACATGTATCTCAAACCTTCCTAAACATGAGGGCATTATTTAGCTAAAAAATTTTAAAGTGTCTTAAAAGATGCCACTTCGAAGGAAGAAATCCAGCAAAATCAGGGGGATTCTCAATTGCTTTAAGTACTGATGAGGTAGTTGCCATAAATAACATGAATCTTGTACTTTGTGAAAGGTGATCAATTAATTTACCACTACCACTGAAGCTGGGAGAACATCCTGTGTTCTGTTCAGAGAGCACTTAGCATTTTTTGAGTATTGCCATTAAAAAAATTACCTGAAATATTTTTTATTAAAGAGGCAGTACTCATTCAATTCCATTTTTCTAGATGATATATGCTTTGACACGTACGTAACCTGCTGTCTGCAGGTTGTCAAAGAGCAACTATTTTCTTCTCATCAGAAATACATTGAAGCTAATGAGTATTTGCCTTACATTCACACAGACTTCACATGTTTTGTAAAAATAATTATATTACCAGCAAGAATTTCTAGAGAATTGTATCCCAGGATTCTGTCCCACAGAAGCAAGAGCTGGTCTGTAGCTAAATAACCAGAAAATGCTCGTACCATCCATTTAAATGAAATTCGTAGCCTGCAAACAAGTGACAAACAACAGTTATTATGTTTCTGCCTCCCATAATGACCAGATTGTCTATAAATTGAAAGTATTTTATTATCTTTCTGCATTTCTCTTCTCTTCCAGGAAGAATAAGCATTTTCTCTTGCTGCAGTAATAATCAATATTTTAATTTGCAACAGTCATCATAAAATTATTTAGCATCTCATTTGATAAAGTACTAATATCATTCTCATAATCATTCTGATCAAACAATCACATTAGAGTGATCTTCAGCTATTACCACACTTGATGTTTCATCCTTTCTGCTATTATGCTATTAAGATGGATACCAATTAAGACCAAATGGTTTTCAGGTTCTGTTGTGCCTGGTGCCATGAATTCATTATTGAATGACTCTTGCTCTCTTGCCTCCTCCAGTACCTTCTGCTGCAACTAACACATCTCTGTGTCTTCTGTCCCCTAGGAAATACATCACTTAGTTCCATCAGATACATGAATTACTGAAATTTAGCTGAATAATGCAGCATAGAGCATTTCTCACAGAGCTATTCTCTCTCTTTCACAGAGCATACAGAAGAAATGCACAAAGCACAGATATGCAGGTTAGACAAAGCACTCCATCTGACTCTTAAGGAAAAAAGGAGCACTGATGGTTATACTTTTGTGTAATTTCCTATAGATCTTCAATTAAAACACTACAGAACAGCATTTTCAGAATATTTGTAACAAGTCAGAAAGAAGTACTTACGGCTGAGCTCCAATTTCTCGGAGGTGATAGAAGAGCTGGGGCAGATGGGTTTGTAGAAGAGTCTCAAAAAGCAAACACAATGATACAATGCCCTAAAGAAACAAGATCATACCATGAATACTAACACTCATCCTGTCAAATACGGGAAAACAGTAGCAGCATGTAAGTGTGCATGAATTTTTAATTCAAGCAATAAAACACTATTAATGATACAGTATTCAACTCAGGTGAGAAAGGCACAAGCAATTCTAATACTTTCAGTCACTAAAGCCTTGCTCCTGAAATTCCATCTTTGTATTGGCAATATAGTATGTTCTGATAGTCCTTTGCAAGTCTGAGTTACTGATGGTATTTGTATGTCAGGGTTGAAGTACTTAATGGGTGATTATAATGTAACCTACTTGAAATATTTCCACTTTGGTGAAACAGACCTCAGTTGCACTAAAAAATAAAGGATGTGATAAAAAGTATCTCTCTGATAAGTAAAACCAAACAGCAATAGGGATAACTACAAAAATAGTTAAACAGAAACACATTTTTAAAATTGTTTCAAAAATTACCATGGAAATGAATAGACTCTTGTTCGACCCCTTTCTCTGCTAGTAAAGATGGAAAGCACAATACATAGCCTTGAAATGGTATACCAAGGGTAGGATTTTCTTTTAACCAGGAAATATTTTCAAAAAGCAATGTAAATCTTCAGCACTTTTTGAAGGAAAAAAGAAATATCTACTCTGTTTTATTCTTGGCAAATAGAAGACAAGCCAATTTTTACAACTCTTGTACATTCAAGACAGTTGATCCTGGTCAATACCAGACAAATTATTTAAACTCATCTCATAGTACTAAAAAGCACATGCTGTCATACCAAAATTCTTCAGTTAAAGAAACAGACACTAAATTGGTATAACAGAAACAATATCTCCATACATATATTTTAGTCCCTTTACCCCAGACAATATTTCAGAGTCCATTTACATATCTTTAATGAAGGTGAATTTGTGTGACTCTTTGAACTGAGAAATCTATTGGATTAAAAAACTTGACTCTTATAAAAGACCCCATACCATCATAAAATGAGAACTTACTATTTTAATAAGGTACATGATAGCAAAGACTAACACTGACATAGAAAACAACAATATCCAGACTGGAATTACCTAATAATTTTTCCAAGCTTGCCTGAAATATTTTAGCATATTTAAAAGGATACATTTCAATCACATAGAAAACCATGCTACTATATATTATTGCTCTGTAGCAAACAAGATATCAAGTGAGTGGATTTAATTCCTAATGAACTTACAGAGGGATGAGAAGAGATGGAATGGAGTCTGAAGAAAAAACGCACATACATCTCACGGAATATCTGATACAATTTGGAAGGTTCATGGTACAGAAAACAAAGTGGAGCAACTGAAAGGATAAAAGAATTAAAATTGACTCAACACTATAAACTGCTAAAAGAGTTCAATGATTTAAGCACATGAAGTATGAGGAAAAGCCAGGTAATTTATAGTACCACAATTTACAAAAACAGTACTAAACCAGTCATTTAGAAAGAAGTATTTCATCACAGTCTGTCATTTAATGTAAAAAGTCAAAAAAGGGAGTATGATACATTCTACATATTATTCCTACATATTTCAAGAAGCTAAACCAATAGAACCTGCTTACTACAGTGCTGGCCTCTGAACCATAAGAAATATGCTGTAAGGAGAGCACCCCTAAGGTGTAGGGCAATGTGAACAGTGCAAGTTTTTGATTAAACTGTCTCTAACTTTCAGTGTGCCATGGGGCCAGTGACCAGCTCCAAACTGATGCCCAGTTTGTAAGACTGCTTGAAGACAGATATTGTGAAAATGAAAACATTAAAAGAACAGCTTTTGCTTGCCACAATAACATCACTAAGTATGACAAACTCATAGAGACATGTTTATTTCTTACAAGATGTGTAAACCATGGACATTTGGTAGTTTACTGTTTAGAAGTCTTCTAGCAGACCTGATTCAAAATAATAATTGATTACATTTGTAAAACAGCAGCTCTGACACTTTGCTTGTTTTATAAAAGTCTAGCATATAGATAAATCTGTTATATGTATGTGGTACTCAAACATAACCATCATTCCTTGAGACTGACAGTCCATACACTCAATGCATTTTCACAGACAGCTGTCATACTTTTTTGTGAACAGCCTTTTGATCTGTCCAGTCATCATGCTGACTGTTTCACTTTACAGGCTTAATCATTTTAGCTGACAGTTTACTTTTTAACACACTCATAGTTTCTATCTCTACATTCACCTTCCCTTCCATTTTATTTACAATAAGCTAGGGATATGGATATATTTATCTGCATATGTATGTACACATACACACAGAGATATATGTACATTTCTTAATATACATACAGATATATGCACGTGTGAATTTATTTTCTTATCTAAGCATTAGAGAATGTGGCTTAATAACAAAAATGGTGTCTGAGAGGTGGGGTGCTAAGGTAGGGTGAGATGTTCACAGAAACATGTATTTCCATAGGGGGCAGAAAAGCAAAGGGTGTTACCCATGCTCGTGTTTTTAACGCTTGAAGATGGAGGTGGAAAACTTGTCAGTGTGCACATAAAGCCCTGGAGGGTAACAGAACAGCCTCTGACAGCTGGCACCCTGACAGTGAATGCATGCAAACAGGAAAAAGGGTATAGGATTTTCCTAAGGACCCAGACACTTCCTCACATAGCAGCACAGCATGGAATACAGCAGATGCTCTGCTTGGTCCCAGCCACTGTAGCCACAGTCTTGAGCTGCATTACCATCCTTCTGCTGCCTTGCTTTTCACCCTTCCTCCTTCTCAGAGCCAGCATATTCTGAGCCTGTGTAAAGAGCGAGGACAGGAGGGAGGGAGGAAAACTCACACCTCCATTTGGGAGACTCTGTTCTCAAGGGCAGAGTCAAATCCAAACATTTTGAAAAGCAGTTCACACAGAACAAGTGAACATCTCTAAGTGAGTCCCTAAGGAAGAGCTTGTATCTTAAGTGCTCATTACTCCAAAGACTCTGGATTCCCTACTCAGGTTCAAATTTGCATTTCATATTTCAATTCCATTATTTTAATGATTGTGTGTGATCATTAAACTTCATTATTAGCAAAACATAGCATTTTAAGTATAATCTTAAAATCTGCTTGCTCTGTGATGCTACGAACATCTTTGATAAACCAAAAGAAAAAACTGAAAAGCCGAAACATCTAATCTCATGTCTGCAATACCTGCAATATGTCTGTAACCCCAGGAGATTTTTCTGCTTTTTTTTTTTCTAAAAATCTTGTTGATATTTGTGCTTTTCTCTATGCCGTAAATTAGCAAGGATTATATTATGCAATGCTCTTTTAACACCTCTTGTAGATAAATGTAGAGAGCAACAGGCCTTTCACATTATTTATGTTTTCAAGAACTTTTTTCATGCGTAACTTGGTCTATCCAGAAGTGAAACACAAGGAAAGAGCACTTTGTTGGTAAACTTTATCCCTCTATTCATATACATTAAGATGTATAGCTTAGCTCAGCTATTAGCTCTCAAAGAAGGAATTCCCACACAGCAGCAAGCTGTAATATGAGTAAATAAAACAGCCTCAAAATTAAAAAAATTATATTCAGCAATCTTCATACACCAAAAACCATAAAAGCACATACACAAGTTTAAAAGTTGCAGAAAAGTATATACAGCTTTAAACTTCAATATGAGGAAAAGCAATCCTGAGGTTTTAGCTTATGAGAATCACACTTACCATACATAGAAAAGCCATGGAAAGGAATTACACCTGCAAAACAAAAATATTTCTTTTTTTGTTCTTTAATAATCCTCTTTATGCAGGCAATAAATATTATTCCCCCTCACATTATCAAATTGTATTCTGCCTACATCAGGAAAAAAGTATTTCCTTGTTATTGGACCGGCACAGATCTCCATTTTGTACATACCTAAGTACCGTTATCACCTATGTCAGTACAACCAATGACATGCTTAAACACAAGCTACAGTTCCTAGACAGTCAAGTAAAGCTCAGTTTCCATGAAGTTGACACACAGAGGCTTTGCTGATATCAGAACCTAATTTCAGATAAATGACAACCCATAAATGTCATGCACTGACAAGAATGGAATAGGAAAAAAAGGAGGCCAAGACCTCTAGTAACTCATGTAGTACTCAGACAGAACATTCACAGTACTTGGCAGTTGTAGCATGACAGCTTGCTCCTCCTTCCCAGCTGATCTTAGCTCCCATTCAGTAGATTTTATATAACACTGCTAAGAGGTGGCTGCTTTGGCAAAAGATCCTAAGAACAATGCTCCATGGCTCTGCAGGAATTGCAGAGGCAAACACAGAAAAAACGTGAAACGAAGTAAGTACTGCAACTGACTACACTGACATACAGAAGACATAAAAGACAAGGCCAGAGACACAGATTTAAGATTGATGACATAAGGCCTTGAAAGCAAGAGGAAAGAGCTTGAAATACAAATGGAGGGAAAGGATTCAATAAGGGATTGAAGTGGTCAAGGTAAGAGCTGAAAAAACCAATTTTAATAACAACAGCAATGACATTAAAATTACATAGATCTGTTGTGTCAACACACATTTTGAAAGGAGAAGACTTTAGGGTGTGGTTTGTTAAGTACTGAAAAGCTGGGAGGTCAGCCAGTTTCAGCATTTATCATTCAAACCCTCTAAGTGCTGATACAAGACTGAATACAAGCTGCTGTATCACAAGTTGTTTTCCTTCTCCTTCCCACACACAA
This sequence comes from Agelaius phoeniceus, assembly GCF_051311805.1. Lineage (NCBI taxonomy): Eukaryota > Metazoa > Chordata > Aves > Passeriformes > Icteridae > Agelaius > Agelaius phoeniceus. The sequence continues at coordinate 55,818,778 of NC_135268.1, forward strand.
ACTCCATTTGTGATCACTAACACCAGGCTGAATGGGGGTTTGGAGTAGCTTCCATCCAGCTTACTCCTTTAAATTAATGAATTTCACAGAGTAATAGCAAAATATAACTTGTAATAGAAAAAGAAAATATCATGTATTTGAGAAAAAAAAAAATCTTTCCAAACTACCACTAGAGGAGGCAATAGTATAATTCATACCATTTGGAGGATAGAAAACAGCATATTCTTCCATTCCAAGTTTTCCTGTGAACCATCAAACACAAAGAAAAGGTCATTAAGCTGTAAAAAGGTATAAAGATTTGAATAATTTAAATTAAAAAGTAGATTTTAAGTTACAATTACAAAAATTGTAACTAATTACATTATTGACCATCTGTCATTGTCTAAAATGTGGCAAGCAATGCAATGGACAGGTACAATTTCGGATATAAAACTGAAATGCAGCACCAATAAAGAACGATGACAAACAACAAAAAAAAGTTAAATTTCAGCAATGCTGTTCCATTGAGATTCTATCTGGGTGTGTCTTAGGAGATCTAAAGGTGTTTGCTGCAGACCTGGAACACAGTGAAGCTCTAGGAGGGAATAAGGGCAGACTGACCTAGGGACAGGAAAGGCCTTCAAACAGATACAACCACAGATAAAAAAATATTCAAGGCACTGTTAGGTCTGCAACAGAGGAAGATGGATGTTCTGATGTAACAAACAAATATTTAAGTAATCCGCTGGATACAAAAGAATTAAGTGAAGAAAATCACTGATCATATGACTTTTTTATCTTCCCTGCAAAATGAACACATTATATTATTAAACCATATTTTAACTATAGAAATTAATAATCCAAAATACATTAATAAAATTTAACAATTTATTTAGAAATAGAAAAGTGTGATTAAACATAATTGCAACTAATTAAAACTTGCAATTATTTTAGTTCTAAAATGAGAACATTCAACTAAAAATTTAATTAATTAATTACATGAAAATTCATAGAAAATTCTGTGTACTCTATTTACTCTTCACAATAGACTTTAGCACATGGAACATTTGTCAGGTTCAATGGAATCTGGATTTTGATATTTTCCTAGTATAAACTGACTAAAATTAAATAAAAAATAACCTGCAAAATTCCTGCCTAGTACCCCATGGAAACAAAATCCACTATTTTCCAATTATACAAATGAGTTGCTTCATTAAACTAAAAATTATTTTCTTCTTTTCCTTTCAACAGTTTGCCTGTTGTGCAGCCAGGAATTATAATCTGGGAGGATGAGTATTTTTAGCATAAAGTACATCTCTTGGAAAATCAGCTAAAAATAGGACATACAAGCCTTTAGGATTTGCACTGCACAGATTTAGGTATCAGCAACATCATTCCCCAGGATTGTCTAGGAATATGCAGGATGTTCTCCTTTGCTGTGTTTCTGGGCTGCCATGGCTCTGTGTCTCAAGTGAGACCTGGGATCCCACTGCTATTTTGCTCTCAGGTGAGCCCTTTGCTTATTTCAGGGAGTAGGTAAAGAAAACTCCATAATTCAGAGGAAGACAGTAAAAAAAAAAAAGGAATTAAAAAATTAGAAAATAAACATTACTTATAGCGACATAAAAGGTAGCAAGATGAAAACTCTCAGCAGAGGTCCTGCACAAAAAATGTACTTAGGGATCATATTTGGCTAAATACACCAGGCTAAAGGCACCAGGACTAGGGAAATCAACGGGAATGTAGAAGATGAAGGTGCATGGGAAAAAAAGTGATTGGATTACTGAATGACTCAAGAAGGAAGTCAAAATTAGGAACCTCTAGGTAAAATCAAGGCAGGTGAGGTTCTAAGATGCATGGAAACATTCAGAAGAATGTCATGGGAAGCTGACAGAGAAGGCAAGTGGACTGAAATAAGAAATCTAAAGACTGTTAAGAAAAATAATGAGACCTCAAGCCAAAGAACATCCAAAAATAAGCTAATACTCTGGACGATGTCATGCTTTTTTAAAAATCAGTGCAAAGTACGCTTGGTAAAGCTCTACTCTCCCACACTATTGAACAGAGCCCACTGTTCTTCAGCAATGTGTTCTGCTCCTGTCTACAAATATTTGCAAAACTCACTGCTTTGCAAAGACAACATTCTATAACAACTTCCAGTTGCTAAATTTATTGGAATTGCAGAGGACAATATTGTCTATTTAAATGTCTAGCTCTAATGAAGACATTGTCATGATTTTACCATATTGTCATATGGTGTTTTGTTTCTCCTGGTGAAACACTGCAGAACTATATACAGGAAAGTGGAGTAAAAGAACAACATTGCAATCTGTGATCAGTTTCTGAACTGTCATAATAGAATCTATGCAGAAGTCAGCTGGATACATTTTTATTAACATTCTTTAAAGGGTAGTCTACTAGGTGTAATGAACACAAAGCAAATTCATATACGTATTAGTGCATCAGCCAACAAAAATCGACATGATCTTTTTAAAAACAACTGTTTTTACCTTGTATGTATGATTTGGGTGGGGTGGCACTACTGTAAGTAAAGTGCTCCAGTACAGATGTATCTCGGGAAAAGCACAGCAACACCTGCAGAAAAGAAAGTCAGCTGATTAACAAGATCAAAGCAATGTCAAACAAATTTAATGTCTTAATTAGCACCTATTAGATGCTATTTAAGAGAGCCAATAAGGTTGAAAGCTCTTCACCACCTTAGTTTGTTTTCCTGCTCAAATTTCCAGGCTCACTTTGAACTTGCTATAATTTTACATTCACGTTCATTTGTTATCAGTTTTATATCCATGTTCTTCCACCCTCCTCCTTCCCCCTCGGCAGGTGTTCATCCCCTTCTGTCACAACATTAGTGACTGGATGTGTACCTGGCTGCTTTTACAGCTTTTAGACTGTTTTTCAACTCAGTTACTATGACCTGGGGATGTCCTAGTAAGTGAATAAGCAAACTAATCATTTACACTCTTGAATTTGTGCAGCTCTGGAAGAACTTACATTTGCTTTCATTCCCAGGATCTTTACAAAATGTTTGCATGCAATTCAGCTCTTTCAAAAAAGAAATTATAATGCTCACCTTGTATCTTAAAGATCAGAAATGCACATTGCATACTCTAAAGTATATTTGTGTTTTATTGTTTACATAAATGAAAAAAAATTGTATTCACAGCAACTGAGTATAAAATTAAGTAGTAAAAGCATTCATAGGAAAAAAACACAATAAAGAATCTCATCCTCTCTAGAGTTGTAAAAATGGTAGTAATTAGTATTGTACTTAAAAATCTTCATGCACTGAAAGGCTGCACTATGGAGAATGTACACGAGAGGGCAGACGTAAGGCACACTTGAACTCACTGCTGACTTTTGCACACCTGAATCCCTCTCTGTTGGGGTTTAAGGCCAGCTGGAAACCAAGCATCACTGAGATGCTCGCTCAACTCCCTCCCTCTCCCTCTCCCCCTGCTGGAATGGGAAGGAGAATCAAAGTAAAACTATTAGGCTGAGATAAGAACAGTTTAGAAAGAGAATAATGACAAATGATAATAATAATGATAATAAAAGACTAATGCCAGACCCTTCCCAAACCCAGACTGGCCACCCGATTATGGGTAACTCCCCCCAGTTTCTACACAAGGCATGACATTCTGTGGTGTGGAATACCCTTTCATCAGTCCTGGCTATGCTCCCTCCCAGTTTCTTTTGTGTACCTCCTCACTGGCAGAGCATGACACAAGGAAAAAGTCCTAATAAACACAACTTAGCAATACCCCAAAATATCAGTGTGTTATCAACACCATTCTCATTCCCAATCCAAAACACAGCACTGTAACAGCTACTGAGAAGAAATAACCCTAGCTGAACCCAGGACACTCTGCTCTTGAAGATTTTAATAGTTTATTTTAGCTGTAGTCAAGGTGTAAAAGGAGGAAATGTTTCACTACATAATTTATTGTGAATAAAAATGAATGGATTTTTCCTTCCACTAATTGGTGCAAATATCTTCCACATATCAGCATTTGTCAAAAGGAAACAAGCAAAATGACACACCTGACTATTATTGCTTTAATTTTTTTTTTATGGAAAGCAGGTCATATTTTGAGAGTTTTTTTCTTTTTTGAACTCAAAACTATTTCTCAAATACAAACATCTTTTAAAAATGAATAATACTTTCTTTATCTCAAACAGTTTAAGCTAAATATTATTTTTCTGTTATACACAATCATGTTAATAGCTGCCAAAATATCACTTACAATAACAATGCACAGGCAAATGTAATTCTATGTGTATGTTAACTGAGGTGAACAAAAGAGAAACTAATCTGAACAGGACATAAACTATGTTTTCTCATAGGGGAAAGAATGTAACCTTTATTTGAGGGCCTCTTTTTTAGGAATACATTGTGCAGTACCAGTATCTGGAAGTCTTTAAATGAAGACTCTGCATCTTTATAAGTGATAGACTCTAGCTCAAATCTAAGTTATGACTCTACCCAAAAAACTCTGGGCAAGGTTCTCTGCACATATTCATTCTGCAGGATATAAGACTAAACTATTCAAATTGAATTTCTGGCCTGAAATAAAGAATTTACAAATCTACCAATCCATGTGTTATTTTCCTCATTAACAAAATTATAGTACTAAAGAAAATAATGGCCCTTTTCAAGTACAGAAATATTAACCAAATTATTGGACATTTATAATCCAACTGAAAAGAAAACCACTGAATTAAAATCATTGAGGGAAAGAAAAAAAAATCCAAAGTCAAAGCTTTTATCAAAAAGAAATTACTTTACTAAAAGTACCTGTATTTTATTTCAATAGTTATGAAGAAGTAATAAAAATAAGTAAACTTTGGGAAAAAGAAAGCAAAGATATTAAAGGAAATAAATTATGTCATTTCACAGTGTTTTTCCTGAAAACAGTTGTATGCTACTGAAGAGGTACCAATAATGCAACGAAATATCCTCATCATTACTTTAAGCCCAGATTTTCTCATTTTGATGGACATTTCATCTGTTCCACAACACACAAAGGACACACTCTGCTCAATGACTTGGAAAACTTAAGAGGCAGTAACTAGTCACGAAAAAAAGCCATAAACCCAGTGCAAACCCAGAATTAATGTATCTGGTCTAAACTAACATTTTCATTATCTATCTTACTTAGCCAATATTTAATTCCATTTATCATATTAAATCAATAAATAATATCCCATATCACAGTGACTCATACTACAAAATTTTTCCAGTGGCTATTGAACAAAATAATTTGGCAGTAAAGCATTTGCAAATTAGGTTGGAAGAGGAAATTATCAAGGAAAATGGATAACTTTTTTCTAGAACAGCGTCTGAGGAATACTACAAAATAGCAATCAAAACTAGAGCAACAAATAATTAGAAGTTTGAGATATTTTCTGCTTCAAAGCCCTGCAGTAAAACTAGCCACATAATTTTTCAGAAATTTTTGGTGAGTCTTCTTCAAACTACTAAAGACAGTTTAGTCCTTTTAATGATTTTTCATTCTGCAGCTATTCTTTTAGTCAGTAGAGATATAAAGAAAGGAAAACATTCAACTGAGTTATATATTGAGAATGATGAGCAAAATCTACTTCTGATGGTGTTAAAACAAAAGATTATATCATATACTAGTTCATACTTCTTCATAGTTTATAACCTGTCTACTGCAAGTAGACAGTTAAAGACTAATTAATGCCATGGTAGTCTACATAATGAATGAAAAAGAAATAGGAATCAGATTTTCACATCCCAAGATGAAGACACAGTATTACAATAATGAAGATCGTCTTTGACCATTAAATCAAGAAAAATTCCTACATGTAAATATTTAGTGAACAAATATCAATGTTTGAGCTGACATTATTCAGACAATTTGCAAATTTCACAAAACCACAATTTGCAAATTTCACAAAACCACAGAATAAGTAGGTTGGAAAAGACCTTCAAGATCATCAAGTCCAACGCAGCCCTAACACCTCAACTAGACCCTGGCACCGAGTGCCACATCCAGTATTTTTTTAAACACATCCAGGGATGGTGACTCCACCATCTCCCCATAGTGGAGACCATTCCAATACTTTATCACTCTTGTTGGATCGGCGGGAGAAATGCGGCACTCAATATGAGTGATCAGCAAGTCTCGAACTTTATTGATAGTCACACATATTTATATTGGTGTTAATGAAGTTCATACATATTGCAAAGAAGAGCTCATTATTGGTTAGTTACTTATCGGCCAACTACGCCTACTTCTGTATTCTTACGGTTATTCTGTTGCTACTTCTACATTCCTGTGATTATTCTGCTGAAACTATCCTCATATTTTTGGCAAAAGATCCTCTCCTCTATCCTGTTGTTGCACCAAGGGCACAATGTCCTTGCCCATCATTGGACACTGACTGCTGACTCCTAGACTTGTCTCCTTCTAGCTTAACAAGCGGTATCATGTGTACGTGACCTTTCTCAGCTAGTCAACTGTCCACAAAGCTCTCCACAACTCTTTTCGTAAAAAACTTTTTCCTAATATCCAACCTAAACTTCCCTTGGTGCAGCTTGAGACTGTGTCCTCTGGTTCTGTCAGTTGCTGCCTGGAGAAAGAGACCAACCCCACCTGACTGCAAACACCTTTCAGGGAGTTGTAGAATGATAAGGCCACCCCTTGAGTCTCCTTTTCTCCAGGCTGAACACCCCCAGCTCCCTCAGTCGTTCCTCACAGGGTTTGTGTTCCCAGCCCCTCTCCAGCCTCGTTTCCTCCTCTGGACGCACTCGAGCGTCCCAGCGTCCTTCCCAAACTGAGGGGCCAGAACTGGACACAGCACTCGAGGTGTGGCCTCACCAGTGCTGAGTACAAGGGAAGGAATGACCTCCCTGCTCCTGCTGGCCACACTGTTCCTGATCCAGGCCAGGATGCCCTTGGCCTTCTTGGCCACCAGGGCACACTGCTGGCTCATGTTCAGCTGGCTGTCAACCAGCAGCACCCCCAGGTCCCTTTCTGCCTGGGCACTGTCCAGCCACACCATCCCCAGCCTATAACGCTGCAGGGGGTTGTTGTGGCCAAAATGAAGGACTCGGCACTGGGACTTATTAAACTTCATCTTATTGGACTCTCCTCATCCATCCAACCGTTCCAGGTCTCTCTGCAGAGCCCTCCTACCCTCCAACATTTCAACACACACTCCCAGTTATCTGCAGATTTACTGATGAAAGACTCAATCCCCTCATCCATGTCATCAATAAAACTATTGAACAGAACTGGTCCCAGCACAGACTCCTGAGGGACACCACTGGTGACTGGCCCCAGCTGGATGCAGCACCATTCACCACCACCCTCTGGGCCTGGCTATCCAGCCAGTTCCTAACCCAGCAAAGAATGCTCCTGTCCAAGCCACGGGCTGCTAGCTTTTCCAGGAGTGTGTTGTGGGACACAGTGCCAAAGGCCTTGCTGAAGTCCAGGTACACAACACCCACAGCCTTTCCTGCATCCACCACGTAGGTCAGCAGGTCATAAAAGGACATCAGGTTGGTCAAACACGACCTTCCCCTCCTAAACCTGTGCTGGCTTGGTCTGATACCCTGGCCATCCTGTAAGTGCTGTATGATGACACTCAATATAAACTGTTCCATAACCATACCTGGTACAGAGGTCAGGCTAACTGGCCTATAATTACCAGGATCCTCCTTCCCACCCTTTTTGTGAATGGGCATCACATTAGCCAGCTTCCAGCCATTTGGACCCTCACCAATCAGCCAGGACTGTTGGTAAATGATGGAGAGTGGCTTTGCAAGCTTGTCTGCCATCTCCCTCATTACCCTGGGGTAGATCCCATCTGGTCCCATAAATGTCCTCCACACACTCCAAAAACTTCCTGGACTGCCTCTTTTCTGCTGTATTAAGTTCCCAGCAGATGTCTGGTAGGTTAAAGTCACCTACAAGAACAAGGCCTGGTGATCCTGAAACATTCTCCTTATAGTTGCTGCTTTTGGAATAAGTTGTCCACCTCTTCTTCCTGGTTGGGTGAATGATAACAGACTCCCAGTAGGATGTCAGCCTTGTTGGCCTTCCCCTTAATTCTCACTCACAGGGACTCAACTTCATCGTCATTAGTTTCAATACCCATGGTGTCAAAAAGCCTCCCTAATATAAAAGGCCACCCCTCTACCTCTTCTCCCTTTCCTGTCTCTTCTGAAGAGCTTGTAGCCATCCAGTGCAGTGCTCCAGTTATGTGACTCATCCCACCACATTTCCATGATGGTGACTACATCACAGCTTTGCTGCTGTACCATGGCCTCTAGATCTTCCTATTTGTTACCCAAGCTGTGTGCATTAGTGTACGTGCACCTCAGCTGGCCTACTGATTTCACCCCTAACTCAGGCTTACCACTCTTGGGCCTGCTTCCAGGGAGCCCAGCTGCATCCCTTTTTCCCTTCAAACCTAGCTGAAAGCACTCTCAATGAGTTCCACCAGTTCATGAGCTAAAATCCTTCTGCCCTTAACAGAGAGATGGAGCCCATCCAGTTCCAGCAGACCAGGTGCCAAAAAATTGCCTCATGATCAAAGAACCCAAAATTCTGCCGATGACTCCAACTCTTGAGCCACTTGTTGATAATGTGGGCTCTCCAATTCCTTTCATCGTTTTTCTCTGCCACCAAAGGGACTGAGCAGAACACTACCTGTGCTCCTGCCCCATGAACCACTTGACCTAGTGCCCTAAGGTCCATTTTAATTGCCCTGACCCTCCTCTTTTCAATCTCATCACTGCCAGCCTGGAGTATCAGCAGTGGGTAATAATCAGAGGGCCGAATCAGCCCAGGGAGTCTCTCAGTAATATCCTGTACCCAAGCCCCAGGGAGGCAACAGACCTCCCTGTGGGATGGGTGTGGTTGACATTTGGGGCCCTCTGCTCCCTCAGAAGGGAGGCACCTACTACAACCACCCTGATTTTCTTTTGATGTTAGCAGTGGTGATCCATCTTAAGATGAAGCATAACTGGGAGGCTCACTGGGCAGATAATTTTCTTCTATGTCATCTGGCCAACGCTCTTTATTCAGGGCCTCACACCTATTCTGAAGTAGGCACCTGGGTAGGTGATGGGGGTTGAGAGGAAATTTTAATTCTGAAACAAATTCAGATACAGATCTTAATATTGTGCCAATTTTAAAATGAAAATGTCATAATTTCATGAGGTTATAGTTTTAACTATTAATGTTTAAATTCTGATTTATAAGCAGACATGCTTGAATAGTATGCTTAAACAGTGCTGCATGTTTTTATATCTATATGGATTAAGCAGCATTAAGGACAGTTTCTTGCCTAGCTAAATTACTAGCAGTTTTATGTATTCCCATCAAAGAAGAAATTATTAGAGCTATAGTTTCACATAGCTCTAAACAAAAAAATTAATCAAGTCTAACATAACAGATATGACTAATGAAATCAAAAGCACTGTGGAAATGTTAAGTTTGCTGCATAACAGTTATGTTGACACTGCAATCAACTACCCATTAAGAAATTCATAGACGTAATCTCCTTCTAATTATGGGCATCTGATAGGCACCAACAAACATAATTCTTTATAAATTAGCTGGATTCATGATTCCTAGAAACAGTTTTGCAATGGGAGCAATCCTACAAGTAACCATACCTGTCACTACCTTATTTAGAATCAATGTCTTTAATTTAAAAATATGTCAATATGTTTATTGCAATTGGTCACTGTAAAGCAAAGGGGTATTTTAAATGGAACCCTGAATATACTTCTCATGACTTAGTTTTTCTGTACACAACAACTTTTAATTATTGGGGGTTATTTACTGCAAAGCTGGAGAGGGGAAAAATATGGCTGACTTTGTATTTTCCAGCTTAGTGCACTGGAAGGACATTGTGTATGGTCCTTAATAGCAGGAGTTGTAGAAGCTTGCCCTGCTTAATCTGTTTAAGTGTCCAAGATTGCTATGCAGAAGAGAAAGTATATGCAGTGAATAGATATATCTGTCCCACTGTACTCTGCCTTACAAAGGCAGTTCTCTCTCCAACGATGATACAATCCCACAGAAATATACATCCTAGGTTTTCTAACCAAAAAATAGTTACATACCTGATATAAATAATCCTCAAATACAAAATAGTAGTCATCGTTGCTTGCTGTCAGCTTTACATCCTGTAATAAAAAAATACAAGACTTTGAAGCCAAAAGACCTCTCTTCAGACTCCCATGGATGCAAAACTTAACATGGTGACAGAAGACACTGTTTCACTTTCATTCAAAGAACTATAGCTAAGCTTAGACTCCACATTTTAAAATTTAAAAAATGCTGTATTAACTTGATGATTAAGTATTCTATATTAAGAGTTGAAACTTGAAATGGAAGCAGTCATACCCTGTTGGGTCTTTCTCACAAACCCAGTTACTCATTCAAATGAAGATATCATTCCTTTATGACTTAACAGTTCAACTCAAATGTCTTACACAAGAGACAACACAGGCACAAGGAATAAGTTCACAATAATAAGTTCACACTAATGATTTTTACACTCCTCAAAACCAAACCATCTAGTATTTTCTTTGTTAAAAAAACCAACAGCAAGATACAAGTGTGATAAGCACATAAATCACTCACTGTTTAGTGAATCACTTACTTTGTAAATCAGGCTGTCCACTAAAAGGTTGTGTTGAATCACATTTGACTTAAGCTGTTCATAATACAAGATGTCCTAAAATTAAGAATATTATCATCATCTGAGACATGACCTGAATTTATATTTAAAGTAAAAAAATTAATTTTCAGCAATTTAAAAAAAAAGAAGCATGTGTTTAACTGAAAAAAGCACTGCATATTTATGAAGCATCTAACATTTTTGTGTCCAAAAATGTGTTACATTTCTTATGTTGTTTAAAATTTTTTCAGTTATAAAACAAAAGTCTTACCATTTTAATCTGATTCAACATTTCTTCTTTGTCTGCTGAATTTTCATGTTACATTGATTTGTTAACTTTTTCTCTCTCAAGAATATGTTGCATTTTCATATAGACTGCAGCTTTTCTGAAAATTATAGATGGTATAAAAATACCATACCTCCAAATATACTTATCTTTCCAAACTGAAATTAAGTACATTTCAGGATTGCAGTGGGCAGCCTTCTTAACCTTACAGAGAGAGCCATATCCCAAAACATTCTACTGTATCCACTTGAGAGCATAAGGAAACTCTGAAAAGAGCTCATGGGCAAGAGAGAACTATCTTTCAGCAGAACCCAGCAAAGCTACTTTAAGCAGAATCTGGACATTCACCTTCTCTGAAATAAAGGTTTGGATTACTCAGCAACCTCTGTGCCAGCACAGTCCACCTTGTGTCCTGTCATGAAATCCCTGGCACTAGAGCTACACTCTCACTGATGAACTGCTGGCAGGTCATGACCCATTTTTAGTCACCTTGCCATGTGATTGCACTTGCCTCTCCATCTAACAAGGACAAAACAAATACCTAATCAGATTACATAAAGAGAAAACAGACAGAAGAGTTAAAGGAAGACCCTCCCAGTGAATACTTGAAGAAGGTCCAAAGCTTATTCTCCTTTTGCCAGAGATCTGTGAAATCTGCTTGTAAAGTACATCCTTCTGCAGCCAAAGATGGTGACAGTCTGTTACTGTAACTGGGTTTTCTGCTGTTTGAATGGTACAGTGGGGACCTTTGGCTAGTGATCCTAATCTCAAAAACCTTCTCATAAGGCAGATATACATAATGTCCCATTATGACATTCCTACATTCCCCACAGAACTTCAGAAATACTGTGATTCATCTTGGCATCCATGAGTATTTACCTTATTTTTTTTGCTGACATAGAAAACATTAAGAAGTAGTTTTGGTATATACAAGATGGGTTTTACGAAACACTTTTACTTACTACCTCACCTATTTATTAAGTTTTTAAACTTTAGAAACTACATGCAGTAATACCTATAGCAAAGTAAAGCACTGATTTTTCCATGCTGGAATTTTCAGAATTAAGATTTTCCACCTATTAACTCAAAAAACTAAGAGGGAGAAGAAAAAGCCTATCAGATAATGAACAAACTTCTTTCCTAAGCACTGTTTCAGTAGCATGCAGAGACTAAACAATTCTGTAACACTATGAATAGAAGGAAAAAAAATTAAACATTCTCAGTAAGTGTGTGCCATCCATTTCATGCAATGAGACAGACATCCCACAGGAAATAACAGTGATTCTCTGATTCAAGATCATATGATTAAAATATATATACAGCAAATTGGACTGTTTACACAGACAATATTAACTGTGACACTGTTCACCTTCATATGTTTGTCTTTGCAACCCTAAAAAGGCTCTTTTAACACAGTTCCTCTAAAGTGTACCATTACAAATGAAAACTGAGAAACAATTCATTGTCAGGCAATGTGTTTATACATTTCCAAATAATCCTGCATACAGAGCTCACAGTTTATCATTTTTATTATTACAATGCTAGATTGTTAGTATCATTCTTTGCTTGGCTGTATATTAGCTTTATACAGAGGCTGAGCTTTACTGAATAAAATTGTCCAAACAACAATATTGGATGCTAGCACACACAGTGCTGCCCATACCAAACCCTCATAACGTTTCACATCAAAGAAAGGAAATTCACAGTTCATGTGATTTAGAGATTCATACAGCTATAAATGTAATAGAACCTAAATTGCAAATCAGAACTATTACAGCAAGGAATGTCTGCAGACAACTCAACTCCAGCAGAGGAACTATTCACAAGTGGTAGAGAAAAGAAGTGTTAGATAAATCCATAAGTCTATATGAAATTCAGCAGATCATAAAACAGCCACATGTATATGGAAACTGCGTTGCTATACTTCACAAAAAAGAAAGCCATGTATTCATTCTATGCAAGAAGAACATCTCAGGGTGTTAGCATTTTGGCAGTAGTCACAGCTTCTGTGTAAGAAACATTAGTTAATGCAATGCTTAAACTGAACCATGGCTATTCAGCTTATAACATAGCTGTGGTAATCCACGTGCTGTTCTACCTGATCCATGGGCAGCCTGCTAGGAGTCATTCAGAAAATCTATATTTTAAACGCATGTACTCAAAGTCCATAAAACAACTTTAACTTAGAACTCAGAATAAAAAATGCTATGCAAAAATAGTCTTGGAAAAGAAGACAGAATATTATGACAGCTGTTACATTAGAACAGTTTCAGTTTTGCATGAAGAAAAACATCTACATGCACTTACCTCACAGCTTAAATTATTTTCTTCAACATAATGTATCTTGTCCCAACTTGATAACCTCTGTTTTCTACGGGGACTGTATTTCACTGTTTTTCAATCCTTTATTTCAACAATCTCAAAGGAGTAGATTAATTTCACAGTCTGCATCACTTTATCTGCCCTTACCACTTTGTCTCAATGTTATCATTACCATTTTCTAGCCACTTGCCCTCATCTTTCTAGAGTTCCTTAAGCATCATCACAAAGTATTGTCTCACTACTAATTCCTTGCACACAATCTACTCAGTTCAGTCTCAAGGCTCTGGATCTGGCAGATTAAATGAAAAGTTCTACTGCACTCAGTCTCAGAATAATGTATGTGTGTAAAACAGTTTATTTTTCTTTTTCATCTATAGCTGACAAGTATCATTTGCTAAGTGTGCAAAAATTATCACAAGGTAAATTATTACGTACATATAAAAGCCTCACATCAAAGTTTCCCCAATTATGCAAAGACCTTAAAGAGGGATTTAACTTTTTAAGGTATACCAAATATAGTAACTATGGCATGGCTTCAGATACTGCAAAAATTTCATTGTTGAGGACTTGCATCAAATATAAGGTACAATGAAAAACTGTTGCAGTACAAGGGAACATAGAAACAACCCACATCTCACCATCTCCTCTCTAAGTCTTTGATTGTACCTATGCAGAGTATATGCCATAATACATAAAGCAATTTATAAGATATGTAAGTGCATATGATGACAGGGTCAAACAACCATGAAAAAGCTTTCTATAAAACTTAGCAAAGATATGAGCAGTTCAGTCTTCTCAGGTATTTTTTCTTGTCCCTTCTAAAAAAAATCAGCACCATATAGGAAAATCTCAGGAGTCAGTCAGATCAATTGAATAATTTGTTCTACAGTATTTTGCTCACATATCTATTGAAAATTAGGAAGAGTGGCAAAGACTTCAGAGCACAGAGCTTTTTAAATCACAAAATGTTTATCAGTTTCTGTGACAACTCAGTAGAGCATTTCTATTTTGGAAAAAACATCACTAGAAAATATGTGCTTGCACTTTTGTGTTCTCACCTAGTCTTCACATTTTACTCTCCCTTCACTACTTACCTCTGGCTGATTGGAAATGTTAAGAATGAGAGCCCACAGATCAGCTCGGAGTGCTGTTGGACATCCCTGACGAACATACTGCTGAGCTGCAGCACTATCCTGCTCTGCTAAAACTGTAAGAAACAAAGCAGGTGAAGAGGTGATGTAGTGTAAGACTTCTATCGAATACCTTAATTTTAACTTTAAAAACTGGCTTACCATGCTGTGAGCATTAGCTAATAGGCAAATACTGAAAAGATCTCATTTCCACACTGCAATTTTTAAGTAATTCCTTGGGAAACAAGGCAATTGGTATTAATGAGCAAGGCTATACTACATTTTGTCATAAAAGAGCACTTAGTATGTACACATGACTATATCAAGGCTAGTTGCAGCTACTAAGCTGGCATCATGCAGAACAAGCAGCCATTTATAGCCACAAAATACTCCTGGTTTAACTATGAGTGGTATCTCAGTTCAAACAGGAGACTGCCACTCATTCTGGCTTTTTTTGTGTCTTCCTTCTTTCCATGTTCACTATATGAGTATCTTCAGAGATAACTGTGGGGCAGAATTTTCCATTCCAGAGTGTACTGTCATGTTCTCTCATTATTGGTGTATTTACTCTAGAGGATAAAGACATAAAAAGATATTGGTTTGCCTTCATATTGACATAAAACAAATACTCTACTGCTGACAGGTCTGCTTATTTGGGTCACAGTTGTGAAGCTTCAGGCTACCCTGTCACAAGGGCCTCATGCTGAATACAGTACTGTATATACTATAGAATAGATTACCTTGTTCCCTACTTCAATCTATAAACTTGAAAGACACACATCTTCAGCTACTGTAATCTAGTAAAAGTGTTCCTCACCAAGGGTGTGTGATTAACTGTACCCTGATACCCAAAATGTCTTCCACAAAAGAGAGAGTTGGGAGAAATTTCTGTTATTATCTAGACATTACATGGGTGTCCAACTGCTACTTGGAAGTTTCCAAATCCACTTCCTCTAATTTTTCTGAAGTATCTATGAAACAGTTTGCTTTTCTATATCTCATTGAATTTCATATTCACAGTATCTGCTCTGATATGACTTAAAAGGATGAGGTTTGGAATTAAATATCTATCTAACTGATTTTTCTTTCCTTCCCTTTTTGCTTAAATACTGAATAGACCAGCTTGCCAAATATTTGTTTAACTTGCAGAGCTCTAACACAGATATTTCTGTGATCCTTTGTTCCTGCATGAAGAGGGCAAAAAACCCCATTCCTACATTCCCCACAGAACTTCAGAAATACTGTGATTCATCTGGGCATCCATGAGTATTTACCTTATTTTTCTTACTGACAGAAAATATTAAGAAGTAGTTTTGGTATATACAAGATGGGCTTTACTAAACACCATAAAATAAAATCCTCAGACTTGGCAATACATCTAATATAAAAGCAAAATCAATACCTCGGTGGCAAACAAAGTCATAACTAACACCTGTTAGAGGATGCAGCAGGACTTCCACTGAATGAAAAGGGATTTCAGTTTTTGCTCAAGGCACTTACATATTTACAAAATTGTTGGTCTTTGAATATAGGAAAAGCTAAGGTATTCTCTAGAACAGAGCAGCCCAGTATAGACAATATGACGAATATATATATATACACACATGATAAATATGAATGACAATGTGGAGTTGAATGAATGGCTCAAGAAGTCCTGGAAATATCATTTATTTGGAAGAATGGGAAAAGAACAGAGAGGTGGACAGTACTTTAATGAGTTGCTCTTGGATTAGAAAATTGACAGTGTAAGGACAGAAAGATTACAACAAAAGAAGTAAGAAAGAAAGAAAGAGAGAAAGATCATTGTTTTGTTACTGCAACAAAAAAATTACGATTAAGCACTTTTGGGACAGTATCCTGCCAATTTTTCCCTTTGATGCTAATGTTGAGGAATCAGAAGAGTAATGAGTAAACACTGGTGTATTTCAACCATTCCTTGTATGCTTCTTCTATAAGCAAACTTAAACTATTAAATTATTATTTCTTTTAACTTCCTCTTCCTTTTGTAGGTTATTTCTTAACCTACAAAAACAGTCCTGGAACCTTTCAGAAAAAGCAGTATAAAGAGACAAGTAAGTGAATATTCCACAGTGGCTAATATGGAATACTAATACTAATTGCTAATACTGCAATATTCTGCAATTGCAACTGATTATTAAAAAGACTATTCTGACACAAAGGCATAGATATTACAATATTGAGATCTTTGTGTGCAGAGAAGGGACTCCACAGAATTTTGATTTTAAACTGAAATTCAGTAGTGGAATAAGTTAAGTTGCCACCAAAAAGATGTCTATGTGCTTCCTATTTTGTTTTCATTGAAACACCTATGGAGCTTTTTATCTGACAGCTACTGGTAGATTGCAAATGTTTGCATTTCTGTCCCTGTCCCTGTCCAAATGATAACAGTATTAGTGATATTAGTGATTGTCTATCTAAATTACAATGGTATTACTGATAACGCTTTGTGCTAGTCTAAGTTCTAAAAATTCTAAAAGGTACAGCCAAATACAAATTTACTAAATGCATTCTTAACTACTCAAAGTTTATTACAGATAAAAACAGATCCATACCTTTCTGCCCAACACGTACATGTTCATTTTCAAAGAACTCTAAAAAATAAAAATACAGATAAGCATGGCAAAAAATAAATGAAAAAGACACCCCAGCTGATAATGCATTTCATATTTTTAACACACATCATTACATTCAGTTGCTATTTATTGCTAACATTACTAAAAGCTAACCTGCACCAGAGTCAAAGTTCTTTTTCAAAAACTAATTTTGTGTTTCAAAAACACAAATATCAAAGCAGCACTATACTACATGATTTTCAACTAGGCAAGTTTCCATTTAAAAAGAAAAATCTTGTGATACTATAGTGATTTCCATTTTTATGCAGAAATATAATTTTAAAACCTCTTCCTACAGTAACAGATTCATACATGGAAAACCAACAGAGATTATATGCTCTTTAAGTTACTGAATATTAATATGTGGACATGTCCAGTAATATTTTAAGAATGGTTATTTTATATGTTTGTATGTGTATTTGTATATATATATTTTTATGTACACATACATATATAAATACACCTATCTGTTAGCTGGATTAACATTTACTGATATTTTCTGTATTTCTGGAAACAGGCAATGTGGTTCTCTAGATCCTGAAGTGTTCAAACATATTGAAATTAATATATTCTCTACTTAAGGTGATGACTTCAAAACTTCTCCAAATCTGACTCTTCATATATGCAATGTTTTCTATTATTAGCTATATTTTACTATGAAAATCCCTACAATCATAGTTACAGAACAAATATTTATAGTTTACTATGGGAAAAATACACCATTTTTTTTATAATTTCGAAGGCTTCTACTCTTTAGTGTTCTGTTTGAATGACTGGAGCATGGCATTAGCTTACCAGGAGGCACTTGTGCTGAATCATCAATACCTAGCTGTCCTATATTTAAGCCTAGTTCACTAAAGTCTTCTTTCTGAAAAGGAACAGAACCATAACAAAGTAATTAATATGTTTCATTCTCAAAATCATTTGAGATTTCTTTTGAAAGGCTTAATGTGAATATTTTCTGAACCAAATTAAGTTCTTCTAAATGCATACATTTGAAATAGAATCTCACATCAATCTTACTCTAGTTTTAGATATAAGCCCCAGTTTGCATGTCAAGTATGAGCTACACCTGGTTGTAGTGAAGTGGTGAATGAAAGACTGGGTTTAGGATCTCTAATTCCCATCTCTTTTCCAGCCCAGGGGAAGGTTTTTCTACTAGCATATAATCTGCAAGACCCTCATCAGTGAAGCATTGAGAAAAACTCTCCCATATAATACACTAGCACTCAAACATTTCTTTTCATTTACAAGCTGATAATAAAGAGATTTAAAATTATATTGAGAAGAAAGTCAGAAGCTAACTCATTGTCAGGCTACTGATCCTGTACAGAATCTGCAGAATTGAGACATGCTACAAGTTTGAAGTTTTTTGTACAGAAGAAAAATTATTAAGTGAATAACATGTACAGAAGTGTATTTTTGGCACAAATTAAACCTGTGTAGCATAAAATAAAAACTTCTCTATTGGCAGAAGTTTTACTGGTTATGTTTTATTTTTCATTTAAAATATTTTTCATAGAACCACTTTATGCTCTGTATTTTAACTACATATTTAGATTGATTGTCACTTTCAAAAGGAAAAATTTATGATACTAATATTCATTTTTATTAATGATTTTTTTTTTCGTTAGAAAGAAAAAAAACTCTTACGGAAACCTCTTATAAGAAAAAAATATACTTACCAATTCTGGAATATCTTTAACTTTTAAGGGAACCTGAATTAGTCCCAGATGATTTCTGAAACTAGGCTGCTCCCCATTTTCATAATTTGGGTTTCGAAGATTCATCAGTACCTTAAAAATTGTAGCTCTGTCATTTCTTGCTTGCATTCAGAACTCTTCCCAACATCATCAGCAATACAAACAGTACATTCAGCATAAAATAATTTCCTACAACTTATATATACACAAATGATCAAATTATACCTCAACATTTTCAAAATCAAAAAGTATTGAAATTTTTAAGGAAGCTAACATAGTCTACTCTGAAAAGTCAGCTCAATAAAAAAGGCAGAAAAAAATTTAATATACACAATTAAGTGCTGGCTACATAGTAATGTCTTGACTAAAATTTACTTCCTCATTTAAGCTATACCAACAACATATTTGTGATGGCTACAGTATCCAGGATATTCTTCAGCATTACTTTTCTCTGAAAGAATTTTTATCCATCTTCTTACACAGGCAATCTTACAGAGCTTCCAATAAAAGTGCTACATAACTTGCTACTAAAATAATTCTTTACTAAATAACAATATATCAAAATATCTTCTTTCATTTAAGAAAAAGAAATTACAGAATTGAAAACCTAAAGCAAATGTAATTTAAAGGACAAGGAATCATCTGAAGGTAAGTATCTGTGATCTATAAAGGAATTTACAGTCTCCTACATACTGTTAATCCAAGGTATAGGTTTTTATATCATGTTGAACTGTAAAGATTCTTTCTACCATGAAGTTCCAGCTCCTATGAAATTCTCTCTGTACTTCTACAGTTCTCACTCTTGTAATTATTCTAATACCATATAATCTCACTGTCAGACTTGTTAATTTAAAGAAACAGCAAACTCTGGAAAGAAAACAGCATAAAAGAAAAAGAGAGTGATCACGAGGGTCACTGAATAAAGCTAAAAAAAAGATGGATTTATTTACAGATCCCAGATTAAAAACACACCATGGCTGTTAGTACAATGATGGAAAACAAAATAAATAAAACATTTTCAACATTATTTTGATTAACTGAACAAAAGGAGTGATATGTAGTAAGTACTGTTTTACTATGATGTTCTCTGCTTGAGTCATAGAAAATGATGAATAATACTGACATTTAAGGCTTTAAAGATTCCACAGTTACCAATCTTTTAATGGTCCAGCTTGATTACATACAGAAACCTTGAAATTCCACATAGTCCTGCTTCATGTTTGATTTTTAAAACCTTCCTAGATGACCTACAATTACAACTGCATACCAGTTGCATACATCTGCAACCTACTATCAAACAGTCTATTAGCTTCACATATTGTGATTTATCAGCTTAATATATTGGAATTGAAAATGTAAAATGCTTTACAAAATCACTTGAGAACTGCTCTACAAGGAAAAAAGTTGGGCCCAGACTATGCTATAGAGAAGTTTATCACAGGTTCAATTTAAAACTGCAGTTAAAAAGTAAAAAGGACAATAGTGTTTTGTTTTGTAAACCAAACATGGATTCATAAAAACCATGCCAAATTTCACTTGCTACAAATAACAACCAGTATGAAATACACTTAGCAATTATTTTTCCCACTTAATATAAAAGACTATAATGGATACAAGCCAACAGCTGAGTATTGTTTCATAGAGGCTTACCTCAAGAAAATCTTTAGGTGCATAAACAGGCCGGAAAAGACTTAGATCTGAAATAAGATTTCAATGACACCATGTTAAAACCAAAAGATCAAAAACACATGTGCCATATTTATAACACAATCTAGCAATTTAAATAACAGATTAGAGCAAAGATCAAAATAACATCCTCACAAATATGTGGCAACAACTACCACATATTCTGTCATGATTATGCTAGTGATAATTGCCTCATTTTTTTAAAGCTCAGCTAAATGAAGAGGAGGGTGTTGTTCAACGTCCCTTCCAGACCAAACCATTCTATGATTCTGTGAAGAGAACAGTAGTCACAGGAACCTTTTACTTAATCCTCCTAAGTGCTTAGACTGAATCACTCTTAGACTTAGGAAAGATATGATCTTCAAAAGCAAGGTGTTTTTTAACAGCTTAGATTACTGAATTACACACACTGCTGTCAAATGAAAACTGGGGAGCAGTACTAAAAAATCCATGAAAAGTGTTTGCCATCAGAGAGGTGGTAGTGTGATACAAACCAGCACCTCTGCAAAATCCTTTTTAAGGAACTTGGCTATGAACTAGCATGAGAGTTAGCCTTGCTTTCCCCAAGTATAATATCACTGATTATTCTGTGAAAGAGTTATTTTTTCTTTTGTCAAGAAAACACCTGAGCTTAATTATCCACAGTTCTGAACATTTTCTGTTAGCCTGACTTTACAATAAGAGGAGCTGTCTTCAAGTTGAATAAATTTCTGAAGCACTGGAATATGGAATAAAACACAATAATCTCTCAGTAATGATTCAATGTTAGTACAGTAACTTGAAACAAAATAACAAGGAAATAAGTATTTATTTAGGCATAATGGCATATTACCAATGAAAGGAAGATTGAAATCAATTTTCCTTGAAGAGATTAGATTAACCTTTGACTGGTAAGTAAGATGTGCATCCTTCCTTTCTATGTACAAAAATTTAATGCATGTAAATTTAGTTGACCTTACCTGGCTCATCAGTTCCCATTTCATTCCATTTATTAAGCAATTCTTTTTGTTCATTTGCAGGCCTCTGAAATACAAAAAAAAGTGTATCTTCTTTTTTTTTAACAGAATGAATAAAAACGTGCTTATTTCAAATATGCATTCATTCCAACTATACATTAATACAATATTTTACAAAATAGCAATACAAACTTATTTGCTAACAAATTATCCCTAGCCTGAAGGTACATTACAAAGGGAAAGGCCAAGCTCAGTTCCTGGAGGGAAAGAAGCCCATTAAATAGTTTCAGGTGCTTAGCAATGAATTTAGGATATTTGGTACTCAATTTTGTGTTACTGAAGATTTACTGCCCATTCCATAGAGGTGTTGGACTCTATCAAATTCCTGTCCCTGGCAGCCATGAAAACCAAATACAGCAGCAGCCTTTAGCTCATGATGAAGCACAGAGGTTCTGCCACCTATCACAGAGGTCAAACAGGGGAATGAATAAAACATGCTAAAGTTACTCCCTAATTCCATGATCTTTAAAATTAAAGCCTCTATATTAATTTAAAAAAAAACCAAACCAAAAAACAACAACAACAACAAAAAACCAAACACCAGACCAGAACAAATGACAAACAAAATCAGCAGTGTACCAGTATCTCTCTCTCCTCATGTACCAGTTCAACTACAGCCTTCTGTGCACACAAAGCACATTGGTGTCGCACACAGGCTGCACAAATTATACAGATGAGTGTGCACAAAATACTCTGTTAAGAACAATGTACACAGTAATCAGCTTTCCAATATGCTGCTCCCTCAAGAGGATAGCTACTGCAACAGCAAAGAGGAAAATCTACCTAGAGCATTCATCTTCTCCCAAGCTGAGCTGACACATTCATTGCCACCATCTCTGAAAATTATTCTGCATTACAATTATTTAGATACTGAACCTGCAGCTCTTGATAACCATGTCTAAAACGAAAATTACATTACAATTGTTCAAGACGAAGCTTAATTTCAGAGATGTCAGTTTGAAAACAGAAAATTAACAATACATTACCTTCTGTGCTAGTGGGATATTGAGTTCTGTGCACATGCTGTTCAGACTTTTCAGAATTCGCTTCTCCCAGCTTCCCTAAAATACGCACAAAAGATAAATTATAAGGAATTTCTTTTTCCTGAAAATTGAATTTACTATGCAGTAACAAGCAGTTTTGTAAAGTCAGATATATATAAAAGGATAGCAAGTCACTGACTGACATCTCCAAACATATGAAGGGAATATTTATATGCTTCCTTACATGGAAACCATAGATCAATTCTTTACAACACAAAAAAGAACCAGAAAATTTAGTTGTTCATATTTCATATCTTTAAAAAATTATGTATTTCACAATTACTGATTCTTATATATGTTTAATGATCAATCTTCTTTATAGATCAACATATAACAAATTTTTCAAACAATTATTAGAGGTCAATCAACTGTGCATAGCAAATACCTTCTCCACTTTGGGGCCTGAAGATTCTTATATATGTTTAATGATCAATCTTCTTTATAGATCAACATATAACAAATTTTTCAAACAATTATTAGAGGTCAATCAACTGTGCATAGCAAATACCTTCTCCACTTTGGGGCCTGAAGAGACTGGCAGTCTTTCTCCACAAAAAGTATCTCAGATGTTGTCAGAAATTAAGGAAAGTTAGAAATCTGGTATTTTGTAATGCCAGATTTCTAACTTTTAGATACTAAAAAAATAGTTCTTCTAGCACAATGCTCAGGAAATAGTTGTCTAATCAGAGAAAACAGAGGTAGACAATACCTCAGTGGCCAGTGGACAGCTTAAAAAGCAACCAGATTCTTCTGACAATTGCATTAGGCTTCAATAGTGCCTACTCCATGGTTAACTCCTCTGAAGTTAATGCCAATTAGTAATGACTTCCTTGTCAATGGACTTGGTACTTTGTTTCCATGATTACAGCACCACTGGTGGGTTTTATACTTAATCTAGTTTTCTGTGGATGACAAGCCAGACCTCAATCACATGAATGCAAAGACTCCTCTTAATTTCATTTAGCTCCATTTATTGCTTGTAATTTGCTCTAGACACAAATTTTACAACAGTTAGTTACTGTTTAACCATGCTCCTCAAAGTTCTGTCCAAAAGAGACTGCAGTTTATTAGACAGGAAGCAAATGAAGGGAAGGGCAACTAAAAAAAATTAAAATCTTCTCTATAGTTGTTTCATTTCAGCTTTCACTTACAAGATCATTTACAAGGTATGAGATCCTCTCATACCTTTTTCCATCAAAAACTTGCTATCTTTCACCAGAAATTTTTCCTCACAATCAAGTCATCCCTTCACCTTCTTTTGTATAAGCAAAACAGATCTGAGTTTTGAATGTATATTTTCCAAATTGCATACTTTTCATCATACTCTGTAAAATATTTTTCTTTAACTGTATTATCATATTTATATTCCTTTCAAATGCAGTTACAAAACACCATGTCACAAACTGGTTCATCTCTCACAAAGTAGTAGTATCGAGCATTTACTATTTTGCTAAGAAGTGAGGTTTTGTTGCTAGAGAAATAAGGAGTGAGAGAGCATGAAGATTACTAGGCCATATAGGATAAGAAAATGAAAATAGAGAATACACAGCTAGTAGTAGCTAGAAACAAAGTTAAAGTCTTTTTTGGTAAAAGTGTGGTTTAGATTGGATGGCCCGGCCTCCTGTCCAGCCAAATCCTAAGCGTCCAATGTTGTCTCTCTAAGGAAATTATTCCAATGGCTGATTGTATGCAAAAAAATTTCCTTTTCTGTCCAACTAGAATATCCCCAGGAGTAACTTGTACCTATTACTTCTCATCTTTTCCATGAGAAAGTGACTCCTTTTACAAGTGACTATTGTAAAAAGGAGTCTCCATTTTCTCTGTAGCCACCCTTTATATACTGGAACAAGGTCTCCCCTAAGCCTCCAGTTCTCAAGGCTGAACAAACCCAGCTCTCTCAGCCTTTCCTCACATGTCAGGCTGCCCAGTTCTTTGAACACCTCTGTGGCTTATTCTCTGGACCCTCTCCAGTCTGTCCACATCCTTTACTGTACAGAGGGACCCAACCTGAACACAGTACTCCAGATGTGACCTGACAAGTGTTAAGTAGAGTGGGACAATGACTTCTTTATCCCTGCTGGTGATGCCCACATTGATGCAGCCCAGCATCCTGTTGCCTTTCCTTGGTGCACCAGCACACTGTCCACTCATATGCAGCTTGCTGTCCACCAGGTCCTTCAGGTTCATTTCCTTCAGGCTGCTCCCCAGCCAGGTAGATCCAAGACTGTGCTGCACTCCTGGATTATGTTTTCCCACATGCCAGACTTTACATTTGTGTTTTTACATCATAAATCTCTTGTTAGCCCACTCTTCCACCATATCCAAGTTTTTCTGCACAGTGACTCTCCCTTCTAACATGGCCACTTCTCCACTTGTTTTGCTACCACCGGCACCATCACTTCATGATACCATCAAAATTAAGGGAGGACAGGTGGAAGGGGCATAGGGAGGGGAATAGCAGAGATATGCTTAAAGATATGAAAGCTACAAAAGAAGAAGAGACAGATGGAAGCTTTGCAAGACCAAGAACCATCTAATTCCAAAGAGCAATGGAGGTCAACACACTTGGTGTGACTTACAACTGCCACACCAGACATTAATTCACTCAATGCACTGGGGATGCAACATATTGGTAATAAATCACTTATACTCAGTCATAAACTTGACATAATTCATCTTTCAAAACCCAGTAAAAGATATTCAAATAAATGCAAAAAAGAAAAAACCAAAGTGAGGGTTATGCAGTCTTTCCAAGCAAGATACCATGCCCTCTTTCCAGGACAGCAGGTACCTGAAGTGAGCAGAAACAGAATGCACTGTTCTTGACTGAAATAAAAGGCAGAGGGAGAGGTCATAAAGTCATTTTATTGATGGGAACAATACATTTAACAAGATGATTCCTCTAGTCTTACAAAGAAATTCAACACTAAGAAAACATGCTATTAGGATTGCTATGGTTGCAATTATGCATTAAAATAGCTGAAACTGAGAAAGGTAGCACTGCAATTTGGAAAAAATTTCCTAATATCGCAGAATGGTGTCTAACACCTAAAGACCAAGCCTGAAGGGAGGAAGAAAGATTATTAACAAGGGCATGTAGCAAAAGGACAAGGGGGAATGGATTTAAACTGAAAGGGTAGGTTTACATGAGATAGGAGGAAGAAATTCTTTACTGTGAGGGTGGTGAGACATTGAACAGGTTGCCCAGAGAAGTTGTGGATACTCCATGCCTGAAAGTGTTCAAGGACAGGTTGTATGGGGCTCTGAGCAGCCTGATCTCGTGGGAAGTATCCTTGCAAGGGAAGGTTGAAACCAGATCTTGAAGGTCCCTTCCAATCCCAGCCATTCTATCATCCTATGACTTACAGCATTACTACTCATTGCCGTTAATGCTCTATCCTTCTCTAGAAACCTGGTTTTCTTTTGGGGCAGGAAAAGAAAGCAATCTAAAAACTTCAGTCTGCCATCTATGAGAAAACAGAACCAATGTGAGGAGAAAAATGGTTAATTATGAACATTTTAGTACCTACTCTAGAAAAAAATATTAATATTGCTTTAATCACTGACTCAAAGTCATTCCAGTAACTATCAGAGATGGTTTACTGGGAGTAGTACCCTTATTTCCAGAATTCTGAAGTAGAGCAAAATTTGTTAAGATAGAAAAGGATAAAGAAATTGTCAACAAACTTATAACAAAGGAAACAGCACCTTAAATGCTGACTGTATCTAATAAAAATAGAATATGACAAATACAAACAACATTTTTATATGTGGACAAATTTTGATGATAGCACAAAAATATTTTTTTCCAACTGCTGTGATGCTAGATGAAAATAAAGTAAAAATAAAAACAATCTACCTACAAATAAAAAACCCAAAGTCTTTACTGTCAAAACATTAATTAGATTTTCAATACCTATAAAAGTAAATTGTTTTCACTTTTATCTCTCTCCCAAAAGGTATTAGCAACCTGTACACTTGTATTTTAGCAATTTCCAAATATTTAAAACAAACAATCATTGAAATACTGGCTTTGTAAGCTTTTCACATTGTTTATTTAATCAAAAAGAGTAACAAAACAAAACCTAGTTGTGATTCAATTGCTCTGATGATGCTTGTTTTCTTACAGGCCCATTATCTACAGTGATAAATGTATGTCATCTTGAAAATCGAACACTTGCACGCATCTCAGTGGTTTTAGAAAAGATAATGTTAGTTCTCTAACTGTGTATTTATTATTATTTCACAACTACCCTAATTTACCAGTATTTCTCTATGAAGAGTTCACTAGTCTTTATCAAAGAGCTGTATTTCCAGAAAGGGTTTGAAAGGGCATATACTGCTTTGGCTGGGATAGAGTCAACTTCCTTCACAGTAGTTGGTATGGTGCTTTCTTTTGGATTTGTGACCAAAAGGGTGTTGATAAAACACAAATGTTTTAGCTATTGCTGAGAAATTCAAGGTCTTCTCTGATGCTTCCCCAATTGCAAGGAGGCTGGGAGTGCACAAGAATTTGGGAGGAGACAGAGCTAGGACAGCTATGATCAATGGGATATCCCAGTGTGCAATGGGATATTCCAGACCATACAACATCATCTTCCAAATAAAGAAGCTGGGACAAAAGTTGCCTGATGATGGAGAGTAATGAATGTATTCCTATTTTGCTTTGTTGACACGTGTAGCTTTTGCTTTGCCAATTTATCTGTCTTTGTAACACCATTTCTCACTTTTGCCCTTTTCATTCTCTCCTGCTTCTCTGGGGGAAAGTGAGTGAGTGGCTGAGCTGCCTTCCAGGGTTAGCCCACCTGGAGGACATGGATGACTAATACTCTTTGAAATAGGGAATCAAATTTTGAAACCAGCAAAGACAGGACTTCTCCTGCTCAGTTTTAAACTGCTGGAATAACAGGCCTTTCTACATACAGCTAAAAACACTGCAAGTATTACATACACTTTTGTAAAGTAATAACCCATGAAACTGCTTCAGACAAACATGCATATAGATATATCTCTCTGGTTTTTGCATTAATAAACTAGTAAGAGTGATTTTTTCAGGCTGCAAATTGTGGCATTACATTTCACACCACACAAGAAAAATTGACTAAAGCAATCTTTAGCCCCAGATCCTAAAGACTGAAATGCAGGACAGAGAGATAAGACTTAGGGGAATAAACAACATTGTAAAGGTAACACAATTTGTTGAGTATTTTGTAAAAGAATACTGCAATGTATTTCTAGGCACAGAAGCAGAGTTAAATACACCTTTATCCCTACCTCAGATGTTTTTGTTGGACCATATTCTTGAAACTTGTTTTTTGTTTTTGTTTTTTTTTTTTTACATTTTGATGTGGATTTTTTTTATTTATTTCAAATGGCATATATTGGCAAAAAAATAAACAAGCTAAAGTATTTTTCCCTGACACCAAAAATCCTTGTTTAATCTTTACAGTCCAGTCTTTCTTATTCTCCTTCAATATGCCTTAAGCTCCTTAGCTCTATATTTTTCATCTTCCTTTCACATTTTTAAGTACTAAATATATCCCTTCTTTATGAAGATCTCACTATCTCTGCAGCCTGTTATCTTTCATCATGAAACTGCTTGTGTCCCTTCAAAAAAACGTTTTTGTAACCCTAAGGAAATGACCTATAGCTACCCCTTTTTTCCTTCTCAATGAAACCAAATTCGCTTCTTTGACATATTTACATCATCTCTATTCTACATTTTTCACCTACCTGCCACTATATCCTACTTCCTTCGTGGCTGGAGAATTACTTGAGCATTTTCTGTATTTATGTAAAATATCACATATACAATATTACTATTAACTTTGATGCAATTACAAATCTATGCTTTTCCTAAGGTATAAAACCTAGAAACACAATAACATTCTACAGAGTAAATATCAAATAGTCTAATTAAAGCTCTGATATGAATGGTAAAATTGATAACCACCAACCTGGGCTTTCCTCATATAGGCTAAAGGTTCTTTAATATGTTCAGGTGGTGCTGCAGGATGACAGGGCGAAGGAAACCTTAAGAAGAACATATGGTTAACTTGAAATATTCTGATGTTTTATTTTGCTTAATTAATCCCATATTTCTAAACCTAAATATAACTTCTATATATAGAGAGCACTAGCAAAAACACAAATGTGTGTTGATCAAAACTGAGTATTATTTTTAAGTATTTTTTCCTCATCCCTTCTATGGATACGAATAAGATAATAATATGCAAGAATTAGTAACATTTCAACATGAGTTCTTCTTGTATTAAAAATAATGTTCCCTTATAATTTCACATACTTACAAAATAAAGTAAAATAATGACATTAACAAATCAGGTATTTTAAAAGTGAATTCTCTTCACATAATGTCATCTTTATGACATCTTTATCTTTTATGTAACTTTCCAAGTCATCACAATTTTTAAGAGACAATATTTTTTTGAGGTTCTCCTTTTAAAAATCAGTAGTGAACATGCACATGTCCAAAGTAATTAGAAGTTTAAGTGAGGTATTGACTTAAGCAAAGCTGAATATCCACTCATAAAAATTAAAAACTAAACTAAACCACCAATTTATCTTTCAGTAGCATAGGTTATTTCCAATGAGTTTTTGCCAAACATTACATCCAGCTTAATTTTAAGTGTCTCAAATGTCTTTCAGGAAACAAAATTTTCACATAGCTTCTCCAATAGTTAGCCTGAATTTTCATTTGTTTGAATGCATTCAATCAGTTCCTATCATATGTTTTTGGGAAACCCTCCCCAAATTTCTTCCCATTTTTAACAGATAAGATCATTCCTGTACTGGCTGCAAATTTGTTATGAACTATTCTGTTCCAATGTGTAAAATAGAATCAATATCAACAGATTTCAGAAATGCTGTTTCTTGGCTTTTCCACAATGCTCATGAAACCATGGTGTTCACAGTTAATTTCAATTTTCAAGGGCAAATTTCATTATTTTGCTGCTTATTTCCGTGCATTAGCCCTAGAGACAGGTAAATATTTTTTCCCTGGAAAGATACAATGAAGATGAATCCTTGCTAACAGACAGAAGCAGATTTAAGTCCCTCATACTACTAAATATACATTGTGCTAAACTGGTAACTCTAACAAGCTTACTTACATTAGCACAAACAGATTTGCATACACATTTCTTATTTTATAGTTGCATTCATGGCTATATCTGTTACAAAATTCACCTTTCCATTGTGCCAGAATGGAAAGAAAAATTATGTTTCCCAGAAGTCTAATCCAAAGTTTGCTGAACAATAATAAAAAGGAAACTTGGCTGATTTGACTGCATTTATAACCATATCCCAAGCATGATGAGCACTGACCTGAGAAACCTAGAGATCCAGTATCTTAAAGATTTAAAAAAATAATTAATACAAAAAATACGTGCAATGCTGTGACCAATACCTCAATTACAACTCATTTGCAGCAACTACCTCATTTACATAATTATATTATGACCCATGGTACCTTTGGAAGTAAAGCCAAAAGGAAAATACTAAAGTAACTACAAAATGTAATGATATTTATTTCATTTATTCTTTAAAATGCACTTGGTTGCAGTATATTCACTAGGATGAAAAAGAAATAATGGCACTTTAAAAACAGAAACTAAGCAGGTACCCTTGCTATGACAGATATTGCAGATTACAGTAACATACCATACACCTCTATAAACAAATGGATCAAAAGTAAATCATGTGAGCAGAACTCATTAAGTGAAAATACTTAATAAACTCACACATTGAGTTCACTATAAACAGCATTCTGAAGTTTCTTTTCCCAACCTGTTAAAATAAAAAAAAAAAAAAAACAATGAGAGGACAACTTTAGGAATTAATACTAATGGAACATCAATCAGAGGTTGCTTTGCAGTCACTGGAGTTTTATGTCTGGTCTCAGTTCATGTCTACCTACCAGAGAGACAAGAGGAGACAAAGAAACCTTAATCTAATTAAGATAGGAAAACTGCAAGTTGAAACCTCTATAGAGACCTAATATCCTTTACTTCCATCTGCTGTTCAAATAAGTACAATATAGTTTTGGTTAAAAAACTTACATTCTATTTCTTAAAGCCATCATTTTATAAAACCAACAATTAATATTAATAGAGACAGTGTTCCTGATGATTATAAATCTGAGATCATTTATCATAAAATCCTCACATTATAGTAACACAGCCTACAACTTTCAATGCAAATTGGAAATTTAACTAAAGGTAAAATTTTCAAGAGTATCTCCATGGAAGTTAATTTCCATTTTCAGAAGTGGCTGAACTCTCTACTCACTCAGAACTTTAAAAAAAAAATCACCAGTATCTCATAAAATGATAAAAGCACTTTGCATAGTACGTTTTTCAAAATGCAGATGGAATCCAACAGCACTTTCCCTTTCAGATTTTCTTTATCTGATTTAATAATCTGGAATCATTGAATGTCTGCTTCTGGCTACTGTCAGTGACAAGACACCAAGCTCCACAAAGCACTGTTTTCATCACTTATATCACATATGTTCCTACATACATCTATCCTATTCACAAATATATCAATGAAGTATTACAAACCTGATGTCTTCAGAAAATCCTTAATATCCTCTTTTAGAGATTCCAGCTTAATTTCTGGTTTGTGTAGGCTAACCTAATATGAAAAATAAATAAATAAGCATCAAGAACTAAAGAAAAATTACATTATTCAAGTTATAAAGCAAGTAACAAACATGCTTAGGGTTACACCCAAAGCAAACTCCTTCCTTGAGCAATAGTAGTCAAAAATATCAGTTAACTTTTTTCTCACTCAATGTCTTCACCTTTTTCATCAATGCTAAAAGGTGTTATGTGGGGAAGAAGAGAGAAAAAAGGAGTAGAATATGCAATGAACACATATAAACATACATGTTTAATAATCTGAGCAAATACCCCCCATACTTAGCCCAAATGCTAGACTGTACACATTAAGGAATTGGTCATAAGGCACACATGGAAAAAACTAGAAGCCAATCCCTGTACTTCACCTGAAAGAATTAAAACTGAAAACATTCCATAATTTTTCACTTAACCTCCCACAGTTCACCTCTTTCAGGTAAGAAATGCCACTTTCAAACCAAAAAACTGACTGTGCACCGAACACTCCCCACTGCAGATATGACTGCTGGGTATATACAGCCTCTTGCAATGAAATGCACTCAACACACCAACCAGCACTAACCAGCACTAACCAGCATTAAACCAGCACTAACCAACACTAACCAGCTTTACAACCATACCATGACACAACCACAAAGACTGAAAGGTGCTGCACATCTTTCAGCAACAGCAGGACCAGCTGCTGCAGCATCTCCTTCTTCTGCAGCTAGACCAAGAGGAGAAAACCAACTCATCACAAAGGGACCCAAAGAACAACAAGCAGAAACTCAAAAGTTTCTGTGAAGTGCCTTCTAAGACATATTTTCCTATGCATGGTACATGGCAATAGCTGATTAAGATGAGATAATAAAGCTAAAGGTTTAGAGAAAAAAAAGCAATGCTGCATGCTAACTTGAAAATAACACCAGAAGATCTGTGTGTCCACAGCCATGACAGCTCCAGGCATATGTTAGAAGCATATGGCCATATCATCTATACAGAAATGTGAGGCATCTCTTACCAAAAGCTACTCAACAATGTGCTCTAGGCATATCAACTGCTAATTCTGTTGCAGCAAGCTTTCCTGCTGCAATAGAATTTTAATTTTTATTTAATTAAAAATAATCTTTCACCAACTTGGGCAGTCTTCCAGCCCTAACAGCACTGCTGACAACATGGCATGCTTTAAGTCCACAGCACACAACTAAAACTCCAAAATCTTGTACTTTGCCTTACAGTTTATACATGGAAAAGGGTGTTTCTGCACTGGAAAAGCTGGTCTAGGTGAATTCACAATGCAGAATTTTAAGAAAACCTTTCCATTTTCCCCACATGAAAAGAGGAATGGACAATAATGGAGAGAATAACAGCATCAGCATTTCAAGTCCCCTTGCCATTACAGGTAAGGGAGGCATTTATATTTAGTTTATTAAGTGCAATAGCAAAGAGACTATTTCTCAGCATGCTTCTGAGAAAGAAAGGTCATCATGAGCACAGACCAGAAGGTGTGGTGAGTTGCATAACTCATGTCAAATGACAAACACATATTCCATCCAGCACAACAGTAAAAGCTGGCAAAGGATGGTTACTAATATCTGGGAAACAAAGATTTTTATGCGTGTTCTTGGGCAGCTCACAAAATACCCTTTTAAACAAAAACCTCAAGGAGGATTTTATGAAGAATTCCTTTTGAAGCTACTTTGATGGGAAGTCCTATGTCCTTTTTGGACACTTGTCAGGCTGAAGGTTTTCTCTGCTGCAAGGCAGTGGTTTTGTGTGTTTACTGCAGAAATTTTTAAAAAAGTAACACACATCAAGCAGGGCAGATTTTGCCATACTGTTCCTCAGAAGTTTTTGTGCACCCTTTTGTAAATGTTCAGCTTTGTCTTTGAGTTAAATATGGCTAATTCTAATCTCAAGGTCCATGGAGTGTCAGGTCTGGCATACTTTTTAGATATGCAAAAAAAATCCCCTCACAAATAGAACTTATTACAGATGATAAATCACACAAAGAAAGGAAACCTCCTGTACAATCTGCTATAAAAGGGATTAATTATTTTGACACTGGAAACAGTACAAGAAATTATGTAAGTGCAATCAGAACAGTGTTTTAATTCTCTGCTTTTCACACACCTGTGAGCTCTTGGCTTATTAAGGAGTATCTGATACTCCTATGGACAACAACAGGGGTTTTTTTGGAGATTCCTGGAAATTCTGGAAATTGATACAGCATATCACATTAGAAGGCATTAAGGAGTTCAGTCCACAGACTACTTCCCATTTTCCCTCTCAGGCCAAAAGAACAACAGAGGTCTTTCTTGTAAACTGCTGTTCCCAAGAGAACCTGCTCCCCAGCTGCAGAACATCAAATCCAGAGACTCCTGTATGCAGCAGAAAGGCAGTCAAAAAGGAAACAGGACAGCATGCAGGGGGAAAATTTTTCCTAAGGATTACATCAGTGCATCAACCTGCACTGGTTACCTTCACCTCTTCATGCCCATGTATTCAGCCAGATATTATTTCATTATTCCTAGCCCTGATGCAGCCAATATTCTCAGGCTCATCTTTAACTTATTGCAATATCTATTTTTAGATGTTTCACATCCTTCCTGTGTCCTTTTTCTTCTCTTCACTGGAAAAACCTGTACTGAGACAAATTTTCACATAAAAAATGTGAAAATTCCCCCCCACCACCCCCAAAATTTGGGGGCACTTTTGTCTCCACTTTTACCAATTCAGAGTTCAGTTGCAAAAGCCTCCTCCCATTTACATTTTCCCTCTTGTTTACTTGTGTACTACAATTAACACATTCCTAAGTGATAAGCAGAACAAGAGAGCCACAGAAATTTAGGATTGCTGATCAGTTTTCAAATCAGAAATTAGATACTTGAGAATGTGGCAAACAGTTCAGCTGGCAGCTGCAGCCAGCTCTAACACAGACGAAATTCCAGCTCTGTATAACACAACAAGGGAAAATACTCATTTTGGTAAGTGAAAGGAACTCTCTTCAGAACTGTTTTGCTGTAACTTAACAGTATGGTACCTCTTTAGAATTCATATGGGTGTTTATGGGAATTAAATTGAGGAATCAAGGGGAGTTAGCAGAGCTGATATTCCAAAATTACTAGTCCAGGTGTCCACATAATCTTGTTTTTCCTTTGTATTAGCTGATCTAATTTATTTCTGTGTTGTACCATGTTGGAAAACACATTTAGGTATTTATATTTTAGGTAGGGTTGGTTTGTTTTAAACTGCTTGGTACAACACACTAAGTCTCATTTGCATTTTTTCCATGTGATTTTATTCCCTGTAGAATAAAAAATATGTTGACAAAATTTTATTTATATAAAAAAGCATTACTACAACTTTACATAGCTAAAAATGCCTGCCTAAGATTTACCGGGAGAAAAACCCACATTGATGAGATTTGTACTCATGAACCGAATTAATTCCCTGCATGATCAATAAACAGCAAACACCCAGGTAGAACTACCCATTTCAACACACACATCTTGATGAAAGGATATCTTACTTCTATGAGAAAAATACTATCTGTTACTATAAGGAGACTATAACATGCAGGGTAATAGAGAGTGAGCAATACAGGGGAACAATCCATGAAAGCAAAGGCTGACAGCTAGAACAGTGAAAAAGGCAAATATTCAGAGATTGAGTCAGGGCAATATAGAGTCCTGAAAGTCGAACATTTCAGCAAGAAATAACAAATCATTGCTAATAAATGTTAATGCCTATCAACTTTTCCCTGTAAAACTAGTATTGTGCATAATCTTATGGATATGGCACTGAGGTCCAGGTGTGGGATGTCTATGGTCCTCTCCAGTCTTGGTCAGCCTCCTGTGAATCAAGACACATCTGTCCCTTCCACATTCCTTCATAAAACAAGCTATCATTACAGCATTTCTTGGCACCCCCAATTCTTCAGCTGTACACACCCAGACTTGGGGGACTTCTAAAATTTTGCCAAATTTGCCAGTGCCTAAGGTACCACTAACAATCTTGTGTGTGCATCTTTGATTTTGGCAAGGTATCCTGCTGGGACCTGTGCAGTCACCATCAGAAGTGATACCCTAAATGTACTCTCTGTACCTGGATGCCAAGATGGAAGAAAATCCAGACACTCAACACTGCTGTGGCTGAAAGGAAGCAAAAGGATAGCACAACAGTAAAATAATAAAATTGGTGGAAATAGGAAATTGATTCACAGAGGAACTGAACACAGAGCTCAACCTATTTACAAATTAGCATCTAAATTTGAAAGTGGCATTCAGTGATCATGACTGGAGCAGCACTGATCATGCAAGAGATGATCCATCAATCACAGCACTCAAAGAAGTACAGGAAAATAACTAGAGGACCAGCAACACACTACTAAGAGGAGGCTTGACAGAACAAAGTGTTCCAGCATAACTCCTGTGTTAAACTATTTCTTTTCTCAACAAGAATAAACACTGCAGAGAAGTGATCCAACTATACTGAAATGTGGAATTGCATCAGGTGAACACATATTTTTATCCTGTTGCAAACAGTCTGCAAATAACTTTACACAATCCTAATATTTTTACAGGCTATCAACCATAATTTCTCTTCAAAGCCTTTTTGTTTAGATAAACATGTACTCTCTCAAAGCATTTATTACTGTTCAGTATGTTTCTTCACAAGTGCACAATGTTTTTCAGTTTTATTGCTATTATTTCCCAAATTACAATAAAACAGAATCCCCAAATATAACCCATCTTTAGAAGAAATAAACTCAATGAAAGCTAATAAATATCCACCATTCCTTATGTATTTCATTCTACCATAACTGGACTTTATAAGGACCAAGCTGACTTGGTAAAATCCACTTCAAGCACAACCACCACAATTTCAACATAAACATTCACTAAAAACTTCAACCCCTGCAACTTTAAGGGAAAGATTAGTTTTGGTTATACATTTCTGTAACAGAAAGAAGACTCATTCTGAGCCTAACTAAACAAATTTTAGTAAGTGTGAAACCCTGATTATAATGACAATTTTCCAACCCTTCTACATTTCTACACAAAGTATAATAAGGGAAAAATTTTGTGAACTTTCTTATACAAGTAAAAATAACCTAGCAGATACAGAGAGCTCCAATCAGCTTCATATGGAAGTAAACAGCTTCAAATGTTATGCTGTGGTACAAAAAATACAGATATATTTTAATAATATATTTTAATTTTAATGTTTAATAAATTTTCTAGGTTTTGAATATAAAATTAGTGCTGAAAATAAAATACATACGCAAAATCCAGAAATCACATTACTAAAAAAGGACTACTCAGCCAGTCAAGCTTGCATTGCTTCTGAACTCCATCATCTGATCAACACATACTCAAATGCATTCAATTTAAAATTCACTATAATGCAAATATTACTGCTGAGCCACTTAAACCAAAGGCACAAGCTCTATCAGCAAGCATAGTAAATCCTTTGCTAAATACAATGCATGAAAATGAACCATTACTTTTCCATGATGACTCATGAGCCTACCTTTGTTTGCTAACTTTTATTAAATAAATGCTGCATTGCATAGAAACATTCCCCTTCTGAATTTGATCTTTTATATAAGTTGAGATTGGTATCAATTTCTTTTTTTTTAACTGGCAAAAAATATCATGAAAACAATATGCTGGGACATTTTGCAAACCATAAATTATAATAAATTATTCTAAGCTTATTTACCTCCACTTTCTTTAGAAGCAGAGTTAGGCACTACTCCAGCTCCAATGTTCCTAGCACTCCCAAATGAAGTCCCCTCCTCCTTTGCCCCATCTGAAGTCTTCTTAAGACCCTTACCTCTCTCTGTTCAAACTGTCTTTAAAGCCTTCTGGTTCTACCACAGGTCTGGTCCAAGAACAGTGGCAGACTCCTCTCCTCTGGACAGTGTTTCTGACCAGGACATCTCCTCTCCACCTTCTTCGTACCTTCAGGCACCTCCACCAATGTATTCTCACTCCCAAACTGAATTGCTACAGTGGGGTGGGATGGGTATCAGGCCTGATTTTTACACTTGCATTACCCCTTTTAGCCTACTGTAACAGCCCTTATCATGCTTTGTTATCAGTCCCCTCAGGTTGTCCCAATCCAGCCATACCTACAAGAAACATCTGAGAACATTCATGCAGAAAATGGCAGGGGGGACTCCTTGCACTGTGAGTCTTTCTTGTTCCATTTAAAATGTAATTTAGAACCTTTATCTTTCATTTAGAACCTTTCATTTTATTGTCACCTCTTGTTTTAGAAAAGTTCTTTAGGAATAAACTACCGAAGCTTTTGTCTGTTGGTTGGTTTTTTTTGGGTATTTTTTAAACTTCATCATTTGCCCCTGTCACTAGAGGTTCTGGGCAACTCTGAGTTAGACTGATTTCTATTAGAGGTTTGCATGGGACAAAAATTAAGACTGATTAATCACAACTGATTAATATAGCCTAACTCAAAGGTTTTCAAAGATCATGAAAAATGAAGTTTCTGAATTGGCTGCAAATGAAAATGTGCTAAAAAGGTAGCACTTTTTCATGTCTCTGAACAGTTTCATTTTTATTGTCTGTTCACTGACACAGATTTTCCCTAGAGCAGAATTTTAGCAAGATTTCACAAAATAATTTATTTTAAAACTGCATTTTGTCCTTGAGATGTCCATGTTTTAGTTTTTCTGAACATCTCTAATCTCTACATTAAAAACATTTACAATTCAGAAAGGGAAGAGAAAAATTAAGATAGAAACAAGCAAATTTGATGACAAACTTGCACAGTGAAGTTGTGACCAGAAAATGAGGTTTCTCCTCTGCTCCCCACTAACACCAGCAGCAATTCTACCTGTTGAAAAGTTACTACCCAATATTTTGGCTCTTTGTCACTGCTACTCTTTCCTTTCAAACACACTACAAAGTATGCTCAGAAGAAATTCCAAAGTGATAGGTACATTAGAACTGTTACTCACATTAATCTCTCTCCTTAACTGCAGTAATATATCAATATATCAAAAATCAACCTACAAAAATCAACATTTATATATTTATTCATTCATCACTTACATGACACTACCTCTACTCTAATCCTTGGGATAAAAATGTGATTATCTTGGTATCCCCAGAAGTCAAGCTCTGACAGCAAATCATTTGATGCCCATGCCAAAGTTATTTCAAAGAGATTGTGTATCACAGCCCTTGACACCAGCTCAGGCTCCCAGTGACAGCCAAGCAAAGCACTGGTTTGATCAGTTCATAACCACAGGGCTACTCTCTCACCACTCACAAATAATGTCAGGATACTGTGTTTTCCCCAAAATTCTGTTAACTCATCAATGAAACTGTTCATTCTGTGCTCTCCTTCCTAGAAAATAAGAGACAAATGTACAAAATATAGCTTTTCTAATAACTAAAATCCTGTTTGTGAGACTACATATTCTCTCAAAATTTCAGGGATTATT
Source organism: Agelaius phoeniceus (assembly GCF_051311805.1). Lineage (NCBI taxonomy): Eukaryota > Metazoa > Chordata > Aves > Passeriformes > Icteridae > Agelaius > Agelaius phoeniceus. Next base: position 55,857,375 of record NC_135268.1, read on the forward strand.
ATAATGGACCTTAAGATCCATTTTGACTGTAGTGTTTTCAGACAGTAAGTATTTTTGAGGAACAAATATCATCATCATCATTTTCTACACTAAGAGATGAAGAATATTTGTGAAGTACAGCTGCAGTATAAATATCCAAAACAAAAGTTTCACTTTGATGCACTGATTCCAAAGACTTCCTAAAACACAGTGTGCATCTCCCAAAATAGTTTAAAATCCCCTAAAAAAGGGACCACCCTTCAAAATCACAACTTGTGCAGACCAAGCATTGTTAACCAGCAGACAAAAAACTCCATCACATCCTACCAACAAACTGGATTTCAGGAGTGATGCACAGCAGCAGCTGAGATTTCCTATTAGACAGTGCAGCTCCAGCAATACCCCGTGTAATGGGAGGAATATCAAGCATCAGCTTAATACAGAGTGAACACAATGCAGAAACTTCCAGAATTCTGTACAGCTGCCCAGGGCAGAAGAGGAGAGCAGCCTCTGACTGAGGGGCCCTTGCACGGTGCAGCACGAACGTGACTGCCCAAGCTTTATAAACAAAGCAAGTCTTCTGTACATGGAAGAGCATAAATGCCTGCAAGGTCAATAAAAAAGGCTCCTCTATCAAGAACACCCAGATTCCTGGCAAACACAGTGTACATTTGGCCCTACTAATTTAAACTACAATCTCCTAGAGATAATTCATTTGAATGAGAAATCCCATTGTTGATGTACATATAAAGCTTCAGATCACTACACTAAACTACAGCTCTGCTTTAACCTGCTATTATAAACCCTTCACACACAATTCTAAGAATCAGCTTGAATATTTGTTGCTGTATTTCTTTTCTTTCCCTTTAGCACTTGATATGACTAGAATGATCATGACCTATGCAAACACTTTTTTTTCTTCTCCAAGAAATCTGTACAACAGTGCTCTGCAAAGCCATCATAGCAGATACATTCTCATATCCAGCAGGGATTTGGGCACCTCACTGCCCTATCAGACTCCAAACCCCCTCTTGGGAGGGCAGTGCTCACGTTCTCTGCACAAAATGGCTCCACCAAACCAAGCCACCCAGCCAGTTTAGCACCTTCTAAACACCCACCCAAGTCCTGAGGACACCAACCTGCCTCCTGTCTCAAAAAACCCATGCAAAGAATCAAGTGACCGTGAACCTGGCCCTGCCAGAGACAGGGATAAAGAATCCTGTGGAAGGGAGTGCCTTCAGGTTTGTTAGAAACAGGAAGAGAGTAGTTAGAACAGAGCCCTGTTCACCGCCCGTTTTGAGGACAAGATGTGACTCTGCACTCCTCATGTCAGGTTTTTTAGGATACTTAATTTCCCAACATTTAGCAGAACCTAGCCTCTACACTGCTTCATAATTCCAGCCCCCTTCAAGTCATGTACATTGGCTTATTCAAATATTTAGAAAGCCCTGTCAACAGAAGCAAGGCAGACACACATTAATAAAAGCACTTAGAGACCAAAACAGTACATTTAAATACAAAACAAACAAAAGACAGGCAGTGTGACAGTGATGTCACTTGCTACAGAAAGCTTCAGGGACATTCAAAGAGGAAAATCATGTTTCATTTAAAAATGCAACAAAACTAATGGACAAATAATGGACATGATATCCTAAAACACCAAAAAAACCCCAACCCAACCAAAAAAAAACATAAACAAAAACCCCAAAAAACCTCCCCCAAAAAATCCCCAACCTGTATAATTTTAAGCAGTGTTTGAAAAAAAAGCCCAAAACCAAAAGCACAAGATTTTAAAAAACCCAATCCAAAATATTTCAGTAATGCACAATATTTGTTACAGCACCATGACTAGGTTATTATTATCATGAAAATTGACGCAACTTTAATCTGAAACATCCTAAATTAAATTCAGCTGCAATATGAAAATCTGTCTCCAAGTGCAGATAAGTTATTAAATATAAAAAAAGGGCAACTGCTATCCCAGCTACTAAAATTTACTTCCATCCGTATTTTTTTTCATTTATTTTCACTTCCTTTCACCAAATCCTCATTTTCTCAGGGACACTAGGGGAGCGGGGGAGGGTGGGTGGACTTTAAAGCTCTCCAAATTAAAGATTAAAAAAGCAATTCGTTTCAGGACCTATATTTGAAGCAGCGAGATTTCAGACGGATAGTCTTCATATTCACTGCGAAATCCTTGGGTCCCAAGAGAAAACACAACAAACACGGCTCTAGAAACCAAACACGCCGCTCTCCGGCCCCGCCGAGGAGGGAGAGGAGCGGGATAAGGAGGAAAAGAGGGAAGGGACGAGGGGCGCCGGGGGCCCGGACTCCCTGCCCGTGAGGAGAACACCCGGGCCGGGGGCGGCGGCCGGGAACAAAGCGCCGGGGAGGGGCAGCGCGGAAGGGAGGCGTGCATGAGGGTACAGCGGCAGGTCAGGGCTCACCCGGGCCTGTCGCTCCAGCTGGGAGTGCAGGCTGGAGCCCTGCAGGCGCTGCACGACCCTGGCGATGGTCAGGGACAGCCCGCGGTCCGGGTCCACCATGGTGGGCCCTGCGCGGCCGGGCCGCCTTCGCCGCCGCACCGGCGCGTTACCCGGCAACGGCGGCAGCGGCGCCCGCCTGCCGCTGCGCCCGGCCGGAAAGCGGCGCCGCACGGAAAGGTTCCGCCCTGAGGGGGAAGGAAAGGCCCAGGGGCCGTAGGTGCGAAAGGAACGACAAAAGTCAGAGGGTCCGCAAACAATCACAAAGTTTTATTAGAAAATTACTGGAAAATTTATTGTCCTGGCCTCCTATATAAGCACAGAAAAGAGAGAAAGAGAGGGAAGGGAAGGGAAGGGAAGGGAAGGGAAGGGAAGGGAAGGGAAGGGAAGGGAAGGGAAGGGAAGGGAAGGGAAGGGAAGGGAAGGGAAGGGAAGGGAAGGGAAGGGAAGGGAAGGGAGAGGAGGGAGGAAGGGAGGAAGGGAGGAAGGGAGGAAGGCAGGAAGGAAGGAAGGAAGGAAGGAAGGAAGGAAGGAAGGAAGGAAGGAAGGAAGGAAGGAAGGAAGGAAGGAAGGAAGGAAGGAAGGAAGGAAGGAAGGAAGGAAGGAAGGAAGGAAGGAAGGAAGGAAGGAAGGAAGGAAGGTGTAAAAAATGCATATTTTATGATTGGCTTTTCGCAAATATTAAAATGAATATAATATGTGTTAGAAAGTTGTGCTGTATTAGTTTTCTTAAGTAGTGTGTTAAATATAGTTTTAGGTTATAACAAAATGTTAAAATAGAAACTATGCTAGGTAAGATATTTTTTTAAGGAAAGGACTCACAGCAATATAGCAGCCACAGGAAACCTAAATCTTTCAGAGAAAGAGAATTTATTGCTCTCTTATCAGGAGAAATTAACTTCTTCCCGCCTCGCTCAGCCATGATAACGCCGGTTAGGATTCAGAGGAAGAAGCTGACGATGACGTGACAGAATCCTGTATTTGAATGGAATTTATGCATCATGTATGAGATGTATGAATATGCAACAGATTATTCCTTTTAAGGGTTAATCCTCTGTTGAGGGGTGTCCTTTTTCGGGCTTATGCTGCCCAGAAAAAGGTACCTGGACGTCCATAACTCTTTGTTTCTCTTGTCTCATATTGTCCTAATCCAAATTGTCCGAATTATTATTACTCTAATTATATTGCTATTTTTATAACCATTTTATTATCATTAAACTTTTAAAATTTTAAGAACAAGTGATTGGCGTTTTTCACAGACGGGAAGGAGATGGCGGGTCCTGGTCCCAGTGCAGCGGTTCAGCTGCTGCGGTGCCTGGGGTCCTGGGCTGATGATGCCTTCTCATGGACAGGTTTGTCCAGCCCCAGGACACCTTTCTGTGTGCTGCTCGAGGGATACAAGCCAGCCCGTGTGAAATACAAAGCTGTGTTTCATGTCAGGTACATACAGGCAACGTGTGTATTTGTGATTGTAATATGTGTGGAAACCGACCATGGGACAGTTATAAAGATGAATTCTAATAATAACTGAGGAAAGTAAAGCATGGAAGAAGGCCTTTGAACCTATCCTTTGTTCGCAACTAACCTTTATAAGTCTTAAGTTGATTGAAGAGCATTTGAATTAAAGCTTTCAGGATGTTGCTTTTTGACAGGAACTTTCTGCTTGTAGCTAAGCCTTAAAGATTTTTGCAATAATAACCTTTTGAAGTATAATTTTAGAATATTGCTTGTAGTAAGGATCTTTGAAACTATAGCTTTAGAATATATAAAAAGAAAACATGCTTATCTCACGCCTTGACAAAACAGTGAAAAGCAGCTTGAAAAAGGAAGATGAACATCAACTCAAGGATTAATAATTTCAACCAGGGGAAGCTGGACATCACTGTCATGAGATTTATAGGCCTTGCAATCAAAAGGTGGACCCACATCTGGAATCTGGACCTCACCAGCTGGGAGACTTCTTTCTTCTTTCGGAAGCTGGACCCCCACCATCTGGGGATACTCCTTTTCTGGGATACCTTCTGAGAAAAACTAAATCACAGTAGTGTATAGAATTGTGATGTAAAAATTGGGAATAGAAACTGCTGAGGAGTAAAAATTGGGAATAGAAACTGCTGAGAAAGCTGATGAGTACCTCCATAAACACCAGCAAGCCTCAACTATCGGTGTGCAGTTGGAGGGAAAACTTCCCCCACTGTACCCAGCGCTGTATTGCTCATACTTTATCATATTAATTAATAAATTGATTGCTGCTTGAATATTGGCCTAGTCAAGCTTCTCATTTATAACAGCCCATATTGATGCAAAGTTTTGTTGCATTTTTCCTCATCTGCTCGGCGTGGTGAGGCACTCGTTCAGGCTCGGTAGCGGCACAGCCCTCACTGGAGCCTCACTGGGCAGGTGTGTGGCACTGTGTGCTCATCCCAGCCTGATGTACCTGCCAGGGACTTGCATCCATTTAGCCTCTCTGGGAAAATCTATTCCTACGTGTCATCAAGTTTTTACTTAATAAACTAATTTACTACGTCAAAATACCCATTATTAAAGTCCCAGAAGGATTAAGAAATAAGCTAAGAGAGGAAAAGCTGATTGTTGACCTCTAAAGCTTTAAAACCCATTTTCAGCTCTGAGGATGACCTCTATAAAACAAAGAATGTTTCAAGATGCTGAAACATCAAGAGTAAGTTTTTCATTATTGTGAATGACAGATATGAGGAAATGATAGATGTCATCAGTTACGTCAATAGAAAAAACTACTGCATATAATAGGTATAAAAAGTGCACCTGAACTCATTTGTCTGCAACCAGTTTTCATTTATTTGTAAGCATTTCTGGATAAAATTAAGTTTAAAGAAGAAAAGAAGAATAGTAACAGAAGGTCAGAGATGAAGTTCTTTAATGAATTGTAGAGAAACCTAAAAAAGTCACTTATGCTAATCAAAACACTGAGGAGAGGTTGCTTCTCAGTTCATAGAGAGCACAGAGAAATGAACCCAGTTGCCTACCCGTGCCTTGAATATCTATTCTGATTTACATCAGGTGTTCTGTCACTTCTTTTCTTACATGCATATATAATGTTAGGGGCAACAGTGAACACATTTTTTTTCCCTATGTATTGAGAGAGTTAATGATATTTTTATCTACATTCCCAACTGAACAAGCATACAAAGTGTAATAACTTTCTGTGCTAGTTCATGAAAAAAGTCTGCAAAATGTTCCATACAGAGAGTACCTCGCCTCATTTTGGTTTGTTTGGTTTTTTGGGGGCTTTTTTTGGTTTTTTAAATTGAGGATCCTTTGTTTGTGTGGGAACTTCACCTGCTAAGGAAAGCACATGCAGAAACCTGGAGTGTGACCATGAGCTCTGCAGGTCAATAGCTGAAGTCCAGAGTTTCACATTTCAGCTGCAAGTGGGAGAGAGAGCCCTCCCTCCTTGCCTGGTACAGTCCTTGGCAGCGTTTTCCTTTCCAGTTTGTGAGCAAACCTGTGGACTGCCACAGGGATGGGAGGCATATGTTGTGTTTGGTGAGTGTGTTATTTGTCAGGGCAGTTTGATAGGTGAGGACTCAGGGGCTGGGTAATTCCTGCTGGTAGCACAGCACAGTCTCTGGCTGCTTCCCATGTGATCTGCAGGCACCACGTTTGGCCCCAGGGCAGGTCACGGAGTGGGACAGAAGCCAGAGCACCTTGCTGATTGGAAGTGTGTGTTCCCCTGCTGCTGGGGAGCGTGGGCAAATCATACATCACAGGTGAGTTTCATGTGCAATGCATAAGACTTTGCAGGTCTGCAAAAACCACCCTGATCCCTATAGGTCAAAAAATCGGGATTAAAAACTAAGGTCAGCTGCAGAGGAGTAATTTCCTGCCCCTGACTACCTCTGCTCCAAGGTTCCCCTTTATAACCCTTTGTCTATGCACATGTGTTGGTCTTCATTCCTTGGCTTTTTAGGCTGTTTCCAGCCTGGTTTCCCTCCACTGCATTTCCCTTTGGTCAGTTACATCTCCAGTATGGGTAGGAAAACTTACTTCTTGTAAATGTCAATCCAAGCTTAAAAGTAGGGCGATATGAAGAGATAATCTACAGAATCTTACCAAGGGCTGTTAACAGCTTCTTGTGTATCCCTACCATATCTAGTTAAGAAATCTCATGCTTAAGTGTGTGCTTCTTTTTTGTTTCCTTACAAGGAGTGGACTGCATAGCAGCTTGAGAAATACAGAAATTTATTAGAAAATATCACTTAAATAACAGGCATTGGCAGAAATCCCAACTTATGCTTTAGCCTATCCTCTGGTTTCACACAACTGGTTTAACTGGTTCCTGTGATAAGTTTTTGACAATTACAGCTTTTTCATAATGATTTACTTTTAAATTGCACATAACTGCAGTACAGTCAGCATAGAGTGGTTTTATGATGTCCAGTACCACATACCAGAGGCAGCTTGTTGGTTTTATTAAGAGGTCTGGTGTAGATGTCATCATGTTTTATTTTGGGTTGTTGGTCTGTCCTTCTCAGTGTCTCAGTCTTACAGCCTTGAACACCAATTGTCTCCTCTTGGTATTCCTTCTCCATTCCACTGCAGTGCTCTACAGCGTTATACCTTAGTTTACTGTGTTTTGTGTCAAGTTACTTCACTTAACTGTATTGATACTGGTATCCCAAGTGTCTTTTATTAATCTGCCACAACAGGTCTGGAAAGCACTGAGAATCTGGAAACAGAAAGTAAAAATTACAGTCAGCCAGCTTGGCTTTTTCCATGTAATATGGTAATTGACCTAATATTGACCTAGGCTGTCTGCAAGTATCACCAAAGGAGGCAGTGGTGTTGTATGACAGATAATGGGTGAGGGAAAACAAAAAAATCCCAGCAAGGTCAATTAAATCCCAACAGTCCCAATCACAAAATCCCAGCAGTCAACAAAATCCCAGCACTTCCAGTAAGCTGCTCCTAAGACACTCTGCCTAAGCCATTCACAACACTCACACTGCCCTGATCCCACCTTCACCTTTCATTTTGTTGCTGTGAGAAATGACAAGTGGATTTTTTGTGTAGTTTTTTGGTTAGTGGTTTTATTTTTTTTCATCTAAAGAGCTACTCCTGTCCAAAATTTCATTTCTTCTTTCTTTTCTTGGAACTATTTTAATTCATGAGGGCTTAAAATCCGTTACCCCAGTTCTCCATTTCAAACCATTATCAGAACTTCACCTGTGAACTAAAGTGTCAAGTTCCAATGGATTCCTAATCCAAGCAGGTACTTTCAGAGAACATCATATTCAGTCTTTTATTCAGTGTGCTCACTCTTTATATTAGACAAATGTATATTAAACTTTAATCTCTATTATGGGCCAATCCTGCAAGCTCCTCTTCATAATATCCACTGGTTTCCCTCTGCAGTCTGAATCATGATATATTGTTTGGAGCTGATAACAGATGTATGACAAAAGAAGAAAGATCTGTCAGTGACTCACCCTTCTGACTTTCAAACTTTATTCAAATTACCAAAAAGTGACAGTGTGTATTTTGACAAGTTTCAATATTTTCTTCAAAATAATCAGTTCCTGTGGAGTAATGAGATTTTTTTTCTTGCCCCAATACCACTGATGCAATCTGAAGAATGTAGGAAGTTTAGATGGTGTATCTTCACTTATCAGAGCAGAAAACAACTCTTATTGCAGAATGCTGTCCATGAGAATTAATATCTTTTCTCTAATATGTGGCTGAACTTGAGAGCTGGACTTTGACTACCAGTGATGTCAAGGATTATCAGTCTAGTCTTAGGAGTTTCATGTTAACTCCAGTTCTTGATTTTAGGTAATTTCCTACCAAACCTTGGCTTTAGATAGTGTAAGCCTCACTAGAGAGGACCATGCATTTCAGGTGATAATATCTATTAGTGGTACTTTTTTGAGGCATTTCTGAGTAATAGCTGGAGCTGTGAGTTATCAGATATGTAACAAAACTAACATGCACACAGTCCCTAGTTTTTCTAGTGTCATTAGATTTAGTCCATGTTTGATGTGTTGTATTATTAGTCAAGTGACATGGGTTTTAGCAGTAATATTCTGTATTTTCTGGTTGGTAAAATCCCATGTGTGCACTTGCCATGAATGAAGATGTAATTATGCCAATGTTGGATTTCTTGGACCTAAGGCAGAAATGGAGTCCATGTAGGTACACACTGAAGGGAAACACATACTGAATCACAAATACAGTTTATACACTGAGTAGTTTATGCACTTCACACATGGCATGTATATTTTGTTTCTTTAAATTGCATGTTCTCCTGAGAGCAAGTCTGTTGGAAAAAGTACACAACTATTGTACTTAGCCAAACCTCTTAAAAGACATGAATCAGCATTCATGAACAAGCATTTTCTCAGGTCACAAATAGCAGCTTACTTTAGCTATTGTTTTTAAGGTTTATATTAAACAGTTGGTCTATAAGGAAGAAAAGCAGTAAAAGGAGCTGTCTCAGTGGATTCTTAGTTAACATCTCCATGTCAGAGTTTACTGATGTGTGGGTGTGCTAGGGTGAGAGTCTATGTTCTTTTTAAACCCATTGACTCCAGTGAGTCTATGTGATGTAAATACAAGCAGGATTTGGGTCCTGTCTGTCACAAGAAGTATGCTCTTTTTGAAAATAGGAACAATTTGATCTAGTGGGTGGCATCCCTGCCCTTGGAGGGGGGGATTGGAACTAGATGATCTCTAGTGTTCCTTCTAACCCAAACCTTCCTATGATGCTATGAAAATATCTAAAAACATATGCGTGGTGATCTTTTAATATCTACTTTTGAAAAATATCAAGCCCTCTCATTCTCTGTTTACTTGTTACACAATATTGAGCATTACTCCACTGAAATAGCTTGTTGATGCTATATGCTACTTATTGCAGTAGGGGAATTTCGTCTTTGTGGAAAATGTAATAAATGTTTTAAGGTAGTCTGTTATACGTCTGTTCACTGCCTGGAATATATACAATTTACCACACAGTCAAATCAGTGCCTGGTGCAAGTCTTCAACAGCCAGCAGACCACCTTGGATACATTATGTAGTGTCTAGATCATTGCTGCCTTCTCCTTAATCATTAAGAGGTAATCATAAACTTCAGCTGGCAGAACAAGGATCTCTTCTTGAGCGCATTTTATTCTTCTGATTAAGATTTGATGACAAAGTTGATTAATCCTTTCTCTTTTCTCTCTCTTTTTTTTAATGTGAAGTATTATTCCATTGTTTCATTTCCTTGTTTGATAATTTTTCAAATAGAAAAACACAAGTGAAGAATAAACCAAAAGGAACTAGAAACTCCTGAAGGGTTTTTGTAATGGTTGTGGTTCACCAGCTACTGTAACTGTTAAAAAAAAACAGTCTAGTTTTGGTCAGGGAGATTTTTACTTCCATTACAAGGACTTTTCACATATCCTTTACCTTGATTTCCACTTCCTTAACTTGATGTCTGCTCTGTTGAAAAGCCAGCTGGAAGTGCAGCAAAACGGAAATGTTGAATGAGCAGAAGATAGCAGGCAAACCTTCCTAAGTTTCTCATAGTCTTTTCTTCAGTGATGTTGCTTTCCTTTCCCTGCATGGACAAATAAATGCCGTGTATCACCGAAAGGGAGCACCGGGCACTGATTAAATATCATCACCAACTATGGAAAAGAATCTTCTCTGACACATCCCGGGCCATAGTGGGGGCCTAAAGAATCCTATGGTGAAACAGTTGCAGTTGTCCTGTATTAGTTCAAAGCAGATTAAGTCAAAATGTAAAACTGAGCCCTAATTTCTAAGTTTCTGCTGTTTCTCTGTTTATATACAGGAATACATTATTGCAGAAAATTATCTGAAACATTGATTACTAATACTGCCTGTTACAGGAATTGTTGTGCATATATGAAGCACAACTAGATGATCAAACTTTTACTGTGGAAATAAGTTCATTATAACAACATGCTCAAAAAGTCACCCAACAAAATGTGGAACAGTGGCATGGAATAGCACACATATGTGAAGCACAGCTCTGAAGGCTGGATTCAGAGCCGTTGAGTGGCAGACTACCCTGCTTTCACTAACCCAAAACATACAAATTAATATAGGGATCTGCTTAAAGGAAAAATGACACCAAAATATTATACACAGCTCTAGGGAGCGCAAACAAACCCAAATGATTTGATTTCAGATGCAGCTCTGCACATTGAAACCAAAAATTTTAAATATAAAACTGCGGTTAGGTTTCCTGTTTTGCATCACTGTTTAGAGGTCTGTAAAGAAATCTTTCAAATGCACAACAAATTTGCTAAATCAAAAAAAGGACAGAGGTAGTACCTAAAAAATTGTATTATTTTGTTAATTACAGGATACAGGCTTGAATCTTATAATCTATATTGCAGCATGTTTCCAGAAAGACCAGGAAGGAATATTAGAAAACATTCACAAAAGTGAATGTGCTAAAGGGCTCAGGAAGGGTTGAAATAAAATTCATTTATTGCAAAAAAAAAAAAAAAAGTAAAGAGACAAGGTATGAAACTGACAAACCAAAAACTGTAGAGCCTATCTGAGACTATCAGTCATTAATATGAGCAAGCAGTCATATAAGCAATACAATTTATCATTGATCACTTTTGTTCTTCATAGGAAGGACCCCTGTACCCAACATGCCTACCCACTGTTAAGCAAAGGACACATTTTCCAGAGTAGATGGGATAAAATGTGCTCTGAGCTTAAATAAAGACATGTATTTCCTGGTCTTTGTCTGAAACTGAATTCAGGCTTGCACTCATAGAGAGTAGAGCTGGGTGGATTCCTGCTGGATAATGTATAATATCAACCTAAAATATGGAATTAAAATTCCATATTGGAGTTGTTCAACAGCAGAAGGGCTTCTCATTTTGGCAAAATTAGGCTAATAACAAAACCAGCATAATAAAATTTTAGATCAAAGGTGTGATAGGTGAGCTCGGCCCCCACAGATGTGTATTGGCATGCAGGGAGATAACAGCATGAGATCATCACAGAATCATAGAATATCCTGAGTTGGAAGGGACCTCAGGACCATCAGCTCCAGCTCCAGACCCTGCACAGCCCAATCCCCAGCAGTCACACCTTGTGCCTGAGAGCAGTGTCCAAATGCTTCTTGAACTCTGCCAGGCTGGTGCTGTGCCACTTCCCTGGGGAGCCTGTTCAGTGCCCAGCCTCCCTCTGGGTGAGGAACCTCTTCCTGATATCCAACTTAAAGCTCCTCTGACACAACTTCATGACACTGACTCTTTTAAGGAAGCTGCTTTTAAAATGTAGGGCTGTTTTTCTGTTTCTGGATATATCTGTGGGGTTTGCAGCAAGAATATGGATGGGACAAATATATAAAATAGATACTACTAGCTTTCATAATCTTATCCAAGAGGCACAAGTCTTTGAGACTTAACCATTTATTTCCTCCTTAGAACTGGAAGTAACACCAGTTGAGGGTGTGAACCCAGATCAGTTGGGTTGTCTAAGGGATGAACACTCCAGACTTAAGGTGCCATGTTCAAATTCAGTTTTGGTTGAGTTGGCCTAAAGCAGAAGAAAACTATGCACAAATAGGATGAGCAATAAGTAAAAAACCATTCATGAGGATGCACTGAAGAAGAAGCAGAAGAAGTTGTTATCATGTCACTAACTAAATAAGCCACCATGTCAGGGTGATGGGAAAAGTGTAAGCAAGGAAGAATCCTGGGGTTTTTTCTCATTCCCCTATACTATTAAGGGAAATGAAAGGTATTGCCTTCTTGATAATTAAGCTGGATTTCATCAAAAACTATCAATTTATACTGCCAGTTTCTTCTCAAACAGTGTTAAATTTGTAAGGCCTTGGCTATTTAGTAACACTTCAGACTACAGGAATAAAAGTTTCCTATTATTTTAGGTTGGATAATATTGTATGTGACCTATCATCTACTCCTCTTGAAACAGAAGATGAAAACTTATTTACCAATTTATATAATGGTCTGATCTTTTAGAATTTATTTTAATATTTCTCGCAGAATCCAATTTTAAATTTTTAGCCTTCTCGTTATAAGGTCTTGTGAAAAAGATATTCTGGTATGAAATGGCTCAGTTAAACAGCTAATGAAATAATGATTTTTTTTTTTTTTGCCAGAGCATTCCTATTTGACTCCTAATAACTTCCATGAGCAGTCACTGAGGATTAAGTGAAGACTTTGGGGAGGCCTGTCTCTACAAAATATACAATCACAGCTGACAATTCTAACTTTCTAACAGAAATGTAAATTGAAATTAAAGAGATAAGATCACTGTTAGATTATGGTTTGAGCAGGATTATGCTTTAAGTACCACTGGGTTTAAAACCAGAGTGGGTGACAGTGTAAACTGGGAGTATTTAACTAGCATATTGCTTAGAATATTTTAAAAGCCTTTTACTTGCTCCAGGAACTTGAGTCAGCAAAGCTTGTAAAAACAAAAGACAAAATGTTACTGATCTTTTGTCATTATCTCATCAGAAATACCTTTCTTACTTCAATTTATTCATTTTTCCCACATTGTAGGATTGCAGAATGAATGCATTAGAATGAAAGGAGAGCATTATGAAGAGGTAAGGGATCCAAGAAGAGACACAGTAGCCAGAATGTGAGTATGATCTGTGATTCTTTTGCACTCCTTTTTCTGTACAGAGCACCAGTGCAGTTGGTTCCGGAAAGGGCCAAACCAGAAAGTCATGAAATTGCAAATATGAGATAATGACTTCAGGCACACACACAAAAATATTAGAAAAAAATCACCCAGTTAATTGCAGTTAATATATTGCAAATTTTCAAATGTTCATTTAAAAAAATCAAGAGTGTGGCACATAACTTCTCTATATACAAGGATTACATCCAAGAGATCCAACTTCTGATATGCTTAATTTATAAACCCTGGATATTTGGACACACAACAGCAGTGTGACTGAATCTGACTGAATCTGACTCTGTCAAAAAGTGAGTGTAGAGAATTCAGAGCTGAGTTTGTCCTTGGAGTTTTGTTTCTCCCTTCTTTTGAGAGTTGAGACTTCTTGGCAGATGTAAAACAGTTTTGTAATGTAAGCAAAGACCAAACAATGAAAATTAATTTAAAACTTACATACTTTCAGTCACATTAACTCCCTGCACTATGTAATGCCATATAAACATGAGCAAATAGTCCAAATTAACTACAGCAATTGTTCCTCAGAGTATATTTTCTTAAGGATTATATAGAAAAAAGCCTGGCAAGTAAGGCAAACAATACCATAATTTAACAGCTCGTCTGTGCTGAAACTCTGGAAAATATTATTTTCAGTGTTTCAGTATTTTAATAGTGTTTTGAATTGCTATCAAATACTTCCAGGATTGCTTAGCACAATAATTGAAATAAATTAGAGTAGTTTTTGTCAGTATGGACTTGACCTGCCTCCCCCAGTTTCTCAGAAAAGTATAACTGACAACTTTCTACATACAGTTATTGGATGGCATTATACCAATCAAAGAAGTCCAAAATGCAAAGAGCATTTAGGTCATTTACAAATAAAGCTAGACATCCCAGAAGTGAAGACCTGGAAGAAAACTTCAGCTGGGGTAAATTGTCTTTGCTCCTGAAGGTCTCCCCGAACCTCCTCTTATTGTATTCAATAATTAGTCCAAAGTGCCAGCTAGCAGAGTTCCACTGAACTGAAAAAACTGGCCTGGAGATTATCACAGTAAGAGAACAAGAGTCAAACAATAAAATACTTAATTGTGAACAACAGAACGCAGGCCATGAGCCTAATTTAAAATCTTACTTTCATTATATAAGCCCATAATTTGAAGGGGACAACCTGTCATCTTGCTGTCTGTCTACCCTTCCATGCAAAATCATGACAGTGGGAAACCAGCAGAATTCTAGGCATCCCACAGTCTTTTGCTTTTCTGTTGGTTACATACTTTCAAGGAGTGTTGTTTCCTTGTGGGCTCTGCTGACAGGGTTTTATGGGGTACAGTTTCTGTCTATGTTGTACCAGTAGTAATGACAGATAGCTCTTCTAGTGGAGAGACATTTTGCAATATCTTCTAAAATTTTTGCTCTCTACCCTCACTTCATGGTTTTAATTGTTTCAAATGACAAAAATTCATACTCAGATATCAGTTGTTGAGAAGAGGTTTAGCCAGTTAGTTACTCTTTAAAATCTGAGGCTATGTGCCCCTTTTTGGTACTGAATAACAGAGAATTCATCAAAATATAATAAATTTTATGTTCTATTTCTTGTGCAGACTTGTGCAAATTTATGTCAAATCAGATGACTGCTCATAGGAAGTTTATGTTTCCTGTAAAAAACTGAAACTTTAAAGAGTGACTATTGCTGATTAAATTTATTCATTTTATGTAAGTGTAATTTTCAGTATTTGTCTAATAATATTTGTCTAATGCCTCTCTTGATTCCCATATCTTGGACTCCCTTAAAACAAGGATTAGATGACTCTTGGGAACTCACATGTCAGTGAACAAAGCTCAGTAGTATTACCTCAAGGGAATTGATTATCAACAGACGCTGATACTCCTCTAAGAATGTTGATGTTAGATGAAATGCTATGGAACACAAAGCAATTTCTCTCTGTACATAGTAAGACACACAAACTGAAGCCCTGGCTTCAGACATGCTGGTACCAATTCACCCAATAATACATCAGCTGACCTTCTCCATTTCCTCCCTGCTAATTGCACAGCCACTCTCTAAATTACTTAGTTGGTGTTGTGAAACTAACATCTCTTCATCTAATTCTGTGGAAATGTGGAAATCCATTTGATCTTAACGTCATGAGGATAGAGTGGCTTCTTTTGAGAGCAAAGTGTCAGACAGCAGCAGTCTGAAGAGACTTCCTTGCTTTTCCCAACTCTTCCAGTCTCCCACTGAGTGGCCTGTGCCAAATACTTGCTTTATTTTTTCATCTTTAAATTGAAACTCGTAGGAGCTGCAGTTAACATTAATTTCATTAATATACCTCTGTGAGATATGCTAATGAAAATCTCTTGTGGTAAAATAGCTGTGACTCTTTGTTATGTGCCTAACTGAAATCTTAACATCAAAGACTGCGGTTCTCAGTTGTGACAGGTGGGGCTTTATTTAGCAGCCTGTTGCTGTTTTGAGCTTTGTTAGGGGGTTGAGTACTGTCAAGAACAGTTGTACCATTTTGTTGCTGATGGTATAACCTATGGGGGTTGTTTCTGGTGGCAATCCCTGATCTTTTATCTGTTTTTTAGAAACCATGTCATGACTGTACCTTGGCAAAGTCTCAGATGACCAGTACCTTAGAATATGTGATGGATTTTGACTTTGACTGAGGTTGGTCTAATAAGCGAAGGTTTGCTCAAAGGAGAACATTAATGGTACCAACATTTGATGGTGCTAATATAACCCAGAAAAAGAGTTCTCCTGGGCCATGGGTTGATGCAGTTTACTTGGTGTGGAGTTCTAGCACATAATATACCCACAGCATAAGGGTATGCAGGGCTATTTGCTTGCATGTCTAGCTTAAATCCTGAACTGTGTTATCCTAGCAAATTAACATTCACAGGGTGAAAGGACAAAAAGGGTTGTACAATATCATGTGTAGCCTGCAAAAGAAACAAACACCTTTTAAAAATATCTATGTTCCTCTTTCATGGGTGTGCATTCATTCCTCATAGCACTTATGAATCTGTTATGATAAGACACAAAAAGGAAAGCTTCAATTGTTCAGAGAGCATTGATGTAAATTCTACCCTCGATTTTTAATAGTTAGAGGGCCAGATGTGAGGGGAGAGGAGATGCAGCTGAGCTCAGTGATGGTCTGAGAAGTGCCAACATGAGTAGCAGCATGCAAGGTGAACCATTTGGGCAAAATGAGTGGACCATGACTCATCCCAGACTTCAGTAATATCACAGGGCATCAGAAGGATTGTTATGAGAACTTGTGTTACACTGGACAAATGATTTACACATATTTCTTTGAAGCACTTTCCCTAAATTGTATGCAGAACTTGCATAGAAATTTCTGGAGCAGAAATCCCTTTTGCACCCTGGAAGCCCATAGAAACTTTACCATTATTATGAAACTGGACCTGAGGATTTACAGAGAAAATATGCTTTATTCATGCCATTCATCAGAGAGCCTTGAACACTGTACAGAACTCACAGCCATCACCTGAGAGGTCTCATTTCCTCTCTTCTGAGCAAGGTGGTGGGACAGGCTGCCAGGATGCCCATGAAGGCATCAGGACCAGCTGCACTGCATCTCACAGGCAGGTCAGGTAGATGGTACTGCAAATCTTCAGGAGGTTCAAACACTATGACTTTGCACTTCAAAACAATGAAAAGTGGTCACCCCCAAACAATTTAAAACATACCTCGAGATGTGTCTTGATAATAACATGACCTAAATACAAGAATTTCATCATTGAAGACCTGTGGAGTCTTCCAGAGATTAATTAAGCAACATGCCATGTAATATGTGACCTTTGCAGAAGCACTGCAGGGGCAGCAGGAGCACCTTGTTTGCCTTTGATCCCATCTATGGCTGGTGAATGGTATTTCAGAAATCACTGATAGTACAACAAGGTGCTCAGAAGCAAATTTCATCCTTATTTTATTTAGTTCGGATCAGTATGATCTGAACAGAACTAGACCATGACTTTTCATATATGTTTTTTCTACTTGTTTTATTTAATTTCACTTGTCAGGACAAAAAAGACCTGACAAGGTCCTGGTAAGGTCTAACCTAAGATAAACCAAAACCTATTTGTAAATTTGACACCAGATAAGATATGCTTTTCCAAATTCACAATTTTACAAGTGAATTTTCTATTTAAGATCTTTGTCAAATTAATGAAAGAATAGAACAGAATATTCTTCAGGAAAAAAGAATGAGATAACTGTAAATTGATGTGGTTTGGTTTTGGATGAGAAAAGATACATACAGATAGCAGGAAATGGCAGAGCACACCAGCTGTTTTGGCTGCAAGGGCAGTGTGTTCAGCATATGACATTACAGGGGAAAAAAGGATTAAGACTAGAATTAAAAGAGGCAGATTCTTTTATTGTCACAGATTAGCAAGCTCCTTTCAAATACAGGAAAAAATATTTTGGTATAATTTTGTCCAAACTATCAACACAGTCATATTAAGATACCTAAATTATTTCTTAATTGAAAAACAATTTTGTTAATAAATCAATGTTGCTAATAAAACAGCCAGCTCCGGAGAAATTCTTGCCTAAAACTTTCAACATCCCAAATAATGCATGATTAAGTACAAGTGGACAGACACTCGGGTTTTTGTTTCTCCTAAATTATAAAAGTACATCTGTAATGAACAAGCATTTTGTTAAAGCCTCCTTTTTTGTCTCTCCTGAAACTTGCAGGGAGACAATGAGATGATACTGATCTGCATGGAGAGTGATCTGTCAAGCAGTTAGCTAAATGTAGTGGAGAGAAATGATATTATAAAGGCAACTCAGAACTGTTCAAACATGAGGACTATTGGCTGTACATTTGAGTAAATCTATGCAAAATAAAAGCTTAGAAAAACAAAACTCTTTGATCTCGATATGTTTCATGCAGAAATTCATTCCAATATGAAGTCAAGAGTTCATAGCAAATTCTTCCTCATTTACTCTGGCAATTTAACTAGCAGATGCTGAATCAAGCTCAGCCCAGGACCAGATGGTATTCATCCAGAACTTCTAAAGGAAATAGTAAAATTATTAACGATGATCTGCAATCTATTGTTTAGAACTACGTTGTTGCCAGGGGAAAAAAATTGTGTAAATGTGATGCCAATGTTTAAAAAGGACTCCAGGGGAACTAAACCCTTGGAATTGTGAGCCAGTCTGGAAGCCTGGTGTTCAAAGGAAAACTGATGAGGACTCTAATAACAGATAAAAATCTCTGGACAAATTTGTAGAGGAAAGCTGCACCTTATACATTGGTAGTCCTGAGAATGTGAACAAGGGGATCCAGTTAGTTTTAAACACTAACTCCACAGTTGCTGGGATTTGCACAGAATATCATTCCCTCACACATTCTGCTCCTGCTTTTGGTTTAAATTAGTACCTTCTGGAGTTGGTCATGGCTCATCCCTCAGCTCTTCAAGCTGCACCTGCTGTCTCCTAGCACAGTGATCCAGCCCCTTTGCTGCCTGCACAGCACGCAGGGTGAGCTGTGGCCAGTGCAGCCTGGTCAGTTTGCCTTTTTGCAGACTCTGTGAAGCCTCCTGGCTTCACCCATCTTGATGTGCTTAGCAAGCATGTCTTGACTCTGAAGTGGGCCCATGCCTTGGGCTGGGGCTCAGTGAGGGGCTCCTGCTGTCCTGTGGAAGCTGGTCCTTCACCCTGTCACGTATCTTTGAGACTGATAGGAGAGACCTGCACCAGCTTCACAATGCTAATCACAGCCCTGGCCAGGCTCTCACAGCCTGAGACAAAGGTGGTCAGTGGGACCACGCTGTGGGGTGGGCCACTGATGGCCAGCTGCATCCAGGACTCCCAGAGGTACAAAGGATAATTGACAAGTTAGAGCTTTCAATCTAACTTTTCAATCTAGTTTCCTACATACCTATTCCCATTATTTGTACTATAAAGCAAAGCTGGCAAGATCAGAAGAGAAAGCCAAGCTTTCCAGTCCATGTGTATCAGCTTTGAGGGGTCAGGATTTGTTATAAAGGATCTGTTACTGCTCTTAAGTAAAAGGGATTTAAAATGTGAAATTAGTTTTTCATTCAGTTATAGTAGAGATTAATTTCTAATATTAATTTGCATTTCTGGCCATAAACAAGCTATATACTGGAAAGTAAAAGCCCATGACTTAGTGAAAAAAACACTGAGGATGGTATTTATTAAAAAAGCAGAATTTCTAAGCCATAAAGATCTTTGTTTTCCACTGGTGTGTAACTAATGTGCCACGATTTATCAGGTTTATCAAGTTTGTCAAGTCATATACAAGTTCTTGCACAGAGGAAATGTATAGACTTCCGCTTATATTAACCGACAATTCTAATATGCTTTCATAAGATTTGATCCACTAAGTGAAATTGGTGAGTTTTTCTATTGACTTGCTGGGGTTTGGATCAGGCACATACAGCACTTTCACATGAAACTAGCACTTTGCCAATTGAGATAAATGTAGCTGCTTTTATTTTTCTGAGTCTACCCTATCTTCAGTTTACTCTGAAAAATATGAAGACAAGAATAATTTCCATGTAAGGAATGCAAAATCTTCACTATGTTTTTCTCTTCTCTGCCCTTTTGTTAAGCAACTCTTACCATTTTAAATGTTGAGAGGCAGATTTATCACTCTCCTCACTCACTGGGTCTCATTTATAGGCTGTGACCTAAGAGGCTGCCTCTGAGAAATAACGCAGAGACATGAGTAGAAGCAATCTTGCAAGGGGTTAATGCTGTAATCTTTTTCTAGCCTGTTTATAATCCCAACAGTAGTGCAGTAACAGAAGAGGGTGGATCTAAAAAGTACCCAGGGGGATGTGTCTGTGTGTGTGTGTGTGTGAGTGTGTGCATACGTGTGAGTGTGTGTGTGCACACGCTTTGCTTTCCCGTGTGTGCCTCTGGAATAAATCGTGCTCAGCCAGAACAGGACTCTGTGTGCTGGGTGCTCCTGCTGGAGAGTCAGAACAGCTTCCTTGCACAGCTGCCTCTCTTGCATTTCTTCTGAAGACTTCATTCAGAAACCACTTGTTTACTGAAAGCATGGGCAGATAGTCACAAGCCCACCTTCTTCTCCATCAGAGCTAACCTGTGGATACTGAAGAATGGAAATAGTTGATGCCAGTAGCTTCCTTGGGAATGGTACCAACATTACTGATTTCCTCTGCGATATCATCTTGGAAAATGACACTTTTTTCTGTGTGGATGATGGACCTTATCCTTCTAAAGGTATGTATGGAAAATTGATTTTTCCAGACAGATTTAGTTCTAGCTGGATTCAGAGATACTATAGAAAGAAAGAGCTATGCAAGTCATTTTCTCTGAGAGAGTGGGAAATCAACTGCTTGCTTTTAAGTTAGTATGAGAAACAGGCAGCAAAAAAATTAGTATGTGCTGGTTTTCCGAGTTCAAAATTGAACTAGGAAAAAATTTGGATATAATGGAGCACTAAAACAGTAGCACTTTGGAGCACAAAATGCAAACATCTCTGCTAAGAACTTGGAGTAGCATGATTTTTATTCAATTCAATAACAATGGAGTGATCAGATCTGACACCATGTATGAAAGTGATTTAATATGAAATCATAGCACTCTGAAGCTGAAAAAAAATCCATATATTAAAATGTCTTTTGATTGCTTGATCTTTTCTTATTTCTGCATAAAATAGGATCTCCCATGGTGAGTAAGTGGTGCACAGTCAGCAGCATGAGAAGCGCATGCTTTAAGAAGTTTTATTTGACTCTCCAAATGTACATTGTATCGCTTATATTGTAGATTAATGCCGTGCAATTTAGGTAGATCAGAATGCATTTAAGAATTTCAGCAGTTTCACTGATTTTGTGTTGGTGTAAAGACATAAACCTTCATAAAACTGAATACAGAAAGGCTTTTACTTTCCGATTAAAGGTTGAAATATATAATATTAATCTGAGTTGAATACTGTGTAACTGATCTTTTTTTTGTGACAATTTTCAGATTTGCATCAGATAATACGGATTCTGCTGTATTGCTTGATATTTCTGCTCAGCATTTTGGGGAACGTTCTGGTGATTACGGTGCTGATAAGAAACAAGCGGATGAGAACAGTCACCAACACCTTTCTGCTGTCACTAGCAGTCAGCGACCTGATGCTCTGCCTTTTCTGCATGCCTTTCACCCTCATTCCCAACCTGCTAAAAGATTTTATTTTTGGAAGTGCTGTTTGCAAAACTGCCACTTATTTCATGGGTAAGTTTGGGAAGTTTGTACTTATTTTGAAGACTGACTAATGAGACAGGTGAGAAGGTATTTAAAGATCTATAAGAGGCTGATTGTTTCCATCCACCATTCAAGTTACCAGTTTTACAAAGAAACAACTTTGTGGTGCAAATCTTCAGGGTTTTGGTGTCCTTGGTCTGATCCAGCAAAACACAGAGGCACACACACTTAACTTTAATGACATACAGAAGTGTTTTGCTGGATGTGAAGATGTTGCATGATCAAACTTTAATGAGGAACCCAGCACATGCACTTGCTTAGCCATCACTGACAAGATTCTTATCAGTGTCCAGGTCACCCACCAGAACTGATAGGCTTGTACACCCTCAGTAAGGGCAGATTTTACCCACAGATTTTTGGCAGCAGTGATACATAAAAAAGAAAAGAGAAATAGGCCAAAGCAGGTGTCATTTGCAGAGCTGTAGGTTTTGGAGACCAGGTGTGATCAGAGCTCCCCAGAAGACCATAAAACACAGATATAGATTTTAGAGGCTGACTTTAATAAACATCACTTTTGTGTGCCTTGCCATACTCATTTTGGTTGTGGAGCCAGGATCTAGGAGTTTCGAAATGTCTGAGTTATGTATGTGTAGGTGATTTTTTTGTCTCACTTTAATATTTCCTCTGCATTTGCTTGTTTCTTAACCAAAAAAACTCCAAACAAACAAAACAAAACAAAACCAACCAAAGAAAAAGAAAAAGAAAAAGTAAAAGTAAAAGAAAAAGAGAAAGGAAAAAAGGAGAATGTTATGTAAAGTTTTTGCTGCTTTGGGAGACTCTTGGTTGATCACTGAAACCTCAGGTCCCTGTTCAACCCATGCCCTTGAGAACTTTGATGTAATGTGAAAGTACACACATAAAGTGTACGAATGGGAAATCAACATCTTTTTGTAGATAAAACCAGTAAAACTAAAGGCCATGTTTAAACAATTACAATGAATTGCTGGAAAAATACCCTAAAACATTACTGGAGCATTGTCATCTTCCTCTTATTGCACACAGTGTAAATTATTTTATTAAAAAAATCCAAAATTAAAAAATTACTTTATTAAAAAAATTACTTTATTAAAAAATAAAAAAATACTTTATTAAAAAAATATGCTGGTGGAATAGACCAGCATAAAGTTTCTCATTATGAAGCTGTTTTAAGAGTCTGAAAGAGAAGATTTCCCACTAAATGTCCAGGTAACAGAGGCATCACCTGACAAACAGACACTGACAACCATTGCATCAAATATGCTCAGGTTTTCATTTTAAGATGTAGAAAGACAAAATTTCAATTGCAGATGATTTCTGTAAAATAAACTGTAACAATATTGACATTTTATAGTCTGACATAGATTCACAAAGACAAATAAAAGGTCATTCACTGAAAGAAAAATTTGTGGCAAAGTTAAGACAAAATATTGATAATTTTACAATGGTGAACTTGGGCACCTCAATAACAGAAACACAGACAACAACAATATATTTTATAAAATATGAACAGAAGAAATTAAGGATACTCATAGGACAAAGATTCTGCTTCATGACTTCATTTCTCCTTGTTTGTAACCTCATTAGCATCTAATTAAAAAGTTGTAATAGATTTAACTCTCTTGAATGAGAAAATCAGATCACAAGTCAAGCAGAACACTCAAAAAATTAAAACAATAAAAAAGGGACTGTGAACATCTGTGTTAAGAGAGTAATTAACTGATTTCAAATGCTGTGTTTGAATTTCAGTGCAATTAGTGAACAAACCACTGTAGTGAAGAGAATAATTAAGAATAAAATTGTCTTCTTTCCCTGTTACCAGAATTTTATGATTTGACAGAGTGTGTATTTTTTTCTTGGACTTTTGCAGTAAGAGAAGCACAGAGCAGGAGTATCAGTCTGGAGCAGTCTGGAGAGCCAGACCCACTGCCCACACATTCTTCACTGGCTTCATCAGACTGGTGTTTATAAATGTTTTGCTTATAAAGAGTTTGCTATATTTTTAATTTTTTGTATGCATACAGCAAGCAAGCAGGACCATTTGAACATAACATAACCTTTAAAACAAGAGGATAACCTTTTTCTTCATTTTATATGCATAGGTGTCTCCGTAAGTGTCTCTACCTTCAACCTGGTTGCCATATCTTTGGAGAGATACAGTGCCATTTGCAAACCACTGCAGTCCAGGGTCTGGCAGACAAAATCTCATGCCCTGAGAGTGATTGCTGCGACCTGGTGTGTGTCCTTTATTATCATGTCACCATACCCAATCTACAGCAAACTGGTACCTTTCACCAAGTACAACAACACCACAGCCAATATGTGCCGGCTCCTCTGGCCAAGCGATGTCATTCAGCAGTCTTGGTAAGAACAACTGGCTGGTAGCAAATGTGCAATTATCTGCTGGTAAGCACAATAAGCCTATGGAAAATCAAGTATTAACCTTCAGCAAATGTTTACACTCTATCATTCTTATTTAAGATGTAAGAAAACCCCAACATTTTTAAGCTGCTCACATTTTGACATTTGAATGACTTTTTCCTTGTCATAGGAAAGACTGCCCAACATGGCAATGATTCTCACACCATGGTCTGCTAAGCCCCAGCTGTCATTGTAAAGAAAGCCTCTGTCACTTGTGTAGCAATACTGCTTTCACTCATTTACACATAAACTTCAACATTCTCAGAGAAATCCTTGATTAATTTTTGAGAAATGCAGACACAGCCTTCTGTGTGCTGCCTTGCCTGTTAATTCGTTTGAAAGTTCTCCATAGCAGAGAAGTAGAATATGAAGCTGCAAATGTCTTACTTGAGAATCCTTTTGGTTGCTTATGGAGAATAAGGGCAGAGAGAAGTGGGGAGAGACAAGCTCCCAGTCCTACACATCCAGGCAGGGTAAACAGCAGCACTATCAAACAGCAATAGTACCTAGACATGATGTCCTTGCACGTTGACCAAACACTGACTGGCACTGAGAAAGTGTAAGATTTTTTTTTTTGACATTGAAGGTCAGCTGGAGCTGGGAAAAAGATTAAAGTCTGCACCATTTTGGTATGGTATATCCACAAAGAGAGTAACTGTGTTCATGCTTTCAGTAGTAGTCTCAGGTATTTGGCAGCATGAGGAGGAAGGGTACAGGACAAAATTCTTTTCTCTGTGGTCTCCTTACAGATTCCCAGCTGTGTTACTGAGTTTGCACCAAAGCCACAGGGATCAGGAGAGGCACAGGCTCATGGATGCATTTAAAATCATTATTTCCCCAGCTTGTCACCACATCAGAGAAGCTGACTAGGAGAGTAGCCTATGTGAAACCACATAAAAGCTGCTTCCTTTACCAAAGAGATTGCCAGTCCTGGAGTCCCTCCTCAGGAGCTCTTCGTGGCTCCTGGGATGAAGACTCAGGTTGTGGCTGCTCTGTTTCTGCCCACATGTGCCAAGGCCCTCTGGAAGTCAGCTCTCTCTGAAGCACAATGATAGAATAATTTGCATTGGAAAAGACCTCTAAGATCATTGAGTCCAACCATTAAAATATTTTTAATGTACCAAGAACCCCTTTAAGAATCAGCAGGTGCTCATTTAGCTTCTGCAAGGCAATTTTACATTGACCAAAACCGATGCTCATCTGGTTTCAGCAGGGAGCCCCACTCATGGGCAGAGAGAACTTCTGCCCCCTTTAACTGCTGTGGGAGTGCCCATCTCCTCTGGGCTGCATAGGTGGGATGAAAGACAGTTTTCAGCCATTATAGTCTTTTTGCTGCTGCACCTTTCTGAGGGAAGCAGGAGAAGAAGTAGGAAGCCTCAAATTTCTGAGGTGTCAAAATTGACATGAAAAAATTCAAAAAATCTTGAAATCCTGTGTTCCCCAATTCTCAGTTGTATAAAAAGGACTTTTTCTGGTTTTTTGCCACTCCCTATTCTCAGTGTGTCTTTTGATTCCTTAGGTACACTTTCCTGCTCCTCACACTCTTTCTTATTCCTGGGATTATAATGATGATTGCATATGGTCTAATTTCTTTGGAACTCTACAGAGGAATAAAATTTGATGCCAGCCAGAGAAAATCTTCACGAGGTAACAAAACAATTTGGTTTGGGGTGGGCTTTTTAAAGTTACAGTTGAAGATACGAGCAGTCATTTTGAGGCTAGTAAAAGGAAAGCTTTCTAGTTGCAAAAGTAATTGTTATGGTCAGTTATGTCATGAACTTGCCAGCTGCATTTCTTGAGTACAGTTACACTGCTGTTAGCAAATAAACCTTATCTATGGCTTGTTTGCAAAGATTCTGGGCAGAATACATTAAATTTCTAATTTGTTTTTATAGAAATACCAAGGGTTTTTTCTGACCATGGATGAGGACCATTTTTGTCAATAAATGTCACAATGAAAATTGTCAAATTAAGGTAGAAACATATAACCTTGGAAACTATCTTTTGTCCGTACTGGACTAAGCAACATTCTTACACCTTTTGCATCAGTTAGTATAGAGGCAAGATGTGAGAATATTGGGAGACAGTGGATTCAGAGCAGCTGGTAACATGCCTGACTCAGAAGCAGGCCAGTGCTTTCTTTGCAACAGTTGCTCAGCTATGAATTATGTTGTTTATTTAGATTTAGCCTGTGTTCTTTATTTTTTATTTGGCTGACTGTTCAGAGGTATTTTGCCAACTATTTAAACAGCACTTTATATGTACAGAAAGAAGAATAAGTACCTGCAGCGCCAAATATGAGGATGGAGATGGATGTTACCTCAACAAAACCAAAAGGAAAAGGAAAATGCCATTGCAACAGCTCTCTACTATGAGCCACAACAAAATAGAGAGAGTGAGAAGCAACAGCTCTTCTGCCAACTTAATGGCCAAGAAGCTTGTCATCCGTATGCTGATGGTGATAGTGGTTTTGTTTTTCATTTGCTGGACTCCCATCTTCAGTGTCAACGCCTGGCGCGCCTTCGACACGGCTTCCGCCGACCGACGTCTCTCGGGGGCCCCCATCTCCTTCATCCACCTGCTGTCCTACACCTCTGCCTGCGTGAACCCCATCATTTACTGCTTCATGAACAAGCGCTTCCGCATGGCCTTCCTGGCCACCTTCACCTGCTGCGCCCCGCAAACGCCCCCCGCCACACGCGGAGAGGCTGCTGATGAGGAGGAGGGCAAAACAACGAGGGCTTCCCTCTCCAAATGTTCCTACACACACATGGCTGCATCTGCACCCCCCTGAGCTGCACCAGGGAGGCAGGGAGTGCTGAAATGTCTGCTCTTGGAATGTGACTGTGGCATCGGCTGAACGCCACTTAGTCCTGAGTTAATGAAACGCTTCAGCTGGCAGCAAACACAGCAAGAATTTTATGGGAAATTGATGCTATCACTGTATGAGTGTTAAATCACTTTCCCTTCAAAAGTACAAAGGAGGAAGAGAGCTCTGAAGATAAAGGACTTTATGAAAAGCCTTAGAAGTTGCTCTATTTGTAATAAATTCCACTGCAAAAATTGGTGTCCTCTACATCAACAGCTTTGCTCAGTTTTCAGATGCAGCTCTGAGTATCTCAAGATATTTCCAAGATGCAAATAGGTTCTCCTCAAACGTGAATATATGTAATGCAGTCTTCACTTCACTAGCTATGCCTCATAAGCAAAAATCTGTTATATTTGTAGTACCTTTTCACATTATTTTAGCTGAGCTAATACATGTTGAGATCATTTTGGTGCCACTCTCACAGGAATTCTGGGGTGGTGAGAATGGGCTTGTCCATGTGAAATTAATGCTTTTAAGTAAAATAATTTCTTTTTTAAAAATAAATTTAAAATAAATATCCTTGGCTTTGTGGGTGGAGTGCTTTCTTCGCTCAGGCAACAGCATAAATTAGCATAATTTAATGTATTTTTCACTTATATAAACCCATAGAACAAGGACAAAGAAATGGCTTTCTTCTGTGCTGAAAGCAGCCACATATGCAAGTGATGGGGTCTGAGATGAGCCACAAAGGCCTGTGTGGAAATTTCCACAGTGGGAAGCACAGGGATAAATGCTTGGGATAAAGCAAAGAGGTGTTTTACAGAGGAGGCAGGACTGGAGACACAGGCTGGTGCCCACAGCAGTCACATTTCACAAATTCATTCACAGACACTTCAGGCTCAGCACTGCCAACATGGAAATAAAGGCACTGGGTGCAGAATGGCAGAAAGGGCAGATACAATGAGCAAAGGCTGAAAGGCTTGGTCAGAAAACAGTTCTTCTAAACTTTGGAGCAGCTCTTTTCTCCAACTACACATGAACAGATTCAACATGGAGTAGAGCAGCTTTGAATGATGTAATTATTGGTGCTTTGTTGAGCAAGATTCCAGTCTCTTTCCTGTGCAGCACACAGGTGAGTGTGGGTGTTCAGGTCCTGTCCTTTGCTCTGTGGAACTCAGATGGAGAAGTTACATCACTTATTTTGGTTTGTGAAAATATCCTGTTGGAGATGTTTCTATCTTCTAGCAGAATCAATATCATTATAAACCCTTGTTATTAGACAGAGATTAAATTTGAGCACAGCGTGGAATGTAGATGTGGATATTAAATATAAGCCCTCTCAAGGTTTTTAATCAGGAAAATCTGATCTCTTTACAGAATGATTTTAAATTAGAAATATACTCTGAGTTCCAGGACTCAGATCCATGTTCTGCACTCAGTTATTGCCTGAAATGGTTTACCCTAACAACTTAGGACACAACTTCAGCTATTATTTTTTTTTTCCATCCAGCTTGTCCACAGACAGGAAATTAAGAAAAAAATTCTAAACACTATTTATGCACAATCCATAGAAACAACGTTTTGCCTGCCTACTTAATAAAGTAGCACTGCTCCTGGAACAGTGCTGAGACCACTGACATCGATCTGACCTTTTCAAATACCCAACAAATTAAATTATGGGATTTAATTCATAGCAATAAAATGAAAATCTTACTTCACTTACAGATACGTGTTGAGACCCTCTACAAACCCGTCCTGTGTGCTGAAACTGAAGGAACAAACTTAGCTGCTTTGGAATTTATGTGGAACAGTGACAGCAGCAAACATACTTGTGAAGTATTTTATACCATTTGGAAGCCTGCATCGATTATAGGCAATAGTTTAAAAATTGTTGTTTAAGCAAGAAAAGCCTCCACATGTTAATAATATACTGGATGTGACTGTTGCTGTCTATGTGATGTATTGCAGGACAGCCCATACCACAGCTCTGTGTGCTCTTTCAAAAGCAAATTCCTTTTTGCAAATGCAGCTTCTCCAGTAGCTGTTATGTCACCTGAGTGACATAACAGGACATGCACAGTTCACCTGCTCTCACTGATTGAGTCTGAGGATGGTGGTTTCAGATGAAAGCCAAAAGCTATTTTCAACAATGCCTTAATCAGATCTCAGCCCCCCACGGCCTCCAGTAGCTGCAGCTGAGAGGAGCAGAGTTTCTGATTGATTCCCTTCTTGTAACTGTCAGGGAGCACAATTTGGAGGTGATGAAACGAGGAAGGCAGGGGAAGATCCTGATGGAGTGGTGGCTGGGAGACAATCAGGGAAGGGCTGAAATGTGCCATTTCTCCAAGGCCCATCTCTGTGTGCGTCACTCGTCCCCTCCATTGCCCCCTCTGCACCTATTTTCTTGTTATATCAACACAATATTTCTTTTCATCAAGCTCCCTAAGCCACAAGCCTTGTGCCAAATTCCAGCAAGAATTAGGAATTAGCTTTTAAAATGCAATATAGCAATCCAGTCATTTTGTATTTTTCTGCCCTGGTCTCCTAGCACAGGAAATTTCAGCCCTTCTGCATCTTAATGCCATTTTTCCTGATCTGTGTGTTGCAGAAGTCATTCCTGGGTCCAAATGTTTCCCTTTCATTGTTAACAGATCATTACATTCTCCCAGTACCTTTAATTCAGATGCTGATGTCACTGAAAAGGTATCTTCTGTAATGAATATGGCATACCAAAATAAAAACAGCCTATGAAATCTTCTCATTTTAGCAGTAGTTTACAGGGGTTGTGGAGAAAAATCCCATCCTACTTCAAGCAGTATCCTGCTAAAATCAAACTGTTTTCCAGATGTAGCAGACAAATGGCAAACCAATGAATTTCCAGGTGCATAATGTCCATAAATCTCGGAAGTTTTTACCTTCTTTCCCTTTCTCCCAACTCCCAGGGCTTTCCCCCCCTCTGTCTGTCTTTCTCTTATCTCTTTCAGCTGCATGACACCATCTGATTTTTCTCCTGCATGCTTTTCAGTCTCTAGGTTACTTTCCCAGCACCACCAATTGCTAGATGATTTTTTTCTCTTTGACAGGTTTATTTTCCTTCCCAGATTTACTTTCCCAGAAAGCACTCTCATCTTCATTTCCCCTATCATCTCTGGCTGACAGACTCCTGGAGCACATTTCTCCAAGCAATACATCCTGCCCACAACACAGCAGCTCTGCAATCCCCCCTACACTGCTAAGGCTGAGCTCACACAGCAGCTCTTGAGCACCGGCTCTCTGACCAGCAGGATGTGCTAGTTCAGAAACAAAAGTGGAGCATTAATTACACCCAGATCCTCCTTTGATAATTCTGTCACTGTTACTTGCAACCTCTATTATTAGGGCATGCTTTAATACTGATGCCTTACAATACTGCTAAATACAGGACTTAGTGAGGAGCCAAAGAAAAGGTATTTCACTATTGCCAAGACAAAATACCTTAATGCAGTTAATGGAAAGCTGTGTGTGGATTTGGAACTCCAGCCACTAAATGTTTACACCCCTTATACAAGTCATGGGCTCTTCTCCAATACCACCAAGCCCTTCTTGGCAAAGTGGACAGCCTGTCTGTGATCCCACCTGCTCCTGCATCCCCTCCTGTTCCTCCTGCCTCTGAGCTCAAGGATGGTGCAACCCTAGCACAGCCACCATGGCTCATGGCAATGCAACCCCAGCACAGCCACCATGGTTCACAGCAATGCAACCCCAGCACAGCCACCATGGCTCATGGCAATGGAATCCCAGCACAGCCACCATGGCTCATGGCAGTGCAACCCCAGCACAGCCACCATGGCTCATGGCAATGCAACCCCAGCACAGCCACCATGGCTCATGGCAATGCAAGCCCAGCACAGCCACCATGGCTCATGGCAATGCAACCCCAGCACAGCCACCATGGCTCATGGCAATGCAACCCCAGCACAGCCACCATGGCTCATCAAAATACAACCCCAGCACAGCCACCATGGCTCATCAAAATACAACCCCAGCACAGCCACCATGGCTCATCACAACTCAATCCCAGCACAGCCACCATGGCTCATGGCAATGCAACCCCAGGACACCCACCATGGTTCATGGCAATGGAATCCCAGCACAGCCACCATGGCTCATCATAACTCAACCCCAGCACAGCCACCATGGCTCATGGCAATGCAACCCCAGCACAGCCACCATGGCTCATCACAGTGCTCGTCTGACCTGGAATAGAGAACTTCAGGATCAGTCAATACTGAAATGGATGTTCAGCTAAACTGAGGGTTTCTGGTGGTAAAAGATGCCTATCTTCAAAAGGAAAGTGTAGAGAGATAAAACCTTTGAATTTGGTAAAGGATTATGTGAGAGCAGAGGCTGTACCCTTTTTATTACAGCATCAGAGACAGAGTGGTAGAGAGTATAAAATGAAGGTTTGGACTTTTGGTTGGGTTTTATTTGTCTGTAAAATGTTTTGTTCTTCACTTCAAATATAACACAGACCAACCAAATATCACTTCACTCAGATGTGCATGTAGGTCAGCAGTTTGCTCACCCTCTGGCCACTGTTTTCCAGTCATTTTTTCTATATGCATTATTAATTTCAGTTAAACAGCCTCAGCCTTTATGCACAATCCATCCAGCATGCACCCAGCTCTTCTCCCAGTACAGCACAGTAATGTGTGCCTTTAACATGCCAGAATTTCTCTCTCAATGTGTATAAAAACCTCAACTTCTAGAATTAGCCATTTTTTATTTTTTCGTTCTGTAATGCTTGTTAGGCTGCCTTGGGTACCTCCTAAAGAAAAAAATGTAAAGGAAATCTTCATGAATTGTAAAACTCCTGTTTTGCTGCCTAATAGCAATTCATCCCTGCTAGGAGCTATTTGTCTGCATCTTCACAGATAACTATTTCATGAAGAGTTTTCTTGGCTTCCACTCCCAGTTGTGTCCAAAAAGCTGATTTTGAGCTAGCAAGATGTCAGTTGTTCCACTGTAAAGTGAGACAAGAACAAAGCATATTCATTAGCATCAGCTGGTAGTAAACATCAAGTAGGAATCATCCCCTATGGGGTAAACATGAGTTAATTGATGTCCTGCTATTTTGACAGTTATTAAAAATTTTAAAAATATTTCCTGATACAATGAAGAAATGCAACTTATATACAAAGTCTGATTTAAAACAGTAGACAAAAATCACTGCATGTGTCCTGTGAAAGTCATACAAACACCAGAGTTACAAAACAGGCATGAAGAAAAGTCACA
Source organism: Agelaius phoeniceus (assembly GCF_051311805.1). Lineage (NCBI taxonomy): Eukaryota > Metazoa > Chordata > Aves > Passeriformes > Icteridae > Agelaius > Agelaius phoeniceus. Next base: position 55,889,257 of record NC_135268.1, read on the forward strand.
TGTACAGAACCTAAATTCACAGGAAGGAGGCTACTCATGCGCTTTGCTTGCTGTCAGAGACAATTCTTTAATTATTATAGAATGGATGTTGGCTCAGGGCCTTGTTCTGAGAATATTTAGCAACTGCTAAGAGGCCTCATCCCTGACCAAGTGAAGAATGACACCCAGAGGTGAAACCAGAGGGGAAACTTTTTAAACAGATAACAATGCCCAAGAGAGAACTTTGCAGCCAGCTGGGAACTTTGCATTGACTCCTAGAAACCTGCTATGGTCCTTCTAACACCTGAGATCCTCAGGATCCTCAGGAAGGTAGGTGTGGAGCAACCAGAGATGCTCCTGCTCTCACCTGGCTCAAAGCTCAGCCCATATCCCTGTGGGGACATCTGGCAGTGGTGCTGAGGCTGGCTTGCTGTTATTGAAAAGGAATATGAGGATGGCAATGTCATCCAAGACACTCTGTCTTTGGAGTTGTTTTTCCTGTTGGCATCCCAAAAGATGGCCCTGCCACATGCAAAAAGGAAAAAGAACAGTACAGGTATGGCACTGAAATTAATTCAGGAGTTGTTCCTCCACTTCTTGTCCAGCAGCCAACACAGAGCTCACCTCTGCTGCCACTGCCATGGTAGAGGCAGCCTCCAGGAACATGACACTCCATCAGACAGAGCAGGGGCGACAAAGGCTTCACAAACCCTAAAAACCAGTTGCAGTAAGTAGAGAAACAACTATCTAATGAAGCAAAGGATTATTTTAGAAAGAAACTAAAAAAACCCACAACCAAACCTCTCCCCAAACTGGTGGTGTTTGCATTTAACAGTTATCAGTAACTAACCAGCATTTCACTGGAAAGCAGCAGGTATTGCCTCTCCTGCCTCACCCCCAGCTCACTTTTCTAAAGCTCTTTTTCACCACAGACCTCCTGTGTCCTCATTTTGAGGACTGACAGCAGCAGTCTGTGGTGCATCTCGGTGCTACCACCTGGCTTTGCTAGATAATAATTTTCAAACCCATGTGTCTGCTTAGGCTGCAGTGCCTCGAGGGTCCAATTATTCTCCTAACTGTACCAAAAGTAACATTTCTAAATTAATATAAACTTACCAAAATGCAACTTTATAACTGATTCATGTTGTGCCTGTGCTTCCTCCAAATGTAGTTTGAATAATGTTTTCTAATCTACTAACACATAAAACAAACTGAAGACTTTGATATTATTTCCATGTGCTTGTGGGCTCAAATGTAGCCATCTGTGCAACTTCAGGCTCTCCTTGTGTGCCAAGAATTGTTATTTGCTTACATTTGTCCTTGGTCCTCTCAGGAGGAAGGTTATTTGTGCAAGTGCTTTTGAGCACTTTGCTGTGTCTGTGAGAGTCTCCCCACCTGTGTGAGCAGCTATCGTGGGTATCAGGCGGGAGGGCTTTGAAGGAGGGACACTTGGGAACACCTGCTTTTTACTTACAACATCAAGTAAATTTACACCACCTTTTTTTTTAATTTCCATTTTTAATACTGCAAATTTTCACATCTGGCTTGATGTCCTTCTACTTTGTTTCACAGCTTTAACATGAATCTTCCTCTTTCACGTCCTATAACTGAGCTCTAATTCCAGCAATTCCCCTTTTCCTTGGGGAGTATCTCACACACAGATCACCAACAAAATTGTTTTTTGTATCCAGGAAACTAAAGCAATTTTTGATTGCTTCTCCTGATGCATTGTGTTCAGCTTCATCAAATTTAAAAGGTTAATTTTATTAATATGTCAGGATTTCCACGTATGCCCTGACAAATTACCATTCACAATTGTTTTACCATCTTGCACTTTTTGGTTTCTTGCATTTGGACCCTTCAGCTCTTTCTGTGGGGTGAAGTAAGATGTGATGACCAATTACCTGGTAGGAGCAGTCCATGGGAGACACTGAAAATAAGGGGAGACAAATACATTTTCCAGATTTCTCTCTCTGCAATAAATTGCAAGGAAGGAGTGACAGCACATACTTATGCATCATTAAGGAGGGTGAAGGTTTGGGCAGCAAGGCAAGAGGAGATTAAAATTTTTAGCACCTGATGAAGCAGGAGGCCACTGAGGACATAGATTGCATCTGTGTTGGAGAGGAAATTAGCCTAAAATGCAGACATTTGAAGTCTTTAGGTGTGGGTGAGTGGATGAGGTAGTTTACACCTGCAGCAGATATGTTCAGAAAGGAACAGCTCTATCTTGCAAGAAATGCTGTAAATAAAGGTGCGGATACCTGAGGTACTGATGATGATCTGGAAACCTTTTACACATTTATTAGCTACTTCTACTTCAAACTCAGAGTAGGTCAGTGCCATGTAACCCTGCTTGTTCCCAAACAGCAGCTCTGCAAACAATCTTGGGCTTACATTTGCAGATTCTAACACAAGTGTAAAATACTACATCCATGAAACACAACTTTTCTCTGGGCGTCCAAGAAGAAATTGTGCATTTGTTTGCAAGTGTTTGTCCACACTAGTCACAAATACATCTGCCCAGAATCCAACTCTGAGTGTGTCCTTCAGGACTTAATTTTGACCCCAAACACCCATCTGTGGTGAGGGTGGGCTGGAAGGCCACAGAAGCAGAGTCCATTGGATCAGTCAAAGTTCAGGCGTTTTCATTATTATTTTTCATGTAATTTTGAGCAAGCAGGATAGGTTTAGTGCTGTAGCAAGGCAGTGGAGCATTTGGATCATTTACAAGGAAACAGTTCTTTCACTTTTCTAATGAACTTTTAGCTCTGCCTCCAAGCTGAGATTCCTGCATGTCTCCATTCAAAAGCTCAGGTCATGACCAGAGTGACTGACTGAGGTGCCTTACCAAGCAGAAACCCAGCACAGCACTGGCATATTCCTCATGCCACAGTTCCCAGAGCAGGGCTTTTCCAGGCAGCAGCTACAGCTCCTCAGTCCCCATTTTCCCTTAGACACAAATACACTCTTAACCCTTGCATTTTTGCTTAAGGTCTGCCACGTCCAGATCCTTATTGAGGACTTGCAAGTGCTAAAGGTCATGGTTCTTCAGCATCCTCAGTTAACATGAGTTTTCATTTGTGCACACTAAATAATTCATATTTCTCCATCTCAGGAATGTAATTCATTCCTTGAATAACTTCACAGTTCAACTTCAGCTGGGAAATTAGGTGAAGTGAGAGTTTTTCAGGAGCTTTCCTATTAAACTACCCAATAGAAAATTTTTTGATAGAGATAAGCCAGTCAGAGTTAGTATTTTTTTTTTTTTTTTTTCGGCAGGAAGAAAGCTCTTACTACCCAAGACAGAAATTCTGATTTAAGGTGAGAATCAGATTTTAGTCTTTTCTGCCTCAGAAAAGGGATTTAAACCTCAGTTGGCTCCATTCCAGGCAAGATGGACTCACTAAATGATTAAGATGGAAGACAGACTTTACATCCTCTCTGGTCTGATGCTTTATCAACATCTATGAACTATTCTTTATTGAAAAAACCAAGGAAATCCCTAGAGAAATATTATTTCAATAAGATGCATCCCAGCTTTGCATCCAAAATAACTATCTTGACCAGACTTTTTTTTTTTTTTTACCATTTCCCCCCTTTTTTAACAAAAAGCGGCATGGAGCAGCAGCAGGACTCAAAAGGAAGATACAAACCCCCCCAAAAAAAGATTAATACATGTCAGGTCCTTCAAGAAGTTTAATTTTCTCAGATTTCTCTTCTGAAATTTGTAGTAACTGGTGAGTAATCTCCACAGCAGAGCCACAAGACATCTTCATGCAGAAAATTAAACCAAACCTCTCCTTTGCTGAGAATGTTGTGCTATTTGGTCAATACAAGATTTAACACTTTTTCTGTTTATGGTTTCATAAGGCATCCTGCTGTGCATTCCTGCAGACTGCCAGCCTGTGCCACCTCAGCAATCACAGCTCACCACAATGCTGGAAATGACCAGGCTGCAGCTCCTAAGTAAGCAGAACCAGGGTAAAGAACAACAGGACCACTCACTTCCTCTCCTAAAAGCAGCAGGTGCTGTGCTAGAAACTGCACTGACACCAAGATGCAACTCTGCAGTTGCTCTGTCTGTACACTGAAATGCTTTTCTCATTCTGGCAAACAAGGAATTGCCCAGAACTATGCTAAACAGTGCAAGAAATTTAAAATTCTTTCTTTCAAAGGCAAAGCGTAGAAACACTTTGCCTTAGGCCTAAGATGAGGACACTAAAAATCAGACATGCTACTTCCTAACCTAATGATTTCCTTCGTGTTAAAATCTAAGTCGCTCACCTTTTTGGAAAAGTTCCAATCACATTTTTTAAGGCAGTAAATTCAATCACTACGAATCTTCCATTGCCCTTCCCAATTTCCACAAAGAAAAACTGTTGGCAGTGAAAGAACTAAAATGGAGTTTGAAGCACACCTAAGAGAGAACAAACAGCAATAAAGTAAAATAGGGCTAACAAGATACAAACCAACTATTTTGTATCTGTTTTTTTGTATGTTGTGTATCTACATGGTGTTGCACAAGACAAGCTTATGCAGATAAGGAAGTATTTATAATTAGCCCTGAACTAAACTCTGCAATTATGCTGCACATACAGAAGTATCATACAGATACTTGGACAGAGACCACTGAAGTTGGAAGGCACTGCTGTCACATTTTATATGCATAGTGACACCACCAACGTGGATCTCAGGATCACATCCCATTTCACAGCAGATACCTTGGCTGGATTTTAACAGATCATGTACAATTTTATTAGAATTATCAAAATCAAGAAGAAACACTAGAACAAACTGTCTCATTAAAAAAAACAAAAAACAAGTCTCCAAAACTCCCTTGGAGATTTTAAGAACTAAGCTTTTGTTTGTCACCAGCTAGCTACTAAAACAGGTAATTTCAAGACAGAAAACAGTATGTATAGATCTGTGCTTCTATCTTTCATGTAACTGGTGAGGTTATTCTCCAAACAGAACTATGAAGCTCTTGGAAGGATTCTGATCATATGGTCTGCAGCTTCTGTATCAAAATCCTCATTTTGATGGCCAATAGGTGGCAATTTACTTAAATGTTGTCATGTACTGGTATAGCAGCAATCATATGAATGCAGTTGCTGTTAGCTGTAAATGCCAAAGGCTTCCAGGCCAAGTCACTCAGGAGAAGCTAAAGCAGAAAGATGAAATGGAGGATGGGCACAGAAGTAGCTGCAATAGCACAGGGCCCCAGCTGCCTGTGAACACACCCACTGGGATTCACAGAAGTGGAAATAAACTTTTACCAGTGAACAGAACAAGAGAGAAGACTGAAGGTTTAAATGAACATAGATGAGGGGGCAACATGACAGAAAATACAATTAAAAGATAAATAAAAAGCAAAGGGTTTCTAAATTAAAAGAATTTACAACTTTATATGGTTCTAAACTGTGCCCCCCTCAACTAAAAACCTGTAGATCTTTAGGGCCAGGTCTGTAGAACCTTCCTCTCCATGTATCTACAACCAGCTTAAAAAACAAACATTTCTTTCTCCACACCCCACAGTCCAGCAGTAGAAACAGCACCAAGAGATGGCAGCGTGTAGTCTCAAAAGCTGGAGTTCACCTTACTTAAAACCAACTCCTCTTCTAAATTATGCAGCAAGATTTACACATTCTGAGAAAAATTGAAACATAATTAAGGATGTGGAAAAGTACACATGAAAAATAAGGGAACTGAGACTAGAATACAAAGGCACGAGCACACAGAACAGACAATATCCAACTTTTAACCATCCCTTTCCATACTCGAAGTAGCAGAACCTGAAAGATGTCAAATTCAAAAGATTTAATCAGATTTTTCTCAGACACTAGTTAACTTGCAAGTTTGCTCCTACAAAGAATCAAGACTTCTCAACTTCTCTCACTTTAGCAAAGGTCATTAAAGTCTACATTCAAAACAGGAGTATTTTTAAGTAATATAGGCTATAACTCCTCATGCTTTTGATCTAACACTCACCTTGTACTACTGGATATCAGAAAAAAATACCCTTTACAGAGACACTCAGTTTTTTCCACCCTGCTCAGGAGCATGCAACTCCAATCTTAACTGTGCACCATGAAAAGCCAACTACTCAACCAAGTTCAGTAGCTCTGAATGTTCTGAAAGGAGACATATTGCATGTGAACACTAAATGAATCATTTCCTCTAGCCCTCACACAACTCTCCTTTTAATCTTCTTCTCTGAATCCTACTAGGATCTATTATTGAGATTACTGATTTAGCTAATTGCCAAGGCTTGGCTGAAGAGATGTTTTTTCTATCCATAGTTGTTCATCTAAGACCATCCCATGCAGTTTCTCCCAATGACACCAACATTAAAGTTTAGCAAGTGACCATTCTCTCTGCAAAAACCTCAGATCTAATTTCTACTCTGTTCCAGAAGAATAACTTACCATTTCAGAAAAAGACAGAAGGGTCTTGTAAATAATTTTGAGAATAATGTCCATAATGTCTCTGTTTCAAAAAACAGAAGTTCTACAACTGTTGAGTCTCTGACTATTTTATGCATCTCAATGGCAAACACCTTGCAGATGTCTCAATAAAAGCATCTGTAATCCTTCTTTAAAGCCAGTGGTTTTTTTTGTTGTTTTTGTCATTGTCCTTGGCTCTCCTATTTAAGAACCACTTTTAACCCCTTCTCACTCTTACAGGTAAACTTGTAGTTCTTCAATTAGTTTAATACAACACTAGTTAGTACTTGCAGGCTTCTGCTATTCTATATTCTCTCTCTGCCATGCCCACTTCCCATCTAAAAAACTTTCTTGAAGTGACTGTGTCACTTGTGCTTGCAAACTGAGAGTGCATCATTTCTAGCTGTGCCTGACAGCACTACTATTCTGTCCAAACAAGAAATAAGTTAATTTGCTGAATTTCTGGCTCTAGCTATCAACCAACTGAATGAAATGTCAGACATTCTGCAACTAAGAATAAGATTAAAAGGAGTCAGGTGCACTAGTTGCAAAAATGAAGTTGCTAAAGTTAAACAATTAAACACAGTTCATTTTTTCTTATTTAATAAATTATATAAAAAAGTGAAACTTTTTTTTACACATTATTAAAAAACAGTTTCTTATCTAACTTCAGCAATAATACAAGCAAAAATGAAACCGATTTAGATTTTTGGGTGGACATTCCATATCCCATTTAAGTGGAGTCCAGTGCGCACAGCCTCACAAGTACTGATGATTTTCACTCCCAGGGTTGGTCTTCTTTTGTGCTGTTCTGGTTCCATAGATGGCCTCACTGTTCATTTGGGGGGAAAAAAACCCAAAACAAATGAAACAAACAAAAACCAAACCCATATTGCTTGGTCAACATTGAAAAAAAAAAAACAACAAAATGTGGCAAGTTTTAACACCTGTTCAAACCATAAGTACTTTTGTATCATCATACAGATGTTCAGTTATGTTTGTCACAGCAACAGTAACATGGCATTTTATCTTTAGCCTTGTAGAAGAAATGAAACCCGACAGTTTATGCACATACACACACAGAGTACACTTGACAAGAACACTTTTATGTGGTTTACATTTCACTTTTATTTAATCCTCAAAACTGCCCATATTGCAGGGATTTTCTTGATGAAATATGGAACTGAGCAATTAATTCTACAAAATTATGGTAAAAACTTGCTCGTTTTTCTACCTTTATTGCTAAGAAACTTTACAGGTGCACAGTTTGTAAAAATAACCCTTTTAAGACTGAATGTATACACATGCTACAGGATTTTTAAAAATGACATTAGCATAGCACCTCCAGATGGGGCAAATGCAGTGCTGAACACAGACAGAATGTTTACGAAGTTAGAACAGCTCATTTATTTTACAGCTTCTAAAGGGAAGAAATTGTTCAGTCCTAAAAGGGTTAAGTAGAAACCCTAATATACTTCTTTTTCTAACAAAGCTGCCACTCAATCCCACAGTACAGTGCTTGAAAACAAAGTCAAAAGTCTGGCACAGGAAAGTATACACATTTGTTCAGTACTCATAAACACAGCTGCTTTTGAAAGAAAGTAAATAATATGGTTAATAATTGAAGAGCATCTTAGTTTCAAGATGGACATCTCTATGGAGTCATTTAATCCACAAGTGGGTAGCTTACTTCCAATAGATAATTTAATTCACTAGGCATTAATATTTTCTATATGGGGAATTCATCAATTTATGTCTTGAGTTAATGTCTTTTCATGTAACCATTCTGATTTTTTAAGTCTGTGCAATGAAAACAAGTACAGAATACCATTATTAACATAGTTGTGGGATGCCCTTGGGGCAAATAATTAGGAAAAACATCAGCAGCAGATTATTAAAGACTACTCTAGTGTTGAATTCTGAAACGCAGTTCCAAGCAACAGAAAACAAGAAAAGGCATAGCTAAATTAGAGCACTCACTTTGCTTCTTCTTCCTATAGTTGGAACTATAACAACATTCTGAACACAGACTCAATTTCTATGTATATAGAATTAACAGCAGACTTAACAGCTAGACTTGAACAGTTATAAGAGTTTCATAGTGAAACATTTTATAAGTAGTTTTATCAAAATCTTGAGATATTGTTAATATCATGAAAATTGTTAACAGCTCACAAGGCCAATATATGTAACAATTATCACCCCACAGAAAAAAAGTTCAGGAAGATAATATATCTGAACAACTGGACGTATTAACAACAGTAAGGACCTGGAAGACCATTTCTGTACTACAGAATAACTACTGGCAACAAGAGAGCCACAAGCCAAATGAAAAAATGTGGTTTAAAATGGTATTGTAAGCAGAATAGGCTCTTTTTTCACCCACTTGGCTGTAGTGCGTAGAACAGCAGATATTAGGATAAATCTTTACAAGTCAAGGGACATTATATCTATTGGGCAAAATTACCGCATGTAAAGAAACTGAATATAAAAAGTATTGCATTTATATGTAAAAAAATTTAAAATAATGAGTATAAAAGCACGTGTCAAGTTCTGAAAAGCTATTTTAAATAGTCTTTGAAGGTTAAAAAGCTTGTTCTGGTTTGCCTGCTGTGTGTCTATCATGGTTTCTTGAATACCCTCTAAATCTGATATATGTATCTTGCTTATTTTAATTCTCAGTCTAATTAGTGATGAAAATCTGTGGCTCTTGAACTAAGCTGTACTGTAAGATATTTATGTGCTTCTAACAAAAACACTGTGAAACGATTCCTGCCACAACACAATAACCCAAAATTTTGCACACACAAAGGTAAACAGATTTGCAAGTAAATGCCAGTAAACAGTTTAAAACAGAGATAAGGCCACAATGAATCCTGCCCTTGGTCACTGAAATGGAGATGAGGTGAGGCAGCATTCACTAGTGCTAGGAACCAGCACTGCGACTACGTCACAGGAACACGTTCTGCAGTACAGAGGAACGAGTGTGAAGGCCTGTGGTAGAATACAAGCACATTTCAGGAGGACAGTGGCACTGATTTTACTAGTTGCTAAATATGCTTTATAACCAATTTCTTCCTTTAAACACATTGTTTTCACACACACAACAGAGCACTAAAGCAAACAGGTAGAATGGAGCGTCAGAGTACACAAATATGGTGCAGAGACGATGCTTTAAAATGGTGGTGGGTGTTGAAACCGCAATCAGTGGTCAGAAATAAAAACCCTATGAAAATGGTCAACAGGTAAGCTTGTAAGCAATGCACTGTAGGAAACCACAGGTTCACATTTACACAGCAGTTGTGACTTTTGCTTCAGGGTACAGAAAAGGCTGAACACACCATGAAATTTTGGCTTTTAAAGAGGAAGATCACACTGTCAGAACTTGTCCTACAAGTCTATGCCTAGCTCTGTGACTACAAATGAACTACTGGGGTACGTTCAAATACAAATGAAGCAAGCAGGTCTACAAGGAGGGACAAAACATGGTAAAGTCAAAATGAAAAACAAATGCAACAACCAACAAAGTCAAAGTGCAAATGAGCCTTGAATTTATGCTGGAGAGAAGACTTGAATGTTGCACAAGCTGTTGGCAGGGAAAGGGAAACCCACAGGAAACAAGGATGGGAGGAGTTGACATCTTCATAGTGCTTTTATGATTTTCTATTTGCCCGTTTCTAAGTAATAAAATTTACTTCTAGTTATTACTGTATGATCACTTCACAATGAAAGCACGTTCTCAATACAAGTGTTACACAAAAGTCTGGCCTAATTTACTGAACAGTATGAAGAAAAACATGCTTGTTGTGATTCTCAAGTGATGAAGGGCATCACCTACCAATCCCATTTGTAGCACATACTTCTCATGGTACTTTAGTTTCATGCCAACAAGACAGAAGACATGCTGCCAAATGAAGTTATTGGGAACATTCCACTTTTGAAATAAAACATTTAACTTACACTTAATACAAATTATGTACAAGATTAGAAAAACCTGAACAGATCCTGAAACATTTTCAGATGTAATATGACTGAGCAAGGAAGAGGGGGAGTAACCCAGTAACAACCCTTCAAAAACACCAACATATGCCTGTGACATGAACAATCATTAATATGACTGCTTGAGATGCCACTTTTAGGAAAAAAAACTCATGTAATGTTAGAACCTCATGAATTATCACTATAAATACATATTTAAAAAAGAAAAACAGAAATAACTATTAACAATGACTGAAAACAGAGCACTAAAGTTAACATACATTGCATGTATTGCAGGCAAGGCAGAGGCATTTTTTAAAGCTTTTGCACAGACTTCATATAATCTTAAAAAAAATATGCTGGCCTTTACAAGGTTCTACTTGCTGAAATAAAAACAATTTCAGTTCATAAAAAGTCACAAGACTTCAGTTTAAAAAAAGGAACAGTTCCAGCCACAGACCAAAAATATATATTTTTTTTTAAAACTGGAAGAGTATGGTAATTAGATTATACAAGCATGGTCAGGCTTGGAACCTGAATATACTTCAGAGCAAAAGCTCAGAGGAAAAAAAAATATAAACTATTTGGTAACAAAAGTGTACTATATGTTGTGATACAAAAAAGGTATGGTGAAAATGTACCTTTTATACTAAAGCTTATACAAGTTCCTTGGTCCATAAAAACTATGTTGTGTTCATGTTTTCTAGTTTGCTCAACATGTATCCCAGCCACATTTTTGTTTCTTGCCCACTAAAAAAAACCACAGCTGAAAAATAGATTTTCAATAAAGTTCTTATGTTTCGGATGTTGGTTTTTTCTTTTTTTATTGTGGCTTCTGTTTTTAAGATCAGCACTTGCAGGTAACAAGGTTGAAATCATATCACCTAAAATGGAAAAGTGTTTTCCCATGAAACCACAAAAATTGTTCAGTTCTCTTGAATGTAGCACAAAAAGTCAATGAAAGTCCAAACAAACAACAGTAGTTAGGAAACTACAGTTGCCGTAGATGATGTGACATTGGTGGGGTTTGTGCTGACGCTTGTGTAACTTCCCTCACTGTTTGTGTTTGTTTCACTGGAGGCCATGAGGCTTGAGTTGGCTCTGAGGATTGCTCCAGCAGCACTGCAGTGTGGCCGTGGCCCTGGCTCCGGGGTGTATGTAAAGGTAAGGCTGGTGGAGTAAATGATGCCATCGTTACGGACCAAAGTTACTGGAACCTGGACTGGCTGTCGGACCCACCTCCAGCCCTCTCGAAACGCAGAAATGTCTGGAACAACACAAAGCATGCTCTCTGCACATCTGAAAAACAGGAGAGGCAGCTGAGTACAATGTCCTTAAGTTGAAAGCATTCAATAGAATAGTTCTGTTACCAATGCAACACAACAGAAGGGGACCTACAATATTCAACTAGTGCACACACCGACCACTTCAGGGCTGACCAAAAGTTACAATCCAATTATTAAAGCCCAATTCCCTTTATGTAGTTAAACACAGAGAGGCTTGGGGCATCAACTGCCTTTCTAGGAAGCCTGTTTAGTGTCTGACTACCTTGTCAGTAAAGAAATGCTGCCCAATGTCCAGTCTAAATCTTCCCTGGGGCAGCTTTAAACCATTCCCATGCATCCTGGCACATGACAGCAGGAAGCAAAGCCCAGCAGCTCCCTCTCTACCTCCCCTCCTCAGGAAGCTGCAGAGAGCAATGAGGTCACCTCTCAGCCTCCTTTTCTCTAAACCAGACAAGCCCAAAGTCCTCAGCTGCAACTCCTTGGGCTTTCAAGCCCTTCACCATCTCTGGACATGTTCTGGTACCTGAACATCCTTCTTAATGGGGAGCCCCCAACTGCAGGCAGTGCTGGTGGTGAGGCTGCACCAGTGCTGACTGCAGTGGCACAGACACATCTTCTGACCAGCTGGATGCACTCTGGCCTCCATGCTGCCAGGGCACATTGCTAACTCATCCTGAGCCTCTGGCAACCAGCACTCCCAGACCCCTTTCTGCAGTGCAGAAACGTGTACACTTGAGTGTGTACACAAGTATACACTCTTCAAAGCACCCAGTAAAACATAAACACCACAGAAGTAAATAGAAAATATTGTACCTGTACATGGTTTCAGCTTCCACATCCCCAAACCAGACACGTAAATTTGGAGTGAAGTTCTGTCCTGTAAGTTCCAACATTGCTACATCCCCACCACCATTCAACTGGAAATGGAGCAAACAGAAAAAGAACAAGAAAATCCCCCCCAAATATGTATTATTAAAAATAAACACTCTCCCCTCAGAAAAAACTCAACAAACAAAAAAAAAACAAACTCCACCAACCAAAAAAAACTCACAAACAAAACCTCTACATGCAGATAAGAACTTACAGTGCTGTTTTTATCAGCTGGACAAAACCAAAACACAAACACAATCTACACAACTGAAGTATAAAGTAGTAACACATCTAAAAGATACTGCCAATTAATTTGATACTATGAAGGAATTTCCAAGTTTTGATAATAGCTGTTTAGAATAGATGTCAAGAAGGCTTTGAAAACAGACAACAAAATCTTTCAGAGGGGTGTTAGAGGAGCTTTAAGTTTTTCCTGTGCCAAATGCTGTTTTTTTTTTTTTTTTTTGGAATGTTCTCTTTGATCTGTAATTGGCAAGAGTCAAAAACAATTTCTAAATAATCAAACAGAAGTCCTAAGGATATCACTACCATGGTAGTTTCAGATATTAAATTCTAATTGTATACAACAATATTAGTACTATTCCTATGATGGATAGGCTCATGTATTCTGAAATGTAAGAAAGAAAAATTATTACAACAAAGTAATTTTATTATTTATAAAGCTATTAAGACTGTTTTCCTACAGTATTTCACAAGGATACCATGAAGGTTACATGGGTAAGACAAAAATAATCTCACAGAAAACCAGTTTATTAAAACAAACTACTAACTTACTTGAAGACTTTCCACAACAGGCACAGGTGTCACTGGAGCATGGACTGGACCCATCCCCTCATAAAATGTGTATTCTGCTTTGTCTGTGCTAATGATTGTCCAAGAAGCTCCATCATTAATCATTTCTTTATTTGGTTCTTTTGGGCATGGAGTGGCCTTAGAGAGAAAGAAAAGTTTAAAATCTGATCTGTAGAGATGTTTGTCAAGTCACAGACCTAAAAACCAACTCAGTAACAACGCCTGTTATTTCAAAAACACGTTTCCTTATGTTTTCCTCTAAAAATGACCTAGAGAAACCCTCTTCACATTTCAGAAAAACTACTAGAAAACTAGTATTTGTGAGAACACCATAACTCTCACCTACAACACTGTCACCTCTCCAACCTTATGTTTGAGTTTTATTTTAGTTCAACTTTCAAAGTTTTAATGTTATTCAATAGGCATTAACAAAAAAAAAAAAACAACAAAACTACAGCAACTGGAAGCAGCTGCTTTAAAACAGATCTCTTATTAAGGCAAGATGTCTAAAACAGCTACATGTAACAATTATCACCCCACAGAAAAAAAGTTCAGGAAGATAATATATTTGAACAACTGGACGTATTAACAACAGCAAGGACCTGGAAGACCATTTCTGTACTACAGAATAACTACTGGCAACAAGAGAGCCACAAGCCAAACCCTAAGCTTTTCTCCACCTGCTGGAGAAAAAAATATTTCAGAGATAGTTTTATTCTTTACAGACAAATCAAATTTCTGTGGCTTTTCAAGTTACTGTGGGCAACTGCCACAGCTGTCTATGTTTACTCTCTTTGCGAAGAGCAACACATGGCAGCTCTGCTGAGTTCATCATGAAACAAGACTATTATCAACTGTACCATTTCCTATTTGCTGTAACCTAGAAAGGGACACACGAATAAGTGGTGCAACTCCACTGGCACATGTAAGCCACAGTATCATGACCACATGCACAAGTTTCTAGTGTGTTTCCTATTTCTCCACTGGAGAAACCAGAATTCATTTTCAAGACAGACATGGAAGAAGATTATGAGAAAAGAAAAACAGATTTGGAAAGGCACAGATAACAATTTGTTGCTTTCCATCCTCTCTTTTCAAAACAAAATATTAGACTCCCATTCAAAACCTACTGCAAAAATGGCATTCATACATATATTGGGGATACTTGAGAAAACTTTGCAATTACACTTATCTATTGAAATAGTTTTGAACAACTCACTTGAAATTGGATTATTCTCTCCTGGGAAAGGCACAAATACATTCTCTCAGTGTCTTTAAGGTAAAATGCACATTTATGGAGCTGTGATACTGGATCATCTGCATCCAATAATGCCGTTTGTTTATCTACTTTTCGAATTATCTGTGAATGAAAATTGTACATATATACTTAGAACAATTTCTATACTTTATTACATATATACAGTCAGTAAAGGAAGTGAAAAGTAATTTTTATAAGATTTCCATGCCTCTCATTTTGGTACCAACACTAGATTCATAATTCTTAATGCTTTTGAAACAAGAACACAACATGGAAGTGATACCCAGTACTACTTCAATGTGCTGCAGGCATATATATTTTATCTATTTTTGCTGAAGGAGTGGGGAAAAAAATCGAAGCTTCAGCAAAATCTACTTTTGTTTCATTTGCTGGTGTAAAAGAGCAGTTATTAATTATATTGTTATCTTCATTTATTATTAATTACTATTTTTAGTAATTATTATGTTTCTACAGAATCTTTCACTACTGATAGGATCAACAACATTCTGTGGCAAACTGGTTGCTGAAGGAAAAGAATTAAATAAGGATTAACTAAAGGTATTGAGATGTCTTTAAATACAGTTTTGGAAACAACAATCATAACATATCTTATCAGTAGTTGGTCATTAAATATTACTTAAAGACAACCACAAAGAACAACTGTTCCTTACATTTGGCAGTGCAGTGAAAAAATATCTGCTGACTGAATTCAGATCTCTTTGGCCAATTAATTTCTAAAATCAAGAGCTATTCCCTTAGATAGTGAAAATCTGTAGCTCGTAATTTTAACTCAACTCCTAGAAAGAAGTTTAATGCTTTATGCAACACTACCAGATGCAACAGCCAAAGTGCCTGAATATTTCTAAGCTGACAATCAGAAACCAAATTGTCCTCTGCAATATCCAATTATAACAGAGTATTATTAGCAAAATAAATTTAAAGGTTAATTTTTTTCTTCTAAATTCTTTGCATTTGCTTATAAAATATGTGCAAGTTATCTTTTAATTGCATCACCTTCCATCAGTCCTGTAAGCAGTATGACAAATGTTCCCCATAGCAAACAAACCAGGAACTTTTAGCCTAATTTGTTTTAATCTGTTTCTACTTACAAATAAGGTTTCTGGAATAATAAGTGGTGGCATCTCATTTCATCAATAAAAGCTATTAACATGAAGCCCACAAAAAGGTGACATCCTCTTACTGAATTTCCTGTGCTTGAACCATATCTGTAGTGTAACCAGTATAACTGCTTTTCTTGTCAAACAAAATTTTCATTTTGTACCTTTTACACTGAGCAGACTATTATCTTCTTCTTTTAGCTAAGTTTGGTATTGGGAGAGAAATTCACATTACAGTCCCAGCAAAATTAGTCTGGAAAGGGGAACAAAAGCCTGACTGCAGGAAGTCAGTTTTTACATTGGTGCATTCTAAAGATTGCTTCTACCTAAACTGGAGTTAGCAGAGCCTTGTACAAAACTTGTAATGAGCTCACAAACCACAATTTCACAGAAGATGCCATATGAAGCACTATTGATTATTAATCACATAAAATTCCACTAAGGCTGGCATTAAGTGCATAAAACAGGGAAAAAAATCTATAATTATACTTAACTTTATTTACAAAACCCAGTACTGTGTATCCAGAAGTAATATTTTATTTGATTCACAAACCTTAACTGGTTATTCCAAAGGCAATTCCCATGTTTAAGATTTAAAACAGATAGTATTAATAAAGATGAAAAAATTGTTTTTGCAAGCTGTTACTGGTATAATATATCCTCAGGAGTACACAGAAGTGCTTTTATGTTCAAATCAGTCAAGCATTTCTAAAGTTATACTGGAACTCAACACATGGAAGAGTCCTACTGGCTGAAAATATTTTATTCATCTATTCAATATCAAATTTGAAGCATTTTGGAACAGAGAAATCTACAATACTCTTTTTAAAATAGACAGAGTAACAGATTTTGGCAGGCTTAAATTCTGAAAAGTTTCCTATCTTATTTTACAAATTGTTCTTTGTTTAGAGAAATAATCTGCAGAAACAAAAATATGCTTTAATTAAAATAAATGCCATTTGCCATAAAAAACATGTATTACCCAAAGGCTACATACAAGACTAAAAACTGTGAACACAGCAAACCCAACTACGGAATTACACTAAACTGCCATCTATAAATTAGTTACAGCATTGGAGAAATGAAACTGTACCAGTCTCGGGAGTGCCATGCCAGTAACTGAGCATACAAGTTTGACAGTCTGCCCATAATGAATGTAGCCATCTCTCACTGTGAATTCTTCTCCTTCTGATTCATCATCATCCACTGCATAAAACAGGAATTTTCAGAATTACTTGTTTTAATCACCATTTTTCTTGGTATGAGAAACATTTAACATCACACTGTTACATCAAATATACACTCAGTAACAAAACAAGTGTGCATATGGGCAATTAATATGGAGGAAAAAATGCAGGATGTTTTTTTTTGTGAGGATGAAGGAAAGAAAGTGAAGAAAAATATACAGATTTGCTTTTACTTACACAGGTGAATGTAAAATGCTCCCCACTGTTGTGAACTGGCATGGAAATTACCACCTTCTACGTGCAAATATCTGGTGCTAACTGTTTGGGATCGAAGTCTATTAAATAGTGCCACTTTTGTCCCTGATGCAATACATACTGCAAGGAACACATACAGACTTGAGATTATAAAATTACTTCATTATTACATAGAAAAGTATCGAAAAATCACAAGTAACATAAACTAAACTGAAGAATACTTGAAGTCAAGACTTAATTATGAAATATTGGTGAATTTAGAAAATATTTATATTTGTGACAGACCAAAAATAGACATAAAATTATGAGTGCAATAACATACATAGTGGCTGTTCTCCAAAGGCATGCTAGCTCACAGAATTCTGCCACTTAGCCAAATGGGCTAGAGCTTGCCAGCTGAACACTCCTTCTGCTCATAGTTCTCCAGCAGCTGATTTAAGCAGAAGCTTTAGCTTGCCCTTGAGAAGTACTTAAGACAACTTTCAGCAATCATTTGAAGTATATTTGAAATATAAAGACACAGTATTCTTACAAATCACAAGCAATTGAAAGGAAGACAGATGTAACTATGTCAAATTATAACCATGCAACTTGTAATGTTCTCAGATCTGAACATATTTATCATTCAAAAGAGAGAAATGTAAAGTTTGCTCCCCTAAAAAAAAACCAGCAACTAAAATTTTGCCATCAGAACGGGCATGTTGTTCTACTTGGTTCATATTTACTATTGAAGAATGCTTGGTTCATAATCACTATCCATCAAAACTATCTGTCTGAACACAAATTCAACAGTGCATACTCTGAGCCCACGGGCGTGAACTGCACAGCAACAGATTGCCTTTAGTCATGTGCCAAGCTAGCGGCCCCGAGATCCACATTCCATAGGTGAATGGGTTCCAGCCCAACACAGATGGAAGAGCCTTTTAAAGCACTAGTGAAGAGAGAGAGAAAAAACAAACAAAAAAAAAAGGGTATCTCTTGAGGTGCTCCAGTGGTATGCAGGCAAAAAAAGGTGGAGGAAAAGCAAAAACGTTCCCAATTATACATTAGCACCAGAGATACCGTTAGTTGAAAAACATGGTAAGCAAATAAATCTGGGTGAAATATCACCATACAGATTTCTTAAATGACTACTTAAAAGGAACCATGCAAAACAAAAATCAGAACAACATGAAAATGGTATGAGACAGCAAGAAGGTGGCTGTGATGTGACAAAGTGTTTGGATAACATGCTGCTACTCATTTATCCACAATCTGAAAGCAATCCCTTTGATACTGATCAAAACATTCTAAGCACCAGATCATGGCAATTAAAGAGATCCAAAAGCTTAGAAAGTTGAGGTAGACCATTCTTTATACACTTGACACACTTGTCTACATGAATTCATTCCTCAGAAAACATGGGGGTTTGGGTGGGCCTATTATATTTACTAAATAATTAACCATGACTGCATAAAACTCAACAGGTTAACCTATCTATATTGGAATATTTTAAAATACACTGAAGTGTACAGTTCTAAAATACAGCAAAAAACTGGAGTTGAAAATTTCAATGTATTTATTTCTCTTGTAGTCAGACCTTAGAATACATAACAAAAAAGTAGTATGAAACAAAATTAATTGCTAAATAAAGAAGAAACAGAGAAATACTTACAGTCTGCGTTTTTCAGTGACTGTTTCTTTTTCGAGGGTTTGGAGATGACTTTGATCCGTTTACTGAGGAACACGCCGATGTCATCACTATTGCCATAGAACATTTTTACCGATAACATGAAGTGCTTTCTCTTGTCTGAGTCTGATATGTATAATGTTTTGGCAGTGCAATAATTCTGTAGGTGAAAACATACTGTGCTTTATTCTTTGAAGGCAACCCAGTTCAAGAAACTAGGCATATTTAACTATGAATAAAATAGGAAAATTGATGCAATAGTTTCTAAAACAGATGAGGACTTGTTTTTTCCATCTCTTCCCTATGCATTTCTTTTATGACTGTTTAGCTTTGTGAACAGTGCTGCACCCAACCTCATTATTCTATCATCATTCCAAAGACCCTTACCAGGACTAGAAGAGACGACTGCAGACCGTAACTGTGTCAAAGCCACCTGTGAGGGGTCAAGAGCACTACTAAAAATTACATTTGATTAGGGCTGTACAGACCCTGCACTGGGCATGCACAAGGGCCCACCTGTGCAGAAAATGTATTCAGCTGGACTTTTCTTGAAAGGATGGGAAATGATTGGGTTTTGAAACACAAGGAAGTTACTTTTGTCTAAGTGTTGATGCTAGGTGACAACAGAGTTAAAAAAAATCTCATAAAGAACTTCAATTATTCTTTATTCTTTTCCTATTTTGAATATATGAAGCATTTCTGGTAGACTGTGCTGGAAATACCAGGTAGCTATAAAATACTGCTTAATGAAACAACCAGGTAAAATGAACACTTCTGCTGCTAGTTCTATTCCAACTGCTTAAGTCATCACAAACACCTTAAAAAATCTTGTTAGCAATTTATACCACTGTAAAAATGACCTACTAAATTTTTAAGATGCTACTTCAATTGCATTTTTAGGCAAAGGAACTTAAAGTAGCAGATGTTTTGATATTTCCTTGATAAGATTATCCATCCACTCATGCAAGCCAAGGAGCAGGACAGAGAATTTGGGCCAGAAACCATATTTTAGTTAGCCACTGATTCTAGCAAATAACCTAACAGTTTATTGAGTCTGCATCAACAACCCACAAATTAAATGTTAGTACCTTGCTATGACCCTAGGAGCCAAAACCAACTATTCAATTGTTCTAAATATTTTGAGGGATTTTTTTCAAACCACTATGCAATACCTAGAAAGAAAATGATCCAAAAATAAGAAAGGGCATTCTTTGAAATATACACCTTGTAGCTATAATATCCTTTGCAGTTAGTTATCTTAGTGGTTTATTACAGTTTTTCTACCTTTCCTTCCAAGTTCAGCTGCTGCATTTCTTGGTCACTGTTTCCTATCCCAATAAAGGCGCAAGGTTGTGACTCCTGCTCAGTGCAACCATCCCGTTCCATTTGCTCTTTTTTTTTCTTCCATCCACTGCCCATGAGATACACACATGGAGGAGGACAAAAGAACCTGAAAACAAAGAACATTATGGAATCAATCAGCAGTAGATGTACTGTCACTGAGAATCTTTCCAGTTCAATATATTCCAGGTAACAGTCTGCATCTCCCTAAAATACCTTACAAAGAGATTCTGAAAGAAAGGAAAAAAGGCCTCAAAAGTTATTATAGTCTTTTGCAGGTGCTTAACATGATGGAGCAATTAATACACACAGAACAGTTCCACAAACTAATTTAATGGACAACTGCTGACTACAATTCCTAAATGTTGAGTTTTGTCATAAGCAAGAAGGGAGTTTATTCCGTCCACACATAAATCCTGTAAATCTCTCCCCAGTTTTTAAATGGAATAGATAATTTTCTATCTTCATCAGTATGTGTAAAAAATAAGGCCTAATTTTCAGCAGCACTGACTCTAATCAGTTTAGATGCTATTTATAGCAATATGTTCAAAATTAAATTCAGCATTATAATACAATGCATTGGTCTTGAAGTTTCTGCAAATTCTTAAAGCCCAAATCCTGAAAAGGTTTGGTTGTAGTTAGCAAACAAGCTGCTGTGTTTTTATCATCATTTGACTATGATCAAAGATAAAGCAGAATGAGTACATCCAGCTGTGAGGTAGCTAAGGAGGCATGTAAGGGAGGGGAACATGAAAAAGTTTCTCATTATTTTATTTACTTCAGTATGGAGAGTAGTGTTATAACTTGGCACTTCTGCAACCCAACAATGACTCCTACCTTACAGGTGAGGGTTTTCTGGCCTTTTCTTTCTTTTTTTTTTTTTTTTTCCTTCTTCTGTTTTTTTTAAATTGGGCTTGGGACATCTGTATTCCAGGCAGGGGGAGCAGGCTCCACGCTGGGGCAGCAGCCAGTTGTGCTGGTGGGCAGATGTCAGGGCAGGGGAGTAAACTGAACTGTGGGCTCCAAGTCATGCAAAATGACCAGAGGACACAATTATTCAGTTTCTGAAGTGTCTGTGGGAGTCCTGGGCAAGAGAGGTCAGTGCCAGGTAACCGGTTGGACTTGATGATCTGAAAGGTCTTTTTCATCCTAAATGACTCTTATTTCTATTAAACACCATTTAATGCTACTTTTAGTATGAAAATCTAGTGTAAAACTCCTATTTATCTCACCTATTCAGCATTATTTTTTCCAGCACGATCACATGTAGTTAACAGATATAAATTGGTTTTTTAAGTTACAGAATTCTTAATAGATTAACCAAAGTGCTGTTAACAGTACCATAAAATTAAATACACATATTAAGAATACATATAAATAAATGCAAGTATTTGTACTATTTTTGGTTAATGGACACAAATAATGTATATTTTCTGTCAGAGAAACAAATCACCAAATTTTAAGTCTTACTGCTGTTTAAAAACTCTTAGTGGTTATGAAAATGAATAAAAACTTACTGTCTGCAGGCAAAAAACTCCTCAAACCTTCTTTCTTGACTATAAATCTGTAGTCAAAATTTTTCACTTGCATTTGTTCTATTTACAACACAGCAAAGCAGGTGTTATACCAATAGGTATACAGCTGAAAGATCTATGAACTTCTTTCAAAAGTATTGTGGTCATCATTTGTAAGCTATTCTTGATGAAGAAGTTATGCATGGATTAAAAATTAGTGTCAACCTTTATTAACAGAGCAATGCTTTGATAAAACAAAACCAAAACAAAAATCCAACAAATCCCTTCTATTCCAAATATTGCACCATAAAGAACATGACACATTTACCCTCTTTCTTTATGTACTCTTTTGTATTTATCTTACTGGTTAGAACACAAGAAAAGAAAATCACTACGTTTTTTCATACCCTTTCTCATTTCAGCTTTATTCTAAACCAAGTTCTTTGAATAACTACAGCCACTAGATGGCAATAAAGACCTGTACGAAACAAGGTGTAACCCACTGATGAAAACAAACCACAACAAAAAGCACTCTTAAAATGCAGAGAAACATCTTTGAAAACTTACTGAACAAAGAAACTTTTAAAGCTGATAAAATTTTAAGTTTGGTTAAAACTACAAACATGAAGAAAGAGTCTGGACACTCACAATTTGAGTGGGTTTTCCTTCTTATATATCTACCTCTTTCTCAGCTTTCAGGCAGAGACAGCTACAGTCTTGGGTCTTTTTAACTTCATATTTACCATTCCATGAACTCATGTACAGAAGAAATTAGCTATGAATATTCTGTCCAATACAGAAAATGTGAACCAGGTTTGAACTTTGACAACACTGTATTAGATCAGATAAACATCAAAGGAGAGAACAGTATTCCTTCAGTCAATTCAAGCCAATCAATACAGAGAAAATGTGGTACTTCAAGGAGAGAAGCTACTCCAAGTGACCTTGCTAGGAAGCAAGGGCTTAAAGGGAAATAAGATCAACTCATGTAATTTCTACCTAATTCTGATGGACTCAATGCTCTCCTCAAACCACAGGCTTCTGTCACAAAGGTTTGCTTTTTCAAATCATCCAAGTCATCTCTGTGTTCATCTTATCGAAGTCCTTGCCTTCAGGAGAATTCAGATGCTTCTACTAGCTAGTTATTTGATATCCAGAGTGACTTTGGAAGGGAAGTTTCTCCTTTGTATCTGCTGGTGAATTCTAAGTGTCTGTCAATTACCCACATTGTTCTGAGTATGAAACTGCTCAGCAATCTTTCTTCATAGGAGATTAAAGAACTAACAACATCCACTAAAGAACTCAATTATTTACTTCAGTATGGAGAGTAGTGTTATAACTTGGCACTTCTGCAACCCAAGTGCAGAAGTGAAAAATCATTAGGTGAAAGTGAAAAATCATTAGGTACTACAGTGCTAAGGACAAAGCAGTGGAGCCATGGGGTAAGCCCTGGAAAAAGCTATGCTCTCAATAACAAATTTTATCCAGAGGACAGGCACACTCAGTTCAGAGAAAGGAAGTACTTGATCAGAAATTACAGGAGCTCCTTCACTAACAACAGCTCCAAAACAAGATGCAGCTACAGCGTTCTCATGCTAATCAGCAGTGATCATGTTTAACTGCAAACAGCACAATCAAAATCCCTATCTGGCTCCCAGGCTTTAGATAAACTATGCCTTGGAATCCAAAACACTTCAGTCTTTCAAACTGCTGAATGTTCAGACTGCTCAGACTTTGAAGAGACAACTCTCAGTCAATGGTAAATATGGAAAACACTACAAGAAGTGCAAACCAAATACCCACACTCATCAAGACTAAACAGCACCTGAGTCTCTCAGCTGAATGCCTCTGAAAGGTGACAATCATGCAACAGTAAATATCAGGCACAGTCTTAAATTCAACTAAAGCCCAACCTGAGCTTCTTACCTCCTGGCTTCTTTGCTAAGCTAAAAACCATTGACTTTGTGAAGTGCAAGGCTCATATGAAGGGTCGACTCAAAAAAGTCAATTCCCTTCATTCCTGTTACTTAGGAGTACCAAAACCTCTCAAATTAACCTAGAAAGTCTGCATCCATGCACCTGGAATAGTGTTACTGTGATGCCTATTTAAAACAGGCCAAGCTACATGAGATCTGCACCATCTACAGTAAGCGCTTAACAGAGTATTTCACCACCTAGTAACCCTCATCAAAACACTGAAAAGTAGTTGTTGTGCTAACCTTTTAATTATGATGTGCAAAGATTGCTAATGGCAAGCATTTTCCATGATTATGCAACAAGTAAGACCTAAATAAAGACTGGAACAAGAGGTGGAAGTTTCTCCAGGTTTAAGTTCTATATTTACTTGAAAGAGATATCAAATTTAAGAAAAAATTCCTTTTCTAACTTGAATTCCTCATTACAAAAGTAATGCAAAGTAAGGTATTCTTTAAGGTCCAAAAAATTACCAGATGATATCAATGCCACAATGAAATCCCACGGAAAACAGGAAATTTGTCTACAAAAATGGGTATAAAATAAGTTTCTTTCTAAGATGTATGCAAACCAACTCACTTCAGAAATGCTGAATGTAAAAATGATGTAAACTTGACTGTTGAGCTGTATAAAGCAGCATTAGAACTTTACTAATTTTGCTTACTCCAGAAATATGAAGAAACAAAGGCCACAGTTTGCAATAAATAAAGCAGAAACAATTTAAAAACTCAACAGAAGAAGAAAAGAAGAAACAGGAATATAATAATTCATCATTCAGTTTTACCATGTACCTTAGGGCACACATGGATCCAAGGATTTAATAACTGGCAGTTTCCTTTATGCTGATAACAAGAGGACATCATTACTGATGCTGACAGTCTGGGAACTAGCAGAACAGTATTAGAGACAGTCTACATGGTACGTTACAGCTTAAGAACAACTTAAGCTGTAAAAATATTTAAACTGAAAAAATGAAACCTTAGTATGTATAGGACAAGAGGGAACAGGCAGAAACTGAAGCACTGAAGTTCTACTTGAACACAAGGATGAACTTTTTTACTGTGCAGGTGACTGCACATGAACAGGCTGCTCAGAGAGGTTGTGGAGTCTCCCTCCCTGGATCCATTCAAGAACCATCTGGATACAATCCTGTGCCATGTGCTCAAGGTTGGACCAGATGTCCCACATGGTCCCTTCCAACCTGATTGATTTGGTGACTTATTCCACACCTTCATTTCATACCCACAGCACAACAGCAATCATTTCAGCACCATGCTATTTGATATCCAACAACCAATTATTTTCATTCCTGATCTCCTTTTATAAAGCTCTAAAATTTTCTACACTCATTTGACATGCTTCCGTTCTTAAACAGATGAATCAGAGATAACCTGCATGAATAAATGCAACTGTTAGGTCAATAAACCTACATATGAAGAAGCATCCTATTTGCTTCTACTAGTCATGCAAAAAAACCATCATACAGTGAAGACTGCAAGAGAAGACTGCAGAAAAAGCACCTTTGCCTAAAAAGCATTCATTCTCACGTATTCCTGCAGATTCTGTTCCTTAGAAAAGTGCCTATAATTGTAACATGTACTGTATTTATTTTTGCAAGAAAACGTTTATCATAAATACAGTCATGACTGACCTATCATTCTTGTTAGACTTACTACAGACGTGATTCAGAAACTTTTCTTACTGAGGCTACCAATTTCCATTTCATATTAATGTGAAATTATTCAGAAAAAAACTCCTCTACAAGTATTCACTGTTCATTACCTCATTTACTCCAACATTAAAATGGAAGGTTTAAAATGAGAACAATTTTAAGTAACGGAAGAAAAGCTTAGCCCATAGATAGGGAACCTCTTGGTAGAAACTGGCATCACTCCATTGAATGCTATAGGTTTGCAGTACTTGTTACACAATTAAATGATTTAGGATGAAGCATTTTATGTTTCTTCAGACTACAGTGCAATCTGAGGAATTCTGCAAAGCACTGTGCACCCAAACACACAGTGTAGTCTCCTTAGCTGCCAGCTGTAGACAGACTCAGTACAGCATAAAAAGTTACCTTTTTTCATTTCCGTACGATTTCTGCGCAACTTTCGCATGGAGTATTAGCACTGTTTGGTCACCTCGCTCCTTCAGGTAATTTCGCATTGCTTCCCTAAAAATCAAAACACAATATAAGCTTTGGAAGTTCTTTTGGTTTTGTTTACAACAAAATGAAGACCACTTTAGGGAAAAAAACTCCAGGACCTGCAATTCCAAAAAGACCATCATTACCAGGGTCAAGATCTGTTTGCTCACTGTTTAAGACAATTACACAGGAAAAAGAACTAACTATCCTGCACAAAACTAGCAATATGGGGTCTATGATCATTTACAATTGCTACATTTTCCAGAAAAAAAAATTCTTCTGATGTAAAATCATACCAATGCCAGTAATTACACCATGTTTAAAGCCCTATTTCATTAAACACACTGCCACAAATTAGAACACATTTTATTTGTTAAATATTTTCTTCATGACCTATTTAGTATCTCACGATAAGGACAAATTGTCTAAGCTTTTACCAACTCAGTGCAATATTTCTATACAAGTTTTCTTTTGGTTTTGAAGATACTAAGAAAAAATTTAATTATTCAGCATATTGTTTCACCTAGTTTTCTAGAGAAAAGATCTACTTTCTGCATACAATCAGGTAAAAAAAATTTTAAAAAATCTTTTACTGTTCATCATCACTGTAATTACAGATGTTATATAAATGCTGTAATTACCTCAAACACACCAACAACAATTCCTTGAGAGAAGCGAGAGAACAATAACAGCCAGTCACTCTTCTGTATAATAATCTAACTGTTCATTAAGCAGCATGCCAAATTCAACACCCTAGGGATCAGCTGTGCTGGAGTGCTGGCAGGAACACCAGTTCCTGAAGGAGCTTTTGTGGGTTGAATGCCCACCAATGCACTCATCTTCAAAGTCATCTACCAGAGAAATAAATTATGAATTTATCAGGAATTTATATGAAAAGATAAAACCCTACACAAGAAGGTTTTTTTTTGTTTGGTTGTTTGGATTTTTGTCTTTTTTTCTGTGAACTGTGCCAACTATTGAATTCCCTTAGGACAGATCTAGAAAACCAAACATTTCTAGTGAAAAAAATCATGGAAAATAGAAAGCAGTATTTTATTGACCAGGCCTTTTCCAAAAGAAATCCCCACACAGTTTCATAGAGAAAAGCAAGTAGATTGAGCCAGGGCTGGGTTGGACAATGACAACTCAGCTTTGCTAATGATGTTTTGCAAATTCTTGTGTTTGTCATGCCTGCACAGGACATGATTAATGTCTAGTGATTAGTGAGCTGATTTTCTGTGTAAATACCAGGATATAAGAACAGAGAATAGACTTGAACTGCTGTTTCAAATTTGGACTAACTTGATCTATTTACATTTGACATTGGTAAAACTGATGTTTATCCATGAAAGTACAGCTGGAAGAACTGTTTCAAAGCCCACAGCCTTACTAATTTACAGTAAATTTAAAAATTTACTCATTTTTAAAGAGTATATTTTAAACTCCAAAACACTGTGAAATTATTATTATACACTTCATTATGATATATATTAGCTGCATTTAAGTTGTTTAAAAACTTTTAATCGGACAATTTTCATACTAAATTAAGAACATCTGTTGTATTAAAAACATTGACAGGACTACTATTAAACTTGACTACTATCAAACCCAGCAACCCACACAAGAAAACTGCTCAATGTTATCTAATCTTTATTTAGCATTGTATGAGGAAGAAAATTTGTTTTCTATTGGTCTGTTTCTACAGTGGATTTGTACAATCCAAGCTCCTGTGAGAACAAGTGATGTTCCCCCTCCGACCCCTCCCACTGCTATCTTATGTGACATTTTTCATTATTCAATGCTAAAATTCTTCATGAAGGCAGTATTAGTTCAGTTTACATCTAAAACTAACTGGCACAGTATGAACAGAGTAGTGTAGTTCTGCTGGAGATTATTAGTCAAACCAGACAGCCTTTAAACAAAAAACCCACAGCAATTTTTCAATAATTGAACTAAATGCTTTTAAGGGTTTACAGACACATTTTCAGCATTGCATAAACAAGTCAATCTTAAAAATATGGGTGACAGTTGTTCTGTTTCAGCAGTTTACTCTTCAGAGGAAAGTTAGGTTGTTTGTTTCCAACCTCTATCATCACAGGAAAGGTTTTCAAACTGCAGTTTTGAAGGATGGCTGGCACTTCTTAAATACTCACCCTGCATTCAGGAAAAAGCAATGAGCATACCTAGTAGCTAAAATCCTGCACATAAAATTCAGAGTAACTATAGTAAATAGAAAACTTATTTAAAAGCTCTCATTGCATAGTAATTTCTTTTTTTTGTTGCTCTTTTTGAAACATAGAAGATACATTCTATTTTTGTTCATTTTTTTAGATGAAGGAAGATAAATTCTATTAATAACTTCAGGGTTATAGTATAGATGCTACTACTCAAGATGGAAAGCAGCTCATAACTTAAACCATAGCATCTTCAAATATCCCTGAAGACTGCCAGGCCAACAAGCAACCACCATGTTTGTTCAAATACCTGTAAGCCAGTATGGGTCAATTTTGCATTGAAATGAAGTTTAATGATGACAAGCTAACCTAAAACGCACCCAGAAATGCAGTGAGACAGATATTCACAACACAAAATGTAAATATTCTCCCCCATCATGTGCTAACATAAGGTATCATTTCATTCAAAACAGAGGCTGTCAGGGTGAGAAGAGGCTTCCTCTATCACCACACAAAACTACAAAAACAAACGGCACATCATTTTTTGCTTTCAAGCAAATAGTGGATTTTAAAGCCAGGAGCTAATTATAATTGGCCCAGTTGGTGGCACAGAATAATAAATATTTGCATAGACTGTGTTAAAGCAGTTCGAAAAAAGAAGGTGACTTCTTAACAGTTTGTATTGTAAATACATCCCAGGCAGGCCAGGAGCAAATCAAGCACTGTACTCCAGTCACCCTAAATACTTTCCAGAATGGATTGACTTGATAGTTCTATTTGATACTCTCTGATTATTCGGGGTTCATCAAAAATTGGTTCCGATCACTCGTTGACAACACCGTGTTCAATTCTGGCAGCAAAAAGGTTTGCATAACCTCACTTTGACTCAAGAAACAAATCAGCTCATTCCTGAGGATTTAAAAACAAGCAGATCCACATCCTACAATATAACCTACAATAACTGATACATGAAGTCAACACCATTTCTAAAAACACATTTTGAGTTTCATATTAAAAATAAGCCAGTGTGTTAAAAATTGTACTTCTGCTTGCATATATAACTGAAAAGCTTTGATATTTAAAATTCTACGGTCAGCAACCCACAATTTTTTAACCTAATTTTTCTGAGAATGCAAGGAGTAACTTCAGAAAATTGTTAAATACTGAGTTTCTTTAATGCTTACCTTGTGAGCCGTTTCGGTTGAGGTCGCTCTCCAAATTTCCTGAAAAAAAAAAAAAAGTAGTTGCTAATTTAAATAAAAGTGTTTAGACATAATTTTACGGTAAGATACTATCCCAATTTCACAATTCTTGAAATTGTATTAGAATTTTACGTCTTTTCTTTGCAATTTCCTAGATAAGAACACTATTAAAGTATTAACCACCTCCTTGCAACTGCTTTTCCCTCAACACCAGAGGCTTTTTTGAATTTGAACACTAAGTAACTTTCTTTGTTGAAGTCACATTTGCTCTCAGAATCACTTCTGGAAAGTTCAGACATCACAAGAATGTAAAGAAGCAGAAGATCTTTGCCACAGAATTGACCAGCAGTGCCATCAACAAGCAGTTACTGTAAACATACAGAAATTAACAGACATATCTGTGTTGACAAATAAGTGAATGCTTTCCACCAGGACAATTTCTCAAAAATCTGTTTTTCCTTCATGACTTCTTACAAAAAGGATGACAACATTTTCATACATGCCAGTACAGAATTACAGGAAAAATCTCTCCTATGGAATGCAGCCAAGCTTGATCCATAAATAGCCTGCAATACACTCAAGCTTTTTTCACCATAAAGTGTTTTGAGACAGCTGTACTTCTTTCAGTGCTTCAACACCATCCTTGACAGGAAGAATACTCTTTACACTATGCTAAGACTTTCCACGAAAGTCTTTATTTACATAAGACACCAAATTAACACATGGCAGATACATTTTCATTACCAAAACCACCCTCAGATTAGAACTAAATGGTCAGGTAAAAGATCTGAAAAAAAGAAGGCTGCACCCAGCAATGTACATGTGCTAATCCTGGTGAGGAAGTGCAACCACAAGCTAAAATGATGCCAAAGACAGGGGGGAAAAAACCCCCAAGAAACCCACAATGCAAAACCAGAACGGCAAAAAGACAGGCTTAGTTTAACACCTTTTTGCCTAAAAATAAACAGAGACATAAGAGACTGTGCTTTTACTGCCAGTGTTCATAAATATCTCTATGACATGCCAAGTTCATTTTATAGGTGGGCATAGCTTTCCCCTTTATGTTTCCTGGATAGGGAAAAGAACCCTTTCCTACTATTGTCCTACAAGAGTGTTGGAGGCTCCCTAGGACAAGAATTTGATCATTAAGCAATGTGACAAGAAATTCCCCTGTTCGTGCAATGGATCTGTCCTGGACTCTACAGCTACTGATGGTGGAATGATTTCATACATTCCAATTTAATTTCTGTAATCCCAGAAATGTACAAATATGTAACTATTATCATTCATATAGCTGAGCTAAAGAGCACTCTCCTGACAGGGCAGTAACAACATTCAGCCAATTTTAAAGTTATTTTTCAAGACTTGAGAAATATGTCTTCTAAAATACTGGCAGTCCACACAGAGGAACTGAATAAATGACACAAAGCCAGATTTTCTTTTCAGCTTAAACAATGAAATAAAAATTTATTTTTCCAACCAAACAGAAATTCCCTTCATGTTTTACTTTGTTGTTGTTTAGTATACAGTTCACTTCTCTGGCTTGCTTTTAATTGTAAATGAAACCAGAATTCTTGCTGTGAGATTTGTTTTTATACATTTTAAATTTTGAGGTCTACTGGACACAAATTTAATTCATATTTTTCTCTGTGGCATGCATCACTGCATAGACATATCTGTAATGCAGAAAAGGTAACTAGAAAACCCAAACAGCTTTGCAGTTTGGCAGAGGGAAAGTTTCATCCAAAGTTTCATCCTTTCTGCTTCTAGCACTTATCTTTTCAGGATCTGCCTAGCTACCTGCTGAGCACAGCCTGTGCCTCTGATTTTCCCTGGATAACAGTGTGAGTAGGTGTATGTCCCAACTCCCCCATACTGTCTGTGTAGCTGCTGTTCTCCCATGAAGGCCCAGGATCATCCTGTTTGACAGAGGCTCTGTGACTCTGAGCAGAGAACAGACTGCCTTAAAGCAATACTCTCCAAACAACATCCCTATAGATTAGCTCCCTGCTTTTGAGCAGAACTACTGTCTTTGTTTCAACCCCTCTGCACATTTCAATTCACCACAAAAAAAATGAAGAGGTGCTTATCTTGGAGGAAAGAAGGCATTATGCACACCACACTTACCACTTGTACTGTGGCCAATAGATCCAATCCAAGATGAGGACCTTAGTACACCAGAAATTGCATTAACACAAAAAACCCCTTATAGACAAAACCTCACACTGCCCTAAGGTAACACACACCCTTGCAGATCTGGAGTGCAGCAGATACATTCCCCTTGCACATACACTTAATTACTAAAAAGAGTCTTATTAACAAGAGAGCTACACAACACAGTTGCAATTACTGAAAGAAATAAATTCCATGTTTTCCCTTAGTCAAATCCCCAACATACAACACAGGAGAAAAGTAGCAAAATCCCCATTCTTCAGAATCAGAGCTGAAGCACTGAGTCACTCTGGAGATACACAGGGCAAACTGATCTGATGCTAGGTGCAGTACCTCCCTAACTCATACACCAGCTTTCCCCAGCCTCCTCCACACAAAATGAAGTTATTTATGTCACTGTAATCAACTTGTGAACACATATAAATGCTACCCTTAGCAACATGAACCTTTCAAAGAGATGATGTAATTTGGGTAAACCTTTTATTATTCTTTCAATATACACTATAGAGAGGTAGAATAGGAGGAAATTGCATCTTGATATTTACTTTAAGTCTCATGTTAACTCTTTCTAAATGAAATTCAGTGACTTTTCCTCAATAATGTTGTCTTGACAGATGACTGATGGTTATGTACCATAGCCACAGTGTCAAAGAACAGCCTTTTCCTGCATCAGTACAAAATCATTTCAAATATCCCATAAACATTCACCTCCCTAGCTCAACAGCAATAGTTAAAGAAATTAGAATTAAAAAATGATTAAGATTGAAATAGGAAACAGAAACATCACCATGTCATGGCATTATTCTGCCACACCTTCACAGCTCTGAAAACTTGCAGCAGTGGAAAAAAGTTCTCAGAGTAATAAAAGTCAGCATGAAAGTCAGTATGAATAATCAATAGTTTTTGTATCCAATTGGCTAAAACTCCAGCCTTCAGTGAGAGTATGAGAGAAAAGTGACAAACAGATGCAAAGATCTAAAAGACTGATAAATTATATGCAAAATGTGGAAAGGATATAGTTATTCTCTGCTATCTCACAAATACAGGAATTGGGAAATATATCCAACACCAAAAATTTAATTTAAATTTTTTTTCCTTGCTCTACAAACACAAAACTAAGTTGTAAAACATAGTGCTAGAGAATATTGTGGAGGCTGAAAGCAGATGTAAGCTCAAAAGACTAAACAGAAGCCTGATACAGAACTCAATTAAATTCTATTCAGTATAATGACCTGTTTTTTACAACCTTGTCCTCAGGAAAAGCTTAAGTATGTTCTACCAGCAGCAAAGAAAATAGCGTGAGTTTAAAAAAACCCAAACCAGTCCACATTTACCCTTTTACATTCTTTCCTTACTCATCCATTACTGATGACTAGCAGGCATGGATCAGTATATATACTCCTATGAACCAGATATATTCCAAAGCAGCAAGTGCATTCAAGATGCCAGATTTTCAGTCACACTACAAAACTCAAATATACAAACACGACACAGTTGTTTTTTTAAAAAAGTATCACACGTATTTTGTTTAATGGTTCATCTGGTTTATTTTTTCCATGTTTGCAAACTGAAGTAGAGATGTGTACTGACGATATAACCTGAAGGACAGAAACTATCAGCAACTTCTACACAGAAGACTAAGAACCTTTTAAAGTTTTCTGATGTTAAGACAGATGAAAATGCAAGAAACACATTCTATCTATGGTTTTGTACTAAATGACATCCACTGCACAAGCTGTGACTGTTGCTATTTCAAACTTTCATATTTGACTGGCATGCTGAAAAATGAGCCAGTTCAGACACTACATGGTTACCTGTCAGACATGACAGAGACTGCAACACTTTTCTTATGTACATTTTCATTGGATTTCACTGTTCTGGAATTTCTTTATCTGTTCAGTATTTCTATTTCTCTTTTTTTTCATCTTGAAAATATGCAGATTGATGAATAACAAATATGTACACGAGAGGAAACTAAAAATGTATCATAATTCTACTCTTGCAGAGGTTTTAGACAAGATAAATATATGTAATCTGAAGTCCTAATTACAGGCTATGTATCATTATATTTGAATGCTCACCAAGTTCCTTTAATTTGCTGGGTTTTTAAAATTTTACTATCCAAGACTAAGTGCTCTTTCAGGTGTATTGGATTATAGACATACAGTTAAGTTGCTGTTTCATTCACATCAGGTCAAGCTGTATTTATTAGTATATCCTAACACACTGTACTGGAAACATGAGTGAGAGCATTAGTCACACCATAACCACTTGCTATTGGAGCAAGTTATACTTGCCCTAATAATTCTTTTCCCTGTCCTGTTTTTTTTTCCAACCACCAGTTAGTATTCTATTATTTCCTGTATTTTGTTTTCTGATGCTTTGCATAAATTATATCACTTCCATACTTTGCACTGTAGGCGTAGCTCTTTCTTCAATACCATATCCCAAATAATTATTTTCATTAAGCAAGTCCCAGTTTGCCATTTAAAATGCTTTTCCCCATTAACAGAAATGTAAGGAAACATAGTCCTTCCCCTTTTATCTCTTTGCTGCCCTTCAACTAAGTATGGAAGTTAAGAAGTAAAGTAACACTAATCTTGTCAGTACAGTAGGTAGTTTTACTCAAACTTTTAAAATTCTCAGGTTAGGTAAACACATGACACAATATATATATATATATATATATATTGTCTTTAGACAATACAAAATGTGAAATCCTATTTGGAATTCCTAGCTCAGATACAATATGCACTACTATTTTCTATGGCTGCAGGAATATGAATTTTCACTTTTTTCAGCATCTATCAGTAGTTGTATGCCTTTACTAAACTTGCCAAACTTCTTTTGTTATATAGTCTTATTTTCTGGACATAAATGATCTGGCATCTGGCTCTTTTTTTTTTTTATTCAATGGTTCTATGTGTCAAGTGAACTTTGGATGGAAAAATAAATTAATGAAAATTGCCAAAACAAAAAAGTTCTGCCATTTGCAAGAAAAAGAATTATAAAAAAAAATCTCTACAAAAATCACATGCTATGCTATCTTCAACTCTGACTGAAGATCTATGGTCACTGAACAGCACTAGCATCCTCCTGCCTGGAATATGAACTGCAAATTTTTCCGGTACTGGTCTTCAGCCAAGAACATCATTTTAACAGTCCCTGAGAAAGACCATTCACCTTCATGTGCTGAGCACAGAAGCCTTAAAAAAATATTTCCACAACATACAAATAGAGACAAACTTCAGCAATTAGGTATTGCATCTTCACTTGTCCTATGGATTGACACAATTTTTGGCATCTAGTCAGAATAGCATGGATCTTTCTGTAAATGGTCTCCAGAGAAGCAAAATGCAAAAGGGAGTTGTCAAATTCAACTACAGCAGAAACAACAGCTGAGCAGAAAGCAAGTGTGTTGGAGAGGCCAACATGGGGGAGCAGCAGAAACAGCGTGGACTAGGAATGGGAGACAGGAGCTGCAAACTAAGACTTGCTAAATGAAAAACATGGACTTGAGACCACTATGGGAAATGGGGTACCAGAAAAATCTGTGGCAAGGCAAAACATTCAAATTTAACTCCAGAATATACAAATGTAGTAAAAATACACTAGTTACTGTTTTCTGTGTCAAATTTTTTTTTGTGACAGAAGTTTCTCTGGTGTCTTAAAAATTTCAACACTGAAAATAAAAGTAAATACTTTCCTTACCCTGAAGAATCCAAAAGCATTGTATCCAAAAGCAGGCTGCCCAGAAAGCTGCTAGATGCCCTATCCTTGGAAAACATTCATTGGACAGGGATCTGAGCAACCTGATCTGACTGAAGACATCCCTGCTTGTTGCAGGGTATTTGGACTCCATGACCTTCAGAGGTTCCTTTCAAAACAAATATCCACGTGTTGAGATCTCTATTTCCTTTCTGCCTTACACAAGTATGAAGAGATCATGTGGTGCTTTGTTGCTCATAGGTCACTAAACGATCCAGGTGCGTATTTCCCCATCACCATCAGATGGGTGAAGAGAAAAACATGAATAAAGAGCAAGAAAACTTAGATGTTGACATCATATAATTGTTTAACATAGAAAACAGAAGTGGAAGTAGAGAAAAACAAAGTGAAAAGGGCCACTCACCACCACCCATGATCAATATCAAGTCACTTCCTAAGCAAAAGCTGGTAACCTCCCTAAATCCCACTGCCCTCCAATTTATTGCTGAGCATGACATTACATGGCATGGAATATCTCTTCAGTTCTTTTGGGTCACCTGCCTGGCTGTATGCCTCCCAGTACCCTGTACCCCCCTCAGTCATTGTGGGGGATCAGACAGCAGGCAGAGTGAAAAAGAGAGAAGGCCTTGATGCTGTGCCAACACTGTTCAGAAAGAGCTGAAATATCAGGGTGTTATCAACACTGTTCTGGTCACCAAGAACATGGCACCGTAACAGCTGCTAGGAAGAAAATTAACTCTGTCCCAGCCAGACCCAGGGGAATGAGAAAATAAAATCGCATGCTTTCTGCATAGGAAACAATGCCAGATTTTAAAAAGGCACAGAGTGCCTGTTCATTGGAAAAGTTTCACCCCCTAATACCTGACTGCAAGATCATTTCCAGCTGGACCTATTCACTTCCTGGTGCTTTTGACTGATGTAGCAAAGGCCTAATATCATTCCTGAACACTAATCTCAATTCTGTCTTTCTTAGTCCTGTTATATCACAGTACATGACACAGTATTTGGTGCAGAACATGTTAGAAGAACTCTTTTAATAGGCTACAAGAGATGACTATAATACCTCAGTATGGACTTTGGAAAAAATCCCCAAACAAATGCCACAAAGAAACTGGCCTTTATGGAACTTACCTCACACTTTTCAGTTCAATGGTTTCAGTTCCATCTCCCAGAGCACAAATGTCTCAACATTGTAAGATATGGCAATCACTAATTTAAGACAGTAAAAGACCCAGAGTATTAAACATAGAAATTAAATACAGAATAGAGTGATCAAGGAAAGTTTTTACTTTCTTAGAGGAGATCCAAGGGAAACAATGCTTGAAACAGGAGGAGTCTAATAAAAGAACTCCAGATTTTTATATAGTCTTTGGCAATGTCTCAGACTACATTATGAATTCAGAAATAAAGAAAGTAAGAAAATCCACCCTCTGCTCTCCAACGATATGAAGTGACAAAGAAGTCTGGTGAGAAGCTCAAGTTAAGTCCCAACACTTCTAATACCTATCAAACAGCTGGTATCCCACAAACCATTATGTGTGATAGGATTGGGGAAGAAAAAATGCTACCATTTCAACTACTCTTAAGTGCATTTCAGCCAGGAGTGCAGCAAAAGAAATTCCTGTGCTTCACTTAACTCCAGTTCGAAAAACAGTGTCAATGTCAGGTGCAACCTTTTCCTAGACCTCTTACAATGTAACTTGTGAACAAACAACAAGAGTTTGTAACTTAAAAGTCAGACAAAAGCCTTTTAAGGAAATAAATTAAAATAAGTAATTTACAGGTATTTTTTATCATTCTCCCTCAGCTTTAAAATAACTGGTATGTATCTGGAAAGCTAGAAAGTCTGTCAAGTGTTTGTTCAGCTCTTAGCACCAGACATCCAGACCCTCGTTGTAACAGACTCTATTACTTTCTACCATGAGAAATGAAATTTTCCAAGAATTAATTTCAAGTTACTTTGCAATCTGTTACCACAAACTCACTACACTACAAGCTTACCAGTATGGGATCTCAAGGGTTTTCTTGGCCTACTGAGGTTATCTAAGATCCAGGAAAGTGAAGTACTCAGGTTTCCATTCAAAGTTTGAGGATCAATATAAAAGTATTCCTTTTCAGCCACTAACACAGACATCATCTGAGAAAAGCTGAAAGATGGATTTAAGCAGCATGCTGGGACTTTATTGTCTCTTTCTTTTAATTGTCCATCCTCTGCCTATTTCCAGCTTCAGTTTGCTTACCACGGACAAATTAGTGAATAACTGAAAAAGCACTGAGGAAAGTTCGTATTTATGGACTTTTAAAATGCATGAAATTATCAAAGCAAACATATGCAATGGTGCCCATGTACAGGGCACACTGTGATCCCTTAATCTGGCATTTGCTAGAAACACTACCTTTGGATTGAACAGAATAGTACAACTTATATGGGAAGAGTCGGCCACTCCACATCAGACGTGTTTTGGTTTCACAGATTTCTACATTTAGGATAACATGTTACATCAACTGCAAAAGCAGGTGTACATTTTAAAACACAGGATATTCTGTCAATATAGGTATACTTTTCTGTGCACAGATTTTGGTGAAGACAAAATGTAAATGCTGAAAATATTTCTGTGCACTCACCTACACAGCCATATAGTCTATTACAAACATTTTAGAACACAACTCAAGAGGGAAATGATCGTGTGTAACTAGAAAACATTTTCCCATCTGGTGGTTTCACAGACCCAAAGAGGAATTCCTATGTATTGAAAAAAAGGGCCATTTATGATCCAGCATGAGCTGGCAAATAAAGACTACCACATTTCTCACAGTGGTTGGATCCACAGCACTTTAACATGTTTCCTCTAAGAGATAACTGCTGGATTTGATTTCTGTAAGTGCATCTTATTCCAC
This sequence comes from Agelaius phoeniceus, assembly GCF_051311805.1. Lineage (NCBI taxonomy): Eukaryota > Metazoa > Chordata > Aves > Passeriformes > Icteridae > Agelaius > Agelaius phoeniceus. The sequence goes on from NC_135268.1 coordinate 55,927,266, forward strand.
ACTGATATCCTTTATTTTTAAATGAATCTGAAAATAGCACACTGTTATGATATATCAATGCTAAAAATGCAGTGCTCAAAAAAGTGGTGATCTACAAGTTTTACACAGGATTAAAACGCCAAAACACCTCAAGGACACAATTTCTAAGAGATTAATGCAAAACATATATAATTTTATATAAGAATTCAGTTAACATGGAAGAAAACACAAGCAATTACCTATGCTCAAACTGAAGATTTCACACTGATCTTCTCCATGGATGAAGATATTAAATAAATGAACCATACCAGTGGCTAAAAAAAAGCCATCAGAAGGAAAATTTTATCTTCTCCAAAACAAAATGGGTTCAATATACCCAAGTCTGATTATGGGAAACAAACAGTTGTATTACCAGTAACATCCAGCACTAAGCAACCTCCACATTGGAAACAAACTAAAGAACTAAAATAAACTAGCTAATATTGTCAAAAGAAAGGACAGATGACAAGGAAGTAATTCTTACCCAGTCTATACTCCACAGCCTACAGTTCATTCTTCACAACACTTCTCAGGCAACTCCCCCTCCACGTCCCACAAGCTTTTTGGGGTTTTGCCCTCCACTGATTTTTGTAGGTTGCTGTAGCTTAATGCCATACAGTCTAATGTCCCCCAGCATACCCTGTATTCCTAACTATCTGCATAGCATCATAGGGCAAGGAGTCTTTAAATCCTTAGACTACTCACACCCTAAATAGTCCATTGTCTTGTTCTTCTAAAATATCACACAGCTGAGGTACAGAAACTGCTGAAGACATGCCACCTATCTCCCTCCCCCTGCTGCTCCCTCTAGACACAACTATGTCCATAAGTGTGATCCTCCCAAGGCTGATGAAGTCAACAGACTGACTGACAGCATCCAGCTCAGCCATCCCAGGCTGGCTCATCCTTCAAGATGAACACACACACTCTAACAGAGTCACACACAGTCATCAACTCACTCTCACTTTTGCCTGCCAGCAGCACTTTGGCCCTAATTCTCATTAGGGTGTCTACTGTAATAAATATTGCTATAAAGACTTTGTCCTGAAGGTTAGAGTTGAATTAAAAGCTGACCTATTTTTAAAAATAAATACAGTTTTCATATTCACATACAAAGAACCAATCTCAGCCAACTTGCTTTGAAACACTATTGACACAAGGTACCCTCTTTCTTATCCATCCTACAAAAGGAGATAAAATTAATTAAAACCACACCAATCAAGAACGTCTAACAGACAAGAACAATAGATTTCTACTACTCCTGAAGTCCCTTTCTCCTCTGTAAAGAGTCAATGATGGGTGGTCCAACTGCACTGTGACTCTTTGGAAGCAGGGGGCACAGCAGCCCCTGAAATCACAAAAACAGAAGGTTTTTTTATCAATACACAAAACATTCCCCCTCTTCAACAACAACAACAAAAAAAGACCCACCTGCTCCAGGGTGAATGCCACCAACCAAGCACTATCACATCTTTGTACTGCATGATTCTGTCCTGCCCCCAACTATACCTAAAGAATTTAAGTTCCCCAAGACAGGGAGCATGTTATGTGTTTGAAACAAGTCTTCTACTCTACAGCACTGTACACACTTTTGGCACTGTATCAAATAATACTGACAAAAATACAACAGAAAAAGCTCTGCATCACTTAGTCACGCCCTCTCACTGCAAGTCCAATTAGAAACTCCCTCTCCCTTTTCTCACCTGCTTTCATCCTCCCACACTGCTCTCATTATTGTCCTCTTTTCCAATCCCCATAAAATCACAGAACCACAGCTGCAATTTAAATAAAAGCTTGCACTGTATCAGTAAGCAGGCTCACTTTTTAACAACTTAGAGAAAGTAAACAAATTCACTTCTTTATAGCAGTCTACCTAGATATGGAAAAAAGCCCTATGCAGTAATCATTACACTTGTATATGACTCTAAAAGTCAAAGGTCTTGTCCAAACAGGACATAATTTTAATCAAGACAGCATTCACACAACTTTGCCACACTAAGTGAGGTAAGGAAGTCAGTAATGATAGCTTGTTTAATGAGGAAGTACCAAAACATACCCCTGGAGGTGTGATTTGCCTGGTTTTCCTTTGAGCTGTAGGTACCTACAGCAAGGAGCTAGCAATCCAAAGATCTCAGGTATACTAAAGAACTTAGATACTATCACCTTAAAGGATAAAGACACTAAAATGTTGGAGTGGTGTAGAATGTAAGAAACATAGTAAAACATTAGTCAATTTATTATGATTCCTTCACATTCACATGCTATTATTTCTTTTTTATTAATTGCCTAATAACATTGGCTCAAATATTTAGTGGAAACTGTAGACTTGGACACATATACCTTAGCAACTGACCGAGTTATTAGCTTGAAAAATCGGCATGCCAAGAGAATCCCAGTCCCTAAAACACAGTATAATCTGGCTCAGCTATTGTAACTGCATAGGCAATGTGCTCATTAGTTTTATCTTCATCCATTCAAACCAAAAGAGAGTGGATACTTGGAAAAGGGAAAACACGTGCACATTCGGTTCACAAAACTGACTATTAAAGTAATGGCAATGCATAAAATCAGCCTGGAGCATGATTTTACACAAAACATCCCACAGTCACAGCTTTCATTGACAATGACTTTGCCCAGATTATGATTACTAGAACTCTTCTTGTCCATCTGACACAGGAAATTTTCCTCGGGATCTCACTTTGCACATCACCTTTGAATACACACTTCACAAGCAATCTTGACTCTTATTTCGTAAGAAAGTGATTATATATCCCCTACTAAACCGTAATTTAAGTATCAGCAAGTCCTTAAAAACAAGCAGTTACCTATTAAAAAATTAAATTTCTAAATATGGCAAGAACACAGTTCTTGAGTATCAAATCAGTGCTTTTTAGAGTTACTACTGGCCCATAACTGCAAGTAAGATTTAGTCTGAAGAATTTTTTTTAGAAGCATGAGGGAAGAACTACTAATAGACTGATTATTATCTCTGTTGCCTGATTATTTGGAAAAAAGTCACAAATTAGAAATAAGAGGAGACTTTTTCAACCACTTTCCTACCAATATAGGAACCCAGCACTATAGTCTAGTGGATTTGTTCAACTTAAGGATTTGTTCAACCTTCATTTCAGTGACTGAATGTCTGCAGTGTTCAAAGGACAGTTTCTCCTCTGTAAATATAATTTCCATCCTTAACTAGAAGTTAAGCAGATATTCTGTGCAGAAGATAACTTCTAAAAAAGTGAATAAAAAGAAGGAAAAAAAGTTAAGGTTAATTGTTTTCTCTGAACCACCACCATTCACTGTAATATCAAAAATATGTAACAGGAGAAGTTGTGAATGATTTTATAAGGAAGTGGTAAGGAACTGTATTAAATTTGCAAAGGCAGAAGATTCTCAAAAAGCCAGACTAACCTCACTAACCATAAGGGCAAATAGGTATTTCTTTGGAACACCTCTTTAGGAGATAAGTTTTTGATTGGTACAGTCATTGGTCAGCTTCAAAATCTCTAACCACCACTCTAATAGAGTAATGGGATAATCACTCTTCCATGTCCTTTTCCTTACCCTATACCCCCATAAATAAAGGAGCTTTATTGCTACAGCAACTATGAGCAGAAAAACGAGAATGGCCTAATCTCTCTAAGGGGCTTACTGTCCCTGCTCCAAGCTCCTCAACTCACTTGCCCTGCACCACCTGTGGTGCTCAGACCTCCAGAAGGAGCTAACTCAGTCCATCAATCTGGCACACCACTAATACATGGGAAAGCAGGAGACAGGGAAACCAGTCATGTTGGTTGCAGAAAGCTGTTTGGTCACCTCAGCAAACTCAACTTCAACAGAAGCCAAAAAAGATTACAGGAGCAGCTAAGCAAGCCTGTAACTCTCATGGGAAAGAACTATAACACAAGAAAACACACAGAGGAATCCATTATGGAAAATGACTTGCAAAATGCAAGGCTTAAGCAAAAAAAGATCTCACCAAGAGACTAACATTCTTAGTCAAAGTTTAGCTTAGGATACCTATAAGACTCTCAGCCCAAGCGCAGTCAGAACTTAATGCAAAATGACAGCTAAGTAAACTGGCATGTCTAAGGTTTAAGCAGAGCAACTCTGACAAGTCTTGCTGACAGTTTAAGTCACCACTGTCTCAAATGCCTTTCCCACCTCCCTGCTAGGTCAGGGTAAGCAAACGTGCCTGTATCCCAGCTGCTCCAGTACACAGTTGGACTGTGGCTTCAGAGGCAGCTGAGCTGATTTGTCACTGCCAAGCAGGTCTTGCCTGCCAGCTTCCCCCAGCTGCACTGACCTACCCTCAAACACCAAATTCCAGCACTTGTCAGACCTTTCCAAAGATAATTCAAATCAGTAATCCAGAAAATAACCTATATTTCTGGGGAGGCCAGAGATGGAAAGGGGAAAGGCTTCACTGATTCAATCACAAAGCCAGTGAACGCCAGCACCACCTCACTGCAACCAACAGGCACACTCAGGAGAATGTGACCACCCTCTATGGTAGCAGGGCACTGTTAGAAACCTGGTACACCCCCACCTTCAATTTAGACCCATTTAATATTATTATAAATGCTGTAAATAATGTTAATAATAATAATATATATAAATATATATATTATATATAAATATATTATATATATTTATATATATATAATATATATAAATATTATATATATATTATATATATAAATACCGTAAATAATGTTAATAATAATAATAATAATAATAATAATAATAATAATAATAGTAACAATAATAGCAAAAGGCTGTCAGAAACCAGTTCATACACTCCCTCAACTGGTCTTGTTTTAGGAACTGTAAGCTCTGACAGCAGTGCCTAGCCCTCCAAAGCAAGTTTCAAGAGCCATTTTAAAGTATCTTTACTGTATTCTCACACTTCTGAAACACACCTCTAAGAAATGGGGACAATTCCCTATCATCTCCCTCCTCTGGCAACTCAGTCATTTTTAGTCAACTTTTTTATGCAATATAATTTCTTTTTTTAAACAGTGTCATTACAGTATGTACCCTCTCCTTTCATTCCCTTTCTTCCTCCAATTTCTACACTGTGAGCCTTCAAAATACAGTATGGAAGCAGCTCCTTATAGTCAATAAAAGTACACTGCTAGAGTTCTATAAGATTATTTCTCTGAACAATGTCTCATCCATAGATCCTAGACTTGTAAAACAATTCAAAAATTGTATCAGTATGCAAGCAGAGAATAGATTATCAGCACCTAAGCAGGCTGCCATGCCAACAGTAATTTCCAAACTTGTAAATAAAATTTATCTCCTCAGTAGATTAAAATGACACAAAACCTGTGCATACATAAACCTTTTAACCAAGCTGTGTTTGGCATCAACCTGTTACAAAATTATAGGGTTTCCTAGATATCAGATGTTTTCTTGCATCACCCAGGAATTACATGGTTACACTAACATTAACTGGGTGCAGCTGTAAAATGAGCTGTCAGTATCCTAGAATTAATCAATCTCAAGTGTATTGTTTTGTAATTAAGCTTATGAATACATCATCCCATGAATATAAAAACAGCAGCAATAAACACATCCCAGAAAAGAATGAGAATTAGAAAGCTCTTTTCTAACTTTCTAAGACAACTAAATCAGTTGGAGGCCTTCTCCACTGTTGGGCTTTTTCCCTCTGATTATGCTGAAGGTCTCTAACTGGGAAGCATTTAATATAAGCAAATTATTCTTAAACCTTTAAAGTCACATAACTTGCACAGACAGCAAAATTAGGTAATATTCCATCTACAGTTTACAAACCTGTGTTCTAAGAAAAACAGTTGTTTTAAAAGATTCAAAAGCTTTGGACTTTTTGTCACTGTTGTTGAATTAATTTACAGTTAAATTCTAAGTTTCTAAGATAGTAAATTACACTGCAGCTACAGCCCCAGCAATAATTAATAGAGCATTCCAACACAGGAAAGACAGAAATTCATCCTGCCATTTAAAAAATGCTTGAAGGAGAGAGGTGAAAATATGTAAGTACAACTAAAACTATATTTCTGTTTAAATTTTATAAGCTAGAAGTTCCTTCTAATTATTGCCAGTTCTAACTGTAAAACTAAAATATTTGGAAATAAATTGCAAAGAGAAATATAATCTCTACAATGCCTACCATCAAAGATGATAATACTTTTAACAACTGTTATGGTAACTGGGTCAATGATCCCTGTACAAGATAATTAAACAGACACTGCAATAATAAACTTTTACTCCTCCTTATCACAGTACATTTACAATAACCATATGAAAAGATTAGATTACATGGCTGGAATGTCAGCAAGCTAACACCTTATCATCCTTTTTTCTGGTATTACAGTATTACAGGTCTCTTCCATGGTCACACATGCTCCTATTGTGCCCTAACACCTTTTATGCAGCATTTTTCATAAGAAAAAAAATCTGAAGAGCACAAATGCAAAGCAGTTATTATTGTCCATTTTTTAAAATGGAAATTGTGTGAATCATACTTAATTCAAGGAGGCTTGCTTTTCGGGTTTGTCAAGTTTTAACTCCACACAGATGCAAATTACTGGTAAAACTTCTCCCTGCATCTTAATGAGGTACACTATAAACCATGAAGCCAATTTGAAAACAAGAATGTTCTCCTGAGACAAACTTTACTTAATGTAGGTATTCTAAATATTTAAGGAACTAGTAGTTTTTTTTAAAATGTACTCAACAGCATTTAACTTCTGCATGATCTTGAACCTGTGACTGCTACAACTCGAGTTTCCCAGAATAACGCCTGTGCTGGCGCAATTTTTTTGCAAGGATTTTACAGCATGAAAAGTGTGCCTAAGCACTCTTGTGAAGGCTCCCAACTGCTGAGCTCTGAACCCAACCTCTTTTCAAAACATTGTCTCATCCTTCCAAGAACATTCGGGCCAGAAGGGAATGTAAATTGTCAGAAGTGTCTCGAAGCACTAAACAACCAAATCTGTCATTTCAGTTAGCAGCTACCAACCCTGTCAAGTGTAAACCAACACAGGACTACCAAGTATGTAGTGTGTGAAACATGCCAGTCTATAGAGACATCTCCTTCCTGAAATTTCTGCCCACTGCTGCCCCAACAGGGCAGTCTGAACTCTCCAAAGCAGAAGAAAAAATTGACAAATGCAATCATTAAAGTTCAACAATCAGAGAGATAACATGAACTATAGAATGAAAACATGCAGATGGCCACGCAGTCAAGATAAATGAAGAAAAAAATCTCATCCAAAAAAAATCAAGGGATAACCCATATTAGAAGTTGCCACTTAGAATTCACCATTTTAGAGAAATGGTATCTTTTCTTCAAGGCATGAATTCTGAAAAATAAGGCACACTCTGTCCACAGAGCAGGCTTAGTACTGTATTATTACAATTAATAAATTGATTAGCCATCCTTGCAATAACTTAGGAGCCCATAAATCTGTTTTAACTAAGTTTAAAAAGAAGAAATGAGCTTTTAAAGAAAATTAAGTTGCTATGAGTTTTATGAAAACTGGAAGCTGGATAGACATTGCCAATGTCACCAAAAAAGACAAAGCAGAATTTGGAAATTACTGTTTCACAGCTGATCACTTTGCATATGCCATTTGGCTAGACAGTAAGCTTATGCCTTAGATATATTAGCACTACACTTTGTCCATTAGGGATGAAGGAGTTTGTGGTATTGCTCCATAAACCTTCCTCACCATACAAGGCACAAGTGTACAGGATACAGAAGTTCTTTAGTCCTACCATTTATAGAACAACTTAAGAGGCTAAAAACCCACAAACCTGTCACATGACAAGAGAACATACACAAAATGCAGTCTAAACAAATGAAGGAAATTCAGAATACACAAGCTTTAAAGTGCTTAAATTATCTTATATAGTTGTGAGAAAGATTAAATACTGTGAAGACAGCATTCATATGGAATACAGTATGTTATCTACACACTGCTCACCTAGGCATAAGAAATAGAGAAACCCTTTGCTCTGTAGTCAGATTGTAAACAGGGCATCTCCAGAACTTCTAGTGACAGTAACATATTGATGAAATGCAACTTAACTGTCGAGTTACAAACAATTTTAGAGCCCCGGCCTTAAGTGGACTTTTAAACAAAAAAATCCCATGAGTTGCATACCAAAATTTATTTATAACTATAAACCTCTTGGAACAGGTATCAAAGTTATGTTATATTTATTAGCCTGAAAAAAGCCTAATAAAACATTCTGGCAAGTTAAAGATAAACACCAGAGAAGTGTAGCACCGCGTAGATTTTTTTATTTCCCCAGTGGTTCACAGGTTGTTTAATAATCTGGTGTGCCAAGTTAGCTATCACATTTGCTATGACAGTGTCTTGCTCTCCAGGTAGATGGCATTGCTGTGGGTAGGGGAAGGACTGCTGGACTACTTGTGTGACAAGAAAGGCAGTGGGAGAAGTGAAACGTGAGCCGCAGGTTTGGAAGCCTGAGGTATTTTTCACTTCTGTTTTTTATTTTTCCATACACACAGGAAACTCCCTTGGGGGGAGGAGAAAGAACAACTTCCCTACAGCTAAATAAAAGAACATGTGTAAAACAGAGAAGCCACTCAATGTTTCTGTACCCCAATAAATAAAAACATAAAGAATCAGATAAAACCTTTAACACTGAGATAGCAAAACCTACCTTTGCTAACTCCAAAATTTCTTCAATGTCCTTGCAGCAGTAGAAAATTCAAGAGATGATTGCCTCCACACACATTTACATACATCATTATCTACCCTCAGAGTTCACACTGTTCCCCAGCCCCAGACCAGCATCCATCCATTCCTCTCCATTCCCTTTTGCTATTACAAAGTGAGGCAAAGATGAGGAAGAAGGACAGAGTGAAGACAATCCACTGAGGTGTGCAAGGCCTTCTGCTCCCACTGCTAGGGGATGCACAGGTTATTCTCATTCAGGCCAAGGCTCCAGCAATCCATTTCTCCATTTCCAGCACCAGGACAGCTGAAGAAGAGTAAGAACCATACAAGCCTAAATGGCACCTCCCCTCAAGCTTCTCCTGTGACTATTTTCAGTTCAGTGCAAGGAAATCCCAAGGCAACTTCACATCATCAATATGATCAGTCAAGAGTCATCCCATCCCAGAACCAAAATTTAGTTTTAACAGATCAGTAAATCCAGGTTCATACAGGAGTGACACTGGAAAAGCCTGCAAATCACCCAGCTCAGCAGCCACAGATGCTCACCACTGACCAAAGTGCTGTGACAGAATGCCACTGCTATCTGAAGGTACACACAGAAACCAGCTGTCAAGTGTGGATGATAATACAAATGCTTATTAATAAAATTAGCCACAAACTTTGGAGGAAAACATAATAAATCTCTACTGGTAATTTTTCTGGGGGGATGGGAGGACAGCAAAGGAATGGTACTGCAGAGTTTTCTGGATCAAGTTAGTTTCTTGGGTTTTTTTAAAAATGAAAGGATTTTCCAGTTTTCCCCAAGAGACTGACAACTGCAAAGCACAACGCCCTTTAGGAAATAAATCTTCATTAACTACACGAACAGTGCCATGACAGGCACTGTTTTTCAACCCAACAGCTTTTCAGCTATCATCCTTTTACTAGTTATAAGATCTGATTGGCCATGCCAGCACACCTTGGGACAAACCTGAAGTATACTCAACATTCAGCACACCACTCCCAAAACAAAAGGAGTATAGAGAGCTGGTTTTATAAAGAAAACCAGAGTTCACTCTTTAAGGTATACTAGAGCCCTGTTAAAAGGGCTCCCTGGACCTGCATGCCACCCAACAGCTTGCAAGCAGCTTGAGTGACAAGTGAATACAGGTTTACTTACAGGACACTGTGCCAAGACCTAGGGCACTTTGAACTTAGAGTCCTCAAGATGTTTCTAACAGCCACAATTAACTACAACACTGCAGAAAACAGACAGAATAAGCAATCAAAAGGACTGAGACAACAAGTCAAAAGCAAGTGGACAATGTAATAAACAGCCTCAGGCAGAAAAAATGTAGTGGATTCCATTACAGATTATTTGGCAAAGGAGAAGCTGATAAATGACTCAACTCTTAGGAAAACTTCATGAAGCTACTTTTGGCTTCCAAGAAAGAAATTAAGAAAGCAGCTGAAAAAAAGGAAGACGCCACAGACTGAAAGAGCAATGGTGATCTGGGACAATGCTTAAAGTGTTTGCTTCCTGTTTCTCCAACTATGGACCAGTGCTGCAAGGCTGAGTTTGAAGATTTCTTTTACCAAATTAAAAAACCTTTAACCAAAGGAGCAAGGCTGCACACATTAGCCTTGCTGGCTGGAACAATTATTCAATTCTGATATCCAAAGGATATGCCTGTTTGACTTTCTAAATTTTGTTCCAAAATGAAGTGGGGAAAATGCTTTAGACAAAGGCCTACATGAGCTGTTTAATCAGCAAAAGTAAACTGAGGCTCACTGTTGGAAGAAAAAGTGCACCATTGTTACACATCTACTTCCAGAATATCTGTATAGTAACCTTTCAAATACTTTTTTTTTTTCAAAGCAAGATCAGACAAGATCAGGATGTGTATCACTAATAAAAATGCCATCTATAATGAGAACAACAAGTGTAAGAAAACTGTCCTGATCAAACTGGTAATTTTTAACCTATATTAAGACACCTCGGTATGATAACATTTCTGTAGGGTTCTGAAAAGGTATTAAGAAAAGCAAATCAAATGCTTGCATTCAACCACTGAACCAGACAAAAAGAAAAGTTACTATTTTATGCAGAATGTCACACATGCTCTTTTGACCCATGTTATGTTAGAAGAAACTGTATAGTAAATATAAATCCAAGTTGTATACTAAAGTTACATAACAAACACTTTTAAGTGTATCTAGATACACAGACACGCACCCACTACTTTTTGGGCGATGCTTACTTACAGAATTTAACCTGGTCTCAGCTTCGCTTTGTTTGCTTTCACCACTTCCAAAACAATCCTTTCTCCCTGTTCTGTTGCTTTAGAAATATACCATGTTAAGAACAAAGTGTCCTGCTTCTTCACAGCTTTCAATATGCACCCTACAAAGCCACTAGCAACACACTGCAGTCCGTATTCAAAGTTCTATTTTATCCATTCTCTTTGGAGTAGCAAAAGGATAAAAAAATAGCAGTAGCTTCCAATACGTGAAGAGGATTGAAACATTTCAAAAGAAAGAAGCAAAAACCAAAACTCCTCCAAAATAAAATAATCCTTCACTATGCCTTCTTCCCCCTCCCAAAATACATTTCCTGCCTTCACAATAGTAACACTGGATCCTTCTCTGGCTTTACCAGTATAACTTAAATTTTAAGCTTCTCCCTCTGTATCAATGTTTTGTCTTTTGTTATATGAGATATCTCAGGTCCTTGAATTCTTTAGATTTTATTTTCTCTTCAATCCTCATCAGTTCTTAAGGAGGGAGACAAGTTGCATACAAGTACTTATTAGACATCCCCTCTCATGATCCAAGACACTGACAAAGTGAAGTTTCAAGTTCCCAAAAGTAAGGAAGAGGTTTGGATTTGATTTAAAACATACAGCTGTTAGATTATCACACTAGCTGAGTAGCAACAGTGATTGCTCTGTAGATAATGGTTGTGGTGATGCTCTAAGTACACCACAAGGCTTAGGGCTAGTAACAGCAAAATTTAGGGGAAAAAAGCAACAACACTGTTGGGAAGCAGTCTGAAAGTACTGCTCTGGACAAATCTAAGTGAACATGGATTGCCCAGGAACAAAGACAATGGGGCTTACACAGAAACTTCACAGAAAAAAAAACAACCCAGGGAAAATATTCTGGTGTGCTACTCCATTAAAAATAATTAAAGAGATGAAAAAAAAAAGGAAATCCAGAAGCAAAACTAATTGAGGGCTGCCCACAAAATTCAGGAGAGGACACAACTGAAAATGACTAAGCAAAATACAATACTCTCTGTTATTTCAATATGTTTTATATATGTAACAAGAGGAAGCAGAATTGACCAGATATAAAATTGAATCAGAGAAAAGAAATGTAAAGCTGTGGCTATACATGTTTTTCAACTAATGTCAAACCAAAAAAATACAATATTAGCTAGGAATGCAATTTGTGTAATGGCAGAATAGTATTTTTCTTCTTAAAAATCTAATTTCATTACTAAAAAAACTGTTCTACAATCAGGGCCATTAAGCAGGAGAATACTGAACACAACAAAGAAAACATCTCAAGTGTCACCAGCAAAATCTGCTGAGTACTTCAACAACAATATCCACAATTTGAATCCTAACGACAGAGGAAAACTTTCAGTAAGTGAAGAAGTCTCTTATCTCTACAGATATAATATTCATCACTGCCTGATACCTTCTGGCAAACATAGGTCTGTTGCTTATGGTTTGGGTTTTTTTAGAGAGCCAGTCAAACTGAGAAAGATAAACTTTTAAATTTAACCTGATGCAATACTATTTCATGACTATGCAAACTGACAAGTCTAACCAGTCTACTGCTAACTCTAAGTGCCATCCAGCAATATGGTGAGACATGAAGGCAGGAAGGTCAGTTCAGTTTTTCTGATTATTTACAAAGTATTTAACAAAAACAAACAAACAAAAAAGATAATATTTTTTCCAGAAAAAACATGGAACCCAGAAACATTAGAAAAACAAGGGATATGCCTAGAGGTTTTCTTCTTCTATATTTTATTTCCATATGGAAACTGAGGCTATGTTAAAGGACTGGCTTCATACACTCTCTTGAGAGGTACCTTGAGCCTATCCTCTGGGGTCACCCTCTGTTTACTGCAGTCTCAAAAGCCACATGCAGATGCAGCAAGTCAAAAAGAATGACTACTACCCTTATAGCACAAGGGATCCAGTAACAAGAGTTGCCCTATACTTTCTAGGAGTCTTTAGCAATCACAATTGACTGTAAAGGCCTGGTCTACTTTTCCTTTGCTACCATCTGAAGTACGATTTATCACTTCAACAAGCTGACTGGGACTACAACTCAGTAAAACCTTTTTCAAACGTTGTTTCATAATGACTCTTTTGTTTTGCCTACTAACTGTTGTGAAATACAGGTATTTTGCCCATTGAAAAAAAAAAAAAAAGAAAAAAAGAAAAAAGGCAGAAAGCTCTGATATTTGTTTTGGCATAGTTCTCACGTTTGTTTTAACACAGTTCTTGGTATTTTGAGAGTCCTGCTATCTAAACGTAAGCACTGGGAACACTAATCTTATTTACTGTATTATCAAAACTGAACATGAGCCTGGCCAACATCTATATTATTAATTAAAACATTATCAGAATAGGTTTTCATGCCTTTCCCACTTTAGGTGACTCTCAGAGCAAGAAATTTGCTTTAGCTCTAGAGAATTGCCTGTTTTTTTCTCTCTACTTAACACATTCTTCTATCACTCTTACAGACAAACTAAGAGACATGTTACCTCCATAATCAACAGCAAAACAATTAACAGAGGAAGGCGCTCTTGTAACTTTAGTACTTACACAAAGATCCCTTGAGCTTTTATATTGTGATCAGAATTCCATCTCAGTATCATCTGTGCTGACTAAAACAATTTGTCACAATACATCAAGAATGCTACAAGCCTCTTTTGAAGAGGGAGCCTTATCCCAAATACTTATTTTGATTAACTGCTCTCCGTGACTTATTAGTGAGAAAATTGTAATGCACACATAAATAAACCAAGAGCAACATCAACCACACAATAGTAAATGAAAAAAAAAAAACTGGAATGCAAAAGGAAAATTTAAAAAACAAACAAAAACCCCCCACACAAACAAAAACAACACAAACAAAACTCCCAACCACCAAACCAAACAAACCCCCAACAAACTACACCAAACCAACAACACCCCAGGACTCAATGCTGACAAAGAAGTACTGAACAGCAGAAGAAAAGAATTTGGCCAAAAAAATACTTGGACAAAAAGACATGTCCAAAATAGTTTTGATATATCCCCATAACTTCTGGAAGATATCACATTATTGAGGATTTTACTAGTCATCATGTATATCTACTACAAAACTAAGCATGAAAAGAAGCACACACATGCAGAATAACTGCAGTCTCTCACCAAAGCCTTTTTTTTTCTGAATTCTGACACTCACCACTGAAACCAGAGCTGGGTGGCAGATTTGGAAAGTAGTGAAATATTTTCAATTTTGAAAATAATGCCTATGCAGAGTAATTTCTCCTGCAGTATAAAGACATGGCAACAGCACACTGCAGCACCGCCTCATTTTATTATTTATTACATGGCACATTTATCTACTGGTCAAGCCCTAACCACGGCATCTGTCTCAATTATGTAAGAGCAGCATGTCTCTAGTGCCCACTCTGATAACACCCACTATAACCAGAACATATTAATGATCAATACAGACACTCAAGTCTTATTTACCATACCTTTCTGTTATGCAGACAAAAAACCTAAGGAAGTCTGATTTCTCCTGACCAGCTTTCACGGCCGCAGTTGGGAGAGACAACATGATGTCACCTGTCAAAACCCAGCAAACAGCCCATAACTACAACAAGTACAGGAACAGAGGCAGGAGATAGTAATTCTATTTCCACCTCTCCACAGAATCTGTTTGACCTTGGCAAGTCACTGGGGTTTTGTGCTTGTTTTTTCACATTCAGGACATGAGGAGCTTTTACGCAGACGGCTGGAACAACAACAATAACTGAGTAAGGCTAATTATTATTTATTCTGCCCAGCCTTAGAACTCTTCCACAATGGCATAAACTCAGAGTGTGCACAAGCACCTCCAACACTCCAGACCTTCATTTTGAAGCTCCCTTTATGTAAGATTACCACTGAAAGCAGTAACACCCCTTACCAAGACAACCTCCCCTGTAATCCATAACTGATAAAAGCTTAGTTTCACAAATTCTTCTGCTAAACAAACTTTAACCTTATTTTCTACACTGGTAGCTCCTAATCCACAATTTGCAACTTGCAAACACTGCCTGCAAGATCCTCTGCCACTGCTCCCAGACAAAATTACATTACAGAGTAAAAATAAGAGCTGCCAGGAAAAGGAAGCAGGATATTTTCTGAAGAGTATCTTTTATTCCGTGCAGTTTCTATGGTTCGGCAAAAATCAGGAACCAGTATTTTGCACAATTCAATTCCCTCTTTAGGCTTGGAAAATTCTAAATTTCACAGCAGCCTGATCGAGTTTCATTTCGATACCAACTTTTCCTGGTAATCTCCCAAAACACCACACACTAAAAATATGCCACAAGTATGGCTTTGAAAAAAACAAAGTGCAGATGAAACGTCCTACAGACCAAGCAACGTTACCAAGAATAAAAGTAGAAGGACATTTTTTCTGGCACATTCAGAAAAATGTCTATATTTGTCTGTACTCATAAAGGAAAAAATTTAGGTATTCATTCCTCCACTCAAATAACTATAAGAAATTATATTAATAACCAAAATACCAACTAGAAGATCCATTCAGTATATACCTTTAATCTAACCTAGGAGAAGTAGAAAAATTAAATGAAGAACCAGGTATGATCTCACACAGAGCCGTTCAAAATTATTAGTTGCCAAGAGAGCTTGTTGCCTATTTGAGAAAGTGTTCTGGATTTTCAATGCACTGATGAAATACCACTGCATACAAGCTAGTCATGCAGTACAACAAAATGGAGACAAACTCTTGCTCCTGAATAAGAAACAAATGAAGAAAAGTTATAACCACAACCACTGTAAGTTCTTCATGTTTTCCAAGTGAAGCATGTAAACAACTTTAGAGTCATAGAACACTCTAAGCTGGAAGGGATCCACAGGATCATCAAGCCCAATTCCTGGCCCTGTGCAGGACACCCCCAGATAGACACCATGTGCCTTGAAAGCATTGTCCAGATGCTTCTTGAACTCTGTCAGGCTTGGTGCTGTGACCACTTCCCTGGGGAACCTTTTCCTAATATCCAACCCAAACCTTCCCTGACATAAATACAGGCCACTTCCTTGTGTCCTGTCACTGGTCACCAGAGAAGAGATCAGTGCCTGCCCCTCTGCTTTCACCTGGGAGAAAGCTCTAAGCTGTGATGAGGTCTCCTCCTGGTCGGCTCCAGAGTGAATAAGACAGCTGATCTCAGTCATTCTTCATATGACTTCCCCTCTAGACCCTTCACCACCTTCATGGTGCTCCTCTGGATGCTCTCTAAAGCTCTACATCTCTCTTATACTGCGGTACCCAGAACTGCCCCCAGCACTGGAGGTGAGGCTGCCCCAGCTCAGAGCAGAGCAGGACAATCCCCTCCCTTGGCCAGCTGGCCATGCTGTGCCTGATAAACTCCAGGACGTGCTCAGCCCTCCTGGCTGCCAGGGCACTGCTGGCTCATGTTCAACTTTCTGCCAACCAGGACCCCCAGGTCCCTTTCCAGCCCCATTCCCCAGCCTATGCACATCCACAGCTGTCCCATCCCTGGCACTTGCCCTGTTAAATTTCACATCTGGTGATTGCCCAGCCCTCTAACCAGCCAAGATCACTCTGCAGGGCCTCTCTCAGTTTAAATAACAATGGAAATACGTACTTCAATTCCACACCAAAGTTTCAAGACTTATCTACATAAAAAGACATCCTCAAAAAAGAGCCTCACAAGCTTCCTGAAGACACACACTGTCGACTGAAGTGTACAGGCTGCTTTAGAGAGAACAAATCATGTCCCAGCAGCATGTCATTCACTAAAAAAATCTTATTAATCAAACAGTAAAACATGATAGCAATTTTATATTAAATAAAATTTTACAGATCAGTCAAGCTTTTAACAAATACTAAAAAAAGTCAGTGTTTATCTTAATCTCTCTTTATTTTATATTTTATATATAATTTTAATAAACACATAATATTAGAATCTATTATATATATAAAAATAGTCTGTCTATTGTAAGGATTAAAATCTGCGAGCATAATCAAGAGACTTCTCACACTGTACATACTGAAACTCTTACATTCTTTTCTTTCTTGGTAAAAAATTTACCACCACAAATATGTAGTTTATACATTTACAAGCATAAGAGCAGGAAGATACACGGCCATATGCCGCCATCTGGATAACTAAAGTGCAGTTGAAGAGCATGAAGTATTTTTTAGAAATGAAATTATTTTTAACAGTATAAATAGGCTCTGAAAAATGGCTGTGATGTGACATAGCAAAGGTGACAAAAGTGTTTCCTCAGGTTGTAAAGGTTACTTCATTTTTTTGTAAAAGGTAGCAACCACAAAATACATACACAAAATATGAGTGAAGAACACCACAAAAGTAGAACCCCAGGAAATGAGAAACTCTAAGTTTAGCCCTTACTTTTCCAAGACTCAGTAAGAGTACAGGGATATGGAAACTGCTTCTATTAACAATTTCTTCTTCAATGAAATGTATTGGCTGTTTCCTTTTCTGAAATTTACATTACAAAAGATAACCATAATTCTATATTATTTCCTTACTATACATCATCTTAATTGTTAATTAATGCAATTATGTTCAAGGTAAGGATGAAGTGTATGATATTATAATGCTTTAAGCATTTCCACATAAAAATAATGGAAGTGCACTGAGAAAATAATTTATAATTATAAAACTGCCTTGAAATACTATACATTTAAAAGGCATATCCACTTTTATCAACAGATTAATTAAGATTTAACCTGACAACACAGCTAGTGACATTTACTTTTTTCTCTTTTTCACCTAAACATAAAGAAGAAAATAAGTAATTCTATAAAAGCCAGCATACATAATTGCTCAATTTTTAGAAACATGGAAATAATAAATTTTTAAAAAAACCAAAACACCTAAAATACACCTTCCCAGTGAAATGCTCTTGGGAGGCAATATTTCAGCACATTAGTGCCATATAGTTCAGTTAATAATTTGCTTGCAATTAACATCCAAAGAATTTAGGGTTGCAAGTATTATGAACACAGAAAACTGATGTCCTGAAACTTCAGAATTGTGCCAGCATTATTTGTTCTCCAAATGTCAAACTAATACTGTGCATAAACTACATTCTTCATCCCAGAGAGATTCTAACAAACTGCATAAGAGAATACTTGTTTGTATTAAATATGCACTTTAAAAATTCAAATGACAACCCATCTTTTCAAGTTTATCTAAAACCAAACATAGCACAGAACAGGTATGCACTGCACCATAACTGTAATCTTCACCAACAATGAATTAGCAACTATAAAACCTTTCCTCAAAATCTGTACCTGTGAAGGCACCACAAGTCTTTCAGAAAGACTTTTATACACACCTACAGGCTACTTGCTCTTCTTTTCACAGTTTTTTTAAACACAGAAATTGGAGTTCAAAATAACGAAAAATAGTCCTAGAATAAGTTACTACCGCAAAATAGAAATTAGAAAGTCAGAGGGAAAAAACTCACTCTCATTCACAAACCCATGATCATTATGCAATTCATAGAACAATACTTTAAAGAGAACTATTTTTGCAAAGAGATATCAGCAAAGGATATTGCCTTTTAATTGGCTGTAGCAAGCACATACATACTATGCCAAATACAATAGTCTACAGATTATTTCTGGAGAAATCAAGCTATAGAAAGATTATTTTCAGACTTTCTTTGTGTTCTGTATCAACCAGAATAAGTCAAACAACAAAGAGCTACTTAACATAGTGAATACACAGCAAAAGCAAATAAAATCCAAATTAAGACCTTAACTCCATAAAACTGCTTCTACTGAAAGGGGAAGGTTAAAAGGTTAAAAAGAGTATTTGCCAGCATTTCAGAAGACTCCTTCAAGAATATATTGCTCACAAGGATTTCCCAATAGTCTGACTTAACAGCTCTTGCTCCTTGATAACAATTTAAATGTTAGTCACACAAAACCATCTATTCATTTGATTGTGAACAAGTTTTTCCCAATCTTTAACACTCATCAGGTGCATATACACAATACAACAGCAGTAGTTATGCTACTACTTAAATCTTAATAAGCACTGTTTAAACTTTCAGTGACAGTAAAAACTGTAGCCTGAAGAACTCATCCATGAACTCTAGTCCTATAGTCTACATTATCCTGTTTCCACTCCGCAAACGTCACTGAAAGCATTCTAACATCTCCTGCAGCCTAACTCTATGATGAGGCTCAGAATCAACATCTATTTGTTCTCTTCCTTAACCTATCACCCAAGACTACCAGCAACGTTTCTTTTCCAGAAATAACTCTCCCTCCCTCATTCCCTTGGCATTGTTGCTCTCATGACTCATCCCTTATCACTGCTCTTTCAGTGCATCCTCCTGAAGGAGCCTCCTCATTCACCTGTATTATTTTATTAATCACTTCCTAGGCTTTGGTCTTGCACCCCTTGCCAATTGTCTTCACTCAGTCCAGGGCCAGGATTCAGACTCAACCATGAACTCCCTGCCATGAAACAGAAATATTCTTTCTACTCCCTATCTCCTGTGCTTGTCCAAGTCAACACCCCAGCCTGAGTCTCTCTTTCCCCACACTGATGCCTCACAATCAGCTCAGCCTCAGCACAGAAAACACAGGTTATATTCATTCCACCACTGCTTCAGTCTCCTTTCCACTACTGCAAGTCCTGAACTTAACTAAGCATTAGCTCTCCAATCCAGCTTGTCCTCTATAGGTCCTAGAAATAACCTGCTGTTGAGATCCTAGCCATGCCCATCACATCACTAAGATATCCCTCTAGTAGCTGGAAATTTATCATGAGACCACAGAAGTTCACACCTGAAATAGTGAAGCAATTTTCATCTTTCAAGATCCAGAACTGATCCTTATGAACATTCCTCTCTCAACACTTTTAGCCTACAGCCAGATCACACAAGTCCTTCTCCATCTCACTTCTTGAGCAGCATTCACTTCACTCTCTACTTCAAGACCCTAATTGGTCAAGGTCCTCATTCTAAAATTACTAATCAGGATGTAGATGAGGTTAAAGTTCTGGTGAACTGTTATATTTTCACCTCTGAACTTCTTTTCTCTTGCCCTTGGGGTTGGGAGAGCTCCATGAAGTAGCACCCTCTTTCAAAAACCTCCTCCAAGTTTTTTTCATATTTCTCATTAAAAACAAAGAAACAAAATGACCAGATGGCTGTCACATCTACACTACTACCCTAAAATTCACAGCACTGATGCCAAACATTCTCCTGAGCCATCACAGATCTCATGAGTCTTCCCTCACCCTTAAATCATTAAGCATTCTGGGTCAGGAAACCCCTCATAACCACTGAACTCCAGGATGACTAATTCAGACATGGAACTTGAATAGCTTGTTACTTAGAAAAGTGACTAAAACAATTTTCTACTGTACAGTGCCTATGGAAAACCAGCATCATACCAGCAATAAGCCTACTCAAAGTATTTTTGTCTTTTCCAAGGCTTCTCAACATGTTTGAAAAATAATCCAAATGCTATACTGTATACTGCTATTACAGACGTTTTAACTGGTAATCAAGTACTTAAGACAATGCCTACTATTTATGATTTCCATCTGTTATTTCTGAATTGGATTCCAGTATTTTAAAGATCAGGTTGTCCCAAGCTCCTAAGAAGACACCATTGCCTACTTTATGTCACTGTAAAATTACAAAATTAGGTTCATGGCACTAGGGATTTTCTCCGTCATACGGCTTTATTAGACCTAGCAGAGCAATTTGGATGCTTATAGGTATTTTTGCAGTATAACAGTTATTTAGAAACAAGCGGTTTGCACTCAAAATATAATTAAAGAAGCATTTTCATTAATTTTGTAATCTTAAAAAGATATTTCCCTACATTGTTCACAACCAAAACCAAAAATACTCCACAAAACCCCAAAAATACTATCCTATAATCCCAGCCATAAATTATCCACTTCTTTTAAACAGTAGTTTGAATAGTAATTCCTTCTAAGTTACTTGTCTGATGCTGCTGTTTGCTCTCTCCCTGTATCTGGTTCTGACACTGTGCAGTTTAGCTTGTCACACTGTACACACGCACGAGTTTAATCAAAACGCTCCTTGTGAGGCAGCAGCACGAGGGTGCCACATGCTGCCAACAACAAAGCAGAACAAACTCTGACTGCCCCCCAAAACTGCTGCAGGAAATTCCTACTATTCCATCCCAACACTGCATAAACTTATGCACCAAAACTTAAGCTTAGGCATATAGTTTTCACAGGAAAAAAAAACCAAAAAACACCTTTCTCATTCAGGTAACACTGACCGCAAAAGAACCATGTGCCCATGTGATGCCCATTCAAACACAATGCAGGATTTGCATATTACATTCTTTAGCTATTGCTTTTTAATTTCAAACACTTTTTTCCCCTGTCCAAGTAAGTTTTTACAGAAGAACCCAGAAAGAAAACACCTTATACTAACCGTTTGGAAAAAAAAAAATAAAAATCAATCGGCTACTGGTGAATCATCATTTTTTAATCCTAATACACAAAGACAACTCAGCATCAGAGCCATACTCCAATAACAGGTCATTTAATAAAAAAAAAATTAAAAATTAGGCTCCTTGATGCAATATAACTACAACATTAACAAAAGTTAGCATATTTCATTTTACCTACACTGGAAGTATTTAACAATAAGAAAACAAAATTATTTTTCCAGATAATTATTTGACTTATAGGTTTAAACAATAAATGTAGCAGAAAATCCTAAACTACAAACAACTATTTCAGTCTTGTTAAAATGGTATTTTTTCTACTGCTCTGATTATTTGATCACTGTTTTTAAAATAATCTACAATTGTTTTGTCAACATTTTAACAGACATCTGAAAAGGATAAAACTAATGTCCCAAACACGACAACACTTCTGACAATCCTGTAATAATCAATAAACAAAAGGAAATGGAACCCAAATATTCAGATGAGTAAACTAATAGAAATGTGGAAAAACTTAACTGCTAACTGGAGCACAGGCTAACTTTATAGTAAACTTTAAAAGCATTTCTTCCCTTCTTTCAAGTCCAACCTCTAAACTAGTACACTCCAGGAATCATAACAAACAAGATTAGCTTCCCTAAAGAACATTTAATTGGGAAATTGTATATCAGCCACAAGATACCTTCATCAGGACTGAAATCAAGCAAAAGCTTCAACTTATTTTTTCACAAACAAGAGTGAGGAATTGGAAATACTATTGCAGCTAATCAAAACAACAAAATACCATAATGCTACCTTCTCCACGAGAACAAAAGCATCAACCACCAACTCCACCCCACCCCCAAGCAGGCTGTTGCTCTCTAACCACAGAGCCAATGCTGTAGACAATGTAATCCCACAGGGAAGACAGAAGGTCACAGACACACTGTGAAATCTTAAAATAAGGTCTACGTTTTAGCAAGACCTAGAAATACTTCAACAAGACAAAATTTCATTTGGAACAAACAGGTGGAGTACAGAATCAGCCTGTTCTTCTCCTGACTGTCTCTTCCCTCAACACATAGAGGGAGGTCACACTTGCTCCACGTAGTCCAAAATTAAGGATCCAGCACTTCAAATAAGCAGCAGCAATCAAGATGTGGCAAGGATGGCAACGTGCAATGTGACACTGCAGGTGTGATTGCGTACTGTATACCAGCAGTGGGTCTGTTATTATTCATCAGCTGTAGGTGGCTAAGAGGGTGTCACTTATTACAGTGACACATGCTGCAGCTGGCTAGCCATGATTAAGTATTACCCAGTGTGGTTGAAAGGGATGGAGACTACCATTCATTATGATCCAGCGTGGCTTACTGGCGTAGGGAGGCTGCTACCCTTCCCTGCACCGCAGCATTTGAAGGAAGGCAGCTAAAACTCAACAAAGCCCTGGGAATGGTGTGCAGAGAGGAGAGAAAGGGAGCCTCGGCCGCCCAGCCTGACGGAGCGGGTGTCCTGCTAGCAGGGGCGGAGAGCCGCCCGCGCTCGGCGCGCCCGGGAGCGCTCCGCCGCCAAGTGACAGCGCCGGGCCGGGCCCCGCCGTGCGAGGGGCGCTGGGGGCCCGCGCTCAACTTCCAACCACAGCAGCAAAAGCCTTTGTCCGAGCGCTCCCCGTCCGTAGCCGGGGGAGCCTGGGGGACCCCCGCCTACGGCGGGACGAACCGGGGCGACCGACAAGGGAGAAGAGCCCGTGGCAGCCCCAGGTCCCCTCCCAGCTGGGCTCCGCCGCTCCCCTGGGAGCCCTCAGAGCGGGACCCGCTCCGAAGCAGCCGAGATGAGCACTGACCCTGCACGGAGTCCCGACCGGCGTGTCCGTGCGGGAGAGAAGGAAAGCAAAGTGAGCGCCCAGACCTGCCGGGACTCCCGCGCCGCGGGCCGGCCGGAGAGCGCGGCCGCTGCCGGGCCGGCACCCGGGGCGCCTCCTCCGTGCGCCCACCCGGCGGGACCCCAGCCCCACGAGGTTTGCGCCGCAGGGCCCGCCCGCGGGCCGTCCGGAGGGGAGTCCCCCGTGCCCTCGAGCGGCGGCCGAGGAGCGAGCGGGCGGGCGCGGCGCGGCCTCGCCCAGGCAGCCCCGGGCGGCGGCGGCTCCAGCGGGCGCCGCGAACGCCCCGCACTCACCCTGTCACAACAGGCGCCATCTTCCACAAACTCTCGCCAAAACTCCTACTCTCGCGAGAGCGCCCCCCTCCCCGCGGCCCGGAGCGCGCGTGCGCGGGCCCGCGAGACACGCGCGGGGCGGGGGGGGGCGGTGCGCCCCGCCCACTCAGCGCCCGGGCTTCTCCCCACAGACACAACAGCCCGGGCGTGGGAACCGCGCCGCTCTCGCGAGAGCCCGGCGCCTGCCGGCATGCGGAGAGCCGCGCAAGTCTCGCGAGAGCGGAGCGCGCTCAGGGGAAGCCGAGGGATTCCCTCTGCCCGCTCGCGCGTCCCGCCCCCGCCGGCGCGAGGAGGGGCGGAGGGGGAGGAACCATTCGGGGCGCGGAGGGAGGGGCGGGGCGGGGCCGGGCCACCGCTGGCGCGCGGGGATCGCCCACGGCCGCCGCCGCCTCCGCCCAGTACCCCCGCGGGGAGCGCGCGTGGGGCCGCCCGCCTCGTGCTGCCCG
Source organism: Agelaius phoeniceus (assembly GCF_051311805.1). NCBI lineage: Eukaryota > Metazoa > Chordata > Aves > Passeriformes > Icteridae > Agelaius > Agelaius phoeniceus. The sequence goes on from NC_135268.1 coordinate 55,951,351, forward strand.
CGGGCCCGGCACGTGCGCGGCCCCGAGACCCCGCGGCGGTGCTGGGGCTGAGGCACCATTGGTGCTGAGGGGCCGTGGGAGCTGGGGACCGGGACAGGGCGGAGAGAACTGTGTGTCAGACGTGAATAAAAAGAGCAGGAGGCTGGGATGTGGAGGCACGGCCCTTAGGAAGACCTCCTGGGTTCCTTACGTGGAATTGTTAGCAGAAATTTTTTTTAGAAGTGGGTTTTACATTAAAAGCCCTGTTTCATAATTTTGTTTTCATGTGCAGCTGAAGTGCGTAAGATGCGTTTGTTTAGCAAACAGAACCAGGGGAGTCTGGCAGGGTCCCAGGCAGCCGAGCGGGCCCTGTGGCCACAGGCGGCCGCGGTGTCTCAACACGGAGCTGCCGCCGTGTGCTCCGGCGTTTTGATACGGCACAAAAAGAAAACCCCAATTTTGGATTCATGTAACGATATTACCTCTTCAGGGTGCGGGTCTGTTTGTCCATTAGGAGACCAAATTTGAAAACTAATCCTTTACATCAAGACTTCTGTCCGTTTCAACTTCCTCTGTGTTTAGTATAACATGTCAGTCTAACTTCGGGACACATGCTACATTGATTTAAAGATTGCTGAGATTCCAAAGCCCACATCTTTTTTATTATGTTAGCTCTGTACCTCTGCTGTCTTCGAAATTACGGGAAAAAATAGCATTTCAGTAATCCCATGAATAAGATTTCAGATTTCTCGCCCACATACACACTTCACTGCTTATGCTAATTCAATGAATAATGTCTCAGATAAGTAAAATCACGTTTGGAGAGATTCCTTGGTGACAGAGTTTTCTGTACGAGTCACTGTACAAACAGCTGTTGTCTCCTGTCATTATGGGACTTTCCCCATCATGATTTCCCCCTCCTCATTAGATACAGGAGGCCTTTGATTGGCTCCCTTGAACACACAGTTCTCGGCAAAAGCACAATGCATACTGGAAATCCTCCGTATTGTTTGCAAAGAGCAACTCATAATCCCTTTGGAAATCTCTTCCTAAAAACATCTCTCTCTTTTTTTTTTTCTCTCAAGGCTAAAGAATGATCTCAGCTCATGCTAACTCCATTTCATTAAGAATAGTTTCTGGATGTTTGCCATGGACTGTCTCTAGATGGTTATTTTATGGGGCCCCTCTTTTAGTGTGTTTTGAATCAAACTGGAAAATCTAAAAATATAGCACACTCTTCAGTGTCTGACCTCTTTTAATAATTTACAATTAAGGCACTTTGATTAATAACCAGATTAATTGGATACTGGAGCAGGTATATTATTTTGAAGAATTAATAATCATAGAAACCATTGTAGTCCTTTCCATCACTGACAGCGGTACATTATAAAACAAATAACCATTGATTTTGTTTTCTTAAATTATAAATGATCTGCAGTTCAAAAGGCCAGGAATACTATTCAAATCAAAAACAATAGCTTGAACTTCATGTGAATAGCTGATGGAAAAAAAGATAGTAAGCCTAAAGGGTTTTTTTTAATATTGTTTATGCATTGAATTTTCTTCTTGCTGCTAAAAGTTTGTATTTCACATAGAGTGTGAACAATTCTTATTGACTTTATTGGAAACTGAAAGCATCCACTACCTCAGGGAACTAGACCTCACCTTCTGGCCTGTAATGAATATAAGCATTTCCAGAGCTGAGGTAGAAAAATTTAAATACCAGGTTTGCACCATTTAAATTTTTGTGTTTGCTATGCAAATCAGTAGTTTGACTTTTTGATTTAAGCTCAGCTGAGGTTGTCAAAAGGGTTCTGAATCAGGCCTGTCATTTCAGAGACAATTTGGAGAATCATAGCTGGAGGCATCTTTGAAGGATGTGATTTCCACAGGTGTTGGGCCTCACCTGTGTTCCAAGCAGATGCCCTGCCAGGTGACTCCAGCTGGATGCTCAAAATCATTGGTGACCTTTGAAAATGGAAGGCTGTTCATGCAGGAAATCCAGTTTACTCTCACCTGTCAGCTGGGGGACAGGACCACCTGGAACTTGGATTCACCAGCATGTGTGTATCTGGACAGAGCCACTTGGCAGTGCTTAGTGGATCTCAGCAGCTTCATCTTGGGAATCCATAGGGTTCCCCTGTCCTCTCAGTCTTGCTTTGTGTGGAAAGAGGAGGAAAGACAAGGAGCCTAGCACCAGCCCATGGAATCTTCAGGCCTCAGGCCCTCTGTGTTGGCAGGGAGGAGGTCTTTTGGCCTGGAGAGTTGTCCCACCAATGGTACTGCAGGACAGGAGCTGCTGGCCAGCACTGCTCAAGCAGCCCAGCTTTGGAGGAGGAGGGCAGGCATGAGCAGGGAGCATGAGATGCAAGCTGTGATAACCAGGCCAAAGATTTCAACAGCTTGTTTGACCAGTCCAGACCAAACTTTCTCCAGCTCAGCCTTGGCTCTGGGTTTCCCCTAAGCCCATTCCTTTGGGCACAGCACTAGCTAATTCATATGCTTCTCATTTGGCAATTGCTTCCCACCTCGCCGGTTTGGAGGAAGATGAGAAAACATGCACACTTTCATGTAGAAGCAATCCCAAGTTTCTTATGTGTTTGGCACAAGCATATGAGAGAGGGGCAATGGGACAAGAGTCTCCGTCTCAGATCAGCCTGTCTTACAAAAAACCATCTCACAGTGTGTCCTGTAAAATCCCAGCTATTTTAAAACTCACTGACCTTAAAAAGCATTGTAGGTAGTGAGAACTGCAGTTATCTGGATCTTCATTATAAGGAGCAGGTTTATCTTGAGATGTTGCAGTTTGTAGGTGGTGTAAATCACACATTCTAGTGGTAGGTACTGTGATACAGCCCTGCTGGGATTTCATAAGCACAGGATGTACAGTGTGGTTCAATCGCGTGTCTAGGAAAGCAAATCAACAGGCAGCTGCCCACAGAACATCTCTTAGATCTGAGCTGTGGTGCAGGTGCCAACAAAAGTTACCACTTAAGCTGTTAGCCAGCCTGCTCAGTGTCAGAAGTGTCTGCTCCTTGAAATGGATGCTGATGTTCAACACAGCTCAGAGAATTTGCAACATTGTCTTAAGGATGACAAGGAGAAAGAATAGGCTAGTTAGCAGTCTGCAGCAGGAGCATTGTTAAATAGTTTTTGCTTGTGTGTCATAGTCTGAAAGAGGACGGTAGAGCAAAGAAAAAATCTGAATCTGTCGTAATGCGGGCTCAGGTAAAAGTATACCTTGGTCTGGGTGTCCCCAGAGGCTACAGTCAGGCTTGGGCCTTGCTATGGTGTTGCCTTGAAAGCAAGTACAGTCCCTTACCAGAGTGTTCTTTTAATGTAAAGGCAAGAAGCAAGGAGTATAGGAAACATTAGAAAGGAAGAGGGGGAGGGAAGATGAGGTTAACAGTAATAACATCATATGGTTATATAGGTTAACAGTGTGAACAGCTTGATGACTGACTTCTATAACCTCTTATTTTTAAATAGTTTTCTAAAATAGCCTGCTAAGATGCTTTGCATTGTATTAAATTTTGTTCCTCACTTTATCCCAGAATAGTATCTTCACTTATTTTCCATTGGGTGAAATGTTTTGTCAATTTGCATGTAAACTACCCTGTATCCCTCCTTGGTTTTACTGGGCTCTTCAAAGAGTGCAGCCCTCACACAGCATTCCTGTGCGCTTGTGCCTGTCTACCAGGTAAGTGTGCCACCAGTTATTCCCTTAGCCCTGCCTCCCATACACAGCCCTCTGCACTGGTGGCTGGTGCCATCATCATCTTCAGGGTGCCCCTGCAGGTACCACCAGACCTCAGTGAATCATCCATCCCAGGAGGCTGAAATGCCCTGGGGGCTGGCAGAGCCTGCCTGCCACACACCGGGTACTGCCAGCCCCTGCACCCCAGCATTCACAGGCAGGGTACTGCCAGCCCCTGCACCCAGCATTCACAGGCAGGGTACTGCCAGCCCCTGCACCCCAACATTCACACAGGGTACTGCCAGCCCCTGCACCCCAACACTCACAGACAGGGTACTGCCAGCCCCTGCACCCCAACACTCACAGACAGGGTACTGCCAGCCCCTGCACCCCATCATTCACAGACAGGGTACTGCCAGCCCCTGCACCCCAACACTCACAGGCAGGGTACTGCCAGCCCCTGCACCCCAGCATTCACAGGCAGGGTACTGCCAGCCCCTGCACCCCATCATTCACAGGCAGGGTACTGCCAGCCCCTGCACCCCAACACTCACAGACAGGGTACTGCCAGCCCCTGCACCCCATCATTCACAGACAGGGTACTGCCAGCCCCTGCACCCCAACACTCACAGACAGGGTACTGCCAGCCCCTGCACCCCAACATTCACAGACAGGGTAGTGCCAGCCCCTGCAATCCAACATTCACAGACAGGGTAGTGCCAGCCCCTGCAATCCAACATTCACAGACAGGGTAGTGCCAGCCCCTGCACCCCAACATTCACAGGCAGGGTACTGCCAGCCCCTGCAATCCAACATTCACAGGCAGGGTAGTGCCAGCCCCTGCACCCCAACATTCATACAGGGTAGTGCCAGCCCCTGCACCCCAACATTCACAGGCAGGGTACTGCCAGCCCCTGCACCCAGCATTCACAGGCAGGGTAGTGCCAGCCCCTGCACCCCAGCATTCACAGGCAGGGTACTGCCAGCCCCTGCAATCCAACACTCACAGGCAGGGTACTGCCAGCCCCTGCACCCCAGCATTCACAGGCAGGGTAGTGCCAGCCCCTGCACCCAGCATTCACAGCAGCAGCAGAGCAGGGGTTCCCTGGGTGCTGCCTTGGTGCTGCCAGCAGCTTGGTGCTGTGCTGCCCTGACCTTCTGCCATGGCTAAAGTGTGCATGTACCAAACCAGCTCTAAGATTAAACCACAGGCTGCAGGATTACAAAGTCATTCATTACTAGGAGTACAGCAGGATAAACTGTAAACATTTCCATGTTTCCAAAACGTACAGGAGAAGATACAGCTTCTTTTCAGTCTGTCTGATCTCTGTAGGACTGACTGTGAGCTGAAGACACCTAAGGAAGTTATTTGCATTCTCTTGAAATCAAGAAAATGGGGAAGATTGAACTAGTTGATTAGACTGTGAATTATCACAAATAATTAACAAAATAAAAGGAAGATTTAAAGATTATATGACTCCAGATGTTTTATTGATTTTATTCATAAATACAAATAGATTTTGCAATATTCTGAATTGGTGTGAATACAGATGTTTTTTGCAGGAAAACATTTTGATCAGAGGTGCTGTTGCAGTTCTGTTGTTTTCCTGATATGTATCAATTCACATCTACACTCAACCCCAAGTCTGTAATTTAGTGACTGAGTTAGAGCTGATTTTTTCAGCTAGTCTGGTCTCTCATTCATTAGGTTCTTTGAGAAAATATATGCTGACAGACTTCACCTCTATCTGTAAGTAAAATGTGTTTTTTAAAAACAAAGAATGCAAACTCATTTGATTCTACAAAACACAAGAGAATTACACACTCTTAATTATACACATTTTTCTTACTTACAGGGAATATGTAGCTTAAGGAAATTTCAGAGTAACTATAACAAGGTGCAAAAAAAGAACTCATCAGCCTACTATAAAAGAAAACCACAAACTACACATGACCTCTTGATAAAACTATTACTAAAAACCCATTTGCCATAGTAAACCATCCCATTTTACTATGTATTAGGAAAGCCCTTGTCCCAGTGACACACACTATGTCAGAGGAGGAAATATGGACAGAAATCCTTAACCTGTAATTCTACATGCAAATATGTGCACACAGGAATTCTTTCTATAGAGAGAGGAGTTACGTAATTAATTGATTCACAGGTGTAAAGCTGGATACCATATAAATGCTCTCTGAAGAATTTAGTGACATTTAGGTAAACCTCATTCTTGTCCTATATAGAGAGGTTAAACTAATTTTGTGTTTAGTAGCTTACAGACTGTCCATGTCTATTGTCTATAAAGATAATACTTGTTTTGGGGCTATTTATTTAAATCATTTAGGAAGTTATATAATCTTGAAACAGAAGATAGTCTAAAGGCATCACCAAAGAACATGTAATCCTAAAAAATATTTAACTTGTAATACTGCCATGTTGATATCTATTTGGGTTACAAAAGTTCTAGTTGTTGTGGACTTAGTCTAGCTTTCATTCTGCTATCATTTTGCTGTTCCACAGACCATTTTCCATAATCCTCCTGAAAACAGACAGACTATTTTTAGCCAGAACTATTGAAAATAAATTCCATAAAAATTGCCTGAGAATAGTGCTCAGATCCAGAGTGGCTGATACCTTTTGAATTTTTTCCTCTTAGGGAATTACACATGACCTTTTAATGCTAAAGTTCATTAGTGCTTGGATATCATATTGATGAACTTCATATAAATGAATGGATGAACAGATAAGTCACAACTAAGGTAATGATCTTACAGCTATTATGGAGGTAGCTGAAGACGTGTCATGGATGATAATTACTTAAAGAATTTCTCTATCATTTTATTTACTGTCATTCTTGGTTCAGGATTCACTCTCTCTTCTTTAATCTTAACAAGTGGTGTTTCATTTTTAATGTTCCAGACAGCCATATCTTTTTCTAGAAATGCAGATATCCAGACATTCTTATTACTTACGGTTTCATTATCAGTTTGTTTTTCTCCTCATTACTGGCACTGACCTTGCCAAAACTAAGCACATGCATAATTTTACTAGTGCAATTAGACTCATTAAAGCTAATGGGATTAGTCAAGAAAGTAAACCTACTTCTGTTCAAGTGTTTGTTGTTTGAGGTAGTGCTGCTAGAATCAAGATGAGGAAAGTCTGGAAGGAATTCAGACTGAACAATAATTTTCATTAAATGTCATACAAAGAGAAATTCAAAGATATTTCTCTTGACCCAACCCTGATGTGTGATCAACCCAAGGTGGTTTTACACTGGGAGCAAGCAGGGATTTCCTGACATTGCTTTTTCTTCAAAAGATGGGGGCTTGTCAAGAATTAAACTGGTCTCAGCAAACTTTACAAGGTCATTTCTCAAGTCTGGGATGAAATATTTAAATTAAAGATAATTAGACATCTCAGCCACCAGCCCAGCAACAGAGGCTGAGTGTAACCTGATAGCAGTGTTGTGATGCTGTGCCCTGGGAGACTCTGGTCCCCCCCAGGAATATTTCATTAATGTGGGGAGATTGAGAGAGGCAAACCCAGAAATTGTTTCCTCTTTCTGCACAGAAATAGGGAGATAGCACTGAATTAAACAACATTTCCTCTTGCAGAGGAATGGTCTCACAGTTAGAACATGGGCTTACAGCTTGGAGGTCTTGTGTATAAAATCCTCAAAAGGTGTTTATGCCAGTATAAAGTGGGGAAAAGCTAAAGGATTTCTTTGCTATTACTTCTACCCTACCTTTGTTCCTCATTTTGGGTGCTCCAAGTCTGCTGATTTTTGACCTGCCAGCTGAAAGCCTCCCAGAAGCATGATAGCAGCCAGAAATACAACGTTTAGAGTGCACCTGGTTTTCAGCCCTTTTCTTTGAGAGCCATCTCTGCTAGGGCTGAGAGGGGAGGAGCATGGAGCAGTTGCTCCATCCATCCCAGGGAACTTCCCTTCTGGACTGTCAGGACAACTTTATGGAGACTGGTAGCACAGGCCAGACATAAAGTGGGTGATTATTAACTCCATCATGCTATAATTTGTCATTTCTGACCTCTGATGAGCTGCCTCATATACAGTGAGTTATAAAAAAATCTGGCCTCTTACAGAATCAAATGCAAACTGCTCTGATATAATTTCAAAGCAGCAAATCTCCCATGGCCTTGGAGAAAACATCACTTGTGGGCTTTCACCCATTTTATACCTTCCTTTCAAAACAAACACTTATTCTGGTCTCTGATAAATACAAATGACAAAATTTATTTAAGCTGCAGACACACTATTTGTAATCTAAAAGTTAAAATTCTTAGTTAATACTGACTCCTATACCCTGTCTTTTTCTGTGCAGAGGTAAAAAACCAGCAAGTCCATCACTGTGAAGTCTAATATCAGGGATGGTACATATATTTAATATTACTCACTTTTCTCTAGGAAAGCAACTGATCTACGCCCCGATGCTCACAATTTTATTAACATTGGAAAGAGCCATGTGGTGTTTATATAGTGTTTAAGCTCCATGAAGTGCCAGAGCCCAAGGTTTGTGATTACTGTCGGAGGAGGAGGGCTGGAGTGACAGTTAGGGGTGCGCCGGTCCCTACTGTATATACAGCTGTTGCTGCGCAGGGGAGGGAAATGCAGGGTCTGGCTGTCTGTTCCAAACAAAAAGAAATGGCACATGCTATTACTTCCAGATCATTGCAGTCCCTGCACCACCATCTGCTGGGGGTCAGAGCAGTTGTCCGGGTCGGCGTCAGTCATGCACAAACTCAATGCCTTCCATGGAGCTGTGCCCAGCAGTACATATTTACAAGAACAATAAAGCAAACCTGCTCCTTGGACACAGGCACCACAATGCTCCATCACATTGGGAACAAAGGGGCACAACGAAAGTTGATATGCATTACAAAGGAGGTTCTCGGGGATCACAGCTTTGTGATTTCAGGCCGTAACACAAATTGAAGGGAAGAAAAACTGTCACCAATAAGCCCAGACCTAGTGATCATTGTATTTGTAATTGACGCAGCATTGCTGAAAGGGTGCCTGGGTCTCTGTGTTTCCTCTCTTCCTATTGTTAAAGTCTTCTGTAGAAAACAGTTAAATGGGAAAAGCTTTGATGGTAAATATTGAAAACTTGGATATGTTATTCTGTAACAGCAGCAAGATAATCTCTGCCACTTACCCCAGCTTGTCCATGCAGATCTCTTTTTCTGGGGCTTATGCCATGTGCTGGAGCGAGATGTGGAGAGCCCTGACTGACGTAAACTGAACAGTTCCTGGAAACCGGATGAGTACAACTGTGTCACTGTGATGTTGAAACCAAATGAGCAGTTTTAGCATCTCTTTGGCCTCACAACAGCTAGTGAGTAATTCATTTCTCCTGCTAAAAACGGCTGCTTCGCCACCACTGGAGTGACACATCAGGAGTTACTGTCAGGCCTGCAAACCTTTCACTTAGCGCTGCCCTGCACCCCTGGCTGAGCATACGCGTACAGGCGTGACACCCTTGGGGCCTACAGCTTGAGGTGCCTTAGCTGGCAGTACATTAAGGCATACAGATAAAAAGTACAGGCTTTCTTTTAGGTCTGGGCTAGCTTGCTGCAGAGCTACATCCAGTGTTTTGGTGCTGCATCAAAATGGAATGCTCGGTGCAGAGGCATCTGCATTTAGTGAGTTTATTAGTTTGGTCTCAGCATCAGCACTGTTAGAACAGGCAGCAGTGCCAGCATGGGGTGAGAGAAATAGGCAGCAGTTCTGGAAAGCTATGAAAAGGGCAGGTGGAGCTGCACCCAGAACATTTTTCAAGTGAGGCTTATTGCCAAATAACTAGAAACTATGCTGTGCTAGCAAAAACACATGAAGGACTGCTGTAGTTCCTGCCTCACATAGCTACAGTGTCTGTCACAGCACTACCACATACATAATCTTTGACATTTCATCTGATAATTAGTGGTTTTGGCACAAGTAAACACACTCTTGTTAGGTTCTATCCTCAGTTGCTTTTTTACTAAGCATCACTCATCATTTTTGCATAAAACCTCTCCAGTCCATGTAATGTTTGACAGCCTTCTTGGATGATTTGCCTGAAACACGATATGGAAGAGGAGACCTCCAGGTAGCTGCACACACATGTCTTCCAGGCTCCACCTTCCTGGCCTCACTGGCACCAGGACACCCCAGCTGCCGGAGCCGCAGAGCTGGTTCTGGAGCCTGCGAGGGCATGCAGAGCAGCCTTTGCTTGTTTCCCTGGAGAACCTCACAGCTCAGTTACATATCTGTACTTGGAGGACACTTTCCCTGAGCCATTCCACACAGAGCTGAACTCCACAAGTTTGCACTGCAGCTAGGCAGGCTTTCAGCAGTGCGTCAGAACTGAAAGAAATAATTTTGTTTACCATCTGGTCCTGTGGAACTGCATTTGAAGTAAAAGTTGCCAAAGAGTAGTCAATGTATAGCTTAGATGCATTTACATAATAAAATGTATGCAAAGTGTAAATAATTTTGTATCTCTAATTTTGGGGAGGAAAAGGCAGGGGATGGGAAGCTGGCAGAGTGGCTCTTTGGATATTAGTAATAAAATGAAAGGACAGAAAGCCTTCAACCTGTAGGTAATTGATGTAATTAATTACTGAAAGTGATTTCCATTAATAGTCAAATGTAAGTGATTGCCCTGTATGCCTACTCCACCATAGAGAGGCGCTACATTGTGGAAATCCTCTTGTTTCAGTGCCTGCTTGTACTCCTGCTGGAGGCTTTATTCTAGCAGCCAGGGACTAGATTAGTGTAGGGAATAGTCTGGGTTTCCCAGCCATCCTTCTGGACACAGTCCAGACATTGAGGAACTTGTTGTAGTAGAAGGTGCCCCTGCCCATAACAACTAGATGGTCTTTAAGGTCCCTTTTAACCCAAACCATCCTAGGATACTGTGATATTCTTCACATAATGCCAGGGAAATTTAGAACTGGTCTCTTGTATCCTGCAGATAAATAAGGGACTTCAGTATTCAGGAAGAACTTCACAGTTCTTGTGGTTACTAGCAAATGTAAACCACAAGAATAGATACATTCTGACTAATAAAATAAGTTTTCTGATAGAAATAAAGCTTTTACAGAATGAACAATTAACTCATTGGTACTCAAGCATACCAGTCAACAGTACAACTCTGTTGGTACTCTTATTCTATGACATGTTACCTGTAAACCATGCTCTCGTTGGTGGAATATTCCACCCTCTTCAGTCATATGTGTCATACTTAAATGCTGCCCTGGATAAACCATAGTCTTAACTTCATGTTGTAAGTCTATCATTGCAGGAAAAAAGATTTCAGTTTATTTTTCTTAATTGCCTAGATGAAATGAATCCATACCGTGTCCAGCCCAGTGGGTATCCAGTTATGCATAAACCTTAGGAGTCTAATGTTGAAACCCTGCAGCATCCAGGGACTGAGTGGAAGCTTCTGTGTTTGGGTACTTAAGTGGGAGATGAACTGTGGGGAAAATCTAGACCAGAATAATACTTTAACTTTTTATGTTGACTCTTTTATTTCATTAACATTACCCTTTATCTCTGAGGTTGTAGATATGCTTTTGTGAAGAGTAATTCTGCAAGTTACTACATCTCTGGGCAACATAAATTCAGCCCACATCAGGCACAGCGTGTTGAGTCACACAGCACAGAGAATATGTGCACACCATGGCTGTTCTTGCCAGCTTTATTCTTTACGCTGCATCAATGACAGATGTTGGAGAAGAAGTGATGTTTGATCAAACTCAGATTGCACAGAGGGAAGGTATGGCCTTTTTGAACAAATTTAATCTTTCACCTTCAGCTGTGCCAATTGAATACATTGCATCAAGAGACAGTGACATTTTTGATCTGGAATTAACTGTAGTAACTTTGGATTTACTGCCTGGTGGAGCCTTGGCCTGATTTTTACCCCCAGGCCACTTTATATGCTGTTTCTTAACATATCTTCCTTGAACTCATTTTCAAATCTGCTAACCTCTCTTCTTCCTACCTGTTCTCTGAATTCTGTCTGCAGTAATGTCTGCCAGCTTCTAATGCCTGATGGCCAGATAAATGACCATTAGGAAACAATAGATTAATAAAATACAATTAGGTATTTTATGAAAGCAATGCTTTAGTGATTTACAGCTGGCTTAGGGCATATATATGGTTAACATGGACTTTTGTTGCTTTTGTACTGCATCCCTTCTCACTGCTTACTCTGCCCACTTACAGATTTATTTTAGCCCCTTGAATTTACCTAATTGAAGAAGTCTTTGCAGTTGTATTTCCTAAGCATCATGTAGGATGTTCCTCAAACATATTGGAGAGGCTTAAAACTTCATGAGGGAGAAAAAGCTTTTAATATTTAAATATGTTCCCATTGTTTGTGGTGTTTTGGCTTTGGGTTTTTTTTTTTTTTTGGTTATAGAAATCTTCTAAAAGGAATATTCAAAGGGTTGTCTTGCCTTAATAAACTTAGTAAACTTTTGACTTGTCCCTTATGTTGATTACAAATGCAGCTGTTATTACTCTGTTTTTACTTGCACATTTTAGGCCATTGCATTGTGTTAGTGATTGAGCAGCACTTCACTGAGCAATAGAACTGTGTTCGCTCAGCTTAAATACTGCTGCAAAAGTAGCACGAGAGAAAAATGTCTTTAAGATTCTACAGAAACTCTGGCTAAGCTGCAGTAGTGGACTGGAAAGAGATGTGGCAGAGAGAGAGAAATCACAGAAATTATGGAAAAATTGGTAGAAAGGCAAAGGGAGAGACTTGCTTTGGGAAATAGAGAGAGGGGTGGCTGAGCAGACAGTGTCAAATTGCTCCCCATCTCTGTTCTGGCACTTGCAGATCTATTGAAAACAGGCCAAAAGGACATGCTGAATTTGTTACTCCCGTGTGCCAGCCTTTTCTGCAGCAGCAAGAGAAACCAATCAGTGCTGCTTCAAAAGCAGCTGGAAACTGAGAAATCCCTGGTCCCCTGCTGCCTGGCAAGCAGCAGCACAGGGTCTTCTCAGTTTCCAGCCACTACAGAGGCTTCATTGACAAAATGTGTGCAGCATTTGAAGGAGCACAATGTGACAATGAAAGAACCTGAGGGAAACAAAGCAAGGAAGGGGGAGAAAGGAAGAAAGGGGGGAGAATTAAATGGGAATGAGGGAGCAACTGAAGACAGGAGGACAAAAATCAAAAGAAAAATATGCTAATCACTGCAAAAGGGGCAATAAAAATAAATCATCCTTGTCATATTTGACACCCCTACACTGCTTTATCAAAGAGTATAGTTGTGATAGGAAAACTAGAGAAAAAGAGGTAAACTTTACTAATGCTTGCTTTCATTGCCTCTCTGAGATACAGGCGTGTTTAATTTATTCCCCTACTTTCACAAATACTGTTGTGAAGTACAGAGTGATTGGAAGATGCCAGATACCACACAGGGGTTCACATGGCACTGTGAATGGGATGGCTCCTACCCTCATCCTCTGTTTCTGAGACAAGCAGAAAGATTTAAAGAGCCCTGTAAGTCAGGAGATTGGTGCCTTACTGTTGCTTAGAACAACCTGGAGAGAAAACAAAATGCTGCCTAAAATAAAGCAAGGCAGCTGGCTTGTTTTTCTCCTTTGCCTTGTACTTCATTGCTCTGGCTATGGAAATGTGTAGCAGAGTGGAACCCAGAATATCACCAAGAGCTCAGAGCAAAGCAGCATAGCTGGGTTTTATTTCTTTTACCTCTGTCTGCCTGGTCATAAGGTAGAACATCCAAGAGGGGTAGCAAGAGCTCAGGGGATATACCTGTGGTACATTAATCTCCCAGCTGTTCCCACTTATTCTGCTTGTTCAGGATGAAGGGAGATCTGGGAGTGCCAGAACCAAAGTTAGTTACAAAGCAATTATACTGGAAGGGACTTCCCAAATGTCTTCACATGACTCAGGGAGTTTTTAGTTCATGGGTCCAGCTCGAGCTCCTTCAAATTAAAATCCCCTGAAACATATGTTGGGTGAACAGTGTCTTCAGCACCTACTTTTTCACTCCATATAGCTGCTCTTGGAATAACTTGGTCCAGTAACATGCAAAAATGAATAGTACTTGGGAGAGAGCACTGGCATCTACAGATTTTCTGGGAATTCTTCATACTTTCTGAAAGGTCAGAGAAGCGCACCATAAAAACTGAGACAAGAAAAGAATGGTTGCTGTTAGTTTCAAGAGGGAATATCAGCCAGGAACCCAGAAGGGGGTAGATTTTGTATTGCCCAAGTTGAAAGTGACTAAACTCAATTTATGTGCCTTTGCCTTTGAGCACTGCACTGTCATCATCTTAATGATGAGTTTATCTTTTTAAACAAAGGAAGGCTTCTGTCCTGGTGACAGGAGTTTTGCAATTAATAAAGCCTTCTTAAAAATTCTCATTTATCATTCAGGTTTAAAATAAAATGCTTCCATTTGCTCTCTCAGTTCTTATTTTCAGTCATGAGTAATAATTCCTGTAAAGTAGTTACTGCTTAGGTTAAAAAAAAAAATCTGTTTCTCCACAGCAAACTTAATTTGAGCATGAACCATGGCCTCCACACAATCCCAAGTATTTAGATCAGTGATCAATTTGTCTTTCTCTGTAGGAGTAGTAGACAGTGTAGAACTGATTTTTTGTGATATTTTTCTTAATGAGTTCCTGGGTGTTATAATTTTGAAAGAACCTACAGATGATTTAGTAGTTGCAAAATGAGACCACCATCATGTCTGCCTGATCAGGAATCACCCATTGTGTAGTAAGTTAAGAATGAGATGTTATCTTTTTTATTTCATTTGTTCAGTTCATGTATAGTAGATCAAAATTGGTACCATATTTTCAAATTTACCATTTCAGATTTTTTTTCATCTAAGTTAAAGTACAGGTATCTTGCTTCATCTCTAAAATCTTAGCTGTATTTTTTATGTCATAGGAGGAGATAATAGCAAGAGTAGAGGAACTACCAGCATGATAAATAAACACATAGAGATACCTCTCAAAATAGTGGGCAAAAACCTATCTAATACTTTTTGTAATTTTTTCCCTTTTATGTTTGTCTCATGGACTGGCTCTGATTACATTAATGAGTAACTCATCTAAGAGAAACAGATCACCATATTGAAGTAGTTAGTGCTGAGAATCAGTATGTTTGTTATAAACATTACAAGGATTTGAACTTCAAGCTACCTTTAACTTGATCCATTGGATTGGCCCTTCTCACCATGCTGGCTGCCCAAAAGCTGCCCAAAGGCCACTGCTTGGTTTGGACTCATAACATCCTCTCTGGAGTGCACTTCATGTGCACTGAGCAGAGCTTCTGGGTTAGTTCCCTGCAAAGGGAATTCAGTGCTTCTGTGCACCAAAACTGCTCTGGGAGCTGAGCCAGCGTGCAGTAAATGGGAACAGTCAGGGGCTGGGATTTGTTGCAAAACTGCATTGCTGCTCTGAACCAAAATGGTAAATATATAGGCAATCATTTGCATTTTTGTGCCTTTGGGAAGGCACTGCATATTTTTCTCTCGTGTGCAAACCAAGCAATTTTGCATGATAAAACTCAAATGTGTATTTGTATACTTTTCTGACCAGCAACCTCTGGTAAGTTTTGTGTGTTTATGATGCAAAGAAAAAGCAAGCTGCACTGAATCATTATGTAAGCAGAGAAATCCTTACATGTGTGCTTTACATGCAACTCAGAAGAGTAGATTTTATTTTATCAAGTGATTAAAAATTGTGGCTTTCACATAAAAATTATGAAAAACCGGTCTCCTAGCTTCAATTCTCTGAAAAAGAGAAAGTGATGGGTTTGCCAAATCAGGAAAACAGACTAATTTTCTATGATCAAAGAAGACCCTGCACTACATAGGGTTTCATGAGAATGCATAAAGAGTGAAGAAAGTCCAAAATCACATAGTCTTCATTTAAAGCAATGTGCTTGATATTAAATAGTACATTAAGGTATTGATGATGAGATTAGAACTCCAAACTTCTGCATGCTAATTTTGACTTTGTCAGTGAATTCAGCTTTTGCCAATTCATTACTATGCAGTTTCCCACCAGAGCAAAGGAATGTTAATGTTTCAAAGATCAGAATAAAAGTTCAATACTTAACAGTTTACCTATCTGATTTCCAGTTTATTTATTTGAGTGAATCATTATTTTGCTCTTAAAAGGCTGCTGAATTTCATTTATTGCTGGCTGTTTGCACTAAATGTTTTAATTTTGATTACTCACATTCATCTGTGTAATTTCAGTTCCTTGGCTGGATTGCTAGAGCTCAGACAAGGTTCTTCTGCAGCTGCTGGTATAAGTACAAAATCTAATTTCAGTTAATTCTTGCATATATGTTTTTTGCATTTGTTCTCAACAAGTGATCAGGCATTTTTTAAGTGAATGCATATTTCCAGAATCCAATAGAAAGGAATGTAAAGTGAGTGATAAAAAGCATTTGATCGCAAAAAAAGGAGAAATCCTACAGTAGTGTACTCCAGTGATTTTGTGCTAATGCTCTTGAATTTCTTCCACTGGGGTCTGATCCATAAAGGGATTTGGTTACTTAAAATACCTGTTATGTCCTAAAGTTCTTTGTATGGGCTATTAGAGCTTCATCTCAGCTTCTGTTTAAGCTTAATGGAGTGCACCCATGTTCACACCACAGATTATACCCACGATGTGCCTTTGAAGCTGCTTTGCTACCTGCCCAAGGCAATGGTGGCACCTGAAATGAGACACTGCAGCAAATTCAAGCAAATGGGCTGTACTGCCACCAGTATGCCTGAGCTCACCAGAAGCCTCCTTCTTCTGACCTGGGGGCTCTTTAGCCACCTGTGATTGTGCATTTGCACGTATGCAGAGGTATGTCTGACAATTTGCAGGTTACTGCTGTAAAGACCTGACAGACAGACCAGCTCTGACACAGCAATGCTGGGGCTCTCCAAAGGGCTTTGTTTGGTGTGAGCTCAGGAGCAGGAAAGATTTCTCCTTGTAAAAGGCTGCCATCCACTTTTGTGCAATATGCAGTTTGATCCATGTTCTTGCCAATTATATTTTGGGGTAGTGTCCCAAACTGTACTTTCCCTATCCCCAGATGAGAGGCTAAGTTTGCCCAGGGAGTTGGAAGATGCTGCTTCCTGGGGAGCTGTCAGTCAGCTGTGACTCCAAACTCCTGGTACGTCACTCCCTAATTAAAACCAGCTTCTAGAATGTCTTTTTCACTCATGCCTTGAAATATCATTCTCGTTTAGGAAACTTTCAGACACAGCCATGCTCAGCTCCTTTTTGAGTCTGGGAGAAAACAAACCTATATTCACCTTCTGGACATCCTCTGCCTCTGGGCATGTTTTCTCCCTTTGTAGTCCTGGTCCTAGAACAACACAAGGTTATATCTTCTCATAAGGAGATACTTTAGTAAAGTTTTCCACTTCAGTTTTGCAAAACCAAAAGTTTCGTGATGGTGTACAGATAGCTTGAGATCTGGTTTTTAATCTGAACTGGAGGCTCTCCACAAGACTGTTTAGAGATAAGGTCTCAGTTCAGTTTGGTGATGAAACACCAGGAGTTTAATCTTCAAGGTGTTTCTGATTTTCTTCTTTTAATGAAACACAAACATGTAAAGTATCTCCCCTTCCACCCCAGGTTTACAGCAAGAGCTGTAGGAATTATTACAACTGCATCTCTGAAACAGAGGGTTTTTTAAAGTTTAGTACACTTTTAAAATTTCAGTTTGGTTATCCTTTTAAAATTTCATCCCCAGAAGAAGGCTTGCAGAAATCCCTAGTAATTATTAATTATTAATGGATCATCTGGTTTATCATGTAGCTCAATACTTCTTACCCTCAACCATTAACCATTACATCCCTATTACAAGTGAGAATGCAGAGATAGACAGCCCAGGTTTTTACTTTGGCACAATCCATACAGATTAATTAAAAAACAGGCCCAGTACAAATTATACCAAAATAAAAAAGTCCAAAGCATGAAAATAAGCCAAAAAAAGAATTACATAATTTCCTTGTATCTTCCCTAAGGATAAGGAATTGGAGAGTATGAGTCAGTCTCAAGAAATGAAATAAAAACAGCCCAGCTTTTAGTGACTTTTTCTTATTCTTACCTTCTGGACCAGAGCAGGCCATCAAGTACAAACAGCAGAAATCTGACTGCCTGGCAGGTTTTAAAACAGGAGTGAAGGTGCACTTGTGAGTAGCTTGGCTTTCTGATTTGTGACAAGATACAGTGACCAAGAAAAGTGCACTTGAATATGGAGCAGCACAGCATTGGGGATATCCCATCTCCTGCTGCTACAGTCAACAGTCACACCAAAAAAGTTGGTGTGCTCTGCAGCTATTGTGGGTGAAGTATTTTCAAAGCTCTCTCTAGTGAGGAGAATACACATTACACATGTCCTTTTGGATGCTCAAGCCTCATTTTTATACCTCTCTTTTGCAGTCTGCAATACAGAAGTGCTGTGAGGAGCAAGCAATGGATGACTTATAACTACTTTCTTGGCACAGGGACAGCACATTTTGTCTGTGAATTATCACTTTGGCATATCATTTTGCCATGTACTTGCCTTGCTCTCTGTCCAACATCACAGTTTCAAATATCCCAGCAAATTACATTTAACACTGAAACATATTTTGCTGCTTAATAGTTCAGTGAGAATTATCTGGAATATTAATAAGCTTTCTGCTGTGCATTTCTGCTTAAATAAAACTCAGGATTACAAAGGATCAACTGTTTGAGCCCGGGGTTCATTTAAAATCATCATTCACATTTCCTTTTAAATCAAGAGTATTCACAACATCAGTGTCTCTAAGGATACTTTGAAAGATATAATTGTGTTGTTTACATTGGTGAAGAAACACAAAAGGGCAACACAACATATATTTTGGTCACTCTCTCCAGTGCCAGTGAAGTACTTCAGTGATCAAACCAGGTAAGTTTCAGAGCTGCCCTGGAGCGTCCCAGGTCTGAGCTTACAAGGCAGAAAGTTTAGTTACCCAGTTCAAGTTTCATTGTACCCCTGTTCCCAAAATTTCATTTCAGAAGAAGAAGATTTGGGGTGCACTTTTGTCCATTTTTTTTTTGTTTGTTTTCATCAGTAATTTCTGATGTCTTCTGTCTTTTTATGTCATGTTCTGTCCCTGCTCCAAATAGGTAGTTTGGTGAGCACAAAGACATTTAAAGGGCTTCACCCAAGTTAAAAATGTGTGTAGAACTGATGGAAGACTTAAGATGAGAAAGTGGGAAAGGCTTACCTGGAAGCATACAAAACTTTTTTAAAAATATTTTTGATCCCACTCCACCCCAACCTCACTCTGGGATTCATTTGACTGTATCACAACCCCAGTTTTCATGTAGAAATAACTCCCTCTGAAAAGATACTTATGCCCCTACTGGTGCCTGCAGGTACAGTGTGAAACAATACCTGTGAGCAATGCTGATGTGCATCATAAAGTCCAACAGCGTTCAGTAGCTTCAGGGCTCCCTGACAACTTTATCAAATGACCCCATGTGCTAGGATGAGAAAAATATGAAGACCTTATTAAACCCTCCAAAACCATGGCTTTTGCAGTAATGATCTCTTTGCCTCTGTCAGCCTATGAGGGACAAATGGGATTGAACCATGGGATGGGCGTGAGAAGCCAGGACCATGCAATTTTCGTGTCACGCTGTGCCTTGGGCAGAAGCTTCCAGTCATCTGACCCTGTCCTCAGCATCTGTTTCTCTGAATTGCAAATAGTTCCATTACCATCATGCTGTTTTATGTCCTACAAATGCAAATTTGCCCTATGACAGAATGAGTCCTATGCCTGATGGAGATTTCGCCATCCCATATTGTGTGTGTGCAGGTCCTGCGTAAGCCTAAGAGAAACCTTCTGATGTGTACTACTGATTGTTTACATATGTTATCAGAGGGGAAAAAAAACAGGAAAGAAAAGCTGGCAGCTTACACTGCCAAGAGACCTGGCAGTGGCTATAATCACATTTAGCTCATTTCCAGTCAATAGATTTTGTTTTCATTTTTAAAAAAACCCTTCCTAGAAAGTTGCTGCACTGTTCTTTTTACTCTGTTACTGTCAGTCCAGAGGAATACCTGCAATGGCTCCTGTCTTCACAACCAAAGTAGGCAACATCAGGAGATGTTTTCAGAGAGAAAGTGGAAGGTGTGGTAAGAGAATGTGCTTTATACCAGTTCAAAATATGTAACACTGCTTGGAGCTGTGATTATGGCTCAGTATGACAAAGGTCTTTTAATGATAGGGAAGCAGGGACTTATAATGCAAATAGAAATGGACGCCAAAAGAAGATAAAGTTTGGAACCTGGGTATATTTCTCATCTTTGGGTCAAGCTCCATATTGGGACTAAAAACTATGAGCACTGGAGGACTGGGACTCCAGTGCCCAGGAATTACCTGTAGCAGAGAGAACAGTTCCTTTAGCCCACTAAGCCAGAAGAGCTCACTGCTTCTCTGAAACAAAATACCAGAGGCAATAGGCACCAAAGCAAGTTTAATTAATGCCTAACTAAGTTCATATGTTTAATTCTGACTTCTTTCAACTATTCTGCACCCATTCACATGTACATGTGATAATAGAGACTTTTTTAGGGTGAAATAGAAGTCACAAACTTACATCAGCATCTCAAGTACTACAGTTCCTGTTGTCATTATAGTACAAAGGTTCTATTATCATTCCATTGCAAGGGTTCCATATTGCTAGAGTTTTGTACCTCCTTGATGTTTCTTGTAGGCAGCTCCTCTAGGCACTGACTCTTCCTCATCCTCACAGCAGCCAACTGACTTCAGTCCCCCTCAACCAACCAATCCACTCTTTTATAACACTCTTCTTATTGGCTACAGCTGTGGCCTGTTAAAGTCAGGCCTGCTCCTAATCCTTAATAATTGGCTCAGCTGCAACTCTTTAGGGGTAAGATTACTTTCTATAATCCCTTTATTTACTTATGTTCTATCCCCCTTCAAGTTCCAGCTAGTCCAGGCCCAAGCCTTAGGAATCCTATACTATTTATACAAAGCTGTTCTCATAGGGTTAAGTATTTGGGGATTGAAAACTACAGTTTTTGAAAATGCTGACTCATTTTACAATAACAGTCCTAATATTGTCTCTGCCCAAAGACATAGAACCTGAGCAAAAATAAAATGTAAACTTCAATATGAGCATAAATATTAGCCATTCATATTAGCATTATCCAGAGAGAAAAAAAAAAAAAGGATGTTCAAATGCAAGCAGTCACAGAGATAAGGAGCTCTAGTACAAAGTCCATGTGAGAAGATGCATTGTTATTGGCATCAGCATTTCTTCTGACATCTTAGTCATCAGAAGCAAAAAGATGGCAATGAATGCTCCAGAGGAAGCAGGGCAGTGATACAATCACTTCACATCTAGCATCTGATTCCAGGTGTGAAACCAAACCAGAAGGATTATTGTTGTGTGTGTGTAGAAAAGTGACAAAAGCTATCTGCTTTTGACATCTAAATGAGATACACTGAAGACTAAAGTTAGCACCCTAGTTTCACTATGTGTTACTTTTCCTTCCCTAGAGAAGGGAAGACCAAACAGCACCTATCAGATGCTGATGTAGCTTACAGGTTACAGCATACACTCCTTCCCTCTGCCCTCCACTTGGAAATCATATGTCATAGGATCATGTCAGAGGTTCTGGCTCATAGGTCACATATTCCAATACAAAAATGCAAGGCATAAGAAGTTGTCAATGATACAAGGAAAAAAACCCAATACTTTTCAGCTGAGATATCAAAGTAAAACCACAGCTGAAAAAGAAAACCAAAGATTCTGTGCAGTCAGAACTTGGTGGAAGCTATCATCTTCTGCTGTATTATCCTTGTGAGAGGGAGAAGGATGCTGTTTCCTAAAGGCTGGCAGTGGTAGGGCATTGGTGTGCAAGACTTTTGTACTCCAGACCAACAGAAGTGGAAAAGAAAACAAGCTTGAAATAAATGGACTTTCCTGTCCAAATCTCCATCCAAAAGACCTAATCCTGGTCTGAGATACTTCAGAGCAGCAGTCATTGGTGCCAGACTCCCAAACATTCCACTGTCTGTGAACTTTTTACAGGTTTGGGAGTAGGGTGAAAGGCTGGATGGGTTAATCCTGTTTGAGGTTACCCTGGTTCTCCAAGACAGTCTGACTTGGAATATTTTTGAGTTCAGCTCTTTTGAAAGAGCTGTCTGACTTCTTTCCAAGAGAAGAGTGAAAGTGGACCAATGCTGTTTTTACAGAAAAACCTTCATCCACCTTGACTTCACACTCATGACTCCTGCAAATGTCAGATAGACTGTGGCTCAGAGCCAGCATGTGGTAGTGGCAGCAACAACTTCTTTCCACTGGTTTCTTTAATTGACCATTTCCCTTACAGATCTGAAAAGAGATGAATCAAAACTAATTGCTTTCTTAAGAAGTAATACTGACTTATTTGTTGTGGCACTGGGCACAGGCACCTGAATGGTCTGGAAAATATGAAAAGAATTGGCTGGGGAACAAAAACAGAGCTGATATGTGGTAATGGCAGAAACAGAAGTAGAAGCCATATAATAAAGGCAAATTCCTATTGAATGCCTCTCTGTCTTGCTTTAAAGAAATACAGAGAAGCACTCAAGATGTGCAGATAACTAGGCAGTGTTTCTCACTGCAGAGTTTAGGAAAGAAGGAAGTGCTTCAAGGGTTAGTTCCTGACTATATGGAATATTGCTGGACTGAAGGCAGTCAGCTGGAGTTCATCCTGATAGTTCCCCAAACCACTTTATCACAAAAATGTACTGTAATCAGTAAGAAGCAGTCACAGTATTTTCCCACCACTTTCCTGCTTTATAGGCAGATGGGGGAAGCAGAAGAGTGTGGGGTTCATGATGCATGTGAATGATGAGCTTAGTCCACATTTTAAAGAAAGTGTCTTGTGGAAAGAGAGAAAAAAAACAAACTATGGTTGCATGTGAACTTCAGCTTTCCTCCTGCCTATTGATTATTTGTTCTATTTGTTAGGGCAAAGTTGCTTGCATAGTTGTTCATATGTTGCATCAAAGGAATAGATGAGTCACTAAACAGAGGGCGCTATGTTCTGTAATGTCTTTGCATCTGCTTCCACTGCTACATAACCAGCTGCAGAGAGACTTTAGAAGCATCAGTCCTTCTTCACAGGCTGACCACTAGATTGATGAAGACAGAATTTACAGAGGTAGGAAATTAGAAGCACTGGAGTATTATACCTTCAGAGAAACTTACACTGGCTACTTTCAGAGATAAGGGTATTATTGCCTTGGCCTTCAAGCAATATCCACAAGAATGCAGTTTTAATGTCTGCTCTTTTTTTCCACCAATCTGGGTCTGAAATGGAATCATTGTGTTTCAGTGTGATGTTTTGTAATGTTTTTGATACACATATTTTATTGTGTCAGTGTACAGATACAGCTGTATCATCTTAAAAAACTAGACACTTTGTGCTTCAACTTACTTTGCAGTTTAGTTTCAGGAGTACAAGCTTCTCAGTTTGTGTTCAGTTCCCACGATGGACTGCTTTACTTGGGTCCTTTGAACAGTGACATGGAAAAAGAATTAAATATAGTTGTAGTAAAGTCAAAGGCAAAATGACCCATTAAAGTTTCTGGTTAAGGCAAGTTCTTGCACTGTTGTCCTTCTATTAGTGCACTTCCAGCTGACACATGATATATAAATAGTTGTTAATGTGTGATTAGAAAGAAAATCTCAGTCTTGGCCGTAGCAAGGTAACTAAGATGAGTAGGAAGAGTTTTTATCTTATTTTGTAGCATTAAAAGTCATAGGATTGATGGCATCACAGAAAATTACTTTTCTGGAATTTTAGAGACATTTACTAACTCTGTGAAATTATGATACAGTCTGAAGCATTTATATTTTCCTCTTCCATAATGCATTCCTATGGCCAGGATGGAAGAATTCATTCAGAGGTCAGCAAGTCAGTTTTTTCAAACAAGAAAGTTGGAAAACTTTTCTATAAATTTTTGTACCCTGCTCTTGTGAAACCCAGTCTGGAGTATTGCATCCAGCTCTGGGAGCCTAACACAAGGACATGGTCCCATTGGAGCAAGCCCAGTGGAGGCCATGAAGATGATCAGAGGTCTGGGGCACCTCTCCTAGGAGGACACACTGAGAGAGCTGAGGTTGTTCAGGCTGGAGAAGAGAAGGCTCTGGAGACACCTCATAGCACCTTCTAGTAACTGAAGAGGACTTACAAGAAATCTGGGGAGGGACTCCCTGCAAGGGCATGTAGTGGTAGGTCAAGGGTAATGCCTTTACACTGAAAGAGGTAGGTTTAGATTAGATATCAGGAAGAAATTTGATACCATGAGAGTGGTGAGTGAGCACTGGACCAGGTTGCCCAGAGAACCTGTGGATGCCCCATCCCTGGAAGTGTTCAAGGCCAGGTTGGATGGGGCTTGGAGCAACCCTGGTGTAGGGGATGGTGTCCATGCCAATGGCAGAGGGGTTGTAATTTGATGATCTTTAAGGTCCCTTGCAACTCAAACCATTCTATGAATCTGTGAAATCTGTCAGACCTGAAGTGCTTTTCCTGGGCTGCAGAGGCATGGCTCTGAGGGTTCTGTCTAGGAGCCTGTGGTCCTAGAGCCTACAGTTCCAAAAGATCCCACTGCTCAAGCTGTCCTTGGGGCCAGGATCCTTTGTGATCCTACTCCAGCCAAGAGCAAGGAATCCTTGAAAGCTCTGACTTTTAACTTTATTTTGACCTCCATCTTTATAGCAGTCAGCTTGCAACCCCAGCTGAAGCCAAAATTTGCCTGCCTGCCAGGTGTCCTACCAAAGAAGGCACTGCACTGTTAATTCAGATTGACCTGAGCTGAGGGTGCCAGGGTTTCCAGGCTCCCAGTCCGTGGAGCTTTAAGGATTACACCACCATTTAAAGATACACCTCAATCCAGTTTTAGAGGGCCCCAAAGCTGACATTTGCCTGAGCATCTAGCATCACCTTGGTTTCAGTGCTGGTTTATCTACCTTCTGCAGTGCTATGGTTACCAAACAAAGAAGTCCCTCAGCCTTTGTGCTGGTCATATGAGTAGGAAAGATAGAGCACAGCATCACTGCTACCATATCTCTCTGCAGGGCTTCTGAAAAGAATTAAAAATAGCTTCCTGCTTTACCAGGAAACTTCCTGTTATTTATATAGTCTTCTCTGTCACCTAAGGCAAGGTGTGAAATGAAATGTATTTAAATGAAAAAAATGTGTCAAGTATTATACCTCCATGAAGTTGAACAAATTCTCATTTCTATTGCTTTGTTCTCATGGGTACTAAGAGTGGCATGAACAGAAAAGCAAAATGAGGAAGTTTTTGGATTACTGTTTTCTGCTAGAAATTCTTGTTCCTATGTTAAAATGAATTTTGGAGCGGCAGAAGGGGGAGAGTCTCTTATGTAGTGTACCTTCATCACACTGCATGTGCTTTCAGCTGTCTATTTTGCCTCCAGCCAAATACCCAGGAATAGGGCCTTCAGCCTTGCAGCTATTTGAAGCTTCAAGGCTTTAAAAAAAGAAGTGGTAGAGTATTATTATATTATTGCTTCTGCTTGTTAAGGTAGAAAGAGTAGTGTGGTATGGCAGAATGGTATTTGGCACCGTGAGACAGTGGAGATAAAAATTAGGGGACTGTGTTATTCTTTACTATTTTAGTTTTCTTGGCAAGTGTGTCCATCCCTGTATGGTAAGTAGGATAAAGGCTATTAGAGAGTGTTTGGAGTAGCAGGACAGAAAGTTCAGTGTAGGTTCTACTGCTGCAAACAATTTTTCCTGGTACCAACTGCATCTGAATGTGCAAAGGTACAAGCATGGGAATAGGAAATCTGGCTCCACAGTCAAACAGTTATTTTATTGGTGCAGATCCAAGGAATCCATAACTCTAGAAAACTGCAATTAGCAGGTATCTGTGCTGTGGCTTTTATTTGGGGAGTAAAGGTATGAACACATACCGAGATATTTTTCTTGGTCTCTATTACCACCATAAGAGATTTGTTCATTGGAAACAGCTGTGTACAAGTTCCTATCAATTTAAGGGATAAACAAGAAGAGTACCAAAGTCTTGCACAAGTGTTTCCTGCTAAACTGTGTCCTTTCTTCTCTTCCTTGGCAGCAATTGATGGAACAAATCTTTCCAACTTACTGAGGTGCAGTAGGCTTTTCTGCTGAACGTTTTTGTTGCCCCTCCCTGACTGTTTTGGCTTTTGAGGTAAAAGTGGTTTAATTTTTCAGATCTGCTAGGATTTGGCCTGCATGTTTTGTTTTCCTTTTCCTGTGTTTTTCCAGAGTGTTCCCTTCTTGCTTATTTATTGATTGGCAGCCAGATAATGACACTCAATAAGACTTTTTTGCTGTGGTTTTTTTTTTTTAGGAATGTTTTTTCCATGGTAGAAAAACCAAAGGCAGTGAAATTGAGTTTAAAAGTTTAGCATTCACAAGCATTGTTTTTGTTCAGAATAACTTTCAATTTTCTCGCTTCAAAATACAAACAGCCAGAACTGTTTTAACAACAATGGTGTCATAACAAGTCACAGATTTTTTTCATTGATGTCCAGCCTGCTTTTAATTGTCTGAGTGTTATAAAAGTAAATTCAAGAGTTTTGAATTAGCAGTGTTTAAAAATCTGTGCAAATCTGGAACTCATAAGGCTTGTACTGAATGTTTGTTCTAGAAAGTTAAGGCCATGTCAAAATACATTCATTTGTGGCCATTGCAGCCTTGATTTTGGCCTGAGTTGACTTTGTACAGAACTGAAGAAATCATGTATGATGGTAAGAGAGAAACCAAGCCCAGAACTCAAGAGGATGGACAATGCTAGATGTGATGAGGGAAATAGAGATGCTTGATAATGTAAGAGCAGTGAGGAAACTGTAACCATATGGCTATGAAACAACACATAAACAAAGGCACCAAATGGATGGGGTTGGTGTACTTTTGAGAATTGTGCATGAAGAAAGTATTGTTCATTTGGCTTGCACAATGGCTAGAAAAAACCTCATATGAATTTGTGCAGCCACCTGCCTAAAGTCAAGTGAAAGTTATTGTGCAGCTAGGCAGACAGAAA
This sequence comes from Agelaius phoeniceus, assembly GCF_051311805.1. Classification (NCBI taxonomy): domain Eukaryota; kingdom Metazoa; phylum Chordata; class Aves; order Passeriformes; family Icteridae; genus Agelaius; species Agelaius phoeniceus. Next base: position 55,978,134 of record NC_135268.1, read on the forward strand.
GGAAGATTACTGAAAGTATTAAAATGAAGCAATTCAGCTTTCCTATTACAGCTACAGATATAAGGCATAAAGTGAAAGAATAATCCGGGAGAATTTGAACATAGTAATCATTAGATCAATAAAAAGGAATTTGTTTAGGACAACTGGGAACTTAAGAATGTTAAAGCAAGCACAAAAGTGATGTTTTGGCCAGGAATGTCTGGAAAGGAAAAATAATTTTTTTTCTAATGTCAGCAGAAAACTTTGTCTAAATGTCAGCAGCAAGAAGAAAATGTGAAATCATCAGCAAAAAGAAACATTTATCATTCCTGAACTTCCATGTCACCTATGGCAACTTTTGGGAACAAGTTTTTCTGCAGGGAATAGTATGAATATTTACTGGCAATTAATTAATTTCAAATGTTTTTAAACTTCTCCCTGAAAACAAAATATATCCTTGGATGTCCACTCCAGAATGGTCTTCTGTATCTGATAGAAGAAGTGTGAACAATAACACCTACTTTTAAGTACAATCCAGAAAGATTTTCAAAAAAAGTAATGATGGAGGAGGGTGGGGTTTTCTGGTTTTGCTGTATGGATATAGCTGAACCTAACATGCTGAAAAAATGAACCTAATGTAGTCTTGTAAGTCACAGTGACAATCCTCACAGTGAAACATTTATATAGGGTTCTGTTAAAAAAAGTGACTCAAGAACAGGTAGACAAACTCATAGCAGGCTATTAGCAGATAAACATGAACTTCCTCCCCTGTGAGTGTAGTGATGCTGCTGTGTAGTGATGCTACTCCCCTGTGATGGAGTATGTACCCAGTCCAGCACTGCTTCCCAGCTCCCACAGCTCCCGTGGCTCATAGCACCTTGCATCTGTGAGGGCTGGAGAATGACAGCAGCAGCTCATCTCCTTCAAGCTTCCAAAACTTTCAGATGAGGCCCCCCCAGTGCAAGCCACTCAGTGTGCAAGGCAGCTCAGGCAGCCACAGCAGAAGGCTGATTGCCCCCACCAGCCCATCAGGCTGTAGGAGCCCCTCTTGCTCTGAAATCCCCTTTCTGACCAGTCCAGAGTGGGAGCCTGTGTCCCTTCCCCTCTGAAAGCTTGGTGGTGCTGCTGTATCCAAGGTGCTGCTCAGGGCTTTTCATGGTACTGCACCCTACTCCTTATTTGTAGGATCAGGTGGAGCTCTGGGCTGAGGTTGATGGAAAGCTCCTATGATGTTGTGCAGAGGTCTGGCTCTGCTGGCAGGATGGGGGAAGGGATCTTACCTTTGCTTGCTCTAAACCCAAAACAAGTTACTCCTAATAAAGAAAAGATGACTGGCCTGCAGGTAAAGACTAGGGGTGAGTAAGTATTTTTCTGCTTACCAGGGTCTGAATGGAATGCTCATTTTCGAGATACACAAAAACAGTTAGGTTGACAAAGGTATTTCTTTGAGAAAATGTTTGAGATATTTTGCAAATCGTGACACTAGCTGCCTGAAATGTATGTCCTGCCACAGAATTTGTCCTGGAATTGTGATAAAACCCAAAACCATGACCACAAGAAGGCACAATGTCTGGAAGAACTAGACCTATCTTTCTCAGAGTGTTCATCAATAAATAGCATGAATTCATATTTTTTTCTGCATAGAAGAAGACCTGAAGGACTCTCAGAATACCTAAAAAAGGCAATAGCCTTTTTGTATTTTTGTACCAAATTCACACTCTCTAATAAACTGAGTTTTTAACCTTACAGCCTGATTACCAGATACTGGATTACATCCACCATGATCTTTTCTAGGGAGACAAAAAAAATAGCTAAGTGAAACTAATGCAATTTGCATCAGCTTTGTCATGACCAAAGCCATGCCTGTTTACAAAACCAGGAGTTTTAAGTTTTAAGAAGAAATTTAAGTAAGAAAATGGCACAAAAGGGGATTTAAGCCACAGCTCTCGGTTGTGCCACAAGATAAAGTATGTGGAGGCACAAAGAGGAGCTGCTAAAGTGCTTTACAGACTGTCTTGGACCACTGAAATGGTAAAAGTGGGGACATGGCAGCACTAGCTCCACCCAGTGCAATGAACAACCAGAATTCTTAGCAAATAGCCACATGTGGTGTTTTTTGGGAGTTAACACTGGAAAATGTAATCAGCTCCAACCACTTCACCCTCAAGCTAGGAAACCAAAAATCCTAAAAGAAAAAGCAAAGCAGCAGCCTCAGAATATCATATAAGCCTGTTAAAAATCAGCCTACACTACATCTCCAAGAATTTAAAGACTGTGAAAATCAACAAATTTTACTATTCAATATCTAAGCAAGAAGCTTCACCATTACCTAATGGCCAGCCAAAGCTAGATAGTAGTATGCAGTAATATTTAAATAGCACCTTGACAGTGCTATTAGAACACAAATTAGTACTGAAAACTTTGAAATATGAAGGCCTCATTTGCTGAGGTTATTGAAGTTTAGTTGAAAATTTGCCTTTTGCCCTATGGCCTATCTGTCTATTATCTAAAGATCTTATAGAGTGTCTCACAAAATAAAGCCCAGATTCTGGAATATAACCCTTTACTGGAATTGTTAAAAATCTTTTCTTAAGAGAAATAAATATTTGCATTTCCTGTTCTGGGTTTGTGCAGTTCTGGACATATTATTACCATGGAAAATTCAGGAATATTTGACCGGTTTTGTTAAAGAAACGTCTTAAGGAAAAGGTTAAATAAATCCCATGCCTATGCAATATTTTAATGTATTTATAATTATAAAACCCACATTCATGGAATTCTGAACCCAGCACAATTTTTATTTTGATGGACTGGAAGACCAGACATTTTATCAACAAACGGGAGAACTTCCAAATTTCTTTTAATCATACTGCATAATTATTTTTCCTTAGTCTCAAACTAAATTTCAGTGATGCAGAAAAATTCAAAGTACCATTTTTTAGTATAATATTTGTAAAATACTTTTTTGTGTGTATATATATATATCACACACATATGCACATGTGCATACACTCACATTCTCTTTGCTGTCATTTCACCATTAGGTTCTATATAAAAACTGCAGAGGTTCTTTGGATAGTTTCTGATGGCTCAGAATACCCACTGAGACTGAAAGCAAGCCAGAGTTTCTGGAAACCTAAGTCCTCTCATTTTAATAGTTTTGCAAATCCTTGGCATTTTGCTTTGAACTTTAACCAAGAAAAGTTATATCTTATAAACAATGGCATTTGTTGATTGGATGAAGGACTAGATCAATATTGATTTTGGCAACTTGTTTTGGCTGGGTTTGCATGAAAAAATATGCTGGTTGTGGTGTTAAAAAGTTATGTCAGTTCCTCAACATGTGCCTCTTTTTCTTGGAGCGTTGCCTGAAAAATAGTTTCCAAAGTTACTTCCAGAAGTTAACCTAGAGGCTATCTATTATTGTGAGCTAACAACAGCCTTCTGCTGAGCTATCAGCATGTATGAAATAAAACTATTCAAGAAGGCAGATTAAAGACAGATTAAAAAATTGTATTTCTGTTTCACAGAAGTGCTAAAGCATAGAACCCTATTTTTATTTCCAGTGAATCTGATCTACATTATTCTTGCAATTTAAAAGGAGCTCTAAAGTAAAAACTTAGAGTAATAGCAAGAAGATTTTAGGCACTCTGAGAATTACCTAGCTGACACACAACAAAATAAGAGCCATAGGGTGCACATGAATCAGTTCTGATTCAAGGGTACCACCAGGAATGAACAAAAATGTATCTGTTAGAGAAAATGGGCCATTTTCATTTCAAAGTTTCCACTGAAACAGAATCCACAGCTAACTGATCAATTATCATCACAGCTAAAATTTTCATCTGGTTTTGAATTCAGTTTTTCTAGTTTCAGCTTCCAGCTCTTTGAGCCTCTGATAGGAGTGCTACAGGAAAGAGTCACCCTGAAAGTGACTATCTATTTATACATCTATCCATCTACCTACCCATCTTCCATTTCCTGTCAATGCTGTTAGTTCACATATCTTTCTCCTCTTGTGGTGCTCAGCCCTCTGATGTATTTCCAAAAAGCAATCACATCACATCCCAGGTTTTTTTTTCCTATGATAAACAAGACAAGCTCCTTCATGCCTGCTCTACCAGAGTAATTATCTTTCATCCAGGTGCCTGCTTTACTCATGAACAAGTTTGAATTCTCAATGAGCGAACAAATTTTCCAGATAGTATCTTACTAATACTCTTGACAAATAGCACTAATATTTTCCCAATTTTAAGAAAAAACTTTCCTCACCTGATTCATCCTGAGATTACTTGTCCCTTTTTGCATTCAGGTTGCCTTGTTCCTCTGACTGCATCCTGTGGCTGACTAGCCTTTTCATTTATGGGGTTTTTTACTGTGCCCTCATGAGGAATGCCACTTTACAACAGAAATTTATGTTCTTTGACCCAGAGGATGGAGTTCAGCTCCTCTATCTTTAGGGACTTTTGGAAAATGATTTAGTGTGTCCTGAGAGGAGTCCAAGACAGGTGGGATAAATGAGCAGTAAAAAGCTCCTATTTCTATGTGTTGAATAGAAATGCCTTAAGAACTGCTATACTGTGTAGTATTTCATCAACAGATTATGTGAATACAGTGTTGCATTCCCCATCCCCTAGAAAAGAACAAACCACTTACTAGATATTTCTAGATTTTCTGAATTATTTCCTTATTTCTCATTTTCATTTAATAAAGACTAAATACATTGTCTGTGGTTCTTTCTGGTCATTACTTTTGGTGCTTGATGTTATATATATTTAAAATTATAATTTATGTATCTGTATTGTCTGGGAATCATCCCTCACTCCTGCCTCCCCAGAACCAAGGATTTTTTCTTAATTTTTAACATCCAAATTAATTATTTCTTAAGGTAATGCAAAAGACACAAAACTTTACTCTGCATTGACATACATTAGGATAAGCAGAGTAAAAGGATGCATCACTAGAGCTGCTGTTATTGAGTTCCTTTAAGGATTTTGTGATAGCATTTTCCTGTAAGTTCCTTCATTATTCCAGAAATCCTTTATAGTGTACACTCAGTTAAATGTATCTTATGCATTGCCAAATCTAATAATTTCAAGAAAAGGAGAGAAAATATTCTACAAGTAAGTGGCTAGTTTTTTTCACTTTACAAGAAAAATGTCAGTCATTTCAGACTTTTATAAGTCCAGATGTTGCTAATGTAGTTCAGAGTATACTGTCTGAAGTTTGATCAATGCTAGTTTTGATGGTGGGATCTGTTATCAGTTTGAAGTGGAATGTGATAGAAGGTTCTTCAGCATTTTATTCTAAGTTTGACCAGAGAGATGAAATTCTCTAACCATTTTTACCTGTAACAGTGCTTCTAAATTATGATGAGAACAGAAATAATCTCCTTATTGCTCCAGAATTTGTCAGACACCTGTAGGAACAAGCTGTACCATGGCATTTCTGTGTCTCTGACTCGAGGTTGCCAAATTCAACTATCAGAGCACCCAAAAGTGGAAAGAAAAAACAACTTCTTTCTCCAAGGGCAAAAATTAAATGTTTCCCCTTTTAGACCTTACTTCTTTAGCCCCTGTTTGCTCAATCCTGATGCATGTTAAAAAAAATTAATTATTTTCCAGGCCCAGTCCATGATACTAAAATCAATCCAGACTTCTTAAGAACCCCCCAGGAACTTGCAGGTGACTTGTCAGCTATGTAGAATCTTGTCTGGCTTCTTCTCTAATTTGACAGTGCATTTGATGCAGTCCTTGCCACCGAGGTCCAAGCAGGGCTTTGGCCAGAGCCCATCTTGCTGTAGGCAGTGCCTGAACTGCACTCAGCAGAAGTTTCTTCCACAATCTCAGCTGGTGGGGAAAACTTTCTTTGGACTTTTAGGGGAGGCCTCAGATCACATCTAGGTCTTGTACTTGTGTCTATTGGGTCAGAAAGCCCTTTATCATCCAATTCCTTCTTCAATGAGCACAACGTGCAGACTCTCTCCTAACTTTATTAAATGCCTAATATATAGGTTGAGCTCCTTTGAGTCTTTGTATATCCTCCAGGTCTTCAACCATTGCTTTGGATCCTCTTTGAGTTCCCTCCAATTTTTTTAAGCTCAGTCTTGAAAGGTAAAAACAAGAACTGCCCTGTTGTAGAAGCTGTTGAAGCAATGCCAGCTACAGAAACTCCCAGCCAATTCAATTACTCGTCTTCTCAGGTTGGTGTTTTACATACTGAATTCCACCACTTAGCTCCATTCTCCTGCTAAAAGGCCAAAATAACCAATGAGATTATCATTCAACCTCAAGATCTTCATCAAAGGCTCACAAATATGAGACATTGTTTCCCCAGCCATGCTAAAGACATGTCAACCAGCACACACATGCCAGGTCACAGTTCAGAGACGTTCAGGTGCTCACTGTCTCCACACCCAGCTCCTTGGAGAGAGTCACGGGCAGGTGGGAGCCAACACACACTTCAGCCACATGCTTGAGGTGAAGAACTAGAAAACAGCTATCTTGAGTTTCTTCACAGCATGTGCCTCATGCACAATGTAAACATATCCACAGAGACTTTCAGACTCTCTTTAGAGGCCCAAAACTGTAGCCATAAGTCTCCCAGAGCAAAAAAAGGCTAGAAATAGAGAGTAAATAAATAGTCTTTTCACCTTCCGAGATGAGATTTCTCAAAACTAGGCATGAAGGGCAGGGAAAATGTAAAATTACATAGTTTTTGCTTTTTTAAAGCACCAGGCTGGGGTTGTTAAATTAACAACTCTTATATAAAGGCCTCTTCTTTAGAAAATGTATTGCTAAAAGAGCTATTACAAAGTGGGTCAGAAGCAGAGGAAGTGCAAAGCCATTAAAGAGTATGTTTAAATAGTATGATAAGCACTTGCAAGACTTTTGTTGGATCTGGTTTACGGTATCAGCTTGCAATGATCTTGCAGTGCTTTGACCTTCTGAGCCACAGAACTGACAGTCTCCTACTTTATCCCCATTCCTCTGTACCCCTCTGGCTTTTGGGCTGAACTTTGTTTTTTTAGCTTGAAGTTGAAAAAGGAACTTATTCAGCTCTTTCATCTGAAATTCAGCAGCTACCTAAAGAGCAGACTTCCTGGTTCATGTATGGAGCAGGTCATATTCCTCTTTCACTATGACTGTCAGGTCTGTCATATAACCTCCACAAACCCACTGCAGGAGAAATTCAGACATATTTTAGAGAAGTAGTTCGCTTTAGCTAAATATAAAAGGGCAGGGACTTGCTTTCAAAGACTGAAATTTTGCTTTAAAAGTGATCTTACTAAGAGAAGGAAAATGAGTCAGTAGCATGTGGAACATATATTATGTGTGAGACATCTTACCCAAGCAAGGGGAGAGGAGATACAGAGAGAAGTTTTGCCTGCACTTGCAACAATCTTCAGAAGCTTTTTTCCCCCCCTTGGTTTGCAGGACTGCATATTGCTTTGTTCATATACAGAAGCAGTCATTATGTGTATCCAACCTCCCAAATTAGCAAGCAATTCAATTACATCTTCCTGTCTGGTGTCACTGCTTTGAGTGGCACTGCCAGTACAGCCTAGCAGTAAAAACATATTAAATGGTCCAGTTCATCTGAGTTTCAAGATAGGTCTTAACATATCCCACCTCACACCATGCTGTGGTAGCAGCAGAAAAAGGAAGTGGCTGGAAAGCTTCTGACCCAGTCATCTTTCCACTGCATTTGAGGTGTTCTGTAACTCCAGAGCTCCAGCACCAGCTCTGTGATACCCTGTCTTTCCCCTTTCTCATCATCCCTCAGAACTGTTGTGCTTTCCAAGCAAGGATGTGACTAATAGGAGAGAAACAGGATAAAAGGGACTGGGGATAAAATTATGATATCACATGGCCATTTGGCACTGATCGGATTCAAAAATCACGAAGTTGTCAGAAAGAGAGATCTGAGATACTAGACAGGTCTAGTAACCTTTACAAGAAACACCCACATGCTCTTCCATCTTCTAACATTTTCTCCTTTACGTGTGTGCATGGCAGGAGGAAGCTTTCATTTTACACATGAAGAACTGGGACTCAGTGCTTATAACTAAACAGCCCAGTGAAAGGACACATAAATCAACCCAGTTCAATCATGTAGCAGCAAAACAGGCCCTGGGAAAAGAAAAGCCATGCTTGCTTAGCTAGTCAGCCCTGCTGGAAAGCAACCTGTGCCTTGCTAATGAGATTATCCTGCTTCCAGAAACCAGGATTTCTCATTAAGGGACTCTCAGTATCTGAAATCTGGCTTTAGAAATTGTCTTGGTATGAAAAGGTTCAGAGCTGGCTTGGTCATCACTGCATGGAAAGGTACCCAAAGGAACTGAAAGGATCATCCAAAAAAGCAGTGAAGACTTTCAGAGGAAGCTGGGGCAGAGAAAGCAAGTGTAGCCACAAGTGTTTGCCAAACTAACCCCCAAACCAATGAAATGTCTGCTGTTCTGCCAGTGGCTCTCACTCACTTGAGACTCTCACTCACTTGAAAAAGCTTTGACTTGGGCTCCTGGGTATCTCAATGGCTCCACTGAAATTATATTACTGTTTTCATAAGCTATTTATTTCCTGTTAATACCTTGGAAAAATTTTTAGAAGAGACATAAATGAAGACAGTATTGCAACTTGGCAAGTTCACTTCAAAATTCATCAGTGCTCTTTTTCTATTTTCCTTTGCAGAGCTCTGGTGCCTGTCATCAATAGTCAAGGGGAGAGTAGAGGGCTCTTTTGTTTGATTCTGATTCTACAGAGGAAAATCCTACTGGCTTCAGTACACTAGGCTTTGACCCTTGAAAATTATTGATTTTCCCCTAGGAAGCTGCAACTTTAAAATATTCTGTACTGATACATTTTTAAGTCTGCCCAGATGTAAAATGTTTACATTAATTAACTTGACTTTTTGAGTACCTGAGACAGAAAAAATTCCTAATTAAAGAAGATATATTCTGTATTAGTCTTTCCTATCTATTGTGATTCAACCCATATGATCAATCTATTTTCCTTCTGTCATGGATTGCAGAGATCATTCGGCTGTGGTGATTTAACATAATGCCGTGCTGTGTTTGTACAGAAACACTGCACAAGGGAGATTCCAAAGGGATTTTAGCAACCCTCTTCTAACACAGGATTTTTGAAAAACACTACTTGGCCCTAGGCAAAAGAATTTCCTTTTGGCATTTTCTTTTCTCCAATGAAAACACAAAAAGTGGAAGTTAGATAGTACTGCTTTTAGAGCTTTCTTGCAATGAGAGAAAAAGTGGTGTTCACAACAGTATGGACACAGCAGCTGAGAGACAGCTCCTCTGCCAGACCTTCATTTGATCAGCTTCTTTCCTAGATTTAGGTCTTCATGGAGCTGATCCATCTCTTGGACCATTCCTAGCACATTCCACTTCCTTTTCTTAGAATCCTCTGCATCATTGGGAGTTTTGGGAGGGCAGAGAGCAAGTAATGAGTTTGGTGTTGAGATTTTTGTGTTTTAAATGTCAGTTACTCAAGAAAAGCTTGGAAATTTTAAGGTTTGCTCTGTGTGGATTTCTTATGGAAATAAAAAGATGAAGACAGAACCTGTCAAAAAATCCATAAGCAGAAAAAGCCACCTATACTTGTCCTTGGCTGCAAGCTGAATGGAGTAGGAGCACCAGAACACAGCAGTTCTGTTTTGTGCACTCACTAGAGCCAGTGAAAAGTGTTAATATTTTCATAGAAAACATTTCAAAATAATCTCCCTTCTGCAACAGCTTTTGGATTCTCAAGTTTTTTTTCTGATTTGTGTTTTTTTCCTCTTGCTGTCCTTCCATTTCAACTTTACTGGTGCAAGAGAAGAGAGTAGGAAGGTGGCAAGTAATCCAGCTAACTAGATACATAGGTAAGTATCTTGCAGTGACAGGGCTGTAAATATGACTTAGGTTATATGTTGAATTGAAATCTAGTTTTCAGGTTTCCTCCCATAAACTCAGCCCATGCCAGGCTCGTGCTTGGTCCCTGTGACTGACACGCCGTGCCGAAGGCACTCACACATCTGTGCCCAGGCAGCTGGGGGTACAGTGTGACACTCTTTGCTGCTCAGCCAAAAGAATGTGCTCCTGCTCTATTGCAAACACAGAACAGACTTGTCTCTAAATAGGCTGTTTATTCTTTTGACTTGCATTTGTCACCTGTATATGTTGAATTGTAACTTAGTCTTGTTTCCATTTACTTCTCCTTTGTGCTGTGCATAGAGAAAGCAGCAGTAGGTCCTTGAACAGTTCCCAATTTTCACTAACAGTTCTCTAGTTTCTGTTCCTAAGAAACTATGTCTACTTACTTAGGGTTTAGAGAATTGGCTCACTCTTTTCCTTTAATCATTTCTTGCAGTATTCTGATTGCATAAGGTAAGAAAGTCATAGAGCCTTTCTCTTCCTCTGTAAGATTTGAAACAGAGCTACTATTTCAAGTCACCCCTCCTGAGGGCAAGGCTTTCTGTTTTTAAAAGCTGGCTCTTACTTTTAGATTTTCTTAGAGTTCAGCATTAGATAACTCACAAATCCAAACTGAAGTCACACAAGATTTTTTTCTCATATACTGCCAAATAGATCTTTTTTTCTTATATACTGCCAAATAGATCTTTTCTTGCATCAGGGTTGTCCTTTGCACCTTGAAGGGGTAATATGCACTAGAAGGTACCTATTTTAATTTCAGAATTTTATTACTGAGGCAAATAGTGTAATAAAACCAGCATTAAACTTTGATAAACTTGAGGCAACTCTGAAAAAAATAGTTTCTTAACAGAAGACTTCCTAGTGTATGTTTGGACTACCATTTAAATGGCCAATAAAATTTTGGCCATGAGCCCACTTCCCTCCTTCTCCCTCCCCCCTCCCCTCCTTCTCCTGGTGCTGCAATTTACAGAAGCAGAAAGAGGAAATCTGCTGATGACGTTTTTCCAACTGAAGAACAATTTTTGCTTGGTGTTCCCTGTAGTGTTCTTTGCATAATGTTCTCATTTCTACTCCTTTTTTTACATGATGGCAGAAAGAACTGGTCCCTGCAAGCCTTGATGTGCCCATGCTTGCTTTCCTGCAGAAAGAAGAGCAACATAGAGGCTGAGGACACAACTGCAGAGTTTTTAGCCAGGGTTCCAGGTAGTTCCTAGTGCCCAGGGTGAGCCCTGTGGTACCACATACTCACTTTTGTGAGCACTGGATACACTGCCAAGGGCAGAGTCCGAAAACTGACTCTGTTGAGACTACTGTCTGAATACATCCTTAAGTTATTTCTGCCTCTCACAAATCTTTAAGGAGACAGGCACATAGCACAGGGACACTTCCACACTGACACCACTTCCATCAGATGGCCTCAAGATATTTTGCAAGGCATATTTGAGAGAGGAATAGACCTTTAAAAACTGACAGACCACTATGCCAGAAGCTGTAGGGTTGCTGGCATTTCAGCATTCAGTGGCCCTTACTGATAGCTGACAATATTAGATGTTTTACAAGACAATGAAAAACATTTTGTAAAAGAATAGTTTATTTCTTTTTCAGGGAAATTAATAGTGACTAAGTCATTGGACGAAATCCACTAATCCAAAACTGACAAAATATATTGCATGGACATATCAATGTCAAAATAACAAAAGTCTCCCTCTCCTGACTTTCTAAAGTCAGGAAAGATTATAAACAAAAGGACTTTAAAGTTCAGAGAAAAATGTTTGCTGAGTGAAATGCTGGTGAGATTACATTTTAAAAAATGGAGAAATATTCCAAAACTGGTGAGCAGTAAATTTGGCTTATTTGGCAAACAACAAAAGAATAAACCTGAAGTGCTTATTGCACTTCTGTGTCCATAATTTGATTCCAAGAAGGCTGAAAGGAGTGAGATATACCTTTGTAGCACAAAATGCCCACTATATGCAGGGAATTGGGGGCTCTTTATGGCATTATTGAACCTTAATTCTCTTAATGTTAAGAGATGATGTGGGCAGGCAGAGTTGATGGGAAGGATCCAAAAGATAGCCCCATTTCTACTAGTTTCTGTTCACTTCTGAATGATATCCAGCATGTCAGGCTCAGGTTACTGTTCCCAGGCTCTCCCTGCTATCTCTCTTTCCTTCTTTAATTCAGTTAATCTTTCTCTATTCTTGCCATCTGTTTAGTTAGTCTGTCCTAAACTGTTTCTTTTGCAACACGGCTGCAATCCTGCAACCAGCAAGATAACCAAGAGCTGCCTTTGGCAGCCCAACACTAGTGTAAATTTTCCAGGTCTCAGAGTGGCTGATAAAGCTTTCTGATACATTTTTTTCTTTGTCTAGCAGCAAGCTTGGAGGAAGTAGAATAAGAAAAACACTCTGTGGCTGTTTTGCTGTCCTATTCTCCCTCCCTTCATAGGATTTTTTTTTCTTGTCTTGTCCTCAGGAAACTAGGAGTCAGTTTTAAGTAAGAGTCAAAAAATTAATCTCTTTTCTGTTCCACCAAAGGGACAGTTAACACCATAAAAATTCAGGAAAAGGGAGTAAAGGAATGTTCACCATAACTTGCTGCAGCTAAATGGAAAGGAAAAAAGAGGGAGGGTTAATTCCATTTCCTTCTTTGCCCAGGTCTCCAAAAATGTCCAAGTGATTATTAGTGGTACTGTTTGTCACCACATCATAAAAGAGAAGATCATGTTAACACCTGTGAATCTCTATGCCCAAGTGCTTCATTGAAAAGAACTCAGAGAAAATGTCCCTCCTCTGCTGCTGCCTTCTTAACTGCCTGTTATTGCTGAAACCAGTGCCCATGGCAGAATGCATGCTTCTGCCTCAATATGATATTTTAAAAGGCAGTTAAATGCTCTGGCATCTTCATAAGAAAATTTCTCACCCTCAGATTGTCCATGATGAAGAGGACAGAACTTCTCAGCCTCTAAGTGACATTTTATGGCAATGGAAATTTGGCATTTGTACCTGGTTCAAATATGTTCCCTTGAGTCTGTTTCCTTTTAGTGAACACTTCATTTTACTTACTTTTTCATCGAGTTCTGCTGATGACAAAACGAAGTAAGGAAGGCTGACTGGAAAATTGGAATTCCATTTCATTAAACTGCTTCTAGTTTCAAAATTTGTTTCTGTGTTCATGCGAATGCAATCCGCGACCTTTCCACTGAAAACAAAGCTCTGCTCTGTGACAAAGCCCCCAGAGAAGGTTCACTGTGGCTGCACTCCCCAGGAAAGGACGAGACTCCTCTGGAGAGCTTTCACTAACCAGACTGGGATTGGAAACTTGGTTTTCCATAGCTGGGAGAAAGCCAAGGCCTTTCTCTTAGCTTGTCTCTCCTTCCCTCTATATATCATCTGGAGAAACTAATTTGCCAAACTTTGGTGAACCGACATTTCAATGTTTGACTGCTGCAACAAAATGACATTTTTGGACAAAAAAAGAACTGTCAAAAGATTCTTAATGTTTTATAGCTGAGTGCCCAAAAAACGTTCTCTCTACAATTCATTACTGTATAATCTTTTGAGAAAAGAAGCAGCCCTCTAAACTTTTCTCTCATCAGTTGCACTGAAAACAGCACTCCAGTCTTGGTGCTTAAGAATCAAGGCTTTTATGCCACAACTTTGATGACAACACAAATGAAGAAAAATAAATTGTCAGCGTAACTTTTTAGAAAACTGAACTCTACAATAAGCCTTACTCATAAACAAAATTTAGACTAATTTTTTTTTTCTGAGTCCTTTTTTATTTATTTTTCTGCAGTAATACTTGCAGAATACTTGAGTTTCATATGCATAATTTAGCATGGAAAAAAAAGTGAACAACTGAGCTGTAGGTGACGCTTGGGGCAGAGACAGTAAAATGAGATCTTATTGTTGAACTGGCAATATGGCCTGTCTACCTCTGAGAGCAGAAAATGTACCCCCAAGTATACTGTGACAATGCTTTAATCAGCATAAAATGGAACTGCCTCTGAAAACACAGATCTCACACTTGATGCACTGTATCCTTCTCTTTCCTATCATCTCTTTTCTATATGACCCCTTCCTGCACAAAGAACAGGACAGCTTTAGCTCTTCTTCTTCCTTGATCTTTTTCATCACATGTGATAGGAAAAATGGATGGATCAGAACTGGGAATGAATAAGCTGCTGGAGAAGGACAGAACAATATTTTTTATTGCAATGGTAATGTCATTTTAAGCAGAATTACAGCATTTGCTGCTACGTGGTGGTTTCAGGTAAAGTCACCAGGAGCCATGAATTTTGCTGTAACATTTGGGTTATGGGGAGATCTGTTTTTATGACAACTGCCTCTCTGTTTGCACTACAACAAAAAGAAAGCATATTTGGACCATCCTGAGAACACCCATCTTCCTGAAACGGAGCAGATGGCCCTGAACTCTTTAATAGATGCTTGGCACACCCCAGGCTGGGCTGTATTATATCAAAGGTAACCTCTGGCACACACACCACAGAATGGGATGTGCAGCACAACACTGGATTTCACTCTCCCATCAGAATTCAGACAATCCACATAGCTATTATTTCTTCAGCTATTGGGAGTGGGATTTACATGCTTAAGTTTCTCAGATTAAAAAAAACAGACTATTCTTTTAGTTTTGACTAAACAGTATTGTTCCTCTAAAAAACCACACGAGACATAAATAAAGACATAAATGCAGATGAACTGTTAAGTAATTTGCAATAGTTTGAAATACTTATATTCATACCATGCTTGTAGACTTTTTTTCACTGGAATATATTTTGCCCTCGTTAACAAAGATGCTATTCCATTTAAGTCAATTGGGGTTTCTCTGGTGTATCCTAGAACAGAACTGGAGCCAAGATATGAATCTTACTCAGTTCATTAGACTCTCCAAAGCTGTAGATTAAATAAGCAAGTATGTCACTAAATCTGTTCAGCATTAAAATGATACAAAATGTATTTTTCTTCTTCCAACTAAATAGTTTTCTTCAAATTTGAACCAGATGGAAACACAGTGAGTTATCTGAGATGAGCTCATCTGGACTTCTGAGTGGAATGTCCGACATTTGGTCACACATCTTGAGATGTTAGCTAAGGTCTGAATGGGGAAATTTTGGTCATCTTGTGTTTACTCTTGTGGATAGGCTCATTAGCTTCAATGGACAACAAGAAAAACACATGACACATGCACAGGCAGAGTAAGACCATGCAGGACATGGTTCTGTATAAAATCTCTCAAATGTAGTTCACATTCCAAAGAAAATTGTCCCTGAAAAGTCCAGAAAACACAATAAACAAAAGCTCAGCATCAAAATCAGTTAAGAAATGTGGAGCAGTTTTTATTTTTCTATGTCTTCTATTAAACCTGCTTTCGCTATATTTGTCTGGAGGGTTAATATTTCAGGGGCCACACTGACTTGTAAGTGTTCTATGGAACCAAGCATACTGCTACCATTTGACTAATTTAAAAAAGCAGGCATGTACATTATTTCTTGTAATTAAAAAAAAAACAAACTATGAGGGAGTTTAGAAATGTAGAGCAGTAGATATTAAATCCCCTTGCTTTCAGGATTAAAACCAAACATTTCCAATGAGGGCTCACTCCCACAGGTCAAGGCTACCAGGAAACCCCATGTGGTTCAGCTGTAGAGCCACGTTCTGTTGTCAGGTACACCAAGTGCTGCAGTCAAACAGCTCCTGTGTTGAAGATGTACCTGTCCTTTATTAGCCCAATCAGGCTAATCTTGCCTCACTGAACTCAGGGGAGTTCTGATGTTGCCTTCACTGAGGCAGGAATTTTACCTTTAGTTGAGAGCCTGAATATTAAATGTGTTGAGCTCCCACATTTTCAGCAAAGAAAATGATACCCAAAAGTACCTCCTCTATATTATTCTGCACATTCAAATTTTAGACAGTGTGTGATGGCTGCTTCAGGCTCATTTACCAGGCTTCCTGGTAAGATGAATTAGCATAGGTGGAATTCATCTCTGTGAGAATTAAGCTGCTTCTAATATTTAGACTGAACAGGTTTGGTTTTTTACACTGCATTGAACTGGGGCCAGCATAGTTTTAATGTGCAACTCTCCTGACTCCCATGAGCAAGCTGGAAGAGTCTGTTCTGTGGCAATGAAGAAAATCTGTATACCTGAGAGAGATTTAGCAGCCATCTGCCTGAAAGTTTTTCCAAACTATACTATAGACTTTTGGGTTTGTTTTTTATTTTTTAAACACTTTGTATCATGGTCCTAATCAGAATGGCCTGAATTTATTCTTCCTATGACTCCACTGCAATTCAATAACTATTTTGTATTTATTCTTTCCCTCTTTTGGAAGGAAGATAGTGAAAAGATCTGCATTTAAACAAACTTCAGGCTCATAAGATAGCTTTCTATTCTGAAGAATTCAGAGTTTTATGGTCTGGGGTTGTTTTTAAATCAAAATCAGATACACAAAATCTGATTTGTATTGGCTAAATTCCAATGTATTTCTGTTGCCTGATGTTTCCCTCTGGCTAGCCCTGCATCTTCAGCTGTGTGTAGCCAAGAGGAATCACCAGCCATGGGGATGTTAGTTGAATTTAACTGAATAAATCTGGGCCCTGATGCCTTCATTTTGTGACTTCTTTTTTGACATCCCCAAAGTGTTTGACAGACACTTAAAAGTTTGTGGGCCAAGATTTAGATTATTACTTGAACAGCAAAAGATGAAACAGACTATTCTGAAATATAAACAAATTTGCACAAGAACTCAAAGCTGAATTTATCCAGCAGAAATGTCCTGGTAGGACTTTACGGACACCAGGAAGAATGAAAAATAGCAGGATGAAAAAAGCATAAAATCATACTTACTGGAGCTGTGGACATTCTCAGGATAATTAGTTACATATGTTTGGGTTGTGCCCTAGGGTAAAATAAGTTCTGGGATGAGGTAATAAATAAATTAAATGTGGTTTTGGAAATAGTTATCCCTCACTACCCAAAATGTCCACTGCTAAAAGAATTTGGAGGCAGCCAACTTTGGAAATCTGAAAGGACCACAGACACAATTTTTATAAGGGCAACAATACTGTAAAGAAGACACCACAAAAACTGAAGTCAGCACAATTTTGAATGCTGCTGATTGATGTGCTGAGCTAATCTAACTGATAGATTTTGGAAAGATTTGTTTGAATAAGCAAGGTAATTTAGAAATGAGCTATATAATGTAGCCCCACTTAAAGTCATCGATTATTATAGCAGCAGCTGAAATACTAGCTACATGTTTTGATCACATGGATGAATTTTATAAACACTGAATTGCTTTCTCCAGCCACCACCCTTCCTTTTTTTCTCCATTTTTTTGAGTGGAAAATGTAAATACAGCTTAGTATCCCTTCTCATGTTGTGTGTTCATTTACTACTGTTATTCAGTCTTGCTTGCAGTACTTCAAGAGCAACCTTTTTCTAACTGTGTCCTGCCCCTGTGATGAAATAGAGAACCTGCTTGACTCAGCCAATCTAAGACATATTTTAAGTCCTAATCACTAGGCCTTTACTTAGGGCTAATATCCTTTTTCAGTGGAAAAGAGAGATTTCAAGGACTTGACAACATGCTGTAGTTTTATTTGGTCTTGTAGAAGCAAGAAACAAGTAAATTTGCTAGAGTCTCCTGAGGTTTTGGTAAACTGCAGAATTTCCTTCTCACAACATGTATAATTACCCTCAGAACTTTTTCACCAACTTTCCAGAGGACCTCATAGAACTCTCACAATTTAAAATGTATTCTTTTGTTGGATAAAAAAATATTAATACTTAATTTACAGTATCAAACTAATTTCTACATATCTTTGCCTCAGTTATCTATTTTACCTCTTCTCATTCCTCCCCCATTAGATGCAGGATGATTCTGAGGTGGCAGCTCCAAAGTAAGGACTCTCCCAATGGAAAATAAGAATCAGCAAGTGCTGGATTTGGTGTATCCTTGCAATGCCCATTTAGCATTTTATTAAACAAATGGACAAATCAAGGCCTGTCAATTTACCACTCCTGTCCCTTTGTGTCAGATTAAGCCTCAACCAGTTTACCTCAGCCCTGTCACAGGTAAAAATTGATGAAAATGAAAAATTCAAATTACTCCAACATCCGAAGGATTTTAGTCAGGGACTAGACTTAGGTCTCTTTCTTCTGAGTCAAGAGGTCTCTAGTCTTTGAGTTCTTCCATCAGTAAATTTTAAAAACTTAGCAAAAAGATAAAAAGACAAATTAACTTCCAATTCTGTCTTTGCTGTTCTGCTTTTTCTGCTTAGAATGTAGGTGTAGGTTTTCTTAGGTGCACAGCATCCCCATCAGGCATCCCTTCCTGAGGCAGAGACAGAGCAACTGAAACATAGCAGAGGAAAACAATGGCAAGGTGTCCTAAAATTTAATTGATCTTGGGTTGAGGCATGTAAATAAAAATACAAGGAGAAAACTGAACCCAAAACCTGATTTGGATGTTTTGAAGGAGCTTTAGGAGGGACTGCCACCTGGAGAACTCAATATGCTTGAACATTGTGGTCTTCCAGCTGCCACAGAAAGGATGTGTCAGGGGACCCACACAAATTCCAAAGTGGCCTGTGTCATTATAGAAGCATTTTCATAGAATATCAAAGACACATGCTAAGTCTAAAAAAGCTGTATGAGCAACTGTATTTTCTCAACTGAATTTAGCAACACAATCTGTCTAAAGCCATTAAAAATTATCTTTTAAAAGCAACAATTTTCTGTTCTATCATCGTATTTCTGAAACACATTCAAGAGTGTTAGAGAAATATAAGGTATTGTGGGTAGAGGTAATCTGGACTCTGTGCACCAGTGGGTGCTCACAAACACACATTAACCACAGTCGGGGACTGGAATTGAGTTAGAGTTAAGCAATTTTCTACAGGATTGCATTTTACCATGGTAGGAAGGAAATAATTTTAATCACATAAGTAAAACAAGTATCATTCATTTACTTCTTTTCATAATGATGTGTCAGTGTTCGTAGACCTTGTTGTGAAATCCTGTGTTCTGAGCAGCAGCAATTTTTGTAATAACTGGTAGAACTTAAGGATCAGGATTTATAGATAAATCAGGCTTCATAGATACTAAATAAAGGGCTGTGCATTGTGACATTATTAATATATTAAAAGTTAATAATCTTGATCTTATACAATAAATAATGTAGGGCTGGAGCACAACTCATACTAATTTTTTTTTTTTTTTTTGCAAGCTGAGAGCTGCTGCTGTAGTTGCACCACCAGACTGCCATTCAAGAGATGTAGGGATAGCCACATGTTTCCTGTGTGACTTCTTATAAATTGCTTAATCCTGTTTCTTAACTCCTCATCCATGAAACAGAATTATTCCATTGTAGCACAGGAATGTCTATTAAAACACATGCATTAATGAGCAGGTACAGTGGCAATAAAAACTCTAAAATGGCCATTAGGAAAATGTCAGAGCAAAAGCTCTCTGTATTCATATTTGTAATTTATTCCTAACTTCAGGCCCCTCCACATTTTCTGCACACCTCTGCTAATACCACAGGAAAACTTACTCATTTTCTGCTTAATTCCCAAGAGAACATTACAAAAACACTTTGTTTGTCTAGATAGTCTTTTATCAGAATAATTTTTTTACTATTTCTTTCAACATGTTGCGGATACAAATGAAATGAAAAAATATATCAAAGTACAGGATCATCAAGGACTATTTATCTAAGAAATGAAGTATCATATAAGGAAATAATCCCACAAAACTTTGTACCCTTCAACAATCTTTGCCAGTGATAAATATATTGCTGTAAATTTGATTTGTCCAATGTGAAATTCAGATATGTTAGAGATTAAATTGTTGGTCACTTAATAGGTAGGAAACCTGTAAATGGATTATAGCAATGCCTACTTTAGGGGTTTCCAGTAAAAATGCTCTGATTAAGCTCTGAGTATATTGGAGCAACACTTTTCATGATAGATAAGGAGAATGGAGAGGCAAAGAGTGAGGAATGATGTAAGATTGCACAACTGCTCCACGTGGAGCGAGTCTGCCCTAGCACTGAGGAGCCATTTGAGGAAGCTGGGAAATGGAGAAGGGTGTGGCTGGTGAAACCCTGTCTCTCAGAGCCTTAACCACATGTTTAAAATAGCATTGGAAAAATACACTCTGGCCCATCTTTGTTGTTTTTGAGGGCAGTAAACTCTCTACACAAGTCCTTTAAAACAAGCATGCTTGCACAAGGAAGACTAGGAGCCATCAGTGGCATAAATCATGTCCTTAATTTCCACACTCCTCTCAGTTCTAGGTATGGAGTTCCCAAAGGCAAGACTCCATATAGTTATTGTCTAGCTGAAGTATCCCTGATACACAGTGAGAGAAAAAAATTATTGTTAATTCCACAGAAAACAAAAGAACAGAGAACAGGGAAAATCATTATTTACAATAAAAAGGTATGTGTGGGCTTGTGCATCATGAGTATTGAGGTCATAGTCAGGAGCAATATAGTATTCTGGCACAATAAGTTTCCCCTTAAGAAAATATTTGATTTAGGCAGGGCAAGAGATTTTTCAATTATAAAGAAATAACAAAGAAAGCCATGCAGCTAAAGGCAGTAACTTCACTAAAGGTCTCTTTCTAACCATTTACTTAAATAGAGAGGAAGTAGACACTCAGCTACCACAATCACAGCTACCATATGATTTTGATAAAATGCTTCAGGAGACAGTAAAATGAAAGAATGAAAACAAAAGAGATACTCATTTGTGATCTATCTCAAATGAAGTCTGAAGGCCTTTATGTCACTTCATGCTAGCCCCTATTTCAAAATTGTTCAGAAGGCCCTTTCCAGAGGATGGCAGTCCCACATGTAGGATGCTGAGTCATTTCTGAGTAGCCATGCAAGAAACTTCTTTCCTACTTATGTAGCAGTTTCTTCTTTTTAAATTTTGATTTAAGCTGAAATGTGATACCAAGGCTTATACCCTGGCATGACACTGGGATTTGAGATTTTCATTGTAAGGAGTCAGTGCAGTTGTTTGATCAGTTACTAAGACAAATGGAGTCCTGAATATACAAGTACAAGACAGCAAGTCAAATAACAAAAAATATTGTCATGCTTCGTCTCAGTGTTGCAGATTCTTCTGTATTAAATACAGACTTTATGTATTTGTCAAGGTCACACAATCTTGGAATGTTTGAGGTTGGAAGGAATCTCCAGAGGTCATCTGGTCCAACTCACCTGCTCAAGGCTGGGCCAGTTTTCCAGGACCATGTCCAGATGGCATTTGAATATCTCCAAGGATTGAGACTCCACAACCTCAGGGCAAACTGTGCCAGTGAAACAGTATTTCCTGACGTTCAGAGGGTTTGTGCCAGCTGTCTCTAGTCCTGCCAGTAGGCAGCGTTGAAAAGAGCCTGGTGTCCTACCCTTAGCACCCTCCCATCATGTATTTATATACAGTGATGAGAACCCTATGTGCCTTGTCTTCAGGCTGAACAGTCCCAGCTCTCTCAGCTTTTCCTCACAGGGTACATGCTCCAGTCCCTACATCAAATCCATAGTCTTTCACTGGACTCTCTCCAGTAGCAGTTTTACAATAAGCCTCCTCATAATTGGTCAAGCTGAGGAAGAACTGTGTGTCAAGTTCCTTGAAAAAATGTAAAATTTCCTTCACATGAGGTCCATAATGGTAAGTTAAAAATTAACTGTCAGGAATGTGTATGGATACCTGATCCTGCATCAGTGCTGGGCAGTTTGAGGTCCAAGTTGTTTCCACCCAACCATTTCTACAATGCCTAGGTAAGAGCTTCCTTTCTCCACTGGGAGTCAGTTCTTAGGTTGAAATACTCCTGATACATCTTCCTTGTTGCACATGCATAGGCCAGTTAAAGGTGGACAAAACCAGTTCCAGCACTAGTGCTTCTAGTTACTTCTGACTTCCCAGTGAGCAGCATCATGTCCCCAGGCTCACAGAATCCCAGCCCACTAACCCCACCTCGCTGAGGTTGCTTGAGCCTACACTCTCCTTCATATACAGAGAATCACCATAGAGAGACCATTTCACCTCCCTTGCACCTCTTTGACTTTTGCCTTGATTTATTGATTACATATCAGAGTTCAGGAAGGAAATATTTCATACTATTTTGCAGTCTTCTCATGTCATCTTCTAAGTTTCTGTGCATATTGATCTCTCATTTACAGAAAACACAGTTTGTTTTGGGGAGCTCACTACTAATTCTAGCCTCATAATCAGATATGAATATTTCAGAAGGGAGAGTCTACCAGATAATCCAGAATACTTCAAAGACTGATTGCAAATAATTTTTTTGTTTAGATTGATCTGACTTTAGATTAGTTAGAATTGTTGTTAATAAACAGTAAATGACTTTATGCTGAATGTTGCTGCCAGTTACTTCATTTAACTGTGCCCACAGTGAGATTTTTTTAAAAAGGTCTCACAGGAATAATTACATTCTCTCACTGTAAAAGGATTTCTTCTTCTTTCTTCTTCTTGTTATGTACACCTACAGCCAGTTCAGGCATTCAGCTTTGAAATCCTTCTTGGTCTGACACTGCCAGTTCTCAACCACTGTCACCCAAACTGTGTGGCAACAAAGGCTGCCATTCAGATCTCTAGAATGCTGCCTTTTTTATGAATTGCCCATAATACAGCAGTTACTACTACAGTACTATTGCAGTAGTCCCAGTGTATATTATGATAGTAACCTTTCTGATATGCAAATAGAAATAAATTAATATCACAGTCTAAAGGGGTTACAGCATCTCCCTATGGTCCTCTGGTTAGGACCCAAACCCTGTGGCAATTACATCTGTATTCTCACACTCATTCCCACTGTTCTGACTTGGGCCAGTCTTCAAACATTTGCAGCCTTCAGTTTCATCATTTGTGAAATGACACTTTTGTAGACCTTCATAATGTTTGTGAAAAGCTTTGAAATAATGGGTTTAGAAGCCACTACCAAACCCCACAGTTAAGACCTTCATTTGTTTGACTGTGTTTTACCTAGGATCTATGTGTTTTACCTAGAGATCTGATAGACTCATGCCCAGGGTAGCTGAAGTCCAGGAAACCTGAGCCCATCCTGCTCATATTCCAACCTGGCCAGCTGTGGGGCAGCTGTGGTCTGCAAGCTAAGCCACCATGTCCAACATAAGATACCCTGTGTTAGCATGGGCCAGGGCTTTCAGGAGCCTGGCCATTTCAGTTTGATCAAAGGACTCTTGGGCTGTCTAAACCAGCACAAAGACACCTGGAAATAGTCATAGAATCCTAGAAAATTATGGCATGTTCTGAGTTGGAAGGGACACAACAAGGATCATTGAGTCCAACTCTTAGCCCTGCAGAGGACAGCCCCAAGAATTACACCATATGCCTGAGAGCATTCTCCAAATGTTTTTTGGAGTCCCGCTGGTTCTGTGACCATTTCCCTGGGGAGCCTGTTCCAGTGCCCAGCCACCCTGTGGGGGAAGAACCTTTTCCTGATACGTAACATAAACCTCTCCTGACACAGTTTCAGCCCATTCCCTTGGGTTCTGTCACTGGTCACCAGAGAGAAGAGATCAGTGTCTGCCCGTACACTTGCCCTTGTGAAGAAGTTGTTGATTGCTATGTCTCCCCTCAGACTCCTCTTCTCCACGCTGAACAGACCAAGTGACCTCAGCCACTCCTCATATATTCAGTATATTCCCCATCTCCAGGATGGTATATTTATTGTTAAACCACTCAGTGTAATAATTTTGCATCTCACAAATAGTAGGTCCCTATTTTTCCTTTTTCACAAATTCAGTTCCCCACAGTCCTAGTTGGGTAGGTCACTGCATCAGAATGGATTCTTGGATTCTCAACAGAGAAGACAAAAATGCATTTTGCCTCCCTTTGGATGAGAGGTCAGACTCCTTGTCATTGGAGAGGAGGGCAAAAGACAGAGGTGTGGCAAAGACGGAGGGTAGAGCCCTCATTACTCATCCTGACATTGGAAAAGGCCCTAAGCTCAACAGCTCTGCCCTCCTGCTCATCCCTGCCAGAGCCACAGTGACAGGCCAAGGACAAAGACCTCCAAGAGACTGAGGAAGCTGCAGAGCCTTTTTTTGCTGTCACCAGACATCTGCCACCCTTGACAAGGCTCTGCTTTGCCTGTGCTGTCACCTGGCCCTGACTGAAGCCCTCTGCAAACAAAGGAGTCCCCAGTGCCCCCAGCAGTGACAGGAGCGTGGCCCTGGAGCACTGGCAGCCATGGCTGTGGGAGGGAGGAGCTGCTGCTCTCCTTGTGGGCCGAACCCTGGGCCCTGACAGGCCTCAGTGCCAGCTCCTCTGAGAAGGGCTTTAGCAGATCTGTGCAAGCAGTTAGGCCATGAACCGCCTCCAAGGAAACTTTCTCCCTAACCCTCATTAGTAGTTAGAGGTTGGCCACAAAGCAAGGAGCTTTACATTCTCAGACTTACAGACACCATTCTGACGGACGCCCCGACAGGAGCCAATTCAAAGCAGATCCACGGCGCTGTGTTGGGCAGTGTGGGAGCGCTGGTCTGCGTGAGGCACCAGCGCCGCAGCTCTGCACAGCATGGACACGGCTTTATCTTTTCTAAGCACTGCTCTTTAGGAGATTAAAAAAGAATTTTTTTTAAATCTGAAGCCAAAATTTCGACAGGACTTCAAATTGCCCTGAAACCAAATCCAGACAATCTACAAACATTTGAAAATGAAATCTGTTATGAAAAGTAATTTATTTTTAGTGATTTAAACATATTGTTATTGACATTTTATGCAGTAGTTTACTAATGCTGTCTAAAAGGATGTGTAATGCACAATGCTGTCAATATTCTATGAGTTGATTCTCATGTTTTATTTTATAAGTGGACAGCTGTGTCTAAATCAAGGGAGAAACCCTTTACAGATTGGGAAGCCTTCTGTTTGTACTGTGACACATTTTTTATAGAGTATTTCAACAGAATTTCCATTCTACAGGAAGTTTCAAACTGTTTTCTTTCTGAAGGAGAGCAATTTGCAAAGTGACAATATTTTCCATGACAGGGAAATCCCAGCTTTTAACTCATTTCTGTCCCAAAGCAAGGAACTGTGTGGGTTCACTCTCACTCCTCGCCCCAGTGCCACTTCTTGCGTTACTTACTGTTGCTTTTCAGCACAGGATTTGTGTCTCCAAGGTTAGCAGGTATGATTCTGAGTATAGGCTTAGGAAGATTTCATAAAATGAGCATGCCATATTTTTGGAGGTGTCTCTCATCAGATCAAAATCACACTCTACAGCCAAAGTCACAGCCCAAGATTTTATATTCTGTGTAACCAAGCCCTGCATTTTCCAAGTCACTAGAGTTATTATGAGCTGGTTTTAAAGGGAGTTGGGTCCTGAGCCATGCAACTAATTCTCAGATCCTTTTATTTGCATGAACAGCTTCATCTGTAATCATACTTGCACCATATGCAAACTCTTGTTTGCAATTCACATAAATTATTAATTCACAGCTTAGGCTGCACATTTCCTCTATTAGTCACATTTCTTGGAGGCTTCTCATTACTACAGCATATGGAAGTCTTCTTTCCCTATGGTGCTGTGCAATGATTAATTGTGGGAATCAAAAGAGATGTAAAAGATATAATTTAGGACCAAACTCAGCATAGACATTTCCCTAGTGCAAACCTTGTCAAGCAAGCAATAGAGTTGCTGAAAGTTTACATTGCTACAAGCTTTTTCAGTGTTTGAAGACAATGTATTTTCATCTGGTCCAATGCTGAATGGACAACAGGAGTATGAGAACTGTGTGTAGGGGCTAATGACTGACTGAGAGGATCTAATGGCTCAAACACAGTTGAGGGCCATTAATTGTGGGCAGTCATTAATTCTCAGACAACACCCAGTGTCAGAGCTGTTACTCTTATGAATAGTTGTTTAAAATCTCGTCTATGAATGTTTTTAGGGTTAGGTAGTTATAGTCAGCACATATGGGGCATTTCCAGAAAATTAATGCTTTGTGTGTTGGGCAGATTACTTATGTCAGCTCTCCCCATGGCTCTCATTTGCTAATACATTTTGAATGATGAATTGTGGTTTATGTTTTATACATTCCCAGTATTTAAGTTACATCTATTGATTTTCATCAGCTTCTGTGTGTGTGCGTGTGTGTGCTCACCTTTAGCAGAAGAGAAACTCCATGTTGATATATCTGACATGACTTGTAACAACCAAAGGAAGGAATTTTAGGTAAATCACAAATGAAACCGAAAACTGCCCAGTGTGTTTCAGGTTATGTGAATGTGCAAGAAAAGGACAAAGGAAGGTAGAGCACGCTGCTGCCAACAGCCATATCAGCAAGGTATTTTAAAGTCAGTTGCAAACATGCAAAGAAATTCCTGTTGGACACTCTGCAGATTGCTCCAAGATGGGTACAGGACTGGTAAGAAAGTGCAAGTTCAAAGAACTACAAGGAGCTCAGGAAAATTTTGTTGGCCTCCAATTAAAACCTTGCCAATGATGACCTAAATAATGTTTTTATGAGTTGTATGGAATGAAGATGTAGTTTCAGTTCCATTCTCAGTAAAGGCCTATTTGCATCACCTAAGTCATCATCAGAGAAGATGTTAATATGACTTCCTTATTGGAGAAGCCAAGACCTAAGGGACTATGGAAAATGAAGCTTCCTTTTCCTATTAGAGTTGTTTGCTCCAGGTTGAGTTGGAAAGATATTGGTAGTGAAACACAAAAATTATTCCTGTCCTATGTATGGCTCCCAAGTGTCTCAGCATGCTTACTTAACAGCTTTCGTGACTGCAAGATCCATTTTTAATGGGCATTTTAAGGAAAGAAAAATCTATTGGTTTTTTGAGTATGACTACTAAAGCCAGCAAGCAGACATATAAAAAAAGAGAGCACATGAACAGCTGCAGATATAATCCAGGCAGCCAAAAGACTAGTGTGAGCTTACTCTTCCAGAACTCAAAGCCTGCCAGAGGACACCCTCTCTTCTCCTTCTCCTTCTCCTTCTCCTTCTCCTTCTCCTTCTCCTTCTCCTTCTCCTTCTCCTTCTCCTTCTCCTTCTCCTCGTCTTGCAGATCTATTTATTTTCCCTACAATTCCAAAGATTCTGATGGTTTTCCTCACATA
Organism: Agelaius phoeniceus; assembly: GCF_051311805.1. Lineage (NCBI taxonomy): Eukaryota > Metazoa > Chordata > Aves > Passeriformes > Icteridae > Agelaius > Agelaius phoeniceus. The sequence goes on from NC_135268.1 coordinate 56,005,202, forward strand.
AGAAAATAAAACTCAAGTTACTGGTAGGAAGACTTAGAAGGCTTACTGAGATCAAATTACTGTAAGAACAAGCTAGTCTCTCTCTTACTAATATAACCTTATTAGTAATTTTGCTTCATATAGATTTTTTCTCTGAGGGCAGTACATTTTAGAAGCTTTACATTGTTCTGTAGGGGAAAATTTTATCTTTTGCACATGGAAAACAGAAGGGTCAAGAAAAGAGGTAAGGAAAGAGTTTAATTGTCAGACAAAATTAGGTACTTAATTCACCCTTATAAAACATAGAGACAACTCTGCAAATCTGAGAGATATGTATTTTCATGACAGGGAAACTGCCTCATCTGCAGATGCAGTTGTGTATTTTATGCACACCTGTTTGACTGCACAACAGCTCAGATTCTTGATCTGACCACTGCAATGAACTTTTCACAAGCAGGTCCCTCTGCGTAGGTGCATTTTTTGATAATGTGGCCTCTAAGTCTTTCTTCAGAACAGTTTTACGGTTTCCATGAACTTTGCTCAAAAATGTGCCAAAAGACTTCCAAGTAACAAACATGCTTTTGCAATTTACTGAAACTTTCCCCTTGTGTTCCAGAGAAGCAACCTCCCCATTAGTCACCAGAGAGACACATGAGCCAAGGAGGAAGGAAAGGGAATCAGCTCGTAAAAACAGTCAATTCCCTTCTTTAGTGTCTACACTTGGTCATTAAATAAAAAAAAGAAGTGAAATACAAACTTTTTTTTCCAAATGGGTCATTACTTCAGTGCAGATTGAATAGATGAGGACTATTTGCATCTTGATTTTGATCAGGAATTTTTGTAATCAGTTGCTTTTTTCTGCACTTCATACCCAAGTGAGGGCTATTGTGCATTTGAGGTGCTCTGCATCCTTCCAAAGGAATGCAGTCTCCCAGGTATATCTTTTTACGCTTCTTTAAATGACCAGTGAACTATATTACCCAATAAGCAAGGGGGTTGGAGTATGTTTGCCAGATACTAATTTTACTTGGAAAAAATCTGAGTCGAGGCCAAGGCACAAAGTTCATATCTAAATCAAATTCATTTTCCTCTCAAGATAGAATGTGTTGCAGTTTGAGGTTTCCAGCTGACTCCTTTTAAAAATGGACATTTAAATACTTGCAGTGTTGAGCCTGCTTGAGTTCTAGGCTTGGTTCAGTTGGGAACTGTTAATGTAGATTTTGCAAGCTGTGTCACATGGAAGGACAAGCAAAGGAGATTATAATGTCTCTTCCGGCCTTAAGAATATGGCAGTCAAGTAGAAGTTGAATTTTCAAAGCAAACTGTCAGTTGATGTGTGATGAAATGGTAATTCCTGTTCATTTCCCACCACAATGCATTCAAAGCCCAAGAGTGACATTCAAACCTTACTTCCTGCAAGACAGTGCTGTACTTAGTAACACACTGTGTAGTATGAGTTGTACACTTGTAACCCACAAATCCCCATGCAATTTTTCAATAGTCAGTGATAGGTAGCAAAACCCAAGCACATGGCTCCTTTTTCTTGAGTTTTTCTCTGAAACCTTTCTCCACAAAATCACTTGAAAGATTTTGGCAGGGGCAGGGAGAGGGGGTTAGCTCCTGGATGCTCATAATACTGAACTGTAGAAATCCATAAAATAATCAGTTTTACATTTTCAGAGCACGTACTTTCCACGCATCCTGGCCAGAGCAAATCCTGGAAGGCTTTCTGGTGCCAAAGTAGTTGAATTAAATTTAAGAATAGCTAAATTTAGCCATCCCTCCAGATCTCAGTTTCTGAGTATCATCTGGCTGCAAATGGAGGTGCAGAAGGACTCTCAATCAAGGGTCAAGTTATTGTAAATCAGTTGAGGCCCTGGAAATACCTGGCTGCACACTTTTAGTTTGGCCAAATGCAGGGTAGTACAGCTTAGTTTAGCCATCTTTCCCTGCAGGCAAAGCTACACCAAATTGCCTTACATTTTCTGTGGGCTCGAAGCATTCACACTGGATTTACTGGATTCACACATTTCAGCTGACAGATGGCAACTTATTAAACATCAGTATGCTGATGAATATTTTGAGCCCACAAGATTTCTGAGACTTTGAAAAGAGGTAATTCCTACAGTATGCTACACAGCTTCCACCTACACTGCTGACTATATGTTTGCAAATGCTTTGTGGGTATGAGGTACCATATTTGCAAAACCAAGCAGACGTGGCACTTCAGTGCCTCTCTCCTCCCTCCTGCTTTAACAAATTAGCATCCTATTGAAACAAGCAAGCTGTTTGGCACAGTTGTAAGTGTGGTTACATAACAAGGCCAAAAAAAGCAGCTCCCACAAATCCAAACCACAGATTAAGTCCAGTTTTAGAAGATAATATGTACAGTAGTGACAATGAGAATTAATGCCATAAGAGGGAACAACTCTCTGGCTCCATTACTCACAATAATTGTGTTTAAAGGCTCCTATGTAAACATTTCAAAATACAATAAAAATAGAGTATAATAGTCTGGATGGCATTTTCCATTTATATCTTCTCCCCACACCTATAAGCTCACACTGGAGATAAGCAAACTAGTTTGTACTGGGCATTCTTTCATTCACCTAAAAGCTGTCTCTGGAAGCAGTACTTAACATCATTTTGTGTTTACATACACACACACACACACAAAAAAAAAGATGGAATAAGGAAAAGGAAGAAAGGCTGTAGGCTTCAGAACCAGTGTGTCTTGAACTTCTTCTGGAATGGTCCAAAAAGTGCACCTATAGAGCCTTAAGTAGCCTTTGCTGGTCCAGAATACCACTGGGTTCCTTTCTCAGGCACACATATTTTAGAGACAGATGCACAGCCATGTTCCTCTACGTGTGAGTACTGAGTAACAAGTCTTTGGAGATTTTTGGTAGGTAAAACATTATTTTTCTCACTTCATTTGGGAAATGCTTCTCATTAGCTTTTCCAGCAGTTTGAAATGAATCATGAAAGAACTGGTTGGCTGTCAGATAAGCTGAATATATGGGGCTCCTGAAATGTGTACCTTCAAGTGGAACTTGACAATCACCTACAGGTTCTTTGCTGTTTACTTTGGTTTTGTAATTTTGCATCATCATTAATAATGAGGCCAAGAATGAAAACTAAAAGATGTGTTCTTTGTTCATAGGAATTAGAACAAGAACGACATATCTTTGGCTACACTTGAATGGAACAGTAGTTGAGAATATAATCAGAGAAAAGAACAAGAACTTTCTGAGGCTGTAAACTATGATATACACAGGCTTAATAAAGTGTCACATGTGTCTTGAGATTCTGGCCCTATTATGTGCATTTATTTCTTAGTCCCAGTGGTTGATGTCGGAAAAAATCTGCAGCTACCATTTTACGAAATACTTGGTAGATCTGGAATTGATTATGAATGACAACAAAGAGAAATGAGTTTCAGATATTCCAGAAATAGTCAGAGTTCTCATTTAAAACAACAAAAAACCCAACAAAAAACAAAACAACCAAGAAAAAAAAAAAACCACTCAATAAATAAAGCAACCATTTGACCCAACCCTAAAGCTATGTAGCATATGAAGCACAAGAACTAATTCCTTATTATTACACTAATAGTTGTCTTAGATATGTAGGGAGCTTGAGTGGTGAGTAAGGACTAGACATCCTTGTCCAGGACAATTTCTGATAATTTATGAGTCTACACAACTCTGTCTCTGAGAGCAAATCACAGAATGAACAAATAGAGGGTGACTGCATAGCTCTTTAAAACCAGAATCTTCTAATGGACAGAGACCAATAAGAAAGCAGAATCTGTAAGGTTTTCACTGAAAATGGTCAAACAGAGAAAGCACTCTGGCTGAACAAGGTACGTGCCCTACAGATTTTATGCATGGGACTGAACACTTTGGAGTTGCTGATGGGAGTGAAACCAACACACCACTTTTCTGGTTTGATTAGGATGCTACCAAGCCAAAGTTTCACTACTGCTTTCTCAGTGCTTTGGAGATTTCTCACCAAACAGGTCTGCTTCAGAAAAGAATCTCATAACTGGAAAGGTCACTCACAAACAGAGTACAAATAATGCCTTAACCAGCAGCCCAATGCCTTGATGTTGTCATCAACATGTAAATTCCAACCTGCATACACTGATAGGTAATTCACCTAGTTCAGAGGTGGCTCAAGACCAATAAATCGGAGAGACAGAAATCATTCTTTTAAAAGTGTTGCACAGTAAAACCAGCATAGGAAGTTCACTACAGAAAACAGCTCATCAAGCCAGGCAGTTTAATTACAGTGTTAGATTGAAGCCCTGGAATCTGTGAAGAATCATCAAGACACAGGACTGGTAAGATCAAGTAAATCCACATAGGGAATAAATGCTTCATCTTTCAACAGATACCATTATCTATTTCATCCCACCCCATATCCACATGGCAAAGCTTATGAAAAGTGCTAAAAAAGTAGAACCATTAAAAAAATATGAATCAGTTTTGTGGCTTTCTGTATTGGTAACAATGCAGAAGAAGTTTGTCTGCCAAGGATGGAAATAGTCAGTGCCTCAGTCAGATTCACCTATCAAGCTCTTCGAAAAGTAAGTAGTTTTTCCACTCCTCAGGAAGGAAACATTATCCCTGTAGATGTCTGCAATTGCCATCTCATTTCTGGGCAAAATGATTAAAAACACAGTAATCAGAAAATGCCAGCAGCATATAAGTGCCAGCTTTCTGGAGGCCTCACAGTCAGGGTTCACATCAGGACACAGAATGGAGACTGTCTTTATTGCCACTCTGGCCATCACTAATATAGAAAAAACCCTGATACTCCCATACAGAGCCATATGTAGGAGTGCAATAAGCCATGAAAATGCTGGATTCAGGAAAAGGTGACCCTGCTCCTGGTACCTGCAATGTCTTGTTTGAAGCAGAGCTCAGATTGGTGTGTAATTGTATCTTCCGTCCAGCCCTTCACCAGCAGGGTCACACATACCCCTTTTGTTAATCTCTGCTGGATACTCCAAGGTGACAGAGGCATAGCTGATAACATTGCAAGGACACTCATTCTCAACTGTTACAGCTATTACTATTATTGAAAAGACAAAACACCAACAGGAATTCAGCACTTCGGTAAAGTATGGCTGACTGGCTCATGCTGAACTCCAACAAGACTGAGTCAGTGTTTTTCAGACTGGGAAAAATACTTTAAGGGCCTGAAAATACTTCTGAAACTTTAAGAGCTATCACAGCCATACAGTAAAACAGGATACTGAGTGATGCCCTCATAGGTGTGGATGGCTAGAAACATCTCTTCCCTCCTTTGGTCTACTGGAAAACTTTTTCCTTACTACTAAGTGAAGATCAACCCATACTTTGGTCAGATCAAAAATCAGGCAGCTCCATTTGCTGTAGCAAAACAAATACAACTTTTAAGCACTGACACACTTTCTCTGTCCTCTTTCTCATGGACTCAGACCCCTGTGTCAAGATGTCCTTCCAACAGCTGTGGAAACGGGTTTGAAAACTGAAACTGGTTTGAAAACTTGCTCCTAATTTCTAAATCAGTTGATGGACTGAACTCCAGAAACTAAAATTAATTCTGACCAACAAGACTCTGCAGCTGCTTTATCCTCTGGGCCAATGAAATCAATGCATCAGAACCTTCCTCCCCATCATGGATCTCGTCTCAAATAAAACCCAAACAAGTTTACAGTCCTGCAAAGAACTCTACCCCAAGCATTTAGAGTTTTCTAATGAGTATGGCAATGTACCATGACATTTACTAGGTACTTTGATAACTTTTAGAGATAGCATTTGCACATCATGATAATAGACAGTGATACTGATCCCATAAACAGCCAAGGTCAATATTGAGGAAGAATGAAAACAGGAATATAGGCAGTCAGGCAAAAGAGTGATGCTAACAAGAACAGCAGAATAAACATGGGAGAAGCTGAAGGAAAAGGAAAGCTTTTTTTTTACCCTTGTGGAAGGAAGGTGGGCAAGAATAGAAAGGCAGAAGCAAAAGCTTATGAAGATGGGTTTCTCAGCTGAGTGTCCTAAATACTGCTCAATTTTGTGGCAGATATAATGAAATTTTATGTTTCCACTAGGAAAATTGGATAGTTCATATCACTTTTAACATGGACCATTCTAATAATAAAAATAGAGGAGCAACAGCCTGTGTATCTGGGCCAGAGTGAATGGGACATTTTTCTGCCATTTTGGTGATACAGAATGGCTGGAATGGACCTTGAATCTGTCTCCATGATTTAACAACCTGGAATCTCAACTGACCTTTCCCCTTTTCCTTCTATTTTTTTTAAACAGTTCCCCAGCAGTTCTTACGAGGTACTCCTCCTGCACTGCGTACTAATCACCATTTCTGTGCTCCTAAGAATTAAGCACTGACCTCATTGCATGGAAAGTCTTTTTAAAAATGTGGAGGTGTGTGTGTGGGGAAGTAATTTCAAGTGATATTCCAAGCCCCTCCTCCCTGGCTCCAAAGAGTAATTACTCATCTGGAAAAAGAAACAACACTGCTATTTCAGTGTGGCTTAAGACCTTGGGCCTGGTTTCATGTTTCAGATTAATGCTTTCTGTGCCTTTTGGAGATTCAGAATAGCAAAAAAGCCACCCTTCTGAGAGAGCTGCATCTATAGATGCAAGGCCTTCTGGAGACATGTATGCCTTGCTGCCCCTTTCCTATTTTCCAGCACCCTATTGAGACACAGAGCTATTTTCCCTCCCACTTGCATGAACTTCTAACCTGCATCTATAAAGCCACATCTGTTCTTTCTGACCCTCTGTCCAGGTCTCCAGTTGCTCTGTGATGAATATTTAGTATTCTTTGTTGCAACATAACTAATAAAGGAAAACAGATTCAACCAAACAGTTTTGAAATGAAGTGCCAACATGAGCTGCATCCAGTCAAGTGAAAAATCTGGTGTTATGATATCTTATGATCCTACCTAATTCTAGTGCTAGTGGCATGGCTGGCTAGAATCCCAGACCTTTAAAAAAGGGGCCAAAATTCTTTCCTCGGCATATTACTTTGTGTATCAATTTGTAACATATAAGTATTTTGGTTATGGTTCTACCATTTCCTATATTCCAGTGTGGTGGTGCAAGAATACAGACACACCAGGACAATGGGGAGATGCCCCAAAAGGAGAACTTCAACATCTCCCATCATTCTCAGGAACAAATTGAAGCAAGGCAACACTTTAAAGAAACAAGACGGCCTGAGACCAAAATTTGGAACATGAGAAAAATTCTCATATTGTGAGAATAAATCGAAGAATAGAAATTTCCAAAACTAACATGATCCAGAAATTATCAGCAGCTAAGGAAAAAAAATTATAACAGTGACTCAGTAACTTGTCTTTCCAATATAATAATGGATCAGAATGAAATAAACTATGAACTCCATGAATACCTGTATCCTCATTTCCACACATGTAAAGAATTATGGGAAGAAATGGATATAAGTTAAATAGAATTCTATAAACTGTCACCTCCTTCCTTTATTTGTATTAAATCATTCTAGAAACTGTTTAATATAAGAATTGCCAGACTCACTTAGACACAAGGTCCATTTAGACCAGAACATTTCCAGCAGGAAAAGTTTTAGCAAAGGGCACAAGAAGCCTCACAGAAAAAAAAAAAATTAAAAATTCAAATGTGGTATAATTTTAGCCTCAGTTTCCACCCCAGCTCTCAATGCACTCTCTTCTTCATCACTTAATAAATTATGTGGGTCCTTTTCAAAAGTCTGAGTGCTCTTCAATATACCAACAATAAGAAGCCATACTGCTATAAATTTTTTCAGCAAAAGACAGTTTATTAAAAAAAAAGTATGAGAAGATTGAATTCCCAAAGCTCTGAGTAGGACATTAACCTATAAATCCCACATACACCGCTGCCAGCAGTAACAGATCGTAGCAAATAGACTGTGCAACATCAGATCCCACTGTCTGCCCTCTGCTGAGAATATTATAGACCAGGTGATTGTCTCTGTGAAGTCTGGGAATGTTTTCAAAAGTGCAAAAGCAGACACACAGACACACCTCAGGTCTGCCATATGTGTAGAACAAATACCTGGTTGATTCTGAAAAGTTCCGAGCTCTTAAAAGTTCTGGCAATGTGTATTTCACTTCTGCTTTACTAAGGCAAGCCTACAAAGTGCAAAAGTGATATCTTACTCATTCAAATAATTCTTTCCTATTTCAATAACTCAGATAATTAAAAATGCTTCATTGATCTCCAACAGGCTACCTAGAGGCAATCATGAAGAGTCCTACAAAACTTTGCATATTATCACAGTCTAAGACATCCAGAGGCGAAAACTGTCAGCTCTTAGCTCTTTAACATTGAAACGTAATCAATCAATCTCAAAAAAAGTCCAAATTATCACTCTCTTTTCCTTATGAAAAGTCAGATAACTCACCCACAGCAATAACAGGACAAGTTCACCATGTAAGTATATAAACAACTCCTCATTCTTTTTGATGTCTCACATCCCAGTTACTCTTTCAAACCTCCAAACCAATTCAGCCCTACCTAATGAGAGTCATAAGAGAAAGTCAAAAGCTGCTGCTCAGGTGAACTTTAATTTTTCCTTCCATAGGTGCACAAGGGTCTTCTTGTTCTTAGAATGATGACACCAGTGCCACCAAAGTGGCATCATGACCTTCTCCTATGTGTTACTGAATCTCCACAGGTACTGCATAAAAACTTGCTTCAATCACAGCTATCCTGCAAGAAATTCAGCTTCTGTCAACACTAAACTTAAGGTTAGCCTTTGTTTAGTGGAAGATATTACCCTCAGTCTACCTCCAGAAAATGGTGGGACTTTATTCTTAGATTTCTGAAATCTTCTGGGACCCACCATAACTTGCAGTTTCTGGGAGCTGTTTGAAGGTCTATGAACCAGGTTCCTAGAGAATAATGCAATATAGTGACAAAGTGACCTGGACAGGGACATAAATTACAGGGACAACTGAATAAAGATGGCTCTTGTTCCTTGTCTAATAGTACGAGTTCATATCTCTAGCTGAAGCCACAATAGTTAATTGGTTTCTTTTTCAACACAAATAAGTTCACTTCAGGAGAGAATATACAAATATTTTCTATCAAGCAAGGAAATTTACCCCAGAAAAAAACTACTTCCTTTTTTGAAGCAATGAGAGATTCCAGTCCCATGCCGTTGCAAGCTAAGAAACACATAAATCCTTAGAACAAATAAAACAAGAGACATCAAGTTACATAATTCTTTAATAAAGCACTTAAATAAATCTGAGATTCTTAGGGAGAGTTTTGCAGTAACGTGGTCAGTTAACTATGTGTTTGGACTCAACACCTTTTGTTTCACATTTTCTCTGCTTTCCACATTCTGACAGCAAAATAATTTTTATTCAAGATCACTGAAACTGGAGACAATTTCTACTGCATGTGAAAAAGAAGGAAATATATTCTGAGCTTCAGTTTGTGAATGATGGGGCAACAATTCAAAAGCTTCCCATTTCAGTCCTGCCCAAATTGTTTCACTAGCATTTTGGCTGACATAGGTGAATGAAATAATCTGAAGAATCCAAGCTTGAAGTCTTCAAACACCAACCAAACATTACTGCCAGTAAAATGTCTGGATCTTAAAAACAGAGGTTCATCCAAAAGAAGTTTAGGGATTGAGTTAAAATACCCATTGAATCTTTACACAGAAAGTTTTAAAACAAAATCCAACAAAAGATTTCAAGTTAAATTTCATTTGGGTATTTGCCCATTTCATCCTGCAATGGAGTTTAAGAAATTCAGTAGGATTATGGGGATGTTTCTTCCTTTACTTTTTTCATGTCTGTTGTTTAACTTAGTCAACAAACTTCCTTCCAGTTGGAAGACCTAGGGAGCAACAAAGCATTATGACTGTGGTGTCCTTGATAGTGATGAAGTTATAGAACAGGAAATAAGCTCTTTGTATGTGATGACAACTGAACATTATAAAATTTTATAGCACACTTTCTTAAAAGGAGGAAAGATATAAGAATACAAAACAAAATATTTGCCCCTAATTTTAATGAAAATTCATTTATTGTCAAACCCCATGATGGAACTGCAACAGAATTTTAAGATTTAGTTTTAATTAGCTTTCTTTTTTTTCACCTGCTGTATTCACTACTCTGTCAGAGCTGGCATGCATGCATTTTTCTTGCACAGCACTTGCAAGAACTTGAACATAATGGCTGAAGACATTGGAGGATCAGGACAGATTTTACATTTTAAAAGTGAAGTGGTAGCAGCTAGGACAGTGTAATCTACCAGACCACCAGGGCCCACAGATTTCCAGTGTGTTGGGGTAATTCCTAGATTAATTTCCTAACAATTGCTTTGTCTCATATTTGTGTCATATTTTATTTCTGTCATCTGTATGTTCTTCTCCTTTTTGCTACCTTTTCTTTACCTAACCTCTCTGATCTCAGATATGCATTCCTCACATGTTATCAGTGTAATGCCTTCAATACAAGCAACTTTACTGGTGTAAAGTTAGTTAACTGTATCTAAAACATCTACAGAAAAATAATATTAACAGTATCTCCCTTTGTACCTATTGTGAAATGCAAAGTACTTCTCCTGAGCAACACAGCCCAAGGTCTTGGAACTACTGTTTTTTCATATTGATCACAATTCCTTGCTACAGGGATGGTACCTAAAAAAATTCTTAATCCCTTGCTTTTGTCTTCTTATTTCTCTCCAAAAAAGGAAATAACCTATTTCAAGAGACCAAAGATTCCTCACTGCCCAGGAGTCATGACAAATTCAGCCCTGGGGAGGAGCAGTGGCTCTATGTTAGCCAAAGTATACACTGAAATGCTGTTCTGGCACTTATGGTTTCCAAAGAAGTGTCATATGACAAAGATGTCACTTGGTACTTGATAGTTTAATCAAACCCTCAGGGATAGAAGATGTTAATTATCTCGTAGTACAAAAACATTATTCCCTTCCCAAGGTGACATCATTTCAGTGTGACAAATGCATCACCCTTTCACTTTTCTGACTGGAAAGCTAACACCAAATAGTTCATCAGCAGTGTCATTTCATCATTAACAGCATTGTTTCTTGGGTGAAAAATATTGCACAAATGAAGAATATTGCCATGAGCACAGAGGTGAAAGTCAGGCCTCTGAAACAGATGGATGCCTCTCCCATCCTGCCCTCTTTTCCTTAGCAGCTGTTAAGCAGCAGGTTTTTCTCAGGTCCTACTTACCTAACCATGGCATTGGGATCCTTTCACCTGTCTAAAGATGTTTAGCTCTCTGTGAGATCACTTTTCACATATTGAGTGCTCAACATTCTGCTTGGCTTTACATTTAAATGTGCTCTGCTGAGGGGCAAACTCAGTCTGGGTTTGCAGGGAGACCTCAATTCAAACCAGCACAAGCATTTTGATATATCCAGAAGGCCAGGCTGGTGCTGGGGGTTTGCACTCACCTTTAACAAATGGCTCTGTTTGCTGCCTGGCCAGATGATCACTTTGTCTGCCTGCACCCAAGGGACATCAGTGCTCCTGAAGCTGTCCAGGAACACAGCCAGACCCCAGCAGCCACCCTCTTCTGGCAGAAGCATTACAGTCTGTTATTGGATTAAATCCCAGGTTTATGGCCCAGAGAAGGCCCTAGGGGAAGAAGGGAGCAGGCAGGTGTGTCCATCCCCAGGCCCACAGCCACACAGCAGCTGCCAGCAGGAACCCTGCACAGGCTGGAGCTGGTGCTGGAGAGCCAAAGTGGCCCTGAGGGCACTGCCACCCCCCAGGGCTCCCACATTTCATCCTGTCCAGGACCCCATTTCATTATCACCTGGGCTCATTGGTCCCTGCCCCAGCAGCACTGCAGCAGGATGGGTCTCCAGCTCCCCACAGCCCTGCCCTGCCCAGCCACAGCCCTGGGAGGGTGCCTGGTGCCCAGGGCTGGTGCCCCCAGGCCTCCTGCTCCTGGCAGGGGCAGTGGGACAGAGCCTGGCTGCCAGGCTCACAGCAGTCAGCAGCACCACAATCAGCACTGGCCAAAAGGGGGGCTCTTGCCAGCAGCCCGTCAGGCAACAAAAGCATTCTGGCACCATTTTAGCTGAGGAAAACAGAAAGAGCTCTTGGAGCTGCTATAAAGCACCCACAGCTACCAGCATGGCTTTCATTTATTTCTGAGAATGTCCTTACATGCAGCTATTACTATGCAAGGGGTACATTTCATTGCAAACAGCTCAGTTTCTGCTCTAGCTGGAAACTTCTTGGATATTTCAGAGGGTCTGGTTAACTAGAGTTTGCTGAAAATGGCCATTCCAGTGGTCATGGTCCATGGTGCCTGGGCCAGCATCCCTGCATGAAATCAGCAGATGTCATCCCAGTGGAAAGCCTGCAGCAAAGTGTCCGTTTGGGAATAACACTCCTTGGGATGCCTGTCCCCTTGAAACATAGTGAGAGAATGTCTGACTCCCAAGAGCAACACAAAGCTGTCATACATGGTCCTCTGGAAATCTGGGCCCTTAACAAGCACACAGGCATTTAAGCAAGGTGCAAGATTGTGCTTTGCCAGTGTTTGCACAGGGCAAGCAAGAGGCACAGCACCCACTCCCAAGGAGCTCCACAGCTTCTGGCAGCACCTTCTGTGCAGACCCTGCATGGCTCCTCTGTGGGGTGCTTGGGAGGAAGAAACAAAACATGAGACAAAGAGAAGGAGACACAACAGACTCACAGTCAGAAAGCTTAACAGGGGGTGAATGAAAGCAGGGTGAAAAGATGGATTTTTGTCCTGATGTACAAACACGGAGGTTTCCTCCTTTCATGTGGAAGTGAGAGCTTGGCCATGCATGGTCAAATATTGTCATGGAGTTTCATATCCCCCAGACTCATACAAGCATGTTTTGTACCACAGGCCTGTGCTGCTCTCTGGCACACTGGCTTCTCTCCACAAGGCTGGCAGATCCCATAATGGCATGGGTACTTCCACAGTGGTTCAGTCCCCTACCCCCACTTTTCTGAGGGATAGTAGAGAGAAGAAAGGAGAGAAGAAAGGGCAAATTCAGAGTATTTCTAGCAATTCTGCTTTGCATGTAAGTTCAGAGAAGTTAGAAAAGGATTTCCTCTCCTACACAGTGCCATTTTCTCCTCATTCATATCTGCATATTTGTCCCAAGTTGCAATCCTGTGATCTCACCACCTGCAGTTTCACCTTTACTTGTGTCTTATTGCTCAGCACTGCAAACACTCCCTTGTTCACTTGACCTGCCTACATGACATTTAGCTCCACTGCTCTTCCAGCTCCAGCTTGTGCCACCATGGCATAAATAGGCTGCTAAACTGCACACCAGCACTCCTCTGTCCAGGAAGCCAATACACTGACTCACAGGGTTTATTACAAGGTCCATTGCAGACAGATGTTTTGGCACTCAGGGCCAACTGGAAGCTACATGGCCATTTTAGAGAAGTGTTAAGCCACAGCTGCAAGTTTATGAGTTGGGGTTTGCAACCTGCTAATTACAGGCACAGCTGAGAGCACATGCAGAGGAAGCTCCTATCTGTTGGTGAGCGACCACACAGCTGTAGATACAGTATAAGGAAGTAACAATAAGAAAAGGAACATACAAAAATTTGCTGGAATGAGATACCTGGTATGTTTCACTTTGATGAAGTTCAGAGATGGGAAATTCAACTTTATGAAATCCAGCAATGAGGAAATAAACATGTATCACTATAATAAGGTTATTAATCATGGAAGACTGAATGTCCTGTTTAAAATGAGCAGGACAAGGTAATAAAGACTATCAGTGGAAAGTGAAACCTCACAAAAAAGCTGGGTTATCAAAATAACTGATTTCCTACATGACAGCTTGATCTGCATTAGTGGGGGAGAGAAGTGGTTTTTGACAAGCAGCACCTGTACATCAAAGTAGTTTTTGACAAGCAGCACCTGTACAACTGCAAAACTGCAGTTTATCCTCTCTTTTATTAGATTAAATCAGACTATGTGTACCAAGCCTCAGATGTGGAGAAAAAAAATCCATTTTCAGAGGATAACAGGGAAAGTTTCCTGTGAGCCTTTGGAGCCTTCCTGGATTCTGCCATGCTTAGATCCCAAAGCTTCATTGGTGGTTCATCTTACTCCACCCTTCTTTCCCCTCATGCTTCCCAGCATTTGGTGCTGTCATTAGTGATTAGGATATGTTTAATGTTCAGGTGACTTAAATTACTCCTTCATGGCTGATAGCCACCTCCTTCCCACCCTCAACTAAGATGTAATACTTCTCAACAGATGAAAAGCATGTATCTCTTGTCTGGGCTATGATTTACTTACATGCCCCAGAGATGTTTCAGAGTGAGGTATTTTATTTTACCCTGAAGTTAAACAGGAGCAGACATTTAGATACAGACTTACTTCATTCTGTCTTAGGGAAGAGAGGGACAGGATAACACAGGATTAACATGTGCATTATCTTACTTGTGCTTGGCACAGCCATAAGTTTTTACTTTCTCAAACTGTTCAGGTCCCTCATCACATGGAAGAGGAAGTACAGTCTGCTTTCTGTGATTCCTTCCACGTCCTGACTGCCTTGTAGCTTCAAGGCTGATGCTTTAAATCTTTAACTTCTTTTCTCCTAATTTTCCTCTCCAGAGTCTCTTTCCTCTTTCAGGCTTACCTGTAAAGCACATCAGGAAGTGGTGGTAAGACCACAAGTCTCAATACTTGAATTACTAGCCAGGCATCAGCAAGTATCTGCCTACACACAGCTACACATCTGCAGGAAGGAAGGGGTGAAACCAGCTTAGATTGAAATCACAACCTGCCCGGCTGTAGCTCACAGTGCCTTGTAAGTAAAAATGCAAAAGATACATACAACTTGCCAAAAAAAGTCTCTGTCTAACCACTTAATTGTACATGGCAACTAAGGGAGCCCAAACACTTTAAAAATCAGCCTAATATATGTGTCTTATGTGATGAGGGACCTATAATACAGTGCACTGTCTTTATATTTTCCTATGCATGGAAAGGATATGCATCTGGAATGGTTACACATTTTCAGCTTATAAAGCTAACTGTATATTTATTAGTCAATAGAAGTCAAACTAATTCCTGCATCCTACATCAAAACCATGCTTTGATAACCAAATTACATATTTAACACTAGCCCATAGAATATAAGCTCTGTCAGGTCCTGATCCAGCCTCCTCAGCTTCCAGTGAAATCCAGAGTCTCATTCAGCCTTGGATGAAACTTGAAGAACTGCACACAGGAAATGGTTTGTGTGGGGAAAGGGCAGGAGAGCTGCAGCCAGCACTGGGCTGTGTTGTCTGACAGCTTTCCAGGCACAATGCTGAAATGCCCTGAAGGTGTTATAAAGTGAACCCATGCTAAGTAAGGACACTAAAATGGGTTTCATCTATTCTGACAGCCTCAGTTCTCCACAGCTAGAGGGAGGGAAACAAAGCATCATATGGACAGATTTCCAGGCACCATCCAGTTTGTCCACCTTATTACTTCTCCTGGATTTTGTTTTTTTAACACAGGCTTGGAAATTTATATTATTTCTTTCTTCTTTATCATAGTTGAAGATTTACATTCCTCCTCAATGGGGTCATTTGTCATAGATATATTTTGGATTCCTATCCTCTAAAAAGCAAAAAACCTCCAACAAATCCCATATCATAAGCATTGTTGAGTCCCCCCCAGAGTCAAGCAGTCTCACAGAGCAAGCTATTGCATGGGGAGGAGTCTGTGATGTGCAAACCCCACCTGCCTCTGAAGTGTGTGTGCAGCAGCGGGCCAGCAGCGTGCTGAGCCATTGCTCTGTTCCACAGAGACACTTTCCACATTTATTGTTCTTGATTAGAAAAACATCACAAAGTTTAGAATTGACATTTAAGACTGAATAAAGTTCCAGTTTGGTTTTATCAGGGCAAACTTTAAAATAGATTGTCTAATAGCCTTTGTTACAATATTTCCTTTATGAGTGTGAGTGGGAAGAGCATTAAGGAAGGCTATAAATCAAATACATACTTCTGGTGAGTGCAGGAAATCCTTTATGTTTCATAGAAATAGAAATAAATGTGGATCTATTCCTATTGTCTACATTTTAAATATCACCCAAGGTAGTATTTCTACAAGCAAAATTATCAGAAGAAATCAAAGGAGAAAAAATCCCCCAAAAATACAATGGTGCCTAAAGCACTAATTAAAAGCCATTGCCTCCTACACATATAAGATACAAAAAAAACCCCAGCATTTTTGTTTTCTTTTGTTTTTTGGTGGGCTGGGGGACAAAAGAAATACCATGGTGTTGAGATTTAAGACAATTCTCTTAACACTGATAGCGTGCCAGCATGTCCACTGGAAAATAATCTGCCCTTAGAGACTAATTCCCAACAGAAAACTTGGCTACTTGCCAAAATGTACATACCCCTTCATGTATGCAGGAAATCATTTTCAGCAAACCCAGAGCTGGCCAAGCAGGATGGGAGATTCTGAGCAAGGCCCCACTGATACATTCTATTGGAATGGGTTAAAAGACACCCACAGCAGCATGGTATGGATGACACCAGTGAGGATTTAAATATGCAGCATAATGGTAAAGCAATTAATAAGAGCAGTTGCTAACAGTTGCACAACAGAGGAGTTTTTTAAAATTCCTGTGCTCTTTAACAATAATGTGGAGAGACGCTGTGAAGGGGAAGGGGGGGGGGGAAAGCCTGGCATGGAAGGGACATTCCTTCAGTTCCTCTCAAAAGTTTGAAAAAAACCTCTGGATAGGAAAATACTATTGAGCAGCCAATTCTTTCCACATTTGGCTAAGCCCAATGCCCAAAATACACAGAACACTACTTCACTTTGAAAGGATTGCAATACTCCTATCTGAGTCATCTGAAAGCAAATAAAATGAGACCTAAACAAATAAACCTAATTGTGCATGGAAACAAATCCAGCTCTCCAGCTTGGCCATGGCTTTGTTTTTGTTAGTTTAAAGCCTACATATGCAGTTTTAGTGGCATCAGGAGTTATACAAATATTGACAACAAATTGCCAAATGTTGTTTTTTTCCCCTTCAGTGCACAGTGTAAAGAAGCTGGGGTAATGCTTCTAGGAACCTTCCCCAGTGCACTGAACCAAATCACAGCTTGATGGGATCCACTCCAGCCTCTTCTCTGAAGAGTAGACACTAATGAGATTGAGGTTGTTGATTGTTATCGTCAGAGACTTTTATTTTTCACTCATGAACTCTGCTGAACACAAATCCAGGCTTTCGAAACGTAGCTCAGATGTTTGCACCATAGCCAGGGCATTGTCACATGCTCTGTCCTCCACCCTGTGATTTGTTGCTAGCTTGTGTCATCCTTAACCTGCTTCTGGTGGTTTGGCCAGGAGAGAAACAAATAATGATGACAACTGAGAAAACCAAGCTGCTCTCTGACATCGTTCTTTTAAAATGCTACTTGCTGGCTGTGGAGAGGGGCACAGCCTTGAGATAGAAATCACTCATGAAATCCTGCTGTCATCTGTCAAAGGTATATTTCCATCAAGTTGGTCTGAATCCTTAGCAGCTTGCTAGGAAAAATGAGAATATGTCAAATCTTGATCTGTCACAAGCCAAAGTTAGAAAACGGTATCTACATTTGACTTTTAAATGACGCCCAGACTTTTCTCTCACAGAGAGCCAATAAATTAACACATTTTCTTCCTCTTGCTTCACGTTCACAAAACACCTACAACTTTTATTATTCTATCTGGATGGATAACAAGGTTTTCATTTTGCAAAACCATAAATTTTTAGTACCAGCAAAAAAGAAAAAGAGGAATTTTAGAACTGGATAAAGACTCTGAGAGTTTTCACACAAAGAACCCACAGAAATCAGACTCATGTATCCTCAAAAGCCCGACAGTTAAGACATTTATCTACAGTACTGAAAAGATTAATTTATATTGTTGTTTCTTCTTATTCATCCAGAGAACTTACAAATTTGTCTTGTACATCTCAGTGATCACCTTTGATCAGGTTATTGAACATCCTACAATATTGAACACCATCTTTTTCTCCTTTTCATCAGAAATTGCATTCTACACATAAGAAACTCCCCAAAGAGTTGCATCACAAGTACCGAATTTCTATGAAAAGTTTTAGGGTTTTGTGTTAAGATCCCCAGCAGAAAAGTTCTTAATTAATTGTAAACCACATAGCTGTGAGTGTTATACTATCCACTCTTCAGTTATTGTAGTGTTACTGCTCCCCATATGCAGGAAGACCTCAGTATATTCAGGAAGCCACATGCAGAAGCATCTGCAAAGGCTTTCTGTACTGCATTGCTTATCACGGTGCAAGCACCCCCAAGCACTGGCACAGTGAAGGGTGGATCACTAAATCAGTGAAAGGGATAGCAGAAAGGCATGAGAGCTTGGGGGGTTGTGAGAAAGTGAAGGAAAAGAGATCCTCTCTATTTCACTAACTCTGGACCTTCATAAAAAACCAACACAATACTTGGGACTGTTCGTGCTGTGAGCAAACACTGAAATATGACAAGGCATCAAGGCATGTTGTGTTACATGATATTCAGGCAGCTGCTGTGATGGCAGTTTTAATCCACCAACTGGTGCAACGAAACAAATCTGAAATGTAAAAGCTAGATTTTCACCAAAATATTTCATTAATATTACATGCATGTAAATCAGGGAACTCAGACTACTAATCCCCACAGCTACTCTAAGTCAGCCCTGAAGGACAAAGCAACAACACAGCTGCACAGACAGGGGCTCAGAAGGTATTCTAGGTTTCAGTTTCCTGACTGAAGTATGCAAAATTTCTCCATCAATGTTCTGTTGGCGTATTTTCTTTGAAATCAGTTGAAGGGGGAAAATACACATTGTTTTTCAGAGGAATGTAAGTATGAAATGACTGTATACCAACATATGAAGATAGCCAGATATAGCCAAATTTGTGTGAACACCTACTAGTGGAAAGTTTCACCCTGCAGAACAGACATCAGCAATATGTTTAGGTCAGGGGAGGAGAAGAGAGCTGAATCTTCTTCTGTCCTTGACAGCAAATTGAGAACCAAGGAGCTTCCACAGCATATGCCAACCTCAAAACCTGTCCTGCACTTATAACAGTGCCATGCCTGTTCCTCAGAAGCCCCACCAGTCCATCTGTCAGCACAGAGCTGGTTGGCATAAGCCCTCACAGCAACAGAGCCTTGCTTACTCAGCTAAAATACCCTGCAGGTCCCACACCATGGGGGAAGAGATTGACCTACCCCCAGAAGTCACCCACCAAGGCAGGAGAAAGACATACTTCCAAGTGAAAGAAGAGAGGGAGAAGGTGAGCAGGTTTTGTCTGATTTATCAAAACACCTTGTCTTCATGGAGATGTCCATTCAAATCACTTTTAAATTTCCCTATTTTAAAGCAACAGGGAATAAGTAGAAAGGAAAGCAGCATCTGAAGCTGTCCATAAAACAGGATACGAGTGGGTAACAGATCAGCAGATGTAAGGGCAACTCACCAGCCTGCTCTCTCCTCATGTCTCTTTCTCTCACACACTCACCCACTCTTCCTTGGGCTGGGCACCTGCTTGTCCACTGAGGGAAGTCAATTAAAACCAAATTTAAACTATAATTATCACAGATAGGAAGGAGACTCAGACAGCTACTACTTCCAGCTGGAACGGCGCAGGGGCACTGAGTGCTGTCCCTCCTGGTCCTCTCTCCCCCCAGCTCCTGCATCCTCCAGGTGCCACGATGTGGGGATGTCATTGCCCAGCACAGCACACAAACTGCCCATGAGCATGACAAGGCAAGTGTCATTTTCCACCCTGGCTGCCACTGTGGGTGGTCATGTTTGTATCTGCTCGCATTTGCATGGTACTGGATGCTGTGGAGTGTACAAACTGTTCCATATGGTTTGTGGAGGGAGAGAGCCATGCTAGAAGTGCATTACAAAGCTGCATTTATGTTACCATATAGAGCCCCTGGTATGTATCTGTCTTAGCATGCCTATTAGAAAGATAGATGAGAAAAATCCTGCTTCTCTGTTCTTCAAAGTGCAGGAAGAGTGGCTGCCAGCAAGACTGTGCCCTTTACCTTGGGGTTTGTACCTGTCACCCTCCTGCTCGGTATTTGTCACATGCTTAACTCCCCTAAGGTCTTAATTTTTCATTTAAATAGCTTTTACTCCTTAACTTTCTAGGCTACCTTCTTGTTTAATATCTGATCTTTTCCAGCTAATTAGTTGACTGCTATTTCTGAGACACTGTCAAGTTATTTACCTCACTGAAGTGACTTAAGTTCCTCCCCCCACGCCCCCATCCGCCCCCTGTCTGTCTGGTTTCCCCCTCTAGTCTAGCTGAAGTGACAAACTCTCTCCCCTAGCCAAACATTTGTTTTTACAAGGTATTTTTATACCATCACCTCTTCCCTGCATCTCCCCCGCCCACCCACCACAAACATATGCTGTAGTGGGAGGACACACTGGTTTCACATAATTTGCAATGTTAAGGTGACAAATTTCCCCTCCTTCAAGTATTTTTTTTTTAAGATCTGGTTTGTAAAATGCAAATGGTAATGGGTTAGCTTCTCTTTGCCTTTTTTACCCTGTGCATGGTGTTGTCCTTCTTCGCTTAGAAGTCAGTGGAAGAGAAAATAAAAACCACTTGATTTGTATTATTCAAAACCTATTTTTGCTATAATAAGATACAAAAATAGACAAAAATAATATTGTCTAGATTGATAGATTTCTTTTATTCATCCCAAGAAAGACAGGAATTATGATAATTTCCGAGAAAGTAGGCAAATGTAACCACTTTACTGACTTCATTAGCTGGTCCCCGTATGTTTTTCTCTGTATTAAAATCCACATGCAGTCACATTCATGCAGTAAAAACAACCTCAAGTGCTCTAAGCTTCAGGCTTGGAACCATGGAAAACATGACTGTGGCCTTCATCATACCCAATTAGGGGTACATGTAATCCACAGTGATTCTGGTGTGGTGGATAAATGCCTAAGCCAGCTTTAAAGCAGGCAGGAACAATCTAGTTAAAACAGCACAGAGCCCAGATTGGGCTCAGCCACTCTAAATATTTACCATATTCTGAGCAGGAGGTTGCAGGGGCATGCATAGTACTACACTTGGAGAACTTCCAGTACCTGCATTCACCCCTGCAAAGCAAGGTCTGGTGTGCTAAACATCCTGGTCATTCTAGCAGCTCACATGCATGGAATGGGCCAAATGAAGACTGTTTATGAAAACACTGAGTTTATGTGGCAGGATGACTGAAAAATGCTTTTTATATGTCCATGGTATCTAATTAGCACATACCATTAGACTTTCTGAAGAGGGATAAAGTCTTATTTCTCATCCTAAACCCAAATTGAATACTATTCCAGAATGTAATCTGCATTTTAATTACCATTTTATGCAGAACTTTTAGTGCAGCACAAAACAACAACAGAAAAGTATACATCAAAAATGCATCCCTGTTAATTTAATCTTGTGATTTTGTCTCATATAAGAAGGGCAAAGAAAGATAAATTTGAAAAACAAAACAGGGTAGGTCAACTCACTGCCAGCAGCAGAGGACCAGAATGGGAAAGTACTAAACAGTGAAATTTATTTATACTGTGCAGCAACAGGCTCCAAAGGACAAATTGTTAGCAGAAGGAGCCACTCATAGCACATGCAAAGCTTCTCTCAAATCAAACAGATATGGCTGTCACTGTGGGAAGCCAAGGAGCAGAGAGAATGAAAGAGAGAGGAAAAAACCCTCTCCACAGACTGAAAACAATTGTAGTTAAGGGACTCAGAGTAGAACATGGGTAGTGCCTTCAGTTTCACTGTAGTTCGAGCAAAGTCATCTGGGGGAAATATCTGCAGCAAACCACCAGGAGTGAGCTAAGCAAATGAGAAGGGAACAAGCAAGTTTCTCAGTAAAATGTGTGAAGGCACTGGTTGTCTATTCCAAGAATTTTCATATTGCCCCCTTTTGTATATCAAGGAAAAATGAGTAGAGGACCACCAGACCATCAGGGAGGAGCCACTCACCCCAGTTGTCTGGGGATAGTCTGGCAAGGAAGAGCCATCCTCCAATCATTCTGGAGCTATCAGCCTCCAGAGCTCTGCAGGAAATAGTTCAGGGCTGTGCAGTTCTGTTGGCTCTTAACTCATTGCCAAACCTCTGGCACATACTCAGAAGCAGGTAATATTTATTTGGCAGCATGTTCTTTTCTAGAAAAACAACATGGAATCCTTGCATTAACACCCTCCTGCTGGCCAAAGGCAGAGCCCTCTTCTGTGTGCCCTTGCAGATTAACTGGTGAGCTCTGTGCCTCAAAAGAAGCATCCAAAGATGTATCTATGAGGTCCATGAGGAAAATATGCATGCACATGAAGAGACTACTTCTCTCCCTGCTGGGTCACTGGACATTTTCCTGTATCAGACATTTTCTGAACATTCATTCAGCAGTTGGACATGGCACAACCTAGCCTGAACCTATTCTCACTAGTGACAATCTACACAATATTTCACTTTTCCCATTTCTCTCCCCTCAAAAGCAGCAGTAGAAAAGAGAAATGTATCTTTGGGACTGATCTTTTGTCTTCAGTCCAGGTCACAGATCTTCTTGCCTCCTAAAAATAAGACAAATGTATTTTTCTACTCAAGTGACCACAGCTCCTGTGTACCTACATGAGCTAGCCACACAGCAGCCTGCTCAGGCCCTGTTACCAATGCAACTGCATCAGCATCAGCTTGGCACCAGCTGCAGAAACCATCTCTGCGTGTAAGGAAATGGTTGGCCAAGCAGCCACAGCAGTACCAAACTCAGTGTAGGCTATATGGACAGCAGCATCCAAAACCAGCTCAAATGCATCTGCAAACACAGGCATTATCCTATCCTTCTTAATGTTTTCAAAATGTTCAGAGATTTGGGGTGAAAGATGCTGCTTCAGCACAAAAGCATTCCCAGAGCAGTAAACATACTTGGCTGGACCACTGCCTTTGTTTGAGCTCTGATTTGCTTCAAGAAAATGCAGTCATTTATTGCCTGTTTCACCTTCTTGTGGAACAGCTGCTGGCTGCAAGGAGCCAAACAGCAGACAGACTCTCAGTCCTCCTGAGATACCTCTGGCTAACAGCATGCATAGCTTTCCTCAGAGGCCAGCATGTCACTGAACAGTTGGTTTACTCTAAAATACTGCATGCTGTAGGTGCTTCCAGCTGCCTCATGAGGTATTTGTGTCAAAACCCATGTTCCTGAGGAGCCTGTGCTGTCTGAGCCATGTTTTATACCTACCCCAGAAGCAATATGTTCCTTTTAAAGCAGTTCTTTCCATATCACAAACCAGAAAGTTTAGAGAGAAATGACCAGCTTTTCAGGGAAGGCCCAAAACAGGGTGGAAGCATAGGCTCTGAGAGTTTGTAACACTGCTTATCTTATGAGGAGAACATCTCTTTGGGAACAGGGAAGGATATGAAGAAAATTATAAATAGAGGAAGACCACAAGGAAGTCAAAGGGTGCTGGACAGTCAAGACATACACAATGAACAAAATGCAAACACTGACTGGAAAAGCACTGAGGAATTTACATTTCATTCAAAACACAGTAAGCCAATAAAAATATTCAAAGGCAAAAGTAGATATGGCAGGAGCCAAAGGAATTTTTGCTGTCAGAGGACTGAATGGAAAGTACAGAAAGCAGGACTGCTGCAGGCTGCAGGAATTTGGCTGCAAGAAGTCCTGTCTGAATCATGCTGCTCACCACATAGGGGGCAGCGTTAGAGATGAGGTCTGAGGACATCATGAAGCTGCAAAAGAGAGAGAAGCTGAAGCAACACACATTGCTCCTCCAAAATATGGAATAGGTTAAGGCAGTGCCTAGATTCTGTATAATGTATTTTTGGAGAAGATAAGCCAGACTCTTACTGGTTTAGACATTTGTAGAGTTTGGCTACTTTCATTGTCTGCAAAAGAGCTGCTCTCAGTTTACACCAGCTTAAGCCTTATACCCCCACCCTGCACTCAGTATTACCCATCTTAGATTTAACCATGTAGCAGCTTCAAGAAAGAGGAGAAAGTCATGCCAATCCAGACAGGAATTCCTCTGTGCTCTGTCCCACTCAGAGAAGTTTTGGATATCACAAACAGATAATGACAGATGGTGGCACACAGAGATCCCTGTGCTAAACTAAAGCCCAGCAGCTGAGGGTCTCCCTGTGTATCTAAGAAGGTGGGCTCACATCTATTCCTCCATTTCAGTTTTTGAAAGTTCAAGAAGAAAGATCTAGGGGTTGATGACTGTTTGTTTTTTTAATCTTTAGCCAAACTGTTTTCTTTTATTTTAACATGCTGTATTTGCCTGGCCAGTTTAGTATAGATACTAAACCTTGTGTATATAGATACTATTAGTTTCTTCACCTGCCCCTGCCACTGAACTATCTCAGCCAGCTTGCCCCACTCTAAAACAAAACAGAATAGAAATACCACTACCTTTTATTCAAGGCTGAACAGTAGGAGCTGCTTCCACAAGGGCAGGATACACTCAAACAGGCAAACCATATTTGCTCTATGTGACACAGAAGCTCCCCACTGTCCCTGGGCTCTGCACCTGAGGAGTTGTTTGCCTCAGTGCAATGCAGAAAACAGTTCTTGCACCTGCATCACACTGCCTGTAAGAACACAGCCTGCTCCAGGACTCACAGTGCCAAGCTGAGCTCCAAGAAGTGGGGACAAAGCAGAGCACACTTAAGGAACTGATGTGATGAACAACAAACAGAAGTGTGATGGTGGCTAAAGGGATACTGAGAACTCTCTATTCCTATGTGTACCTATGTGTTCAAGAAAAAGCCCTTACTCCTTTTAACAGGCAGTATTCAGTGACTGACTTGAGGATCACCCTCTCTTTAGATAAGTATGTAACATGAAGCATTAACAGGAAGCAAGAAGTGTGGGCAGAGAGCAAATGTGGCCAGCAACCATGGCCACTCATGTAGTCTGTACAAGTCTGGTGCACCAATAAATGTGTAAAAGTGACAACAGCTTTAGCAAGAGAGGATTGATTACCCAAAGGCAAGTAAGGTGATCTTGCCACAGGTACACTCTACAGGCCCATGGGAGACTACCAGGGACTAAAACTTGGATCCTTTGCATCCCCACAAGTGCTGTAAACACCTCACGATTGGCTAGTTTTGGGGAGGGAACACACATTTCCATATCTTTGCACAACAAAACCTTCAAAAGATTTGTTTTCATCCCTGTGTAAAGAAAGGAACATAATTTTAAATCTCAGAATTTCAAGGAACAGAACGATTGTTTACGACACATGTTTGTAAAGAAAATACTGCAGTTACGTCAAAGTTCGTCGTTTACCCTTACAGTACAAAGGTAAAGAGCCTTCAAACTAGATTGTTGAACTGAGAGCCAACGACGGCTACATTTTAACCCTGCATTCAAAAAAAAAAAACCCCAAAAATTTAACCATAACTATAAGGAGGCCCACTTGCCCCATCTACTGGCCATTGGGAAGACTGGATTTACACTGCAATTAAAAGCATTACCACCGAGGCCGCAGTTCAGTCAATTCTCAAGTTATCAACTCTAAATTTAAACACATGCATAAGTGCTACTGAAGGTGCTAAGCACAGAAGGGCTCTACGGAACTGGAGCCCGAGGCCAATTATTTAGCACGGCAGAAATAGAAATAACAAACAAAGAGAAAAATGTATTATTTTCAAAGGAAATACTAGGGCAGTCTATTCAGTAACACTAGTTTGTTCACCTTGAAAAATTAAATAAATATGCCTTCTTTTGTTCTGAAGTAGGCCAACGTAAATTAATGCTATAAGATAGCAGCCTGCAGACCCCCTGTCACAAAGCAGCCATACATACTGCAGCTCAGTAAGGTCATCACAAGGTTATCATGCCATTTTATGGATTTTTAAAATAAGCATTTGTTTAACAAATAGTTAGATATAAAGTTAAGTTCCCTACAGGCCTGTTGACCTTTTATTTTTCTTCTTTGCATGCAGTGAATCCATCCTTCTGAAGTGGGTCTATTCCTTTGAGGAACAGGCCGATGTCTGAAGGGAAAACATAAAGTTTGGGTTGACTTGATGAGACATTTTACACTAGCCTAGGAGGACCACTTGCTGGATTTCTCTATTTTAGCACATGCCTCACTCTCATCATGTTCTTCAAGGGCAGTGCCTGTGCTAGTACTGTAGCATCCCTCTGCTCCATGACCTCCCATGCTGGTTGCAGGTGCAATCAGATGTACCTAGAGAAAAGCTGCAGCCAAGAAAATGACCATCAAACACCCTGGCAGCAAGCTTCCCACCAGGTAACCCAATATAGCTGCAAGCTGACTCACCATGAGATCTTACACACAGCCATCCTCTCTCCATGCGAGCCCAGCAAGCCTCTGACATTCTGCTTAAGCAGATACTCAGTATGCAACTATATTTCCTGCAAGGCACACAAGCTCAAAGGACTTCTGGGTCTTGCAGATTCTAAGCAGAAACAGGACTATCAGCATGTCTATCTAGGCCCAGGCATGAGGGCTCAGAGAGAAGTTGTTGTCACACGACAACAGAGAATGATGAACCATCTTCTTCAGCAAGCAGAGCACAGCATTGTCTTCAGGAAGTACAGGTGCAACCTTCTCTTTTGAGGAGCTCTGACCCTACCTACCCAGGAAACTCTGTAAGAGTAAACTGGCCACAGCAGGGAACAGACTGTAAAGGAGGAGAGGGAACAGCATCCCGTCCCCACTGAGGCTCATTCAACCCAGGGGATAAATCTGAGAAGCAATTATGACTACATTTAAATATATCATTTCTATACCAGACAGGGAAAGAAATAATTGGCAGTAGATCTAGACCTGCTGGTAAACCAAATGATGGGTTGTACATGAAATTTCATAAAGTACATGCACTACTCTGAGGGTCATCACAAAAGGTTTGCTTACCCCCCTTCCAGAAGTATATTTCAGGATGACTTTTGCCTTAAGAGGATGGTCAAATGTTTCAGAAATCACTCGAGTCCAAACTCTATAACGCAAAAAAATTGGACAACAGTGCCTTGGTGCAAATGCTTGCACAACCTCAGAATTACAGTGTAAGCTGGGATCCAGCATTTCTAGATGACATTCCTAGAGGTCACAAAAAGGGCCAAGAGATTTTTCAGCTGAAGCATGTATTTTCTAACATCCCAGTTATCTAGGGACTGAGGTAAAAGAAATACTGTCAGTGTCCAGAAGTATCTGCAAGAAAAACCCACTGAAGACAGGTCCTGAGGGCTCTCTGAGCCTCTCTGAGTTCTCTGAGCATCACAAGCCTGCTGAGAGCTTCCTTATAGGCACACAGCCACTTGGCATACTTGCACTAGACATCAGGGGAAGCAAGGAAGCAAACAGCTGACAGCTAAGGTGTCACCAGGGATAGGGGACAGAGATGAGGACTACAGGCAGTGCCCAGAACTGCCTGCAGTGCAAGTTGGTTTCCTCAAGAGCAGGAGTTTTGGGAGTCCTGTATCTTAGCTCATCTGACTTCCTCAATAATTCCTCATCTGCAAGGTACAAGTAGCACCACCCAAGACTACTTCAATTCTTCAGCCTATAAAACACTAAGTAGTAGAAGAAAGACCAGTACTTACACATGAGAAAACAGGTGCCAACTCTGCCTGGGCTTTTGAATTCATGCACAACTCTCCATGCATGAAGACCCACCCAGAGAAATATAACTCCTAATAGCTCAGGATTCCTCTCTCCTGAGAGGATGCACAACATTTAGCTCCCTGAGCTTCAATCCCGTTGTGCTGGGAGGATCCCCTGAGGGCAGCTGCTCATGTGGAAGCTGCTAGAAAAGGAGCCATAGCAGACAGCTGTGAAAGTGGCAACCCTGCTGAAGAAAGACACTGAAAGGATGCTGGCCCATTTTCTATGGCCACAGAGTAGTGCTGCTCTCAAAAACAACCTCCACACACAAGAGTCAGACTTCATTAATTAATTCTCTAGTCCCTCATGGAGACACCTTTGACAGACCAAGTTCTGACTTATTAGGCTGGGAAAACCCACTCTGTTCCCTATGCAAAACCAGATTTAGACATCTGACTTACATCATCGGCCCCAAGCTTATTTTGTCAATCCAAGCTGATAAATAATCTTGAAACTGCAAAAGCAAATGTTTGGCAAGAGCTTTGAATATAAACCAGGCTCTAACTGAAAGCTACAATGATGATTGCAAATAAACCATTTATGCTTTCTTTCACTGTTGCCATCACTGTACATGAGACAATCCTTATCCCACAACTTCCCATCTCTGCCCCATTTTCAGTGCTCAGAAACAATCCTCAGTTCTTATTTATATTGCACTTGATAGATTGAGGACCCTTGTTTTTCTTTTTGCAAAATAAAGTGAATGAAATATACCTCTTCCTCATTGTGAATAACTGAATAATTAATTATGCTAGTTACATACAATACCTTTGAGGAGCAAAACATAGCACTGTTCTCTAAAAGAATTTTCTTAGTTACTTAACAGAACTAAATTCAATTTGTGTTTCCTATTAACTTTTTCCTGGGAAGAAAGTCTACATTCTTCAGCTGTGAACTTAGCTTACTGCTCTGTTTTGGGAGTTTTTTTTCATTTTTTTATTTAGTAATACGAATAATGCACAAGAAGAAGACAAAGACAGGGTTCTCTAGAGACTGAACCACGTATTTTATATCAAAAGAAAATTTGTTTCACTGGAAAATAAGCAGTCCAGAAAATACCAAATGAGAAGTTTCACTCTACATCTAGAGCCTTGGGAGTAGGCAATTATCCATCTGACTAGTCCCTGTTCTGGGGGTTCTTCTGGAGTGCAGGGTAACTATATCTTTAGCAGCAGACATACTAAAATTCAAGACAAAAGAAACATGCAAAGCAACTTCTTCCTACTACCACAAGCATTAAAAATATTCTTAAAAATGTCACTCACTCACCAAGAAACAAACATCAGAAGGAACTGGAAATCACTGCTTTGCCACCACTCAGCTCTGACACTGTTGCTTTCCTCCTCCTGGCAGAAGTCAGGCAGCACTTTCCAAGCACCACCTGCATCAGGCCACACTGTAATGTCCCACAGGCTCAGCCAGCTCACTTGGACATAAAACTAGGCACAGGTGCTGGAATCAGCCCAGGGGCTGAGCACCAGCTGGCACATCTGAAATGATTTCCAGCCCAAGGGAAATGAGAGAGGAGTGTTTGGAAAGACCTTGTGTGTAGAGACTTTCCAAATGTTAGTAGCCCTCTTTAGAGAGCTAGAAATACTGACTAGGCTGAAGAGCAATCGATGGTGTGGACTGTTTGAGGTGTACTGGAGGGATGATTCTCTTCTTGTTGTGGACTGGGCTGGGCTGGGCTGAGCAGCCTTTGCTGGTGAGCTTGCACAAACATGACTGTGGCTCTTGCTTTGCTGGGTGCAGAGAGAAGTGACTACAACCCACTGCATGGTTGCCGTCCCACAGCCAAAGCCCTTCTGTCAGTGAGCCTTCAAAAGAGAGCATGGCTGACCAGTTCACCCAGAAATAGCTCCTCACTTCCCCTCTCCTAACACCTCTTTGAAAGCCTGTTCCAGCCATACTTTCACTAGGAGCCCATTCCTTCATCTGCAGTGGGAAAAGCAAATAGAGCTCTCTAGATTTTCTTTGCTTTGAACGAGAAGGTTCATTGAAGAGGCCCTGCTCAGGTAAAGACTGAGACTTCACCATGATTTTCCACTTCCTTAAAAACACTGCAGGCTGAATGGAGCCTCCTGGCAAGACAGATGAAGCCAGCACTGGCGTGCAGATCCCAGTGTTGGTGCCCTCAAGAGAGAACGGAGACTTACTCTAGCACTTGTTTATTATGTCATCTAAGTAATG
The DNA here is from genome assembly GCF_051311805.1 of Agelaius phoeniceus. Lineage (NCBI taxonomy): Eukaryota > Metazoa > Chordata > Aves > Passeriformes > Icteridae > Agelaius > Agelaius phoeniceus. The sequence goes on from NC_135268.1 coordinate 56,035,096, forward strand.
CACAGAAAAGGGACAAAGGTGAATCCTTGAATCACTGTAAGGATGTTTTTTTCTCCAGGGCAGGCATGTTAAGTCCACAGATATCAATACCATAGTCCCTGGTATATTCTAACAAGCTTTGCACCAACACACATGATGATAGTTCCACCTACACTTCAGACAAGTAGGCACTGATTCTGCAGTGCTCCCAGAGATAATGATCTTGTGAACTGACTTACCTAAGCTTGAGGAACTAGCTACAAGGCAGCACATAATCCTGAGACACCTTCACACCAAATAATCCTTGGCACCTTGATCTGACTCTGGAGTTAGCCCTGCTTTGAGCAGGGAATTGGATTAGATGACCTCCAAGTGTCATTTCCAGTATATAGTCTGTGATTTTGTGATATGACCGCTCTTGAGACAACACATCTGTGAAGAAACAATGGAAAGACCTCAGATTTGGGACTGGGGGTTCAATTAGAATTAACATAATCCTGGCAAAGATTTTTGATGACTCTTGTGATCAATGCAATGGTGGAAAAACACTGGACAGATGCCTAACATTCAGAGAAGACTTGTGATATTGTGCTTTCACTTTGTTTGAGGCAAGGATATCCTTTCCTGTGCATAATTCCTCTTCAGAAACTCCCTGTCATTTTCTACAACAGTAAATATACAGCAACTATTGTACTAAACATAATATTTCCCCAGATACCCAGAATCTGCAAATATAAGTGTATGTATTCCTTATTGTATATGAAGTATCACTTGTGATGTTTTCTACAACAATACAAGATGGTAAAGCCATTAGAATGATGAGGAAGACTTTCAACATAACAGCTAGCATTCAACAGAGAAATATTCATAGGAAGCTGTCCATAAAGAATACATACTTGGAATATGCAGATGATTTTATGGGCTATCCCCTGCTGTGTTTCAAGAAGAAAAGTTTAATGATAACAGGATAGTCAACACATCAACTAACACTAGAGAGCAGAGGGTAAGACTCCTCTGTCCATCCAGGTAAAATTAGCAAAGCAGACATAAATATTATCATACCTCTTGTATACAGTAGAGGTACATTTTTATAAGTGTTTCGTAAACAAAGGAGGCTATTTACCCAGAACACAATCCTGAAAATTCCAGAAGTTATTTTCAGATCGTTGGGGTCTGATAGCCCTGCTTAGATCTATTTCAGGACAGAGTGATGAAGATTGTTATACTGTAAGTAGGAACTACAGTTTTTTTCCTTGATTTATCTCAAAAACTGCAGAGGAGAGAAAATTGCTGCATCTTGAAAGAATTAAGTGGTTGAAGCCTCCTATCTGTTGTAGATATTTGCCCTAAGAGCCATGTTCCAAGCAAGGCAGTCCTAAATGTCTCTTTGGAATGAAACTGGTTTTGTGGTTATGCATTTCTATACTACCAGCAGACCACTTAACATGGACACTTCTGGTACTGGAACCGTCTGCCTGCAAACATAGGTAGAAAAAATCATCTAGAAGATGAGAAACTTTCCATAGATTTAGGGCTAGAATTAGAGCTTGGTTGTGAAGATTCATGGTAGTTTCAACAGAAAGTTGCATGCCAACTTATTTTATCTTGGAAGACAGAAAGTAACACAAACAAAACATCTTTTGCTGAGACTTAGAGATGACCAGAATTTTAGCTAGACCATGCCATCACAGGAATATTCCTGAAAAAGGCTGGGCAAAGTGACTGATGGTAAATGGGGCATGAAATGGAATAATGATATCTTTAGAGTTTCTAGGATCCAACAGGGCATACAGATCATAATCCAAGTAGCTCCCAAAGGATGTGACACTTCACAAATGAATCCCAAAGTGCCATCAGCATCACTCAACTAAAACTGGTGGCACAATTGAAAAATTATATTTTTACCTTTATCTGTGTCTCTTCTGTGATTCCAAAGAATTGAAGCAAAGGGAAACTTTTTATGTTCTTCAAAGCTGTCATTATCTGATTGGCATGCCTGCCTTGTCAGAGCCTTTCTAAGCAACAGGCACCCAAAGACCTGTGGAAACCAGAACTGGGTGTGAACACTTTTGCACCCCCGTAAATAATTTTGCTAATGAATGCAGATGTGACATTTCACTTAATCACATTTTGTCAATTGGACTTGATCACTGCCTTTCCTCTTCTTCAAGTCTGATGAGTGATGGTTTTTCTGACTAAATAAATCCATCCTTGTGCTCTTGTACTATTTACAGCAATTTTCTACTAGCCAAGCCTGGTTCTTATGAGTCAATAATCAGTGACAAAAGACAGGATGATTATTAACTTCTGAGCTTTTGAAATAAACTGATAGCAGCAAACATCTCTCCTTCCTGCCTGGACTGGGGAGGCAGGTCACTCTCTGATGTTTAGGTACTTCTAATAGAATGGTTAATTTTACGAGCATCACAATGCATTCAAACAGATGGAGTATGAGAATGTCCAGGTACTTCCTTGGAAAACATCTGTCTACCTGTTCTTCTTTCCAGAAAAGTACACAAGAATCATAGCAAACTGTGACATAAAGAAAAGTGGGGACAGTGAAAAGTCCCAAAGTAGAATATGTGAAAGTATTACTTGTATTACCTAATCAGGTAACCAGCTTGTCAACCTGACCAAAATTCAGGGGATATACTCCCTCTGGACTTTAGCAAAGCATTTGGAATGATGTCACATGGGAAACAATTAGTAGCTGCAAGAACTGTGAGCCAAGCATGAAAGTAGCTAAAAGCCGAAATGACAAATGGGAAGTCATTGGCCTGGATGGATTTTACTGGTAGCATTCCTCAAAAGACTGTCCCAGGACAAATTTAACATAACTGTTTGGCACAAAAATTGAAGTAGACTAATGAAATTTTCTGATTAAACAACTTGAGAGGCAATGTCAGAGCAAAAGAGTAGCTGGAATGGTAGCTATGGGACAAAATTTAACTGCTAAGTGCAATAAGGAATAAGGAATAACAAGTTTTTGCAATGAACCAAAAGCTTGCCAACTGAAAGCAACCAGGAGGAACTCTGAGACATATTGCTAGGATTGCCAGACTTCATGTATGGGAATGTGTCACTCATATCCTCACAGTTCCTTACAGCTTCATTTAGTGGTGTTGCTGGCATTGTTGCTTTGATCCAGAAGCACAGAGAGGTAGGCAGGCAGGCAGGCAGCAGAGGCCACAAAATCACACAACCCATGTTAAAAACATACAGAACATGCAAGGAATAGAAATGTCCCAAAGGTTCTTAGGTGGGACATAGGATTTTGGATTGAACCATAAGAAATTCTTTGTTATGTGGAACATCCAGCAAGCCCACATCAGCCACTCACAGGATAACTGTAAGAACCAGAAGAAGACAGAAGCAGACAGGGAAGATACTAAGATTAGCTGCTTTCCAGGCTTCAGAGGACTCCTAATGGTACTGCTCATCCAGAAATGGCACAAGTTACAGTTCTTGTGTCAACCTTCCTCATATCTGTAGATGTGAGGAGTCTACAGGTGGCCTGCCACAGCCACTAACACCTGAAAATTCATATAGAATAGATAAGGGAGCAAATACTTCTGGTTATATCCATAGTGGTTTCTCTTCATTCAGAGTGGAAGAATACATTCCTACACTGCATCTAAGCCATCCATTTGTGGGTTTGCTGAGAACTCCTCCCACAGGAATTTCTGAAGCAAAGGGAACACCTTCCTCCCCTACCTTGACTGGCATTGCTGATACTCACTCTTCTGAATTATGGAAAGAAGCTGATAGGAGGCACCTTTCCCTGCGACCTGGAGCCTAAAAGACACTTTTCAGCATGAGGTCCTTTCCAGCACAAATGCTTCTCTGATGTTTGGCCTCTTAAGGTAAGCTAGAACAAAGGACAGCTATACAATTCCTCCTCAGATGCTCTCTTCTCTGATAACCTTTGTCTTGCCTAAGAACTTTCTTTATAAAGGTTTACTTCCAATCTGCTGGGGAGGAAACAGAAAAGAGGTCAAGAGGTATCCCAATTTGCTCTGTGAGCTGCAGAGCCTACATGGCTGTATATGCCAATGGATTTATGTCCTGTGTTCCTCATGCTCCCACTCAACTGAATGCTGTCTCCTCTTCATATCCACCCCTCCATTTCCAAGTGCTCCTCTGGGGCTACAGGAGGAACACTGTTCCCAGCAGTATCTCAAGTTTTCTCATCTCCTTTCACTGTGTCCCAATCTCCTCCACTTAGCACCTGTAATGCTTAGAAGGATTACAGTTGTTTTTTTGGCATGCCAAGGTCAAAAGGGAGGACCCATTGTTACAGAAAATAAGGGAAATAGCAACTCAAAATATTGAAAATTGCTGAGTCTCAAAAAATTGCTGAGGTAGCTGGACCACCAAAATAAGCTGACCAATTTTCTGCTTTTTTTGTACATCTGTACAAAACATTCACACTGGGTTGAATTTCAACTCACTCATATTTGCAGTTCTTCCAAAAAATATTAGTATTGTGAAAAACAGATGAGTTTTCTGTTTGCCTCCCAAAATATAAAATTTCTATTCTCATAAGATAGTATTTCAGCAGTATGAAGATCTGGGAAATTTCATTGTTATTTTCTTTCGGAAAAGATTTTTCAAAACATTTTAAATTTCTGGAACCCAAATATCTGATTCTCACACAAATTCAGATCCATTTTTCCTAAACTTGAAGAAAACGTCTCAGACGAGAAATGTTCTCTAGAGCATCAAGAAACCCCACACTTCTGTATTTACCTTCAATTGCAAAGAAGGGGAGCACTACTTATGCTATTTTACAGATGGAACTGAAGCTCAAAGGCTAAATTACTTACCTGCTGCCAGACAAAAGCGTGGTGGAATATGGAACTGACTACAACAGTCCTATTTTCCAAGACAGTGCCTTAAACACTGCACCATTTTTCCTGCAAGGCCCACACTGTCTGCACGATGGAGAGAGAGACCTCGGACCACAGTCCAACCTAAGCTTTGACCTGAACTTTGTGTTTTGCTCTCACCTCTTGCAAATTGTCCACACAGAAAGAGTGTATATCCCACAGTACTTTCTCAGAAGCTGGAGAATAATTTCCTTCCACTAGCAAACATACTTTTTGGGTTGTGTGGCACAACAGAAAAAGCCAATACAGCTTTTCATTTACTGCTGCATCTGCATGTTAACATGAAGGTCAGTAGGAATGTACACAATAGAAAGAAAATGAGTAGTTAATTATTGCTAGACTCCAAGAAGGGAAAACACATGCTTTAATTTGGTTTAGAAAAGAGCAAAACATGAGAACTGCTTCTTCTGGGCTGCTTTTTCATGGGAGGGCATACATAGAGTAAAATTCACAATAACTGGAAGATATTTGATATGCTTTGAGTATCACAGATAAAAAATCCCCTCTCATCATTTATCATAATCTCAATTAATAATTACAATATTCAGCAAGAAAAATCCCACTTGATTTTTTTCAAAATCCCATGGGATTTTTTTTGCTGAATATTATACTCATTTATTGATATTGTTCCTTTTCCCACATGTGTATAATCTGGCAATTTGCCCATATCTTTTGCCATATTTATTCCTTCTCATGTGTTTGTACTTGAGGTTTTCATTGCATCATCAACAATCTGCAGTGCTTCAAAACTAAGCTGTGTTTCGACCAAAATGCTAGATTTGCTCTTTATGGAACAAGTTTTAATAATTTCAAAACATCAGCATGCAACAGGCCAAAACCTAGTACAACCAGTTTCTCTTGGGACGTTAAACCACTGTTTAAAACTTTCCTTCAGTCCTTCAAGGGCTGAAGGTGTATTTGCTGTTCACCATCCAGCTATAATAAATAAGCAAAATGCATTCATGTAACAGGATAGAGATAACTGCTTTAAAAATATTCTAAGGCATTTTTACCAAAACAATCAGAACAACTTGGCCCAAACTAGGAAATTTAGTTGCTCTGCAGAATGCAGGCCTAGTCTCTCCCAATCACCAAATTAATAGTAGTTGGAGGTTATGAAAGTGGTGAAGAGCTCTTACTTCCAGAGCAAGGTAAGAGTCCTGGAGAGCAAAGCTCACTACATTGAACTTCACTGGTACTGGGTACCTGGAAGAAGAGGCTTACGTCAAACATCCGTGAGCAGAACAAAGCATTGTCTCAAAGCCAGCTGCAGGACTAGAACCAAACACAGGAGAATTGGGCAAGTCTCCAGGCAACTGGCACATGCCAGAGCAATCAGAACATTTCAGTGTAAATTCTGGGTAACTATTGCAGTACATACCTTGTTGGTTTCATCCAGACAGAATAGCAAAAATCTGAAAAAGACACTCACTATCCCAATGCTTTAAAGCCATGGTCCATCAGCCCACTTTATTAGGTGGAACATGAGTGGGAAGCAATGCTCATTAATACCAATGTACACCATTTTTAGAGTTTAGATTCACTTCAGTAGTGCTCAACTGATATAAACTGCTGTAAATTCTGTACAAATGGGCAATTACAAAACTTACCAAGCTTTTCTGCACCAGAAGGAATCTGTGAACATGACCAGCATGACCAATGTTTAGTTCTATAAATGCTAAATAACTGAGTTCAGGTACTCAAATATTTTGCAACATTTAGGTAATATGAAGGCAAAATGCTCAGCACCTGCCACCAGCAGCCACTGCTCAGAAGCCATCTAACATTTTTCTAGGCAAGACCAGACTCAGCAAATTGCTCAACTTCACAAAGTAAATGAGTAGCAGAGATTGTCTTATCTCTTAACCCCAAACTAAGTAATTTCACATTCTCTGTCACATCATTTATACTGATGGTTCCACACTACCATGATTTATGATTTCTAAAGCATTTGTGTCACCAAGTGACAGAAGCTGCATAATGGAGAAATCCAGAAATTCCCACATTCTCTGAAAAATCTTTGGTTTGCAGCTTGTCAGTTATAGATGGAGTATCTAAACTATGTTCTATAGATGGAGCATTTCAGCAGTTTTATTTTCATTGAGGAGGTATTGTAGATGAAAGAACTTTGCTGAAATGGTCTGATGCATGAATGTTTTGTTCAAGAAAACCAAAAACCTAAGGCTCCCTCATTTCTGCAGTCTCACTGAAGAAAGGTTTAAATTATAAAAACTTCTTTTTCAGCTCTATTCTTGTTTTCACAGCAAACACTCAATTAGCTTTGTGACAATGTTGTACTGTTCTAGATAATGAAACTTCAAACTGAAAGAGGGTGGGTTTAGATGAGATATGATGACATTGTTCTTTACTGTGAGGGTGATGAGGCACTGGAACAGGTAGCTCTGAGAAGCTGTGGGTGCCTGGAAGTGTTCTAAGCCAAGCTGGATGGGGCCCTGAGCAGTCTGGTCTATTGGAAGGTGTTCCAGCTCATGGCAGCAGGGTTGGAACTGATGCCCCAAGTTTTAGCTTTTGTATTTTCCAGATTCTGTACTGCCTTAGAGTATAACTCAGACTTCATATAAAGTGTTAGCAAGTTCTCTTCACAGTTTAGTTAGGCAAAACAATCCTTTTCCAGCCTGAGAACCAAGGACACTTCAGGCCCAAAAAGTGTAAACAGCAAATTGAAGAAAGCAATCTGGGAGGATGGGACTTCTTAACTGAAACTGTAATTGGACAATTAACCCCAATATGTAAATGGACAAAAACCTATAAAAGTGTGAAAACTCAGACCAGGCATCCATCTTGGGTGGAGGCACAGCCAGGCTCTTGTACTGCCCAAGGTGTATCCTTTGAAGGCCTTTTAATAAATACCTACTTTATTCCTTTAACTCTGTCTAGCCTCTGTTCCAGGTAGCCTCTCAAGGCATCAGAACTAGATGAGCCTTAAGGTGCCTTCCAACCCAAACCAATCTATGATCCCTACACTGAATGGGTACACTCACTCTGGCTCCAAATATCAAGCAAAATGACCTGAGAACCCGAAGGAATCAAACATGGCCACATTTTACCAACAAGCAAACAGAAAATATTCTAATGCTTAGAGTGATAATAGAAGACTAAATAAAAACTAATTCATAGGAGGAGAGGTGTGTCTGAGTGGGAGAGTAATGACAATGACAGGCAGAAATAGAATAGCAAGTAGCAGAACAGCAGTTTGGAAAGTAACACTGTAAAGATGGAGTCTTTCATCTGTTGTCCTAATAACAGTGTGTGATGTCCAAAAAGATGACAAACATCTGCTAACATTAGGAATAACACTCTGCCCATACATTTTTCAACACATACAGCATCCTGCAATGATCTTTAAAATGTTGTGTGTCATAATTCTACTTACTTAACTACAATAATTTTATCCAAGTTGAGTCTGTTTTGCCTACAAAAGTAACTGAGAAATCTCCTTGTGTTTATCCAGATCCACGAGCTCTGTTACTCTCTTTACTCCCCTTGTCCACTGGAGGAGCAGGAGTAAGAATGGCCAGGGGGACACACCTGACAGGCAACCAAGGCACTTTCCACACACACTTGCAAAACAATGAAAAAAAAGTACAAATTGGTTTAAATTTTTTAATGTACAAATTTACATTCACCATGTTGTAACTTTCAAACTAGGGAGGAAATTGCAGCAGTCTGCATGATTTATTCTATCCATAATTTACAAGTGTACAGATTAGAAGAAAATCCTTTTTCCTTTTCTCAAGGAAATAAGTATTTCATGTCTATACTCAATAATCATTCAGCTTTCTAACAGGCTGTGAGCTATACACCAGCATTCTCTCTCAAAACTAGCATGTTTTTATCTCTTGGGATTCCAACCAGCAGCCTTTGTTGCTCCTCATGTGCCCACACAGCATATTCAGAATTCTGCTCCAGTGACACCTAAAGACACACTTCAGTGAAAGAAGCAGCAGCTGAAGACATCCATCTTCAGTTCTGCAATCCACCCAGCTGCCAATTACTTTCTTCCAAATGGATCCGACCACACTTTTAACCCTACAAATCAAACATCAGAATAGCAGCAGTTGATAATTTAGACTGTTGGAGAAAAAAACAAACAGGTCTGCTACTCCAGCTTTGTGTATTTTAAACAATGAAAGAAGACAACAATTTCCGCACTGAATTTGCACCTCTGCTTAAACTTGCAAAAATATACAGAATAACAACCTCATCTTGATCTTACACTTCAGATAATGGAAAAATCTATGACATTCATAGGCAAGGTGTTCTAAAATTGCTGGATCATTTAGAATTGCACCTTACACTTAAATTTGTCTAGGTTTCCTTTTCAACTAATGGATTTCGCAACTCATCAGCAGCTAAATTCAGATTAAAAGGAGAACTTACACAAAGAAGAACTGGTCATTAAGTACCTGCATCTTGGATAAATGAGCCAGTCCAGTCCTCTTGAACGTTTAGTAAAAAAGACAGGTTTACAAGACCTCTATTTCACAATACCCTTCCTACTCCTCTTCAGCATTTTCTCCACTTCCCTGGAAAGCAAGTCCTGCAGTAATGATCTAAACAATGCATGTAATAAGGTCATGGCTTTAATCCTGGTTGATTTTCACCTGCTGCTGACGTTAGGCTTTTTCAAAAACAAAAATACCCTTTAACATATTTCAGATATTACATGTTTCATCAAGACAGGCACTCTCACATCTTTAATCAAGAAATGCCAGCCTTGATTTAACACTCCATTTAACATTATAAAAAAATGAACTATCAAGGCTAGTCTGCTATACTTGAATTTTACTTCCCTCACATGCTTTTCTAAGCCTTCCACTGTCAGCAGCAAGGATCCAAAAGCTATTAGCACTGCATTCCAAATTTTCCTTCACATGTAGTGGACTTCTGCATGGCCCATCCATCCATGAAGCCAGAAGGCACTGCCGAAGTGCTGATGAACTGTGTTTCAGCTCAGCCTATCCATGGTTCTTGCTCACTCTGAGCTGGTTCAGAAGTGGAAACTGGCCTCTATTTAACAAAGTGTGAAGACAACAGAAATTCTGCAACTTATTTGGCCAGTTAAGTCACTTTAAGGTGAGTTTCATTAAAACCATAATTTTTCAGTGAGGAATTAGCCTGAAAAAATAATTTAATAGCAAGTTTATTAAATATGCTTTCACTGAATGTATTCTTCACTGTATTATTTAAATCCATATAATACTGAGGCGTTACTTCAAGAGAATCTTTAAAACAATTGATGCAAACACATAAACCAAGTGTACCTGCAGGCTGAATATCCTCTTGAACAATACCAGCTCGGTTTATTGACTGCTCATTCTCTGGAAAACAGAACAGAAAGGACACTACTAAAAAAAAGAAAATACCAGATAACTTGATTGCACCCAATAAAATAATCTTGAAAATTTTATTAATTTGAGATGCTTCACAGTAAAATTTGGTTAAGTATCTACCTACAAAATGCAAATGTAGTCTTCCTACTTCACTGAGAAATCAACAGCTAGTCTGTTTTGAGAGATTACAAACAACAAGATAATCATCCTCAAACAATGCCTTATACTGTTTAATAAAGATGCCAAAACACCTGCCATGGTCCCAGCACTTAAGGAATGACCAGTACTTTTAAAAGCTCATTCATATGCTCAACATAAAACTAGTCAAAGTATTTTTTTTTCTTTTGGGCAACTCCTTTTTTCAAGACCTGAAAGATCTTGCAAACAGATTTCATGACGGTACCTACAAAATTACTGCTTGTAAACTTTGTGAAATTCAGCATCTGAGGGATATTTTCCCATACACTGGGCCTGTCTCAGGCTTTTCTTTTTTCTTTGAATGATTCAACCACTTCCACATAGAGAAATGGAGAAAACTACACTACTTCCCTTACTAAATGCCCCTCCTTTTTTTCTAATTCCAGTCATGCATTTCACCACCACATTGCTACTCTGAAGTAGGAAGTCAAAGCTCAGGTGGATTCACCTTTTGCCCCCACCACTGAACTTTTGGAGGCCTTTAAACCTGCAGGGTGCACATTCCCAAAGGAAGCTCAGAAATAAGCTCACCTTAAAACTGGTATTTTTCATTATCCTACCCCACTGGGAATGCACTGGCACCACATGTTATTAGGCTGTCTAGGTACAAGCCTAATGCTACTGGAGACTTGCAGTGTATCACAGTAATTGATTCTCCCTGCAAGGGGACAGGCAGTAGAGGCACATCCAGGTTCTCCAATTCTGTTCACTGAGCATGGTAATTCCATTTCATCCTTTTTAGCAGACAAAATCACAGGGACTTGTCTAATTTCAAAAGAAAAGGCACAAAATCCAGAAGGGGAGAACAGAATAGATTAGGGCAACAAAGGAGACTTCCTGTAGGACATGAAGGAAAAGGATATTCAGTCTTGAGTAGAAACTTGGATTAGAAGAGAGGCAGGAAAAACAGGAACCAATCTGAGAGTTCTGGGGACACACTTGGGTTGAACAGCAGGAGCTGTTAACTGGTCAGGCAAAGAAACCTGTGCAAAAGCTTAAGAGATGATAAATACACAGACAGGACACAGAACAGTCAACAGGAACACAGCTGGGCCTGCAAACAACTTGGAAGACAGGTAAGCCAGAAAAGAGCAACAAGGAAGATTCAGTCTTGGTGACAGGAGAGCCACCTCCCAGGATGGGGAAGAAACAGTCTCACAATTCAGAAAATCAGGCAACCTGTGAAAATATCACAAAGAGCAGCTCTCAAGCCACTGTTTTAGTTAATCCATGTGGAAAAGGCCTGTGCTGACAGCCTCAAAGTTTCATCATTGCCACTAAACTGCAGTCATTTTTAAAACTAGATACAGGCAAGAAAATATTAGAAACAGCAAAGCCAAAAAACTGAAGTACTAAAACCCTACAGAATTATAACATTTCTGTATAAAATTAGGTCAAACTCCTTTGTGCATAATTTACGGTTCATATCAACAATTTGATTATATACAGTTTTTCCAAGTAGCTCTCATCTTGTTTGTTAAACTGCTAGGAACTTCTCTGAAGATGTTTTGAGAATTGTGCAGTAAAGTCTTCTTCCAGAACGTTAATGTACTTCACTTGTATAGAATTTGGGAGATACACGAGAAAAACAAGAGTGAAGAAAGAAAAGACAGCACTTCATGTTTACATAGTTCAATGTCACTCCAGGTAACTAATATTCATTCTTGCCTTTTGCATGATTATTCTGTGATGCTAATCAGAACACCTAACTTTTGGGACACAGCATCCCCAAACACAGAAATACTGAGCATTTTCCCAGAGCTCAAGCCAACAGAGGGCGGGAGCTTCTATGGAAGTTGTCATACAGCCGGCTGTACTCAGAAAATCCTCTGTACTCCAAAGGTTAAATACTTGGGTTCAAACACCACAACTGTGATAGTTCACAATCTTGCCTCAAGTATTGTGATAACAAATGCTTGTGCCTCTCATACTGCAGTGATGATCAAGAAAAGCTCCTTAGAAATGAATAAAGGTGATATCAGATGGAGATTCAGCACCAGGCAGTAAGTTTAGAATCAGGTATCAAATCATAGGTTTGTGCACTTGCTAACTGTGCATCAATTCAATAATTCTATGTCCTAAATAGAAATTAAAAATCCCTAAACTGATTGAAAACATCTACTCACATAATTCATAAGTACAAAGAAAGACATAGCTCCACTAGTTCTGTCCTTTGCTTACTGCCAAGACACATTTCAAATATAGTATTTTTGGAAAGTATAGCATAAGCAAAAAAGATTTAGTAATAATGTTTTCAAAGGAAACACGGAGTAGGAAACATAATTGTAGGAAGTTTCACAAACATAGTATCCTTGAATAAAAACTTGCTTGTAAGTTAAATTTTCCTTGACCTTTGATGCCAGGCCAAAGCCTCTCCAATAAAACCATTAGGTTTGTTATCCTTTTTTCTTTTTCCTTCCTAGAAATCTTCAGTTGTCTTGGCAGATTAACCACACATATCTTCACAGTATTGGCTTGCTTAGTCTCATAAAAATTCAAGTGGGGGTGCAAGGCTGGTTTTACCAGCACTTTCCCCCCATTTCCTTCAGCACCATCTCACAGAAGTTGAGGAGGAGTAATGGGTGCTCCCTATAGAGCACCAGCCTGGAGCTGCTGAGGCTTCACACCTGGAGCTGCAGCTGCCTTCGGGGCTTGGCAGGTTTTCCTGGCAGGAAAGTGGGATTTTCCTCAGGAATCAGTTTCAGAGACTCTGCAGACTGAGACCAGTTCTAGCAAATCATCACAACTGGCTGCCAAGTTTTAAGTTAGATTTTCAAATGCAGCTGGAAAACGGAACTCGAACAGCTCATAGAATCATTGAACAGTCTGGGATGAAAGGGACCTTTAAAGGTCATCTAGGCCACCTCTCCTCACTGAGCTGGGATATCTTCAGCTAGATCAAGTTGCTTAGAGCCCTGTCCAACCTGATCTTGAATGTTTCCAGGGATGGGACACCCACCACTCCTCTGGGCAATCTGTTCTAGTGGTTCATCACCACCATCATAAATGTATTCCTTCTATTTACTCTGTTTAGTTCAAAACCATTACCTCTAGTCCTATTGCAACAGGGCCTACTAAAAAGCCTACCCCAACTTTCTTACAAGCTCTCTTCAAGTGTTCTACAAGGTTTTTCTGAAGCCTTCTCTTCTCCAGGCTGAAGAAGCCCAACTCTCTCAGCCTTTCTGCATGGGAGAGGCTCCATCTCTCTGATCTCAATTTCTTCAACTGCGTCTCAATCCTCTAAGGAGCAGCTGAAGGATGTTCGTGCTGGCCAATAATTTGAAATAAGAGCAACGGCGAGCTGTATTATTTTAGTTTTCAGGTGTCTCCTAGACGAGCCCCTGGGGAGTCACTCGCCGAGCAGCAGCCCCGCATTCCCCCAAGGCCGGGCACAGACCGGGCCATGGCCCAGCCAGCTCCCCCCGCGCACGGACTCACTGTACTCCTCCGGCAGCAGCAGCGGCCGGAAATAAATGGGGTAGAAGGCGGCTCCCACCATGGCCACGAAGGCGCCGAAGATGCCGATCGTGCGGGACAGCGCGGCCATGGCCGGGCGGACGCGGCGCGGGGCCTGCGCGGGGCCTTCCGGGGCACGGCCCGGCCCGCCGGGAGGGCGCCCCCGCGCGGCCGGCGGGGCGCAGCGCGGGCACGGGGCCGGTGCGGTCGGGCTGCCAGCCCGGCCCGGGCAGCCCGAGACGATGCGCCCCAGTCCCGCCGCCCCGCCCTAAAGCGCCTCGCCCGGCAGCGGGAGCTATCCCGGCCCGGGACCGCGCCGGCAGCGCAGCGCCGAGGCGGGAGAGCGGGAGCCGCCGCGGAGCCGCCAAGGGAGTGGGCGGGCACGGCCCTGCACGGGGATCCCTCCCGGGCCGCCGCCCGGCGCCTACTGTACGGAGCTCCCAGAAGCCGCCAAGGAGCTGCGCAGCACGGCCGGGGCTTGGCGTCTTCTGGCCCAGCCCCTCCGCACCTGCGGCGGCGGAGCGGGGCCCTGCCCTGCCCTGCCCTGCCCTGCCCGGGCGGCGGCCCCTCCTCCAGGAAGCCGGATCTGCCGCATCCTTGTCGCCGGGCCGGCCGCGCAGTCCCTGCCGCGCTGGGCACCGCCGCAGCAGCAGCAGCAGCAGCAGCATGCGGCCCCCGGCCGAGCCCCGCCGCCCCCCTCCGCTGCTCCTCGTCCTCCTCACGGTGAGTGCCGCCGGCCCCGCACCTGCCCCCGCGGACCCAGCCCGGGCAGGGCCGGCCCGTGCGGGGCCGCGGGTCGTTCCCGCAAGGCGGAGGGAGCCCAGCCCGGGTCCGGCGGGGCTCGGGGGCTCGGGCCGGGGCTGCCCCTCGGAGCCAGCCCCGGCTGTCCGGCCTGGCTCCGCGCCCCCTGCCAGCCCCGCGGTTACTGGGGCCTGGCTTACTGAGCTGGGGACGCCGAGCCGTCACAGCCAAGCGTTGGGATTTCTGCCCTGGCTGACGATAAACTTCTAGAGTGGGAAAAATGGGGAGGCCTTTGACATCTGCGTACAGATGAACGACTAAACATAGTGCTGCACTGGCTTATGGAAATAAGTGTGGTTTAGAGCCAGTTACTAAACTACTTTTTCATCTTTTCTGTTGCTAAACGTAAGTTCTGGTCAAAGTGTTTGTGTGCCTGTACCATGTTGGTGCTGATGGAGAGCAGCAGATTAACACCCTTTTTTGTCATGTCTTCTTTTCACACATCGTAAAATGTAGCATGACGTGTTGGACATTTGCAGGTGAAGAACTGCAGTTATCTTCAGGTTTTGTGCAAACAGATGCAGGTTTCATAGAGTTTTGTGGAATTTCTGCAGAGCTGAACTCATGGAGGGTCCTGTTGAGACCTCCAGCAAATGAAAGAATACTTGCTCAATCATTTCTGTATTATTACACTACTGAAAATGTTCTGTTTCCTAATGCTTGCAGTATTTGCCTCCCACATTGATTTTTATCCCAAGATCTGATGGGATGACTTGGGCTTATTCATTCAGATTCAGCAGGATTTAAGAAAAGGAAAAAAAAACCAAAAACATTTACAGCTTTAATGGCTAAGTTACCCTCCACAACAAAACCTTTATGTCTGTCTTGTTGAACTTTGCCTGGTTCATGATAATATTTTGAATCAGCATAGTTGGCCTCTTTAGCATGCTGGAAAACTTTTATATTTAAGTCTCATAATCACACTCAATGTGTAATCTTTTCATTTTTGTTCTTTCTCAGAGGTGATGCACATTTACCTCTGCCTTGTCTGATATCACAGGAAGGGAAGAGGCTTCCTCACCAAGCAGGAACATTGAGATGATACACACTCTGTGCACTGTGTAGTGGTAACAGAGACTTGGCCATGGTCTGGAGGTGTATGGTCTGCAGTCTCTGCCAGGTCTCCATCATATGGGGTTGCTCAGGGTTCTTTGCTCCATGCTGTTTACTGGATGAGCCTCCAGAAGGGTTAGTTAGGTGGAGTGTAACAGCAGACTCAAATACACTTCATGCATTTTGGCAGCACGGGCCTCAAGTAATACCCAGGGCCCAAAGAATACAAAGTAAAATGGGGAGCCATTTAGCAGATTGGGCACTACAGGAAAGGCACTAGATCAGCAGAGCTGAAGCTAAACTTAGGCATCAGCAATTGTGTTGCATTGTGCTTAAGTGCTCTAGGAACATCATAGAAACTGTTCTGCAAAGACCTGGCTTTGGGTTTGAAAGCTTACTGCTTTGGGATCCCCCACCACAAAATTTCTGCCATTCACTGGAATTCAGATGGACATATTCATACACTGCTGCATCTTTGTTAATGAACTGTGCCAGACCCAAGCTGTCCTTGCTGGAGTCTAGTTCCCATTGCTCTGTACTGGATAACCACTGAGAAAACTGAGAGCTGGCTGTGTGTGTTTTGACAGTAAGTGTGTGTGATAAGCACACATTAGCACCCCCATGCTTTTTAGTATCTACCTGGTAGACTTTTGCATCTTGTGATAATGACATGGCATTGTGTTCATAGTATATTACCATCTTCCTCATGACACAGCACCCTTATCACAAAGATTAAGCTACTTACAAGTACTCTTTATTGTAAGATCAAGAAATATTAATTAAAACCATCAAATACAAGAGGTTTAGGATAATTTGTTGCTGCGGCTATGAGCTTTTAATACTTTTAAACCAAAGAAGAATTGTGTTGGAAATGTAAAAGAATAGTATCTTTTGTGAAGTGAAGCTCTGAAAGGTACTCAAATTAGTATTAAAATGAAGGCTCTCTCCTCAACTTTTGTCTTAGTATTTGTGTACATGTGTTATTCCAGCATATGATAGACACCATACCATGTGTTCCAATGGACACCAACCTCCTATTGCTATTCCTTTTTTAGCCCCTTCAGTTTGCATAGTTTTTACAATATAAAATCACAGAATATTCTGAATTGGAAGGGACCCACAAGGATCATTGAGGCCAACTCTTTAAGTGAGTGGCCCATAAAGGGATCAAACGCACAACCTTGGCATTATTAGCACGGTACTCTAACCAATATGCATTTTGTGGAGTGGGAGATAAGGCAGAGAGGAAGGCTGTCACTCTGATGAGATGGTATTTTGGCTTTCTACAATAGGCAGAGTTGCATAGTGTTCTGTGGGTTTTTAGCATTTTATTTGTTTGAGGTCTGTATCTTGGGGCTTGCATGTGTTTATCACTGTTCAACATCACTGCACACCTCACTTGCAGTGTCTCTTGTCGAATTCAAGAAGATAAAGAGCATTTGATTGCAAGTATGGAAAGTGGTTTAAGTGACAAGTTCCCTAGGAACACTAAATAAAGTGATCTAGAGCTACCCATCTGCTCACAATGGTATCTAGCTTTTTTGTCCAAAAGTTCCCTCATTCAGATATGTCTTCCAGTGTCTGATCTTAATAAAGTCAAGGTCTTGAAGTAAACAGCACCTCTATGCATAGTTGTGTTCCACCAACAAACCTTGAGCTCTTTTGCACCTCTAAGGAGGCAGGGAACTGGGGAAAAATACCATTTGATCACACAGGTGATCAAAAAGTCCAAAAATCCTCATCTGTAGGAGCAAGGAGGTAGTATAGGACTGAGTTCTGACTTTTCCTAATATTTACACCTTCACAGGTCTTACTGGCTTGATGTTTTTTTCAGTGTAGCTCTCAAGGAGTGTCAACATATTCTCAAGAAATAAGAAGCAAAATAGTTTATCATTAGGGACTTTTACTGATCCCCAAAATATTGGATTGTGGGCAAGGTCTAGTCCTCCAGGTGCACAACACATAATTTCTATCATTAGAAATGTACTAATGACTAGGCCAAACCCTTTAAATATTTTGAAAAACACAGTGAAAAAGGCATCAATCTAAGATAGGTATCCAAGATAAATTTTATTTTAATTTGTTTAATCTTAGCAAAGTTAAAAGTTGCCCAAGACAGATTTCATTTTGAGCAATCTTAATGACCATCTTCCCTGGTAATCCTAAGTGACAATTGTGAATATTTAGACAGACCAGGGGGCATGGTGGAACTGCTGTGCTGGTGGCTTGCCCTCAGAGCTCAGTAATCCCCAGTATCCTTGGCAGTGCATCAAGCTGGATGCTGGCTGCTAGGCAGAAAGAAAAGAAGCTGTTTGAAGCTTTAGAGACAAGAACTTCAGCACAGGGGATAATCCTGTTGTATGTCCAGGCACTCACTCTCCAACTTATATAATGTGGAGAGCTGAGCAAATTCAGCCTGCTGGTCTTGCTGCTCAGATTTCCAAGTCCATCTTCACAATAGAAACATGTCAAAAATGAAACACTTCATGAATATTAATTCATTCTCAGGAAGCCTTTGTTGTTATTTTATCCTTCAGGGACCTTCATGACAAGTAACAAAATTAGCTAACTTTTTTTAGAAGAAGCAGAAACATCAGGCTGTAGCAATCCTAGCAAACAATGATACATAATGAGTGTATGCCTGTACATTTTTGTGCAAACTCCTTAGGCCTGATCCTAGGAGCATGTTTAAATAACGTGACGTCTAAGTCGCTATCTTAGACCAGATTCCACTTGCATGAGGGCTGCAGGATACACCCTGTAAATACAGTTTGTTTGTGGAAGCATGTGTAACTTTGAGAACTTGACGTAGGGACGTTGATGCCATTAAAGTCTTGATGGTGGCTCTCCAGTAATCTGTGTCTACTTGCTGGGAAAAGGAATCTCATCTTTTGAAGTAAACGTGTGGTATATACATGCCTGTGCAGTGTTCTGTTATTATCGTGAGTGTATGAATAATCACATAGATTCTCTGGTTAACATATTTGTGTTTTGGGTTTTCTTCCAGAACTTTGTGCTGTCCTTTGGAAAGGAGACATTACAGACAACAGCAGTTACTCCACAGTTTCAGAAGAATATGGATTATGTAGATTTTATCTATTTAAACATTTTAGAAAAGAAAGTTCTTAACAATTCTGAGGTTTCAGTTCAGTATTTATGTTCTAAGCCTTGTATTGTCAGTTTAGAAGCAGTAGCTTCCTCTGAGTTCAGGACTGGTGTACCAGTGTATAGAAGGAGATGGAAGGATGAGAAGAACCTTTATGTTAGCAGAACTCGACAAGTACACTTGAAATTTCCAAGCATCATGGTTTACAGAGATGATTATATCATCAGAAACTCAATAATAGTGCACAGTGTGATACTGTATGCATGGATTAGTCACAGATCAGCTAGCAACTATGGTGATGAGCAGAATGAAGACTACCAGGCTGCAGTTGCCAAGAATTACACATTTTTAGAAGCAGTTCCACCCTTTGAACGGCCATATAAGGACCACAAAGTTTGTCTTCAGTGGGGTGCCGACTATTTGTGGATGCTCCAGGCCAATAGGATACCTCAGTGCCCTCATGAAACTGGTAGGTGCAATGTTACTTTTTTTTCCCCAAGGAAACATATCTGGTAAGCTGTTAAAAAGTGCCTACTGTTAGTAAATAGTAAATATTACATACAGTGGTTTACTTGGGAAGCATTGTTGAGCATGTAATCTCCATAACTGTAAGGTTAGAGTTGCAAGTTGCTGAAGCCATCCTGCTTTTTGGATTGTTTCATCACAGCCAGCCTGGAGGTTGGTAGCAGCCTGGCCTCCTATTTTCTAAGCATTTTCAAACAATTTTAGTCAAAACCCACCAGTTAGTCAACATCATTCCTTTATCTTCAGAGAGAGTTGTTCAGTCCCTTACTGCATTAATTCAGAATCAGTTCTGCAGTTCATGCACACATAATTTTCACACAAATAGTTTCCCTCTGCTTAAAGTGATGGCCTCACACTCAGAAACATATTTTCAAGTCTTTGTAGTGAGCTAAGCTTTACAGCACCTCTTTTTTTTTCCCCAGAACCATTATGAACAAGCATTTTAAGAAAAATTAGTAGTTTTAAATAAAAACTTGTGTCTTGCCAACAGTACATATTACAGAAACAGCTTTGCTTTCTAGATTTTTTGAGTTCTTTTTTTTTTCTGCCTCCCTATCTCTAGCTTTGCACTTGCTGACAATTCTTTTGGTCTCAGTGCATGCTCAAAGCAGAACCTAGAAGGAAAAAGAACATTTGTTTCTAAATGGTTCTCTCCCAGAAAATCCCATAATGGTATTTGTGTCATTTATTCTCACTACACTGGCATGTAAGTGCTCTGAAGAAGAACAGGGAACATCTTGCTTCCTTTAAGGGCTTTTTAAAATACTTGTTGGAGATAGCCTGTGATATCTGACAACACTGTGAAATATCTTATTGTCTGTATTATCTATTTCTATTACAGATTAAATCAGTTTAATAGACAATAGGAGGAAATAATATTGAAATTTTGTTTCTTAAAATAATATTGTAACAATTTCTCAGGGTTTGGTTTATTTGATTGTTTTCTTGGTGGTTTTTTGTCTGTTTTTTGGGTTTCTCTAGGCAAGCTGATGATATATCATGACCTTGAAAATTTTTCTCCTGTTTCTTAGAAAGGGCAGCTTTAGCAGTTTTGTTACAGGATTATCCATATCAGTTAAGAACAGAATTGTTATCTATGCATACATATAATATAGAGAGGCACAAATGGAGAGCAATTCCAAGAGATGTGGAGAAATGTCACTTAGGCATAACAAGAGATAGGATGAGATTTAAGTGAATAACATTAAGTAGGACTTCTTGTTTACTAACTGGTTCTTTAAGTATCTTAAATAAGTCTGTTCTTTCCCTGCTTCTAATTCCATCTGGAGACAGGCTAAGTTTCACTTTTCATGGGTTATTTTGTCCAAGACTGTAATGTATTTTACAGCAGCAAGTGAATTTGTGTCTAAGGACTTACTGAGAGTTTATGTTAACTTTGAATCTGTTGTGTGATTTAAATGTTTGACTGTAGGAATGTGAGCTAATTAATTAGTTTCTATGTTTTCTGTCTGTCAGATTAAAAAGACTGTATTTTGCAGATGGTGTCCAGGTTCTCGAATTTATATATGCTTCCAGTGGGGAAAAAACAGGAATTGTGAAGAAATTTGAACAGTTTGAAAACAGAGAACTTGAGACAGTCAGACAACATCAGATTGATTATCCCATGTAAGTATAGGCGAGTAACTGAACGGGGCTGTATTTGGTTTTTGAAGGCTATAGAGCTACTTAAACTCTTGGACTTTACCACAAATTAAAGGGATACTTCCTACTAATTTCAGAAAAGATGCAAAAGGAGCCTAGTTAGCAGTTCCTTCTGATTACAGTTCTGGACAGGCTTAAGCTGAAGCTCAGGAAGATACTTACAGTATGTGTTAGTGCAGTGCTGTGCCACTGAAGGTGTAACTGAATTAGGTTCAGTTAGGAGGGTGAGTTGGCTGTTACCTGCTGTCATGATCAGACTGCTGTCTCATGACTAACTAGCCTGGGGTTTTCTGCATTACAAACAGATCTGCATTTCTAACATTGTTTGCAGACCAAGACCAGAGTAGAATTTCTTGCAAGGGCAAGCAGCATGAAGCAGCTTTATCCCTATAAATTCCCACTCTAGTTTATTTTGCACCTGACAAGCAACCTGATAGAATCCTGTGCCTAGATAAGTCTTCCAGCTTGAGCTCACTCCATTTCCTTCTACCATTGCTGTGTAATCTTTCCTATTTTGACAGGAGTACAACTCCTTAGCCCCTGCACACTATTCAGTTACAGAGGAATCACTCTTGTAAGGTCATCTTGCTCTGCTCTGGTCCCCCTTCCCAAAACTGTCACAACTCTCCAGTTACATTTTGCAACTTCAGGGGAAAAGAGATACATAAATATACCTCCCTTCCACCAGATGCTCTCACCCTGGCAACATTATTACAGAAGTAGGAAATAATTACAGGAGCTGGAACTTGCCTGCTGGTTTGTATTTGGCCTATGGCCTCAAGAAGAGTGCCAAGATGGCTTGCCAGAGGGCACAGGTTGCATGATAATTCCTAGCTCTCAAACCATAACTGAAGCCATAAATACAGAGCAATTTTTAGCTCCTGGTCTCTTCTGGATGAGTGACAGCCTGCTGCTCTTTGCCCACCAACACAGTTGCATTCTGCTTCTGGTACGGAGGCACTTAAGCTCTGGTGTAGAGTAAATGGCATCAATTTATGCATCTTTTTATCTGCTCCACATAGTTCTTGCCTTCAAGTGATGTCTTCAGTGTGTTAAGTGTTGTGGTTGTGTGACAGCCTGGGGTAGTTCTGTTAGGAAGAGAGTTCTTCTCTTCAGTTCTTTTTCAGTTCTGTGTATGTGAGCAGTGGTTCCCCACTGTACAAAAGGTTAACAGAAGTAGAGGAATCTAACTGAGATACTTGTTTGGCTTCAGTCAGGGATTTGTAAAGAAAGAGAGCCCGAGATACATAATTTTTGTTTGAGCCTGCAGCAAGGACAAGCTGGGACTGTAAGGGACTGCTCATGTTGTTTGGCATTCTGCAGCAATGGGGATATGAAATGAGTCAGCATTGTCCCAAACTCTGTCCCAAGAAATGTGTCCAGAACAAACACAGTCTCAGACTGGCAATCAAGGATTAAATGGAGACTGAGGCATTTGAGTTTGCTGTATTGGCAGAGATGAAAGTTGAAAAGAGCAATATATAAGCATGAACACACGAGCAGTATTTCTAGAAGCACAGTGTTTGCCTGTAGGTCCTAGCAATCAATATACAAGTGATTGTCATTTACAAACCCTTCTAACTCACCCATGTAGCATCTCTGGAGAAAATGGTGTTGTTAGGTGTTTAAGGCATAGTTTCCATTAGGAAAAACTTAATCACCCTTGCATTTTTTTTTAGAGCAAGGAGAGCAGGTGTTAAGCTTTCAGACCTACAGTGGTTTAACTTAGGAAAAGCTACAAGGTACTCGTGTTAAGCAATTTTTTGAGAGAGAAGCAAGGCAAGCTGACCCAATCTTAAAGTATTATAAACAAATATTGGCCATTTTTATTAATTACAGAAATGCAAAAAATTACTATCTCTTTCTAAAAGTCATTTAGAAAAGTGAACTATTTCATCGGATATAATAATAATTACAGTGCTTTGCTGAATTATACACTGGAGGTACAATTTTCAAAGTCATTCAGCATTGACCTAACTGCTGTGGCAATGTTACAGAAATAAGTGTGATCAAATTTCTGTTAAGAGCACAGAAGCAGATTTAGTCTGGCTCAGAGGAACTCCTTAAAATTAGATATTGTGGTATATATTCTGCTTTTAGTGCCTCAGCCAGGTTTGAACAGAAATTTCTAAGTACATAGTGCTGTTGGTGTTTGGTTTTTTACTTAGCACTGTTCCATAGTTTGCAGAGGCTCCACCTTTATTCATCCTGTGGTACTTCTGTGACAGCTATTCATACCTATCTGTACTGTCCAGAGGATGCACTCATTTTTAACTGCTTCTCCCAAGCATATTTTCACAGTTCACTTTTAGTACAGAAGACAGAGCTTATAGTTTTTACTGGCTTCCACAGTCAAGATGCATCTGGGGGTTTGGTACTGGAGTCTGTGTGGGGGAGGTTGGCTCCAGTTTGTCTTGGTTGTGTTCTCAGTGTGTTCCTTGGCGGTGTAGGATCTGGAAGTAGCTCTGACCTGGCATTCTGGAATTGATTCAGATAGCACTTCCTTACTCTCTTCTCCTGTTTGTTACCACAAAAGTCCATGGTTAGAGATCAAAGATCCAAAAGTCTTAAGTGTGGTTTTTCTGAAGATTTTTACTGTAGAGGATTTTACAGTGTTCTATTTTATTCTGAAGATTACATGTGTGACACAGGTCTGCTAAATTAAAGTGAAATGCATGCTTTTCAAATTATATAGCGAGCTTTGTCATCAGGAGTGGATTTTGTTTGTTTTTGCTCATACAGGTTCACCATTTCAATCTGGCTATACCTACTCCATCACTGTGAAAAGGATCTGTGTGGTATACTCTATTTTATTGATTCAAAAGAAATGTATGGTACTCCTGCTGTATTTCTAAATGAGGAAGGTAAGGGATATTATTAATGGCTTTCAGAAGAGGTCTAATACAGTCTTTATCGATTTGTCCCTAGGAATAACATTTATAAAAATATATTATCAGACCTGTTTTGTGAAATTGATCCCTTGCAAAAAGCTTCTTTTTAACTGTAGCATCTCAGTGGGAAAGTAGGCACTAAATTAACAGGAGAAAATGTAGTAGTTGCATAGCATCTAATCTTCACTAACTTCAGAAATGTCTGCTTTGTCAGGAGAATAGCCTGAATCTTACAGCCAGGAGCCCACTGAGATTAAACAGTCTTGCCTCAATGAACAAGCTTTCTTATTATTACTGAAGTGTTATTTTAAATTGATCTTAATTCCTATATATACAACATGAAAATTTTTGATAATTGGAAGTAGCCTCAGAAAAAGTCAAAGTCATTCAAGGTCTTGCCTACATTGCAATGTTCAAGAACCAGTCTGTTTCCCTGGTCCAGAAGAAAGTTAAGAGGTCTTAGTCTTAGTCTTGCAACGCTTGCAGTGGGGGTCTGTTGTTGTCAGAAGAGGGCTGGGAGCAGGCTAACAGGCTCACAGAGGAAATAAGCATGCAGAGTTTTAAAAGGTACACCTGGCATTCTCATAATACGTTTTTTTCCTCCTTCTTTGTGAGTTTGACAACTGGCCTCTTCCTCACTGTTATTTTTGTCATTTTCATTTTCTCTGTCATGTAGCCAATGTCAATAATTAATGTATCCATTATAAACTGGATGCTTTTCTGTGAAGAACAAAAAAAAAATTGAAGTTATCAGCTTAATATGAGATTTTCTTGGCGAGGTTTTAGGGCCAATTTTATTCCCAGTGTCAGACTTGATTATCATAGTAGCCTGTTCTGGTCTTAAAAGCTCAGACCATGAGTGTAGCTTCTGCAGGTCCAAGAAGTGGCAGGTAGAGTCATCTTGTACTTGATCATTGCAGTCACGTGCCACCAGTTGAGTGCTGAATGGATGCTATTGTTTACTGGTCCCTTGTGCTGTTTGCTGCAAGCCACAAGTGCTTTCTGATGTTTGAGATCAACTGTGACAGCCTCCCTTAGGTTTAGTCTGTTTAGTCTGTTTAACCCTGGTTTTCAGCCTGTGGTTTCATGTGGGAGCCTGAGCATCAGCATCTGAGCTGTGTAACTGAAATGTGGAGCGCTGTCTGTGGGACTCTGAGAGCTTGGTGAGTGCCAGATTTCTGTTGTTAGTGATGAAGAGGATGAAGAGGACAGAATCACTGTGGACAAAGCATTAGTAAACCCGTTCTTGCTGCTGATGTTTCTATGGTGTTTATTTCCTTTTTCTTCCTTTTTTGCTGTCAGGTTATGTGCATATTCAGATGCATCTCATGAGAGGGGATGATCTTGCAGTGAAAACTAGCTTTAGCCTTCCTCTGAAGCAGTGGTTTCGACTGGATCTCTCCTTTAAGGGTGGGCAGGTATGCTTGCTACTGAATTACAAACTGACAAACTCCTTAATAGGTGAGGCTGAGAGAAACACTAAATTGTACGTGCTCACATAGCAAAAGAATGAAAAATCTAAAACTAGAAGTTATGAGGGGATGTTCAGACCATCCAGCTTTGGAAAATCAACTTTGATTGATTGATTAATTGATTAATTGAGTTGGATTGGGTGCATCCTCAGCAAGTTTTCCAATGACACCAAGCTGTGGGGTGTAGTTGAGATGCTGGAGGGAATGGATACCATCCAGATGGACATGGACAGGCTGGAGAGGTGGGCCCATGTGAACCTTGTGATGTTCCACAAATCCAAGTGCGAGGTGTTGCATCTGGGTCAGGGGAATCCCAGGCACAAACACGGGCTGGGCAGAGAGTAGATTGAGAACACCCTGGGGAGAAGGATTTTGGGCTGTGGATCAAGAAGAATCATTGTATCATTAAGGCTGGAAAAGACCTCAAAGATTGTTGAGTCCAACCTTTGAGCAAACAGCACCACATCAGTTAAAACCACAGTGCTGAGTGCCACATCCGCTTGTTTCCTGAACACTTCAGGGATGGTGACTCCACAATTAACATGTGCAGCCTGTTCCAGTGCTTGACAACCCTTTCAGTGAAGAAATATTTCCTAACATCCAATTTAAACCTCCCCTGGAGCAACTAGACAGTGTAATAAATGTACCCTATAACAGTTCTTTCATTGTAATTAATGTTTTGTGCTCTTTTAGATCGAAGTAAGCAGTGTTGGGAAGAATTTGAAAAGACATCATCATCAATCTTTTACGTAAGCAGCATTTTCCCCTTCGTGGAGTAATATGTGTGTGTATGTTCAGATACAGAGAATGGGAGAAGGATAAAACAAGTTTATAACTGAGATTCTAATTGATTTTGAAAATGTCTGTGGTCTTTTTCTGCACTATGTTTTCAAAACCAGTTTGCTTTACTGTGCTTAGATTAAGCATGAGCTGAGTATTTCTGTTAATGCCATGAGTTAATGTGGTGCATGATCTAGTACTAGAGTCTGATAACCCTCACTAAAAACTGATTGGCAGGTCAGTGGCATTAAGATCAGTCTTCAAATGAACTCTTGGCCTTACTGAAGTCTAGTTTTACTGTTACTGTGAGAGGTAGTATTTCACCAGGGAAATTCTTACTTGCTTTGCTTAGTTAGAGAGCAAAATTTCTACCAAAAGAAATTCACTCTCTGTCCTTTATTCTATGCAACTGAATATTTTTAAAATGAATTTTTAGTTGTTTTCTTTCACTATAATTTAAGATGGACTCTTTCTTGTGCAAAGAATTTAAAAATGCCACTGTTAATAAGGGAACTATGTAACAGTGAACTGCATGGCAGACTTCAGGATTGTTCCTTCTCTGCTATGCTTTAAATCCAGAAATTGATAAGTTGCAGATGATAACTCTAGGGGACAAATAACTTAAATTTTCATATGCTGATTTTAGAAAAGTGAAAGGGAAAGGTGGAACTGAAAAAAATGAGCTTAAGTAATGATGCCTGAAATATCAAAAGATACTTACAGGTCAGAAAAATAAAACACCCCTGCTGGTTTAATATGTCTGTAGACAAGGAATTTGTTAAATTTACTCCATAATTTGTCACACTAAATTGCAGAGTCAATTTTGAGAATAAACAAATTACAAAAGAAAAAGATACTTGGAATAAGCTTAAGACCGTCAGTTGCAGAAATTCTGAGAAACACTAATTTTTCTTTCTTCTTTCACAGTACCTCTAGATAGTCAGCTTACTTCTCTTTCATGTTCTCAAGTTTTAGGGAAGATTTCTATTATGATGACACTGCTGGATACTTTGTTCTTGGGGGCAGTGGGTACGTAAATGGTATTGAAGCCTTCTTTGGACCTGTGAAGTACTATCGCCTCAATGTGCTGGAAACAGAGCAGGTGAGAAACAGCACTACTTGGAAATGCTGAAATATTAGCAGCCAACTATGACTATGTTTTATTTTTTCAGATGGAGTGTTCATCAAGTGATTAACTATGAAGCACAATAGTGTCTGGGAACATATGTCATACACGATCATTTTCTGTTGAAATCTAGGAATATTAGTTATCATTTCAAATGCTAAAAGATAATACTTTGGGAAGTGAGTGTGTAAAGCAGCTTTTGTAGATCTATATTTAATAATATAGGTACAATTATAATAATATAATATATATTTAATATATGTAATATTTTCACTATTGCTTTGTTCCCAGAGTTTCTGATGATACAGTGTTGGGTATATTTGATTAATCTGTGGTTTTGATGAAACTGATGGTAAAAGTCACATGAGTCTGGTCAGTTTTGGAAATTCATCTGTGATTTTTGGATTATGCTGACCATTTAAATAGGCAGTGATCTACTGGGGTCAGCATCAGGCTGTCTAACACACTAATAGGGTGTGCCAGATAAACTGATTGTAGTGAACAATCTGTCTCCTTTTGTTATTTGTGTACAATGCATCTTTCTAGCTGAGCATACACAACAACAGATACTGGGGATGCCATTTATCCATCATTTGCCTTTTTACAGATTTCTAATCCTCTTCATGACAAAGACACAGTGGAACAAATTGAACTTTACTATGAGAGATGTATGGATATTCAAGAAATAGCTTATGATTACAGATATATTGTAAGGCAAGGAGAAAAAACACACAGAAGTTGTAAGTGTTGATCTATGACATGAATTTTAAACTGTCATCTTTGGAGACCTGTTTTCTTTCTTTTAACAGTCTGGATATTGATCATCAAAAGTAAAATTAAATTCAGCCATAACAAAGAAAAAATGCAATTTGAAGACTTTAGTCTCATTACTGGTAGCTAAAACTGGGGTTTTGTCCCTGCAAATACTTTTGTGTCATGGAATAAAAACTTAAAACATATTGATATGTCTTCTCTAATAAGACAGGTGCCTAAAGGGACAAAGAAATATTCTCAAGCTTTCATGTGTGCTATGCTATTTCCTTTCTTCCATTTCATTTTCAAAATTACCCTAAAGGAAAATGGGTGGATTTTGCTAGAATGTTTCAGCCACAGTTGCCTAACATTCAGTAATCAACAGGTTTCTACCAAAGTGTCCACTTTGGTAAAAGGAGAATGACATAGCTTAAATGTGTGCTGAAAACTAGTTTATGTTTCTAATTTGAATTAGATTGAATGTGTTGTCACCAGATTATGGAAGAAGAAATCTAAATGTATTTGTAAGTGGCCTGTGTTAGCTGGTGAGTTTTTAGCTTTGTGTTAAGGGTGTGTTCATCTTGTCAATGAATTTTGAGTTTACGAGAAAATTTTTTTTCTGTCAGAAACTTCTTTCAAGAACAAAAAGTCAACTTTCATGTCTTAAATATGTTGCTTTCTCTAGGTTACTATGAAAACTATTATTTGGAGCAGATTCACAAATATGGAGAAAAATCCAAATGTGATGCTTTCATGTGGGGAAAAGAGCTCAGGGAAAAGTACCACACTTTGTTCAAACTGTTACAAGAGATGGATTTCAGTAGTCCAGATGGTAATCATGTTTCTTTTTTTAAATTGTTCTTAAATAACTCAACAATATTTGTTGTGTGTTTAGTATCATTTGACTTAATTTGTTATACTTTTTTTTTCATATTAGCTAACTTAATAAGGGAGTGTTTAGTGGCTTATATATTGCAATATGCTGCAGATGGAAGGATGTCTTACTAGGTAGAAAGAATCATAGAAATATCCTTATTTTTTTAGTGGTTACTTTGAGATGATCTTTTGGATTTTTTTCACTCTTCATATTCAGTAATACCTTATTTCTCTAGGAATTTTGTCTGCATTGAGAGTACCATTCAGCTTGAGAAATAACAGAATCTATTATTCTGTCTGTTATTCAGTTTCTGGGGAAATTGGTTCCTAATCTGAACTCTTACAACAACTGTGTGTTCTATATTTTATTTTTGGTGTTAGAAGATGGAAGTGATACTGTTGTAGAAGTTGGCCGAAGGATATTTGAGAAGGTTGTGAAAGGTCTGTCCAGTGCCAATGGCCTCAGCAATTTGGGCTCCTCTGTCCCTCTCCTGGTGGATTCCAGTTGTTGTGGATACCATAAGGCTTCCTATTTCCTTGCAGTTATATTTGAAACAGGCCTTGGTGTGCCTGTGGATCGTATAAAGGTACCATACTTAACATGTGCTGTTATGTCTGTGAAATTAATAACCTTTAAAGACAGTTAAGAAATGGGATGATCCATTGAATTAAAAAAGGTGAAATGGCCCTCAGATCCAGGTGGTTGAAGGGATTCTCCAATAAAGCTACTGATAAATACCTTGATGGCAGTGATATCTTTGTGAAGGCCTGGTGGTGGTAATCTTTATCCTGCTCAAGGAGGACAAGGACATCAGTGATATAGTAAAGATCTAAAAATGGTAGTAAAGTGAACAGCATAGAAAGTACTGCTTTTCCTAGTTACTGGAGAGCCAGGATGAGTAAGAGCCCTTGAATCACCCACAGTGATTTGAAGACAGGTAAAAAGTCCCAGATCAGCCAAATCTAAATTGGAAAGGTTGCATAGTACAGTCAGGGAAGAAGTCTGATTTTAGAGTGTGCAAAAATGTGACACTGAGTATATTAAATGAGCAAGGGTAACCAAAGTAGAGCAGTTTTCTTTTGTAAAAGTGACTGTGCTTCAAACTGAGCAACTGCAGAGGTTGAGAACTCCTGACCTCTTAGGCAGCTTGCAAATAACTGAAATGTTTCAATGTGTTCTAGGTCAAATAAAGGGAAGGTGTTTATGTGTCAGGGGAAGAAGACAACCCTAAAATTGCCAGCAGATATTTAATTGTGGTATAATAGTAAAATATAAAACACTCATAAAGAATAGTAGATCTGTCTGTTGTGGTTAGAGGACATAAAATCAGAAGAACCTCTTACTGGCCAATCAGAGACAAAGCTCACCTGCAATTCTTCAGAAACAAGAAACCTTAGACAGGAACCTTTTTTATACCCTAATTATAGAGTATACAGTGCTTATTATGGAGGCTAAGTAATTTCATCACTGGATCTGCTTCAGGTAGTGAAGGAAACAATTTAATATCCAGCATAGATGGGACACCACTGGTTTTCTTACTGTACAGTTGAAAAATAATAGTAGTGCTGAAAGTTTTTTTTGGCAAAAAAATTTTTTTGGCAAAAAATTTTTGGCATATGTGTGGTGCATAGACCAATTAACATGTATCTCAAGGGAGATTTGTGCTGAAACCTTATCAGCCACAGATTCCATCCTACTAGTTCTGTCAGATCCCTAGGGTAAGATTCTCAAATGCTGTTTGTTAGCTTCCATATGTTTCACAGAATTCAGTGTGAAAACTCCAGCTGGCTTCAGTGGGACTGGTTAAATCACTGCTGAGCATAAGAAGTGTCAGAGTATAAATAACACCATAGTTAAAATGACATTGCAAAACTGCTGCACATTTAGTGATGACAGAATAAATGCAATACTTGAAAAGTATTTAGAGCCTAGTTTTTCTTTCCAATGTTTCTGTGCAAACATAAGACACTTTGACTACTTTATGGGCTGTGTTTGCTTCTGTAACTGTGTTTACATAATATAGCTGGTATATCAGCTACCAGAATGAACATTCTGTTCCCTGGAAATTTCCTGGGAAGTGCTTAGCTTGTGAGATGTGCAGTGAATTCACTCTTGTTTATGTCTGTTGATTTTGCCAGGGACTGCTATATAGTTTGGTTGGTGCTCAGGGGAACGAGAGACTTTCTGTGATGAATCTTGGCTATAAACATTACCAAGGGATTAATAACTATCCACTTGATTTGGAGCTTTCTTACGCTTATTACAGCAATATTGCAATAAAGACATCCCTGGATCAACACAATATAAAAGGGGAACAGGTAAAAGAATTAGAAGTGTATCTGAATCTTTTTCTGTGCAAGTTCTTTTTCATATTCATGTTATGTGACCAGAAGACTTCTATCTTGATTTACAAGTATTGGCTCATCTGATTCATGTCCCTGCCTGTGGCAGGGGTGTTGGGCTAAATGGTCTTCAAAAGTCCCTTCCAGCCCAAATAATTCTATGATCCAATGATTGTCACAAAATTCCCCAAATTATATGTAGGTATCATTACTGTGTTTCTTAAGAAGGGGGAATCAAAATCAATATCAGACTCAAATCCTCAGAATTGTCCTCAAGCCTGTCTTTTATTAAAGTCCAAGCCTTAGTCTTGGCCCCTGAATCCTCACTCAGACTTTTAATTATTAATATAATTGGATGTGTTTATTAAGCAATTGATCTGCTGTTTCAATAGACAGACATCATGAAGTTCCTGCAAAAAATGAATTATCCTCTCCATACTTTAACCTTTTCAATAATCAAATGTAATTACTTGGTTGTTAAATAATTATCTGATAAAGTTACAATAAAATAATTTCAGAATAGGCTGCTAACAGGAGGTAGCACAACTTTATTTGTAAAGAATAGTGCTGGAATCCTGGCTTATCATAAAGCATGATTATTGTACAGAAATAGAGAGATTCTAATTGCTGAAGAACTAAAAGCTGGCAGACTTACCTAGATAAGAGTGCTGTGGGTCATGTCTTCATCAAGCTTTCTGCCAGTTTTTTTTAATCTTTTGAAAGCAATTTCTATAGAAATATTAAAGCTTTGAAAGACTTAAATATACTTCTTTGTCATTTTTAAAACCAAAAAAGATGGTTTGAGGGTTTTTTTTCAGTTGTTAGTGTCTTGGCATATCTTTCCAGTGTAGAATGGACTTACAGTTTTGGAACAAAGCAGTAAATGTTTTTTACAGGGGATGTAAGAATAGTTCTTAATGCACTGGCCAACACAGGAGTGATAAGAATTTTAAAATCCAGAACTAATCATTTTTAGGGATAAGCAGGACATGGACAACATTTTCATTTTGGTTGCAGATGTAGAAATCCATTGTGAAATTCATGTGGAAGTTATTTTTTTTCTGTTCACCTACTCTTCAGGCATTTGTTGAAACTATAAGACTGATGGATGATGAACTGCTAAAAGCTCAAACAAAAGAAAATGGTGATGTCTTTATGTGGTTAAAACATGAAGCAACAAGAGGAAATGCAGCTGCACAGGTATAAAGCAATAACTTTCCCCGTTCTTGGTTTTAGACACACTTAGGAATGTACATCTATAGACCATGTAGGAAAGTTGCAGAGGAGAGCAGACAGACTTTCCTCCTTCCACCCAGAATTGCTTCTTTTTTCTTAGCCTAGACTATTTCTCATGTTCCTGTTCAATAATATCCATGCAAAAGCCATGACAATGATGCAAGGCAGAAGGCAAGTGTCTTCAACTTGTCTTCAACAAGTGTCTTGGCAACCTCCTTCTCTGATCCTTTTCCCTGGCTTTGTATGCAATTCTGCTGCTGATCTGAGACCAGTAGCAGTATATTGTAATACTGAGCCATTTACATGCATCAGATCTGTCACTTACCTCTGCACTTCAGTCAATCCAGACTCTATGATACTGACAACTGTAAAAATAAGCCTGCTGTAGAGTTAGCATCAGTACATTCCACCATTGAAAAGCTCTCTGCATATTCCTGTTAACCAGTTGTTTTCAAACTGTTGAGGGTGTATAGTAGTTTCTTCTCATATTTGAAATGCATCTAAGCCTGCAAAAGTCTGTTCCTGCAATTCCAGTTTCAATACTAGCATTTATAGCATTACTACTTAAGTTGTTTTCTTTTAGCAACGTTTGGCTCAGATGCTGTTTTGGGGCCAACAAGGGGTGGCAAAAAATCCTGAAGCTGCAATAGAATGGTATGCAAAGGGTGCAATAGAAACAGAAGATCCAGTGTTGATATATGATTACGCCATTGTGTTGTTTAAGGTAAGTCATATTTCATGTTTTCACTTCAAAATAGTTGTCCCTTTAACATGATGTTTTAAGTTATCTGCAGTGACACATGGTAAGAGTGTATACAAGTGCTTTTACATTCACTCTGAAAATCAATCAATAGGGATGAAGCTAATGTTGATTTTTACCAAAA
This sequence comes from Agelaius phoeniceus, assembly GCF_051311805.1. Classification (NCBI taxonomy): domain Eukaryota; kingdom Metazoa; phylum Chordata; class Aves; order Passeriformes; family Icteridae; genus Agelaius; species Agelaius phoeniceus. The sequence goes on from NC_135268.1 coordinate 56,068,480, forward strand.
AGAGGCACAAAATTTTTAAAAAGAGCAAGTTAAAAACAATCTTATTTTATTGCTCTCCATATTCAGGAGCAATACCACCCAAATTGTGGGTCCTAATTTTTCCTAATGTCTTGTCACCTCAAGAATCCAACCAGCTAGTAGGCATAGGCTTTGGTATAGAGGTGTAAGTAAAAGTTTGATCCTTTCTTAGAATGCCCTTTATCAGGATTTTTTTTAGTTGGAATTAAGTTATCTCTGCATGCAGTTAGTTTTTCCCTGCTAGAAGCAGTAGACAGAAGATGCTAAACTGAAGCATGACCTCACCTGAGTCAAATAAGGTGTATCAGCTAAGTGATGTCACCCATAAGACATTCATTCAAGCACTAAAGTTTAGGTGGTGAGGAACTGCTAGGTCTTCATCTCATTCCTTAGACAGTGGAAAGTTTTTCTCTCGAAAATCCTTGCTTAAGTTTTGCTTGTGTTAATTTTTGAGCACACATAATCTGTTTTACCTGTGTCTGGAATTATTTTATGTGGACATCATAAGCATGACATCTGTGTATTTCCTCTAGAGACACTCTAACATCTTTTCAGGAAAGCTGAGAGCTCTTACTGCCAAACTGTGCACGACCTATGGCCCTTTAAATGCTATTTATTCTTCCTTAGTTGCTCACACTTAAAGATCTGTGATATTATTTACCTATAAAAAACACTTGAATATACTGGTGAAATTGTTTCTCAGCTGAATCACTGAGATTTTGTAAAGCTGTGAAGGAAGGATGAACACAAAGCTGCTTGTTTTGTTGTAACTGTTTAAAGCTGAATGACACTTAGTAGGTAATAGCATCAATATTAAAAGGCATTTTGGATGTGCATAAGTGAATTTTTATCAGCCTGCATTTGTAAACAGTGATTGTTTCACATATCCATTTCCTAGGGTCAAGGTGTGAAAAAGAATATAAAACTTGCATTGGAATTGATGAAGAAAGCAGCAGCCAAGGTAAAATGCAATAAATATTTTACTGTAGTAGTTCTGTACTAGGTGCTAATAACTATGAACTCTGATTTATATAAAATGCCTGTTACCATAATTCTGGGTCATACTGCTTGCTTCTTCCTGTGTTATCACTATGAATGGTGAAAGCCATTGTCTGCCCAAGTTAGGAGACTAGACCACTTAAAATCAGCCAAAATTTCTGTGAAAGAAAAAAAAATTCTGTCTACTTACATCTTTTGGAACTTGATGTTAGTTAAGTGATTTACAGACTGAATATTTGATCCAGGAGTATGTTTTTGCCTCATATTTCCAAGCATAAAGGGAGAAGACCTGGATGTCCCCAAGTCTCCTGATTTATTTCTATAGGAGAGAGAAACATTGAGCACCACAGAGCAGAGGAGCCTCGCTCCATTTAATGATCTAGGACAGCCGGGTTACCCGGGCCATGATCTGGTCCTTAGAATAAAGATGAAAGAGTGCCTAGACTTGAATACATTCCTAGCTCTTAGAACCAGAATTAGTTAAATGACTGATTATGACAGTAGGACTTCACTGCTGACCACTGTCAGAAAAGATTTGTGCCAATTCTGGGATTCCTTTGAAACAAGAGAGACTATCTGTTCTACTGCCTGTTTGGGAAAGGCTTAAATAAACTGAGAGGCTTTTATGATGTGATCAAAATACCTTTGATTCAGGATCTGAGGAGCAGCTTCCTGGAAGACTCCTAGAGACATCAATTTCCTTACTCTTCTTGAACTCCAACACTTGGGTTCTTATGCTCCAGTGCACATTTTCTATACAGAAACAACATCATAATTATTGAAAAGTTTACCATCTCTTGCATTTTAATGTGCAAGTTAGTAACACTGCTGGCATACTTACAGCCCCATATGATCCACCAGTTTATGCAAGGAAGTGGTGACTCATTGCAACAACAATAAAAACTGTCTCAAGATTTTCTCTTGAGCCAAGATGTAAAGATGCAACTTAGTAATAGCAAGTAGGAATATCTTAAGCTGATCGGTATGATGTTGGTGAAATGCATTTTGAAAGCAGCATTACAAAGTTCTGTGTACATTGCTTTCTATTTATTTTCAAGGAAATGTTCTAGTTTAAAAGAAGTGGGTTTTTTGATTGCTAATCCTGTCAAGCAGTTTCTGGGTATTCACAAGAACAAGTGTCCTGTTTGGCTTGGAAGAGGAGACAGGGGAAAATAGTCACAGTTTCTTGTCAACAAGTCAAAGTCATGGATGAGACTCTTTAGAATAAGATGACACGGGAGTCTTATTCCTCACTCTATATACAAGGCCATAGAGAAAAGTAGTGGGGGAAAAAAGGGTTTATAACCCCTAGTCCCACAAGTGACAAAAAAGCAAAATCAAATGTGTGACCTGAGACTGCTCTTCTCCTTCCCTAAGGGCTTGCCCCAGGCAGTGAATGGATTAGGATGGTATTACCACAATTTTAAAAGAGACTACAAAAAAGCAGCCAAGCACTGGTTAATTGCTGAAGAATTGGGAAATCCAGATGCATCATACAACCTTGGTGTCCTATATTTAGATGGGATTTACCCTGGAGTACCTGGTAGAAATCAAGTGAGTAAATATTTAATGGTACTATTTCTTACATTAGGGCCCAATTTAGAAGTTTTTGCCTCATTGTTGAGATTGCTCTGTTCACTCTAAGTTAGATTTTGATACCTTTTATCATAAAGAAGGATTTTACTGGGGATTCAGTCAGATTGCTGAGAGAGAGCAATGTTGCTCAGATATCTCAGTCAAAATTATATGCATGTGTTTGTATTCTTTTAATTTAGAAACAAAACAGGTACAGGTTTTACTTCTTGCAGTGACAGCAGCCAGGAAGAATAGTGTGTGCTCTCACATCGTGTGACCTTTCAGGTTCAGTTTTGGATTTGAAAGTTTATAGGGAAGGGATTCCACAATAACTGAAAGAAGCACAACGTTGTCCCTGAACCCATGAACAGCTATGCTACATTCACATAGCTTCTGTGAGCCTCAGAGCTGCAGTGAGAGGCCTCCAATCCAGACTTGAAAATGGAACTATTTGATACAGTCCTGGTAGACAGCAGTATTTTGTTTTTCTGTGACAGAACCCATTAACATAAGTGCAAAATAGATTTTCCCCTAATAGGAATATTCTACTTTATTTATATTTCTTTTAATTAACTTAGAAGTGTATGAACAGCAGCAAAAATGTAGTGAGGTAAACTGTAATAAATGTCATCAGACTTCATATTTAAAGCTAAAAAATGTTTCCAGTGTGGCCTTTGAGTTCTGAGATCTGGATATACTCCAGACAATGAGCATTTCTGCTGTCAGCAGCAGCACTGCTCACCAACATGTGCATCTGGCAAACACATTTTCCTTCCCCAGGGACCCAAAACCACATTTCAGAGTGGACTGATTATAAGAGTACACCTAAAAGTGCCCAGATTTCTTTATTCATCAAAGCCAATGGCAAGAAGGAGTGTGTAGTCCATGCTCACTAACAAGCATATATTGATGGTTAAAAATGTCCTGAAATAAATTATTTCTGTTTGTATACTGGTTTGGTTTATTTACTGATTACTATTCCTGAGGGTAAAATGTGGAGTCACACATTTATGTGTGGAGTAAAATGTGGAGTCACACACAGCCTTCCCACTTCTGTAGCTGTGCCCTGCTTACTCCATCTGTGTTATCTTTTATAAACCAGTTTCAAGGATTTGAGCACTGTTGACCACAGCCTTATTTGGCATCACAAGTTCTGTTCTCCAGGATGCCTTAATAATCTTCCTACCAGTATACTACCAGAATAACCAGTTTTACTTTGTCAGTGCATGCAAGACTTTTGTGTTAGTAAGTGTTAGTTAAACATTTAGACACTTTTCTGTTTGATGTTCCATGTATTACCCAAATATATGTTTTCAAAACTTTTCTCTAGCCTAAACTATTAAAAATTTAGAAGAATTCATTTCATCTAAGTACACTAACAGTAGTTAAACTATCTTACCCTCATTAGCCAGCTACCTATTGTTATTCCTTTGATGAAAAGGGTCCTGAGGAAGAAATCTCGATAAAGATTAATAATGCAGCGTTGCTAATTCTGTCTTGTTTCTTTGCAGACAGTTGCTGCACGCTATTTCTATAAAGCTGCCCAAGGAGGACACATTGAAGGGACTTTGCGATGCTCTCTGTATTACATCACAGGAAATATGGAAGACTTCCCTAGAGATCCAGAAAAAGCTGTAATGTAAGTAAGGAAACCATTTATAAAAGGAGAATATATTTCTGATGTGATTATTTTGATTATTGGTGATTTTTGGTGATGTCAATGGCCTAAATATCTTGTACTTCACAGTGTTTACCTCCGTGGCAAAAAATTCTTCTGCAATAATATTTGATCTGCATGAGTATGTGTATTATTTAGATGACCAGTAGATTTTAAGAGATATTGAGTACTTTTACAACTTTTTTTTTCCAGAACAACTCAAAGAGATTGTATGAACAATTCTGAAAGGTTGTACCTAACAAAGCGTCACTATTTTTTTATTTTCAAGAAATATTGGTGATGAAATATTGGTGGTAGAATTGGCACGTTGGCATTGTGGTAGATTTGCATCTAAAATAGGCAGATAATTTTGGGTAGCACCTATTAACTTACGTTTGTTTTCTTAAAAAACATTGCGGAGAAAAAACATAGGATGTCTCTAATACACTTACAGAGATTAATGGACTTCATGTTCTCAGTCAATTGTCACTGGATTGATGCAGTGACTACTGTTAAATCCTATAGTTTGTCTTAGAGAAGAAGTTAGATGGTGATTCCATATCCTTTTGTGTTCTTTGAGTCTACATGAGTTGGGATAACATTTCTGGAGCATGACCATTTATTTTTTGTTTGTTCTATTCCACAGCTGGGCAAAACACATTGCAGAGAAGAATGGCTACTTAGGTCATGTAATCAGAAAAGCTCTCAATGCTTATCTGGAGCTTTCATGGTATGTTTCTTCTGTTCTCTATATTTTCTATTTTTCACTTACTTTATAGCAAGATAAAATAATTAATAATGGGCCATCACTGCAAAGAAAAAAAAAAGCAGTAGCATTACAAAACTCAGTTGCAAAACATCCATTGACATAAAGGGAAGGAGAAGTTGACCCAAAATGTAACTCAACATTTTTGACAGAATCAAGTGAAAAACAAGGAGTTTGTAGTGTGAAATAGTTGCATCAACTGTGGTTCTCATCCCATAATATTTTTGTAATGTGCACTGGATTAACCAGAGGAACACCTTTCACTTGTACTATTCTCTGTTAAAAATCTTGTATTTTACCTTCTCTCTTCTGTATATTTTTGTGTCATGAAAAGTCCAGCTGCTGGATTAGATTTGTAGGGTTTTCTGTGTATGGTTAGTATTGTCTTTTATGTAAGTATAATAGGGGGCTATAATATCCAATGAGCCAGTCAAGAGGTTTCAAAATAGTGTCCAGGTTAATCTCCACTTAGCAGCCTCTGTAGGCATAAGCATCAGATATTGTATGCAAACATCAGACTGTCATATGTGATCAAAACAATGGCTCATTTAGTCCTGCAGCTTCCCCCTGTAAGTACTGAATTAGTGCTTCAGGCTAGGGAGATCTACAAGAAACTGTCAGTGGACTGTTCTGGAGTAACCCATTCCTAGTAGGTGTTCTTTCACTCAGTCCATCACAGACATTTCTTCTCAGACTTGAACCCACTTCTGAACACTGAAAAACTCTGTTGATGTTTTTGTAGTGTGTTCTGTTGTGCAAGCCTGTGACTCTGCCCAGCTCACTTTGCAGTCCACAAGTAGATGACAGGTAGAGCATAAAGATTCTAGAAAGGAATCAGGGCTCTACAGCTAGGAGGGAAAATCTCCTGGCATCCTACTTGAGATGCCTGGGTGTAAATTGCATAGGTATAAATTGTTGCACTGCAATCCATCCAAGTAATGTGTTCTTCAGTCATTGTTTGCAGACACATGTTTTACATATCTGTCTGTCATGGTAGTTTGATCTTCAAAGACTGATGCAAAGGCTGTAAATGTAATTTCTTCTCTAAGTTGCCCTTGGACACTTAAGGATCAACCAATTTCCCATCTTTCCCTTGAATTCCTTCTGTAGTCCCAGGTGTCTCTTGTACTAGATGTTTTTACAGGGCAAGTACAAGGAATAATTTGTAATCATGCAGAAATATCTGGATAACAGGAGGTTACACCTGCTAGTTCTGTAAGGGCAACTGCTTTCACAATTTGATTTGAAGTGGTTTTGCTTAAGCAGCTACTCTTGAAGTCAAATGTGTATTTGACCTTATCTTCCAGTTAGCTTCCAGTTAAACAAGCCATTGAACCCTGAAACTTGCCATGGTTTTTACCTTTGTGTTTTGGATAAAATCATTGGCAGCACTACTCTTGAATAGGAAACTTCAGAAGGAAAAAGTACACCAAGTGGAGTTTTTTATTGTTTTGGGATTTTAAAACTACACACAATTTGTAAGTCTTCCTCTTAATTTTAAATGTGTGGTCTTCATGGTATAGAGTAGATGAGTGGCAGAGAATATAAGAGATGCTCTCATCTAGTATCAGAATACTGAATTGCTATACTGCAAATGCAATATTAAGTTTTACTACTTGCTTTACAGTCAGTGAGATGCATAAAGTCCTTACAGGGACAGAGACTGTTTTTCTATTCATACATTCAAATATAAGGAGAGACAAATTCTTTTTCAAAAAGCGCTTTCTAAAAAGACAAGAAAAAAACAAGTCACATAAATGAAAGATAAAGCATACCAAAGAAATACTCAGATGAGTGTTAGACAGATACATACACAGCTAAGTTAATTATAGATTTTTTAAGTAGAGTCTTTTAAGAATGTTTTATCTGAAACATTTAAATAGAGAATTGGGCAATTCTCTATTCTTCTTCTTCTTCTTCTTCTTCAATCAATTCTTCTTTCCCATCAGTCTGGCACTTGGAGTAAACACACACTGGAGCCAGTAGCTTCAATGCAAGAGGAAAAGGGCAGCCAATTTTTGAGATGCAGCATGGCAGGTTACACCAAGCATTGCCTGTATATGTCGCTGTTGCATGGGTTTCCCCAGCCCCTTGCTCTGAAACTTTGTGCCAAAATTTTGCTCGTAGGCAATTTTATGCATTTGTTTAGTGCTTTTGGGTTTTTTTAACTGAAAGTAAAATGCATGTTATTTTTGTAAAGGTTTTTATTAATTTATTTTATCCAACTGTAGGCATGAAGCTCTGCTGCATTACATCTTAGCAGCTGAAACTGGGATTGAAGTGTCACAGTCAAATTTAGCACACATCTGTGAAGAAAGACCAGTGAGTAAATGAATGCACAACTCATTATCCTGAAAGGACCCTTTATTAATGATAATGTGTGCCATTAGTCTCTTACCTGGAATATGAAGGAATCAATTATTTTCTTTATAGGACCTAGCAAGAAAATACCTAGCAACTGATTGTGTCTGGAGATACTACAATTTCTCAGTTTCTCAAGTCAATGCTCCATCATTTGGTATGTATAAGGAATTTTTTCTAAATTTTAAGGTTACTTTTTTTTTAAATTTCAAGGACTGCGTTTGTCACAACTTCTATGTGAGTAAGCAGGTTGAGGGAGGGAAGATAAATTCCTTCTAATCATTCATGTTTTGATAGGAATATCAGGGTAATTAAAGGTAATTAAAGTGTTTTATTTCAGCACAGGTTTTTGAAAATTTCCTTTTTATTACATTAAATGGGTAAAATTTTAATAAAATAAAAAAGATGAGCCCTGAGGAAGGGCTAGATATTTAGGAGTCTGAGCAGTTGACTCAAAGTTTAAGAAAAAAAAGCAGGTGACTTTAGAAGCTCATGCTGTTTGGTTTATCAAAGGGAAAATCCAAAAGCAAATATACTTCCATATCATAATTGAGTCATGAGAAGCTAATAAAGGCCAAGGGAGTCCTTATCTAATTTATTATTAGTTTTCCTCTTAGGGTACAGAGTTTATCAACATTGGTAGAGCTTACCCTGGAGAGCTAAAGGATTCTCTAAGGTCTATTTGCAAATAAGTTACATTCCGCAGCCTTAAATTTTACTACACCTAGGGCTTCAATAACTAAGTCATTTTGGTGTCTCTGAAAGCTTTACTGAATATTTGAAAACATTGATCTGATTGTCTCACAGGAGCACTTCAGTCATTTGTAACAAGCATGTGGAAAAGTGGAGTACAAAAATGATTCATGCTGTTCATTTAAATACACAGTGTGGGAATTTAAAGGTTGGAAACTGAGTACCACGTGGATATAGCCTGAAGCCAGAGGAGCTGAGGAGTTTGTAGACACTTAGCAAGGTGTAGTTTGGTTAACCCTTTGGTAGATCCACTGGTACAAGCTCACATTAGAAAAACTTCTGAAGTCAGACTCATAGGATGGAACTGTCATTCCATTTCAGCCCGCTGTAAAAACATGTGGGATTTTCTTGTGTAGATACACAAGCCTAAGCCTAGAAGAGTTTCAAATGATTGGAGGAAAATTTAGGTCAGGTAAGTGTAGACACAGTCACAGGAGTTTTTAACTTCAGTAGCACAGATCATCACGCTTGCTCCTGTCTGGGTCAGTGCCCTCTTTTTTGATGCACTTCATTATGGTGCAATGTCACAGAAAGATGTTTGTAAAATGTTTGCTAGGCATTGCTCCCTTCTAGACCAGGAGAATTGTATCCTTACTGTTGTCCTGGGTTGATTAGGATTTGAAATTAATGAAATTGTCAGCAGCAACATTCTCTAACTTTTGGGAAAGGTTCAGCCACCATAGTGTCAGGTACAGAGCAAACACATAGATGACATGGCTTTATGTTTCATCAGTTTAGTAGGGCTAATCTGGCTAAATAAGGCTTCAGGTTGTCCAAAGACAGATTCAGTAAGTGAAGAAGGAATGAAATATAAAGACTCTCAAGCCTCAGATTTTGTAAAAGTAATGTCATTCATTAAATTCATTAAAAAGAAACAATGAGAGATTTCATCAAGAATAATTATTTTCAGTGGGAGGCTGATACAAAGTAGCCACAGAGACAACCAGAGAGAAAGAGTATATTTGTCTTTTAGTACTGTGCTTTAAACAGAATTACTGAAAATTTCTCCATCACATTAATAGTTGGGTAATTCTGTTGCTGCAAATAGTCTAAATGATCTTCTGCTGATTTCTTCCACAGCTTATTTGAAGATGGGAGATTTCTACTACTATGGCTACCAGAACCAGTCTAGAGACCTGGAGCTGTCCATGAGGATGTATGCCCAGGCTGCCTTGGAGGGGGATTCCCAGGTGGGTCTGCTCTCATGGCAAAACACCAGAGTGTGGAACAATCAGAGAATTGAGCTGGGACTGGTTCTTCTGTTTGGCCTCATCTGCACAAAAGAAACCTGCTAGAATAAGTTACAATTATTTCAAAACACCTTGTGAGTCAGTAGTTGCTGTTTCTTAAGAGAAGATAAACTTAGCATAGATTAATGGCCTTAGAATTAGGCTGCTTTGTAAGCTAAAGGTCAATGGCTTAATTTGGTGCTACCTTACCTTGATGCAATTGACTTAGTTGTGACCTCAGTATTTTTGCTATTTCAAGAAGAAGAATTAATAGACTGCTGGGTTGTATTCCAGTCCTATCCTCTGCCATTTTATGATAAAAAAAAGAAGACTAGCCCATTTCCATTGGTATATTATGCCAAGTGAATCCCAGGGTGAATTTTGTTCACTAATGAAGGTTTCATCTTAAAATGCTTCATAATTAAAGAATACACCATGTCACATGACCAAAGATATGCAGTGTTTCACCACTGAGTTTCTTGTTCTCAGGCCCTCCTGAAGTGTCCTGGGTACAATATTCTGTTCTCCCTGTCCCTATGGCAATATCCTCAGATGGTCTCTTGTATGTGAACTACAAAGGTAGCATGGGTGGGTTTTGTTTTGAGGTTATTGGGACAAAACATCACTGCTAAGCTAGCAAAAGAAAGAAGAGATGCATAAATAGTTACTTTAAAGTATGAAAGTCGAAGTGATGGGGAATCCTGTAAAATGTCTCATGTGTGTTCATCTTCATGACTCTGAAGAGACACAGGATTGCCTAAGACTTGTCCAAATAAGCAAAACCATAAGATAAAGGACTTAAATTGTCTGAGGAAATTTCTGCTCTCAATTTCACTATACAGATTCTGTTGATCTGTGGAGCTATGTGAAGGGGAATTGTACAGTAACAGAATAAAAATCCATTTCTGCTTTCACTCTGTATTTCCCTAGGAGAAAAAATTACAGTTTCATATGGTGACTGGACTTAAAGAGCAATTCAAAATAAGAAAGAAACCATCTGGAAAAAGATATGAGCTAAGAAAAGAATGTCACAGCATCTGAATGCTTCTTTGGCATTTTCAGTACTTACCTGAGTGTATGGTTAGGAGAAAAGGCTCTCATAATTATTCAATGAATATCACATTATACTAAACAAATTTAGGGAAGACAGTTATAATTATTTAGATACTTGGTGCTTAAATACAGATATGAAAATTTAATGTTTCAAAGGTGTGCATTTTTTTCCTGTTAGGGTTTCTTCAATTTGGCTCTTGTCATGGAAGAGGGCAACTCCATACCATCCTACATTCTGGATCACTTGGAAATTGATCAAGCATTGCATTCTAGTAATACATCACTTCTTCAGGAGCTGTATTACAGGTGAGTCTGTTTTGCATTAATCAGCATCTTCTGGTTTTCCACGTGAGTAACATTTACTCTGGAGGACAGCACCTCCTGTAATTATTAACTTTGTTCACTTTTGTGATTTAAGGCAGGATACGGTCAACATACTTGAAATTCTTAAATTCCCTAATTATATTTCAGTTTTTGTCTGATTATATGTGGTTACCTGAAATAGCAGGGACTGGATTCAATAATCCAGGAGGTCTTTTCCAGTTCAATATATTTCATTTCCTAAGTTAGGCACTGGTGATTTGTATGCAGTCCAAACCAATAGTTCAATTCTAAATGTAGCATAATTTAATACACAACTCGAAAATGTGTAACTGGGATAATAAAAATCCTCCCTATTGATTCTGCAAATATGTCCAGGCTGGCACAGATGTTGTGGCACAGAATGTTAGATATCTGAGAATGTTACAGGTCTGCTGCCTGAATGACCTGTGCCAGCACTATTCATGGACAAACCACGTAGTGTCCTCTGGTTCCAGTACAGAACTTGAGTTTCCTTTACCCAGGTAAAGCCACAGGTGTTGGAAGGCACAGTGGGAATGTGAAGTTTACACAATATTTGGTGAATTTGTGGAATTGCCTTTCAAATATTTGAAGAAGCAGGAGCTAATGGTCAATACATGAGGCTGTGAAGGATGAGTGTGTGGTTTATCATCTGTTTTGCTACTCAATGAACCCAGAAGGGTGGAGATGACACCAACGTTGAAACCTCATTTGTCTCTTCACCAACAATCTGCTGAAATTGTTCTTCACTGCAGTTAGACTGAACTTCTACCCTAAATTGCTTCCAATGAACATGAAACTGCTAGTCAGATACATAGGGGTTGTGGACCATCTGAGATTGTAAGCTGGAGTCTGAATTCTGCCTTCACTTGGGCTGAATCCACCTGCTTTGCTATGAGAGTAATTCCAGAGTTGACAGCAGCACTGAAGGGTTTTCCCATCATACAATTTTGTCCAAAAGGGCACATACTTTTCTATACTTATATATATATATATATACACATAGTCTATGTATAACTAAATTATGTGTATATTTATAACAAAATTTATGCAGAAAAGGTATATATCTATATATATGCATCATCACTTCCTCCCTTAGCTTTGTAGAAAAGAATCAGTTGAAGCTTAAAATAGATGCCTGTGATTTAGCTGTCTAAACTCCCCTGGTTGGTGAAGTCCTATTTGATAGAATAAGAAAGCTGCTCAGCTCACCCCACAGGAGGTGGGTACTTTGTGCTAGTCACCTAGAATACTCTTCAAGCTCTGACTTCATTCTATTAGACAGCATTGTCTCTAAAGGAGTTTTGGCACCAGTATTCTGTGTAGGCAACTAAATTTTGTACATGTATTTTTAAACCAAGTCCTTCTGCTGTTGACTCACATTAGTCAGAGCTGGTCTGTGACTGCTTTGAAAGTGTAGCCTGGATGCTTAGAGCCATCGTTGACTAGTAAGAAAATAAAAAGACACACATCTAGGGTAAGGTATTCTGTGCTTATAAGTTTAAGCTGGTATCTTTCTGAATTTTTACTTCACCATCTGTGAGAAAGTGATGATGATATTCATTTGTTTTTCTGAATTACTGGTTCTGCAAACCCATTTGAGAGCCCCAGATGATTGATGCCACAAAATTGTGGAGGAGGACTAATTAGTTGTTTTTATCTTCTTGCTGTAGGTGCTGGAATAATAGTAACCAAGAATCAATTAGCCCATGTTCATTAGCATTGCTTTATTTTTACATGAGAGTTCTCTGGAACAATGTTTTACACTCTACTCTGGTATGTATTGCTCTTTTATTACATGGACAGTTTGTTTGGAGCTCTAGCTTGGCTTTGCACTGCTCTAACTATATTTTTAAAATTATTGTCACAGATCTACTTCATGGGAACCTTTCTTTTATCGATTCTTGTTGCATTTGCAGTGCAGTCTTTTCAGTCTTTATCTGGTAAGTATGTGTCATAGTAAAATTGAAGAAAGAGGAGTGATCTTTTTAGGTCAGTAAAACCTTCAAAAATGAAAGCAGAAGTCTAGATTTGATAGAAGTACCTCTGAGCAGTAGCTACTTTAACACATAAGTAATTTTTTTGATCATTAAAAAGGAGTAGATGAAGCAAAGCATAACTTTAAACCTGCTGGTTTCTGAAGAACTTCTCTTGCTAAAGGAGATTCTTAATAAAAACCCTAACTGCATGTGATTATTCCCCATCTCTCCACAGTAATGATATGACACTGATTCCCTATGTAGTCTCTGCAATATGTAGTCAAAGTGTGTTTCCTGTATCATAGGACTGGATTTCTTCAGATGCAAGGTGGGAGAAAAAGTGAGGTTCCAAGAGCTGGTACATTTGAGTAACTTAGTAAGAGTCAGTTCAGACTCTTGACACCAGTAACAGAATCAGCAAATGCATTCAGACAGGAGTTACAGAACCTGTTGTAATAATTGTGAAATCCTGCTTTCTTTTCTTACCAGCTATTAATTTATGTAACTTGGGAATCATGCAACAAATTTATAAAGTATATAGTTAGAGATATTCTTTCAGTATTTCCAAACCTTTGAATAATATTTTTATATGTAATTTTACATCCGCATAATAATTAAATATTGATTAGTAGACTTCCCAGACACAGTGGAGTTTTCTTAAATAATTCTTTTGGCATTCTTCTGATGCTTTTAATTCTCCTGGAAGAAGATCAGAACCATTGTCACATGATGTCCCTTTTTCCTTAGGGAATGACAGTGAGGATGCTACCAGAGCAGTACAGCAAGATGAACCTACTGTTTCAAATGATTTATCACAGCAGGAGTCAAACCCTCAGAGTCCTCTAGTCACCAGCTGAAGTGCAGTTTTCTTAAGGTTGGCATCCACTGGGAAGACAGGATGAGAACAACTACGAATCTAAGAACTGGCAACCAACCCTGTACATGGCATTAATAATGCAGTCCAACAGCTGATGTTGTAGGGAAGTTCACTGATCTGACTTCTCCACTACAGAGGAAAACCATCCCTATAATTTATTTAAATCCAAAGAGATGATGCAGATTATCTCACTGTACCCAACACATGATCATACTGTATGTCATGGAAGGACCTGAAGGAAACCTGCAAAGTCTGTACCTAATTGAAAAATAAGCAAACATCCCACAGGTTTTAATGAGGTTTTACTTACACATCTAATCTCTTATTAAATTGCTTTTACTGTATTGAGTTTATTGGTGAAATTTGCAGTTTTCCAAGTCTGAATCACTGAAATTACATAAAAGCGAAACCCAGTCACCAGTACTTTCCAAGTTCCATGGAAACCTGCCAGGACTTCAGTACATGCAATGGTAAAAATGAGTTTTTTTGGTATTTTATATTCCATGCTGATTTTTCAATGTGGAAAGTATTTTGTTTTGAAAGAAAACACACCAGGAATATTTGCAATATGGTCATAACATATTGGTTATGATCACTAAGTTTTAGTCAAAGTTTTACAAGCATCCACATTTCCTGGTGGACACAACAAAATATTTCTCTTCCTGCCAAGAGCCACTGATTAGAGAAAGTAGCTCCCCAATGAATAAATAAAAGAATATTTAAGTGTGATCAGATAACACAAAGTGAACAAAAAAATTATTTTTGTATTCTTCTGTAGATAACACTGGCAAGGATTTATTTCATGTTCTATAATGACTCTAAAAGACACATATTTAAGTGACAGTGTATTTGATAAATGTTGGATGGGACATACAGATAACACATACAGAGTGCAAATACCTTCTGTCTGATTTAAAGCTGTCTGTAAAGCAGCTGTAGGAAGGGTCTAACCTTTACAGCAGGTGTGCAGTCACCTCTGCAAAATAATGTAGATCTCAGACTATAAATTGCATCAATCTATGCATTATTGAGGGTTAAATCCACTTGCCTTGCACTACATTATTTACTCTTGTAAATAAAAATATTTTTTTAATTCAGCATGTATGTGGAGGAATTTCTTTTAAGTCACCTCTTGGATGAAATACTGTCTTGCTGTGCCATCTCTCAAGATCATTATTTACATGTCTGTTTTCTTAGCTTCAAATGAGACAATCAGCTTTCACTTTCTCTGAGGAATACAGTCTTCTCACAGAGCAAACCTGGAATATTTTGTTTTGTTTTTCAAAACAAAAGAGCAAGGCTTAGGAGGTTTCAGTAAGAAAAGAATTATTTAAAAGGAAAAAAATCTTTGACCTTCAAGAAAGATTTTTATATTTATATATAAATGTCTATACATACATATCATCAAGGCATGTTTTGCTTGCAGAAAACGGAAAATTCAAAACTGTTGAGAGAAGAGTTGATGCTTTGAGGCAGCAGCTCCCTTGACAAGTCATGGGATAGAAATGAAGATGTTGAAGCTCCTCCCCCTCCCTCTGAGAAAGTAAATTGTGTGTCATGTTACCAAGTTTTTATTTGATCAAGAACTGTGCAAAGAATACTTTTTGTTCTTAGTACAGTTGTAGATACATACTTTGTTCTTTTTATATATAGGTGGATATTCTAATGTGTTAGAAAGGAGCTTGACTTTTACATACTAAACTGTTTTACTCACTGGGGTTAGATTATGTGTATTTGATATCCATTGCAAATGGTCCCCGTTATTTTTGAGTCTGTTTTTGAGTTGCAAAAACTTGTGCAGCTAAATTTGATTATATCAAATTCCTTAACACATTAAATTATATCAAATTCCTTAATGGTCCTTAAGATATGGCTATCTCAAGAGCCCTCTCAGCTATATTTTTGTCACCTAATAAAAGAAGACTGTGCATCTGTATTAAAACTGGAGCAGGTTTAGATGGTAAACCCAGAAGCCCTGCAGAAAGTCAGTAGCCCTTGAAGACAAGCAGACAAATGTCACAACATAGGCACAGTGTCAGGTTAGGTAGCAAATGGCATGCACAGTTAGATGTTCACAAAATACTATTTGGGCCTGCATAAGGCAAATCTTGCTTATAGTTAGCTACACATTAAAGGTGTATTTTGCTACAAATGTCACACGTAGCAAAATCGAAGCCGCTGGTGAAATACTAATCCCATAGGAGTTTGTCAGTGGTGGTGTGATTGCAGCCCATGTGTTGCAATCTGGGAGTTCTCCAAGCAGCAGTGGTGTAGATTGTGTAAACACAGTCAGAGTTAAGTATTAGCACTCCAGCTCACTCTGTTTTCCTCACTAAAGCCCATGTTCTGAACTCTAGTAATTAACTAATTTGAAGAGTTCTGCCAGAAACACAATTCAACATCTATATTTCAGAAGGCAATTGCTGAAGCTGCAATGTATTTCGTGACGCCAGCAGTTAATAGTTCCATCTTTGTTCATTGTTGCCTATTACATCAGAAGTTCTACCAAATTATTTTAAGATAAGCAGCTCTTCACAATAAACTGGCAATCCTGAAGGCTAAAATAATATTAGTTACATTATTGTCCTTCACTTCTTATAAAAGCCAGGGGGCTATTGGCAACCTAGAGAATCAGCCAATTCCCAGTGAGAAGGAGAATGGTTCTTTACACAAAGTAGCTACATAGTTTGCTACATCCACAAGGAAAGCAGGGAGAGAAGAGAAACAGAGTTGCTGCATCAAGAATAATTTTTCATAAATTGAAATATGATCACTGAAGTTTATAGTTTCTGCAGCCCATATTGAGTGTTCAGGGTGGGAATAAGGAAATAATAAATCACAGCTGTAGAGCTGAACTGCTCTATATAGTTTGTCTATACATATTTGATAGAAGTCCAGCCATCTGAACAACACAGGTCATGCATAAGGCAGAGTAAGTGCTGATCATTTTTCTTTCTCCCTTGGTTCTGCTCAGAATCACCTCTAGCAAATAAATTATGGACAAGAAAGAATTTCGGAAGGGTTACTTACAAAATAGGTGCCAACTTATCTAAAATGAATACAATTTACACCAAGTAAATGGATTTGTGTGTTACAGAAAGTGACAGGAGAGAGGTTGCTGCCTGCAATGTATCAAAGCTCTGTGGGGAGAAGGGAGAATCAGATAGGTGAAGATAAGTTAAGAAAAAGAAGTCAATGTTGAGCAGTTCTGAGTAGTTACCAGCTACAGCTTTATGAAGAAAACAATTCAGACCAGTTATGAAAGATTTGCATCTATGCTGAGAAGTTTGCTCAGCTCTGAATCACATGGTAGGGTAGTAGCAGGACAGCACCAAATGTGGGGGGCATGCATATGGGGGTGGCTGACCACTGGCTGCATGGTGTTGCTTCCCAGAAGATAACAGTGAGGAGCTTTGCACCCCAATAAATAAGCATGAGGACAGACTTAAAGTTCTATATTAATATCTTGCAATATCAATGTCAATATTTAGTGATAGAGGGGAGACTTGTGAATTAATCCTGATATACTGATTACATATTATAAACACACCCCTTGCTGGTATTTTTATATTCCCATTTGAGCTTCTGGAAGAACATAGATGATGTTTAAAAACCACATGTGAAACATGGATTATCTGTGAAGAGAATTAATTTATAGTGGATTCTTGTCTGTGTAAGCTGCCCCCATTGACTAATGGACTATGATATTTAACACTGGCTGTTGACCCTTATCCCGAATGAAAGATAGCACAAAGACATGAAACAAGTTGAATGAGCTTTGGCAGAGGAATTCCATCCAGACTCTTGCCTTCCTCCCATAAATGTGTGAACTCTGTTAAAAGACTTGCATGTAGGAAGAGAACAAAAATAAAAGGCTGGATTTTTTTGAGAAAAAGCCCAAGGGTAAGAAAACTAAAGAATATCAAATGGAATCTGAGCATGGAGCAATTTCTTATGCTGTCTTCTAAGACATAGGTGACAAGAACAATTACTAAATAGTCAACAGAAAATTGTAAATAAAGAAAACGCAGCATCTGGAATATAGGTGTGTTGGAAATGCATCACAGCCTCATTATTTATTTAAATAATTAATTCCTGTGCCAGGAGACTTCATTATATTTGTGATAAGGAAAGTGAGTCTATAGCTAATTAGAAAATCTGACCAGATAAGGAGACATGAGTAACCCAAATGGAATGGAAAAGGTACTTGCATTATTACAGTATATATTTATGTAACAGTTACAGTAAGCAAGAAAAAAAAAACCAAAAACCACAACCAAACAGAAGCCAAATCACCTGCAGCAGATCAGATATTCTGAGGCACTGATGTTCCAAATTGAAATTGCACCAACAGTGCTGAGTGCCTGTTGACTTAAGGGACTTGAGTTATTTGACAAGTGCTATCAGATACCCATCCACCTTTGGGCACCTTAGAAGAAAACTGGCTACAACAGCTTTGTTTATAACTGTTCAGGGATCTTTCTGTTAGCGTATTCCTTGACCTTGCTTCCCTCCCCAATCTGCATTTTTTGATTCCTGTTGTTTCTTTTGTTTGTCCACACTGACCTCTCCTTAATCACTCATGAACTGTCTAGAAAGCTCCTAATGCCTAGCATTGCTATTTGTTCTTATCGGTTATGCCAGGTGAGCAGGAAAAGCACAAGTCCATTAGCAAACCTAGCACCCTTTTTTTATAGTGTGCCAAGGCAGGAACTGAGATACCTGCTTGGCATTATCTGTCTGTCCATTAGAGCATGTGCTGAGAAATTGATTTACGCAGCAATAGTGCTAGTGCAAGTTATAAGCAAATCTCCCTGGATAGACTAGTAATGATAAACTAACCAAGGCCAGGCTCTGCTGTTTGGTTGTGATGAGTTAACCTTTTCCCATTTATCTCATCTGTTGCTTCTTGGACCAGTCTTGGTCCTTAAAGCCCCCAGATGGTGCCCAGCCATTGTCTAGGAGGATTCTTCTCAAATGGGCTTGAGCTAGGTCAAGAAGCACACCCCCAAATAGCTAATACAATCATAATCCAGTGCTGAAGCATATCCTCCAGACCTTGTTCAGTTTAGTTGTGCAGATGAACCAAGACTCTTTGCCTCTCTTACAGGCCATAAAAGGCTCCATTCCACCCCCAAGCAATGATTGAGATTAGTCCTTCCAGTTTCACCAGCCTGTTGATCAGTGTGAGCCCTCCAGCAGCCCTAGCATGGTCAGAGCTGTTTTGAAGTCTTGCTTTCTTGAGAGAAGTGTGCTCAGCCTGTGTTTGTAGAACACAGGGCAGTCTTTCGAAAAACACCAGTACTGACTAGTTGGAATGAGAATTAAGTGTCTCCACTCATGTTTTGTCTTGTTTCATGAAGACCAAATTGTAGTTTTCCCCTTCTGCTCTGCAGAGTTAGTAGTGGCAATAACATTCCTTGTCCCATATCAGCTCTGTCTTCTGTCCTACCCAAGTGACAAGGTTTAGAGGCTTTTATCTCTCATCAGTCCTGCATTGCTCTTCCAAGCCAGCTCCAGTTGCACATGGATAGCCTTTCCAGTTTAATTTTTGAGTTAAACACAGTACACTAGTCCCAGAAAACAAGTTAACCTTTGAAGTTCAGTTGGTTACAATACCAGTAGGGGAAACCCAGATACACCTACTCCAATGCAGAAAACTCTAGGCTAGTTCATTAAACAAATATTAGAAGTTACAGAGGACCAGGTAGCCTGATCAGGAGAAGGAAGTGGGTGAGGCATTCTACTGGCAGCTGTAAGTAGTCTCAAAATCACAGACACTAATTCCTGTGAGTTTAACTACCCTGACATCAGCTGGAGGAGCCACAGAGCAAAACACACACAGTCCATCCAGGAGTTTCCTGGAAAGCACTGATAACAGCTTCCTGACACAGGTAGTGGAGCTCCCACAAGGAATAGTGGGCTTCTCAGCCTCATCCTAACAAACAGGGAAGGCCTCCAAGGTTGGAGATGAGAAGGCTGGGGGCAGCCTTGGCTGCAGTGATCATGAACATTGGAGTTCAGTACCAGGCAAGGATGAGACAGGGCAGGAAGCAAGATTGCAGCTATGGGCTTCAGGAGACCTAACTTTAGCCTCTTCAGGGATGTTCTTGGAAGAATCCCATGGAAACAGGCATGCAACAGGCAGGAAAAAGGGGTTCAAGAGAGCTGGTTATAGCCAAGGATGACTGCCTCCAAACTCAAGAACAGTGCCTCTCAATGAGCAAGAAGTCAGGCAAAGGTGTGAAGGGACCTGTGTGAATGTTTAAAGAACTCCTATCTTTACTCAAGCGTGAGCAGGAAACATACTTGAGATGGAAGCAGGGTTGGGCCACTCTGAATGAATATAGGGATATTTTCAGAGTACATGGGACTGAGACCAGGAAGGTCAAGGCCCATCTGATATCAAATCTGGCCTAGGATGTGAAGGACAAGAAAGGCTTCTTCAAATACATGAATAATGAAAGGAAAACAAAGGATAATGTGGGCCTGTCACTAAATGAAGAAGGACTCTGGTAAAAGAGGATGCAGAGCAGGCAGAGCTACCAAACATCATCTTTACATCAGCCTTCACTGACAAGACTAGCCCTCAGGAATCTTTGACCCAGGAGACCAAGGTAAGGGAATGATGAAAAGAACACTTTCCTTTCAAGGAGAATGAGTTAGAGAACAGCCAGGTAAACTTGACATCCACAAGTCCATGAGCACTGACTGGATGTATCCACGAGTGCTGGGAGAGCTGGCAGACACCATAGCAAGGCCTCCCGTGATCATCTTTGAAAGGTTGTGGAGATCAGGAGAGGAGTCTGAGGACTGCAAGAAAGCAAATGTCCCCCCAGTCTTCAAAAATGGCAAGGAGGAGGACCCAGGAACTTCCAGCTAGTTAGCCTCTCGCCTCAACCCCAGAGAAATGATGGAGCACCTCTGTTCTGGAGGATCTCTATCCACATGGATGACACAGAGGTGATCAGGAACAGTCAGCATGGACTCAGTAAAGATAAATCATGCTTGGCTAACCTGCTTGCTTCCTATGATGAAACAACTACCTGGATGGATGAGGGGAAAAGCAGTGGATGTTTTCTACCTGAGCTCCAGCAAAGCTTTTGATGCTGTCTCTCACCTCAACAGGTTGGGGAGTTGGGCAGAAAAGAACCATCTAAAATTCAACAAAGACAAATGCGGGGTCCTGCACCTGGGGAAGAATAACCTCAGGAACTAGCACATGCTTGGGGCCAAACTGCTGGAAAGCAGCTCTGCAAAGAAGGACCTGGTGGACACCAAGTGTCCATGAGCCAGCAGTGCCCTTGTGGCCAGGAGGGCCAGTGGTGCCCTGGGGTGCATAGGGAGAGCATTGCGAACAGGCTGAGGGAGGTGATCCTGCCCCTCTACTCAGCCCTGGTGAAGCTCATCTGGAGTTCTGTGTCCAGTTCTGGGCTCCTCAGTACAAGAGAGACATGGAGCTCCTGGAACAGGCCCAGAGGAGGGTGACAAAGATGCTGAAGGGATTGGAACATCTCTGTTGTGAGGACAGGCTGAGGGAGCTGGGCCTGTTCAGCCTTGAGAAGACACAACTGGGAGGGGAGCTCATCAATGTCTGTCAGTACCCCAAGGGAGGGTGGCAGGAGGATGGAGCCAGGCTCTGCTCAGTGGAGCCAAGCAACAGAACCAGAGACAGTGGGCAGAAACTGATGCACAGGAAGTTCCATCTGAACATGAGGAAGAACTCCACTGTGTGAGTGACAGAGCACTGGAACAGGCTGCCCAGAGAGGTCTTAGAGTCTCTGTCACTGGAAATATTCAAGAACTGCCTAGATGCAATCCTGTGCCATGTGCTCTAGGGTAATCCTGCCTGAACAGGGAGGTTTGACCAGATAACCAAAAAACTCTGGTCTCTTCCAACTCTACCCATTCTCTGATCAGAAATTTTTCCTCTAGATCTTTTTAAGTCTTTACTGCTCAGCTGTGTCTGACCCCCATCAAGTTTTTATCATATCATCAGCAGCCTTCAGAAGCACTAGTAGGCCAATATTTAAGAGTTGATTTTCTGACCTGAAAAGCTGCCATAGGTTAGTGACATGAATCCAAATATTCCAAGGCCTAGAGTAATTGCCACATTCTTCAGATAACCAATTTAAATTAAGAAGATTAAAAGTGGTTATCTACACTGATTAAAAGCATGTCCTGACAGAGGCCAAAACCCACCAGAGGAGTGACAGCCATGCAGAGATAACCACGGCAAGTGCCTGCGTGAGCCCTTGGTGCCAGGAGCCAGAGGCTGTCAGGCAGCAGCCTTGCTGCTCAGCCTGTTTTTAGATCTCTCCTATCTTCTATCCTGCATGACACTGCCTTAGTGTGTTCTGCAAACATACCCTCTGTGCTTTTACAGTGTTAAAAGGAGATAAAAAGCCTCATCTTCATATCTCAAATATCCGGTGCCAGGATATCCTTGGCACTTGGATACTATCAACCCCACAGAGGGATAGTGCATGACAGAGTTGGTTACACACTGTTGCTGATATGATAGATAGAAACCACCTTGTTCAGCATTTCAAGTAAAAAAATACCTATGCACCATTCCAAGCAAGCTTTGCTACTCCATATGACAGTTTGGTTCTTTCTTTCTTTCTAATTGAATTATCTCACAAACCCCTGCCTTGTCCCCTGCCTATTTACCTTGTGCCCCCATGCCGTTATTCCAGGACTATTTAGATTCTTTTGTGATACAGTAAATTATTTTTATGGCCATAAGTCTGCCAATAAAAACCATAACATTTGAATTCTCCAGGCACCCACTTACCCAACTACCACTAGCAGATGAAAGCAGAAATTTAGATATCTATCCTGTGCCTTGTAGATCTAGAAATCTACCCCTGTCTCATATAATTCCAGAACTATTTGAAGGGGTGATGATGGGAGTTTAATAAAGACCTCTTCTGCAAATATCTAAGATACCTGCAATTGGTTCTTTTACTTACTCTGATTAAGGTGTTTTCTTTGAAACATTTAAATGTTTGCACTGGTGTTAACAAATACATGCCTAGGAGAAAGAAATTCAAGACGCAGTTTTTGAAGATACACAAAATAATGCTACTTCACTAAAGAATAATTGATCTAAACTATCTTAGATATTTATCTCACCCTTGATCTCCTTGACACATGACATGGCTTAACCCCAGCAGCTGACTAAGCCACTCACTCACATGCACTCCTCCAGGACAGGAGGAGGGAATTGGAAGAAGGAAACTGAGGATATTTGTGTATTGAAATAAAGACAGTTTAACAGGTAAAGCAAAAGGCCTGCATATAGGCAAAGCAAAACAAGGAATCAAGGAATGCTTTCAATGCTCCCATGGGCAGGGAGGTGTTCAGACACCCCCAGGAGAGCAGAGCTCCATCACAGGTAACAGTGACTTGGAAAGACAAACACCATCACTCCAAATGTCTCCCTTTCCTCCTTTCCCCAGCTCCATGTGCTCAGTATGATGGACTCTCCCTTGAGTCAGCTGGGGTTGGCTGTTCCAGCTGTGTCACCTCTCAACTCATTGTGCACTCCCAGGTTCCTCACTGGTGGGATGGGGTGAGGGGCAGAAAAGGCTTTTACACCATGTAGGCACTGCTTGGCAATAACACAAACATTTTCATATTGTCAACACTGTTTTCTGCAAAAATCCAAAACATGGCCCCATACTAGCTACTATAAAGAAAATTAACTCAGCCAGAACCAGCACAACAAATGAAACCAGAGTTTTGTGCTTTAAATTGAGCAAAGCTGTAAAAGAAAGCAATTCTTGTTTGACTGTGAATAATAAATAAATGAAAGTAATGGAAAAACAAAAGGAAAAAGGACACATAAAAAAACCCCCAACTCCACAGTCACTGGAGTCCTGAGAATATTCTGGAGTCTTTTACAGTCTCTATCACTCTTCTATACAGAAAAAGAAGAGCAGTTCTCTTGGTCTTCATTGCATTTCTCTGATAATTACAGTGACTTTGTTTATAACAGCACAGAAGATCTTAGCATGTTCACCAGGAAACATCTGTGTAGCAGAAGACAAAGTAGTCCCAGAGTGATTCATCCTTGATGGACTATCCCACATGCCATTAAAAAGTTGATCTCTACTCTTAGTGAGGAGATAATGGTCCCCTTTCAGCCAACAGCAATGGGTGAAGTCCAGACTGTGACAGCTCTTGAACCCAGCTTGAATTCACAAGCCATGTCAGATTGCTGATGTTGAGCAGCAATCTCAGAGTCTGAACATCCATAACTGGTCCAGGACATGGCTGAACTGGGGTCTGCTGCTTGTACCCTGTAAATTTTCCATATTTTTTGCCATAGTTTTTGTGTCACCAGCCCCAGCATAAATCTCAAGCACTGAAGGGTAGTCCACCCCAATATACATTTATTGGCACAGGTGGCAAAAGTTCATGAGATGTGTAATCTACATTGCAATACAAATTCATTTTACCTCCATTAATAATAATACCTCCATAATAGAATCATTCTCTCAGTATCCTCCTTCAAGACCTCTGTTTGCTAGGAGCACACATAACAGTATCCTCAGGATTTGTGTGCCACCAACAAAAAAAGGTGAAGAATTAAATTGTTCCTTTGACATCAGATGAAATATCATACAAAACCAGAAGGATTGTTTCTAATAGAAATAGGTTATTTTTGCAGAAAGACTAGACTTCTTTCTCTCCTAGAGACATAATAAATAATCAACAACTATTGTCCCATCACACCCACCACACAGCCAACAGAGCAAGTTTTGACTGCATTTAAACCTCCACACAAGTTAACTCATGACTGGGGAAGAGAAAGGAAAGAATAACAGTGCTACAATAAAAGTCAACAAAAAGATCCTCAATGAGTACATCCTTCACAATATTTCTGACATCCCCAAGAAAAAAAGTCCTTCCCTCACATCTCCTCTCAAGAAGATACTCAAGAAAGTACTCTGAATAGAAACCTTTTTCCTTCCTGTTATAATACTGTGGGTTCAAACCAAGTAACAGGTGCCAAACTATAAAAAAATTTGAACACTTACCTGCTCATTAAACAGCCACAGTTTTAGACCATCTGTCTCCAAGACCAACCCTGCCCACCACAAGCAAAACTTCAGACACACAAATACAGAGCTGATCCTCTCTCATACCAGTAGGCCTAAATCTGACTGCCCCTAACAAGAGTTGTTTTTCTTCAGTTGCTTTTCAGCTGTTTCCAAACCCTTTATTTTGCTTTTAAGCCTCCCCAGCTGTGCCCCAGGAACGTTGATTTAGCTGTTTCCCATACTTTCTTTTTCTAGAGCAATTTTTCTCATCCTTTTTGAGCTGAAAAGGTACTTGAAACTTTCAGCGGGAAAAAAGTTTTCCAGCCCATCTTGAACGGCATTTGTTTGTAATCCTATAAAGTAACATTTTGGAGGCTACTTCATTATTTTTCATTTCTACTTAATTTTCTTATTTCCATGTATGGAAACACATGTGATCATTAAAAAATAAAAAACAATTTTGATTGCTTGTGATATCTTACCCAGCACCAGTTATCCTACTGCCCATCATACAGCATGCACATTCAGGCATAGGCAGGCCTTGAAAATTGTGCCCTGCAGAGGCTGAGGTCAAGGCCTCCTCCTGAGGTGAGCAAGGCACCTGGCCCAGGTGAGGAAATTTTAAATTCCTCTGGGATTTGCAATGAGGAGAATTGCCAGGATGTGTCAACAGATGGTGCTGGAATGGCCCTTTCTACTGGTGAGATGTGAAATCCATTCTCAGCTCAGTGATATCCTCCATTAACCAGAGTTTGCTTCATTGAAAATGCTCTATGTATGCTACAGGAATTCTGCCATCCAGTCTCCCTTGTCATCTTTAAAAGGCTGCTAAGCCTTTTAAATATAAAATTTGATGTGAAAGCAATAAATGAGGAACAGAGCATTTTGTAAAACTCATTTATTTGACATTTTGGCTTAGATATATGACTGAACAAAAGAGGGAGGAGCCCCCACTGATCTCTGTGTCTGAGCCAGCCCCAAGTCCTGGTGTCCAAACCCCAAGAACCAGGGTGTCCTGAAGACCCAACAGCTCCACCAGGTTGATGGGGTGAGTATGTGGACAACCCCAAAAAGCAGACCTGGCTCCTGTATCCTGCTGCATCATTCAAGTCTTCACTGCCCTACAAACACCCTAATGCACCCAGGGGCTTTGTTTTGCCTTTGCAGATGCTCTGGCTGAGTAGTCCTTCCAGCTCCTACTAGCTTGAGATTTTGACCCCCAAAACACCTTCTGTGACAACATCTGTAGTGTCTCTGTGGGAACATTTTCATTGACCAAAAATCTTGTTAATTACTCTTGCTCAAAAGTTACCCAATGGGTTGTCCTGGAACTGTGTTTTAATTAAAAGTGACAAAGGCTGAGTAAATGAAGCTTCAAACATTCCTGCCTGTGTATGGTGTGACAAGCCTCCCTGGCAAGGTACTGCTGCACATGGTGTAAGAAAGCCCAAAAGGTTTACACTAAGCTGTGCCTCAATGTAATTTATTCAAATCACCTGTTACATGTGGTCAAGACATCTTAAAAGCTTTAAAAGTTGCCTGTCAGGTATTATCCTTCTGACTCACATCCAAGAGGGGCAGCGGAATATGACTTGGCAAGAAGTTAGCTTTACTAACAGAAGAAGACTCTGTGTGGTGCTCTCAGGCAATGTTGGTATCCATCACAGGAGAGCTCATTGCAACAATAGAAGACCACTTAATCAGAATCTCCAAATTCACCAAGAACCAGACCCCTCATTCTCTGAAGGGGCTAATGATGACCTTGAATGATCCACAGATCAATCTCTCAGACTCTTTTTCAGTTACTGGTTTCAACAGCATTGTTTTCCTAGCTGAAATATCTCAGTTTTATAGCCACTGGTTACAGTCTGGTTACTTTCCCTCATGGGTCATTCTTCCAGCTGCCAACATCTGTCCTAAGTGTACCCACCTGGATTTCTTGCACACAGCACTCCATGTGTGTGCACAGCCCAGGTGAAGTGGCCTGGCTGCTGTCCTGCAGAGGGAGGGAGGTCTCCTCCATCCCTCCCTCCCTCCCTCCCCTGGCAGAGTCCCAGATGAGCCCCCTGGGATGGGGTGCCACTGAACACTGAGCTGCTTTCTCACAGTACATCAGCAAATGCTTTCAGCCTATCTTATTTAGGGCTTTGCTGAGATTGTGAATCCATGGCTGGTGGTCACCTGACTAGGAGGGGTGGACTGGAGCTGCCCCATCACATCCATAACCATGGGGTTCTTAGAGAAGGACTGCCAGCTCCATGCATCTGGGCTTAGGATGCCTTGCTTGGCTCACCAGCCATTTTGTTTTACTCCAAGGGAAGTAAATCTCATTCCTTTCCCTGTGTTTCAAGGTGGTGTTGAAATTGCTGCTGATGGATGCAAAGTGCTCTCTGCCTGCTGCCATGTACATGCAGTCATTTAACCATCAGGTCCAGCCAGCCACCCAGCCCCAGTATCAATCCCACATCATCCCACCCCTGGAAATCCTGGCCTGTTTCAGAGCTGTGTTCCTCCAGCCCCGCTCCTGCTCTGTGATTCCTCAATCCCCAGCAACCCAAGCTTGCAAGGTGATAGAGGGAGTAGACAAAACAAAACATCATTCCCTGTCCCTCCTTTTCCAAAGCTGGGTGAACATCAGCTTGGGGATTCCTTGGTTTAGCTGCGTTGATATTTTTGAGGGGAAGGAAGAAGAGCTGTCACAGGCACAAAGGGCTGAAGGCAGAGATGGGGTCCCACCTGAGATACAATGTGCTGCTTGGGATTTCTTCTTTCCCCTGTCCATGGATAGAAGTGTGAGCTCTGAGGGCAGTGATGACATGCCCAGCCTGGCCAAAGGCAGCTAAGTAAATTTCCCCAGGATATACTCAGACTCAGCTTCTTTCCACTTTCAGCATACAAGGCTGTGATTTGAGCCATTGTACTGTCATTTTCTTCGGAAACACTCCTTGTGTCATGCCCGTCCTCAAGCACAGGCCAAAGGGTGCTCTGCACCTTGGGGGTGAGAGCAGCCCTATGCATCCCACTCTGCTGGAAAGTGTTTGAGACTGTTCTAGCACACTCTTTGAGGAAGACAGGGAAATTGCACTGAGAAGTATCTTTAGGAATATCTTTTCGGATGATATAACAGCAGGAAGCAAGAAACAAGAGTCAATATCATTTGTTTGTACTATGTAGCAGAACCAGACCCAGCCTTCAAGCTGGCAACCATTTGAGATCCAGTGCCTGAGGCCATTGCATTAGTCAGTTAAAATAAGGCTTAATGTTTTCCTCACTCACATGAGCACCAGTTTTCCTAATGTCAATTATGGCCATGTATTGCCTCACCAAGGGCAGCATTTGGTCCACAAATTGTTTGCATGTCCTATAATTTATGCATTTTGCATTGTGTAAAAAAAACCCAGTCTATCAGCTGTGGTGTTGGTTGCAAAAGATCTGCTCCTGTAATTACCCTGATTGTTTATGTCATGGTAATGTGTCCTTAGACGTTGAGCCATGTAAAAAGATTCATACACCAAAAGTGTAAATGGCAATTAGGGAATTTCATCAGGTGCTGAGTAAGATACAATGCTTGGGACAGTTTAATTCTAGCCTTTGCTCTGCTTCTCTTGGTGTCTTCTTGAAACACTCAGATCTTAGCTGTTAGGGAAGACCTGCTTAGGGACAACTCCATTAAATCTGTGTTGTTACTATCCCATATGCAAAGTGAACACTCAGTTCTCCCATATGGATCTTTGTAGTAGAATTGTCATAAAGGGAGTAAGATCCAAAAAATATTCTGTAAAAATATCATGAGTGTGTTTACACTTCCAGTGTCATGCCTCTGGCATGTGGCAACACCAGGAGAGGCCACTAGACAATGAAAAACTTCCAAATGCAGACAGAGCGCTTGCATGGAAGCACAGCCCACTGAGATGATGCAACAGAAACGTGGCCTGGCATTCCCTGCTACTTGTGTGGTATCCTTGCCAAGGCAGCTCTTGAAACAGTGGATTTGTGCTTCACACTGTTCACTATTTATTCTGAAAAGACCTGATGGGATCCTGTGCTATTGATTGTGTGTTGGCCTAGCCAGGGGCACCAGGCCAGCTTGCACCCCCAAACAATTTACTGTAAATCAGAGAACAGCCTTTCCCAATGGCACAGTGAGGGCTGTCCAAAGGGCCTGGCTGGGTGCCCACCACCACATGGTGAGGTGAAGGTAGAGATGATGGAGCATTCAAGCAGCATTTCAGACTGACCAGAACACTGCACAGTAGTACAGTTCTTCTGGTGCAGTTCAATGCAGTGTTATAAAGAGTTTGAAACTGGGGGAAGCAAATGTGGCACTTCAGCAGAGACCAAAAAAAACACAGGAGCACCAAAAGGAACTGTGGACAACATGGTGAAGTTGCAAGCAGAGGGGAAGAGGACAGAGAACAGGCGATGAGCTGAAGCATTGTTTGCACATTTTGAAAGATTCTGATGAGTGCAGAGCTCCATGACTTAACTGGTATTGGTTAAATAGTGATAGGCATTGCTGAACTTTGTCCCAGGCAGTTTGGAAACAGAGAGGTGGGTGGCACAACATGTGCCTGTGTCCTGGGTGTTCTTTGATTCCCCACAGACAGAGAGTCATAGAAGGTGATAAATTACAGTATTTATGCACAAGTGTAAGAAGCTCTAAGTTTTAAATCATGGGCCTAGAGTGTTTCCTGCACTTTCAGAAGAATCCAGTTTCTACCTTCGTGCATTAATATTGGTGTTATAAGAAATACTTCTGCTATCTTCATTTCAATAAAGCATGGTGTAATTGGGAATGAGAGGTGCTTTTGGGGCTGGTTCCTCAGCTACTGTTGAGCTCATAATTAGGAAGTCTAATAACATTTTCAATGCTCTTTAACACATTTAAAGAGCACTTTTTATTTCTCTTTGTCTGGCTAATTTTAAGCTCCATAGGTCATGTGTGATTAAAAAAAAAAGATTAAGATGGATATTTTTGCCAGTTATAAGCCAGACATCACTCAGGCCCCAGGGTATAAGGAGCATTACAGAGACACTCTGTTTGCCAGAGAATACAGGAAGCACCTGAGCCTGGTACAGTGACACATAGTTTGTGGTGACTTGTCATGCATCCTGTTGCCACAATAGCATTGGCTTTGTCTTACATGCTTGCCTTCACTAAGGACAGTCTGTAGCACTCTGCCAGAAAATACCTTGACCCACACAGTTGCACCGAGCAATTTTTTTTATTTTTCTCCACATGAAAATCCCTCATTCATATGAAAATATTGGACACACAGGTGCTTTTCTTTAGTGCTCAGTGCTAAAAAAACCTTCTCATTTCTTGCACAATTCATCAGCTCAGGCTAGACCTTGTCTGAATACTTATTTTTCTGCAAGATTCCATGATACGTATATAAATAGATATTACGAAAATAATTTTTTTTAACTTCTCTTTATTTTTACATTCAATGCATGAGGACAGACAAGATGAACATTCATGACAAAATATAAAGACATATACTGTCCTTGAAACAGGTAAAAGATAAAGTGTTTAAGAGTTTAAAAAAGTATTTTAGAAACATTGTATTTCCAAAATTTCTCATTACAGAAAATTCAAATCTTTTAGAAACATAGTGTTTAATATCCTTGTGCATTAAGCCATATTATGAAAGTCTATAGTTGTTTTGTGTCTTTAAGAAATCTGTCTCTGCATTACCAACAATCTTTAAGTAACCTATTGATGGAGCCAACAGTCTCCATAATACACAGTATACACAGTTACAAACAATTGAAAAGTTATATTACAAAATATACAGTAGTGCCTTTTTACATTTTTATAGATAAACATTGCATAGTTTTCAAATATGTAATATATAACACAATCACCAGCCGTTTTCTCTATAAGTTATGAAAAATTCTGTACACTCAAACAATTATAAATAAAGAGTAAATATCTTTTAGAAAGAGTGTGGGGGTGAGTGTACCAGGACATATCATGGTGTATTAAACAGAAATACTCCTTGGGATCTGCTTAACACAATGGCATGGTATGACCTGGAGCAAGGAGAGGAGACGTTACAGAGAGGAACCATAAAGCACTGATATGCCTGACAATTATTACCCTGACTCGTTTGCAAGAATTGCTTTCCCACAGTTATATTATCACTGCTCTTGAAGGCTTCAATTCAAGAAGCAAAATAAGGTGCATGTTGTTTAAGAAATGAGTAAAAGTAGACTAAAATGTTTCCTCTTTCGATGGGTGGTCAATGGAAACGTAAGATAACTTGAAAACAATTCTGGATATTTTTCTCATATTTTCCCAAAGAAACAGGGCATGGGAAATGCACATTGGGATTTAAAGAAACTGATTCCAAAAGTATCCAGAATTGTGAGAATAAAATGAAGAAGAATTATTGAAAATATAAAAATTCCACTTTAAAAATGAGATGCTGACAAAATTTTTTCAACTATATGAAGCATAAGGAAAATAAAAAGAACATTTGACATAATTCTGCTGTTTGGTACTACACTCCAAAAGAGCAGAACTATACCAAAACTAGATGTTTTTGGAATTTCACTCTGATTCTAGGCATTTTGTCACTGGCTCACAATTACAGAAAGTTAGAATCTCAGTTTGAATGCAATTTGCAAACACATAGTTTGCCAGTTTTACTGTTAGCTAAAAAAGTAAATGAAAACAATTTTCACTTCTAAAATGTATGTATTTACTTGATTGCTGAATTTAACCTACTGAATTCCAAGCTCTGCAAAAAACAACTATTCAGAAGTAATTGTGTTCTAGCAGCACTGAGTAGCTTTGTTGCACTAAGGGTCTTCTCAGCATTTTCATTACACATTTAATTTAAAATTCAGCCACTTAAATGGGCTTTAAATGACACTTGGTTTACACTCAGCCATCTAATTTTTTTTTTTGAACATTAGTGATTGGACTTCAGATATTGTCCCATACTCAGTAATATCTAAGCTGTTGAAAACCAGCAGAAGGACTGAGTGCATCTTTGAAATGTTCTTCTTCTGACTCTGAGATTATGCCTTCTGTCAGCCCATGATTCAGAGCAGTCTCACAAGCATTTACTAAAACATCACTAAGGTAAAATTTGAGCACAAGCAGCTCCCTGTCAAGTATTGCACTACCCATGGACTTGCTAGGCATTGTAGTGACTACGCTCCTTATGGATTTTATTTGGGATTTGGATTGCTACATACAATTGCCAGTAAAATTCACATTATTTCCAAGTAGGGTGGTTCAGAGCACAAAGGGGTGTGTCTCCAGTACTTTGTCTCCAGTCAACGTTGCCAGATTCCCTGTGCTAGCCACAATCTGCTCTGCAGGCTCCCTCTGTTGTAGGTCTAAAGTCATTCTCCACTGCTACCCTGAAAACTCCTTTTGTGGCTCAGGCAAATGGAGCCACAGCTGCACACAGATCTCCTGGCACCAGCCCAGGCTGGCACAGCTCCCTCCTCTCCTACTTGTCCTCCTTCCTGCACCAGTCCATAGCTGTGGGATTACATGGTGGACAGGACTGCAGAGGACCATCTGGAGAGAGGAATGGTCACACAATCACATCCTCAGTCAGCCAAGACCTTTGGTAGCAACCCAATGCCTCCATACACAGTTCTTAGCATTCAGCAGGCAGAGAGAGCAGCAATTACCTCTGTGGTCTTTAGCCTGAGATAACAAAAGGTTATAGCTTCTGTCCCCACCATTAGAGGAGACAGAGAGGGCTCCAAATGGGCTTAGGTACACTCTTATGCCAGAGTAGGACTCCAAGAGCTTCTGAAGAATGTCCCAGCATTTCATTTTCCTTCACACACATAGAATAGATTTTGTCTGTTCTAGGAAAGCTACTGTTTTCCATTTTGACCACTGCAGACAGGCCAATGAAAACACTAGGATTCCCTTTTTTTTCTTCCCTTTTTTTTACTTCCAACCGCCCCCCCTTTTTTTTTTCTTTTAAATTTCAAGGACTTCTTCGGTATTATGATGTAATTTCTGCTGAATCAGTAGGTCAGAAAGGCTGTTCTAGAAGTGCATTATTTATTGGTTTTTTTTAAGTTTTAATTGATTGCCACTTTCATCTCTCTCTTCATGGGACTACATCAGGATTTGTTTTGTTTGCTACTGATAACATTGGAGGAAGGTACCACATAGCAGATCCTCTGTGAGCAAATCTGTCATTAGCTTTGCAACTGAGCATAGGTTTTCTAGGGACTCTGTCAAGCTTGTTTGACTCCCTTCCTTGATGGTTGATGTATCACTGGCTTCAGAAACCTAACAAAATGTTCACTCTGTCCTCAGTGCAAGGTCCAAGGTGGTT
This sequence comes from Agelaius phoeniceus, assembly GCF_051311805.1. NCBI lineage: Eukaryota > Metazoa > Chordata > Aves > Passeriformes > Icteridae > Agelaius > Agelaius phoeniceus. Next base: position 56,101,461 of record NC_135268.1, read on the forward strand.
TTGATGAGCCTGGCTGTCCTGTGCTGTATCTCTGCTAATATGCATGAATCCAATACTATAAGGCTGTGTTGTTTGTGCCTGTTTTGTCAACACAAGCTACTGCTGGTGCCCTTCTTCCACCTCTTTCATCATCAGCCATTGCCATGGTGTTTTCATAAACTTCCATAGTTTTTAGCTGCTTGTCTTTGGCACCCTCCTGTTCAGCATTGACTTTGCAACACTTGCAGAAGCCACAGCAGTGTTTCCCACAAAAAGCAAGGGAAGCCATAAGTATATTGTCCCAGGGCTCTAGGGAGTGCATCCACACAGGTAGGAAATCCCAGTTTTGGAGCTTCTCAGGCAGTGAATGAGGTCGCCTTTTCTGCATGACATTAATTACAACCACAGCAATAAAAAGAAGAAACAGGGGAAGGCAAACACCCAAAAGGACTCCCCAGCCTGCCAGTGACAGAGCAAATACAAACAAAGGCAACAGAAAGAAACAGAGGAGAAGATAAAATATAGCAAACCATCTGTACTGGGCTGTTATATTTCCCAAGGTCTTGCTCATGCGGATTGGCAGGCGGGTATAAGGTATCGGATAAAACAGAATTATCCCAGAGACATTGAAGAAAAAGTGGCACAAGGCAATCTGAAAGCAAAAACATTTGAGAAGTTCATTAACTAAACCACCATTAAATACTCCTACCCACATCATAATTACTTCCAGCTCTCAGGAAACAGTACTGTTGTCAAGGTGTGGGAACCATTGGGTTCTACATCCAGAAATTTTCAATGAAAACATGGGAAACGTAAATTTGATATTGCACACTGGCTACAGAGAAATTTTTAATGGTACAAACTTGGATTTTACAAAAATTTAGCTATAAGTTTATGGGGCACTGAGGAGATTCCTGGAAGGGGACTTTGTCTTTGGATCTTTACAATCCTTTGATTCACATACTTCAAAAATTTTTTAAACAAAAATTAGCATTAAAAGGCAGAGACTTGCTAAAGCTTACAGGAGTCACTTAGACAGAATAAGCATATATTGAACAAAACAGTACATTCCCTGCTCACCTTATCCTATTTTAATTTTGTAACTGTTATCAGACTAAAGTAAATATGAAAGTACAGGTGTTTATTTATAAAGGGCATTATAAAACCAGTATGTTATCATGAAATCTGAGCTTTATCAAGATAGCATCTTCTCATGATTACATCTGTTGCCCGAGGACAATAAAATGACTTCTGCAATTTTCTTGATTTATTTTAGCTAGTAAAGACATTCCTCCTATTCACCAAGGAAACGTCATTATCTTTTCACTCTTAATTGTAAAGCATTCATTCAAATGTTATTTGCTGCCAGGTTCTTTACTGGGTGGAAAATGGGAGTCAAAGCCAGCCTTCCTACTTTTTAAATAGTTTGAGGCAAAAAGGAATTCAATAAAACCCAGTCAAAATACGTTTACAAGGAGAAAAATAGATGCCATGATGCTCACTGCAATGTTGGGTAGATAGAGAGCTTGCCAGCTTAAGGATTGTGCAACCTTCACTTAGGTTACAGGAGTCCCTGTACAATCAATGAACTGACTTTGGACCCTGAGAAGAGAGCTTACAGAAATCAATAACCCTCAGAGGGTTCTCAGCACGTGGGCACTGAACTCCAAGCAGAAAAAAGACCCCACGCTCAGGGGTCAAGTGACCTCCCCTGTCCCAGTTCTGAATCAATTCATGCAGATCAAGAGAATTTATAAAAGCAAGATTAGCTATATATTGATATTCTGGGAATTTTTAATGCAACCTCTTTGCTCTAGCAGTTGAAGTGAATGCATTGTTATTAATAGCACAGACAAAATCAGGCACAACATGAACAGCACATTTGCATCACTTTTGCCAGGTTTTTCTTCAGAAAACTTACAACTTCTAAATGAAGTCAAGAAAGCATGGTTTTATACTGACCTGTAATGAATATTTTAATGTACTCCCAGGACTTGCCAAAGCTGCAAGTATAGCTGTTGTGGTTGTGCCAATGTTGGCTCCCAAGGTGAGGGGGTAAGAGCGCTCAATGCTTATGACGCCAATGCCTACGAGAAAAGAAACACAACTGGGTTGGCTTCAGGATGATGGAGAAGATGAAACATGGGGATAAAGAGCACAGTATTTCCAACTTACCAACAAGGGGTGTAATAGCAGATGTGAAAACAGAACTGCTTTGGACAACGAAGGTCATACCAGCCCCTGCGAGCATAGCCAAGTATCCAGCGAGCCAAGTAAAAGGAAATGGAAAATCTGGAAAATAGAGGGACAACATTGCTGTTAGCATAACAGAGTGATCCATGTAACAATAACACAGCAGGGAAGACTGTTAAGCCCTTAAAATGTAGATGTATTGTTTGCATGTTGGGTCTCAAATGACGATTTGGGGCCAGTTCTACTACTTTGATTTATCCTGTTTGCTATGTGCCTTCAACAGCCTTGCACCACTGGATACACTTTGAGATGGATACCAGACTAGGTAGACATTTGTCCTGACCCAGGGTGGCATGTGTGTTGTGATACAATTAGGTACCAGAAATGTTTCCTCAGAGGTCAACACAAAACCTTCTGGGTGTTTTGAGAGCCTTGGTTTCAGCAACCAGGCACTCACTGGATCAGATCTTCAGAAAGCTCCTGAGAGAACCAAGTTGTTTGCTCTAACTAGTTCCAAGTGGATTATCCCCTAAAAATGTACTTGTTAACTCTTGCAGAGAACAGCTAACTACACTGATAGAGAAACTTGGCACAAATGTCCCCTGTAGTCTGCAGATTTATGGAGAGAGCTGAGAAGTGAGGACTTAATCAGCTGGGAAGACACAGAGGAATAGAGAGAAGATCCCAAATTAAATAAGCAGTAGCTGTTTACTTTCTACCCCTTGTTTTTAATTTGGGCAGTGTTCTTTGCCCAGGAGAAGACAGCATGGGGACCACTTTGTTGCCTTCTGTATTTCTGTGTACCCTCACTTCAACCACAGCCTGAGATCTGTGCCAGGACTGCTTTTCTCTGCTACACTTCCTAATCTCTCCATTAAAGAGAGTATGAAGGAAAAGCAGCCTGGTGAAAAAACCCCAGAACATTTGCACTCAATGGATCCAGGTTGAAAAAAAACAGCTGGACAACACAGGGAAAGACAGAAAAACACCACCATTCAAGGCTGCCTTATCCTGCTGAAGAGAGGGTTAGGCAGCAGCACAGGATAAGATCATGAATCTTTTTTCAACTTTAGAAGGAATATGCAGGCCCTGTGCCAGAGCAGGCAATCACAATCTCAGCACTTTGGTGCTATCTTTTGAGGATGGGAGATCTACATTTCTAACAGCTAATGATTATACATCTAGAAACAGAGCCTGGACTTTGGTCTCTAATGCTGTTAATCTGCTGCATTTCTCAATCAAGCTGTTCACTAAAAGATTTTTAAATTAAAGAAAAAAAAATACTTGGAAGAAAAAATGTTGGGCAGTGTGCACGATTTTCATTCAATAGTATTTTCTTTAAAATATTCTATAACGTCTTTCAGAACAGGAGACATCAATAAACATGCTCAGTGTCCTTGTCATTCCTAAAAACAATCCTCAGGAAAAGCAGATAGTTACCAGTGTTGATTGTCTTCTTGATAACGCTGGCCACTTGTCCTTTAAGCACAGAGTTTAACAGCTTAACGATCATTATCAAACAGGAGCAGAGAACAAGCAGGGACAAAGCCAGGAGGATGAGCCCGATACCAAGATCAGGCAGGTCTGAGTTTACAAAGATGTGTTGGCCTGAAAAAGAAAAGGAAAATGAATTAGCCTACCCACATTTTTGCCTGTGATCCTAAGCCCACCGCTGGTTTTCGTTCGCTCCCCTAAGAAAATTGAACCAAAGCAAACACAGCTTGAGGGGTTGATGCAAAGATGGAAAATGCCACCTTCCCTCCTCCACAAAAGCCATGTCTGAGTGAGGCAGGAGAGGTGCTTCTACAGACATGCTTACAAAATGCAAAGTGGGCACCCCTATGGGGCAGGCAGGAACCAGGTGTATGAGGCATGTGTAAGGGAGAGGAACACAAAGGCAGGAGAAACTTTTGGGGTGCTCCAAGCTGCACAGTGGGTCAGCTTTTCCCAGAGGTGGTTGCATGCCTGAGCAGGGCAGTTCAAAGTCCTGCAGGGCATGCATAGGGATGGGATATCCTAGCAACCATGACAGCAGAGTAACCGTAGCTCCGAGCCATCTGAACATCACGGTGACATGATACTGAGACCTCAATGACTGCTATCAGGCAGCATGGAAAGAGATCCCCCTGCAGCCAGATACCATGATGCTGCTGTAACTCCAGCTGTGCAGCCACAGCAGAGCACAGGCTCCTCAGGCAGCACCTGCAGCAGTGCCATGTGTCCCCACACTGGCCAGGGCTCCTGGATCCACCTCAGAAGGGGGCTGTTAGCACCATTAGAAAGATATATACTTTTGTAAATATATTGCAGAGGAGTAGTTCTACTACTTACATTTACTGATATAGTCTGTTTCAGTTATATTCTTGAGGGTCCATGTCACATTTCCTGCAGTCCAGCAGAAGTCAGGAGATGTGCAGTTTTCGGAAGGTGGAATTGTGACATTCTGCAGTGTCTAAAGATTGCCAGACAAAGCAGAGAGTTCAGTCACCTACAATCCTTTATAAGAGCTCATGTAGAATTTTCAAATTTTACTACAACCAAGATTCATCAGCTAAAAAGTCAGCATTGTAAGCTGGCACCACATCAATGGCATGGTAACATTTTGCATTCTGAAAACAAATGATTATGCTGTTACCCATGTCAATCAGTACAATATGTAAAGATTAAAATATTCCCAAAATCTTCTACATTTTAATAACCACAGCACCAATCCACTAATAGCTGAGGAACTTAACTACTGATGACAGATTTGAGGAGTGAGGTTCATGTTTGGCTACAGTTGTGGGACAGTGATATTCCTTTTCCAGCCACTGCCACAGCTTTCTTGTTGAAAGAAAGGTCTCTTTCCTGACATCTCAATGCAGTTCATGGTCTGATGAGTACTACAGGACTGTGAGTCAGAATGCTACAACACGAGTGCAGCCTCTCTTGCTGGATGAGCACAAAGTGCTCCAGCTGATTTTCTGTGCCTCAGTTTCCATGTCAGTAGAAACAGAAGTGCTGCTACTACTTTAATTGTCATGTTCAAGGGCTAAGAGCTCATTACAAGCACTATGATTACCATTACCAAATTACTGAATTTCTGTGTACACCACAATAAAAGCTTCCTTATAAGCCCTCCTAGGCCAGACATGCTGCATTCTGACACCAGGTCTGTAAGTCATTATGCAGACTAAGGAACAGCTTGCTGACTGAGCTATGCTTCCACACAAGAGCAGCTGACAGCCAAACGGACTCTGAACCATGCTCCTGAGCAAGAGGCATCTTTCCAAAATGCCTGAGTGATTTTCTTTTGCAGAAATGGGGGAAGAGAAATCATATTTCTTTGCTGGGTACTGCCTACAAACACCTGCATTTGTACCTCTCTCCAGATGATGCAGGTGGGCAAAACTGGGAGTGGATCTGGTGCCCCCACATCTCCAGGGAGCACCTGGGCTCCAGGCACCCCATACCTGGTAAACCTTTACAAACACAACACAGTCTTGTTTCTCACCTTGAATTTTCTTTTTTTTCAAGCATCTTAGTTTCAAAGCAGCATCACTAGATCAAAATGTTTGTTTTGCTTTAAACATATGGGGTCTGCATGTATTTATCCTGGCCATGAGTCTGTTTAACAATTTTTGCTAGAAATTAGTTTAACCCAGTAGGAATGTGTAGCCATGATATTTTCTGAAAAATCCTTTCCTTAGGATTTTTCCTCCTGAGAAGCTGAGAGGCCTCAGGAACAAAATGTAAACAATGGTTATCTACTGGATCTGTGATTGGTCTCATGAGGTTGTTCCTAATTAATGGCCAATCACAGTCCAGCTGGCTCAGACTCTGTCCGAGACACAGGCCTTTGTTATTCATTCCTTTTATTTCTATTCTTAGCTAGCCTTCTGATGAAATCCTCTCTTCTATTCTTTTAGTATAGTTTTAATATAATATATATCATAAAATAATAAATCAAGCCTTCTGAAACATGGAGTCAGATCCTTGTCTCTTCCCTCATCCTCGGAGCCCTGCAAACACGGTCACAGGGATGCAATAATTTAAATTATTTTCCTTTTTCCCCACCAAGGTCAAGTCAAAATTCTGGGGGTTTCACATGTTTTTGTCATTTGACTGTAAGGTTGAGCAGCAGGTACCCAGCCAAAATACAGGCAACACAGAAAAAAGCATGTCTAGAAATAAACATTTCCCTTGGCCTGCTCTTTCCATGTAGTTTCTTGTCTTGTGCAGGGCTCAGGGGCTCGGGGCTGTGCAGCTGAGCTCAGGCTGGGCCTGCCAGGGCAGCGAGGGGCACCGGGCTGGGTCTGCAGCCCCAGACACAGCCGGGGCTGTAACCCGAGCAGGGACCGGGTGAGCGCGGCTCTGCCCCGGCTCCATCTCCGCAGGTAGCGTTTCACTGCCCAGCCACAGCGTCATTCAATAGCAGCTGGGCACCGAATTTCAACCTCCACAACCAGTGGAGAATGAAATACTTAAGGACTCCTTGAGTATCTTCTGCCTCAGGACTTCAGGAATTACTTTTCTATACGTGCCAGCAGGTAGAATAGTCTAATTAGAGAATCAAAGGATATTTAATGCTGTAATTGTTGGTTAGCTGAACGATGCAAAGCAAACACTCAGCTCCATGGTTTGCCAAAATACTCATTGGTGTTGGTCTGGGCAAGAGATTCCTCCAAGCTGTAGGGCTGCTTGGGTGGAGAGGAGCAGGATGCAGCCCCACGGAGGCTTTGTCCAAGGGCAGTTTTCCAAGAAGGCTGCGAGCAGCCAGCGGCCACCAGATCACCCCAACACACGTCAAACTGAAGCTGATTAGATCAGCAGATAAATGGTGGTTGAAACGATCTTTTCTCTGGCCTACGGTGCAGACTTTTTCCACTTTCAGGGAGTTGGTAGGACTTGCTATCAGAGTTTAAAGGCATTTGGGTTTGAAAGGAGTAAAAGGCTTGGCACCAATCCACCAGTTCTGATAGGCAAGGTCCTGCACAGTACTGAAAGCAGCCAGGTCAAGGTCACCACTGGTGACCATGCTTGGTTTAAGTGGAGCATTAAAAAAAACTGCATTAAATTTTTTTCATTCTTTTTCTGCTGATAAAAACCCCACCCTCATTAAAAAATCTAATTTCACAATCCTGTGATAAGGAGCATCAGCTACAGATCAGTAATATATTTCCTGAGGTACCTGACAATTAATTTAACATGATACTCACCACATTGGTTTCAGTGACACACCAGATCTTTACCAGGCTTTTGTTTTTTGCTGATTCATCATTAGTGGCAATTGCATTTATTACTGATTTATCAAGCTTAAAAGGAAGAATAAAAAGAATTTTAAAAATGCTTTATTTCCAGCTTGTATCACATACTTCTGTTCAGCTCTACTCAAATAAGCCCCCTTGAAAGCTCAACCATGTAAAATCTGCATGACTCCAATGCTGGAACTCCTGCCCAACGGGTAGGAAGGGGGTTACTCCCAGAAAAAAAAAGTACAACTGTACATGAACAAATGCTTTGTCTCATTCTCCCCACATCATCCACTACCTCATCTCATCCTTTCTGTTTAATCAGCTGCTCTGACACAACTCCCTGACTGTATTTACTGTCACTTCAAAACCTGTGTGCATCCCCTGGCCTCTAGATGCATATGATTTTGTCCCATAATTTCAGTGTCTTCATCAGGTCCAATGCTGTTCCTCTGGCTGTGTCTCAGCTAGTGCTACCTGCAAATGCCCAGGCAAGAGGCTGCCTTCCCATCCATCCCACATGGCTGAATTTGTCCTCAGCTGCCTTCCCAGTCCTCCTCCCCCCTGTCTGCCACTGATGCTGTGAAATGTGGGCGAAATAGAAACTGGAAACGTAGAACTGGGGCTTTATGAGATATGAATTAAGAGAAGAATTCATCTGCTAATGAACTTTGCCCCCAGGAACACAGAGACAGGAGTGGGAAGCCTTCTCACAGTCAGAGCATTTTGATTAGTTGGGACTGAATCAGGTAGGCAGCTTCTTGAAGTGAGAAAGAGCTTACCTCAATGATGAGCTTTGTAAAGGGGTCTGTGATAACTTTTAGTAGCTCTGGAGCATCCTCACCACTTTCAAGGTGAAAGGAGTCAACTATAACATTGGTGAGATGGTAGAGATAGCCAGTAATGACTTCAATGGGTAACAGTGCAAACACAGCCAGCCAGTTAAAGAAATCATGGATTGTTGCCCCAGCAAAGGCCCTGCAAGAAGAAATTAAAAAACAGAGCTGCTTTTAATTAAACAAAATGTGTATAACATCAATTAGATATGAAATCATAAAAGTAGAGATGAAGGGCATTTCAAGATGGGAATAATTTAATTTCTGGGGTCAAATGCAATAGCTACTTTGTTATGGAGTGCTAGGTTGGCTCCACACTGTTGGCCAATTAAAGAGCCAGACAGGTGAGTAAAACAAGAAAAACTAGAAAAGACAGAAGTAATCCATAGCATGAGGCTGCCAAGAGTACTTTTTTGAAGAAAGAAGCGGCTGTACAGCCTGTGTTTGTTTTGCCTCTCACCTGTTTTTAGTACATTTTTAATCCTCAGCCAGTCATTGCCTACAGGACCAGTTCTCCCTGACTCCTGGGGCAAGAGGGCTTTGCAGCTCTCCCACATGTTTCTGCAATCTGTGGTGTACAGGTCCCTTCAATCTTCTCCTCCAAAGCACGAGGAGCCACAGCTTGTCCCTCAGAGGCTTTGGCCAAGAGTATTTCAATATGCCCAGTGCATAAATGACAAGGTTCCAAAGTCTCCTATCACTCCCAAGTTTACTGCCCATCTCCAGTAAGCCTCCAAGTGCTCCATGAGCTCTCTCAGTGGCAATGTCAAGTGTGAGTCCTAAAGATGTCACTGTATATATCTGACAGCCAGAACATTTCATTTCTCTACAGTTACCAGCTCTGGTTTTCTGCAGACTTCAACATTGAAATCTCTTTTAAGGAAACCAGACCAAACTTATGTAATACTAACTTCTTGTACAGCCCTCCCACAGCTGGCACATAATAAAAGGTGGGGGGTATAGTGAGAGCACTTGAAAATTTATTCCTGTGTAAGATCATTAAAAATGGTGAATTCTCACAAACCCACAAAATTTTTAAAGGAACATGATATAGTTTTTTTTTCCAAGCATATAAGGCCATACATGTAGGCAGCTTTATACCTTTGCCATGGCCATGCTTGTGACTTTCCTATCTAGAAAGGTTGAATGGCTGTAGTAGTGAGAGGGAATATAGAAGACCTACAAAAATGAAAGAAACAATTTTCCAGATCTAGAGTTTAAATACAATACCTTCTAAATTCATTCCTGTCCCCAGCTTGCATAAGTGCCACAATTGTGTTTGTAACTGAGGTGCCAATGTTTGCTCCCATGATGATAGGAATAGCTGCTCTAACAGTCAGCACTGCAAAACAGAAAAGGAAACAATGAACGAAAAAATCATATTATTAGCAAGCTCTATGCTTCAATGAAAATTTCTATTGCTATCAGTGAACTCCTGACCTCCCTTGATGTCAGTGTGATGAGCTGCTCTAATCCAAACAGGTTTGCTTTAATCAAGCCCCCTGGTAATGTGGCACTCCCATAGTCCCATGATCCCCACTGACACTATGGCCCATGGTTATCCCTTTTCATCACATGTTAAAGGGCCAGATGAAAATAAAGTCTCTTCTTTCCCAGGCATTTTCCTACTTACTACAGAATTTTGAAATGATACCACAGAAAAAAATGAAGTTCATTACTGTCCAATGTGAGAAAATGATGCAGATAATTCCAAAATTAAGTCATTCGGTGCCATGGCTTCCAATGATTTTCCTTGCAGTTGTGGTTTTATTATTATTACTACTACTACTATTGCTACTACTAATACTAATACCATTATGATTCCTTTTAAAAATTTTATTTTATATCGGGGAAACAGCTGTGAAAAACTTTTCCAATGGTCTCTATTCTTTTACACAAAGCTTCTACAATTTGAACACAAGTGGGAATGTTTGCACCTGAGACAAGGTTTATGAGTGATCTCTAGGAAGATTCTGTGAGCAGACTCACATGTGGAGGACACCATGCTGACTATGATGGATGAAGAGGTGCTGGAACTCTGGACCATCACAGTCACCAGAACTCCGATCACCAGTCCCGCAACAGGATTCGAGAGCACTGAATCATCTTTAAATATGTCCCCTGCTGCTTTACCTGTAAAAAAACATATTCTCAGAGAAGCACAAGGTAAAGTCCATAGAAATTATCAGTGTTTAATTCAAGATCATTCAGCCATTTAATTGATACATATATAACCATGTTTGCTATCCCAAAAAAGTACAATGTAGCCCAGGGATCCAGATTCATGTCCTGGACTCGCAGCTTCTCAGATTTTAGAGGATACTTTCTATTCTCTCATTTCAGTGACTATAAGACCTGCTGAACTCTGCAGAGAGTTGCCACATATAATGCCACAGCCATCAGCAGAAAGACTGTAGGACAAAAAAAACACCCATACCTTGATTTAAATGTTATTACTTGGTATTTTTGGACACTGAATTAAGGGTAATGCTTTTAATAATACTGACTAATTCAGTCCCTGTACCTTTCTGTGTTTGCAAAATACTTATTTCTCTGATAACCACTCCTGAGTCCATGACCTGAATTCAACACTTTGAGGTAAATGTAAAAAATACATTTCAATAGTTTTTGTCTTTGAAGGATTTGAGGGACATTTCAGTGTTAGATGCTTTGGTCAAGAGAACAGTTTTGTATTTCACCTTGTTGAAATGTCTTTTACATGGGACAGATTTATGTCCAGATGTATTTTTCTAAACTGTCACTAAAGTAACTGGGAGCTACTGGGAAACTGGGGCCAATAACCCCTACATCAGCTCTGTGGAATTTGAGACAGAAATGTTTTCATTTCTTTCAAACATCTGAAGGTCAGTGTTTAATCAGAGATCCTTCCTTCTGAATCTATGTCTCATCATATATGAAGAATGTTCTTGAAGACTGGTAGTTGTAACTAAGTGTCTCAGACAAAATTTACTGCTTTATTAATTTATTCTTGATATTTTAGATATTTTCATACCTCCTACCAGTTGAAAAGCAGAGCTCAGTACATCCAGAGAACACACAAACATGTAGAGTAATCCAAGTAGCATAATGAACTTCCCTATCCCATAGAGTACACGAATGACTTTTCCTTTTGTATCCAGATCTGCAAAACAAATACATTATGTATAAAAGAATCATTTGAATTTTTCTCTGGAATACTCTAGTGCACAAGCAGAGACAGTGGAGACAAAGACAGTGACATGGCTCCAGTGTGTGATTAAACCCAAAAGAATGTTCTTAATCACATTTTAACTGCAGAAGCAGGTATTTTGTTTGCCTACTTTTACCACAAAAAAACCTTTTTGGTATGTGACAAAAGCCTTATGAAATCTGACATTGACCCTTGGTTTTATAGTCATCCTACTGAGTAAAAAAATGACCAACAGCTGCCTGGATATAAAACTGTATTAGTGCTGGACTGTTTTACATATATCTTCTCATGTTTTAAGGAGGCTAAGAAGCATGATTTTGGGATTTTTCTTAGCTGATTGAATATTATAAACCCATTAACTCTTGATTAACATGAGACAAGTGATGGGAAAACAATGTAGGTAACTTATTTACAGAGAAATGGCTACCTGACCACTTGATCCCAGTGTCCTGCAGTTCTGGCAGAGCCCACGGGTCTTCTTCTTCTGGCCTTGTCTCATCTATCAAAGCTACTGTGGAAAATGCAGGTTGAATTTCCCCTTTATTTCCAAGTGAAGCCACGTTGCCTGACAAAACAGAACATTTAAAAAATTGTTTAATTACTTTCCATCTTCTCCAAGGATCCCCAAATCCTATCTATTTTTTTATAACTCAGAGTGAGCACATTACCTTTGTGATTTTCTCCTTCTTTCCCAGCCATGTTCTGGTTTTGTTTGGAAGAGTCCCCAATATAGTTATTGGTTTCAGGCTTTTCTACCTCCGGCCAGGGAGCCATGATCTGTGACTAACAAAGTAGTGTTGAGTGAAATGCAAGTGCAGTCAAAATATTCACCTTATAAGAGTGCATGTGAGAAATGTGATAAGGATAAAGAGCACAGGAGATGAAAATTAAATAGAAGCAATTTTCCCTTGAACACAAATTTTTACTAAACTTTATGAGTTATTCTTCTATTTGGGAAATTGATTTCTCAATATTTTTAATCACAGTTTACTTATTTGTGTACACAATTAAAAAAATATTTCCATCTCACATCTATATTTTCATACACTTTTAACTTTCATTAAAGAAAATATTCCTCTGCTTTCCAAAAGGTAGGCATTTCTTCTCTTTAATTAATTTTAACTCCTTTCAACAAGAAGTCAGAGAATTGTTTTATTTTCGTCCACCTTCTGGATTACCAAGCAATTGCCTGGTAATTCAATACACAGACCTTTACCTGGTAATTCAATACACAGAAATGTTTTAGCAAAAAAATTCTTCCCTAAAGCACTGCTTAGTTTGGGTCGTGAATGCTAAACACAATGCCTTGTTGCCTTTACTGGTTCACTGCCATGGAAACATGAAGAGGAGAATCCTGGACAAGGTGGAAGAAGAGCCCAGGGTTTTGAGCTTGCTGAGTGCCCAGAGAAGAGGACAATTAGAGAGCAGGGGCCATTTGCAGCTCTGTATTTGCCTGTAAGCCACAGCTGATGCTGCAAATGAAGCTGAGCTGGAAGCAGCAAGGTCCAGCTCACCCATCTCACACAGGCTCTCTCTCTGAACCTCTTCCTGACCCCTTTCTGGGCACATTTGACATGCACTCTATTATTAATGAGTAATAACTTAAAAAGTAAGACATCACATGTCCAGATCCTGCCAGCATGGGTGCAAGCACACATGACAGACCTGGTCCAGGCACAAGAGGAGACCAAGCTTGGAAAGGTCCTCCCTATTTACTTCACCAGTATTAGAAACCAGAGGGAGAGACATGAATGAGGGGGGAAGTGACTGTGGAAACAGGAGCCAATATGTACCACAATGCTTCTGCCTTTACAGACTTGGTGACATCAGCCAGCACATCCAAAAACTCCGTGGAAAGGATGGGAGAAGTGAACCCTGTCCAGGAAAGCCCCCCCTTCAGGTCTGTCTCTTCCACCCTCTGTGCCCCACAAGTCACTCAGTGCTGCAGCCAGAGCTGCCCCATGAGCAGCACATCTGGCACCCACATGGCTGAAACACTGGTCAGCAAATTTGCCACCAATGCTCCTCATACACAGAGCCCCTGTGCCCCCTGCGCCTCCAAAAGTCAGAACTGGTTTCATGCTCCCATAAACAAGGTTCACCAGCAGTTAGCAGTCACTCTCAGGGAGTATAATTAGTCATTCATTTAATCATAGTCCTTTATGTAGCTGATGGCGAAAATGTTTTGTGCCTGCCCACATCAGTAAGCCACACATCCTCCTCCTTTAGCTGGGAAGGAAAAGTCACAGACAAAATCACTTGTGTCTTACTGTTACACAGGTGGGTATTGTTTTCTGGCACTCCACAAAGAAAAGAGTATCTCTTCTTCCACATTACCAGGAAAAGTTATTCTGCAATTCCATTAGCAAAAACTACACGTTTCACATTCTTTATCTGTGGTGTAAGACCCAGAGCAGCTCCCAAGATACACAAAGATCTTCAAACAGATGAAAGAAAGTCATTCTTGCTTGTTTCAACAAGGATTCCCATTTGCTTGGAGCAAATTCTCGCATTTCCATCCATGCCAAAACAACCTCCAGCCCCACCCAGACAAAAACACCTCCATCTTGTTAAACAAGTTTCATTTATATATGTTCAGCATTTAAAGACCTATTAAAAAAATAACTGCTCTGCACAAGTGATTCTTAAGTGAAATGTAATCATGAAAATATATTGGAAAGTCAGATGTGAAGCTGCAACTTATTCCAGCCATGGAGACACAGAATATGCTGGACACCACCATCCCCAGAGATGCCATCAGTAGTACAGCTCTTCTGTTACGCTTAGTATGGAAATGAAGGATTCAGCCTGCATTATTACTGTATGGAAACTGAGCTGATGCATTCACTGGAGAAACTGGAGCTTGAAAACTTCAGCAGACAAACAGCCTCTGCGTCTCCTAAAAAAAGTCTCTCCAAACAAGAATTCGGCAGAGCATTTTTCCATAATAAGCATCTCCCATGTTCCGGAGGTGCTCAGGAGCCCACAGGTACGTCATGTATTATTATTGTTTTTGTTTTATGTGATTAAACATCATAGAATGAGAGTTAATCACCTCTGTAGAGGAAGTTTTTATAGGTATGTATATAAAGTAATTCACATGAGCCCTAGCCAACCTCTGACTTGAGAAGATAGAATTGAATTCTGGAGGCTTTTACAGCATTTGCCTTGAACATTTGGGTTTGCAGAGGCATTACTAGAACAGCCCATGATGTGTGAGTGGTATTAATGACTGATGCTAGCAGAACTTCTATACCCTTGAAGTCCTCCCACAGTTGTCAGCTTTCCCAGATCCCAGCTCTTGTTAAGAGGAATAGCTGAGAAGATAGTGGGGAGACACCTGATACTCTCTGCTGGAGTCCTAGCCACAGCTACTTACTGTTAATTAACCACTGTGCTACAAAGATAATCTACATTCTATAGTTTTCCCTTTAAAGAATTTTTCCTTGGCCCAAATACAGACATTAACACCTTGAGAAAATACTCAGAGGACAGTCAGTGTGCTGTGGAGGAGCAGAGCAGTGGGGTGGCCGAGTGACCCCATCGCTCCCTGGGTGCTCACACGCGCCTTTGCAGAGGCTGACGTCAGCTGTGGCAGAAGGGACCAGCACTGCTGACGCAAGATCCCAGTGACAATGAAAACCCCAATAGTGGTTTACCTGTGAGCACCAAAGACAGCTACATGCAAAGGAACATAGAGAGCAGGCCAGTGACAACGCACACTGCAACAACTTGCTGTGCTCAGCTGGACGCACCGGTCCAGGTCCAAAGGCAGGAGAGCCACAATTGCTGGATGAGGCACTGGAGTGATGAGCTCTGCCCACTCCCATGCCAGCCCAGGTGCCTCAGTGCCACGCATGTGGCTCCTGCCTTGGCTGGCAGGACACCAGGCAGGGTGCCTGCAGCCAGGGTGAAGTCACGGAGCTCACGTCAGGACGCGCGTTGGTGCTCGGGATATCCACCTGCCGGGTGCTGAAACGGGAGCTGATTTCCTCCTGAAAGTGGCAGGTCACAATGTGCTATGCATATTGCAAAGGTCTGAAAACCAATGCCTGGGCAAGATGTAATCCAGCCCGTTTCAGTGAACCTCGTGGCAAATCCTCTCACACCGTCGTGTGTGCCTCTTTCGTTGTGAGTATAATCTTTCCTTGCCTTTGGAAAATGCTAACCATGTGTGACATCCTTTCTAACTTCAAAAGAAACTGAACCCTCCCCCTCCTAAGAGGGAGATAGATGGGAAAAATCAATGGCATTCAAATTCCGAAAACGTGAGAGAGAAAAACTCAGAGCCAAAGTGAGCTCCTGTGGTTTTTATGTCCATAGTCTCTCACTGCAGCATTTCAAAGAGTTAAAGTCTCTGGGGAATTATCTGAGCAACACTGGGTGTCATGCAGCTGCCCTATATTGCATTCCTCAGTGACTCACGGGCTGTAACAGCTTTGCCTGTGTTGCAGAGCTGCACTCTCGGTGCTTTGCAGTTCTAAATCAGAAACAGCTGTCAATCTGTTTGTTTTGCTGGACTTAACACAGCTCAATGAGCTACCCCTGTGTGTGCCCAGCCAGCATTGTTCGTGCCTCTCCACCCGTGACAGCTCACCCAAAGGTGAGCCACATTGTGCCAGACACAGGAACTATGGAGCAGCAACAAGCCTTAAAGAAACCTCATTCCTGGGGAGCAGAAACAGTCAAAACAAGATAAAATAAAAAGTACTGAAGAAAAGAGCAGTATTTTCAAAACTAACTGATAATAACTACAACAACCAATGTGACCATACATGCACCTACAGGCTGCTTAAGCAGCTCCATATCAGATTTTGGGTTCAGCCAGGCTTTCCCCATTCTCTCTCCCTCTCATTCCCTCCTGTCTCAGCTTTTCTACTAAAGTACCTCACTTCCTTATCATTCACCACAGCACTAAAGTTTTTATCTTCAAAAGGGATTTATTAACTAATCTGATATCCAAATATATGACCTAGTAAATATGAATATTTATCACACATACTTCATAGGAATAAATACCAACCTACATATCAGCCTTTCTCGTACAAAGTTTGAAGAAATATTGTCTTTTTCCTCTCAAAATGTACCACTTGCAGCATAGAAGCACATTGTGTAGAGACAGGAAAAGAAAGCTTCTGAGCCAGCACAAATTCATTCAGGAGCTTTACATCAGCTGATAGTTTTGCCCCAGAACCAGTTCCATGGAAGCCACAAAGCCCCAGGTGCAACAGAGGCAGTAACAACTTAAATAAACACCAGCAATGATTCAGCCTTGCTAGGAGCAAGTCTTGTCTTTGCTCTGGCACCAGCTGCTTCCTTGAGGCTTTTTCTTTGAATAAGTCAGCAGGCTTAGCCGGGATGTAAACTTTCAACTCATGCAGTAGTAAAGGCAGAAAGAGATATGCAAAAGCTACAAAAACTGTGCTCAGTTTTAGTCCTATGGATCTGTAAGAGTCATTGCTCACAAGCCTGAATCTCACACAAAAAACCACACAAAACAAACTAGAAAAGTCAACTAATATCTAGGTATGTGCAGGGAGAGAATAAATCCCAAAGATTAATTTTTGAATTCACAACCAAGCAAAGCACTGGAGACTGCCCCCGAGGAGCCAGAGCCAGGAAATACCACTGAACTACTTGAAATGCCTAGTAGGTATTTAAATAAAACAATTACTTTTTCAGAATAAAATGCCAAGAAAATTAATAACCCCACCAACAAAGAAATAGTACAGATCTACCCCATCCCATAGACAAAATACACAGTAAAGAACAAAGAAAGGAAAAAAATGATGTTAAAAAGACTTACTGACCTAATGGAAGAGCTGATAATAAAAGTTACTGAGAAACCAGTTGATTTCTGCCTACTGCCACATTAGTTGAGCAAACTACATCAGAGTCTAATGTATTCCTTTTACCTCCGTGTATCAAACCAAATTAGCATAAGAAAATGTTTCCATCGAGAACAGCCTGACACGGCAGTGGTGAGGCACACAGCCCTTACAGAAGATCTATGCTAACACATGAACTGACCGTATTTCCTTCCAATGTTTCATTAATCATATCCTAGACATTTTCCATTATCCAATACCACTGATCACTATGACTTAAAATCTCACTTCTTTTCAAATAATAGTTAAACAAATATTTTCTTTTGATACAGGCATTTCTTTTTTTTTTGGGGGGGGGTGGTTTTTTTGGCAGCTGCTAACAAAATACTTTCTTCCTTTACCATATTTAATAAGAATAAACCTAGCTAATTGCAGAAAAAAAGTATAGTTTATTTTCAGAACTATGTTCCTTATCACTTCCTTAAAATACAGATGCAGTAAAAGGAAAACAAGGTAAAAATATTAACAAGAGGATGACATTTCACATCCCACTCCAGTACCCCCATTACCTCTCTTTCACTATTTCTTGAACTGCAAAAGCAGAGCTTTAGATTTGAAGCTAAAAAAGTTCAAAAGAGAAGAAAAGAAAACCCAGTCTTAGTTGCTTTTACTTACCACGACTTAATTCCGAGACAATAGAGTGAACGGATCAACTGGGCAGCCACTGAAACCTGCAATATATATAGACAGGTGTTGAGCAAAGTTTGCTTTCATCACTGCACACTAACATTCCTATTTTACAGTCCAGAGGCACTGCCTACCTGCAACTTAATGATCACAATAAAACTTCTTTTTGCAGGAGTGGGAAGCAACCAACACTGATAAAACTATGGGTTATTTCACACTTATCACATTCTAAAAAATGTCCCATCAGCATTTAAGTACAAGTTACAAATGTGCTCATGTGAGTACTGGAGAACTAATTGTTCCAGCCAGAAAAATTGCTGTCCGCCTGATCATTCAGTAATCTTTTTTCCAATAATAATTTTCCAAAAATATTTTGCAGTCTCAAAAGTCTGTCAAAAGAGTGTGAAGGAGATGTAGTACTGTTATTTGTCTGTTCAGGTGCCTATTAATCTGCCTAAGAACAGAAGTGAAGGAGAATCAGATAAAAACAGTGTAAGTAGGAAACACGTAAGAACTCCTTAGAACAGAGGATGGAGTTTCATTCTTATCAGTGCTCAATGTTTACAATTAAGGCAAGCTCATTAGCATTTTGGCTGTGGCTCTACTTCCAAAGTAGATTTAAAGGTGTAAGGACACCTTTGATAATCACATTCAGAACACTAGAGATGAAGACAAATAGATGATAAAGAGATAGGTTATTCAATAAAACAGTGTGGTACTATAGATTAGACAAAGCAGCCACCAGCATTGCTGTCTGTTCTAGTGCTGATCATCTTCACAGGGAGCTGGATGGGGGGGCTGCATTAGGCACTGCAGCTTTATTATCTTTGATTTTTTTCTGTTTCAGTGGGCAACTTACACTCAGAAAATACGCTGTAAACTAGCCATGTAAGCAGCAGATCTGCTTTGTCTGCTTGCATGCAGTCGTATCTCCCAGCAGCTTAGTGACTTAGTAACTCAGTAAAGTAAAACTCTTGCTTTTTGCACCTTTCAGTCCCCTGGAGATGCCCAGCCTTCGGAGCGGTGAGTCACAACTTCCCCTTCTCCTGCGTCGGCGTCAGAAATGTTTAATAAGCTGTGGCCAGGAGAGCTCTGCAGCCCCGTGTGCAGCATCACATCCTGGCAGCAGAGCCACCAAGCACCTCCCCTGCTGCAATGGCCCTGCTGGTGTCGACCCCACTGCCCACACTGTGCTGGGCAGGGCTGATGGCGCAGCCCAAGGATGGAGGCACCAGCCCTGCCTCACCCTCCTCACTTGCAGTTTGCACAGAGGTGGCAAGGATGAAAAGGAAACCAATTTCTCTTCTGTGTGAAGTGGAGAACTGTGCAGAAGTGGAAAGAAGTAATGAAAAAAGGACCCAAGGTTGTCCTTGGTGGTTCACAGGCACACTTCTCTTAGCAGAAGTGTACTTTAACATTACATCTAAAAATAGTACATTTTAAGTCATGCCCAACATGCAGGAAATCAGGTGAATCTTTTACTTGGGAATACTTGTATTTCTTTGAGTTATGGCTTATTCTCTTCTGAGTCACTGCTTGTGAAACCCAGCTCTTCTGAGTGGGAAATTATGAAGTGTGCACATTTCAAGTACCCAAGTACCCTGCCATGGCTCACCCAGAATGTGGCGATGTCCTCTGCAGTGTTTTATTCCAACATTGCTAATTCCATTTGCTAAACACAATCCTAAGTGCTGACCAAGTTAACATTTCAGAAAGAGAAAAATTCTATATCAGACCTATTGAACTAAAAAAAAAAAAAAAAAAAAAAAAAACTTAAGGAAAGAAAAAGCAGTCATTTACACAAAGGCAGACAATCTACAGTCTGTCTTTGGAAGTCCAGGGTGAATCTTCTGCAGAGTCACTCTGAAAGAGCCTTCATAAGAAGTTTGTCACAAGGGATGAAGGTGGGTGTTATTTGTTCCAGAAGCCTTCTCTTCATTCAAAATCAGAGGAGAAGCTGATGTTCTTCCTGGAACACCAGGGCAGTCAGAGTGATAGTTCAGAGTGCTTGTTGGCACACACTCAAAAGATGCTGCTGCTGCTCGGCAAGTGTGAGGCAATGCTCTATCTTCCCACTTTAGAGCTTACTTTGAAACAACTGACTTAATTAAAAAAATATATATATTGGATAGGAAACACTTAATAAAGTAAAGAAAGCAAGCAAATTTGAAGGGTCCTGGTTTCCTCAAACAAAGGTGCTGGATTACTCTGCAGCTATTTGGAATAAATCTAGCATTTAACAGGAAGTGCAAACACAGAAAATGTCTTAAACACAGAATAAGAAAAAAATTCCTAGCATGTGCAAATTCTGTGAGAGGTGAACTCTGTCCAGTCACTGTTATATGTTGCAAGAAGTTATGACACAGAAAAGAAACATGTCCACATAACATCCGTGCTACAAGCTCCTTTACAGATCTCCCCAAAAAAGGGGTACCTGCTGTGCAAGTGTCAACCCCATCCTACCTGTAAGACCCAAGCCCTAGTTCAGCAAACCAAGTGCACATAAGTCACAACTAAAACAAAAATAATTACAAGGAAGTGAAAGAAATGGCCATTTATCCTGCAAAGGTGTGTCAGTGCAGTCCAAGATACATATTCACTAACAGTAATATTAACATGATGAGGGTTGCTCTTTTAGAGACACAGCTTCAAAAGTCAGCAAGCATGAGCATGGCTTTCAGCTAACACCAGGAGAAAATCTCTCTCTCTCCTACATTTTAATTTAATTTTTAATATTCCACAAATCCAAAGAATCCACACCTAAACTATGTACATTCAAAAGAGTGGGAATCTGGAAAACAGCTCTTTACTGAAGAGAACAGGAATTGTTTCCATCATTTGGAAACAGAAGTGTTGATTTTCTCTTGTTCAGAAGCCTTGACCAAATCTAGTTGTCTACATTTGGGAACAACATGAGTGTAAATCAGCCTTCCCTCTTCCAGATACGTAAAACACAAAGCCCCAAGCATAAAAGAGAGGCCAGTGCTGATTTCAATAGGAATTATAGCCTGAAGAGTTATTTGGTTAAGGACTTACACCCATTCAGCAGAAAAAGATTTTCCTTCTTTGTGTAGTTACCTGGAAAAATTTAAGTCCTGGCTTTATCTATTGTCTGAAAAGTATTCTTCCTAAAAACATTTTAGCAGTGAACCTTATTAATGAAAACACCCAGTCAGATGTGGTTTTTGAATATGAACTTCCATAGTGGTACCCAGCTGGGTATTTATTTGGAAGCAATATTTGTAGCAGACTTTGACCCTGACATTATATAGGATGCTTTGATTTTGTAACACTGGGTAAGTGCTACAACTCTGCTGTTCACTAATTAATTTATTTTCCATTAAGAAGTGTAAATTTGTCTTTGAAAGAAATCACTGGCTTTCAGCTAGCCTGCACTCTTCTGCCTATTACTGCCATACATACTCAGAACTTTTTTCCCCAATATTTCTGCTATAGTTGGGAATAGTAAAGAATAACTCCTAAGTCTACTTTGATAGGAATAAGAAAACCCCTAATTTCACGTATAAAGAAACTGGATACTATCACAGGGTTCTCTATTACAATACTGTGCATTTCATCTAACATGAATGATATGCAAAAAAAAAATAATGGAGTTATGGTAGTTAACATACTTCCAGAACTGAGTAATGAATAAAGTCATAAAGAGACAGCACTCAACAGAACCAATGCCAGGAATGGAAGGGGGAAATAAAATGTGAACCAAAGGAGTCACAAAGAGAAAAACTACAGGAAGGGCTTTCAAACGTACAAAGGAAAATAAATATTTCAACACCAGGGAAATAGTTTTTATGAAGCAATTATATGGCAAACAATTTTAGACAGATAGAAGTGTTTGAAAGGAATAAGGGAAATCTCTTTTGGTCTTACAACAGCTGAGCAGTTCCTTCAGTATAGAATGAGTTTATTCTCATTACCACTATGTCTCAAATTTTTTTGTCAGTACAAATACACCCTTGGACATGAGTTAAGGGAGATATTTTGTTGACATTTTCCATGATAGCTATGTTTTCATTAAAGTAACTATTTACAGTTATTTTTATTGTTCCTGAAGTATCTTATTTTAACGTCCTATTTAGTTGATGTTTTGCTACAAGATGCACTGTTCTCAGCGTTTGCTGGCATGTAAGGGAGTGCTCATCTGGAGCCTGCAGTCAGGCACTGGAGGTGAGGGCTTCAGAGCAGGGGCAGCTCCCACAGCTTCTGACCCCCTCCCAGGGGAGGCATGGCCTGAGGCAACAAGGTACAGGCTAAAATAGGGCATGAAAAAATAGTACCAGCAGTAGCCTGCATTTGATTTCAGCAAGAATGCTAAAAAGTTGGATCATGTAATTTGCTTTTACTACTAAATCCCAGATAAATTTTTAAACTTTGCTTACCATAGCTGTTTTAAACGTTCACTTCTTGTCTGGAGTGTATAACTAAAAGGTTTAACTAAAGGTTAAGATAATTCATTAAAAAATAATCTCCAAGACAAAGAGCTGGTGATGCTTTGGCATCAGAAATTTTTAATCACAAAAGAAACCCAATATTATTCCCCTCCTGCTAACCTTTCCTTACACTTTTTATAGTCTCTCCCCTAACCTTACCCTGACACCACACCCATCATTCCCCACTCCTGTTCACTCTCTGAACCAATCTTATATTCCACAGCCTCTGGTTGCCTCCCACTTTGGTCACACATGAATGCAAGTAGCACCTTCCCAGCAAACAAGTGATGGGGAAGAGGAAGAGAAGTGAAAGGAAATGTGAGAGCTCTTAAATAAATAATAATATTCACACTCTTAGGCAAACCTTAATTTACAGATCCAAGTGCTTTGGGAAAGTAAGCGATGTTGGCTCCTTTATTATTCACAGACAGTTTCAGTATATGTTTAATTTTAAGAAACCCATTGTTTTCCTCCTACATGATTTGTTAACTCTTGGCTGACACTGGGCATGGTGCTGCTGGTAGCAGGACAAGCCAGTATAATTACTGTCAGCCAGCTGAGCATGACTGCTGAGACAGAGGCTCCATCTCACCTTTCCCACCCATCGTGTGCTCCTCCTGCTCTGTGCAGCCCCTGCGTGCTGCCAACAGGGCACACCCACACTTACTGATCTTCCCCCCAAATTAATTCTGCCAAAAGGCAGATGTGAGGGTGGCATAAAATAAGGATTTTTCACAAAATAAATAGTCTCTCAAGAACACACTACTCATTCAAAGGCCATATGCACTAATTCTGCACAAAAAATGTATATTTCAAATAAAGTATGAAACCCCTCAAACTCCAGGTGAAAAATTACCAATTATTTAATCAACAACACTGTTCTGTACTTATTGTTGCAAAATGCTTGGCAAAATCTCCTTTCTGAGCCTTTGTTCATGAAACAGCTTTTGGACAGCTCTAGGTGACTCACTTAAACGTGATCTGATGCCATAAGGTGAGGGAATAAATCTCTTTTCTTTGAAATTAGTTGCCATACAAATAATTGTCCAACTCACTAATTCTGTAAAAGTCATTAAACTAGATCTGCAAAATTAACAGCAAAATCAAACTATCTGGTATTCAATAAATATCAAACACAGTAACTTTCCTTAATGTGTAGTTTATAAGCAATTACCTAAGATTATCATCTAATAAAAAGGTCTTTGAATGTATCTGGAGAAGGGCAACAAAGATGGTGAAAGACTGGAAGGAATGTCCTGTGAGGAACTGCTGAGGGCTCTGGGTTTGTCCATGTAGGAGAAAAGGAGGCTAAGGAGTGATTTTATTGCTCTCTGTACCTTCCTGAGGAGGGGAAATAAAGAGAGAGACACAGAGAGGGATGAACCCTTCTCCTCCCTTCTCCTCCCTTCTCCTCCCTTCTCCTCCCTTCTCCAGGGATAGGACTCATGGGAATGGTTCAAAGCTGCACCAGGAAAGGCTTAGACCAGACATTAGGAGGCATTTCTTTAACAAAAGGGAGGTTAAACCCCAGATCAGACTTCCTAGAGAGGTGGTCAATGCCCCAGGCATGTCAGCATTTAAGAGATGTGTGGACAATGTCATAAACAACATGCTTTAACTTTTGGTCAGCCCTGAATTGGTTAGGCAGTTGGACAGGATGATAATTGTAGGTCTCTTCCAACTGAGTCTATTCTATTCTATTCTATTCTATTCTATTCTATTCTATTCTATTCTATTCCATTCCATTCCATTCCATTCCTGCCAGGATAACCAGGAAAGGAATCCAAGTCAAGTCATGAGTGAGGACAGCCCTCTCCTGTGTGAGCACTGCAGTAATTTTCTTACTGCATTAGGCAAACTAGTCTTGCTGCATAGTTGAGAGATCTTGCAATTAGGAGTGTGCCAAACATCAGAAAATTTGTCTCCTTCTTTCACAGCACCATCTCTCAGTGATGCCTGTGCCACAAAAACAGTTTCAGTCCAGTCCTGCTGTCAGCCACTGAAACCATGGATTCTTTTAGACGATTTTGTTATTGAAAACATGACATTGTACATGGTGCAAGAACCATTCCCACTCTCCTTGCAGTGTAAATTGGATATAAGTCTCAGCCTTAAGTCACACATGAAGAAATGCAAGGCTTTTTTTGCTTAAATACTATCCCCAGGACTTTCTATAGATTTCAGGTGCCCATCTTCAAGATACATGCAATGAGTGACTTCACTAGAATAAGAAGACATAGCTTCTTATAAACTTTTGAAAGATTAAATCTCCTATTCACACACAATTACAGCTCCTATTGACTCAGAAGTGTAAATGTGGGTGTTTAAGGCATTATATTGACCAAGGCATGCAGGCAGTGGCTGCTTTTTAATTGTTTACAGTTCATCCTTTTACACACATATTTTTAGCTTTATAAGGGGTAATTAAGGGAGTAACAAGACCAATACCTGCTTTTACAAAGGAAGGCTGTAATAGACACAAGGCAAACCTGAAGAGGAACCCAAGACAGAAAGCATTTGCTCATGTGCAAGGATTTTGCTGTTTGCTTCCCTTAAATGATAGAAAGTCCTTTTATTGCATTGTGTCTCTTTATATGAAAAATCATGGAATCATAGAATGGCTTGAGTTGGAAGGGACCTTCAAGACTGCCTGGTTCCCACCTCTCTGCTGTGGGCAGGGACACCTTTCATTAGACCAGGTTTCTCAAAGCCCCATCCAACCTGACCTTGAACACCTCCAGGGATGGGGCATCCACAGCTTCTCTGGGAAACCTGTTCCAGTGCCTCACCAACCTCATGGGGAAGAATTTCTTCTGAACATCTAATGTAGACCTGCCCTGCTTCAGTTTAAACCATTACCCCTTGTCCTGTCGCTCTCTGCTGATGAAAAATCCCTCTACCTCCTTTTATAACGCCTGGAATCTATAACAGCTTTCCCTACTGAGTACACCAAGTAGAACTCAAAGGTATTAAACCTTTGGGCTCAGTGATGGCAGAAAAATGCCACCAAAAACTCACAACAAAATATTCTCTGTTGTATTCTTAAGCTGAATTCATGAAACAGGAATCTGAACATTTCTTGGAAATACAGAGCAATACTTCAAGAATATCTGAATACACAATTAGCTATCTTTGCTAAAGGAAGCAGATCTCAGCTTTGGCTGGTTGCTCAAGTGCAAAGAGGAAATACTACAGCAAAGACCTTCTTTCTTTAAGGAGTGGATCATGTTAGCTTTAAAAAGCATTATAAACAATTCCTCTGCTCAGGAAAATATAATTTTATCTCTCTAAAAAATTAATTGATAAACCACTGGCTATATAGTTTGGCTGCTCTTTAAAACCTCTTTAAACCCAGGCCCAAATATTATGCTCATTGATAAGCTGGAAATTTCTGGCATAATGTGACCTTATTAACCTCTTGATTTTAAGTCTTGCAAAGCATCTCTTTCATTTAGCAGAAACACAGTCTTAACAATAATTTAATGCATTTTCATTGAAGTTTCTGCACTTTCAATAAAAATTATACTATTGCAAACCTATGATTTCCATTACTTTCAAATTAAGTGTTTCTTTGTTTAAGTAACAAGCATAAATTAGTTCAGCAAGAAGAGAATTGCTTCTTAATTGTACTGGAAGAACTTTTTTTTAAACCTGAAGGTAACAAGTGTCATTTTGCATATATTAAGATTTAAAGAGGTGCTTTTGTTACAGCTGATGTGTAACTCAAGACTTTCAGAGTTGTAAAACTGTAACTTTATGCTAATTTATATAAATAATGTATAGCCCATTTACAATACCTTACGTGCTGTCCTTGATCCTCACACCATGCTTGGATTGGTCTGCTATTTTTTAATCAGCTCTGTCTCCACAGGTCTTGTAAACTGTCCCTGGTTCCAGGAAATAAGATTTGACCTGCCAGCCTTCACCTCTGTCAGTCACAAAAAGGCTTGGCACATATCATATGCCACAGAGCACATTCTTTCGTTATTAGGTGAGTTTGGTTATTCATTTGAAAAATACTCTTGAATAAAATAAAAAAGTATGAAGTATGGAGCTTGTGATATTCAGAGATGGTCAAGGCAGACATTTCAGAATAAATGTTATGTATGACTTTTCCACAGTCTGAAGCCCTTGCTCAGATGTAATTGTTCCATGCTTGTGCCTGTTCTTTTCACTGAAACAGCAGCAGAAATAACAATCAGGATCCTTTTCCAGCCCAGGTGCATTAAGGGCAGCAGGGAACACTGTGCATGGAATGAAAGCCTGTCTGAGGCACCCACTGTGAACCTCAGCCTGCAGAGACAAGCAGTGGTGGGGCTGCAGGTGGGGCAGAGCTGCCCACCTGCTCTCAGGGACACGGACACGGCCGTGCTCCCTCAAGGATGATAAACACACTCCACAGCAGGTACACAACAGGGTCCTGGCAGCAGCTGAGCATCACTTTCTAGATGTGCTGCCTTGGGCAACACATGGCTGTTCTCAGCAGTGAATAAATAGTGCCACGAAATACAAGCCCTGGGAAATTGGAAAACGGGAGCACAGCAAACTGCCAAGGATTCTGGTAGGGCTCACAGTAGGATTGCACACACCAAACAAGTGCACAAGGCTCTATCCAGCTCCCCTCTTAGACCCAGAAGCAGTCCCCAGAGATGTTGTTTCCAGCTGCAATGTGCCTTTCACGTGTGTGATACGTCATGCACTTGCCTGCAAAGCTGGAAGTGCTCTTCTGTAGCTGGATATTACAGAGATTAAGACAGCAAACCATCACAGCAAAGGGTAGCATGAAGAAGGAGAAATAGCTTTTACAGCTTATTTATTTGTAATATCAAGCATGCTGTTGTTTGCCTTTTACTGACTTACTAATATTTCCTCTGAAAAGTCACTGACTCTTAGTCCTATTGTTTCTGAAATGTGTCATATTTACTATGTGGCAGATTCAACTGCTGGTCTTGCATTTTGAAAGTTAAAGCAGATCATAAAATGGCATTAGTGCAAAGCCAGCATGATCTGTTCAGGAGGCATATAGAACAGCTTCAGCACATTTTCTGTAATCACTAATCAAAACACATAAGGCTAATTATGCCTGATAACAGTATAATAATACTTGATTTTTGCATAGTGCATTTCACATTAAAGGGAATCAATCTGTTGAAAATATAAGATGCATGTTGAAGACACAAGATTGAGATAGCTATAAATGGTTAAGAGCAATTTCTGGTGAAGGACAAGATACTGCAGCCTGAGACAGGTGCTATACCCAGATACTGGCACATCTTTGTAATCCTTGTTTTAAAGTTTCCTGTTTCAGGTGGTCCTGAGCTTAAAATTGTTCTCTGAAAGCAAAGACAGGGAGATGCCCATTTGAACAACCATTTCTGAGAATTTTCTGTCCTTGAAACCACTTCCTTTCTAAAAAGAAGTGCTTTGGTGGCAGCTTTATCCAGGCCAGGAAGCACAGGCACATTGGAGTGGCCAGTTTGAGATGGCTGACAAACTTCCTGCTGAATTCTTCCAAAGGTGCCACCTTTCAGTCAGCTGACAGCATCATATCATCTCCACCAGTAGAGCAGCTTCCTCTGACTCCCAGTGGCCCCTTGGCCTCCAGGTCAGGCTGCCTGCAGCACCTCAGCTCCTGCTGCCACAATTTGAAACAATATTTGGGTTTACACAAACTTCAAGGTAATGGTGGAAACCTTCCTGCCCTACCCAGTCCTTGCTGGGATGCTTTGCTTTGAACTGGACCCACAGAGCACCTTCAGTGCAGAGAGCTCCACCATCAAATCCCTTTCTCCTTCTGCCCATGCCTCGTCCCCTCCCAGGGCAGCCTGAGCACAGCAGCTGCAGCTCTGGCACTGCCAACAGAGGAGAATTCACTGCAGGAGGGAGCAGCCCCAGGACTCCCAGTGCTCCAGGAGTGGCTGCTGCTCCAAAGGATGCAGGAGCAGCCCAGCACATCACTGCTGCTCACTCCAGGCAGCTGTCCCAGCACAATGTGCCAGCACCCACCAAGGGACACCATCCCTGGGGAACAAACTGGGGTTCACAGCCTGGGGATGGGCAGGAGCTGGCAGGGCTGGGGAATGGCACAGCAGGGCCACCAAGCCCCAAAACTGCACTTGTGACAGAGAGCTGTGTCTGCAAGGACATGTGTGCAGACTGTGCTCTGCAAGGACAGGCAGAGGGAGGGAGGGAAGGAGGCTGAGGTGCTCTCTGCTCTCAGTGTAGGAGCTGGTCCTCACCCCCAGCCAGGGGCAAATCCAGCTGTGCTGTGATCTGCTGCCACACAGAAACGTGCACCAGCTCTGATGAGCAGGGTGGGATGTGCAGGTCACATCCTCCTCAAAGGGTTTACAACTTGCCAGCAGGAATGAAAGCTCACAAGCCTGGAGGTTCAGGGTGTAACTTGCACATGCTTAGTCTAGTCCACAGATCCTGGTGATACAGTAAATTCTTCACAGATAAGAAAATGCACAGGGTTTTTTGTGGGCTTTGGTTTGCAGGAATTGCAAGATGTGTTTTGTGAGATAACCTCTATCTTATCTTTATTTTTTCTGTTCTAAAGTAGAACAGTCTGGATACTAAAGCCATTTCTGCCACAATATTAACCCCATCAGGAAAAACGAGCTTCACTAAAAGAATTTCAGCCTTGGCCTGGGATTCAAGGAGTTAAAATGTGGCATTAGTGCTACAACAGAGTTTCTAGCACTGGAAGATGTCTCCTTCCACACTACAGAAAGCAGAGAGCCAGATAGATAGATAAACTGCTCTCCCTGCTACTCTTCCTACTTCCCTCCTTCTAAACTGTTCTCCTTTCTCTGGCTAAACCAAACAATGGTTGACTGCTAATACTCTTGCCATCCACTCATTTTGGATATATATATATGTATGTGTGTATATATATATATGACTGATTTCTAGTATTGCAGTCCTCATGAGTTTTTTTGGCAGAATTCTCAGGACCAATGCCAGGTGACTGATATTTGTCTGCCTCTTCACCAGCATCACACTTCTCACACCAATACTTCTCCAGATTTAGGTATTACCTTTTTTTTCTGAGAATGTATTCAGTTTCATAGGAACACAGATGAAGAATTCAGCAGGACTAGACAACAGATGTTATTATTCAAAACATCAGTAGGTTAACACATCCCACCTGCACCCAACTTTCTGTTTTGTCCACCTCCATATGTTCGTAATTTTTGTCTTAATTTTTTTCTGAGGCCTTGCACACTACAACACACCTGCATTGTTTTGGTCACCATTTTCTCCCTTCTTTCATGGATAACATGCTACACTTTCCAGTCTTGTTATCTCCCTCCTGGGCTGACAGCCATTTAAGCCATCTGACCCACATTCCCCCTGACCTTTATTACAGAGTTTCTTCTCCCAAATGACCAGCCTCCCCAGTGCACTAGAGCCATCCTAGGTATGGTCTACATATTCCCACTCTCCTGGCCCTAATTGCTTCCCTGTGTTTTACCCCCTGGAAGAGAAATATTTTTTTCTTTTTCCCCTCAAAGACACACCATTAACCTGGTGATCAGCAGGATACAGATACCCCCCTCCCTGCATTTCTTTTAGTGATAAAGAAAGGAAGAGACCATTTGAGGCATGTTTAACAAATCCAATTCCCCAAAGCACATCATGGAGTAGATCTTCTCTGCTGAGGGGTACAAGCAAAGACAAACTATCTGCTATTAAAGACAAAACACACACTTATAATTTTCACAGACAGAAAAGGCATGTATGGAGGATTTGCTCCTTTACACTCATGAACCTTTTGAGGTTCTAGGCTTTTGAACATAGCAATACTTTATAAAAAAATCCATTCTTAAATCCCATTTAAGTAGGTCTCAAAGGTAAGACCTGCCTTACAGAGCATGTCATCGCCTCAGCTGTCATTAGATCACACAATAGCATGTAAGAGAACACTGAATTTGGGGTTACATGTGCAGCATGGAACTCACCAGTATTCACCCAATGCAATTGCATAAAAAACAGTGTTTCCTGAGAAAAAATGCCTGAGAAGAAAATGGGGCTCGCTTAGTCATTCCAGTAAATAAGACTTTCCTACCTGAGAGCAGAGAAATGCTATTGAAGTGTGTCACACAGAGCAGCTGGCAGAGCCCTCACCTGGGGCAGCCTTCATCTTGTGCCAAGTCACACAGTCACACCTCTGCAAGGTGCATGCTCAGCCCAGGACACTGCTCACAGCCAAAGCCACAGCAAGCAGAGCCAGCTCAGGATGGCTGCTAAACCTTCTGCACCCACCCTGAAATGAAAAAGCCAGGGCAGAGGACTTTCCTCCTCCAAGGAGGAGGGACCACTCCATAGACCTTGAATATAAAGCCAGAAGGTGAAATAGCTTATAGGAAAGTCCTCTCACCTTTCGTGGAAACTTGGTCAGGCTTGCCAGCACAATTTGATCCTTGTCCCATAGAGAAATCACTGGGTAGGAAAAGCAGTGTGTCAGCTCTCAGAAATTCTGAGAAGGAAACAACTCAAAATCCCCCTACCTTTAAGCCCTGCCAATTACCTTTGGGGTTTTTACATTTTATCCAAAACATCTTGTGTAATTTATTACTTATCTTTTGTAGAAGGGCAGCACAGTAAACATGGACTTGTATCCAGCAATAATATACATAAGGGTAATCAGGAAATTGGAATGGAAATTAGGCACATCAAGATGATCATCACAGCTTGATGGAAGAACATAATAATTCAGTGTCTTATTGGGCACATATTCAGGGGTTTGTCATTTGAGCACTTCAAGAGAAATGAGAGCAGATCACTCAAGCTGCCTTTCTGAGTTATTCTGCAAAACTCAAGGAGTCAGGAAAGGAGGTCAGAGGTGGAGGAAGGTGTTTGGGACCTTTAACTTACTAGAGAATGCTGATTCATCAAAACTTTTTGTGATTCATACATTTCATAGCAATAAAACTTCAGAAGGAAAGGTTCTTGGATTGAAAATTGCTGTTCCAAAAAGAGGCAAGATCTGTGGGATGTGAGCCCAGAAAATTTAGGTCGTGAGCAAGCCCCAGTAAGGCTTGATTGTACATTCTCTTCTAACCACAGCTGTCCATGCAAACACCTATGGACAGGGTCACTGGGAGAGCAACTGCTGGGGACAAGAGCTGCTTGAGATCATTTTCCCTTGAAAAGATTAGGAGTTGATTACCCAAGCAACTGTGCAGCAGAACTGACTTTGGAGCAGAGACAGCCATCCCCTCATTTAGCTAACCCAGTTGCCCTTCATACAATGAGAAATGACCAAAAATTTCAATAGTAACTAGCATATAGAAATTTTATGTTTGACACCAAATACCAGTTGCCTGGTCAATAAGACTAAAAAGAAACATAATAAACTAGAAATATTTTTTTATTAACCCTGTGGTCAGTAAATGGTTGCCCATATCAGATGTGTATCACTCTTTGAGGATACTGAGGACCCATGTGTAAAATTCTGCATCCTAATAATAGCAATTCACAGCAAAGATTTTAATTTTTGTTTTTTAACCCAGGCATTTATAGGGAAACAAAATTAACATCATAATAAATGAAAGTTTAAAAGTTAGAAGTTCAAAGAAGGCAAGGAAGAAAGGAAAAAAAATGATGGGCATAGCCAATAATTACAGTACCATGTGAAGAATGTAGTTAAATATAAAGCTTATTGTGCTTTTAAATAGCCCAAAATAAACAGATGTACAAAGCCATTTCCAATTTTGATAATTTCCTTAAACATGTCTCTTCTACTGACTCACAGGAGTAATTTGAGGACAACACTTTTAAGAGATGCTCCTGTGGAAACACCTCCCTCATGCTGTTGCTTGCCATATAATTCAGATATAAAAGCAAAGCCACATGACAATTACACCTTTCTTTAAGCATTAGTTTACATTAAAATTCCCTTTCCTTTAGACTACTGCCCTTACATTTTTATGATTCAGATGTTTAAACTTGATTAGATCTAGCAGTGACTGCTTGCAACAACAACAAGCAATTGCCAAGAAAAGGCAAAAAGTGCTTATAGCTGTGCTGGGTATCATCAAACAACTCAAAGACCTATAGAATTTAATGACATTGTCAAAAGCTGGTATTTGTAGTGATACACCAGCAAGAAAGTACATTGTGTTTCTAGTGCTGATCTTAACTTTCCCTCTTTAGACAAATACAGCTTCTCTGTAAAACCTTTGTTTTTACTTTCTAGTCCTTGACAATCCACGGAGAGAGACCGGCTTTTCCAGAAGGTGTTCAGAAGGTAGCAGCATACCACAGGACTCTGCAAAAACAGCTTTTTTTTCTCTGCTAATTGAAGAGGCAGCATACAAAAGTGCTTATTTGAATTCTTTCCCTAAACCCATTTTCTGAACTTAAGCAGTACCCTGTGACCCCTGCTGACAGATGGGTTATGTCAGGACAAGAACTCTGGTATCCTGAGCTCCCAGAAGGCAGTGATAAGGATCTTTTCTGTCCACTGGACTAGGCTAAGGACTCAATGATTTTAGACACAGCAGGGGTGAGCTTCTCCTTGGCAAGATGGAGCTTCCAGCAAAAGCAGAGGGGTAAGGGCAGAACCCAGGAAAAGAAAAGCACTATGAATATTAGGAGATAATCCCTCAAAAAGAAGAAAAGGGGGGGTGAGGTGGAAATGCATGCCATGTTTCCAGTTAGGATGTTGGCTAGACCACAATCTGAACTCAATGTCTACAAATGACCTTCACAGAGGTCTAAGATATATTTACATGTTCAGTGCAGTCAATATTTAGGTTTTTTAATCTACTGAAACAGTGCAACAGCATCTCCCAAGTGGTGCTGCAGAGAGGACATTGTATAATCCCATCCTGCAGCAGCAATACTGTCCAGGTGCCCCTGCACTGTGGCATTGAACCACACCGATTTCTCTTGGAGACTTCAGAGGGCTTGGCAAACATCAGCAGTTTTCAGCAGGGTGAAGAAATATTGGATGTTGACTTTTCATTTACACAGCTCAGGAAAGAAATGTCGTGGGATATTTAAATAGACTAAAAACTCAGGAGCTCTCATCTGTGTCTGACAATTGTACATACTACAGAAACCTCAGCTTTGCCTCTGGTGACAAACAGCATGCAAGGAATGGGGAGATTAGAAGCCAGCTTCCCATGACTGCAAGAGAAAAAAAAAAGGATAAATTAGATGTTACTGTTCAAAATAATGTTTATTTCCCTTTTAATCAGAGAATTACACTTCTGTACAGTTAAGATACAAACCCAAGCCAAACCTAACCAATATCTCCTCAGCTCAAGGAAGTGAGAGTAATACTAGATTTAAGGTAAAGACACCGTAAAATATGAGTTTCTCTTCTAACTCCACTGTGTTCATCTTTCTGCAGTAGCAGAACTTTTTAGGCTAAAAAAAAATAAAAAGGCATAACAGGCACCTGGTCAATGTCAAGGATAGTCCAGTTTCACTGTTTGCACTAGCTCAAGTTTCTAGGTTGAATTTTCTGTAGTTCATTTCTGGTATTTCTAAAAGAATCTGAGAGAGGTTGCATCAGCTTTTAAGGAGATGTACCTGTTGCTCTGGATTCATGTGTATGTTGCAAAATTCTTTTATGTTTATTTTAACTACTCTCAAAATTCAACTTGCCTTTTAAAGCAGTTTTCTTTATTCCAGAAGTAACATTAAGTCTTTAAGTAGATATTTTTACCAGCTGCTGTACCAGCAGCATGTCTCAGGCTCCTCTCTTGCTTCCATTGGTCTCCAGGAACTGCTGGGACAGAGCCCAGATACCTCTGAGGGAGCAGAAATTCAGTGGTTGGTGATGCCACCACACCAGTGCTAAGCAGTGTCTGAACTACCAGGTCACACGTGATGGGGTGCAGCATTTCTGTGCTGCAACTGCCTTGATTTTTGCTCCAAACACCCAGCTCTGTGCAAAGGCACTGTTTATGAACAGAGGAGCCTGAGCTGGCACCAGTCAAGTCTTTCCTGTGCCATCACCCAGTGTCTGGTGTGGGCCCATCCTCTGTGACTTAGAAGCCCAAATTCCACAGACATCTAATGAGACTGTTCTTGACAGCCTATTTAATTTTACTATGACAAACCCTCATCTTCTGCCCAGAACAGACCAGTTACAGGCACACATGAGGAACCACAACAGCACATGTTTCAGGGTACCTCTTCCGTGTCCCTTACTCTCTTAGCTGATCATGTGGTTGATCACCAACGGTCTTCATGTCTCTGAATATAATTAAAATATATAATAAAGCAGTATAATAACAAAAATATACAGTAATACTAAATAGTTCCATTTAAAAAATCTAGCAATTAAAAATAAAAGACAATAGGCAGGCATGGGACTGCAGGCAGTGAGAGGCAGATCTCCAGACCTCTGCTCACAGGCAGCAGGGCTCCAGAGTTACACTTGGCAGCTGTGCAATTTCCAGAGCAACAGAGGATGCTCATAATTAGCTGACAAGAGGCTTAACCTCTGAGGCATTGATTGTGTTAAAAGCTGTAATGTGGGCTCCATACACTTGTACTTCAGCACAAAACTCCTGCAGAACCATCTCTCTCCTTTTCTGTGCCTCTATGCTCTGCTATTCACTTGTTAAGATTTGCACCACACACAGGTAGTAAATTTTCACCATCATTTGTAACACTCATGCCTGGAGGGCTTTGCTAAGAGCAGCTTGTTTTGTTCTTGTGTCTTCTCCTCTGTGCTAACAACCTCATAGCCAACAAAACAGATGGAGCTGAAATACAGCTCCAGCAGAAGAGTGATATTAATGGACTCCCCCCATTTCACACAATGGGAAAAGAACATAAAAAAGGAATATAATGTCAGAATATAATTTTTCACATCAACTCCACTTCTACTTTGCAGTATTGAAATGACCAAATGCCTCCAGCTGAGATGTCACTGAACCACAGATAAAGCAAAGCTGAGAACCCTCAGGTGTTTCTGGCCTCTGAAAATGTCAGATTCTGCAGACTAAGCCTTGAACATCTAACCTTGCTTCATTCCTGAGGAGACAGCTTTATGATCTCATTAAAAGAATTGTTTTGTTTGGAAAGCTTGTTAGCCTTCCAGATAGAGTCAGCTTAGCTGAAACTATCTATCAACGTTTTATTTGATTTCAAAAAAGATAGACCAAATAAAAAGGCTAGGCAAACACCAGCCAAATAAGAAGACTTACATACTCAGGGTTCCCAGGTACTCTCTTTGTTTTCTTTGGCTTTTAAGTCATGATTATTCATTACTATTTTTAGTACCAGCCACATGTTTCTCTGAATATTAAGGAAACTAGTAGCATCACATTCCTACAAGGAAAGGAAAGTCATACAATACAGCACCTCAGCCTAGCTCCTAGTATGGAAAGAGTGAGTCCAAGTGAATGAATAATACCCCCTGTGAAGTTTGCAGGTACTGTGCCTTGACCAGACATGTTCAGGTACAAGCTGGTGTAGAATTGGCCCCCAGTGTCTTCATTCCTGGGCCATTGATCAAAAGGCACAGTTTTGGATCAGCAGCACCAGCTCCCCACCCACTGATTTCTCAGGGAAGAGCTGGAGCTTCCTCCTTCATAAAAAGAAAGTTTTAAGAGAGATAGCTCTGGATAAAACAGCCTTTGTAAGAAACAACTTTGAGAACAACAACAAACAAACAGCAGGTTTTAAATCTATATAATACCCAGCACTGCAGGTACTTGCAATTCTGACCAATTAAGCACTGCATGTTCAGGATGTCTAAAGTATAGGTCTTATTTTGGAAAATTGAGAAAGTTGAGGGAGTACAAACCAGCAAGCATTGGTTTGCATAGCAGACATTGCAGGAAAGAGGGGCAAGTGAAAGGCTGCAGTTCCATTTCCTCACTCATAGTAAACAGCCCATTTCTCACTACAGTAGGAGTTAAATCAGCTGGCCTATAGAAAAGATATCTCAACATAAATATTAGAATATAATAGATGCATTTTCCATTTGTAGACCTGGACCTGCCCCAGAGAGACAAGATGAAACAGTCCCTTAAATACTCAGGAAAGAAGAACCAGCAAAACACTTGGGTGATTTGTCCCTGGTGGAGAAAGAAGCAATAATTAATAATTAGTTTATTAATAAATTAGAGACTGCCCTCCACTCTGCTTTCTCCTCCAAACCAGAGACTGCAGCTGCCATACCTTGTTGCTTAATTGTGATGATAGTTCTAGTTGTTTCAGGGCCTGAGAACACCTATAACCTTTACATACATTTAAGAAAGTGTAGAGCTCTCTAAAAGCAACAATTTAGGAAAAATTTAGTATAGATGTAAGAGAAAATTATTACTTATTATCTCTTCTGATTTGCGCAGCTGCAGTTTCTGAACTTGACCAAATAATTATCATCAAATCCATAATTTTAGATTAAGTGGAAGCAACCAGGATATAGAAAATACTTAATTGTGAACAAAGAGACCAGAAGATGAAAAAGGCAGTAAGTGCTTGAATTGGCTGTTTCCAGGTAAATGATCCTCAGTTAAAACCATGAATGGCACACCAAGCCTCTCTGTCCATCATTAAGGGCTTGAATATTTTTCCTCATACAATGAAATTAAGTTTCTGGTAGTAATCAAATTCTGGTTTGAGCATACTTATAACTGTCTGCCAACCTGCCAAACTGAAAAGAAATTGGGAAAAATGGAATTTAAGGGCAGAGCAAGTAATTTTTCCAAGATAATTTTTACTTCAGAACTGAATGCTGTGGTCAAATCCATGTACAAATCCATCTTTCATTTTCTGTATTCATTCTACTATGATTATCATTAGAAGATAAATTTTAATCGCTTTTAAATTGTAAATAGATATTCACATTCACAGATAAGAAATATAAATTATGTTATGATGTGGAAGTATAAACATTGCAAAAATTAAAGAATGCTTTCCATGTCTATTTGCTTTGTCCTATGGTTTCTCCTCCATTATTTATCTTACACATTCCTACTACCAGACCTTGCCCATGTCAAGAAAATGTGTTTACATTAAAGAATATGACAGCAGTGGCTGACAACAGCTGTGTGGACCAACACCCTTTTCCCATAGCTGGTAAAGTTTTAATTCATCTCCACCATGTATTTACATTTGGAACTGCATCACCTGTGACCATCTGATATCACCTATGCTGGCTGACAGTCAAAGATTTACTTCCCCACAGGCAAACAACTGGATCACACAAGCCTTGTTCACACTCAGCTCTGTTCACCATACCTGGGTTATAACATCACCAGGAATGCACTGAAACACTACATATTCCTACCAGAAAGAGCAAATCAATAGTGTTGCCATAGAAAAAAATGCAATCCCTTTGCCTAACCATGAACTTCTGTACAACAACAAATAACAACCAAGCACCTTTTATTTCATTGTGTTTGCTTTTTAAATCTTTGCTCTTTCCAGAAAGTGTTTACATACAGAAATCCAAAGGGTGCTCAGTAATAAGGAGAGCCAGGCTATGCACAGGTTCCCAGAGGAGACCAAGGGTGTGAAAGGTGCCCCATGCAGGGGAGGGGTGCTGCAGCTCTGCACCCACCAACCCAGCAGGCACCCAGCCTGCCCTGCACAGCCCCTGCCAGCGCCCTGCACCTCCAGAAACTGCAGTGGGAGGGACCAGAGAGCCCCACCACATGTAGCAGAGCAGCCATCCTCATTAATCCCTGGGATGGTGAGCAGGCAGAGGATTTGTAAGGGTGGTCCCACACCAGTGGCACTGCTGCAGCCCAGGCTGGTGGAAGTTTGGCTACTCCAGAACCAGGATTTCTCAAACTTGTTTCTGCTATGTCTGCACTCACTAAACAAAAGGTATTGGGCCGCACCCTTCCTCATGCTAGGTGTACATTACACTCAGATGTAATGCAACATCTAATTTCATGAAACCTGTCTTGCCAAAGTTTGTAATGACCTCAGTCAAGGTGCTGCACTCCCACCTTCCTTTGACACAGACACCAGCTCTACTGCTGAGTAATGCTGCCTTCCCTTCCCTTCACTGCCAGCCTTCTGCTTCTTCTTTCACTCTCCTACAGTTCTCATTAAAGGGGCTTGCCTTTTCAGGTCCTCTGCAACTCTCCTCCACTTTCTATTAGCATCCTACAGATCTTTGACCTTCATTTCTTTCTCTTCACCTTCAATAATTTCTCCCAGAATCCCAAGTGCAAACAAATTATAGCTACAATGTCCATAGCACTGAAGTGTTAGAGGTAGAGAAAGTCTTACCTTTTTTTTTTTTAAGTTAGACTTATTCATAAAATAACAATGGCATCTTATATTAGAGAGCATCTCCCATGTTTTGATGACAGGTTTTGTGTATGACTTCCCTAAAATTTTATATACAGTATAAAAAATTAACCAAGCCAGAGCTACTGCTGAGCTGAGCTGTGTTCACAAAATATGCACTTCAATTTCCTAGAATTGAAGAATATCTGAAGTTGGAAGGGACCCTTAGGGATCATTGAGTCCAGCTTCAAAAAGCTGGGGAAGAAAACATGACCTGGGAGCATATTATTTAAGAAATTATATGGTGTATAACAAAGACTTAGAAGTGAACAAAAGCAGTATAACTTCTACACATGCAGGCTTAACATGGCCGTTCTTTGGTTTATGAAGCTTTTCATGTTTCCATGTTTTTCCTTGAGAAGCACATCCACAGGTTACCTGCAGAGATAGATATCAGTGCCCTGCTCTGGGCATTAGGAGCATGGAAATAAGGAACTACACCCATTGTGAGACAAGTGCCCTTATGAAACAAGTGTCAAAAATCTCTGCTGACAACTCCAGCTGGCCCTTTGTGATCATGTTTAAACCAAGTGGAGCCCATTTTTGAGGCTTGGTAGCCTTTGTACAGTCTGTACTAGATGGGAGTATGTCTGTGCTTAGAGTAACCACAAGCACTGCAAAAAGAGCAGAACAACATAACAGCTCTTAAAAACACCAGCAATAAAAAGCAATAGTTGATTTTACACATAAAGTCATCTGAGCTGGCTTTATCTCAGTACTGCTCTCAGACTTTGTGCTCCATCATTGCAAAGTCTGCATCAGCCCAAAGTGGCAGGGGCAGCAGCAGGTGGAAACAGCACAGGAGATAGGAATGGGGAAGCCTGGTCTCCTGTATTTGCATTTGATGGTCTCAGTGACACTGCCCACCACCAGGAGTGCCATCTCACCTGAAAAACCCTCTGTAGACACAAGAGATCGGGAGAGGAAACAGATTCAGAGTCTGGCATGAATTAATTATCTATGACTGAGGAGTTGCTGCCATAGCTGGTCACCAGGGCTGGCTAGATAAGGAGATTAGGGTTTAGAACTTGATGAATTGTCTAGAATGACAAAGGAGGGAGACAAACCTGAAGAGGAGTATTGGTAAGGTTGGTAAAGAGTGTGAGACAGAAAGCAGGAAAGCTTTGAATGGAAGGGTAGATTGGGGTAAGAAATTACAATTGAGAGGGAGGGAAAGATTAGGGGAAAAGGCATTTTATTTCACAGTTGCTATCCAGACTGCAAAAGGTACCAGCTAAACAAACAAAATGATAGAAAGGTCTTTGGGGTACTGATGGGAAACAGAACAAGGCCACCTGCAGAAAGGAGAGTGGCATCTGAGGAGCAGAGAGATTTGCAGGTGGGAATCTCAAAGAGCTTGGGCTGTGATTTCCATGGTGAGCTCAGGGTGACATCTGGGCTTGCCTGAAGAAGACTGGTAGAAGATTCCTAAAGAGAGCAGAAGAGATGGCAAATCCATCAGGTGCACAAGGGATGGGGCTGGATCCAGCTCAGACTGTAGAGCTGGAGGGAGGGCATGAGCAGCTTGGGGAGAGGGAGGAAGTGAAGGAATAATTGAGTCTGTGCCACCAAGTACACACAAGTTTTCTTCATCCCCTGGGATAAAATCCAGCACTCTTTTTCAGCACCCTTTTCAGCCTTTTCCCATATCCAAATTCTAGTGTTATTTTCTATTTCAAAGCAACAGACTTGCTTTGAAGGGGAGTACCTGCAGGAATGAGAATTACTATCATGTTATTAAGCACCTCCTAGCCCAGAAGCAGCTACAGTCTGTTACAAGAAAGTTGCATCTTTTTGTACGTCCCTTTCTGATCTTTGAGTTTGAGCAGTGGGGTTTAACCTAAGCATAATGCTGTTTATTATACTAACACTCATTACAGGAAACAAGAGCACAGAGTTTGAGAAACTGTAAACAAGGACCATCAATATTATCTAATGATTCACCTAACCTGGTTTAAGAAGCTGTAAAACTCATTAGGTATATTTCAGCAGTCAATAGGTTGGCCATGACAGATAATTTCAGACAGTTGACTTCTGCAAGGAAACTTTTTCACATTATTTCAAGCTTAGAAAAATATTAAATTACAGAAAAGTACAATTAATCAAATCTGATTACTAATTTCATTAGCACAGTAACAAATATTGCTATCAGAGTAGGAAAGCACTTCTAAATCACTGCTTTTTAACAAAGATGAAGTTGAGCTCACAGGAGGTCATCTGAAACTGGACAATTAGACATCAGCTTGATGAATTTGTTGATTGTCTTTCTGGTCTGGCCATTATGCTACCAGCACCTAGCTACAGGGCAGGAACATACAGCCAGTGCAGGGGGAAGAGGACAGGGCAGCACTGCAGGGAGAGCATGTTCTCAGATCACTGTACATCAGAAAGGAAGACTGACCCCGTTGAATACAAGGATCATCTTCCTGAATTTAACAATCAACTTCTTCAGCAACTGTAGACCTACATTCCTGCATTCCAATCACTCCAGTTTGTGCTTGAGAGGGTGGGTGTTACATTGAATTGTTTCATTTGCAGAACAAAATCCCCAACATTTCATTGGCATTTAGGAAAGAAAAATTAGTAATTTTTCAGACTACAAAATTACAATTTGAGGATCCAGGTTTCCTGTTATTCTTGGGATATACAACTTTTATCTGCTAAGTAAATAGAAACAATGCTCACAACAAAACAATTCAGTTTTTTGGATGTGAATAAGTATTTTTTACTACACATATGCTTGCTTACACATGCACAAGTGTTCTTTGGAAAAGACTGCATGTCCAGATTGTTATATTTCAGGAAAGACAAAACCAAATTAACAGCAACCATAAAAAAGGTATTTCCTCACTAAGCTGTACTGATATGTTTTTGCCAAAACCAGATGAGGATTGTGCAGCCCCCTCAAGGAAGAGTTGCTTTTGCCTCCCCTGCCTGAGAGCTCCCAGACATCCCATTAGCTGGAGCTGGGAGCACAAGGGTTACAGCACCAATGTGTCAGCCAGGGGTGGGCCAAGTCCGGAGATTTTGTAAGGCAACTTGGAGGAGGAGAGAAGGTTGGGTCCTATCTTCTCCTTCCATCAATTTTACAATCAGCATTAGAATTGCAATTTCCATTTAGTGCCACTTTCTCAGTACAAATGGCATTAATATTGATAAAGCTTCTTGACAATTATTTCTATGTCAGCTTTTGGAGTTCCCTTACTGTGTTTGAAGTTAACATCTTAAAAATAAGATAAAGAAGTTGCTAGTTTTGCTTTGGGAGCAGGAAGATACTCGCAAGAAGACTCCTTGTCTCTCTGCTTTATGACTGTTACTGCCATATTGAATCATCTCAAAACTGAACCCTGACCTCATATACAGATATTATGGGACTTACCTTTGCTTCTGAAGTCTTCATTTAATAGCAACAGTTCTGA
The DNA here is from genome assembly GCF_051311805.1 of Agelaius phoeniceus. Lineage (NCBI taxonomy): Eukaryota > Metazoa > Chordata > Aves > Passeriformes > Icteridae > Agelaius > Agelaius phoeniceus. The sequence goes on from NC_135268.1 coordinate 56,143,553, forward strand.
TATCCTAGACATATGCCTTCATCCCACATCATTTGTTCATTTCACAATAGTTACAGGTTCAAAGTATTAATAAAATTACCTGTGATTTTTTTCCATGTTTAACCATCTTCTTTCCATGATGAAGTTTTTAAGCCTTTATTTATTTATGGTAGGTAGGAGCTTGCCATCATCCCTCCTACACACTTGAAGCTCCTTCTTCTCTAATATCAGAGCTGCTAAAATCACACCAGGTGTATGAAGACCACCATGAAGGATTGGCCCAGGCACAGGGCTCCAGACTAAGTTTTGTGCTTGGGCTCTCTTACTGTTGCTAAAATAGCCTATTACAGAATATAGGGAACCAAGGCCATGACTTTGTATTTTGGGTCTGCTCTATATTTAACAGCACTTCTTTTCAAGACTTACTGGCACCTGCACATAGGTAGATTGCAATCCAAAACCAGACTTGAAGAACATTGTTAGCTTCAATCATGAATTCAACATTGGATCAACAGTGGTTAGCAGCTCTGGAAAACACCCTCCCTGAATAAATAATTCATAAAACTTGTAGTGTTAGGAGCTCCATATACTCAAAGTACACAGATTATTTTTATCAGTCACAGGAGGGACTGATACTTTACCCTCACTGAAACAACTGTACAAAACAGGTGAAAGGGGTGCAAGTGCTTCACCAACTGGCCTGCCAAAGATTTTGGTTGTACCTCCATAAAATGAACTAATTTTGGACTATTCACCAACAGAGGTAGCATTATTTTCATGCCCATGCTGTGTTTCTGCTCACACTCCCACCTTTTACTTCACATCTGCACTTCAGGGATGTTATAGAGCTCAAGAACTTAAATATTAGCAGCTACATATTCTGAGGAAGCATCAGGAACTGAGGATACATTATACATCTCACTCTCTTCAGCCTCCTTTGGAGAATGATTGTCCTCCACCTCTTCCTCTGGGACCACTTAAAGAAGATGAATCAACTCCTAACTTGACACACCTAATCATTGCATGCTGCTAATATTCAAGGATGCTGCCAGATAAAGCAGAGGGTGTAGCCTTCATTCAAATGTGTTTTCCAGATCTCAAATCAAAGGCCTTCCTTTAATTAGTCATCTAATTAATTGAGGTCCAAATGAGGCTTCAGAGGAAAAAGCAAATTCAGATGAGACATCATAAATGTGCAATTAGAAGTTGTTCACTAATCTTATAATTATTAGGTATTTTCAAAGCAAGCCTTATAACAAGGCTGAGATCCCCTATTGTTTCTATCAGGAAAGGAAGAAAAGGCTTCCCTAATCATCTTCTTTTGAAATTAATTTCTATTGAACTTGACTAAATTAATAAACACAGTAACATAAAAAGTTTAGAAAGCAATTAAGAGAGATTTTGAAATCATTTAAAACAGCCAAAGTTTTTACAGTTATGGGTAATCAAATTATTTGCTTTGAAACAGTTCTAGCAACTGTCCTGTATTTCCTGGTTTCCTGATTATTGAAAGGCTGCTCATACTTTTAATTTAGGAACTTCTAACAGAGGGAATCCTTAATCCTCCCCAAACGTCATATTTCAGCAGAGATTTGTATTGGATGGCTTTCAGTATTAAGTTCAAAATTCAGCTGTATTCTGGTACCAAGAGATGACTGTTTAACTTATATTTAGATTTTTATGCAAGTTTCTCCTTCACTTTGGTCCAAACTCTCTTTCAGCACATGCTGCCCACTAATCTTGGCAGAAAGGATGGCAGAATGAGTTTTTCAGCACTATTTTCTCAATCTTTCTTTTTTGGAGGCAGCAAAGAGATGCAGCTGGAGGGTGCTTTATTCTTCCAGCTACAGCAAAAAAAGGTGAATGAGATGGGAAGAGAGTGTGAGCTGGAGCATAGCAGGATTTCTGCAACAGGAGAACTGGCTTGCTTCTCTTGCTTTGCACCTGTCTGGTGCTCATCTCCAAGGCAGCACTGCTTACACAGACTATAGAAATACAGCAAAGACTCAAAAAAGGAGTGGCCTTCGTGCCATGGCTTAGAAGGTGAATCCCTGTGGAAGTGAAAGGAAGGATGAAGTATGGTCCATGTTCCCATCTCTGTTCCCATTTCTGCACCCCCACAGTCCGCCCTCTGGGCCAGCAGCTGCACACTTGGCAAGTTCTTTCAGGCTTCTTCTGAAAAGCACTGTGAGAAGCAACTTAACAACTGAATCAGACACAGATGTAGGGATCCTGATGCTAATGAAACAGTCACAACAATTCTGCTATTTCACCTGAATCCTTATAGCAGAAAACTCATTCTCCCCTCTTGATCCAGGTAATTCAGACAAACCCCACTTTCAGTTAGAGTTATTATTTTGTGGAGTAGCAGAGTATAATCTTCTCAGGTCATTAGCCAGAAGCAGGTCACTAACCTATTTCAAAGCAAAAGCTAAATGGGTTTAAAGAGAGAAGCAATATTTTGGGGCTTTTCAACCAATCTTTTGCAACAACAAACTTTCGAAGACTGAAGAAGCAGCTTTGCTTCTTAATGCAACTCTGGGATTTTTTCCAGCTAATTGTGTCGATCTGATAAATTATAATGATCTCTTTCTATAAATACTGTCTTTCAGAACACCACCAATATAATCAAAAACTACCACTACAACAAATGAACAAGTTTGATACTAAGAAATCATTTTAGGTTGAACTCTGAGGGAGCATTAAACCTGTATTTCTGAAGTGCCAATAGTACAGCCATGGCATTTCAGACTGCACAAACAAAGAACAAATTTTAATAGGCCAAATTAAGTTCTAAGTGAGCAAAGTACAGTTCCTCAAAGCACTTTGAGGATGAACCCCAAATGGTCAAAGCAAGATTCCTGCCACTGGCTGACCTGCACAGCCTGGTATCAGAAGATTCCCCAACGTGATGATCAGGATGAAGAGAAAGTGTAATGAGGCCTCTGGCAGGACATTAAACAGAAGACATTGGCTTTTGTAGTGTGCACCTGATATAAAGAAAAACATTGCTTGAAGGCTCCAGGAGTAAGTGTTTACTTAAGACAAACAGGAATTCAATAGCAGCTTTTACAGTTGGAGAACAATGAATCCAGTAAATATTTTCCACTCATTTAATTTAAAAACAAATCCACTTAATCTGTGTTCTCATTTTCTGCATTTGCTCTCTGTTCTCACTATTGAAAACAATTTAAATAGGTGGAATATTCTTAGAAACTGACTTTTAAACAATTACTATGGAGAGATCACTTCATATGTAGAGTAGGATATACACAAACTGAAGGCAGGCTGAACAGGCATAACCTGAAAAACAAAGGGTAAAAAAAAAGGAAAATCCATTCTGTGTAGTCAAAATGTATAAGTAATAGGACTAATGGGTAAAGCTGCCTTGTTAAAGGTCCATATTCACTTCAGTCACATGCTCTATCAGCTCCTAGTCTCCCCAGAAAGTACAGGAAACCCACAGAGAATTTCTGAAATCAGACTTCACAACGTAATTCCTCTTTTCCCCACCTCTCCTGTTTAAAAATAGATGGTGGATCTCTGGCTTCTTCTTAAACTACTTCAGTTACTCAAAGAGAAAAATACTTCTGTATTTCTTCTCCAGTTGGGCTCTAACACTCTTAACCATCCCAGATCTACCCACTCCTAGCTGGTTCTAATGACTGGAGATCAGTCAAGAAGTAATAATAGTGCTGTAATAATCAAGAAGTAATAATAGAATAATAATAGTGCTGCAGTGACACATCACAGACATGGAAATGAGAAAGCAAAGGTTTAATCAGAAATCTTAAGCCATAGATATTGTTTTCATCTGACACAGAAAAGACATGAAGGAAAAAGAACAGCATCAAAAACCTTCCATGATTTCTGTCCCCTGGTACAGAGTTAAAGTTTGTCTTTAAGAAAGTAATGAACAGGCCAGCCACCTGGACCTTTAAAATATTTACAGTGCTTTATGTACTAATGGGCAAATCGTATAGCAGTCAGGAAGTAGTCACCAAACTTTGAGGCTTCCTGCCCACACACCCCCTTTTTTCCCCCTTTAGGTACTTTGTCCATTTTTTCTGCCTGTTTTCTGGCTGTGAGGCAGCTGCTGCTCCAATGGGGCTGTCAGGTATCCAGGATCCCCTGCCAAATGGCCACGCTGCATTTACAGGCCAGCCTTACAATGTGTGCACAGTCACTACAGGCAGGTTGAGGGCCAGCAAATCCTTTATCCAGAGGCAGTAAACATAAACATCCAGCCTCCCACCAACCTCTTGTGAGGATGCATCAGGTCCATATTTCAGGTTTGCTCATAACAGCAGCAGCATCCACCCAGATATTTCAGTCTCATTCTCAGGAAACTTTTCCTGACTGAAGCCCAGTTTTTTCCAGACGTACCATCTGGTGAGCAGAACCTCTCACAGTCACATGAACCACCCAATTAGTCCTGGGTTGTTTTTTTTCTGCACATATTCCCACTGTGTTCATCATAATTATATTAAAAAAGAAGGTTCAGGTTGCTCTTTCACCAAAACCAATTTTACTTGATAGAAAGATAGAAGACATGACACTAAATGAGTCGCTGTGAGCTGAGGCAGGGTGGGGATTTTCAGCACACACCCAGCATTTCACAGCAGCTGCCCTTGGACCTGCCCTCCTCTCATGGTGCTGTGGTGCTCTCACTGCAGGGTGGCTGCTGTTCCAGTGCTGTGAGTCCCATGGGAAGGCACTCAGCAGCTTATTTTTATAAATCCAAACACTTACACCATTATGCCATACCTCTTTTGTGGGTCCAGGTCTGTATCCATCCATCCACACTTCTAAAGGAACTTAGCCTCTAGCTTAGCTGATAAACATTTAATGGATTGACACAAGGCAAAATTATGTCAAGTCACTGCTTACATCACAAGGATGACTGTCTGGATTTTCTTTTTTAATTAAGTGATACAGTACAGGACTTTTAAAGCACAGCTCCATCTGCCTATGTGAAACTTTTGAGCTATGCTAAGAACAGATGACCTTATTAGCATGTAGAAACAGTATTGGGCAGGTATTGGGAGTAACCAACAAGGTGTGCTTTATTTTAATTCACTTTTTTTTCAGACAGATAAAAAACTTCAGGTACATTTTTTTAAAAAGGCATCACATACTTGGCACTGCATTAGTATTACCAGCATTTGCTTTCAACAGTTTGAAAATAAACCTTTCATTGTGTCCAGACATGATTTACAGATACAGTCCTTCAAATAGGAACCCTGTGTTAATTTTAAGACAAATCATTCCTTATGCCCATATCTGATTTACAGTTAGTTTTGTTCAAATAAAAATGTATGACGCAGATTTCCATTTACATTCTGCCAGGTACTTCTATTTTTAGATGCAGGTCAGTTTTATACTCCTTTCATGTTCTTACAGCTCCAACACAGCAAAGGATCCACCTTACTAAGTTTATCTAACATTCTGTTAGATAAAAAAACTGCAAAATTGCTGACACAATTGTATCAACATTGACAGGAACAGCAAGGTGTTTGGACCTCTTCCTTGATGGAAGTCTGCTAAAGGAAATTACTAAGGTTTTTTTCCTTGTCTTTTTTTTTATTGTAATTTTTTAATGTGGACAAAACCAGAAAACAGAAGTAGGTCCCTGGCTACACTCCATACTGGAACCACAGTATGTGCTCTGACACAAAATGTCTTCTGGAATCTTTCAAGCTGGAGCTGCTCCAGAAGCCTTCACTGGCTCACACTCCCGAGGCACCAGATCTCATCTCATCAGCTTCACCCAACCTTGGCTCTACCTGTCTCTCCCATTTCCTCTCACACTCACCTCCCAGTCTCCACTCTCTGCCCAAATTACTGATGACTGGCCCTTTTGGATCTTTTATCCACTCCCAAATGTGAACTTTCTTACATCCCACCCACGCTAAGAGAAACAGCCTCTTAGCCAAATATTTCCCCTTCATCAAGGGCACTCAGAAAACTTCTGTTCTGAAAAACACTCCACTGTTAAAAATTATGGAAATATGTAGAGAACAGAAAGTGATAGGTACCTTACTTTGTGTCTGATCCTTTGTCTGGCACGTGTTTTGTTACATGCAGTACAGATAAATACTTTGTTAGCTAAAGGAAAAACAAAAACTATTTCAGTACATTCTTTTCCCCAAGTAACAAAACTGGGGTTTGTTTTGCAACAGAAGTGAAAACTTGGTACATATTTGATACATGCATGTTTCTTTTTGCTTCCCTTCCCTATCAAAATATCAAGTCAAACAGAAATTCCTTGATTAGAAAAACTGTTTCTATTTATCTTGTCTTTGTGATGGTCTGTAGTTTATACTTTATGAAAAAACATCAACTTCAAATACATGGATACATAATGAGAGGAATGTGCATTTACTACTCCTCTTGAAACTAAAAAAACTTACAATCCAAAGTGTGGAAACCCAGATAAAAAGGACTTAATTTACTAATTCCAGTCTCCCTAAGGCCTCTGCAGCACGAGTGATGATCGTGCAATTCAAATGTGCATTTCAGGAATCTGTAACATTCCTTGCTGCAAGCTTCTGGGAAAGAAGCAACTTTTTCTGGTAAGAAGTTCTTCTTTTATTAACTAAATAAATCTGAGTTATTTGAAACTATAAATATTTGTCCAAGTGTTTACATGACTGAGAAATTTTAGGTAAATTCCATCCAAACAATGAAGCAACTTCCAGCAATGTGTAACAAAAATAGTGCCTCCCTTACATTTTTACTTCAGTAAATGTCTTAAAGTGATCCCATAATCAGGAATCACAAGGAGAAATGAAAGACACTGGGAGGATGGCAACATTTGGAACAAAAACTCTTTGAGTGTAATGTAGATAACATATGTGTAGGAAGATAGACTGTATCCAGTTTCATTCCTCAGGGATGTTCTCACTTATCTATTCTCAAAGCTTCCAAATTATTTCTTGCTTTAGAAAAACAAAACTATTTTTAGAGAATTTCTGAAAGCTGGATAAATATTTTTAAATAACACTTGGAAAGCCTACGAGAATGAAAATGTCTTTTTGTCCCCCACTGCTTAGTCTAATTGGCACTACCAAATGTTTGCCATTTTACTGAAAACACTTCCATAAACTGAGAAAACAAGATCCTGCAAATGATTATACTTAAAGTAAGCCACAATTCTGATCTAATAGGATGTTCTTTGAAAATAAAAATGAAGTCTTGATCACATAAACCACCAGCTCTTTCAAAATCATCTATTGTAGAACTGCAAGGATTTAAAATTAAACATCAGTTTAAGAGCTTTGTCAATGATGCAATTATATAAGCATATCCTTATTATTACATGGGTTACAACTGGAGAACAGGAACATGTATTATGCAGGAAAAAAATCAGAACTGAGTTTTGCCTGTAACCAAAAGTTTAACTAAGGAACCTATTAGATTCAAAAAATACTGTATAGCTATTTTTGTCATAGTATATTTTCTCCATTTTCTAAAGAATTAGTGAACAAAGTTGAAAGAAGAGTTATCCATGCAGCTTACAAGCCATCTGCAAGAGTATTTTTTTGAAGTCACAGCCTGAAATTTTTGGTGGCTAAAAATATGAGTGATACATTCCCTGACATCTCAAAAGAGATCTCTGGCTACCATGAAACAACAGCAGCTTGCATCAGCCCCACATTTTCCGTGGGCTTTTAAATATGTAGGAGGAGTCTGAGAATTTAAATGAAAAACAAACAAAAAAAATCACAGTCCATGTAATACATTAACAGTCATGATGTGTGGTACATCCCTGGCACAGTTCAAGGCCAGGTTGAATGGAGCTCTGAGCAACCTGCTCTAGTGGAAGGTGTCCCTGCTTATGACAGGGATTGGAGCTAGATGATTTTTAAGGTTCCTTCCAACCCAAACCATCCTGTGATTCTATGACTGCTGTAAATAACTATGAAGTTTGACATAGGACTAAATAAGATTAAGATCTACAAAATGGAAGCAGTCTCCAAAGATTTGATAGACAACAGCAATCCAGCACTCTGATTGCAGAAACCAGTACAGGGTTTCCACCACTGCTGTTTCCCAATGGGCAAGTTCCCAGGATGTTAGAGAAGGCAAATTCCCACCTCATATTAAGGGCTGCTTTGAGAAGCAGACTTTCACTGCAGAAAATCTGCTATATTAAATCAGCAGTTGGAAGAATAAAAGATAAGGAGGATAATGTGTGTAAGGAGCCACATCCTGCCAGTTGTTTCTCATCCTGCAAAACTTACAATCATACTCTCTGACCTCACCCTGTTGCAGAGTGATGGGATTTTCCAGTGTGTTGAAGTGCTACACAAGGCTAGTAACTCAAAGAGATTGATCAAAGAGACTGATAAAAGAAAACACTCATTAAAGATAGAGCTTCAGGAAACCCCCTCAACAGGCACCACTTCCCAGTGCTGACATCCCAGTGACAGGATACTGTGCTGAAGCTTTAGTTTACTGCCTAGTCTGGCACCTTCTTGAGACTCTAAATTGAGCAATTACTACTTTTAGAGAAAAGGCAACAGGAAGGTTTTGGTGAGCAAAGATACCTGGAGCAACTTATGCTGGATACAAAGTGGTATAAGCAATACTGACTTTGCAACAAATCAGCTAAGGAACAGTAAGAAAATTCATTCCAGAAGAGATGGTAACAAAAAAAAAAAAAAGGAGGCAATAATGAAGGGCTTGGAAAAATTATGTATTTGCCAAACCAAAGTGAGGAGTTTTCAGTGAGGACTCAGGGAAAAATGCTATCCCCTTAAAACACCAGTGGTGTTCTGTGTAGCACCTAGAAGTTTCTTGTTCAACTCCTTCAGTCCAGTCATACTTGATTTATAAGATCAGAGCAGTTTGCTATAAAATTCCCCCCCTTAAAATATCTTTTAATGGTTGTTAAAGTTATCACTTCCCTTACAGTACCTTTGAAAAATGAAAACAAAACTACCTGATAAAACATATGCTATAAACCCATAAAACTAGATCACAAATAAAACTATAACGGCCAATAAAAAGTCATTTGGATTTAAAACAAGAAACCAAACCACAAATTACATACTAAAAATACCCCTCCCAGCCTTCTCCCTTCCAACAGTCACAGAAAAGCTCCATAAAGTTAAGTTGCTCTGGTCTAGTGGAAGGTGTCCTTGCCTGTGGCAGGGGGCTGGAACTAGATGATCTTTGAGGTCCCTTCCAACCCAACCATTCCATGAGTCTATGATTCTGTACTTCAAGCATCCTAAGATGTTCAAAACAACATAACATCAAAATGTAAGAAAAAATATTGTCTTAATTGGTAATACTCAAAATAGGGTATAAATCTGGACCTTGCTGAAGGTGCTGATTTTGCAAAAGTCAAGCTGCTTTGGTCTGAATTTACATACTTTCCTTGGAGTCCTTTGGAAGGGAAGCAAGAAAAACACCTTAAACCTTTCTCTGATGTAAACTCAAGAGCTTGTTTCAAAATATTGTCACTTTAATATAAACTTTGGTTATCTCCCCAAGGCACAAAGTGTGCACAAAGAGTCCAGTCCAGTCTCATGCTGTTGAAGGATCCCAGCCTGAGAGAGAATTGGGAACACTGGAGACAACTTTCTGTTAAAAGCATTTGCAGATGTGTGCAGGTGGGCTACTTTGTTCACTAAGACACCTGCAGCTTTTCACTTGAATAAATTACACTCAGAAATGGCCTGAGGATCCAGGAGCTCCCTTGTGAGTTCAGCCTGTCACTAGCACAGCTTTGGAGCTGCAGGGCAGAGCACAGCTCTTCACCCCCAAACACAGCCAAGTCCCACCCATGAACCAGAGCAACAGATGAACAGGAGAAACATGGAAGGATGCTGTTCAATTAAAACAGACTTCACCTTGCCCAGCTTGAATATGACTTGGCAAGCCAGCAATGTCACTTCCAGCCAGATCTGACTGCACTCAGAGCCATTCTCCCCTTCTGCAATATTCCCTGGATACACTTTGTGCAGCAGAAAGGAGAGGCAGCCACAACAAACTGAATTAGTGCTGCTGGTTGTTTCAGTGTTCTACTGAAAGTGGCTCACCAAAGATTGGACAATCCCAATCTAGGAAGTCAAATTCAACCCAGACTACAAACTCAACACAGCAACAGCTGTGCTGCATGGGCTGTTGCCATGAGTTCATGCACGTCTGAGAGACATTATGGAAAAAAAAGCAATGCAATCTCTAATGCAAGCTGAGAAACTGAAAGGAAAGTTTGGGTCTATTACAAGACCTTAAATCTGAAAGTCTCTAGCTGTGACACAGGAAAAGAAAAACACAGTCAATAAACACTGAGGAAAAATGGAAAGTGTAAATTTTACATTTTTTGGGACACCTTCCCCTTCCTGCACCTATAATTAGCAGGGATACACTTGCTGTGAAGTTCTGCCTTGGTTCTCTTTGAGGCAGCCCAATTCCACCATGGCTACAGAGATTTTGAAAAGCTTCACTTTAAGAGACAGCCTTTGCAATTAAGAGTTCCTGCTGGATTTGTTCTGCAAAGTCTGTAATTGGCACTTCTGCTGATGCACTTCATTTCAACAAATTGTAAACATTTTTCTTGATTTTGTTTACCACTCCTCTTTGACTGTAAAGACACGCATATTTCTCCTGTTAATGCTGTGAAGACAATCAGATGAGCATGTTTACTGACATCTTCCAAGCTGCTTTTATCAGTAGCTCAGTATTAAGCTAGGAGGAAGGAAAGGAGGGAAGCCTTCTCCCCTTCCTCAGGGAACTCCTTCCAGCAGGACTTTAGAACCAAAGGCTAACCCCACTTGGCTTTGCTGGGTTAAGTACAGGGTGGCACAGGACTTTGACTAGAGCTGAGATTGTGCCCATCTAATGTCAATATACTCAACCACGACAGATAAGGCTGCTCCTTCACTCAGTACTGAGCAATCAAGGTTCAGGTCAAGGAAATATCAGTAATCTACAAAGATAAGATGCACTGGAGAGACAGGATAGTGGGGACAGGACGTCTCTTCATTCTCTTCTGGCTGCAATTTCTTTCTGGTTTGCAATTTCAAGCCAAACCCACTCTCAATGGGTTTGCTCTTGCTCCTGAGCAAGCCATCAGATCCCTCAATTTAAATTAAGCATAAAAATCCTTAATAGAGATCACAGATAAATCAACATGACCCTAAACCCTGGACTGGTATTTTAAGTCTTCCAGAATCACAGAATCATCAAATGGTCTGGGTTGGAAGGGACTTTAAGGATCACTTACGTCCAACACCCCTGCCATGGGCAGAGATGCCACTCCCTAAATGAGGTTGCTCAGGGTACCATCCACCTTGGTCTTGAACAGCCCCTGGGAGAAGACATCAGATACATTGCTAAAAATATTTGCATCTAGTTCTTTCTCTCCACCTTAATACTCTTAATAAGAGAGTTCTTAATACTGAGTCCATCCTTTCAAATTTTAAAAGGCACTGGCTCTATCTCTTTGCCTTTGTTTCTTACATAATCAACAGCAGCAACACAGCAAACTGTAAATTCAGGCAGCTCTTCCCCTAAAACAGCTTGTGAAGCAAGAAACTGAGATTATAGCCCCAACTCCAAGAGCAACAGCTAGTTCCAGGTAGCATGAGAGCTCTCAGATGTTAGTGCTGCAGTAGGTAACAAGAGATGTGAACCAATTCTGACTACAGATATTAAATACAGGCCATATGCTAAGGAATTTCCATGCTTACAGAAATGACTTTCCCATTTTGTCAAGGTTTACAAAGGGGTCTAAGGCATTTTTTAGGTAGGTTTTTCAAAGTCAAGGAGCATTAGGACCAGCTATAGCTTTTGTTATAAAGCTACACATCCCTTGTCCTCTCTGCAAACATAAATCTGTCACAAAGCAAGCTTTTGTTCACTATTGCTCTGCAGCCATCTCCTGTCTTTCTGAGCAGCTCAAGTGGCTGTTTATGCAGGAAGGTGCAAATGTGCCACAAAATCCATGTAAGTGGGAGGCAATGGTACCACAGCATGTCCAGGTTGTGGAGCAAAACAGCACCAGCTGGTGAGAGACCAAAGCACACACCTGGCAATGGGGCAACCTTTGGAGAGATCAGGCAGAACAGGCATGGGATAAAGGTCTGGAAAAGGGATTAAAGAGCAGAAAATAAAAGTTGTGGTAAGATCTTTTTAAAAAAAATAGTAATGCCATATGCAAAACAAATAGATATTAAAAAAGAGGCAGCAGTAAATGTTCCTTAAGAGACAAAGTTTTGTATTACAGAGTGGATTGTGTGCATGCTTGCTGAGAATATAGAGGGTTTTTTGTCTACAAAACTATCAGTAAATTATAACTCCCCACAGAAAAAGGTTGACTGAGCCTTCAGTTAGCATAAGAGAGCAAAATGGTAAATGAGAAACCACCACACCCAGACACCACCAAAATCCTAAAATACTTCTAGATCAAATGCTTCTTAACACCTTTTGAAAACAGTTGCATAAACACATTACTGACATATTTATTATTACAAAAATCTATCAGTAAATTAAATTTTTAAAAAGTTTGTCAGAAGGAATCAGCAATGCATGCAGCAGCACTGACCACTGGTGTGTGTGTACTGTGTCACTGAGAAATGTACAATGTGCACATGGACTTACCCAAGGCAGACACAAAGCTCCCACTGACTCAAGTTTATCCCAGACTGGACTAGAAAGGTGCACAGAATAACCTTAGAGATGTCTGAAGGACATGCCCCTGTGACATGGGACACATCTGCTACTAACACAAATTTAGGAACTACTGGGGCAGGATAGATCAGATTTCTATATGCACATGGACTAAAACTATATAGCACAAAACACAGCAGAACAATTACTTCTAAGCCCTTGATGTGACAACTCTAAGTTAGATCAGAAGCAAAAGTTTCCTGGAAGAACACACGGTTTAAGCTGAGTGGGCTCTGTTACAACAGCAATGTTTTAGTAAGAGTTACCTGCTCTACACAGAAAATCACAGCACTTCTGGATGGGCATTTCTGCCCCTCCTGTCCTACAGCTTCACTGTGCCCTGGAACTTGACCATCTGGTGGATGAGAATGATGAACAGCAAGCAGCTTTCAAGGAGGTTGTTAGGAAAAGGAAAAACTTAGTCTCCTTCAAAACTGAAAGATTGTTTTACCAGGGTCTCCCCCAAAGAGATCAAAACCTTCAGAAGTCCACTTTAAAAAAGTTACTTAAAAATAGTATATTTCAAAATACGAGGCTAAAATAAGTTTAGTATTCGAATTTTGCAATGCCAAATAGCAATTTCAAAAGATTTATTTTTAAAGCACAGAATGGAAATTTGGTCCTCCTCACAAATACAAGGTACACTCACTGTTCAAAGGAAGATCATGCATTAAGCAGCATTGTTAATTCAAAGAGCTGAGTTTTATGTCAGTTCAGAATGGCAGCTAGTAGGGAAGAAGAAAACATTTTAGATTCCTAAATGCTCTTTCTAGTTTCTACTGCTAAGTAACATGATTATGCTGAGAGCTATGCACAACTCCCAGTGCTAAATTAGAATAAAAAAATTCATTCTCTGTTGAAATTTTTCATTACAAAAAATTCCAGATTGAGAAAACAGGCTTTCAGGAACAAATTCACAAAAACTAGGCAGGCTGAGACATGCAAACATTTGACAAATCATGCACTGCACAAACACATTGCACTGAGGACTAAAGAACTGCATAGATTGAAATGCTGTGTTACCAAGCACAGAGCTTTTAAAACTATGCATTTCATTAACAGTTGCTAAATTTTGTTGTGTAAGTAGCCCTGCACTGATTTGCAACCTTACATTTTGGTTCTACAGGAAATTTTCAAACCCATTACTAGAATACAAAGTCTGAGAAGCAAAAAAGTTTTGTTGGTTTTATATACAACTTTATTTTATCTTTATAACAGTACCCAGGACTGAACAGACTAGCTACAAAAACTTCAGCTGGTATTTCTTTTTCTCTTCACCTTTTAAAAATGGCAAATAGAAAAGCTTTCAAAGCTTTAGCTGGTACCAAACTGTGTGCCAGACAGAAAAGAGTCAATAAAGGTACTCTAGAACACAATCTTAGCTGAGAAGCAATAAAGAATTCCAGTTTGATTCAGCTGCTTGAGGAGGTATGGGATCCATCATCTCAGCAGCCTGAAGTCAGATTACTTTTTAACTAGTTAGATGACCTTTCAAATGTATCACTCCACATCACTCCCAGTCCCAGGGACAGTACTGATAGTGTCCCTGCTTACTGTAGCAGCCAGGATGAGTTTGAACTTGCTTTTAATATTTTCTGTTCATTCTTCAATACACAATTTCTTTGTGCCATTAAAAAGAGTATTTACAGTTCAGTCCTGTCCCTTTTCTATTTCCAAAGCCCATTTCAAGGATCCAGACTTGTCTCATGTTCTTCAGTTTCATCAGGTAGTTCTTCAGCAGATGCATCACACACATTGTCCTGGCCATCTGCAGGCTGATTTGGCTCATCAGGTTCCCCAGCTGCAATCTGAGTTGTTTCTTCTTCCTCTTCTTCCTCAACTTCCCCATCATCCTCTACGTCCATCTCAAACACCCTGATGTGGCGGAGGTTTGAACTTAGCTACAGAGACAGTAAGAAGTTCCTTTAATGACCAAATAAATAAAAACACCACCAGCACTTTAATTGTCAGCCAATAGCTTTGAAAATAACCTTCATCTTTGAAATAGAGGTTTCAAGGGAATTAGGAACTTTTTTATTGCTCTACAGACTGAGAAGTAAAGCAAGCAGATCTATTACCTTCTGTTGAAGTTTTTCCATCCTGTGCTATTATGGTATGACATACTAATAGCAGATTATGAAAAAAATAATCTATTTGTTAACAAAAAAAATGAAAATTGGTAATTTTTCGGTTACCACTTCAGTCAGCACACTTCCTTTAATAGACAGGCTTTTTCAGAGATACTGCACTTACCACACAAGAAACTTTTCTAATGCCATTTACAGAAACATACTGAGCTTTCATGTTCTCCAGCACTCTCCACTGACTCTCCAAGAAGACAGTACGTGTGGGTATCTCACTGCTTCGCTCATCCAGCCTGCACAGCAAGGAAAAAAGCACAAAGCTGCTTCACAAGAAACAACTGCACTTCTAAGAAAAAACCTCCAGTTTCTTATGTCTAAATTTCATCATATGCAACAAGCAGATAAGTCTCTGAAACCATGGTAATGCCACTATGATACTCTAGAGCAGGAGATCCAACTATAGAGACACAGCACGTTCCAACCGAGTTAAAAACATTACAGCAGGTGAGAAGAGAGTTGTAAAGTCTGACCTTCCCACAAGAAACAGCTGTAGCAGGATGTGGGTGGCTTTTTTCAAACTTCTCCTCTGCACAAAGAGGAGTTTCCAAACACAGTCCTGGATGCAGTGCCTCCCTTACACAGAAGTTTGGCCTCCATGACCTTTCAAATATGCATCATTACCCCACTCACAGGGATTATATGAAGACACTCCCTACCTATTACAGCAGCCAGGATTAGTTTGAACTTGCTCTTAATATTTTCTGTTCATTCTTCAATATACAAGATCTTTGTGGCATAAGAAAGTTAATTTACAGTTCAGTGTGGCTCTTTATTTTGAAATAAAAATGCATCTTGAGCAAACCACCAGAGAAGAATGGGAGAAAAGTAAAAGCAAGGAACACACAGCAACTAAAGGATTGGATTCACTAATTGAACTTCACTGGCCCTTGTGTGTGTGCTCACTTTCACCTCTACCTATGCCAGTGCAGACAGCTGTACCAGTTCTGATGTTTTAAGGTCAAGCTGACAATATTTTTAAGGGTGGCTAACAGGGAAAGATCAAGAAATACCTGCATATTCTTATTACAAGGCAGAGGTATATGAGCACATATGCTGAAAACATCCTCAATTGAAGTATTCTGACTAGCAAAGTCAGCATCTTCTAAGGAAGATTTCTGATTCTGCAAGGTGCCTTCAGCTGATCCTTCCATTTCATGACAGGCAGGTACAGAAGTAGTATCAGTATGAAAAAAAAACCAAAACCAACCTCTCAAAACCCACAAAACAAACTATTTAGGAAGCTTCCATTTCCCCCATCCTACTCTCCTGGCACAAAAAGAGTTTCTGTCTTTAAAATATTTACACACGCACAAAGTATGAGTAACTGTACACGATCACAATATTTGCGTAATTTGCTTTTCAGTTCTACATTTTCAGATTTGCTCAAGGTTTTTCAGTACCTTTCCATAGAATCCCAAATGAATTTCCTATCTTGGTCCTCATCCGTATATACTGAAGATAAAGGCAGCTGAGCCAAGACTCTCTCCTTCCCCTCTTGTTGCACACTCTCTTTCAGAACTACAGTTACAGTTTCATCATCATAGAAATGAGCATCCAAACAACTGTAGCATCTATACGAAAATAATTTAGAAAGCATCAAGTAATATAAGAAAATGTAGAAATAAAATATGTTAAAGTTGACCAGCACACATGGTAAAAAGTATTCAGTACTTAACAACGAGCTTCATTGTAAATAATAATAAAATAATCAAAGAGGTCAGTTGTGCAGCTATGACTGAATGATAGCCATAACCTGGCAGACTCCTGCATCATGCAGGAAAAATGATTCTGAAGGGGAAAATTAAGCAACTCACAAAAAACTCTTACTAGCAACCTTCACGTTTCAGATGAAACATAAGAAACAGCAAACATAAACACCAAAGAAAATTTAGAAATACAGCTGAAGGTTCTGAGGGCAAATCACATCTGGCTTTTCTACACAAAAAGGACTAGTTTACCACATGCCTTGTAAGATACCTACATTCAGGCATACCAAGTTTTACCTTAAAGAACATCACAGAGATAAACAATACTTGTTTCCAGTTAGATTTGTTTCTTGCACATGTGTTAAAGCTTTAGTTTTCAACTGGAAAACTAAAATTTACTTGACCTTGAGATGAAGTGTGATGTAAGATTTGCACTATTCTGCAGCTTCATGCACCTGTGCCATTTCTTACACCCTGATTCACCCAGGTGAGTTAACTTCAAAGGTAACAATGCAAGAAAACCAACAGGAAATATGATTTTTAATTCAGCAATCTGCAAGAAAAATCAAATATACTGACCTGGAGTCTGAGCTCTCATTTATACTGTTGTTCAAGAAGTTTCCAAACTCTACTGCAAGAATCCCATTACTGACAGACCTAGAACAACAGAGTTAATTATCTCAGTGACAAAAACCTTTCCCTTCACTGAGAATCCAAAATCTCTAATGGCAACTGTGGTACAAGATGGTGTAAAAGCCTATCTAAGCTCACCACAATACATGGCTACATGCCAAAATTATGTTATTGGTGGATGGGAACCTTTTAAATTCCTCTGCTCCTCAGAAAAACATAACTAATGGAGGCAAATGGAAAACTACATCCTCTTCTCAACAGAGAAGAGAAAGCCATCATTAAATTACAGACTGCAAGACATTAATTAAAAATACTATTTAGAGTAAGACAAAGCAACAGTGGAAGCAGGATTCTTTGTAATTTTTCAGAAGTTTGCACAAATAAGTAATTCTGTTAGCAGCAATCTAATGGAGTCTGACTTTTCCTTATCCCAGAACTATCTTGGGTCTTGAGATGAGATTTACTGAGTGTAATACAACACAAACTTCTGCTGCACTTCTTAATGTACTCCTCATTTTCTCTAGAATTCAAGGGACATTGTATTCATGGTGCTCATTCCTTATTTTTACAAATAGATTTAAATTGTAAATGTTTCTGTACAAATGTGGCAAAACTCACATACCACTTTTTCCCTCTTTTTGTCTTACCTGGAAGTATCAGTATGTCTCCTCAAAATGTGTATTTTAGAAATAGAATTTTCTAACATGGTGAAGAGAACATAATGTAAGTTAGATGTTTTGTCATTCCACCTGCAATGTGATGGAAGAAATGAAAATTTAGATCAAGTTTTAATAATCCGTAAACTACAAGGAATAGGAACAAGGAATAGCAGCATACTTACAGAAATGGTAACTTAAATAACTGAGGTGTGGAATCTTCACTGAAAAGGAAGGACCAAAACAGTTTATGAAATGCTACTCATGCATGAGTTTTAGTTGCACATTTCTTTAGCTGCTTTTAGCAAAGAAATACCTTTGAGAAACTTTGTAGAGAGACATGCAGACTGCTTGATGCACTGACTTTCCAATTACATCCTAATAAATAGAATAGAAATAGTCCATAAAATACAGGCAGTTATTCATAATTATACACGTTTTTAAGAAAAAAAAAAAACAACCAACCTACCAACAACCTCTGAGTGCATCTGAAAGAAAACTCCACTAATATTTATCCTAGAATAAACATCCCTAATGCAAATACTACATACACTATGTCACTTCACACATTTGTTTCATGTTTCTCCATATTAGACTAATGTATTGGCAGCTGACACAGTTATCTGGTACACAGCACACACACACACATATATATATATATATAATTAACATTAAAACCAGATCCCAATATCATATGAAGAGAATATGTCAAATAAAAAAATCCCCCACTGTACTATCCCTGGCCAAAGGCTTGAGATACCCCACCAGTGAAGCTGGACTCTACCCAAGTTAGAGGCACTCAAAGGCAAAGATTAAAGCTTCAGGCCTTGCTAAGTGTGACTGCTTCCTTCAGTTGACCACTATCCCTAAAAGAAAGTTATCATTTGTAAAAACAGAACTTACTGCTGGCTTTTGTAAACACTGATCAATGACCCCTTCCATTTGCCTTTTGACAAAATGCAATGATTTCTCAGGATAGTAGGGAAACAGAAGTGGGCTTTCTGTAAACAGACAAAGCTAATTTTAAAAATGCTTGTATCTCTATAGAAACATATTACACCATTATTACCTCTAAAACCAGATTTTCTAAAGACTATTTTCCAGACAAAAGTGCTACCATTTCCCCCCTTTTAATCAAATTAAATAGGCAGAAAAAGGCAACTGTAGCAAACTCTTTTATACACAGCTTATGCTGTCAAGATATTACAGTCTTCAGTTTCTAAAGTTAAACTAGAATAATTGTGACCATCTGCACATTATAGTCTCTTACTTCCTTTTCACCACTAATTAACAAAATAGTCTCAGACTCCAGTGAAAGAGAACAAGTTAGGGCACTTCCCTCAGATACAACCTAAGCATAACTATTACTCTCTTGAATTAAGATATCCTAAAATAGACCTCTTCTGGGATTCCTTCCAAGCCAACACTTCTGAGACTGGTACAGAAAAGATGAGGAACTCCCAATATCCAGAAAATGGTAATTGACTGGGTAAGCAGCTACATAAACCCTGTGCAAGGCCCATTTATTTTATTCCACTCAGATGAAGACCAATGAGTAACATTAGAGAAATAACTCACAAGCATGAAAAAAGATAACTCTTCTACATTGGTTCATTCTACATGTATCTTGAATTCACTTCTTTTTCATGAAAACACATTACCTTTAAGATGAGTACTATCTTTAAGAAAGTTAAACCACTGGTTTCCCTCTGTATTGGGTGGTGATACAAGGTCATCATCTTCATCTTTCAAGTACTAGAAAACAAACACATTTTTAAGACTGTAATTTAAGAATAGGGAACATTAGAATTCACCTTCACTATTGCCCCTAGCGAGTATAGTAAATGTTTCTTGGTAAATAAACATGCCATAGTCTTATAACTAAATATTCCACCCTATCTAGAAACAATAAGAAAAATCAATTATTGTTTAGGATCACGTGGTGATATTTCCCTAAGAAATTGATTTTCAGATCAAGTCTGAACACAAATGTTTTGAAATACAAATGTTTTGAACACAAATGTTTTGAAATACAGTGATTAATGCCACACAGATAACCAACGTATCAGTTTTACTGTAGCTGGCTTTTAGAGTTTTACTACTGCTGCAAAATATTTTTGTCTTTTCCTAAAAATACAGAATGTGTAAAGTGAAACTACAAGGTTTTAAACCCTCATTTTCCTATTAATAAGGTGAAACAATTTACTCTTTTTTACCATTACTGGTATGTGCAACACAGAGAAAAAAAGGCAACACAGAGCAAAAAGGGAAACAAAGTGGACACAACTTAAAAAGCTTCTATATCTAAGGATTTTCTCATGTATTCTTTTTGCATTTATTCCTTAGTTCTTTACCTGGCCAACTCTCTCCACATTGAAGTATTTTCCTTTACGATTGTAAAGTTCTGGTGCCTAAAAATAATGTAAAAAAACCCATTATTTAAACACAAAAGTAATGAGGAACAGTGAACAAAAAGATGATCAAATTATTTTATTCTAAGATTTTTCAGACTCAGCTATTGCCAGCAAAAATACAGTCAAATCACGTACTTGGAAAATGAGTTTCACTGACCTCATTAAAGTGCTCAGTAAGAAAATCAGCCACAAATGTGATATCTTTTTGAGTCATCTAAAAGGAAAAAAAACAGTGAGAAAAGCAAAGGGTAAGAAACACATTTCAGTGAGCACAGAACACAATCTATAGGCTGCACAAGCACAGCTCCCTCAGCCTGTGCTCACAGGGCAAATGCTCCAGCCTCCAACCCGCTTGGGGGTGCTCTGCTGAACTCATCCCAGACCACTCTTGTCTTGTACAGGATGGTCCCAAACTGGAGATGCAACCAAGTGCTAAATAAGGACAATAAATGCTTCCCCTGACCTCCTGGCCATGCTCTCATTACTACAGCCCTGGTCACCCCTGCCCACCTTTGCCAGGGCACACTGCTGGCGCAAGCCCAGCGTGCACCCAGTGATTCCCACATCATTTTGGCAGAGCTGACACCTTCCCAGACACATGGGCTCCAGCAGTGCACTCACAGGGGATTAACCCACCCCACAACAGAACCTTGCATTTTGTCCTTCATGAACTGCAGGGAGTCCCTGCCTGCCCATTCCTCCAGCCCATCTATTTCTGGAAGGCACCTCTGCCCTCAAGTGAGGGCAGTGTGATGGTGGCTGCAAATTCGATGCAGGTGTTATTGTATTATTATATTATTGTGTTGTTATACATTCCCTCTCCTCTATGGGGACAGTGATAAAGATATTAAGATCTCACTCTGGTTAACTTCAGCATTTAGGGTGCATAAAGAGCTGCTATACAGAGGCCTTGCATACCCAGCATACTAAATACAGCAGTGTAAACAAAGCTAACAGAAAAAGTAATTCAAGCACAACAGCATATTAGTGTCAATGTGCAGGCATCAGCTTTCTCAAAAAAATGACACAGACACTACCCTTATAAGTTCTGGAACAAAAAGGAACCTTTAATTCTGCTTTTGAGATGAGCAGAATATCGAGGATATCACCATTTATTAGAAAATGTTACTATTACCTTGTTCAGCTCTGGAAGCACATGATCTTCTGACATCCTCAACATGGCTGAGGGAAAAATTATATTTTTATTGCATTAATACTGTTTTCCTAATATCCTTAATTTTTCACATGTACGTAATAAGACACTGTTGTTAAAAAAGATTCATTCATTAGAAGCAAAAGAGCCTGGGATGAAGAATTAAAAGTCGAGACTGAAATTAAGTCTCTCTAGTCTCACTAGCTTACATTACAAATCTTCAAGAATTTTTATCTTTAATCTTCTCCAACTGCATTCTACTCTGTATGAGACTGAAAATTATTATGAAAAGAGATCATAAGAATTTGTTCATGTCCATACTCAGAGTACTAAAATAGATATATGTAAAATACACGAAAACTGTCAAACTCAGAAAAATGCGTTTTAAGAGAATTGCACAGGATTAATTTTAAATATGCAAATATTGGATAAAGTTCTCTGTTTAGTCTGAAATGAAACAAACAGTGAACATAACAGTATGAAAGAGAACTTAGGTAGTTCTGCTTTCTGCAATTTTTAAATTAGAACTATTATATTCCTGCTAGTAGGTGCTAACACTGCATATCTGGTGCTTCTACAATATCTGGTAATAACACTTAGTTTTGTAAGGTAGTTCTAAAAAGATCAAATTGAAGTTATAAACTTATTCATAAACACTTTATAAAAACAAGCAGGCTAAAATACAGTGTGTTTCACTTCCTTCTAAAATTTTCTCTGCAGCTATCCAGACACAACCGAAGGTGGCTACTAAGTGCAAGTGGACATTCAGAGACTGTTTACATCTGTGCAGAACCTTACAAGTAACTAGGCTTTGACAGGAGAAAACAGCAAGTAACAGAGTAAAAGAAAATAAGGCTGTATTTCAAGTTTTGTGTAGACTAAAAAAAGTCCTTTATTTTTCTCCAAATCAAGACCAGCAAATTGCTCATGAAACAGAAAACAGTTTGGAGCAGTATTACAGGTCAAGTATATGCAATACCCACTCTGCATATACTAAATTTAATTGAGAACTGCCAAATTTATAATCTGTGTTTAATATTATAATTACTCTTGCCTCATCAGCTATATCCCTTTATATGTCCAGAAATTTTCTATGATAGAAAAAAATAGATGGTTATAACTAAGACTGGCCTAGTTACTTGTCTGCATTTCAATGCTTACAATATACACCAGATACTGGATGATTACTGTGTGACCAATCTTACCAACATAGAGCCATCGGAAAAATGCCTTGAAGTTTTTCATACTACTGTCGATCACTCTAAACAAGAAACAAGACAAGAAATGACAAAATCTGACTGTTACAAGCTGCTTCATGTTTAAGTCCCATCTTTACCACAGAAAGGCCTGCAAGCTCTGTCAGTATTTTTCAAAATGCCCAATGCAACGTTTCAAGTAAGACTATTCTTGTGGTATGAGTCTGACATGCAGGGAGACAAGATGAAAGCTCACCACCAACAGAGGAGTCTTTGCTCTCCCAACTTCCTCTATTCATCAATCTCCTCCAATACAAGTCTGAATGCTGGATAGGAATAGGAATGCTTTTTAAATTCTCCAGACTTTATACTTACTGAAGCAGCTCATTTGCCTTCAGGATGAAAGAACCAACAGCAGTAATAGCCTCTGTTAAAAAAAAAAAAAAGTTAACCATTATTATTAAGCTTTCAAAAGTGAAATGAGAGCAGGTAGGTAGTACACACACTACTGTACCATCAATTCCAGATGCATCTAATCCCAGAGACTCATATTTTTGTTTCCATAAAGCCATTCCTTTCAATTCACTCAAGTGGTATAAAAGTGCCTCAGAGCCACTAGGAAAGCAGAGGAAAGAAGCATAATTTTTTTATTCACACTCTGGAAATTCAGTGCTGTGCTGCATGCTATGTTTTTATTATTTAATGCACAAAGTGAAAAGCTTTCTAAGGTAGTCTGCCATAAACAAGAGGCATGGTATCACTTCAGAGAAAGGCAGATATTGTCTCAATGACACATAAATTTAGTGTGAATATTTTGCACAGATCCTATTAAACACACCTAATTAAGGCAGCAATTTACAGGTGATGCACCATGAAGATTGTTCAAAATACTTCACTACTTCTCTACTGCACAAAAGTAAAATGTTTTGCCATGATCACAGTTTCCATACCAGCCCACCTACATAGAAAGCACCTCCAAGACAGCATATTATCTTTCATCAAAGCATATAATATGCCATTTAATCTAAAATTCATTGGAAATTCTGTGACTTACCTCTGCAAATGACTTATAACCAACTTCTGTATACTAGAATAGGAAGACTCTATGGACTGACCAAGTTTTTTTAAACCCTGTTAACAAAGAAATATAATAATGATCTGTTAGCATAAAAATGATTAAAAGACATTGAAATAGTTTAATTTAGTATGTTTAAAAAAATGTTAACATACCTTTACTGTCAGTTGGTTCATTAGTAATGCCTGAAGTTCCAGACTGAAGGAGGTAGGGAGAGAACCAAATAGGCATTTCATTTTGTGTTTCAACATCAAGTGCAAAGGCATACTCAGATAAAACAACAGTAACTACCTTGCTTTGCCCCATAACAACAGCTGCATAAACTCATCCTGAACAGAAGTGGTTGTATTCTTTTCCTGTCAGTCAAAATGATTGAAATAGATTGGTGAAGAGATTAAATCCAGCCTACCAAATTATCTCACAAACACTCCATATAAAGTATTTCAAAGAAGCCACCCAGATCTTTGAATGTTGAAATCACTACTGAAATCACTACTGATCACTACCGATCACTCAAAATTTTCTGATCACTGAAATTTCTCTGGTATTTCAAGTTATTTTCAACTGCATTACCCAATAAAAATTCTAAGTAGTTTGCCACCAAGAATCTATTCTAAAAAATAAGCAAATTACAAGATTCACTAACTTCTGACCATGGTCAATGAACACAAAATTTAAGCAAATCCAATAGCATCTTAAACACGGATAATTACACGTGCTCTATTGAACTAGGCTGTAAATGTTGTTACTGAACATTTACAGTGATCAGTTTATCAATGACTTAAGTACAAAGAGCAAAGCCTTAAGTAGAAAGCAACTGATCAACAGCTGGACAAGCTGAAAAGTATGGTTTTTAAAACATTCAGAATAAATAAAAGTATCACAATACAACTATGCTTGATTGTACACAGGTGCCTTCAGCATCAGAGCACTTGACACACAATAGCTTCCAGGCTGTCTCTGAACTTAGAGACTCTTATCTGGAGGCATCATGCTTAAACATTAAGATATTCAATAGACTAACAAGAACAACAGAACTACTGCAAAAAGTGTTTTTCCAAAAGGCTGGTTAATGCTACAGTACCTGTACAAACTTGGTTAGTCGGGAGTCCATCTGCATCAGTATTTCTTCCCATGCTTCACACATGCATGTCAATGACAGCTTTATATACTGTAATACAGAAACTGGCATCAGTATTATTTCCTTTCTCCCTTTCAACAACACATTCAACAAATGGTGCTACAATATAAAGGAAATATACACTGTAGATCTTATATAAAATTTATTATCAAATTCCAAGTTGGAGCTCTACATTTACTTAAAACCAACTCAAGCTTCTTACAAGAAAACACTTATGTCACTTGCATTAGAATGTCAAAGCCTACAGAACCACAAGACTAAATAAAAGGATGGTCTAACACAACTGTACCTGTAACAGAGTTGAAATGTGAGTAAACTTCCGGGCCATTCGAGTTACCTCAGGTAAGTAACTTGATAATAGACTAGTGTCCAACTGTAACAAATGGAAAAAGCAAGAGTTAACAGATGATTTGTCTTTTAACAATATACAGATTACAGAAATTAAAAGACAGATTGGAAGGATGCACAGAAAATCTCTTCATTCTCAACTCCTTAAGGTTGATTTTAAAAGGAAAATACATTTAATTCAAAGAAGCAATAACTATTTTTAATACATCTATAAAAACCCCTGATAAGGTTCCAAATTTTGGAGCTCTAACAGTAATAATTTTAAGGATGACTGTTCTGGAAAGAGGATAATCACGAGCATTGCTGTTATGCTCTTGTGTGCAGAATGGAAAAAATCTGAAAAATTGTCACTATAGTTGAATAAATTCATGTTATTCTAGAAGAAGTATTTTGCAAGAATGGCTCAGATCACCATTGTCAGTCTCATCAGAAACGGCATGTTAACATCATAAATTCAAAAGCTAAACTGGAGTTAATTTCAGAATGGCTGGAACTGGTAGTTTTTGTTATAATGGGAAAGGAAAAAAGCTACCAGAATGCAATTTAAAAAGCAGTTTTACTTTTAAAAATGTTTTTAAATTTGTTTACCTACCTGAAAATATGTTATCTCCGCATCGCTGTCTGGAGAGCTTTGTATCTCTGTAATAACTGACAGTGATTTCAAATCACTAGACAAACACAGTCCACGACAAGAACCTGCCACCTGAAGGATTCCAGTTTACAAGTTAGTAAAACATTTCATCTTCTCTAAGACATATTTACTGCTCTAACACACTGACATACAAAGATGACTGTGTTCAATGGCAGCTAAAAACAAAGGGAAATTTTCAGCTACTGCTCAGGAGCAAACCCATGCTTTTTATCATGTATTAACAGCAAATTTTGAAACAAAAGTTAAATTTCCCAGTTACAAGGTCTTTCCATCAATAACCAACAACCCAATCAATTAGTTTCTTCAAATTCAGCAGCCCAGTTTCACTTATGTGTAAGCCTATGTATATTTTCACTCAATTCAGCTGTATTTTGGCATATTATGAAGAAAAAATATGGACAGGAACCAAACATACCCCATTTACTGTAGCAATCTTGAACATTCCATAAGCATATATCTCAATAAATCCTGAGCTGCCACCAAGGACAAGAGCATTAAGTCTATAAAAATAGAAGAATGTGCTGATAAGCATACTGAAAAAAAGTTGAATACACACAGATGTAATTCTTAGTACTTAAATTCCTTCCCTTTAATAATGTTCATCTAAAGAATCACTGTACAAAAGGAAACATTGTGTTACCTTCCACCAGTCAAGAAATTTAAAAATAAACTAACAAATTAGCTTGGATTTTATTGATAAAACCTGCCTCTAACATTTATATTGAGAGTATTAATTACTACATTAACTGAGAGAATATGGAAAAAATAGCACAGTATAGTCACAGAGTCCTTTTTCACTAAAACTAACAAGTTTCTAGAACCTTCCCCTTACCAATGCAGCTGCAAAGCATTATTACAAAGCTACCTTGAATTACCCTGATTACATGCAGAGTGAGTTTGTCACACTCACTCAGTGGCATCCCTCAGCACTTCAGAGGCAATGAACATTTGAAATGGATGCAGCAGCAATAACAGCCACAGATGTAACAATAGCATCAGAAACAGAAACTCAGTTCAAAGAATAGAGTCTGGCACAGACAGATCTATGTTTTGCTCACTTATTAACACTAATGTGCTACACTGGCTTGGGAAAAAGCCTACAAATACAAGAAAATTAACTGCAACTTCTGCCTGTTACATATCTAAATAAATATACATTGAAACAGAATATTTCTTTTAAAGCCAACACAGAACTTAGGAAAACAGTATCCTAAAAACTTTTGGTTTGATTAATTGAGCAGATGAAGACAGCAGAGAGAATTCACAAAGCTCCTACACCACAGACAGCTCACTCTCTCCCAAGCAAGGAAATCCTACTGTAAGAAGAGCTATCAAGTTTTAAAGAGGAGCATCTGGTGATAGACAGAGATGCAGATTTGAATTAGGGAGGGTGGTTCTGTGTGGTGAGACTGTAAGGAACAGTGAAATGGAAAAAACAAGACATCGACATGAAGTGCCCCCCTTAAAAAGGCAGCACAAGGCACTGCACAAAGCCAGTCTCAGTCTGCTAAATTACACTTCCACCAGCTGCCCTTCATGTGTTCCCTAATAACAGATGTTTATTTTAAAGTAACACTGACACAACTAGTTTCAGAGCTACTTTTAAGTTTAGATTTGTCACACTCATACAAACCTCCAGGAATTCTCTGTATAGAACAAGCATTCAAAAATGTCTCCAAGACCAGCTTAAGTAACACATAAATCAGCCTTCAAATGCACCCCAAGAAATCTGCTAAGAAGATATGACACCAACAGCAGTTACAGATAAACTGCCTTATAATCCCTCTAAACTAAGGAGAAAAGTTGACTGATGGAAACTTTAATATAGTCTTTGAACTTTATCTTTGCACATAAGAAAAGATATTCCGTATCATTTCTCCGAGACTTAAAAAACAATTATGAATAATTTAACAGTAAACTCAATTATCCATTATTTTATCCCTTAAAAAAAGCAACTAAACAAAAACCCTCAACCAACAAGCCACAGCCAGAATTTACCTGACATCACCCAGAAGCTTCATAATCTCATCTGACTTTTCTTCACTGAAAATACAAAACAAGTGATGTTTATGTAGTTTGTCTCAATACCAGAAAACAAAATAAAATGAAAAAAGAGTGAGTTACAATATGACAATTTCTTACCTGAAAATTTTTGCAGTAGTACTGTAACTGAAAACAAAATAATTACTCTCAGTAACAATAATCAGACAGCTCTTGAGCATTAAAGATGAATAACTGAAATAATGACAACAAATGACAAATGGTATTTCCTCAAGAGACTAATACTTACTTTTTTGGTAGCGCTGGTAATTTAGGCAAAAGGAGGTTTGATTCATCTTCAGCATTGTAAAAGGAAGTGAGAACACTGAAAAAGACATAATATTGTCTTTATTACACAAGCTGTAAAAATAACAGACTTTCTTTTCAACTCCAGAGTTAAGAGTATATATTCAATGCATTATGTATATCAAAATTACAAATGTCAGAGGATAATCCTTTATGGGACCTTTAATAATTTATCAAGTGATCAAATTAATAAAAGAACTGAAAATCTTTTTTTATTTCCAGTGAATAAAGTTTGTATCTGCTGGCTCAGAGGCTTGTCACCAAATCCTTCATTGCCTGTAAATCAGTTACTGTCAGAGGCTTTCTGTTTAAACTCTCTCCAAACCTGCAATACAACAGACTGTACATGCTAACACTAGATTAAGCAGCTCTTAAGAAGAAGCACAAGATTATGCTGAAATTTAATGTATTACCCAAAGAACCACAACACTAAGGTATCAGCAGTAAAAATAAGCACATGAAAAGTGTCTTTTCTAAAAAAAGGAAAATTTTAGCCAAGTGGTGAAAAAACCCCACAGCTGTGGAATACTGTATTACTTTATGTGACTGCTTGTAACATTCCACATATAAATTATCAGTAAGGTGGCACTACATGGCTTGTGATTTATTTCTTTTCAGACTCACCTGCTTTCCTCAGTTACTTCCATCCAATGCATGTATGTAATAGATAACTCCACAGAGAAGGAGTGCAAGCTTTCAGGCTTTTCTACATCACACAGAATAATCCGCTTGGTATCAGCAAGGCCAAAAGCCAAAACTAGAGAAAGACAAGTAAAATGTACAAATAACCAATAAGCAAAATGTGTATCTTACACTGACCTAGAACTGAACATGCTTCTAACACTTCTAACAATAGTTCTGATAAAGTAGAGGCTTCCAATTTGCAAACTTGAGTCCAATATTATAGATAACATTGTCCACCAGAAAGGCTTGGTGGACAAAAAACACAAATTAGGACTTGCCAAGCAACTTTTGCACCACTTTTTTCTTAACTTTCTTCATCCTTAATAGCAAATAGCAGGCAGAGGTTTCTGTATTTACTTCCTTATAATCACAGGTAATCAGCTTAAAAAGAAGTTTCTTAAACTCTTCGGATGCCATCAATTTTTATCCACGTGTCATAGAAGAAGATTGTTCCCATTCTCCCACCTCCAGTAAAGCAAAAATTAACTGATTTCTGGCATAAGTTTATTAAGCTACTAACTTCAACATTATTTCTATTAATAAGGAAAAGGCTTTTTTTTCTTCTCTAGTCTATAATTAGAGCAATTTTAGCCTACAAAGTTTTGCCTATGGTAAGCTAAGCTTTTCAATCAATCCTGATCAGACAGCTTCTTTCTCCCTCAATAAACTTTGTAGTTCATACAAAATATCCTGCATAGTTAAGAGGTTAAAATTTTACTATACCCTGAAAAGCAGCATTTGGCACATAAATCTGGCTTACAAGTCTTTCTTGCAATTGCATCCAACAGTGTTAATCTCTCTATTGCTGTGAATGAACCTACATAAAATTAAGCCACCCTTCTCTTCAAACACAGTTTACTTGAAAATTTCCTGCACCGATGAGAGGCATCATCATTCATGATTTCCCATGGGTTTTATTGCATCATATCATCTCATATACTTGACATTACTTTTGCCATCTGGTCTCCAAGCAAGAGCAGTCACTTCTTTTCCTGTATTTTCATTTGGAGGCAAACTCCACACACGTTGAAAGTTTGCAAGTCGATGAAGTAAAACCTACAAAGCAAATGCATTAAAGACAAACTTAAACCACATTCTCCCATTAATAAAAGTTTGCAAACGAGTTCAAGATGCACGGAGTTTTTTATCAGTTTTTAACTCCTGTGTTTTAAACACCTGCCCCTCTAGCAGATGATTCACTCCTACACTCTTTAAGAGGGCAGCACACAGTTTACAGCAGTACAGAGAAAAAAGCTGAGCCTTGCATAAGGATACAAGCTCCTAACCAACAAGGCTTACCCATCAGCTCTCTAGCAGACAGCCCAAAAGCATGAGTCTTGTCTTCATGCATGATCACATACTTCAGTTCCAGGGGAAAAAGTACTTAAATTAAATTTAATTTAAATAGGAACTTCCATGCACTTTAAAATCCCACAAACAAGCGAGGAGCACATCATACGCGAATTTGTTCGGAAATCAGAATGCAAAAAACGAAGGAGCATTATTAAGACGTTTGATTTACAACATTTGCTATCCTCAAATGCTGGCCAGGTTTAAGAGAAACAAGCCCCAAGTAACGGCAAAGGCACCTGGGCCTGCAGGGAGAGGCAGCGCCCGTTCCTCCCGTGCCCCTCACCCGGCACCCGCACTCACCTCCCCCGCCCGGTTGGCCAGGGCGATGAGGTCCCTTTTGGGGGACCACGACATGAACACGACCTCCTGCGGCAGCTGCTTCTCGCCCACCTGCCTGAAGGCCGGCATGGCTGCGGGGCTCCGCCGGGGCCCGCCGGGCCTCTGCTCCCGCTTCCGGGGGAGGCGCTTCCCGCCGCGGCAAGGAGCGGCCAGGAGCGGGGCGGGCCTCGGCAGAGGGGCGGGGAATGCTGAGAGCGGGGCGGGGAATGCTGAGAGCGGGGCGGGGAATGCTGAGAGCGGGGCGGGGAATGCTGAGAGCGGGGCGGGGAATGCTGAGAGCGGGGCGGGCATCTCCGCAGCGCCGAGCCAGGCTCTTCCCGCTCCGCTCACTTACTAAGTACTAAATACTTTTTTTTTAAGCCTCTTTTCCACTTGGAGAGAAATTTTTAAAAATTCACAAGTCTTCCTGTGAGACGATTGTGTGAAAAATGCGTATTTTATGATTGGCTTTTCGCAAATATTAAATTGAATATTATATGTGGTGTGTTAGGAAGTAATGCTGTATTAATTCTCTTAAGTATATAAAAAAATGTTAAAATAGAAACTATGCTATGTAGGATACTTTTTTTTTCGAAAGAAAGGACTCGCACTGAGATAGCAGCCACAGGACACCTAAATCTTTCAGAGAAAGAGAATTTATTGCCCCATTATCAGGAGAAACGAACCTCTTCCCATCTCGCTCAGGCAGGACGACGCCATTGGGATTATGAGGAAGAAGCTGACGATGACCTGACAGAATCCTGTGTTTGAATGGAATTTATGCATCACGTATGAGATGTATGAATATGCAACAGGCTACTGTTTTTAAGGGTTAATCCTCTGTTGAGGGGTGTCCTTTTTCAGGCTTATGCCCAGAAAAAGGTACCCGGACGTCCATAACTCTTTGTTTCTATTGTCTCATACTGTCCTAATCCAAATTGTCCAAATTATTATTACTCTAATTGTATTACTATTTTTATAACCATTTTATTACTATTAAACTTTTAAGATTTTAAAAACAAGTGATTGGCATTTTTCACAACTGTAACTGAGACCGCATTCCTAGAACTCTGTGCCTTCCCATCACCTACTCTCACTTCCTCCCTTGCCCCAAATCCTCCAATACCAACATGAAACCAGAGCATCAGCCAGTACCTCACCTCTCAGTGAGACCCATAACATCCAACACCCACCAAATCAGACAAACAGCTAATCCTAAATACAAAATTATCACATTATACAAATACATGGTAAGGGTTGTGATAGTTCACTTAGCTATTTTGGGGTTGCCTTTTTTTTTTTTTTGGTACCAGTAATGATGTATAATAAAGGAACTGTCACTTGAGTCAATCAGGTTTTATTCTGGATGTTAGCACTTACATTTTTAGAAAATGGAACAAAAGGCTGACAATAAAAAAATAAATGAGCAACTATGCAGCAGCAAGAAAACTCATGTCTTTTTTTTCTTATTCTTTACTTTCCTCTTGGAGAATATAGCATGTTTCACAGCTAATCTTTTACAGATCCCCATTTTTATTCTCTTTCGAGTTTTCTGCCCTTTCTTTTTGTCAGGTCTGTAAAGCAAAAAAAGGAACATAGAGATTAGAATAAAATGAAAAACACACTTCTCTGTACAAATACATTTGCTGGTATTCTAAATGAGTATATTATGTGTGCATTATGAATTATGTGGCAGTATGTGAAGTACTGTCACAAAAAGGACAATGAACATTACATCTCAAAATGTTATGGTCTTTCAACTTCAGAAATCTGTCCACTTTATTGCCATTATACATTCATTTTATGTATTTATTCAGCATTTAAATTTACACAGATATTGAAAACAAGAAACTCATTCACTGAGTACAAAAAAGCACACAGAGTTTCATGCTGAATATATAATGCATGCATATATAATAGAAAGACTTAGAAGAAAGTATGTGAAGTTTAAGACCAGTAGGAAGCATCCTGCAATTAGTACAGGACCTAAATACAACTAGCAAGTGGATTGTTTTCTGTCTCTGACAAAAGATGTCATAATGCAAAACACTGAGTAATTATAACAACCATACAAAATTTTTATTAGAAAAAGAAATCTAAGTTATCTTCTGCAATGAATCAGCAAAAGAAATAACTGATGGCCTGAAAGTACTAAAACCACTCTAGCATAACTGACAGAACAGTATCCTCCTTGATAGAAAAAACAGGTGAGGTTTCATGAAATTCTTTTAGCATTCTTTTTAATTTTTTAGTCAAGAAAAAAGAAACATTAAGAGATTTAATTTTTTTTTTGAGAGATATATAAAATGAAACCTTTTTTACTGCTTTTTGTGTCTAATATTCCCTAAGCAAAACCTGGTTTAGTATCAGTAGGATATGAAGCAATACACCTGTACCCATCTGCCATCCAGCAGGCATCTAATGAGTCTCTGGATACTGATCCAAGAGGATAATGGTCTGAGTCTCACTATGTAACACAGGTACAGCTTTGGGGAGGGAAAATTTGCCTTCCACTGCTACAGCCATTCAAGTCCAAAATCACAGAAAAACCCACTACTCTGGAGAGGAATTAATAAGTGCAATCAATTATCCTGAACTGGAAAGACTGAGCCATCTGCTGGATCATCTCTTAGCAAATCCCCTTTCCTCTTTTCAGTTAGTTCCATCTGAAAACATTCATAATGTTTTCACACACCATTCACTTGGCTCTCTGATACATACAGGTATGTGTACAGTGTTGTTCTGTATGTAACAAAAGGAAAATCATGGAAGAATAAAAGTACTCAATGTGATCCTCATTAATGGTGGAGATTTAGATCATACTACAAAAAGCACCTGAAGTACCAGAAGGAAAAAAAGCAGAATATGCTACAACAAAGCAAAAGAGACAGGAAGCAATAACTAGTGACTCTTAGTGACTCTTATTATAGGGACTCTTCTCTCTGCCCTTTCATGAGGAATTCAAAGGGGATAAAAGTGTTCCATTACTTCAATTTTCAGTCATCTTGACAGAGCTCCATGCAGCAGTCACCAAGTTTTCAATTCATATAAATCAGTTTTGAAAGAAAACCCACAGACAGGGAATTGGGAGCCCCAGTAAGTGACCTGCCTTTTATCCCACCCTCCCTTCAGTATATACTCCCCAGCAATGCAGCAAGTGGGCAATAGGGAAAGCTGACATCAGTAATACCTAAAGTGGAAAATCATCTCTTTCTGAACAGATTGCCTGCCATAAGATCTCATCTCGTTGGAATGCTGTATGTCACTGTGTTAATGCAGTATCACACTTACTGACAAGCTGCTCTGCTGCGGGACAGACTGGGACAGGCACTGCGCTTGTGACCTGCCTTGCCACAAACGAAACAGCCACTGTCAGTCTTCTCACAGCTGTGCTGCTGAAGAGTGCAGCACTTGCAATTGTTACAGTGAAACCAAGCTGCAAAATAGATAACATGATTTATGATCTTGGAGAAGTTTAAAACGAACATTCTGAAACTAAGCTTTAAACACAGGCCACATTACCAGGTGTTTAATTCTGGATTAGCTTTACAAAGATAGATGTGGTCACTTTCTGATCCCTTAGCACATTACTAGACATACTGTCAAATTAAGTGTGAACTATTTTGCCATTAGAACTTTTATCCTGTGTGTCATCTTCAAAACAAAAATAGTGCAGATGTTACAATGTACTCAGATATTTTGATTGTTGTAACAGTAACAAAGATAATGGCTTCAGCAATTTATACAGAGGTATAAATGCAACTAAATTTGTGCATGAAACATAATTTTATCATGATCTCTCAAACATTTTAGTACTTGCCTACTTGTTTAGGAAATTAAAGTTTAGAAAATTAGGAAATACTTATATGACAAATGGAAATATTTCTGTTTTGCCATGATAAATATAAATGGGATTTAGTGTGCCATGGCAAGAATTTATTCCACTTCTACACAGTGCAAGTACAGCTAAACTAAAGAATAGTAACTTGTGTGAAATTGAGACTTTTTGTATTCTATGTCTTCTGAATTACATTTTACTTCTTTCACAGAATATTTTCTCTTCTGGTTTGGAATTTCAGTTTCTTTGGACTAAATGTACTTTTATTTAGAAAATATTTTTCTGTACTTACAGGGCTTTACACATTTTTTGCAAAGAACACAATGTTTCCATCGTCTGCCATCCTACAAAAGGCAAATAAATGGTTTTGTTTATTGAACCCCCCACTGATTCTATCTTAAAATAGAACTACTAGTGTACAGTCCCCACTGTTTACAGGAACAACTCCTCTGTAAGAAGGACTGTGAGTCAGAAACAACAGTCCCGAGAATCTGTGAAAACCACAGATGAAATTTTGAAATTTAGCAAGTTCTACAACTTAAAAGCATGAGCAAAAACGCATGTGTCAACAGACCACAGCTGGGTAAGCTCTGGTCTAAGTGGCAAGCAGCAAACTTGTCCTGTTCTCTTTGCAACACAAAGGAATTAGGGAAAGAGAAATTAATTCTCAGTGGGTTATGGAAGATGTACTGTGAAGGTAATAATAAATCTGTGAAACTGAACTGCTGTGGGTTTCCCATGGAACCCAGTATCAGAACAGGTTTTTACCAAAGCAAGTATTACAGAGGTTGTTATCTGACTACTGCTAAAACTTCCATTCAGAAAGAAGTGAAAATACTTACTTTTGATGTACATGAATTGCATATCTCACAGTGCTGGTTACCAGAACTAACATATCGTTGACATACACTGCAAAATCTGGGGAAAAAGATGTACTGGTCCCCTATTTGTTCACAAAACAATTAATTTTATACAACCTTAACCACTAATATAAGGACTGCAAAATCGCTTTGTTGAATTAAAAATTCTGTCTTTGCTGCACAAATGAGCACTTAGGCCATTTACACACAGTACATCGACACAGTAAAATTCAGGTCAAATTATCAACAGCATCAGTAGTAAATGAAACTAAATTTCTCTCTCCTTGATGCTTGTCTTACAAGTTCGTTTTTTTAGTACTGTATTAACAGCTGATTGTCAGACATAGCTGTAAAATTGTCTTGTAGATGTAAGACAGTATTTCCTACAGACAAAATAAGGAATCTCATAATTCCACACTGAAAAATTTAAATGTCTTTTTAGACATTTCAGCTCTCCTACACATTGTTTATATAATATGCAACTTTAGAATGAGACAGAAAAATGTGGTCTTAAGGCCGGCATCCAAGTTAGGCAAGACACTATGGAACAGCACCATCCCAAACTCCTTTGGAGACTTTATGCCCTAATTAAGAAAAAAGACACTCTTTCAAAAGTCACCTGAGCATTAATATATCTTACCTATATCCCTCTTCTTCAGGAAGCACAATCATACTGGGGGTAAGGTTTGTGAAAATACGGACAGGAGACTGTCTACGACCTGTCTTGCCATGTTTATACAGTGCATGATTATCATAGTCTACCTAGAAAAATAAAACCATAAAAAAGATTCTTAAACTGAATGCCAAGCACAGGCAGAGCTGTTTACATATTTATTATCTTTATAAGTGCCTTATGAAATCTTCGTGTTTATATACAAGACTCTAACCCCAAATCAGATTACAAATTATACATCAAGTTTTTTGTCTCATTTACCTGTAAATTTGTGCAAACATAGTATTAGGCTAGACTCACTACAACTCAATAATCATATTGTATTTATTCCTTTTTGCTTGTTTGCATGGGATACGTAAGATAACACTGCAGTTGATTACAAGAGCAACCTGCTGTAAAAAAATGATCTATACAGCTTGGCTTGTCAGTACAAGAGATGACATCTTAACCTATCTCAGAGAAATTACAAAGTTGCAAATCCAATCAGCCTGCTTTTTCCAGCACTGCCTTCAGAGACTTGTCACAAAAACTCTCAAGGAATGCAGAGTCTAGCCTAGCATGAGTTTTCCATTTTCTTCAACAATTTTCATTCTACAAGACACACTGTTCAGAACATCAATGCCAAAATTCATGCAGAGTTGTTACATGAAAAAATAAACCTGTAGTATCATGAATACCCATGACTGAGCTGTCAAAACACACTGAAGTAGGTGTGCCCAAACTATGCATAGAATGGATACAATACTGAAGAAGCTGATGCCAGATCATTGCTTTATCACTGACAAGTTTACTTATTAATTCCAAACATTTCCATGATTGCAATTCTACTCTGATCCCAGTAGTTTTGGAGATGAAAGACCTTAGTTTTGTAATATATATATATATTTTTTTTTAGGCTGGGCACTACCCACTGACATTTAACATCAGTGAAGAATAAAAATACTCTTCATTTGTTATGTACATTTGTTATTGAGCACACTCATTATGTACTCAACATACAAGTTACCTCTCACCTTTGCAACAAGCACCTGTCACAATTAGTGCAAATTTGTTATACTGAAAGCCTGCCAGAAGAAATGAGATAATGGATAAATGACAGATGAGTTAAAGATACATAATAGGAACATGATCAAGTTATCACAGATACAACTAATAGAAATACAGAATCCAGGCTTCACATAAACAAGGCCCAGCTACAGAGAAGCACTGCCACTGCACCTGCTTTCACTCATATTCCTCTCACATTGCACACAGCTGGTATAATTAGCAGAGTCACTGGGTTCAGCCATACCTGGTAATCCATCATACTGAAGCTCGGGAAAAAGTCAAGAATGCGAGACTCAAAGAAGTATGGAAATATCCAGAACATGGGCATCTCTCTGTTGTCATGACCTAGTAATGAAAAAACTTTGGTGTACATAGGAGAAAAACATAGTACATGTAGCATGAGAAATTTACAGTGAACATTCCAAATACATAAACGTGGATATGTACATCATGCTGGGCAGAAGATCTCTTAGGCAACAGAAAGGTTTGGCATATTGTACATGTGGAGATGTAAGTGCCATGTAATTACACTCTTGACATCCACTTAGGTTGCTAAGAAAATATACTGGTTTGATAGCTTATTTTTCTCTACCTTTAAAGCCCATTTTAATTGCAAAGTAGATTTGCAAAAAAAAAAGGGAAAAGTTTTTAAGACAGACTTTGAGAATTGGGCATTACTGAACTAAAAATATCAGGAGAGTAAATCAGGTACATGATAGTTCATCTTTAGAAATTATAACATGAGGATGCTCACATTCACCTGAGTAGCAAAAATTACAAACTTATAAATAGGTACTTTTTACTTAAAGTGGTGTTACAGCACAAGCCACCCATCTGGCTGTAGTACATACCTTCTTTTTCTGTCTCACTCCACATTGCCATCAGTTTTTTAAAACTAGAAGCCAGTGCTTCCACTAAACCTCCAAATGGGGGATCAGCTACCATAATGACTCTTTCACCATTCTCTTCACACAAGAATTTCCTGCAAGTTTCACGTGCAGCCTGTAAGAAACAGAGGTTAATTCCCAGAAATCATTATTCAAGAACTGTAAACATTGTCTCTGGTAATAAACCAATCACTGCAGAAGTTTCAACTATGATGACGGAACTTTGCTTCCCTCTTGTGGAGGTGAATTTCCTCTTGGGTAGCATTAAAAAAAAAAAAAAAGCCACAAAAAATGCACCTAGATTTGAAGGACTGAAAACAAGTGCCCTGTTCAGCTAACATATAAAACATTACTGAAAATCAAAGAATGAAACTGTCTCCTTTCCAGTAATCTCTTCCATTCAATTCAAAGCTGACTATTACATTTATGCTAACTAATGCTGTTTACACACCTTAATTGCTGCTTCTATTAAAATGTTCTTAATTAATTCATGTTTTCCCATGATGTTTTCTACTAGAGTAGTCATGAGTTTCCTACAAAATTCTGCATCAACAACATGCACGTTTTTACCAAAGCACTCAATAAATACTTGACCTTACCTCTCCACCAAAAAAATGATGATTGAACATGTTGTAGTGGCAAAATTCATCCTCTGTGTAAAATTGTGAATACCTGTAAAATAAGTTTTGATAGGAGTAGAAAAATATAAATAACGTTTTGTCTATCCTAGGATAGGATATTTAGAGTGAAAACAAACCTCAGGAGAAACATCATGTTTGGGTTCTGATTACTGACAACACATACCAATACTGAGAAATTATTAAGTATACTTACTTTTCTCATCAATTGGATGCCATTTGTGTATGCATACAGGAACAGAGATACAGAGACAAGAAAGGGAAAACAACCACCAATTTATCTCTTAAAGTAAGAACACCCATCTTTGTATATGTTCTTCAGATATGTAAACATTTGTTAAAACCTACCTGAAATCAATATCTAGCAGAAGGCCTCTAACATTGAATTCTTCTTCTTGTGATGCTTTTGACTGGATCATTTCATGAAGCCTGAAGTATAATTGGAAGAAATTTAACACATAATGACCAACTTCAGAAATGATCTAGCAAGACAAGAATGCCTGGTACTTTACTAAACATAATACAAAGAGATAGAGAAAACTGAGGACCCTAAACTTCAGTGATTCCGTTTGGCCTGTACTCCAAGTTAGAAAAATAGGTTAGTCTTGAAAGATGACAAGTCAGTGGAGTCCCCTGGATCACCACACACAAAAAATCACAAGGTAAGAAACTCAATGTCACTTCCATAACTATCATAGATAGTATGTGAAGTGTGTATGTGTGTTATTGGCAGTGTTGCCACAGTCTTCTCTGGTATTTTAAGATTTTAAAGCTAGACCCCACTAAATGCTTGGATAATCCCAACTAATAGAGGCTCACCAATAGTGAACCTCTTATGGGAAAATCATTGACTATAATCATTAGTAAGCTGTACAGCTTTGAGACAGAAATACTATGTGAAAGTGTAACAATTCTCAGTGATGTACCTGGGTGTTCCAACAGAGAGGACTCGTCTGAATCCTAAATCTATAAGGAGATTCAGTAGGAACTGGCAACTTCTGTCTGTAAATAAATACTGTGCATTTGTTTTTTTATTCTCCAGCGGATACAGAAGCTGACTTGGATTTTTCAGCTGGGCAGTGGTGATATCACACAGGAGCTGGTGATCTGAATGTTTTTTCCATTCTGCTGGCAAAAGCAATTGCTGGCATTCCTGGCAAAACCTCCTCTTTGATAATGGCAACAGAACAAAATTCTTGTACCTTTAAATACAAAAGACAATAGGGAACAAAGTTTGGAAAAAGCCTCTCTCAAAGAGGAAGGGAAGCTATGGAGGGTTTTTTTTATATTTTAGGAGTTCAGATACTTAAACAGACAATGCAGTTTACATTGCTCTCACAAAACTCCACAAGAATGAAGTATTATTTCTAAAAAAAATTTCAAAGGACACTTTGAAATGCATAAAATATTGCCACCAAATATACTGGGAATCTCCATAAAATAACTGGATTACAGAGTGAAGACACCATCAACTATCAGCAAAGTCCTGTATGTTTACACATGAAATTCAGGCATCACTTGTTACTATGTTACCTTTGCTTCTTTTCACAATGTTAAGCCTGTTTCTTTTGTAGACTAAAGTCAGGAATAAATCTTTTTTAACAGAAATTACTACTGACCTCTTGTAAGCACACTATGAGCACTAACACAGGAATAACTGTACATACCCCCAGAAAAAACCCCAATGCCCTCCCCCCGGTTTCTGGGATGAAAATACCATGCTCTAGTTCAGTGTTTCAGGCTATTTCCTTTCCATTGCCATACAACAATTCTTATTTGCCCAAATTCATCTTTTCATATTTTAAAGAATCTTGAAATGTTATCCCTACATTCAGAGTACCTAAACCTACCTATATTACTACATCTTTACTGCAGAAAATATACATTAACAATACCTGTCCACATTCTGTCTGTGTGTAAAACAAGGCTGCTGACTTCTATTATATTCTTCACGTGCTGCAAGTCTAGCTTCTGACACCTGTAAAATTTGCATACATGAAAAGTTATAAAACTAACAGCTACTGCTGTGTGTGGTACATCAAATCTCAACATGAAAAAAGGGTGCATCAAATGTCTCATGCTTTAGCTACTTAGCAAGGAGAAATGATTGCTTTTGTTGTTTCAGAAGAACAAGTATGTCTGCAGCACAGGGGCATGCTGCAAAACAACACAAGCCTCTCGTTGTGAATTTAAACTATGCATTTCATTCTCCTATCACATGTAATACTCAGAGAAAAATTCAAAAGGTGATTTTGAGGAAGACAGAAAGAGACATCCTTTCCATTAATGTGTGCCAGCAGTTGTGGTCCCTCTGAAGAACTATGATCTGATCCTGATAAGCTGATGACAGTAGAAATGTTGCCCGAGTTTTTAGTGTGAAATCACTTTTAAGGCACGACAGCTCCTTGTTATGATCTGCACCTGAGTCTTTTAACATTTCAGTCTCTCACACTCTTCTCTGAGTCTTCTATCTTGTCCCCACAAGACATACTCATGGTTTCACAACAGTTTCAAAACATTTGGTCAAAACTTATGGAACTGTTTTACTTAAAGAGACAACAGTAAAATTCAATGCAAGAAAAGACATCATAATACAAGTGATATTCAAAATGAATGACAAAGAGAAATTGCTGCAGATATTCTGAGACTACCGAGCACCATGCCAAGCCCCACCATCTCAGCATTTTGTATACCCCACTGTTGTTTGTATCCAATAGATTTTATCTGTCTTAATTAGGGGAAACAAGGGCATCTTGGGATCAGAAGTACCCAATTTTGTTCAACATTGCAAAGCATTGGCAAACTTCCTATATGTTTTGGCAATAGAATAACAAATGCCAGGTTTGCTCAAAATGCACACAGCCTTTCTTGAAAGCTGTATTTGAAACATGTTCTCCTGACAGAAATAAGTGCTCAGCTAAATATCAATTATTACACCAAGTTTAGAAAATAGGACTTACCAGAGATTTCCACAATAAAATATACCTTTTAAATTGCTAAAGAGAGAAAAAAATCGCCAATGT
This sequence comes from Agelaius phoeniceus, assembly GCF_051311805.1. Taxonomy (NCBI): domain Eukaryota; kingdom Metazoa; phylum Chordata; class Aves; order Passeriformes; family Icteridae; genus Agelaius; species Agelaius phoeniceus. The sequence goes on from NC_135268.1 coordinate 56,185,001, forward strand.
TTTATAAAACCATAGCATGACTTGGGTTGGAAGGCACATAAAGATCATCTAGTTCCAACCCTCCTGCCATGGGTAGGGGCACCTCCCACTACACCAAGTTGCTCAGAACCCCACCCAGCTTGGCCTTGAAGACTTCCCGGGATGGGGCATCCACGGCTTCTCCTGGTAACTCTTCCAGTACCTCAGCACCCTCACAGTAAAGAATTTCCTAATATCTCATCTAAACCTCTCCTCCGAATGCTCAAAGCCATCACTCCTTGTCCTTCCACTACACGCCCTTGCAATAAGTCCCCCTCCGGATTTCCTGGAGCCCCCTCCAGGTATTGGGAAGCTGCTATCAGCTCTTCCCGGAGCCTTCTCCACGCTGAATAACCCAAACTCTCTCAGCCTTCCCTCACAGGGAAGATGCTCCAGGCCTCTGATGACCTTGGCAGCCCTGAGTCTTTAGCATAGCCTTCAGCAGTGCTCTCTTACCTTCTCATCTTCCCACTGGAAAAAGTTACAATCCTTTCTATCCCTACAAGCCGAACAAGCATAGAATCTTCTTCCTTCCTCTTTTCCTTGGCTGGTCTTCACAAACAGAAGTGCAGGACCTAGGGACAAACGCGAGGATAAGATAACACAGGGAACACCTGCAGCCCTGTTTCACTGCTCCGCTGCAAGAGCCGAGCTTCCAGAACACGGCCTCCGCAAGCCTGCAGCAGATCAGCCCGCGCCGGGAGCGCAGCGGGAGCTGAGCACAGGGACGCTGGGGAGATGAGCCCCGGGCCCGGCTCACCGTGAGGGCAGCAGGGCGCGCCGGGCGCCGGCCCGAGCAGGGCGAGCGCTGCGGGCCGCGGCCGCTCCGGGCCCGCCGCCGCCGCCATGGCCCCGCCTCCGTCCCGACGGGCACCGCGCGGACGGGCGGGCGGGCGGGCTGGTGGCGCCCCCCAGCGGAGCGGCGGTCCCGCGCAGAGCCCAGAGCAGGCCCGGGGCCGCGGGCAGCCCCACACACAACAGCGCTCATTTATTGATAAACTGCTCGGACAGAAACAGCCAGGGTGAGCTTAGGCAGGCATTTCCCTCCCTTTTGAACCGCACTGTACCGTGTTTGACGTTTAAGGTTTACACGTTTCAGGTTGTTGGAGTTGCTGACATACTAGATTAATATTCACACCCACTCAAAATTATATAAAATACAAGCATTTTATTATTTCTGAGTTCAACAATATTGCTTAGAATTACAAAATACAGCAATGTCTGAAATACTGAAAGTTTCATAAAAGCAGCAATCTTTCTCCCCTTCCCAGTCTTAAATGTCCAGAAAATTATTAAAATAAAAATATTTCCCACATTACATAAGTCACAGACCTAGAAACATGACTGTCAAGTCTTAAACCAGGTAACTTAAACATAAATGCAAATGGCAATTGGCAGGTGAGCACAACATTATCCAGGGCACAAAAGTAATTCTCCATGCTGTAGGTATTCCAGGTTTTTTTCCTCTTTTTTTTTTTTCCAGTCAAAAAAACCCAAACTGTGTTTAGATAGAAATTTAGAAGGCAGACTGGCTTTGTGATGAACACATTAGTGCCTCTGTCATTAGCAGAAGAACCACTCTGGTGACGAGAGATGAAAACATTTTTACATAAATGGCAAAACAATCCTGTAACAATATGGTGGAATTCAATTCCTTCATGGTGATGCATCTCCAAAGAAATATCACAGATCTTCATACATGTACTTAAATATACAAGTGCCAAACACTACAGTGACATTTCAGCCTCTGAAACATACACTGAGTGTATTTTGTCACAGTAGAAACTGTGTATTTACTTGGGTTGAATTTTGCTGTAATTCAACTATTAAACTATTTTTGGTCCCTGTGTGCAAAAAAAGCCTACTTGGAGCATTTTTCCCCCTTCTCCATTTCTTTAACTTGTATTTCAAGGACAGATTGATCTTTTTTTTTTTAAGTGCATGACTTTTCAAGTAACTAGTCTACAAAAATCTATAACCAGTTCAAAATACCAGGAAGAAATTCCAAGAAAAAGCATTTTCACAATCAAAGATAACATTCTAAACGTTTTTTTTAAAGGCCATATAAAAAGAAACTTAAAGTGTATGGATTCTCACGTTTATATTAAACAAAAAATTCCTATTGTACTCAAAATTAGTTTCTCAGCATATGCAAATTTTCTTCCCTTATCCAGAATATTATTCAGAATACATTAATTTAGCCTATAAAAATACAGTATGGACAAATTCTTTTCATTCCCTGACATAAGAATTCACAATTTTGACACAAAAATTGTAAACTTTTATTACATTCAAACTACATTTCTTAAGTCTTTAGAATTTAAGTTCTGAGGTGTTGGCAGTCAGAGCTCTTGGTATACAGCAGAAGTACATTATTGCAGAGCCTTTACACAGAAGTAGCTTTCTAAAGTTTAGAGAAACTTACTCTTCCCACATATTTTTGTTGCTACCAGGAGGAAAAGAAAGGCTTCCTGCTGTGAAAGGTCTGTGTGAAAGCATTACTCAGATGAACAATTCGGCCCTGACTTCCAGTGCTACTTCGCTCTACAATCACACGTGGCATCTGAACAAGCTGAATGGGACTCTTTTCATCCTTTAATGCCTGAGTAAGGTTTAGTATCTAAAAAGAGTAAAAGCAGGTGAGGTTAGGATGCACAAATAAAACTCTGGCTATCAGGCTTATCATTTTAGATGCCACTCTTCAATTCTGTAGAGGACTGTACTGCTAAATAAATTCATTTCAAAAGATAACTATTGCAAGTAGAAATGTTTTATTTATTTGGTAACATGAATACATCCTACTGCTGTCTACCCTTCCATTCTTTTCCTATTTCATGCAGTCCTCTTCAAATTTTCAGAAAATTCTAAGAATATTTTAAATTTAGCACATCTCTTGAAAGCATTGCACCTTTAGTGAAAAAAAGGCCTATAAGAAAGCCATCAACATGATTTAACATAAGACGTACCAGCAGTTTAGCTATAACTTATTTTCATATCAGAAGATATGAAGTCATAATTAGCTCATACCAAACCCAGTGCTAAGACCCAAATTCAGGCCTCAGCTCCAAGAAGTCTGTTATCTTTCCTCCAAAACTTCAGTGCTCATGGACTGCCCTCATAACTTACTCCATGTTCAATGTTATCCTGCTGAAAACTGAGGCAAGTATTCCATTTAGCTCTAGTGACACATTTGCGTTATCCTTAATACCAAGCCTTTTTTCCCCATGCACAATGCCCTTTTCTTCCTTGTAAGACTGATCCTCTGCTTCTTCTGCTCTTCCATGGCCACAGAACCCCAACAAAGTCTTTTGCATGATTTACTGCAATTTGGTTCTGCTAGCACCTCCCCTTGACATTTACATTCTCAGAGTTCTCAGGCAACCTTTTCTAGATGTGTTACCCGTTGCTTAGACTCTACATTCTTGAGAGAACTGTTTCTTTTGGGTTTGAAACCCTTCCCAAAATTTTCCTACACTTCACAGAAATAGGCTTCTAACTATGTTTGCTATCTTAGATTTAAAGACCTTGACTCTTCCATGCAAGGTATGTTTCCCTACAGTTTCTGTATCTAGATTCTTCATTTTCTAATTCTTAATTTCTCATTTTTAAGGATATATTTGAATGCTTTGGATATACTGCAAATTCATCCCAACTGAATGAATCCTTTAGCATGTGATCTAAAGTCTATAGCCAAGTCTTCTATAATGCCCTAGTAACATATTTTGGTTTTACACCAAAACCAAGTTTAAAATCAGTGCTAAAAGGCATTGTCTGCCAATGTATTTCCAATAGCATCCAAGGATTACTCATTATCTGCATATCTTCCATGCCTGAAAACCTGACATTTCTCACAGTGAAACACACTCTTACATAGTTAGAGAGAGGTAAACAATATCCCAAAACTAAAACAAGTATCTGCTAAAATCCACCTGAGGGACAGTGTGTGAAGAAAGGGTCCATATGCAGCCTTTATAGTGGAAAATTAATTTTGACAACCTCAGCTACATCATTCTCAATTATATCAATCATGTTTTTCCTCAAGTGTTTTGTTAAATAACAGATTCCTTGAAGCCAATTGTCTCATCAGAAAAAACCTACTTAATACAGTTTAGGATGCATGAGTACTTCAAGAACCAGCCTTCCAGTGACTACACAAACTTCTCAGAAGACTTATTTCAGAAACAACTCCTAATATTCAATTTAGTAAGTAAGGCTTGCTGTCTTTTAGCTACCACACAAAAGATGTTAACTGGGATTATGTTTGACTAAGCAGAGCTGCAGTCTCGTGCAAGGTACATCTTGATATAGGAAATTCTACAGAGAAAACATTGAGTTAAGACACTCTAGAAATTGTCTTAAAACTATCCATTTGAATTTATGAACACAAGGACTAAGTTTCAATAAATTCAGGGCAAATGGGACTATTAATTTGCCTAGTTCAATTGCCCTACACTTGAAGAAATCACTCTCTTATACCTACAATGAACTAAATTTATTCTTTGCTAAAGCGTTTTCTCCAGTATTTGACATCAGTCAAATTGTAAAATAGGAGGAATGGAGAAACCCCCTCCTCACTTACTTTAGTATTAAAACAAAAAAAAACAAACAAAAAAAAACCCCACAAAAAATCCAGAAAACAAAACCAAACAAGCCCAGCATTTAAATACGATCAAATTTCTAAACTGAAAATGGCTGGACTGTTTTGAAGTATGGTTTCAACATTTGATAGGATGAAGAAATTTTATTACCTAATATTGCTTTTAATAATCAGGTTGACCCTCTAAAATAAAGTCACATTTATTTTAATAGCATCATGAAATCAGACATCAAATTTTCCTTCCAAATTTATGACTCTTTTTCATTTTTAAAATACCTGCCAAGAATATACAGTTATGTCCCCTCTTTCCCCACAAAACCAATAAAACAGAATTAGAATAAAAGCACTTTCTGTAAAAATAAAAAAAAAAAATCAGCATACACTTTCTACTGTTTTATCTATCCACAAATAAGAACAAACTCTAGAAAGAAATTTAGTCTTCTCAGATGAAAATTCCTTCAAATGTTGTTCATAGGAGTTAGTTTTTGTAGCTCTAAAGAAAGCAGCTGAGGAGTGATGACCAGTTAAATACATAAATAAAATAAATAAATAAATAAATAAATAAATAAAAATGTAAAAAAGCAGTCTTACCTGCCCCCTCATAACAGACATCTGGTTTTCAAAAGTAGCCTTGTCAAATCCTCTGTCAGTCTTTATTTAGAAAACAAACAGTTTATAGTAAATAACCCATTTATTTTTAGCTATATATTCAGCATGCAAATTCATCAATATCATAATATCCATATTCATATTTACCCACACTATAATAATTTTTGACAGCTTCAAATTGAATGCCAGTATGGATCACAAAAAGGTCAATTTATTGCATCAAGTTTACATATGTGAAAATGAAGATTGTTCCCCATCATAAAATAAAATACATCAGTGGATACCAGTTTTGGGCATTGGTAAATACCAACAGGTGGTAGACACCAGGCTTAATATTAACATTACAGTGCTCTTTCTCTCATGATGACTCCAGCAGAAAAATACTTCCTCCTTCAGTTATAACAATACTTTACTAACACACCCAGAGGCATTTTGAACACAAATGAGCCAAATATGCAAATATAGCAAAACTGTGTTTCAGGATCTAGTTTTGACATTACACCTGCATTTTCATTAAAAGTTTAATATTTCCAATTATTTCAATCCTTTATGGGATTATTTCACTTGAAGATCTGGCACAAATGGTTACAAGATGTTTTAAAGAAGGACACTCTTTACATGTCAATACTGTAGACAGTTTCAGTATTTTTAAAGTGAGTTTGACTTTCAATATGATCAGGATTTCAGCAGCAGCTTAGCACAATATATGCATAATAAATTAAGTATATGAAAGGTATGGAAGTACTTTAAGTTATGTTAAATGCATGATTTCCTCACAGCTACACTTTAAGTGTATACACACCACATAGGTATGTTAAATGCTGTTTTTACACAGATCTGTGATGTAAGAGTAAACTAGCTTTAATTAATCATGTGAAACTTAGATACAGAATAATTAATTTATGTTTTCAGATTAGCTAATTACTATCAATTAACCACCTTGGTGACAGTTTCCTTATTAATACATAAAACCTTTCTACCATGCCAATGTTAAAGGTAAAACAGCATAGCATCTTGGCATTCAGCAGTTAGATGATTATTCCTTTTGTGAATGTAACTGTCCCATGACAAGTATCAGCTACTTTAGTAACAGTTAATTCAAAGAAGCACTTGATTCACCTTAAATAGCTCATAAAGGTCTTCACAAAGGTCCTGTACAAAGTTCATATCAGAAAGGCGAGGAAGAACCAGGTCTCTGGTCTCCTGAGAGAAAGGAACTTTTGCTTGAGGAAGCCAAGCCCAGTGAAAGGGATCTAATGCAGAAAAACAGTGCACTTAATGATAAACAAGCAAAAATGAAATTCTGAGTCCAGTAGTACCTACTTCAAGTTCTCACCTTGGATAACACCCCTTTTTCCCAACATTGTTACCCCACACGTTGCTTTTGGCTACAATTACCAGAGCAGCTTTACAACTGCTAAGCCATTTTTTCAAACAGTGAAATATAATAAGCAAAAAAGGTATATAAATTAAACATGGTAAGCAACGGTTGAGGCCTCCCCCTAGTTTAGTAAGGCAGTTTCCTTTGGAGTAAAATAATAGCTGCAATCAAATGTTACTATTTTTAATATATTTTAAAATTTTTTAAATGCCTTTTTCTGAGCATGTTGAAAGAAAAGGATTCATAACTTTTCATGTAATTGCTATTAGACAGCTTTTATCAAATTATACTGCAAAAGCAATTAACGTTACCAGATGTTAAACAAGACACCAAACTATTAACTACAGGAGCTGAGCAAAGTCACTAGCAGCAGGCCACCCCCCAAACTTGCTCACAATTGCCCACTGCCCCTTGAGTCTGACAGTCCAGCCAGCTTTCCACATAGTTCACATACACAGTTCAGTTCATATCTCACATTTCCCTACAATAATACTATGACAGAGCATGTAGAAGTCCTTGCCAAAGTGAAGGAAAAAAAAAATCAGTATTCACTGCCCTCCCCTCAGCCACTGAAGCAGTCATCATTAAAAGCTGCCTAATTATCAAGCACAGTTTGTCCTTGGTAAATCCATGCTGGCTTCCCCATCACCACCTTGTTCTTCATGAGCCTAAACACAGCCTCCAGGATGATTCATTCCACACTCTTCATGGAGACTGAGCAACCTCTCACATTACTGGAGTCTCTCAAGAGGGATGAGGAAACTGCCTTACAAACAGCACCACTGCCACTGTTTCCACTGCATCCCATCCACTCCTATGAACTTCTGTATGACCACCTTGCTCAAGTGCTCCCTTTCTTCTGCCTTGGGGATTCATTCCCAGGGGCTCTACTTCTCAGCTTTGAGATCCAAGAGACAGAGAGCAAATCTTGCAAGTGAAAACTGAAGCTAAGTCAGCATTGAGTAACTTGTTCTTTCTTATGCCTTTATGTCTTTTCTTCACTTTTCTTAAGTCCCACTCTCACTTCTAATTTACCCAGCCCTTTCTTGTTGCTCTTTATGTCCTCTGTACTCCAGCCAAGCTCCAACATTCCAAACTCCATAACTGCACTTTTGGAAAAATTCTCTATTTTTTCAGGGAAGTCTCTATATCTTTTCTTTTTTAAAAAAAAATGTACTTAAATTTTGCATCCCAATTCAGTCAGGATTTCCGTGTTCATCCCTGCTGGACCAATGTCATGCCTTTTGCAAATTCTGCTCTCTCACTTTGAGAAGGTTATCCTCAGTGACCCAGTAGCTCTAGTCATCAAAACCATGCTCTTAGGGGGTAAGAGACTGCAATTTGTAAAAATATTGCTACAAGTTTACTTTGACAAAACTATCACACACCTGTCTATCTGCAAAAGAATTCTAAAGGATCATGCAAGTTTATTCTTTTTGATGCTGAAGTAAAGATGGTATAAAATAAGCAATAATTGCTGTGTCTTTAGAACAGCTAGAGAAGTGACTGTGGCCAAGAGATATATAGGACAGCATCTATTTTGCATCAAGACAGAGACTGCACAGAGCTCTGGGTGGAGTACTTAACCAGCCTTTTGACAGCATAACTAGCCCACACCTAACTGCCAGAATTACCTGACTGGATAATAGCCCACAGAAGTCACTGCAAGCCCTGTTGGGCACTTCCCTCCTAATGATAAGTAGTCAGAGATGTGGTCAAAAACAACCTCATTTTAACAGGCATAGTATTTTCAATCAGATGGAAAATTGACTAACTAAATATTAACTTCTACAAAGTTAGCTAAAGCTGAAAACAAGAAAAAACAACCTGCCTACTTGTCCCCCTACAACAGTGCCCTCCATTTTGAAATAGAAATTTGGCCAACAGATGGACAACTTGCAAATCTTTGCAATCAAGTTATTTTCCACTATGTTTTTCAAGAAAACCTGTGTGAGAAACACGATGCTAAATCCTTCCAATTCCACTAGTACATATACTACTATGTTTATGAGTGTCCATGTATTAATATTGCTTAAAGGTAAAAAATATCAACAAGAACCAAATCACATATACCACTGCAAAAATGCCATTTGTTGCTAACTTCCTGAAGAAGAGTACATTATTTAAAAATTCAATAGATAGCTACAGTGGTGATTTCTTACCTCTTTACTACAACAACACAAAGAAAAATTACTTCTTTGGAAGTTACACTCCCAAAAGGAAAATGATTGAAGAATGCAGTACTTACATGCCCTCCACTCATCAGGATGCTTAAAAGGAAATGCTAAACCGTTGTCAATTGCAGCAATTTTAATAGATTCTTTAGTTGTAGTCCATTGGCTATCCTACAGAAGGAATATTCAAAAAGTGATACGTGCTTACACAAACAGCAAAACTCATTAAAAACACTAAATAATATACTTTGTAGCTTCACTGGTTAAATTCAACTTAAACAATATAAACCAGTAGCCAAATAAACTCCACCATGTATAATTTCTTATTCTGCCACCATGAAAGAGAAGCCCTTCCCCAAATACAAGATAAGCAGAGCACAAAGGGATGAGAAATGTACCTGAGCAACAGTGGATTTTGTTACTATTATTATAGCCCGAGCTAGTACAGTGAAAATACAGAACAATAAAAATAGTTTCTAGCACTGTTCTACCTAGTCTAATCAAAACAGCTTTTCCACTCATTTTGCCTACAATAATTTGTAGCTATCATATTTCTTGAGACCATGCACCAGGCTTAAGGATATGCCCTTAATCTCCAGAAAGAAAAGTTACAAAACTAAACAATTTAAAGAATATAAGTTTCAGAGTACAATTCTCTTACCTTATCTGACAGATCAAGTGCATCATCTTGTTTTTCATACCTGACTAACCAGTTGTCGTTACCTCTGTCTTTAAACAGGAAAATACATGTCACAACATGTCATTTATAAAAAAAATCATCATCTAGAGTGACATACAACAGTATTGTAAACTGACACTTCACCCATGGAGTTAGGCAAAACTGTTCAAAAAGGGTTTTTCCCATCACATGTGGTTTAGTTTTACTGAAATGTACAGGCAACCAATTCAGTGGAAAGACCAAATTTACCATGTGTTCCTTCTTTAGGTTCCCCAACTGGCTGAATATGCAGCAAAATATCAAGAAGGCAAAAAGAAACTATCTTCCTACATTTTATGCAGAAAGACTGGGTGTGGTGTGCATTTTTCCTGAGGAAAACACTATCAGACCCAAATTACTTAATTTTTAAGCTTGTTTAATGCTGGTGAGGAAATGGAGAAGGCCTCCAAAGTTGTAGATAATGTGACTTTTGACTACATGGAGAAAACAGACTCTACAAAGATGGAGAAGGGGCAAAACTGAACAGAAGGGCAAGAAACAGAAAATGCCTGCACTGTTCAGAAAAAACTGTGAGATTAACTCTGACAAGGTCTTTCAGACAGAGGATGACTGCATGGATTTGTAGGACCTTTATGGCCTTCAATCAATATGAGAAAAGCATATGAAATGCATTAAAAGCCTTAAGTACAGGCTTTCAGGCAGCATTGCTTTCTGCCTCACAAAAATAGACAAATACCAAAATATAGTAACAAATACCTGTATTTCTGATGACATAATCCAAGATAACCAATCTTTCAAACTGTGACTGAAATTCTTTCCTTGTGTTCTCAGGTAAAGGATCAGCTTCAAACTTCCTGAGCCAGTAGTCAGCTTCCTTATATCCTTCAACAAACAGCTGGAAGGAGCCAACCTAAAATATTAAGAAATTGTATTTGGAAAATGCACATGGGTAGGTCACATAAGTAATCTCAACATTACCAGAAAAAAATTCATTATATACTTTCAAAGTTCAGACACAGGAAGTAAGACATTAAAATAAATTAAATTAAATAATAAATAAATTTCTCTTTTATTCCTGTATTTGTAATAAAATGGTAAGAGTCAAATCATGTGAAGGTGGGTTTCTGGGGGTTCTGGTGGTGATTTTTTAAAAAATATTTGTTTAAAATACTCAGTGAGCTTACCAGGAATAAAATATAGCCAGGCAGCTCAGTGTAAATGAACAGTTAGTATTACAAGAAATATATGAAACAGAAGATGTAACACTTGTTTCTCTTTTTCATTGGAAAACTTGTTTCAGTAGTTCAGAGAACACTCACTAAAAATTACAAGAGAAAAATCTTCCTCTCTGAAAAGCCTTAAAGCATCACTGATAAGAACAGCAGCATTAACCACTTTCTTCAAGACAGATGTTTTTTGCAAAAAATGGCTGAAATACATTTCCCAAGAGTCCAAGGAAGAACAGGAGAGCTGGCATAGACTCCATACATATGTGAAAGGTGCTCAAGATTGAAACTCAAGAACTTCTATTTCAGAACTAAAATGCAGATAGATAAACACACAGCATGTGGAATAACCATGCTCATCCAAGCTTGCACAACCCCTGTCACATGGATCTAAAGTGCTGGGAACTGCCACAAGGGGATTACCCAACTGTACGTAACCTGTGTTTTAGAAGCTTAGGATTAGAACACTGTAATGATATTCTGGGGATACAGTAAGGCTCATTAGGCAAGAAAGATCTGAGGTTTTTAGTCAGTGTAGTCCTCACTTAAGACAAAAGGGAAGTAGGGAGAACACAACAGCAGGGTACCCAAAAGAATAAAAACAAAAGCAGGCAAAAAAAAAAACTTAAAACATTTTAAATTATATAAACTGCAGGGGAAAAAAACAGACTGACAATATCAAAACATGACACTGAAAGGACAGGTGGTAAAGAATCAATAGAGCAAAAATGAGATATATAACAATTTATATGTTACTACTCCAGCAGAAAACTCAACTGTTAACTGAAACAAAAAGTGAAAAGATTATTAAAATAGTTCAGAAGAAGGAATGATGTAAGAGTGGATACATGTTGCATGGAAACAGACATATCAAATTTCACACAGTTTTCAACAAACAGCAAGTTTTTCTCTTCTATCATGGAAGTTACTTATAAATACTCCTTTTTTAAAAAAAAGTTTTATGTAAGAATCAGGACATGCACAAATTACTTATTTTTGATCTTACCTTAGGAGGTAGTCCAATTCTATTAAATTTTTTAGCAACTTTTGGCACTTTCTCTAAAGCATATTTTTTTCCTCTTGACTTTGCACGATCTATTGCACTGTAATTAAAGGTCTCGCTGACAAGCCAGACAACCTTAAAATTAAACAGACAACCTTAAAATTAAACAAAGTTAAACACAGCTCAGAATTCCTCATTATTTCAACTGGAAATTTACAATTCATGTTATGTTCAGTTATAAAAAAAAAATTAAAAATAAGAAGCAAGCATCAGGCATTTTCAACAGATAAATTTTATATGAAAAGGTGAATGTTCTCTATTTTACATATTCCAAACAAAAATGGGAATTTTATATGCTGACTTTTGCAATTTGAATCTCATCAAAACATGAGGCACAAAAGGTATTGGAAAATGCTAGAAAGTGGTTCCAAAGAAGAGATTCAATTCAGATCTCAAAATTATCCATTAAATCAAAAATCACAGTCACTTTTTTTTACATCAAACCACTGTGCCTTTGTACTTGCAGAAGTTTATCAATAACTTATAAATAACACATGATATACAAGGCTATCTATACAACCACAGTTCACAGACTGACAAACATGTCAGAACTTTTTTTTTAAGTCAGAAATTTATGTGTTTTAACTTTTACCTTAGTTTTAGGTACAACTCCAAGCCCCAGCTTCTCATCCACAAGATAGGCACCAGCTTCAGAGAGATATCCCTGATTTGGAACGAGGCAGCCTCTGCCAAAGCAGCAAGGACAACATATTTTGTGAAAATATTTGGTCCATTTTGGATTTAGATGTCCATAAGGCTCTTCAGATTTTGGTTTGAACACTCCAACAATTTTCTAAGGTAAATAACATAAAATTAAAATATGAGCACTTTGAGTTGCAAAATATTAAAATTAGTTTTAAAAGTAGTTATTTGAGAATATTGGTAAAATCATATCCAGTGTGATTTACAGTTGTTCTTTTCAGATGATGAAACTAACAAAACAGAATTCCAAATAAATTGATCACTAAGTGCTTCTTTAGGATTAGTACAAATTCAAAATAAGCTCTTCGTAAGAGAAAATCCAAACTAACATTTACTTTTTCAAAACATTCTGTCAAAATTCAAAAGGATTGCATTTTAAAATATATATTTAAGTTCTTAAAAAAGGTGGTTCTGAAAATAGCTTTAAAAACAATTTTCAGCCCACCAACAACACACTGACCACTTATTTGCAGAGATGCAATGGCCCCACGAAAGTGACAAATATATAGAACACTAAAAATCAAGTGATTTATTTTATTTTAAATCTACTTTTCATATTACCCTGAGTTTGAATGGATCAAAATGACCATCAGCCATCATTTACATTAGAGACACACAGTAAATATTAAAATTAGTCAGAGCCCTGTTTTTAAAATTAGTCAGAGCCCAATTTTGGACACTATGCTTTAAGAAATCTGTTAACAAACTGGAGAAAGCTGAAAAAAAAAAAGAATAAGCACAAAATATGTGAATAATGAAGGACAGTAGGAACAGTGAATGTTTAAGCTAAGAGCAAACTGAGGCATGATGAACTACAGAATATGTTGCTATAGAAAAAAAAAGAACAACACATTTACTGTTAAGGAGCCAAAAAATGACAGGGTTAAACCCAGCAGATAAGCTGCAAAAAAAGAAATCCTTTAGAAACTTAAGTGCAGCTTGAGACTGGAACAGCCAGCCAGGTTCTGCAGTCTCCTAAACAGGGTGCAACTAACAAAAGGTTAGTTAGACATTCCTCAGGAGTTATGTTAAAACAATGCTGCTCCACAGCACAAGCATTAAATTGGCAATTTCTCAAGGTGCCTTCTGCACAGGGCTCTATATTTGTTAACCTCAGTCCACAGGGTTATTTCCACATTAAAATATATAACTTTTCAATTGTCTCTGATAAACTTTGGCCTAGTACACAAAGTTCTCATAATGACTCTTCGGTAGCTCAAGTGGAATGCCTTAGAAATTCTGCATCTTCTCACTGGACAATGGCAAGTAAATCCCTTCTCACTGCACAATGGCAAGTAAATAAAATTCGTTCTGATAAATACTTAAGGACAACTGTTTAAGAAGCATTTTCACATATTAGTACTTTACTAAATCCATAGGAAAAAAGTGAGTATCCCAGTAAGCTGAACAGTACCGGTTGTTGCACCAACACTCAAAGCTGATTCACACTCAGGTCATGAACACGTTTGCTGGCAGTCAGAAACCAGCAGTATTCTTCAGTAGCTGCTGATTCAGCTGCATTTGGGAGAGGATCTGACCAGCTGGTGTAGCTTCTAGAGATTTTTCAACCAATTTTTCCAAGACAATCTTGCTTTGTCTAAGATTGCCCAAGACTAAGTAACTACAGAAAATTTAATTCATTCAGTTTGTAAACAAATACACAAGACACCAGGCATTAGTAGCATTGTATGTCTTATCCATCTATTTTGATTAATTCCCACTAACTAAAGGAAAACTAAGTTACAAAATGCTATTATTTGCAGTCATACTATAGAATTAGTGTCCTATCAACAGAGTCAAGCAACAAATTGACAAGAATTCTCTTGGGTTTGGTATGCTGTTATCAGTGATTCTAATGTTGCATTGAAAAGCTTGAATACAACTGCACAGAAAAAATTTTACTTAGACCTATACAAATGCAATAAATATTCTATGCAATGTGAGAGGCCAGCATGTTTTTCGAATACTTTACAATTTTTTTTTAATTTTTAATTCACAGCATTTGGAATACTACTTTAGTCAAAATCCTACTGTTAGGTTCAGAATTGTTAATTTTTTTTTTCCTATTGAATCACATGTATCTACCTGCTTAAAACAAAGCTAGTAGCTTTGCTTTTCTTGGAATCACTGTGGTGTATTTAGAAGTACATGCCAAACCTTTAATTATCTCTTCTGAATCACTCTCTGGCTAATACTTCCTAGTAAGTGCCCATTTAAAAAAGGAGCTTAGCTCATTCTGTTAGCAGTCTGGACTGTACTGTGCTATACAGTCAAATCTAGATATGGTTTTCAAGGCTTTGCTGAAGTTAGAACTTTTGCTAAACTTTGCAGAGCCACTGCTGTTGAGGACCAGAATAGAACAAAAAAGTTCAATCTATAGAACAAGCTACCAAGGCCAGTCCTAATTTTGCCAGTCAAAATGCATTTATAGACTGACTCTATTGACACTGGCAATTAGTTAAAACTGTCAGGAACATATTGCAGAACAACTTGTAATAGATATAATGTCTTTTATTTATTGCTTACATAATGAACAACAAAAACAGACATATTCAAGCCTTCTGTAATAGTGCTGCTTAAGTACTAAACTCCATTTCAGTATGCAACCATATAACTTTAGGCAATAAATGCAAAAAGCTAATTTTAATTATGCAATTTGAAGTTTATATTTCTGATAGAACCAAATAAGCATAAAAGGTGACCTAATGGAAACTGCTTATTTTATCTGTAATTTGGTATTCATTTTGGGCACTTCAGAAGGTGACCAGTAAAAAGGCTTAGCACATCTTTAATGAGCTCCTTTCCAGAATAAGAAAGGAGATTACTCAAGAGGAATAGGAGAAAGCAAGTGACAGAACCGGTCTGAAGTGGAATGATGCAATACTCAAACAGGATCTGAAATCCATTCTACACATGAAAGCTGCACTATTGACAAAACGAAGTTTTATCAGACCTTTAATATAGATAGCAAACACAGACAAGCTCTAGAACAAAAGCAAAGAATGAAAGCAAAATTTAAAGTCTGCTAAGCACTCAGTATCATTATTCTCCCAGTCCCATATCCCAACTACTTTCATATTTTGCAATAATTTTTTTCTGAACCATATAAAATAATCAGTCTTCTTCTCTCAATCTTTGTTTCTCCTAAATACTTATATTCAAATCAATGACCTGCATAAGGGAGGAGGGCAAGTCACTACTGGAAACTAAGTAGGAACAAAAACAACACAGCAAAAGAAAAGTGAAACAAATAAGAAAATCATCACATAAGAAACAAGGAATAATATGGCCCATCCAAAGTACTATGGTTATGTTTACACTAAAATGATGCACAAACACTCTCTCACCCTTGTGAGGGCTCAGTACCTCAGGCATTTGCTAGTGACCAAAACCCAGCAAAATCAACCTAGATAAGCTTCAGACAAAACAGATTTGCACATATGGTATGACTTCCTTTCCCTAGTGATTTGTCTACTAACTTTCTAAGAATAAAAAAAATCTTGATTGCACAGCATTAAGAAAAACTCAAAGAACTTGAGATCTAAGCTACTATAAAAGAGTAACCTGAAGCTGGAACTCTGAAGAAGTTTTTATATTTACAGCATTGCATGTGACAGCAAGAATCCCACAAAGCTATTACAGAAAGTTTTGTTTTCCTTCAGGTTTCAAAAAGAGAGAGACCCTCCTTTTTATTTTCTCCACCAGAATGAAGGGGATCATTACTAACAAACTTTCCTGGAACACAGGCATATGAACTGCAGTTTTCGGAAGATTTTGAAGGGGTGGTTCTGCCACATAAAAATAAAATCATAAATTGACATATTTATTTATTTATATTAATGTCAGGTAACTCCACTAAAAAAAACCAAACAAAACCACTTATTCAATAAAGTGTAAAAACTATCACCAGAAAACTGCCATTAAAACAAACTAAACAACTATTAAAATTAACTGGCAAAACAGGAATATATTTTCTAATGACCTAATATGACTAAAATCTAAACAAAAACCATACAACCTTCTGAATGAAAGGGAAATTACTGTCATGGGAATGACAAAAATCTTGAACATGCCCTGAAAGCCTAGGCATCCAAAGTGTTCCATTTCCAGCACAACTGGGATCTTCAGGATTAATGAACATCTACATCAATCTAAGAGCTAAAAGCTGATGATTGAGCTTAAAATAAAATCATATGTGACAAATTAACAAAAGTTGAGCAGTTGGAGGTCTTATTTTGTGAAACAGGTCAGTAGCAAAGTATTTGTAATTTAAAGAAAACAATGGGAAAGTGTGTCTGAGACATCATTTCTTCTTACTAAATAATGCTCACCACATGTTACTTTTCAAGAGAGAGATTCAGGTAACTATTTCTTCTCTGTCTCAAAGTAAATTTAGGACACCTCACTGATGATCACTATTCAAGGTACCATTTACCAAGTACAGAAAGGAAAACCAAATCTTGCAGAGGGGAAACCACATCTTGCACCTAAGATCCAGCAGACAGGTACAAGTTAAAAGGTAGATTTGATGATATCACTCTCCTTGCCCATGTACCAATCATATATGAGAAAGGAGACATGACCTAAATAAAGGCCCAGCTAACAAGAAAAGAGAGAAAACTATAAGAGGCTTAGCTAAAGAAACTTAAACCACACTGAAATCAGGAGCTCAGTTGGGCAAAAATCAGTTAAAACATAAAGAGAACAAGATTCTACACAAGGGAATTCCTGAATTGCTTTCAGATGTTAGAGGCCCTTTTTTTCTCTCCATTTTCCTTTGCTGCAGATCATTAAAAAGATGATAAAGCTGCAGCAGAAATAATAGTTATTTTGCCTTAGATTATGTAGCAAGACATAGTTAGAAATCTAAGTATTACTTGCATTAACTTTTCCAAAATAAATTTTGGCACACAATAAATTATTAAATAACTTATTTAAATTAATTTGCATCTAGACAGAATTTTTGAATTTCCATTTTCAGCTTGCTGCTGATGGTGTGTCTGACTTTGCAGTAACATGCTCACCCCTTTTGGATCCTTAGCAAAGTAACTCCCACTGGATCCTTGAGAGATTCTTTCTGGAAAAACTCCACACTCTATAGCTTGTTCTGTCCTCAGAACAATTTCTGCAAATTCTGGATCATCTAAAAATATATTCATATCTGCAGTATGTCCTGTATGACCTGAAAAACAAGAAAACAACCAGTCTTAAGTGCAACTTGTACTACAAATTAAGTATAAGCAAACACCCTGATAAGCCACAGCCTTCCCTGCTGATACCCATCCAACAGCAGGCTAAAAAATCTGGTCCATTCAATCAGTGCAAGTTTTTCCACTCATTTATCCATGTCTAATCAACTTCTTGTTTCAAGTAAATCAGCCAAATCTGCAACAACAAATTTGAGACTGCCACTGCTAAGTGTTTACAATTTTCAAGGATTTATCTTTTTAATATTTATTTATGAAACAAGTCTAAGGAAAAAAAAAGTTCAAAGTCACAAAGTAAAAAAAGCATGAAAGATTTTACACATTATTTTTGTGCCCCGCCCATTATCCACTATTAGAATAGTATTGTACCATTCATTTAAGAGCTGGGCTAACATGTTTATTATCTGCTAAAATGCAAGGAAGTTAATCCACTGAATAACCTGCTACATGTAGCACTCACAAGTGGCACAGCAGTGACTCCTGCACTCCAGCACCATTCCAGTCTTAAATTTAACACTGTAAGCAAGTTGTAGCATTTCTTTGCCTGACCAGAAGTCAGGTCTGTGCAGACATTTGTGCAAACTCTAGGACTCCATGCAAGCATTTAGAAAGTCAAGTAGAAAGGAAGGTGCCAGAATACCACTGACTTTACAATTTTTAAAATACTTCTTCACAAGTTTTGATACTGTAGATTATTGCATCTTCTTTTAAGGCTAGGATTATTTCACATGTTCACCGATTGCATTCTAAAGGGCCTGTGCATTAGGGCTCATTTCTCCATTAACAAACAGCTACATTATTCTAAATTAAGCATTTACAGATAAAGTTGCTTTGTTCCCATTTCAGCAACTGAAGAAATTTAATATACATCCTTCTGGATTGATAACCAACACAGAATCCATTCAAAAAGATACTCCTTAACCGTTCGTGGAGAGTCAAATAAAAAAGAAAAAAGAAAAAAAACAACAACCAAAAAAAAACCCAATACTTTTTTTTTTTTTTGTAGCTCAGGACAGTTTTTCAAGCTTTTTAGAACATTAGCACTTGCTTGCATGCACCATTTAAAATAGTAACATGGACTCCAAACAAAAATAGTCAAAAAGCATTAAGAATAGGAAAACCTTAATATAAGTTTGCAACAAGGAACAGAAACCTTAAAGCTAATAGATCATTCTTAAGAATCAACAGCTACAGCCCATTAGATCAGAATCTGTTTTAAATACTTGGCCAATACTGCTGTGATAAACTACACGTTAAGACTTTAGAGTAGGACAACAAGAGGGAGGGAAGAGGTTCAAAGGTTTTCCTGCCACAAAGTACTCAAATTACTTAAGGAAATAAACCAAACTTATTTTTACGGAAAAAGTCATTTTAAATCAGTGGTTCTTATTTCACAGTCAAGCCTCAACTATCTCCACACATCCACATTACCTCACACAGCTGAGCTCCAACTAGTTCATATTTTTGTCAGGGAAAGCAAAAGCAGGGTTGTGCATTATACTGTTACCAAATGAAGTGCAACAGCCGTGCTAAGTCATTCTGCACAATTACCTTCCAGATGAAGAAAACCTACAGATGAACTTTGTATCACATGGATTGCAGTTGACTGTGTGGAAGACTCAGAGGTCAGTTTTTAATTTCTGTGCATTTATTCTAGAATCTAGAACCATTAAGTAGTCTCACTGTCTGAGGAAATTCATCAACAGTGTCTTTTCTAACATAAAAGACAACTTCAGAAAAAATAAATTAAAACCAAAAAAGCCCCATTACACTGCATGCTGAAAGAAGAAAAGATAAATAATTTTTGAAATTCACTATTTGCTCAATATTGCTACTGTGCTGCTAGGAAGCACATTACAACAGTGATGTGGCTGTACAAAAACATTTAGGCTGACAAGGAAACTAGCACTTTTAAGGAATTTATTAACCCTCTCCATATGAAAATAAGCCATATTAATTGAAGATAGTATTTGCTGAATGTGGCAGGGTTTGGGGTTTTTTTGAGTTAGTTTCTTTTTTAAAAATTATTTTAATCAAGTTTTCCACTGAGAAAGCATGTTATGTCACAACTTATTCCCAGTACAGTCTCTAGACTTACAATTATAACTAATTAAGGTTTCTCTTGCAATTACTGTTGAAAATTACTCTTCTCATTAAACTCCCACTAAGGAGACAGGGCTCACGCACACACAGTCAAACTAACAAGCTTGAGAACTTTTTTCACATTAATTTGGACAAGGCCCAAGTTTGTGAAGCCTCTGCATTGGAATGATGAAGACTTGCCAAAGGAGATACAAATGTAGGCACCTCAACCTGTTCTTTCATCAAGTTAACAGTGGCATGAGCTAAGCTAACACACTTTGCAAGAGTAACAGGTATGGACTCCTTCAGCACTAAGCTAGATTTATACTTTTTAAACATTAACATGATTAAAGGTAGCCACTTTAACCAATTCCATCTTCTCCTATTCTGACCATAACTCCATTAAGGAAAGACTGTGTTTCAGTAACATTCACGAATAACATCTGGTGCATGTTGGTTCCACCTGACACATGAAACAATCCTGCACCTTTCAAGGGTTACACACACACAGAAAAGGTAAGGACAAGGAAACAGAGGAAGAGATGCTGTAATCAGTATCAGTTCTGAGATTTTCTTACACACTTTTGGGGCAGATTCCAAGTAGTACACTGCCTTCACCATCCTAATTGCTTCAGTGGTGCAAGACCCAGGGCTCTAGCCTTCATTCTGAAGCATTACCTTATTTTTAAAGTTTCTAGAAATACATTGCTAGAAGCATTATCTCCTTAGAAGATCTTAAGTCTTGTAGGAAAAAGACAGGAAAACTCTCATGTTTAAATTACAGGTATGCACTACACTTGAGACCAGTGCTTAAAAGACAAGATTTTTCTGTCTTTATGGCTGAACAAGTAAAAGTTCTCTGTAGTTACTAAAACAGAATTATTAGCACAACTTATTTTGTTAAACTCAATGGGGGGGGGGAATGTTTCAATTTTTTTCAAGTACTCTGTTGTTGCAAAAGAATCAGTGTTGCCAATCTCTGGCAAGAAATCCTACAGTATAATTACAACAGCAAAAACAAAGAAGTGATAGAACTCCACATACTTCTGTCAGCAAACCCATCCTAGATTTAAACTTTTATAGAAACTTGCACAGAATCAGAGAGCTTCAAAGTCTAAAGAAAAGAAAGTAATTAATAAATATCATGTAATTCATCACTTTTCCAGTATATGGGAAAATGGGCACCCTTACATCTGTTTTCAAACTAATAACTAAGTTCTTGCATTTCTGGACTTTCACACTCTATTTCTCTCTTTAAGAACTGATTTGAAAATACAAAAAGAGGATGCATTTTTATGAAAACCAAAAATATGACAGCAGAGCCCACATCTAAAACTCTTAAAGCATGTGATGGTTACAAAGTGAGCATATGAGTAAAACAACACACACAGACTGACTTGTTTTTCAAGATGAAACGATGAGGGTCACAAAAAAGTAGTTAGTGGGATATGCAAGTCAAACTGAAAACCTGACACTTCTCCAAGCGTTCGGGAAGCAGCAGCCAGTCCCACCACAAAACAGTCTTTAAAACAGGCAAAGCCACAAGTTTCAAACATGACAGAACAAATAAACAAGGCCCAACAAAGTAGCAGACAGCGGGGAGAAGTGACAGCGGAGACACCCATGAAGATGTAAACGAGTTCATGCAGCCCTGAGCACAGGGACAAAGCAGTGCAATTTCTACCCTTTTGCAGCATCTTCCTTATCAGCCAGCGAGCCCATACGTCTAGAGAGGTCATCACACCTCCGTCCCTCACCGATGCTGTGCCATCGGACACGGCACAGCGAGCGCCCCTCAGTCCCGCCAGGTATTTTTGTAGCCTCGCTGGAAGGACAGAGCGAGGCAGGGGCTGCCTCTGCCCCCAGACCCTCCCCAGGCGCTGCCGCTCCCCGCGCGTCCCCGGGCCGGGCCGGGCCGTACCTGCGGCGGCTCGGCGCTCCTTGGCCCAGGCGGCGCCCGCCCGCCGCCCGCGGCCGCTCCCCGACGCCCGCAGGAGAGGCTCGTCCTCCCCATCACCTTCGGGCCCCGATTCCTCCGACTCCTCCGAGTCCTCCACCTCCTCGAGCACCGGCTCCCCGCACTGCCGCACGGCCCCGCCGGGGGCGGCTCTCGCACTCTGCGACCCCCGCCGGGGCGGCTCCGCCTGAGGAGGCGACGGCGGCGGCTCCACGAGGAGCAGCAGCCGCTCGTCGGGCTCCTCCGCGCCCGGCTCCGCCATGGGCGGCCGGGGCCGGGGCCGAGCGCGGCGGGAGGAGGCGGCGGCGGCGCGGCCGGGCGGGCTCGGGGCGCTCCCGCCGCTCCGGCTCCGACTGCGCCGCCCCGCGCGTGCGCGCGCCCGCCCCGCCACCTGCCTTAAAGGGGCCGCGGCTGCGCCGCCAGCGGGGGCGGCCGGCGGCAGCTCCTGGGGCTGCTCCGGGCCAGAGACCGGTCAGGGGCTCGGACGGCGGCTTTCAGCCCTGGACGTTTAACTAAAACATCCCTGACACTCGCCTTAGCTCTACACCTGGAACACGCTTGCCTCCTGGCCACCACTTGCCATAGCCAGCTGCTCTCCCTCCCCAAACTTTGCACAACATTGTTCTACACCATCATCACGGTAACTTCCCAAACGAAGCCTAAAACAGCATAAGAGAAAACAGTATGAATACATTGCCATTAATGCCATGTTCCCCCGCTATCCATGCGTTATTAACTGAAGAAAGCGAATGCAACTATAACCCCAACATATACAACGATATAACAGATACAACTATAATCCCTGCATTGGATTTCAGCCTGGATGCGTTCTCCCAATCCTGTCTATTGAAGAGGGGTTTTCCTCAAGTTTTGGTGAAATATGGGAGAAAGATACATGCATTAAATATTTGCATAGAATTGAGATTATGGGTTATACTGGGAGCAAATCAGTTCTCAGCTGAAATTAGTAATTGTATAAATTTATTATTCATTATTCTCACAGTTAAGAGCATGGTATAAGAATTTAACATATGCATAATCTGGATTACAGGGGAAAAAAATCACTTTTCTTATTTACTGACAAAATATAACCTTACTGAAATGCCAGACTTGTGCTTGTTTTGTCTAGGGTTGCCTGCCAGCCAGTGGACTTTGGAGTTAAACTGTGTCATTTACCTGTGTAACTATTAATATCTATAATATTTGATAAAATCTGTTCACACTTGCATTTCTGTTCCTATTCCTTTCTATGAAAAGTGAATTCAGTCAGCTGTGACTCCAGATGAATAGCCAATTTGTTGCCTAGTAAACACAAATATGAAGGTTACAGCAACTGGATGTAATTTTCCATACAGAAAATTAAACAGATGTTAATTTCTGTGTGAAGCAAACAAAAGGATCAAACTAAAAGGGAGAAGTCTGACATTTTCCCCAGCATACTGTTAAGTAAGACTGCACCTCCCTTTAGCTACAAGTGAGTTGCATCTGTTTTAATAATGTTCAATTGAACAGTCAATTCACTAGCTTCTAAAAAGATTGAGAGGTAATGCTTTTGAAAAAAATAAGAAAGAACTCATTAGTTTTTTCATAGAAGGGCCTGGGTTGGAAGGGATCTTATTGATTTTCCTTAAAGACCTTAAAGATATTTGCAACTCCCCTGCTATGGACAAAGCCACCTTCCACTAAAACAAGTTGCTCAGACCTCCACTGAACCTGGCCTTATACACTTGCAGAGATGGGGCATTCACAACTTCTGTGAGCACTCTGTTCCAGCAAAAAAAAAAATTTAAAACCCTTATTTTTTTCTGGTTTATGCATTCATCTAGACATACTACTGTATTTTTAAATGCAATTAACTGATAGTTTTCATCTTCTGCTTCAATAAGAATTCTGCAACTTGCTCACAGGTCTTGATCCGACAAAGCCTTTACATTGCCTCACTCTTCAGTAGTGCAGAGTTCAAACACCACGAGAACTCATAATTAAAAAAAATATACACTACCGTCATAGTAATTAACAAACCATTAATTTTAATTCCAAATAACTAATACTTTTCAATTAGCCACCTGGATTTAAATTCCTAAGAATTACATCATGTAAATAAGCCGGGTCATTTTCCTCTTGCTATAGCTTTTGTCCCTATCTTTCTAACCAATAGAGCAAACTTTGTCATCTGCTCATGTGTATTTGAGCACTTTGTCGGAACACTGGAGCGGAAGAAAAAGAAGGAAAAAAGAGGAATTCCCGCACAATGTGCGCTTATCGCTTTAGGTGAGCGCCCTCTTGTGGTACAGACCGGGAGGAGCAGCGCTGGGGACTGCGGGAATCGCGAACAGGGAGTTCGACTTGTGGAGCTCTGTTCTGCTCAAAGGGCTATGAAACTGTGTTAATTATAGTATGAGCCAACAATTCAAACAGGTGGGTAAGATTTCTCTGTCAAAACGTTCAAAACTTAAACGCTAACTAAACTTACAGAAGCGGGACGGTCGCTACGTACACTTCACACGCCAATTAGCCGTCTGAGCTTAAAACTGTAAAACAGAAGAATCGGATAAGATTGTATAAACAGATTCAGTCGACCAGATACAGGCTGGTTATAATTAAACATTGGAACAAACACAGCACGTACTTAACGCGCCTCTTAAATTTTTTACGCTCCCTACTAGTTATTTCAAGGAGGCAAATGGGAACCTGCCGGTGCCCGTGGCCGCCGAGGGGCAAAGCACAGCGACTGCGGCCGGCTGCCCGTGCTCCAGGGAAGCTTCCACCTGCTGAGGCCTTACTGGCAGATCCTAGCAAAGGTGCAAAGCCTGGCCTGCAAATCCTCTGCTGATGTTGTGTTAAAAAAAAAAAAAAAAAAAATTAGGTCTCGCTGGGTAACTTGTCTTTGTCCTTGTGATACGGTTTTGGGCTATGCCCGCAGCCCTAGCAGGCTGCTGCTATTCCCTGAGGATCGTCCTACAACCACTTGTGCCCCCAGACAGGTCCCAAGGATCAGAAAACGCCCTGGCCCCAGCGGAGCAGCGGGGAGGTACATGGCTGTTCTCAACGGCCTAGTGTTAAACTCAGCAGGGCCGGGAAAGCCAGCCCACCAACAGGCTCTGCCCAGCCCAGCGGTCTGGGCTCCGGCGAGCTGCCTCTCACAGCGGGGCGCGGCCTGTGACAGGCCCAAGCTCGGACCCGCTCTCCTGCGGCCCCGCACCTGCGCCGGGGGCGGCCCAGCCCAGCCCCGCCCAGCGGCCGGGCAGGGCCGGAGGGGGCCGGACGGGGGCGGCCCCGCGGAGCGCTCGCTGCCCGCTGCGCGGATCTGGCGGCGGGGCGGGGCCCCGGAGCTCCACGGCGCGGCGTGCACCGTACCGCCCCCGCCCGCCCCTTCCCGGCGGGAAGTGCCCTGCTCGCAGAGGCCCGCTCGGCGCGGAGGGGGAGCGGCGGCGGCGTCGGGAGCGCCGCGGCCATGAACGCGGAGAACCAGGGCTGCAGCGAGCGGCTGGTGACGGCGGCCTACGTGCGCCAGGGGGCGCAGGGCCGCCGTGCGCACGAGCTGCGCCTGCGGGCGCTGCTGGAGCAGGTAATGGGGCCGCCGCCCCCCGCCCTGCGCCCCGGGGCCCAGCGGGCACCGCCGGCCCGGGCAGCACCGAGCAGCTCCATCTCTGCCACTACCGTCTGCAGTGGGGCAGAGCTGACCCCCCGCCCTCCCCGCACCGGGTTCGCGAGGGCAGAGCAACCTCGAGCCGCCCGTCGGCCCTCCGAGCAACCGGGTCGGGCAGGGAAACCTCCCCCGAGCCGGGCTGGTCGCGGCGGCCCCGCGCAGCCCCGTGAGCGCGCAGGCCGGCCCGGGTCACGGACTCTGCCCTCTGGCACGGCGGCACCGCCGAGTCCGGCCCGCGAGAAGCGAGAGCCGCTGCCGGCACGGCAGGGACCTGACGGAGTCCCAGACTGAAAGGCCGCGTTTGGCAGGAAGAGAAAATTACTGCCCTGGGTTGTGCGTTTGCCGAGAAAGGCCCAGAGAACAGTTAAATAAATGTTTAAAAACAGTGAGATACTAGCACATTGTTGCATGAGATAAAAAGCGATACTTGTAAGGTGCCAAAACAATGTATTTCATTCCCTCCAGCGTATAAAAATAATTGTCATTGAATTAGCAAATGTTTCAGTTCTTGAGCATCCTCAGTCTAGTGTTGGAAACAGTCATCTACTGTTTCCACCTTAACTTTGATACCGCACTTGATAAACTAATCAGACTTACTAAATTGGCTGTTTTGTTGCTGGGGCATGTGAAAAAGCCTCTGGACCTATAAAAAATCTTCACAGTTTTATGGGTCCCTGCTTTGAGAATCTTGTCTGCAATTTGCAAAGATGGGTGCAGTTGTTAATTCAGTAAAGAGCACAAGAAAGAGCAGGTTTCTTCTTGCAGGTTTTGACATATTTTGGAAATGGTTTCCTTCCCTATTAGATAATAACTGGAAAGTAATATGTGTAGATAGGAAGATGTATTACATTAAAACTATATTTCCCTTCTGCTCATGTTTTTGGTTCTCTAATATCTGAATATCTTCCCTTTTGTGCAGTTTTCGCTGTTGAGTTCTTGTAGTTGTACATCATGTCTAGGGAATACATCAAATAATCTCTAGTCTTTTAGGGAGTAATTAACATGTATGCCCTGCAGTGGTTTTGTGTGTACCATAGAGAACACTTGAAGGTAAAAGATATCCTGATTGTTTTAATGTCGGGATGTGCTAGTGTAATTGTATTTAACACATGGAAAAATCATTATTTAACTTTTCTCTGAATACAGCTTCATAACATTAGATAGTATAAAAGAGAATAATGAAAATACAGACTGCTGCTTAGCATGAGAAAGAAGGGTAGCAATTATCAAACAAGTTGCATAAAGTTTTGTTAATTTTTCATTTCCAAATTTCATATTTTTTTATTATTATTATTATTATTAAGGGGAAATGTCCTGAAGATGGATGGGATGAAAGCACCATTGAATTGTTTCTTCATGAACTTGCTATAATGGATAGCAATAACTTCCTGGGCAACTGTGGCGTTGGTGAGAGGGAAGGAAGAGTGGCATCAGGTCTTGTTGCCCGAAGGCATTACAGGTACAAATTATTGACTGTTTTGAATTATTCAGGTTATTATTAATGCTTTCCTATGGTGTATTTTATGGTGGTTTGTTTATCTAAGACCTTGGTAGCATTTGAGAAAAATAATATAATGTGATAATTGAATTGATACAGCTTTCTATATTAATTTTCCTTAATAACTCTATAGAAAGTCTTGAATGAAGCAAAAATGTTTTGTCAGGATTATGTCCTGTACATTGAATTTGTAGAAGCTGAAGTTGTTGAGTTGTCCTTTACAAGGGAAGCAGAAACAGGGAGAGATCTTACTGTTTTAAAATAATCTATGCATTACATGCCTTTTATAACAAGGTGCAGCTTTTCATCTGTGTATTATTAAAAACTACTGTACATTGTAGTTACCCATTATTGAACATCGACAGTGAACAGCTATTTGTATTTTTTAATATTTGTTAATAGCTTTATAATGTGATTAGTTGATAAGCAGATGAAACCCCAGTCCATCTATAAAAGATTTTATATGAAGTAAGGAGATGTCTAAAGACAAAAAGTACTTTTATTAGCTTGTAGCCCTTCAGGCTTACTTAATGGATATGTTGGATGCTATAATTTTAGAGGCTCTGCATTAATTTCCTTAGGAATGTATTTTTTTGTATGTGTGTGTGGAGTGCTGTGCTGAGTATCTTGCTGTGATGTTTTATCCAGCAGGAGTGAATCAAAGTGAAAGTTCCAGGATGTTTCTCCTCAAAAGATAAACACAAAAGTATATTAGAGGCCAGAAATTTAGTAAGCTTGGTAAGCACATGGAGGCTGAGTCACTTAGGCTTGATGGCTTTCATAAGCCCTTCAGTACCATGATAAATTCATGTCGAAATCCAGTGATACATCAGTTTGGCTTTTTTAGTTTTGTGTGCAGCTCTCTAGGCTAGGATATGCATGGTAGGGGAGGGGAGCATATCTGGGGAAGTTCTGCTTTTGGACAGTGCTGGGGAAATTGTTCCTGGCTCCTGGCCAGAGGGAGCCTGAACTGGTGCTCACTGCTGCTGTTCCAATGCAGCTCTGGCACCTGGCATCTTGCCTCTCCTGTGAGTGTCAGCAACAGCAAGGTGTCCTCCCCTCCAGTTATTTCTGCAATAAGTTTTACAGGTGACTTGGGGAGTGATGGAGGTAGAGGGAGATGGTTTTCAAGCTGTCTCTGCTTTTAGCTTAATAAAGGGGCAGTCTTAGGGAAGATGACTTCTCAGGAAGCAGTCCGTAAGTGCACAAAATAAAAAGTACTGATATGAGACAGCTATTAAGAATATAGCAGGAATGAGGGAAGAAAATATTTTGGGTGGAGTATTATATGTAAGTTTTAATTAATTATCAAGTGTTTGTTGATTTCAACTTAGCACTTGAAACAGGAAAATAAATTTAAGATGTAAAATCATGCTCCAAGAAGTTCTGAATATCATATACTCATTGGACTGCATTTTATTCTGTTGCCAAGACAAAAAAAAAGAATTAAAGCCATAAGTAGGTGTATACTGTTACTAGCTTACTTGAGCAGCTGCTGCATTTCAGCCATGGCTAAATTCATTCTGTAAGCTTGTATTCTATAAATTACTTCAGGATCCTCCACTCCTGAACTAAATAATGTTCAATATTTACAAACACAGTTTATAACCGTAATTTATAAACAGAATTCAGAGAAACATATTATTCCAAGACAGATAACATTGAATAGCAAAATGATAGATGAAGTGAAGATGTGTAAGATGGGCAAAGCAATACATATATCCATGTATATCACTTTGTATGTATTATTTCCTTGCCTTATGGAGATGAAGCATTTGCCAAGGGAGTATCTATAATACCACTATGCCTATGCTACCCTACACTACAGACAACTAATTTTTGTTTTCCTTGGTTGTGTGTCTGAACATGTCAGCATTTATAATGCTATTTTGACAAACATCAAGAAGTGCTGAGGTGTTAAAAGGAAGCTTAAAGGGAAAAGGAAAAAAAGGAAACTTAAAAGGTAACCTGCCAGAGGCTAAAGGTGTTGCTGCTGTGGATCTTCTCACAGTTTTTACTTGCATGCAGGAACATTGTTAATCTACTGTTAAAAAACAACAAACAAAAAACAACAAAATTTCATACAAATGTGTACTTTGTTAAAATAGAATTGATTGTGGCAGGTACTGATGTGTACAAAGTTTTCCACAATTATTTATCAAGTTGAATTCTCTTCAGTCAGCAAGGTTTATGGCTTTGAAACATGAAAATCCTGATGTGTGTTTTCAACTTCTTTTGTCTAGGTTGATCCATGGAATTGGAAGGTCAGGTGATATTTCTGCAGTACAGCCCAAAGCTGCAGGTTCCAGCCTTTTGAACAAACTTACTAATTCAGTAGTTCTGGATGTTATAAAACTGGCTGGTAGGTGTAAATTTGAAAAATCTCTTATTTGTGAAGTTACATCATGGATTCTTCATGTTAATGTCTGACTTGCTTTTACATGCAGGTGTCCGGACAGTGACCAGCTGCTTTGTGGTTCCTATGGCAACAGGCATGAGTCTAACTCTGTGTTTTTTAACATTGAGGCACAAGAGACCAAAGGCAAAGTACATTATCTGGCCACGTATAGACCAGAAATCTTGCTTTAAATCAATGATAACTGCAGGTAAGAAGGTAACTGATTGATGACACCGTGTGTGTTCTTCCAACAGATAGGGAACTTACCTCTATCAGAGTGATCAATTCATATCCTTGTAGTAAGATACAAAAAAGGCCTAAGGCATGGTAGTTCTGCTTTATTTGTGCACTCCTGATTTCTAACAAGTAATTAAAATGTGCATGTTGTCTTCCTAATGCCTTGCAAAATGCAGGTGTGTGCAGAGGTAGATAAAGGAGTCAAATGAGAACAATACTAAGGAAGTTACAGTTCACCCTCAGAGTAAGATGCCTAATCTACTGTCCTTAGAGTTATGTAAAACCAAAGCTCATGGTTTAAGTCTCTCTCTCAAATTTTTGCAAAGACTTGTGTCCTAGGAATTGTGATCAGAAGGTGACAATCTGTCTGATTGGCACAGTCTTTTCTCTTAGAATCTATTAAAACAATAGTAGCACAATGTGTTTTTCAAATGTATACTGTCACTAAACCCCCACAATTAGTCAGATTTTTTGTGTTATATCAAGTTCTTGCTTTTTTTGATCAGGTTTTGAGCCTGTAGTGATAGAAAATGTATTAGAAGGTGATGAGCTACGGACAGACCTTGAAGCAGTGGAGGCCAAAATCAAGGCTCTTGGTGCTGAAAATATCCTTTGTGTGCATTCTACAACATCTTGCTTTGCTCCAAGGGTACCTGACAGGTAAGCAGTCTTGGTAAGAGGTGTGTTATTTGTTACTCTTAAAACAAACATCCTCCTTACCCCCCAACAACAACAATAAAACCCAAACAACACCTCCATGTTTTGACCGTCCATCTTCCTAAAATTGCTTCTGCCAACAATTAGTAAAGGTTCTTTTATCCCCTTCCAGAAAAGTATATTTGAAAAGTGAGAATTACACAGAAGATTTTTCTTCTGTTATGTAAGTGAGGTTAATGTTGCTCTCTTGTGGTGAAATTCATGTCATTTTGCTAGTGGTTTTCATAAAATTTCATGGAAGTAGTAAAAGTAGATTCTCATGGAAACATAATCCAGGAAATGTAGCTCCATAGCTAATGCCATTTTTTTGATGTTACTGTTGCCTTTTCTACTCTCCTCCACAAGCATAGGAAAGAAATGTTATTGACTCTAAAATGTGGCAAGTAAAAATATATTTCACTCTCTTCTCCTACCTTAAAAAGTCCTCCAGTATTTATCATAGGTTAACCTAGTTGCTAGAGGGAAAGATGGGAGTTAAAACCATATAATTCTGCCAGAATACTATGAACATTGCTTGAAGTTGACTTGCAGATTTATTGGCTAACTTAAATCACAGCTATCAAAACTGAATGGTTGTTTTATAGCTTGGGTAAATGAATCTTCTCCTTATCTGCTTCCTCTTTTTGACATGCTGCTATTGTTTTGTCCTCTACAACTAAGAGATGAATTATTAGGTAGTGGCACTATGTTATAATATACCACAGATATAGGGAGATTTGAATGTACTTTCTGTTTAAAAGAAACTGTCAACTATTGAAGGCCATAACCTTCATCTTCCTATGGGAAGGAAAACCCTGACATCATTTCTGGAGGGTGCAATTTTAAATGTCTGTTTTTAAATATCTGCATTTTTAAGGCTTTATTTAGTTGTGGTGGCCGTGTTTTAAAATTTTTAGTAGTTTTATGGCTGCCATACCTATGGCTTTCCTTTGAAGTACTATTTATCTCCATGGGGGTAATTCTCTAGTGTATAAACCCTCTTTCTCAGTATTCTACCTGCTGTTGCTGTAAGGTGTTTGTAAAACTACTGTAAATATAGTAGTTTGTAAAACTACTGTATTTAAGAGAACCAAAGGGAAAGTGTCCTTTTCAGTTGGTCTGTGTACTTAGCAGAATTCTCTTTTTACTTTCAATAGTAGAAAAAAAGAACAAAGCTTTCTTTTCATGAACTTTAACAAACAGGAGAGAAAGAAAGGAAGAATAAAGTGGGAGATACTTCTGTATTTGTGACTATTAAGAACTTCAGTAGCCAACTTCTGTTAATGCTTTATTTTTATGATATGATTAGTCCATTTTCAATGCTGCATTCCAGGCCTTGGAAACAGGTGCAGGTGCATACAGGTGCTGTGCATCATTTGCTTCCCTTGCATACTAACACATTCTCTTCAAACTGTGGCATCCTCATTCTGTATTGCACAATGGATCTAATTGTTCAATAGAATATTTTTAGGGAAAAAAGACTTTTCTGTTTTCAGTACTTGTAGAAGATAGGTTACTGCTCCTTTAATTTTCAGAAGGTGAGAAAGATGTACATAGCTGTACACCCTCTGTGTTTGTAGTTTGGTGAAATTGTGTGCCTGCACTTGACAAGAAGCCTGTAAGAGGGAAACTGTGTTCCTTTGAGTCTCTCTAGAGGGTGAGGAATGTGTCTGATTAAGAACCAGCAGGTCAGAAGGCAAAAACTTTGCCCTGCATAATAGATTTCCTCAAGTATTCTATTAATGAGGGGAAGCCACATGAGGAGCAGCTGAGGTCCCTTGGTCTGTTCACTCTGGAGGAGACTGAGTGGAGACCTCATTGCAGTTACAAATTCCTCATAAGGGAAAGAGGAGGGGCAGGCACTGATCTCTTCTGTGTGGTGACAGTGACAGGACCCAAGGGAATGGGCAGAAGCTGAGCTAGGGGAGGTTTGTTTATGTTGGATATCAGGAAAAGGTTCCTCACCCAGAGGGAGGCTGGGCACTGGAACAGGCTCCCCAGGGCAGTGGTCACAGCACCAAGGCTGACAGAGTTCAAGAAGCATTTGGACAATGCTCTCAGGTGTGGTGTGACTGCTGGGGATTGGGCTGTGCAGGGCCAGGAGCTGGCCTCCATCATCCTTGTGGGTCCTTTCCAACTCAGAATATTTTGTAATTCTATGCTGATAAATGTGAAAAATTATTGGAAATGCAATTCCTCACAATTATCTTGACTGTAGAAGATCAATATGTACATTATATTGCTGGTGTTTCCTAATTATAAAGTACTTTTGATTTTTTTAGAGGATAATATGGTAATGATGATTTCCTAAGAATTTATGTTTGGAAAAATTTATTTGACACTTGCAGCAGAATTTTGCATTGCAGAACAACACTAGAAAATGTAATAGAAATAGAATGCAAAGGAATGTCACCTCTTGGAAAATGTTTTCATACTCTGTCACATTTTATATGTATGTCAGTAAATTACAGTGAGAGTCTGTACAGGAGGAGATAGAGTAAAAATGCATTGGAAGCAGAGTTTCCTGATTTTTTTTTTTTTTTAAGTAATATTACCTTTATCATCACTTTAAATTATTTTATATTGCCTAATTTTTTCAAATAGATTATATTTCTAAAATAGATTCAAAAGTTTGGGGAAAATCACGAGTATTTTTTTTTAAATATAGCATGATTGGAGTGCTTCAGAAAAGGGTACTGCATATAAGTATGTTTAAAATGCTGAAGGATCTTACTTAAAATGATCAGTGTGCTCACATAAACCTCAATTTGACTGATTAATCAATCCAGGTTGAGCTCACTGAGATTTCGGGGGGTTCTAAAGGCAAGTGAAGAGTAAACAGCTGAACAAATTTTCAATTGGTTGATGTCCATATTCAGACATTTTAGGGCTTTCCATTCCTTTAAAGAATTTATTTTTTTCTTAATCAGTTTATCTGAAGCATGAAAGTGAAATTCCAGCCAAAGGATCAAAATACTAGTTCTTTTGAGATAAACAGAAAAATATAAAAACTTCCTGTTACAGGATGCTTTTGATTCCAAGACACTGTTGAAACTACTATAGACTTTTCATGTTGAATAATAGAGAAAAGAAAAAAAGTGACTAGCT
This sequence comes from Agelaius phoeniceus, assembly GCF_051311805.1. Taxonomy (NCBI): domain Eukaryota; kingdom Metazoa; phylum Chordata; class Aves; order Passeriformes; family Icteridae; genus Agelaius; species Agelaius phoeniceus. Next base: position 56,218,282 of record NC_135268.1, read on the forward strand.
AAAGCTATGCAGTTAATAGTAAAGCAACAACAACAAAAAAAGCTTGGATCTAAAGCTTAATGGTTTGGGATATATTAACTGCTGTGCAGACAAAACTTAAAGTGAAGCAAGAAAAATGTCAGACTAGATCAACAATTTGCAGGATATGTAAAAGCCAATAGAATTTTCATCTTAACTTTTTAGCTTAAGGTGACAAATAGTGCCTTGAGGTACTAATCAAGAGTTACCTTTCTCATTCTGACTTCCTTGTAGACCTTTCAGTCTTTTAATGGTCTGACTTGTAAGTTGAGCTACAGTAATCAATGCTTCTCTAAATTATGATTTTATGCTCACAGGCTGGAGGAGCTGGCTGTAATTTGTGCTAATTATGACATTCCACATATTGTCAACAATGCATATGGAGTTCAGTCTTCAAAATGTATGCATCTTATCCAGCAGGTAGGAGCTGTGTATTTCCAATAATATTTTTTTATAGCAAGTATAAGTAAATTTGTGATTGTAGACAACCTAGCAAATTTTATCAGATGCTTCATAGCTTTGAGAGAAATCCCATGCATGTCTGACATTTGAACAATTTTCTGGGAAAGCACAACAGACAGAAAGAGAATTTAAGCATAGTAGTTATTTCTATTACGTGCTTTTTATGTAACTTTAAGTTTATTTAGGTTTTTGTATGTTCATGTGTCTTTATAATGGAAAAATATCCTTAATAAGCTTTCTTAAAATAATTCCTAAAGTTGTTGACCAAAAGTGACATAATGGATCATACTTGAATAGAAATGAGGCCTTCAACAGAATGAGTTGCAAATTTTTAATTGAAGGTACAGAATTCTACAGCAGCATTTGATAGACATTGTCACTGTTAAAATATTGTTGGCACAGAGAATGGCTGAGGAAACTGATTTAAGTTCAATGTTATGCTCAAAAAAGTTTAAGTTCTGTTGCTGTTTAGCTTGAAGAGGATGTTGCTTGATATCTAAGATCAGTCATGAAACAGAATTCTTGCATTTTTCCTCATTGTATTGTATGTACATTGTTCTTTAATATTCTTTTTTCTGTTACCTATTCAAAAGAATAGGGGGTTATATTTTAATAGGATCCAGAGGATCCTGAACTATTAGTAATGTAAGATATGCTGGTTTTTTCTTTTTTTCTGATGGCTAAGACATTACTTACAGGACACAGACCAGCTTAATGTACAATTGTGAAAGAACATCATGTTGACATTTCTAAATCTTGAAAGACTGAGGGAGTTTATGAAATAGAAAACGTTATATGCTTTATTTGTAATGTACTTAGTACATGTTTATTGTATTTAACTTGCTCAAGTTTAGTGAGAAACTAACATGAATGAGGCTGTGAAAGTGTTGGGTTTTGCTGCATGAAATGTTCTAATGATAAACATTTCAGACTAAAATGCTACAAATGCAATTTTTACTGTGTTTGTTTTGATGTTTTTTCTAGACTCAATAGGTTGTTTGTTCCTTGCATATGCAAATGTATATATTTGAGCTCTGATTTGTTTTACATTTTATTACAAAACTTTATTACCATTTCATGTTGTGCTTTTCCTCTGGTGTTCTCCTGTCAATTAAATCAAATGGTAGCAAATGGCATTCATGTTCCCAACAAAAAGCTGACAAACTTGGAGTGTTTTTCCTGTCTTCTGTGCATTAAGCTATCAAAATATAGAACTAATAAATGAGGTTTAGTTGGCTCTGCTTTTTTTTCTGTCTGTTTTCCACAGGTATTAACTCTGTTTCTACTTCTTACATTTAGTATGTAGTTTCAAAAATATGTGTATTTGCATATACTTTGATATGTATGGGGTTTAACCTACTTTTCAGGTTCTTATGGTTCATACTTTTTAATTGTACAGTTCATAGTTACATGCCACTCAAATTGAAGGTGTACTGCAGAATCTACATTTTTTCCTTTGAAAATATGAGTGGTTTGGTATAAGGATGTGGGGAATATCTGCTATAAGAAGGTACTTGAATCTTGCTTTTGAAAGCAGCCTTAGAAGAAGGAATGCTGTAATAAGCCTGTTTGTTTAATGCAAATTTATATATGTTGAAAATTTTCATATAAAAAATTTTATATATTGAAAAAAGCTTTGCTAATGAAGCATTAACTCGTAGCCTTTTATTGTGAGAATTGTAAGAAGTGTTCAGGATTGAACAGTTTTAACTGTATAATTCCCATTGAGGCATTTCTTTTTGATTGCTGCTGAAATGGAGCCACACTTAGAGACTTGCAGGAACTAAAATTGATATTTTAAATCATAGCAAAATGGGAATTTGTAAGGTTCTATGTTAGGCAGACAATGGTACTAATAGTAAGCAGTGCTAAAAGAGGTAATACTGTGATTTTTATGTTTTGATCACAAATGCAGTATCTGAGAGTTTCAGGAATTATATTTATTTTAGCTATACTTTTATATAGTTATTATGCTATCCCATTTCCCTTAGTTCTAATGTATGTTGTGGATTTATATATTTTTTTTGTCTTTTTTGATAAAGGGTGCTCGAGTTGGCAGAATAGATGCTTTTGTTCAGAGCTTGGACAAAAATTTTATGGTTCCAGTAGGTGGTGCTATCATTGCTGGCTTCAACGAGTCCTTCATTCAGGAGATCAGCAAAATGTATCCAGGTAAACTAGTTCATGGGCTGATTTCAGCCATACAGAATTGCTGTAGAAAACTCGATTATCAGCTTTCTTTCACATAATTTTTTTTTTTTTTTTGCCACTTTAATCTCTACATTGGGGTTTTTTTTTCAGGAAGAGCATCTGCGTCTCCTTCTTTAGATGTCCTCATTACACTTCTGTCTCTGGGAACCAGTGGCTACAAAAAGTTACTGAAAGAGAGAAAGGTAAGCTTTTTGGCAAGCAGTATTTTCTTGAAGTCAGCTGTTAACAAAGTCTTGTTGCAAAACTGCTTTGTGTAGTAAATCCAGTTTCTGTCTAGAAAGCCATTGAATTAATCTGAGCCAGAGCTCTGAATCTGGAAAGTCAGTGTGATACAATTACTTCTTGTCTAAATGGTGCTCATGAGTAAGCATGATTTCCATGTTGTTGTTTGTTCAATCCAGGAGGCTAAACGGAGGGCCTGTACTACCTTGTACAGTATTCATGTTTGTTGTTCCTAAATGTGAATAATATAGTAGGATTTTGTCCACAAAAACTGAAATGGAGAAATACTGTACTGTTTTATCATGGTCACACTGCTTCCAGCACAGGAGATTGGACACCCAGAGTAACCCCGGGTCTGTGCTCTTCCTCTTTTGTCCCTATTGTGCCTTTGTGCTGTGATAGTGCTTAATTAAATGTTTGTGTGCCACATTCTCTGGAGAATCACAGCTTCTGGTTGGCTTATAAATACTGTGCATTGCCACAAAAAGAGAAGAATATTGTCGTTTTAGTTATTCATCTAAACACACAGCTTAGTTTCTTCTCTGCTTTTCACAGACTATAGGTTTTAAGTTGGGTATGATTGCACTACACAAAAATCCAGTGCATGTCAGGTTGGAAATTGTATATTTTGAGTTATCCTTAGTTCTGGAATTAATACGTCTGATTTTTCTCTCTTTTTATAGTAATGCAGAAGATTCTTTTTACAGAGTCTTCATATAAGGAAATGATGTGAATTAAGCACTATTAAATTAATAATTTTAAGCTATGCATTATCTGTTTCATTATTCTATTTGAAAACTATGTTCCAGTTGTTTTCTGCTGACAGTTTGCTGCTGTCTCTGATTATGTGGCAGAGCAGTAGTTTTTGCTGCTGTGACTTATTTCTAGCTGGTTAAAGGGCATCCATAAACTCTGTACTGGAACTGAGGTCCCATAGGAATAGCTAGGCTATAGAAAACCAAACCAACTTAGCAGCCTTACAATGACTAAGAAGTGATCTGTGCAACTGAAGTGAAACCAGCTTGTGAAACACTGAAAGCAGTTACTTTTGCCTCTACTGCAGCATTTTATTCTGGACTGTTGTATGTATTCTGATTTATGTTTTGTGTGTTCATTAAAAGCAAATTGTATTTTTCCCTTTTACTGCTATGTCCAGAAGAATCTCAAGTGAATTTAATGTTTTCTATGAAGCTGATTTTGTTGTTAGATTTCTACCAGTAGCTGATGTATAAAGGGCGTGAGAAATATTGTCCGAGTCATAAATAATAATTCTTTCATAAATGTCTTAATGAATAGCTGTACACTTTGAGTCATCTGATTTTCTTGGAAGTAGAACTCTAAAGTGAATACAGTATTATATTTTTACAACTTCAGGCCTTTTTATTTCAAATGTGAATATACACTATAAACAGAGCCTTATATATGGCATAAATGTTTCTTTTATTGGATTTGCTGTAGAAAGAGAAACATTTTTGCTTAAATCTGTTTGTTCCTGAATTGTAAAAGTGCAATAGTGGTAGTTTATTGCCTGTGCTCTGAGGAAGCAGAGGCAGAGCTATTAAGCTTCCAGCAGGAACTATTTATAGCTTGACATTGAGTACTCCTTTCTATATTGGTGCAGCTGCACCTACTCACACAAAAAAAATCAGCTATAAAAAACTTCAGGTGTATTTTTTTTCTTTCTCTTTTTACCTGATCCTTATTCATATGGATGTTACTTCAGGTTATTTGAGCTTAGGCCAGAAAGCCCAGAATATTACTGAGAAGAGATTAGTCTCACACAAACAACTAAATAATCTGCCCAGTTTTTATTCTACACAGATTAGCTATTTAATACAGGAAGGGATGTACATGGAGTGAGATTTTTTTGACAGGCTGGGAATTGTGGAGTGTGCAATTGTCCAAGAGTATGAGATTATAGGTAGTAATATGAAGAAGTACTGACTTTTTCAGAATTCCTTTTTATATGTTCATGTGATGGTTATAACAGTGGTTTTCTAATCTCAGTAGATGATTCTCAGTCCTTTTGCAGTGCAGATAACGGTTGGTCCATAATCAAATTTGTTGATATCTTTGCTCTTAAAGAACTTAATGTAAAGGTTGTATTTTTATAGCAACTTTAGATGCCTCAGTACAGGTTATGTTATGTCCTGTATTTTACATTTCTAGGTCATAAAAGTTGCTATTTTCATATATGTATGTGTGTGTCTAAACCAGGCCATGTGAAGTAAATATAGTTGTTGCACTGTGTAATGGCATAAGCAGGCTTAGTTATCATCTCAAATTTCATGGAGAACAAGAGCCTTGTGTTCAGGGTTTGCATTCAGAACCCTACAGGCCAGGTTTAATACCTGCTATTATCCAGTATGGTCCTTCTAATCCACTTAACTAATTATTATACCAGTATTATTGAAGAGGTGATGGTTTTGTTTACAGCAGTTATGGATTTCCTCATTAGACTTAACAATCAAGATAATTCTCATTTTCTTAAATGCATTTCTGTGTTACTGTGGGATGTGATAGAGCTTTTTATATTGGTATCCATCTGTCTGCATACTTTGAGAGTAAAACTGGAGTTATTTTTATGTCCTTATGGAGTATGTATCTAAAATATTTAAAATCATACCAAGTGGGAGGAAATTGTTTGGGTTTTACAATTCAGTATAATACTGGGTTTATGTTTCATGAGTTATCATTGATGTAGTTGTTCTGATTGGAATAAATTATTTGCATAGTTCAGTATGAGTTTGTATTGCTGCTCTCCTTACAATGGAAGAAGAGGAAAGACATTTATTGAGGGACATTAAAAATGTAAAAAAATCAGCTATTCTCAAAGCAAGGTAGATAGTTGTTACTCCTCTTTTTTTTTTTCCTTAGTTGGCTTGTTACACTGTAGCATGTCAAATATGAGAATATTGGAGGATTTTCCTCATGTGAGGTATATGTAACCATATTCAAGCTTTAGAGTAGCTGGAGGCAAATTAGTTTAAATTAACTGTTTTAAATTGTGTGTAATTAAACAAATGCCGAGCACAAATGGAACTTTCAGAGAGGCCTCCATACTAAAAACCTGTGTTGAAGTGTGGGTCACAGAGTCTGAACTGAAGGTCTCATGAGTGCTGAAGAGAAAATGTGTTGATTGCTGTTGTTAAGAAAGACCTTTAAAAAAATGTGAATGTTAGTGTTACCAAATCAGATTGGCAAGGCTTACTGGGCACTTTGTTAGATACTGATGATATAAAGATTTCAAGGTTCTGTAATTAATTTCATGTTTTTAAAACTTTTTAGTGTAAATCCATAACAAAAATTCTTGCAGTGCAAGAGAATCTGCCTAGGAGGGTGTGTAGTATGTGCAGGTGTCACACACATACACATGTATTTGTCATGTGTTTGGCTGCATTTCAAGAAACTGAGCCTCCTCCTGGGTGTCCGTGCTCAGCCCTGCAGCCCCTCTGCTGGGTGGGGTGGTGCACCAGGGGCTCTGCTCTGATCACAGCTCAGAGCAGGAGAGGTGTGATGGCTGCATTATAAAACAGCTGCTGCTGCAAAGGAAGGTGGGACCACATCAGGGTCAGGCAAGTGCAGGAGAGCTGGCAGTCTGTGTGGAGGGTGAAGAGGCTGTAAAATGACTCCTGTGCAGTGTGCTCTTCTGCACCATCCCCAGCTCTGTGACCATTCCCTGAGGACATCTCGTCTTTTCAGGTGACAGTGACACAGGGAGGAAGGCAGAGTGTTACAGGCTCAGGGTGTAAGCGAGCTGGGTGCTTGGAGTCAGCTAGGATAGTTTCAGCTCTGCACAAAAACTTTCCTGCCTTCATCAATTACCTCTTTGTCAGCTGGTATGGGACTGATGGCTTATTCAGTACCTGCATTTTCTTTTTCTCTGGAGTTGTTGGCTTTTTCCTCACTTGTTTTCCTCTTGTTATTTTTGCTTGCAAGAACAGTGCCTATCACAATGGAGCAAATGAAGAGTCACCTATACTAGTGTAGGTTCTATTAAAAGTAGTTTTATAGTGTCAATATAGTATGATTCAGATATTTTTAATGATTGTTACAACACTTCTTGAAAATATTTTTGTATATGTATGTGAAAGTAGACTGTTTCATCCAAAAAGTTGAGTTATTTGGCCTGTTTGATGCAGACAGTGTTGCTGACTTGTTCTTTGTTTTTTAAGGTGTTTTGTTGGCTTAAGTGCTCAAATAACCAGAAGTGAAAGGCACTTCCACATAGTTTAGCATTTGTCTAGCCTAATGAGTTTTTTTGATAAGTTTCTAAGGTAAAGGAGTGAATTAATAATGAAACTTAACTGACATTTAGTGCTTGAGTTGTTCAGTATAACTTCAGCATAATATTTGGCTTCTTTGGAGAAAACTTGACTTCCTGCTACAGAAAATCTATTATGTAGGAGCTCAATTATATATAATTGCTTAGGGTGCTTATAAATTTTCCATATATGAGAAATATTTTATAATGGAGGTTGGTTATAGATTTGACCTCACAAAAATATTGCTTTAATCCTTTTTTTGGAGAGGAAGTTAATCTATTTTGCAACAAACTTTTGAAACTATAAAATGTCTAGAGGGCTTCCAATAGAAAGATGCAAAATATTGTTCATAAAACCAGGAAACTTTGAATTTGTGTTCATGTAGCTTTAGTCAAACTGATGAAAATACATACTTTGGGTTTTTTTCCATCTTTCCATTATCCTTTGTTTTAACAAGTTCCTATGTATGTTAGGTTACTAGATTTAAAAAAATCTAGTAACCTAATTTCATTGAATAGATTTAAATAAATATAACATATTTATGCAGTGGGTAACTTTTTTATACCAACTTTCAGTAATAATTCCAGTATTCCTTTCAGCAGTCCTTTCAGTAATACTTTAAGAGATGTATCAGAGAATTTCCTAGATAAAACACACAAAAATTATTTGGAAATTGGTCTTGTTCCAGTATATTTTTTCTCAGTACTAATTTCAGCAATAGTATCTCTAGAGAATTTATATGTGAATTTATCTCACAATTTGTGTATTTCTACAATAGTTTGCTTCAGTTTTAAAAGTAAATAGCCAGCAGAGGGAGCACAAATTAATTTATGATTTGTATTTCAAAATAAATACTAATAAAAGGCTAGTATATTAGTGATGCTTATTATGCTTTCCATAATAAGCTAGTGATGCTTATTATAGAAAGTAACAAATTAATAATGTGCTTAAATACAGTGAGGGACCAGAAGTGTCTGAACATTTGAAACATGAATATTTTTCAGCTTCTGTGAGTGAACCGTAAATAAACTCTGAACTAAAACCATAAAATCACTTGATTTATGAGAAATAAAAATGATTCTTCACAGATTTCAAGTTCTGATAATTCAACATAGATACCTCTCAATTTTTTTTTTGTTTTTTCAAGTATTACAGAAGCTTTATGCTTTTGTGGATAGTTGTGTCAATAGCCTAATTCATTTAGACAGTAAGAGGGTATTTTTTTCTCTCCATCTGTATTTGTTCTGTGATATTAGGAAGTACAGGTGGGGAGCTGTGTTCATTTAGTTGCTCATGAAGGGAGGCAAGGTTTCCTGCAGGGGTTCAAGAAAAGCAGCTGTAACATTCTTCTAACTTAGGTACCACAAACCTCATTTGGTTTCATAAGACCTTGGGGAGGTTCTGTTCAAAAGCACAATGTTGATCACAAGCTGTAATTTATATCTGTCAGAGTCCATAGGTCAAAGCAGGATACTGCTCTACAAACAGAAGAGGTAATTCTATTTAAAGAATGAAAAATCACTTGTCAGGTCCAGAAATTGATGAGGATGCTTAAACAGGCAGTCACACTGAAGCAGATAAGCAGGACAATTTTTATGGCCTCAAAGAGGAGAAGCCTGGTGTTTAATATCTTTTAAAAAGGCTACCCAGTGTCTGTATGGTTTTGCTAGTTTTTATGAGAGACTAAGCATTAAAAAGGATGGAAAAAATGCTAAAGCTTACAATAAGAATGGTGTTTATTCTCACTCTGCCCATAAGTGTTTTGAGCTGATATCTGAAGAGGAATATATTAAACTGAGGAAGAGCATGAGCAATTATCATAGCTTATTACAGGGGAAGAGGGAGGATATAAAATACAGATGAAGTAAGAGAAACAGCCTTTTATGTGCAGTGTGGCTTGTATCTGTGCCAAAGTATTTATGAATCTCAGTCTTATGACACTTTCACAATAAAGGTGCAATCCAATTAAGTGATAGCAGAAATTCAGATATTTCCATTCTTATAGTCAGCTTGAACAGGAGTGGGGTCCTAGGGAAAGGACAGACTGCTCAACAGAGCTGAGTATTCAGGAGAGTGTATATTGTGTGAAACAAAATACAGTCAAATGTGTACTTATAGTCTCTTTAAGAGACTGGATTTTTATTCTCATACAGAAAAAGAAATCTCTGCACTAGGGGGAAATGTGGTTGTGTGATACATGGTAGCAAGATATACTGCTTTTAGTCTGGAATGTATTAAAGGAGAGAAGACAAAGTAAGGAGCAGTTTGCCCAAACGTGGCCATCTGTGATGGCAGCAGTTCATTCTCAGTGGTTTAGGGGGCTAGGGCATGGGGAGGCTCTTGAAAAGTAGTGTGGGGTAAGACCTGCTGTGCAGTGGGAATCTCTTCAAAACTTTTTACCTCCCTAGGTTTCAGGGCCACAGAGAGAATGAGTGACATCCCAAGCACATATATTAGACCAGATAGAGACTTTTGTATCAGCTTGAGAGATAAGAACAGTGCTCAGGAAATGGAGCTGTTCCTTTATAGAATTATTTCAGAGAATTGTCTGATCCACTTACTTGGTACACATGAAAAGAGAATCAACTGAGCACCTGTAGGATGTAAAGGAGACATAACAGTTTTGTGAAATAGATGCTATTTTCTCTGTTTGATAGTTAATAACAAAAACATTGCATCTTTTTTTCAGGAGATGTTTTCATATCTTTCAAGTGAGCTGAAGAAGCTGGCAGATAACCACAATGAGAGACTGTTAGACACACCACATAATCCCATTTCCTTAGGTAATTGTTGGGGTTTTAACTTTAAAAAAAATCTAATATACTGTGGATTCATAATGCATTTCCACATACCATTCCTACATATTAAACGTCACTACACTCTACTCAATTGAATAATAATTCAATAAAGTTACTAAAAAGGTTATCTACTATAAAAGTAGTGTAGCAACTTGGACCCATTATTTTGCTCCTGTCCAACATATTAATTTGACAGAAATTAATTCAAGACAGGCTGAAGATGCTAGCATGTAGTAATACTTCATAAAAATTAGATTTAAAATTAAATTAGGGTATAATATACTCATCCTCTTAGTTGTAAAAGAAATTATGGAATTCCTACTCAGGGTATTTGTTTTAACCAAAAATTCTGCTCAACACCAAAATAATACTGCCCACCTGTGCAGAATATGCATACAGTCTAACCAGGAAGTAATCTGTGACAGCTTGTGGAAAAATTAAAAATTATATGTGTTTCTTTTTTTTTTCTTTGTATGTGAACACAAGTATGTGACTAGATTCTTGCTGTTGGAAAGCAACTTGTCATTTGTGGTAGTTCTTTGGAGAAAAAGTAACTTTGTAGCAGTTTTAACCTGACCTTATGTTATTTTAGCCATGTCACTGAAGACTCTAGATGAAACTAATGATGCTGCTGTTACCCAGCTTGGATCTATGCTTTTCACAAGACAAGTTTCTGGAGCTAGGTAAGGATATTATGAATTTAAAAGATTGGGGGAGTGTATTTGCATATATTGTAGGAAATCCTGTAAAGTGATTTATACCAATTGTGTCATGATTACAGAAGGCAGCCTAATGAGTTAGAGAATAATCACCCTTTGTCATCACTGTTATAGAGCAGTCATGTCTCCCTGCCTGAGTTGGCAGTGAGGCTTTCTATGTCTACTTTGGTATCCTAAATAGATGATCTATGCCCATTTAATTTAGTGTCACTATTCCCTAGTATCCCTTGATTTCATTTACTTTCCAGATGTTGTCTGATCTTACAATATAGGTGTAAGCTACAGTGGAGGATCTTTGTTTTATTTATTGCAGCACAAATATGGTTATGCTGGATGTCAAGGGAATAAGCTTTTAATATCCTACACAGCTTTTTGTCAAATGGAAAAAAATTCTGCTTTCTGGAACTAATTGTGTTAAAAAAATTTAAAATTAAAAATCTATAATCTGAGCCAGTCTGAGCTGAATTTATTCTTAGAGACACTGTTAAAATGAAATGCAAGCCAAATAATCTTTAATGATTTTGGTTTAAACCTTTTAGAAGAAGAGAATGATTTAAAAATTTGTTTTGGCAGCATTCCTTAATCTGCATATTACTGCTGCCATGCTAACTTCTGCCATAGCCTTAATGTTATTTTTTTGTAGCAGAGCTGAATGTTTCCACATCAGAAGGTATGCTTCATTAGCCTGGATTATTCCACTTCCTGCACAGATGAATGACAGTAAATCTATATGTACTGTGGTTAGATGCACTTTTTAATTTGCCTGCCCTAACCTTGGCTGGTCCTGTAATTTTAACCATTTTAGGCTGAAATTTTTTGAGTTTACATTTTTGAAGTTAAAGCTTTCAAAATCTTTCCCTGATGTGAAAGTTTCAGGTTTTCCCTTTTGTTACATAAGTAAATATTTTGTAATATATGCTGTTTGACCTGGCATTTCAACAGATTTTAAGTTATGCTGGTATTGAGCATCAGTGGTAGGAATAGCAACTCCCTACTTCAATAGGAACTTTTGTAATTGTGTTCAACCTAGAGTACCACATAAAATGTCAAGGCATCTTTAACTGAATCATGATTTTGTTTGTTTGTTTCAGGGTTGTTCCCTGTGGGTCTGTACAAACTGTGAATAACTACACTTTTAAAGGCTTTATGTCACATACAAATGACTATCCTTGTGCTTACCTCAATGCTGCCTCAGCAATTGGAATTAAAAAGCAAGATGTAGATGTATTCCTGAAAAGACTTGACAAGTGTTTGAAGACTTTTAGAAAAGAAGCAAAGCAAGAAAAAACTATAAATGAAATCAGTGATGCTAATGCAGCTACAGAACAACTTGAAGACTAGAAGATACAGATTTAGTAACACAGGAAGATAAGATTTTGTCTGAAATATGTCAGGTTTGTATTGGGCTAGAACTATGCATCTGCACTGCAGAAATTTATTCTTGATCTTATGTTCTTTTTATTGAAAACCATAATAAAAATTTGGATGGAATTCAGCTTTAAGAAAGTAGGTGATACTCTCTCCAAGAACAAGGGACCAGACACAATTTTTTTTTGCAGTGTATGAAAAATGCACTTAATATCTGCCAAAGTAAAGCTTTATGTTCAAAGACTTACAGTTTGCCTTTAAATCTGTGTGTGGCTATTTGGACAGTGTTTACCAAATCACAGTATGTTTATTCACATGTTTTTGTTTAACAGTATTGTCTGTGGCAGTGACTGAATTCCCTCCTAGATACAGACCATCCAAGCAACATTTCTCTGCTCTCAAAATACTTTGTTTTTCATAAATGAATGTGTCACTTTTAATTTCTTTTCAAAGATTTATGCAAATGTTAGGATAGCACTTACTAAATACAGTGTTCAGACTGCATGGGTAAATGACAGAGTTGGAATAGTAATGTTTTTCAGGTGTTCTCACCTGTCATGAGCTACCTAGAGCTAGTCAGCCTCCAGTGGCAAAGAGGAACCTAGAGTACCTCATATCCTGTCAGTACTCAGCTCTTGAAAACATTTGCATAGTTCAGCAGCCCAAAGGAGCTTTAATACTGAATGTCAGGGATTGTGAAGTTGTGAGGTGAAGAGGTACAGTCACTGGGGGGGTTTGGCTTTGGTTTTTTTGTTTTTGTTCTTCTGATTTGATAGGGTGATCAGATCAAAAATTCACTGGAAAGGAGGAGTACCACGTAGGAGTAATGCAGTTTTAAGAGCCAGTGAGATCTGAGAGTATTTTGGCATTTTTAGTCCACTGTTGTTGAAATAGATATACTTCCATTTTTGTAGTGTCTCTTGCCATTGGCACTGTTGCTTCTGTGGATCTGTGCAGTTGCTGATTTGAATTCATTAAGCAAACAATAGATTCAGAGTCTGTTCCTCAAACAAAGGTTCCATATCACTGGAGTGACAGTGCTGCAGGTTGCAAAATGTGTAGTTATTCTTAAACGTGGTTACTACATTGTACATAGCTTCTATGTAATTTACTGTTCAAAGTAAGCCTAATGTTCAAAGACATTTTCTTTGTTTGTCTGTAACATAGTGTTGTTCAGGATACCACCATTAATGAGTTCTAAGTGTCAGGAAATGTTTTATTTACTTTGTTGAGTGGGATCTGAGGCATGTATCCTTCAGAGCCCTCTGTAAATCACTTTATCAAAACAGTGATGCTTCTGAGAGATTGTCTGTCCAGCACATTCAAATGAATTCAGGCAAGAGGTGATGCTAGTATGTGGGAGTTAATAATGTGCTGATCATCATGAAGGTGCTCTCTCTTAATGAGGTCCCTTGTATCTTCAGCTTAAGTTGAACTGCTGTTTCCACATTGTTATTGCTGGAGGCACACATGAGATTGATTAAAGCTTGTGCAGGTACAGCTCCCCAGACTGCAGTCACCATTGTTGTTTGCTGTACAAACACATCCTTGGAGACATGTCAGGTAACTTGGCCTCTGAGCCCTTGTGGCTGTAAGGAGATGTGAATAGCTTGTCTTTTCTTTTTCTCCCTCTTTCTTTCCCCTCCCTCCCTCCCTCACTTCCCCCCCCCCCCACCTTTTTTTTTTATGAGAACATGCTGTACCTCAGTTTTTCCAGTCAGTAAAACTTGCACAAACTTTGGAGCCACATCTCTGCAGCTTACTGCCTCAGTATTCTGTATATTGGAGCAGCCAGTGAAAGCCACCAGGCTTTAGTAATACCTTTCTTCCTGATTTTTGATATTGCCTAAATGAGTATAAGTTATTGATTTAGATGACCAGTCATAGAATGTGAATGGTAGCACTATTAATACAAGAGTTTAGGGAGATGTGTGATAGCAGCTAAAATGAGCATTTTGATGAGTAGTACTCTGATTCTGAATAAAGGAAGTAGCATTTGCCTTCTCTGAGAGGAAGACATTGCTGCCTTTTTTGGTCTCATAATTTATTGTCTGCTGAAAGTAATTCAGTCACTTCTAACACAGATTGAACTGCTTCCTTGATTAATGTTTTTTTCTGTCTTTGAAATGTTTCCCATTTGCAATCAAAGCTGAAAATTTCAACAAAGCTCTGAAAAAGAGTTCATAGACCTAAATAGTTTTTGGTTTTTACTTCTTAAACTTTTTTTTTTATTAAAAAAATAAGGTGATGGCTTTAATTGAAAACAAATACAAAATTATATTTTGTATCATTTAAGTTCTTCACAGATCTTAGGGAAGCCACCTGAAGTGAGAAAATCTAAAATATTTTGAGAAATGTGTCCCACCACAATGTAAGAACTCTTGAACTAAGTGTTCAGGTTATATTGCTTTGGTAAGCTTTTGTACCAGTTTTCAGTTCTGTTTGCTTGCTTTATCCCCATAAATGTCTTCAGTTTTAATTAATATTAATCTTTTAGAGACAGAACCATTCTATAATGTCACATAAATATAAGGAAATTTTAAGTAATTCAAATGGCAATATCCTTTCAAGTAAGTGGAGAAGACGTGGTTCTTTACAGTGTATCTGAAACAGGAGATTCAGTAGAGAATAAAAAGTATTTTTCAAGTAAGGGTATAAATTTCTTAGTCTCTGTTCAGTAATGTCTATAATAAAGTAGTGAAATAACACTGGAGCATGTACCCATGAGCAGAGGTTTCATTTCCTTTGTATAACAGTTACAGGGAGATTTCATGGCTATGGCAGCTCTTGCCCACTAAAAGCAGTCCTGTGAAAGATGGCAGTGGCCAAACTGTGCAAATAACAAATACATTAGCAGTATTTGCCTTCTATGAAGATCTCTGCAGGACTGTACAGTGAAGTAGAAAAGCTTCTTAATTAAGTTGCAGCCCTTTTTCTAATCTCTACATACACACATCACTAAAGGCTTTCACGTGGCTCAAAAATCTGTAAGAGCCAACCTGCTGCCTCCAGCTTCTACATTCTGAGGGAGACATCTGGGAAGGCTGCCTGGGCTCAGAACATACTCAGGGCTCATAGAGCAGGAATCCTTAGTAGAAACACCAAGCAGAGATGCCCATTTAGTAAGGCTGTCTCACAGCTATTATTTATGTATCTACCTTTCTCCATCATCTCTGGGTCACAGCATGTAGCTCGGGTGCAAGGGTAGGCAGGGACTGCTCAGGTGGCTGCAGCCTGAATCACCAAAGTGGCTTTCTCCTCTTCAACAGGGCCTGCAACTGTTGTGTGAGATGCTTTTCTTTCCCTCTAATGTTGCATCTTAGACTATCTGGATCTATACAGGTGGAAGAAATGAGGGAGCAGATGGCTCTGCCTTATAAAAATAGCACTGGGATAATAGAGTGCAAGTGAATTGACACTGAATGACCCATCTCACAGGCCCACTCTTAGTTTACTTTTTTTTTTTGTAGTATCTGAGATAATCAACAAAACAAAGGACTTGGAGCAATAATATTGCCTATTTGTGCTTTGCTCGTAACAATTGCCTAAGATACAAAGCAAATAAAATCTACCAGATGCAGCAAATTCTCTTGAGCCTAAGAAAGCAAAATTGTAATGTTGCAAATGTAAATGCTGGCATTGCAGCTTAATACACATATAAACCGAGCAATCTATATTGTGTGATCATCATTTTTTAAGAAAGGCTGGAGCCCAGAGACTAGCAAATGTTCTCATCTGCAGTGTATCAGCAGTTCTCAGTCTTCAGCTGCTGTACAGATAATAATTCTAATTGAAGAATCATTACATGGATCCATATGTGAATGATAGATGGGCTACAGCTTTTTGGTCATGATACTTTAAAAACTGAGTTGCTGCTTTTACTTTTATAAGGGGAGATTAGATTACCTCCCCCTGCTTTTTTTTAATGCAACATTTTAATCACCCTGGTCTGACAGGATTTGGAATCTGAAGGGAAAACAATTTCTATAGCTGACAATTTTTTTAAACAATAGCTATTAGAAGCCTTGAATTGGTTACAAAATGACACTCCACAGAGAACCTTTGTTCAAATGTTTTTAATTCTGAAACTAGTGCTTGAAAAATTGTGTTCCATGTGCTCTGTAGTAATTGTTTTTCATATATTATACTTTTTTCCCCCTCAAAGATAACAGCACACACTTTAGTGCAGTTTAATAATCCCTTTTAAAAACCATGGTTAAAAAGGCATTTGCTCCATTACTCATCAAGCATCTGTTGTATCAAAGAACTGGTAATATATTTATCTTGATGGATAAGCTTCAGTGTTCTGGACCAAGTTCAGTGTAACTGGACCAAGCTTTCAATACTCCTTTGGGGATCCTAAAGTCAAGTTCATGGTCTAATTAAGATGGGTGTGATAATTATATCTGCTGCTGAACAGGAGTCTTTCATCAAACCGCATTTCAACTAAATTCAAAGCGGATCCAGTTCAGAAGCTGAATTGATTTCTTAATGTGGATGGTGGAATTTAATTTGCCTTTAGATCCTGTATTCTAATCCAGGCAGAATTTTAACTGTTTGATTTTTAATGTAACGTGAATAGAAAGAATCAGGGGTTTCAGCTGGGTGCTGCCATTCCTATTACTTGTTCTCAAAGGGCTACAGATACTAGGCAGCTGTCTTACCCCTGTCTTACCCCTGTGCTGTTTGGAGGGTGGCATTGGTCATGTACACGTACAATGACAGCAGCAGAGGTGTGTGAGTGTTATTAATCTTCTTCTGGGTACCCCAAGTAGGAGCACACCACTTGGGAATTCAAGATGAACACGTAGCATTACTCCTGATCTGTTTTCTCCAAAAACTCTTTCTGAGGTAAATTTCTTGTGATTGAAGTGTACCAGAGGAATACATGGCCAAAATAGAGGAAAAAGGAGCAAGGTCTCCAACACTTTTGAAGCTTTCTATGTTGGTTATATGTGTTTGGCTCTTGTGATGTATAAAGCCTATATTGCTATGGAAACTCATGTAAAGAACGTTTGCAGCCATCCTTGTCCCTTACCTGAACTATTTCTGTGCTACCTCTGTAGGGACTGGGGCAAGGTGCACTGCTGCAGCACTGCAGCTGGTGGGTCACAGGTGCAGTCCTGAGCTCTGGCTGCAGGAGAATTCAGTGCCCAGTAGGGGAAAGCATTCCTGATTTCCTTTGATATTGGGCTGCCAAGCACATGGGAAGTGGAACTAGTCTGCAGACACAGCTACTGTTGAGGAGTTAAACCTGCAACTTTCTGGAGTCTGAGGAACTGCAGAAGGGAAAAGAGCTTAGTTTGGTCTACAATATGTCAAATTGAGAAATGTAGCTGTTGAGGGAAAATAATATGTCTGTTATTTTCTATAGAAATGTCTTTTAAAAATTGCAACATACTGTATAAATTCTTTATTAAATACAGATCTGCTTACTACTCATTGTTTTCTTGTGGCTTCTGCTTCTATACAACATCTATTTCAATAGTGGTAGAGGAATTGCAAATAGCTTAGTGGGTGGAGAGGCTTGGGATACAGTAAAGACACATTTTTAAATGGAAGATGAGGAAAGTGTCTAGAAAGTTCATAAAAATAGACATAGCCTGAAATGCTTGCTGTGCCATTGAGGAGGTGTTGAGTCCAGAAGGATCAGAGTCTGCGTAGTAAAGTCTTGCCCTCCTGCACAGTGCAAGCACCAGAGAATACTGTCAAAATGTAGCTGTCATTTCATCAATGTGGTAGCCTACTCTCTAATAGTATGCATTTCCAGTTTGGCCCTCACCCCACTGGGTAATTTTGGGTATGTTTTTTTAGACTCTGCTTTACTAGTGCAGCAGAAAAAGGATGGGAAGGGAGGAAGGATGCCTAGCAGTGAGTTGCCATCCCCACTGATGCAGAACCTCCTATGCAAGAAGTCAACTGGAGCACACAACAGCAGCAGGTGCAAGTGCACATGCCACTAGCTTTTTTTTTTTTGTTAGAGGGTTTATAATCAGTAAATGGATTTGAATATAATTTTTTTAATAATGTTTTAACTAGTGTCATTAAAACTCATGCTCGTATCCCATGCAGATGGCACAAGCTGTCACGCTCTGGTTTTCTCTTTGGTTTGGTTTCTAAAAATTTCTGCTGAATGTTAAATCTGTGTCTAAATCTGCTAAAGGATAGCACTTCAAGTTTCAGAAAAGATGCACCTCATGTTGGCCTAGCAGTGCATGTTTTCATTGGGCCCCACAGAGTTAGTTCATTTTCCATCTCTGGAGACATGCTTAGGAATTTCAGCCTCATTAATCCAAAGCCTCTTGAAGGGAGATATTTCTCAGTGGTGCTGTGTCACTGAGAAAGTGGAGGTCTTTGTGGGCTCTTCAGAGTGTCTTGTGCTGGCTTCACCCAGTGACTTCTGGATCCATATGCTCATTTACAAGTAAATTGCTTTCCATCTCTTTTTGCACTGTAATGGGCAGTATAAATGCTTCTTTATTGCTTCTACACCCTTATCAGTATTTAAAGTTATGGCGAGTGAAACACTGCTGCAGCCTCAAGCAAGGCTGTGAGGCATGTGTGGATTTGCTAGCGGGGTGGAGCAGGACCCGAGGGTGTTTGAGCTCCGATGATGGCACAGCCTGTGCTCCTCATCCTGAAATGCCATTGCTCTGCAAGGGAGGCAGGGCCTGTGGTGGCCCTCCTGCAGGTGTCAGCTAGGCAGAAGCAAAGTGTGCAGCTGGCCTTGGGGTGTTCAGTCTGCTGATGCAGAAGGGAGTGGTGTTTTCTCTTTCCTAGATGGGATGGCCCTGCTGGAGCTCAGGAAGCAGAGGCAGTAGCAATGTATTTTTGTCATGGAAGGTAGCAGCAGTGACTCAGGACTCCTGGGGCACCACTTAGCAGAGTTAAAATATGCCACTTTCATTTAGTTGCTAAATATCTGCATTTCTGAGTCTCCCTATTTGCTTTGTTCTTGCATAAACCCCTCTCCCTACATTTGCACGCCCTAGTTTTCCTCTACCTTGCAGTTTTTGTAGATTTTTACATCCATGCAAGTGGTGGCAAAGCTCAGCTCTTTTGCTGTGAGAGCATTTAGCATATATGCTGCATTTACTTGGCATAAGCATAGAAGGCCATAGTAGGGGCAAGACAGTGGGGAATCGAGCCAATTGTTTACATTTTCCTCCAAAGGACTGCTAGGTCAAACATCCTTCTCCTGTCCACAATTCTCTGCCATTAACAGCTGTTAGCGAGTGTTAGCACATCATATTTTTTCCCCTCGAGGCTGAGTACATTATCTCTACAACACTCCAGCACCTTGCTGGGAACACGCCACAGCTCTGTTTTCAAAGTGTTTTGTTAATGCTAGTGACCTTGGTGGTGTGACCACAACACCTGCTTTACCTGATAAGATCATTAATTTTTTTCTCTTCAGCCTTTGTGTTGAGCGTAAGCAAATCTTCATTTGTACCTGGGAAACATTGCCCGAACATCAGCTTACTGGAGCACTGACCTGTATCTCCCAGTATTTTTTAATGTGTTAAATAGACAATTAGAAGAAATCACTTCAATAAAGGCAGAGTGAACACAAGCCTCAATCGAGCAAGACGGTGTTGGAATCAATCACATGGCTTTTCAGCTGTCACTCTGCCACAGCAACAGCTGTCTGTCAGTCGAGGTGACAGCAGAAAGCTGATCTATTCTCTTCTCTGAGCTATAGAGATAAGCTGCACCTGCACAACGAATGTGTTCTCAAAATAAACACATTGGGAAGAGCAGAGGGGTTTTTTTAATGATAAATCTTTTCACTCTTCTAACAGTTCCTCCTTCCTCATGGGTTGAGAACTGGCTGAAGAGCAGATCCCAGAGGGTCATAATCAACACTATGGGCTCTAGTTTGAGGCCTGTCACAAGTGGTGTCCCCCGAGGTTCAATACTGGGCCCAGTACTGTTTAATTTATTCATCAGTGGCTTGGATGAATGTTCAGATGCCTCCTCAGCAAGTTCATGGATGACATAAAGTGGGTAGAAGCTTTGGACTGATCCCCCTGAGTGCTGTGCAGCCTTTCAGGAGGACCTGGGCAGATCTGGGAGATGGGCAGGAAGGGACCATTTGAAATTCAACAAAGGCAAATGCAGGATCCTGCACCTGGGGAAGAATAACCCCAGGGACCAGCACACACTTGGGGCCAAACTGCTGGAAAGCAGCTCTGCAAAGAAGGACCTGGTGGACACCAAGTGTCCATGAGCCAGCAGTGCCCTTGTGGCCAGGAGGGCCAGTGGTACCCTGGGGTGCATTAGGGAGAGCATTGCCAACAGGCTGAGGGAGGTGATCCTGCCCCTCTACTCAGCCCTGGTGAAGCTCATCTGGAGTTCTGTGTCCAGTTCTGGGCTCCTCAGTACAAGAGAGACATGGAGCTCCTGGAACAGCTCCAACAGAGGGCTATCAGGATAATTAAAGGATGGGAACACCTCTATTACAAGGAAAGGCTGAAGGAGCTGGGCCTGTTCAACCCTAAGATGAGATGACTGAGAGGGAAGCTCATCAATATGAGGAAGAACTTCTTTATTGTGTGAGTGACCAGGTGCTGGAACAGGTTACCCAAAGAGCTTGTGGAGACTCCTTCCATGGAGATACTGAAGAACCATCTGGACACATCCTGTGCCATGTGCTCTAGGATGGCCCTGTTTGAGCAGGGAGTTTGGACCAAATGACTGTGATCCTTTCCAATCTTACCCATTCTCCTCCTTTTTCAGTTTACCAGGTTGCTGTCACCCCCTGCCTTTTTTCTTACAGTGGCTGTGTGTTCTTCCTCTCTTTACCTTACAAATTTGGTTTTCTGCTTGCTGCTGCTTTGAATTTCTGCAACTCCATCCCACCTTCTGCTGCATTCCACCTTCTGCTTCATTCCACCTGTGGTATCTGTCAGAGGAGAACACACAGGTGGTGCTGCCTCCAGGGCTAATGTCAGTGCCATGGCTGCAGCTGATGTCCATAAAGCACTGATTGGAATTGTTTGGATAAGGTTTAAATGGGTCTTAAACTCAGTGAGGAGTAGAAGAACTGTAGGGGCTTGTGAAGGGATTAGCCTTACTTTAGGCTTTCCCCCAGTCCTTTGTATAGGCAGGCCTGTGAGATTCTTGCATTTGCTTCTGCTCCTTTATTAATCAGGCATGAATTTATTAAATTGTAAGGCACCTTCAACTTTTCCCTCCCCGCTGTTTGCCCCAGTTTTGTTGTTCCTGCACTGCAGGGCTGATATTGTTTTCATGTACAGGGCAGTGCTGTAGCTCCTTTCTTTCTTCCTCACCCCTGTGCTGGCTGGAGAGAAACAAATTTCCTTGGCAGAAATCCTGTGTTTAGGGTCTTGCTACACGGCCCCATGCTCAAGTATATCCTGGTGGTGTGTCCTATGTGGCAGGGCTGTGCAGGGATTGTAATTGCTCCTGTTTTTCTGCCTTACTCTACAGTAACAGGCATTTGTATTTAGGAATCTGTGAGTCTCAGTAAGACATAGCAGTGCAAACACTGTGTCATGAAAGCATAGGGATGACTCAGGAGACTGATCATGTCACTGGTCCAGACTAAGAACACATATGTCATCAGGGACTTGGTTCAAGTCCTTCCAAAAAGACCAACAGAAACTCACAGTGGCACAAAAAGGGGAGAGCTGATCTCAGAGAAGCCTTTGCATGTACAAAAAATCCCATAAATGTTTTCATTTAAAAATTCAGTTTCATTCTTTATTTTATAATTTTGGTTGCACATATCTTTTATTTTTGCCTGAGGTCTCCAAAGCCTGAAATGGAAAGCATGGATTTTTCCATCAGTCTGTGAGATGAGCTGAGTAAGGATCTTTCCCATTTTATAGGTAACAAGGACAAGACAGCAGGATCTCCTGAGAAGACCAATTGCCTTTCATGTAGCTGTGCTGGTTATGCCCTTTGGCTGCCTCAGAAGCCCAAAGCAGCAGGTCAAAGTGTGAGGTACAAGATGGGTAGCTCAGGACACACACTCTCCCTGTCCCTGCCTCTCTTTCACATGCAGGTTGCTTCAAATCTTCCATTTTAAACTTTTTTTTTTTTTTTTTTTTACTTAAACAAGGACAATACAATAAATACATTTTTGCCTGAATAATGTTTGGTATAGGACCCACAAGACTCAATACCACATTATGGCAATATATGGGTATAAAATCAGCAGCTCCCAAGTTGCAAGCTACTGGGTTTGACTAGGTAGCTCCTTCAATAATTTCAAATGGCCTAAGGTGAAAGGAGCTTAGAAAAGATCTCTGATTTCCTACCAGAGGGATGGAGGAGCAGTGAAAAGAGCCATCACCACTTCTGCTTCTCTCAGTTTATTGAATATGCACTGCCAGAAAAAAAAAAGTCAGTTTTCAGGACTATTAACAGATACTTCAAATAATTAAAAATAATATCTCAGCAATTATTGTTACATAGCCTCTTGCATGCTACCAATCCTACCTTTGAAGTCTATGGTTTTAGGAAAATTTAATATAAGTTGCTGAAAATTAGGCAAATAACTTACTGACATTATAAAATATTATTCTTTTGTAAGCTTACTTGTAGCTTTCCAGAAAACCAGGTGTCTAAAATAAGATTTTGTCAGGAAAAATTTCAGTGTTATCAGTTAGTTTGAAACATTCATTCTCTTTCTGGTTCTATCTCAGGATAGATCTTTCATTTTTAACACACAGAGTGCAGAACAGAGGAATCGTATGCTTCTTCTATATGCAGAGATTTGGGTTGTTTTTCAAAGAGTTTATACTTTTTGTTCAAACTTAGGTTGTTGCTGAGGTCTGCTTTCAATTTTACTGCAAATTCTCAAATAAGGCAACCATTATCCAAACCGGTCATTTCTAAGACATATTTTATTTTAAAATCCTACTGAGAGTAGTTTGAATCATTAAAATATAGGTGCCATAAGTCCTGGTCATCTAAGCCACAATTCATCCATACTACATGAAATTTCCCCTGAGATTGCACATTTTCCAAGACCACTTTCAGTATATAAGTACCTTTCTGTGACCGTGTTCACAGGGGTCCGAGGATGAGGGAAGAGATGAGGATCTGAGTCCATGCTTCAGAAGGCTTGATTTATTATTTTATGATATATATTATATTAAAACTATACTAAAAGAATAGAAGAAAGGATTTCATCAGAAGGCTAGCTAAGAATAGAAAGAATTAATAACAAAGGCTTGTGTCTTGGACAGAGAGCCCGAGCCAGCTGACTGTGATTGGCCATTAATTAGAAACAACTCTATGAGACCAGTCAAAGATCCACCTGTTGCATTCCACAGCAGCAGACAACCATTGTTTACATTTTGTTCCTGAGGCCTCTCAGCTTCTCAGGAGGAAAAATCCTAAGGAAAGGATTTTTCAGAAAATATCATGGATACACCTTTCCAAGTTTTTTCCAAAATTCAGATAATAATTTAGTTATGTTAATACACTTATTACATAACCATATTAGTTGATAGAATTAACCACTGCATTCAGAAATGTTAAACAGAAAGAAATGAAGCTGCTTTTGCTCCAGAGTAACCTGCAGCTGCAGCAGACAGAGACCCAAGCTCTGTGTCTCAGGCCAGCCTGTGTGGGTGCAGGGGCAGGCTCAGGCAGGCCCCTGCAGAATGGCTCCCTCTTGCCTGTAGCTGTCATTGAAGCAGCTGTTAAATGAGGGAAAGATAACTAAGGCAAGAGATAAAACAGTGCTCTTTGGGAGCACCACTGAACATATCCAATTATGCTTTAATAGAGCTTGCAGGAACGTGGCCTGATCCCACCAGCTGCTGACAAACAGCAAATGAACCTCAGGGAAAGCTGAGGCTCTTGCTGGACTTAGCATCAACCTGGGCATCCACTGCAGCTCCTGATGGACCTTCATCACCTCTCTCCACATCAGTCTGTCCCACTAGTATCTAACCTGTCTGAACTGCACACAAGTCTGCTTCCTGTGAGAGGAGGTTTCTAACAGGCTAGCCATAAAAGAAAAAAAAGCACCTAAACAACAAACTCAAACACCAAAAAAAATTACATAAAGGAAGATGGGCACAGGGGGATAGAACATAAGGGTGTAACATAAATAAAGGTAGTATAGAAAGTAATATCTTACCCCCCTCCTAAAGAGTTACAGCTGAGCCAATTGCTAAGGATTAGGAGCAGGCCTGACTTTAACAGGCCACAGCTGTAGGCAATGAGAAGAGTGTTATAAAAGAGTGGATTGGCTGGTTGAGGGGAGCTGGAGTCAGTTAGCTGCTGTGAGGATAAGAAAGAGTCAGTGCCTAGAGGAGCTGCCTACAAGAAACATCAAGGAGGTACAAAACTAGCAATAGACAAATTAATTGCACCATATCCAAGCTACATGTGCTGGGATAGAAACCCCTTTACTGAGGGTAACCATCCAGTAACCATTCCTATAGTAATGATAAATGATAGCTGAGGGCCCCTAGAACAACCCAAGAAGTCCTAGTTTATTTCTAAACAGCTCCTAAGAGCACTGATGCTATGATGGATGGCTCCTTACTTGAAACCTTCTTTCCCAAAAAGCACAAGACTGTCAATATTTATAAGCTTTACTCACACAAGTCAGCAAATATAATAGGCAAATATGCAGAGCAAAATACATTTTGATTGATTAGACACTTTGGAGAGAAAGCACCAAGTTCTTTATTACAGATATTTGTCTTGTAGTCTTTTCCACTCTGATGTTTGTTAGTGCATATGGAGAGTTTTGCTTGTATTTTTAAATACTTGTAAGTGTGAGACACAGGGGAAAGGTTCTTCTATGAATTTTCTCTTATTTTAATTTAAGTTAGGTCAGATATAATGCTGGCCAAATACTGTCTTGTTAAGCTCAAAACAATGTATTTTTTGAGTACTTAGGACATTATTGAGAATTGACATCAACTCTGTCACAAGAGCAACTAAGATTCCCATCTTTATAAATATTTCAGGTGCCATTAAAAAAACAGATGTCATAGTAGCAGCAGCTTTTCTCCTTTTATCTGCATAAGTAACTGGGAATATGCCAGCATTTTGCCACCCCAAATGGTCACCAATAGGTGGTGCTGCTCTTTCCGATTTCAATGCAAGATTCCTCCTGTTTGTCTCTCAAGCAAATTCTCCTGCATGCCTCATTTTCCTGACAGATCTTTCTCAAAGCCTTTTGTTGATAAATACACAATTCCCAACAGAATGATCTCATATTTTCATATTCCTTCTTTGCTGCTCTGACCTTTAGTTGCTCTTGCACACTAGTCTCTGGTTTTTCCCCATGCTCCAGTCTTTTGCAGCCAGCTGTCAAGTGGGAACTTCTGGGAACGTGATTCCCACACCCAGAGCTTTGGCTGCACTCCCAAAGAGCTTACCTTTGTCCTCATTCAAAGTTCTTTTATCATGACTGTATTTTTCCATTCTTTCTGAAAATGGGTCTTAACAGTGCTCCAAAACAAATGAATCATTTTCACTCAAAGTCATCTTTACTAGAACTTGTATAAAATTCTGCATTTGAATGCAGAAGCAAAAAACTTAAAGAAAGGAAAAGGTTATATAAACATAAAGCAAAATCTGTCAAATGGTGTAGAGCAGATCTGGTGATAGCAGTCTTTTATCTTAAGCAAGGATATTCTTTTTGCTCATTGATTCAGAATTCAAACTGATAGGTGTGTTCTGCTTTCAGTGACTGGCTCAGGGCAATATCCTGCAACTCCAGCTTGCAGTTATCCAGTGATGATTCCCCTGATGGAAGCCACGACATCAGATTTGCACTGATGGGGAAAGCAAGGTTCATCACATCCAGCTGCCAGCATGCACTTTGTGTTTTCCTGAACCCCATGCAGGAGCAGAAAGTGCCAGTGACAACTGGACCAGTGGGACCACATGAGCCAAGCCTCCACATGGGAGACCAACATAGCTCCTCTCATAGCTGTGATATTCAGGGTGCATCTTTGCATTTATAACAGCTTTGGTAAGACTTTTTTTCCAGTGCTGCCTATAAAAAGCAATAGACTTAATTCTTAGCAAATTCTGACTGGGGTACTTCTGCCAGCCTGGGTCTGGAGCAGGGCATACCCTGTAAGAGGAGGAAAGCTACCAGTTCCAGCACCCCTGCAGTACGTGGTCTGTCCATGTCCCTTGGCTACCTCTTGACTCTTAGAGGGTATATGTAGGCCAGAACACTTTTGGTAAGACACTGCATCCCCAGAGGCTTGATTCCTAATTGCCAGGAAAGAGAGAAGTGAGTATTTCAGATCATAGCATTTTAGCATCATAGAATGTCAAGGGGTTACAATGGGCCTTAAAGATCCTCTAGTCCTAAGCCCCCTCTGCAAGGGGCAGGGAGATCTCCCACTAGGCCAAGTGGCTCAAGGTCTTATCCAACCCAGCCTTGAACACTGACAGGGTTGGAGCATCCACAACCTCCCTGGGCAACCTGATCCAGTGTCTCACCACCCTCACAGTAAAGAATATCTTCCTAGTATCTAACCTAAATTTCCTCTCTTTCCATTTGTGCTCATTACTCCCTATCACTGTGGTTCCTGATGAAAAGTCCCTCTCTGGCTTCCCTGCAGGTCCATTCAGGAACTGGAAGGTTGTTATGAGGTCTCCACACAGTCTTCTCCAAGATGAACAGCCCAAACCTTCACAGCCTCTCATCACAGGGGAGGTGCTCCAGTCCTCTTACCAACTCCATGGTCCTCTGGACTTGCTCCAGCAGTTCCATGCTCTCCTTAGGTTGGCAGCACCAGAACTGTACACAGTACTTCAGGTGATGTCTCACAAGGGCCAAATGGAGGGGGAGAGTCACCTCCTTTGACCTGCTGCCACTCTCCTTTTGATACAGCCCAGGATTCTCTTGGGTTTCTGGCCTGCAGCTGCACATTGCTGGCTCATGTTATGATTTTCGTCAACCATCACCCCCAAGTCTTTTGTGCAATCCTGTGCTCTCTGACCATTTTGAACATCATCCACAGCCCCTAGAGTATATATAGGGTAGCTGCCAGAAGTCCTTCTGACCTTAAAGGCATAGATACTCTGAGCTCTCTGACATGTCCAAAGGGCTGGAATGCTTCACTTGGAGGTGCAGGCAACCATGGAAGGCTCCTGGCTGGGCCTCAGCTGGGGAACCTGTGCCATGCACTTGGAGAGAGAGCAGTGGCATCCTTGGAACACTGCTCTTTACCTCCCGAATTAGGAGGCTAAAGGTTCTCAAGCTATTTTTTCCTTCTGCTCAGCTTAATGAATGTTGAGGGGATTATTTTTTTCTTTCTGTTTGTCACATCTGGAAGGATGAAGTGCATCTCTCCTCCTTCCAGGGAGGAGGAGACTCTAAGCCTCAGAGTCAGACTCTTTCCCCAAGGCTTAGAGAATATTTTGGAGAAATACTGAGAATAGATTTGTCATTTCCTCATTGAATGATGATCAGAAAAGCACTGTGTGAGGGAGGAACATGGTGGTAATCATAATGTTCTAAAAATAGTGTCCAGAACTGCATTTCTTGAATGTCTTGATCCCTTGTTATGCTCTAATGAAATAGAGTGGCTCAAGGCTTTCATGGGGGCAGACACCAATAAACACCCCATTTCTGCATCACCTTTGAATTTAAGCATGCCTGATCTGCAACCCTTAGTTTTGGGCTGTTTTGGACATGGGCACCTTTTGACCTTAGGACCCACCAGAGCTGGGCAACAATGAAGTTATTTGACAGGCAGCCACCTCACTATTGAAAATCACATTCTGTAGATGATGCCCAAATTCCCAAGCTATGCAGCCTGTTTGACTTCAGACGAGGCACAAGAAGGGATGCCTCTGTCCTCATTCTCGCATCTCTAAGTCAGGTTTTCTTTTTTTCCCTCCAGCCTACCCTGGGTTAGTTGTTGTTACTGATCCATCCTCCTGCCTGTGGGAAGGATGTGTTTTGTGCCCTCCAAGGTCTATCTGATACATTACTGAAGTTTCAGTGCTCTGCACCTACACCCTGTACAGAGAGGTTTAACCTTACTTTCCCAGCCTGTCTTTGTGAGTTTAACTGAAAAGTACAACTCCTAAACTTCAGCTTCTAACATGTGTGCATTGCTCTAGATAAGATCTTGCTGACCCCGTAGAAGATTCCACAATAAAAGGAATTGTCTTCTTGCATGAGTATGATTTATGAGTATTGAAAAATAAAAAGGATCCTGGCATGGGAAATAGAAATCTGATATGAGGAAAAGAGATATTGTTTGGGTACACACTGAGAAACATTGACATCCCTGTTACAGCTCTGGGGAAACTGGATCGGTTTAGCCACATGATCCAAAACATAATGAGCCTACACATTAATTTTAAAGATGCCAGTAAATCAGTAAGCATCTTGAAGGGTGAAACAAATGTCCTGAGCATGAATATTCATCAATGTCTCTAGTAGGTTTCATACAAACCTAGCTGTTTTACAGAAATTGGTGAAGCAAACATCTTTCACTTAGTATCAGCACCAGATACAGTGTATGACACATTCACTGAAGAAAACAAATGGTCTGGGCAGAGAAATTATGACTATAGGTGTAAGGGAAGAGTAAAACACAGAACTGAGCAGAAAGCCAGACCTACCCAAAATAAATATGATCCCAAGACCAGAAAGGCAGTTTTGGAAATGGGCTGCCTAGAAAAGGCTTGTTAGAAGCCCAGAAACTATCTTTGTTTTCTTAATCTCTCCAAAGGAGAGATTGTGCCCAAAGGAACAGCGCTCAGAAATTTTGTTAGAAACAGCACAGCACCAATTTCTCCTAAGCCAAATAACTTGCAAATCCTCCACATTTTTAGCCAGGAAGAGTTTTAGCTTTGCTGCTTTGCAGCTGCTTCAGGATCAGCTTTTGATACATTTTGTAACTGCATCCTTTTTTACCCCAGTTTATTCCATTTTTTCAGACTTGTCTAGAACTGGTACGTATTGTCAATCCTCTGCCAGGTAGGACCAGATTTGAAGTTTTGCACAAAACCTGTTCTGCAGGAACACATTTTGTAAATGTCTTTGTTTTACCTGCAGACATTGTCGGTGTAGGTATAGAGTCAAGAAAATACTTTGTTCAACTATGAACACAACAGCACCTTGTGGCTCCTGCTGCACAGCCTCCACTGCTGTCCAAGCCTTGTTTTTCTCTTTATAAATCATTGGACTGGACTGACCACTATGTGTTTAGTTGCTTATTCAATGTTGGTAAAGATTGAAGAGAACAGAGGCTAAAATAGAGATGTGCAAATGATTACTTAGTACAATTAAATTTAGTGTATTTTCTGCTAATGGATAAGACAATTTCTGTCTAAAACATTTTTGTCTCAGTTGTATGCTATGGCAACAAAAAGACATTTTTAGGTCTTTCTGCTGTTTCCAAGTTCAGACGCTTTTTTCCACTGTTTTGTTTCTTTGCTTTGTACTAGACAGTTTCAGCATTTTCTCTTGCTTTTCCTGTTTCTCAATGTTCCTAATGAAAATTCCAATAATAAAATGTAACAAAAGCTAAATTCACACTTCAGATGGAATTTTTTCATATATTTTCCATGAATTTCCAAAGCCCTACGCCCAAAATCCGCAAATAGGAAATTGTAAAAGCCAGGGGATCTTAGGAGAAGGTACAACTGAGTGGTGTCTCCCAACCTTCACTCACATGTTAGTCAAATGGAAATAATACTTGAAATTAGTTGCACAGGTGTTTTTCTCTAAGCTTAATGCAAAAAAAGGGTTACCTATTCTATCACTTTACCGTGGAATTACTGTGGTTTTGCTCCAGTCCTTGCATAGGCTTAATGGTGCTCATAAGGCTTTATGAGTGACAGGAGGGCTGATGGCACATAACAGTCAGAGTCTCAAAACATCAGTGATAGCCTGAAGAACCAATTACACTTTAAAAACAGTTCTCTCTTCCTACCTGTTCACTCAAAGACAGAGGACAAGTGACTGTCAGCTGGGTGCCAGAGGCAGTGGCACGGGTTCTGTGCTCAGTGGCTTGAGGGGATTGTGCCACAACACCGGGCACTGGGGGACAATGGGGGCCTATGGCTCCACCTGCTTCTCCCTCTGCCAGCGTAGCCAGTCTGGCACGAGTGGGGAGAGCCCTTCCCTGGAGCACACCTGAAGCATTTCAGCCCTGGTGGTGCAGGGGCTTGTCTCAAGGGCTGTAGTGGGCATCACACCTGGACATAGCCAGGCTTCCCCACCCCAAAGCTCCAAACAGAACCTGTGGCTGAGAAGTGCACACAAAGGCAGATGTGGTCAGCTGCTTTTCCAATGGGCAGCCTCTGTCTTGCACTTAATGGGCTTCAGTGAATCAATCCCGAGGTCCCAAGGAGTTAAACATAGATATAATTCCTTCTGTTAAACATTGATATAATTCCTTCTCTCATAACAGGCTGGGGATCTGCGGACAGGGTTCAGCCACAATGCTAAAATCCCATTCAAGCAGAAATGTCACATTATTTACTTGCTAAAACAATGCTCTTATTGCAAAGACATGTTAGGAGTGAAAATATGACAGCATCTATTTTAGGTTGTCATTGATCTTTAATTTGCTATGACCTGAAGGTTTTCCATGTAGTCAGTGCTTTTTGGCCAAAATATATGACTGCAGGGAAATGAGTAAATGAGTGCCAGAGATGTTCTTTTTTTCCTATGAAAAGACTGAAATTGCTTTGTGTAAATGTGTGGAAAATGCTGATATTTTGTTTCTATAAATACTTTGCCTCCTGCGTGCTGTATTTCATTTGTGCTGTTTCCTAGGAGTATTTGGCTTCTTATCACTTTTACACAGTGTGCTGAATACAAATGAGCTACAGTTTACCCAGCAACCAAGCTGTGGAGCATTTGTGGCTGTTGTGCATTTCCTGAGCAAGAGTAACTACTGAATGAAGCAGATTACCCTGTAGCCTTGAAAAACACTGAGGATTATAAAACATGCATTTAGTGGATAAATACACAGAGGAAAATGCACAGACAATCTCTGTTTCTATATATATGGATGTGCATATACATGAATATATCTGGGTGATGCAAAAAAAAAAAAAGCTGAAATAATCCATCATTTTTAATGATAATTTAAATTTAGAGGAAGCAAAAAACCTCAAAACTGCATCTCTTATTCTCAGCATTACCACCTACAACCAGGATCCTTGTTTATGGAGTCTATAAACAAGGCTCCATTACCACAGACTTCTGTGATCCCAGGATGATCCACATTGAAAGGATCCTCAGGAGATCACTGGTCCAGCCTCAGCTCAGAGCAGGGCCAGCTCTGAGGTTAGACCAGGTTTCTCAAGGCTTGATACAGTTGTTTCTTGAAACTCCTGAGGATGAAGTCTGCACAGCCTCTCAGGGCTGCTGCACCAGTGTCTGATAGATTTCCCCACACATTCAACCTGAACCTCTCTTGTTTCATCATCTGTTGTCTCTCATTCTCCTGCCATGTGTCTCTGTGTGTTAAAATGCTGGCCCTGCCTCCTTGTTGTTCTCCCCAAAGATGCTGGGTGGCTGCTGTTAGGTGCCTTTAAAGCCTTCTTCTCTCCAGGCTGGACAAGTCCAATTTCCTCAGCCTGTCCTCAGAGGGAAGCACTCCAGTCTCCAACCAGACCATGGTCTCTTGCCAAACTCACACCAGCTCATCACCCTCTTCCTTTTATTTGAAAGGATCAAAACTGGGCACAGGACTGCAGAAACAGTCTCACTACTGGTGAGCAAAGGGGCTCCTCCCTGGACCTCCTGGCCACAGTGTCATTAATACAGCCCTGGTGACACCAGGCCACACTTGCCTCCAGGGCACACTGCCAGATCATGCCTGCTTGCACCCACTGACATCGCCAGGTCCATCTTGGCAGAGCTGCTTCCCCATCCAGCTGGGCATCAGTGTGTCCCTACAAGGGACTGCTCTTTCCCAAGTGCAGGATGTGGCATCCATCCATGTTGAATTTCAGGACATTCCTGCTGGCCAATTCCTTCAGTGTGTCCAGGTCCCTCTGGAGGGCAGACCTGCCATCCCATTTACTGAATGATGCAGCCACTTGGTGTAAACTTGATGGGAGTGCACTCATGGTGTCATTGATGGGGATGTGAAGCCTGACATGTGCCTGCTGCACTCCACTTGTCACGGGCCAACAGGTACAGGATGGTTCATTCACTCTTCCCTTGGAACCCAACCATCCAAGCTGCTTTTGGACACCATGTGCCTACCTGTCCAGACTCATCTGGATGCAAGAATATTACAGGAGACAGTGTCAAAAGCCTTGCAATGTTCAGGTAAATACCATCCACTGAAAAAAAGTATTCCTGGAGAACTCAATGATTTTGTTAGTGACTAAAGTTAGGCTAACTGGCTTGTATTCCCCATGTTATGCTTTTGGTCTTTTCTGAAGACAGGTGCACAACTTGCTCTCCTCCAGATCTTAGGGACCTCTCCTTCTCCCCAGGCCCTCTCAAAGGTAACAGAGGGTGACCTCTATTGGCAGTAGCCATTAGAGTAAGCAGCCTTGGGTGCAGCCCACCAAGTCCATGGATGCCTATGGTCCAAGTTCTCTTGAGATTCCTGACTGAGTCCTCTGCTGGTCTCCTCCTCCTTCCACCCTCTGTTGTCATCTTACTGCAAAAGTTTCAGACCTTCTTGGTGTTTCTCATGGGCATCTCCTCCAAGCACTGACTCTTCCTTCTTCACAAAGCAGCCAACTGATTCCAGTTCCCTTCCCAACCAGCCACCCCACTCTTTTATAGCGCTCTTCTTCTCATTGGTTACAGCTGTGGCCTGTTAAAGTCAGGCCTGCTCCTAATCTTTGATAATTGGCCCAGCTGCAACTCCTTAGGGGTAAGATTACTTTCTACACTATCTTTATTTCCTTATATTCTGTCCCCCTACAGCCCTCTGCACTGCTGATGCATTTTGGCAGTGGGGTGAGCCAAGATGACAGGTTTGCTTTGCTGCAGAGGGGACCTCCAAGTAGAACCAAGAGGAAAGATTCAAATTTTGTCAAGAACATTTTGAGTGAAAAACATGAACTGTTTTCAAAAGACTTTGGGAAACGTCAGGAAGCTTTCCCCAAGTTGGGTAATCAGCTGTGGGCAGAGGAGAGATAGAAAAGTGCACTCAGAATTACACACCTGAAGTTATCATCCAGGTCAGACTGATCATTTTGTCACTCACAAGCTTGAGCAAGGACTTTGTGTTGCCTTGAGAGGGGAATGGCAGTGCAAGCACTGAGGTCTTCAGCACTTCCCATGAGCATACCACATTTTTAATTAATAAAATACACATATAAATATGCCAGATCACTCTATAGGAGTGTTTGTACTATCTCAAAGCAATTTAAATGAGTCTTGTTGAACTGATTGACAAATGTAATACAGATGCACTTGGCAATTTTTGCTTAAACTGTAGTCAGTGACATAGTTTGCCTAGGTGGGCAATGATGTTATGGTTATTGTAAGTAAAAGGTCTGCATATCATGATTTTACATTATCTACTTAATACCTGGGGTTTTAAACCTGCATTCTTTGCTCTGTCACATTGGCATAGGCTTTTCAGTGCACTGGATTAGGTTGCATGTTGTAGTAAAAGAGAAATTTATTTTATAAATATAAAATATTCTAAACTAACATAATGTAACATCATTAAAAACAGAACATAATTAGTGAAAATTCTACTTCCCCCCATAGCATAGAGGTTATCTGTCATTTGATGGACATTATCTTGAGATTCATCTCAAATGTGCAGGAGCCAATATGGGGTCATTTTCAGGGAAATTGGGACTGCAGAGAGTTTGTCCTCTTCCAAAATGTAGTCACTGTCTATTCTGTAAGGGTGCTGTGCCCAGCAATCCTGGTTTGAGTGGCAAGGTTGGAAGTAGTTCAGTGCACATGAAATCAATAAGTGGAATTGGGGTGAAATGGTGAAGGAACTGCAGTTGATCAAATGGCAATTGATAGAGTTTATTACCTGACTGTACAATTTGTCCACAAACAGATAAATACAAGGCAAAATCTAGCCTTTGTTTAATAGTCCTTTGCCATGATTCCTACAAAGCCTGCTTTCCTTCTTTCATGGCCTCCCTGTCTCTGTGGGTTATCTGAAATTATGGGGTACCTAAGGATTTATTTCCATGTCCCTATGTTTTTGAGGGGCTGCAGATTATCTGAGCTTTGTCCAAACACAGAAAAAATACAGTAATTCTGTTTCACTGAAGTCAAAGGACATAACTTACCCAGAAGTAGACCACTTTTTCTGTAGCCAATGCCATAGTCTTTCTGTCCATAAAAAATATAAAGCACACATTTTTCTTTCATTTATAAGTGTAAATTAAAAATATTTTCTTTAGTTTAAAGAGGAAAGAGAACAATTAAAAACCCCTTGCTGATTTTCTGGGGAGTTAAATGGTCAAATTTCATGTCAAATTTTATATAGCAGAACAGTGAAATGCAGCCATCCCACAAATAACAAAATCTTTTTCTCATAGAATTGTCATCCTTTCTGTGGGGTTTTTCTTTTGCCTCATGTCCTAAAGAAATGAGACTTCTCTTACTGCCCCTATTTGCATTTGTGCCTGTTTGTCAGGACCCTTTGGTATCTTTGGACTCACTGAGTTTACACCAGCTTGGAGAG
Source organism: Agelaius phoeniceus (assembly GCF_051311805.1). Lineage (NCBI taxonomy): Eukaryota > Metazoa > Chordata > Aves > Passeriformes > Icteridae > Agelaius > Agelaius phoeniceus. The sequence continues at coordinate 56,252,964 of NC_135268.1, forward strand.
AAGGGTGGAGGACACAGATACGCTGAGCTCCCAGCCAGGGAGCCGGTGGGAAGAAGAGATGAGGGGCAGGCAAGGAGCATCCAGCAGCCCCTCCTTCTGCCCAGCCTTGGCAGTTCCAGCACTTGGCAGCACCTGAGCACTGCCAGCCAGAGCTGCTGCCAATGTCTTGCCCACCTGACAGGCACAGGGATGGGGCACGGTTGGCAGGAGGACAAGCCTTGTGAGAGGTCACTGAAAGTGGCATGGTGAGGAAGAGCAGGTCCTGAGTGCAGGAGGATGTAGGGAGGGAAGGTGCATGGGAATGTGGGTACACAGCCTTAGCTCACACTCCATTAATTTTGCTCTTCAAGGAACAATTTGTGACTCCATTGGTCTCTCAGGGATTCACAAGTGAGGGAAAAAGGAAGGTGTGTGGGTTGTTATGGTTATTAAGTTTTTATTCATTTTATTCCTATGGTGCTAATATATTATTAATACCTCATTCAAAATCTCTCATTACAGGGTAGGGCTGTAGGTGAGGCTATGTGTGAAAATCTCTGGGGCACCCCCACTTGTTCTGCCTGTTCCTCTTTCTACAGCAATTCCTTTCCAGATCTGGGGGTTTGGAGCCACTGTGAATCTCAGCTTAGGGACCTTTTAAAAAATATGAAAACAAGGGCAGCACATGTGAGCAAGTCTTCTTTTTCTGGTGTGATGTGAATAACCACCTTCACCATACAGGGTCTGCAGCATGCTGCTGGTGTAAGAGACTGGGGCTGGGGAGCACAGTGCCAGTGCAGAGAACATGCTAGCTCTCCAAAAGTAGAATTTGGCAACCTTTATTTTTTTTATTTCTGAGAATATTTTTAAAAATGGTTTTCATAAAAGCCTATCCTGTAGTGCTACATTTCAACAAAGTAAATTGATTCTGTGCTTCTTTAAAGGAAAACTGCAGTAACATACCAGGTGTGCAATCTGGACCAGAAATCTTCAGCAAAGGACATTTAATCCTGACCAAGCAGACTAAACATTTGGTCTGAGAGCTGGAGAAAATTCAAGGTAATAATAACATGCTCTGCATGTTGCAGTACGTCTCCTCTAGCAGTTGGAGTCCAAAAAGGTCACATCAACCATGAGTGAAGAAAGAAAGGAAAACACTCAGCAAGGTGGATATTGCTCAGAGCATTAATTTTTCCATACCTTCTCCACAGCAGGGTCACAAGCAATTAAGGGTCCTCAGAGTGGGAACACTCCCACTGACATACTTTACTCTCATCCACAATTTTTTTTCAAATTTCTTACTTTGGAGAGGTGGTGTGTTGTGATCCAACAAAACTAATTTTTATTTTGAAACTACCCTAGAAATTAATTTTTTTCAGTCAAAATGTTGATGTGTTTTTCCCTTCCATGCTCTCATTTCCTATGGGGGGACCTGATCAGCCACCTTCTGTCTATAACTGTCCACTTCTGTCAAGTTACAGAAAAGAATACAGTCAAAGCCTCTATGTTAATACTTACTCAATAAAGCTGGGGTTTATGAGAAAGGGATTGAAAAGTGAAAATGAGAACATGTGAGAAATGCCTTCCTGATCCTGAAGAAACAAAGCTGACAACTTTCACATCAAAATATTTATTTTAATATTTATGTGCTCCTAAATGCTCTTCTGATTTATTTTCTCTTTGCAATTCAAGATAAATATCCAAAATTTTGGAAAAGAAAAAGAGCTGCTGAGCTAGAAGAAATGACAGTGATAATGTCATACATCAAAGTGTTGAGACATCTCAGTTATGCTCATCTGGGAATCAGAGTATTTTCCACTTAGCATCCAGTTAGAACATCCCATGCCCCATTGTACAGATCTGCCCTGGGGTACACACTGAGTCCTGGAGGATCCCCATGTTCCCCTGCACTTTGGGTTACAGAGACTCTTTTAAAGGCAAGGCACAGCCTTTGCACCTCTTCTGTCTGTTTAGTTTTTATATCATGCCTGCTGACATGCTGTCTGAGTTCTCCTTTGCCCATCTGAAATACCATTTTATCTATGGGTATTGAATAGCACAATCTTTCATATGCAGTTGACTGCATTTATTTGTGGCATGACTTAAATGGATGCTCCTGCAAGTCTACATAAAAATCACCTGTGTCTGTGAGCTGGAATTTGAAGGAAAGCAGTAACATGCACATTTCAGTATTATTTCTCATTCTTTGATGTTCTACTTCAACATCAAATTCAATTTTCTATTTTCTTCTCGATGAAGAGAGAAGATTTCATTTTTATACTACTGCATTTTTAGACTACTGCATGGATTAAATAAGCATCACTTTTTAAACCACACAATTTTTAAATATTCTTTTAAGGAAATTTATATGTGCTTATCTATATGTATATTTGTAGTTTTAACCCCCTCAAATACCTGTTTTCTGTCATGTGAATTTTCCAAAACAATCACTCATTTTTAATTTCAGCAGGACAGGACCATCTGCTGTGTCCTGCTGGTGCTCCAGGCTCTCTCCTCAGCCTCTGATAAAGCCCACACTCTTCACAGTGGTGCCTCCCTTTGCAGCACCCTGGCCCTGCTGCACCTGCCTCTCATTCCACCTCATCCTCCTCTGACTCATGAGGACCCCCCCTGACACTTTCAAGACCACCAGCAAGGGTGGTCTGTGCCTGGCAGCCCCTCACTGAGGGCAGCAGGGATGCTGCAGATGAGGCTGCACAGAGCACCCCAGATGGGGAGAGCAGGAGAAAATCCTTCTTCCTCTTCCATGGGGAGATGGAGAGGATCACCAAATAAATTGCATTTAAATCAGTTAAATCAGAAGACACCCTGTCTGCAAAATTAATTGTGGACAGTGCTAGCAGGTAAATAGTTTTCTATTTTGACGTGTCCTGGGATTTTTAGATGTCTGCAGGAAACAGCTTAGCATGAATGAAAGTTGAAGAACTGAGTTGTGGAATTGGGTTCCTAGCTTTGTGTCTTTTAGAAAAGGTGCTTTGCATACCAATATGGCATTTGTAGACATTTAAAACCCTGTAGCAATACTGAACCCTGAAGCCATGTTTGCTGACAGAAACTGAATGCCACTTGGAAAGGGTGAATGTATCAAAGGCTTCCCAAAGTGGCATCCCTGGATGGCCACAGCAGTCACACTTCATGAAGAAATGTCTTGTCTGGTTCATGGGAACATCATTACTTTGTTGCTATTTTGGGGAGTTATTGTTGTGTCTTTTTCATGGAATCATACAATAACTCAAGTTGGAAGGAACCAATAAGGATCACCAATCCCAACTCCCTGTTTCTCATAGGATTACCTAAACCAAACCCATACAACTAAGTGGCATCCAGATCCATGTTCCCTGAGCTCTGTCAGGCTTGGAAGCATGACCACTTCCTCGGGAGAAGCGACTGACCAGCCTCTCAGTTAACACCTTTTTCTAATGACCAACCCAAACTTCCCTTGGTGCAGCTTCCTTCCATTTCCTTGTGTCCTGTCACTGATCACCAGAGAGAGTTCAGCATCTGCCCCTTTGCTGACACTTGGAGGAAGTTGTTGTTGCACTCAGGTCACCCCTCAGCCTTCTTTTCTGCAAGCCAAACAAACCCAGCAAGCACAGCCACTCCTCATTAAGCCTCAGCCTCAAGATCTTTCACCATCCTGGTTGCCCTCCTCTGGACACAACCTCATAGCTTTACATCCTTTCTTACATTGTGGTGCCCAGAACTGCCCCCAGCACTCAAGGTGAGGCCACCCCAGCTCAGAGCAGAGCAGGACAATCCCCTCCCTTGGCCAGCTGGCCATGCTGTGCCTGATAAACCCCAGGACATGCTCAGCCCTCCTGGCTGCCAGGGCACTGCTGACTTATATCCAACTTTCACTGACCTGGATCCTCAGATCTGTTCCCACAGGCTGTTCTCCAGGCTCTCATCCTCTGATTTGTATGTATAAGCAGGATCACCTGTCCCAGGTAAAGAATCTGTCTCTCTGGTCAAATTTCATATTCTTGGTGAGTGCCCAGCCCTCTAGTCTTACCCCCATCTCTCTGCAGGGCCTCTTTATCCTGGAGGGAGACCACAGCTCCTCCTAGTTTAGTATCATTTTCCAACTTACTAAATGTAAATTAATTTCCTGTGTTCAGATAATTTATAAAACCCTTAGAGAACTCTGGCCCTAAAATGGAGCCCTGTGACCCCCCACAGGTGACTGGCTGTCAGTCTGAGGTAACCCCATTTACTGCAACACTTCAAGCCCAACCTGTCAGTCAGCTGCTCATGCAGTCTATTATGGACTTTTCTAGCTGCATGCAGGATATTTTATCCAGAAGGACACTATGAGAGACAGTAAAACACCTTTTGATTTCTGATAGCATTCTTATAAATTTTATTATTCTTTTTTCTGGCACTTTCAATGACATCAGGATAAAGCACCAGTGGCCCAGCTGAAAGAGAATGACAGGAAAAGCAGCAGCTTTAACGATTCACAACAATTTCTGTCTGCTTGCCAATGAAATAAACATCCTTAGATTATTGTGGCTGTAGAATTAAAATGCAGATGTGGTGCATAACAACTCCTGCAAAGAGATGCATTACACAAATCATTAAAATCACTGAAAAGATTAAACGAGGCAAAGAAAACTGGGACTAACACTGACCTCAAACAATTTCTCTTCTTGTTTCTGCCTAATCAGATGATAAATTAATTAAATTGCTAGCTCAGGTGTTGCTCACGCTTTCTGAATTTTTGCCTGCTGCAGGGATGGTGTATGGGTGGACATGGAGACCTGGCTCTGCTCAGCACAAAGAAGAGGAGTCTCACTGCTGAATTCAAGCACCTAACAGGAGGCTCTGCTGGACTGTGTGGGCAATAGGGAGGGGCAGCAGGCACAAGCTGCAGCAGAGGAAATGGACACGGAGATTTTGCACCTGGCCCATGCAAACCAAGAAGGGAGGCTTGGACACAAAGGATAGTGAAGGTTACAAGAGTTACAAAAAGTAATTATTTGATGTTACAAGACAAGTAACTTGTAACATAAAGTGACAAGAGTAATTCTTTTGTTGATGTGCATGACCTCTCCCATTCAAATTAGGGCACCACAAATGCGGTTTTAGGTGAAGTTTTGAAACCTTTCAAGCCTTCAGATACAACGTGATTCAATTAATGCATACTTAACACACACATACTACTGGAAAGCAACTGGAATTGTGTGGTGTCATCATCCATTTGCTTCTTTCATGATCTAGACATCCCTCAACCTGGTCTTAGAACCACAGAATCATTATGGTTGGACAAGACTTCTAAGATCATCGAGTGCAATCACTGACCCAGTACTGCCAGGTGCACCACTAAGCCATGTCCTTAAGCACCACAGCTACACATTGGGCTGCCCAGAGAAGTTCTGGGTGCCCCATCCCTGGAGTGTCTCCGGTCAGGCTGGGTAGGCCTCTGAGGAACCCAGTCTGGTGAAAGCTGTCCATGGTAGGGGGTTTGGCACTAGAAGATGTTTAAGATCTCTTCCAACCCACACCATTCCATGATTCTGTGATTTCTTGAATGCATCCAGGGATGGTGATTCCACCTCTTCTCCAGACAGCCTTTTACAATGCCTGAAAACCCTTCCAGTGAAGAAACTTTGTCTAATACCAATTTAAACCTCCTCTGGTGCAACTTGAGGCCGTTTCCTCTTGTCCTATCACTTATTACCTGGGGGAAGAGACTACATCCATCCCACTACAATCTCCTTTCTGTTAAATGTAAAGAGCAATAAATCCCACCCTGAGCCTCCTTTTCTCCAGGCTAAACACCCCCAGCTCCCTCAGCCTCTCCTCGTAGGACTCGTGCTCCAAACCCTTCAGCAGCTTCTTTGTCCTTCTCTGGACACACTGCAGCACCTCTGATGCTACCCCAGGAAATCGGGGGGAGCATCACTCTGGAGCTACCAGCGGGGGCCTCCCGCGGGCCCTTTGCCTTTATTCCTGCGGGGTGCGGAGGGCTCGGTGCCCCGGCCGCGCTCGCCTCGCCCCGCCCGCGGGTCCCCCCGTCCCTCCCTCCCTCCCTCCGCGTCCCGGCGCCGCAGCGGAGGCGGCGCCGCGCTGATGTCAGGGCGCGGCGGGAGCGGCCGGCGGGCAGCGGCGGTGCCGGCAGGGAGGGATGGCGGTGCCGCTGCGGCTCCTGCCCGCGCTCTGCGCCGCCGCCGCCGCCGCCCTGCTGGCGCTGCCGCCGCCCGCCGCCCCGCGCCGGCCGCCGCGCTGCGGGCCGCCCTGCAGCTGCTGGCGGGAGTCGGCGCTGTGCGTGGGCGCGGCGGGGGCGCCGCGCAGCCTGCCCGCCGGCCTGGGCTCCCTGTGAGTGCGGGGCCCGAACGGGCGGCACGGGCGGCCAGGGCTGCGGGGCCGTCCCGCCTGATGGGGGCATCTCTTTTTCCAGGAGCCTGGTCAACGGGACCTTCTCCGAAGTCAAGGACAGGATGTTTTCCCACCTGCCCTCCCTGCAGCTGCTGTAAGTATGGCACTGGGAAGGAGCACGGCCAAGTAGCACTTCACCCCTTCCTCCTGAATAGAGTCCCTTTAAGCATAGAGCCTCTCCGTTTCTCCTGATAGAGTTACCTCTCTCTTGTAGAAAGGGAGAAAACGGGAGAAGACAGCTTGCACAGTCCCCCAGTGTAGCTGCTGTTTCATAACATTTTGCTCAGGGATGCATTTTCTGCTCAGAAACCACTTCAGAAAATGTGTATTTAGTTACTAAAGGAGGGTAAAATGTTTTATGATGCCCTAAGTTCCTCTTTTTTTTTTTTTTTTAACTTCAGCTTTAGTAAGTTTAAGGCTGAGTTTTGTCCCCCAGAGTTATGTGGTGGTGGCTCTCACTCCTGCTCACTTTGTGCCCAGGAGTCTTGCACTGGCTTTGTGACACAGTGGGCACAAAGGGGTGAGCAGAGGCTGCCAGGACACACCTCAGAGGGAATCCTCTCTGTGTCAAGTGCTGGTGCTGTCTGCAGCACGACTCAGCGTGCCACTTGGAGGGTGGCCCCTCAGATGCCTTCTGACCCAGCGCTCCTCTGCCCAGGAGACAGTGCTCTGGCTCCCAGCACTTAGCAGCCATCCATCCATCCCTCCCTCCTTCCTGACATCTGCTTGGTCGTGCCCATGTTGCAGTTAGGCGTGTGCCTCCTGCTCCAGGAGCTTGAGCAAACTTGCTTAATTTAGCTGTCCTGGGAGGCAGCAGGGAAGATACAGAGACTGCAGTACAGCCCCCTGGGGAGCCTGGGTACTCCGTTCTCTGGCAGTCTGCAGCAAGGCTGAGCAGCAGCCTGCGTCCTGTCCAGCCCAGTGCAGCCTGTCCGGAATGCTGACACCAGGCAGGCCCTCCACACCTCCACCCCATCAGGACTGACTGACCCCACAGGCAAAGATACACTGCAAAGGAAACTTCAGCAAAAAGATCCAAAGCCTGCCAGAAACCCAGGCTGAGTGCTCACCACATAACTAGATGTTAAAACTGGTGTTAGCAAGAGATAGTCTCTAAAGGTGTCTGGTAGCTGATGGTGAGGCTCCCCCATCTCCTTTGGCTCAAAGGCCTGTGTTCCTACTGGGAGGAGCAGCACTCCATGCAAAATGCTGGGGGGAAGTGGGCAAAGCAAGGGGTGGAAGCCTTCACCTCCTTCAGTGTGAAACTGTTCCCAAAACCAAGTTTCTGTGAGAGCTGGGAGTCAGCACTGAGCCCCCAGCAGAGGGCATGAGGACCTTGCCCACCAAAAAAATGGTGGCAAACAGTGACCTGTGCCAGCTGGGAAGGAAAGGGAGAAATCCATGGGTGAGAAACTGCGGGTGGAAAATTAGAGATGGGAGGAATCTGGCTTTGTTTGGATGGTGGTACTAGGAAGAGGGAGGAAGAGCAGATGAAGATTGTCCCTTTTCCTTAGCTGCAGCAGATTTTCTGGAGATGTTGGGGTGTGTAGGGTGGTGGGGCAGAGGTGGGTTGTTGAGGAAGGCAGAAGTTGCTCATGTCACTTTATGTGGTAATCAGATGTAGGAGAAAGAGGTGGTAACCACCACCTTGGGCACTCAAAAATTCTGTTGTTTACTCTAATTTGTAACTTTTTCCTTAAAACATGAGAAAAAAATAACAAATAACAAAGAGCTGCATGCATAATTGAGCACATGGGGACCTCAGGACAATGTTTTCTGCACAGTAATCGTGGTAAAATAGTAATGCAAGGATTTATTTCTGATGGTGGTCTTCATTTTTGTCAGATTTCTTTGGGATAATTTAAGGAGCATTTGTCTAGTATTAGCATAATATCCAGGGATCACAGGGAAAGTTTGCATTTCATGTTCATTAGTCTTCTAAATTAATTTTAGTAAAATGCCTAAAACCATACAAAAGGAAGATTAATCAGTTGCTCTAATAAAGCAATTAGTGCAGACATATTCATTCATAGGGAAAACTCTGAGATTTTCCAAAAATTATTTCTTCTGAGTAGTGTTAATATTTTAGACCAAACTAGAAGTTTTACTGCTTTCTTGAAAGGCAATTGCCCTCTCTGCCTTTGAACATCAACGTTTGGAGTGTCCATCGTTGTGCTTTAATACAATGAGGAATGAAGTTTGCTGGCAAAGCCTCCATCACCTCCTTCTCCCTGACTTGTGCTGGCTCAGGTGACAGCCTCTCTGGTGCAGCTCTGACATCTTTGTCCCTGAAGTTCACACAGGAGTAGGGCAAGGCAGCGCCTGGAGGAGGCAGCGCTGCAGCTGGATTCTCTGTCTCGATGGTTTGGACATGTCTGTGGTTCCAGCTGGCAGACTGGCTGCTGTCCTCCCAGGCTGCAGGCTGCACCCTGTCTGCAGGTCAGGCTCAGAGCATCCCCCTGGGAGCAGGGAGTGAGTGAGGGCCCAGTGAGGCTGCATAAAGCTGGTGCTTGGGAGCTGAGGATGCTGCTCAGGGGGACTCTTAGAGGTTGTCAGTGGGGCTGGAGGGGTGATGAGCCACACTCAGCAGACCTGCCATCTAATGATGGCTTGTTCTGCTCAGTGGACCATTGAGTTGAGGACCAGGTTACATTTAGCCAAGGTCAATGGCACATTTTTCCTGGGGAGTAGTGGACATTAACTACCATCATGTAATGCCTTTAATTTTTTTTCAATAGACCATTCCACAGTATTTTATGTGTACTGCATTGGGGGGGTGATATGAGCTCAGGTCAGTAAGATTAGTTTGGTCATGGGCAATAAACACAACAGGCATAATCCAATGTGTCAAGTTTTAATGTGCTTTCCTAATGCCTGCTCTCCATTTTCAGCTTGCTGAACTCCAACTCCTTCACTGTTATACGAGATGATGCCTTTGCTGGTCTCTTCCATCTAGAATACCTGTAAGTTTGGTATTTTATGCCCTTTATAAATAAAGATGTTTTGATAAGTTGCCAAGACTCCTGCTGCAGAGTCTTGGTCTTTACTGTTATTCCCAAGAGCAGGGGAGCTGAAGGATTTATGTTCCACTCCTGTGCACATATTCTTTATGGTGGCTGACGATTTTTCAGATCTTACTGTGCATTTTTAAAAGATGCCTTGAATACCAGGTATCTCTGTGCAATTACAGCACACCAAAAAGGCATTGCTTAGCAAGAGCTTGCCTGGGCTTTCCAGAACAGTGCCACTCCTGTTAAGGGGATTTGAATCTCAGGCAAGAGGTGGAGCAGCCTGTTCTCACCTCTGGGCAGCCTGAGCAGGAATTGCAGAATATTGGTGTATTGCCCTGAACAACCGTGATTCTGCTTCTCTTCTCCCAGCTTTTGTCTCCTACTTTGCCTTTTTTCTGATACCCTATTTAATGCCCATAGAATTTATCTTTATGTAATTAATTATAAATACATAAATATATAAACATACATTTCATATAATATAAATTATTGTAATTATTTATATTATTATTTTAAATTATTTAACTCTCCTTTTGCTTATATCATTCACTTAGTTGATTTTTACATTCCTTTCTTTTTCTGGTTCTTATTTTTTTTATTTTCAGTTCAACCTTTTTTCTTTTTAAAAAAGGTATTAGCCCTGGTACAAGGCTGTCCTTCCTTCACACTCCAAAGGATAGCATTTCTCTGTGCTACTCAGTATGAGCTGGTGTGTTTGAAACTATGAGTAGGACCTGAAAAAAATGCTCATTCCACCCACCTTTCCAAGCTGAAATGTAGCTTGTCCTTTTTACAGAAAGACCAATGCTCATAAAACTGACTCTTGCTAAAATCTTGAAGGCAAATAGATATAATGATGGGGTGTATTCAGGGTTAATAGTCTGGTGCATGTGGAGTAGCCAACAATGGAATTTGCAGATAATGGTAAATGGTATATGCTAAAATCCATTATTCAGCTACATCTGGATTTTTCAGAGATAGCAAGTTATCTAGGCATTCCCTTTTCCTTATGTCTACAGTGAAAAAATTATTTGCAGTAGTTTGTAAAAAGGAGGAAAACCATTTTCTGTTGTACCATTAGCAGCCTGCTTTCCAGTGCTGATGGGTTTGTCCCAGCAGCATAGCACACATCGTGGTGGTTGTACTGGTCACTGCAACCAGATCCCTTCTGAATGAAACACTCTGCCCTCCTCAGAGGGCCAAAGGACAAAACTCTGTCCCTGACCACCAGCTGCAAGCCAGGGAGCAGGATGAAGACTGGTAAAGCCTTAGAGTTTCAAATTCTTTTAGCAGCTGAACAAGTGGTCTCAGTTAATGGTTGTGGTTGCCTTTTCTGCCAATTCCATAGAGCTTTTCCTCTTCCCAGCAAATCACCCCTCAACCTTTTGGGAGCTGGCTGTGAGTGGCCTTTCTCTGTGATTTGTTTCTTTGGCCATGCAGCCAGTAAAACCAGTACAGCTTCCATAACTCATGTCTCTTATTTACCAGGGAGCAGACTTTGTAGAGAAGAAGGAAACCTCACTGACAAATAGGAATGGCAAGTGTCTGTGTGTACAAAGCCAAAGTCTCTGGCCGAAGTGCAGCTGGGGAGCACCCACAGCTGGTACCTATATATAGATAATAGATTTCCAGCTGTGTCCTGCTGCTCTTGCAGCTCTCATAATGGCATTCAGTGCACCCTAAAACTGACTCTGTGTACAGTCTGGGTAAGGCAGGTCTGATAAAGATGGGAGCTTTGCTGGTGAGCAGACTGGAGTTCCCAGAGCAGCATCTCTTGGAGACCAGGCTTGGTGATTCAAGAATCTGGCAAATTCCTGACTCCCAGCTTGCAGCAGTGTAGCCTTGTTTATTTGCATCACTGGATCACTGAGCTGGTGCTGTGCAGAGGTGCCAGCTGCCAGTGAGGGTGTCAGGAGGCAGGGTGGCTCTCTGCTCTTGTGGATTGAATTTGTGGCTCCACACAGCCCTGAAGGGCTGACCTGCCTTTGACATCTCCCATGCAGACACAACACTTTCTCATCTGCACCCTTTGCCTGCAGTCAGGGTCCCAGTCACTTCATGAAGGATATTTCCTACACCTAAACTGCAGAACCAGGAGCACTTGTCATCTCCTGCATTCCCATTATCACTTTCTTGAGAAGAGACCTTGTATCATAGCATTTTCCCTCTAACTTCTCTGCAGGGCAAACAGAGCTTAGGAATAAGGGAGGCACTTTCATCTCATAAGCCTTTCATAAAGTCAGCATACAGTTCTCTTCATCCAGGTATAGCTGTACCATGCAATATCTTGATGGCCACCTGGCTGCAATCACTTTGCAGGGATCATGGTGTATTTGGGGATGTGTCCTCAAGTGCTCAGGGGTCAAGATGCTCAAATATCAGCTCTTTCTTGAAATGCTGACATGCAGTCAGGAGGAGCAGGGTGCTGCTGGAATCGATATGTGCCTGGCATTATTCCCCCAGTGCACAGGGCCATGACTTGTGTGCAGCTGGCAGCCTGCAGGGGAGATGGCCCAGCTGGACAGAGCTGAACTGTGGCAGCCAGAACAGAGCCAAGGCAGTGGTCTTGCTTGTTTGTGTGGGTGTCAAAGGTGTGCAGTTCAAGCCAGGACTGTGTGGGCACGGAGGTGGCCCTGTGTGTGCATATCCAGCCATGGGAGCAGGACCCATCAGAGCAGCTCTGCAGCCTGGGCAGCCCTGGCACCTCTGTGCTGCCTGCTGCTTTGAAAATGCTGCTGATTTGGGAGAGGGGAAGGTAGGACTTCAGCTTCTAAAGTCTGCCTCAGGAGGCTCTCCTACATAAGACTCTTGCCTCACACAACACATCCTGAGAGGATTACCAAGAGAGGAATTTTTTTTTTGCCTTGTTCACTTTATTCCATTTCTGCTGGGCATTTGGGTCATGTGCCATCCCTTGTGATGCCAGGTACTTGCATTGTTCCTTGCTGCTTGCCCAAGGAAAGGGGAAAAGGGAACATGAGCAGCTCCACTGAGACTTCCCACCTTTCAGTCTGAAGGAGCTGCCCAGAAATATGCTGCATCTGGCAACCATAGCTTAAAGCACAGTGATGCTAATAATAATGTTACTTAAAGTATTTTAAAATACTTTTTTTTGGGCCTAGATTTATTGAAGGAAACAAAATTGAAACCATTTCAAGAAATGCATTTCGTGGCCTTCGTGACCTGACTCATCTGTAAGTTATTAAACATTTGATAAAGTAATTTCTAATTGAACAAAACTCTCCTGGGAGACCACTGGTTTTCCTGCTACACAGAAAACTTCTCTTCCCTCTGTGTCAGCTTTCTCCTGCTGTCAAAAACATGCTTTCCATAAATTAAGAACCAGCCTTAGAGCAATTCTTGCCTGGGCAGCACTGCCACATATTGGGCTGCCTGTGAGCAGGCACAGCTGGGTCTGGGATGCCCCTGGTACCCCCAGTGCTGGGCTGGTACCACCACACTGCCTTCTCATTATTAACATTCCTGCTTCCTTCCAGTGTGCTCAGTGATTGCTCTGTGGGTTACATTTGCACCTGGGGAAAAAAATAGCTTGAAATACTTTACTTTCATGTGAACTTCAAGCAATCTCCATTCTTGAATGAGAATAATTAATGCCTGTTCCTGGTAACTTCTAACAGTGCCAGTGGCTGGACAGTACTGGATAATTAACAACCTGTAAGTGAGCTCAAACTTGGTAAGAATTGCAAGGTAAGAGATAGCAATGGTACAAACTCTCATTTTCTTTTCTAGTTCATTGGCAAATAACCATCTCAAAGCTTTGCCAAGGGATGTCTTCAGCGATTTAGATTCTTTAATTGAACTGTAAGTAATGAGAATCTTTCTACTGCTTCTCTCACTCTTGCTCTCAGTTTTAGGTTCTGGGTGTGTGGTGCTGTATCTGGTATCTACACAGAAAAAGAAGTGTATTTTTTTGTTCTAGCTGTTTTTCATTGTATAATTGTTTGCTTGATAGACTCTCCTAAAGTAACTGCTATTTCTTAAATCACTGTTGCTTCTCGTGATGCTGTACATAGTTTGTGTTATTGTACTTCTTTCTGATGTCTTGTAAATTGTGTTTTAGAGACAGAGAGACAAGGAATTTTAAAATGACAGTTTCTCTGAACATATTTTCCTATTATTGTTATATATTCCCTGAGATTATTTTAGTACAAGGGATTAATTAAAAATAAAAAAGCTTCTTTTCCTTGTTCTGTGCAGTTGTAGCACCTTGCTGACATTCTATCAGCATTTCCCTGTGTAACTAGGATTCCCCTATTTTTGGCCTGGCTCTTTCAAACAGCAAAGTAAAATCTTAAGCCACAGAAATTGCCAAAGGATCAAGGAACAAGTACAGTGCTGAAATTGCACATACATGAACAGGAAGAAGCTAAATTGACTCTACCTCAGCAGCGACTCAAAAAATGCAAGTCTTCCATCTGTATTTTATGTCTGCAAGGCTGCTCTGTCAACCAGCAGCACTGGACAGTTCAGTGAAGGAAGGGGAATTCTGTGTGTCAGTGGTGAATGGTGCAAAGGAGGCCTGCAGCAGACAGGCCTGAACGTCAGGATGTATTACAGTACAGTCCTCATCCTATGAAAGCTTACCAAAAAACTAACTTTACACATGAATCACACAGTGCTCCATTACTATGATTATAGATGACCATAAAATGCAATGGTTTTTCAAAAACCCCAGTGAAAAAGAGCTCATGATAAAGGAGTCCAGATAAAACGTAAAATTCCCTGTTTTCAGTTCAGAACAATTCGAGGATATTCAGATATTTTGAAATTCAGCATGTCAAGGTGATGACAGTTCTGTAGTACTCATATTGCTATCAACCTTTTCAAATATGTTTATTTCTGTGTGTTTTTTTAGAGATTTAAGGGGAAATAAATTTGAGTGTGACTGCAAAGCCAAGTGGTTGTTTTTGTGGTTAAAGATGACAAATTCCACTGTTTCTGATGTCCTGTGTATTGGTCCAGCAGAATATCAGGATAAGAAGTTAAATGATGTGACAAGTTTTGATTATGAATGCACCACTACAGGTATTCAGAATGTATATTTCTAAGCACACTACAAATGGTTAAATATCAGAAGTTTAGATGATACCCTTTCACTTCTATGAGCATGACCTGGGGGGAGGAAAGGGTTACATGCAAAGCACTTCCAAGTACTAGAACAAGTTACAAAATGGGAAAATTACATTTAGATGCCAAAGTACGTACTGAGTTTTTATTTGGATTAAGTGATAATGGGAGAAGAGCTCTGCCTATTCATATTCCAAAAGACTTGATTATGACTCAATTTGTGGCTTAATTTTCATCACAGAATGCTTTCTATTATCTGGAATAAAGCCATATAGTTATGGCAGATGAGCTTCCCAAAATCTCTGTATTTCACAGAAAGCAATGAAAATAAGTTAAAAAATGTGGCTATAGCTGTTATCTTTATTTGACAAATCATTATTTATTAGCATCAAAGATGGTGGCAATAGTGCCAGAAGTTCATCACAGAACTCCATTAAGTTGAAGAGAAAAGTCCAATAATATTCTGACTACTGTCTTGCCTAGGATCTTGATTTTTTATTTTTTAAGGTAATGTAAAGCATGCTGAAGGGAGCAAAGAGAAATTTGCATGTGGTTATGCTTATATTTTATGCCAAAACTGCTGCAGTTACCTATCTTTAAATGTAGTCACATCATATAACTGGAAATATCAGCCACGGGTATTGTTTTTCATCTTCTTTGAATAGGATGTCAGCGCTCTGCCTTTTTTCTCAACAGTCATATCAAAGGTGTGCAAGTTCTCATCTATCATCAAGTCAGTCATTATTATTAAAAGACAAGAGAAAAGGTGATTACTAGTAATGTAAAATGAAATTTCAGGAAAGGTATGAAAGGTGCTTTGATGGCAATATGTGAAGGAAAAGAGAATGAACTCAGAATTCAAAATTATGTCAGAAGAGCAGTAGAGGTAAAGTGCAATAACCTGCTGCATAAAAGGATGTCAAACACAGGAGAGCAATGAAGTTTAGAACAGCACCAAAGTTACATTCCTCCGTCTGCTGAATCACTGAGACACAACAATGCAAAGTAAAAGGAGCTTTGTTTCATTTCAGTCTGGTTTAAGCCATTGGGTAGCACTAACAGTGCACAAGAGAGAGCCTTACCCGGTCCTCAAACCTATCCTGACCTACCAGCCCTCTGTCACTTTTTTGTACCTAGACACTGCAAAGTTGCTCCAGGAAAAAAATGATGCTCCATTGTCCCTTTTTCTGCTGTAAGTGAAATTACACCAAGCATAAATCTAACTCCACATGCTGCAGAGTTTTTGGGAACTGAAGGCATTCCATGGGGCAAGGATTGCCCAGCTGAATATTTGCTCAAATGCCCACAGCACGGCATGTAGCTGTCACACTCTGTTCTATATGACCTTGGTGGTGTGTGATGTCAGGCCACTGCTGTTTTCTCCCTCTCTGCTATTGCCTCCCCCAGATCCAAAGGGAGTGTAAATATGCCCATATTCTTTCCTTGAGGATAGATTAGTCACAGGCTTAGAATACACACTGTAGGTGTATTCTCCTTTCCCAGTCAGTGGTGAGCAGGACTCTGCAAAACTCTTTCATTCATGTTAGTCTTTAGTATAGTATTTCCCTCCTTTGCCAGCTGGGATCAGACTTTCCATCTTTTCTGGTCTCCAGTACTCTGTGTCGAGCATGGCTGGGTGCAGGATGTAGTAATAAAGCAGTTTGCTTTAGTACCATTGCAGTTTGCAATGGTAACAGGAGAGATGGAAAGAGGTGCTGCCAAAGTTAAAATAAAAAGGCAAAGAACAAAATGGTCCTGTTGCTTCTTCACAGAGAAAGTGATTGACAGTATTGGTGACCTGAATTTTAACTCTTTTTGTGATAGCATCTGTCTTTTCCATTTCTCAGTGCTTGCATCATGGAAGCAGGTTAAGCCATTTCACTTCATTTCTTGTCTTTCTTCCTCAACAGTGTGTGAGGGGGCTGTCCTATGGCTGTGAGCACCACAGGGGAACATGTAGCTCACTTCCAGGAGACTGGAAAACAGGCCTTGGGCTCCCACAGCCACTGGAAACACTGGAAACTGGCCATGTGCATGCCTGGGACCTGCTTTGCCCTAACCTGCAGGCAGGGATCATCTCACTGAGCTTTGGAAGCTTGTTTCCCCCTTTCTTTACCAAGCTGGGATTGTCTTCTGGAGGTGGTCTTCTCTTTCCCTGCTGTCTGGAAGGGAAGTAGTTTGCATATTAATAGGTACTGGTCCATTCTTGCTCCTGTGCTGGAGATCTCCTGTGGTGGGAGAAGGGAAGGGATGGGTAACACTCCCTGCTGGCACACCCAGGTCCTGGGTAGCCTCACCTGGAGCAGAAGTGCAGGGAAGAAGGGATGTGAGGAGAGTGGGACTGAATGGCAGGATATAGTTTTGGAGCAGCTGCCCAAACAGACCATCACTTTCATTTTTCCTTGGTGTCCTGTAATGTTCCCTGCACTCTCCTCCTCTCTGTGCTGGCATCAGTGCTCCTGTGTGCTGGCATCAGCCCAAGCAAGGGCTGCCAGAAGGAAAATCATCCCAATAAAAGTGTTGGGCCCCTCACCTGTGACACCATGATGCCAGTTCAACCACAGAGGGAGCAGAGGTGCAATAAGTGACCAGAGGACAGGGAGACACCCCCACTCTCAGCCAGCAGAAAACAACATGAAAACCACGTGTGTTGAGACAGGGAGAGCAGAACTGTGCATTGGGTGGGAGGCAGAGAGGGACAGCTCATGCAGCCAGCAGCACAGGGGGAACACAGGGGCTGTGTCCTCTGCCCTCTCCCATCCAGGGGATCTGGCTTAAAAAAGAAAGATATTGGAAAAGGGCTCCTCTCCCAGTCCTGTATTTACTGTATTAGAATTTTTTTCAACCCTGATGTGGCGGCAACTTTCACTGTGTAACCCTCTTCTACATTACAGCCTGGTATTCCCAGCTGGTGCTAAAACCAGCAGTTATTGCTTTTTACTGATTACAAATGATTTCCCTACCCATTTTCACATACAGACTGGTTTGTTTCAATTCACAGATTCCCCCAAAGAGTTTCACAACTGTTCAGATTTCAAGAGCTGTCTTTTCAGGATTAGTTTTCTGGTTTTTTTCATTCTTCAAGATATAAAAAAAATATTTTTATTTTGTGTGACTGTATCTGCTCCTGCTCCATCCTTTTATAGCTGGTCAGTTACTTTTACTTTTTGCATACTTCAGTGTCAGTTTTCCCCAGCCCTTTTAGTTTCCCAGTGAGAATGAAGATAACTTTCTTGTTTGCCTACCAGCATTTATGAACCAAGCCCAAGCTCTATTTATAATAGTCTCTCGAAGAATGAAGACTGTCATTTCTTTCACAGCTGTGGAATCTGCTCTGTTTGTTTAATGGTAGTCATCTATCTTTATTCTCCACAAGTGTAACTCCTCAAGGGCAAGGCTTTCAAGCATGCAGAAACAGAGGGTTCTTCATTCAGAAGCAATTATTTCATAATGCACCAAAATAAGGGACTCGAGTGAGGACTTAATTACCATTTCACCAAAATCCCTGGATGCTCAGGCCCTTCCAACATTGGAGTGCATGATGAAGGCGTGTAGCAAATGGAGCTAAAAACAGAGCAGTGTGTGGTTCTGCACAGAAATGCCATCATAGGGAAGATGCCTTTCCTTTTCTACATATCTATATCCACACATTACTTCAGTGCAAGCCTCTGATCACATTTTAGACCTGAGTGCTTTGTCAGCTCTGCTACACCATTTTTTTTTTCCCTGATAATAGAGATCTTGCACAGCTGACTGGTCAAATGTCAAATTCTGACCCAAGTCTCCTCACTTTGCCCCACACTGGTTCTGTGGTGACTCCTGACACACCCCAGGGTGAATTTTCAGATTGAGTCTACAAAGGCGCTAAATTTTTGAGAACAAAAGTCTTTAATTCTGGAGTTACACTCCTAATCTTTACAGGTTGCTCCAATTTCTCAGTCTTATTGTCTAGTATAAGTTTTCCACTGGATAGTAATTTTCAGGTTGGTTGTATTTTATGCCTAAACTACATTATAATGCCCCATAAAACATTATGTTAACTGAGTTTTTGATTACACCATTTTGTCTATGGTCTAGGCAAAATGGGGTTATCCCCAGGCAAACTTCAGATATCATTTCACTTTCTGCCTGGTTTAGCATAACACAAATTGCTGGTGATTAAATTTGCATGACTTAAGAAGTTATTGGACTTCAGCTGGTAGTTGCTGTCTCTCAGCTTGAATGTGATTCTAGCAAGGCCATTTCACTTGATGGGAGAGCAACTTCCAGCTGTGGGGAAAGAGACTTCTCTATTTCACTGATAGTAGCCTGCCTGGCTGGAAAATCTGAATTATTTCACTATTTACATATTTGATTTCCTTGACAAATACATTTTCAGAGGACAGTTCATGATACCTAAAGCAGGAGACGCTTACCCTGTTGGTGTGTGCCTAGCATGAGTACTGCTACTTCCATGATAGTGTTATACAAAATCCAGAGTATTTCACTCATTTTTCAGTGTACATCATTCTAATCAGTGACCACTTTGTGTTTCCAGCAAGGATGCATCCTAACTGTTGTAAATGTATGTTTCTAGATTTTGTTGTCCACCAGATTTTGCCCTACCAGTCTGTTTCAGTGGATACATTCAACTCAAAGAATGATGTGTTTGTAGCTATTGCACAGCCCAGCATGGAGAACTGCATGGTGCTGGAGTGGGATCACATTGAAATGAATTTCAGGAGTTACGACAATATCACAGGTATATGAACACTGGGATTCCACTCACTGATGAACCAGATAAGATTTGTAGATGGGATCAGGTTATTGGGTTTTGTCCTGAATCTCTGTTGAATTTGGCTGATTGAAGTGAGTGATGTTTGGACATGAGTGTCTTCATGGAGTAATGCATCTTGTTAATATGTGCATATTTAACCTTACTGTGGTACACAACTAGGCTTTTTTTCTGAAGGCACAAACACTTGCCATGAATGTCACACCATGGCCCAGCTCAGCATTCACTGCCTCAGTCACACAGCAAGTTAAAGCAGAAGCTGAAGGAGCACTTGCTCTCGCCAAAGTGCCTGCAAAACAAAATATAAAAAGAATCTATTTCATGCAGGAGGAAAACAGGTCTGAAGGATGCTAGTAGGGTGAGCTAACCAGGAAGATAGCTGCAAGTGACAGAAATATTTAAACTGTGATTGTTACCTAAAGAGATGTGCTGTAAAGCTTCAGCATTTACTCTCAATTTACAAATATGCTCAATTAACATCTTGGCCAGATTACTGATCAAACAAAAAGCCTGTGTGGATGCCAGGTGATGTTCTAATGCTGATTTTCTAACAACTGTTCTGTCCCTAACCAACACTTGTGGTGCTCAGTCACACCATGACAGCAGAGACTGTCTTCAAAGCTGTTAGCTGCTGCCTGATTTCTCAGATACTCCAAGCCAGAGGTTTTGAATACTCAGGAGCTAAATTATCAAAGGAACACCTTTCCCTCCTGTCCTTGTTGTATGTGATTGATTACTTTTTACCTTATATTTTGGGAGACATAGAGTATGCTGTGTCCTCCTCTGGTGTGGAATTCTACAAAGGCAGCAAGCACTTACCTCCTAAGATCAGCTCTGTGTGTCACTAACAAAATCTTACAAGAAGCTACCCCTCTGTCAGGAAATTTTGGAAGTGAAAAATGTTGCTTTTTAAGCAACATTTTCTAAATGTTGCTTTTCATTATGTTTTGGTAGATTTGGGTAAAATACCAGGGATGTAAACTGAGAAGTCAACAGTCCAGAGAGAGCTAGCTGAGCCCTAGGAAAACTCTGGAAATGAAATTGAGAGTTTGACTCATTTGCAAAGATAGCAAACCCTAGATATACACTTCCAGGTGTGTTTCACCTTCCTCTGAATGATTTGGTTAGGAGACATTTCTGCAAGGGACTTGTGTCCTAGCTCCACACCCAGAGTTTGCTCCTGGAAGGTCTGAGCTTGAGCTCTGGACTCTGAAATGTACATGAGCCTGATTTTTGCCAGGGGACACAGGCACATAAAGAGCCTCCTGCAGAGCCTGAAGAGTGTTTTGTAGAGCTCTGGAGCCAGCTCCACAGAGAATTTCACTACTTGCCATATGCTTGGCATTTGGATATCTAAATTTAGCTCTTTACAACATGGGCTTATGGAGCTGAGCTAGTTGTCAAGGTTGCCTTTACAGTGAACATGAAGAGAAAAGCATTGCTGTCCTCTGCAGAAGGAGACAGGTGAAAGCTCTTCTAGAGTTTTTGTTTTGAGCGAGTTAGATCAGAAGGAGCCTGGATGATCAGCTCGACCATTCATGCCCATGCTGCAGATCCCTTGCTGTACTTGAGCTGAAGGTACTCCCAGCTCTCCTACACTGCGAGGATGGCAGATCATCCCAGGCCAGCTCTGAAAGCCACAGGCAGGGGACCAGCACAGGAGCCTGGGTAAATCTCCTGTAGTGACCAAGGATGCACTGGGGAGCTTGTGCAGCTATAGTTCTACTTAAACTGTGTGCTTCACAGAGGAATTCCTCCAGGAATTCCTCTCTGCTTCCAACTACAACTATGGTAATTGTCTTGCTGTTACTTTTTGATGTGGTACTTATTTAGTGTAACTCAAAATTCTCAAGACAGTCCATAACCTGATCTGATCTATCTGGCAACTGCAATATTGCTAAATATTTCTGATTTAACAAAATTTCAAGAATACCTAACACAAACAACAGAGTTAGATTTATCTTTTTCATCCTGCTGTCAGGTGATATATCCACAAGATGCATCAGTATTTCTATGTACAGTAGCAAAAAGCTGACTCTAACCCTTCTGGAGCAAGAAAAATATACTATATTTCATTCTTCTAGTTAAGATGGAAACATAGACATTACAAGAATAAAGAGAATTTCAGATATCTGATGAACAGCAAGATAAAAACTCTTGTCATTTTTGAATAATTAAATTTAGCTTAAATAATTGTTTTGGATACTAGGGACCATGTGTTTGAACAAACAGAGAAATAAAAAATATTTTGCATAAAAAGGAATCAGCATTTTATGGTGCATCATACTTGCATACACTACAGGGTGGGACAAGTAATCTCTGCAGTTACTGGGAAGCAAAAAGCTTGGAAAGATGTTCTGATGGAATGTAGCAGAAGACAAAATTATGAGATGGTGCAGGTTTAAAAAAAGGGGAGGGGTGCTTTGGTAGTAATGTCTGTGGTGTAAAATGTGGTTTGTGTTGTGCTGATACATGTGTTGTTCTGTTTTCTTTCTTTGGGCAATAGGTCAGTCTATAGTGGGATGTAAAGCCGTTCTTGTTGGTGACCAAGTCTTTGTGGTGGTGGCACAGCTCTTTGGTGGCTCACACATTTACAAGTTTGATGAAAGCTGGACGAAGTTTGTCAAATTCCAGGATATTGAAGTATCTCGCATTTCCAAGCCAAATGATATAGAGCTTTTTGAGATAGACAGTGAAATGTTTTTTGTCATAGCAGATAGCTCTAAAGCAGGTTTGTCAACAGTGTATAAGTGGAATAACAAAGGATTTTATTCGTATCAGTCTCTTCACGAGTGGTTCAGGGACACTGATGCTGAGTTTCTCGATATAGATGGGAAATCATATCTAATCCTCTCCAGCCGTTCCCAGGTGCCCATTATACTCCAGTGGAACAAAGCCTCCAAAAAGTTTGTCCCACACAGTGAAATCCCCAACATGGAAGATGTCTTGGCTGTGAAGAGTTTCAGGATACAAGATGACCTTTACATCACACTCACGAGATTCATTGGTGACTCCAGAGTTATGAAATGGAATAGCAAACAGTTTGTGGAGATACAGGCTCTTCCATCCCGAGGAGCCATGACCCTGCAGCCTTTCTCCTTCAAGAACAATTATTACCTAGCCTTGGGAAGTGACTATACCTTCTCCCAGATTTACCAGTGGGATGGTGAAAAGAAGATATTTAGATTATTTAAAGAAATCTACGTGCAAGCACCACGGTCTTTCACAGCTGTGTCAACAGATCGAAGAGATTTTTTCTTTGCCTCTAGTTTTAAAGGAAACACTCAAATATTTGAACATATCATCATTGACTTGAGTTTATGAAAAGCTGCTAGAGTGAAATTTATGTAGAATGACATTTATACACAAACAAAACAAAAAGAGACCTTTCCAAAAACAGGGTGCACCTATGGAGTATGATGACATTTTCTGAACTTTTTAAACTTGCATATTAATCAGGGACTGCATTTACTTGGTTACTGCATGACATGTCCATTTTATCCTTTTTCAAAGACACTTTACAATCTGCAGTCATTCAAAGAGGAGTGCAGTGCATTAGAATTAATGTTGACATCTAAGAAAATTATCTAAATTTAATCCAGAAAACTCCCTTGAGTTGAACATCTCACAAAGAAAATGAAGAGTGAGCCATACAAAGCATAAAAATGATCTTGACTCCTAAAGTAACATTTTAGTACTGTAAGTTTTAATTTTAGAGCCTGTTCTTCATGGTTGCTGATGAATTGTAAAAGCAAAGAGGAACATTCCAGAATACACTGAGTTCTCTCTTCAAAATCTTTCTTTCCGGTTCACAGTAAATCCAAGACATCATTAGAATACATTGCAGACTGAAGGGAGAGTCAAAATCTATTGCCATTTTTCTACCATTATTCACTTTTTTCAGCAATCAATTGTGCCTAACAAGTAGCCCAGCCCACAGTAAATGGGTAGCTAGGAAGAGTGTGTCTCTCCAGGATTGTGAGATCTTAACAAGTTAATACAGACAGAAAATACCAGAGGCCTGCATAATGCCATGAAGAAATCAAGTACAAGTAGCACCCACCCCCTGTTTTATAATAGGTATTCCAGGTATCCATTCCATCTTGCCCTAATTCATGCTTTTCCTGATGATTCCCAGTAGATTCTGGGTGTTTATCATGTTATGTTGTTGTGAACTCTCATTCCAGAAGGCAAGGCTCAAGCTTTGCCTGAAACACATACTGATGTTGATGCACTCCATATTGTAGCTCCTCTGTACTCAGTGAGGTGATTTATTGTCAAGTGTTTTCCCCTCACAGCACAGCTCATTAGCAATAAATTCAGGTTTGGGACATCTAAGTTGTCGTTGGGAAATCCTCCTTCTGGCTAAAGTCTAACTGTGACTTCAGTATCACCAAGTCATCTGAAACCAAGCTGTTGCAGCTGTTTCAGACTAGAGCTGCTCCTGCCTCCAAGAAGGACTTCCACTGGGTGAGTCCAGGCTGTTGCCAGGTTGCCAATCCATTGAAGGTTAAAGAGGAGCATGTGGACAGACTGTGCTTCACTGCTGTTTTGGGTGGTTACAGACCAAGCCATTCAATTATCCTAAATAGGGCAATCCTGGCACACAGAGCCTCTCTCAAGATAACAGCAAGGGACTGTTTTCCAGGAAAGGGTCTTTGCCCCCCTTACCCAACAGAATTGGGTATCAGAGCTCTTGCTTGTTAAATTACACAAGAGATTTCTTTAAGTTTCCATACCACTTAGTCTACTAGGTTGTTTATCATGTTTTTCTGTTGTGCTGCTGCCTGGATAATAGAGAGGTTTTGCATAAAGCAGGAGGAGCAAAGCAAACTGTCCTTTATTCCATCATACTTAGGCCTATCTCTCCATCCTTCTGCTGAGTGAGTTTGACATTTTTCCCCTGGACATGTGAGACATGGCCTATGATCACAAACAGAGATGTTCTCATAGGCTTTCCAATATCCAGGGTGTGAAGTGAGTGTGCTGCAGAAGAGGATTATGTATAAGAACTCCCATGAGGAGCCATAACCTACCGGTGACCTGGCATGTCACAGTCTTCCCCAACTTTTGCCTCTCTGCTATGAAATGAAGTTATTACTGGCCTGTCAGAGACATACCTCATCCTGATTTTCAATTATGTGTTAAGGGTTTTTTTCCTACAGAGTTGCTCAGCCTGGTTTTGTTTTTAGCTACACTGGCCACCTGGCCCATCCCACCCTCTGAGATACTGAGTGCTGCCTGCCAAATCCCAATGTGGTGTCAGTCCCAGTGGTTCAGTAGATGCAAACCAATGCTCTGCAGTAGGGTTTAGCAATACCTCTCCTAGGATTAAGCTAACAAATCTGACAAAACAAAGACACTCATGTCTGTCAGTGAATGCAACTTCTTACTATGTTACCAGTTTACTTTTTGAAGTGGATATGGCTGGCAAGCAACGTTTATTTAGCCTGTGTTGTGGGAAAGCATTTTGTATTGCTTTTCTGTCAAGCATGCAAGTTTCACTAGAGTTAGATATTCTGATGAGGGTGGTATTTCTCAGTGCACCAGCACTTTCTTTTAGGGCTCAACTGTGAGTTCTAGTCACTCAAGAAGGGGCATCAGGCAGAGTGAAAAGCTAGTTTAGAGAAATTGGATCCTTGAAGGGAAGCAAGAGGATGCTGGAAAAAGGCTTGTGTATTAAACACCAGGAGACTGTACTGTTTCAAGAGCCAAGGGGATTTTGAGACTTGGCTATCAAGTTGGATTAAATTAAAATGGTATCTGCAGAGACAGGCTCAATAAAGAGGATAAAGTGATCCACAGGAGTCTAGCTCATTCACATGGGACCAGAAGAAGAGAGTGAGGGAAATTAATTCTGCGGGCAAGCAGCTGCTTCTGTTGAGTGCTGCGTTGGTGGGTCAGAAAGCCCAGCTCAGCATCCCTCCCAGCCTCAGGAAGAGCCTGGAGCCAGACACTGGCCTGCCTGCTCTGCTGAGCTCCTGCACAGGACACCAAAGCAGCTAAGAGGGAGGACAAAAACCACCAGTTGAATTAAGAAAAGGTTACGGTACTTTTCATAGGAATAAACAAAGGCAAGACCTCAAGAAGAGCCTTGTTCTGCTCTTCCTGCTCCCAAGGAAAAGCTTCAGGATGCAGGCATAAAAACAGAAATTGTTAATCATTGAAAATCCTTTCTGCCTTTCCAAATGCAACCACAGGCTTGTCTCCATTGCCTATATTCTGTAATAGAAACTGTTTTGAATAGTAAATAAAATATGCATTTCCAAAATTCATTGAAATGTTAGACCATCGGGACAGTGAAAAAGGATAACAGAACATGCCACTGATAATTTTTAATGTATTCTAAAATACATAAATCTATGTAAAGTTCATTAGTTTATATAAGCATTGATTTAATATGCACTAGCTAGAGCAGCATTTTAAGGTTGTATATACATTGAGCTTTTTTTAGTAAAGAGGAGCTGATGCAATCTGTGCTACTGATATGTGTATGTACTCTTTCAATATATGAATAAAATGTAGTTAATGTGACTAATAGTGGTGTGTCACACATGTTAAAATATCCAAGTTGTGAGGTTCCACACTGCCAGAGGAATGGACAGGGTGGGCAAACGGGTCCCCGTCTATTTATGATCGGGTTTGGCTTTTGACTAGGTGGAGAAAGCCGTGTTCAGGTTAGTTAAATCTTCTGTGCCTGAGATAGTTTGGACTTCGAAGGTTTTGCTGTTCCCTGATTTTCCCCTTCACTCTTTCCTTACACCCCATCTAGTGTTAGCAAGTAAGTAATGCAGCTAGCGCTGCGAGTTTCGTTCATGAGCTGTTCTTTCCTACTGCAAAGTAAAGAGATCTTAATTTTCAAGATAATTAGAAAAAAAATTAAGATACTTAAGTGGATTTCTTACATGCTGAGTAAATAGGAACCAAGCCCTAAAATTACTTCCAAGACTTTCAGATATTTGCTCTGGGCAAAACAAAATCTTAAGATTTGTTAAATTTTACTGAATCATTGACATTTACTCTGAAATGGAAAAAAAAGTAAATCTATCAGCAGTGAATACACTTTATTTAAAGCAATCCTTGAGTGTTGTCCATTGATCCTGCTAGTCACTAAGACAGAGGGTAATTCTTTTGTTTCCTCTTTGTTCTTCAGAAACAGCACAACTCTCTGTAACTAATTATAGCCTTGTGCAATCAAAGACATGTCTGACATACCATAATGGGATGCAATTGCTGGGATCATTGCTTTCCTTTTGGGTATTCCACCTTTTTATGAGTCAGCAGCCCTTGTGGTGTGGTTCACTGAAACTCCATCATAGCTCAAACATCAGCTGCAAATCAGCACTGTTTCCCTGTCTACCTTCCCCTGCCTTCTTTGCCCTTGCTAGGTGAACATTTTTTTTCCACCCATTACCACATTCTTCAAATCTTCCTTGGAAAGTATCTATTACTCCTTGAAAGTCATAGCAAGATACCAAGAGAAAAGCATTCCTAAAGAGCAATGCAGGATGGTCACTCCTCTGCAAATTTCTAGGGAAAGACAGGGCAGGGTGTTTCTGAAAGGTCAAGCTAAAGGCAGATGTGCAAGAACAGCTGTAAGAGTCCCACTCATCCCTTCAGTCCCACTCTCTCTTGGCCCACAGAGATGAGCTGCTACTACTGCTCCCTCTTGGCAGCACTGCTCACAGCCAGGAATTACTGAGATTTCTTGTTCACTCCCTATTTCAGTAGCAATGGAGCTGAGCTGTCAACACTGGTTGGGTTTCTTTTTATACTTCCTAGCAAGCCAGGCACTTGATAACTCTTGCATTCCCCATAAAGTCAGCCTCCTTTAAGAGAAACTGCAGGCTGGATGATCTAATGGGCTTCAAACCTGACCTTTGGAATCAACAAAACCAGCTGGCCACATGATGTTAGATCCCCCACAAAAAAAGAGACTGATCCTGTGAAAGAAGTTCAGACAGCAGCCACAAAACCCTAATCTATCCCACAGTACCTATTCCCCCATAAGCCATTGCTATTCTTGCCCCAGAATTGTGTGATGAGGAGTCCAACACACCCATCATTAGCAGGGACATCTTCAACTACATCAAGTTGCTCAGAGCCCTGTCCAGCCTGACCTTGACTGTTTCCAAGGATGGGGCATCCATCACATCTCTGGGCAGCCTGTTCCAGTGTTACACCACCGTTATCGTAAAAAATTTCTTCCATCTACTCTGAATTTATGCTCTTTTAGTTTAAGACCATTACCCCGTGTCCTGTTGCTACAGGCCCTACCAAAACCTGTCCCCATCTTTCTTATAGGCCTCCTTTAAGTCCTGAAAGGACACAATGAGGTCTCCCCAGAGCCTTCTCTTCTCCAGGCTGAGCAACACCAACTCTCTCATTGTCTTCATAGGAGACATGCTCCAGCCCTCTGACCATTTTGTAGCCCTCCTTTGGATTTGCTCCAATAGGTCCATGTCCCTCCCATACTGGGAAGCACATAGCTGGAAGGGTCTCACTGGAGCAGAGTGGAGATGGAGAATGCCCTCGCTCAGCCTGCTGGCCACATTACTTTGGCAGCCCAGGATGTAGTTTGCTTTCTAGGCTTCAAGCACACATTCTTGGTTCTTGTCCAGCTTTTCAACCTCCAGTGACCCCACGTCCTTCTCTGTAGGGCTGGTCTCAATCCCTTCATCCCCCAGCCTGTATTGATTCTGGGGATTGCCATGACCCAGGTACAGCACCTTGCACTTGGTCTTGAACCTCATGGGGTTTCCTTTAGCCTGCATCTTGAGCTTGTCCAGGTCCTTCTGCATAACATTCCGTCCTTCAGTTGTGTCAACAGCACCACTCAGCTTGGTGTCCTTGGCAAATCTGCAGAGGCTGCACTTGATTGCTTTGCCTATGTCATTAATGAAGATATTAAACTGTACTTGTCCCAGTATAGACTCTGAGGGACACCACTTCTCACTGATCTCCATCCAGACATTGACCCCATTGTCCACAACACTCTGGATGTGATCATACAACCAATTTCTCATCCACCAAACAGTCTTCTCATCAAATCCATCTCCCTCCAATTCAGAGAGAAGGTTGTAGTGGGGAACCATGTCAAAGCTTTACAGAAATCCAGAGAGATGGCATCTATAGTTCTTCCTTTGTCCATTGACACAGTCACTCCATCGGAGAAGGCCACTAGGTTGGTCTTGGAAAGATTGGATGAGAAATTTCTATAGGCATCTCCTTATTCCACTTTTGCCATGTCAGTGAAGTAGACTAGGTAGAATTTGGTGGAAAGCAAGGAAAGCAGGTGCCAGAAGTTTAATATAAGTAATATTGAAGTAGAGATTAGAAAACTAGAGATGGTGAGGCTGTAGACAAATGTTTAGTTACCTTGAGGGAAACAAATCACATTTTCTAAGCACAGAGATAAATCAATGTGAGATCAGGGAATCTGAGAGAATAAAAAATATCTTTCTAAATAAAGGATAGGAGTGATAGCATATGAAGTGTGAGTTTACTTAATTGCAGTGTAGAGAAAGTTATAAATGCCTTTCCAAGGTCACTCAGAGAATGCAATCCACATCATTTTCCTTTCAAGAGTCACCCTAGTTTATGCTTAATTAAACTATGCAAGCTCTGCACACTCTAGAAAATGCCCTTTTTATTACATTGTAGGCAATTTGCATTTCTGAAGGGCATTTGGGAACCATGACATCACCAGAATGAAGGGCTTCTGGTAGCATTCCTCCCATTTTTATTCATTGGTAATTGTTGACTTCTATTCTAAAGTTCATTTCTATTTCCTGCTTGGACATTAGCACTGGATTGTACAAGAATGCTCATTTTCCAACTTCAGTGGCAGTTTCAGTTCTTCTGACTCAGCAGCCCCTTGGGGCTGACTCATCCTCCAGTTGCAGGTGTGCCCTGACAGTTAATTCTTTATTTTAGTTCCATGAATGAAAGGCCAAGGGGTCAAGAAAGTACTCACCACCCCTAAAGCTGGCAGGGTCAACGTGGATGGAGCCTGGGCTGGCCCATGGACAGAGAGAGCTGCATGTGGATTAATTGCTCTCTTCTGTTTCTTTCTTTTTGGTCTTGCCAGTATGGAAAAAAGTTTTTCCAGAGTTTTACAGAAAACAATGAGAACAGGATGGTGTAGGTTTACTTGGGATGCTTCTGAGAGCAAGCTAGAAATAGGCAGAGGAAACAGAAGTTAAATCAGCAACCCTGGTTAATAGCATCTGCCTACTATTTGTTTGCAAACTCTGAAGCCCAGGGGTCTCCTTGGATCCCCATATTCTCCTGTTCCTGCTGACAGCATTTTCTGACTCTGCTTTGTGCCATTAGCATCTGGAGAGAAAACTGCAGGCCTTTCATTTCAGAGGAAGGCTTATTACAATTATCTGTGCCTCTGTCACCTCAGGATCTGATTATGGTGCTTGGGTTGCACCTTGCAATCGTTACAATTAAGACTTAATGAAGTGAGTAACTACAGAGTTCTGCAGTTACTCCCCACAAACAGCAGCCACCTCTATCAAAAGGAATATCTACCACCCAATTTTTATGATTTGTAATATTTGGAGCTTGTCCTATAAACCCCCACACAGCTGGAACTGTGAAAGCCTGGCCAGCTCTCCTTCTCCGTCACAAAAACAGACTGGATGAGCTTGGAGGATATTGCTGGCTGAATATGGGTGCAGGTAGAATTAAAAAAACCCCAACAAACAATAACATTCACTGCTTTTTGAGCTGGAAAATGATAAAGAAATCCTGGCTGACAACTATGTGAAGAGGGCTGTGCTCACACCCATGCTGAATTCCAGTCCACATGATGGAGCAGTTACAGAGGTGCAGGCAGCTGTTGTGTCTGAGCCAGCATTGCAGGGGACACATGGCTCTCACATGGCTTGTTTCAATGTGCATTAAGGATGTACCTGACCTAAGCCAAGAGAATGAAGTGAAATACAGAACAAACTGACACTTTAATACCTTTCTGGCACCCTTGGCTTAAAACAGAATGCACATATGTGCAGGCACACTTGCCAATCCTGTGCTGCCTTGCTAGTAACAAACAGTGATTGGTCCCTTTGCTTTTCTCAGACATGGTTGAAGACAGATTTGGGGGTAAAATGAAAGGTAAATAGACAGTTTATCTTCTTTCAATTTTCTTTCTTTGCCTCTATCTTCATAATTGCTGGGAGATCATTATGTCTGAATCATCAGACTTGAAGAACCATATGCCATTTCCCTTTAAATGACAGCTGAGATATTTATCTTTATTGTTGTTGGGTGTCTGGTAGCAACATCTGCAGGTCAGCTGAGGATAATTTGTCTTTTGATATTTTTGATAGACTATCAATGAGGGCCAGCTGGAGCCAATCATGACCCTTTGGTGTGGTGGGCAGAGGAGAACAAAGAGTTTCTTGTGCCTTGGCACCAGTTACTTGCTGATGTGCTAACAGCTGTAGGGGTATGGGGGTGAGAATTACCTTTTGAATTTGGGAGTTTATGAAGATGCTGAAGCCTCAAGGCTGCCAAATGGAGCTGTACATGTCTGTCATCTGGCCATAGGCACTGGGCCTTTTCAGGGAGATCCAGTTCAGTGAGCACTGAGAGGGAAGGATCCATTTGCAATATGTGAACTGTAGAGAGAGCTGTGCTAATCAAGAAGAGCTCTCTGCAGTGAGAGATGCTGCACATTTACTGCAGTCATCAGTAGAGGCACACTAGATTCCTTAGGAAAAAATGCAGGAATGTTCACATTTTCAACTGCTATTCAAATCCTTATGGGTGTTGTCTTTAGTGTTTGCTTTACTGAAATGCTTCTCTGTTAGTTTTTAGTTAGTGAGCTGAATATTAATTTTGTCTTCTACCTTTGTTGTCCATGTTGGTCAGACCTGTGATTGGAAGGATCATCAGAGACAAGGCATTGTATAGATTAAATCAATTCCATGTCATTTGCAGCACCAAAGTGTTCCTAAGTATAGACCTAGCTTAGTGACCTTAGTGAATGTCAGCAGTCAGTGAAGTCACACTCAGCACTGACACTGGAGCTATTTAGGAAGTAATGAGTTGGCACAGCACACTAACTTCTGGAATAACGAGGAGCTTGCTGAAGTCTGATGCATGCCCCACATAGTGGTATAATTTAGAGAAGAGGGTGAGTCACTTCTGCTCCCAAGTGCAGCCCAAGGCATGAAGTTTGTCTTCACTAAAAACATCTCAGGCTCATCTATGGGTACCCTGCTGTATTTCACCTTCACCTGTCCACACTGACAGCAAGTTCAGGATTTACCCTTTAAGCTGAAGAACACTGTAGTTATCCATGAACACTGACACTGACGTAAACACTGTAGAAATTATCTGGAGTCATAACAACTGTAAAAAAAGATCTTTCACAAGCCCTTTTATCTGAGGTAACTCATGAGTTGTTGACAGTTGTTGACATCCCCATGCATGGGCTAAGGAGAATGCTTATCAGGCCCTCTATTATTTGTAACAGCTTGGGTGATAGGAAAGCTCAACCCTCCACACCCCCAAGGGGAGGCAGGGTCTGGATCCCAGTCCTGGTGCTCTCCAGAGCCCACACTTGGAATAGAGAATAGATAATTTGACACAGGCAGCATCTGAGGGTGCCCATGTCTTTAGGGAAAAGACAGAATGTTATAAGCAGTAGATTAAAATTCTTCCAAGCAACAGAAAATTGAAAAGGGAGCTCCTTGGGAGCAGCTCCTCCCACCTGGAGGGGGCACCAGCAGGTGGCAACTGTTCCTCTAGCTTATTATGTACAAAGCAAATTTCTGTCAGAAACACCTGATTTACTTGAACAATTCAGCAAGATTAACTGGGAGGAAGATTGTTCCAGTTGATGCAAACCCTGAGGGATGGGATTTGGGCCTTCTCTTCCTTTACTTGGTAAAACCTGGCTATTGTCACTGAGAAACCAAGGCACAGCACAGTCACAAACCGTTTTGTGTGGGAAAGCAGATGCCCAGATGACCACAGTGCTTTTCCACACTCCCTGCTTTTTGCAGCATGATCTTGAGTAGGTACTGAAATGTGCCACCTCAGTGTGACAGGCAACCCTCCAGTTACAGGCTTGACCTCCATGAGCAATCAATCCTGCATAATTCTGTATTTCTGTTTGTGCTCTCAAATCAAAATACAGCTTCAGTCTGAGGTAGCTTCTGAGCAAGACAGACTACTTCTTTCAGTGAGTTTGTTCTCTAGTGTCAACAAATCAAATCTGAACTTGCTCAGTTTAAATATATTTTCAGAAAAATTCACTGTTGGATACATCCTATTACACAAGTGTCTGAAAATCAAAGGAAAAACTATTAGGAAAGGATTCCATCTTCTGGTTTTTTACTGTTCCTTCTCTCTCAGAAATCTTTCACATGCAGATGTTGATGGTTTGTCAAGCGCACAAAAAACAGCTCAGTTTCTGCAGATGCAAGGAAATAGAATATCTGAAGAAATTGCAAAGAGTAGAAGCAAATGAAAGATCTTTTTCAATAATGTGCAAGGTTACAGAAAACAAAGATATTCACGAGCCCTCTAAAAGTGAATGCAAAGCAGTGAGATTGTATTTACTCTAACAAGAGAGCTTTCTTTTGTCTCTTTGTATTTAACCCCAAATTATTAACATTGTCTCTCATGGTAGCAAATTCAATCATTTGGAAACATATTTGCCTTTTGCAAGTAATATGCATTACAATAAAACATATGACATTTGTTGTCAAGACCAGTATGGGTGTTAGAGATGGAAACTGAAGGTAAAAAAGAGCTGGTTTATTATACCATGAGTTCAGCACACCAAACTACTTAACCTCTTGTCTCTAGTCTTTCACTCTTCAGTTCAACACACATTTGAAATGTGGCCAAGATTACATATTCCTTTTGCATGGACTAGAGACTGCCCAGAAGTGACCTCTGTGCCCAGGTAAAGTCTGGACTCCATGTTGCTAGGGATTTCTGCCTCATCCTGCTTGGCTGCCTACTGAGAAACACCATGCAGGTATTGATTACTAACAGGTTGTTAAATATCTTTCAAGAAACAAAATGAAAGAACAACTTCAGCTGGTGCACACTGTGGTGGGTTTTCTTCCAGGCCAATGGTGAGGTAGGTGAGACAAACACCAAGAGCAACATGCTTGATCTGTGTGATTGCAGCACTGCTGGGGACCAAGAGGAATGGGAGACCAGGGAAATTTGCCCACTGGACAGGGGTTCATGGCTGAGGCAAAGTGTTGAACCAACACAGCACTTCTGGACTGTTAGATCCTCAGGTCCCCATGCTGCACATGGTTTTTTGGGGCTGGGCATCTTCATTGCACTGCACACCGATGCAGGTGTGCCACTGTGCTTCAGTGACTGTAAATTTGGTGTCTTTGGCAGAAAATTCAGAAGCAAAGAGGTCCTCCTCTTTGCTTTCTGGCTCTTTGAAATTATATTATTTCAAAGATCTTTCCTTCCCTATTTCTCAATTCCTCTGTTGACACCTGAGATTTATGACAAGCAAGATAGGGTCATGAGCAGCTCAGGTAGTGGAGGGAGTCCTGTTCTGGAGACAGAGGTGGTTTCTGACCAGGCAGATCACACATTGTTCTAAGCCATCTTGATGCAGCCCAGGCCTAGAGATAGGGTGGAGTAACCATGCAGATGTGTACCACTGCTGAGATGGTGCTGGCTGGGGAGTACAGCAGAGCTGGACTTCAGGGAGGTCTCAGCTGTTTAACTTCCAAATAAATTGCATAATTATGGTAGGTCAAGAAGTGACTTGGGGCTCTTCAGGTGGGAAACAGACCTGCAAATACCAAAGGACTGCTGCAAATTGACTATTGCTCCTCCTGTGAGGAGGGAAGAGTGGGTGGGAAGGAAGAGTGGCCAAAGAGCTGCTGTCTACATGGAGGGGAAGGAATCTAAACCACCTATCAAAGCGGGGGAATGGATGTTTTGCTCTTTATTTGTTCATGCTTTCCTGCTGTGTTCTGAGCTTCTGACTGCATTCCCTGGTGCCAGGCAAGATATTCCTCTTTGTAAACAGCTTCAGGGAATACAGTCAGATGTTTTGGACAAATGGGTGCATTCAGTCTTCTGGGATTTCAGGATGCAGGTTTAGCCCATTCTATTACTCATTTGGTTGCTCTATGTACCCTGAACCATAACAATCTGACAGCATGTAGTCAAATATTCCACAGCAGTGGAATTCACAGCATATGGAAACCTTTGCAGAGTTCAGGCACTGCATATTTCCACCTAAGACTTGCATCTTACCACATGCATGATTGAGGATAATGAAAATTTAAGACAATGTTTTCTAGCAGTTGCTCTTCTAGTACTGCTGTGCAGTTGTGAAAGGGCTTTTCACTCTGAACCCTGCATAATATATGCCCCCAGAACTGCAAGAAAAATATGCTGTAGAAAACAAAAAACACCTTGGACATTCCCCCCTGTGTTTTTCCTCACTATTGGCCTAGTTTATGCTTCCAAAGACCACCCATTTATTTCCTCCTGACTGTTAAAGCTCCTTTTCTCTGTTCCCTCTTCCTACAGCTCTTTCCTCCTCTTTTTTCAACTGGACAGCTAAGATGAAAGAAAGAAAAAATGAATGGAAAAAGATGAAAGACCTCTACCAAGAACCCCTTGCAAAAGGAAATTTGAGATATCTCTGTGGTATGAGGGTAAGAAGATGTTTTGAGAAGTCTTCCTGTCTTTGTCTTTATTGTCTGCCAGACAGAAAATAGTGAACTTCAAAACTAAAGTGTTAGTCTGAAATTGTTTCTGGGACTACATTCCTCAAGCCTTTATGGGCTGGTAGCGTTCAAATAGGGCTGACTTTTCCCAGTCTCTGCCAACCCCATTTGAATGGGAACCTCTCACCCAATTCCCAACAGCAGGCTGAGCCATGTGAGCATTTTTTCAGCAAAGTAACCCCCACAGGCACTTCTTGCCCCCTCTGTGTTTTGATTAATATGCTGGACTGAGCAACATCATCTTCTCAGAGCAACCTGATGTCCCTGGGAGGGTGCAATGGCTGCTTTCCAAGCCCTGCAGCAGGGAGCACTAGGGCATAAGAGCTGACTCACAGAATTGTCCTCATACACAGTGACAAAGGAAGCAGGGACATCAGTCACAAAGAGACCAGGGCTTTGACAGTGGCAGTTGATGATCTACAGCAGCTGCATTTAGTTTGCAGTCAGTTCATGCTGGCTGGGGAGCAGAACTTCAGATGTTTATGTGCCTTTTTGGGATTTTTTCTCTTTTATCATATCCACAGAATTATGCACATTGTTCCAGTTGCTGTGTATATTCCAGCCTGAAAAATTGTTCTCTTTCAAATCCCTGGTGGCCTGCTAAAGCCCCAAAACAAGCTGCAAGGATTAATTCCTCCCCAGATAAGATTTTCCTAAACCCTAACAGATAATTTGTTTGAAGTTTAATTTTAGTCTGTTATTACACACACGGGCCTTATCTTCATTCAGAGTCGTTAGCAAAATTAAACAAGCCTCTGCAAACAGGAAAGGGAAGCATGAAAGAGCCCTAGCACATAAATGACACTCAGAGTTAAAGGCACTAATGGTATGCTTATGCAGTGCTGGCAAGTCTGAGTCCTCAAGGGATTGGTGATTTGTCATGGTCTTCATGACCCATGAAGCAGGGGTACATCCTCCCCTCTGGGACCTCATGATGCTCAAGCTGCCTCTGCCATGGTCCATGACCATGCCAAGGTCCATGACCTGAGCCCTGCCCCTCCTTCTAGCTAACAGGATGCCTCACTCCATGGTTTCCCAACTCTTGCCCTCCTCCCTGCATTGCAGCAGCTCTGGGTTTGCTCCCATAGATGCTGAAGAAATTACAGCACATGTGCTCAATGGAACAAAGAGAAGAAAAGCAAGGCCACATCACATCTTGTGTAACGCTCACTGAAGTGGTCACTGGATCAGAGGTACCACTGATTGAAGTCTATCCTCGCTGCTTTGCAGGGGGGTCCATATCCCCACCAGTGGGCTGAACTCTTCCCTTCTATTCCTCATGACACAGGAGCCAGGGGAGAAGATTGTCTCCCTATTGCACCACTCTATTAATAGGATTTGGGCCCTCAGTTTCAGGAGGGTGTCTGAACACGTCAGCACTGCAGTGTACTCCCAATCAGGGTGATGTTTAAGTGAATATCTACACAGTTGCCACATTTGTGCTATTTCACCTCAGTCAACAATGTCTGAATTAGAGCTCAGTTGAGAATGTTGCACTTCATATGTAGTCTTGTCATTATGGAAAGCAAGACTCTGAAAGCAAGTGCTCTGAAAGTCTCCCTTCTCCAACTGTAGTTGTATAAAAATTCCAGATCTAGAAAAAAGGACTACTATTACTAGTGACTTCAACCAACCTGGAAAAGGAGCAATGCTTCTGGTCTCTGCCTTTAAATATTTTTTTTCTTTAGCACTGCTATGACCCCCTCAGTCTCTCTAGAGAATGAATGAGTATTTCTGGTGCACTGGAGCTGAAAGAGATGCTTGGAGCTCTTCAACTTTGGCATATGATTAGGCCTCAGGACAGGATGCTGAATGCCTGAGTTGCATTTTCTACTCTTCCCCAAGTCCATAGGTCCATGATCAAGTCACTCAGGGCTAGACTGAGAGGAATATCAGCAGGATGCCAATATGTCCCTTGAGCATCCAGCCAAGCAGTCTGTGGGCTGCCCTGACCTCTTCCACTGCTCTTAAGTAGAAGCAGGCACCTCAGAAGAGATAAGAAATTGGGGCACCTTGTGTCATATTTCCTAATCATCCAGTATTATCAGTGTAGTCATCTAATTTATTATTTTCCTATGGGTATGAAAAATAATTACGATTAATGAAATTGTTAATTTTTAAAGAAAATATTATAATTCAGACTCTCTTTGTAACTCAGTAGTACAAAAATTAAGCAAGCCAGTCTAGACTAAGGTTGTACAGTAATCTCCTGTCCACACACTCTACCTATATGTAATAATATAAATGCATTTATAATAGTTAACCAGCTATTTCAGTGGTTACACGTTTGCCACATATGTTTTAAGGAAAAAGTAAAAGAGAGTGAATATCACTAGTTCCTCATATTTCTCATAAATGTGAAAAATCCACTGTGTTTCTACCACAGAGATGAAGACTTGTTAATCCTCATAAAGGCAGCCTTGTGGCATGGGAAATCCTGTATCTGAACACCAGTGTGATGCATCAATAACAACCACTGTATTCAGCCATTATTTTTGTTGATGGAGAATTGACAGTGTAATTTAATTTAAGGCAGCCTGCAAAAAGAAGCTCTAATGGCCAGAAAATATCTTCATTCTCCCTGCCTTGTAATATGGGTAGGTCTGTGTAGAGTTAGATGGAACAGAGTACAATTTTTCTTCTGGTTAAGTATTACACAACAAAAGAACAAGTGGCAATGGGCACAAATTGCTGTAATGGACATTCTGGTTAGATAGAATCACAGAACAGGTAAGGCTGGGAGGGACCCCATAGGGTCATCACTTTCTTCTATCATCAGAGAGAAGGAAATAAATTCATTCACCGTGGTGAAACACTGTGTTGCCCAAGGAGGTTGTAGGATCTCTGTCATCCTTAGGGACACTCAGAACTAGACTTCACAAAGTCTTGTTAACCTGACCTAACTTTGACATTCCCCATGCTTTGAGTAATGTGTTGGACCAAATGAGCTCCTGAGTTTGTTTTTATAGTTCTATGATTTTATGATAGACACAAAAGTGCTTTTGATGCATGAGTTGACAAGGTTTTTTGTATTACCAAGAGGGAGCAACATGTTTTAGTTCATGTACATGAGTGCACACACTATACTGGAGGACTAAAGGCAGGACAAAAAATACCATATAGGCTTCAAATACCTGGAAGCAATTTCACAACTTCAGAGAGCAGCCTCCTGCTCTGGGTCATAAGTGTGGCTGCTCCCTAGAGGTTAGACCACGTCTTTTGTAGGGAATCTGATAGACCGCATTCTACAGGTAAAAGTGAAATTGGAAGCAATTTAATCAGAATTATATTTTCTCCTTGCACTAATTTTTAGTGCTTTTTCCTTTATTTTTTTTTCCTGGGAAGTATATACTACCTCCAAACAGACTAGGTAGTATTATGTTCCTCTGAGAGCTCACTAAAATTGGGCCAGTTCTTAAGAAATTATTGGCAGCAGGTAACATTTCCAAATTATTTATTTTCCACAAATAATTTTGAGATTTTTTTCTTTTCCTTAACAAAATTAGCTATTTTGATAG
This sequence comes from Agelaius phoeniceus, assembly GCF_051311805.1. NCBI lineage: Eukaryota > Metazoa > Chordata > Aves > Passeriformes > Icteridae > Agelaius > Agelaius phoeniceus. Next base: position 56,291,476 of record NC_135268.1, read on the forward strand.
CAAAACTATTAAAAATTAGTACATATTCAAGTTTCTGTGAAAGTATTACAGCAAATATACCACTGCATGTGTGTTCCTCCTCAGCTTGCAGAGTCATGCCAGCCTATTTGCTGTAAACAGTAACAGCATGTTGTAACTTCATACTGGGAAAAACAGAAAAAGCACTTTCAACAGCAGTCTGAGTAAGATTGTAAACAACATAACAAGCTGTGGAAAGACTAAAGTGATGCTCTCTTGCTGAAAAAAGACCTCTAAACACAGATAAGCAAGGTAAGGTACCTGGGTACCAATATGGCTAGAGCAGATAGGGGCTGAATCTGCATTTCCCTGCTATGGAACTACACGTACCTGTGAGATGCAAAGCATGCTTTTCATGGATATTCTGATTCAAACTAAACATTGTAACCCATTCTTATTAGAAGCAAGTAAGGTTGTTTAGACTAGTCTCGGGTAATTAAGGTCTCTTGTTCAAGTGTTTCACTTGAACGCTTGAAATCCAAGGTTCAAGTGACCAAGGAAAAGTCTTTCTCTGTTTCAACATCTTGCTTTCATATGCCTCGAAACACTTGGAAAATGTGAGCTAGTAGAAACTCAGGATTCAGAGACAAAGAGGCAGAAAACCCCTCAATGTTGTGACTCTCGTGAGCAGATGACAGGGCAGCAGGGAAATATGAGATATTTGGATTGCCAATGGTGTTGATATCAAGACTGATTTCTCTTTACTGCAATCACTTCTTATAGAATTTAAAAAAAATTTCTGTACTAGTTATTTAGAGTCATAGCTAAGCTCTTAGTTTTTGTGGGGAATCTGGTGCTCGTGGTGATAGCACTGGATAGTCAACTGTGTTTTCCTGAAAGCACACTTCGATAAAGCTTTATGCCAACAGAGCTCTGGGATCAATCAAACCTTCACATGCTGCCCAAATAAACCATATTTTCAGACCTTCTGGGCTTGATCCGAAAGATAAACAGTGCTTCAAACACCTCAGATGTTTTGGGAGGTAAATTCAAAACTCTCACTGTAACGTGGGGTCACCTTTAACAACTTTATTTATGGAAGAAAAATTCTCTCTGATCAAGAGAATAGTCCTGAAATCTATAATGGGATCTGATTTGTGTGGTTTGTTTTCTTCTGGGATTTTAAGACTGTTGGTTCTTATTTTTTCATGTGCTATTGATTTGTGTTCCCTGACAGAATAAGCACAAGATTCGTTTACATGAATAACCCCTGAGGCTTGAAATGCCCCAATACTCTAACAGAACACCTCATTTTTATTTATTTATTGTGGCAGTGTATTTTTCCCCACTGGTTACTAACTGCTCTCACCCTAACATTATGTCAGTATAAAACCTGGGAACTGATTTAAATCACTACCTTAAAAAGAAAAGACAAATGGTAGCTGTACTGGCAGGCATGAACCCAACAGGAGATGCAATAGGGGAGTTCACTCCCAAATGGCCTCTTGCTGGTGTGGTACTCATGGTCCAGGCCACACACACCAACACAGCCCTGCTGCACACAAGATGTCTATGGGAGAACATCTCAGGTGCAGCCTGCATGGGACAGGGCAGCTCTTTACCTTTATGTAGATAAGCCATAGGGTAAATGCTGTCCTGTGGACTGCTCAACTTCATGAAGTTTTTCCATCTTTTTATCATAATTTGCTTTCTCCTGTATCTTTTTCTACCATGCTTAGTTTTTGTAAAATCCAGAAAAAGTATGATAAATGTGGAATGGATGCTTGAGCAGGGAATGTTTAACAGAACTGGTAATACTACTGCTGCTCACTTGGAGCCCAAAAATTATGAATCAGACCCTTGAAAATTCACAAAACCCTACCCTTGATTCTGTGTGTAGTTTGCACAGTGTGCAGCTTGCTCTTCCATGCCACTCCACATGGGCTGGGAGCTGAGTACCTTTGTGCCCAGCATTCCCCTGAGAATCTGCCTCTCCTCAGCTTTCCTGTACTGCTGTCTCCTGTTGCTTGGGAGGTGCTCAGTGCCTGCACTCAGACTTGCTTGCTGGCAGCTAATGCCCTAGTGCTTTGACTCTGCCACAGGAATGTGCTTTCAGGTCAATTGGTGTTGTCCAGGTTGTTTCTGCATCCTTTGCAAGTTAAGAGGCTGATTCTTTTACCTGTCAGCCTCTGCTTGGCTGTGTTTTAGTCTCTAAAGGATTAAAACCACCATTATTCTCCCTGTTCCTCTGCATCATGCCTGTCCTTCATGCCTTGTGCTGCTTGCAGAGCAGGCATTCCCCACTGAGCCAGTCTGCAGCTGCACATCAGCACCTCTGCCTGACCTGCTCCATGTGCTTGGACTGGCCACACTTTGCATCACATGCCTGAATACACCTCTTGCTGCTGTGAAAAGAGGGCAGTCCAGCTCCCACAGCCAGAGCATAGCACACCACCAATATGTTCATCCTGGTGTATGAAGGCAAGAACCACCCCCTGGCTTTCCCCCAAGTAATAGCTTCCTTTTCTTTTTAGCCTTTTAATTTTCCTTTATTTCCTTGCTGGTGTTTTGGTTATTTTTTTTTCTGTTTAGGTGGAGCCAGTATTTGTCTTTAAACACTGATTCCCATTGTATTCTCAGATGGATGTTGAATGCACTTGGCTTAACTCAAGTCTATACCTTTTACATCCCTGGCTTTCTATGGTGGATATTCATCCTGTTTGGTCAATTCTTGTGCTGGCATTTGTTGACATTTTTTGAAGTCCTGCCTCATACACCCGACCCACACTCACAGGGAGCAGAGTGAATTCTCTTTGAGAGCCATGGATTGAACTGCTAGACCCAGCTGTTGTGCATCTCTCCTGGGAAGGTGATGGTCCAAGAGCACCCTGACAGACCCATGTTTGTCACACACACCCTGGTGAGCGTGGAGCTCAGTCTGCTGCCAGTAGTTACTCCTGTGGTCTGACTTCATCCTTGGCTTGTGTTACTGGAGGCTCATGTAGGATGTGCTGTAGTGCCTCACAAGTGCTCTGCAATGGCCTCTGATCCAGCTGCACATGTAGCTCATGCCCAAAAATAACTGTCAGTCTTAAAGAAGAGACAGTGGTGCTCACTATCCTTGTTTGAGAGTGAGATTGGAAGCATGGGTTGGCCAGTGGTGAATCTGGGGATTCGGGGAAAGCCTGTTCAGTCTGGAGTTTTATAGTTATGAACTAGTTCCTCAGTCAGGCCCTGCTCAAAGGCAGGCAGACACATAAAGTCAGATACAAAAAGGGCCCATCTAGAGTCAAAGAGCAGAAAGAAAAATAAATACAAAGAGGGGGAGAAAATACAATGCAACAAAAACCAGGGAGATTTAGAGTAGATTCATTGTAAAGAGGGAGAGGATGGGAAAGGGAAGCTGAAATCTAGAAAATTACTCAGTAGGCTAATAAAAAGCATGTTCTCTGATTTTAATTGTTCTTCAGTTGAACTCTTATGCTTTTATTTAGAGTTAAGATAAGGAAGGTGGACTTGCCAGCACATAACAAGTTATATTTTTTGTCTTTTCTCTTAGATCTTGCAGATCTAGGGATAATATTTTCTGTATTACTTGTGGACTATCTCTATAGCACTCAATTCTATGTAACCATGCCACAAAATGCAAAAACTTTAAAAACTCCTGTCTCAAAAAGAAGAATTGAAACCTTGGCTTTTCTAAGGTCAACAAAAAGCTCTATTTCACTTCAGTGAGAATTCAGGATTTCATCTCAGTCATGAAGGTTGTTCAATATTGAGAGTTCTGTGAACTTCAGGTCATCACCAAAGCCAAACCTTAGGATTCAGGTGTTTTTTTCCCTCCAATCTAATGTAAATTGGCAGGAGTTTCTCCCACTGCTCATAAAGCAGAGAGGCTGTTCCAGGGTTAGTAAAAAATAAGCTGCAATTCTTCTTACTTTGAAGAAGAATTTCTCAGTATAGTGTAGCAGGGTTAGGTTTCAAAAAGGTGATTAGAAAACAAGCATTTGTACACAGGACTTTCAATGAGGACGTTATCTCCTCTAATCCGAGAATTCTCTTTTTTCCTGGCTTGGGGGAGCAGCGCTTTACAGACAAACACAAAGGCAAAACAGCCATGTGCTCTGAATAACTTACATTCAAATTAGATTGACAACATAATGAGAGCTGAATAATGTTATATTTGGAAGTCATTGATAGAAATCATCCTCAGCTCATATCTGGAGAGGATAGTAGGATGAGTGGTTATCTATGCCTCTGCTACTCTGCTTCTTCTTTCACAGTCATTTTCTTTTCTCATCTTGCCTGGCACTCTTCAAAAATAGCCTCTTTAAGATATGCAATTTATCTTTATTCTTAAAAAAACCCCCAAACTTCCTAACTTTCTGGATGGACCCTTATAATGCCCTGATAATGTTTTAGAGTTGGTGTACTCAAATCCTCACTGATTTCCAGGATGGGTCTTAAATCACACATTATATACTCTTATCCACCAATACTCTGCTGAATTTACAGTTCCAGTTAAAGTTAGATCTGTGAAGGAAGATGACATCTCCTGCTCCCTATCTTTTTAAAATACCAAATCGATTTAAGGGTTTAACTTATTGTTATAGTTTATCCTGAACCTTCTGAATCAGTTCATTGAATTTTAGCTGTAGCTATATAAAATTCTATACACTGAAATTGTTTGGCCATACTGAGAATGTCTATGCCATGATCCATCACTGCCACTAACTGCCAGCAATAAAGAAATCCTCTTTTATTCTCCATTCATTTAAGTGAATCTCTAAAACTACTATTGAACACCAGGAGTACATCTTACTAGGTTTTAATTCTTTTCTTCTTCTTTTAAGGAGCACTTAATATTTACCTGAAAGGCATTTCATAGTTTAGTGTCTTCAGTAGCTGTCAAAAAGAGACACTGGGAAGACCCAATGAAATACAGACTTGTAAGACTGACTGTAGTAGTGAGCAAGATAATGGAAACATTTATAAGGCAGATTACAATTCATTTAGGAATGTGATTTAGTAAAGGGAAAGCTGCCTGGTTCTGCTAAAAGAGGATCATGTATGACAAATGTATTAGGGTCATTTCAAAGGACTGCTGAATTGATAAAGATGAAATCGTTGGCATAATTCATCCAGATTTCAGGAAAGTATTTGTTACAGACTGTACAGGAGATCAATTTACAAGGTCAGAAAGCAGAGCATAGGGGACAACTTTTGAAATGGAATACAAATTGGTTGAGGCTCAAGAAACAGATGGTGTCAGTAAAATGAAACAATTCAGGGTGCGATGAGGTCTGGATTTGCCTGAACACGAATGCCGAGTACCACACAATTCATGTCCCAAATCATTTGTTGTGCTACGAATGTGGGCATGGGCAGCTCTTCACTGCCTTGGAATGAAGAGACTTGCAAACCACTCTGGGGTGATTGATTGAAAACAGCCATGAAAATGCAAATCATGGTGGAGAAACCCATGCAGTAAACACACTTCTCAAGTCCTCTATGGACAGCAGAAAAATGCCTAAAATTCACAGGTGATTAACCACTTCTACCTGCTTTTTAACACCATCTGTGCACCTTGTTAAATACCAAATTGAAACAGATACATTTTCCTGGTGTGTCAGAATCTACCCAACCACTAAAGCTGAAAAAAATGACATTGTGCTGTTAGTGAAACCCATGCACAATGCAGAATTGAAAGTACAGAGCTCACTCTCCATAAGCAAAATATCCAAGCAGGTACCTTAACAACAGTCTTTGATTTCTTCTTACTGAGTGGATTTTTTTCTCCTTGTTTTAGGAATAGACTGAGGAACAGCCTAGAATTGAGTACAAATATGACTGAGAACAGCAAGCTCAAAGGTGGATCCTAAAATAGCAATATTCCAATAAAGACTCATTCTCTGTGTACAGAGATTGGCTCAAACATGAAATGAGGGACCATATAACTCAATACACTCTGTTAGATGCTATGTTATTGCTTCTTTTAAAGGAGAAAGGCTACACATCTTAAAGTTTTGATGGGAATTAGGCACCTCATAGCATTTAAAGTTCCACCATGGAACTTAGCTTCTAGCTTTGAAGTTGCTTGAACAGTTTGATGCTTTTGGACCACACCTCCAACAATCAAAGTGTTAATTAATTTTATTTATTCCACCCTTTAAATGTATTTCTAAAAACAAAGATACTTCTACTTAATGTGAATATTGATTTAAACCTTGAGGTCTGTGCCAAAACTTCACGCAGGAAACTCTTCATGCAGGAAATATTTTTGGCAAAAGCATGTAGAGTTTGACCTATTCAGCTGAGATCTCAGTGTCTTTTGTCTCATTTTTGGATACCACACCAAATTACTAGTACACACCCACAAAACTACTTCTTGTGCTCTGCTGGCAGGTTTCAGGAATCTCACTTTTAAAAGATAGTAGATGTAAACCAGTTGGCTAAAGAAAGTACCAGAGATATGCATGACACGTACAAATTGATTGAAATCCATTTTTTTCATTTACTTCAGTATGTTTGGCTTAAATTGTGATTCAGAAGATGTTTCATAATTTTTATTTGTCTCTACAAGTTGCCTCTGGAGAACAAGGCAAGGGCCAGGAGGAGACATTTCAGCCTGTGATTTCTGCCCACTGCTGAATACAAGTCAGAGCCACTACCTTATCCAGTTTTATGGAGTTCCTCTTGGTACCAACTGTTTGATGCCTCCACGATTTGTCAGAGTGAATAAGTAAACATAGCATCCACATAGGACCTCTCACTAGGAGCAGGAGATTATATTCTAAATTGATTCAGTTACCAACAAGCATGAGGAAAAAAAACCATTCTCAGTGAAAGTTAAGATAAACAGTAACAAACCAAGAACAAAAAGGAAAAAAAAGGTGTGGAGGAATAGAACGTAAGAAAATAAAGATAGTGCAGAAGGTAATCTTACACCTGAGGAGTTGCAGCTGTACCAATCACCAAAGATTAGGAACAGGCCTGCCCTTAATAGGCCACAGCTGTGTCCAATAAGATGAAGAGTGCTGCAAAAGAGTGGGTTAGGTGGGTGAAGAGAGAGTTGGAGTTTGTTGGCTGTACTGTGAAGAAGGTGTCAGTGTTGTGAGGAGCTGCTCGTGAGACATCACCAAGAAGGTATGGAACTTTGGCAATAAGATGTCAACAAAAAGCTGTGAAATTCCGAGGCAGATCAAGCAGTAATAAGCAAATTAAATTTATAGCTCTATTTTCACTGGAATAATAACTTAGTAAGCTCATAATCTAATCAGTTAAATGGATAAGTCAAGTGAAATTCTGGAGTAATGTTACCACTTTTATATATCTACATCTTGTCCAGAGCAGTTAAAGGGGAAGCATATACTTGCAAAATGCTCCTAAGCCACCTGGTAGTAGTAGGTAGAAGAGCACTTATCTGACATTGAATAATTAGAATTCATAAAGGAAAAGATGCAGAAAAGAGACTCTTCTCCCCATACAGGAGAGCAGCAGGGGCAAAGAAAAGAAGCAGTCATTTTAGAACAGTATCTACTCCAATGGTTCTTGTGGTAATTAGAAGGTTCTCTTTCTTTCTATTTGATTCAAAACTGGAGTATATAAACAGACCCCTTAATTACTTGTTAAATCTGTTGTACTTTTATAACTAAGTATTTATGTGAAGAGAGATAAGTTATGTCCTTTCTACTACAGGGTTTTCTGGGATGAGAAATAAGGCTTCAGCTTCTTGATTCAACTGCTTTTACTAACTGGACGAGTTTCTAGGGAGGTAAGAGAATGCTCAGCAAACTTCACTTAAGAAAGGTTGAGGCTGAAGTCCCAAAAGTCTGTGTAATTTGAACATAAACCAGGTGAACTTAGCTCAGTGCTCTTGTCACTCGAAAGCATCAAGTCAGGGTTTGATGGGAAATTTCTTCAGGAACCCAGAAAAATTTCACACCAAAGCTGAGAAATTTTGTTTTTTTTCAGACAGACATTTTCAAATGAAAAATGATTTTGCTATGATATTCTTAGTAAGTTCTGTTTCAATTCCATTTTTTGCTCTTTGCCAGTGGGCCTTCTTTCTTTATTTTCTCTAAATTGACTAGAAAGAACAGGATCAAGCTGGATGTACTTTATGTATCCCATCTTGTTCTTTGCTTACAGTCTGCTGAGTATTTACCACGTATGTAAAGTGATGGTCTTTGTGCTGAAGGGTGTGGTATGGTCAGCATACCACAGCAATAAACATCACTACAATGGTCTGACAGCTTTCAGGGATTTGTCACACCCCACCAGTTGAAAATTTAACCTACAGGTCTGAAAAATCACTCATATGTCAGATTTGATGGCAGTACTGGGTCACTCTCTAATTTCGTAGTAGCAGAAAGTAGCGTGAATTTACCACCTGGTTTTATAGTAAAGTGAACTATTTTTTATATTTTTGTAGTGCATTGAGAGGAAAATAAAATGCAGCACATGTTTGCTTAGTATCCATCAGTTGTGCCTGTCTGAGTCATTTGACAAAATATCTTCTCTGATCTTATACCCAATTTTTAGTTACATCAATAGCAAGAAAATTTTAAGGAAAATAATAATAATGCAGGAGGGCAGTGAGAGACTTTCAAGTCTCTCTTGAGAGACTGTCTTGACAGGAGGAATTTGATGCCTCTGGGAAAACAGAATTCATTTACACTAACTCTATTCAACTGTAATGACAAGCCTTAAAACAGGCTCTGAGATGTTGTATTTGTTTTCTTTACCACTATCTTTCAGTTCCTACTGACTTTTCCTTATTCTTATGGTGTGGCAAGAGCCACAAATTCTGCTGGTGAACATAACATGTTATTAAACCCTGTATTGGTTATTTGCTCTTATTAGGACAGACAACAGTGCCAAACTTTTCCAATACAGCCTGGATCAAACCTATTAATTGTATAGATGCTTTTAGAGAACTTAGAGCCTTCTTGCCCAAGTTGGGTTTGATGCAGAGCCTCATCCACAGCCTGGTGCTCCTGGGGGACTCCTCTGAAGACTTGGTGTCAGGCTAAGTATGTCCACAAAAAGAGAGTGTTTGAACTGAGCAGTTCCATGTAATGAGTGTTTGCTAGCAATTTTTAGGGGCTGGTTACCTGCTTTAACACCTGTGCCCACCATCCAACCCATTTTTTGAGCATTTCCACCCTAGGTAAGCTAGGAAGAACCTAATCAGATGTTTTCCAATGAAGACTTTGGTATTTGGAGGCCAGAGGTTTTAGACAGAAGTGTGCCTAGGAGTTAGACACTGCAATGTCACCGGGCTTTGGAGAAATCAGGCTTTAAAACAAAATTATTCAAAGCACTTGCATATGAACTTACATATAAAATATTACTACTAGAAAAATCTCTACAACAGAACACTCTTGACTTTAGATTTTCAATCATTCAGGAAATCTAAAAGTAAGGACAGTTCTTTTGTGTTTGTTCATTTCCAAAGTTTTGTTTCCAGATTTGCAGTCTCTCCTCTGCCCCACCCTTACAACTTCCCCTCAATTCTTTCCATGAGCATTCTGCCCACTACCTGCACTCCCTGCTCTTACCTACTGCTTTGCCTTGGTTTTCCTCACTTCTTTGGCCAGACCTCAACACCAAGTTTCATCCTAGAGTTGGTTTGTGCAGATCATTGTCTGTTCCTGTCTCTTCCCCAAAATTCTCTTTTCTCCACTCTCTCTAGAAGAGAGAGATACTCTACTCTGAATTCCTGTATTCAGTTACACCAACAGTCATAAGAAGCTTAAAATAAGCAAAAAATAATAAAGACTGCCTCCAATTTTAATGCTACAGGAAGCATTTAATTCACAAAAGAAAGCAATATATTGAACGTCTGAAACCATTGAAAAGGAAAAGAGAAACACCATCATTTTAGTGATCTTTGTTTGCCGAAGCTGTGTCCTTCACTGACTTGACTGGTCACAAAAGGATTCAAATTCAACACAAATTAATAACTGCTAAACTGCTTCTGATCTGCAGATCATATTGTCCTGCTGACAGATCATGCGTGGTGAAGTAGAAGAGCTGATGCAGGATAGTGAAACCAGCAATGAACCCAAGAAAATTGAGAGAGTGCAGCTGGAATATAAATGGACAAAAAGCAGCCTATAAAAAAAGGAAAGGCAAAAGTAAAGGAAAGAAAACAAATATGGGAACAGACAAAAGCTAAACTATAGTTTATATAACTATAATGGTAACCCAAACAAACACATTATATTTCCTCCAAAATGTGTGCATGAAGTTTTGAGCATGTGGTTATCAGATTAGCAAGAACATAAAAAAAAAAGCCAATATAAATAAGCAAGAGTACTAAAATGAATGTTTTATCTTTGATAGGTTATATGCTCATTTAGAGGTATTTAAACCCTGATTAAATGCAACCCTGAAACATCCATGGACAGTCAGATTGAATCATCCTTCAGGAGACAAGCACTACATGTTTTCATTGCGTTTCAATTATGTAGCCTGTCCAGATCAAAAGGATTTACACTGGTTTTTTACTCATATTTCCTTACAGTTGGACGTAGATATAATGATGGTGTTAGTGCAGCAGACAAACATTGACAAAAAGAGGCTGCAAAATTTGAAGCAATCCCTTCATTTGCTTACCCATGGATACAAACCCAGGCTATTCTCTTTCTTAATTTATAACAAAGATGCTGATTTCTGAAAGCTGTGTTTTAGAAATGTTGATTAAATCTCCTACAAATGAAAACTGTTGTTTAAATCTCCTACATATGTTTACCTGAGTATTTGCATCAATGAGATGTAGTAGCTTAGATCTGATTTTTGAATGTGTAATTTGTCCAGGCCAAAAAAAGTTTTTCAGGAAGTTTGGCGCTTTCTTAATGAAATGTAGAAGAAAATGCTTAGAGAAGTGGAGGGTAATCTGGTGAAAAGACAGATGAAATCAAGATACTAAGGGAAAGATTGATCACAAAGCAGAATTGCAGAGAAGGAAGATGAAACACTAGAAGCAGATAAACTTATCTAGTGAGTGTATAGAGGAAGAAAGCAGAGAAGATAACAGATCTAGAGACAAAGACAACGGGATGGTAGCTGAAGAGGAAGGTTGAGAGATGATTTTTTGTCTCGGGCGTTAACTGTGTTCTTCTAATACCAGCAAGGCAATGGTGCAAAAGCAGTTACTGCAGCAGGCAGGAAAAAAGCCAAGAGACCCTGTTAGTTTTGCAATTAAAGCAGCAGACTGGTACTCATGAAACCTGCAATTTTGCTTACTGGTTTTGTTTGAAACTTCAGTTTTCTTGGGCAAGGCAATACCTACTCTCTTCAGTTTCCTATTTATAAACTAGGGTGATAGTATTTATTTTCTGTCATCTTCTTAACTTGTTTGCCTGGATTACAACAGGACCCATATCTCAATCTGTTCCTGCCTAGAGGCTGCAGAAATAGCCAGCTTCCAACTGGGACCTACACTGGGGTTTTGCAGTAACCACGGCTAAGTAAGGCAGAGAGGAAAGAAACTGACAAAAGTTTTGATATCAGGAGCTGAAAGGGGCTACTAAAAAAATACATATTTGGGTTCTTTTATTTTCTTTCTGATCCTATCAAATGTACTCAAGGCACATTTCAGCTTATTTTTAATTTATTCCCTTGAATCTTGCTTTTACTTCAAAAGAAAGTGGTTATTCTCATACAAGAGCTTGGGCTCTTGTATGAGAATAACCACTCAAAACACCAGCTCTCATCAGCCTTTTGATAAAATCATGAGAGCTGAAAACATTGAGTTCCTTTTGTTTTAATAACCTTTCTTGAATATATACTTCTCATTTGAATACTTATCAATAAAAATTAAAACCTTATGTTTGCGAGGAGTGCGAGCATATTTGGGATTAAAATGAGTGACATACCTCAAAAATGAGGGCTTTTGAAGGGTTATCTTTCTTAAAGCAGAGCTCTTTCTGCAAGAGTATTGAGTCCAGCATGCTACACAACCAAGAAAACAAAGGAGAGAAATTCTGTAAATGAGAAGCAGAACTGGGGAAAAGATTCTGTTTGGTTCATCTGCACTAGCAGTTGTATGACTTTAACTATTAACAGCGCTAAGAAAATGTTTGAGTTTCTAATAAAATTAACAATTCTTTAAAGCAGTGGTTTAAATTATAGTTCTTGTTAATTTAATTTTCATTATTTGCCTGTGCAAATAAGGTGCTGTTTTCAGAAACAGTTTGCTGAGAAGCCTGCAAGGAGATCCAGGATTGGAATATATCACACATATGACAACGTAAACCGAAGAAAAATATGGACAAATAGCAAAGACAAATGTACCCTCTACAGCATTAAAGTTACCGGATGAGGAACCGCTAATAGAGGAGAAAATGGTTCATAATTTGAAGAAAATGACTAAGTTAACAATTTGCAGGTGAAATGTATGAACTTTGCAACTATCCAACTAAAGTTCCATACTAAAGCTAGCTGCTCTCCTGGATTTTTTTTCCTTTTTAAAACGGAGATAACCACAGGCATTTATTAAAATTGATAATCTTCCATTCAAAGTGATTTCCTATTGAGTTTCAATATGGCCTATATTTCTTGCTATATAAGCACCTGGAACAGAAATGTTCTCAGAGGCATCAAAAGGAGGGGAAGGGATGTGAAGTTGTCAAAGGGGTCTCTCCAAACCCTTTTAGAGAACAGAAGGACATTGTGCTTAGACACCAAACCCCAAACAAATCTTAACAATGGGTAAATTTTGGTAAGGAACAAGGCATCCATATTTTATTATGTTGTCTTGTGCTGCTTGTGGTGTTATTTAAAACAGAGTATTTGTGGGTTAAACTGCTCGAATGCTCCATGCAATTAGGCTTGGATTCTGCCTGGAAAATGTAAGTCCTGGGAGTACTCGCCGTGTTAGGAGCACAATGAACATCGCACAGGGTGTGCCTCACGGTAGCCCCGCTCTGTGGGGATGTTGTACCCGTGGGAGCTGCGGAGGGAGGGCACGGCTGGAGCAGAGGCACCGGGAAGGGTGAGCAGCGCTTTGTGTGTTGGGCTCCAGCGCTGATGGAGGAGCGGCTGTGCTAACCGGGAAATAAAGAAGCCAGATCACCCTGGGTCATGAGGTTATTTACACCTCCGTGAACTGAGCAACAACGGAGCTCTGTGCCCAAAGTGGGCAGTGTTCCACTATCATGCTTTGAGAAAGTGGTTGTCTTGTCCTCCTGCTGTGGTTTACAATACACACCCAACACAGGTGCGTACATAATTCTGTTACACACATATATAATACTAAAGCCTCCCTGATGCTGCTCCCCTCATGGACCAGTTCTCACGGAAGTCTGGCTGTCCAGGGCCTGCAGTGGCAGCAGCGCCGAGCTGTCATGCAGGAGGCGCACGTAAGGAGAGGAGGACCCTTCTCTGGGACACGCACCCCAGACGCTCCCGCAGAGCCCTCGGCAGGTGCCGCTCGGGCCCCGCCGCTCTGCCCCGCGGCCCGGCCCCGCCAGCAGCTCGGCCGTGCGGTCCCGGCGGCGCTGGGGGGGCAGGGCGGGCCGGCAGAGGTGGCCGCAGTCCCCGCCTCTCCCGCGGGTTGCTCGGCGAAGGCCGGGCCGGGAGGAGCCGCTCACCGCCGGCGCGGCCCGCCGGAGCCATGGGCTCCCACCGCAGCGAGAGCGACTGGCAGGGGCTGCTGAGCGAGGTGAGGCGGCGGGGGGCCGCGGGCCGGGGCGCCGGGCAGCGAGGCGGAGCGGCGGGCGGGCCCGGCTGCTCCCCGCGCCTCGAGGAAATGCCGGGGACAGGGGCACAGCCGCCGGCAGGGGACCCGGCTGAGCGGGCGGGGGGCGCCGAGCTGTGCCGGGCACGGCTGCGCCCTGTGGCCACGTCTGGCGCCGGCCCTGCCCTGCTCGGGCTGCCGCCGCGGCCCGGCGCTGCTGCGGAGCGCCGCAGGAAGGGCCTGTGAGGCGCTCCGTGTGTTAACCGCGCTGGGGCTGCGGAGAGCGGCTTCAGGGCACCGCTGCTGCTGTGGCTGCTTGGGAACCGCCGAGGATTCCCTGAACTGCGGGCACAGCCGAGGCCTCGGGCCCGGAGGAGCAGCCCAGCCCAGCTGCAGCACCGGCCTGGGTGACCGGGCTGTCCCTGTGCCTTGTGTGCTTACTTCAATCACATATGAAAGGGTTTTGAGACCCATGGTGACATTTATACTATGGGAGAAAAGAATGTAATAGCACCGTGACCATGAGCCTCAACAGGTGGAGGATTTTCCAGTTACATGATAGAAACTTGATTGTCCACTGCATCCCCATTAAAACATCCACAGCTTTTACAGGTACATATTTTCACCTAGGGTAAGTTAGCAAAGTCAAAGCAACTTGAGGTCAGTATAATTTAAAGGAGTATTATTGAAGACAAATCTGTTTATTAGCCAAACTCATGAAGCAGGCTGACATGTTGATTTCTACATTGCATTACTGTAAAACCAGTAATTTTATGCTTACAGCTAGTAGATAAAACTTCTGTGCAAATGGCATTGGCCTGGATAAACCTGACTGAGTACTGTCCTACAGTATGATCCACACAGGTGAATTCCCTTGTTTTCAGGAGGGCTTTGCCTCCATTATGTTAACTGAATGTAAGGCCTAAAGCCCTGACCTGTCAAAAAGATAAATATTTGAGTTTAGGGTGTTGAACCTGTCCCTGCTCTTAGTGCTTTCAGTGGGAGTTTGTATGGGCCCAGATCTGTGTAAGCACAGTACATCCAGAATTGGAGACTGTGAATGCAGGACTTCCAAGAACACAAAATGATCCAGGAGAAAGTGAAAAGTGCACTTTTTGGTAGTATTCTGGTTGTGCAGTGTTGAATCTGACATCTCATTTATCAAATGGAGTTTTATTTGGGATGGGGGTCATTTCAGATGGGAGGCAGATCACAAGGTGTGTTCAGAGGAAATGTTGCTGTTCCCTGCTTTAAAATGTCATTTAGAATTACTTTGGAACTTTTTTTACTTTTTATATAGTTAAACCTAAGAACTCTATCCTAAAATTGAACACCTACTTCAGTTTAGGGGCTTTTTGATTGTAATAAATTTTAATGACTGTGCTAAGCTGCATTCTTGTAGATACTTGAACATACATAAAATTTCTTTTTTTTTTTTCAGGAAAAATTAGAGGCATAGTGACTTATATTTCACCTTTCCTTACTTTCTGTTGCCACAGCAGGCTTACAGCCTGTTGTTCTGGGGTGCTGTCAAGATACAGGTTTTCTTCATTTGCCTTCTTCTTCCTTTGGCTGTTGTAATTTACTCCATGTGTTTTACCCATTAACTCCAAATCCTAATGGGTCTGTGAGAAAGTGGCTCAGACTTCTGAAGTAACTTGTAATAAGTTTTTGAATTCACCATATCCCTCAGTGGTACAGATTTTCTCAAGGCCTCCTAGCTTCAGTGTCTGCTGGGTAATTTTTTTCCCCTGGGCATTTCATAAAAATCTTGAAATGCTTTCAAAATACAAGGTAACACAGTCAAGAGAAGACATGGTAGCTCTAAACAAGCACTCTCCCATTGCAGGTGGTAGACAGTTAAAACATAAGATGGGGTTAAAAATCTTGGTGTAAAAGACCAGAAGCTGATGGGTTCAGACCTGTGGTCACATATGTTTTCATTTGCATAAGCCAAATCTTCTGCTTTGAAAGGTAGGAATAATTGAAATACTTGTCAAAGCAACTGTAACTTTTAAAACTGTGGTGCTACAGGTGTTAAGAAAAGTGGTGAGGATGCATATTTGGTCCTTATGCACCAACACTTGTACACACAGCATTTATTTTTGTAGGTTGCCTTTTCATTTTTTTATTAGAAAATAAGAAAAATTTCTGTCTGTTACAGTCTTTTTCTATATTTGCTCTTCTTTTTCCTTTTGACCATGGTTCTATTTCAGTGCCTTTTGCTCTCTTCCTTTTCACATATATTTCTCTGTTTTTATTGTGCTCACCACTAACTTCTTGCTTGTTCTTTTGCCCCAATATTTATGTATTTTTCCACTGACTTTACAGCCACATGTATTTCAGGCCTAGTGTGCACCTGGTACTCTGAACAATCTTTGCACCACATGTACCTTGAGCATTCTTTAAACTAACTGAATAGGGTGACGTGGGTAGGAATACTGGGACAAAGCCAAGTTAGCAAACACTGAAGGAACATAAAAGAGTTATTCTTTCCACTGGTAATCTCACAAACTGGATGCAGAAGAACTCACTTCAGGAGCGAGAATCCACATTTTACCTGTTCTCTAGCTTATTTCATGTATTGGTGATGGATGTATGGAGATATCTATACAAAAATATATACATATATGAAAGATTAATTACTCTGTTGAGTTACCATGTGATTTTTCTGCTTGGACTCTTGGTTTTCATCTAACATTTATGTCACTCAGTGACCCACATTTAGAGTATTTAAAAGTTGGTGTAAAGTTGTAGGGTGAAGACCTGATCAATAACTGCTGGTTTGACACAAGAGACTGAGCTGCAGCAAGAACTTTCTTGCTGGTGGCCCAAGTCCTCCACAAACCAGATCTTCATAAACATCAAAATACTATCCCAAGAGTACATTCCATTCATCATCCCCATCCCTGGAGTTGTTCAAGGCCAGTTTGGATGGGAGTCTGAGCAACCTGGACTAGCTGGAGGTATCCCTGCCCATGGCAGCAGACTTGGAACTAGATCATCAAGGTGCCTCAGATTTGCCAGCCTCTGGAATTAAATCCAGTGTCAAAATGCTTCTCTTTCATTTGTCACCTCCCACATGTTAGAGTGTTTGGTGTGTGCTGTTTACAGCTACTCATATGTGACTGTGCCTCCTACAGCTAGTTTGAAGAGATGTAATTTCTGTTTAATTTTTCATTCACAAGAAGCTATTTCTTGGTTATTGACTGTGTATGGTCTTCAGCAGCACAGAGGGAGGTGATATGCTTGTCTCTTGAGCTTCCTTGCCAAGTAATTTTGGATTTACCAAACTGTTGAGCAGTAGTTCTAGTTGAAATACCTAGAGTTCAACATGAGTTCTGAAGAGATACCTAGCCTGCTTGTAACTGGCAGAGCACACCTTTCCCATTGGTTCCACAACTTTTTATGTGGGCAAGAGAGAAGAGGAAGGAAAACTGGTGAGATTTTCATGTGTGCATTCTCTCTGTAACATTCTGTCATGTTTCCATCTCAAACAAAGCATGAAATGTAATTTGCCAAACCTCTATGAGGGGACCAACAGGCTTTGGAGCCACTAGTTTAACAGCTTTACTTAATGTGCCCAAACACAGGGGCTGTAGGGAAGAACAAAGTGGAGCAGATGATACTCTAAAGTCTCTGCTTGGTTGGGTTGGCATTGTAATGCCTTTGACATTTGGAAAATGAAATGAAAATGCTAAAAGAGCTGGCATTGTGATTTACTGTGCTCCAAAATTCTCTGGAGCTGTGGGTGGTGCTGTGAAGACCTGCATGATGGACTTTTGGGTAACAAAACAGGTGTTTGCTTTTCATGTGTCCACGTTTCAGGTTGGACTAAGAGACTCACAGGGATGTTGTGAAACAAACAGAGAAATTAATAATGTTGTCTGATGCACAGCATACAAAACTTCTGAGGGCTGGGCCACCTAGCACAGTAATGTTAACTACTAAATTGTGGTATTCCTAAATGGCTGGTGAAGATGGTGTGGGGTAGCATTGTCATCAAGACAAGACATGGTGTTCTGAGGAGCTGCTTGTATCACTTGTATCATCAGGGAATGAAACCAGCCTGCTTTGTGTTTCAGCTGCCGGGAGGCAGCCAGTCAAACAGGAGCTGGGCAGCAGAGTTGATACGGTGGGATAAAACCAAGGTCACTGCATTATTTCAGGTTTTATCAGAGATAAATCACATCAGGAAGTGAATGGCAAGCAAATAGCCAGTAATTTCTCTAGGTCTGAGTGCTTGACTCTTCCAGATAAGTTAACAGTTTTATCTGAAGTCAAAGGGAGCAACATTATAGAAACACAGTGACCAAACATCCCAAACAGTGAGATTGCAGTGCATTTTGGGACCCTTTGGTTTCTACAACAGAATTGTCTCCAAGACTGCAGTCAGGAGAAACTTGATAAAACTTAAGGCAGTTTGGTAGCAGTTGGATCTCTTGTTAAAGATGGTGAGTAGACTTCATGGTTTCTCAGAGAGCATGGTAGATTATAGGTTTCAAGGCCCAGTGTAATGTAGTAGCCCTTCAGTATTTGAGGACACAAGGCCCTCAAGTGACAAGAGAAGACAGAATATGATCCAAGGTGATTCCAAAGAACAGACTGGAGATAGTATCTCTGCTTCTACTCTCAGAAAATTAGATGTTTTCCATGACATTAATTGTCATTAAATACCAAAATATAGGCCAGTAATTTGTGCAATTTTTTAAAACAAACCCGATAGGAATTCAGTGTGTTTGTTGGTTTAAAAAAAGAAAGTCTAAAACCTTGACCGTGTTCCAGCTTCATCAGATTATTAGACCATGTCTACAGCGTCATTAATGAGATCTACCCAGATTTGTGACTAAAAATAGCGATGGACAAATAGTAAGTGTTCGATGTAGAGGGTCACCTTGGAGCAGTTACACTCTCCTGTAATGTCAGTCTCTTTTTACTCAATTTCACTAAAGTAGTCATCTGGCTGTAAAGCAGTTCAGGCAGTAATGTAGGATGTCATATATATTCCTTTAATTATTATGTTCTTCCTTGTAGCAATTATAATTTACTTTATTGCAGATAACGGCACATTGGTAGATAAAAGCCACTAGACAGATATAAAAAGTTGTACATTGTAACTTTTAGATTGAATGTATAGCAGCTGGTTCTCATTTAACTTTGTTTTTTGAATTCATGGATTATTTTGTACCAATAATTAAAAAGAAACAAAAGACAGTAAGAATATTTCATAGTAACTATAGTGCATAACAGAATTCACTTGTTTGTCTCACTGATAAACAACCCCTGAGATGTGGGCTTCCCTTCAGTTGCAGGGGAAGAAGTCTGTGCATGAGTGAATGCCAGAAGCATCTACTGAATATTTTTTTTTCAGACTGTTTGAGAAAATTTACCTTATTGCTTTCATTGCTCCACAACAACTTGTCACACTCCCGTGTTCTTTTTGACAGCATACCAATTTTGTTGCACTTATTTGTCTATATAAGGGAAATCACTGATGGGACTCAGTTATTTCCCTGACTAGAACCCATTTCTGGCATACAGCTGTTAGGTCATTTTATGGCCATTATTGCTACACTGTTTTTTAACATTCAGAAATAAACATATTGAATACCCTCTCTGAGGTCCGTCTTTGTGAAATTTGGTTTTCCTTCAGTAATGGTAATGGCAGCTGCAAACATAGCCCTGTTGAATAATCAGATTCTACAGAAATGCTCTGGCTTTGTTTCTTGTACCATAAGCCCATGGAAATAAATTATTATGTTATAACTGATTTTATTCTATTTATTTGGGAAAGTCAATATGTGTAAAAGGCAAAAATTACTTCAAAAAGTCTTTTATGTGGTCATTTTTGTAGTAAAATCCAAACAGTACATTGAGGAGAGATGCCAATATCATCAGTATATAGTTCATCTAGTTAAAACAGATTTTAAACAAGGAGGCCATCTTTATTCTTTTTCATTCAGACTTGAACATTACTGTCCCCACAATCTGTTTATGGTCCATTATCCTCAGGCTAATAGGTAGTGGAGAATTCCCCAGCTCCTGCCAGTGCTGCTGTAAAAGGTGAAGCCTTCTCATATGCTCTGAGTGTGTCCTTTGTAGAGGGCTGTGACTCATGGCAGAAGCAAGATTTGTTTGCTGCTAGGTCTGTATTTCCTGCTGGGTAAGCACTGGGTTTTACAGTGTAATCCACCTGCTCTGGTTCACTCCTGACTCTCAGACATGGTTTCATCCAGCAGCACTTGAGGCAAGGCTTGCAGGCACCTGTGTGTAAGGCATGTTTGGCTTCTTTCCACTCACATTGTGTGCATGGTGTAGGGTGCTCCACTCCACACAGGTGTTGGCTGGATGGGCCAGCTTCATTCTTCATGGGATTCTTCCTGGTAAAGGAACAGGACAGGCTTGGTTTAGGGATTTGGCTGTCAGGTTGGGTTTTTTAAGTGATTGCGATGTTTGCTTTTACTCATCTTTTACTCATTTTTATTTGCAACTACTCTATCAGATTGTTAATATTTAAAGACAATTTAGCAAAGGCTTGCTTTAGAATTACTTAGGGGATGAAACAGGGGAAAAAAAGAAGAGAGATTGACAAATATTTCACTGTAAGGCAAGGCATTATTTTATCAAGTTTGAAGCAGTTTACTATAATCACTTACTGACAATATTAAAGTTTAGCTTCTCATACCTTTCAGTCCTTTATCAGGGGATTTGACATTTGTGTAAGGTATCAGTAAGGACATAAGTACATAGGTACACTTGCCTTTGTTGATGCCAAGGCATCATAATCCAGCAAATTTATGGCAGGTTTTCAACTTCAGTATTGCCAGAAATAAAATTAATCCAAGGTGGAAGTGTCCTTTTTGAGAGTTCAAATCCTTCTTGGAACTGCTTTTCTCATTTCCTTCCCACTTTTTTGCAACTAAGCATTTACCATTTTTGGAAAAGGTTGTCTGAACTAGTATACCAAACTCACTTTTTCCTTTCTCGTTGACGTGAAATTGAGGTTAACAAAGTTAATTCCAAGCAAGGAATACATACAATACATACAAAGAATGATTTTTGTCCCAAAGAACAGCACTGACTTGAACAGTATGGAAGTGCTGATATTGTTGCTTTATGCAAGAGCCCATACTGATAAAGTATTCTTGATGGAGGATATAATGAAACTGTAAATTGTTTTCATGACTGCTATGGTATTTGGTCTCTTGCAGATCACATTCAGAAAGTAGAGCCAGGTCGTGTGTCAGTATCATCAGAAATGGAAATACATACTTTAGCATGGGCAGTGATAAGTGATGGGTAATAAGAATCTGCTGATCAAACATCATGTTAAGTGCAAAAAGTTACCTGAAAGTTCTGACAGGTAACATTGAGGATAACATCCATGTTACTCTTCTTTTCAATGTGGAAAGGCAATGAGGCAGATCAGACTAAAGCAGAACAGCTAAGATTTGTATGTTCTGCTTTGCTTAGTGCATGACCCCTTCACATGAGGAGTGATGGCTGCAGGGGAAGGCTCATCTCTGCCTTCCCTCCCCTTTTAGGTATTTTTGCATTCCTGCATTATTTCCCATTTTTTTTTGCCTCAAATGAGCATATGCCTGTAGTATCACAGCATAATTAAGTTTCTTTTATTTGTGGTGTTAGGGCATCACACTGTAATTGTTTCATAGTCAAGGCAAATTTTGGTTATCATTCCTGCTCCCCTTCTGCTATAACATAGCTCCATTTCAGTGTCCAGCTGGGAGGCTGAGTACACTGCTGGTAGTGGGGAGAAGGACAGCAGTGGAAGGTGAAGCAGGGATGAGTGGTTGCTGCCTGGGAGCTGGATATTGTGAACACATGTAGAAAAGGGATTTTTGCAAATGCTTCTTCCTTATAGCAGCCTTGCCAGGGCTGCTGGGCAAATGGCAAGGTTCCTCATGCTATTGCAGATACGAAAAAGAATGAGAAACTCAAATTGGTAAATATTTCTAAGTCACAGTGGTCTAACATGTAGCCTTACAGAGGGATTTCAAGCTTTCTATACGAGATATCTTCCCCATGATTGTCATTAATAAGTCAACACAACTTGTGGCAGACTTTGATGTTGTGCAATCTTCCAACTTTTCACAGAAGAACTTGAGCTTCTTGTATTCAGTACTGGCTTGGTTAGAAATGGCTTGTTACATGTATGGGTTTTTTCTCTTCTGCAGTATCTGGTGTGCAAAAGGAAACTTGAAAGTAAAAAGGAGGCATTGCTCATCCTTTCCAAAGAGCTGGACACCTGTCAGCAAGAAAGAGACCAGTACAAACTTATGGCCAACCAGCTGCGGGAGCGACACCAGTCTCTGAAAAAGAAGTATCGGGAGCTGATTGTAGGTTGTTCTTTATGAGGACTGTATAACTGGGGGACAAAGGTGAACCTCAAAAAAAATTGGAAAGAAGTCCATAATGGCTGCTGTAAAAATGTTTAGGTACTTGTTTGCAGTAGTCCTGCAGTTGCACAGCCCTGATCGTATTATTACTCATTTGTTCTGCAGAGATGAGGCAGTGCTTGTTATATAGGACACAGAAACACAGTGCATGCTCTGAGGAAATTCGTTTCAGTGATAATTCCATTTAAAAATTGACTGTGGTATTATTATTCCACAGCAACTTAATGTGCCAGTATGAAAATTAATGCAACACAAATTTGTAATGAACTGCTGTTCTAGAAATGTAAACAAATCTTCAACTTTAGAAATGTTTTTATGTTGAAGTTAGTATTGCTGGTATTAATCAGCAGTATTTAAAAAAAATTGATAACATTTTAGTTAAAATACATGTTCTACAATTAGATTTGCAGAATTAATAGAGTTTCTGATTTCAGAAATAACCTGGCAATAAAATATATCTGTTTATTTGTAGGATGGGGATCCATCGCTTCCACCTGAAAAGAGGAAACAGGTAGGAATTTTTTTTCAACTGATGTTATTTAGCTGCTACAAAAATATATTTGCAAAAGAATAAAAATATTAATTCAGAGATCTGGTTAAAAAGCAAGCATTTCTGAATATTGAAAAGCTCAGTCTTTAAATTGTGAAATTCTGCTTTGGTCTACACATTTCACTGTGAAATATCTGAACTATAGAATATATGGCTATTGCTTTTATGTGCACCTGAGACTGAAATTGGTCAGTGTACATAGACTTGAGGTTGTTCTCCTTTTTGTTTATTCCTCCATATTGAGTCCTAAAATGGATTTGTGACAGGACTTCTCATACTTAAAAGTAAGCTGGAAATGCATTGTCTGCTTTCCATAATTGTTAATTTATTGTTGTGAGGGCTGTTTTCCATTAAGTATTCTCCCAGGCCACTTGGCTCTATGAGTTAAAGTGGTAAAACAATGATAATTGCATTTTATGATTCCCCTGAAAACTTTTTGCCTGCTCGCATGCATTTTTTTTCCTGGATATCTACATAGTGTGTCCCTGTTGCAGAATGTTGGTTGTCATATCTTAAAATTATCTTAATTTTTAGAGAAAAATGGCACCCAAAACTCAATGTCTGGAGCAGGGAGATGAGGACAACCTAAAAGAGCGAAATTGTTGCTGTAATTGCTAGTTTTGGAAGTCTTTTAACTATGTTTAAAACATGGTTATTACATCCTGTTAATGGATCAGAAGTTTTACTCATAACCCTTTCCCTGAGAGTTTGCATATAGTTCTTGCTATTTGCTTAAAATTTTACGGCTTAGGGTTTTGGTTGCTTTAAACTAAACTTCCAGAGGCAATATAATTACTCCTTCAGGCACTTAAACAAATAGCTGCCAAGAAGTCAGTGGCTCAGTGTAGAATCATTTAACTTCCTCATTATTTAGCATAATTTATTTGCAATTCTGTTATTTCAACAGAATTCTAATAAAACTTTATGACCAGATACAAGTTTGTGTATTCTGAGTGTTGCTGAGAAATATCCAGTTAAAAGAAAAAAACCAAAGCAGTGTATGGATCATTACAGAAAGATAAGTAGGAAGGGAGATTTGCCGTCCCATAGCTCTTCTAATTCATCTTTCATCTTTCAAAACAAATAAAACTGACACTTGTTTCTAAAATACTAGCCAAATCCAGTCTAAATTCAGAAGCTGTGATTGTATTAAGTTTTGGCAATTTGTCTTACCAGGGTAAGTGCCTTGAAAACCTTTAATAATCTACCTAGGAGTAATTTTTTTTTTCATGGGGAAGTTAGGTATTCATGCTAGGTAGCAGTGAAAGAAAGAAAATGGGGTCATTGATAGATTCCCCCCAGAAGAATATATATGTTAGGTTGTGCAGTAGTAGACTGTTAGTGTATTTCTTGAGTTTTTATTTTCCTGAGAAATGTGTCTGTAGCATACAAGGTGGATAACCTAGAGTAGTTAGTGTAACCTTTCTGAAGAAGAGTATAGTTTTTGCTTTGAGAAATGCATCAGAGAATAATAAAAGAAAGTTATGAATATTTTTCCATTATCACCATACATACATTTCTTAGCATTTTCTCATCTAAGAAAGAGGGAAGTCCTCTCTTGCTTTTGTGCTTCTTCCATTCCCTTTTTTCCTGGAACCCTAGATGCCTGCTGGAAGAAGTTTGTGACCTCAGTCTCTTTATGAAAGGAAACACTGATCCTCCAATGAATTCTTGACAACACAAAAGTGCATACTGTTTTCATGGTCAGAAATAAGGTGAAAACACTATATGCTTAACAGTTTGCTATCTGTTGCATTGGTTTGCCACAACTGAGAAATTACTTCTTAGTATTGAAATTCCAGTCTAGAACCTTAAATGTAATAGGTGGGTTGGAATTGCTGCTGTCTTCTCCTTCTTGTCTTCATTTTTCCCCTTTATTATCAATTATGTTTGGTGACTGTTTAAAATGTTTTGTTTTCCACCATGCCTTCTCATCCTGTTTTCCAGCACAGAATTTTCATGGTTTTTATGGTAATATCATGTAACCAGGCATTTTCTGTCAGCAAGCAGCTAACTCAAAATCTGGTTTTGTGAAATTGTTATTTAAAGGTATCTTAACATGCAGAGCTCTGTAGTGTTTTCCTGCTCAAAGCTGTGTTTGCATCTCAGATCTATTCCAAACAAAACAATTCTATGATACTATGATGATTCTATCCAAAGATTGCTCTGTGTGTATCACATTATGCCAACCAGCAGAAGCAGAAAATGAGAAACAGTGCTAGGGAAATCTCTATTTCTACTGTAGATGTTTCACCATTAGTGTTGTTCACAGTTTGTGAGCTGTCAATATTTTCCTGGCCCCTCATGCCTATGTGGTTGAAGGTAGTTTTATAATGTCTTACGGTGTCAGGTGTAGAGTAATTTTTGGATAAGTAACAGAGGGGTGAAATGTTTCAGTACAATAGTAATTAGAAGAGTGTGTTTTATGTTAAAATTAGTTTAGACATGTTTGTAATGGTTTAATGCCCGCCAGCAGCCAAGGCCCACGCAGCCCCTCACTCACTGCCTCACCAGGGTGATCAAAAAGAGAATCAG
This sequence comes from Agelaius phoeniceus, assembly GCF_051311805.1. Classification (NCBI taxonomy): domain Eukaryota; kingdom Metazoa; phylum Chordata; class Aves; order Passeriformes; family Icteridae; genus Agelaius; species Agelaius phoeniceus. The sequence goes on from NC_135268.1 coordinate 56,316,623, forward strand.
AAGGGTAAAAGCTACAGAACTTGTGGGTCAAGATAAAGACAGTTTTATAGGAAAAGCTAAAAGCTGCTAACACAAGCAAAGCAAAACAAAACAAGGAATTCTTTCATGACTTCCATGGGCAGGCCTGGTATTCACCCATTCCTGGGAGAACAGGGCCCTTTCAAGCATAATGGTGACTTGGGAAGACAAATGCCATCACTCCAAACACCCCCCCCCCATCCCCTTTCCTCTTTCTTCCCCCCACTTTATACACTGAGCATGATGTTACATGGTCTGGTCATGGTCCCTTTGGTCAGTTTGGGTCACCTGTCCTGGCTGTGTCTCCTCCCAGCCTCCCATGTACCCCCAAATTCCTTGCCAGCACAGCAGTACAAAAAGCAGAAAAGGCCTTGGCTCTGTGTAAATCCTGCTCAGCAAGAACAAAAGCATCTCCATCTTATCAGCCTTATGTTCAGCTCAAATCTAAAGCATAGCCCCAAATCAGCCACTGTGAAGAAAATTAACTCTACTCCAGCTGAAGCCAGCACAATGGTAAACACTCCCTGTTTTGAAAGACATGTTAAAATATTTCTCTGTATACATAGTGTCTGCTGGGCATCCTATATAAATAGAAATTCTCTTCATTCTGCAGTTCTGCAGTGGTATGTATTTATATGCATTAACTGTGATACAGGACATTTTCATGGAAGTTTACTAGGTATCTGTTGGCCAGTGTTGCTGCACTCTTTTTACAACTTAAAGAAAAAAACATAGATTGGATTTATAGCTTAATATATACTGCTTCTTATTTTCAACTACATTGCTTAAATTTTCAGAATAGCTTCAGCTTGGGAGAAGCTTTGCCATTAAAATCACAAATCAGTGAATCCTTCAACCTTCTATATGAAATGGAAGTTCTTTTAATACAAATGATATCCTTTGAATAAACAAAGATAAAGTAAAATGCATGGTTAGGAAAAGAACTGTGTGGGGCCACAGTCCTAAATATGCTTTCCTTAATTTGGTCTCAGTGAGATCACTCCGTTGGATATAGTGGGTTTGCACTGGAGCTGTGTGTCAAGAGTAAAGTTGCAATGCGTATGTCACTGGGGAGGTCTTAGATTTGAATTTTAAGTGTATAAGGAATCAAATTCAATGGAACTGAACGCCACAAGAGCACAGAAGAGTTAAGGTGGGAAGACAGCTCTTGGGGGTCTACTAATCCAATCTTCTTGTTCAAACACAACCACCTAGAGCAGGTTGTCCGTTTTCAGTGTGGTTTTGATTCTCTGTGACTCCACAGCCTCTCTGGGCAACCTGTTCCAATGTTTGAGCCCTCTCACAGAAAATAGGGTGAGGGGGCAAGACCCTTCCTCACCTTCTTGCTGTCCTTTCTAAAGAGCCTGTATCCCTTCATCACAGCACTCCAGTTGTGTGAGCTATCCCACCGATTCTCCATGATCCCAGAGTTTGTAAGCCTGTAACTGCACACAGTCTTCAAACTCCTCTTCTTTATTCCCCCAGCTGCATGTGTTAGAGACCCTGGAGGGGCATCAGAGTGTCCTGGTTCTGTGGTACAGGCTTAGAGCTTTTCTACAAGGCTGTTCTATGGTAGTCTCCTTCTGTACATGCCTATGGTCAAAGGAATTACACTTCAGCTCAGTTGCTTTGTAAGTTGCTAAGTCCTTCCTCTTCCCATTATCCTAGTCTCTTGGCTTGCCCACCCTATCCTAAGCTTCCTTTTTCCCTCCCACATAATTTCAAGAGTAAAGCTCTCCTTTTGAAGTTCTCCAGCCTACTGGCAAAGGTACTTTTGCCTCCTGTGGATCAGGTGGATCCTGTGTCTCCCAAGCAGCTGCTGTGCCTTAGAGAGAATCCCATGGTCACAGAACCATATTTGAGGCTCCTAATACTGAGTCCCATAATGTAATGATGATGTATTCCTTGTACAGAACACAGCTTGATGGTTTATCTTCCTACCAGCCAAAAAGGCCCATCAGAGAACCTGAAGGTCATGGCCCTTAATGCTATTACAGTTATCCATGGATATCCCAAGGTGATTCATTCAAATCAGCATTCTGACTGCTTCAAGTGCTGTTGGTATCACAGCGGCATGGTACCCACTCACTGAGATGTTGGCCAGACAGCTTGTCTCCTGCTAATGACTGTCTGTGGGCATGACTTTTTTGGGCAGGCATAGCATCAGAAAGACCAGAGATTCCAGACAGGATTGTGCTGTGACATACCACAAATGGACCCATTTTAATCCATTTCATTTCCAGCTTCTAGCTCTAAATACATACCACTGCTATCACAATTCACTTCTGAAACAAACTTCAGGGATTACCTTATGACTGTTCATGACATGATCATGAATAATGACTAATGTGGCTATTTGTTTTAAATTAATGAATTCACTAAGTTTTGCTAGCCTTGTGTTAAGGTGCAAACGCTGCACTCAGAGTCCTATGAGATAAAATCTGTGGATAAAATACACTACAGGGTAAGGAATAATTTTGTATTTATCTCACAGTGGTGCTGTGAAGATTAATGTGATTTCTTCCTCTCTACAAGGTGTTTGAAGATGAAAAACATTATGCGTGTGCCGAATGCGGACCGGTGCACCTTGCTTTGGTTTGTAGGTGCATGTGTTTGACTCCCATAACATGAGGTAGCAGTTGGAAAATAATGACATTGTTTGTCTTTGCAACAAATAGAAAACAATATTCCCATGGATTTCAAAATGTGCCAGCTCCAAGAGCATAGCCAGTTGAGAGATTTTTGTTTCTGGACTCTGAGATCTTCATTCCATTGGTCAGAGCAGGTGGCAGTATGTAAAACCTAGAACTTGTTAGCTACACTAGGAGTCATGCTTTGTGAAGTGACAGTGTTGTTTCTTCAACAAATAAGTTTTGCACTAACACAGAATCATAGAATCATTTAGATTGCAAAAGATCTCTAAGATCATTGAGTCCAACCATTAACCCAATGTGCTGCCAAGGCCACCAGTGAAGTCTAGGAGAGAAGAAATGCTCATTCTAATAGATGTGGTAGTCCCTCAGGCCTGATGTGTACAACAACTTCTTCTCTGGTTGCTGTGTCTTACCTTAATGGAATAGAGAGACACTTCTGCACACCTCTGCACCTGAGTATTCTCAACTAAGATTCCGGCAATTAATTAAAACACCCAAATGTTTAAGGGATTTTGATTATTTTTGTGCATTATCTCAAAGTTTAAGATATCTTCAGAAGTTCAAAATATTTAGGAGAGGATTTTCTTCTCTTGTTCTGCTTGACAAAGCTTTGATTTTTGATGATGTTTTTCAGCATGAAAATATGACCCATATTAAGTGTATTCTGGTTTGTATACCCAGGATCTGTAATTTTAAAAGTCTTCTCTAGTTTTTCATCTTAAACAGAAAAATACGATAATTTTGGGATTTTATTGCAAGGAAGCTAGTGCTAAGGGCAGTCATCAGTTCCCATATCTTGGAGTGAATAGTGGTAGTTGTTAAGTAAAACAGGTTTTTCTGTATTAATTCAGCTATTGCAATCAGATTAATTCATTTGAGGAGAAACTGCACTTAAATTTGTGATCAGTCACACCCATCAAGTGTGCTGAATGTTTCATCAAACCTTTTTCTGTCAGACCTATAATTCAGTGTTCTTCTTTGTTTGAGGGTGTGGCTGGAACAAACATAAAAGACTGTAAATTGCAGTATAGGAATGCTTGTATTTAAATACTTCTAAACTGTAAAGGTATGTTGGAAGTTTCCCCCTCTTCCCCCTTCCCATATTACTTTTTCAGGGAGTACCCTAAAGGCAAAAAGTCAATTTTTTTTTTATTCCCTTTTTTAAGTGTTGGATAAGATTTATGTGCAAAAGAATTGAGAGCTGTATTAAAGACTGTTACTATCCATCATTTCTAAAGTGCAGTGAAGAAAACTAACTCTGTGTGTACGTGTAGCTAGATTTGCCAAATGATTAAAGGAGCCAAACTCCAGTGCAGTGCATAATGTCAGGGATGACTATTTGGAGTTACTGTTTTTTCTCATCAGGCCATTGGTCACTAGTGAGCAGAGATCAGTTGCTGCCTGACAGGTGTTTACTGGCTTATGTTAATAAGTGTTTGTAGATATTTTTGTCGGTATTTTTTGACGCTCATCTGTAGCTAAAGTTCTTTTCCACCTTGTGTCCCCAAAAAATCTTCTTGCAAATTTTAACAAAGCCTAAGTGGAAAATGAGGAGGTCTGTAATCCTATCCCACTGAAGCTTTGACATTCTGGTCGTTCTGATCTATCATGCTTTTTTTTTCCTTTATGTAATAAAGGTACACACTTCCCACTTGGCACTCAGAGCCATCTTATTCTCCTTTTTTTCTTAGCTTCTGATGGGATTGTTGACTGTGGTTGCATATGCATTTGGTCAGAGGGGTAAGGAATATGGGGACAGTGTAGCATGTCTAGCACTGCAGTGGGTGTTTAGACAGTGCTCACATCATGCTCCACTGAGAAGGTGGTTGGGCACTTGAACAGGCTTCCCTGGGAAGTGGCCACAGCACCAGCCTGTCAGAGTTCAGGCAGCATCTGGCTAACACTCAAAGGACGTGCCTTCCTTCTGGGGCAGTCCTGTGAGGTACAGGCAGTTGGACTTGGTGATCTTTATGAATATGAATCCCTTCCAGCTAGTCTTTGAGTCTATGATACATCCAAGCTTCCCATAACCAATGCATATGAAACAAATAGCTTGTTGTGCTGCAGAGGCTCCAGAGAACCTGCCAGAAATGGAATGTGGCTGGAGCCCTGGAAGCTTGTCTGATACTGGCCAGCTACAGAGAGGGGGCTGAAGCAATACTTGTTATTTTGTTATTAGAAACAGCTGCATTGCGAGTAGGGTAGGACAAACAGTTTCCACTCCTGCAGAGGGAAGACAAGATGAGGCAGCAGAAAGGTACCTCTGCATCTTTCCCTTCTTTATTCATGCCTCAGAAACCTCTCTTCATCAGTACTTTAGAGTTATTTTTGTGTAGTGTGAGTGAAAGAAGTAGTCTTTCACAGTTTCAGGAGTCTTTTAAAGATTTCACCTAAAATCAAAAGAAACTCTTGAAGAAATTGACTTTAGAGAAGCTGAATTTGGCTAATTTACAGGGAGTTGTTCTCTGTTACATGAGTAAATGATATGAACTTTATTGTCTGTTGAAGTAACTAATCTGGGATTTCTGAGCGAATTCTGTGTCTGTTCTATGAATATTGAAAAGAAGTTGCCAAATGGAAAAATGAATTGCCATTGCCTTTGCATAAATTTCTCTACTTTCCTCAAAAAATATGTGCTTGCAGGTACACTAAGGCAGTCCTCCATTGTTAGTTTTATCATCTTTCAAGCATATGGTATGTTTTTCTATTTATGCCAAAGAAATGGTACCAAGTCCAGGTATCCGTCAATATATCCTCTTGGCTGTCCTTAAGCCTAATAGAGCACTTTGAAAAATCAAATATTTCTCCATCTATCCATATTTAACCAAGAGCTTTAATAAGGTCTTGCCAAAACCTTTCAAAGTCGTAACAGTCTAAATTATACATTGTATGGAACCTCTAAGCCAGGGAAATGAGTAATTGCTGGAGACTACTTCTGTGACATAGCTTGGTTGTTTCAGTTTAATAGAAGTACAATACAAGGCTTGCAGGAAGGAGCAAATCTATAGTTAGCTCATTGTAATGCTCTTGGCATGGTCAAAAAAAGCTGGTTTATTTTGGTGTCTAAAAGTCTTTGTTTCAAGTTTCTTCCAAAACCTCTGTTGTGAGTATAAAGGTTTTTGTCACGTTAAGTCATTTATATGACTGACAAATAAAATTCAGCATAGAATTGCAACCCCAGAGAAATGGTTTTAAAGGAAATAAATCTGAGCAGGAAGATTTAGTATAGGCATGGTAATGCCTTTCCTGCCGTTACTGTGAGCCAGGTTTTAACTACAGACTGCTGAAATCCTGGTGTTGCGGTTGTAAACACTGATTAGTGAGATTGAGTTCTTTCCAGGTGTTGAAATTACATGTGCTATTGCAGTGTTAAGAGTTGTGCCAATTCATCATAAAAAGGAGCTTTATAAATAGAGGTGTTTCAGAGAGGTTTGTGCAAATCATATTCCTTTTAACTAACGCAGGCTTTATTGAAAGTCAACTTTGTTTAAAAAAATAAAAAATTGCATCTAAGCAGTAGCCATAGATACTTCAGTTTAAATACAATTTCCTGCAAACATGGGTTCTTTGTTTTCTTTCTTTTAAACGGCCATTAAGAAGTACTTTTCAAAGCCATTGATTGAATGTGTTCTGAAGCTCCTTGATTCATTCATCTTGTGAATGACTATTACACTGTTTAAGAGGTAGGAAAAAGATCAGTCCACCAAAGCATTCGTGAGGAATCTTTTGTATTGCTTGAATGGTTGTTGTCTTGAAAATAAAATTAGAAGCAGCTTAATTTTAGTCCTGTATTGGCTATAAATTGGCTATTTATAGGGATTCTTTTGCTATTACACTCTTTCCCCAAATTATTTATTGCAGTCCCGAGGTTTGTTAGTAGTTTAAAAATGCTTTCATCTCTTCCAAAATGGTGTGAAATTTTACTTTCTTCTGAACTTTTGGTCTCAAAGCATCAGAAGTACAGAAGCTGTAGCAGTGACTTAGGCTTCTTGTTCATCAGGTAGGATGTTGTCAGTTTCTTGAGTTATTTTTTCTGTTTAAAAGTTTGAAGCTATTACTAATTTAGACCAATTGGAATTTGGAGTTCTCTTCTTCAATAGTAATGTACAAAAGTTCTACTTGATGGTAGCTTAATAGTCTAATCCTGCAAATGGTCATATGCATGCACAGCTATGTCCATGTTACTATTCACATTCCTACATTCCTCTTAATATTTCTCTTAAATGTAAAGCAGGACATGTAGAAATAGCAGTTGTTAGTGAACAAGGAGCAAGATTGCAGTAATGGCTATCAGATACCTTGTTGATTTGACAGTGTATGAGTTGTAAAGATAAAATTCATGAAAACATCCTATGAGACTCAAGTGGTAGTAGAATCACTGGGTAAAAGAGTCAGATTGAAAAAAAGAGATGTCAGAATAGATAAATGGGGGAGTTGAAAGAAAAGCACAGCAGGTAGGGAATCTAAAACTAAACCTAAAATACCAAAAGAGAACTAGGAGCAGTCGCTGGATGAATTACAGTCAGTTAATGCATTGTCCTCAAATGCAGGGAGTATGTGTAAGGGTGGCTCAGAGATACTGACTGATACATGAGGCTTTACTAAGTCATACTTAGAAGATCCAAAAATTCTGTTTAAATTTCTTTTCATATTCTTGAGGTATATGGCAATGGATGACACACCTAGCTGTCCATAGTCAATGTCTTGAAATGTTGCACCTTAGCCACTATGATTCTAACTCTCTTAGAAAAGCTGTCATTGGTAGGCTTTTCCTGTGTCGAGTCAATGTTTGTGTATTTATGAGACGTTTTTAGGGTAAAAATGGAATAAATTTACCTGTACTATTTGCTCATTTTAAGGTAGCATATATAGGAAAAGAGCAGATTGCATTTATTTTTTGATTAGTGATCAAACTAATGTAATTGAATTGTAAGATCGTAAACCAGACAGCTTGCCCTGCTAACTTAGTAGGTTAATGTGAATGACTGCTTTTAACTTGGATTATTGGGTGGGGAGCAGTGGTTGGGTTTTAAACTCTAGCTTTCACTTCTCTTTTTCCAGAATCTAGGTGATACCTAACAACAAAAATCAGGTCATATTTGAAGTTTTGCAGTAGTAGGTATCCATGGTATAGCTCCATACAGGGTCAGGGACTTTGGCTGACAGCCTCTTTACTGGCTGGAAATCTGCTCTAGATGCTATTAAGGACTTTCATTGTATCATAATTCTTTCTCAGCTGTGCCTTTTGTCTAATTATATGCAAGTTTAAAACTATTATTTTGGCAGCTTTGTATAAATATTGTCAAAGTATTCTGAATTTAATTCTTCCCACCAGCCACGATACTGGAACCAGCATAGAGGTTTTCACTTTGTCTCATTTGGGGTTTGTGTGCTGTTCTGGGAGTCTGTATGCACTCATGTTGTATGTGTTTTCTGCTATATAGAAAGATAAAGGAACCCAGGTGACTTTTCTTGTTATCTCTCTAATGAAGCATGAAGTCTGGATACCACCAACAATAAAAGTAAAGATTGTTGGCGGATAAGGAGTAATTCAAGGGTTTATTTTCAAGCACTACTTACACTTCTCTCCACAGACACTGACTTTTGACTGATGTTTATTCCTTTTCTAGGCAAATCTTGTTCAACTACTGAGTGAGGCTCAAGATCGAAATAAACATCTTGGAGAAGAGATTGGAGAGCTTCAGCAGAGACTGGGAGAAGTACAAGGGGACAATAAGGTACTACAAACTGCCAGTGAATGGCATGGAATGTGTTAACTGGGCTAGAGTTTTGCATTTACTTCTTAGGAAAACAAATAAAATAATGGGTTACAGAACTTCTAGAATACTTTTATAATACAAGAGTGCTTAGATCAGTGTAACTACAGAAGCTGTAAAGGATACCAGTAAGTGCATCTTATTATGTATTTTTGTATGCTGATTTTGCTCTGTTGTCCTTAACACGATGTATTTTGTATTCAGCCTTGCTTTAATGCTTTCTATGTCTCTTTCTTTTTTGAAAAAAAAAAACCCACAAAACCTGTGTTTTATTATTGGTCTTTCCTCTTACAAATAAGTACAGATAAGCATGTGTTCTCCATGTGATGATTTCCAGGTTTTTGTACTGAACTGCAAAATTTTAGTAGATGCCAGAGAAGCATAATTTTTCCCTTAAAAAAATCTGGAGTAGTTGATCAGAAACACGTATAGTGAGCTTTCTATTAAGCCCTCATCCCATTACCCTTACATAACCAATTTATTTTGTTGCTAAATTTAGCAAGTTATATGGAACATTGCTCAAAATCTGCCATTTGGTATTAATCAAACTCCTGTTGTCTCCATTAATTGAAATATTTAAAGTCAAGCCAAATGCATGTAACATTCACAGCTGGAGCTTTATGCAAAAGTACATTCAGAGATCAAACTAGTGAGAGGTTGGATTGGAGAGTCGAGGTGGTTAACAAAGTAAAAAATTGAAACAAATAATCATAACTTCCCTCCCTTAACTACAGTTTTAAAATTATGGCATTTTAAAATTTGAATAAAAAAAGACATGGCTTTTAATTATTCAGATGGGATTTGTCTTTTTCCATTCAAGTTTATTTTATTTATTTTCTTTTAAACTTAAGTATACTGTAATAATGCAAGTTTTTTTCACTGTTTGTCACAAAGACTTCCCTTCAAGGTGTTCATAGAGCTGGGAAAGGTTCAAGTGAAACTTGAATTTGTAGTATGCATAGCATTCAGCATAACTTGCTCAACTCTTCAAAGACCAGATTTCTGACTGTTTATTTTCATTTGCATGTTACTGTTTGAACTGTATTACAGTGTAGAAGTTAGTGCCTTTCAGTTCTCCAGTACCAATATTATGCCACACAGCCTTTCCCAAGCTACTACTGAACAGATAGCAAGGGCTTGTAAGTACAAACAGAAAACAAAGGTAGGAAAACTGCAACACATTTAAATATCAAGGTTATGTACCTCTTGCAGTTCCTTATGACAATATATGATCTTGGTAACACAGAGCCTCCTTCTTTGTGTCTGAACTGGCACTGTTTAGATTCACCTTTGTGGGTTAACATGGTATTAGCTAGTTGTCTTCGTGACATCTGTATTCTCAGCTTGAATTTAAATTCATGATCCTCAAAATGAATGGAAAAGTACAAAAGGGGTTATTCTGCCTAGTGTGCCTTTCTCTGAAAGGTACAAAATAGTGCATCACTAAATACAGAGTGGGAGGAAAGAGCTGCATCAGACACAGATTAATTTAGACTAGGATTTTCATTTTTGGAACACATTCTTCGCTCTCCGAGTAAATGAGAAATAGAGCTTATTTTAGTGTCAGGTTGCTGGTTTTCAAAGTGCCTAAAAAAGCATTGCCATCTCTCTGAGGGATTTAACACTCTCCTCCTGTGTCAGATTTCTCTCCCTACAAGCTTCAGTGATAAAATTCTAGGCTTGTTCACAAAGCCATTCTCTTCTGCTCATCAGTTCTTCTGTACTGGCAGCTGGGCTACCTCAGGCACTGGAGTCCAGATAATGCATGGTATATACAAAAACAAAAAAACCATAATAATTTGCTTGTTCTTACATTTTTCCCCCTGCATTCTTCTCACTGCTTTTTCCAAAGTGAGGGAGGGCATCCTGCCCAGCTGGTCTACGTCAGCCTTACTTCTGGCAAGAGATGAACAAACAGCTGCTTTTGCAGCAAGTGAAGCTGCTTATGGATGAACAATTCTGCCTGTGTCTGAGCAGGGGTGACTCATGCAGGCTTTGTCACTGAGTGGCAAGAGCTTTGCAGGACCAAAAAAGAAAAAAAAACCTCTTTAAATATCACACATTAGTTCTATTGATAAAGAAATGTTTTGATGGCTTGGCTTTTTTTTCACCACTTTAATGTTTGCTACAAGTAGGATACAGTCACTTGGATTAGCAAGAAAACCTTGAACCGGAGGTATTTTACTTGTTGAAATCATGTTAAACACGTAATCAGGCAATAACAAATTACTTGCATTTGGTTTAACTGGAATAATTTTTTCCTCTCATTTCAAGTAGAATTTTGTTGGCACAAATAATAAAACTTACCCAGACAGTCTCTGGAAGGATTTGTTGCTGCAGTTTGAAAAATACAGCAATAGTTAGACTGCAGCATTCCAGTGAGAGTTATCTAAGGCTATTTATTTTTATGATTGATCACAATCTTGCAAGTTCTGACACATGAAAACTCTTCTATCTTTATGATAGTTATTTGTAAATATTTTTCCTTCCTAATGTTTTGGCAGCAATGCTTGGAAACAATTACTAAAACATAGAAGGAGATAGTTTAAAAATCTTATTCTCTCATGTGAAAGGTAAAAATGGAAAGCTAAGAGAAACTGGAGACTTCTGCAAGACAAGATGACTCAGTTGCCTTTACCTGAACACCTACCCACACAAAGAATTGCTTTTGTGAGCTGCCAGGAGCAGTGCTGAGCGAGAGGAAGGTGCATGGGAACAATGGCTGCGGTGTCAGTTCCTTATTGCCAGGCAGACAATCCTTCATGCAGCAACTGGGAGAAGTGTTAAATGGGGTGTGTGTGTTTGGGCACAACTGGGACTTCAGGTAGCACGTTTGCAAGTTCTGGTCCACATTTTAAGATTTTACAAGATAAGGTGGTGAAGACAATTGCTGTGACTGTGGCTGAACACGATGGTTTCTGCCTTCCATGAAGAATTGGTTGTGCTTGTTTCCCTTTTCTTTCTGCATGTTTTATTGATAATCAGGAGTGTCCAACTTTGGTGCAGGCATTGTCTATGGACTCCTACCCTGCACAGCACCTATCCCAGTTATTATATTTTTAGGCATTGTGGGGCTGATACAGTGTTGCTACTTTGTAAATAATTATCGTAGCTGAAAGTGATGTAAAGAGAAGCTGTGATATTAAAATAAAAAGACAGTGCTTGCAGCAGTGGATTGTTTTGGTTAACAATTTATAGGTTCTTGACAAACAGGAGTTTTCTCTGGGAAGGTGCCATTAATTTAAATCTGTTCAGCTGTGAATGCTTTTTGCTGAATCCTGAGGGTTAGTGTTAACCTAAATGAAGTTGAGTGGTCTTTTCCTCAGTGATTTCTGAATGACAGAAACAAAAATACTAGCAGCTAGAGGGCAGGTGTATAAAGTTTATAACAAAGCATTAATATATAAAATAAACCCTTAAACCTCTGGCATAACAGTGTCTCTTTGGGTCACAGCATTTTCAGGGAAGAATTTTATAGCAGGTGGTGCTGCCTCATGAGACATTCGCAATGCAGAATTAAACGACTTGGCCTGTTCTGCCCTGTCAACTCTCTGATTGGCCAACTGTCTGGAAGAAGCACTCTGTTGTTCTATGGATTTATATTTTACTGTATTTTGTGTATGTTAATAATGCTGCTTTTGGAATATTGGATCAGTTTGGAATTTTGAAGCATTCTTTTTATAAGACTTCATGGTTTTGGGTTTTTTTGCCTCAGAATTGCTAGTAAATAAAGAGTTCTCCTTTTATTGACAGAGTGTTTGACCTTGCAGGTTCTAATTGCTTGCAGTTTTATTTTATGCCTTACCCCCTCCTGGGCTGGAGGAGAGTTGGTCATAGTGCATGAGTGATAGCTTTGGTCCAGTTCCCAGCCTGGTGCCAAGTGTTAGGCAGAAGTTTTGCTCTGCTGCGGGCTTTAGACACATTAATAACGTGTGATTCCTCTTTTCATTTCCATTTTTTTTTGAACAAGATTGAAACCTCAAAATGTTATTACATTTGTTTTTTGTGGTCTTTATCACCAGAGAGAAATTCTAGAAATTAAATTAATTTATCTGAATTAAATTACATAACATGACCACACCTTTTGTGCATCAGCACTTCAGCTTTTAAAAAAATCCAATAGCTATGAAGCCATTCTAGGGTTTGCTAGTTGCCTTTTTGACTTGTTTTGATAAAGAAATTAATAGGAGTTATATCTCTTAGTATCCACTCAGCCTTACTATCTATGCAGTAGTTTGCACTTCACCTGTGGGGATAGTGAAATATAGTTTGCCAAAACCAGTTACTTTGCAGCCACAGCTTCCTCTGAACAAGTGAACTTCTTATCAGCACACATTGTACTAGCTTCAGTGACTTGCAGTGAACTGGAGCTGAAATAAGCAGGGAGGATGATTTTGGTAGTCTGTCTTGCATCAGCAGGATTTTAATTGGCACATTGTAGCTATGGTGACTGGCATCCCATAAATACCAAAGATAGATTTTAATGTACAATCTTCTACTTCAGAAGATTGATATTTTTTTCCTAACTCTGCAATATAATGGTGTGCATTAATTCCTTGGTGCAGTCAAAGATACAGGGAAAGTCAGACTGGTTATTGTGGTGGGTTTCCCTGGTCTCTGTGGAGCTCCTAAAGATGAGGCCTAGTTGTACTGAGTATAAACAACTGTAAATGCTGAATGCCTTATAGATTGGTATTTAATACCCCATGGTCCTTGAAAGGTCGTTGCTTTTTGCTTTGGATATTGAATGTAAATGTGTATTAATTCAAGTCAGATTCTTTTCAGCAGTCACAAGCTCAGAAGTTCATTAGCTGCTTGAGCATTTTGGCCAAGTCTCTTTGTTGTTGGCCCATTCTTTTGCTTTTGACATGAATTAGCTTTTGTGAGTAGACTAAAAAATAATGCATAAGCAAATGTATTAGCAGCTGTTAATACAAATTCTGCAGTGATGTAGCACAGGAGGGGTTTTAAGTAGTGTCTGTAAAATGAAGCTGGACAAGCCACTTTGTTCCTTTTTATTAACTAGAAAGACTTCTCTGCTGCAGAGAATTTTAATATGTACATATTTACTAAGAGGCTTTCTCAAAATTCTCTAGTTTTAGTCTGAGTGGAATCAGTTCCTGTCACTCCTAAAAAGCATTGACCCCATGTCTGTGTTTTCTTGGTGTTTCATAATTTGTATACTCTGATGACTGTTGTTGCAGGGTCCGATTGAATTCCTGTGGATGCTTTGATTGTTCAACTGGATTTTTTCATTAAAAACTGGATTTGACCCTCAGCTCAGAAGCCTCCCTCTGATTTAAATAATAGCAGCTCTTTGGCCTGGAAGAGCTGAAATCTAAAGCTGACAGCTTTACTCTTTCTAATAGAGATATATTCTGCTGCTACAGCCTATGTTTTCTTGCTTACCAGATTCTGTCTTTGTCCTGGCAGCTCCTTCGAATGACCATAGCAAAGCAAAGACTGGGAGATGATGAAGTTGGGGCTCGCCACTTTGCAGCACACGAACGGGAGGACCTCGTTCAGCAGCTGGAGAAGGCTCGAGAACAGGTAATAATTAAATGGGCATACAGTGTCATGTTCTACTTAGCTGTTGGAGGAGTACCTAAATCATTTCTGTTCTGTATGAAGGGCTGGTAGCTGATTGATGTTGGAAGTAGTGGTTAGAGTGAATTCCTAATCTCTGGAATTTTTTCTCCAGACTATTGATTCTCCTTTTTTTTTTTTTAAATGTCCAGCAACAATTTGTGACAATTGGATATTGTCAATGAATGTCAATAAAAGGTACCCTTTAGTGAAGGCTCTTACAAGTATTCAGCACAGTGTACAGTGGCTGATGTACCTCCTAAAGATACCCTCTGAATCAAATGTTCTGTAAAAGTGTTGTTAGTGAACTCTTCCTCCTGCCTCCAAGCTATTTCTTCTCCTCTTCTGAAGAAATCTCACATCAGATCCTCAGGTCTTTATGAATGCTCTTTAGCATGCAGCATCAGACTTTTTCCCTAACACTGATACATAAATTTCTGGATAGTTTTGCAGCTCTGCATTATCAGTTTTTTCCCACATTTATTCCTACCAGTGTCAGCTCCAACTTGAATTAGCCATTCTGTGATCCAGGAATTTCTAGTTTTTCAGTCTTCCCTCTATTGCAGCATGACTGTACCTTACTGGAAAGGCTGTTGATTTTCTTCCAGTGTGACCCTTCCTGCTAACTCTTTTATCAAGCTTGTGTTCTTTCTGTTCATCACCCAGCCTCTTTTAAATGGTGGTCTGTTGTCCTTCCTGGCTTATACATGTTTTCTAGGGTGTGGGTGGGAAACTTGTGTCCCTGCAGACTTTTCTCACACTCAGTTTTGTCTCCTTGTAAATTTGAAGCTCTTCGTCCATGAGTATCTTTCACACTGGACTTCTTCACTCTTTTGCTTAATAGCACAGCTCATCCTGTTGCTTCCATGATTGCTTATTTTTGTAATTTTTCAGTTCTTACTTTATGGAACCTCATTGCTCAAGTCCCATGATTAGTGCAAATTCCCATTTTCAGGCTTTTTGACAAGGCTTGTTGACTTAATTCCTGGAGTCCTAGAAATTATATGATAAGACCAGCTTAATATGTTTGTAGAGCAGAATTACAGTAGAGATTGAGATTTATTTTGGTGTTACATTTTAATTGTTTTATAGAATTTTTTTCAAACTAATCTTACTGGTAAGAGTTACTTAACTCAAAGTTAATAAAATTGAGTAAAAATGCCTGGGGTTATGAGCTTTGAAAAGACTTTCAACTGTCCAAAATCAATACTGTTCAAACATGTGCTCGTTGCTGTTTTCAAGCTGGGTCCTATGTTAGCTGTTGTTTAAACTCATACTGATACAGCTCTCCTTTCTTCTCAGATTGAGACCCTGAGATATGATCTTCAGGCTGCACTGGATGAGCTACAGGATGTGAAAGAGGAACGCTCTGTTTACCAAGACAAGTCTGACAGACTGAACCAAGAGTTGAATCATGTCTTAGGAGGGCATGAAAACCGGATCATTGACATAGATGCTCTCTGCATGGAGAACAGGTGAGTGCATTACTGTTTCCCTGGAAAAACAGTGTGCTGTTGTAATAGGAGTATCAGGAAGTCAGTCACAACAAAACTTTAAAGAAAATATATCCAAGTATCAAAGTTAAGAGATTTTGGAAATTTGTTTTGCCCGTTTTGTTTATACTGTAGCTAAGCATTAAATAATATTGAGAAATCTAGGCTACAGGAAATTACCAATGTTGTATTTGGCTACAGAGATGCTAGTGATGTTCCCAAATAAAGCTAAACAAAGAAAAAGAAGAGAAGACCTTTTTATTCCCATCACTGTATGGCACCAAAACCAAGAATATTAAAATTTGTGTATTCAGAACTCCCAGTGAGCTGTAGTGGACTAATCTTGAATTGGAAACAGGGACTTTGAGTACCCTCAATTACAGCTGCAGATATAATTTTGTCCACAGGGAGAGGTTGTCAGCATGAATGATTTGCCAACAAAAGTTGCTGGTGAAATCACCCATGTAGATATTCTTGCTGGTTTCTTGGAAAAAGAATGTTTTATGGTCTCTGTTAGGGATGACAGGGAGGAGTCACTGACAGAGCAATAGCAGGTATCTCCCTTAATGTCAACAATTACCTTAAAGTGAAATAGAACATGTAAGACAGCTTCCATTTACAAAACCTATGCTTCAGGCAAGAAAGTGTACTACCAAAGGCATTATTTCTTCCCTGCAACTTCAGGGGTTTTTTTTCTGTTTTGTGTGGCCTACAGAGTTCTGTATCAATTTAAGCCCCCAGCTCCCCTGACAGTGATGTGAGTTTTTTCCTGTGAAATAATTAAATTGTCATAAACCCTAATACAGCTGCAGTTGTACTACATGAAAGAAGATACCTTATAAAACCTTTATTCATAAAAAAGATATTTTCCTACTTGGAAATAATTGTCTCATCCAAGTGCATAAACTCTAATAGGAAGAACTGTTCCATTTAACTATGTACCATTTTTCAGCTATACTGTTAAATTTTCTACTTTGTGATTGCTAATGAGAAGTGCCTAGTAAGTGATGGATATTGCAATGCAAAAGTTCTGCATAGCTGAGTCTTGTGTTGACATATATACAAATCTTCATGTGTCCATCTCACAGACCTTCAAGTACAGAGGGCACACGTAAATGCTTCCTGACTATTTCCTCTAGACATAAATATATTCTTTTAGCTTTCTTCCCCAGAAACCTGACGACCAATACAAAATAGTTGTGCAGCATGCTTGACAAATCTAACAGGAGGGCAGCCTCCTGCTCTGATGCAATTTGTTTCCCTACTTTAAGTTTTATGGGGTCAAGAACAGTAAGATTTTGTTATTTCATCCCTCAGAGAACTGCAGAGGGAAAAGAACTCTCACTAGTTCAAAGAGAGGACATGACAAATAGTAAAGAAGACTGCTTGAGGCAGTATTTGAAGGTTCCATCAAGTAAAGGATTACATTTCTTTTTCAGGTATCTTCAAGAGAGATTAAAACAACTTCAAGAGGAAGTCAACCTTCTGAAGTCTAGTATTACTAAATATAAGGTAAGATCTTCTCAGTGTATCATCTAAACTGTGCTTCTTTGTTCATGGAAGTTACTCTTCATTTTCATGTTAAATGTGTTTGAAGAACAAATTTGTTCTTGAAAGAAAAGTCCACCATTGACATTCTGACAATATTACATGCTCATTCTTCCTTGTAGGCTTCTTAGCTGAGGGTAGTTCAAAGGGATACCTGTTGAGAGTATTTTGAAAAATTAATGAAATACCTGTTTAAACTTCTGTGGGGGAACCATCATTCTTCTGGGGGGCAGATGATCAGCCTTCCAGCCAGCCGCTAGGTGAAAAGTAGCAGATCATGCGGTGGTGAATAACTGCAGCTGTGTTGCTGTCACAAAAAGATCATGTCTGCCTGTTCTGTGGTAGTTGTGCTATTTCTTCATGTAACTTAATGGTAACTAAGCTTTCATTGTTTTTTCTTCTCCTGAGTTAAAGTATATGCTGTTTTACATAAAACCTTCAGGACTGATTTTTGCCCTTCCCAGAAGCTGTGCACTCTTCTTTCATTCTGCAAGTCATTTTGTGGAGTGGGAGGGGAGGGCTGCTTGTTAGGCCATGAGAAGGGAAATCTTAGGATTGTCAACAGGGCTTCTTTATTTAGGTCACTATAAAGTAGTCACAGGCCTGACTGTTTTTTGTGCATGAGCAAAGCTCCTCAAAGTACCAACTTCATTTCAGTGTCTGTTCCTGCTTGCAGCTTGGGTCTCTTGGAATGTGAGTTTATTGGTGAGAACTGGGCATCTTGGTGGTCCAGTAGGTTTCCCAGAACTGTAATTGAAAGATCTGGACTTCTGTAGCAGGACCATTCTGCTTCTAATTCCTCAAAGTCAGTATTTGGTACTAAAAGGCCTTATAGAAACTCTGATAGAGGAATTGGCACTTTCCCTTTGAAACCTATCCAAAGAAATGCTGGGAAAAGTTTGCTTTTGTTTCCAGTTGATGTTGTCTACAGCATACTGCAGTATCTTCACTGGCAGTCAGCAGATTATTAAAAAATAGGCAAGTCTTAACTATACATTGGGGGGAGTGGGTGGGAGAGACTGCAGTAAAGTGATTATGATGAGACAGATGAGTCTTTGTAACATTCCAATTCCATTCTTTAGGCTAGAGAATAATAATCTTAGAGAGTTACACCCCCATAGTTTATTATAGGTGTAAGGTCTAGGCCTTGCAGAGCTGCTCTGAGACCAAAACCCAAAGTTCCAGATCCTTTCCTCCTAATGACAGGATTTGTTGGCTACTGTTTCTCTAAATAAGATATTTGTTGTTTCCCTAGAATGCACTAGAGAGACGAAAAAATTCAAAGGCTCATGGTAGATCCAGTAGCAGTGCTCTGACTGGAGTCCTTTCTGCAAAGCAAGGTATTGCATAAATGCGGGGCATGGTGTTGCATATCTCACTGAACTCCTTTCATCTAACCTCTTAATTTTCTAACCCCTTCCTTACCAACCAAACCAAAAGCTCTCTTCCTATTCCCTGTTTATTACTATGTGCTAATTCTGTCCACTTTTCAGTTGACTTTACAATATAAAATTTGCCTCTGGATTACTGCTTCTTCTTTTGTTAATTCTTTTGCCATTCATTCTCTCCCCCATTAGTTTTATCAAATATTTCTTTACTCTCTAGACCCTGACAAATCACTTCTTTATTCATCTCTTTGCTCTGCTAACAATGGCAGTCACAATTCGCATTCCAATGAAAAGTAGACTGGGTGGTGGAGGAGGGGCACTAAGTCAGGTTTTCTGCTGCTGTTCTTGGAAGCTTTTACATTCAGATGTTTTACAAGAAATCTTTGTGTCCCATGTTTCTTCATGGGTAGCAAAATAATCTCTTTTCTGTGTTTCAAAGAAAATATCAAGATTAGGAAAGAAAGGGAATGAGAAAATTCTTTGAAGCAAACAGTGTATCTTGCCACCCTGTTTTTTAAATGTAGGTATATAGGTATATTCAACACACACATGAGATCAGTAGTAAGTGTCATGGTAAGTTGAAACTCATTTTTCTGGTTTTGACTTCTCTTTTCTCCTCTTCTCCATGTACTTGCATACATATATATATAATTGTTCTAAAAATTAGTATAAAATATTCTTTGGAGGTTTCAGTTTTAATGACCAGTTTTTACCAATTAGTAGGCCTGTAGAATAATTATTCTGTATCTTTCTGAACACAAAGAATTTTCCAAAAGCAGAATCAAGTTAATGTAAGATGTGTCTGCCTATACTTGTTCTGGCTATTGCTGTGAATAACAATCAACTTGGAAAGCCACCATACTTATGCCAGCTAGAAATTACAGTTCTGATCTTTTGGCTTTGTTTTTTAATTGAAAGAAAAATATATGTATTCACTTAAGTAGTCGGAATAGTTCCTTGATGCTAAGTAAATGTTTGTGTTGCATTTCTGTGCATGAGAAGCCAAAACTCATTTGTGTTTTTAACATTATAGTCCAAGAGTTGTTGTCGGAGGATCATGGATGTAGCCTACCAGCCACACCACAATCCATTTCAGATCTCAAATCACTGGCCACTGCATTACTGGAAACCATCCATGAAAAAAACATGGTCATACAACACCAAAGACAAACTAACAAGTAGGTGGCATGACTTCTAAGTAAAATATCAAGCTATGGGAAAGTTAGTTTGGAGAAATATTAAGGGAAATGGGAAGGAAGATTCATTTTCACAGAAAATTCATCGTCATGGTTGAGTGGTGGATTCTTTAGTTTTTAAGACCAGATTTGTGATTTGAGAAAAATTACATTTTCATCTTAAATTCTAGGGTTGACAGAGACCTGTCTGCCTCTGCTAGGCAATGATTGGTTTGCTGCTTTGAGTTATTACAAACTGTAATATCTCAAAGCAGACTTCTGGCAGGAAGTCTGTAAGAACAGCTAAAGAAAAGCTTCTGGGAGGAAGAACACCCTTGAGCTGGAGAGAAGATATGTGGTAATTGGTTGTCAATGTAGGAATTTTCTAATAAGCTCTGATGGGTTTATAAGTGTTGTTCCTACAAAAGAGTCTGAAAGGGTTAATGTAACATTTGACAAATGCTCAGTGGCCTAGGTCATACAGATGATACCTGTTGCTCCTATAGTTACTTTGCTAAAAGTTGAAGGAGATAAACACAGTTTGATTGCTACTATACGGGGTTTTTTTTAAATCTGAACTGAACTTTAAAGGAGAATTTGTTTACTCTTAGCTGTTCTGCTCATCAGTAGAATTCTTTGTGGCTTGTACAGTTCCTATCATGGCAGACTATAAAAAATTTTGACACATTTTGTGACATTCTGATATTATTGTCCTTATGCAGCGTATAAAAATCAGAGCTAGGAAGTGTTCCTTGATTCTGTGCTCAATTTCACCCCCTCTTTTTTTGTTGGTGAGTTTTTTGTTTTGTTATTTTTTTTAACCCTGAGTCACTGCTGGTAATCAGAGGTTTTATCAGGCTTCTCAACAGCACATCAGGACCAGATGCCAGCAACAGCCAGACATCTTTCCTGAAAAGAAGTAGTATTAAAGTAAACTGTATTACACTAGAATGGATGATTCACTTTGAAAATTGATAACTTAGATACTAGGCAGACTCCATTGCATAATTCTGAGTGATGTGGCAACAGAAGTGGAGGAGCAGTTAATAGCCACTTTTAATATTTTTGACACAGCAAATGGATAAGCAGCTAAGAGGAGACTAAAGTGGTGAAAATGTAGCCCAGATCTAACTGATGGCAGCTCAGTCAATTCCTGTCCTGTGATACAAGAGGAGTTGCTGCACAGAGCAGTGCTAAGGAAGGGCTAACAGCTGCTTGCTCCCTTCTTACTGCTAATGTAACATCAGAAGGAAGACATCCAGAGAGCAACTTTTGTTGTTCCAGGTGTAACCAACCCTTGCCTTTTACATCCTGATACTGTATCTTTACCCAGTGGTTTATTTTGCATAATTTTTCTTTTTTTGC
Organism: Agelaius phoeniceus; assembly: GCF_051311805.1. NCBI lineage: Eukaryota > Metazoa > Chordata > Aves > Passeriformes > Icteridae > Agelaius > Agelaius phoeniceus. The sequence continues at coordinate 56,337,627 of NC_135268.1, forward strand.
AAAGTTGTTAGTTTTGTATTCCTCTTTGGTGATATGCAGTGTCTTGCATCTCTCAGATATTATTGCAATGATTGTTTTCTGATACTACTCTTTCTGCTTTCACCTCCTGAGTATGGGTTGAGATAACCCACACAAGGAGATATGATCCCTATGTCTGTGTGCCCCACTGGTCACGTAAAGCCATCAGGGTATAGATTGGATAAATGCCAACTACTATTCTATGTCCAACAGAAGATCAGGTCTTAGAGGGAAGTGACAGTCCATATCAGTCCAGGGTCAGGAGTGTTCTCAGAACTGTAGTGTTATATTCAGTTCAGGATGTTTCAGGAAAAAAAAATAGATAAATCCTGATCAAGTTGAGTGAAGAGCCTCAAAAACATTCCTTTGTGGTATTCTCATTCTTTTTGTCACTTTTGACTTTAGGCGGATTAAAGAAGCTATTAAGGAGCTAGGAGGAATGGGAACCACTACAAGTGGAAACACCTAAGACATAAAAATTTAATGTGAAAAAGGGAAATGCAGTAGGACATCAAGGAAGAACATCCTTTGTTTGAGATGCAGATAAATAAGGGCACTTATTTGCCATATAAAAAGTTAAAAGTCTGCTGACTTGTGAAAATGGGAAAGAAACTGCCCACCTGTTGGAGAAGGTTAGATGTGAGTGTATGATCAGTGCACAAGTTAAACAGACAGGGTCATAAACTGGTACTAGTAGAAGATGCATTCTTTTGTTGAAGACATTTCTCCATTCAAAATGGAGGAAGTTGAGAAGGATGTGAGGCTAGAGAGAATTGTAGCGATAAAAAGTTTTACATAAATCAAAAGGCAGCAGTCTTTCCCTGTGCAAAGAGCATATTTGGAGGACACATTTACCCTTTCAGATTGTTGTTTGAAGAAAATGAGATTTATTGGGTAAAGAACATGAGATTTTGGGATGGTTGTTTCTTTTCATGGAGAAAATTGTGCATTTGATATTTGATGGGTGAATGACCTAGTAGTGATTCTCTCACTATCAGTAAATGAGATTTTTCAGACCATATGACCTTACTTTCCCCCATATAGTTACCCTACTCTAAGGTCTAGACCTCTTTGGTAGCTTGCAGATTGAGAGTTGGCTATATAAGTTTACAATAGCAGAATGGTGGATTTGCTTTCTGAATAACTGAAGCCATAACAAGACAGTGGATTTTTTAGGGTAGATTGGAATTTGGATGTTCTGTTGAAGTTTACTTTCTGTTCTTCCACTGTTGTTAAAAAAATCCATTGCCACTTGTTCTTGGAGAAGACACACTACTGTTATTGCCACTCTTCTAAAGATGTGGCATGATAGAAGGAACTGTGGGAGTATGTGCCTAGGGACAAGCAGGCTAAATCTAGCCTTTATTTTTTATCCCCAGTTTTCAGAAAAAAAGAAGTTGTTGTGGAAAAAAAACAGATTGTTTTTCCAAGGTGGTTGGTAGCCACTAATGCTAAGTTCAAGTAACGTCCTGTGTTTTTCTTCACAAGCCCATTAGCTTAATTTGAAAAGGCAGTTGTAAATTAATTCTCTACGCAGTAGTGTGTTGCAAGATTAAACAGTTCCATAAATGCAAAACCAAATTGTCCTAACTCTGCTTAGCAAATGGATAAACATCCTTTTTTATTCTACCAGCAATAAACCATTTATTAGCTGTTCTTTTTAGTGCAATTTGTTCCTGAAATTGCCAGCACTTGTGCAAGCTGGATCAGCGTAAAAGCTGCTGTGGTGGTTAGATATATTGCACTAATTTTAACATTTCTAACTTGGGCAAGTTCAGTCATGTCCAAAATTACAAAAAGGATTGTGTCAGTCTGTAACTTGAGCACATGTTTCCATGCGAGGTGCAGAGCCAGATATGGGACTGTGACAGTCCTATTTACAGGCATTTAGCGATGGTGTCTGTATGAGGCTGTATGTCTTCTGCAGCAAGAGCTAAATTAAAGTCAGGTGAAGGGAGCTCAGGTGGGACCATTGCTACTGTTGCACAAACAACAGATTTCTGTAAAACCTTATCCTGGAGGGAGTTTATGCTAACTCCCTTGTTGCATTAGGCACAGGACCAGGGAAAAATGGAAATAGCTATCACCTGTGTCTGTGACATAATCCTTCTCTTTTCATTGAAGGATCTGGTTCACTGTGTCTAGAGATTAAAAAAAGAGATCAGGGAATTGAGTGCTACCAGCCCATGCAGTCCCTTTAAAAATACCCACCCAGGTAGGCTTACCCAGGCCACCACAGCTCTGTCTTCCCACAGCATGTATGGAGGTGGCAAATTATCTGGAGGTCCCAGGGGAAAGGAAGAAATGTGATAAACCACATTGTGTTCAGAATAGCTTACACATTTATCTTTCCAAAATTTATTGCTATAAGAATTTGCAGCTTTTTTTATGGGTTTTTTTTCTCCCATACCTGTATTAGGATAATGGGGTTTTTTAAGCAAGCTAGAATGATACTCATCACTGAATGCATTTTGCTCTCTCCCTGAATGAAAGGAGTGGGGTTAAATACTGTCCTCTACTGTTGCCAAGCATTGTTCTGAGAGACAAAATGATCCTTCTATATGAGAACCTGCAACAAAAGTTAAAAAAAAAAAACTCAGTGCCTCTTCAGAGGATTCGGTAGGTATTATCAGGATATATTCTCTCCAAAACCATTAGAACTAGTGTGGTACAGCTGATAAATAAATAAATTATAAATAAATTATAACTAATTATGATTATTTATATAATTATAAAAATAGCTATAATTAATTATAATTACATTTATAGTTATAAAATTAATGTTATAATGAATAATATATTAATTTTAATGTATAATATATAATATATTATATAATATATTATATAATATATAATATTATACAATATTAAATTATAACTGATATAATATAGGAAATATTTTAAAATATTATATAATGTATTTTATATTACATAATATATAATGTATTAATTGTAATATATAATATTTTATAATTAGAAAATAATTATAAATAATTATAAATAAATTATAAAATTTAAGAGAATCAAGCAAAAAGTGACTTTGCTGCTGTTACCTGAATAACAAGAGCAGTAGCAATAACTTCTTAGAGAGGGCTGAGATACAGGGGGTATGGCTAGCTGGCAGGGAGGGCAGCATCCTTCCCGTTTTCTGCCCTGGAACCAGGGGTGAACTACTTCTGAAAATAATAAGGATTAGATGTGTTAAACTTCTGACTCCTTTGTGGTGACAATCATTAGCCAAATCAACATTGTTTTGTCAGCTCCCTGCCAGAAATAACATGATGTGGAAGAAGTCTTACTTCAAGTCTCTCTGTTCCCCTGACAGCCTGGGGAATTCCATGTTCTTTAGCTGACCCTTGGTGAGGCCTTAGGCAGGAAGGTGGGAAGGGGCTCCCAGTGTGCAAGGCAGAATTTCCTGAAAGCTGCTCCCTGCCTTTTGCTGTCAGCTGGTGTGTTGTGCTGCAGAGCCCAACTGCTGCATGTCAGGGTTATGAAAATAGTGTTATTAAGGCTGAGTTTCTCATACCAGATGGAAGCATTCTGAAAGTGAAATCTAGACCTGAATAATTTTGCTTTTAATTGGAGAAGACAGTAGTAAATCCATCATAACCTTTTTAACCTACTGAAATACTGAGTTTCAATGGGGAAGTAAACATAACTGCTTTGTATTTTTTCCTCTGCTTTTGAATGTGATGGGCTGTTCTTTTTAGCTTACACACACCCCTGTACCTCTCAGTGCTTTCTTTGATGTTTATTATAAGCTTTCTTTTTCTGTTTTACATTCTGTCTCTCATCTTGATACTTTTGTAATCTTTAAAATGCTTATAGGTTTTTATTTTGTCATTGCAAAGCCCTCACAGTAGAGATTTCAAAAATGCTTAGGCTTTGTTAATCAATTTTTTTATCCCTTTGATATTTGCTGGGTGTGCCATTCTTCACGTCCTTCCCAGACCCTGCCATCTTGTCAGTAATGACATTCCCAGTGAGCTCAAATGTCTGCACATAAAGCCCTTGCTGAGGAGCTCTCAGTGCAGTGTCACACAGCTCTGGGATGCACAGTGAGATACTATTGCCTTGCTGGGGTGGGATATGCTGCTTCTCAGCATTCAGTTCAAATTTTACTGATTTATCCTGTTGCTGTAATTTGATGAGTAAAACTTGCTGTCCATAATCTCTGCTGTCATGTTTAGAATTGCTGCCTTGTCTATGTTTCTCAGTCTAGTGAGTATTGTTTGGGATTTGTTTAAAGATTTTGACTCTAGCAGACTTGCTGTGCCTGTGAAAGACTTGCAAAAATTCATTGGAGAAGCAAGCCTTCTTTTCAAGATAGAAATCTCTCATTTGATCTGGGGAGAGAATTAAGACTAAAAGTTAAATCCTGCAGGAGAGCTAACTGCAAATAGTATTTGTGTATGAAGTCAGATACAAAAGAAGACATGACCCGAGAAATACAGTGAATACTGAGTGGGTGATAAAGGCACTAAAGAGCTTGAAGCTTTTTAGTAACGTAGAAAGCAGTTCAATGCTAAAAAATAAAAATAAATAAAGTGTAATAGAAAAAATTTTCCTTACCATTTTAAGCAATCTTAGTGATAGAAAATATCCCCTGAATAAAGGACTATCAAAAATATATGTCTTGGAACTTCAGAGTCAGTCTGGATGCTCTGTCTTGAGTTTTCCATATTTTGTCTGTGTAGCTTTTACCTTCTGGTTTTAGCTATAAAGAAAATAAAGTGATATTTGCAGGCAAGAAGATAGAAATATTGTGAGTTGCTTTTCTTTTTCTTTATTGCAAAGATTGAATGTCCAGTACATCCTAGACCTTTTGCTTTTTTAAAAGCATGGTATAGATTAGACAAATATATTTGATATTCTTTTAACTCTGGGAGAGGTTGTCCATTGCTGTTAGTGAAAAGAGATGACTGTATGCAGGTTTACTGCGTACTATATACAGGTTTACTAGTTAAGTAGCAGTTTAAAAATTCAACTGTAGTCATATAAGTAATTGGGCTTTGGTTACCTTGGTATAACAACTATTCTTTTTCCAAAGAATTCTAGGTAATCGAGTGGCAGAACTAGAAAAGAAATTAAGAACTTTGGAAATTGCTGGCTTGTGGAGTCTTCCAGGTTAGTAAAATTTCAAGCAAATAGCTTGCATTATTTAGTTTTCAAGGGTATGTTTGCATTTAAGAGAAGTTTGGCTGTGATTTTTTTTATGACAGTTACCTGGTAAATGTTCTATTCAGCACATTTGCAAAATTAGAAATGTCTAATAAATGTTAAGTGGAAAGCAAAAATCACTAGACTTTGCAAACTCTTAAGTCAAATATGTATTGAAAATAACATGAAAAGTGCTAAAAAATCAGTTTAAATATTGAAGTAATCAAATTATTTCCATAGACAGCAGTCAAAAAAAAAAGTGAACTATTTTATTTAAACATTGCATAAAATGATGCACAGGTCATTGGTCATTATGTTTTTCAGCCAATTTTATTCATTAATTTTGTACTTCTTTTAACCATGGATTTTGTTATTTACTGTTGTTAAATGCTTTTCTGTAGAATAATAAAGTCCTAGAAATTGGAAATGTAAATGGTTCTAAATTTTCTAGTCCATCTCTCCAGAACAGGCTTATTCCCTATAGTCCCTTAAGTATTGTATTTGGTTTTAAATTACTCAAGTAATGGGAGATTAATCTGCTTCCTAATAGACATCGTTGTTAGGAAAATGTGCAATATTTAATTTACATTTACTTTCTTGCTTCTTTTCTTCCCATTGCACCTAATTGTGTCTTCTGTAACCACTGTAAATTATGCTACTTTGTAGGTGGTGTTTGCATCATTAGGCTTTGTTGTTTACAGATTCCTATCAGTGCTAGTAAGAGTGGGAAAGAGTGGTTTAGGCTTCTGTTTATTTGGCTCTGGTTTTTCCACCTAACCTGTACATCTAGAAGGAAACATTTGACAGAGCTGAAGAGCCCTTGTAACAAACCTATGCTATTCAGCTGTTTGGGCTGATGTGGTGTGTTTCTGCTTCAGCTTGCCTGTTTGGGCTTTCTCAGTCCTGCTTGACTGTTTCCAGAACTGGAGGTCCAAATGTGTTTTCATGGATTTCTCCACAGTTAGTCACTAACATGTGTGGTGTGCTTAGTGCAGTTGTGCCTCCCCACATTCTCCAAGAGATGAAGGTGAAATGTTTGTAGTACATTACTACAAACATGTCTTTCAAACTCACTGCTTCAAGGTACTGTAGGGCTTTGTTTGTTGAGTTTTGTTTTTCAAGACTAGTGTGCCATAAGATTTTACACTAATAAATGCAGCATTTCTCATGTTTGCAAAATGTATTTTAAAAAAATGGAAGTGGGAACTTCTTGCACCGTATTGATCTATGTAGGTAAAGCATCAAATTAATGTTTATACAATAACAACTGTCTCTTTCCTTCCTTTCTTTTGCTGCCTGAAGGCCTGAGCTACAATGTCTCAGTGGGATTTGGGAGTAGGTTCTGCTTAACGTATTTTTTTAGTAACTGATCCTAGCAGTACGTTAAATATTGTCATTGCATGTAAATAAATGGAAATGTTATCTGAACATTTTTATATCCAGCAGATTTAGATGTTCAGTCAATTGAGTTAGATGACCACAGGAGAAATAGAGGCTGCTCTACATGAAAGTTCATTTGCGTTACGGAAAATTATTAGAGGGGATGATCTTAAATATTTTTAAAGGAATTTTACACTGGATTGTGAGTTCTGTTGAGCCCTGACGTTTTCTTGATTTTTTGCTTGCCTTTTAAATCAGGAGTGCACTTTTGTTTCCAAGTGCACTCTAATCCTGGGGTGGTCCAAAAGAGCATTGCAACACCTGGTGGGTCACCAGTTTTCTTTTCAGAGTGTGTAAAGCTTCCGCTCCATAAAACAGCAGTGTGTAACAATTAGTGTGGGAATACCACAATGGATTCTGCAGCTGAATATTGGCTTGGGTGAGGAGCAGAACATGGAGAGTATCTCATCTAGTCAGTCTTAAATCCAGAGTGAAAAACTATTATTTGGTTGTGAGTGGAATTTTTTGTCACTGGAAAAAAAAAGCAAATAAAAACTGATGTTCATTCTAGCGCTGAAATAAATGCACATTACAAATTGCAGGATTTTAATCTGAAGTTAATGTTCCTACTTAGTCATTATTGTTTATATAACATTTATAACACACACTGTCACCATGATAATAATATCTTCCAAATGCTGTCTATATACTTGATCCTATTGAAGAAAGATATTGAATGCCTCTGTTTTTTTGTTAGGTGACATATATATTTGTCATCTGCTTTTTTGAGAAAGCCATGAATGAACTATGGGGAAGCTAATCAATAGGAAGTGCATATTTAGTTTTGAGAAGGTAAAATTTCATTCCCTCTGGAAGTTCTGCCTACCAGACCTTATATTGCCCTGCTTAAAAAATGGGCTTTAGTTAAGTGAATCTCTTGTGAGGTTTGTTTTCATTGCTGAAAAGAAAGCAAGTTTGCCTTTGATTTTCTTTTTATAATCCTGTTTCCCTTAAGAAGGAAGCAGAGAATGTGATGTTCACAGAAGCATTTAATTGTTTGCTTTGTCTTGGCTACATTGTGGTCAAAATGTGCACACAAATAAGTTAAATGTATTCAATGACAGTACATAATAAACTCCATTTAATTATTTTCGCAGTCTGATGTCACTAGACATTCAGATGGGTAATTCTGTATTTTTTTTTAAATCTATCATTTCCTGAAAATTCCAGATTTCCACTGAAAAAAAAATCTAAGAAAGAGCCAACCATGACTCAGCCTTCTTCTGTGTGGGATGATAAGAGAGTTTCAATGCTGCCTCTTGCCCTGCAGTAATCAGCACAGAGCAGAGGCAGGGTAGAATTAAAGGGCTCTGCAGCTGCTCTGGCTGTAGCCAGTTACCGTGGCATAGGGTGCAGCAGAGGTTGTAAGAAAATACCCAACCCTGGAGAAGAAAATGAAAAATTTACTATTACTGAAACTTATATGTATTTTGAGATCTATATACTTTTCACTATAGTCCTTGAAAAATTCATTAGAGGAACATGAAGCTATAGAAGTTATGAAATTGAGCTTACACAGCAGCTAGTTGAAATTCTTTGTGTGTAATCCAGCTTCAGATCATGATTCACAGAATGTAGTGTAGCAGTACCCCTATGTGGCTCCTTCATGAATGGATGTGAATCGCTGTTAATAAATAAATATTCATCAGACTCTTTGGGTCACATCTATTGTTAAGATGTGTGGATACTGAGCTTAGCTTTATTTTCTGTAACCAGGCTGGTTTTCAAAGAAAAATGGTAAAGTAAATGTGTTTACTCTGTAAATGCTGGCTGGAAAGTCAAGAAGTACTTTTTGTGAAGCTTGTCTTGCAATCTTCAGGGACTTCAGCTCAGGCTTTACTTTTTTTATTAAATAAATTTAAAAGTTTCTGCTTTCTACTTTCGTATTAAAACTGCCACCCATTTTTTTATTCATCATCTTTTTACTTCTTCCATTGGATTCTTTTGTATTTTTTTGGATATGTGGCTGCTTCTGACTGTGTGAATATCTGTTGAGTATTTTCATACCACAAGTCCCTGTATAATTTGTTTCTTCCAACACAAAATTCCTTCACTTTTACGGCAAGCACATTCATCTAGGAGCTTTTGCATTTTGAAATATTGGTTGGATTTGTTTTGCATTTTTTATGTTTTTAATTAATTATGCCTTACAGTGGGAGGGTTGTCCTCTTTGATGTTAGTTAATGCTGTTTTTTATTACTGAGTCTGGTGAAGGCAGAATTCTGATGCATACTTGACAGGGGATCAAATTTCCACAAGATCCATGCTTCAAAAGCATTAATTGCATTCATATTGCTGCAGTGTATTGCCTGACATGGCAAGGATATAAAAAGATCATTACTACCTTCAGGATCAAGGTATTTGCAGCCAGTGCTCTTAAAAGGAATGAGGGATTGGAGTGGTCCAGTTAGACTCCATGGGAACAGCTTGACTTTCATTATTCCTTAGTATGCACCAGAACTTTCCCAGAGCTGGATTTATTCCAGGTATCTCCTGACCTGGTGTTCTCTTGAAAGTCTTTGTCTTGGATGGGTGATTAGATTTAGGATGTTGCCTTAAGGTGAAACGTACTAACAGATTTAGAGGGGCAAAGTGGCTGTTACATAAATGTCGTTCTCATGGAGATAAATAGAGCAGTGTCTTGCTGCCTCCCCAGCCATTACTTATCAGTTGGCACTTGTTCTGGAGGCCACACAAACACCACGCTTAGCTGATCTTGCACATTTCCTGCCGTTTCCCCTCCAGGTTTAAGGTAGTGTCAGTCACTAAAAACATGAGCATCCTGAATAGTGGAGGACTTCCTAAAGGATCTGCAGGTGTTGCTTTCTGCATTGCTAAAATATGTAAACACTAAGCATCTACAGCAGAGTCCTCAGATGAAGGGTTTCTTGCATTATTTTGTCTGCAAAAGAGCTGGAAAATTGTCTTTTTCCATTTGGTTTAAAACTAAAATGCTCAGAAATGTTTTGGGAATTTTCAGAGTAAAATCCCTCCTGTTTCCCAGCAATGTGTACTTGTTTGCTCCCTCAGTTCTTAATTATGCAAAGTTTTTAGGGTTTTTTTAAGGAAGCATTGCAGGATAATATGTAAATCTGAAGCATAAAGCTACATAATGATGAACCTGGTTGTATCACATGAAACAGAATAATAGAGAGTAAAGAGTCAGTGCTGAACATTTGCTGGTAATAGCATGCAAGTGATCCATTACTTTGGTATGATCTGATTATTACTATTTTTAACTGAATTCTAATTGCTGATTCAATTTGCTACAGCACCTGGTCTTTCAAAATCTGGCCTTTACTCAGTACTGCAGATAAAAACATGCAGCTTTTCTGCCTTTGCCTTGCATATTGTGGCTCCAGTACAGAGTATTTTCTTTTTCCATGCTGTGAAAGGATCATTTGAGATGCTTTTCCTGTTCTGTACTTTTCAATATCATTGTTAAAAATTTGTGGGGAACATCACTGATGCACAGTGGTTGTAATGGGTGAGCCAGCAGCTCTAACAGTGTGGTTGTTGCAGGTGGGAAGGACACGATAACATTCAGTGACCCAGCCCTGCCTGTGATACAGCGCTCCAGGTCACCCTTGTCAGTGTTTGCTGATAAGCCTCAGAGAACTGAAGTACAAGGTGAGCACCTGGGACGTAAGAACATGATGAGAGCTGAGCACTCATTTCTTTCCAAATAAAATGTAATAAATTTTCATGCTGGGATAGCAGAAGGCAAAGTTTCAGTGATCACAGAGATTGAATACATCATCCACAAGTAAAACAGATAGATGGTCCCAGTACAAATAGCAAAGAAATGACTGAAAAGTTACTACTGAGTGGATTGCTAAGGCTAGGGATCAGGTCTTACACCGCAGAGAATTTTCCTGCCAGATAACATGACACTGTGTGAAGTTATTCATGCCATCTGTGTTGCAGTTAACTGATTCCTGCACTTTTCCCCTCAGTTAAAATGCACAGTAGGAAGCAGTCTGTGGAACTGGTTTAGCACTTTCCTGCATTATAGGTGATGTCTAGATGAATGGCTTCCTGATTGCACATGGTAAATTGAAATACCCAACTCATTTTCCCAGAGAAATTGACTGCTTTTTTCATAGTCTTAGATGTTTTGTTAAAAATCCTTCTCCAGCAGCAAGCTTTAACATCCCTCCAAAGTCAAGCTTAGCTGTATTTTACAGTTGCTGATAACCTTGATTTGTTTTTCCTTAGTTTTTCATAATGGATGGGAGATGGATTATTTTATTTGCTTATTGGCATTTGGATCAAGTCTTTAATGGGCATAACTTTATGATAGGCCCAGATCTTTCTCAGCTAACCATGAAGCATCATAAACTATTTATTTGTTCGTCCTGAAACTAAATAGATTCTGGCTTAATTTTGACTTTATAGTCCATGTCATTATCTGATAAAATGTGACAGCAAGGCTGATCTTTTTTTATAATCTTGATCAGCTGATATTTTTGCTAAAAATAAGAAGTGAAACTGTAATGAATGGTTCTCTGGTGAGTAATAATAACTCATAAATATTCATTCTTTTACCTACTTAAATGTTGATTTTTAATTAAATCTGCAGTTATTGAAAGTATTTACTTGGTGGCATTATGCTCTTTTCTTTCCATATTTGTCCTAGGTGAGGCTGGTATTACAGTTGTGATTACAGGCTGGTCAGATGGGGAGTCTGATCTGTCTGTCACATCTCATCAGACCCTCTTGCTGTTGCTTTGTGGCACTGCCAAACCTTAACTCTGGGCTGAAGCTTTCCATGTTGTGTTTTCTATGTCAGCTTTTTTTTTTTTTTTTAAGATAGCAAATTTTTTTTTTTTTTTGTGTTAAATACTGATGACCATGTGGGGTTTTTGCTGGGCTCTGTTTGTCTTTTGTATGTTTGAATTTGGGGTGGTTTTTTCCCAATATGCAGGTGTTTCCTGTATCTACAATTATAGGAATTGGAAATCTAGGGAAAAGGTTTCCAGCCTGAGGAAGCAGTCTGGAGTTTCTACCTCTTTCTACATGATTCACTTACAAATCTCGTCTGCTAAAAACAAACAAGTTATTCTGTTGAGCTTACTTTGTGCCACCAGTGCTGGTAAAACTCTGTATGCACCATTCCTTTGAGATAAAGTAAACTTAGAGGGGAAAAAAACCTGGAGCAGAGTGGGAAGAAAGGCCAAGATCAGGACTTGAGTAGATGGGGTTTGACAAAGTCCATGGAAATCTGAGTGAGGAGGGACTTGCATGTGGCTGAGCAGAGGTCAGAACACAAAAGTGAGAAATCAGAATATTGGCAGTGAAAGCAGGATGTGATTAAAAAATATTCAAAGGTGGATGAGAAATGGGCACAGTGAGTACAGGGACTGGATAAACAAGGGGATATGGAGCAGGAACAGAAAGATAAGCAGGGAAGAGAAGAGCAGAAGTAAACAGCCTTGGATAGGAAAGGACAGACCAGGATTAGACCTGTGGCAGTCATAGGGAGAATCAGCTCCCAGTAGATCATCTCCTTCTTTTCTCCTCTCTATCCCATGACCATCCCATAGAAATTCTGTCATTAAACTGGAGCAGGTTAAGAAATTACTGTTCTGCTACACTAACAGCTTGGGTTTCCCCTTACCTGTGTCCCCATATATCTGATAACCTGCAGTGAGAACTGAGACAAAAGTTACCTCTGTAATAATTAAATTGGGTCAACTTTTTGGTGGCATAAATAAACACAAATCTACAACCAGCTGTGCAGGGGACACCATAGTTTCTAGCAGTAGGTGACACAACACCTGCTGCTCCAGATGTTCCAGATGCTTTTTCTGAAGGATGTTTGGGGCTGCCATTTTCCCTTGAAAGCCTGAAAAGGAAGCAGTGTGTTTTCAGCTGTAGGGCATATCCCTGTGCTTGGAGTCACACAACTCCTCTGCAGTCAATATCTGTATGGGAATGGTACCCAGGTATGTTTTGTACCACTCTGCACAGAGAATGGCTGCTCTTGAGGTTTAGGAACTTGGTGCATATTGCAATTTTTCATCTCTATCATGTACCTCCAAAATCTGGGGTACCTTGACAACTGGGAAGAAAACAGGAGTGTGTTCATCCACCATCACTGATCAAACAAGTATGCTCTTGGTTAAAGTATTACTGAAATAAAAACAAAACCACTCTTATTTTCCTGTTAATTGAATGATCAGTTGAGTGAAAACAGTTGATAACCACAATAACAATGAAATTCTTACTTATTGTTATGTATTAGATCTCATGTCACATTGGTCAGTTGTGGCCTTTTAAAGAGTAGCATTTGGTGCCTGTTTGACTCAAGAAATCGTCTTAGCTTTTGAACAAACACTTACTCTTCATCAGAACTTTTTATAATGCATCAAGTGTTGCTCTGGCTAGATCTGTAGATAATCAGAGGGCTTTTGCAGGCTTTTTTTATCCAGTCTATCTGCTTACCCTGGTCTCATCAAAGCCTCCTTTAATCTGCACTTGTTATCATTGTTTCAGTTAAGCTGGATGGTGGATGTCTGTAGGATCTACTGTGCAGTTCCTGTGAGAACATGCATAATGACAGAGTACAATCATATGAATTAAAGCCTGTCTTGTGCCATGAAATCTGCCTTTATCCACTGCACAGGATGGATAGTGTCATGGGATGGATTGTACCTGAGCATCTCAGCTGCTAATGAACAGCTGCTCAGGGATTTTCCCCTCCATTGTTGAATGCCTTGTCCCTGCTGTACTGCCTGGGTGCTGTTTCAGGCATTCCCTGAAGAAAGCAGTGCTGTTCTTCTATGAACTTTTCTCTGGTGATTTAGTGCTTTGAGACAATTTATCTTCAGAAGAGTGCAGCAAGGTGATAGGTTGGTGGTTTTCTACTCTAAGAGGGAGGAAACTGAGGCATGCAAAGAGGAAGGTAGAGTCCCTGCTAATTTGGAGTGCTAGTTGGAGGTACGTACATTTTGGCTCATTTGGAGCACTTTGATGTACAGCACAAGCAGAGCAGTACTGCACATCAAGCTCCTAGTTTTCCAGCTGACTTCTCAGATAATGAGGCTTAGATCCAGTGAGTGATCACCTTTTGAAAGTTAATTTATCCCTGCTTTTTCCACAGACTTAAATTCCAGCCCTTCAGAGTTGCATTCCTAGCTTTGTTGATGGCAGAAAGAGTGTCTGTTCCCCTGGTGCCAGCCCTGGTCTCATTCACTCAGTAGCTCCCAAATTCTAAGTGAGGCAGGTATGATAGAGAGAGTAGGCTGGTCCTCTGCAGCCAGGCAGTCCCATTCTTGTGTGAAGCAGGATTCCTGTGAGAGAAATGGAGTAAATTCTTAAATACTAAAATGAAATGTGTCTGTACAACAAGAGTAATTTTAAGCTCTCGGGGACTTATTTTTGGCATTTCCTAATTTTTCTTACTTTACTTCGGAAGCTTTTTTTAAATGAGGCTTCCTGTCCTTTAATGGACACATTAAAGGACATTTTTCACGAGGGTGTTTGTTTGCACCTTGATTTTTTCTCTATTTTGATTCTTTTCTCAGTGTTTGCATTTTAGTATAATGTTATACTTAAAATTCTTGTGCTGCTGCTTTGTTTTACGATGTTACCCTAATCAAAATAATCTTTTATGTTTGGAGAAGTGTTGGAGGAACAATAACAAAACTCATTATTGGATGAAAACCTGTGAAAAGCTCCAGATAAATGGAGCTTGTATTAAGCCCTGAAACTGGTAGTGATGGGGGGATTGATGGTAAGCTATGCCAAAAATTTCCATAGCTAAGTGCCTTGCTTGGAGTTGATATTCCCCTAGAAAAGTTTTCCTGACCTTGCTGTTCTACAGTATGAGTATGGTACTGTCTGACTTTTAGAATTGTTGGTATTAGGAAAAGAGGAGTTCCAAAACAGGGCCAGGTCCAGCAAGAAACTTAGGGTTGATTGTTTATTGTCTAAGAAATAGGCCTGGGAGGGATGGGGAAGCACTCTTAAAAATTCCTTACTGAGATAAACATCTCTGTGATCCAGCACTGGTAGTAATATTCTTCAGATCAGATATATAACAAATATGCCTCCAAATTATTTGAGTGTCCTGCTGTTCCATTTCTCTTTCAGCAGAACAGAAGGGAGAACGTGATGAAACTTATGCTGTTGCAACTGAATCTGTGGCTCCAGAGGGAACAAACTTAAATAACAGAATCCAAAATAAACATTTTTACCCTTCATTACCCCAGCTACCTTCTGAGGAAGAAGACATAAACAAGCTTGGAAGTCAGATAATTAAACTGACAGTTGCAGAACTGGAAGGGAAAAGAGGAGGCGCTCCTGTGGGGGAGCAGAACGTGGGAGTTGAAGCAGAGCTTAATGATTCATCAGAGGCAGAGTTCCCACTTTCCAGCCCTGATCCATCTGACCCCACAGATCCCTCAAACTCTGAGAGTGAACGAACTGGTGAAACTGAGGCCCTGAAAGACAATGACAAAACCTTAGAGAGAGATTGTGAAATTCCAAATGAAAGAGAGGATCAAAACAGCAGCATCATGGATGTGGTGCATACTGAGGATGCTGGAAGGCATGGAGGGCTCAGTGTTCAAACTGCAGAAACAAATAACAGCTTTGAGGAGCTCTCTGAATCTGAAAACAAGAAACCATCTGATGCTGCTGAAAACCGTGAATATTTGGATAACAGTTTGGCTTGAGGTATGAAATCCAGGCCCTCGAGCATCTCACTGTAATCCTTGTGCAGTGTCTGTGCTGCTGCAGATATGATCAGTAAAATATTGTGCTGTAGGGTTGATTATTTTATACTGAACTGTTAATAATTCTTTTTAAAAGATGTTTTTCTGTTAGTTCTAGCTGTAGTGTAGCAAAACCATAAATTACCTATGGGAAAGAATTAGTGATGAGGTTTAGTCATGTTGGCTTTCTGTAATGATTTGAAGTTTCTATATAGATTGATGTCATTTACATTAGTGTAGGAAAGAGGCCAGTGATAATGATTTATCTTGTTATCACTAGGCTCCTGAAACATGTATGGTCCTAGTGCTGGACTGTATTTTAATGTTGAGAAATGTCTCTCAAGGATGAAAAATTTGGAGTGATAAATTGAGAAGCATCTTAAGGCTGCGAGCTTTTGCTTCTTTCTCAGACTGTGTTCTGCTTCTCTTTACATACAGTAACTGTCAGTACAGCCATAGCATAAGATCACTGTTCCCTTACAGGAAGTTTCTGAAAACCATCCCTGCATTTATATAGTTCTCTCATTACAAACCGTTATACCTTTGTATTTTGTCAACTGTACAAAATTTTTCCTTTCCTCTCCCAGCTCATCTCATGAAAATGAAGCAAGTTATTTCACCAGATACTGAGAGCCCAATTTAATGAAGCTCTGAAGGAAACATCATCAGAGAAGCCAGAAGTCGTACTGTAAGAAACAGCAATGCTGTTCTAAAGCAGAGAAAACAGCAAGAGGAGAACCAGTGATGTCCTGTCCAGCTTACTTGGCTGTCAGTTTCTGGAATTGCATTCCTCTACTCACAGGAGCTGGAATGGGCCCTTGGGCTTGGTTAATTAATGGGTGATAGGTTTCAGCCTAGTCCATCTGTGCTCTCCTTTCTAAAGGAATTTTATGTCTTTTTTATTTTCTTATTACTTGGAATTAAGGGTAACTCTTCCTTTCCTCCTCATTTCACCAGTCTGTGTTACAATAGGATTATTTGTATTGTTGCCACTTTTTTAAACTTCTTCTCTTGAAGAGGTTTAGTCATAGATAAACATTCCTATAATAACTGGGGGAAAAGGGAGCTGCTGTGTCATTCCCTAGCTTGGTCCTGATGCTGGAGCTGTGCCACTCTGCTTCTAGGAAGGCAGCAACAAGGGAATGCTTAACACTGAAGTTAGCAGCTGTTGGGGAAGGGGAGGCAGGTCTTTCCTCTCCTGTTTGTAGCATAAGGAATAGTCTCTGCAGCTGTGGAACTTCTGAGGGCCAGCAGCCGTCAAGGCAATTTTTCTGCTGGCTTGGGACCTAATTGTCTGTAAATGTTCATTTCTCACTCCTAGAGCTTGAAACCAATCAGAGAGAATTAAAGCAAATTTAATAAAATACTACTAATAAAAAGGGAAATCCCTCCCAGACTGGGTACTTCTTTGACAAATAACTGCCAGCTGCAAGTTTTTACAGCCCACTTGTCAGCTACTGCATAAAGAGAGTTTATATTAGCAGTACTGACAAACTCTTCTGTATGTGTAAGATGAGGTAGCAGGTGCTGCCATAATCAAGGTGTCAGAGCCCATGAACAGTTTGTATTCAGCAGGAGAAAGGCTGTATGTAAATTATTACATATAAATATAAGGAGTCATAGTCAGAAGGTGAAAAATGTGGCTTGTCTCCATTCTCATGTGTTTTCCCTAGCAGGTGCATTTGTGTAACCCTTTCAGTGTCTGTCTGCAGGATACAAAGCCATACTTAGAGTGCTCTTCAAATGTGTGTACTTTGTCTTTAAGGGTAATTGGACATTGCAGCATTCCACTGATGTTAAGCAGCAGTCCTTAGGAACAAAAGTTTTATAAATAGTTAAGCGCATTACGGACATGAAGCAGTAAAAAGTTTTTATTTTGTTATCTTGTGCCCCATTAAAATTCCTCATTACCTGAAAAAACCCCAAGAGTTTAAATATTTGAAAGAGTGTTAAGATGTTCCCAGTAATTGTAACTGACTGCATTACTGACTCATTTTCATGACAGTCAGAAGAAAAATAGCTGTAGAAACTAAAATCTCCAGGAGAATGTGCAGGATTTTTTCCTGTAATGCCTGAATGTCACATGAAGTAGCATTTTGTTTGAGATGTATTTTTTCCATCCTCCACAGACTGATCCTGCACATAGCTAAATAACAGTGCAGTCAGAACTGAGGCAAGCAAATAAGAAGGTCAAGATTTCATGTGTTGAGCTCAGAAACACTGAGGGTATTTTACTATTTCCCTGCCCTGTGTCTTTCCTGACCCAGAGATGTGAGAATGAGTATTTTGCTCACAGTCCCTTAACAGCCAGTTAATGCTATTAGTTAATGAAGAGCTTGGTGTAAGGTTGGTGCAGTGCTGGATCTACAGCTTGTTCATGCCTCATGTGCTGATTCTTTTCAGTATGTCTTTTCTGTGAGACCATACTGGTGTACAACCCAACAATTAGGGAATCTTGGTAAATGTCCTCACACCATTCCCCCTCTTAGATGTAATTTTTAAATCTTTGCAATCACTAAATTCCAGTAAGGTACATAGATCTCTGAAAACCTCATTTCCAGTGGGATGCCACTGCTGCAATACTGGCCCTCTCCTTTCTCTTCTAGCAAATGTGTATTCCAGCTACATTTTTAGCTTTCTCCCAGGAACACAAGACTTCAAAGCATGGGGACTTGTAAAAGTAAGACATTGTTGCTGCACTAGGTGATAAGTAATTAAATATTCCTGTCAGTATCTTCCTCAGATATTGCTTTAATTGATATTGTTGTGCTAATATAACGATTTTTTTTCCCCCTGTAAATTTGTGGTTTTTTGTGGACTCAACTCTACCTTAGATTTGGAGGGGTTGGTTTTGTTTTTTGTTTTTTAAGACCTGTGTTCCCTTTTTCTCCTACTTTAGAAGTGCAGAAATCACAACCAGACATGTAAGCCTTTTTGGTGTTGGGCTTTGGGGAAGCAAACTGGGAAGGGAATTTTATAGCACGAGTATGGGGAAGCTGCATTTCACAAACTCATTTTAAGGAGGTTGTTGTACCTAAAGGTCAAGTCATGAATTATGTGTGAGAAGGATTTCATTTGAAAGTATGATAATGTGGTTATTGGAAAAATAATGTTAACTGAATTTGTAAAATAAGTGTGTGAAAATGACAGATTAAGAAGCATCTTTTAGAATGCTGCTTCTTTTCTAAGTGAGACTATTTTTAAGCATATGGGAATTTGTATAATAAAGACAGTGGAATTTCTTTAATCCCTATGAGCTCAGGAATGTATTTCAAAATCTTAACTGAGATTAAGTTGAAAATCTGCTGCATTTCTAAAAGATAGCATTTTGTTTAAGCTATCTAAAAGATAGCTTCTGTTTTGTAGTTTGCTTTCTAAATTATGCAGTTTAATTTATTTGCAAACTAGTCTTTTGTTGCTGCTTGGATTAACAGCACAATGTGGTTAATATATTAATAAATTTTGTCATCTTTAATAAAACTATTTACTGATACACTTGTTCTACCTGCTTTTCTCTTCTGTTTCCTTTTCTCTTCTTAGTATTAGATGAATGATAGCCATGGGGTGGTGTTTTAATATTCTGAGTTGTATTAAATTTCAGAAGTAAAGCCTTTTTAAGTGAAAGTTTTAAATCTGAAAATTATCTTACTTAAATCTTTTCACTGTCACTTCTCCCAGCCCAAACTGACTTTGTTCCTACAGTTTTGTATGAAGTAAAATACTCAGTATTTTTTTGCTTTGAAAATAATATTTCTCCCTGATCTGCTAACTTTATCATCATTACCTAAGCAGCTTTATAACTTTTGTATATAACTTTGGTACTAACAGGAACAGACTGGAGACTTACAGAAGCAGAATAACATGATGGATTTCAAGTTCAACACAGAAATTTCTGTACTTTCCCTTATTTCTAGGGGAAGTCCACTACCAAGGTCTTGCAACACAACACCCAACACTGTTAACAGCATGGAGACCTTTCTGCTTTCAAGTTGGCACCTAACTACAGAAGAGAGGCAAATTTGTACTTTTTTCCTTTAGTATCTAACAATCCCTTAAAAGGCCCTTGCAGTGCACAGGTTCTTTAGCCCACGCACCCTATCCATCTGCACTCTTGCTTACATACATTCAACTTCCAAACTGCATCAAAGGGAATCTTTTCTCCTTCAAGAAAACATTCACAGTGTTGAGCTGATGCTGGTTTTATTGATGGCTTACATAAAGGAAGCTCTACAAAAGTGATATACATTTCATAGAGGAGCAAGCAAATAGGAATCCTTTAGCCATATATCTTGGTGGGCAACAGCACAGCCCGAGTTACTTTGTGCTGCCCAGGCTGTAGCTGGCACTTTGGACTTCACCTAAGCCTGGTTGTACATTCTTCTGTTGAGCCCTCTCTTCTTCTTGTCCATAACCTCAGGCAGCTTCTCTTCCCACAAGTTCTTGTTGCTTATCCCAATCACACAGCAAGCCAGACGTTTCCCAGCATTTCCATTTTCCAAACTGGCCTTATTATTGCCCTTGCCCATGTCATCTTCCTGCTCGTGGATCACCACAGATCTGCCCATGATGGAATACGGACCAAAGACTGTGGCAAAGAGGTTTGTTTTGTATTTTCTGATTTTGCCTTCTTTAGGAAGAAAGTTGCCAAAATCTCCTGGGTGCCGAGGGTGATTCACTCTGAAAGGGTTATAGTGTCCCCCTGTAGAATCACAGCCATTGCTGAGGTCTCCAAGCTCATGGATGTGTATAGCTCTGCTGGATTGGTTGTTATCCAATGGAAACCCATCCAAGTAAAATAAGGCTTCCAGTCTTCCATATGAGTAACTCTGCCTGAATAAGACTTGTCCAGTCACTTGTGGCTTGTCAGCATCTATTCTGGAGCTGGGCTTCATTTCACAAGTGGCGTAAATCATCCCGTCAGTGTCATTACCACGTGTTACTGGGTAGAGCAAATTCTGCCAGAGGTCGTTCACTTGTTTCTGTATTTCATGCAGTGACTCCTGGCCTGGGTCAGTTTCCTTGTCTGTCATGACACCAGAGGCAGACAGGGTGAGCCCAGTGACCAGAGAAAGAATCAGAAACATCTTGGCAATTTCGAGCCTGCAAAAGATACAGGAAGATACAAAGAATTCAGACACAGCCGGTGGGGAGCTGAGTGAAACAGCTGGAACAGGGTCCCAGGGGACTGCTGCTTGCTAAACCTGTCCAATGTGATCAACTGAAACTCAATCACAACGCATACGTGTGTTTAAACACATACAACTGGCACCCACGCCTAAAAGAAATTCTAGTGATTACATATTTGAAATTAGATCTTGATCTCAAAAACTACATCTGTTTCCCTGCAGGAAGCAAGCAAGCCAAAATGTTTTAAAATCTATTTCTGAGTTTGTATTTTTGTCTTGTAGAAAAGTAGGTTTTTCTACTTCAACAAATTCCAGCAAGGCAGTTTGCCAGGAGTTTTTCTTGGTCCATCTACTTAACCATTAGTTAGGCATTACAAACAAAAAGCAAAAATCCAACAAGTTGATTACCTTGCAGAACCCCTCAGTAGTAGCTCGTCACCTCTGCTCCCCTAAACCAAGATGTGACCGGACACAAGGCCAGAGCTGCGTGGAGGTGATGCTGACAGAAACTGCGTGTTTGTGTGGAAATTAGGTAACGCTGGCTGAGGGGAGGCGGGGGAGATGTGGGAGGGGAGGGAGGCGGGGACGGGGGAAAGAAGGAAGGGAGGGGAGAAAGTTCTAGGCATTTTTGCTTTGGGCAGGGTGAATGTTTTATCCTTTCCTGGTGAGTTTGTTAGTCTGACTCGGTCCTCACAGGCATTAAAAAAAAAAAGAAAAAGCCACGAAACTTTGAAATTAATCTGCCTTTTGGTGACTTCATGCACTTATCTAAAACAAGTGAATTTGAGCAGGCAGGGAGGGGAGAGGGAGAAGCTTTATTAAGGCACAATTGGGCGGTTTGCTCACTTGTGTGCTGGTTGTCTGGAGGTAGTTTGCATTTCTATTTCTTCATTAATCAAAAGGAAAACTGGTGCTTGAGCAACATAAACTGTTCTATATGGATGTATACAAAAGTTTTTGTGGATTTAGAAACAGTTTAAAGTGTAATTGTTGGGGTACATGTCAATGATGCCTCTGAAGTTTTGGGGTTAGTTAGAGCATCTGCTCTCCTATGTCTGCTCCACTGAAGCCCTTCTGCTTTTTTTCCGCTTTTTTTTTTAAGGAGCAGTGATTTCTTTCCCAAGAGAGAAGTAAGCGGTACTGAGGCAGTGCAACATCAGACTGAGGTGCAGAGAAATTGCTCAGAAGCACGGAGAGTTCACGTATGTTTCATCATCCCATGAACTAAGAAATGCTCTCCTCTCAGGGGCATTGCCCTGCCCACAGCACTTCCTACTGATGTAGCTGAAACGTGGATTTGGCTGTCACAAGATCAATTTAACAGGGTGAGATTTCTGTGGAGAGAAAAGAGTAGCTCTTACTAGTCTGGAGCAATTCTCAATGCAAGAAAATTGCAGAGAAAATCCCTTTTCCCAGTTCACGTCTTCTGCCAGCTGGGTAAGGAATGGGACTGTCAGCTTCTGCAATGGTAAAATTGTGTGTGTTAATCTTACCAGTATCATACACTACATCAGATCCAAGATACTCAGTCATGTGAGAGAAACAATTTTTTTTCTTTATGTATGAGGGAGAGTAGAGCTAAAGGAATGCCAACTGCTCGGATCATTAGCCAGGGAAATACAGAATTAACTAACTTCATTTTTGAATATTGGGATATTGAATGTGTTACTTTAGCTCTGGGCTTCAGTGAAACAGGACAACTGGTATTTCTTCAGGGTATTTACAAGTTTTTCAGATCTCTGTGCTCCCAGGCACTGTGCAGTGTTCAGAGGGAGCCAAACCCTCAGAGAAGCCAAGTGCCAGGATTGTCCATCACCCCAAGTCTAACACCACCTCCTTTGCAGCTCTTCCCTCCTTCCTTCACGGGCAGTCTCTGAGCTGGGAAAGGCCATACTTGCAGCGTAGAAACAAAGAAATTGCTTAGGTTTAAAGCATTTGAAAGTTTTATAATCAAGTTTTATAAATGGACACAAAAATGTTCAGCTAAGACGAGCCAAATGCAAAGGTTTAAGTTTGTAAAATACAGGAAGCAAACATCCAGTCTAGGTACTATTAGAAAAATTACTTCTTAGCAGCATAAACCATTTTTAAGGGGTCACAACAAATGGAAGGAGGAAAGGAGCATCATTCATTGTTTACTCTTCGAGTCACAAAGTAGTGAATTGCAATTGAGGTTAATACTTTCACAAGGGAATTCCTGAGGCAGCAGTCAGTACTCAAAAAAGAGAATTGTAAAGCTTTTATTGAATTTTAAGGCATTTTGAGATACATACTAGGGACAGAATTTTAGCTGGCTTAAATCCAGCAATGTTTCTGACTGCAGTGGCATTTGTGCTGTCTATGCCAGCTGGGATTCTGTCCCTGGAAAAACCTACTTGCTGCTCTCTTTTGATGTACTGCACATGAGAAATGCAGAAGGTGTAAAGGAGATGATCAAAGGGACAGAAAGGACTGCAGCAAAGCGAAATGATGTATTTGTAGTGCTCTGCACTTCAGAGAATGAAAAGGAAATAGTAGCTGTGGGCCGCTGTCAGAAAGATGTGTTCTGAAAAGGAGAAGGGATGATAACTGCAAGGAATGCAATAGGCAGGGTGATTTGGCATTCATTTTGAGCCTGAAAGATGGTCACTAAATACTAACCAGGTGTATCATTAAAGTCTGTTGTTACCCACTGCCTGTGTTTTAATTTTCTGGTTACAAAGAGGTGTGAATAATGGGCTTGACAGCCTTTAAAGCAGACAGCAGTTACTGGGAAGAAAGCCCACAGTGACCTGACCATGCACTTGTCTTACAATCACTGCTCAAAAAAAAATAGACCTCTGCTTTTGTTCCAGTTCTAGGAGATCTTTTGTATCCTGAGTTTCAAGCAATGTCCTAAAGATGCCTGGGCTATACAAGACAGACAAGTTGAAACAACTTCTGCAAGACTCTCTGGACTGCATAGGAAGAATTTTGTTCTACAGTGAGCTTTGTAGCAGACTCTGCTCACAAGCTCTCAGTCCATGCTGTGACCTTCAGGGTTGGTTGGTTGGTTGGTTGGTTGGCTTGTTTTGCAATGACACCATTCCTATTGCATTACTCTGCTGTTTGACATCCTATTGTTTGATTTGTCCAGCACAGAGTTAAACATGATGAGGAAAACACTGCATAGGGGAGAATCCTTTTATAGCAAGCTGTAGCCTCCTTTCTTGTGTCTCCAGCAGTCGGATCTGCTCTCACTGGTTTTTTCATAGAATGGTTTTCCATAAAAACAACACCCAGACAAGGAAACTTTTATGTCTTTGGGAGTAAGTGATGGAGCTGACTGCTTTTCTCCACATATGGCAGCAGCTGGAGCAGCTGAAAGAAAGGGGTCATTTGTAGTCTGAGGGAAACAGTCGAGATCCTTGGGCACCTGATGTGCCCCTTTGGTTTTGGGCACTTTCTGCCATTTCTGAGTCACAGGAGCCAGCTGTGCTGGTGGCTCATCAGGCAGCAGCAGGAGCAGGCAGCATTTGTGTGAAGTTGGAGACTGCAAGGCAGCCAAACTTCCACGTCCTGAGTTTGGTGAGGTGTGGTGTGTGCCGTGTGCCCCTGCCCGAGTGACATCCAGAGGGTCCTGGTACCTGCACCAGGGTCTGCAGCCAAAGCCTGTGGGGCTGCTCACATCTGTGGTAGTGCTGGCAGGGCAGGGTAAGGACACAGAGAGCAGCAGTGCAGCCAGGACAGGCAGGACACAGAGAGCAGCAGTGCAGGCAGGGTGGGGTAAGGACACAGAGAGCAGCAGTGCAGGCAGGGTGGGGTAAGGACACAGAGAGCAGCAGTGCAGCCAGGACAGGCAGGACACAGAGAGCAGCAGTGCAGCCAGGACAGGCAGGACACAGAGAGCAGCCGTGCAGGCAGGGCAGGGTAAGGACACAGAGAGCAGCAGTGCAGACAGGGCAGGGTAAGGACACAGAGAGCAGCAGTGCAGGCAGGACAGGCAGGACACAGAGAGCAGCAGTGCAGCCAGGACAGGCAGGACACAGAGAGCAGAAGTGCAGACAGGGCAGGGTAAGGACACAGAGAGCAGCAGTGCTGGCAGGGCAGGGTAAGGACACAGAGAGCAGCAGTGCAGCTGGGGTGGCCATGAAGGCCTTGGCCATTCACGGCCTGTGACCTCTCTCTCTCTCTGGCAGGGCTCTGGTGCTGCCCAGGGTGGCTCTGCCAAGGGCTGAGCTGTTTTCCCCTTTGCACCTGCGTGGGGAAGGAAGGCAGGGCTGGCACTGGGCTGTGGGCAGCACCACATCCCGCAGGAATTATGATGGAGCAACTGGTTTGCAGTTCCTATGAAGAAAAATAAGAAAATAAAATCAAATGAAACATTTTTCTGTAGCAAATGGAAGATCCGTTGCTGGTCATGAGTTATTCTTCCTGTTTAATCTTGTTCCTTGACTTGGTATTTCTATTTAAAGAAATAAAAATATTTACTGCCTGAGATAAGCATCCATTTATAATATTCTTACAAAAGAGCTATAAGCATTTCCAACTATTCAGGGCATTACCCATAACAAAACTCAAATAAATAAACAAAAGGGAAACAGCACTGTTCTCTCTGGGGAATAATTTCTCTTGCAAATAGAAGCTCATGCAACTGTCAAACTACTCTGCGTCAGCCAATTTGAAAAATTTTTGAAATTCTTCCTCTTTAATAGCTTGTGAAGAAATCATTTCATGAGATGATGTGTAAGTAAGCTTTCAGAACAAGCTGCATTCAGAAACTCATTCTAAGTCTGTCAGCCTAATTTAACAGAATTTCATCTTCACATGCAAATATAAAATATAAATATATAATGTAAAAAGTAGGGATGGAGCCCAGCTATCAGATAATTCAGGTTATTATTTGTGTTTGCATTTATTCCCTGTTCTTTTATAAAATGTTTATCCTTTCCTCTTTGTAGCATTAATCTGATGAGGGATTTGCTCTTTGAGATGAGACAAGAAATAAACACAAGACTTTTTTCAAGCTCAGTGCCCAATGGCCACAAATGGAAATATCTTGGGGTTTTTCAATTTCAAAGTGCACATTGCATACACGGTGCATATTTGCACAACTTCAGCTCTCCGTGTAGCTTCAAGTTGCAGCTCAGGAGCCATAGGAATGCTGGACCATTAGGTCACATTTATGAGCAGTGGTTACCTACAAATAACTAAATACAAAGAAATTTCTCTTTTTGTGACACTTAATAGCAGCTGTCTCAGTAATCTAATGATCATCACAGATTAACTGAGAATAATTTTCAGATATTTCTACCCTTAGGGTACTAAAAAGACACAGCCATTGATAACAGGCCACACCCTGCCTTCTCTTTGTGTGTGTCAGCAGCCTTGGTTTGTATCTGGGCTATGGTCTGAAAGGGATTTAGAGACACCAGACCAACCTTACCAATCAAGGCTTAGTAAATCCAGACTTAGGCTTCTGTATCCTGTTTTTAAAAGACATCATTGCTGAAGAATCTGCCATCAACTGCAGCTTGACTGTCCTTTCTCTTACAAGTTTTCCAGCTCTGTAGCCTCGTTCTCACTGCAGATTGGAACCCCTGTTTTGATTGTACTACAGACACAGGGACAGATTCTCTTCTTTCCAACAGCCTCAGTCAGACCTGAGAGTTTAACTCTGTACCAATGGCTCTTCCATCTTTCAGCTAAACATTTCCCATTCTTTTAACCTTTCCTCCTAAATTGTGTAGGCTCCTGTGTTAAGTAGATCACCTTTTCCTATGGACTGTGCACCTCTTCCTGGCAGAGAAGTCACAAACACCCCAGTGTGCCAGACAAACAGCCACAACTACCACCATGCTTGTCATGCAGACTATATTATTCCCTACATCATAATGTGATCTTTGACTGACCCTTTCCTGCAGATCTGCTGCTTATGCAATTATTTCCATTTTATATTTCAGTAGCTGCTATTTCTGCCATGTATGGGATTTTACGATTGTCTTAATAGAGTTACCTCCTATATGTTTACTTTCCCCACCTCTTATTTCTCCAGCTTGTCAGGAACATTTTGAATTCTAATCCTTCCTCACAGTGTATTTACAGCTCCTCCAGATTAGTGTCAGCTGTGAGTTTAATCAGTTTACTTTTTGTCCCATCATTCACATCACTAACAGGAGGGCTGATAAAGCTGAATAGACAAACTCCTGCACCCAAGGCAGGTTGCTCTCCCTGTTGGGAACTGACTGGTTTCTAAACTGGTACCAATTTCCCACCATCCCTATACCTGCTTTATAAGAGTGTGATCAAGACTGGTATTTTCCCCAGCTTGTGTGTAAGAATGTCATGTGAGATAGTTAAGATATTTAGCAAAGTTCGTTCAGATAATCACCTACTTCTTCTCTATATGCAAGACAGATTATTCTGCTGTAGAAAGGAAATAAAAAGTTCCTGATGTCTTTTATCCCTTTCCCTTTCTGACATTCTATCCATTCCATTTCAGGTGAATGCAAGAAGTTTGCCTCTTTTAGAGGTTTTTCCGTGTCTGTGACTCCTGGATTAAGCCACACTTATCATTACAGAATTTTCAGTCCTCATAGGAACCAAAATAATTTACTGACCCTATCTCAAAGAATCTTCATTAATGTTATTACCCTGGGAGAAGCAAAATGTCTTTGAAGAGCTGCCTGGCACTAAGTGGTGTCTGAAACCTTAAGCATACAAAAACCTTAAGCATACAAAAACTAACAAAAATGCCACTATTTAAGTGCACATCCCCACATTGCTTTCTCCCTTCTGACTAAATAGCCAATAGAAGCAAGGATTAGGTTAATTCATTCCAATAGTTAGACCAAATAAATTTTCAGAACTTCCCATTTCTGACCCTCTTATTTCTTGCAAGCAGCACTGGTTTGTGCAAGTCTCCCAGTTCACCCATGTTCCCCACCACTACATTACAATTGCCAGTACTGAAGGCACACCTTACCAAAACCAGGAAAATTAAACCCCTTCTTAAGTTTGCATTTAAATGTAGAATCATTGGTGCTTGTCAAGTCACTAAATAAAGTGAAATACCTTAATGCTTTATTTACAAATTCTTGGTGCTCCCCTATCAGAGACCCCATTAGTGCTTAAATCCTCGGTGGCACCTGCAGGCTCTGGGGGCTCTGCTCTGCACTGGGGCTCAGCAGGAGCTGAGGGCAGTTGTGTTCCAGGAGGACAAAAGCTCCCCAGCTTTCACAGCAGGAGCAGCTCCTGCTCTGGTGAGAGCCCAGCAAAGGGCACCGTGTGTGCAGGCAGGGGCTGTTCACTGCAGCCCTGGACTCCTGCTGGAGTCAGCACTCAGAATCCAGGAGGATCCTCATCCCTGAACACAGCAAGGGGCAGCAGAGCCCTTGGACTCCTGGAAGCTTTCTCAGAGCAGCTATTTCACCTCAGATGGTGTGGGATGCTACTACAGAATAAAATAATTTCAAAAGGGTATGGCTTATCTGTGTTGGGTACCCACCTCCATTGAAAATTGTGTGCAGTTCAGGACCTGAGCCTCTGAGTACTTTTCAAAGCAGTTTGTTGTAAATCTTTTGAATTTGCATCTTTCAGAACTGCAGAAATTATAAAATTTGAAAAATGCAACCTTTTACAGGGTAAAAATAGTTTTTATGGTAAAGTGGCTCCCCACCTTTTTAGTCATATTTATCCCAGTGGTTGACTTTTGTAAGAGTAACTGAAACCCTGAGAGACTGATGAAGTTTAACAATGTGTGTTCATTATATCCAATTTTGTTCTCTCAGTGAAAACACAGACTCCTAAATCCTATTTAGACTCTGAAATTTCAGAGGTTCCAGCCCTCATCTGACCTTAACACCTCTTAGTTTTGTGCAGCTTTTGTAAGCCTGTGCACATGTTTAAATTCTCCCATGGCAAATGGTTTTGGAGATCAGATGTTCAGGATTAAGAGCACAACCAGTTTTTGCCTTGTTTAAAATAATTTTGACATTTTAGTGGAAGTCATTAAGATTGTTTTCTTGTACTCTCAAATGGGCCACAGTGTGAGTGAGCCATTTTTATGAAAATTACATAAAAAGATTTGAATTGCTAAATTACTCACCTTGAGAATGTTAGCACAAATATTTTGAAAACTCTGAAGGTTTTATCTGGAGTAAATATTTGTATCTGAATTCCTCCCCTGGGAAGATTAATTCACAAATAAATAAATTATTAAAGTCAGGGGCCCTTCTGAGTAAATCATGTAGGAATAGTCACTTCTAGCTGAAGATGCTCTTAGTATTGTTTATATTTACATCTTTCTTTCTTTCTTTCTTTCTTTCTTTCTTTCTTTCTTTCTTTCTTTCTTTCTTTCTTTCTTTCTTTCTTTCTTTCTTTCTTTCTTTCTTTCTTTCTTTCTTTCTTTCTTTCTTTCTTTCTTTCTTTCTTTCTTTCTTTCTTTCTTTTTCTTTCTTTCTTTCTTTCTTTCTTTCTTTCACTGTGGAGTGGAATAAAAACCTCCCCAAATGGTGCCAGGTGTAAGGATCTCCAAGCAGGTGCAGCATGGTTCTGTGGGTTCTGATTTCCAGCCAGGAGAATCTCACTAGTTCCAGCCCAGCAGCACAAAAGGTTTGAGCATCTCTGAAACTGGGTGTTTGGCTCTAGAAAAACAGAGGCTAGACAGGAGGCAGACACATGAAGGCATTCTGTTTTTATCAGCTCCAATGTCTGCATCAACAGGCAAGGCTGAGAATGCCACCTGCTTACAGAAAGGCTTTCAACTCATAGGGCATGGAGTTCCTAATAGTATTCCATTAGATATAATGAGGTATGCTGGTGCAGATTTCCCCCCTGAAGTTTGCACGCATTTGTACAAAATAAGGCTCCTGCTGGGGTGTTTTATGAATGTGGAGTCTTTCAGTTCCAGTTAAATAGGATAACCAGCTGTTTTCCAGGGCACATGAAGAAATCCTTGGATTGGTTGTTGTTGCTACTCTCAGCATTAGCATGCCTGCAAAAAATGAACAAAAACACAGAAATATTTTACTGTAACCTTCTTGAAAGGAAGGCAAGCCTTTGAATGCATCAGAAATTGTTCTCATAGATGCAGGGGGGAAAAAAAGGATAAAAATCCATTTTCTTTGTCTCTTCATTTTGTTACAAACCTTCTTTGCATCTTCAGCCTCCAGGTCTCCCTCCCATGAGTTGTCATCTGTGTTGTCACTCGCAAGACTTTATTCCCCAAACCTGCAGATGTTATTAAATTTGAGGATTATAAGGTTATGTAGGACATGGTAGAAGCCAGATATGGATTGGGTGTTTTTATTAGAGGATTACCAAATTTTGTTAACAGGAGTACGCCTGAGTAATTCTACTGGAATCTCTGCTGTGCTTGTTATGAAACATCTGATCCTGAAGCAGATACAGAGTGCACTGTGGCAAGGCCCAGGTTTCTTACCATGCCAAGGATAGGTCATGTTCATGATGTGTAAAGCTGGATCAGTGCAAAGGATATATAATGATTTCACTGAAAAAAGTGTAATGGTCATAGCAGAGGTATCTCACCATAAAATCCCCAATATCCCAATGACTTGTTCACTTCAGAATCCTTTTCCACTGCTGGTACATGTTGTAGGCAACAAAATAAAATCAGTATACGAAGTGTGTACTTCAATGTTAGTTTCAAATACAGTGAAAATATTTAATGCTTTTGGTAGGTTTTTATAACCTGAACATTCCTAGTATATGACACCAAGATCACAAGCAAACTTGTTGCTCCTAAGGCATGAGATTATGATGACATTAATTTTATAAATGTCACTATACTGGTGTATTTGTGAGTGCATTTGTATTTGGCTAACTCAAGCTAGTGAGCTTAGAGCAAGAAATCAGATGAGAATGTTGATGAAGAATAAATAAATAATCTGACCCTGGAGACCTGACCATTTTCTCACAGTGATGAACTTGCCCAACTAAGGTCACCCAAAGGCTACTGAGGAAACTTCTCTTCTTCCAAGAGGAAGGTGAGTCAGGAAATTTCCAGAAGCTATGAACAGTTTGCATAACAACTTGTGCCCTGCTGTGGGGTGTACTCGTAGGAAGCTCCCACCCATGTGGCCATTTGCTCCCTTCCAGCAGGAGGGGAGAGATAATTGGAAGGGCAAAAGCAGGAAACCCATGGGATGAGATAAAGCCAGTTTAAGTGGAGGTAGGAAACAGGGGCAAAGACAACCTGTGATGGAGAAGCAGTCACTGCTCACCAGCAGCCACTGCTCGCCCAGCAATGCCTGGAACAGCATCTTTGGAAGTGCTTTGGTCCCTCCCTTTACTGCTGAGCATGATGCCACAGGGTGTGGAATATCCCTTGAGGTGCCTGTGGCAGCTGTGTCCCCCCAGCTCCTTGGGCACCCCCAGCCTCCTTTTGCTGGTAGGGTGGGATGAGGCAGAGAAGATCTTAACCCTGTTGTAAGCACTGCTGAGCAGTGGCTAAAACATCTCTGTGTTATCAGCAGTGTTTTGGCCATAAATCCAAGCAAAAGCACCATACAAGCTACTTTAAGGAAAATTGGCTCCATCCAGCCCTGGCAAGGCTGCATGCTGGCAAAGCCCTGTCCATGGAAGGAAAAGAGAAAACAGTATTTGAGTCACAGCTAATGTGGTTTGCAATTCCAAGAGAAAAGTGAAGAGAATTGAGGAAGGAATTTGTGTTGTACTTTCAGGTACACCTTTCCTTCTGCTACAGGGCTGAATTGCTGGGATAATAAAGTCCACTTGATTTATATGAACAGACTCCTAATCACTTAATAAACCACTTGAAAAGTTATTTGGTAGAGTGGAAAATTATTAACTGGCTGAAGATCCAGCAAGCAGCAGCTGTTTCATAGTAAAAACTTGACTGTGAGGACTGGCCCAAGAATGCCCATGGTCAGTGCCAGAAAAATTACTTTTTCTAATTTTAAAGTTATTCCCCACTTGGATCTACAAGGAAAGGAAAATTTAAGTCCATGTATATAATTTGAAATTGTAATTAGTAGCATAAATGAACATTTGCTGTTTATACTGTATTTATGTATTTCCTAGCTGTGAATTAGTCTAAACCCTGTTCCACTCTGAATTCCATCATCCATTTGAGCTTCTCATAGACTCATAGAATAACCTGTGTTGGAAGGGAGTCACAAGGATTGCCAAAGTCCAGCTCCTAGCCCTGCTGCACAGGACACTCCAAGAATCCCACCATGTGCCTGAGAGCATTGCCCAAATGCCCCTGGAACCCTGTCAGCCTTGGTGCTGTGGCCACTGCCCTGGGGAGCCTGTTCCAGTGCCCAGCCATGCTCAGGGTGAAGAACCTTTCCCTGATATCAACCTAAACCTCCTGTGAGACAGCTGTGAAGTCTCCCCTGAGTGTGGCTATTCAGTTTATTAAAATCCACTTGTCTGTTTCTGCAGGAAGGATGAATATCTTTTGCCTTGGCTATGGATATTTACTCATGTTTTTGATTGGATCCAAGATGTCACAGTAGGATTTTTAAGGTTTTTTTTTTTTTTTATTTAATGGGTAATTGTTAACATCAAGATTGCTCTCACAATATCCAGCTGGGTGAGGATTTTAAAATCAGCTTTGGGAGAGTTCAACTAGAATTCTACTATGAAATTTAGATTTTAAGAAACTTCACATTAAAAGGTGAATCTCTCTACAAGGTAGAATAGAGTTACACAGTTCCTCATTACAGCCCCACAGTCTCATTTTTCAGCCAGCAGAACAGAATCTCTGTGTTCTGAACACTTCTGGTGTGGTGTGACTACATAGTTTGGTAATTGCTGTATGTAGCTTCATCAAAGAATATTGTCACATCACAAAAGGAAATATGGTCCTAAAATGAAAAGACAGTTTCAGATTCTGGAAGCATTTTAGTCTCTTTCTCTTGACATGGAATAAGGAGTCTAGCCTCCTCCTACCTCCAATTTGCCCTTCTCCAAAATGTTGATAATGATGACTCACTTCCTCATGGGGGTACTTTGAAGCTTAGATGAAGTCTGAGTTGTTTCTGACACTGAGAAAATTGATGTCAGAAACTGCAATATTGGAATACTAATCTTTCAAGGCTAAAATAAATAATTGTCCCCAAATGAAAAGCTATTTTCTCTGCAATTTTTTTTGCCCTCTCTATAATATTCTTTGAGTTAATAGAGTCCACACTTAATACAGACAACAGAGGAGACAGTGGACACTGCTTGCTTAAGTAAACAGCAGGCAGAGCCCAAATTATTAGTAAATACCAAGTCTTCATTTAGGTTGAATAACGCTGCAATCCAACAAATAAATGAGCCATCAAGTTTGAATTTATGTAGCATAAGAAACACATTAAAGCCATCTGACCATGACAAAGGCCTTTTCTGCTGTGAATAATGAGGCCAACACATTAGAATATCCTTTAGATGAAACATTAAACCCAAGGTCCTTTCTGTTTGTCTTTGGTGGCTCTTCAGGTGGAAGTTAAAGACTCCATGGCATTTCACTAAAACCATAGAAAACCTCTGGCCCCCAGAGGTATTGCTTTCCTAGTAAAGAAATAAATTAAAAAATTAGAATAGCCAAGGCTGTGTATGAGTTGAATATCATCAAGGAAAATACCAGCTTTCCTCTCTATGAGGACAGTAAAGGAATTTCTCTTGTTTCATGAGAGGAAGGTGAGTGTGCCTGGTATAAATACGTCTTCAAAAGTCCTTTGGGATTTTGGGAGTGTAAAACACAGAAAAATGGTTTGTACTCATCATTAACAAAAAGTGTGGTAAAGGAGAACAAATCCAAGTCATAGATGATATCTTTGCATGTGTCTATGCTTACATAACTAGACATGCACTTTTACATGTGTCATTTCCGAGAAGTGGCGAGGAGACAAACAGAAAATATGCCAGGAATAATTCTTTACTCCAGCCTGTACACATGTGATTCATTTTATGAACTCCATCTCGATTTTCAGCTTCTTTTGTGTAATTGCAATGATTTTGTATCACTTGAGATGGTTTAGCTGTGTCTTTAGTCTGGGTTTCAGTGAATGTTTATCTACTTACTGAAAACCAGGCCCTTGTTCCCTGAGCCTGCATCTTAGTTGTGTAGTTTCACACCAGTTTCTAAGCATTAGACATTAGAGGCATAAGAGGCCATGTAAAAGGTAAATTTCAGACTCCTCCCATAGATGCAGATGTACTATTTTATTGTTATCAAGCTGACTGGAGTCACCCATTTGAATTTAAAAGAATTATAGAGAGAACAATCCTCTTGAAAGAAACACAAGAATTAGGTTAAAGCTTAACCCCCTTAGCAGCAGAGATAATGAAGCCTTTCATGAAGAACTGACTGATGAATCTGGGCATCATTCAATATTCTGAATAATGAGCCACATCTTCTGTCTTGCTGAGAAACATATGGGATGTGAGGAAACCAGCTATAAACCCAGCCATGTCTGTCCCATCCAGCATCCTTCCTGCTGGAGGCAGGGAAGTGCTGCCTTATGAGCAAAGGTGGTTTAAGGGAAACCTTGGTATTCAGAAAAACCTTGGTATTCAGTGAAAGCAAGCTCAGTCTTGGTGAGTCTTACCTGGCTTGAAGCCCCTGTTCTATCAACAGGAATGCCACAGAGAGCTGTGGTGCTTGTCCAACAGGGATTAATGCTGGCTGGTTTAGGGAATCCATTGTGTTTTTACTGTGTGACTACTTGAAACTTCTGACACAATGGAAATGTCCCACAGGTTGTGCTTTACAGCAGAAGAGAGAGTGATAATAGGAGAGCAATGTAAATATCTAACACTGACACTTCTTCACATTGATTTTACTGACTTTCATTTCATTCATCCCCACATTAGGGATAGGAAGTCTAATAATGAGGACTGAAAGCACATGCTGCCTTTTCTGACTAGTCTGACATGAGGGGATACATGCACCCTGTGAATATAGCAAATGGATTTTTAAGCCATGCCATTTCTTTCATGACAATAATTAAAGACATCATTTTAATCTAAAGGCCCAGATCCAGCCTGTGCTTTGTGATGGCCACTTTGGATGAGGTAGCTACAAATCTTGTAAGTAGCTTGTGTGGTGTTCAAAGCAACACATGGAGTTTTCTTTTTCTGAGGATTTCTTCTAGACCTAGATGAACACTGAAAAAAATTTTCAAATTTAGCTCACTAACTTCTAATAAAAATTATTTTAGCGAGCTCAACATTTTGTATAGCCTTCCATTTTATCTGCTTTGGTATGATTATGAACCCTTCCAGGCATTACCTATAGAGCTTTACTCAATGCCTGAAAATATTTAATATTTTCAACACGTGGTATCCAACCTAAAAGGTTTATTTTAAAAGTTGCTGATTCCTAACCTTCATTTTCTTTGTCTCTGTAACTGTTGTCCAAAAAACAGGAGGCAGGGTGCTTCCAACATAGAGTCTGTGATATATGAATGGATTGTTTGGACTCCATTCAGAGGAAAGCGATGATAGACATCTGCCCAAGAAGCAATTAACTGCAATGTATTTAGAGAGACAAAATAATTCAGTGGGGATTTACCACCTCCAGAAAGGGTTTGTCTTAGAAACAGTGTTGTTATTTGTTGTGGATTTTTTCAGATGTTTTACTCCCAATTTTCAAGAACTAAGAAAAAGAAAAGTCGCAAATTATTTTACCATATAACACAGACAACAATATGTAGAAATAATTAATAGGGACATTTGAAGGGAAAACAGGGTCGCGCCATTAGCCCCTAATAAAATGCATCAGAGTTGATGAATTATTTTAATGGGACAGAATGACAAAAAAGGGACTGTTTCACCTAAGCAGGGACAGCTGGTCCCTCTGACAAGGATACATTGCTGTCTTGTGGAGTCTGCCAGCCAGCAAGGCTGAAATAATAGCACTGAGAGAGGTGTGAATGCTCCTCGTTCACCTAAGTGGAGAGGTAATACCGAGTCTAATTAGGAGCACTCGGTATTAACTGCTTCGTGTCTGAAGGCAGACAGCAGATCAGCTGCTCTCCATCATGGCCAGGGAAGGTCTGCTTGGATTTTACAGATGGCTGCTCATCCCAGTGCCACCACGCCAGATGTGCCAAACGACATCCAGCTGACAACTGGCCCTAACAGAGGGGTTTGATCCCTGTTTCTGTTCCTAGGTGAGAGGAATGGCGGATTTGTCTTTACAAACAAGCTGTGGGTCTGCTGGTAGATAAAACTAGCTCTGGAAGATAAAAGAAACAATGGGAAGGATTCCACTGATTGATGAAGGGAAAAAGATATTTGCTTTTACAAATAAACTTTAGGATTGCTGATAAATGAAATTAGACATTGAGAGATGAAAGAAACAATGGGGAAGGAAAACCCCTAAATTGCGTAAGAATTAAAAATTAAAAGGGAGGGTTATACATTAAAGGGAAATCTTTGGGAAATCTTCGGTATCAGGCATATCAGGGAGTCTGTACCTCCCAAGTACCTCAGCCAATGGGGAAAGAGAGAAGGGAAATGTGGCCGGGAAATTAAGATTAAAAGGAGGCTGTGTCCTCCAAAAATTCAAGAGATCCCAGGGGAATGCCCCATGGCCTCTCCCTTTATTCGAATAAAGCCAGAAAGGACTCCTCTGTCTCCTTTTTGGACATAAACCTCTGGTGTTGCTGGATGAATTTTCCTAAGATAGGCAGTGGGGGCTTGGGACAAGGTTTCCACCTGGGGACCAAAGTGGGTGTTTCTCAAAAGCAGAATTGTTCCCTTACCGCAGCTGGCAGTGCCAGGCAGCAGCTCTGGGGGGCTTAGGGGCTGTACCTGCACAGACGATTTCTGTGCCTGCAGAAATCCGCCCTTGCTGCCAAGCCCGCGGTGCAGGGCAGCCCTAGGGCTCATCCTGCTGCCCATGGTGCCCTTGCCCTGCTGCCAGGGGCAGGGACAGGGCCAGGGCCAGGGCCAGCCCTGGGAGCAGGGCTGGAGGGGCAGGCACAGCCCGCAGCCAGAACCATCTCCCAGCAGGCCAAGCACCACAGGTGCAGTCCAGCATCTCGGTGACTAACTGCAGAATTCACTTTCATACACTGTGTTTGTGTGAGGGGGAGAGAGGTGGATTAACTTAACTGACAGACATTGCTCCAATTATTTGAAAGGTGGTTGTAAAATGGCTATTTTATCTTGCATCTCATTGCATCTGAGAACAGTTATCTAGATGGGGATGGGATGGCCCAGGGGACTGAGACTGTCTCAGTTAGGCTTCATTTGTAAGTTACACAACCAAGGCTGGTGAGGAATGCAAGGCACTGACCCCTTGCTGGCTTTTGGGAACTGGAAACCAGAGTTCAGTTCCAAAAGAATTAAGGACCTGATCCTACTTTCACTTAAACTGTGGTCCAAGCATGAGTCTTTGTCCGGTCGGCTGTCTGTCTCTGCCCCGACACAGGTAGGGTGGTTCTTGGGTGGCACGCGATGCAAAGGACGAGTCTGGACTCTTCAGCTTTTCGATCTTCTGATTGTTTATTGTTTCTTATCTACAAAATTTTCTGTCTGCCCAACAGAGGTCTGATCTGCAAGACAGCCAAAGGCACTCTGACCACCCACGGGGCGGTCATGTCTTTTTATACTAAAATCTACGTACATGATATTTACCTTTATTTTCCAATACTTTTCACCCATGTTAGCAAGTGCACCTTCACCATAAACCAATCCCCAAGTGCCAACATCACCACAGAAGATGGAAGACAAGAAGAAGAAAGAAGAAGGATGAGACATGCCCTGATCCCTCCATCTTGTCTCCATAACCCCCCTGTACCAAAAACCTTAAAGTTTATATTTCACCCTATAAATGTGTCCCTTTTACACCCTTCACTCTAAAGTGATTCTCATGTCCTCAAACTGCTGTCACTTCTGTGGATGGATCAAAATCAAGCCACCAAACACTCCTGGCAACATTCCAGGATTTCCAAGACCCCCAAGGGTTTTCTCAGTAACTCTGGACATCCGGAGTGATGTGCTGAGTTCCCACAAGTCTTTAGCACCACGTTGCAAATCCCTGGTGCTGCTTTTAGCAAGTGTCCTGGCACCTAGGAGATGAAGGCAGGCAGGGTTGGAGAGCCAGTGTGTGGTGCTGCCTGCAGAGCCAGGCTGACCCACACTGTCACAGCACCACCAGCTCCTCCTGATGCTCATTTTCAAAAGGAAAAAGGGGGGAGCATCTGTTATGTGCAACAGTAAGGAAAAAACAACCCAACACTCAAACCAAAACACAAACAAAAACAGCATGTGGGAGGGAGGGAAAGGAAAAGAAGGATGGAAAACAAGCTAAGGAAAAACCAAAAGAACAAACATAAATAGAAAACCCATGCAAAATCAAAGCCTTTGGTCCCCTGATCAAAATAACTTTGACCAATGTATCTATTCTCAGAAGAGCCCTATTTCAAAAAGCAGCCAGCTTTCTAACAAATAAAGAATTGCTCTCTGGTTTCCTTCCAAAGCTGAAATCCAGCTTTCTAGAGTAAGATGAAAAGCTAATTTTCTAGAAGTTTAACGTGTTTGTGTAAGCATGTCAGGTGAAATAAATGACATTGATATTCAGTGTGTGTATAGGTGGCACCAGCTCCCAGAACTCGCTCTCTTTTTCATCTTACTGGAACATTAACTTATGCTCCTGAGGGCTATGTAGAATGCAGAGTGAGAGTGTGAACTTAAAAGATAATTTATCATAGCTTTCTCCTTGTATCATTCTCTTTTCCTAAACTTTTCCATATCAGAATACAGAGCAGAAGGAATTTACTTTTGCCTCAGCTGCTTCTAACTGCACCCATGCAGGCTCTTACTCAAATCAAACCTTTGCATCCTGCAGATTGACTTCTCAGCATATTCCCTTTGTAAGCAGAGGAGTGGAAGTTGTACCATTGTAACTGGGTCACAGGAACCTTAAAATTTGATCTTTTGAATAACTATAGTAACTGCAAAACATATCAAGGTCTATAGTAAGAGCAGAGAAGGTGTTTCATAGGAAAGTATCTCATCCAGTCCAGCAAGAGCTGGTGACAAAGAGGATCAAGGAACACCATTTTTTCCTCCTTGTTCTAAACAACAGCTCTGGAAAGACTTGGACTCTCTTTCTATTATGCATTTATATACTACTGAGAGTGACAGAGATGTTCTGCTAAATGTGCTACAAAACAAATGTAATGTTAGTGAAAATGTAGATAAAAAAATGGCAAAAACTGGAAACTGGCACCCAGTTTCCCTCTTCTATATCAATATTCATAAATTAATCTGCATGAATTACTTAAACTTATAATTTGACTTTCTAGTAGAGCTCAGTTTTTCAATTCACATTTTGCAGAATGGAAAACTGAGATGTACACAGGTCACGTGACTTTTTTCTTCCTGATCTACTGTTGAGTTAAAAAAATAATAAATTGCTGATTACTGCACCACAATACTGAGCTGCTTTTCCTTTTTTTTTCTTGGTGCTTTTTTGTTTGGTTTTTTGTTTGGTTGTTTGGAGTTTTGGTTGATTGTTTGGTTGGTTTGGGTAGGGGTTTTTTTTTTTGTTGTTTGGTTGGTTTTGGTTGGTTGGTTTTGGGCTTGGTTGGTTTGAGTTGTTTGTTTATTTTTATTATGGGAATAGCAATGTTTTAATGTCTAATGTTGCTGATAGGCATCAGCATTGGAGATGTCTGGAGATGGCAGATTACATAGCTTTATTTAAAAAATAAAGTATTCTTAAGTGTGATGTATCTTCCTGTATTTTAGTTTTCTGTTCTTTATTTGTACATGATGTTAAAGGTGGAAGTAGGATTAGCTGAAGAACAGGTAGCAATCAATGAGCAGGAGGATGTCTGGCCCTGCAAGAGCTGTGATTCTGGGTGCTGCAATGCCCCTGAAGTACTGAGATCCAAAGTTATTGTATATTTGTCTTTAGCTCTCTCTTTATAAGAGAATGAGGCAGAACTTGGCATAGGAGCACACCTTACAAATTTGCTTCTAAGGCCTTTACTTCTGTCCATCAGAGAGCCAAACCATGGAAATTGTCTTTCACAGTCTTATTGGACAATCTTTAACCCATATAAGCATGCAATATTTGGGCAAAACCAAGCACAACAAAGGGAAATCTTTGAAACATAAACTGATTATGCAAGGGACTAAATGATTATATGCAGACTGAGGGCACCCACAGTGCTAAGCACTGCTCTTCCACCCATGGCTCTACCTCTAAGGAAAAAGCCATTTCACAAAAGCCCCCCCCTCAAGGGGACTGAGACAGTAGGAGGACAAATCAGTGTGGCCTGGGGAGTGTGTGCTGCACAGAGTGACTGTGCTGGCTGTGTGAGATTGTATCACATCATGTAGTGAACAAAGGTGTGTGAGAAAATAACATGTGCAGGATGCAAGCTCTATGGTTGTCTCAGGAAACAGGCTGCAGAAGGCTTTGAGAATATTCTCAGGAATGTTTGATGACATATTTGTTCTGTTCTTGCATTTTCTCCTTACTCA
Source organism: Agelaius phoeniceus (assembly GCF_051311805.1). Lineage (NCBI taxonomy): Eukaryota > Metazoa > Chordata > Aves > Passeriformes > Icteridae > Agelaius > Agelaius phoeniceus. The sequence continues at coordinate 56,377,528 of NC_135268.1, forward strand.
TATGCTACTGGCCATCATCATCAGACTTGCAGTCCATACAGGTAGTCTCTGCCAAGCTGTTGTACTAAGAACACCTTGGTTCAGTACAAACAACTAGGGAAGGAACTGTTTGTCTTTGTATCTCCCTCTTCCAAAGGGAAAGGACTGTGAGACACTGATATTCTCAGCCTGTGAGTCAGTTTGCCTAGTCTTTGCATTGTTTTCAGCCTGCCCTTCTAAAGATGACATGCTTTCAGTGACCTTCAGATTCTGGGAAGTTTATGATAATAGGAACACACAAATATCAGTCTGTGAAGGTTTACGAGGCAGGAGGAGGGTGAAAGGGAGGATTCTAGACAATCCATCAGATTGTGCAGTTTTTTGTGGGGACAGAGTTAAATTGTCTTTATTGTAGGTGATGTGGGACTAGGTTTTGGATTTGTGGTGAGAACAGGTGGATGACATGGAGATGTTTTAGTTACTGCTGAGCAGTGTTTCCACAGTGCCAAAGAACCTTCCTGTTTCTCACCTTATCCCAGTGAGCAGACTGGTGGAGATCACAAGGTATTGGAAGGAGACATGGCTGTGACAGCTGACAACTGCCCAGAAGGATATTCCATACCAGACAGCATCAGGCTCAGCATATAAAAATGGGAGAGGAGGAAGTTTGGTGGGTGGGCTGCTGCTTGGGGTTTGGCTGGGTACCAGTGGGTTGGTGGTGAGTGTTTTCATTGGCATCATGAGTCTTTCTAGGGTTTTATCTTCCTTGGTCTTTGATATCTTTTTCCCATATTTTCCTTACCTTTCACAAATTTTTATTTTTATATAATTTTGATTATTAAACTGTTCCTATCTCAACCCACAAGTTTCTTTTTCACTTTTACCCCTTCTCATTCTCATCCTATAGGGGGATACAATATAAGTAAATAAAGATAGTATAAAAAGTAATCTTACCCCTTAAGGAGTTGCAGCTGAGCCAATTATTAGAGATTGGGAACAGGTGTGACTTTAACAGGCCACAGCTGTAGCCAATCAGAAGAGTGTTATAAAAGAGTGGATTGGTTGGTTGAGGGGAAACTGGAGTCAGTTGGCTGCTGTGAGAAGAGGAAAGAGTCAGTGCCTAGAGGAGCTGCCTATGAGAAACATCAAGGAGGTACGAAACTCTGGCAGTATGGAACCCTTGCAATGTAATACCAACATCGTCCCAGTGGTGGATGGAGTGGGTGAGTGGCTGTGTGGTGTTTAGTTAAACCATGACACGTGGACAATGGCTCTCACATAATTTCATTTGTCATAACAAAGGGTGCTTGTTTATAGCCAGGGATCTGAATTGAATAGACCTTTTATAATGTGATCACCTTAGTGTGCTTTAACTATCCTATGTAAAAGTTGATTTCCAAGGCAAAACTGGTGCCTGCAAGTAAGGAGAGCCTAAGAAAGAAAGAGGCCTCACACCATGGTCTCACCCAAGTTTTTAGCTGGTTTTTCAGCCCTATTGTCTGGCTTACCAGGCATCATTATGCCACCCAAACTCAGCAAGAACCAGGTGTGTAATTTGTCTATCTGTGTCCAGAAGGCAACCACCACTCAGCTCTGTGGTTGCTCTGAGCTGGCAGATGAGGCCATTGCCAGTCTAACAAGAATCCATTAGAGTTGTTGGCTTGCCAGCTCTATCAGTATTATCTATTTACTTATCTATCATTATGATGGAAATTACACAGGAATTATAAGAGGAATCTTCATGCAAGCACTTTTTTTTTCCATCTTTGTTCCCCACTATACTTCTTATAGCATTGACACCTTGTTAACTAGAATGAGGCTGGGGCTTTTATAGATTGATCTCTGAGGAACAGTATGCTCAATGCCATAAAAATATGCCAGAATAATAACCAGCAACCTTAGAAAGTAAAGTCCAAGGCTTGGAATCTGAATGTGTTCATCAGTACACTTTCTTGTCATAGAGGTAACAAGTGATTTATAAACCTACATATATAAAGCTTGATTTGAGAACTGTCTTGGGACATGTTAAGTTCACTTCAGCTAAATATAGTGCCCAATCTATTATCAAGGTGCACCTGATGTATGCATACAGCTTTACAGCATCCTTGCTATGGATGCTCCTCTGTTCCAGGTGTTTGACCTGCAGGGTGACAACATTCCCCAGCATTTGAAATCTGACTTAGATTTTTGAAGTGCAGGTGACAATTTAAAACTCCATGGGGGTTGCTTAGATGAAGATGGAGTATTGGATACTATGGCCAGCTGGCTCCAGAGGCAGTTCCTATGCAAAGGAAGAGATCAAGTGCAATCTTTTTTCCTTTCAAAGCAATGCAGGTTTTCTCTGAGGCTTCCAACCTCTATGGTTATCACACTAAAACTGAAAACTTTTCACCCTTGCCTGTACATAGTAAGAGATCTTGTGGGCTTCAGCTAAGTTGCTCCCTGACTGGAAGGTCCATAAAGAAGAGCAAAGGAGACAGCATGAATCCAATGGCGAGCTGACCAAAGAGGCACTCACTCATTGCCTCTTATGTCCAAGGATTCCTATCTCCCAGTCCTTCTCCATTTTCCTGTGGTAATTGGAAGACCATTGTCACTGCCTGCAATGCCTTCTGCTGCATGGATATGACAGAACAGGCAGTGCATTTCCTCCTTAGCTCCCATAGCATGGACTAAAGCAGCAGCTTATGGACTGATGCATTAATTTCAGCCTCCACTGCACACATCCGAGGGAGGGATGCCAGATATTTTCCATAGACCACAAAGTGAAGCTGATACTTGGTCACTCTCTTGAGTTCACTGACACCTCGAGAGAGGACAGAAGCACAGCTGCCACTAGAAGAGATCCTTGTCTCTAGTAGAGGACAGCAAGATAATTGCTCCAAAGTATCCTCCAGAGTGATGCTGTGTTTGAGTCTTGGTAATGTTCTTGGATTTTCAGTGTTACAGAAACTTGCCTCCATGTGTCTCTTTTCCTTCTGCAGGACTTCCACCCGCAGGTCAGCCCGGATACTGCAGCTGAGGTGTGACCTGCACTTCGTGGCAAAACTAGCCAGAGCAGCAGGTAAATCCTATATTTCCAGCAGAAGGCAAGAAGAACTCTGGCTTTGCTTTGGCAAGGTCCCCCAGAGTCAGGGACAGCCCATATCTGAGACACAGCCATTTCAGCATAGGAGAAAAGTGCAGTTCCTGGCTCTGGACCCCTCACACCTGGATTCATCTTCTCATAGGCATAACATGAAGTATTCATAGTTATTGTAGCCAGGTGGGTTTAGAAGACAGCAAAAAGCTGGAGGAGCTCACCATTAACAGATGGGAAAACCATTTCTGTAAGTGTCAATGTGCTTTGGCCTTTTCTTATTAAGTCTTTTGATAACCTCCTTCAGAAATCAAACAGGCTGGGTAAGGACAGAGACTGTGTAGACAAGGAACATCATTTGCAGCAAGATTCCACTGTGCTCCTTCCTAGGCTTCAGAGAGGCTTATTCATTAATTGGAAGGGGGTAGGAGAGGCTCTCTTTGCTGAACTACACTGTATAAAACAAAACACAGTTAGTAAAGTGGGATGGCTAGCTTCACTGTAAAGGTCCAAGTTTCTCTTCTCCCTTGTTTGATAAATGACTGTCATCAGAATTACTGCGCTTCCCTAAAGTAATTAGTCATTATTGGATGATCAAAGTATTTATCAAAACTTCAGGTGCAGTGCTATTGATCTTCATTTGGGTTGGAAGGGTTTCCTTGCTGGATTTTGGAGAAGGAATCCATCAGTGGCACAGCCATCAAACAGAAGGCAGCAGGTACATCCTTGTCAGAGAGATACATGTCTATGCAGAAATTCCAAAAGGTGCCAAGAAGTGCAGCTCAGTAGCAGAGGTAGCTACTGTCACCTGGCAAAGCTTTTGGGTTTTAGGAGATAGAAAGAAGATTTAACCCACCCACCTACATCAAGACTGTCATATCCTTCCTTAGAGGAATTTTAATTTAAGGATTTACACAGCTGTGGAATCCTGAAATCCTCTGAGTAATGTGCAGTGGTCTGAGACATTCCTGGTAACAAATGGCACTTCAGTGTTTGCCACATTAAGAACCTACAGAGGAGTTGTTCCAACACAATAACTCTGCTACGCATTTTACAGCAAACTTAGCTTTAAGATAAGCAACCTGGATCAAAAGTAATCTAAAATGTCATTGTATCTGTCACAGCATTGTGTTCATGAGCAATAGGTGCACTTGAGAAGACTTCTCCATGGCAGCTCTTGATCTTAGAAAATGCCTTTAGCACCAGTGAAAGGTTATTTAGCTTTAAAGTATTTACTTTCAAGGTTTTCTGGTGACCTGAATGGTTTGTGACTAGACATAGTGCAGAAACCCCCTTTATATGTTAACTGTTCTTTCCATATGTGTAAGAAGTAAATGCTTCCTCAGGAAAGGCAGCTTTGCTTGTCAAGACACCAGTTTCCTCTTGGTGTCCAGTAATTCAAGTAAAAATAAATTAAATCCCCATCTGAACTGGAAATACAAATCTATAAATGTGAATTGCATTTGCAATTTGCCTTCCTTCCTGGGGCAAGTATTGCAATCAAAGCACCACTCATTTTGGCATTCAATGAGCAGCCAATTTTTTTCCCAATTAATCTGGTTCTCTTCCTTCCATTTCTTTTTACCTACCCATTATTTATTTAAGCTAAAAGGGGCCAGTTTTGGACCATTTTTATAAAAATGGGTACAAATTCAGACTAATCTACTGAATACAGTTGAGTCACTCTGGACTAACAGTAGTATAAATAACAAGTAGAACTTGTCATGGTGTTTCCAAATTAATAAACCTAAATGTTTTCCTACTAATGAAATGGCTTGAATATGATCAAGCAGATTTTGCTTTTAATCTGTGAAAGAAAAATGTGTTTGGTTGACCTGTAAAGCAAGCTATGCCAAATTTGATCATGAAACAGTGTTTATGACTAATTTTTAATGCACTGAAAACAACTGAAGTGGGAAATGCTGATACACTGGTGTAACTATGACTGTGGAAATTGAACTAATGTGATAACTAAAACAAATGGGTGTAATGAAAGAATAAACCCATGGAGGTTGGTAATGCTTTAAAATGTTGTGATTTTGAGACTAATGTTTATGGAGCAAATGAAGAAAAAAGTCAGCAGCTACAGCATGTGGCAGGAGCCTTTGCTGACATTTGCAGAGCATCGTGTTGTGCCAGCACTGTTATAAGGAGTGTCTAAGAGCAAGAGCATCACAGAGTAATGAACTCTGAAGCATAGTGAAAAACAATTTCATATGTGGGCATAAAGCATATTTCTATTGGAATTTGCACCACAGCTGATTTAAATAATAGGTTCAGAGTTTTTTCTTGGTGACACGCTGTATCTTCCCATGTGCTATATTTAAAAAATAACAAAATTCTGTTGGGGACATATATTTCTGACAGACAGCACAAGTGATGGAGTGCTGACTCTGCATATCTCTGAAAATTGAAGTAATTGTACTGCAAAGTAATACTGGATAAATGCAGAGAAATTACTTCCACTGAGGATGGTATTTTATTCTGTTTTGAAAGTATCTTTTGAATGCTGTTAATAGATCTTCTTAAAAATCAAATATTGAAGGAGGCTTATCTTTAAAATAGTACTAGAATTATGATTAGAAAACATATGAATCATTGCTACTCTGTAGCACAATTAATTTTCATTGCTATGTTTGTGACCTACTTACAGACAACACAAACGCTAATCTCACTGGATAATTAAGAGTGTAAATATCATTTGTCCAGTCCCTAATGCCTGGTCTTAGAAATCCAATGAGGTCTCTACATTAAACTTGCAGATAAGAAATGCTCATACATATAGACTTTAATTATCACATACCACTAATGATTCTTAATGCTTGATTTCATATTTTACACTTAGAATAATACAAACTGTATTTAACATGCAATTAAATATTTTCACCCATAAATTTATTTTTCTAGATGTAGCATTCTGATGAAACAGGATGTAGATACATTTTACACAACAGGAAAATACATTTTTCTTCTATTTAGTCTTGGATAAAATTTTTGTAATATTTTTGTTTGCGTAAATGAGGTTTTCTTTAAAATTTACTGCTGGCCTTCTAAATATTGATGTATATTTCAGGATTAGACCAAAGAAATTACTTTCATTATCAGGAAAATATTTGCTAAAACCCATCCTAACTGAGTGATAAAATAAATGTAGTAATTAAAAATCACACATACTGGTTGCATGTATAATAAGTTATATTGGGAGCCATAACAAATGGGAAGTGGTGATACAAATAGACTGAATGTTACAAGCACACAAATTAACAAGAGAAGCAAGACACAAGGAAAAAATCCATTACAGTGAATGATAATTTTATAAGGTATAAGAGGACTAGAAGTTCCAGAAATGCTATAAGCTTGTAACTACCTAAAGATAGTAATATTGTGAATAATTATGGGGAAAGACAAAAAATTATTTAATTTTGAGGGGCTTCTGTTGGAAAGAAATTGGATTACATACTTGTTTAACATGAATTGCTTTCAAAATTACCAGTAAACTGTGAGTACTGTAGTCATGCATACTTGATATGTCTATATTACATGGATAGGTAAATATGCATTCTGTCCTTAAAAATACCTCTAAAAGTATTCCAAAAACAGTCGAGTCCTGCTGAACATTGGTTATTAAATTACTTAAATAAAAGATAACTCAATCTTTGTTAAATATGTTATAGATAGTTCCAAAGATCAAAGATCCATGGTAGTGCTAAAATTGTAGGAACCCCAGTAAATTCCAGGAAACAAAGTTGGGGTGAATCATGCACCAGTACAATATTGTATTTTCAGGCAGCCCTGATGAGGGGGAGAGGGAATGATTGATGCATCTGACTCCATTGATATCAGAAGGCAAATTAATTACTTTATTATACTATATTATCCTATACTATATTACATTACATCTAAACTGAATCTGCCAAGCACTCAACTCTGCACACATCCTGCTCTGAACCTTGTGACTGTCAGCCAACAGTCAGTCCCAACACACCCTGATAGGCCAAGGAAAGAAAACACTATCACTTTGGGTAGACAATCCCCATATTGCATTCTACTCTGGCACAAACACAGGCACAGCAAATGAGATAAGAATATTCTTGGGAAGAGTTGTGCCTTGGTTTTCTCTGTGAAGAGAAATGTGGAGCTACAGCACGAGACCTCAACAGGGGGTGTAAAGACAGTTGTTTTTGTGGTACCTTACTGTGCTGTTACCAGAAGTGTTTCCTTAATGCTTCCTTAACCTACCTGTAATTAGAGTCCAGGTACCAAGCAATCCCCATGTGAGTAACATGTTCTTTACCAGTTTTTCTTTTTTTCTTTAAATATCTGGAATCCAGAACATATGAGTTTCAAGACCAACTTTATAATTTGGTGCAATTGAAAAACATGCAAATTTTCAATAGAAAAACCACTGAGGGCTGCTACTTGCACCTCCTTCTCCACTGAATACCATTTTCTCCCTCAGTTTATCCCAGTTTTCTGCTCCTCCCTGCTCTCTTTACCCCTGGACTAACTATACATGTTTGAAAGCAATGCCAGGCAGGTCTGGTGACATATACTGAGACAGGTGTGACGTTTTGTACATGGATTTTTCCACCTATAAGGTCACCAGCTAAAACCAGATCAACTGAACAATAATTAAAAATTAATCTCCAAGTGCTTCTGTGTGAAGGGACCAATGCAGGTATTGTTACACTAAACGTTCTGGAAGCACTTCAAGAATTGGAAAAGGAATTGCTTCAGCTAAGGGGATGTTTTTACACTAGGAATTATTATACAAGAACTGTTCTCTATTTAAGCCTGTGCCTTACTTTGTCCTGGAGTAATGTTTGTGTGTACACAAGCCATTAGACCCATCCATGAAACCCTTATTTGAAACATTCCTGCCCCTAAATCATGCTATTATTATACTGTGGAATAATTTGCAACCTCATCAAGAAGGCTGCAAATTGCATCAGTCCTGGAGGCCAATCAGTTGTCCCCAGGAGGCACATCCTTCTTAGACTGGGGAGGAGCAGTATAGACATAGTTGTATCTGTTGAAAACTTTTCTTGTAGATAAACAAAGGATTAAATTCAAAAGAACTATTAGCTAATACTTATAATTGATACTAATTTATTTTTAAACTGATGTCTGTAATTATTCTTATATATGCAAAACAGTCTATTTGCATAACATACACAGAGCTACACAAAACACAGCAGCCTGAGGTTCTACATCTTCTTTCCCTGACCCACTTTGTTATCTTTAATGTTTCTTTTTACTCTTTTTAGAGCTTTCTCCATTCTCTTTTTTCCTTGACAGAAACATCCTTATCCTTTATCATGCTTTCCTTATTTTTTTTTTCCCCTTTGTTTCTGACTCTCTTTCTTGATCTTCACCTGCCTTCTTGCTTCTTCATTTTTCCAACTCCATCCTCTTCCATGAGGTACAGATATTGAACAGTTGTCTTATAATCTGTCTGCCCAATCCACTGGTGGTCCCTTGCTTTCATGGAGAGAGTGAATGAAACTGCTATTGCACCTGATCCCAGAGAAGAGTGTTTCTCCTGTAATGATTGTACACCACTCCCCAGACACTCAGTACTGTGATAAGGAATAACACTTTAGAAGTAAATAAGTCTTGCCATAGTAGGCTTTTCAGGCCCTAGGCTTTTGTTTTATAAGACTGATGAAAACAGCCTAGAAACTATTAATAATTATTGCAGATAAAAATAAGGTAACTGATTAGGTTTTATCTTGACTCCACAGTGCATCACCCTCAGGGTTCTTTTTCTCCAGGGCATCTGTTACCAGCCACCCCACTCCTATAAATTTCTCTGTCATTCTTGGCATTCAGTCCATCAGTAGAGGTGATGGAGGCTCCTGTTCAAACCATCAGGAGCTACTGCTCCATGTCCTCTATCTGCCTTTTAGTCCTTCACCCCAAGTGTCCAGCTGGCCACACCTTGTGGCACTGCAGAATCAGTTTCTTCCCAGTCCCATTTTCCCTTCTGGTTTGCCACCTTTGCAGGCAATAGTGCTTCTGCTGGCTAAATGCACAAACCTGTATCAGTACCCTATTGACACCTGCCAGAAAAATGCTATAAAAAGGGTCTGAACCCTTTCTTTTACTTGACCAGTGATAAAAGTCAAAGCATTGTTATGTGCATTACTAGTTTCCTGCATGACTGTCTTGATCTAGCTTTTAAAGGGGAGTTTACTAAGCACTGAAATGTCATCTTTTTCTACACAAAAAACTTAAGCCAGCTGTCTAATAAGAACAAACAGGCTGACCCTGCAAAGATATTGACATTCTTCCCCACTCTAAGCTGAAGTGAATGCTATTCACTGTAAGAATGCTATTTGGCCACCACTTGCTTTGTGATAGCTCTAGCAAGAGTAGGTTGCAGACACTAGCTTGAGACAGTAAGAGCAAACGTGGAAATTACCATCAGAGTCTGTTCTGAGAGAAAACTGACTGCAAGCGACACAGGGAAATCTGAAAAAGGGTTGCATGAAATGAGATTACCCTTCAGCATGTGGCAGGCCTAAAGTGAAAAAAAAAATTATTTTTGTACAATTTCCCCCTGCATTTGAAGAATTATTTTAGCAATTAAAATATACTTCTTTACCATGTAGATGACTTAACATTTGGTAAACAGGTTTTCTTCTAAACTGCCTAATTAAATTTGTCTTGGGTATAATGCAAGCATAATAAATTTCAGCTCTAAAGGTCACATTTTGGAAACTTTATAAGCCACTTAACATCAGAAGCTTGGAAGGAGAATGCTTTCTCAGCCTTTATGACTGCCTTGCAGTGCTGTAATAGCACTGGGACAGCAGTATCACTGTAATTAAATACCCCTGGCAGCAGCCTAGGGAAGCAGAAACACTCTGGTCACCCAAGATGTGGAGCTGAGCAGCACCCTTGGGACACAGATGTTTATAAGGGTTAACTCTTGCTTTTTGTAATGTGACAGCATACAGTCAGCTAATAAGCTTGTATTGATATAATGGCTGAATTAATACATTTTATTGGTCCAAATTTTTGGATTTATGGAGGATGGAATCCTTAAAGCTGTCTGCTAGGGGATTCAGGATCCCTAGCTTTAGTCAGGATACCTAGCTGAGCCTGTTCCCCTCCTTACACTGCTGTAGTTACACTCCAAGGGCAGAGAGAGCAGGGTGGGAGGTGCCATAGTCAGAACAGCAGCTACAATCCACCTGGGGCAGATGGTGGCAGAGGCATACAGGGGGTTCCCATGGGATATAAGCAGCCTCCTAGATGGGATGGAAAGGAACATCCAAAATTGTCCCAAATGAATCCTCTTGAGCCCATCTGTCAGGATCTCACCATCACAGACACTTCATGTTAGAGAAATCTGCTACTCAGCTGCTCCTCTCTGTCTTATTAGCTACAGGTTTTTAAGCACAAATTTGAGAACAACAGGTACACATCCATATGCAGTATGAGCTTCTGTGCTCTCTAAGAATTCCTTGGTGACTAAAGGCCAGGACAAACTTTGGGAACTGCTCACTCTGATAACTGACATTCTATTATTTGGGAATAAACTTGCACACAGTCACAAAATCATTATAATTAAAAATATACCAATAACATTGTTTCTACAGTGTAAAAAAATAGCTGATGGATAAATTGTATACTTTTGTCAAACAGCCATCATTTTGGCTGAAAGCAGTTTGGTCCTTACTCAAAACTAGAAAAAACTACCCAGCCTGCACAGCAAACTATGAAAGTAAAATGTATGAGAATAGTATGCTCTCTGGAGTGACAATGTAGAAACACATTTAGGAAAGTGGCTTTCATATTTCCTTCCTGTGTGTTCATTCTACATATCTCTATCCCACAGCAGCTTCAATCTACCAGCAGTATTTTCTTCTGTGGTGTCTCCTTGAGCCACACAGAAGGTTTTTGCTGTTGCAAGCAGAAGTTTTTAAAATCTGAGCTTAAAAGTGAAGCTAAGAGGTTTAGCCGAGAGCTACAACAGTCATCCTCTCTGGATTGGGCATAGATGACACTGTACAATTCATACTGACCTCTGAGTAATACTTGTACTGACTTGCTTCATTGCATTTCATGGTTTGTGCTATATTCTGAGCCTAAATAGCTACAAAGAGTGGTACTATACTACTGTAGTAAGTTTGTTTCTAAGTCTTTTAAAAATGAGGATTTGTTGGATTGTTTACAGTTTACCTGTGTGTTTAATGTATTGAACATAAGTTGCAAACCTCAGTACAGTATTTCTACAAGCTACTGAAATGCAGAAAATTTCCTCATGCCCTTCCCTCACTATATATTCACACTTCTTATGTCTGCCAGATGGTGTGGAGCAAATTATTCTAGAACTCAGACCATGTGAATTTTAAGCAGATGAATCTAGCAGTCTGCACAGCACTTTGCCTTCTTTTATCACTGACTAGTGCTGGCCTGTTTGATCATACCCTAGAACAAGCAAATCTCATTAATCAGTGTTTTCCTTTTTTTTTCCTTGGCTGCTTTTTCCTTTCTGTTCACTTATGGAGAATTTCTTTGGAAAGCCTTGTTTTTTAGAGGACATAAATTTTTCAGTCTGCTCGGTGCTTTTGTTTAAAAATAAATTTAGCTCTAAGGAACAGTGCTGGGATGATAAAACTGATATAGAATGCAGTTCCTGTAAAAGTGAAACTTGGCCTGGACATCTCTGATGTAAGTTATCCACTAGTACTCCTCAGCAATTTACATCTCTAGAGTTGAAAGGGTAATGTGATTTAAAATCCATGTACTTTACATTACTAGAACTCTTACTGAAACTGCCATTGAAGATTCTGAATTATGCAATTCAAATATAGTTACTTCCCCACAAATGTCAGTGACACCAGCCAAGCAATAATTCGATGATGCTGCTTAATTTACTTTGCCATGACTGAACTGATCTTGAAGCACTCCTGACTTTTTGTTTTATTTTTAGTTCACAGAGTCATAAAAATATTGGTCAGAAGGGACCTTTGGAGATCATCTGGTCTAACCTCCTGTGTGACTTGGGACTCTTGCCAGTGCTAGATTAGGTTAGCTGTGCCTTTATCCATGTAAGTCTTGAAAAGCCTGAGGATGGATTTCACTGTGTCCCTGGGGAAATAATGGTATGAACCTGCTCCATGCTGCAGTGTCCTCCTAGCCAAGTCCAAACCTCCCTAGCTGAGATCCTTGTTACACTGGCTGTTAATATAGAGGAGAGTTTTGCTTCATCACCTTTGTGACTCGCCTTCAAGTGTTGTAGGCTGCTAACAGATTACTGCTTAGCTCTTCCTTGGCAAGGTGAACAAGCCCTCCTCCCTCATTCCTGATGGCTGACCACTCCTTGATGCCACAACTGTCTTGGTGACCCTCAGATGGATCCTCTCTACTTTGTCCACTTGCCCTTCAGAGCTGGACACAGACTGCAGATATGCCCTGGCCAGTGTTCTTCACTGACAGTGTCTGAATGAATCACATTTTCACTTTTCACAGCTGGCTTAGGAAAACTGGTACTATTTAATACTGTTACCTAATGAGTTCCTGCAGTAGGTTTCCTGCATTAGGACTTTGAAATGTAAAAACCTTTAGTTCTTGGAGAACTATTGTGGAATGCATAACTTTTATTACTGTGTTGGTTTGCTTCTTGACTGTACTTGGGCTGCTTACACTTTCAGGAAGATCTTTCCTGTAGGAAGTTTATCTGGTAGCATGAATGTATTGTCCACAGTTCTCCTCCAAGCTAAGAAAATAAGATAACAAAGTCAATTTGCAGGCCAAGGCACTACCAGTTGAGCATATTTAAAATAACTATTGAGCAAATAAAAATCTGGTTTTTGTTTTCCTTAATAACTTCTTTGATGGGGATGAGAAAGACCTGAAGGTTTGAGTAGTTTTGGTGGTTTTTTTGTAAGAAGGGCAGTTTGTAATGTTGGTTGCAAGACCTAAATTTAATTATGTGGCAATTTTTAAAATATATTTCTCTCACTCAAGACATACCCAGAAATACAGAATGCGTGCTGGGAGGGAGCCTTAATCTCAAAGGTACAAAACCAGTGTAACAAGTGATAAAGAAACCCCTACTTATCTCCTTTTCATAATTAGAAGTGCTTGTAATATTCCAGCACAGAGCTGGTTTATGGAGCTGCTGACAACAGCAGCAGATCTGTTTGAATTGAGATGAAAGCTGATGGAAGAAATAAAAAATCCAGTGCAGCAGCTCAGTGTGGCACACCACACTGAGAAATGGGCAGGAAGGAAGGAGCACCAAGAGCAGCATTACTGCAGCCTGGGATCTATTGCATCAAAGGCACCTCAAAAGAAAATATGATGAAACTCAGAAAGCTGCATTCACTGAAGAGCAAGGTCAGAGCTTAGGCTAACACACTCTGATCTTGCCTCAGTTTAGGGTAATTAGATTTAGGTGGCATTTAAGACTAGGAATTTTTCTTTTCCTGTTTCTTTCTTTCATATTCTCACTTGCCTCAATGACAAAGTCAGAGCTGCATTCCAAATAGCATTTGGGCTCATCTCCTGGGAGATCTGTGCTACTGTACCTAGAACATATGGCCACTTTGCTCTTTCCCTGACCAAAGTTTCATCTGAAACCTTCTTTCTAAATTTGTTCTATATTCTTCTTTTCCCTCCAATGAAATATTAACTCTGCTCCTCCCTCCTTTGTCATTTAGAGTTGGTAGCTTGCAAATTACTTGTAATTGAAAGTAAATGTTGGTTTGTGGGTGTACCTATGCAGCCTGTGCAAGCCTTTGCATTCAGCAGACAGGAGGACTGCTGAGGACAGGCAGCATGTAGCCATCAGCTATATGCATTTTAGAACACCAGAAAAACAGAGGAACAATGGAAAGGAAATGGGTCTGAGGTTTGCAATTTCATACCAGTGTGCTGGTGAAGACACACAAGCTTCCACATTAAATGCTTGATAGGGGGCCTTAAGCCAAAGAAAGGTGATAGTTTTCCTTTTCCTTAAGTGGTTTGTCTTTCAGTATTACTTCTTGTGACTCTTTGTCTTCACTTTAAATCTTTATCCCTGTAGAATGTCTGAGAAGAGGCTGAGAAGGCTGCATTTTTCTTCTTTCTCCTGTTTCTGCTGCTCTTTCTCTTGTCCCTGTCAGCTCTTCTGTTCTTCTCTCTCTTTGCCCCTGCTGTTTTTTCCCTTGGCATTCTCATCTTTTATACACTCTACTCTTTTCCTTCCCCATGGGGGAACAAAATGTTGGAACTGAGATAGGCCTAGAGAAGTGGTGTTTCTCCAGGGAGCATCCAGATGATAGTCATGAGCAGAACTGGATGATTTTGTGAATGCAAGTGTGCATAGGACAAACTACAACTTCCTGCTGAACTAAATTAGGATTTCACATACTGACCCTATGAAATAGCACAATTTTTGGATCAAGTCAGCAGAAGTTTTTGAAAGCAGTGACACCAGTCTCAGTCTTAACTATTGTGGAATTAGCACAGGAATGTGATTTCTTTTTAAGATATGAAAGAGCAGATTATGGACATGTCTCTTAGCTATTTTTTGTATTTGCTACTGAGAACATTTTAATTCAAAAGTATTAATCATCATGGCATTAAACCAGAGCGACATTTACTCTCAATCACAATAGAGACAGTAGATGCTGTGGTTACAAATAAAGCTACAGCAGACCACCTGCAGAATCCATACTGGTTATTGTGCAGTGTTATTCATAAATCACAAAGCAGCAAACCTCTCCTAGATCCATCCTGGGGATTAGAAGACATTATTACCATCATCTTCCTAGCAATGTCCCTCTGCAGGACTGTTAATACTTTCCTGCTACCATAATCTTCCAAGAAAGCAATTTATGTAAGTATTCCCTAAGTCATTTCTGTCCAGATTAGAAAGGTTAACTTAAACCAATGCAAAAAGCAGGTCTTTGTTAATGCAGTTCATTTGACAAAAGTAGATCAAAAAGCTTATAAAAACTACACCTATGGGAGAACTTTAGAGATAAAGGATGTGTAGGAGGGATATTAGAGCTTTCTTCTGTATGAAAATCTATCAATAGACACTCTTGTTCTGTTTATTTTAGGGGTTTTTTGAGTGTCCAAATAGATACACTGTTAAAAGGATGAGTACATATAGTCCCATTTGTTTTAAAATTCTCTACAAGGTCCACAGTGTTTTAGCTATGTCTTGGAGGATTTGAAATGTTTTTTTCTACTTTGCTGTTCCCAGATCAGTGTGTTTCACTGTGTGCTTGTCATAGAATATGAATGCTTTTCAGAGGGCATTTGTACTGAAGATTCAGTCCTTACCCCATTACTCTCCCACACAAGGTGCTAAGCAGCACTGCCTTCTTTTAAAGGAAATTGAATTCTCTAGGATTCTCCAGCATAAATTTGCTTCCATTTATTAATCCACTTTCCACTGGAATCTATGAAAAATTAAGTTAATGTCAAATATATGAATATTTCTGCAAAAAATGCTGAATGAGAAGAGCTAATCTGATTCATGTAAATGTATCCAAATCAATGAAGATGTCACTTTAATGTAGGATCAGTCATCTGGTATGTAAAAATGTATATTAAAAAACTGCTTTTATAAAAAAAATTGTAAATACAATTCTTTGGTCCTGATTCTCCAAAGACATATTCAAGTGAACGTTATTCACTACGAGCACTCTCAGACTGCTATGTCATGGATTTTTTTTTAGGTGTTCTGGCAGTTGACAGTGTCCTGTCTCCAGTTGCTTGTCTCCATGCTACTCCATCTGTTTGGGAAACCAAACAAGCTAAGAAACTTCCTTTGTTGTTGCTAGGATGTTTTTTAGCCATATCAGGTTTCACAGCCTGATGCACTGCACCAAACAACTATGCCATGGTGAGGGAGAGGGTCTGCAGAGCAGTCAGCATCAGGAAGGCCAGGGACTGCTTAGGTCATGCTACAGGACAATCTTGAAAAGCCTCATTTATTCAGGGAGCTACCTGCTGCATGTTAAACATAATACAAGAATCGTCTGTGTGTTAGATATTGCATGTACAGTTGCATAGACAAAAGGTACCATAAAGAAAATGTTTAAGTTGCAGAAGAAATCACTTCTTTACCTGTGATACCCTTAATTCTGCCTTTCTTCTGATTACAGTAGGATTACAGTAATAGTAAAGTGCTGCTATCATAGTGGAATTTCACATTCATATAGTACATGAAAATACTACACAGAGTGCTATAGGAGGCCATACACAACAGAGTGATATTTCACATTCATGGAATGCAAAACCAAGTTTGAGTCAGCGTTACTTTATTTTGGCCATGTACTCTGAATAACATCCAAGAAGCACAGATGAGTCCCAGCCTCTCTCTTTTCTGGAGAATCTCCTACAATATGGAAATATTCACTGATGATCAAGATGGGACCCAAGAAAATGAAGTCTGGAAGCAAGGTGCTGCATTCAGAACAAATTATCTGCTCTGCAGTCCAGGCCCAAAGAGTCTGAGCAGGACTTTGTTCCCCACCATCCTCTTTCCTGGTACTTTCCAGATCTGGGCAGGGAGCAGCACTTACATAATAAATCCAACCTGCATATGTATAAATCAGCTGTCCTGTGTGCCTATGTCAGGCCCAGTTACAAGACAAGAAAGAGGCCAAACACATAGCTCACCTTTGCAAAGGCAGAATATGTAGAAGACAAGGTCACCACTACTCTAATTACAAAAATAAGCCTAAGGGCACATAAGGCAGTTCTTGTTTCAACCTAGATATGGCTGTCATAATTTTAATAAATGCTGCAGGTATAGCATTCTCTGTTTTTGCAGCTGAGAGACCAAGTTGCTCTATCTACAAAGATCACTCACCAGGGCATTGTGTTGGTTCTTTCATGTTTACAAGGAGCAGCTCTAGCAGAACCTTCTCCTTTGCCTTTGGGAACAGCCTTGCTCATTAGAGACAACATCATTACACTCACAGGGTGATAGTTTATTAATCCCCATGCTCCCCCCAAAACCTCAGTGTCTTCTTTCAGCTTCTTTAGGAGTCTTACACTGGTTTTCAGATGATACTAATGCTGTTACTCCAGATGGGAGCTGGCAGTAGAAAAATGATGCACGCTAATAAAATAACCTTGCTTCTGCAAGGCTGGGGGTTCATGATAAGAAGCTGTAAAAAGGAAGGTTACGCAGCTGCAGAAGTTTAAGTGCACTTTTAGTGTTTTCATCCACTGCTGAGGATTTTTCTGCAAGTGGACTTTTGGAAGAAAAAGACTTCATCATATGGGGAAAGAATAAGTAAGGTCATTTGTTAAAAATTGCACCCAGCTGGGCTAAGGTATGACCGTTAATGTTTAGGGTTTCTTACAGACCCGTTCCAGGATATGATGGATTTTTAGTGTGCTTAATTTTTTATGGCTATTATTTTGCAATTTAGTGTGGAACTAATTGTGAAAATAAGGATTAGTATTTACCACTTTAGATGTTAGTAGCCCATGAGGTACATGTTGTGAGATCATCTGTCTCACTGCTCATTAGCTTTTTTGTAATCTTAGCTTGTTGAAACTGTGAAAGCTCTATACAGATAGCAGGAACTTAGCAAATAAATTTCCTAATAATTTAGCACATGCTCAGAGTGAACAGGTACCACTGGCAGTTCCAGCATGGCTAATCTTAGGCATGAATATGAATGTTTTACATATTGTATTTAAGACAGAACTTTTTTTAAAAATAGTGTTAAGGAGCTAATGCAATAATGAATAAGAAAGAGATCATTGTACTCAACACAAATTGAATGAAAAATGTATACTAATGTAGACATTTTCCCTTCTGCTGATATTTGTAAAAATTTGTAAAGAAAATACAAGAAAGAATCAGATCTTTGCAAAAGAAGTGCCAGCTGAAAAACTTGCATTGGTTTTTCTTTTAATATTCTAGCACAAGTTTAAGCAACATGCTTGAAATGGTGATCTTGTCTGGCTTTAAACAGTTCTTTGTGAAATAGCTACTACTTCCTAAAAACACATTCTATTTAGGGATCTTCTCACAAGATTTCAGACTTGGCATAGATTTTAAGGAATTTAAAAGATAAACTGCCTTCACATGCAACATATTAACCTTTAGTTTCAGATGTTTCCAAATGCAGAAGGCATTAAACAATGCCACTTTAACCATGAAGACCTGGAGGTTATGAGAACAATGTGTGAATTCTGTGTAAATATAAATTAGACATGTAATTTAATTTACTTGGGGGTGATGGTTTGCTTTTACACTATTTCTTTGATTTCTATTCAAAGCACATAATGAATACCTGCTCTTGCAGGGTTTCTCTGAGGGGATTAAAGATGATCATAAGGCCTCAACAGGTGACTGAGGGGCTTAGAACAGCAGCTGGTTGTCTACAATGTTTCCTTCTACAGAATGGAGCTTGTTTTAAAAAGTGATTTTTTACTCTAGTTAATGTTCTAGTAGATACAAAAGCTGCAATCTTTCTCTTCCTCTCTCTTTTTCTTCTTCTTTATGAAACTTTACTGAAGTCATTCAGACCTTTCTGACCTGCAGATTCAGTCACAGTGGTGTGTTCTATATGGGATAATGTTTAATATCACTCACAAAATTCAGAAGCGTGTCTGTATGGCTGATAAGGTTTGCTGTCACTGCAATAGTGCTGTTGCCATGCTGTCTTCCTACAGCACACTTCCCAGAGCAATTCAAAGTCCTGATTTATATATACTTGAAGTGTTGCAAAGTTTAGCTTCTGTAATTATAGAGAAGCTGCCTCTTTTCTTCACTGCAGAAATTGAGATCAGTTGATGCATTCATCTTCATATTTTTAATTTGAACGATGTGGAAGTCTGACTTTTTAAACATGCTCTGATTGTGGGTTCTTGTCTCAAGGATTCTTTCCCTGATGATATGACAGAACATGAGGATAATATCCATTTATTCACATGGGCTTGGTGGGGGAGAATAGAATGAGAGCTTGTCACATTTGCATTTAAGAGTCCTGGATAATTTTCTAAGGGTATTACCCATTTTTATACATATACATAAATTTTTAAACAGCGATTGCAATTATAATTATAATAAGAATTTAATTTTAATATTTTAATTTATTTTCAGGAAATTTTTAAATATAATGTTTTGTATATCTATTAAAAATAGGACTTACATGTGTTTTTAGAAAGGAAATGATTAAAAATAAAAAAAAAATGGCAGCACAAGTGTGTCCATGGCATTGGGAGCATACATAGGCTGTAGCTTAGGGTCCTCTACTAGCCATACCATAAAAGAAATACATAATACACAGGTTTTAGGGCTCTAACACACAACTTTTAGAAGATTTAACCTTTCTTAGCTGTCTGTCTTAACACTCTACTCAGTATTATGGCTTCCATTGCAACAGAGGTTTGTGGTTTCTCTTCACCATCCCCTGTTGGAGCTTAAGCCAGTGAAGAAGGTGAGTTTTCCCTAAGAAGCTAGACTGGATAGATCTTATGTGCTTTACAGACTCTGTAATCTCTAGAAAGGGGTGGAGCAATTAGCCTCAGGCAATAATAACCTAAACTGTAACACTGTGACATCAGACTTCTTTGTCAGAAACCTCACACCACACAGGTGAGGGTTCCAGGGTCACTGAATCACAGCTGGTCTGAGACCCATGCTTATTCTTTAAGAGAGAAGGCAATGCACAATCAGGAAAAAAATATACATGATGTTATTCCCCTAAGCCATTGTTTCAGTTTTAAGTGTTAATTCTCCTTTCAACCCCAATAGCATAATAAATACGCCTGTGCCAAATGTAAAGAAATATTCACCGTAAGTTGGCTAACAGGATTCTGATAGCAGTGATTTTAAAACTAGGGCAAGATGTAGCATTACAGTCCCTGGGTGGGCAAGGATAGGTTGGATTCAAATCTACACAGGGACGCTCAGCCAATGTCATCTAAATGCAGATGTATCATTGGCCAGAGAGCTGGATGGTGCTAAGACCTCACTGAATGACACGTGTAAAGCAGGGAAATTGGAGCTCCTCTAAAGGAGCTGTGGGAATAAACTTGAGGCTGTTTGTCACAAGGACCATTGAGTGTGTGTCCTCTCTGTCTCCAACCTGCACCTCCCATCATGCTGCAGTAAGAAACAGAGGGTAAAAGACTGGATAGTCAAATGGAAGCGCATACAAATGTGCTCTATTTCAGTAACCCAAGATTTTTACTTTTGTACATGGATATTAAAGACCTTGGGGGGGAAAATAAAAACCTCTTTCTTAACAAATGCCTTTGAAAAGGCAGAAAATATGCTTAAATGTGCCCTATTTTACATATTCCTTTCATCCTTTAGGCTTTTGACGTAATGTTTATCACTTTGCCATTATGTCAATCTGTGCTTACCACTCTTTTTTTCTCTTGTCTCATATTTAGGCAGTGATCCTGCAAACACTTACCTACATGCTTAGTTTTGCTACTCCTTCCTTGTTAATCCCTTTGAAGTTAAAAGGATTATTTGCATTAGCAAAATAAGGCATGTGTGTGCTTTCAGGAGGAAGCTCTTATGTTGTAAACCCTTTGGGGTGGGACCAGATCAGTTATTATGCAGTCAGATAGCTCAAAGCACAGTTGCATGGAAGATGAGTTCAGAAGTTTGTGAAGTTAACAATTGTTAACAGAGTGAACTGGTTTGTGGGATATGCCTGGGGCATAGCACACAAGTGCTTGTTCACCCCAACTAGCACAAAATCTTCTCCTCTTTTCTGCATTTGTTTCTGAGCTGTAGCCTCAGATTTCATACCAGCTGAGACACCTGCTTTTTTCTTACCTCCTAAAGCAGAAAATTCCCTGATATTGGCCATAGGGTAAGCTAAAGCAAGACCATAAGTAGATTTATGCTGGTGTGCACAGGGAGGAGAAATAAAGATCTGAAACACAGCTGGGAGTTCTCCACACTCCCATTGTTGCACCCCTGCAGCCTTCTCAGAACCTCCCAGCATTAGCTTCTCATCCCAACTAATGCATGTAATGCTTTTATATTCTTCCCATTCTTCCCACTTTCCAGGGAGACCTAGCCACTATTTTCTCCCCTCTTGAATGTGTCCTATTCGAGTACTCTATTTCAATGTACACTTGCTTTTGTTTAAGATAGACATAATTTAAAACTCACTTGGAAAGATATGTAGAAATCTTCCCTTAGCTGCATTCAGCCAATGCAGGTCTGTGTAGACTACCACAGCATAACAAGTAAGCTTGATATTTAGGATAGAGAGAATTACTCTGTAGTGTTTATCCTCTGGAAACCACTGACATAGATATTCCAATGGTTTTTGTAGTATAACTTTAAAAATTTCTTCCAGCTTCACAGGAAAAGTTCAAACTCCAGTTTCCAGGAATATTTATTTTGGTTGATAACTCTAAGCAGAAAAATCTCATTTTTATTACACTAACATCTAGAACTCCAGTAGAGCTGTGTGTGCCATTTTGTTATGTTATTTAAAACTAGGGAGAAAAATGTTCTTCTATTAAAGAAAATAACCTATGGATTTGTCTACATTAAATACTTTAATAACTGTATTAAAGTAATACCAACAAATCTTTGGAACTGGAATCTATGGGCAAAGCCCCACCTGCTGAGCTGGCTCTACTTGTGGAACAGGTCACTGCTGCTAGGTGATGTCTCCTGACTATTTTCATGTTTGTTAGCTGTGTGAAAGCACCCTTGCTCCGAGAGCCAGGCAGCAGGAGCCAGCGCTCATTCCAGCAGCTGAGAAAGGGTGTAACCTCGAGCAGGACCGAAGAGGGACAGGGAGCGAGCACTGTGTGAGGCGCTGGAGTGTGATCAGAGAAGGGCAGAGAGCTTGTGAAAGCTCTGGAAGCCAAGTCTTGTGAGGAACGGCACGGGGAGCTGGGGCTGTTCTGCCTGGAGGAGCCTCAGGGGGAGCCTCATGGCTCCCTACAGGAGGCTGCAGCCCGGTGGCATCTGGCCTCTTCTGCTGGGCCTGCAGCGAGACGGCCGGAGGAAATCGTCTCAAGCTGAGACGAGGGAGATTCAGATTAGATATTAGAAAAAAATCTTCCAGTGTGAGGGTGCTCAGGCACTGGAATAAACGGCCCAGGGAGGTGGTGGAGTCACTATCCCCGGAGGTGTTCGAGGTGTTTGGGTCTGGCACCAGGTGATGTGACTGAGTGGTTACGGTGGCAGTGCTGGCTGGACGCTTGCACTGGATGACCTCAGGGCTCCTTTCCACCCCGGTGACGCTGCGATCCATCGGTCCCGCCATGGGGGCTCTCCCGGCGCGCCCTCAGCCCGCTCCCCTCGCGCCGCCGCGGGAGCGCGCGCGGCGGGCGGGGCTCGCGCCCAGGGGAGGCTTTGGCCAACGGGCCCGCGCGCCAGCGCCTCGCGCGCTCCCGGCGCTTCCTTCCGGCCGCCATTTTGTCGGCCGTGCCTCGCCGTGCCGCCGCTCGGGGAGGGAGCGCAGCGCGCCCGCCGCACCCGGACGGACCGACCGACCGCTAGCCAGACAGACAGATAGACCGACCGACCGCCATCGCCATGTCCAAGCGCCACCGCCTCGATCTGGGCGACGATTACAGCTCCAGCAAGAAACGCACCACCGACGGGTGAGGGGTGGCGCGGGCGGCGCGGGCCGCGGCGGGGCGGGTGGGGGGATCGCGGCGGCTCCCGCGCCATCCGCGCCCCATCCCCGGCTCCGGCCGCCCTTCCGGGGCTGGAACTCGCCGGGGCGCGGGGCGGCCGCCGTGCGAGGCAGGGAGAGGCTGCAGCGGATCCGCTTCGGCCGAGCAGGCCCCGAGGTGTCGCGGCTCCCCGGAGCGCTGGGCCTGGCGCGGAATCGGGCGGCCCGGCGGGCGGGCCCCTCGGGGGGGCGGATGGCGGCGGAGCGGGCGGGCGGGAGAGCCTCGTGCGGCGGCGCCGGGAGGGGGCAGGGAGGGAGGAAGGCGCCGGCCCGGCCCGGCCGCCTGGGCACGGGGCTGGGCTGGGCGCCCGTGGCGGGGGGGGCGCGCTGCTGGGCCCGCGGCCCCGCGCCACGCTTTGTTTGCGGTGCTTCGCCTTCATATTTGTGGTTCACCCTTCCCACTCCTTCTGCCACCTTTCTTTGTATTTGTTTACTTGTTCTTTGGCTTGAAGGGTCTGGCAGAGGTGGGCCTAGAGGTGAGCACGAGGTTTGTGCAGCCCGTGTTGTTAGTGCTTGTACTGGTGGGAGCGCGTTGTTCCTTTGTTAACGTCTTTTACCCAGTCACCCTCGGTGGTGTGCTTGGCTTGGAGTAAGAATCGATGGTGAGGTGGGTTTTGAGGTAGGGGGCAAGGGAGTGTTTATTTTTTTTCTTAGTTTTGCGAAGGTTGAAGTTTTAGGACCGTACTGCACACGCTTCAGCATATTTTTGTTGAGGTTAATGTAATTGCCGGAGCACAGACAATGCGCTGATGCTGTCCTTAAATTCAGCGTTGCTTTAGAGCTTTCTTTACGCATAATTTTTTCTTCTCTAGTTGCGCAGGAGGGGGAGGAAAGGCAGGCAGCTCTTAAAAGTAAATTTCTGAAGTTTCAAGGAGTACAAAGAAATGCAGTGTTTATTTGGCCTTCTTTATGGAGCGCAGGAGACTTCCGTGAATTAAACAATTGCTTAAGTCCATCAGCGTTGTTTTGGACTATTTATCGAAGAGAAATCCTTCAGGTCTCAAAGGTTATGATAACTCTAAGTCTAATATAGCAGTTAATATTCACTGACAAACAGCCTTTGTAAAACTTGCCTTTTTAAGGTAAGCTTATACAGCTTCAGTTTTTAGCTCGTAGAGTTTGATTCATTTTTCTCAGCTAAATAAAACAAGCGTTTATTATTCAACTCTTACTTCCTGTCTGTAGGATCATCATAATCACGTTCTTAAAAATACATCGAGCTATTTGCGTTAGTTAATGCATTTTTGTAGGATTTCCCAGCGATTGAAATAGTTCCTCTGAGTGTTCAGAAATGCTGTACATACACAGTTTTTCTGTACATAGAGGCTTCTGTAAAATTATCAAGTGGTTATGTCAAAACGGGACGTTATTTAAACGTGGTAAAACTGTTCCAACTGGTTGTAAAGATAATCACAGGTCAGTATTTCCTTGTTGGTGGGTTTTATAGTTTTGGTGTGGCTTTATTTGTCATTGTTTTTACTTATCATGAAAGTTATTCTGCGCTCTTAGTCCTACCATTTTGTATGTACTGCAGTGAGTTCCCACCGGTGTTTAACTAGAAGACATTGCCCTTTATGGTACCTAAAAACTGTGGAAATGTTGGTCTTGTTTGTTTCCTCCTCTGCTGGTAAAAGCATTAAATGATATAGGACTGAGAAAAACTCACTATAAGCATAATTACTGAGCATGACTTTTTCTCAGATGACCTCCAATCTTAATTCACTTAGCACGAGTCATACTAATGCTACATGGTTGGTTTATTTTAGAGTAGTTTGGTTTTGCAGCTTATGCAAGGCCACAAGGAGGATGTGTGGAGTCTTGTTAAAAGCGTGTGTGTACCTGCTTTGCTGTGCTGAGAGAGCCTTTCTGCAGTTTGGGTGGTTGTGGAGCTGGATTAAGCTGGATGAGCTCCTTGCATGGTTACCACTTCACATTCAGCGCTTGCGTCCAAACTGGACTACCTGACAAATATGGAAGTTACTTCAAGTGAACCTGGATTTTTCAGTTCCTCTTTAATGGAGGCCTCTGTTAGTAGCTCTACATGGCAGCAGTGCCACATGAGCTCTACTTGGCCAACATGTTTGTAATTGTTGGTGTAACCTTAAACATCTGCATGACATCTGTTTTCTTCTAGACTTGAAGTATTGTCTGTGAAGTAAAAAACATTTTGGAAAAATAGAAGTTGTAGGGAAGGTTTTTGGTTACAGTGTTTCTGTGAATTCTATACATACTATTTTAAAATACGTTAATTTCTTTTCAAATATATTTGAGTTGTGTAATATCAGAGTTAGTGGTCTAGTGGGATGGATAATTCAGACTAATTGAATTTGGTTGACTTCTGTATAGAACAGAAATTCCTTTAGCTGTATTGCCTTTTTTGCATCAAATATTGCTGTGTTTAGTAATGGAGAAGAATACTAATGATCTCCTAGATGGGCTTAAACTTTCACTGTGATGATCAGTGTTTACCTTGAGTCCTTTTTTTTCTTTTTTATATGATTTCTAATCAAAAAAGCCAACTTATTTAGTGATTGCTATAGAGCTTCTTTTGTTCATCTGTGTATGTTCATATACGTTGTTCATATGCGTGTGAATGTAGGGAAGTGAAAGCAAATAGCAGGCCAGACTTTTGCACTTAGAAGCAGAGCAAAAAATCCCAGCCCTTCTGATCATGAAGGCTGTTACAGGTTTCAGATGTAAGACAAATGTGATTAAATTATTACTTTAGTGTAAATTTTTGTGTTTGGGTTCTGTTTTCTCTGTGCAGTAATGAAAAAGCAGCTAAAATGTGACAGTTTATAAGTAAAGAACTGCCAAGCCACATTTTTAGAAAGTTAAGGAAATTAATATGGCAGCATAACCGTCATTGTTCTTTTTCCTTGTTGACCAAGGGACTGTGTGTCTGCTAAGCTTCAGTAATACTGGAAGACTGGTAAACAGTTTCAGGGAAAGAAAGTGCTGCTGTATAATTGTAAGTGTTAGAGAGTAAGTTTGAAGGCAAGTTGTATGTTATGTCGTTTCTGTGGTAGGATCTGGTTGCCCCACTTCTCTTCTACTTTTTGAAAAAAGAAATAGACTCAACTCCATTAACACATAAATAGTTTTTACCTCTGAAATGTACATAGAGCTTGGTAGGTTTCCCTTCTGTTTGTACAGTATAAAAGCTGTAAGAGTTAAATGAAGAAACTGAGAAATGGAGGATTAATGGCACTTTCCATGATGGATTGTATTTGTAGTCCATTTAATTCACTGTTTGATTGTGAGGTATTTTTGTTTGTTTTAAGCCCGTGCTAGTAACTACCAACACAAAATAAGTGCTACAAGAGAGTGTTTAGGAGGCCAGATCAGAGATCCTGATCCAAGTTAAAATTATTGCAGGTGGGAAGGTTGGTTCTTCTCAAGGCTGGTGAAATGCTTGTGCTGACACCTGGGAAGGGTAGGCAGCAGTGGGGATCTGTTCATTTTAGCTCTAGGGCTGCCTCAGGGGGGCTGAAGCTTGTGGGTAGGTACACTTGATGGTCTGTAATGCAGAAGCTGCTGACATGATACTGTTTAGGTAAATGGTTGTGGAATAGATTTTGTCGGTGTGGTTTATTTGCACTTTAACTGGAGATACCAGTGAAGGATATGTTTCCTTAAGAAACATACATATACAAAAGAACACTGTAAAAAACCCAACCTGCACATTAGTAGTGTGACTTATTCTGCCTTTAGTGAAGTGTGTTGTTGAATTTTACCCTGGCTTTACCATTCTTGAATTGCTTTTATACCTTTATTTCTTTTTCCTGCCGGTGATGTTACTGTCTGCCCATGCACTTGTATGTCCTGGTACCTCTAGCTGTGTAGAAGGTGAACAGCTCATCAGCCAAGCCCAGAGCTTTGTTGCTGTCTGATAAATGCTATTAGACTCTTAGAGCTTTCTGAGCAGCATAATGGAGCCTAGTTCCTAGGGTAACTTCCTTATGGAGAATATGAACCCATTGGGTTCTGCATTATCTGCCTGGTGTTTTACAGCTTGTACAATATTTGACTGTGTGAGAAGTAATGTTAAAGCTAGAGTACTGAGGAGAAAAAAAAAAGGCTGCATACATTACAGTCATTTATACAGGAGGAGTAGTGGTAATGGTTTCCAAAGCACAGCACATTGAAATTAAAATTTATAGAATCAGTGCTAATATAATCTTGATTACTGCATCTTCTCTATAGGTCAGAATTTGGTATTATTTCAATAGTTACATTTGAGTGCCAAATGCATGTTTAAAACAAAAAAGCTGTGGAGAGGAGTGTTGGCAAGAGTTTTCTTTGGACATGGTCTCTAGACCTGCCTGAGTGTTGGTGAAGAAGGAGGCAAGGTTTTGGTTTTTTGCTTAATATATCCTAGAAATGTCTTTGTGTGCATTTACCATAAAACTGGTGTTGACTTAGTTTGTTTTGCCTTTTTGATGGCATTTCAGTTAATGTACAAAGAGACAAAGCTGAGGATGTCTTCAGTTTTGCAGGCCAAGATGCCATTAGTCTTTTTAACTGTATCTAGTTTAAAATGAAACTGTTTTTGTAAAGCAGGGCTTGTTTCCAAGTCCTGAATTGGGAATTTTTAATAAAAAGCTGTAGGTTTTGGGTCAAACTAAGGATTCTTTTGTAAGTCTGTTTGTAGGAAGAGTGGGATTATGTGCAGGAACAAGTACATGTACTTGCAGAATCAGAAACTCTCAAAAAGACCTCTCAAGACCTCAAAAGAGGTCAGAGTTTCAGAATATTGTTTTTCTTTTGCACATGCAGTGAATTTTTCTACTTAATATTTGGAACAAATGCAAATACATAAGTGCTGTTCAGGCGTGTGGTAGGAGGTGATACTGGAGAAGATTCTGTGCAGCTTGATAGCGTTGGGTTAACAGTTGAACTCCATGATCTTAAGGCTCATTTCTAACCTAGATTATTCTGATTCTGTGACCTGTAGTAGCTGGTTTTAAGTCTTAAGTTTCAGACTCAACAACCAAAGTTGATGAAGTCAGAATTTTGTGTAAGACTTGAAACAAAAATAAAGCTACAGAGTAATTGTGGAATAATGAAATCAAACTTTGCTTCCATGGCTTATTATCTTGAGTTAGTTTTTTTGGATGGGTATAATTCCTTTGGTAGGTAGGCAAAAACACTAGTGTCCTCTTATTTTTCTGCAGCAGCAAGTAAGGATGGGGAGAGGTGAGATATCTACACTGCACAGCTGATTCTTTATAATCATTAGATGAAGAGAGTTAAAACATTCATCTCTCCATGTGATAGCTTTATTCAGTTCTGCCTGTAATGAGAGGAGCTGTTGCTGTGTTTAGGTACAATAAGTGTAGCTATGTCTATCTAGTGCTGAGGATGCATCATACGTACTGTTGTTACTCCTTGGTGCTTATCCTTCCAGGTAGCTGCCTACAAGACTTTGAAGATTGGGGTTGGGCACCTTTAGGGTTGCTTTGTATTCAAATTCCTTCTCTGCATTTAAATATTCAAGTGTCTCATTTTCTCCTGTGTCTCTTAACCCATTTTAGGAAAGATCGGGACCGGGACAGGGACCGAGATGACCGTTCCAAGGATCGGGACAGGGACCGTGACAGAGATAGAGATCGTGACAGAGAGAGGGACAAGGAGAAAGATCTGCGACCTACATCCAACTCCACTTACTATGCATCTGCTGGGTTACCAGCTATAAAGCCAGCAATGATTCCACACAGTATTAACCCTTTCACAAATCTGCCACATACCCCACGATATTATGATATCCTGAAAAAAAGGCTACAACTTCCTGTCTGGGAATATAAGGAAAGATTTACGGATATTTTGGTTAGGCATCAGTCATTTGTGCTGGTTGGAGAGACTGGGTCTGGTAAAACAACACAGGTGAGTTCATATCTATATGATATGCATTTTTTTAAAGGTCATGGTTGTGTGTGAGAAATAAATTGTGTAAGAATACTTCACAAACTGTCAGCAAAACTAATGTGATGAATATTACGTTTGCTTAATGAGTGCAAAACATGAAGAGAATTTTGCAGCTTCTTCCACTTCAAAAATCCAGTACTGTTTCCAGGCCCCAGCTTCCATTGAGCTTTATAATTGCTAGGTTTCTGTTAGAGGAAGATAGAGCTTTAATGGGAGGACAGAAGTGTACTAATCCACAAACTGAAGTGGTGGTTCCAAATAATTTATTTAGCTGTCTGTGTAGATGGCAGCTACAAAGTATGAACTTGTTCATGTTTTATGAAACTTACTGCTACAGATAAAAGGAGTGGAAATGTCAGATACGGTTCTGACATCTGATTAGCTTTTAGTGATACTCAAACTTGAAAGGTAGAGTCTTGTGTTTCTTTGGTGCTGAAACCTCTCAGAGGTTGTAAAGCTTTTTAGTGCTGCAGTTGAAAATCACTTTTTTTTTTTTTTTGTAGACTGATGGCTTTAAAAGTCTTCCTCAGAACCAAAAGCAGTGATAACAGATGTGCAGAGCCTCCTTAGCCTTAAGAAAAAATTTTGAGGACCAGTAAACAGGGAATATCTAATATACAAGGAACACCTGGGTATTTATAGCAGGGCAAACTTGTTCAAAACTATCCTCTAGTTTGCTGTTTAAAGTCTGTGTTGAAAACTAATGGAAAAGAGTTTTTTGTTCTGTAATCTGATAAAATCCTTTTATCTAGGCAGAAAATAAAAACAGAAGAATATTTTAGTCTTTTTAAAATGGATTATAGCTAGCTTTAAGTCCTACAGGCAGTAAACTTTTGGTCATACAATTTTGGATGTTGAGAAAATGTGAAGGGCATCGTATATTTAATATCTTTTATAGCTGTGCCTTAAATACCTAAAGTTACAGGACCTTGCCGCACATTCTAGGAACCAGTGTTATGTTAGCAGGTTGTATTACGACATTTTCTGTATTTTTTTAACTGTGTAAGCCAGGACCAGGGCTGTATAGAATTCTTCAGAAAGGTTTGATTATGTAGTGATTTGGGAGATGCAGTAGCCTGAATATTGTGTTAAAAAAATGGTGCTTACATTTATGAAAACAAGATTACTTGTTGTGTGATCTGAAAATGTGAAGATCTAAAGGTTGTATCAATGTCATTCCTCAGGCATAAAGCTTTTCCTGCATTATCTTACTACTTTAACCCTTAGTTTCTGAAAGGGTTTAAGTAGAGTTACACATCTTTCCTAAAAATGGGATTTTAGCTACCAGAAGCATGTAAGCTGTCTTGGTAGCTTCCCTGCTTCCTCTGAATTTGCTCTGTGAAGTTGCAGATACATTTTAAAACAATTGACAGCATCTTCCTAGGGACATACCGCTAAAAATTGCCCTGCTGCCACCTAATGAAAACTTCATTTTGCATATGGTAGTGTCACATCATTTTTGTGGTCAATTGCTGTCTTAAACCTGTTTGGGAATGATTGTTTTTCTTAAATTCATCAATCTGAGCAAGATGAATACTTCTCTGCATTAAGAAATCCTTTAATGCTCAAACTGCAGGTGTACATAAACTATTAATGTCAACTTCATACAAATAAAAGCAAGCAACATTTGAAAAATATTATTTGCAAAATTACTATATTCTTTCATTGTGATAATAGAAGGCTATACAGTAGTAGATATGTTTTTGATAGTGAGCTGCTGCCTTTCAAGTCCCTTCCCTAATTATCTGCACCTCTCCTATTTAGACAGGTTGAGAGAGTTGGGATTGTTCAGCCTGGAGAAGAGAAGGATCCAGGGAGGCCTCATTGTGGCCTTTCAGTACCTAAAGAGAACTTCAAAAAAACTGGAGAGTGACTTTTTACATGGGCAGATAGGGATAGGTCAAGGAGAAATTACTTTTAAACTGAGAGGGGAGATTTGGAGTAGGTGTTAGGAAATTTTTCAGTGTCAGAGTGGTAGAATGCTAAAACAGGTTCCTGGAGAAGTTGGGAAGTGCCTCATCCCTGCAAGTGTTTAAAACCAGATTGGATGGGGCTTGTAGCAGGCTGGTCTTGTGGGTGGCATCCCTGGCCATTGCAGGGTGGTTGAAACCAGATGATCTTTAAGATTCCTTCCACCTGAAACCATTTTGTGATTCTGTGATTCTATGATTATGTGCATGTTTTTTCCCATTAGTATTGTAGAGCACCCAGGCTTGGAAATGCTTGGCTCAGACAGTGGAAAAAACAGAAGATTAAACTTTTCTCACTTATTTTACATATACTTAAATCCCAAAGTACTGAAGAAGTATATTGGAAGCCAAGGCATTAATTTTCAGTTCTTTAGTGTTTGCAGTGCTTTGATTTGTAATTTAAACTTTAACCTTTGCAGTTAAGTGGTTTTCCTAAATACACTGGAAACAGGCTTGGTGGTGGAATGGGTGTGCCAGATTTCTCTTAGGAAGGAGTAATTACTTACTGTAGTTGCAGCATTCACTCTCTTTTAAATCTGGGATCATATGTGTGGTTCTGGTATAATTTCACTTTGTTAAAGAGGATGGTAGAGTGGCATCTCCTTTGTGTATTGGAATAACATAAATGATGCCACTTCTTTAGCAGGGCTTCTTGACCAAGTCCAGAAACAAGGTGATGTGGAATTTCTACCGTGTAACTTTTAACTGAGGAAGTTTTCAAGATGTTGGAGAGGCTCAAAAAAGCCAGAAAGGGCAGTGCTGTTCTGTCTCTTACTGTGCATTCCTTAGAATGATGATGTTCCTTTGGCTTTGAAGTAGTGTTTAACAGTCCTTAGTCCATTCATCGTTGATCTTAGAGGCCACTGTATGTGTAGTCACTACCTCCTCATGTTTATGGAAGTCATATTTGAAAATCTCTGAGAAAGTCTTGAGATGAAATGGTGCTAAAGCCATTCCTCCTGCTTTTGGTACTGATAAAATGACCTTTTTGTAAGGAAAGTCAGGGATTTTGATGATGGTATAGGGTGGGTTTTTTTCTGTCAGTGAGATTAACTTTAGTCTAGGTTTCATAATAACCAAATGAGAGTATATTGCCAGACATGAGTGAAGTAAAAATGCAGTATGGCACAGCCCTTTTCCCCAGTATTTGTATGTCTTTGAAAGCTGGACAGGAAAAGTCTTTGGGTGCTTGTCTGTATCAGCTTAGCATAGGGAAGTTTGTGGAGCCCTTTTCTTTCATTTGACACCACTGCTGAAGGTTTTGTTGCTTACTGGAAAATCACTTTTAAATTGGTTTTGTTTCATGCTGCAGTGGCGTGGCAGACCTGCTGGTTCAAAATTTATTTCAGGACTTGCTCTGTTTTAAGTCAAAAAGCTTCACCTAATATACTTACATATACTAATATACTTAGTTGAGCTGTTACTGGTGACTTGGGAAGCAGGGGAGGCATGTATATGTTACAAGATAGATTTCATGTTGCTGCTGTTAGTGTTCAAGAACTGCTATTAGTTCTAGTTTTGAATAGGATTTTCAAAAATTTGAGTTCTTCACAGCAGTCTAGTAGGCTCCTGTCATATTTTGATTCTGTTTGCTTTATTCCTGTATTTATAGTGGAAGTATATTCTTCACTAAAAAATGCTTTAGATTACACTGACCTGCTTCTGGTTATGTCTTACTGTTGACTTATGTCCATTTTGCTTTGAAAATATAATAATGAAGAATTGACATTTTCCTGGTTTAAATTATACTGCTTTCTCTCTTATTCCTCACTGGAATTCCATGTATAAAGGGTATGTTTTCTTTTCCTCTGTGTGCTTTTAAGAATACTTGGAAAGTAATTACTAAGAACAAGTGAGTTTTTTTTGGTCTGTGGGCTTGGAACTAGTTTGGCCTGGAGATGTCTCCTCATAAAGTGTCACACTGAGAACATGTTGAGAATAATCTCCCTCAAACTGTTACTGACTATAGGAATTCTGAATAAATCTTATTTTGGATGATTCTTATTGTTTCCAGATTCCTAGTAGGAGCAGAAAACTACAGACTGGCAAATAAAAGGAGTGCTAACACAGGAAGGAAAACATAGGGGTTTTATATCTGGTTGATGAAATTTCCAAAGAACAGTAAAAAACCTAAGGAACATAATTATCTGTTCATTTTATTTGTTGCACTTCTTGGCTAAGACAATTATTTATTACTAAAATAATTACTTTTGCTTAAAACATATTAATAAGGGTTACTTTTTCAAGACACAAAATAAATTTTGCTTACTGTAGAACTTTAATTGTGCTGCTGATATCAAATCTTGTGTGTGTTAGGGCTAATTTTGGTTGCTCTGGAACATGTTGGCTGCTGCTAAGTACCTGTAAAAGGTTTTGAGCTAACATGGGTAAAATGTACCTTGAACTTATGTATTTTCTTGATAACTTCAAAGGTAGTTATGTACATATTAACAAGAGTATGCTTTATTTAGTGGCACTGAATCCAACTAACTAGTCTATCTCTAGTCTAGTCTCTTCTGCTTTGGCTGGTTTTGTGTTTGCAGTCGATGTCTCTGTGGAATTCTGACTTGGGATTCAGTCTAAAGGTTACAGATTCTGTGTGACCATTTGAAGTGCGTTGATCTCTGAATTTGTTCTTGCCAGATCCCTCAGTGGTGTGTTGACTACATGCGCTCCTTGCCTGGCCCGAAGAGGGGAGTGGCGTGTACCCAGCCCCGGCGGGTGGCCGCCATGAGCGTGGCACAGCGCGTGGCTGATGAGATGGACGTCATGCTGGGCCAGGAGGTTGGCTACTCCATTCGCTTTGAGGATTGCAGCAGTGCTAAAACCATCCTGAAGTAAGTGTGACTGCTGTCAAGGTGTAACAGCATTCTTGGAGGTGGGGGAACGACAGGGTAATGAAGGATGAGAGCAAAGTTAGGAAAGGAGTAATAAGGGAGTGACTCTGTGGATTGGTGCTTTGTGTCTGAGTGGGAAAGACATGGGAGCTGTAGCATGAGCTGAGAGAAATGAGAGGTATGAGGCATGAATAGAGTTGGAAATGATTCACTACTCCTCAAGAAGGCACTGCACTCTATAGAAATTAATTTTAAATGATCCATAAAGAAGGAGGTGATCTGAATAAATATTATTAAGGTGATATTCATAATAAAGCCCTTCAGCATGCAGTTTCTCTTTGTTGTACATTCAGCTGATGGTTTATGTGTGGTATCTTCTAACAAGGGTGACACTCAGGTGGCTTCTGCTCTACTTCTGGTGAAGTTCAGTAGTTTATTTCAGTAAAGAGAACTTTCCGAAGATTCAAAACTGGCCTATACCTGGCTCTGAGACAATTAGTCAGGAGTGTTTTACTTGTCAGCTGCTATAGATTCCTGTGCTACCAGGAAACCAGGTGCATTTAATACATCATTTGTAGATTACATTCAGAATGCTCTGTTAAAAACATCACAGTGTGGTTCAAGGATCAATGCTTTTCTATCAAGAGATGACTTCTCTTTGGTCGTACAAGTAGTTGAAGGACTGGGCATAAAGATAACGTGGAAAAAAATGTAACAGTACCGGAAAAGCAAGAAGTGAACAGATGATCTGGAGACAGAAAAGGAGAACAATTGCAGAAAGAGTATATCTTGGATTTTAGATGGTGTTTTTCCCCTTTCTTTTCCTGTTTCTTGAGCTCAGGTGTGGATGTCTGCCAGTAATACTCTACAAACTATTGTAAATGTTACTAAACCTTGCTTCCCCTTCCCCCCCTTTTTTTTAAGGTTTCCCCCCTTAATCCCAGATTCCACTTATACTCTGTTTCTATTTGAAAACTTAAAATGGGCATGTTACAGTGCTGGAAGTAGTTTGCTGGTGTTAGTACATTTAAAAAGTTGATTAAAAGCTTAGTTCAAGCAACTTGGTGAATATGGAAGAGGATTCTGCATCAAACCTAATAAGCAGAGTGTGAGTTGGAATGGTTTCTGTTTGTTCAGGTATATGACTGATGGTATGCTGCTTCGTGAAGCAATGAACGATCCTTTGCTGGAGCGCTATGGTGTTATAATTCTTGATGAGGCCCACGAGAGGACACTGGCTACGGATATCTTGATGGGAGTTTTGAAGGAAGTTGTAAGACAAAGATCTGATCTGAAGGTCAGTAATGATGAAGTCCAACAGCATCTCTGTTCTAGTTGCAGTCTTACTGGATAAAGTACCTGTGTGCTTACCATTAGCTGATTTTTATCATTGTTTTTTTGATCTGTGATAATGTATATTGGAAGGCTAACCCTAGGAAATTCTGCACCTGTTCTGTATTGAGGAAGCTCCTAGAAACAATACAATTGTAGCTTAACCTTAGGTATTTGACTTGGAATTTTTTTGAATCTTTATAACAAGGGTGCTATATTCAGGTAATAAAAGCATTCTTATGTCACAGTCAGCAATTTACTTTCTTAAAATTACACATTGCATGCGTAACATGTCACAAGTTCTAAATGTTGAGTAACTTTTTGTCCTCCAACTCTACAGGTTATAGTTATGAGTGCTACTTTAGATGCTGGCAAGTTTCAGATCTATTTTGATAACTGTCCTCTTCTAACTATCCCGGGTCGCACCCATCCTGTGGAGATATTCTATACTCCAGAACCTGAAAGGGACTACCTTGAGGCTGCCATTCGAACAGTGATACAAATCCACATGTGTGAAGAAGAAGAAGGAGATCTCTTACTCTTTCTTACTGGACAAGAGGTATTTTCTTCTGTTTACTGTTCATTGTTCCATACAGAAACTGCTTCAAGTGACTTGTGTAGACTAAAACAGTTTCCTTTTCTAGTTTATTGTTTGGATAAACTGAGGTTTACCTGCCATACACTTTAGGTCCTTTGACATTGTACATTTCTGTAATGTAAATGGTATGCAAGGCGTTTCTAAAATCAAAATGCTCATCAACTCAAGTACTTCAAAAGCAGAAACCCAGAGAATGAACCCTAGGTTTGTCCTGATGTGAACTCTAAAGATTGGGGTGCCTGAGAGCGTCCTTGGTTTTTATTGAAAAGATAATTCTGTTCACATCTGTACATGTATTGTACAACTTATCTGAAGAATAACCATTTGGTTCTGCTGCTTAGCTATCAGTAGAGGCTTTAATAAGAATGTTCAGGTTTTGGTTTTTTATCAATAACTTGCAGTGTTAGCCTGGAGACTTTATGTACCTGAAGTTCAGGGAGTTAGGTCTCAGAAATAGACTCTGCCCTGCAAAGGAGGATTGTATAGGAGCACTTAAGCTAAACTGCATCAGGAAATGAGGATTTTCTGGAAATTTTAAATACTTTACTTGAAAAAAACCTGGGGTGGTTTTTTTTTTAGTCCTGGTCTTTCTTTGAAGCTCTTTTTAGTGTCCCTATTGGTGAACTGAGATGGAGAAGAGGTTAAAAACCTGTAGGCATTTTGCAAGTTTGCTGGACTCAGTCAAACTGAATGTGTTTTTAGTAGGGGAAGTGCAGCTAGCAACAACATTTTTCAACTCATTCTTCTTTCAATTAGTACTCTTGAAGAAATACTTTTCAAGGGATGTGGAACATCTCAGTGTCTTTCTTATAAGCAAACACAACCTTAACTATGCCAAGGGGGGATGTGGTACAAGTAACTTGTGATGCTAAAGGTACCCTGGTTTCTTGAGTAGACTTTCCAGCCGTAAAGATGTGTTGCCTCTTGCATGAGTTGTAAGACATTTGATTAAAGTGTCTTCTGGCAGGTCAGCTCCCTTAAAAAAAACCAAAGCAATGACTGTCACTATAAAAGCAAATATTCTGACTTTTACATTTGTGCTTCTTTGATTGGAGTATTGCTGTAAGTTCAAGTACAGGTAGGAAGAAATACTTTCTGTGATAGTGGCTTTGAAACCTACCTGCTTGGTTTTAGTTTGAAGTTGTAGTTCAGACTAGCTGGGTACTTCAATGTGTGAATTAGTGAAACAGCTGTTGCAGAAGGCTGAAAATTGGTGGCAAGAGAAAGGAACACTACTGACCAGCTATTTCAGCAGATTTTATTTTTCTAGCAAGATGCTAAATCAGGCTGGTCTTCAGCCTTTCACAAAGCACAAATACATGGCCTTCTGGTTTATGAATTACATGCTTGCTACATCATGTGCTATGTATTACTCTAAGTAACCTGTTAAAACAATCACTGCAGGGCATAGGGTGAGTGTCTTCCTTTGGCAAATGGCTCTAGACTCCAGACCTGCCAGTGCTAGAGATGTACTCTGTTCTTTTGTATGAACAGGTTATTTGATTTTCATGGGGTTGATTTGCAGGACATAATGTATTATAAGCAAATTCTGAATAAAATGCTGCACACAGTACATGCTCATAACTGTATTTATATAATTGAGCATAAAAGCATCTAATGCTGTATTACCAAATCACTTTAAAACATGCCTTGGTAAGCTGGCATCCTGTGCTCTGGAGTCTAGAGTTGTCCATGTGTCAGTTGATGGTACTGCCCAGGGGCACTGGAGTTGACTCTGCCTGGACCTAGTCTTAGTTTGGGTGGTCAGCATGAAATTCAAGTCTGGTTTAGCTTCTGTAGTGAAGCCTAGAAATACTTTAGGCCTTTTGATTAATGACATTTTGGGGCCTCTGCTAAGCATCATAATAGAGTCTCTGTGTGTATCACTGTTGAATCTAACGTGGTGTGACCTGCTATACTCTCAAGAATGGGAAAGTGTGCTCTAGGTACTATTACCACTATGTGCTTCAGGTTCATTAGGCTTAGTAGCTAGGCTAAAATTGATGTATGCTAAGCAGAAATGCTTTATAGTTCTTTTAGATGCTTCAAAACAGTATCAATAGAGTGCAAGATTATTTGTTTTACTTGCCAGAAAGGTGCATATACACAGTTAAATTATGGAAAAGGAACATGCTTTAGCTGAAATGCTGCAAGTGTGACTTGTTGAGAGTTTAAGATGCTGAAAATGAGGTGTAATTGCAGTGGCTTGTGATAGAATGGGGTTCCTTTTTGGCTACTGTCTTCTCATCCAAATGATTTTGAAGTAATTTCATATGGGAATTAAGATGGATAGCAGTTAATTAGTACGGATTAGTTAAGACATAGAGAAGATGATGAAACTTGGAGATAGTGAGGAAGATTCAGTGTTGTCATGCCCAGAAAATTAAAAGAAGCTTAAATGTGTTTGGAAACTAAAGGAATCTTAATTGTATTAGCCTGCTACTGGATGATGATAAAATTGTTGTTAATGGTGTAGAAACATGTGTTCAGTAAAAATTTCCTTCTTGAATCCTGAAAGGAGCAAAAGTCTGTTATTACATTGTATGAACTGCTTTTATTAATGGACATTAATAACAGAAGAGAATGTTTAAAAGCAAAATACACAAGGAATGAATATTTTGAATGAATGAATGAATATTTTGAAACAGGACTTGTCCTACAAGCTTTGTAAGGAGGAAAGCTCATTTGTAGATTTTTAAAACAAACAAGCCCCCTGTTATATCAAGAACATTTCAGTGTTTAATGCCAGTGTTCAAAAAAGATATAACCTGGTATATTGGGTTTTCATGGCCAAGCTTTGGTAGCAGGTGGCTTCTTTGAGGCAGTGGAAGCTAGAAGCTTCATCCATGTCCAGCAGAGTCAATCCCTGGCAGCTCCAAAGATGGATGTGTCACTGATCAAGGCTGAGCCAGTGGTGGTAATGTCTCTGTGATAACATGTTTAAGAAGGAAAAAAATACCCATCTGTATTGAGCAGTTGTAATTGCAGCCAGAGAAGAGTAAGTTGAGAACGTGTGAGAGGAACAACTCTGCAGACACCATGGTCAGTGCAGAAGGAGGGGGAGGAGGTGCTCTGGGCAGCAGAACTGGGATTATCCTGGAGCTTGTGGTGCAGCCCATGGTGAAGCAGCTGTGCCCCTGCAGCCCATGGAGATCTATGATGAGGATGCAGAATCCACCTGCAGCTCATGGAAGACACCCATGCTGGAGCAGGTGGATGTCTGACAGGAGGCTGTGACCAGGTGAGGGCCTGTGGAGAGCAGAGCCCCCTCTGCAGCAGTCTGTCCTTGGCCATCCACCCGTGGAGAGTGACCCATGATGCAGTAGCTGGCAGAGATCTGTTAGTCACAAGATGGGCTCATGTCAGAGAAGTTCATGGAGAACTGTCTCCTGTGAGGGGATTTCATGTTGGAGCAGAAGGGCTCCTCTTCCTGAGAATCAAGAGAAATATCTTGTGATAAGCTGACCATAACCCCGATTCCCTGTCTCCCTGTGCTCCTGGGGGGGGGGGGGGGGAGGGAAGGTGTTTTGAGGGTTTTATTTTACTTCTCATTATCATGCTCTGATGTTGTTAGTAATAAATTCATTTAATATCTCTAATCTGAGCCTGTTCTGCCTGTGGTGGTATTTGATGAGTGACCTCTCTGTCTTTATCTCAGTTCATGAACCCTTGTATTTTCTCTCCCCTGTCCAGCTGCAGAGGGGAGTGATAGAGAGGCTTGGGTGGGTGTCTGGCATCCAGCCAGCATCAGCCCACTACACCTGGATAGCTGTAAGCTAGGTTGCCTGTCATCAGTCACAGGCGAAATTGGAAACTGAGAGGGATTTTGTTTCACAAGAGAAAAGCATAATTACATTTCAGTCAACATGTCTTTCTTAGACAATAGGTGTTGTCAAACTTGTTCTCAGTCTTTAGGATTACAAGGTTGGTAGTCTAGTTGTGTAGATACACATTTGTTGAGCTTGCAGATCTGAGAGGCAACTGGTTTATTTCCTACTGGAGTTCTCCTAAAACAGTATTAGATTTTACACTCCATTAAGATCAGTAATTCAAGAGTAGGTGTAACATACCTAAAGATGAAACTTGTGGGGTGGGAAAGACAGAAATAATGACACAACCACTGTCTTACCTGTTCTGGTAACATGGGCATTTACAAATGCCAGTTGTATTCTCTGTCACCCTTTTTTTTATAAAGCCAAATGCATTGTTACACATTTATGAGGGAGTATCTAAGCTGCATTTGGAGATACGAAGTACAGATCAGGAGTGTTCTTGATTGTTGATAAATATACTTAAAATTGTTGCTGTGAAGTTCAGTATTCTAGAAAAGCTTAAAATGATACTGGTAAAACTGGTGGTTTAGAAAAGAGTTACAAAACATTTTTGATAGAAAGTTTAATAAATGAGGATTTATTTTAAAGGCACAATATTTTCATCACTGTGAGACTGGTTGAACTCAGTGATTACAAGAAAATAGAGACTTTCTTATGTGCTAATTGAAGTAAAAATTGACGACTCCTTTGGTGTCAGTGGTAGTGGTTGGGTGAGGTTAAGAGGAGGACTGTGTACTAAGAGTTAGCGCAAGTTGTCCTGTTTAGATTCAAATAGGAAGTATTTGGGGAGTTGGGCAGCATGAACTGACAGAAGAGCAGTAATACTAATTTTCTTCAAATGCTAAAAGGAGGAAGGTGTTTTGGTCATCCTGTGAGATGCTTTGGGTGTACCAAATACAAGGTCAGCTGAAGAAAGGGATTCTGCAATAATGTTCCCAAGGACCATGTTTACAAAATCATTGAATGCTATTTTGTATGCCAAATGCTCAAATTGTCCCATTGAATGTGCTTAAATGACATCACTAGTCACCATCTTTTTGTAGAAAGGGTTTTTGTAAAGATGGGACACAGCTTTGACCTTATGATTGAATGGAGCCTGGCCAGCAGGTTCGCTGGCTGTTTGCATAGCCCACTCTGGCCTGTGAGTTAGAGGGCATGCTGGCAGTGGAATCACTTCAGTTTGGGGTAACTCATGGTCCCTCATTCAGTAACTGCTGTTTACTATCAGTGTGATTTCACTGTACCTTCTCCGTGGCAGCACGAATGAGTCTGGCACACAAACAGAAGGCAATGATGGCTGGATTTGCAAGAGCAATGTAACTCAGCAACTTGAGGCCACAAATATTTTCAAAGGAGTGGCAAATGCTGAGGGGGCTGGGTTTGTTCAGCCTTAGGAGAAGAAGGCTCATCATGAGCCAGTATTTAAAGTGTGGCCACAACATACATGGAGACTCCCTTTTTACATGGACCCACATGAAAAGATTAGGGTAATGGATAAAAGTTAATCCTGATGAGATTGTGGTTAGACACCAAGAGGAAAATTTTTCACAGTGGGAATAATCAACCATTGGAATAAACTCCCAGGGGAAGTGGTGGGTTCCACAACATTGGACCTGTAGGATTCAGATGGATGGGGTGTTGGGCCGTCTTTCCTAGACTGTGTTTTTGACAAGACAGGTTGGATTAGATGATCCTTTAGGTTCCTTCCAGCCTCCTGTTCTGTGATTCTGTGAACTGCATTGCAGCTTGTCATTCTGGGTTTCTTTTAATGTTTGTGGGTTTTGGGGTTGTTTTTTTTTTTTTTTGCCTGCCATTGAATGGAGCTTGTAATGGAGCTAGTAAGAATCATGTATTTTTTTCAGCACAAACGTGCTTCTTAAAGACATGGTGCACTAACTCAATAAGATGTGCAACTGCTCCTAGAATATTTTTCTGTTCTTCATGGTCTCCAGTATGAACACCTTACTTTTGACTGCAAAAATGCTATCAGGAAAAGTAATGGAAGGGAATTTCTACTGAGCATTCAGCTTGAACATGTAATAAAGACTTCATTTTCAACAGCAGAAAAAAGTAATGTGCATAATAGGCAAAATCAGTCTCTCGTGTGATTAATTTTATACAGCTCCTTTTAGATGAACTGCTAATAATGCATTCAAATCCTTAGTTTTTGATGCAGAGCCAGGGTATGTTAGGTATTGAAGTAGTGAGATGATACAGAGCAGTGGAAATGTGTTATTGGAGGCAGCTGATAAGGTATTGGTTTGTGGTTCAATTACTTCCAAGTTTCTCTTTGCTATGTGTTTTGACACAGAGCCTGAGGAGCCAGGAACTGGCACAGACAGGCTTTAAAAGTCATACCTGGAAGATTTTTAGTAATAAGGCTTTTGTAAGTTGTA
Organism: Agelaius phoeniceus; assembly: GCF_051311805.1. Taxonomy (NCBI): domain Eukaryota; kingdom Metazoa; phylum Chordata; class Aves; order Passeriformes; family Icteridae; genus Agelaius; species Agelaius phoeniceus. The sequence goes on from NC_135268.1 coordinate 56,419,120, forward strand.
TTTTCTTTAGGGGAAAAAAAGTGAATATTGATGAATATTACTTAGTAATACTTTGTTCAGGACATGAACAAAGTCCTGTTTGTGCTTTCAGTCTGGTAAGGATTTACTAGTATGCATCAAAGATGATGATGAGGTGAAGATGTAACCATTAGTCCTGTAAGTGGTACTCTTGAAGTTAAGCCACAGGAAAACTTAGGGTACTCCGGGTTTCAGTCCTGGCATTCTGAGAGTTTAGGAGTCATTTGTTTTGTGAACAGGCTTCATATGCAAAAGTTTGCTTCTGGGCTGGTGGACCTTTGCCTTTTTGGTGGACCTTTTCTAGCTGCTCAGAAAAAACACAGCTTCAGTGAGAGGAGGAAAAGTTGGTGAATCCAGGTGGTTTTGGGGTTTTTTTAGGCACTAGCCATTAACCTGTCTTTTTTTTTGGAAAAGTGATTCAAGATGGACTAAAATTCCTATCAGATTCAGGAGGCATAAAGTAACCTACTTAGTGTTCTGTAAAAATATTGATGGCTGCACTACTGTTACTTATAAATTGAAGGGAAACTGTGCACCCTGGTCTTTGTTTTTGAAACAATACAGTCCTAAGTATTGATTCTCATACGGACTTAGGTCTTGCACAAATGGAAGTTGACATTGAAATCTTGAAGCTTTTTGGGGTCTTAAAGTTGCTTACTGATACTTAAACTCCTGAATTAAATTCACCTAATTTGAGAGATATTCTAAATATTGCCTGTTGCCCACCAGCTATTTGAAAACAAAGCGCCTGCTCAGGTTTTTGTCTAGAATCAGTCTTCATCACACACATTTGTTGGAAGGAACACCATTTCAATTAGCATAAATTTGATTTAATAATAATAATCTTGATAAAATTATTTTCCAGATTGCTGGTTTTTTTTTCTTTTTTAAGCTATTTTTACTTAGCTGTAAGTTCAAAATAAAAATTGTTTACTGTCACTTGGATGTTGGTGGCTTTGTTTCTCTGTTGATCACTAGTACATATAAAAAGAAATAGATTCTCTTTACTGATTGTAGTTGTTTTGGAAGCTTTTCCAAGGTGTGGAAGAATGTTGAGGACTCCATGTTAATGTTCATAGTGTAGTACTGAGGGGTTCTTAACTGCTGCTTGATTCTAGTTTCCATAGTGTTGCAGCTTAACTAGAGCTATTGCCTGTGTATTGTAAATTTATTTTGATGGGATCAAGAGCAAGTTTCTGGAAGCTTTAAAGTACTTGAGATGACTGCCTGGGACAAGTCTGATTACTGGGTTTTGTGAAGTACAGATGTGTTGTGACACTTGCAGCTTGAGAAAAATGAGCAAATGCTAGTGTAGTCTTTCCTCTTTTTGTGGCCTGCTTGTTTTTTACCTTTTGGTAGTCACCTTTTTTTAGCATGAGTGCATCAATGGACAAGTTCATTGAATATTATTTTACTGAGAAGTTTTCTCAAGTACTAGTCTGAAGAAGCCTTGTTTGTGAAGAACTAGGATCAATCTAGTAACTTCAGCATTGCTGATAGTCTGATGCTTTTTGTATGTTAAGCCTGTTCTCTTTAACTCTCAAGCAGGTCCTTGGTGCTGATGCACTGGGCATCATGGGTCCTTTTATCCTGTGTCTGTTCCTACTTCCTGTACCCCCTTACCCACTATCGCAGATACTCAGTGTGGTAGTTCAGGGCTTTGAGGACTCTTTCAGACATAATCCAAATACAGTCCAAGTTCACTCCACCTTGTTGTTCTGCCTGAGAAGAAGTGTCTTCTTCTGTGCAGATTGTTGCAATAATCTTTATTCCAGGAAGGGGTTTTATAATGAATTTGTTTGGAGTAGATGGTGTGCAAATATTTCAAAGTGTATGGTTTGTTTGTTTTTAAGAAGCCTTTCATACTTGAATAAAGTGAGATGATTGAATTAGACTTCCTGACTCTTTAAAGGATTAAATATAGGATTGTGCCTTCAACTATATGTGTCATATTTCTGGGTTTAGATATCTTCATGTGATGCAAACAAATCTTGAACACTCAAAGGTATCCTTAACTCTTTGAAACTATTATTGCTTCACATAATTCTTCTGTCTTGTTTGCTTGGGGATACCAGTTTTGGTTATCATCTGTCTGTGGTTCTGCGTACAGTTAGAATCATGGAAAATCCTGAATTGGTATGCCAATGCTTATCCAGTGCTGATTTGGCTTTTGCCATGCTTACATTAAATTGTATATACTGGTCAATACAGAACAAGTATTGTCTGTGCTTCTTTAAAACATACTCAATGCATTTGTGCTGAGAGTGTAAATGTCTCTTTAAAAACAAGTGAACGACCCAGATTTGGTGTAGATCTACCTGAATTTATGATTTCTAAAATGGAGATTGCTTTTGCCTTTCAAATCACTTTAAAGCAGTCCTTTTACAGGACCTTCAGATTACCAGTTCTGTGTATTTGCTTTAGGGTCGAAAGTTTCACTTCAGCTTCAGGCTAGTGAATGTGGTAAGGGAGGTCTCTCCTCTTTTCTCAGAGAATGCTGTAGTAAATTTTTTTGCTTTTGTCTACTGTTGCTTTTTGTCATGACTTTATTCTCCCCTCCGTGGTTCAGAGTTGGTCAGCGTGTCTCTTAGTTACTCTAGTGAAGGCTCTGTTGGGATTTTTAAGTTAGAGGTAATGAATGGTGTTACTCATTAACCTAAATTTCTGTGCAACCCAGCTTTACTTAGATCTTGTCATAACGATTGGTCACCTAGCTGGCTTAAATGTAGTAGTTTGAAAATGAAATGAACTTAGAACAATTGGGCTGTGGTGAACTGTTTTGTATGGTAAGCAGAAAATAGGCTAGAAAATACTATTGTAGAAAAAAGCATAAAACATCTTTCATCTTCAGAGAATTTCACTGATTTTTCTTAAGCTTAAATGGAATTTCACTTAATTCTGAAGTAAGATCTGAAGCCTAGGATTGAGAGGTTTGGTTTTGAGTTTCCATGTTTATACTGTAAAGGTGTTTGTTCTCATTAGGTACAATGAAGCAAATCTTCCATATAATTGCATTAGTGATACGTGACATTAAAGCTTAATTGGCTTATTTTAAATATCTTGCACATCAATTTCCTTCAGATTGTGAAAATTGAAAAGGTCATGAGTGCAGTTTAATATTCCAGGGTGAGAGATTTCAATTTTAGTACAATTTGTAGAGATTTAATTAGGAAACATGACTAAAAGAAAAAGGATGTTGAATGCAAATTATGCTGTTCATTAGAGTATAGAAGCTGAAACATCTTGAAGTATTGTGGAAATTTGATTGCAGATTCAGTAAGCACCTTGATTGATTTTTTATTTTTTAAAGTAGAAGTTATTGTGATTGTTCTTCAGGGTGTATACTTAATCTGATTGTCATAGGCGCTCTAAATATGCTTCCTCTTCCATGGAGTTCTCTTCTAACCAGTATTTTTGTTTTGCAGGAGATTGATGAAGCCTGCAAGAGGATAAAACGTGAAATTGATGACTTAGGTCCTGAAGTTGGTGACATAAAAATCATTCCATTGTATTCTACCCTTCCTCCACAGCAACAGCAAAGAATATTTGAACCTCCCCCACCAAAAAAACAAAATGGAGCAATAGGAAGAAAGGTAAATATTAAGCTGTGTTAGTATTCTGTTCTGGAAGTAGCTACTCATAGTTGCATGTGTCATGAAATATGCCTTTCAGCTCCTTTAAATATATTTCTACAGCAACGAGTACAAGGGTATTTTTAATGAAGCCTTAAAAATCCAATATTTTATCACATTACAGTTTTTAGGTAACTTGAAATTTGTCTCTCCGTACAGATCAAAGTTCTGTCATCCATCTGAATAGGGCCAGGATATTGTGCTAACAGTTTGATTTGACTGAATAGAAATGGCATTCATTTAAGTTTCTTATGTGAAATATGACTTATGTGGAGGATGGGATTTTTTCCATAAGTAATTATTTTTAAATGTGCTTTTTTCTCCTTCCTTTTTTTTTGAGACAATTTGGGCTGTCTCTTAGGGGTAGATTGTCAGGCAGGTTTTATCTGTTTCTTAAGGTTTATGAGAAGGTGCAAGTTAAAACAAGTATGTTGAAGTTCAAGGTTTGTATTTTGGATAGTAATAAATGAGGAATTGAGGTTCTTTCATTAGGCAAAATGGATTGAGAAACTGAAAAACTCTAATGTCAATGCTCCAGTAATCCACAGTAGAAGCTATGTGTTTTTTTAGAAGGGAGTCATATTAAAGCTTCCTAAAACTAAAACTCCTGCTCTGCAGAACTGGCAGTCACAAAGCTAAGATTTTGAAGGTCAAAGCTGAATCATACTATGTGCTCTAGGCAGGGTTTGTTCCTTGATTATTTTTGTTTTTTGTGCAGTACAATGCGTGTATAATACTAGTGACAACTTTCTAGTGTTCTGGAAGAATAAATCAGTTATTCAATTTAGTGAAATTATCTTCCCCTTCCTGCAGAAGTAGATTGCAGAAAGCATTCAGTCTCAAATCATGAAACTAATGCTGCAACAAAATTGTATTTGCAAATGACTTAAATGAATGGAATTGCTTTTAAATAATAAGTGATAGCTGTGCATTTAATTAAATTTTCACTCATGTTTAAAACTATGCCCTTCAGAATAGGCAGGTTTTGGTTTTCTGCATAAGAGGATAACAAGTGCAGAGTGTTGTTTTTGTTACATTGAAATGACAGAGCCAGTACCAGTCTCTGAGAGGAGGACACTCTTGGTGTAGCGGCTGTTTTACTACAAGAAAAGTTGTTATTCCCAAAAGATGCCTGCTATAGGGAAAAGCAGGCGCAGCATGTGGGCAACAGACTTAGACCTATGATGTTAGTTTTCATGTTTGGCTGAAATATTCTGGCTCCCACATTTTACTTTTTATCCCCATAACAAATCTAACTACGAGTGAAAGTGCATCTGTGTTGTAATTTTTTTTAATGTTGGTTTAGTTTTAGTTAGTCTTAGTGATCAAGGTTTGTAAAATGAAACTGTAAAGTGGTGCTGTGCCTGTCTATTTAAGAAAATGTCTGTTTTCATCCTGTCCTTTGTGGGAGTTGAACTTAGATTTTAGCACTGCTGAGGAGGGAGCTAGTAGCTGATCTGAATCCTTTCAAAGGCTCTAATGGTCATACAAGTGTAAGTGAAGTGCTTGCAGTAACTGTCTAACTATCTCCTGAGCTTTAACTTCATGGAGTGAGAGACGCTGGAAGCAGTCTGGCATTTTGCTGTAGTAGTGGTGGTAACAGCTGGTAGTGATGCACCTTGACAACTTTGCACTTTTTTTTCCTCTTTGAGCTAAGAAAGCAGCTGTTATTGTGAGAAGGTTTAAGATTACAGACAAATATTCTGATTAATTACTAAGAATGTTTTTTTAATTGAGAAAGACAAAGATGACTTAACATTTCTATTGTCCTATGTTAAAGGCTCCTTGTCATCCTATCCCTTCTTGTCAACCTGCATTCTAGTTTCTGTTTCAGCAGCCTTAAGCATTCCTAGTTAATACATATGCAGTACAGATCTGTTTTTAGATGTAGATACTATGTATGTTTTAATATTCAAAACAAAGTTTTCAAATTAATCTCAGAAACTGCAAAACTATACCTAAGGTTAATTATAAATCATTGTTTTATATAGTTAAGTGCTAATTTCAATTGTTTGATGTTCAAGTAGATTTGTACTTTGATTTAGACTTGAAAGATATTATTTCTTCAGCCTTTTTAAAAGTTTCTTCCTTTTTTACAGTCATTGTCATTTTTTAAGCAATGTGACATTAACAAATGATACCTGTATGTGCAATAGAATCCACTGTATAAATAACTTTTTTCCTTCTACCTTAGGAAAATTCTGTATAGATTGAGTGAATTCAGGTACAAATTAAATTGTTGTACCACTGTGGACTATGCACACTAACTGTATTGAGTTTCTGATATTGAAGTGTCCTGATAGAAATCAATGGTTAAAAGCAGGATAAAAACCTTTTGTCTCTGCTCAAAAATCTGGGTGTGGATGGTTCTGTACATTAGCAGAAACAGAAAAACACAAAACTTAAATGAGGTATACTCTATAGCAGAAAGCTAAATGTGGATTGACTAGAGCTCTAATGTGAGAGTATGAGTTTAATTTGTATATTTAATTCCTTACAAATTCTTAATGAAGATGTATTGAGATTTTGCACTGACTTGCACTGATATTTGTAGCTGTTATCTCCTGACTAATTTGTGCAGGTCACCTGTGAATGATGTGCACAGTATTTTCTGTTTGTTTGAGGAATTCTAAGTAGCACGTCATTTTAGGGTGAAACACTGTAATTCCAAAATAATTGTCAGTGTTTTTCCTAAAATACTGCTTTCAATATATTGTAGTATTTGGGCAAGCTTAGACCTTAAGAAGAGGCAAGCTGAGTGTGATAAGTAGCTGACTGGCAAAGTGATCAGCAAGCAGGAAGGGAAATCAGCAGTCACTGGCCTCATTGTAATTCTGAACTAAGTATAGGGGTCTCTCCAGTTCTAATTGATAAACTGAAAGCACTAATGACAGAATGCTCTGAGTTAGGAAGTGAAGGGTGAGCACTTAGGATAAAGTCCTGAGCAGGCTTTGGATCTTTCCTGAGATAATAGCATGTAATAACCTGATTCAGTGTGGTCACTGTTGGGATGAGAGCTAATGGTATCCACAGCTTGTTACACTGCGTCTCTGGACATAAAAGTTTAAATGGTGGCAAATCAAGCCTTGGAACTCTGGTAGTCACCTTTGCTTTAATTTTTGCATGTGACTCAACCTTCTGAAAGGCTAAGAATGTAACATTAAAGATTTGTAAAGGTGTTTGACTATCTGGTGATAGAAAAAGACAGTAGAAATTAAATACATATTTTCACAATTGTAGCTGGAATGTGTTGGTAACAGCTTTATTTCAAACCAAATTTAAAAAATCCTGTTCTGGTTATAACATTTAATTTAATATTATTTAACCAGATTACCGTGTTCAGGCTTTCAGAAAAAGGTAAAAAGCTAGAATTACTTCTTGATGTTAAAGAGTTCCAGTATAACTTGCTGTTTTGTACTAGCAATATGTGAGAAAAAATTGAGTAGTGGTTTCACAGGTTAAATTTTTGTTCTTCTTTTACTCAACTAACATTTGTTATGTTAAATATACTCATGGGGGAGCAAAAAACAGGGGATGAAAACTGCTTTCTTTTCACTAGAAGTTCCTCTGGTTGATTTCAGATCATCCTGTGAAAGTGTTGGAGAGGAGCTCTGGTAGTGATTGATTAGGTGATGGAAAGTTTACTGAAAGTTATTTGTGCAGAGACAGAATTGGAGCCCTTCATCTTTAGGATGAAGTAGTTTCATTTAGTTGTTTGGGGTTTTGTTGTTTTGTTTTGGTTTTTTTTTTTTTTTTGACAGGTTGTGGTGTCCACTAACATTGCTGAGACATCATTGACAATAGATGGCGTGGTGTTTGTGATTGATCCTGGCTTTGCAAAACAGAAGGTAAGTACCATTTTTTTTCTCTTTATAGTAGGAAAGGTGATGGAATCTGGTTTGCTCAGGCTTCTCTTCTCTTTGCAAACACTTGATAGACCTTTTTACGGTTGAAATCTTGAATTTGGTTGGTTTGGATTTTTTTTTTTTTTTTGTTTTTTAACTTACAATTTTTACGGTTTGCACTTAGTCTGCGAACTTTAGCTAGAATATTTTTTTTTAAAAAAGAAAGAAATGTGAGAATTTGGTGTTTGACTTGGAATATAGTTTTTTCTAGATACTTTAGGAAGGGCAGTTTTGTACTGTTAGTCTATGCTTGAAGATGCTCAAGTAAAACAAATTGTATGAAAGTAAATAAAAGTGGTTCTAGAAGCCTTCTCTTTTAAGTCACTGTAGAAAACTCCAGCACTAAAATGAGAAGAAATGATCCCTGCTGTTTCATGTCAGTATTTATCATGTACTGTTGCAGCCCTGAAGATTGTAATCAAGCTTGTATTGTGGTTCTTGGAACTTCATAGTTTAGAGGAACTGAAGTAGCTTTCCTACAGTTAACCCAGTAACTACATAAAATAAAATATGAATGTCACTGGCTTCATTTGTTTTTTTCACTAAATGTAGCTTTCTTTATAACTTGGTTTCTTAGTCTTTTCCTTTAATAGTGTACACATTTTCAGCCTTTTTAACTTTTGCAAAATGAGCCAGACACACAGCAGAACATGAGTACAGCCAGTGTATTTTTATGCACAAATTTCAATCACTATTAAGGCTGAACTTTTTTCACAAATAGTTCTTTTTGCATTCTTCCAGTATAAGAACTAAGGTTTCTGTACATATTTTATACTGAATCATACCAGAAAGGTCTTAAAACATGGGCTGAAAATGTCTTCAGCTGACACTGCTGTTTGACTACTGCCTTTGTTTTCAGTGTGTTCTTTTCCATGAGCCCTATTGAGCTGGCAGTGCTGCTGTTTAGATATGACTGCAGTGGAAGTTTTACAGTAAATACCAGCAGATATTTTGTACTGTCATAGTCTGCATGTACCCTTGAAATACAGTTTTGTCATCAGTCTGATCTTTACAGTTGCATGAAACCTTAATGTTAGATTTCTCTGATCTTGAGTATGATTATTCAACCTTGTAGCCTTGAGAGGCTACCTGGAACAGAGGCTGGGCAGAGTTAGAGGAATAAAGTAGGTATTTATTAAAAGGCCTTCAAAGGATACACCTTGGGCAGTACAAGAGCCTGGCTCTGGCTCTACCCAAGATGGATGCCTGGTCTGAGTTTTCACACTTTTGTAAGTTTTGGTTGATTTACATATTGGGGTTAGTTGTCCAATTACATGTTCAGGTTATGAAGTCTCATCCTCCCAAATTGCTTTCTTCAGTTCACCATTGTTTACGCTTTTTGGGCCTGAAGCTGTAACGGTGTAATGGTGTCCTTGGTTCTCAGGCTGGAAAAGGATTGTTTTGTCTAACTAAACTGTGAAGAGAACTTGCTAACACTTTATATGAAGTTCAGAGTTACACACTAAGGCAGTACAGAATCTGGAAAATATGAAAGCTAAAACTTAAGACATCAGTAGTTATATCAAGACAGCATTTTTATGGGATTTTTTAAGCACCATGAGTGCTTAGCACTCTGTAGAACAAATTGGACACATTCCATTTGCCATGAAAATCCTATCTAAAAATACATTTAAGAACAGGGAGCCTGGCAGGAGTTGCTGTTAACAGATGAATAAAAAAATGCTGTTCTCTAGGCAGTTGTATCTGAAGCTCTCCACAGTCTTTTGTAGCCAGTTTTTTTTTTTTTTTTCGTTTTCAGATACATACGACTTGTGCAGAAGCTGTGTTTAAAAATAAGTTTAAAGCAGTTTGGGTAGTTGTCCTATCCATGAACATTGTTTATTCTTTAACCTTCTGTCCTGCTCTGCCTCCACTTTGAAATAGGTGTACAATCCTCGGATCAGAGTGGAGTCTCTGTTGGTGACTGCCATCAGTAAAGCGTCTGCCCAGCAGCGAGCTGGCCGTGCTGGTCGTACTCGACCAGGCAAGTGCTTCAGGCTTTATACAGAGAAAGCCTACAAAACTGAAATGCAGGTAAGATGTGGTTTTTACATTGTGTTTATAAGGATGTCTGATTCAGGTTGTTGAGTGTTGTGGTTTTAAACAAAACGAGAATTTGAATACTTATATAGTATAAAGTATCTGAAGAAGTGTTACAAATTTTCTTTTTTTTTTCCCCCCCTCACCCCCCCAGGACAACACATACCCTGAAATTTTGAGGTCTAACTTAGGATCTGTAGTATTACAGCTCAAGAAGCTTGGTATAGATGATTTGGTGCACTTTGATTTTATGGATCCTCCAGGTATCTCTTTCCATCTTTACAATCTTTGTTTTTATGACTACTTTATATAATGACAACATGGAATAAATTTTCTCATTGTTTTTTTTCTGTTTTTTTAAATTGTAATCTGTAAGGAATTGTCATTTGTTTATCCTGAAATTTAGTGCTCTGTGTCATATCCAAGCAAGCTTTTTCTTTCTGTGTAAGAGGTTTTAGTGGAACCAAGGAAGCTACTGAAAGCCCCTTGCCTTCAGAGAATAAGAGCAAATTCTTGGCATTACAAAGTCTGTTACTTGAGGTTTTTATTTATCACCTTGATTGCACATTCTAATTGTACAATCAGGTAACAACTGTTTGTAAATAAAATGGGGTTGTGTTTTTAAAGCTCAATACATGGTTTGGTTCTAACTGTAGTTTTTATGCATCTTTCTTCTAAGTTTTAAATGTTCATATATGCTTCAGAAATAATTGGGTGGTATTGCTAATCAGAAAAGTAAATCTGTCATATATAAATAGGTGAATTAGTTGTTTTTTTCCCCTTAAATAAAAATCTGACCTAGTATGTAAGTTTTAAAATAGTTCTACAGAACAGTTAAAGTCTTTGTTCTGTGTAACATGTATGACAGCTTAGCAGAAAGACTTTTGGATTTAATTTTATTTTTCTTTGTGGTTACTACTGGCTGTGTGAGGAATGCAAGATAAAGAGAACATTCTTAGTGGCTTTCTGAAAGGCTATATGTATCTAGGGTTAACGGCTGAAATTTTGGGACTATTGATTTATTTAGTATGGAACAAGGGAAAAAGTATCTGCAGGAAGAAGTGATATTACTGGTACTGAATATTTCACAATGCCACTGCTGTCTGAATTTTGAAGAGCAGTAATCTTCGAATATTCAAAGCTTGTGATTAATTTTAAAGCTTTTCTAAATAAGTGTTCCCTCCCTGCCGCCCCCATTCATTCATGCTTGGGCGTGTATTGCTGGATTTGGCAACAGTTTTGCATTTGGACGCTAGTGAATGGAGAACCAAAAAAAAAAAAAGATACCTAGTAACAGTCTGTGCTTCCTTGGTTTTTGCTGATTCAGAGCGTTTGGGTAATATGCGAATTTACATATTTTTTTTCTTTCAGCTCCTGAAACTCTGATGAGAGCCTTAGAGCTTTTAAATTATCTGGCTGCTTTAAATGATGATGGAGACTTGACTGAGTTGGGATCCATGATGGCTGAATTTCCATTGGATCCACAGCTGGCTAAAATGGTTATTGCAAGCTGTGACTACAACTGTTCTAATGAGGTCCTATCTATTACTGCCATGTTGTCAGGTAATAGCAGGAAAAGAGAAACTAAACAAATTGCAGATGGTCAGTTTGGGGAAAATTTAATTTTCCCACATCAGAAAAATAACATAAATATATTCTTAATAAAATTAGATTTGCTTTTTAAAACTTCATATATGGGTTCAGTTATTACGGATTTATGTAGAGACCTTGAAGCTAGTGAGTAGTAATGTTGAAAACTACAGCATAAAATGATCTAAGTGTTTGCTCCTAACATCAGTTAAAAATCTATATATATGATTAGTTGGGGATGGGAAGCCAGGCTAGTGGAAGAGAAATTTCCATTAAGGTTCACAGTCAGGCCCAGCAATGTCATCTCGACCACTACTTTTTCAGGCAGTAAAATCTCTTTCATACTGTGCATTCTTCTGCACTTTGATAAGTCACAGTCTTCCCAAAGGGATTAGAGTATAATTTCTGTTAAATCATAAGCTTGTACATGATACATTTTTCAGTTACTAAATGGCAAAACTGGAGAACAGTCAGTACTTTGAAAGGGAAAAAAGAAACTTGGAAGGAAGCTGTGTCTTTATAAGAATTAACTGAGGTGTACAGTTGTACTTTGCTGCTGCTACATGAATAGCTCTGTGTCGGAGCAGAGCTGCTTGCTGAGAGAGCTTAATGAGAGGAAAATGTTACCAAGCAAACCCTGTATTTAATTTCCCCATTGTGTAGAAGTGACTTTGTTTTATGACTAGACAAGCAGCAAGTTTTAATCTGTTATGAAAATGGGGGTGCTCAGGTTCATAAGAACACTTTTATCTTTGGGATGTGATAACTTTCCGGGCTCTCCACAGTTCAGGTGTATTGCTGACATGCTTTACTTGGTTGGGTAGAAAAAAAAAAAAGTTTTGACTAAGTGTAAAATCTGTTGCTTCAGTTTAGTTTTATAGTATATTTATATGAACATTTTTAAGCACAAGTTAAAATGTTTGTTTCAGAGTTATGATTGTTCAGACTCAGAGCAGATGGGCAGGGCAGAATCATAATATTTTTCTTTAATTGGTAAATAAATGGTAGCCTTAATTGCGGAGGTGGTGGTAGGTTGGTGCCTGTCTTTCTCTTCTCTTCCCCCTTCTCCCCCAGTATCTACTATAGAACAAGTCAGTTTAGTATTTTTGTCTGTGGCTTCAATTGATTTGGCTTACTGCTTTTCCAATTTACTTTTCCCCAGGCCACGATATCTTCTTTGGTTTAAACCATAATTAATGTAATGATAAATAAGTTTTGGGGGAAAAAATGAAAAATGGATTGAAGCTGGTTAATGTATGGGTTGTAACTAAAACATTACTCTTAAAAAACCCATAGTCCTGGTCTTTGTGAGGGCTGTTTCCCAAAGTAAGCACTTTAAACCAGCAGCATAAATAGATAGTGTATTTTGGTGCATTAAGTGCACATAAAGATTGTCAGGTTGTTGATTGGAATCCATGTATTTAGTTTGGACTGAATGGGAAACTAGGTGACAGAAAAGAGCAAAAATAGCATTAAAAATGAGCAGATTAAATGATTATACTACATTTTATAAGAGCCATGGTGTCATGCTGTGGTATGGAAAGTACTATTACTTTTCAAAAGACTGATTTAAGACAGTGATAGAATAATCTGGATTTTGCTTTTAATAGTATGAATTAGAAATTAAAATACACTTGATGTTATCTCTTTTTTTCAAATGCAGGACCCATTATACAGGGTGTTTATTTCATGCCTGCATTTCCATTTTCTTTAATGCATTGGTCTTTGTTGATTTGTTACCATGATTCACTGTTACAGTGTGAATTTTTTTACTCGAGTTGCATCTCTGGTATTCAGCTCACAATAGCTCATGCTTTGGGGCTTCTATGCAAATTTAAGACTAAAGAAAAACTACATAACACTGCATTAAAAAGCCCTCATTTGATAGGGATATGTCATATGCAGAGGTGTTCTCATGTGATTGCAGGGATGAGAAAACTAATGTAGTCCCAAGCAGCTGGAAAACGATAAAAGATTTTTAGTATTTAATCATTAATGTTATTGAAATTTAATCTCTTAAAAATTATACTTAAAACCAAACTGATTTATTTTCTGGTGTGGAGCTCTATAAAGTATATTACAAAATGGGTAAGGTTGGAAGGAATCACAGTGGGTGACCTGGTGCAACCTCCCTGCTCCAGCAGATCTCTTTATAACTACTTTCAAGATCTTGTGGATTGATATCAATCTTACAGATTAGTAGAATGTTGACAGACCATGAATTAAGTAGGCTGCAATACTGTTTGTGGTCTTTGCTAGTTTGTGGCTGGAAAAGAGATGGTAACACATGATTTTTGGATGGAAGTGAGACCAGTCAGATGTATGTAAGAGAATATTAATGATAAAGTTCATGTTGCATTTTTTGATCTATATTTTTTATTTGAAGTAGTGCCAAAGGACGGTTTAACCTTCCACCACTACCGCTACCATCACAGCCTTTAGACTTATTAATACCTTCATTATTCACATGTTTCTGTATACCAGTGCTGATAGCAATACCATGTGGGAAGAGACTTGACTGGTGTGTTCTGTCTAGTAACAGACTTGTGATAATCAAACCTCAAGTTGGTTTAGACTGTGCTAGTACACTACAGTTTCAGAAATATTTACATTGTAGGGGCTTTCTGAAAAAGCAGATTTGTAATTAAAGTGTTTAATTCCATGGGGTTCTAGCTCCTGGTAGAGCTATCAGCACTGGATTTGAACTAAGATTTGTTTAACCTTCCAGTCTGTGTAAGTAACCTTGATGGCCTTCAGACTAGAGATTTTGATGCATACATATAATTCTATTTAAATAATCAGGTACTCTGTAGCTTTGAAACCCTCTTGTCTTACAGATGTGGTTAGGTGTTGATGTACCAAATCAAGGTAGTAAACAGTCCAAGATGCAGTTGGAGGCCATCCTGCCCTGCCCTATGCTCTGTGCACTGACCTAGCTAGGCCTTGTTCCTCTATCTGTGAATGCGTGACTCATCGATATGGGCGTTTGTGTTGGGCCCATACCAACCTTGTTTAGTCCCACAGTGTTTTGTTCGCCCCACGGAAGCAAAGAAAGCAGCAGATGAAGCCAAGATGAGGTTTGCCCACATAGATGGAGATCATTTGACGTTGCTGAATGTCTACCATGCTTTCAAGCAAAGTAAGTCTGTGTCTGTTTTAGTAAAATTATTTATGCTTTGTGCTGCCGACTTCCATTTCTGGGTTCCAAGGACACTTGAAGGGCTTGGGTTTTGTTATTTAAGTGCGACTTTCCTTTGGGGGTTAAACAAAACCAAAAAACTACCCAAGCAATCTTGTAATAAACTGATGAGCATGCAAACAAGCCAGGCTTTTAAATCAATGCTGGGTAACCTTGGACAGAAGGAAGCAAATGTTCCTCTAATTAAGAAATATTGGAAGTTTATTTAACATTAATTATAAAAAATAGGCATAATTGCTTAGTGATTTTTTTTTCAGGGAGAGCAGTGCAGAAAAAAACATGAATTTGGAGAAGGATATTGCCTTAGAACAAAAAACCTTTTTAATTCTGATTTCTTAATGTAGTTAGGAATTCTGTAATAAGGCTTTGGAATAGATTGAGAGGCAAAGGCATGATGCATCAACAAGAAGTAACATAGAACTGTATGATACATATGTTTCAATTATGTAATTTCTGTGGATGGAATTTAGAGAAAATATATGATCCTCTTCAACATAGCCAAAGTGTATTTTAGCAGCTTAAAGAAGATAAGAATGAAGAGATTAAGCTAGTTCTCTTCAACAATGAGCAAGTGACCCACTTTTTAAACTGACTTATATTGGTGGCAAATAAAAAGATGGCTATAAACTGCCAGCCATGTGGATTTAGGAGCTCCAGTTATACTTTCCTGTTAGCAAACAAAAAACAAGCAGTCTTTTTACCCTGAGTAAAAAGAAATGCAGCTTAATGCCCCTTCCTGTTACAGATTCGATTTAGAAATTCTGTATAAAACCTTCTAACACTGTCATTATATGACAATCTAAAATAAGTGCAAAAGTCAACAAATACATTCAGTTTACAATACAAACAACAGCTGAGAAAGTTTTATGAAACATCTGTAAATAAAAATGTGTGTTGCTTTTTTTTCCCTGTTAGCTTTTTCATTAATAGGATGCAGAATATCTGGCAGACAATTTGTGCATGTTTCTGGAAACCACTGCTTTAATACTCAGGTTACCAAAGGATGGATCTATTTCAGGAATCATCTTGTAAAATTGTAAATGGTCTTCTGGAATCAGAAGACAAAATGCTTCTACTGTTTGTATATAGAACAATATAAAACATTTATGGGTTATCCATGATACATAGTTCAGTTGGCTCAGCAAGTAGTATGCGATGGTACTGTACAGTAGAATCATAACTGTTCAACAGCTTTATTCATACTTCATTTAAAATATATTCTGTAAGGTAAAGTGCAAGAAAGAACTTGGATTTATCTTGACTTCCATAACCTTCATTCTTTTCAGTGCAAATTTAGAAGAGTCTCTTCTTTCCAAGAGTTACCTTAAGTTTTAATTCCTAAGACTGGCTTTGTTGGATTATTAAACTGACAAAGATTAGAAGAGCATTACTTGAAAAGTCAGAGAATAGCTTGGGAGAACTAGGTTTTTTGATGTGAAACATGCAGGTATTGATGCTGACAGAATGGCTGAGGCTTGCTGTTTCATCAGATTTCTCAGAGCTAACAGCAGTTGGAGTACAGAGTTCGCTTACAGTGGCTGTATTTTACCAGTCACATTTACTGAAACTACTGTGAGGTGTGTCACACCTTGAGAGCAGACTGTATAGCTCTTAGCTTTTGAATGTTTAATTGAAGTAGAGTTTCATTTCTCAGATACAGCGTAGTTATGTACAGTTATCTTGTATGTTCATTGCATGCTGCAGTTAAAGGCTGTGCAGTGTCCTGCCATCATGTTACGTTTTACACTTCAAGTTTGGAAGATGGTTTTTCTAGTTGCAGGGTGGGATTTTTTAAGTGTCCAATATTTAGTGGTATGGTATTTCAGTAAAACAGCAGTGATTGTATTTATGTTACATTGGTGAGGGAGGGAAAACCCCTGCTTTTCTTCTGTCCTGACCACGTGCTTCCTGGATAAAAGAGTTTTGGCAAGTTACCTAGTGCAGGAAATCAACTGAATAAACCAAGAGTTGTTACCATTTATAAAAGTTTATGGATATTTTTTCTGGTTCATCTGACTGATGAATCGGTTAGTTGCTATTTGATTTACTTGTTCTAATTTTGATTCATGTTTTCTAATGTTGCAGATCATGAGTCGGTTCAGTGGTGTTACGACAACTTCATTAACTACAGGTCCCTGATGTCTGCAGACAATGTACGCCAGCAGCTGTCACGAATCATGGATAGATTTAATTTGCCTCGTAGAAGCACAGATTTTACCAGTCGAGACTATTACATCAACATAAGAAAGGCATTAGTTACTGGGTATTTCATGCAGGTATGTGTGTATTCTCATAGAGAAAGTGGTTCAGTGTTTATGTGGCTCATAATGTTAGTATTGTTGTTATAGTTTGCTAAAGCTTAATAAATGTTGCTTAAATTGCATGTGGCTAGCTATGTTACTATGTAGTCTTTGTCAAGTTGCTAGGTGATGACTCAAGTAGCACATTCTTTAGTCATATGGAAGAAAAATTGAAGGCAGTCTTATCAGTATCAAAATCTCCTTTCTGCTATGAGCATTCATGAAGTAACTACATAAAACATTTCAAAGTAACTTAAGAATATGTAGTTCTAAAGTTATTTGTAATCTGATGCCAAAAGGGGAAGTACAGTGATATGTAAATATGAAAACATGATACTTACAGAAAGACAGTATTTTCATTTGTATATTTTTCCATATTTATATTTCAATTTTCAATTACATGAGTCAGATACTGGAGTACTTCTGTAATCTCAAGATGTATACTGTTTGAAATGCATTTGCCAATTGAGCCAGGATGCTATGAAAGCCAGTCTCCACTGCTGCCACCTGCATGCTTTGCATTTCAGGTTAAGCAATGCCCCAATCTAGAATGCAGACTGCTTGGGTTTTTGTCTATTTTTTGTTTGGTTTTGGGGTTTTTTGGTTCCCCCCCTAGTCCCATCCTGCTGTGTTTTTTCTCTTCAACATTCATCCTTAAGACTGCTAGAGTGTCTTTGCTGGCTCTTGCAGATACAAAGTGTGATCTCCATGCTCATTGATTTTGGACTGTTGTGATAATGCTTTTCATAGCAAAAAAGCATTTGACACGTCTCTGCAACATCTCTGCTAGAGCCTAAAAGCTCACTTCTGGAGAGTACAATCTTGTTATCTTTAGGAGGCGACCAGTGCCCATTGCATTTCCTGATTTTTCCCTTGGACTGCACTCTGGTGGTGTTCAAACACAAACACTGCCAGCTGGTCAGTGCTGTGCAGGTGAAGATGGCATGGGCCTGACGAGCACTGCGCTTACACACCCCAACTGGGGCACAGACTTGGGCACCCTGTCCTTAAACCGCCCCTGCCAAGTGTTGTCTCTGGGGCTCAGCCAGCCCAGTCTGCAGCAAAAACATGTTCTGGGTTTTCAGAATACAGAAATATCAATGTCAGCAACTGCATTTCAGTGTAATGCAAATGCGAGATTAAGGCTGTTGGCTGCTTTTAAATAATTAAATGGTTCTAAAGCCTTACTTGCTGTAACCTTTCAGGCAAGTAGGCTGTAACTGTGTTCAGTCCTTGAATTTGGGACATGTTTTCTGCATATTTCTTGGCAAATGCTTCAGAATACATTCCCACCTCCACATTTAATTCTGTAAATGTTTTGAAAGACAAAGAACAGTTCTGCCCAGCATTCCATTTTGGGCCCCAGGCAGGTCTGAGTGTCACAGCTGCACTTTTGTTTGGCAGTATACCCAATGCGTTCTTGCACTTAGTTGGACCTGTGGGGAGGCCATGTACTTGGAAGTCGGTGTGCTCTCTGTTTTATGTTACTTGGAGCAAAACTCTTCCTCTAATTGGTGTTTTCCTATTAGAAAACACCTATTCCCATGCATGGGGAGCTGCACCAGTGTTGGTGCAAGTAGATTTTTGGTCTCTGTGTTGTAGGATTTAAAGATCTGACTTAGTATTTTTGCTGTGAATACAGTAGTAAGTAGGCTCATGCAGATGAAAATTAAAGCAGATGAAAATTAAAGAAGTCTGCTTGGGCTTCCATGGTCAGTAGGTTCTTTACTGCCTCCCTCACACAAAATGCCTAGTAGAATTTTTGGGGTGTATCAGGATATAGGTATAGCTGACCTGTTGGAGCTGTTTGGAGTGGAAGCCATTTCAGCTGTTGCTCTTCTGCTTCCAAGTATTGGTCTATTTTAGTTTGAGTTTCTTCAGCTCTTTAAACCTTCACGATAGTGTGGTGTGTATTTGACCTTGGCTCTGAACTTTTTATGGTGAATTCCATGTTTCTTTAGGAAACCTTCAGTAGAAAAATTTTAAAAACTCAGATGTTATTTACCAGCAGCTGAAGTACTTACAGTTGTAGTCTGTATACACATTACACCCTCTCCAAGCTAATATTCAGGCTGTAGCATTTGGGGGCTCTTGTTCAGAAAACCCTAGTAATGAAATGCATACATCATCCTTTGTCCTCTAAGTAGAGAACATGGTGGAATTCCAAGTGTGGGCACTTGTGAAATGTGTGCATGTACTCTAGATAGCTTCTGCATGTAAAGTACTGAGGTGTGTGGACAACACATAGCAGAAGCTGGTTCTTCAAACTTTCTAAATTTAAAAAGGCAGTGTGAAGTAGAAAACACGGTAGTAGCCATTGTCTCGAAATACTTCTCATTTGCTGCATGGTTTAGACTTTGGTAATTGCCTACTGTCCTAAAACCAGTCATAAAAATTCACTGTAGAATTTTCTGTACTAATCAAGATATGTAGTTTATGTCAGACAGTATAGGCTTGTACTGACTATTGTAATTGTACTGGTTATGTAGTCAGTACTAAGTACTGTATACCTGCCTTCAGTTGCATGTCAGAGACAGATAAATGTGGAATTTCTGCTGGTGATGAATCATCTCTTTACCTTCATATTTAAATGCAAATTTGAATTCCAGTAAATCTACCATAGACAAGCAAAGTGAATAGTAAAATAATTTAAAACTGTCAACAGTTCTGTATATAGTAAAACTTATGGAAAGATAGATATTGACAAGTTAAATGTCTTTTAAAATTTTTGTGCTGTGTCTCAGATTTCTTCTAGTTCTTATAATGCAAAACTTTTAAAAATAACTTTCTCTATCACACATCAGAATATGCAAAGGATATGTAAAATATAGCAAGGGTGGTCTTTGAAAAAGAGAAGCACTGATTTCTCAATTACTTTGTTCCAAACATAGTCTGTCTTACAAAGGGAGAGGAATTGGCATATTGTACTGTGTAATATATTTATAATTTGGTAATAAATTTATGGAACTAGGTGTAGATTATTTCTCCTACTTCTGTTAAGCATACTTTATGCAAAAATCTAAATAGGATAAATACTGTAGCTTACTGTTAGGTGGGGATCAAAGTAAGTCACAAGAATAGGTAACCCCTTAATGGAGGCTTATCTCTGATACCCATTCAAAACTAAGCTTAGAATCTTTAAAGTGTTAATAGTAGCTGAAGTAACCATGGTTAAAACTAAGCAAAAATTAGTTATACCACAGAAAGTAAGATAAGGAAACGAATTGGAAAAGGCAAATGACTTCAGGATGGGTCATCTTCCTCTTAGTGATTTTGTTTTTTATCAGTTGACAAAAGCAACCTAGGTTTTTATCATTGTATTTTCAATCTAGTATTGAAGACAGAACAAGAACTGATAGTTGATAGTTTAAATCAAAATTTAAAGGTGGAAGCAAGTCCTGTGTTCTCAAATCAGAGAATAGGTTGGGTTGGAAGGGACTACAGTTGGATTATCTGGTCTAGCCTCCCTGCTCAAACAGTCTCATCCTAGAGAACATGGCACAGGATTGTGTTCAGAGAGTTCTGGAATATCTCCCAGAGATATTTGTTTGTGAGAGAAACCACGAACTCTCTGGGCAGTCTCTTCCAGTGCTCTGCTACTGCAGAGTAAAGAAGTTCTTCCTCATGTTCAAATGGAACTTCATTTCTGTTTGTTTCTTCTTGTCCTCTTGCTTGGCACCACAGAAGAGAGCCTGGCTCCTTCCTCCTGCCACCCTTTCTTCAGATACTGATGAGGCACTGATGGGGTCCCTCTTCTCGAGGCTGAACAGGCCCAGCTCCCTCAGCCTTTCCTTGTAACAGAGATGCTCCAGTCCTTCCATCTTTGTAGCCCTTCTGTGGACTTGCTCCAGGAGTTCCATGTCTCTCTTGTATTGAGGAGCCCAGAACTGGACACAGCATTCCAGATGAGTTTCACTAGGGCTGAGTAGAGGGGCAGGGTCACCTCCCTCATGCTGCAGGCAGTGCTCTCCCTGATGCACCCCAGGGTACCATTGGCCCTCTTGGCTAGAAAGATATACAGATCAAGCTTGGAATCTTTCTTAGGAGATTTGGCATAGTCAAACACAAGCTATATATATATCATGGTCACTACAGAGGATAAATTAGCAATACTGTACAGGAAGTTGGATGTCAGATGATTTGCCTTCTAATTAAAATCTCATTCCTGATGCTACTCAGTCTTTGGTGCTTATTTCTTGTATGGAATTATGTATATTTTGAAGTCTTTACATAATCAGGCTCCTACAATAATAGAATGTTAATAAAATAAAGTTACAACACAAAGGTGGTCAGTGGTGCATTTAATAGTATTCATTTTGCTCTTTAGGAATGCAGAACAGTGCTGTAAAACTTTTTAATAGATTCAGAAACACTCTTGCGTGTGCTCCAAGCAGAAATTTTGGAAATCCAGGCAACTGCCAAGGTTCCTTTGGTGCATGCTGGCATTGGTTTATCAGAAAGAACAAAGACCAATCATTTCTCTAAACTGTCTGTCAAGACTACCGAGTCACAATGTATATAGCCTTAAATCTGAAAGGGCTGGAACTTGTAATACTGTACCTGCTTTTGACCTTCCAAGTGCATTTGGATTTAGTGTTAGTGTGTGATTGAAGACCCCTGACTTCACCCTCTAGGTTCCATGACATGATAGCTAAGAAATAAGCACAGGCATACTTAAAATTTCAGAGGAGGGTGTGTAATTCTTAACAAAATTGTGGTAAGAATTTGAAGTGAAACATTTTTTTCCTCTTGTGGCATGTGCCACTGTTTCTGTTTGGGTTTGTCACATTCATAGAAAGATTATAATTGTCTCTAAATCATCAGCCTTGTGGGCTTTTCAGGGGCTGCAGAGTAATCTCTTGCAGAGATACATGGGCTGGCTTGGCACTTACCCATTCTTTTAGTCATGTTCAAATAGCCTAATTCTTTTGGGATCTCAGGGCTCAGGTATGTTCTATAGTCTCTTGCTTGCTACCAATTCTCATCAAAAATGATCCTATTTCCTTGACATACTCTGTATGATCCTGTGGTTTCTGTGGAAACTCATGCTCTTTATACTCTGACAAACATCACAGAATGAGGTGAAAAGGCCCTCTGGAGGACACCTGGTCCAACCACCCCTGTTCCTACAGGCACTGATGATGCTTGCCAAGCCAGGCTTTCAGAGAAGCAATGGAAGCCTCCCATTTGTCCTTGTTTGCTTTCTTATGTCAACCTTGGTGCCTGCCTGAGCCCATTCTAAATTCTTTCAGCTCAGTGACCTCGCAGGCCACTTACAAAGCAGAAGCAAGAATGGGCTCAGTCATCTGTGCTGGAACAGTGCAGGCCAGGAATGAGCAGGAAAATGCAGCAGCTGGCAGATCACTGTGGCTTGCTTTGGAGCCATAGCTTCACTGTGTATTTCCCCACAGAGTTGCCATCACTGACCCTGAAATTCTTTACCAAGGTGTGTGCCAGCAAGCACACTCTGTAGAAACAGCTAAAGAGGATAAATACTGCAGCTCACTGTTACCTCAGGATTGATGCCAGTCACAATAGTATATATATAACCACCTAAAGGTGGCTTGTCCCTGATATCAATGATCTAAGGAAACATTTTCTTTATAATTGGGGTTATTTTAATTCTTGTCCTTCCCTGGAAATTAAAAGCTAATTAAGAGATACATTTCTGTAACACTTATTTTTCTTTGAGTATGCTTCAGAATTATGCAAAGTCAATAAGAAACATAACTCTACCATTACAAATGACATGTAAAAGAAAATTGTATTTGGGAAAGGTAGAGTATAAGACTTTGCTGTTTTAATACATATGAGTGAGACTGAGGTGGCAAAGATAAATTGTATTGAATTTAACAGGACACTTTTCTAGAATAAAACCTAAATAACGCTTTGTTCTGTCCTTTTCTAGAAAGAAATAGAACAGGTAAAATAGATACTTCTGTATGCTTGTGTACTTCTGATCTGAAAAATGAAATTGATTTTTAAACAAACCTTCCTTTGAAAAAAATTGTAATCCTACAGCAAGGTGTGCTGTGTTTGTGCTAGGCCTGTGACACATGAGTGTCTAGTCTGGTTTGCACCTATACTGATATTTAATGTTACAGATGTTTTATTGAGCTAAATAAAATTAGGCCTAAATCATTACAGACAGTGTGCTGTTAATCTCCATTTAAAGGAATATCTTCTGGTTTCCCAGACTTGAAATAAACTGTTATCTCTCAAATCTTGTGTGACAAAATTTGCAAACTATTGAAATATCTTGTTCTACTCCTAAAACATGTTCTGGATATTAATGTCATAACATTTTAAAGAGAAGTACACTCAAAGTAAGTAATTTCTTAGTAAAGAGATATTCTGGCTTAAAACTTGAGGTAGCTATTGTTTTAGAAGGCCTGGGGTTTTAATCTAATAGGTGGAATTTGCTCTTGACTTGGCAAAAATAAAAGGTGAAATATACCTAGGAATTCAAGAAAACAAGGAAGTATACAGTCTGTTTTCCTTTAATAAGGAAAACAGCTAATGATCTTATTATAAATGTCTTTTTTGATGTCTTTCAGCCATTGCCCAACCTATTTAATCTTTTTACTCCATGTGTGTGTGTATATATACATAATGAGAGGAGGTTATTTTCAACTACTGGTATCAAAGAGTTAATTTTAGTTACTTGTTCTGTTAGATTAGCTGTTGGTACAGAGGATATCATTCAAAGGATAACTGTCTGCTTTACCAAATCTTAATGAGCTGGGTATCAGAGCATCTTGGCAAGGCAGGCATTATTCCCTTTCATAGAGGAAGAAGCTTAGTCAGAGCGAGGTTAATTGATTTTCACCAAGGTCACAGCACAAGTGTGTCGCTGAACCTACATTTTCCAGCTCTGAAGCTCATGCTGTAGTGAGACCTCTCTCATAAAAGAATAATGTTGTGGCTTACTGGCCCTACAGTGGCTACTGCAAATGAAATGCTTGAAGCAGATGTCTGTTGTAGACCACAGTTGACTTTGTGAGATGTTGCAAACCTGTCCAGTATATATTCCCTTCCTTTGTGTTTGCATTGCTGCTGTTCCAATAATGATTATTCTCTTTGGGTGATAATTATTTTTGTATGTTGCTTGAATTGTGTATTAGAATATACATGTACCATGGTAGATAGCAAAAATATCTGGCATCTTGATTGTGTCTATAAAAAACCTTGAATACTTGAAGTGGTCAAGTAACGTGCCAAATTTAGATGAGGTTTGGAAGTTGGTTTTGTTTGTTTTGTATAAAACACTTAACAATCAGCTTGAAATTGCTTCATTTAAAAATTGCCTGTGTTAATGGAAAAATGTCTTTTTATTTAGGTGGCACATTTGGAGCGAACAGGGCATTACTTAACAGTGAAAGATAACCAGGTGGTGCAGTTGCATCCCTCCACTGTTCTTGATCACAAACCAGAATGGGTGCTGTATAATGAGTTTGTCCTTACAACGAAGAATTACATCCGGACATGTACAGACATCAAGCCAGAATGGTAAGCCAAAGTATTGCAACAAATATGATCTACTGTAGAGTTCTTGGGGTGGTTTTTTTTTCCCTTCTTTTAAGTTGAAGTAATTCTTTTCACTTTTCCTGAAGGTAGTTTTACAGAAATGGTTTGAGGAATGGCAATGGTATGGACTGAGACTTTGTAGATGACTGAAGCTTTTCTTTATGGGTACTTGTGCCTTTTCATGAGTTTTGTGTTAGACCTCTGATGCCTGGACTCTGTGTACAGTGCACAGCTTGACTTAGAACTAGTTACTTTAGTAAGCCTGGAGCTGCTTGGAGTTGTGAGGTTTGGGGGTATGTCCTAGCACCCACTTGCATACCTGAGTTAGTTAGGAGATAACTCAGTATCAGTGCTTCTGTTCTCAAGATCTAAGACTTCTTCTGTCTGATTTTTTCAGAAGGCTCTGAACAGTACTTCATGCTTTCTTAAAATTCTAAGGAAAGAGATGATAATAGTGATACAGCTTCCCATGTTATGATACTTATTCATCAGCTAAATATATCAAGGAAATCAGAAGCCTGAATCTCTGCACACAAGCAGAGATCTGAAGCATCTTGCCTGTCTTTAAGGTTGTACTTTTTTTACCAGGTTGTAGTAAGCTTTGGGGACACGGGAAGTTCTTCAGTTGCTGTAATTTTACTGTTGTACAGGAAGAGTTTAAAGATTCATAAGCTGGAAAGCACAACATATATATTTACATTGTCTGTAGTATCTTAATGGAAAATGTGTTTGAATCCCTGCTTAGAAATCCTGGTTCAACAAACACTAACCTAAAGCAGGATCCTGTGGCCTTGGTTGTACTTCTAAGTTTAAAACAGCTAAGGCAGAGCTGCACTCTGACACAAGTGGTTGTGTGTGTACACTTCTGTGGCTGAGGGACTCTGACAGTAAGCAGAGGCTCTGGCTGTGTGGGTTGCCATGGCAGGTACTGAAGCAGCAGCAAGAGTCTGTAAGGGGCACATGGCCAGACAGGAGCATCTCGTGAGACTCATGTGCGTGCTTTTTGCTTTGAACTTGGGCACTTGCTCAGGATGGCACTGCCATTTTAAATGTGTGCATGTGTGTAAATTTCAGTTAGTCTTAGAATTGCAGAATGAGCTGAAAATAATGGATAACTTTTGTTTCCTTCCTTTACAGTTGTAAAATTTCTGTAAAATTTATTTTAAAGTTTGAGTATCAGTAACGAGCTTCTCCTTTTTTGACAGGCTGGTGAAAATTGCCCCTCAATATTATGACATGAGCAATTTTCCACAGTGCGAAGCAAAGAGACAGTTGGATCGCATCATTGCCAAACTTCAGTCCAAGGAATACTCACAGTACTGAATTTATGCTTTGAACTGAAGTTATTCAGAGGACAGCTTTAAGAGATGAAAGGATTCAAAGTTCAAGTTGTGCTCTTCACTTTGGTTCAATAATGGCCTTTATTTGAAAGCTTTTTAATTTTTCTTTACAGTAAATATTCCATTCTGATTTCATAAATTAAACATTTATGCCTCCCTTTTGTGTTGACACTGTAGCTCATACTGGAAAAGCTAATCAATGTTTTGCAGTTTATTGAAAGTAGTTCTATATATAACAATGTTATAAGCATTTCTTTAGAAATGGTTGAAAATGCTTCTAAAAATGTGATTATCGACCATGGTATGCATGATCGTTGTAATTGTTGACATTCCTTTTAGAAGTTGTGAAATGTTACAACTTGTGCTTCTGTAGACACAATCTTTGGCTTCAGTACAAGGGTACTGACTTCAATAAAGTCTATTTATACTAATTTTGTGCCACAGTATGTCAGTATTTCTATTGTTTTGATTGTAATATGAGAAGCCCATTTAGTCTCCCATTAAACTGCTGTTTGACATGGCAGTAGTTTAATATTTTAATACTAAAAGTACAGATGTTTAAGCAGCACAATGATGATGTAATATGATGCATACAATGTTCATCCCTTGCAAACTTGTTAAAATTACTTAGGAAAACTCAGAATGCATGCAGATGTGTTAGGAGAATGCTTTCTTCCAACATAGCCCTAAGTATTTCTCAGACAGAACTGTAGTAGCGTGTCCTATAAAGTGAAGTGTGTGTGGCCAGGTAGAAATTGCTCTGCTGGGAAGTTTTCAGGTACTGTTTAGGATCAACACAAGCAATAGCATAAGTGACACTGTAGATCAAATCACACTGCACCATTGTAATTTTGTAGTGATTTTTTGTGAAATATGATTTGACAGCATAATCCCATGAGGAATTTATAGTAAAATTTGATCACAGGGCTGGAGCACCTCTCTTAGGAGGACAGGCTGAGAAAGTTGGTATTGTTTAGCATGGAGAAAAGAAGGAAGGGGACCTTATTGTAACCTTTAAAATACCTCCAGAGGTTTTAGAAGAATGAGTGAGGATTTTTACCAGGGCCTGTGGTAAAAACTCTTACCAGTAACAGGACAAGGGCAAGGGTTTTACTCTGGTAGAGGGTAGATTGAGATTGGACATAAGGAAGAAATTTGTCACTGTGAAGGTGGTGAGGCACTGCAACAGATTGTCCAGGGAAGTTGTGGGTGCTCAGTCCCTAGAGTTTTCCAGGTCAAGTGGGATGGGGCTTTGAGCAGCCTGGTCTAGTGGAAGGTGTCCTTGCCCATGGCAGGATTGTTGGAACTAGATCATCTTTAAGGTCTGGTTGAACCCAAGCCATTCTGTGGTTTAATATATTTGATCAGATTTCTGTTTTTCCCTCCCCCTGGAATACACTGAGCTTTGGTCCTTCTGGCAAGGAGCAGCTGGATCAGCTCTTGCTGAAACTGGTTCCCTTAGGAAGAGAGCTGTGCCGCTGTAAGGCTGAAGCAAAAATAGGTTACGTTTGCAGAGCTGATAACTAACCTCAGACTAATTTTAAGCACTGATGTTTGGGGTGTCCTGTCCTATTTAAATCAGCAGTGGACTATAAAATTACTTTAAATACTTGGAGGATTTTCTTCCAGTTCCAACTTTTTTTTTAATTTATATGATGGTGAGAAGTTTTGAAAACTTTGCTAGGACCTAACATAGTAATAGTGAAGATAAAGATGTCAGAAGATTAAAATTTGAGTGGATTTATAATCCAGTGAGACCTGGGAGTCTGTCTTGGGTTTGCTAAGTGAGAGGGAATGTTAGATGAGTCTGGACTTTGTTACCCTACCAAACCATTTCCAGTAGGAAGGAAGGAGCTTCACTCCGCATAAAATTTCAAATTGGATTGTGTTTTCTGACTGCAGTTAGAAGAGGTTTTATTTAAAACAGGGATTCTGAACTCCTTAAGCAGCTTTTCAAACTAATATTCCTGAACGTGCAAATGTTGGTTTTGCAAATTGCTGCTCTAGTAGGATGACTTGGGCTGGATATGTGGGGTTTCCTGATGACTTGCTTATCCTCTGTGTGGTGAGCAGAGGGGGCTGCTTTGTGCAGTGCTGAAAACTGGCTGCTCCCCAGGTAAGAATTGCTCTAGTGTTTGTGTGCAGCCTTCAGCTGAACGGTGTAGAACCACCTTCTGCATGACTTTGCCTAGGTCTGGCAAGGGCCACAGACAGTTCTCTGCTTGAAACGCCTCAGGGACCCCAGAACCAGCTGGCATCAGCTGCTCTAGCTTAGGTCCTTGGGGATGGGGGAGCAGATGGCTATGGCAGTGAGTGGAACTTGACACAGGAAAGACTTTGGCTTGGTTTTGGTGGTTTTCTTTTTCCTTAAATTGTCATACCCACAAGCTCAGCTTGGGCTGTGACAGCTGACCTGGGCTCTTTCACTCTGCTACTAGGAATGCAAATACTACTGGCCAAATTCACGTCCTCTGACAGCTCTGCAACCCTGCCACATTCCAATTAAGCTGGTGACACCTGGGCTTAATTGGAAGGCTGGTGGTGTCCCAGCTGTCACTGAGGACAGAGCAGGCTG
The DNA here is from genome assembly GCF_051311805.1 of Agelaius phoeniceus. Lineage (NCBI taxonomy): Eukaryota > Metazoa > Chordata > Aves > Passeriformes > Icteridae > Agelaius > Agelaius phoeniceus. The sequence continues at coordinate 56,447,246 of NC_135268.1, forward strand.
GGTGCCCCCATCCCTCCTGCAAGCAACGGGAAACCGCTTTCCTGCTGGGATGCTGTTGGAATCTGGGGGATAGTGCTTCAGGATGACATGGAAACCTTGACACCTGGGGTGTACCTATTGCATTTGATACTTGTGTATTCCTGAAAAACACACCCCTGTATTGAAGCACAAAGCACTTGCAATACTTGAGTTTAGGACTAAAGCATTTTCTTACAGGGGACTGTGTGTACTGTGTATGGAGTCTTTTGCTAAGAATTGAGTAGTGGAGAATGGCCCCAGGGTTGGAATTGCAGTCTGTTCTCTGCACAGTACTGATCTCAACTGAGGCCATTCAGGGGTTCAGGGCAGAAACACAGACTCACTTGAATCACTGTGGATATCTTAGAGTTGCTGCAAATCTCACTTTTGATGTAATTTTAGAGCCATATAGCAGTGGGAGGGGAGCCAGATGTCTAAGGAGTCACTACCTATCTCTGAAGGAGTAGTGACAGGTACAGCAGGGCTTCTTGAAGTAAGATGTTTCCTGACTCCTACAGGGGAACTATCAGGAGCAACCTCCTTAGCTACTGCTGTCTCAGGGGTACAGCAGATGCACGCAGAGGAACTTGGGTTTGAGAGTAGCTCTGGGTTTTTTAAAGTTCAGTGTTGAAAGATAAAACCTTGTTCCCTTTTTTCTGATGGGAAAAATGTCAAAAAAGGTTGCCCAGAGAAACAAAAGGAGACCAATAAGGAGGGAGAGAAATTAGACTGCTTTATCTATGAGCATAGGGAGGTTACTGCCCCCCTCTTAAACATTAGAAGTACTCAGAGCTCTGCCCATTGTCAGAGCTCTGGCTGCTTATACTTACCTACTTACACAGCATGCAGCCAGTAAATAAGGGGAAAAGTTGGAAATCAAGAGTTTGCTGGTGTCAAATAGAAATTCAGCTTCTGTTCTGTGAAAAGCCACAACTGGGGCTCTTTTTGCTGATCTGTGGAGCAAGGGTTCCCAAATAAACTGCAGAGCTGCGCCCAGCAGCTGCAACATTTGCTGTTCTGCTGTGTTCCCTGCCTTACTGACACCACTCTAGAGTGTTCAGACTGCTAGTCAAGGGTGTACATGTGTTTTGGAGTAGAGATGAACTGCTCCTTAGGATTAACTGGTTATCTGCTTTGGAACAATCTAAAAGGAAAAGTGATGTGTTGTTTACTTAGAGTGATCTTTTTGTTAGAGACATTCTGATGTTTTTTGAAAATACTTGGTTTGTATATAATAAACTTTATGATGTGGGACTTTTGGAAATACAGAATATGGATTAGATGACAAGAAAACAGTACTAAGTGAAAGGAGTATATTTTTTGAAAAGAGGAAGTCTTCAATCTTAATTGTGCTGCTGTGTAATACCTCAGAGCAGTAAAGGGCTAGTATCAGTGTGAGACAATAACTGTGTTTAGGTTTGTTAGACACAGGTAGTTACTAATGGCTATGTACACGTGGTTAGGTACATACCTTCATTATGGAGATACAAAGAAGTGACCAGTTAATACTGTGTTTAGATTAGAATTTTTGTCAGGGAACAGAATAAATGGTGAGTCCATGCTTTGCTATGTTCTGATGCCATAAAACCCCTGAACTCTTGCTTTTGGGAGAACTGTAGGTACTGCAGTACTAAAGACAGGTGCTGACGTTCCCTTGAGGTTTATGGGAATGTCTTCATTCTTTGTACCTCTGCCCACTCATGGAAGGTAGAGAGCAGCTGGTGTGGGCCAACCTGGCTTAGTATGTTCTGCATCACTTTGGTCAGTTTTGTCTGATCACCACCTCCCTTTTTGGATCAGGGCTTGTGACACAGCATTGGTTTGTGACATGTAACTTGCATCCTGCACTGCTACATGGTGCATACTGAAAACTGCTCATTATTTGCCATAAGAAATGCAGTTTAAAGCAAAAATGCTGACATTAGCTTTCACCATTTGGTTTCATTTGAAAAGATACCATAGCAGAAGTCAAAAGGCAAAGAGTTTTCCTACCATCCAGTCCAGCTACAATTATTAATTTGTAATCAGATTGCTCTAGTTCATTGCTGATAATGTATAGCAATAAAAAGCCATAGCACACCATAACAGTAGAAAGCAGAGGGTTATATTGTAAAGTACACAAATTTATTCACTTACTGTAGTTCGTGAAGATTAGACATTTATCTTGGTTTTAGAACAGCTGAGGGTTTTAATAATAAACATATTTTACTATTAGAAGTATAGTCTTACTCTGGTAGTTTGTTGACCTTTCAAAATTATTTAACTTTTGTAGTTTATTGACCTAAATTTATTTAACCTTATGACTATGTATGTGACATTAGATTTATGTGAAGCAGAGGGAAAAATGGTCAGCCTAGTTCGTTTTTCTACTAGTACCTCTGACACTGGTAGCTTTGTTTTGGGGTATGTATGCTTCCTGGAACTGTTCCTAGAATTGAGCATTGGTTCCCAGTAATACAAGTGTCTCATATTTTTAAGCTTCAAACAGGCAGCTTTAAAACCAGAATGAAACCATTATGAGAGCATTTGCCCCTCTCTTCTCTTTTCCTTTCACAAATGACAAGCTTGGGCTGCCTCTTAATTGGAACTGATGTGTTTGAGATAAGTGGTTGGCATCAAGGAGATCCAAGCTTCCACTATCAAGGGATTAAACTAAATATGGTAACGGCAGTAAAATAACATTCCTGTAGATAACAAGACTAGTTTTGCTGATTGTAGGTGTTTGATCTTGCAGTTTCAACTCGAATATAGTGGTTTCTCAGGAACACTGAATGTATGTTGGACAGACGATAAAATAATTTTCATTTGTGTACATCTCAGCTCTGAGTGGTTCTTCCAGCTGTGAAAGCTATGCAGTAGTTTTGTTGTATAGAAAAATAAAACATAGCACAAATTAATGCTGATAATAAATATTTCTTGTGGCTTTAAACATGTGTTATTTTGGGTTGGTCTTATTCCTTTAGCTAAAGTAGGCCTCTTGCCTTCCATTTGAATTCAGTGTTTATTTTGTGAGCCTATTCCATTAATGTTCCCAGCCTCATTGCTTCCAGCAGCATAAACAATAAACACTTAGAGCATCAGCTCTTACCAGGCTCCATTGAGTGGAGGGTGCTGGTGGATGTATTTCCTGAATGTTTTTGTCTATTTAAATATTCAGCTGTGCAGTCAAACCACTTCTTATATTAGTAACCAGTTTTAACCTCAAAAATATTAACCTTTTCAGCTTTATAAAGATGCCAGTGTTTGCTATCAAAATTTGTGTACTGCTTTAAAGACTCACAGACTTAATTTGACCTTTCAAACCTTAGGATGGTATCTTTGAGGTTATTTCATTTTGCATGTTGAATAACAAGTAACTGATAAGCCTTGACTGTGACAGGGATAGTATTGTTCTTTTAAAGAAATAAATGCCCTTTGAACCCTTCCTGAAAGGCTTACAATTTGTACAGAAAGGCTTACAATTTGTGCAGCAGCAGCAGCAGCAGATTTGAAGCAGTGTGAGTCACAACATGTTTGTCTAAGCAGCTGTCCAAGAGGGCATTGACAGCTTTGTTCCAATGTGTTACTGGTGATACCATATAATGGAAGTAAACTCAAATTACTGCTACTTCTACATATTTTAAACACATACTTTGATTAAGAGAAGAAGTCAAATACAAGAATTGGCAAGAATTTAAAATTCCAGTCTTGATGTTCACAATATGTACCCTGTTTGTTGAAAACTGACATTTAATATTCTGTAAATTTATGGACAATGAACAGTTTCTCCTTGTAAGCAAGCCAGTGTTAACGTGTTTTTGCTCTCAGGCTCCTTGCTGGACTTGCTGCTATATAAATCCAAACACTATTCAAATGTCTGTTCTCTACATTCTCAAGCATTGTCAAATACAAAGTTGAACAGTAATGTGGTCATTCTGACTCTTCTGCAGCCTACAGAAATCCTGCTTGTTTCTGAGGAGACTTATGGAAGGAGAAGTGAATAGGAAAATCTTCCTTTGAGATCTCAGTCACATTTGTTCTTCACAAAATAGTTGTCTCTAATGGATATTCTTTTTGCAAGTAATGTTTAAGCTTCCAAATGTTGTAGTCTAATGTCTTGATGTGAGACTAAAGTTTAGATCTCTCATTAGGTACAGTGAGGTCTCAGAAATTAATTTGCTTTTATTTTTAGCAAAGTAATTTGATCATAAAAACAACTCTATAAATGCTGGTTTTTCTAGACTCAAAGTAGAACTTCCTAAATGAGGAACAAAGTCAACAGCAAATCTTTGTTCTTACTACTTAAAAAACTTCAACATTAAAAAACCTGCTTAAAAACCCCCAGTTTATTCTTCCCTTGATTTTGGCCAATATGTAAAGAAAAGGACATGGGCATACAAGCTGCAAAACCATTTCTGGTACAAATGTGTTCCTAGGTTTTCTCCTAACAAGGTTTGTTTTTCTTAATTGGCTCAAATGTGATGTCACTAAAGAAATCGAAACTTAGTGTTCTGTCAAAACCCTTTGAAACATCTATCAATTATTTCTGAGGCTTTGCTGCCTCTTTGTGGTATTTCTTGTGTAAAAATGGAATTCTTTATTGATCAAAGCTTTTCTTGGGTTTGTGCAAAAGACAGTTAAATGCAATTTCCCCAAGTTCTACTACGTGTGGCTGGGAGTCTGTTTTCCTCCCTCCTCCACGTTCCTTCCCACGTGATACAGCATGTAGTGCCAAAGGAGTAGCTAAATATTGTTTGAATCTGTAAAACAGTTTGTGATAGGAAGGTGCTACTGCTGTATCAATTCACTTTGAATAATGTGCTGAATTAATTGTAGCCTCCTACCTTTTTTATTATCTGAGCGCTCAGGAGATCTCCTCACACCTTTCACTACATCCCTCCTTAGACAACATCTTTACTGTGGCCAATAAAATAATGCTGAGTCCACTCCTTTTTCATCACTCAGTACTTTGCTAATGAGCCAAATGTGCCCAGAAGCTGGCAGAATGGCTGGGGGGTGGTTCTCAGATGTAAAGATACTTACACTAGAGGCAGGGACTCATGACAAGCTAACCATCTTGATTCCTGCTAATTTGGGTTATTCTAGGGTTCTCCCCCCAGCTCTGATTAGTTACTTCATAACTATAATCATGCAAACATAATCACAGGAATGTTATTTTGGGGAAATTATAATCTGATAGGGTTTTAGCAATTTATTTACATTGTTAATTGGTGATGAGGCTATAAAAGTTATGAACTACCTCATAAGTTCATGCCTGCTGACATTTGAATGGCATGTATTCACTGGTTGTTATTTATAATTTTGGGGGTATTGAACTGATGGAGATTACTCATGTTGAAAAGCTGCTGGAAGGCCTGAACTAGGAATTAAATTATCATAGTGGCTTCATTTTGTTAACAGTCTCATTGAAAATATCTTGCTTGCAGGACAATCAAACTCATCAGTGTTCTGCTCTTCCACTTCAGTAGACAAAGTTTTAATCAGTGGCACACTTGATCTTGCAAAATTCAGGGAAAATAATTTCCTGCATTTTTGAGATGAGCAAAATTCATGTAATCTAGCTTTAAAACTCCTGTCATTTTTTTTCTTTTTTTTTTTTTTTTTGAATAATCAGCTTTACTTCATTCAGTTGCCTTTTTCATGTAACTTCAATTATCATGATGACCCAATGCTTAGATGGAATTAGCTCATGGATGAAGAGCAAGCAACTGAATCTAAACTCAAGCAAAGCAAATAATAGAGTGATGGTGAGATCAAAACATTTTGAGAAATGCACCGTTTTCTTGGCAGTGGAGTATTTTCAATTGGTCTTTGCATCTAGATGGCTTTAGAGAACCTTGTTACTCATTTCTGATGGTCTTATGTAGCAGCACTGAAAAAAAATAGCTTTTTACTGTCCTTTTTTTTTTTCCTTGGAGCTGCTATCCCATCTTAGCAGTCGTCCAGCTTCAATTATTTTTTTAGCTTTTGGATGAAGCACAACAGCTTATGCAATCTTCACCATCTAGCAAACTTAAAAAAATGAGTTGCATTCCAGACCTTGATTTTCTTCTTCAAAAGTTGAGGCCTGAACTCAGCTCTGGGATTGGAGACAGTGCCAGTGACTTTGGTGTAACTGAGCTTTCTGAAATAAGGGTATCACTTGTTTTGCACAGTAACCACAAGTATTTTTTTAATGGTATTGTGTGGCTGAAGTTTGGGAATGGTGTCCTAGGATACTTTAGAAAAGCTGTATTTTGAATAATCTAGAGCTGTTATCCTAATATTGGAAACTCTGCACCCATGGCTCTTGTGGCTGAGGCTGCTGAATCCAATGTGCAGAAGCTGTTCTGGGAACTCCAGGTCTCACAGACAGCTTGGAACTGGGCTTTGTAGGCCATGTTAAGGTGAAAAAAGCTTTTTGGATTTTACCTAGAATGCAGTAAAAAGCCAGTGGAAAAAAAGAACACTGAAAAGATGTTTTAGAGGTGACCACGGTTTCTGTGTTTCATCCACTTGTAGTTTGATTCTCAATTATGTCTAATCTTACATTTTTGTATTACAGACACAAGTTATCTTTAAAGTTAAATAGACACCTAAACACTCTGAAATCTCCACTTATTTCAGTTTTAAGTAGGCTTTTACTCCTCTGGGGCTAATTGCTTGTATAAACATTGTCTAACAATGTTGCTTGACTTTTCCAAGGGTCTGGTACTTACACTGTTGATCTCCTCAAATATTAAAAAGATGTAATCCCTAGCTCCAGAGGTGTTCAAAAAGCCAAATAAAGTGATTTGTTGGAAAGTGCTAAGGAAGCTTTAAGATATTAGCCTAATAGAAAACCTATCAGTGGACTTCTAAAGCCTTTCCTCTTCAATTTTTATGGACTGTCTTAATTGACTTTTTATGAACTTATGAATAGGCTATGAAGAAAGTAGTTTCTTTTTTTCCTTTTTCTTTTATGTGCAAATAAGATAGATGGACAGCTTCTAACTTTATTTCAGAATATTTCTGATATTATAGACTTCCCCTCTGAGAAGAGATTTTCAACTAATGAAATGAGGTAAAGTTAACACATCTGCTAACACAAATGACAGCAGTGAATACAATAATAGTACTCAAAACCATTTTGGAGTATTTATGATCACAAGCTTTAAAAATATGGGGAACAGAGCAGTCAGCTTAGATACTACACTCATTACTGGAGGGACACTAAGCTACCAAAACAAAATGTACAGCCATGGAGTTACAGAACCTTCTGTTACAGAATCTTCTGTTACAGAATCCTTGTTTAGTGGCTACAGCTGAGTTGAACCCTGATTCCTTGGGATTGTTCTGATAATCTCTCTTCTTACATGGAACATATAAGTCACACAGGAATGGCTTTTCTATCTCAAATTCTCCATGTGCTTCTCAAACCAAAAGACCTCCAGAAACCTTCCTTGCTATTCAAGAAATTTCTAAAGAGATCACTCTGCATAAAGAAAAGGAAGATGCTCTGGCTTTTGCCTGTAACAAGGAGATACTAGTTTCCTCTTTGGGAGGTCTCTGGCACTTGGTGATACCAAGATAAGATCTATTTCTTGTCTCAAACAGTTCTTGGCCCAGTGTGGTCTCACTGCATTTCATGGTCTGACCCCAGCCAGCCACAAAGGCCCACACAGCCACTTGCTCCTTCCCCACCTCCAGAGGGATGGGGGAGAGAATCGTAAAAGTGAGAAAACTCATGTGCTAAGATATAGACAGTTTAACAGATAAAGAAAAAGCCATGTGTACAGACAAAGCAAAACAAGGAATTAATTCACCCCTTCCCATGGGCAGGCAGGTGTCCAGCCATCCCCAGGAGAGCAGGGCTCCATCACACAGAAGGGTGACTTGGGAAGACAAACACCATCACTCAAAACGTCTCCTCTTTTTTCTCCCCCCAGCTGTACATGCTGACCATGATGCCACAGGGTGTGGAATATCCCTTGGGTCAGTTGGGGTCAGCTGCGCTGGCTGTGTCCCCTCCCAGCTCACTGTGCACCCCCAGCCTCCTCACTGGTGGGGTGGGATGAGGAGCAGAAGGGAAACCTTGATGCCATGTCAGCTCTGCTCAGCAATAACAAAAACATCCCTATGTTATCAACAGTTTTCAGCACAAATCCAAAATACAGCCCCACACCAGCTACTGCATAGAAAGTTAACTGTATTCCAGCCAAACCAAACACAGTGCATCAGCCTCTTGCTGTCTGTGAGAAGGAAAGACCAGTCTAATTTAAAAGTTTCATCCTGATTCTCTTTTTTTCCCTGCAAAGTCTGTTTTGGGAATACATTCCACCCCTCTCCTACTCCTCCAAGAAAAGTTTCTATCTTATTGGACTTTGAAAATCTTTAAGGTGAAAACATGGAAGCAAAGAGCAAAGAAAATTAAGTTCTAGATTATATTTAATAAGATGCTTTTCTAGTGCTTTGACAGTCTTTATCTAGTACCCTGGTAAGATATTTGAGTGATTTTTCTCAGTTCCATCTGCACCAGGCCTTTTTTTTCCCAGCATCAAGACAAGAGCTATTTGTGGATTTTATTATGTTTGGTTACACACCTGTAGTAATAGAAGTAGCATATAGTTCTTTTACTTGACCACCATGATGGTGACAATGATGTTAGTGAGCTAATTCACACAACAGACAAAGAGATTACTGTCCATTTCAGGAATGGCTGGTTGACTGACAACACTACAAGTGGTCTGCAGGAGTAACACATAAGACTGTCAGTTTTCAGGTCTTGTTTTGCTGCCAGCAGAAGTGCACTCTTTGAGGCCTTGAAAAGGTTGGGAGTAGTTCACAGCTACCAGCAAAGACTACACCAGGATCTCCACTGGTAACTGATCACTGTGCAATTAAGCTTAACCTCCTACCAGTGATGGTCCCCCAGAGGAACTCTCTGAAATTCAAATGAAGAGATTTTGAGCTCGACCAAATGGTTATCAGCAGGATGAGGAACCATGTTTGAAGGAAAAGGATAGTCAGAATAGAATGCACTAAGACTTAATATGAAGATGAAATTGCTTAAAATTTTAGAAGCGAGATGCTTTGAACACTGACCCCTCAGACAATGGGAAATTCAAGAATGATGGTGAAGTGACAAGGAATTTTATGCCTTAATTGTTGCTGTCTGAAAAGCTGAAATAAATTCTTAGGCCATGTGAGTTTTGTGGGTCACTGATGAGCAGCCTAAACAGGATGAAGTCTCTGAAAGCAAATACTGGAGCAATCTGAGAAACATTGTGAGCATAGTGAAGGCCTTGTTTCTGATCTGCTTTCTACAGTTTGTTACTGGGACTCTTCATGCTGTACTTTTAACTGGTTTAGGGTAGGATGAAAGGCTCTTTGACCTCATTTGGGACAGAGCTGTCTGTCACAAGTGTTCCTCTGGATTATGAATTCTTGGCTAGACTTCTTTTGGACAAAGTCAACTCATGTGAAAAAGGGGAGTTTCTACTATGCTCGAGTGTGTTTCACAGGATTCCATACTTTCCATATTCATGCCACAGTTGTTTTCTCAACAAGTGGAATGACCAAAAGCTTCCATGGGTGTTACTAAATGGTGTTTTCTTCCTAGGAGTGTCAGGTGAGGGGAAGTGAGGACTTTCAGTGGACTTTTGATCAGTTGTGCCACAAAAATGTGTCTAGTCTTTTCTACTGATGGCTGTGGGCTGTTATGACTACTGGGTGGTGCTCACCAAACTCCCCTCTCTCCCAGCTAAGCTTTGGAAGCAAATACAGTAATTTTTAGAAGTTAAAACCATATATTTGTATATGAAACAAAACAGTTATTCGGAAAAAAAGTACCGTCTGTATTATTTGCTTTACATTCACAATTAGCTGAGTTTTGTGATATCAGTGTTAATTGATGAGGACAATGTTCCCTTGTCAGAGGTACTTGCTCGAGGTACTGGGTCTGCAAGCAGCATAAAGCATACTCAAGGAGCGGAGTCAACGTAATCCAATCTATTTCTGCTAATTTCCTAGAAAACACTTTAAGATCATGATATTTTGCATGACCTCGCCGTGTCCGATGAGCAATTTAGCGACGTCTTACGGGCCGTCAGTGTTACCCTTCCTCAGGGCGGGAGGGTCCCCCGTGCCCCGGGGCTGGCCGGGTGCTGAGGCGAACACCCCCCGAAAGGAGCAATCAGCGGAAGCCGCACCTGCCTGCACGGCTCTTGAGAAGTTTCCCATCGCTTTTCCCGCCCCCTTCTTCTCGGCCGTCAGCGGCCGGGCTGCGGCGCCGGTGTCGAGCCCGTGCCCACACGGCTGCGGACGGAGCCGCAACTTTGGCGGCGCGGGGCTGCGGGGCTGCGCGCACGGCTCGGCACAGCTCGGCTCGGCTCGGCTCGGCGGGGCCGGGCGCGGGGCGGGGCGGGGAGGCCGGGCCGCGGCCGGGAGGGCGGGCCCGCCCGCGGCGGCGCTGCCCCGGCGCGGCGGGGGAGGACGCGCGTCGCCACTTGCCCGCTCCTTCCCCGCCGCGGTGCGGCCGCAGGTTCCGCAGGCGCCCCCTCGTTCCCGTGCGCAGGGGCCGCGCTGCCGAGCGGGGCCGGGCGGGGATGGCGAGGGCGCCCGGCGCTGGTGATCCGGTGCCGGGCTCTGTAGCGCGGCCCGTCCCCGGCGGCGGCGGCGGCGGCGGAGTGAGCGCGCGCACGTGACCGGCCCCGGCCCCTCGGTGCCGCCGCGAACGGCCGCGCTCACACGCTCAGACACACGCGGTACCCGCGCCTCCATCCCTCCACCCAGCCATCCATCCATCTATCCAGCCGGCCAGCCAGCCCCGCTCCCCCGCACGCACCGCGCCGGCCGCCGCCAGCGCGAAGCTGTCGGCACCGCTCCGCGGGGGCAGCGCCGGCGGCGGCAGCGACCGCGCAAGAGGCAAGAGTTTGCGAGGGCTGCTCGTGCCTTCCCGAAGAGGTTTTGCGCCCAGAGGATGGCTGGCTGCGGGCTGTCGGAAGACGCTTGCTTCTCCTCCTTCTTTTACAACTACACCTCCTCCTGGGAGACCTCCTACAACCAGGTAAGAGGTGGCCGGTGCTGCGCGCTCGCCGCCGCTGCGCCCGCCCGGCTCCTCGGGGGAAAACGAAGGTGGTGCCAGTGTGTGCAGGAAGGGTCTGGAAGTGTTTCTGTTCAGCATGTGTGTTGCGGGTTGGGGGGGCTAAATCAGCCGAAGAAAGAAATGAGAGAAAAGAGCCTCTTCCCGTGTGCCTTTCAGCCCCCTTGCCTCTGCCCCCTCCCCTCCCGTGAGGAAGAGGAGCGTGAGGAGGACTAAGGAACGAGAGCCGTAGCCCGCGGAGGGCTCTGTGTTGCCCGGGAGCAACTCGGGGCTCAGCCGGGCAACTCGATCGGAGTGCCCCGAGCCTGCCCTCGGCTGCACGGAGGGACCGCGCTGAGGCAGCGGGGCGGGGGGAGCAGGGTGCGAGTGACAGGCTGCGTGCGAGAGGGACCCCCCGCACCCGCTGCCTCCTCCCGCAGAAATGGCTGCATACGCGTCCAGATCCGTAATTTCGGATCCTGCCTAGGTGGAAATAGTTCGGCTCACCCATCTCTCTCTGTAATTCACCCCCGATCCCCCTTCACGCACTTAACTTTGATGACTGTGCAATGCGGAGCGCGCAGCCGGGTAACGCCGGCCGGCTCCGTCCCTCCCGCCCGCGCCGGGGCTCGGGCGGCGGGGGGCGGCTGGCGAGGCGGTGGGGGAGAGCGGGGGGAAACCAGAAATCGCGCCTCAGAGGTAGAGAGCTATTCTGGGAGCCTCCGAAGCGCCTTTAATTAAATAACTGTTGTAGTCTGCTGCCCCCGCTGCTTGTCTGGTGAAAGTCTACAGGCAACTGTCATTTATAAACTACACCGGTGTGTGTGTGCGTGCGTGCGTGGGGAAGGGGTTTTCTGGCGCTGGCGTGACAGGAAAAGTTGGGCAGCGGATGGAAGCGGGCCGCGGAGCGGGCGAGAGGCGCCCCGGGCTGTGCGGGCGGTGGTGCCCGCGGGGGGACGAGGAGGGTCAGCTCCCCGCTTCCCCTGCGGGGGACAGAGCCCGCTGAGCTCAGGGGAAAGCGTGCAGCCCTACGACCCCAATTTCCAGGCGACTGAGACCCCCAAACTAGCAGTGAACAGTCTGAGGGTACACCTCACGGCGAGGCAGGGAGACGCCGCGCGCACTTCCCTGCTCCAGGAGTTGCGAGCGGCGAGGAGCGGGGCCGCCCTTGGGCAGCGGCCGGCCGGGGAGCCCGGGCGCGGTGGGGCTCGAAGCCCTGACAGCCTGCTCGTCCGAGGCAGCCGAATAAATAAAGACGTATCGCTGTGTCCCGGTGCGAGCGGAGCCCGCCGGGCCCATCGCGGCAGCGCCCGCTCCGTGCCGGGGACAGCCGCCTGCCGGGTGTGCCGCCCCGGCCGGCAGAGCCTTCCCGGCGGGGAGCAAGTCAGGCTGGCGTGCGCCGAAGAGAGGGGGACTCGTGTGGGGACCAGCCACGCATCAGGCTTAGAGCCGGCGCTGAAACGCCGTCTCCGGGCGCGCCGGAGCCCCTCTGGCTCGGCGGAGCCACCCGGAGCCCCCCTGGCAGCCCCGCGGCCGGCGGGGACAGCGGCGCTTGGCCGGTCCGTGGCGGGGCCGGGAGGGCGCGGCCGGAGCCGGCGCTCGGAAGCGCGGCGGGGCTGCCCGGACTCCGGGCCCGGCGCTCGGCGTGGCCGGGGCCGCCTCGGCGGGAGTTGGCGCCGAGCTCGGCGCTCGCAGGGGCTCGGGGTGGCCGGGGCTCCCGAGCCCGCTCGGGCGTGGGCTCCTCCGCACGTACCGAGGACACACACCGGTGCCGGTGTGCCCATATGAACACAGAACGTGCGTTATTGTCCTGCTAAATGCGAGCCCGTGCAAGTCACTGGGATTTAAGAAGGGCTCATGCCTGATATAAAAGGCAGGCAGTTACAGGGAAGACTCCTTTGAAACCATCGGAGGGGGAAAATGCTTAGGAACGCAGACAATAAAATCAGGTTTAAACCAGCTCCTTTATCTAAAGTTAGTTTCATTCTGTAGCGAAACAGTTCGGTGAAAGAATGGTGAAATGATAGGTTCCCTTACATCCCCTTTCAGGAGAGCAAGCCATATCACAATGGAAGCAGGAAGAATTGCTGGCAAATCCAGAGTTGATCTGTTCTAAATAGCAGTGTTGAACTGTATCTAAGGGAAAACGCGGGAGATAATTCAGAATGCAGAAGGTCTATTTATAGCAGGACTATATAAACTGTAGGATATATACACAAAGTTGAATTAAATATGCATGATTAGGAAAGGTGTTTCGAAGGAGAAGGTGTAATCATTACATAGCATTACAACGGATGAACAGATGAGCTTGCAAGAGCTTCCAGGGTGAAGATGAGAGGAATTTTTAAGACACATATTCTTTCTGGTGCTCAAGGCTCCTTTCTATTTTCATCTTTTGCGTATTACGTTACCATTTATATCAGTCAAATTCATCAGCTGAGGATTAGCGGTAGATGTTAGTCTGAATATGAAATCAAAATGAATATGGGATTTTGCTGCAAATACATTTTCCTTACAAGTTTTAGCACTTAAAAAGGCAGACTTGGCTCAGACTTGACTGTCAGCCATATTCGTGTTTGTTTGTTTTTACCTGAACTGAGTTAAAAAAAAAAAAAAAGCTTTCAAACCTTCTTGCTAAATTTAGCAACATAGCCGAAATAGAATTTGTTTTGTTTTAAACAAAACAGCAAACAGAAAAACTTTTAAAAAAGTGCTGATATGAGAAGATGGGTTGACTACTGGAAAAATAGTTTTTTATTCCAAATCAATATGATGCACTCTCAACATCTTATACGAGGTAAAAGGATCCCTTGTATAATATCAATCGCGGCTCAGCCATAGCTTTCTCAGAGGATCTTTTCCTGGCATCTCAAGGCTTTAATGAGAGTACAAGTAATCAAAATACAACTCAACAATGGAACCAGTCAGGTTAAACAGAACAGTGACTTCTAGAAGCATAATATACTGTCTGGCAGCTGTGAGAAGAGAGCTCTGATGTTTGTTTTATAATTCAGAGTTTGAGAGATGTGTTTCAACCTTTATATTTTGGTGCATTATTGCAGTTCGTTTTTAAGCACAAGCTTATATGCATGATTTGTTGGTAATATTCTTGGAAGGAGCTTTTCCATTGCATATTAAATTTCAAAGTGCATCACAAAAATGCTTGTAATGGAGAAATCATGTCTAGAAACTTTATGAAGTCTGTTTTGAATCAATTTCTTAGATAGTCTTCCCGAATATAAGGCTCCATATTAGTTACAAATAAGACTTCACATTATTAAGGATAACTTCAAAAAGATTGAGTGTTCTCCTGAATCTTGCTGTCTTTTTTTAGAGTTATTGTGGTACAGGGACTAAACCATTATGCTAAATTCCAGAGCAGTCAAACTTGTAGACTTAAATCCTGAGAACTTTGAACTGTGGTTGCATAAACTTACCTATGTTGTCTTGCCAGTGTGTATAAAACTGAGATGAAGAAATATCCTTCAGATTTCCTGTTGAGTTATTCTGTGTTCTTCATTTTTAGATTGTCACTTCTGGTTCTTTATTTTTGCTGGAACCTTCCTGAATGTGTCTTCTGAAAATTTTCTTTACATCTGTTTCTTAATTAGTAGTCATGAGTAAATAACAGCTATTTCTAAGTGCTGCAAGGGGTACTCAGCCTCGCAAGAGCAGTAATATTTCTCGGTATAACCTGTCTATGCTGAACTAGCAGCATTATTTGTATTAATTATTTTTCATTCTCCAGTTAAGGATTGGATACGTTGTTGTGTTACTAATCTATGTGGTTGGGAAGTGCTTGAAAATAATTTGAAATGTAGTTTTTGTGAATGAAATTCTATGACTAACACATACATTTGGATACTTATTTTAATTTGACGTCAAAATCCTTGCAGTATGGAAGTAAAATGAGGAGTGTGCTGCCTGACTGATGCCATTATTTCAGAGATTTTTCCCTGCAACTCTCAGCCGTGGACTTAGTAACTGGCACCATTTTCTTTGTCCTGTGTTTTCAAACCTAGCAGTGCACTGTACAACATACTTGGGCAAAATGTATTCTGTGGGTATTAGTAAGTCAGTGAAAGATGAAGCTAAGAGCCAGCCTTGTGGGTTGCCTCTTTGTCTTTACATGAGCAGGGACAGAAGTGCCCTAGTGTAGCTTTCTGCCAGTATTTTTGAGGAGCTGAACTGAGTGTAGTATATTAGTATGTTGCTTTTATGAATTTTACTCTCAGTAAAATTCTTTTACTTAGAGTATGACCAGTGGCCACTTCTCAGGGGCAATCGACCAAAACAACCTTTTGACTTATTTTTGTTTCCATATTTTCTGGTCTTTTTTTTTTTTTCTTTAATGTTATTTGAGTAGTAGAACACGAAATCTACGCAGGTTTGGCATTATGCTAGATTAATTTGTGTTAATGCCCTGCACGTGTAGAGCATATACTGAGTATGTCTATGTATGAGAGATACCAATCTGTACAAGATTGGACAGTGCACTTTATGGTTTTTGAAGATGTTTTTCTTAAATGGAAAAAATCTCAGTCAATAGTTGTACATTATTTGATGGTGAAAACCAATGGAATAATACAATCATTCAACTGAAGTTACATTTTAACAGAGCCTGTAACATCTGTGCAAATTAAAAGAAGGCTGTCAAAACTAAATTAGTTAAGAAAAAAATGCAATCCTGGTTTAGTATTAACAGAAAATACTATGTAATTTTTAAAAAGACTGAATCCTGGATTTGAAGTTTTCCTGACTCCAAGGGGTGTTCGTGCACAAAGCTGAAAAAATAGCAGTAGAAATGAAAGTGAAACTGAAGACACCTATTTTCTTGACATCCCAGCAAATGATAAATGATAGGATAATGAGAAAGATGTAGTTTATTAAAAACAGGTAACAGGTAAAACAGGACTTTATTAAAAATGTTGTTAAACATGATTCTCTTTCTTTCAGTGATTAATCCCTAAATTGCTCATTCCACACAGTAGCTTTGAAAAGTGTATTCTGATGGCAGGTTCATCTCACAAAAAAAGCACAGTTTAAACTCGGAATGAACCATTTCCTCATGCCCCAGAGAACAGCAATTGAATAGTTACACAGTAGAGCACAATAGCACAACTTTAAAGCCCATGCAGAAAATGGGAAAGGTATTATTGTTGTATCTAATTTTAGAGGAAAAACTCATGTGCAGATTGTGAGTTACAGTTATGGCTGCGATGAACTAATGCTGTTCAGTGCTTTATACATGAGATGGGATTTTCAAAAATACAGTTTTGTTCAGGAGAGAATGTCAGTAGTTCTAGCAATGCGTTCTGAAGGAAGAGGGCAGGGAGTTCTTAGCTGGTCAAATGTTCATGTGGTCTAAGCAGAAATGTAAAAGTGCAGGGTTTGCATTGGAATGAGAATGGGGTCATCCACCCTTTGTACTCATCATCAGGGAAGCAGAACCTTCTTCCAGAGAGACCATAGGAAATCAATGTGTACACTTTGCTAGTGTAGAGATAAATGGGTACTGCAGAAGGGTATTAAATATAAAAGGGCAGCAGTAAAATGATTTACTACATGAAGAAGTGGAACTTTCTTTTGGTCACCTAAAAAGCAATTTTCATTTTTTGATAACATAATTATATTTTTTTAATACTAATAACAGAAAAGGCTGGCAAATCAGCTATTTTACATGGATTTGAGCTATACAATAGAAGCTAGGAAAGCCTTGATAACAAATAGCAGCTTATTTACAAACATTTACATGTTTTTTTAACATATTATCTGGCACTTATAATTTAGATTTTAATGATCTGATCTGACTCACCAAAAGTTAATGGGTTTTTTACTGTTTTTTCCTGAGGCGGTGTGGATGCTTGTGATCCAGTTTGTCTCGCCATGACCAGAAGGTATCACTGAGGGATACCAGCACAACGGATGCACAGAGGAGAGAACCTGACGTACATTTAGGTGTGGAGGCTTAATGAAATGTGGAAGAGCAGGTGCACAGTCCTAATGTGTCGGTGGTTTTTTAATTTCCTATGATGTGTCTGTCTGCTGTGTGGGCAAAACTCCTTGTACATTTAAAACTTATAGGGCTGTAAAACTGCTAAAAAGGACAGAAGCCAAATAATTCTACTGTATTTTTTGTCTTAGGCTCTGTGCTCTCTACAAGTGGCAGTTAAGATTCTCCTTCTGCTACATCACTGTGTGTTACTGTCTCCTCTCTAAAGGTAAAATTAAGGTGAAGACAGATTAATAGGAGAGTGACCCTTGCTCTGGTTATAGCACTTGTGACACTGGTGCTAATTTTGGAAGGAGAAATTGGGTATTTGCAGTTCCATGTGAACTCACTGTGACCCAAAATGATGAGAGGTGTGTCTATGCTAGCACTTTTCCTGAGGGCAGGAGTGTGCTGTGCTCATCCCAACGCTGCTGTGCTTTGGTTAGTGTCCTAGGCTGGTCTCATTGCTATTGATCAGAGTTCCTTCTGGATAAAGCTGGACTGAGAGATGTGTTCCAGGAGTACCTCTAGAACATTTGAGCTACAAATTTATATTCAGCTAAGGAGATGAGATCAGATCTAGGGTGGAGTTAAATTATCAAACCATACCTTGAAGTGTGTGGTGCAGAGCATGGAGTGTAGACATCAGGTCCTCCACCAGCTCTCTGACTTTTCCAGTTTTACAATTCTACAATACTTGCTTGTGTAGACAGTCCTTGCATCCAGCTGAGTTTGTCTAGCAGAGAGTGCATGGAAGCCCGTATTTGGGAAGCTGGTTGGAGGCTTGTGGATAGAACAGGTCACCCGACATGCACCCTTATGTTGCAATCATAAGGCCATTATTCTTTCCCTCAAAAAGGGGCAGTTTGTGCTGGCATGAAGAGGAAAGGTTCATTTCATCTCTTGTAATATAACACGAGTGAATAAGAGGCCCTGGTACTTTGGCTTGCTAAAGCTCTCCACATTTTTAACCCATTTTATTATTTGCAAGAGCAATTTAGTTCCTAATGTTAACAATGAGTGATTATGATTCTGTACTTCCGTTTACAGCACAAATTAGCATTTTGTTTTCCATTACAGCTTTGAATGAGGAATTTAATGTATAATTTGCTGCAAATAGATGTTATCATCTCTTTGGATGTGAACAACCACATAAACTTGAGCAAATGATAAAAATGGAATCAATTACTTCTCAAATGGAAGTAGTTTACAAACCTTCACAAACAAAATGGCAATAGTTGGTGGTTATTGTAACAAATAATTAGTTTTTTTTTTTAAACAACATTTATTGAATTCTATTGACAATTTACTAATTGCTTATAGAATATTTAATCATCCTCCTCACAAAATACATGCCAGAAAATATATGGATTTTTTAAACTGTAGATTCCCTCTGTTGTCCTTGTATGAAGCTTTTCTCATACTTTTCTGGTTATATTCACCTGTACAAATGTTCCAGAAGGGTAGCACTGAACCACAAATCATGCTGCTGCTGCTGCTGATTAGAGAGTTTCACAATACTCTGGAATTAGTAGATTACGACGGAAATTGTGGAGGAGGGAAGAATTAAGAGTAAGTGTTGTAGGCTGTATGCTGAAGGTGATGTAAATTTTTCTGCCACTTTTGACCTCATGATCTATGTTCTGGTTATTAGAAGGATAAAGAAGAGAAGAGACATTATTGCAGTTGCTAGAATGAGTGAATGCTGTCAGTCTCCACTGTAGGGGGAGGTAATATCTTGTACTTTAATGAGTTTCCTAGTGTGAATTTCACAAAGGAAGTTTTCCACTGTCAGTTGCTGTGATCTGCTTCTGTATTATACAGAGTTATTCATGCCTGGAAAAATACCAATCCACTGACAAAGTCAGTGTGAGAAACAGTCCAGAATCACACTCAGTCTCTTCCCATTGCAGAGACCTTCCTCATGTCTAAAGGATGTAATCCAAGTGTCATTTTCAACCCCTTCCTTTCAAATAGGCTATTTCTAAATTCTGATGATTTTCTACATACTGGCTTGCATATTTGTTTATTTCTGATCCCCTAAAGCTTTGACCCTAAAGTCACCACCTACATGATTTTCTGTCACTGTGAATTAATCAGCCTTTTTCTCACAGTAACCCCAATGTATCCATCCATTCTGTATACAATATAAGCCCTGGTGGTACAAAGTGTCTTGATTGCCCCTACCTACACTCTTACCCTTACTTAAAAATACAAATTGGAGTCCATGCTTTGTTTCATTTAATACTGTAGACTTTACACCTCTTGTCATTTTAAAGCCTTTGCATAATTTAGTTTTTCCCTGTTTACCATTAATACCACCTCTTTTTGTTTATTACTAATGCTAGATTTGATGCTTGCTGGGTTGGTTCCCTGAACAAGAACTTTTTTGCTATCTCATGCTTTCCCCTTTGTCTCATTGAAGTCATGAGCCCATTGAGGAGGATCATGTAGGCTTTCATCTACCTGGTTTCTTGAAAGCCATTGTTGTCTAATTATTAAAAATGTGTAATCTCATTTTGCACTTGGAAAACTGTGGAACAAACTGACTAAAACCCCATTCATCACTCTGCTGCATTTCACTCTATTCATCTGTTGCTTATTTCTTTAGGTTGGTGTCTGCTGCCATACTTGGATCAGTCTGTAGATCAGATGAACAATAGCTTTTTATTGTTCTAATAATTAAAAAAAGACTAATGGTGTATTTTCTAATTTGCTTCACTCTACCAAACATTGAAGTAATTAAGGGGAAAAAAAAAGGCAGAATGGGAATAGTATAGCTTGCAATTCAGGGTCCTGTAGTCAGCCTTTTAGCCTTCTTTTGAAACCATGGAGCTGATTGTTTAAGATGGAGATTTTTCCTAATTTTATTTTTGAGGCAGCTGTTGGTTGTAAAAATTCACTTGCCTTCTCATTTTGACTATAAGTCTGTTTATTTGTTTGGTCCTTTTTTTTGTCTTTCAGAGCAAACTGACTTGGGCTAGAGCAGGTCAATCTTATGATACTTTGGTTTGCAGTGAACTTTTTTGAAGCTTAGAATGTGTGTCTGGTGTAATGATTCCTGAAGAGTTGATGGAAGTTCATTTTAGGAATGTGTGCCTGGCTTCATAAAACATATCCACAGTTGTCACAGGCTCCCTGGACTGAGCAATTCACAATGTCAGAGGTTTATTTGGATAGTAAAACTCACAAACTCACTCCAATGAGTTAATTTACTTCAACCATTTCCTTTCTTTTTCTGTCTCTTTTTTAAATTATATTTTCTGAGTTAAACAGGACATTGTGAATTGATATATCTGCTCAACTTTGACTTGTCATTCATGATACTTCTTATTATATCTGCCTGCTACCTACATGTCTCAGTTTGCTTAGGCCTTGATCCAGCAGACCACTTAATTGCTCAACAGTAAACCCTTGGAAGTCGAGGGAACTGCTTACAGGTTATAAATGGATGTGTGGTGTATTGGATTAGGGCCTTCAACAGCTGTACCTCGAGGACAGAGAACTTTGCTTCCATCTTGCTTGTCAAGAACTTGCCATGCTTTGAATACATTACAAGTATTAATGGTAATTGTGGTGGTGGGAGCAAGAAAGCAGTGAGGAGATCAAGGAGACCTGGTCAATTCTCCTGTGGCAGTTCATTCTCCTTCTTTTTAAAATGGTTTTACAAATAAAAGATGATTACTTTTCTCCCAACCAAAAAGCTGTGTGATTAAATGCATAGGTTGTGCTCTAAAATGCAAACTTACTACAGAAAGCCTTCCATGACATATATTTGAGAGTGGGAAACTCCAGGTTTAAAGAAAAGGAAAAAAAGATGGGTGTAAACATGTAATGGTAAAAAAAAAAATGTAAGTAGGACATGCACACACTGAAACAATGACAGAATGAACTACTGACCAAATAAATTAGCAAAACAAAAGTAAGGTTGCACTCCCATCTTTTTTTAATTTTCATCCAAAAGACTGGTAATTGTTGGAGGATTAAAATAATTCATATTCAAGGATAGAAAGTGATAACAATATGCAGAGCTTGGATGCTCCAGCTATACAAGAGACAGTGAAAGGAATACTTTTCTCTCTGTGGGATGTCAAAGCCAGAAGAGGGGGGAAAAAACCAGGAGGGGGTTGTGGCTCTTTGATGTCACTTACAGAATAAGAATAATGCTGTAAAAGAAATAGCATAATCTTTTTCTATTTATCTAAGTCCTTTTTTTTCCTAAAGAGTTAGGGCAGCATTGTTAATTGATTTTTCTGACGCTCATAATAACAGCTGTATTAAAAATAATTTAAAAGAATTTTTTTCTAGGAGCTGAGCCCTGCAGATTCTGTTGTAGAAAAGTGGGTAGAGAGTGGATTATTATACATCACTGTTCTCACATAATTATAATCTGCTTGATTGGTAAAATGCATGTTGTGCTTTTGCATTGTCCATTTTCAACCAGTGGTGTCTTTCCAATAAGATTTGCTGGTTTAATAGTAATAGCATCAGGAAGTCTCATGCCCTTTCAGTATAAATAAAGGTTGTCCTAACAGCTGCTCAGATTGTGCTGGCAGAGTAGCCATCGTTGCTGGAGTGTCAGTTTTTGGCCAGAATATTTTAACACGCTGGGGCTTTTTTCTGGTTACCAGTGGTTGAATCATGTCCAACTGTGAAAACAGATGTGTGGCTTTTTTGGGAAGTAAAGTTAATTAGGGGTCATTTATGAATTGGTTCTTTTTTTTTTAAATTAATACTTTATTTTTTAATTTATTTACTGTGAGGTTAGAGGATACCTTTAGAAAACAAATTGGGTCTTTTTATGAACATGAACTTGGACAGATCCAAACAAACAACATTATAAAGAAAATTTTGGGTATATCCACGATAAAAAGAACCTTTCAATTGCACATTAGCTTTAAAAACAATGTTAAAAATGAAAAGAAGAAATACTTACTCAATACAATGAGGCAAAAATGGAAAATAAAAATGACTGGTTTATCATGGTGCATACTGTGTATTACTATTGCTATCTTACCATTTTGTAAGGATGCCCACAGTCTTTTCACATCTGTATGGGCCAACCTTTAACACATGTCTCACTAAATTTTTTGTTTTCTTCATCTTTGACTTTCATCTCTGAAAAGAATTCTTTAGGTGAAGACTGAAAAATATTTCCCATGTTTCAGATACTACTTTCCCTTTTGTGTTTATTATAGTCATTTGTACCTTTAACAATGATGTCTGTCTATTTTTAAGTCTGCTGGTAGACAACCTAGTTTTGTGGAAAAGAGAGTTTTTCACATGAAGAAAGTTTTAGTCTTGTGATTCCTTTCTAATTCTTCTTGTTCTTGATTGTTGTATAAAATAAATAGAAAATATGGAAAAAAAACAAACAGCAGCAATTGATGTTAAAATTAATTAAAAAAATTAAATTTGATAAATTACAAAAATTGCTGTCAAAAATTAAACAAGCAAACTTGTTTGATTTCTGTTACTCTTGTTGCAAATAATTGTCATATGAAATGGAAATCTGTTTATTAGAGCATCCTGAAGCAAGGATGTTGTCCCTGTGCACATACTGGGGCTGCACAATGTATGGAGCAATGACACCCCAAGTGTGCAGAAGTGTCTCTGGAATTGCCACTAAACCTTCATGTCTGAATGAACAATAACCTCATTGAGCAGCATTCAACTTTCCTAAGACTATTGCAACTGTAAAATAGCAATGCAAGCGGGACAAAAAGAGATTGTTATGCATATATTTTGCTGCCTTTTTTTTTTTTTTTTCTTTTCACATGGGGAAAAAAAGAATATTTGGAGAGATCATGGAGAGACCATTATAAAACAATTATACTTGTGGAGATGACAAACATCTATGTCCATGAAACCACTGAGGTTCTCCCATGAGTAGATTGAACCACAGGGCTTACTTGGTGCTGTGGATGGAATCCCTCTTAGAGAGTCCCAGTGAAAGACTTTGCATGTTTGGAAGAGTATGTTGCCCATCAGGATTTGCAGAGGATGAGGAGATGATGTATTTCTAGTGGTTTTAGGTGTTTTCTGTAAGGGACATTGCCCATTCCTTGAGCAGAATGAGCATCTGTTGGATTAGTAGTTGCCCAGGATTATGAAAGGATGTGGCAGCACTACCTGCAGTGCAGGTTTCTAAGGCCTGACATGTAAGGTTCCTATTTTTGGATATAGTTTTGCCATATGTTAACTGTATGAACTGGGTTTTGCCAGTTGTATGTCTCAAGCAAGGGTAGTTGTTTGGTTGGTTTTGTGTCTTTATGTTGGGTTCTTTTCTAATGCAAATATGAAGAAATGTGATTTTACTCTCTTCAGAAATGTCACTAGATTTAAAAAAATGCAGAATTTCATACTGCAATATATAATTAAATCTTGTTACCAGGAAAGGCAGTATAAAGTATGGACCTTTTTAAAAAAGATTTGTTATTTTTATTTTTTCTTAGTGAAGATTATTAAGTATAAGACAAAAAGCAAACAAGAGAATAAAAGGACTGGCATATTGAGAATATTTTATAAAATATTAATTCTTTTGTAGTTTAGAAGATGTAAAGCAAAGTGGCAGCAAAAGTCAGAGCTGTATTTGATTAGAAATCAAAAGGTTATTAATAGTGCTGATTACTTCAGCTTAGTTATATCTGCTCTAGTATTACTCCTATTTGTTTGCAACACTAATCAACCTCACTGTAAGCCCTTATCTTTGACCAGCCAGAAGAAATCATAAAAGGAAATAATTGTTTAGCGAGAAAGACTTTGATAACAGCATGACTCTTGTGTGGGAGACAAGGAGATAACACTGTCGGAGTGAAATGATAGAACCAAGGTAGCTAAGGTGATAAATTCTTTAGCTGTCTTGTCCTCAGCAGGAAAATATACAGCAAATTAAAGATATCTTTTTAAGAATTGTTTTAAGAACTGATCATGGTTGTAATTTGCATGTTTCACATTTGCATGTGTAGAGGAAATGGTGGAGATTTGGTTTTGAGAATAATACGATTTCATAAAGCCACAGATTTAGCCAGAGTTTGACCAGGTGATTCAGTCACAACTTACTATTCAGTTATCTCTCTATTGAATTGAAAATTGTGCTTAGTGTTGGAATTTAACTTGACCAAAATATTTTACAAAATATAAGTACTTATATGAAAGAAGGCAGAGAGCATTCAGTAAAGCTTTTGCTACTTACTGTATTGGTTGATCATTCTCAATGTTTGCTGTCTTTAGCAGGTCTTGGTTTTCATTAGGGTTACTCAGAATTAATTTTCTAGGTGAAAGTTCTCTTTATGACTTGACCTGGTCAGTTGGGAAGCCCTTCAGTATGTTTTTGTTTCTACCTACAAAAAGTACTTTAACTCAAGACATCAGTGTGTAATTTTTTTTTTTTTAAGCTAATCAAAATGACCTCTTTAAGACTCTTACCAGAGGACATTTTTTGCAGACTTCAAGTACATTTGCATAACTTCTCTGTTTTCCTTCCAATTTTTTGATTTCCCTTCAGGAAAATCAGATGTCAGAAGCACAAGATGGTACTTCAGTATTGGTCTCTGCAATGCTGTCAGTGCTACAGCAAGAATTAATTTACCAGCTTCACTTTGTTTTGTTCAAGGTTTAAATTCATTTTTTGCTGCAGTGTCACAATGAGGGCTCACATTGAGGAACTTGTGTTTGTCAATACTTGCTGAGTTAACTGAGTTGTGACTATCCAGGACACAGTCTACCACCCTGTACATATGTTACATTTTCTGTGAATTGATCTGCAACTTAGTACTTTATTTTATCCAAACAGGCTCAAGAGCAAGCAATCAAGGAAGAGTCAAATCCATGTATTTTAGCATCAGTGATTGCCTGTAGTGGTTTCAGTGTGGTGTAATCTGCAGTCAGGTGTGCTGAGGAAGTTACCATGCCAGCTGTTCACCTTTGCTGCCCCATTGTGTTAGTGTGACTTTGGGACAGAAGGCTCTACACCCAAATTGTCAAGCTTAACTGCTCACTCATTTGATCCCTAACCTGGTTCTTTCAAAATGACCTAAACTAATAGAACAATGAAAAAATTCTACTGTTATGAATCTTTACAACAGCAAGCAAACCTGCATTCATTTTGAAAGAGCTTGGGTAGAGTGGTGATCTGCTGTCATGCTGGGTGACCATCAAGAAGTGATGATGAGCAGCTAAAGGTCTGTAGGGATGGTAGCCTGGGTCAGCTGCAGCCTCCAGAGACTCACTGAATTCAGCCTGTTCACAGTAAAAGCACTAAACTGGGAGAGCTACTATGTAAATAAGAATGAAGAGCTTTTTCTGGGAAAAGTTTGAGATGAAAACATTGGGAGCTTCTTTTTTCAGTAGATGTGGATTTTTCCTCACTGAAAAGCTATAGATAGTGAATGAATTTTTTGTAGATGTGTGTTGAGGTTGTGATTTTTATTTTTTCCCCTGCCCATTTGCAAGGAAGTAATGATTTTGAGTGATCACATTTTTGAAGCTCAGCTTTAGACATCTTAAATAGGGTTCACTTTCAACAACTAATTGTTTAGTTTTTACTGAATTTTTGAGCTTTTTGAGCAACCAAATCTTAAACAACAGGAATCTATGTCTCTTGACATGCATGACTCTGATATTTAATGTGTGAAGACAGCTTGCAACCACATTTCAGGGAAAGCTGGATGGGACCCTTGCTAGGCTGGGTTATGCAGAGAATCACCAGTGGTCACAGAAATTGATTATTGTAACTGATGTCTCTTTTTAATGATGTATGCTTAGATGTCTGTAAATCACAGGCAGGACTTTGAAAACTTACACAGACTGCTGTATAAGTTTTTGGAAACAAACCTAGCACGGTCAGCTTCTTATGTAGTTCCACAGTGCAGGGCTCTGTTTCCCAATCTGATTTGATGGCATATATTTTGCTTGCAGATTTTTGTAAGCTGAAACTGAACACTTGAACAGCCTGTCCTGATATCTGTGTGAAACATACATGAGATAAAACAGCCTGAAATAATTCCCTGTAAGCTGTCAGTGACCACACCACGAAGAGTTTTGATTTGGCAATGATGACTGTATTTAGAGTTGAGCCCAGAGGATTTAGGGTAACATTTGTCAAAGGCTTGTTTTCTGAAGGTGCATGGATGTGAGAGTTAAGGTGCCTTTCAGACTTTACTAAAGTTCTCCTAAAATATGTAGTGCTGTGTAGGAACATTTGAGATAGTTTAAAATTAACTAGCTCAAATAACAAAGGCAACAGAGATAGGTAGCACTTCAGCCTTGCAGTGGATTAATGACTACAGGTGTGCAAGTGTGTCAGTGTACCTTCATCCTGTCTACTGTCCAGATCTCAGGAGCACAGCATCATTAGGCTGGAATGGGCCTCTGGAGACCATCCAGTCCAACCCCCCTGCCAAGGCAGGGTCACCTAGGACAGGTGACACAGGAGCTCATCCAATGGGTTTTGAATGTCTCCAGAGAGGGAGACTCCCTGGCTTCTCTGGGCAGCCTTTCCCAGTGTTCTGCACCTTCAATGTAATGCTCATCCTCACGTTGAGGTGGAACTTGTGGTTTAGTTTATGGCTGTTGCTGCTTGTCCCACTGCTGGGAACCACAGAAAAGAGTCTGGCACCATCCTCTGGCACCACCCACCTTGGGGATACTTGTATGTATTGATGAGATCCCCTCTCAGTCTTCTCTTCTCCAGACAAAACAGGCCCAGCTCCTGCAGTCTCTTCTCAAAAGAGAGGTGCTCCAGACCCCTCATCATCTCTGTGCCCTCCATTGGATCCTCTCCAGAAGCTCCTTGTCTTCCTTATCTGGAGAAGCCCAGAACTGGGGGCAGCACTCCAGATGTGGCCTGGATAGAGCCAGGTGGAGGGGCAGGATCACTTTCCTTGAAATTTGGGCCACATCCTTCCCCATGCACCCAGGATCCCATTGGCCCTCCTGGCCACAGGGGCATGGCTGGCTCATGGACTCACATTACCTGAAGGAAAAAGGGTTGTTAACAGCTCTAGGGTTTTCAAAATATTTTAAAATTATTAATCTAGCTTAAAGCCAAAATAAATATAGACATTGAAATGCCTGATTTATGTTAATTTAGATGTATTTGTCTGTCTAGTAATCCTAAATGCTCTACTGTGAAGCATTAGAAATTCCATCTACAACATTTTCTACAATAACTTTCATATGGGTGCCTTAATGAAGTTCTTAATGTAAGAGAGATGACTACTTTTGTATTGTGAAGCAGACAGGTTTCAAATGAGCAAAAAATACATAATTCTCTGAAACAGGATATATATATATAATAAAAGTAACTAACTCAGAGTTAACTTAAAGAGTTGCAAAACATGTTTAAAAGAGTCATGTATAGTCAGTTCTCTGGTAGTGCAGAAATTTCCATTTTTATAAATTAAACTGAAATGGTAGGGTTATTAACCATTGGAGCACGCTTCCAGGGGAAGTGCTTGAGTAACTATCCCTAGAAATATTTAAAAGATCTGTATATGTGATGCTTAGGGACATGATCTATTGGTGGACTTAGCAGTCAGTGCTAGGTTAGTAGTTAGATTTGATGATCTTAATGGTCTTTCCCAGCCTAAATGATTCTATGAGAGTTTTAAGCATTGTCCTGCTGTTTCTGTATTTCTTATTCTCCCCAGCAACTTCAGGAATAACACAATATGTGGCATTTAGTTTGTGTTTAATCTCTCTTTTGTTTTTAAACAGGTCTTCTTCAACTGGTAGCAGCTCTAAGAATTATGTGAGGAGAATTCTAGAAATAAAAACAAATCAGAGAAGACAATGTAATGATGCTCTATACTTACATATACGTTTTCTGTCATTTGGAAACTCAAGGGCTCTTGCTTTTGGTTGCCAAATGTTAGGCTGATTGTTTTCAAGGTGAAGCTGTACTATGCTGCTTTGAACTGATACTGCATGATTAGGGTAATAAGTAAGTGCCACTTAATTGGAACAGGCCTGATCAGAAGACATTCCAGGTAACTGATTTAAGCCAAACAATACTTAATTGCAGTGAATGTTGCTTAATGGGTATGATAATTATGTGCATTGGGGATACCTTCAAATGATTCATTGGTGGTTGGGTCTTTTGTGTCTGCCTCACTGTTGGCTCCTTTTCCTGTTGCTCAGAACAGCTTTCAGTGTCTTCATAAATAGCCATGATTCATTCAGAAAGCAGATAAAACCATGGTTCACTTTTGATAAATCAGCAGTCTAAAATCAGCTTGTTTAAAATCATGATGTCTCTAATGATTTTTGAGGACTTTTTAATATTGTTTTCAGGATTTTGAACTGCTGGGTTTGCTTTTTCAATTTTCTATGTGATCAGGAATGTTAGAAATTGAAATAAGAAAAGACAAGTCACATAATTTCTTGGCTTCTGGATCAAGGCAGGCTCCAACATAATGAGACTTACTAAATCACAGGAGTTGATATGTTCTCTGCCCTTGGCAAATAATTAACTTGCTTTAGTTCTGTCATATTTTCTTACCAAGATTGCTTATTTTCTTCTGCATGAACCTACCTGATGTGTTGCAAAATACACTGTACAACTGGGGAACCCTCCCCCTTTGTAGTTGGACAAAGACAAAACCTGGTCCTTTTCTCACTCATTCTCAAACTTTGGCTTGCAAATGCATATTTTCACCTTCATAATTTAGCCTTGCTCTGTCTATCTTCTCTGCTGGTTTATTATATCAGCAGTATGGGATGCTGATGTTTTCAGCTTCAGCTGCTTTATGTCTGTCCACTTTTTCCATGCACATTTTTGTACTTCTACACTTATTTTTTTTGGGCAGACCTGGGTATAGATATATTGAATATTGTGGAGATATGCAGTGTTTTCTGATTTAATCTGGCAGACAAGAGTTTGCTTCTGATGCTAACATTAAAATTCATTTTTAATTCCAAAAAAGCTCATGCTTCCATATTTTTCAGTGTTCTCTCTTTTTTCTTGAGTGAACATGTTGGATTAACAGAAGTAAAAGTGTTTCAGTTTAAAAGACTTAAAACATATCAATTTATTCCTTTTAGGTTAATGAGTGCTTTTATGATCTTCCTCCTCCCATACCCCTGCCTTACTACATCCAGTCTCCATGTGGGTAGATTTTGACAATGGCTCCCACAAGAAGTGATTTCCAGTGACAGGAACATGTTGAAGACATTTTCATTATTTAAAAAGCAGACATGCTTCTCTGTCAGCAAATTTGCTGCACATATGAAAGTGGGACAGTGTTTTTATTGTGAACTTGAAGAACACTGTGTTACAGAAACACAGGATATTCTGAGTTGGAAGGAGCCCACAGGCACCATCAAGTCCATCTCTTCAGAGAATGGCGCACACAGGGGTCAAACCTGTGACCTTGGCTTTATTAGCCCAGTGCTCTCACCAAGCTAATTCCAAGGCCTTAATAACCCTTTTCAAAACTGAAAGGATCCTTCAGGTTTGCAGGATTACCTTTCCTCCTCTCCTTTCATTGCTCACTATCTCTTCCCTTTTGGAATACTTGAGGAGGAAATTTAGGATGGTGGATAGAAAAGGTGGCATGGGAAATTTTGTTGGCAAAACCAGAACTACATGTCTGCAGAGAGACAAAGCTGTCTCTGTGACTTCAGCCACAAGCAGTCAACATGTTCTGTTGTAGCTATTTATTTAAAGTGGTTGGGAGTATTTAATTTCATTTTCTGTGTATGAAAAAAATATTAGAGATATGAAACATTAAGGATGTTGAGAAACTCTCCGGTATTGTCTAAACTACCTTCTTTGAAGTGTCTAAGGGTTGGTACCATTTACCTGTAGAAATCAGAAATTAAACCAAAATTACTTGAAACACACTTAGCATGATCACTTAGCTCAGGGAATTTGATGTTTTTAAAGCATATTAGTGAGATCTAGACCCTTGTTTTGCCAGGCATTGTACTTACTAATACAATCTATTTTAAGTCAAGGACTCATGTTAAAAAAATCCAAACAAGTAAATTAAAAAATAAGAAAATCATAAATGTAATTTAAATCATGAATCAAATATTGCCCATGTAATAGCCTATTATTCTAGTTCTCTGATGTATAAAGAAACACACGTTTTTATCACAGCGTGACTTTCAATTGAGTGCAACATAAATGCAATTCTTTCATCAGTAATTTCCATATATATACACAAATCTTGAAGTAAAAGCAGTCGTAAAACACACATGAACTAAATCTCTTGAGCGGTCTACAGAATATATATACTTCTTTTTCTGAGTAACTGGTTTTATATTTTTTCCCTTTTGCTGTACTAAATATGATTAAGGATGGCAGTAATTTTAAATATTTTGAGTAAAATTAGGAATAGTTACAATGTTTCTCATTCAGTAACAGATTTTAAAATAAAGGTCGCCATTTTTAGAGAGTTGAAAATAAAATAGTTTGTTCCAAGCTAGCAGAACTATAAAATGGTTGTAATGAGTTTAAAATCTGGTGATCAGGCCAGAGTACAGCTGATGTAGGTGGAGTTGGCTGCCTTCTGCTGAGGACCTACCCCTCTGCCTGTATGAAAATTAGACTTCCTTCACTTGTCAGTGTGTAGTGGAGCTATTTCAATGAAATGCTGCAATTTTAAAAAATGTTTTCAGACTCTGTATAGAAGTCTGCTCCTTATTAGTTGGAGTATCTGTTGAGACTGGAAGTTACCTGCCTCATCCTGGTGCCTGTGTTTTCTTGTGTAAGGACACAAGAGAGAAGTGATGTAAGGATGCTTGAGGTTGCACCAAATCTATTACATGATGTGGTCAAATAGCAAATGCTTTTATTTGCCTGGCTGTCACTGTTTTTAAAGGGTGCTTTAAGACCTCTCACCCGAAAGGGGGGTGCTTCCACCTGCCTTATCTTCATCCTACAGCTGGATATTTGATTGCTGAGGTGTTGCTGCGAGGGAATGCCAGCAGCTGTGACTGCAGGTCACTGAGGCTGGAGCAGAGCTGTCCTCATCCCTGTGCTCCATCTCCTGTCTTAGGAAGCAGACAGAGCGCAGGTTTCTCACTTGTGCTGTTGCTGACATGGTCGTTCTGAGATGTGAAGGCTTTTATTTTTTTATATCCTTCATAATGTTCCTCTTTTCATCCTCCCTTGTTGTGTCACAGTGCAGGCAGGAGAGTGGCTGCCCAGAGGAGCCTGCAGTGGGGCTGGTGTGTGCACGGGGTGTGTGGCACACGCAGAGCCCTGCACACCGAGGTGCAGAGGGTGGGTGGCTCAGCTCAGACCCCTATTCAGAGAGGGGTGACTGCCTGTCTTCATGGGGGTGATGGGGGAAGAGCAGACAACAGGGGCTCTTTGTGGGTTTCAGCTTGTTCACTGTGGGAATTGTAGCTGGGTAGAGCCTTTTGAAAGCTGTGTTACGTGAGAGAAGGTAAGTGCTCTCATGAAACACTAATAAGGATGTAAGAAAAGACACGAAGAGCCATGCAGAAAAAAATGGACAAATGGGCCATCTGTAATAATAGAGGCACTACTACTAGATTCTGGTAGTGTTCCTAAACTCATAAATTGATAATGCTGTTAGTGTTAGATTCCAGAACTGCTGCTGGTGTCCAACAGCAGGAGTGATTTTCCCACTGGGAGAGTGAGTTCTGCTGTCCCTGTGGAGAGAAGCGTAATAAAAATATGGAAACCAGTGAATTATGTTGTTGTTTGTAAAATACTGACATATATCTTACACAATGCCTGCACTGTTGCATTTCAAACATGTTCAGATATGTAACCTAGAGCAAATTAGGAGAGTGTGTTGGACTGTTTTGTGTTAGGCACTAAGATGGTGTGAAGAAGGGCATAAAAAGGAATGGAAGGGACACAAAGTGTTTGAGCTGTTGATAGATAAAGAGTAAGTAAGAGTGATGTTGTCCCTAAAGTAGGAGAATGCAAAAAGTGTCTTTTCCTTCATGGATCAACACAGCTCTGCTTAGTGGTATTGTGTTCTTAAGTAGCAGACCCAGGCATATTTGGGCACCCTCTTAAAATGGGACAGGCACAAATGTCAAATGAGAGATAGTAACTGCCTGATAGAACTCAGCCTGCAAATATCCTGGAAGATATGATAGGTGAGTGCAGACAGGTAGGGAGGTGCAAGGAGACATTGAAACAATCATTTCTAATCTCTCCACTGTATTGGTCCTGCTGTGAACACAGTGCAGAGACCTGTGTTCCTGAGGACCTGGTGCTGCTTACAGCAGTTGTTTTCTCTTTGGCATAAGTGGAGTTGCTTGGGGAATGTGTCAGACCAGCTCAAGCTTCTTTTAGAAAGAGCTTTGACAGAGGCCTGAGACTAAGTCAGCACATACTTGTACCAATGGTATGACTAAGACTTGTGTCAATATAACAAATGCCTCAGTGAGGCAAGCAAAGTTGGAGAGATGTCATAGGACAACAGGTGAAATAACAGCAAAAATCAAGGAGTTACTTCTAATACACACTGAGAGAAGTATTAAAGTGACTAATAATAATTTGTTTGTGGTTATATATACTTTAAAGCAATGAATCAGAGCATTTCACAAACACTGTGTAGTGTAGTGTATTCCTTTGCAACTTGAACTTCTGTGTTGTTCTAAAACAATGTGTCTAACTTTACAGCAGGTGTCTTATGTATATCAACAGTTGTGTACTGAAGAAATGCTGTCTGGCCCCTGAGAAAGCAATCTCAATTAAATCAGACAGGAGAAGGTCACCTTGGAACATAAACTATGAGCAAATCCTAAAACCATTGACTTTTCCAAAAGTTTTTATATGAACAAGTGACAAGGTAAAGTAGTGAATCTATTTGATTCAATTTCAGACTTTTGTAAACAAATAAAGTGCAACCCCAGTCTGATAATCTAATAGTATACAAAAAATCCAATCAGCATGTGTTTTTCTATTTTGCTTGATTAGGTAAAAAAAAAAAATCAACTTTGTTCATGTTTATAGCAGGTAAACTCTGCATTATGAGCTTGACAATGCAGTGTTACACAAAGAACCAAGTTAATTTTGGAATATTCTCATACTAGAAAAGGATGCAAATATTGTGTGCTTGACAGCAGATAATCTTGTGACATTTGGGTAACTTTGTTTACCACTCAGGAGGTCAGTGCAAGCAGCTAAGCAGTTGGTTCCCCGTACAAGTAAGTAGATCCCATGTGGCTAAATGACAGTGACAGAGCGTTGCAGATTGGACCTCATTTTTCATTTCCTGGTTTTAGAATAGTTCCATTCAAATCCCTTCTTTTTTTTTTAGGATTTGATATATTGCAACCCATGTGTTTGGGAGTTAAATAATGAATATCTGTGAAAATTAGGTATGAGCAAATCAAGTGGAGAGGATTTAGAAAATGTAAAATGGTTTTTAGATTCACAGAATTTATCAACTTTTTGAAAATATTTTTTTACTCCCAAGAAAAAGCACTATATTATGTCCAAGAAACATCAGTTGTGGCAGGGAATGGGGGGGGTCAAGGGGAGAAGAACAGTTTTATCTGAATAAAAGGTCTGTGCAGATGCTGAAGAAAACGAAAGATGATGTTGCATGGCAGAATTAATCTGTTGCAGCAAGTATATATGCTGTAGATGGAGTAGCAGCTGAATTGCTGTAGAAATTAATTTGCTCCACACAGAATAAGTTGAATAATTTACTAGAATAAACATGCAGGGCCATGATGGGAAGCCATCTATTCGGTGTGTCTGTAAAGAGACAAAAAATGAAAGTACTCTTGTAACTTGCTTTTTGCAAGAAGAGAGGGAAGGCATAAAAAGATTTCTTGAGCTGTGTATGTGATGGAGAAGCAGGATGGAGAGTAGCCACTCTGCACTCTGCCATCTCAAGCAAATATGGGTACCTAGGAAAATGGACTCCCCAGCTCTGGCATCTGCCAATATAAAGGGAGGGTGTTTAGTGTTGCTGCTCATATCAGTCCGTGTTTCTTTTGCCTGGAGGAAGGAAGAACTGGAATCTTAACAAATCTGTGCCTGGAGCAGTGCACCTGTGTACTGTTCCTTGCACAGGACCTGTGACAGTTGTATCTGGGTTCTGCATCATGACCACAAAGCTTGTATGGTTACTACCAATAATACAGCGGTGGAATATGGTGTTAAATCAGTTAGAATAATTTACAAATGAAAAAATGTGCTCTAATTTTCTTGTCCTTCTCAGTGAAGTAGTAGAATGTTCCAGGTCTCCAGCAGAAGCCTGGGGAATGGGCTCCTTATGGAGGTGTATGCAGATGGTCTGTGAAGTGAGGCCTTTGCCTGCCTGCAGCAGCATGCTGGTGCATTCCCTGTCAGTGGCAGTGGCACATCAGCATGCTGGGCAGCAGCCTCACAAAGGGGAGGAAACTCCAATGGTTTTCATTTTCTCTGTCAGAGGGTGCTCATGTCTTATGCAAAGTATTGAATGGTTAATTTCCATTGGGACCAATTGAATCAGTACATTGTTAAGGAGATAGAACCCTCACTTTTGTTATAGCCTGATGTCACATTGATAAGCACACATGCAGCTGTCCCCAGTTTTCTCTAAAACATTGTGGAGGTGTTATATATGGTTTGGCTGTGCATGTTAGACATATCCTGGGAGGCAGAAGGTTGTTGTGGTGTCAGAGAGCTTTTCTGGCAGCTGGATTTGGTGAAGTGTACATACCTGAGTGGAATTCATCTTGGGCAGTGTTAACCAGGAGTCTATACAGAGTTCTTTGGTAGCCTTAGTAGAAAGAGATGTGTCCATAGGGTGACTGACCCTCAGCCAGTGGTTGAATTTTAATGCACTTGTTAAAATGCATTACTTCTAGAAGGGTGAAGGTGACATTAAATATGCCTTTACTGGTACCACAGCCAACATGCTTTCATCACAGTGAGTAGCTGAATTGAGCACTGCTCTTAGCATGTTTGCCTTCAGACACATTATAATGGGCATTTTAGAGGCAATTGCTGATGTTGCCACTCTTGCCTCCATGCTAGTACTGTTGGCAGAAATACTCTCTGAAGCTACATAGAGGTGTCTGTTAATGATCACAGTCTGGTTGTCTGGCTTGGTAACATTTCCTACCATACCAAGTAATTTGGAATTTGGGCTTGCATAGGGACAGGTGAAGTAGTTTGTTGTAAGTTGGTAAAAGGAATATTTGAGGTATACAGGTCTTCAAATTCTTGGTTTCAGTAATGTAGATGTGTACCATTTTCCTTCTGCCTGTTTTGCTGTTGAAAGAGGAACAGCCAGATTTCTTCTGCTGCTGATGCCTATAAAATTCCGACTCACAGAACTGCTTCTCTAACCACTGCTGGGAAATGAGTTCAGTGGGGTGGTTGATGGAGCAGCTGCTCCCTGTGCCTTGCCCAGCTGAGAAGATTATTCTGCTGCCAGTTGATTTGCCTTTCCTGCCTACCCAAAGTTCTTCCACTTGGGGTGATCATCTTCTGGTGAATTTGCAAAGCCTTATACCTTGGATCCATTAGTGAAGCAGACTTTTTGTGCACACTTAATTTGTTGTGCCCTCATGAGAACAGTTTCGTGCTATCCACGGCTTATGATTAGTCTGGCTTTTGAAGGCTGATTCAGCAGGCATATCTCCTATAGTAGTCTCAAGTGCAGCAAGTATTATGCATATCTGCTGTATCAAATTCCATGGAGCTTGTGGGTGGTTTGGAAATACTGTAAGCTAAGCAGTTTTTGAGCACAGCTTGTTTCTGTAGATGAAGGCACAATAGCTTCTACAAAGTGCAGCTTTTAATTTTTTTTTTGTCATATACACTAATCAGGAGTTTAGTGTAAGAAATAAGAAGTTTTGGTGAGAACCACTCTTTCTTTACAATCTTAGTGATGTAGGAGAACCCAGTTTGCAGTGTTCAGGAATTTCTGGAAAACAGGTAAGTAGAAGATTGCAAAGGTTGAAAGGCAGTGTCCTATCAGATGTTTTAATTTTACATGTCTGTAGATCTATATGTGTGTAGTGATTCCACTGTATAGCATTAAAGGCTAAAGTTTGTCTCAGTTTATACTGAACCTAGAAGAGACCTGGTAGCTCTTGATAGTGAGGAAATACTTGTGAAGGGTTTTTTAATTTCAATATGAGAAAAGATGACATATTGTTTTATTGTATATAAGGATCAGTGGCTCTATGAAAGGGCTTGTATTTTTTTGCAAGTGTGTGCTAAATCACTTTAAAAAAAGCATTCAAATGGGCTTTCTTTTTAAGGTCAGGCTTGTAGTTTTAGAAGGGGTATTGCTACTGTTTAGCTCTGTTCTCCCCACTAGCATTTACTGCTGAAGGGATATGTTTATCATGTCTTTTCATATCCTTTTACTTTTCAAAAGGGGAAGCTTCATGTGCAGATAGCATGTTGTTCCCTATGAACAAACAATACCAGTGGCAGGAAGGGCACAGGTCACCGTAGTGTGACAGGAACTTGTTTTACAGCCTCCTTGTGATCTGAATGCAATGAACAGTAGAAGGGAATGTAACATGGGTAGTGAATCTTTATAATTTTTTCTTATTTTACAAATCCATTAGCTCCATAGCTGCTGTGTCTTTTGCAGGAGGAGCTGAAGGCAGGTGTGGGTAGTGTTCCTGAAGGTGGAGGCACACTGCCAGAGCTCAGTTCTGTGTACATCTCTCTTGCTGTGTTGTTAAATGCAGTAGTTTGCAGGGAACACCTTGTGCTCCTTCAAAGAATCTACACTTAGGAATTTGTAACAATTCCCTGTGTTACCTTTGCATCCCATTGCAGATGTGTCAGCCTTTCTGCTGAAAACGACAGAATCTGGAGGTAGGACAGGGCAGAATTGCAAGCTTGCTTATGTTATATATAATCCAGTTGGTTTGTAATGCTTCTCTGTAACCAGCTGATGTTTCTTCTTTGAGCAGCAGTGTTTGATCGGTGTTAGACATTTTTGCTTTTGCTTATCGTGACATCTGACACTACTGTGCCCCTATTGTCCTTTTGATGCTTTTGCAAAAATCAAGGAGTTACTTCTAATACACACCATTTTCAAGAATCTGACATCTCTTTTTTTTCCCCTCAGGTACAGTGGACTTGTGAGAAGAAGCTGTTCTTTTAGTACAGGGATGCAAGTTCAGAGGAATGCCTGTTACGGCAGCATTACAGATGTGTCAGTGGGCAGCTGTGAGGAGTAGTAGGGCAGCCACTTTCAGTAGAAGAGGTGATCAAGGACACATGAAAGAGGAAGAACAGTTTTGCCTCTTAGGCTGAGAAGTGAAGAAGTTCAACATATTTGGGGGACCAGAATTTTTGTCTTGTCAGTAATCAATATCCCATTACAGGCATGGCCTAATATGGGAGCAGCCCCAAGCTTTCTATCATAAACCCTAGTCCTAAAATCAGTTGTCACTTTGCATGCCAAAGGACAGTATACTGGCAGAAGAATTACTTCAGGATATGTATAACTGAGGCACCTTGTTAGTGTTATGAACAGTGTTACTTGACGCCAGAGATGACTGAACCAGCAGAGCAGCAGCTAGCAAGTTAGGCCAGGAAGGGCTGAACCCTGCGTCTCCTTGTAGGAGGAACAAATACTGTTTCAGTAAAAACAGTTCCAGCATTTTCTTGGGCATTAGAGACAAAAAGCATAAGCAGAGGTCTTTGTGATCTGAGCAAACAGGTGCTTGGCAGTAACACTTTATGAACATAAACATCAAGTCTTTGTAGTGGTGGCAGCAGTGTACTAACCTACAGGCTTCTGAGTGTGTCCTCTTTTGGTTACATAGTTTTATTGAAAAAAGATTGGTTCACTTAGGTTTCTTACAGATCTTCTGCTTTGTAGACTAAGTTCTTCCTGAACCAAGCAAGATATATTGGCAGTGCCTAATTGCTGTATTCATTTGGAGGTATTATTTCCATATTCTGATGCATCAGACCATGGTGATCTGAATCAGTGTAGCCAAGGTGCCGTGCTTATCCAAGTGTAAGAACTGATCACGAAGATTTGACATGAAAATAGAAGTCTTCAAGTGGTGGTGCACTGGTTGTGCTCTTAGCACGTAAATCTTTCTGTGCACTGGCAGATAAAGGAACTTTGTGACCTACTCGGTCTTCTCTGTCTCTGTCTTACATGATTGTCCATGTTGAAGCCCTAGAGCATCACTGTTGTTGCCTCCTTCTGAGCCAGCTGGCCTCAGGGAAGGAATCTGTCAGTGAGTAGGAGAGCTTGCCAACTGGCCATGAGTTGTGTGCTGGCTCAGGAGACCCCTCCTTCACACTATAATAGCCTGCAGAAATGGGCTCTCTATTACCTGAGCCCATGATTGTTTGGAGATTGGTGGGCTTTCCAACGACCCAGGGATAATAGCCTTGCACTTTATAGTGTTCTGCTGCCCTTTAAATTTGAAGTGTAGTGAGAGCAAAGTGTGACAGTTCTTGAAATAGTGTGGAAATGGAGCCAGTCTGGGATCTCTGTGGAGATCTAAAGCAAGTGGGGTGCAGTCCAGCATGCCATACTGCTGGACCAGTGTACTTCACTGGCAGCCTCAGAGTTCTTCATGTAACTTAAATATGCTCTGTCCTACTGCAGAGAAAGGGGAAGGATAACTGTGCCATTCCAGCTGGCATTCTGTCTGTGAGGTGGATCCCATGTGTGCACAGGGCTTTCAGGCAGAGGGAGCATGTCTCCCGTGCCATCAGTGCATTGAGATCAAGATAAGTGTGCAGCTCATGAGCTGGGCGTGTCAATTATCACTGTATGAATCTTCATCCTTCACTCCTCTGGAGTCAATGTAACAATGGTTTCTAGAACATTACTGCAGTGGAAAAAAGCCTTTGAATCCAAACCACCATCTCTTCTTTTTCATGTAGGCACAGTCTTCCAGGTGT
Organism: Agelaius phoeniceus; assembly: GCF_051311805.1. NCBI lineage: Eukaryota > Metazoa > Chordata > Aves > Passeriformes > Icteridae > Agelaius > Agelaius phoeniceus. Next base: position 56,486,132 of record NC_135268.1, read on the forward strand.
TATAGAGGAAAGCGTAAATGTGTAAAGAGATGCATCTCTCTTAAAAGGATGAAGAAAAGAGATAATTAGGTTGGTTAAAAAAGAAGACAGAGATAGGAGAACAAACAGATGAAAAATACACGAATAAAGTGAAGAGAGAAGCTGTTATCTGAAGAAATGGCCATATTTTCAAAAATGACTAGTTTTGGGATACTCCTGTCTTATTTTATTTCTCATGAGGATTAAGATTCTGGGAATCTAAGTCACTATTGGAAAGGCTCTTTTTAGTTTCCTGAATAATTGCTTATGGTTTTAAAAACTTTAACCCCAGTCTACCCCAGACATACTAGGAGAAGCTCACTGTCACTGAAATTATAGGATATTGGGAAATACATACATGGGTTGCCTGTGTGCTACACATACAGGATGCTGAAGGAAGCAAGGTGAAGGTGCACTGACAGTACAGAGCCAGATGGAATATGATGTACTCTCAACTTCCACATCATAGAAGGAAGAGTATTGAGTTTTGAAGTGCCTGATCACAAGGGCCTAACAGCTGTGTTGAGTCAGAATAGAGGTCTATACAGCCTTGTATAAATATCTTGTAATCTTATTTACCGGTCTGTATTTATTACTCTCTCTGCTTCCTGTGATTAGTGATATTTCTTTTGTCAACAGGTGCTCTGAGCATATCCTTCCATGTCTAGTGAGGTGCTCTGAGAATATCCTGTGCCTTGTGAACCACAAAAGCTTTCTGACATGTCTTATATGCCACAGTAATATCTAAACTTACAGTGATATAAAGCACCTTTGGATGCTGAGTTCCTATTCAAGGAAAATCACAAAGTCAGCCTACATCAGAGTATGTTGGTGCAAGAACATGTCTTTGAATAGGTAATTCCTATGCACCACACTCTGCACTGCCCTGATATCTGGTGATTAAATAGCATTTTTTAAAGTGGCACTAATATTGTGCATCTTCTGGCAGAAGTTCTTAAAATCTGCATCGATTGTAGTTGTTCAGTAAAAGGTAAGTATGCCCCTTAGGAGAGCTGCAAGGGAAAACAGCTTATCTGCACACACCTGAAACTGGAAGAGACAATTCACTGGAACTTAATTGGCTGCATGCTGGAAAGACTAATGATGATTCCGCATTCCATTGGCAAAGAAATGAGGTAGATGGCAAAAAAAAGCTCTTATTATAGTGCCTGGGTAGTAGAAATTTATGAGAAGCTTGTTCTGCTTTTGCAACCCGTGATGTCTATTCAAAATCTCTCCGTAAGGTTTTTGAGGGAAAAAGCTGCAATACTGTATGTAATCTAAAGAAAAACGACACCTGCACCAAATCTAACAATGACTTAATTTCTGTCATGTCATATCCTAACTTCTGCAAATGTACTGTTGCTGTAAAAGAGTAATTTAATCTTATTTGCAGTGTTTTCATAGCAAAAGGATGTAGAGTGGGAAAATGAAGGAGAAGCAGCTATTTTATGTTGATGTAGTACTGCCAGTAAGGAAAGCATAAAATTTCTCATGTTTCTTCTCAACTTTGTCTTTCAGCATCTCTTGCTGTTCAGAGGAACTTAGCTATGATGTTGATCAGAGGGTGAAGTAACTAGAACAGGTATGGTACTGATATGAGGGATGGAGTGCTGGCTGAATTGGGGCAATTTGGAAGAGATCATTAATTTGTGTAAAACATCTCTCTTCAGTAAGGGACTCAGGGAAGACCTTATGGCTTTGACTGGAGCTTTTTGTAGCCAGGATCTTACAGTATCTTGTTTCAGCTGATAACCAGTAGCAAAGGTCAGTGGTGAAAGGGGAGTAAGAACCAGGAAACCCATTTTGGAATTTCATCTTTATATTCTGATTTCCAGTTGTCTGGGACTTCCTTAGCTGTAGGTTTTAAATTTGAATGGTTCTGCATGCCTTTTTTTTTCTACCTCCATGTATTGGTCCAACGGAACTTTTAGCCTATGAACATTTTTGGCATAAACCTCATCCTCTGGCAATTGATGACAAAACTTGGCTAGATTTTGTAGGAAGAAAACCACTTCATTCATGAACCTTTCACTTGCTAATTTAATTTGATGACCTGTTTCTTCTGAAGGAAATGCTGAAAAATCATTCTTTATTTACTTCCTTCACATGTGAATTAGTAGACATAAATGGCATTTTTCATAAATGTTCAGTTAGTTCTTCCCATGCTTAAAATCCCTTCTCTTTTTAGTCATTCTTCACACTGCAGCTGTTCCATGCTTTTCATCAAGCTGGTCATCCTTCCTTGTGTTTGGGTTCTGTTGTCTTTTCTGAGAAGAGCCAGCCATACCTGTGCACAGTGTTCAAGATACAGATGAACATCTTGTTTAGGTTGTGGCATAATATTCTTTTTTCTTTCCTGTCCTAAAAATTTCTAAAGTTTCATTTGCATGTTTGACTATCCCTGAGCACCAGGCTTAGATTTCATAAGGTCTCTACTACAACCCCAAAATTTGTTATGTGGTGTGTCAGCTATTTCAGATCTCATCCACATTTAAGTCATGGAGGATTGTTGAATCAGTTATTAAGAATAGATTTCATTTGATCATGGTATTGTTAGTCATTGGTAACTCTTGTCAAATATTTTCTGTAGTTTAATTTCTTGAGTAACTTAGTAACATCTATAAACCTTGATGTTTGAATTCAAAATAACATTCATTTCATGCTTTTTCTGGATTATTTGGTAGTATGTTGGACAGCAACAGCTATGGATCTAGAATAGATCCCTGCAGGACTTCACTGAATCTCTCCTTTGAATAACTCTCCTCTCCCTTTTTTTTAACCTTATTTCTACCCACCTCTCCTACCACCCAAGTCACTTCCAGTCTTCATCCAGAGCAGTGTCGATGAGGGAATTTTCTGCAATTCAGGAAGACTTTTTCACAATGATCTCTTGTGCCTGCATGCACAGTGATTTCTTCAGAGATCTCGAATGTATGAGAAGTGCATTTCCTTCTACAAAACCATTCTTGGTTGTGCTGCAAAAAAGAGAGGTCATTAGATTGTTGGCAGTAAGGGGCATTCAAAAACTGCAAATTCAATGGCAATTAAAAACTATGGCTAATGAAAAACTAGTTGTGAAACTGAATTGTGTACTTCTTTTGTCACAAAGCTGTAGCTTTAAAAACCACTCAAAATATTGGGGCATTGACTGAGTTGACAGTAGGGACTCTCAATTAATTTCAGATGCTTATTTTAAAATGTTTTGTTTTGTGATTTAGTTGAAAACATGCTTCTAATGCACACTTTATTTGAATGCCAAGTCCAGAATTTCAGCATAAAGCCATTTTCTAGTCGTTCAGCCTCCTGGCAGAAGCAATGGTTACATTAATTCACACTTCCATAGCTTCCATGCATCTGAGAGAATTTTGGCCAAAAGCTCTATAAAAAAAAAAAAAAAGCTCTATACTAGGGGCCAGAAGAAGCAGAGAACCTTCTGAATCTGCTACAGGAGTTGGTGGTATGTCATCCTTTAGACAGATTTTTTTTCCTTCCATGATTCCAGCTACAGGAGAAAGTCTGTGTCCATGCAGCACCTGCTGGAGGAGCAGCACCATTGTTACTCCTTGTTGTTTTAAGTTGCTCTGGGGGAACTGATTAATTCAATCTGTAGGTTTTCTGTTTCAAAAGACAGGAGGTATCTCCCTCCATTCTCTTCCAAATGCTAATCACATTTTACAGAAAAAAAAGCCAGGACTGAAAGACAGATCAGAGCTGCTTAAAGATGATGTTTTGCTGCCTGGCCTTGTTGACCTACTGGCCTGGAGGTCAGAGAACTTAATAGTCCTTTAGGCTGTCTGTGTTCCATTGATGGAACAATGGATACTAGTAGCAATGGCTGGCTTGTAGGATGATTTTTTGGTGAGAAACTACTGTGCAGTGAAGAACAGTCCTATGAAAATGCATTCTATGGTAACAGAACAGCAGTTAAATCTTATGTCTCCCTACTGGGAGATGCCTAATATTGAGGTTATTGCCAAACTTTTAATACAAAATAAAAAGCAAACCATGAAAAGCAAACCCATTCTAAGAGACCGAGGTTCAGGTGTGTTTTCTCATTAAATTAAACTTTTAATTTTTTTTTCATACACACATGCATATATGAAGCCATTAAAATTTTTTCTATACCTGGAGTTATTAGCAATGCCATGAGGCTGCTGGAACACTTGGAGTGGAAGAGATGTGTAGGGGGATAAAATATAAGAAAATAAAGATAGTATAGAAAGTAATCTTACCCCTTAAGGGGTTGCAGCTGAACCAATTATTAGAGATTGGGAACAGGTGTGACTTTAACAGGCCACAGCTGTAGCCAATCAGAAAAGTGTTATAAAAGAGTGGATTGGTTGGTTGAGGGGAAGCTGGAGTCACTTGGCTGCTGTGAGAAGAAGGAAGAGTCAGTGCCTAGAGGAGCTGCCTATAAGAAACATCAAGGTGGTATGAAACTCTGGCAATATGGAACCTTTGCAATATAATGACAATAGAACCTTTGCAATGTAATGACAGCAGAGATGTACTCAGCATTTCTAGTGTTCCAAGGTATTGGCATGTGACTGCCCATGCTATGCATTAAGTCTGTGCTGGAGGATAGGTTGGCTAACTAGGCGGGCTGGGGAGTCATTGTGCAATCTAAACTTGCTTCTGCATCGTTTTGTCAATAGAGGTGTTATAAAAAATCAGTAGTAAGCTATTTGGGAACTGGGGCTTTGCCAGACAAAAGGAATTAGCAGCTTCTTGACTATCAGCAATAGAAATTGGATCATCTAAAGAGTTAGCCATGTGCTCAGATGTAGACATAAACCGTAGCTTATTTAGTAAGAGAATTTAATATAATTTATAAGAAGGCTGTGGGAGTAAACATCTTCCAAGACACAGATTTTTTTTTTTAGGGATCATGTTGGCTGTCTGCTCCATTTTAATCATGGGAATGTGCTTTGCTACTGGAATAGTTATTCTTTTTAGCTTTACCTTATTTTATACTTTTTGATAAGTTGTTTCATACTCTGGCTACATGTGAAGTATCCCACTGCCTTGCTCAACTCTTGAAGAGGCAGGTCATCCTGCTTGGTGAAATTGCTTCCTGTTTATAGAGAGCAGTGTTATGTGACAAATCATACCAGGACTTCCTGAAACTTGGCATCTTATTTTGAAGAATTAAATGGGAAATTGATTGTTTCTTAGAGATTCAACTCATGGGAATCACACAGAACAAGAAAAAACCCCATGATTTCCCATAACAGAAGGAGAGCAAAATGGTAAAGTTTATGTGAGTTGTTGTATGAACTAATGATGCTTTATATCAAAGGGAAGCTGCAACAGAAAAGTAGGGTTTATGTATACAGAAATTTTGGAAAAATTCACACTGAGTTCTGTTTGTTAGCTTTCCAAAGTCTATTTGATTGCTACACTTCCAGAGAAGTAGGCTGTGAGGTCCAGCAGCTGAAGCAATGACTGATTTGCTTGCATAGTTCATGGCTGAACCATTTTGCTTTTCTCTGTTCATAACTTCCTTGTTTTCTTTCTGTTTATATTATCATGCTCACCATTGTGAACTAGCTTGTGATAGCTGGTGTAGAAAAAAAGTTTTCATCATTGCTGTGTTTTGTGGAAGGCCTGAGGGATGTAAAAAGCCCTAAGAACAGGTGAGAGAAACATTTAGAGAAGTTCTAGTGCAAATGTGGATTGTATATTTGTACGTGCACTTTGTAGACTCTCTGTGCCATTCTCTTTGATTATGTTTAAATAGGTAATTCCATAATTCTTTCAAAGAGGTGGTTAAGAATATCAACGTGAGCTTAGAAATGTTCATGACCTGTAATCACAGATGGTGAGAAAGGGTTTTTCCTCATAAATTCATAGGCATGAAGAAGCCAGACCTGTTCTTCTGGAAGAAAGGATGAACTTTACACAGCTTCACTGTGTTTCTTCCTTTCAAGCATATATTTGGCCAGATTTTAAAGAGCTCAGCTCCCATTTGGGTACCTAAATTAAATGGCTGGATTTGCAAAAGTGTTTAGCATCCAGCAGCTACTTTTATTCTCACATATGTACTCAAATGGGAGATGAGTTGTTTTGACAGTGTGGCCCATTATTTGTCAAGTTGTTTGTGATTAAGACTCAGATCATTGCAGGAGCACTCTATTAAAATACTCATAGAGCAGACAACCTTATGGGGCCATTTATGAAGCCTTACTGCTGAGCCAGTAGAAATGAAATCCAAAATTGTGCAACCACATCTTGTAAATGGAGAGGATAAATGGCTGGTGGTTGTTTTTTTCCCCTGTTTAGAGAACGCAGCTGAAAATGAGAGGGAACTCAGACAGTTACAGCCGCAAAAAAACTTTCAAGTTGTCAAAATTGGAGTTTGCTGTTTAAGTCCACCATGTGCTTACAAGCTCTGTGAATCTCTGCTCTGAACAATTTGTTTTTCTAGGAATTTGCATTTTCCTTGCCTTTACTCAAATTTTGTGCCCCTGAGCTTCCATAGCTATTTTAAAATCATGGTAGCTGAGGCTCTCCCAAATACCATTCCATGTATACTCATGATGTGTCTGCTTTGTTGGTGTGGACAAAATGGATTGATGTCCTGAACTGGGAATGTCTGCACAGCACAGTGAAGTGCTGGCTGACACGTCTGAGCTGGTGCTCATTTGTGGAGGCAGTTTAATTATGTCAATGTTCTGATTGCTACAGGAGGATATATAGGATTTTACAGTTCAGAATTAGCCTGATTGTCTCTGCAGAGGGTGGCACAGTGTTGCAGACATAAAACTAAGACTGGTAGAACTAGGAATACAGTCTGAATCTCTTAGATTTCAGGCCAGTGTCCAAATTAATGTATTTTTTTTTTCTTTTTTGTTTCTTTATTGCCTTTTGGCTCCTGTGATAGCAACCAGGAGGTTCATTCATGGTCAGAGTTCATCCAATTAGGGCCTTTCCAGGCACTTCAGTGTTGATCTATTAACCTTCACAGTCAGCAGAAAGACTCAGCATCTCACAGTTCCTACTGGAAGTGGATTGGATTCTTACTGAGATAAACTGCTTTTTCTGAGTGGCTGCAGTTATAGATAGCAGTAGAGTTGGGGGAAGCAGTAGTGAGGAATTTTCAGAGTGGTATGCAGTGAAATGTATTAAAGAGTGTGTACAATATAAGAGCTATTGTCTCTCATGAGGAGATACGGGAGGTGAATGTTCCAACATCTTTACAACATGTGTTGTCTAAAAATTGATTCAGCATACTGGGCTTGGTGTTTTCTCTTCCAGTGTAGCACTATTAGTCAAGGCATGTATTTTTTGGATCATTATAAAGCTGCCTAGTGGGATAACATTGGGGAGGGAGAAATCCATGTGTGCAAACTAGCTTTGTAGCAGTGTGAGTGTTTATGGCAAGACTGCATTCCTTACTTTCTAGCTATGAAACTGCTGTGAGCATCGCACCATACCTAAGCTATGATACACGTTTTAAAGTCACTACTGGTCATTATCCAATAGTTAATACCTGAGGAAATGATACATTATTGCTATTATAAATTGGTTTTTTACTGGTTTTGGTTTCCCTTTTTACTTAATAGCTGCTGACAGCACCCCAAATCTCTTCAAGCTGGATTACAGTGGTTGAGACAGAGAATAATTTTATGGCTTTGTTGTATATATGTTGTATATATGTATGTTTTAGGGGTATGCACCTACTACATTATTTATCTGGGTATTGCCAAAAAGTTCAAGGATAATAGGAAATTCTGCATGATGCTACAACTTTTACTACTGATATACTTCCTGGAAATAAATCAGAAGATGAGCTTAACTATCTCAAGTTTTTTTTTTTTATACTATCAGGTATTTGTGATTCTCAGCGATAGTCATGTATCATTGGCGTTGTTCAGCCTGGAGCTGAGATATTCTGGGGGCACACCTTATAGCAGCCTCCTACTACTTTAAGAGATGCTATAAGAAATCTGCAGAGAGACTTCTTTCAAGGACATGTTATGGTAGGACAAGGGGTGATAACTTTGAACATAGAGAGAATAGGTTTGGAACAGATGTTAGACAGAAATTCTTTACTGTGAGGATGGTGAGGCACTAGAACAGGCTGCCCAGAGAAGTTGTTGGTGCAGCATTCCTTAGCAGCGTTCAAGGCCAGGTTGGATAGGGCTTTGAGCAACCTGGTCTAGTGGAAGGTATCCCTGCCTTTGATGATCTGTAAGGTCCCTCTCAACCCAAACCATTCTGTGCTTTTATTATATGCATATTCTATGAAATATGCATAGTATTGGAAGATTGATGTAAAAATCATTTAAAAACTGCTATTGAATTTTTGTATTTCTATTACTTCTTTTCTTTAAGTATTGTACATTTAATTTTACCAGATTTTCAAAATTTTTTTCTGGAGGTTACTTATCTCTGTTGTACAGTTTTGAAATTGCAAGCAATATCATGTGTTGAAATGTGGCTGTTTATTATATATTCTGATTTTCTGTGTGAAAGGATTACTCACAAGAAAGCGATAAGGAAAAAATGGAAGAACATAAAGATTTGCTTCCAGATGTGAGTTCTTTTTCCCCTCAAGGTATATATGTGAATGACAGATACTCAACTGAACAGTGGATAAAAGATCTTCATATTAAAAACAAAATAGGAGAGGAAATATACCTTAGAAGAATAGTCTCTTGGAGATTCACCATTGCTTTAATTTGCCCCCTGAATTAATATTTTAACTTAAGATCTGCAAGAGTTGTGTAGTGGTTTTCATTTGTCTTCATGTACTGCAGTGGTGCTGTATAGAAAGCTCCAATAATGTTTAAAACAGGCAATTTTGTCAAGAACTACTATATAATCTAAATCTGCATTAATTATTGTCCTTGTTAAAAGTGTAGTAATAAACCATCATAGGTGAATCTGTTTGTTTATATATCTGTTAGACAACTGGTAACTATGGCAGGGTTGCTCTGTGTGTGTGTGAAATAAAAAAACGTAAGTCCAAACACAAACTCAGCTTTATTATTAAGTAAAGAACAGTGGGAGACTGAGATGAACTACTTTATATAAAAAGCTTTGCTCCTTCTACAAAAGAAGAGCAGTTTCATGTTGTTTATAGGTATGGTCCAGCTATTGCATAATAGCCCCAGCTAGCCATAGTATACATAATTATGATATACCTCATAATCTCTATTACCATAATACGTTTTTCCTCCACAAGAGAAATTAGATGCATAGTGTTCTGTGGCTCATGACTTTGCCATCTTAAAGAGATGCTTAGTATTTGAGTGATGGTTGAATCACCTATTTTATACTTAAGTACTTAATCCCAAGAAGGTTTAAATCAATGTGTTAATTGGTAAGTGATACTGTAATTATGTGTATAATCATGGAAATTTTGAATCCAGATTATTTACTTGCTCTCAGGAAATTAATCTACAGAGGTCATATATTAGATTGCTTGTTTATTAAGTGGAACCCCTGTAGTTACAAAGTACTGATTGGCTATAAGCTGAATGAAGCATTCTTACAGCTGTATTCAGCAGGTGTCAACAGTTCAAATCTTTGAGTGGGTATTGATCCAGATTCAAACAGTTCATTAATCTAAGCACACATTATATAGATTTTTCAATGCAATTTTGAAGGAGTTGAAAAATCGTATTGAATGATGAGAGATGATACTCAAATTATGTTTTTATGGCAAATCTCCCTTGTGCTTGTGACATACTGAGATGAGGTTGGGTGCTAAAACTGACACTGTGTCTTGATTTTTATTTTCAGATGTACTTTTCTGCCTTGAGAGTAGTTTCAGTGGGTGAAGTAGTCTTTGCCTGCTGGCAGTGCAGACCATCTGTTTTTCTAGCATCAGTTTTGTCACATACAGCCCCTGCTTCCTTTTAATTTGCTTGGACAGAAATAGCTTTGGTACCACTTAAGAATCCAAGAGACATTCAGATATTCCCTGTGTTCTTTCTTCTCCCTGGTCATGATCCTGGAATCCTCTGGCAAGGCCATTCAGCACAGATTTAAAAATGAGGTGGCTCTAATAAAATCATTTAACACCTTGAACCTGTGAAGCTAAAGCATGTGCTTAGGTGCTTTGTTGTTGCATGGGGAAGAATGCCATGGAGATCATTCTAGGAGAAGCATTCAAAGGTATTTGGCTGGGTTTTTCCCTCATCCACACTGTTCCACCTGAGAATGGGAGTCAGCTTGTCATTCAGATCCCTTTCCAATGCTGTTTTTCACACATGAGGTTAGTAAGAGAAACAGTGTTTCCCATTGAGTTCGGACACAGTTTCAGCAAGTTGGTGCATCTATAGGCTGTTAGTTTGGCAATTGTAAGATTTTACTCCCTTTCTCTTCTCTGCTAATTGTTAGTGTCTTTGTTGGTGTAGAAGAGAAAAAAAAAAAGAAAGAGAAAGAAGAGATAATTCTGCCGTTACTAGTGAGAATAAAAAGAGGGAAAGACTCTTCAATTTTAAGGGAAGAAAGTGCAATATATAGAAAACAGATCAGGGTTTTCAGGAGTTACATTTTTTCCTTACTGTAATGATCAAGCTAAAGATACTTACAGTCCTGCTGACCAATTTTGATTAGATTGCTGTAATACCTGGTACTGTGTATTAGGATAGCAGGAATGCCTACTTAATCATTTACAAATGCTAAGAGGTTTTCATTCTTTTTCTTGCTCTTTGTGGTTTCCAATATTATTTTTTGCAATATTAGGGAAGTTATGATACCTCTCAGACACTTGCAATTCATATAATATGAATTGCAAAGCTGCAAAGAAGGTAGCAATTGTGCAATAGAGTGTTGTAGATCTGATGCAATAAAGATACTGTGCGAAATCTGACCCAATTATCTTGCAGTTTATGCTCCTTTTATACTGGCAATGTTGTTGTTATTTCCTGGCATTAATAACTAACTTTATATTATGCTTAATTTCATAAAGTACAACTTGTATTGTACAGATTGGATATCTAATAAAAATGCAAAATTGTAATAAAGCCTATAAAATAATGGATAGGGATTTTTCAGAAGAGTTGACATGCCTGTCAAGATAATGCTGATAGAATTTCATATGTCTGCAGTAGGACACAAAATTAATTACCAAAGAATCTGACTTTGTTAGTCCTTTTTTCAGTTATATGATAGCTTCAGTGCTCTGGAAAAAAATTCAAAGCAGAATTTAAAACTGTTCTCAGAATGGCAGGTTTTCATCTAGAAATGTTAATGTATGTTAAACTTTAATTAAGAAGACTGCATATCATATCTTAACCTTTTTAAAATATAGCATAATTAACTATGGTACAGATACTATTCAAAGGTATATTATTTTATTGAAAAACTCTATTTTAATGTAAAGGATTTCTGGTTTTCAGCAAATCATTGTCACCTTGTAATTTTGGAGAGCTGAGCATACACACAGTGGTGCAATACGCAGTCTTCCGTAAAGTCCAAGGGTGCAGTTCAGTCACAAAAATTGGTGACTTTTCCAACATGAAATATAGATTGAGCACTTCATACAAATATAAAACACCACGGTTCCTTTGTAACCTTTGTGTTTCTAATGATATTTTATCCAGATATCACTACACTGTTGAAAGACGGGGGCCTATAAATCACTGAGTTCCAAGACCTGTTTTTCTGTCAGGCTGCCTGTCCTTTGCTCCTGATTCCTGCCGATCCTTGCATCTAGATAATGTCTCCTTCCTTTGTCTTTCAACCTGAGTGTAAAGGCACGCAGGCAGTCACGGTGGGAAGCTTCTCGGAGCAATGGTGAGGTGCTGGAGGAGAGGCGCTTGGTGGCCAGATGTGCGGGGCCCCCGCAGCTGGCGAGCAGCGGCACCGGGCACTAGGTGTCACTGTTCCTCCACGCTGGAACTGCCGCATGGGCATTTTTTGGGCTGGGAGTGTAAAGGAGCTGTAGGTGACAAAGGTTTGTAAATTTGGTTTGCATAGTGCCACTTCAGAGCATACAGTCATGAACTTTGAGACAAGGAGCAGCTGGACCCCAAAGCGTTTTCTTTTGTCATTTAATCATTGAGTATGGAGTTGAGATGGAGGCACCACCAAGCCTTTTTGAGCTGGATTGGTGTGAGCCAACTGTGGTCTGCTGTTTTTGAACTACTGAAGCCTTAACACAGAGGAGAGGAAGCAGGTTACTCATCTTGGTATTTATCAGCAAAGGGCTGCCTTTATTTGTGGCCACTCCCTGGAAGAACTGGATGAGAACTTTACTAGAACTTCATAGATGAAGGTTGGTTAGGTAGTGCATCCTGTGGATTCTCTCTTCACTCACTGAAGCTTGCTCCCTTTACTGCCAAAGGTGAGCAGTAAAGGGGAAAACACAGGGCCAGCACTTGCAATAGGCTTTTATGTCTGTGTTTAGACCAGAATTTATTTGAGAAGTACCAGTGACAAAAGTGAGTAGAGAAGCTGGTTATTTGAGGTGTATATATTACATTAAAATCTTAAAAATAGCTGTGTTGGTGTGGATGTAGCTCCATACCTTTTAGAAGGTATTTTCTTCAGGTCTACCCTTCCTTCCATAAGGAGAGTTTTTGTGGCCAGGAAATTTTACATTCTTGAAATAAACATGTAGCTCTTAATATCCAGTAGCGGAAATTAGAAAACTGCAACTACTTGTGCTGTATTTTTACATTTCAGTTTATCATCAAACCTAATTACTTCATCATGTAGCAACTCCTGTGTCAGTGGACATCTTTTAATGAGGGTAGAATATTTTTCTAAAAGATACCCTGCAAGTAGCTTAGGAAGTACATGCTTTGTGTTTGAGTTACTAGGTCAATTTTGTGGACTGTCTATTATGTGAGACCTAAGGCTTTGTATCAGAATCAGGACTTCACCTCCAGGTAATCTTAGGTGGTGTGCTGGTGTGTGACCTCTCTGCTTTTCCTGTGCTTCTGAGTAGAAAATCTCAGGCAGTATCCTCATAGAATGGAAAAGCCTGAGAATCTAATGTGGCTTAAATTTCAATCATATTTGTGTTGTTTCTCTTTAGAAAATTAATGTAATAGAGCTGTGTTTCTTATTTATTGTCCCAGTGAGTAGTGTAGAATAGCTACTTCAATTACAAGAATATTTTTTATTTTTGAATTTAGCAAATGGACCTTGGGCTTGTTCTTTCTAATGTCTTGTCCCAGTTGGTAAGATGGTTGAGCAAACGGGTCCATTCAACCCATTTTGGTCGTGCATAGAGGTAACTGATTTGTTTTAGAATTCTGTTATGGTGATGACCTAAAAGGTACAACAAAATGAATTTTCCTGGCTAGGTAAGTTTTTTAGAGCTGAGGAGCAAAAAAACATATTATCATCAACATCACAGGACTGGATAGTCACTGGAATGTAATAATGCTATTTATGTGTAGAGGTGCATCTTCAAGCAGTAAGGATGCAGGTGACAAAAGTAAGTTAAATAAAAGTGCAGGATGGGCAGCTCAGCAGGTCTCCATTTGACAGCTAATGGACTGCTACCAGAATCTTAGTGATCCCCCCTAAAAGGAGGGCTGCATTTCCCCTAGACATACTTGGAAATGAAAGTATTACTTTTAAATTAAATTAGAAGTTGTATCCAATTAAATCAGGCTCTGACAGACCCTCTCTTAATTAAGCCTTAATATTTAAGGTCTCACTAAGTTACAAATTTTATAGACGTATCTGTCACCACTGAATCTTGCCCACTGCAGGTTGGGTTGTCATGCATGGGGCTAAAATCCTGTTAGAGTAAGAATGAATTCAACATGGAAATGAAATGCTGCAATGACAGAAGCTGGAAATTAGCTGAGCTGCCTTTCAGAGGATGTATAGAGAAACAACTTTTGTCATATTGATGTAGTTTAAACTCAGAGGTGATTGTGGTGTGGCCACCTGTGTCACTATGGTAAATCCAGTTGCTTTAGGGGGATGCCCTTTCTGGGAGCTGCACTACTGCAGTCTTCACATGGCTGATCAGGATCCATAAGATGCCTACCATCAGAAACATCAAAACTGGCCTCACTGGTCTTGCCCAGCCTTATTTCCTTCCACAGCTGGGGGTGTTGGGTGCTCAGTGGCCCTTGCAGAGCACAGAGCCCTGTACCAGAGTCACAGGTGAGACACAGTCCTGCAACTTGGAAGCTACAGATAAAGCATGACTGTGAAGCTTATCTGAAAAGGGCATCACCTATACCCTTTGGCAAGATGTTGCAGTTTAATGACCTGATTCTCTGTCTCAACCCTCCATAGCAGCTGTAGGTTTGGGGCAATACTGTAAGCAAACAATGAGTTTTGTATGCTTTGGACCTCAGTTTCGGGCCCAACTTCCAAGTCTGGTGAAGAGCAGACTTCAAGTTAATAGGTCAGAGGTGTCAAAATGTTCTGCCCTGTTTGTAAATAGAGAAGATTTGATGTAGGTATTTTAAATAGTGTAAATCAGGGTAGGGTAGTTAAAGGAGCATGGATCCTGTAAAGGTTTTCATTTGGGACTGGACTTTGAAAAAGTAGAAAAGGAACATCTGGGTTCCTCCAGCCTGCTATGGATCCTTTGGAATCAGCAAATTCTGGGTTCAGAATCTCTCGCTTCTTCCACATGAGCACATCCTGCTCACGCTTTCCTGACTAACCTGACTTGAGATGTGACTCATGGCACTCCCTGTCTTGCACAGAGGGTTTTTTCCCCAATCAGGGACCTACAGGTCAGAAGGAAAGAGGAGCATAGTGTTCCAAGCATAGGGAATAAAATACTGCTGCTACTTACATGTTTCTAGAGTGGCTGGGAACCACCGAGTTTGTGATGCCAATCCAGGGACCAACTTCACTCAAAAACTTGCATTTTATTGAACATTTATTTAAATTGTGAAACTCTTTGATTGTTAAATTAGCATTAAAGCAGGCTGGAAACTGGTTTACAGTCTCTGGAAAGCGGCCATACATCATCAGTGTCATAAATTATGTCCTTTTTTTACCAAGATATTGGCTGCCAGCTGAAAGGTTAGAAATTACTTATTTTATTTTCAAATGCAATTTGCAGTTTATCTACAGAGAGAAATGAACAAAATGGATGCAGCTGTTTTTTAGATTAACCCCACAGAGTTGTCAGGCCTGGAGTTCCCAGGGAAGTGCAGAGTGTTCAATGATATCCCTACAGAACAGGAAAGCCTGCCTCTTTGTGGCATCTGAGAGTTAAGGGGTGGAGGGACATGTGCCTGCATTGGCAGCGTGCCCAGGCTGTCATAATGACAAGCCCCCACAAGAAAGCAATGGAATAACTCTCAGGATATTTATTCAACAGAAGAGTGACGTGTTTAGGTGATGCAAACAGTTTCATGATGTAAGAAAAGGAGGGGCATGATTTTTAAGGACTTCTAGTGCCAACTAGCAACATCAAATTCCATTTCTCTGGTTAAAGTGTACTATCTCACTTCAATGTTTGAGGAGATTTAATCTTTTGAAGAAAAAATGCTTTCTGTTTTGGAAACTTTTGTGCCTCATGAAAGTACCAAAGATGTGAATATCAGAGGAAGTCCCATGAGCTGGAGAGGTTATTTGGCATTTTTTCAATATATTTTGTGTTTAGCTTTTTTCAGTGCAGTTTGTACATTTCTGCAAGTCAGTTTGTCAGGGAAGACTGTAACACAGGAGAGTAAATCTTGAATTAATAGATCCAGTGGCTTAGCATTCATGTCAGGTTACCTAAAGTTATTGTAAAATGATACATAAAATGATTTTTAAAAACAGTGAGCCCCCCTAGGTTGTTTAATTTTCAAATCCATCACTCAAGCTGTGATGGTTTACAGTGCATGTGACACAGTAGAAGAAGGATTACTGTACGTGTGAAGCATGAGGACAAAGATTACTGAGGAAACACTAGAGTCAGATGTAGCTGGGAATCATTGTTTTGTGCATAGGAGATGTCATTTATTTACCATATAACTTCCTTTGATTTGGCAGGGAGACTGGATCATACACCCAGCATGCAAGTTCAGGCTGAAATATGATCTGGGAGGCATAGATGCATGTTGTGGTTTTGTTTGGTGGTCACACAGCTGCATCATTTAGTGGTGTTTTATGTGTAAACTGCAGCAGCTTTACTTTGTAAAATAGTTTCCCCTGGCACGTGCCTTTTTAATGTTCAAAGAAAAGATGTGCAATATCTGCTATCTTCCTGTTTTGTGACCTGGGAATGAAGCTTATGGTATAAGAGCAGCAAGCAGAAACTGGAGCCTTGCAGTGAGAATGTGCAGGTCAAGTCCAGTTGCATGAATTATTGTTGAATTTTTTTATAAGGTTACTTACTGCTGCAGATTTTTAAATGGAAAATACAAACCCATACAGTCACTCCTGAAAAAATTTCCCTTCGTGTTAGTGGCGTATTCCTTGTGCTCAGGAAATCAATGCTGGTGATGTAATGGGAGTTTCTACATCATAGTGGTATGTCATTCACATGAAGAGAGCATCGTGGGAGCTGCTGAGATTGATGTCCTCTCTAAGAATAGCACTGATTATAGAACAGATTTTCCCATATACAGAGCCATTTTTAATTCACTGCCTACTGCAGCTGCCAGCCTGCAGAGATAATTCCTTCTAGCAGAATAGCTCTAGATTATTATAGGGAAATCAAATTTGCATAAAAGCATTTTATCTCTTCCCTTTTTTTCATGTCAAAGTTACCAAACATTCACTGCCAGTTACTTTGCATGGAGGAAGAACTTTGTTAGAATTACATCTTAAGTAAATTTTGTTAAGATCTTTCTGACTCTGTTGTTTTATGTATTTTAGAATGAATACTAAGCAGCTACAAAGAAGTATTGTAAAGGAGCAAGCAAGATTTTAAAGCAGAAACTGAAAATGAAGAGCTGTTTCTGCACACCTTGAGGAGCCCAAGTGGCCCCATACACATCTACTCAATTATATGGTCCTTGTCACCCTGGCAGGCCTGGTAGGATGGGTCCATGTGGTTTGAAAGTGTAATGTAGCCAGCCAGTGCGCAAATCTGAGTGGGTATTGTGATTTACTGATGAGGAAACTGAGGCACAGATAAGTTAATTAACTTGCCTAGGGTTACAAACTGAGACCAGAGTAGACTTACAGTCTCCTGAAATGAATGTGGTTGCCCATGTGCTTGGGCTCTTCCCCACGTTATGTTCTTTAGCACTCATTCAAACAGATTTTTGAGGTTCAACAGCGAGAGAAGTTTTGCTGCATCTATGACTGATATTTTTAATATATATACTTACCCACTATTGCACTTAGCTATGTTTATCTTAGAGTCTGTATATAAGCTGTTTTTTAAAGGTCCAGGGAAATGTTGTAGTGAGGTCTTAGGGTAGAGAATGAAATTTTCTTCCAGTTTTGAAGTCTAGGTTTGAAATTCTGATGATTTGTCTTTGCTTCAGCCTTGTTCCCAGGTCAGTGGACTACCATTTGAAAGTATTAAGGTCATGTCTCTCCTCTGTTAAGACCTCTAGAATGACTTGTAGAATTCTAAAACTGTACTTGACAAGCTAGATATTTGAAGAAATCATCAAGGTATCATTCAGTTGCCTGAACTGAGATACCTAATGCCTCTACTTGCTACCCCAGAAAGGTGCAGGCATTCCAAATATATCGTGTTGGACCCAGGTTTGTGGAGATGCTCTCAGATAGATGCCACTGCAGAGGCAACTGAGCTGAGGTCCCAGATTTCCTGCAGAGCTGAAAAAGCAGGCTGAGCAGCAAGAATGGGGCCTGACACATTGTCCATGAAAGCAAGATGGTGGCTCATACCTGGGTGAAAGCAGTCAGAAGTGGATTAGGCTAGTTTCAGATTCAGAATTTGTTCCTTTGAAAACTCTTTGAAGAGAAATGGTAGGTATGAGAAGGCAGTTAGACCCCCACCACAACTGCGAATTTCTTGGTGTGACAAAGCTGAGAGGCTGCATGGGAATTGATTTCTATGTTTTGCATTGTTGAGTCTGATCCTAAGGTGGAGTGTAGGCATCTGTAACTTAGGCTGATCTGTCCCAGTGGGGCCTCCTACAGCTAAGAGCAGATGAAGTGCTGAGTGCTCCAGGAAGGTCCACTGTAGTCTTCTAGCACATGTAGGAAGTCTCAGTGGTTTTGGTTGGAAGGGTCAGGAGTGAAATGAATATTTATGTTGTTAGTTATGAGATCATGAAATATTATACACAATTAATTGATGACCTTGGTGCCTCTTCTGGCTTCGTTGATTTCAGTAGATGGGGCTTGTAGAGGTCTTGGCCACTCTCTGCACTATCAGCAGTCGAAATTATGGATTCCCTTAACAGCATGCAGAGTTATATTTTTCCCAGGAACTGAGATAGCCTGCTTAAGTACTGTGCTCCCTCTGCTATCAGGTGCTAACGCAGAGTTTATGGTTGTAACAGGCAAAATGACTTTGGAGGATTGTGCTGTAACCTGATAGTTTTTCCCCTACCCTCAGTGTTATAACATGATTTGGTCTTGCCTGTGGATGGAAGTAAATCATATTTTACCCTCACTGCTAAATTGTGTTATGGCCCTGACCTTTATAGGTGAGACAAAACTGCATTATAATGTGGTTATAGGACTGCTGTGTTATACATGGGAAACATGGTTATCTGAGGGTCTCATGGGAGTGTCCTAAACCAGAAGACAATTAGGAGTTTGGATAACCAGGAATTTCAGCCTCACAGATGCATTGAGCTAAATCAAAGCTTCACTGTTGAAGCAGGGGGACAAATGTGAACCTAGTAAATATGCATTAAAATGTAACATAATATTCAATGTGATGGAATGGAGTGGAGCAGGCCCTCAGCTCAGCTGCTGTGAGTTGTCATGGCACTGCAGTCAATCTATGACAACTAACACCATCTGGGATCTTCCTGTCTTCCCAGATTGGCCCTCCACTATGTTTTTTTCCTATTATGATTCTTTCTAAAAATAAAAAAAACTGGAAAAGTCAAGCCAACAGGCAGTATAAGCTCTTGTTAGACAGAAAAGTGGAGGTAAAAAATCGTGCTCCCAACTGCCTGGCTGGGTATGTGGTTGTAGGATGTTAGGTGAAATGCTGATTGTGTGTGCTGGGGTTCCAAGCAATGCAGTAGAGAGCCCCACTGAGAAGAAGAATATGCTATAAAGTACAAACCACTGCAGATTCCCTAAAGATCATAGCTGATATGTGGTGCTTCCTTCAGAATGACCTGTTGTGTTGACTCTGTGTGCAAGGCTGGTTGCAGGTGCCTTGCAGGGACCACAGTGGCTGAGCTGCTGCCTCTGTGTAGGAGCAGACACTGATCTGAGCAGCCTCAGGGACTGACCCCCTGTCACAAGAATCAGTCTGTGGAAGCCACTGTGGGCCTGGACTAGGAACACCTGTTCCTGTGATCCCACTTCTCTGATTTTCTCCCAAGAGTCTGAGTAAAACCATCAAACCTAGGTGTGTACCTCCAGACCCTGCTAATTCCCAGTGAGAGATTGGTTTACCTTGAGTATTTGTTGCACCTTTTATCTAAGGGTGAGCCTTCATATGATACAGAGCTGTGTGAAGTACTCTGCAGGATGTTGTGATGATTGCTTTCCTAATGTATTCAAGTTGCTAAATGAAGTCTAAAATTAATTGGAATTCTCACAGCATCTTCAGGGATAAGGGTTTAACAGTGTGCAGACCTTAAACTGTTTGCACAGTTATGCCTTACAAAAAGGATGTGTAATGTTAGCAAATACCTCTGTGTTCCCTTTTACAGACAGCTTCTGCTTTCCTGCAGCAGAAGCCTGACAATGGGGACTGCAATCATTTGGTCTTACAGGCTGCACTTCACTGGATCTTTATAAAATTGTGCATGTGTGTAGCTGTGTGTGTATCTACAGAGAGAGAGAAAATTTTTTTGTGTGTATGCATAGAGTACTATATAGTACAGTTGCATTTCAGATTTTAGTTTAAAAAGTAATTCCTTATGCCGAGGAATTCTCTGGCTGAACCCTCACTGCTGTGACCATTTCCAGCTCTGATGGGTTTCCCATTCACTGAAGCTGAGTATACAAGTGGATGAAAAGGTGATTTCACAGGCCCACAAGGAAAGTGTATTTCATTTTTAGTGTATGCTAAGGATTGGGCATCGGTATTCAGTTCTGGCTTTCTCCTTCATAATAAAGAAGGATGGAGGCATTTTGCTAACACTGAAGTTTACTTTCTGCAGAACCTTGGTAGTGTATGAGATGATGGAGCGTCAGATTCTCAGGCAGTATTTTTTGTTGATGTGAATGAGACTATCCTGAGTTTACAGAGGATCTAGCTGTGTAAATCCTTCAAACTTACAATTTGCTACATCAAGTGATTTCTACTGCTTCATCTCATAAGTCATAAGAAATACTGCTAGGATTTTTTTTTTCTTGTAACATTTGAAGCCCTGAATACAAACTCATCTTTCACTCTGACACTATACCAGCCAGGTCACCATGTGATTGAAATGTAAAATAATGTCATGTAATCAAAATAAATTTCTTGTGAGCCAGTCAGCTTCCCACCTCCCATCATATGGACTAACATAATAGAGCCTGCAGTCCTATGACTGTAATTTTGATAAGATTCCCACAGACATCAAAATTTATTATGTCAAAGTCGCTAAAAGAAAAAATGCTGTAAGGAAGCATAATTACTGACTGTCTTTCTTCTGACTGTGTTAGCTTGCATATGATCATTGTCTGTAAATAAAAAATGGGTTTTGATGGATTTAATGAAGAAAAGACTGAATTTCTTTTGGGCTTTTACTATCCTGTGTACATGACAGTCTTGACAACTGTGTACCGATCGTTATGTTCCTATAACAATCAGGTAAGAGACTGATCAATTGAAGACATAATAAATTAAAGGTTTAATAATGTTGCTTGTCAAGGTATTACTAACTAAATAAGATCTGGCTTGTAATTTATCTGGTATATTTATATTAAGTGGGAATTACACTTAGAGGTTTGTATAATTGACTTGCTTTGCAGCTTTTAAAAAATAGATTAACTTTTAAATTGTGTGTTATTTGCTGTAAATAACAATGATTAGTTTGGTTCAGGCGTAGGATGAGGGGACCAACAAAGTGGAACAGGAACCCTGTCAGATGAGCAGCACCATAATCTTTTACAGTTTACATTGGCAGTTAAATTAAGCGTTTTTCTGTTCCCCATAGAGTTCTTCTTCTCTGGGTTTGCAGAAGAGTTGGTGTGTTCTTAGTGATGTACATTTAAGCTTGGCATTATCAGCAGTTTCCTGAAGCAGCTGTACACACAATGTTCTTCTGCATAAGCATTTTGCAGGGAAGGTTACAGAAGCATCCAGAGCCACTCATGGGGAACCTAACCTTAGGCTAAAGTAAAAGAAGGGCAGAAGTGTTTTTTTTATTGATGATGCACTAATCCACTGGGTTTAAACTATGCCTTCTGGTTGACTACTTGCTTTGTTTGAAGCCCAAAACATGAAACTCACTGACCAAACATAATGGTAGTCTAGCATAAGAAAGGTAAATAACATACATGGAGTTTTTATCCTTCAGCACTTCTGTTATCCTTGTTGGAGTTACAGCTAAGGATCTTTACACAATCCAAACAGGTGCTGGTGGTGGAAGAAATTAGAACAGCGGATGGGGTTTGTTTTTTTTTTTTTTGGAGAGAAGTCAACCTCTGTTGCAGGTGTAAGTTTTAAAAAATATAAACAAGAAGCAGAGTCTGTGTAACTGTACCATCAATTAAGTTGGTTTAATAGCATTTCAACTTGTTAATAAAGCAAACATTTACTAATCTTATCTCTTGTAAGCAGGAAGGAAGTTACAGTGCACAGTAATGCACACTGCTGTCAGGAAAAGTGGTTTATAATATCATATGATATAATTTGCAGTGAAGCAAAACCAGCAAATTGCTATGTGGGAGCACTCTTTATCCTTTTGATTTAACTTCTTTCCTCCATTCCCCCTTGCTAGCTTTGTTGTTGGTTGTTGTTCATTTCCCTAGTTTTCTGCATCCTTAGCATTTCCTTCTGTAATCTGCTTGGATATCAACAGCCTGGATGTTCCAAGATCATACCACTGGAAAACTGATAAGATGGAGGATAAATGGTGTGAACTCTCCTTCCCATGGGTTTTTTTCTTTGCCTTCTCCCTGGATTGAGCTACTTTGAGGAGCAATCAGCATTAATGTTTAATTGTACTCCAAGGAATGCTCTGGTATCATCAAGACTGACAAATGATGGTCTGAGTAATGAGGGCACTTGCTGAAAAATTTAATTTGTCTGTCAGTTTTAAAAAGTTGAATATTACTGATTGATTTTCTTGTCTCACTTTTCTTCCTCCTTTGCCCTTGAATCTTCTTGTACCAATCTCAGTATTGCCCAATGAGATGAAGGCTCTTTGCTTTTAAGAGAAACTTAATTCCTGACTAAATGGAAATTCTTAACATGATGATTAGGCCCCTAAACAAGCAAACTTCCTGGAGCTGTTATATGCTTAGCAATTCACAAGTCAGCCTGCTAACATTTAAATATACCTAACTTTGAAATTCTGTTAAAAATTAATAGCCAAGAGAGTGCGGGAGGAGTTTGGAGTGCTGGATCACAATTGCTGCAGTTTCCCGCTGCTGTTGTGTCAAAGAGAATGAATTGCTGATTAATTCTATAGTTTTGCATGCAATAGTGATTTCTGAAAACATTCCCCACCTCCTTTGTCTGGAAACGATCCTATAGTCTGCTGACATTTGAAAGAATATACAGCTTATCTGTTGTGAAGTCCACTGAAAAATAATTTACTATTCACATGTTAAATATAGGGGCAGTTGGTCTTTTTATACTACTGCAGTAATTCTGTGAGGAAAATTTCAATGATGAAAATGAAAAAAAGTTAAAATAGTAATAATTTACTGCTTTAGTCTGCAGGGCAGCTGTTTTCTGCCTCTATCTGTATTCTAATAAGTCTTTTAAATGAAGAGATTTATGAGATTATTTTAATTTTGATGTCTTTTTAATGCTTCATGCATTTTAAATACAACCTTTTAATAGTTTTTGAGATTGAAGAATTTAATTTTATTTTATACTGCAGAAATAAATGTATTCTCAGGAGACCACACCATTATTACTGCTTTTTTAAACATTTTTTTAAAAAGCCAACATGTCTGGCATGTACTACTGTAGTATCAACCAGCAGTGCTACACTTTGCATCAAATGCAAAGCAATTCTGGAGTCAGAGGGACCCTCTGGGGCTAGTAAGGATACTTTAAAGAAAACCCCACAAAACTCCACGTGCTGTGGGCAGTAACCTGTTTGTGGAGTTGCACAGGATGCTCCTGCTGTAAAGGGAGGATGCTGAATTCTCTGAATGCAGCACAACAGGTGTGGTACCTGCACATCCTCACTGTGTGCTGCTGCTGCTGCAGCCAAGGCCAAGCCCCAGAGTGGCTGCATGGCTCTGTGGAGGAGCAGCCCCAGCCACCTCCCTGGTGTCATCTCCCAGCTGTACAGGAGTCTGACTCTTCCTCAGCTCATACAGAACTCCTCTCTCCAAAATCTTGATGCCTTACACTTTTGCTTTGGTAGCAAGCTGTTACAGCAGGCATATTTTGCACAAGAGCAGAATAAAATGTATTAAAAGCTTAAAAGAAGTAGAAGGGAGTGGCAGACTTTTGCCTAATTTTAGCCATCCAAAAATGAAGTATTAAGCTAGTCACAGATCTTTTCAGAGTGTAGGTAGTGGGCCTTGCTTGGAAGGGCATGGTGCATGTTTTAAATGTGGCTGGGGAATATAAAGCAGCTGAAGACTGGCAGTGAGGATGGTGGGGGCAGGCAGGGCACAAACAGGGCAGCCAGAGGCAGGGCTGTGCTGCTGCCCACGTAGTCCTACCTCTGCAGGATCAAAAGCAGGAGTGGCTCTGCATCTGGCACCTGTTCCCATAGCCCTCAGTATTGTCGTGGTTGGCATGTCTAATTGCTATTTATTAAAATCTGTCTTTGTAACAGTGTTTGAGAGAGCCTGTGCTCTTCAGGCTCCATCAGTTCTGTTTGCTGCAGAGGACTCAGCTCCATGCTGGTGCCATGCTTAGCTAATCTGTGTGGGTACCTGGGGAATGTGCAAATGCAGCACTTGGAGCCACTGTTGCTGTAGTGACTCACATGAATGCTCTTCTGTCAGACATAAGAACTGTTCTTGTCCTTCTGAAATACTTGGGCTGAGATTTACCTAGGTCCAAGCTGTTAGGCACATGAGAGGTCAGGGAAGAACCCTAAGTATTT
Source organism: Agelaius phoeniceus (assembly GCF_051311805.1). Taxonomy (NCBI): domain Eukaryota; kingdom Metazoa; phylum Chordata; class Aves; order Passeriformes; family Icteridae; genus Agelaius; species Agelaius phoeniceus. The sequence continues at coordinate 56,510,368 of NC_135268.1, forward strand.
TGAGAGAACGTCTTCCAAATCATATTTTCTACCTTATCTTTCAGGAGAAAATTGGATGGGAACTGAGGAAGATTGGGAGCGTGGGGATTTTATAATTAAAGCAATGTCATTGAGCTCAGGAAACATTTTACCTCCAACTGTTACAAGCTCACAGAGGAAAGGAGGAAAGACCATATTTTCTTCCAAAGGGCCTACACATCTGGCCACTGTTGAAAATAACATGAGATAGAAACTTGGTCTGGAGTGAGAGGCTGGTCTTCTGTGCCATTCTTATATGTAGTCTTGTCACTGTAAGATGGTTTAAGTTGATAAGTCCATAGTGTTCAACCTATTCAACAAGAATAAAGATCAGCAATGGGAACTCATACTCAAATGAGTAAAATCTGAGAGAAAATTGTATTTGCTCTGCAGCCATGTAACAGAAATGGCAATTTCTGCATGACTCACTGCTCATGGCACCTGGATGTCCTGCTTCACGTGCATCTGTGACAGCAGGTACCTGGATCAATCAGTGACACCAAATATACACAACCCATTATGTTTTTATCATGAAGTACAACTGCTAAGTAACTCAGTCAGCTGAATGTCCCTGGTTTGATACTAATTCCTCTGTTGTGGTATTTCAGGCTTCTGAGACTTTTAGAAGGTTAAAACATAAGGCTTGGAAGAAGTAATCTGGTAATTATCAGAGAAGGAATAAAATAGGAAGTGAGTAAAAGCAGGCAAGAGCCAGTATCTATCTTTCCAGCTGGTTCTCCATATTTTGAGCATTTCTGCCTTGATCTGCCTTGTGTTAGTCTGGCTAAAGCAACAATCTCGACTCTGCATGCATGTGAGATTTCAACTACCACACTTTAGGTTTGTAATTAAGAAATTAATTAAAATACTGTACAGTTTACTGCACAGTCTATCAAGAGAAGGGCAGTTTACAAGATTTTCCACATGTGTGCTATAAATTCAGTGCTACAGATAATCAGAATCATATTCACACTGACATTAAAAGTTATCCTCCTCCTGCAGAGGAGTATCATGAAAAATTATTGTGAAGGACTGGTAATAAACTAATTTTCTCAGCAAAAACCAAACCAGTAAGAATGAACATTTTAACACTGAAAGACTATATGTGGAATCTGAGGTGAGAGGAAGAAAGAGTTATAAAAAACCAAACCATTAAACAACCCCCAAACTTCTGAATTTGCCTGCAGTTTCCTGAGGTTACTGATGAACTGCTGTTAACCTTCTGTTGCTACCCCTTCAATTGCATTATGCTAGAATTCAAAAGTAAAAGTCTGAAAGTTGTATTCAGTTTTGTACCCTTACTGGACCCAGTGATACCATTGCCAGTTACATATTGTAACATCCACAATTTCATTGTCTACCAAATTGAGTTTAAGTTAGCTGAAAGCACTAAAAAAGACGTGTTTGTGCAGTTTCCAGGCTGACACTTGCTTAATTTTAATTAAAATTATTTCCCCTCTCATAATGTTTAAAGTAACTTTTTAGAAAACATGCATAAAAATATTGGCATCAAACTTCACTTTGCATGCTTCCAGTGATGAAGATAAGAAAGAAAGAAGGCAAAAAGATTTTTAGGTTAGTACTGAGTGCTATTGGTGAAACTTTCTCTCAGTTGCCCTATTAAAACTGTCAGGTGTATGTGCCTGTCTTGAGAGATATTGCCAGAGATCATGTTGGTGGTGGCCAGAAAAGGCCAGAAAAAAACCAAAGTAAGGTAGTACCAGTAGGAATATTTAAATAAAAAAATCCAGAAATTGTGACAGAAAATATTAAATATTACCCTCTTGTATCTTCTTGTTATCAACATGAACTGAATTAAATTTTGCAGTATAGTGAATTATTGATCTCTTTTGCAAGGAGGTTGAAGGGTTTGTAGATTTCTCAAGAAATGCTAAGCATGTGAATTGGGACAACCCCCTCAAGTACCAGGGGGCTCTTCACCTTCCCACTGCATCTCAGCAGCAGCACAGCTGAATGGTGCCACTCCAGGAGAGTGCTCTGGAGGAAGCTGATGGGTTGTTCCAGGGAGGGCTTGGCTGTTGAACTGGAGTCTGCCACCTGTGTGCAAGTCAATTAAGGACTGGAATTGCTTCTCTTTGTGAGTTACAGCTGTGTGCAACGGGGCAGACTTTGTCCTTCTTGAGTGAAACTGTGCTGCAACCAAACACCATCTCTGACCCCCTGAAAACTGCCCCCTGGGCTGGAAATGAAATTGTGCTGCTGTCAATGCTGTTGCTTAAAATGTCCTAAAACAGGCAAATTGCAACACCTGAGTGGGGGATTCTGTACTTGGCAGCATAGATAAATTAGTCTGTTTTTGCTGAAGTGACATTGATGTATAAGAGGGGAGTTGAGAGCTCCTTCTATTTGGGCATTCCAGTGGATGCCAGGGCACAGCCAGATGCCAGAATTGGGTTTATTTGAGCATTCTTTATTTTTGCTTGAATATTGAACTTTTGCTCTTCCGGAACCTATATACTTGCTATTAGAGTTCTGTGTACCACCATGATATCTGTCAATATTAAGACATACAGAGAAAAGAAACAGTAAACTGCAATATCAGATGTATTAGCATAGACTGCATAGAAAGCTGAAGGGAGATAGGGATCATCACCCATTTTTGGATCCAGAACTTTTGCTTCTTCTCTCACAGGAGCAAGCATAGAAATGGAATAGGAACAAAATCTTGCTTCTTTCCCTCAAATTGTAGGAAATGCAAACTGCCTGGAGTATCTTCGTTCTTCCTTAGAACCTCTGGGGAAGCAAGGAAGGAAGGCCATAATATACAATGGCTGACACTGCTGCTGATGCATGGTTCTTACTGGATCAATGCCTTGATTGCTGGAGACTGATTATAATTTGTTGTTGAATTAATGTATGAAATGTGTAATGCAGGAAGTGGTAGAATGTTGTGTGTTTTCTGCAATTTGCAAAACTCTAAGTGACTTAGTACCTGCCTGCTTTGAGAAACTGCCTTTCCTCTTCTCTCTGGCTTTCAGTTTGGATCACTTGGGTGTCTGACTTGCTGTGGGGGTAGGAAAGGTTCAAATGATAAAGTGATCTCTTCAAGAGTCTCTTTACTTTGGAATATTTTTGCCTTCCATCAGGGCTCTTCCTGACTTAGATGGTTACTCATTAAGTGGCAAAAGAGAGAGAAGTTGTCAGGATCCATTTATTATGTATTTCCTTGCCATGAATACAATTCAAAAGCTCCCCTTTGAGTTTGATGAACGTGTTTTTGGAGCATTTTAAGGCCAAAATACTCCCAAGCAAATCAAATCCCTTCCTAGATAATGAAATATAGATGAACACGTTGAACACCAGAAACTTGATAGCTATTTGTGAAACAGTTGAGGGCCTTTGTTAAGTACTACACTCTGCACTACATTACAAGATGTATTTATTTTGTGTGCATTTAATGATGCAGTAAAGATGATGCCTGAAATGCTGAAGTGCAATGAGGAATCATCAGTGTTCTGCAAGCAAGGTAAAGGCACTATGTATGACTGCCCCAGAGTACATGCAAGATATGGAAAATGAAATGAAAAAAATAAAAAATGGCAGATGACTAGGTTCTGGGTATTGCTAGGTGAATTTATTATTTGCTAATAGAGCACCAAGCCATGAATTAGTCATTGCCATTTTTTTCAGCTTTATAACTTTCCTCTTAAATACAGGTTTGTTAGGAAGGAGTCAAATATCACTGGGCAGTGAATTATACAGAAACAAATTTATGCTTGTGAATGCTGATTTTCCATAATAAGTTATGACTTTAAAAGGACACTAGCAAGGTATTTTTCATAGCTTCAGCATGACATTTTTTTGCTGTTGTCTATGATAACCCCTTGTACTTTGGCTAAGGAAAGCTGTTGTATTAATTTCTTCTTTTTGCTTGATCATGTGTGAAAGAAAATTGTTATTGTTGGTTTTCATACCATAAAGTACTTATATTTTGGTAAAACAATAGAATATTTTGCTTGCTTTAACATATTTATATAATTTATGTTAGAACTGCATATGTACCAGATACAACTACCTGCTGGTCACCTTAAGCATGTACTGTTTTTGGGAAAGGCTTCCTTTGGAAAGGCTCTCCCTTGGAAACCTTAGTTGTATCTATTGGTGTTAAACACAGTCCTTGTCCTGCTATAATCATGGAGCTGGATAGATCATGTCTGACCTGTCAAAATCAGTTTCATGCTCTGATGGGCTTTGTAAAGTGGTTCTTATGCTTGTGGATTCTTATTTTGTATTCCATGTTTGATTGGTAAAACACACTTTAATGGTTTAAAACATTAATATAGAAAACCAAGCAACAGCTTGTACCTCCAAGAACTCAAGTGCATGTGAAAGTACTTCCAGTGCCTTTGGTTTCATGTGAAAGGTCGTTTATACTTTACTGTCTTGAGAGTAAAATAAAGCTGAGTCTAAAATAAATTTTCTGTATTAGTCTTGGCAGCTTTTTCAAACAATAAATGGATAAGTGTGTCTCCTTGGGGCTAAGCATGGTAAAACTGGGAACTAGATACACCTTCAAATTTTTATGTTAATATTTATTTTTTAGAACTGTGTGCTAAAAACAGTGTCGTAGGTCTTGGTGTACTGCTGTGTTTGTTTCTAATACACTTTTCATTTAAGCATGATATTGTGTTGGTTGCTCAATATGCAGTGTCATAAAGTACAAGCTTTTCCTTTGATTTAGTTTTTCATGCTGTGATCAGGAGGTTAAAATATAAGGCAGTTTTACATATAAGGAAAGTAATTTCTACTTTTTGTTTCTGTATTTAGTTTCAGGCATGATCACATGTTTCAAATATTGCTATTTATGCTACTCAGGTGTTTGTAGACATCTTAACACCATTAAGAGTGCCTGCTCTGGGTCTTGTCTGGCTGAACTATATACAACCAACTCTTGATTTTTTTCTTTTGTATGTCATACTGTAATGCCAAAATAAGGGTAAAATGTGGTCTTTCCTGCACCATCCCTTTGGTGCCCTGCCATCAGTCTGTTCTACTCTTGTAGCAAAAGGTGTGTTACTAATCCTGGCCTCCTTTGTCCAGGCTGTACCTGGGCAGCCACAGGGAGCCCCACCAAAGTGATGAGCTGTGAATTGTTGCCAAGAAGCCCAGCATGCCCCTGGAAACAGATAAATTCAAAAGGCCAAATTTGTAAAGGTGTGAGTAAGGCACCTACAAACACTTCTGGCCACCTCACAGGAGTTGAGAGAAAGGATCCTGAGATACCTAAATAGACAGTACCTGTCTGTAAGATTCTGTCTCCAGATCTTCCGTGTCGCACATCAGATCTAGATATGTGACAGAGCCAGAGTGAACCTCTCACCAGTTTCTGCATGAAACTGAAAAGTTATGGGATTCACTAGTGTGTTGTTATAAATTTGTGTGTTTAAATGCATGAATAATGTAGAGTGAATTGGGGATTCCATTTGTGTGGGAAATGTGAACAGCTTCCAGATGAGCAGGACTGAACTTGAGGAAGTATGATTAGTAACTTAATTTGAGGGACACACAAAACATCAGATTGGGTCCATTCCATTAGGGACATTGCAAATGCTTAACAAGACTGTCTCTTTACCTAATCTCACTAGTTCCTTTCCTTGAATCTTTCTGAATGGACTGAATTGCAGTATTACTTGGATTGCCCATGTGATAAAGCCAAGCTGTTTTCCAACAGCTGTACATGGCATTTCTCCAAGCTAATTTTGGGATGGAGAAATTCCTTTTTCAGCAGTCAGTTCTTTTCCATGATCAGCTGAAAAGCTGATGGGAAAAGGAGAGCTAGTAGGTGTGGAGGGCTGGCACTGGCACCACACAGAAAAGCACAGGGGTAACATGCAGCTCTCAGAGAAGATGTGAATAAAATTTTACAGGAATGATGCAGAAACGTGCCTTTCAAGACGAGTTAAGTGCTTATAACTTCTTTCATGTAGCACTTTGGGCCTAAGTGTAACTTCTCATAAGCAAATTGCATCTGAAATGGCATGAGGACAGGATATTGCAGAAAGGTGCCAAGTGATCCCTTTCAGGAATGCCTTCACAGTTTTTGTCTGTGTTAGAAATACCCTGCTAGTCTCTCTGTTGGACACCACTGGAGTGTATATGGATGGCTTATCTGTCCCTGCACTGTGGAAAACTGCTGCAGACAATCTACTGGACGTTTATTCTTGAGGGGGTTTTTGGGTTAAAGGAGGTGGACGTGTTCTGAAGACTTTGCTCTGTGAAGACTTTTAAAAAAATGCTTAACCAAGTCAGTTTTTAAAATCACTGCATTAGTCATCCTGTGATTATATGAGGAACACTTCAGGAGTATTTCATATGCCATCAGCCCTTGGCTGGGAATAACAATGAGGGTGAACTATTAAAAACTGTGATCATGAAGACAGACATGGCTGCATTGTTACATAGAGAGATCATTTCAGTATTTGCTGTTGAATATATCTTTGCATTAATTCAGCTCGTTTCTGAGACAACACACTGGAAGAAAACATAATTTGAATTAATTATTTGTGCATATGGCATATGCCTGATGTCAGCTAATGCTGTATTAAGGATAGGCATGCTGGGCACACATTAAATAACAGAGTAAATATTTGTATTGTTTATGATAAACTAGTTCCTTATGCAGATCTTCTTTCTTTGTGTCTCAGTAAACATTCCCATTGGGCTTATTTACTGTGATTCACACAGTGCAATATGTTAAGTGTTATAACAAGTGTGTGTTTAAATCTAAATTCTGCTGCAAGACCTCACTGTGTTTTTAGAGCAATTGATGGTTTAGTAACACTTTAAAATAACATTGAAACCATTATGGCACCTTACTATTATATGAAATGTCTTGTTAACATTAATCACAAAGGTTCATTTTGTATCAGAAATACTTCTATACAAGTTCCATTGTGATCTAACTGTAATGAAACATGCATTTTTCTCAATATGTTTTGAAATATTGATGTCAAGTGATATTTTAGGAAAGAGTATTAGATGCCCTAAAGTTATGCAGTAGTTGAAGAAAGAAGGATTCTAAAAAAAAAAAATCAAACTGAAAACTGCAACCCCCAAACCAATGACCTCCATTAAAAAAATGAAAAATGTTAAAATCAAGGACCCTTTGTAATAAATTTAGGCACAAACCCTAATGCATTAAAATATGAACAAATTCTCTAGTTTTAGAGGATGGGAGAAGGTAAGAGTAGAGAAAGTCTGTTAAATTTGGAGAGAAATCTTGATTTGAGCTTGGTTTGCCTCTGTCAATGAGGTATGATAACTGCTTAAGGAGGCCTAGTACCAGAATGGAGAGGCTGAAACCGTATGGGATGGCATGTGTTTGTCACATTTTGTCTGCCCCAATTGCAATCCAACCTTGGTTATTCCAAGGAGAGATTTAGGTGCCCTTCCAGTGTCGACAAGGCTGATGCAATTGTCAGATGCATCCTTTAGCAGTTGTCCTGTTGTGTCTGGTTTGCAGATGCTTGTGCAGGCTGATGTGCTGGGTTCAGAGAAAATGGTCAGGCTGAGCAGCTGTCCTGTCTGAGAAAGGGCTGATCTGTTGTGATGAAGGGTTGCTCTATGCAGGCACAGCAGCCCTTTGGCAAGCATTTCCCAAGCTGCCAGACATCCAGAAGTCTGGTGAACAACCCAAACTGAAAGAAGGCAAGTTACTACTCAAGGTGAATGTCCTTCCCTCACATTGTCCTGCATGGTGTGCTGGGTGGGGTTGGTAGGGATGGGGCACACTCTCTCACATTTGCATGTCCAAATGTTTTTCCTTAGCTGGGTGGGTGCCTATGGCACAGGGTCAGTCTACCAGCATCTGTTATATTTGTTGGCAATGCTCTCAGGAAAATAAGCCCAAGAATCCAGGAAAGGCCTTTCCCCTTTTGGGGAAAGATGGTATGGGAACTTCAGCTACAGGATAAATTGGTGGATGTGTACCTCTTTCTCTCCTGAAGATCATGATACTGTGTGTGAATACTGATGTGAACTTGGGTATAATCATGCCTTCACCACTCCCTCTTAGTTTTGTACACATATTTTCAAATGGGTAATATCTTACAATATGTTTATCAGAAAATGCTGCCTGACAGAACATGTCTAGATACTGGAACAAAGTACCAAAAATGACAATTCCCAAACAGAACAGAAATAAATCCAGCAGTATTTACTTATTAAGTAAAGAATAAACATTAAAATAGGAGCACTGCTATCATAAACTTGATGGCAGACTCTGCAGTCCAGGCTTGTAAAAAAGATTTAGAAACAGTCTAACTGTTTGGAGAATACATGATGGAACTGAGGTCCTAATGTATAGATGAATGCAGCCTTCCCCTTCTCCATTACTGGGTCCCCCTTTTTCCTGGGCTCATAGATACCCTTTAGTATATTGACATCAATATCACCACATGTGCCTAAAATCTCCCACATTCTCAAAGAGCAGTATAGCTATTAGACCTCCAATTAACACATACAAGAGAAGGTTCCTGATAACTAGTTTGCTTTTCACTTCACAGGCTGAATGGGGAGAGGTGTAAGGAGAGGTTTGTGGTGTTTACTACTAATTCAGATATGCTGCAGTGAGAAAATTCTGCATTTGAGAGACAATTATACTAAAATGGGGAGAGATGTTAACTGTTAATCATTCCACCTTCCCAAGAGCGTTTGAGCTGTTCAAGATCCACAGCACACATTTGGCAAGGCAGATGTAGTTCTAAATCACTTCTGCAACCTCTGAATTTTGGAAAAAGAGATCACTTTTGCAGTATGAAGCCATCTCCAGAGGACTGTGTGTGATGGCTTTTCTGAATTTGATACTTCTGAAGGAGGAGGAATAGGAAAAACATTCCCTGATACCTGAGCATGAGAGTAGGGGGTTCTAGGTATGGGAAAGGATGGGTGTCTGTGGATGCTGGAGGTTAATAAAAACTCTTGATTTGTATGCTGTGTAAACAATCTCTCTCTGTTTCTGTACTTGGTCTATGGTGAATTTGATTGTTTTCCAGTTTTTTGAAATTTAGCCATGGCTGGTACAAGGTTGACAATTACGTTGGCTTCCATAATTTATCCTTTATCATCAAAGTATTTTTTTTCTTAAGAACCTTATTAGTAATCATCCATCAAGGAAGTTGGGAAATGTGTCCTTAATTCTAAGAATGCATTAAAACACTTGTGTTGGATATCCAAGTAAGATGCTGATAGGCAGTTTTGCACAGGGCAACATTAAACACAGAGCAGTCTGTGTGACTGACCTGGCAAGGCACTGATGTGGACAGCCTCTGGTTTCTGTTTTGCTTCACAGCCAGCCAGCCACTTGAGCTTCTCATACACATTTCCTTATTTTGCTCACCAGTCAGCCTACAGCCTGCAGAAAAGGCACCTCATCAGTTTGTAAAAGAATCAGAGTTTGTTATTTAGGGGAAAATGGGGATTAAAATAAAAAAGATTGATTTTTTTTTTTCCAGTGTCATTTGGGACTGACTTATAATAAGATCCTGCTGCATTAGACAGTCTTTGCTTCGATTCTTGGCGGCACTAGTTGGATTAGGAGTGTCTAGCATGCAACTCAAATCCAGAGATTGTGTGCCTGGTATTAAATAGTGGCATAAAACTAGTAAAAAATAGGAAAGCTCTGCTTAATAACTGACTTGCTACTTCTGTCAAAATGCAGGAATACATTTTGTTGATTGAGGTCTGGATGTGTTAACGCATTTTCAGTTGAGATGAAATGATTTTGTAAAATAATTATCCTAACACATCAGAAGTGCAGGCAATCAATTTGTATTAAAATATCACAAGTTAAGGCTCTTTTTAGTGTTACAAATTACCTATCTGTGGAATATTGTTAGCTAGCTCTTGAATTATGATAAATTCCTTCTGTGCTATTCTTGATTGGCTAGCTTTGGTTTGGATGTACAACTCCCCACATGTATATTTATATCTATCAGGGCCCATGATACAGTATATGCCTTTTTCATCTAGATTTTTGGATTAATAAGATTTAGTACTTTTTCTCTATGATGCAATTCTGAGCTCTCTTCATGTGCACATGAAGAGAATGCTGGACCCTGGCTCATATAATGACTGGCAGCTAAGGGCAGCCGCAGGAGTGGTGATGCACAGCAGAGATGTTGCTGTGCCAGTTTTGTGATGCATCTGCTGCCTGCTTTGGCCCCTAGGATGAGTTTGAGAGGTTGCAGATTGTCTTCAGCTCATTCCTGCTCGATGGCCTCATACGGATGCTTTCTGCCAGCCCACATGCATGGGAGAGCGATGCACTGGGGCTGTTCCTGATGCTCACCTGGGATCCAGGCCAGGGGCTGCGCTGCCCTGTACCTTCAGGGGCGTGGGGTGGATGCACTGCAGGCACCAGAAGCAAGGCAGAGGGCTGGGAAATGTACTAACAGACTTTCCAGAGAGTGTGATGGTTCTTAAGACAACCAGGCGTGTCTGTATCAAAGCCAACCATTATGGAAAAACATTTGTAGCTATTTTTAAGAACTGAGAGCGAGTCAGTGAATATAACACAGTAAAAGGGCACAGAAGTAGGAGGTTGCACACTTCATTCCTGCAGAACAAATGTGTGTTTGATGACCACAAAGCTGTTTGTGGGAAGCAGACACAGGCAGGAGCACTTGTGGATGATTTCTGAATTTTGAAAGAAAAGGAGAAATGTAATTTTGTTGAAGTTCAGCAATTACTTACCATAGTTAATTAATCATATAATTAAGTAAAATGAGACCATATTTCTTGAAATGTGTCAGATAATTATGATACATTTTGGTAATTATGTGTAATAAAATTAATTAAACATATAATTCAAAGAATCAGGAAAATTATTACTTGAAATGATTTATCCCATACGTAGGTCAGAAAAACCTGTTTTATTTTCCTTGTGCTCAATGCGAACATTGTAATTTGATCTTTTCTATTTTTGAAATCATTGCGGATTTCCAGTATTAGTTCTTTGCCTTAATATTAGTTCTTGGTCAGAATTTTTCTTGGGATTCTTTAAACCTTAAAATATTATTGGTCATCCAGTATAAAAAAACCTATAAAATCTCTTTTTAGATCATTACTTAGAAAATAGATGTGACTGTTATATTGTGCTGATTGTTTGCACATACGGAGTGTTTGTAAAAGATGAGAAAGGAAAAGAAAATGAGGAAAACAAATATTACCCAAGTGTAAGCCAGTGTGCTTGCAGCTCAGAGGTGTTTTAATATGTTTTCTTTTGGCATCTGCCTGAAGCATCAAGTTCACAAATACTCTCCCTTGGTATGGAGGTCTAAACTGACCTCCCTTTCAAGTTGCAAAATTTTTTATAGTTAGTTCTCATTTCCATTACTGCTGAGAGAAAATTCTGCTGCCACTGCAGATGAGATACTCTAAGAAGGGGAAGTGATATAAAAAAAACCCTATAAAATCATGCTTGTGATATTAATTTTCTCACCTCAGGCTTAATAATAATTTTATGGTCATTTTTGAGAAGTTTTTTAGCCATAATGTTTTATCTATCTTTATGGTCCCTTACGCTGTATTTAATCAGTGTAATTATGGAAGGATAATTAAATATAATGCTACTTAGTTCTTAAGATTTTAGCACTATTACTATTAATGTAAGTAAAAAAAAACCCCTTGTAAATCTTGATGTCTACACAAAGCAAAATATTTGATATGCCATTAAAAAGGAAATGGTGGTGCATTTTTGTCGGTATGGCAGCACACATCCTCCTGCATTAGTTCATTGGTGGTTAAGGGAATTTTTAGCAGCATGAAATCAACTGAAGTGAAAAATGCTCATTTGTTTTAGGATCCTAGGATGTCTCAGATTTTTAAGGAATAACATAGGCCTCAATTTAGAAAACTACTTAGGTTTATGATTAAATTAACCTTTAGGGAGTGGAGCTCTTGAGTGCTTGTGTTCATGTTGCAGGTTTACAAGCCCAAATGGACTGGGTTGGCTGTTTTTTGCATGTCTTTTATCTTTTGGAAAGCCAGCCATGGATCTGGTGCCAGTATGATCCATGTTCATCTTGTTGAAATTCAAGTACAAGAATCATGTATGGGAGGAGAGGCTGGGGTAAATGGGTGTAAGGAGGTTTATTTCAGTGCTGCTCAACCCTGCTTATGGTGCTGCTGTGAACAGGATGCAGGATGAATATGTAAATTTTGCTCTAAACCTATTCCTTTGCCCATTAACTTCACATCCTGACTTGATGAGGGAAGAACTTCCAGACTGACATATTAGATACTGCACTTCTGTGATAAACACCACAGTTCCTTCATTTGTTTTCAAATAGATGAAGTTATGATATTTTCAAGTGTCCTGTAAGTAACAGTAATATAGTCAGTTTGATATCAGTGTAAATACATGTCCTGCATCCTAATCAGAGGACACTAATTGTCAAGCTTGTTAGAAGAGAGCCAAGGCTGAATGTGCTCATCCTTTTTAGCTCAGAGCTGAGGCATCTTGGCAAGGCCAGGTAAAAACAATTCCTTGATTTTTGTCATGCAGCACCACTTGTCTCTGCTTCTCCACAGTATCTGTCAAGGAGACACCTTTGCAGTCACCATCTTGGGCATTTCTCTGGGGAATTCTGGGACCAGCTTTTTCATGTAAAGTCATGTCAAAAATTGCACGTATGCTTTTGCATGATGGATGGTCCTGTCCTATGACTTGCACATGCAGATGTCAAACATGCAGGTTTGGGCATTACATTGGCACTAGATTGTCTGCTTTGGGACAATAATCAACTCATGCTGCCTTGTTAGCCCTAAACTGTATTTACACTTCCAGTAGACAATGGAAGTGATTCAGAATTGATCTGCCGTGCAAATACAAAATTTAAAAAGTAAAATTGTGTTGCATATTCATAGCATGGCAGTGCTATCACATGATTTCATGCCTTTGAGAAAAATAGAGAAAATATTTGCTAGAAAACCACCTGTAAACTAGATAGTTCATCTTCACAGTGAATGTCAGGTACAGGTAGTTATCACATGAAAGGTATGATGCTATATTAAGGCTATGTCTAGCAAACTTCCAGAAGCAGTCTCTCAAGGAAGGGAGCACAGGATTTGGGCTGTGTTTCTGCAGTGGAATTGAAGGACCTGAACTCATTCTGGGGTGGAGACTTGTAGACTAACTTGTAAATGAAATGTAAAATTTCTTTTTTATCTTCTCACTCTTATAACAGAATAAATTTTAGAAATTAGAACCTTTTCCATAATATTCTCCTAAAGGAAATGTGTCTTCTATGGGGGAACTGCCTCTTTTTCAGGGAGCCTGAACAGAGCCTGTGTATCACCTGAATGCTGCCTCTGCTGTACTTCATGTGACAATGAAGAAAAAATACTTTTTGGGGTTCCATAGTACTGTTACTAACCCAAGTATCATGATAGCACAAAGTGTGAGTAGTAGCAGTAGTATATTGATTTGAAAAGTAGTGCAAGACAGTATGCAGGGTGGGAATAGTAGGGGTTTGTGTAACTCATCATATGAAATGCCTTTTGTTCTGCTTGTCCTGCCAGAAGAGAGGGAACAGCACAGTTTGGAAGTGCTCAGCCACATCCTGAGTGATTTTCAAGGAGATAGGCAGCCACCACTCCCTTCCAAGGAGAGTCCTAGCACCTTTTCCTGTGTCCCATTACAGCTGCTTCTGTCTTGGTGAAGCTTCAGGGGTCAAGTTGGGCACAGGAGCATCAGTACCCTTGGAGGAGGTGTACAAGGTTGGAAAAGGTACAGTGGTACTTTAAGGGGACTTCTAAGAACCAAAGCAGGTGCCAAAGGCAACGAAGTATCAGCACCTAACATTGGGGCCAGGCATTACAGTTATTGTTTACTGTTCATAGCATTGGGTATACATTGCTTTACTATACTGGAGTGTAAATGTTACATCTGCCTTTTTACAATGGTCTGCAAAAAATTAAATTGCATTTGGTATCTCCGTTTCTATGGTATTAAGTCAGACTTTATGGGGGTGTGTATTCAGAACCTTGGATTTAGATTCAGAGTTGTTTGGCTAAAATCCCCAGGTGTTTTGTTAAAAAAACTCCAACAAAACAATTGAACCTCTTGTTTTTCCAAAAGAATGAATGTCTCTGTGGGACATGTGCAGTTCAAGTACAACTGCTTCTCTTCCTATTTTAATGAAAGACAAAATGGCAGCTTTTCAGAAATTAGTCTTCTTGCAATAAAATGTCTGTCCCTTAGGAAGAAGGACATTTTTGCATTGTTGCTTAGGAAGGTGGTGGTGCAGAAAGTTTTGTCGGTGGACTCATGAAGAAGACATTGGATATGTCTGTATGGTATTACAACTTTATTCAGTGGAAAGCATATTAGAAACTGTATTTCACATTTAGAATACAAACAGAAGCTGTTATGTTGCCTCTCCTTCTCTTCTCCTTTCAATTAGTTTCTCCCTTACAAAGGATTCTTTGGATTTGAAAGCATTTCTTCTACATCATGAGGGAATTTCTTAAAACAACAACGACAAAAACAGGCCAACTGATAAATGAAGTGATTTTTAAAAGGCCAGGTAATTTTTGCATGGTTAAGCTACAGCCATGCTTAGAAAAAGTGTAATAAGGAAGCTGCTTTAATTATAAATAAAAGAATTGGTAAGCAAGATGAATTTCTGCCAAGTAGGGAGCTTAGCCCAGCTTTGACTTTCAGCAGAACTCTATGGGCCCTTTTCATTTTTACTTGTGTGGTTCATTTTAATAATGTGCTTTGTTTTTCAGTGATTGGATGGAAGAGGCATTAACAAGACAATTCATTAATATGGATTTGCATTTTTGAAATTATTGGCTAGCAAAATCCATTAAAAACAAGATCCAATGAAATACCCAAGGGGGCTACTCTTTCAAGTTAGTGGTGGTGTTCCTCTAATGGCAGTGGAACCCTTGTGGCTACAACCAGATTTTTTCTCTTCAGGTACTTGGCTGTCCCACATTGAGGTAGTGTCTTACCTGTGCTTAAATACATTTCAGAATCCATAGGTTTGTACTCTATCTCTTCTCTGAAAACCAATTATAAGAAATTGGTTAGATTTCTGCAGAGAAATCAGCAGAGAATCACAACTCATGACACTGGATTCAAGATGGGAAAGCTACCTATAGCCTTTGTAGAACAGGGAGATTTCTCTGGATAATTCTGTAATCTGTGTGGGTCTAAAAACCTTGTATCTAGAACAGTTTCCTCCCCTGTGTTTAAAGCAAATCTCTTTTAAAGGTTCATATACTCTCAGGCTATTGCCATTCTCTCTTCAGCTTCAGGCTCTGGACTTGGAATCACAGAGTTAAGGCTGGGAAAGACCTCTAAGATCATGGAGTCCGACCATTAACTCAGCACTGCCATGCTCCCTGCTAAGCCATGACCCCGAGTGCTTTTGATCAGCACTAGAGAAGATGCAATGGATATTCCTTTGGGATTCTTCCATCTAGCCTCTTATACCTTTTGAATCAGTAGTATATATCTCCATCAGTCTTTGTGGGGGGGGAGTTAACTCCTCATCTTTTGTCCTAGAATTTTCCCCTCTTTACTTGCCCATTCTATAGATTTTTTCTCGCTGCTTCTCAGAAGCAGCTCATCTCCTTTTCCACAAGGAGCCAAGTTGCAGCTCAGAACATGGTGGTACAATGATCCAGACATTCCCTGTAAAGATGAATTTCTTTGAGCGCTTCTCAGTGGCATTTATTTTCCGCATCGAGCCGTTTTTTCTTACGTGCTCCTGCCTTGCTCTTTGCTCATCCTGCAGGCCATTCTTAGAACATGCCTGTTACCCCATGATGGGTATTAAAAACATGACTGCTGTTCTGTGGATTCTCCCCCTTGTGCTTTACCTCCTCTCTAAATCTCCCATTCCCCCCCTTGACTGTTTGCCTCTCTGAAATTTTCTGCATTTGGCTGAAATGCTGTCTTACATTCAAAGGATGGTTCCTTGACTGATGTGGTGTTCATAATGGTCTTGGAAGGTAAAAGGTTGTGATAGATGGACCTAGTAAAAAAGGATATTTTTTTCAGGAAACAGGAGCATGTTTTTACAATGCTGTCTCTACTGGTCCATTTACCACTGAGAGAAGAAAGAAGTGGAGATTAGAAGTTGTTCTGCCAAATTAACCCTAGCTGGTCTCAGGTGATTAGTCACTAATACATTTTTGCATGAACACCTTTGGTTGACAAATTCTGACTCCTAGCACCAGGTGGCTAAGAGCTTTCCTACAGAAATACATGAGCATTAAGTAATATCTGCTGTTGAATTCTTTGTGTAGTTAATGGGAACTGGCATCTTCTGCCATCAACTGTAATTCAAGTAAATGATACTCTTTGTGACAGAAGAAATTAAATGATGTTGTACAGCACATGGCCCAACACAAATTCATGTTTTCCAACATCCTAAATTATATAAGAAATGTCTTTATAGTCAAGTTTTTTAAGGCAGATTAATTGTTCATGTCAGTGCTTATTTTTTGAGATCCTTTGCTTTCATTACCCGGTTTTTCTTACCTCACCAGCATTACTTAAGGGAATTTTTCATAGAAGTGACCCGTAGAAAAAAGTTCTGAATTTCTTATTTGGTGTTTAATTTGGAAAACCTCTGCATACTTGGCAGTTTGGAAAGTCCAGTGTCTCATGAAGGAATTGGAAGACTATTTTTAGATAACTGTGTTTTGGAAATCTTGCTTGTAATTTTCTTCCATAATAAAATGTGGTCCATTTAATCGGTTCTGCATAATTTCCAATCATGATACTACTCCTTGTGCATAAATAATTAACTAGAATGTCTGAGGTCATTTGTATCTTTTGCTCTACAGAACAAATGACATAATGACTGCTACTCAGGATTAGGGATGAGATGGTCTTAAAGTTTTAATATTGTTGTATTCTCTTAGCTGACCTAAACCAAGATGCCAGTAATGGTTTGCTAACCTGCAGAGACAGCCTTAGATGTCAAAGTAGTGGATGGATTTGTGTAGCTATCTAAAATCTCTGTCTGGAAGGTACTATGTTAACTGGTCACTGCAACATCTCATTTAATGAAACCTTTTGGCAGTTGAGGTCTTTTTATTTCTTTTGTTCCTCCTCTTCTGCCTGAGAATGGGGCAACTAGTATTTATCTGCTTGACAGGAAAGCTGTGGAGGGTGAGGAAAGCCTGTGAAGTGCTTTAGAGTTGCAATGCACAGCAGAGTAGCACTTCTATGAATAATATTTTCTGCTCCATTTTTCATGATGGCCAATTAATGTATCAAAAAGAGTAAAACTTTCAGAATCATAGTAGTTGATAGAAATGCACAGAATATTTATCTTTGAGGTGTAATAAAGAAAAATAACTGATGAGTATGGCCAAAATCACTTGCAAGAGACATGAGTGAGTGTTCATCTTCCTAAATTAATCAGGAGCTTCCTTAAGATGGGAGATTTGACTATTTCAGGCCTACTTGTCATAACTATAATATCAACCAGGTTGCACTATCTTCAAGTGTTTTCTAATTAATTTTCTCCCCCACTTTAACTGGAGGAAAATATACTTCTTTTACTTTTGTGGTGTTAACACTATGCAAAACCACTCCTCTATGTTCTAGTTGCAGGACATGACCAAATGCAGCGTGTGGGTGCTTAAATGGATCATGTTTCCCCTTTTACTCTGTCTGCTTGAGTATGTAGAACTGAAATGAGTCCAGGCCTGAAGATAGAGAACTGTACAGACCTAAGCAAACCTTAACAACTCATCAGTAGAAAACACCCTGTAAATGTGTCCTCTAGCTCTGTGTCCTCTCATTTCAGTGTCGAAACAAAATATCTTAACTAAGCCCGATGGACAGAAGTAATTGTGGTTTAAATTTTTATTTTTCGCAGCTGTAACTGGAGAAAAGTCAGTATCTTTTTATATGAGTAAATCCCACTAGATTCTTGGTGTTAACCCTTGCTGACATTTTTTGATGCAGCTTTTCTTCTAATCAAGAGGTTGACTAGGTGACACAGAAAGGCTAAGCCATATACTAGGGTTTTATTATCCATCTATAGTTCCAGAAGAGCTTCCCTAGCTCATCTGGAACTCTAGATGGATAATAAAATGCTTAGCTTAGAAGATTTCCAAATAAAGTATCTAAAATTTTTTGGTGCTGGAGTGTTTTCTTGGTTTTGATTACTTACAGGGTTTTTGACAATTGCTTAAAATAGAAGTATAGTATTTGAGGCCAAACAGATTGTATCATCCTCAGATTTAAGGTTATTTTTTGGCTTTTTCATTCTCAGAATTTTTCAAATAATATTTCATATTTAACCTAAAAACAATTTATGGCTGAAGAAGATACTCCTTTTTTACTAATCTCCTTTGTTATCATAATGAAAATCTGTTATTTGCCTACCTCTGTTGTTTAACTTTGTAATACTTAAAATTTTGTGGAAACTATCTATTCTTGAATAAAGAAATAAATGGATCTGAATTTGATCTTTCATGAACTCTAGATTTAATAATTTGAAATCAGTTTTGGTGTGTCATTCTCACAATCAGTATGCATAAAGGTGTATGTCTGCGTATATCTAGCATATTTGTGTGCTTGTGCATTTAATTGATGCATTCAGCAGCACTTCAATTTTTACTAGGATTGTTAAGAACTTCAAGCTTGGTATTCTATGGGTTCAGTAATCTTAACAAAAATTATTCCTTGTTTTAAATTAGCTCTTGATTTCCACTGGGAAAAGAACAGTATCACCCATATAGAAAATTAGCCTGGGGCTTGACATATCAGAACAGTCAGATCCTTGAGGAATTGCTGTGCTCATCATGGCAGAGTGGTGTGGTGTATTGGGGAACAGATTCAAAAGGAGTAGTAATTTGACAAATCAAGTAAAATTCAAGTGACTTCTAATGCTGTCAGATTCAAAAGTCTTGCTCCTCAAAGTCTTTGATGATACCTGTTTGATTACATTGGTTCCCATCTTTGGTACTGCTTTTGGTCTTTCTTCCTCTTGTTTTGTCAGTAGTGTTACCATTTTACTGACTGTCAGCTGAATATATCCCTCCCTCATATGTGTCCTCTCACATTTAGAAATTTTACATAATTGCTGTCAGATTTTGGTTCCCAATCTAGATTGATCTGAAGAGTGAACTCCCTGGCCCTTGCAATATTTTTCAATATCTAATTTCTTTTTAAAAAACCCAACCCTTAAAGCAAACATAAAGTTTTTAGATGTCATACCAGTTGAGGAAACCTTTGTTAAGTAAACTAATTGCCATGTTGTGGAATTTTACCTGCCAGGACAGCTGGCACATTAATTCCAGACAAAGAGTGATAATTCTCTGTGTGTCACTGTTGATTACATTACTTATTGCCTATGTTTTTAGGAAAGAGAAGCTGGAAAAGTATTTCAAGTGAGAATTGTAAATAAAAAAATCAATTTGAAGAGAGAGTGAGCAATGAAACATAGAGAAGAAAATGTACAAAATGAATAAAAAAGAGAAGGGTGTAAGTAATTATTTCAGCCTTTCAAAATGGAGGACAATTTCTTAGGAAGTGGTGCAACAGAAATGGACAGGTTGTGCAGGACATCCCTTGTTTTCAGGCAGATCCTCAAGTACTTTTGAGTCAAGCACAGGCAACAGAAACATACAAGAATAAAAACTGTTAAGTTCTGAATACTTTTGAAAATAAGGCTTGTGCCTAAGGGGATTTGAGACCCCATCTCAAACTGGTCATGTGCAGGTGTGTAAGCCAAATGTTTTCTTTCATTTATGAATTACTCTGATAGAGGAGGAAATGCAGAGAAGAAAGTGGGTGAACAAACCAGTTTTAGTGCCAATAAAGTGTTGTTTTCTAGGAAACAGCACTTGCACAGCTTCATTGTTGCTGGGTCACTACTTCTGCAGGTCAAAGCAAATCCACATTTTTATACAATATCATAAATTTTAATTGTGTTTGATACAGGTAGGAAGTTCAGAATTTTGAAAGTAGATGAATTATAGGTATGAAGGTAAAATAGGGGAAAAATCTTTCCTGCTGAGTTACTCTGTGAAACAGTGTTTGAGTTCTAGTAATACTATTTTTAAAAAAAGAGAATGTGTTTAAAAAACCATTCTTTTTCAATGTTATGATTTGCATGATAAAACCTCAAAACCATTAAAGTGCTAAAGAAATCAAAAATTAAATGTGACATTTCATCTTTAAGCTATCACTAATACAAATTAGTACATCAGAGTAAAATAAAATAAGGAAAATGTGTGAATGAGATTTTGAGTTTTCTGGATTCCATGGTTTTTCTACTCTGTCTTGTAATTTAGAGTGTTATTTGACTATATATCAAAATTTCCAATTTATGAACGAGCCTTTGTTGTCACCATGTACAAGGTACAAGCTTTTGACAATGGAAAACTTAATGATCCACAGCAAGAAAAGTGAGAAACAGCAAGCAATAACACATGGAAGTGAATTTACTAATTTCTTCATTGTAAAGATAATTATGGTTCTGAAATGCAGTGAAAAAAGATGATTTTGAGATGCTGTGGTTAATGGGGGCCATATAAAACTGCAGTAGATGGAAGAGAACAGATAGAAACTTGAGGAGAAATAGTCTGTCCAGAGATCTGCTTGCTGCTGTAGTTTGAAATTCATAAGATTTGATGCTATGTAGAAATGTAATTTCCTTGGGTTTCTGGATACTTGGATACTACAAATGAGTTCCTTCACCATGTTGTAATTGTGACAGAAGAAAGAACTACTTAGAATCCTTAAATATTTCAGGTTGGAAAAGATCTCTGGGATCATTTAATCCAACCATTAATCCAGTGCTGCCATATTCACCAAGTCCCCCAAATGCCACATCTACATGCTTTCTGAGCACCTCCAGAGGTGGTAATACTTAGGGAATCAAAGGGTAAATTGGTCTGAAAGAGTCTTCAGGAGATCTCTTGTCCAACCTCATACAGTGTGGCCAGGTCAGACCAGGTTGCTCAGGTACTGACTCAGTTGAATCTTGGAAGTCTCTGAACAAACTGAACAGCCTTTAAGGCCAGCTCATTCCATTGGTGGCCTGTCATTACAGGGAAAGGTTTTACTCCACATCCTATCTGAACCTCTCTTATTTTACCTTAGGCCCGTTGTCTTCTGTGCTGTCATGCTCTGCCATAAAAACCCCAACTTCATCCCTTCAGTGACCTTCCTCACAGGTGCTAGGGGACTGTTGGTAGGTGCCCTTGAAGCCATCTGTCTTCCAGGCACAACATGCCTTGTTCCTTCAGTCTCTTCCCACAGGTCTGGTGCTCCAGTCCCCAAGCAGTCCTGAAACCCTCTGCTGAACTTTTTTGGTTCATTGATGTGTTTCTTGTGTTTGTGGGTGGGGTTTGTGGTATTCTGGATGTGGTCTGATGAGTACTGTGCAGGAATTGTCCCTTCTCTCTGCTGGCCATAGTCCTGCTCACACAGCCAAGGAAACTGCTGGCCTTTGCTGCCAGTGCACGCTGCTGGCTCCCGTTCAGCTCCATACACATCAAGAGTTTCCACTGGCCTGCTTCCCAGCAAAGCCCAGCCTGTATTGTATATTCCTTCCCAAGTGCAGGACAGGGCTTCTGTTCTGTTCAGGAGGTTCCTATATCTGTCTGAAGACAGGTGCCAGATTTGCCTTTGCCTTCTTGGGGGCCTGTCTTTCTCCTTTCAAAGGTGCCCCTTGCGAGTGAGCAGCCTTGGATGCAGCCTGCCAGGTGCTGTGAACACCTATGGGCTGAGTTCTCCTGAGATACCTGAGTCAGTCATCTTCCACTGCTGGGCATCTCCTCCTCCAACACTGCCTCTCAGTGCTGAGGCCTGGAGGGCCTTTTTGGTGAAGACTGGATCAAAGAAGTCATGGACTACCTCAGCCTTACTTGTGTGCATGGTCACTAAGTCACCTGCCTCTGTTGCTGTGTTCTCTGAAAAACAGGTAATTATTTTAAAGATACTAATTAAAAGCGTGGGCACTGTTCTGGAAACGAAGGTCAAGGTCTTCCTAGCCTGGTATCTTGTTTCTGTTGTTAGCTATTGTGTGCTTTTTCAGAGGATCCAGGCTGATATAAATGACAGTGGAATAATCCGTCTGCAAGGAAACTTTCAGCTGTTTTAGAAACCCTCTTTTCCTGTGATACAGGAGGGTGTTTATCCTTGATGTCCTTTGGACTATTTTTTAATGTCCTTCTTGACAGAGGTAATGTATTCAAGGGGAGAATATGTCATTAATTTGCAGTGATGGCAATATAAATGGCAGTATATTAATATTTTTCATATTCTGTATTCCCTTCTCAATACATCATGGCATCCTGTTCACTTTTTTTGACCCCTCATGTGTATTGAGCAAATGTCTTCATTGAAGTGCCCGTGATGAATCTTGCATCTTTTTTCCTGAGAGGTTATAACTAATTCAGAACCCATCAGTATGTACAAGTGGCTTTAAATTTGTTCCTTCTAGTGTACCCTACTCTGCACTTTTTTCACTGTGAATTTCATCTGCTGTCAGGTTGTCCAATTACCTAGTTTTTTAAAGGTCCTTCTGGAGTTCCTCACAATCCTTTGTAATCTTGACTACCCTAAATAGTTCTCTGTAGTCAGCAGATTTCACATTCTTATTACTTAGAGCATGTCAGCTTTCAGTTATTAGTAAATATGAATAACTGTGCCTTTTGTAGTATTGATCGTTTGGACATGCTTTCTTCATGCACTGTTTTTTTTTCCTCCTTGTTCTTATTTCCAGTCATTAGTTGGTCTTTCAAAGCGTGGCAGGAATGCACCTATAAATGACTGGGTCACACTGAATACTCACAGAGATGCATAGTAGCTACCAGGGCTGGTCTCCAAGGTGTCCTCAATGAGGTAAGTTGCCTTTGAGACCAGAACATAATCTTAGGTGGACTGAATTCTCTTGGAGACCTTCTCCACCCCTCCAGAATATTTGACTTTCAAGACTGCATTTCCAAGTTTTCTAAGTAAATTAATATGAAGAAGCTTCTAGAGAGACTGTTTAATGTTCCTTAGCTCACTCTTTTCTTCACTCAGACTTATAGGTGGGTTCTCAGGGCACTCCTGGTGGGATAAGGAATTCTCTTACACTCTGGGCTCATAACTTCTGTGGTAGGTAATAACCAATACTCTTTCTGGTTAAAGAGTAAAAAGTTGTGTACCTTAATGTGGATTGAGCACAACTTCATCCTCAAGGCTGGAAATAATGCAGCTGTGTTAGCCCTACTCTCTTGGTCCTTGCTTCTTTCAGAACTCGTGCAGTGTTTCCCAGCCCACCTTTGGGGCTGGAAACTGCTAAGCTTAAGATGCTGTTTAGGAAACATGTGCTGTGAAAACCTGATGAGTTCTTGGGCACAAAAGGTTTATGATGGTTCAAGGTTATACTGAGCAAGTAATTGGAAGAGAGATCTGTAGAGAGTAACAAAATAGGCAAAAAACATCAAGAACAGAACATTCCATCAGCTAGAAATAGCCAAGGTGAGGCAAGGACTTCAAAAGGAGGTGGTATATATTCATGCCCATTTCTGGTTTCTTTAGAGACTGGACACTGAGAACACAGTTGAAAACAGGTGAGAGTTCAGCCTGGTTCTGAACCAGCTCAACTGCTCTTAAATTCTTAAAAATGATAAAAATACTACTGCAAACTTCATGCAGTTTGGTGGAGCACATGCAAAATAGGCTCTTTTTCTTCTGCTTGACCTTCAAATGCTGTCTCTCTTTCTGCTGTGAGAATCATATGATGACAGATGGGCTATAAGTGGGGTCAAATTTCCAAACAGATTTGAAACTGAGGAAGGCTCTTGGTCCTGAAAGGAGTAGACAGTAGAATTTGTCAAATTTCACCCTCTTTAATCATCCTGTCTCTGACAACAGCAGTGTGATGGAGAGTTGTCCATTCCAGGTATTATTAATTGTGATGGATAGTGATTCCAAGGAAAATTTTAGCTTCCTGGCCAATTGCTTTGTTTAACCCAACTGTGGATACCTGCACAGCTTAATAGGAACAGCGTCCTGCTGAAAGCTGTACTTCCAGAAGCTTACTGATATGATGTAATTGACTGTTTGGGGACTCTGTTCACCCTTGTAATCTGTTTTTACACTCAATATGGTGACATTTGGGTTTGTCTGTTGCTTTTCTTCTTGTTAGTTTTTGGGGTTTTGGTTTTTTTAGAAATTGTTGTTGTTGATTGTTTGTTGTTTGTTTGGTTTGGGTTTTTTTGGGGTGCTTTATTATTTAGCCATACTATTTTGTTCTTGACTTTTTACTTATATATATGTATAAATATATACGTATATATATATATATATATTTAAAAAAAGCAAACAAACCTCCTGTGACTCTAATAAGATACTTTTTTAGTAGATTTCTATGGGTTTTACTTTCCTAACTCTCCCCTTTTGGCTTTACCTAATTTTCTCATTCAGGAAAAAGGCCCCTCTCATACTTCAAGTTTAATGCACTGTCTGTTGATGTGATGACTCTGAGAGGGATCCAATTTAATTACATTTTGACCACTGCTTCTTAATGGCTAAATCTTACTTCCTGAACAAGTTCCACTGTGTTACAAGAAACACATATTTTATGACTTCTGTGAGCTCCACAATGGGTTTCCATAGAAAGAAATAAGTTTATGGCATTGAGAGTATTTTCATTCTTTCTTTAAGCTAATGTGACACCTAGCCAGTTGGCAGTCGTGTAGCTGAGGATGTTCCTTGTCTCTGTTGCAACTGATGCTGTTTGCGGGCACCCACGGCTGCCAAACACATTTGAATTGCAGTTCTGGATTCCCTTCCCAGTCAAAGGGGGGTGCAGGGCCAGTATTTACCCACATCAGGCAACGAGGGCTTTGTTCTTCTTGTCTACATTAGGAGGACAAGATGTGAATTTGGAGTCACAGCGCTCTTGCTCTTATGTCAAGCCAGTTTTTTTAACCTCTTGTGTTTCAAAAGAGAGAGTGTCTGGTGCTCAAGACTCCAATGACAAATCTGCCTCCTACTCTGCTTCAGGGCAGGCTTCTGACTAGCTGGGGCTCTCATGCAAGTAAAATGGGATATTTCCAAGATCTGGTATAAAGATATACACAGGAATTTGAAATATAGGTGCCAATTTCAAATTTCTTGATTGTCTTATCCTCACCCTGATGGTGTCTTGGATGAGAGTATACTCTTGAATCCACAAAAGTCCTGTATTTCTGAAGAAATTCATCCCACCTACATGTATTTTTGTTCACATCTGAGAGGAGAGTGAGGCCCTTTCTTTCCAAAAAGCTTCTTTACTACTTGCCTCAATTTCTTGATGTATAATCATCCTGATAAAACGCATTGCTTTTTATGGTGGCTGGTACATGGTTGTTATAAAGTCTTGATTGTTGCAGTAGTTACTGATGCTTTCTTGGGTTTCTGATCTTCTGGTGCAATCAGCAGGCTAGGAAAGCTGGTGGTCTGTAGGTCAGTTGGGCAACATGAGCCTTCACTGCCAAAACAGCACAATGTATCAGGACATGAATTTAAGAATTCTTCGTAACTCCTTTTCTTGCCTCTTTTTCCTAAACCTTAGTGCTATACAATGGTATTTATTAGGTTAGATGATGTACATTGCTTCAAAACATTAATATGGGAAAAAATGAACAATTGTGATTAAAATTGATTTTTTCCCTTTGGGAAGTTAGAATAAAAAATGGTTACCTGCTCATTTATGAAACAGATTTATTCTGTTGACATGGAGGCTTGTTTGAAATGTAATTGAATTTCTGTTACCTAATGGAAAGTGACAGTTAACAGTATTTATTTTCCATTTGTGTCTCAGTAGATAACATAACACAATTTTGATTTGTAGTTAGCTTTGGAATCTGAGATTGTTCTATCTCTGTAATTGAAAAGATGGGAGCACGATGGCCTATTACAATTCTGGTTTTGTTTTTTTACACCAGTAAAGGCAACATTAATACAGTAAACAGCATCTATTCCAGCTTAATAGTTGTACTGAGATGTTATTTTTGCATCCTGCCTTTCTCATTAGAAACTGCCACATCATGATCTGGATTGATAATTCTTCCATTTAGACACTCTGCGGCACCTAATTTCTATAAGCTATGCCTCCCTTTTCTTGCCCACCTCAAAATAACTTTTTTACCTTTCAGCCAGAACACTGTTCCTAGCCATAACATGACAATTATGTTCTTCATATGTTTCTTTAGCAATTTATTTTCATGATATGTATTTGTATGGTAAGTGCTGTCACCAGGGCTAGCCAGCATGAGTTCATGAAAGGCAAGTTCTGCTTGACCAACCTGGTCTCCCTCTGTTACAGCCTGACCCACTTAATGGGAAGGGAAAGGCTGTGGATGTTGTCTAGCTGGACTTCAGTAAAGTCTTCACATAGTTTTGCACTCTCCTGGGGAATTAGCTCCTTCTGGCTTAGATGGGTGCACTGTTTGCTGGTAAAAATGGCCTGGATGGCTGCGTCCAGAGAGTAGTGGTGAGTTCATCTGAGTTTGCTCTGTCTCTGATTGAAACGATGGCAACATGATGGCCTAACACAATTCTGGTTTTATCAGATGATTGTCCCAGTGTACTCAGCACTGGTAAGACCACACCTCAAAACCTGTGTTCAGTTCTGGGCCCCTCACAGCAAGGAAGACATTGAGGTGCTGGAGGGAGTCCAAAGGAGGGCAACAAAGCTGGTGAAGGGTCTGGAGTGCAAGCCCTACAAGGAGCAGCTGAGGGAGCTGACGTTGTTTAGCCTGGAGAAAAGGAGGTTTGGGAGGCACCTTATTGCTCTCTATGACCTGAAAGGAGGTGGTAGTGAGGAGAGGGTCAGCCTTTTCTCCCAGATAACAAGAATTAGGACGAGAAGAAAATCCCTGAATCCCTTCCTTCCCAGAGGAAGCCAAGATTGGATATTAGGAATAGTTTCTTCACTGAAAGGATGGTCAGGCATTGGAACAGGATGTCCAGGGAAGTTGTGTATTCACTATCTCTTTGGAAGTGTTCTAAAGGTATATGAATGTGGCACTTGGAGATGTTGTATAGAGGTGAACACACAGTGTTGCTGGGCTACCAGGCTTAATGATCTTTTCCAACCTTAACCTCTCCTGATGGTCTTTTCCAACCTTACAATACCATGAAAGCCATTGCGTCATCATTAATGTTAAAAGTAGTAGATAAGAACTTGGTTCTTGTATTATTTCATGCCTTATGCTGCAAATTTCCCTGCTGCTTTTTATTTAGAGTTCTGCTTACCCCTAAATGATTAGGCAGCTTTTTCACACAAAGGAAGTTGTTTCCCTTTGAAGCCAATGTCTACCCGTTCCTACTGGTTCTTCTAATTCTGGAGTAACATTTTTTGGAGAGGCAGTTGACTTTCCTTTGTCATGATGAAATGTTTGCTGTTAAGGCCTGGTCACCATTCACTTGCTTTGCAACTTGCACAGTTCTTACTGCATTTATGAAGAAATCTAAGATGAGTGTTACATAGCAGGACCAAACATGGTGGAGGAGCTTGTTTTCTCATAAATGCAGAAGAACAAAGTCAAGTGTTTGATCCCAGATGGTACAAAGGTGGTTCTTCTTCAAGAGAAGAGGGTGGCTGTCAGCCTCCATTCACCCAACCTGCTTTCCAGATGGGCCAGAAGCAGGATAATAAACACCCACATTGGGTTATGAGCTTCTACTGCCAGTTTTGGTACACAATTTTAAACTTGGAAGCTTTAAAACAGTAGTTGTGCCCTGTCCTATTACAGCATTTGGGAAGGGGTATGATTCAGATCATATTTTTGGTATATTCGACTGTTATGTGCTCATGAATTCAAGCTTTTTATAGTGGATCAGATATAACAACTATTAATTATTTTACCACCAGCTTTTTTTCTTTGAGCTGATGAATAAATTAAGAAGTCAGGTTTTTATGAGTCTTGAGTCCTAAGTTGATTCAGGAAGAGAAAATAGAAACGTGGTACTGTGGTTTCTAAAATGGAAACTGAGTAGAGCTTCTGTGTGCCAGTAAGTGTTATCAAGAAGGATTGTTTCATTTGGATTATTCTAAGGGACTGTGTGCATGAAAACCAAAGAGAATGGGTACAGATTTTTGAAAATCCAGAAATAGTTCCTGAAAATAGAGAAGCAGTGTGTTCTACAGCTCCTGCTTTTAGGTTTTTAAATTTTGTTTCAAACAAAAGTGTGTATTTTCAAAGTTTACTTCATTAAAACTTCAGTGATTTCTGATATGAGCTTCGTAGAACTTGAGTTTATTTATTCAATAAATAGATGAAATCATAAATAACAACAGTGCATAAGATAGCCTAAATTGACAAAAAGCAAATTAATCTGAGCATAGGACTTGCTGCATTGAATATGAACAAAAGATATTTCAATAAGAAGCATGAAATGTGTCATATTTTCAGAGCAGCCTTGAGCTGCTCTGCAGTACTCATAAACCACAGATTTCATCCATTGGTTGGCTTAAAATAGTTATAATTTCAGATGTCTCCTGGTTGAAGACTTTCTAATGAACAATTACTTAATAAACCATTTGTAATTGTACTATTTAATGTGTAAATATGCAGTTTTTAGTGATAGGATATCCAAGCTTGTAATGGCTAAACATTTCAAGACATTTTAATGAGACCTGGAGTGGAGATTTCAGTGGGTACTTCCATGGGTCTTTACATATGCATGTATGTATAATACCTGTATGCATACAGGGGTACACTTATGTATGTGTGTATATAGATAAATCGGGGCATCTGTTTTATAATTAGTTATCAAGTAGAGTTGATAATTAACTCATGAGCACATACATTTTCAGTGCTACAGTGTGGCTGCCATATGGGTGAGAGCTTTTTAACAGACACAAAAGCTTAATGTTCAGTACTGTTTTGTACTGAAAACATTGTATTTAATGCAAGATGGAATTTGTAAACTTTGAAGGTTTAGAGGACTGTCTCTTCTTTCCTCTCCAGTTCTGCAGATACTCAGCAGTCTGTGGCAGCGAGGTTTTTCCATATTTGTTCTTTTTTAACCCTAAATTGTGACTGTGTGCTGACTATTACTGACCTCTCCTACATGCCATATTCTGATTATCCAGTCTGGAAGAGAATTTCTGCTGATTTTGTTAATAGCTGAAACATAAATCAAAGTAATTTATAAAGCATTTTGTGAAATAAGAAATCTTCTCCTGGAAGGGTGGCATTTGAGTAGGCTTTATGTGGAAAATGTTGTGTGTGAAATACACAGCAATACCCAATGTGAGAAGGAAACAGAGGGTGTACAAATGCTGTTTTGTCTGTTGTTTATATTTAATTGGTGCATTCCTGCAGGAACTGAGCTGTCTCTGTTGATAATTGTGTAAACCAGAAGTTTGTGTGTTTCAAAATAGCTGTGTGGCAGAAAGGAAAATATGTCTTAGAAGTAACTAGATCTGTGGAAAAACATCCAATAGAGAGAAATAAAAAGCTGGAATCACTTAGTTTTGAGCAGAGATTAATGGTAGAAGCTGTAGGAAGTAATGGTACAAGAAAAGCCTGGGGAGATTCCTTACTTACCTCTTTATTCATCATCTCAGAATGGTGAGAGGAGGCAAGCATCCTACTGGAATTAATGTATTTATCTAGGTATTTATTCATCACTGTTCAATTTGACTTGTCAGTGTGTTAATAGTTTTATTTTTATATGGCAGTTGTCAAGGAGGGACATCTTGTAGTTATTGCTGTTTTAAAGGGCAGTGTCTTGTGCAGGACATCAGAAACAGAAGCCTGTTCGTGAATCCACATGCTCACTGCTGGTATGGTTTTATTCTGAGATGTATCCATTTCAAGTAAAATTTAATATATCTAAAGGAGGTAAAGTTAGCACATAGACTGTGTGTTTTGCACCTCAAGCAATGAAGGCATAGGGCTCTGTTTCCCTGACTATCACAATTGCTGCTTAGCTGGAGAGATGTTATGTGGTATACACAGACTTCTTTGAGGAGTTCTTGCAGTAGGATGGATAGCACTGGAAACTTGTTGGGCTCAAGATCTTCCTGAAGAGTGCTGAGCTCCTTTTGTTGCATGTGTTCCTGGCTCTCTCCTGGGTGTTCTCTTGTGTGCTGGGTTTTCAGGGAAGTAATCATGGTGAAATTGGCTCAATCAGTGAAATGGGTTCAATGACAATAAAGTTTCAAATTATATCTGGTTTCAATACTAAATTGAGACTGGTCTCTATAGTGTATTCACTACTGGGGGATCTGCTGCATTTTACACATGTACTCCTGATGCAGAGGCAGATGTGGCCCACCAGTTAAAATATCCATTTGTTTCACTTTAGTCCTCTTGACCATCAACAGCTGTCAGTGCCAGTGTTGTGAGGGAGGTGTCAGATGAACTGGGCTGCAGATGAGCTCATGTGAGATGATGCCAACCCCCCAGACAGGGATATATCCCAGTTTGCTGGGGGAGGCTCAGCTCTTGTGGTCCTCTTGTTTGCCTGTCTCCTATGTTATTTCTCCCTCCTGACTCACCTCACAAATCATCTAGGGTAAACTGAAACTGAAGCAAAGGGGAATAAATTCAGAGGTTGGAATGGATTTGCCCTCTCTTTCCTGTTCTCTTCCTGTCTACCACTGAGGAGGCTGCTGTCCTCCTCATCGTCCCCTGCAAAAGGGCAGGGGGTAATGATTTTAAATTAAAAGAGAGTATATTAAATGTAAGGAAGGCATTTTTTACAAGGAGGGTGGCAAAGCACTGGAACAGTTAACTGAGAGGGATGATCCCAACTCTGGAAATATTCTAGGTCAGGTTGGGGCTGTGAACAACCTAATCTAGTTGAAGATGTCCCTTCTCATTGCAGGGGATTTGAATCACAGTTTCTGAATAAACATGTAGTCATCCAAAAGTTGTGCTTTTATGTTTTCCTAGGAATGCCTTAACTTACACACTGGGAAAAACTGGTGATAGGGATTCCTGTCTGAGATCTTGCCTATTAAAACCACTACCCTTGCATTTGTAAGGCACCTAGGGATGTGCATGACATGCAGGAAAATTTGTGGAAAGGTTTACTGCACACGTTGTTAGTATTAAGTGCTTGTACATATAATTGCATTTTATTGCAGAGGTTTCAGTGCAGCTTTGCTTTGGAACAAAGTAGTAAGCCATCTTCTGACAGGGCCTGAAGTTTCTACATGCATTACTTTTGTTCTCTGAAATTTTTACTATAAGCTCAGCAGCATAAAAGTGGTGGATTCCAGCTCCAGTTTTGATGTGCTGTGCTGAGCTACAAAGATTTTTCTAGAGGGAAACTTCACCTAACTGTGCTCAAACTGGAAAGTA
This sequence comes from Agelaius phoeniceus, assembly GCF_051311805.1. NCBI lineage: Eukaryota > Metazoa > Chordata > Aves > Passeriformes > Icteridae > Agelaius > Agelaius phoeniceus. Next base: position 56,541,691 of record NC_135268.1, read on the forward strand.
AAACTGATGCTCTGCAAGTATTGGATCCAGATCAGCAAGAATTTCAGAGCAGAAATGAGGAACAAGGGAGTGGAACACTCTTTTCAAAAAACCCACAACACAAACAAAAAGCCTGTTGAGAACATCACTGTGAGTACTCCAGCTAGACAATTTTGAAAACTAGGGAATTTATTTGGAGGAATGGAAATAAAGTTGGGGAAGTGTTAGGGGTAATAATGTAATTGCATGGAATTGTAAGCTACTGCTTTCAAGCCCTTTTTTCAGTGTCTTTTCTTTCAGTGAACTTTCTGTTGTTTTAAAAACCAAATGATATGCATTTAGTCCCAACAGTCCTATTTTACATGTCTGCAGTGCTTTTGAAACACTTTCTTTACCAGTTTCCATGTGAAATATATGTACTAAAATGTCTTTAATTTTCTACTGAAATCCCGAATCTTTTATTTGGAGGGTGTTTCTGTAAAAGCTTTAAACTGCTAGACTGCATCTAGGATTGATAGTTATTTCAGATTCTTTGTTTAAGGAATTTACTGTAAGCTTAACATTATACAAGGCACAATATGGAGTTTATTGGCTCAGCACAGAGTTTGGTAGAGCAGGGGTAGTGTCTGAGTCTAATAATTTTTATGTTTAAAAGATGATATATTTATTTTTAAAATACATTCCTGCATGTGTTGTGATGCCAGAAGGAACTCTGATAAATAAAGTACAGGGCAGTTAGCTTAGGTATGTAAAAATTCCCACTATAACAGCATGTTTGCCAAACCTCACCTATAGTTACAGTGGCATGTCTTGGTAGGACAAGAGCTGTAAGTATTGCCAGCAATCACTTTGCTTTCAGTTGGGAAAGCAAAGATTTGGTGGAAGGCATGTATTTTTGTTTGACACCACTGCTGCCTGAAACTGTGGAAATGGCAAAACATTTCTGATAGCTTTTTTACTATATAATTTAATATAGTTGTTTTTCATTACAGGAATACAAACAAGAAAAGAATACTGGGAAAAAGAAAAAGCATACTAGAATAATGTGATTTAAACTTTGACAGTGTATCCTCATTTACAGCTGATAGTGCTAAAGAAAATTTTGGAGACACTATTCTGCTTACAGAATAATGGAAGATGAGAATGAATATGTTTCTGGCTAATTGTGATGCTCATAATTCTGTGATTCCATGTAGCAGGAGAGAGTACACTGCATGTCATTCACCAGCTGCTTTGAAAAGTGTGCAACAGGAACAATTTTGAATCTTTTTCTGCAAGTGACGGCAGAGTTTTAAAATGGCAGGAGATACGTCAGTTTGCCAACGTTTATGTGAGGGGTAGCTTGTATCAAAGAGCTGAGGATGAGTATTTGGCTACGAATGCATCTGTTGTTTGAAAACACATAACAGCCAAACAAAATGGTGAAGGGGATTTCATTCATTAGTGTACATGAGGCAGCTCTCAAATAAATACCTGTGTCACAGTTTGATGCTGGCAAACAGAACTACCTTAATTAGTTAAGTTTCTCTGAAAATATGGGAATTATTCCTAAACATTATTAATGGCAAAATTTGCATGTTTGAATGAAAAAAAGCTTTGTGCTGACATTCAGTAGTTGTGTCTGTACTTCAAGATTTGATATTAAGAAATGGCTAAATATTCAGTCTCCAGTCTCACATTCTTACAAATTATGGAGATGATTGTACCAGCAATATAATATATCCTGTGTGTTGGTAGATTAGAAAGGATGGCAAAAGAATGGTAGATGCTCTTTCCAGTAAGAATTATTTTAAGGTTAAAATGTTAAATAAAGGTATCTAGGAATTGACCAAAAATAAGGGAGAGGCACTTAAATTTATAGAAGCTGGCATTTGAAAGAATAAATAAAAGGTTATTAGGACTGAATTGTTCTTTTGAAAGTAGTAGAGTGGTCAGTAATCTTAAAGTGACCATGTTGGTAGCAGTGGCTGGAGTGAAGCCTGGTAATGCAGGAGGGTGACGATGGCCACCAGGAAGCTCCACATCTGCCTTTACATCCATGTGTCACAGTGGGTGTGTCTCCCATCCAACATTCCTGGCTGAAGCAACAATTCTAGCTGTGCTTGTTTGAGATTAATGCAAAATGGACACTCAGTCACGTTGCTGCCAGGTGATTGTAAAATCATCTGTAGCAGCCCTGTAGTATTTTCTCACTGAGTAAAATTGAATTTGTATGACTATTAGAATTTAGTCTGGTAAGGGTCAGTGTTTAGGAGCTTCAGATCCACCATTTGTTTTCTCTGGCTTCTGTGTGCTGATGAATGGGATGTGGCTCTTCCATTTTAAGATTAACTGCAGTAGCAGAGTGTTATTTGTGATATGATAACTGCTCTTTTTATCTAGAGAGACAGGCAGAAGAAAAAAAAATCCTGTTGACAGGCAGCTGAACTACATTTCTATCAGCAATGTAATGTCTCTGCTCCCAGTCTGCCTTGGTCCTCTACAGGTAGCACCTTACCATCAGTTTCCATTGACTCTCTTATTTCATCCCTTGCTGCATCCCTTGTCTTTCTCCAAAGTTAGGGATCCAAAAGGCAGACCTGCAGTGGAGGTCAGGCTCCAGTGGGGTGATCAGATGCTGCCTATGTTCCTTGTCCTGTTTTTGGTTACTTATGCATTCTTCAGGTAGTTGCACAGGTGCATAGCCAGTAAGAATAGCTTACAGGAAACTGATGTAACTGGTCAAGGTGGTAAAAGGAGGATCACTGGCTGATGTAAAATCTGATTTTCAGGAGGCTCTGTTGTAAACCTATCTCTTCTGACCCTCTTAATTGTACAGTTTAAGGTAAGAGTGGTGTTTTAAAAGCAAAAGTTACTGTTTGCCCTTCCCCCCACCAGTGAAAAAAAAAGTCAAACCCAGAAACATATTCTGCTTTCAGAACCAATATTGGAAAAAAAAAAAAGCTGAGCTATATTGAGGTTTGATTGCACAGAACAACTTGTGGGATTACCTTTCAATTTTGACTTGCTCAACTGTGCATGAATATGTGTTTCAGTACATGTAGCAGTGTGCAGCATTACACTGGTAAATGCATAACTATGAAGAAGGTGTTCCAGATTATAATATACTGCTGTTAACTTTTTTTTGATGAAGTATTTGCAACATTTAAAATAAGCAGTATGTTTATTATGAAATTTTAATTGAAGCCTGACACCAGAAGGCTTTGTTAAGATAGGAGTAGGAGTCTTTTCTGTAGGAAATCAGTGGTTATGAAATAAAAAAAGTTTTATAGAACAGGGCAGTTCAGTAACACTCTGATGTCAGCTTAATGCAAAAGGCTGATTGCGTAGTGGTGAGATGGTATCAGGCCATTTAAGCATTCAAAGCTGACTTGAATTTTGGTATTACAATATATTGTTAGCACTTTGACAATGGATTTCTTCTCCTTAAGAACAACAACCATTGGTTAATATGCATATACCAGCATGTTTGTTTTAAAAGATATAAATATACAAATTAAAGAAAAGTAAAAGTGAACTTGGATCCTTATAGAAACTATTTGTCATTCTGAGAGAAGCCTGCATTGGTTCTCCTTTGGGGAAAAAATAATTTGTTTTTTTTTTAGTCAAATTGGATTTGCTCATTCATTTATCTGTTCCAAAACTCTTGACCTGAGCTCTGCAGTCTTGACGTTCAGAACAGTCTACAGTATTAATGAAGGAAAATCTTGAAGAATGTTCAAACAATAGAAGTGCATGAATTAAATTTACTGTGAAGAGTTTAAGAGATGCATTTTATGTCTGTAAATGTATTGATTACTCATATATTAAGTGTCATTAAAGCTTCACAAGTCAGTACCATTTATTGAGCAGAACTTGCAATTTTGGTTTTGTCTTGAACCTGCATTTGAGAAACAAAGGGTAAATCCTGTAGCAATTGGTTTATTTCCCAGCCAGATTAGCTTGATCTTGTGAGATACTTACCCACCCCATTGATCTTGTAGGTTACAAACATGTTTCATGGAATTACTAGCAATTGAAAGGATATGCTATGCTCTTGCAGTTACTTATACTGAAGTCAATAGGATCTTCTGAGTGCTCAGTACTTTTTGAAATCAGGTCACATCTTTAGGTTTCTATATTAGGATTTTCAAAAGGACGTTGGCTCCATGACTTTGTCAGGTCAGAGCCTGAATCTGTTAGTCCTTTCTCAGCAGCTTTCAGGATACTTTTTTTTTTTTTTTTTTTTCATTATTTGCTTTCCTCAGTTTCTGGTGAGATCAGCCAATGGCAGCGAAACCATCACAGGACAAAAGATGTAAGATCCATCTAGCCCTTGAACAGCTGTGCTTCTCAGTTCTGTTATTTCCTGGCTCTTTCATTTCACTTGTCATATTTGCTCATGTACAGCAATCTTACTTGTCACTGCATGTTCATAAAACACTCAGTGCACCGCTTAAATTGTTCTCTCTCGTGATCTAATTCTCAAATACTAAAAATAATAATTATTGAGCCTGTTTTTAGGTACAATGGTATATAAACAGCAGTACTGCTAATATAGTGGGTAGAGATTGATTTAAATCTTTTCCTTACCATACATTGCTCCTACTTCTTCTGAAACATTAGGTCATTTTTGCTCTACGTGACTGCTTTGAATTCCATGTGAATACCAGAATAATAGCTGAATAACATAAATGAACATATTTTCCTTGCTATCAGGATGCAAAATTCCACAAGTAAGAGTCAACTTTTGAAGATAAACCCGTGCCCCAGTACTGTCATAGCTGTGAAATATGAATTATCTGTGTGTGTGTGTGTGTGCAGGTCAGATATCTGTGCATGCACATCTGCTGTTTGCATGCCTAAGTTAGGCTAGCCCAATTGCACATGCCTGACTTGAAAAATCTGCCCTGTAGTTATTAGAAGATGTCGTACATTTTTCTGGCATGTTATGCAATGCAGGGGGATGAACTCTTCTCTCCCACCCAACACACAAGCACAGACACACACTCTCCAGAGGTTTGTGTCCACCAAGGAGGAGTGCTTTATTTTCTTTGTAGGTGTTTTCCATTTGGAGCAGGTGTCAGAAATCAGGTATGTTTTGGCTCCCTTTACCACAGACACAAGAAGCAGATGGCTTAGGTTGGTGCCTGCTGAACATATGGAGCGAACACACTGCTTACCAAGCTAGAACCTCAGCTGCAGTAGCCAGTGCTTTCTGCACATTTCACTGTGAATGCTTATAAGGTATTAAGAATATTGCATCCTTTCTCCATGCTGTGTTGTTCAATGCCCTTTTCCCTTTGGCTTTTTCCTCTTCTGTCTGACACTCTTTGCTGCAGTCTCCTTTATTTTGTTCCTTGACTAAATGGATGATTATTTTTTGACTGTAGGGATTGTGTGGTGCCATGTTGCTAACAAAAAGGATCATGACTCAAGTTTTCATTCATGTCTGCTTCTAAGGCTAAAGGATGAAAAAAACCCTCAAGATATAAAAAGGATAACAAGCATACCTGCTAATATTTGGAACTTGGATGCAGGTGTATCAGAGTACAGTGGAGAGCATCAAAATCTTCCTCTTTTAAAGTCATCAGCCTTTAGGGGAAAAGAAAAGATAAAGGAGTGAAAACCTTCATAAAGCCAGTAAAATAGAACTATGTGATTTAAGCTGTGAACTCAAACTCATGGACTAAATTCTTTCATAAGTCCACATCTAAAAACCTAAAGATGTGGTAGGATTTTGAGGCAATCCGTTTGCTTCGGTGGGAGTTCCTTGGCCCTCAGCACCACTTAGTGTAAATGAGTCTGATTGATTGGAGTCTGAACCATGAGTGTTAGTGCTTGAGGCACCCACTGAGGAAAAACCTGGACTCTCTTATTACCAGATATTTCTCTGCTGAAATAATGCTGTGATTGCTATGTTGGGCAAGATGTTCTCCTGAGGTTCCTGCCTTTCTGCAATCCTTAAATATTTGAAAGAGTTGAGAGAGTGGCCTCAGGCCATGGTGTAGAACTTCATGGGATGCATTTGGTCCTTAGGCCATATTTGCCTGTTTGTTTTTACTTAAAAGAAAACCCCCCATAAATCTGGCTGTTAATGAATGTCTTAAAATCAAATGAGAAAAAGTTGTCAAGGAAATGGTAAGGCAGTGAAGGTTTTGAGCCCTACTCTAGAGCCTCCAGCAGCAATAAATATGGGAGCATTTCCCATGGGAAGGGTTGATGAAGATGCAGGAGCTGAACTCATTGAGGGCTGGCTTTGTGGGTTCAGAGCTGCACCCCTTCAACTCCTGTGCCCGTGCTTGCTCCTGGGAGGGCTGGCTCACCTGTCCACCTTTATCTCCCTGACTGTTGGAGTGGCCCCCTGTATTGTGCACATATGCTGGAGACCTGATTTATAATTAAGAGCAGCTGGCCATGCTGCTGTCCAAAATAACTTCCCCTAGTGAAGGATCAGTGAAGAAAAATGCAGACAGATTTTAGCCTTTTGTTGAAAGAAAGAAGAGGAGCTTCTTGCTGTGCATGGCCGGGGGCAGTTTATTGCTTGCCTGAAGGACCAAGAGCTGAGGATCTTCCATTTTATGAGTCCCTCCTGTGCTGTACCCTTGGTGAAAAAAAGAAGTTAAAGTTGCCTAAAGACAGCTTATGAGGATTCCCCATATAATTATTCAATGTGTTCTGGGGACTACTTCTACCTGGTAGAGTTCAGAAATGCAAAGAGAAGCTATATGGTAAAGAAACACAAACAAAAAAAGGCTCCCCCACCCTCTACTTTTACCCCCATTTTTCCAGATTTGTTTGGCCCTTCTCTAGGATGTCAAGTAACTTAATAACCTGAGAATTATTTTTATAAAGTTGATGGAAAAAGATTTTACATCAAATGTATTATAGCTAACTGCACTCAAATGAAGTCCCTGCATAATGTTTATTTTTAGTAAGTATAAGGGAAGTTAATCTCATATTACAGTTTTTTTTTCCCCTCAGATATATCTTTTTTAACTAAATAAAGCACATAAAATATTGATATAGCTAGAAACATTTTTGGGTAGTCCACTTATGGCTCCTCCTGCAACCTCACCTCACTGAGAGATAGGAGTGCAAAGCCTGTCCTTGTTAGTGCTCTGCCACTTTCCTGGCTGTTTAGACAAACTTTTTTGCTTGTCTTGCTGTCTCTGAAGCAGTGTAGAAGATGTGGGAGGAGGATGGGGCTGTCAGAGTCCAACTCTTCTCAGGGAAGAGCCCTGTGAGAAGAGCAGTGCCGGTGGCTCTTGTGCTTCTTTGCACCCTTGCCCGTGCGCCCGTTGCGTGATTGCTGTGATCCTGCAGACCAGGCTCTTTGGCCTCCTGTTTCTTTTCTTAGCTAAACCAAACCTGCCACAGGGTGTGTGAGCACAGGAGTGGCAGAGGGGAGCTCCTACTGCCATTGGGGCTGGCTACTGTGGGGCTTCAAGGAGGCAGCAGCCCAGGGCTGCCAATCCTGTGGCCTTTAGGGGCTGGTGGAGGATGTGAGGGAACATCGTAGGAAGGCAATTACTTGACAAGCCTCTGACCTCCTGAAGGAAGATAACAATAAGATAGTTTTTAAGAGAAATCTTAGGAACATATTCATAGGGAGTAGGATGTAGCATCTCTCTAATCAGTAGTTGTGTGAAGTGTTTCTGATAAGAAACTGCAGGTTTTTGGAGAAAAGTGAAGAGGAATTATCTAATTGTCACTCTGTGACTTGTCTTGGACAGCAGCTTTTCATCTTCTTTTGAGAGTTTTTACTCAGAGTAAACACTATTGCAGGAGAGATGTGATTGTTAAACTCAACCAGCATATCCTGTGTCCTCTGACACAGTGACACCATCGAGGGTAGCAGAGTTGGCCAGTTTCTGTCTTTGTGCCCTGGATTTCCAAATAGGTGAATTTCACCTGCTCTGTGACTGGGTGCACATAAGCACACAGAAACAAATTGTGTGAATAAGGTAATGACATTTTCACAATAGCCTCAGTACAACCTTTCACCTTGAGTGAATTGCGTATTTAAATGAAGGAATTTAACTACTCGAGAGGGTTAAAACAACATATATATGGTTTCTTCTACTTTATTTTTGTTTGGGTTTGTTTGTTTGTTTGTTTTTTTGTTGTTGTTGTAATGTGTGCTACTGATGCCCCCTGGCAATCACCAGAGCATGGTGGTCAGTGACTGCCTCTGGTCTGCTAAATCCCAGGTGGAGACTGAAAGCCTGGACTGCAGCACAGCTCAAGTTAAGCAGCAAGGTTATGCATTTGTTGTAATATGATTTATGCAGGCCTCCATAGTGGGTATTAAGTTCACTAAGAATGGATGCTGTCCTTTTTCTGGGCATTCAGCTCTGCCATATAAATATGCTATTCAGGTCTACTAAGTTTTTATAAACTGCTGTTTCTGCCAGAATAGCTAACAGGGCTTATCCAGCAATGACACTTCAATAGCAAAATGTTTTGTGAATGATTTTAGCCTATTTGTTTTCTGTCCTGCTGTGTTCCTAAATAATTTTACAAAACTATATTTGAGTGAGGTATTCACTTGGAAGGTCTTAGAAAAGGCAAATTAAGAGGTAAATTTTATATTCACTGACACAGTCTATTTTTATTAAGTTGAAAGTTACAATGCATGTATGACTGTGTTAATAATAAAATGGCGTGTTTAGAAATACTGCTATAAAGCTCAATTCTTCAATTCAGTTAAAAAAAGGAGCTGTTAAAGGTGGCTGATGAGGAGGCAGCAGTTTGTCCACCACTTACATGCTGCTGTACTGTGGAACTAATAGCATTAATACAAGAAGCGTTTTCAGCTTGCACATCTAATGTAAAATACTAGATTTGGTAATAATTGAATTCTGAAACAAACAGTCCAATTACTAAGGCACTGTAGCTTTTGTGCATGTGATGGGCAGGCAACAGTTCTTGCTTGTACCTGTCCCTACTGATTATTATTATGCATACTTGAAGTTCCTCTTTATTTTTTCCATTTTCATAAAAACTGCATTATGATGTGACATATCTTTTCCAGATATTTTGCTTGAATAAATAAGTAGGATATTAAATTCAACTAGGGTATTAGATTATAAATTAGTTCTGTAACAGCCGTCATAATGTTATTTAGATTTTCAGTTTACACAGACCTTGTAGCAACTCCCAAGAGCTATGCTACAGAATTAGGGGAAGATGTGAGTTGATGTAGGAAAATTGGTTTTGGTAATATGCTGATGTCAGTAGAGTTTTTCTGTGTGGAAAGATATTTAAATTAACGTTTTTACTTACTCCATTGTACAAACTAAAGGTTGGTAATGATTTCAAATTACTGATGAGTTTGTGTTTGGACTATGCAAACATGACCATAAATGTATTTTCCCTAGTAGGGTAATACTTATAGTTTGTGTATGGGGTTTATTTTTAACAAACAGGGTAACGGATTTTAATCTTCCCTGTAACATAACCATTTCACTTATGTCAGGAGAATGAAAACATTTAAGAGGATTTTTTGATAAAAAAACCCATGCTGGCTAACAGGTACAGAGCTTTCTGTATCAAGGAAGAAAGCACAGACTTACATTGCTGGTCTTGAATAATTGTATCATGATTAGCAAGCACAGTGACACCATATTGGTGAGAGAGGTGTGAAAACATGCACATTTATAAATACATTTATTAGGCAGATGGATTGTAATGGTAACCTGAAGAGAGAGCTTCTAAGTAAAAAGATTTATAACTGCTTACATCGGTATTCTTTAAATATGGGAATCTGTACCCACTGTGATGTTTCATACATTCAGCAAAAGATTAAAGGTGAAAAATAACTGTGAAAGGAAGTGGATGTCCTCCTGAACCGTTTTCTGAGATGATGGACAGCATTATTGGTAGGGTTCTTAATTAAAATCAAAGCAAACAAAACCCAACCTGTTTGCTTCTAATAATGAGGAGTACTGGAGTAAGGGAACAGACTATCTTCTTCTCCAGAGAAAATTGGCAGATGGAGAAAATGTATGTGCAGTTATCAGCAAGATTTCCTTGAAACCCCCTCTGCTGCCTGTCACTGAGGTGCTGTTTCATCAGGGTTTTGGTAATATGCTGATGGCAAATCAGTACTCAGGGCTGAAGCTTGTGTTTGTTTGTTCCAATTCTCTCTTCTCTTTTGCGTCCTCCCAACCCCTGCTAAACAGCCCAAAAAGAAGTTCATGTCAAGTGGGATGTTATGCAAAAAACCTCTTTCCTACATATGTTTGAACAGCAGATTATAATAGCCAGATCTTTCCTTTGTGCAAAATATTGTCTTCCCCAGGAATAGGAGTTGGTCATGGAGCTGCATGTTTTTTGTCCCCAGCGGTAGCTGTGTTTGTATGTCCCATGGCCTTGGGAGCTACCAGCCCCAGCTCACTGCATTCTCAAACTGGGTATGTGGTGCCAAGCAACAAAGCCAATCTAAATTGGAAGTAATTCTGATGTGAAACAGTTTTGAAGAAGTAATGAGAGCTCAGGCTTGACATTTTATTATACAAGTCCTTAACATTTCATCTGCCCACTGCCCAGAAATGTGCATGTCTTATTGTTGTCTCCTACAGGTATACCAGACTGTGAAGCCTTTTCCTGCAGCTCTCACCTTCCCTTTTGGTGTCAATCTTCCTTCCCCAGGAAGCAATTCCCCTCCCATTGGATGACCACCATGTTTTTATAGATGGTTGAAAAAGCTTAGCTCCTGTTTGCGTTTGGTACATGTGGTCTGTCTTTGCTTTAGTACCTGATGAAATTCACTCTATACATGTAAACAAATAGTCTGGTTTATGGGTGCTGACAGCTACATGACCCTAATGACTGGGCTGCTTATTTAAGGGTCCTAAATCTGGATTCAGGAGCCAGGAATAAGTGTTTTAGGTTTGTTTTGTTGCTGTTGTTTTGGGCTTTTGTTTGTTTGATTTTTTTAATGTCAGAAGCATATTTTAATGCCACACATCAGTTGATAGTGTCTAGTGTTTCTGTGCAAGTTCATGAGTCTGGGCGTGCTTTTATATGCAAAACATGTCTGGAGCCCAAATTTCTAGCTGCATGATGGACATGTGATGCACATCCACTATTTGGAATGTGATTTGTCATTTAAATGTAGCTGGTATTAGAATCTGAATGTCTCGTTACTGTGAAACATTTTGCTGCTTTTAAAACAACTTGAACAAAGAGAGCCCTTCATACTGCACTGTGATGTGTGTCTTTATTGAAAAAGCTCCTCTCCATTGCCGAGGCACTGAAGCATTTGCATTAAGTGATACAGGAGATGCCATAGCAATTTCATGAGAATTACCCTTTGCAATGAATGTTAGATTAAACATCTAAGTAAAATCCCTTGCAAGTGACCAGAAGATAAATTAGAGCAGAGCTGGATGTTGGTACAATTAAATTATGTACCTTCTTTTAAAGATTGTTTTTAATTGATTTGGTGCATACTCTTTATTTAGTTAATAATGAACATTGTACTTGTGGCTATATGATCACTCATGTGAGTTAGATTTACAGCACTAAGAAACTCCCTTTATCAAAGAAAACAATTTCATAAAGTGGCGGTCTCCTCTCACTGCTCAGTTGCTGATAAAGCATCGACTGTTTTCTGGTTAGTTCTCCAGTCTTACACTAGTATTGAAGATGTTCTTTAGCAGATAAATGTAGAGTTACCACATAATTTTAGCAATCTAATTTGTTCCTTGCTTGCACACTACAGCAGCTTTCTTGTCTCAAACTCCTCCTCTCCAGTAGGGCTTCTACAGCACTGCAAAAATGAAGCTAGGAGTGAGATGAGCATTAGAGAGAGGAGGAGAAGAGGACAAAGATACAGGATACAAAAATATGAAGGAAGGTGTTGAAAGTAACTGGAAATTTTTGCCAGGAGAGAAGTTCCTCCTATTTTCCTTCTGACAAAGCTTGAATCTAAGCAGTCCTTAAAACTCCCAGTGTGGGTGATAGGTATTGCAGATCTTCAGTGCCTATCAGTACTGGACACTACCATTATGATTTGAAGGTTGTGCTGGGTATTAATTTAGCTTTGGCCCAACTTTTGTATGTTCCTTTCCAGTTTGCAGCTGTGACATTTTACAAACATACACCTGAACTGAAGTCTAAGGTAAGAGTTTCCAAAGTCCTGTCTCTGAAGTTAACCCTGTGTTTGTAAATGTTGTCATGACCAACAGAGAGAAAGAGGTCTTTCCTTAGCAAGGGACACACCATAGAACAGGAGGACAAGAGGTACAGAACTGCTGTAGTAAAGAGAGGGTCTGAGGTGGATACGCATTAGTGCTCACCTAAGTGCTTCATACAGGAAAAGGATAAGACAGATCCACAAAAAGCCAGCTGCAGCCTGAGGTGCATATTCCACAGCTGCTTTCATGTAGTTTTCTGCACTAAAGTCCTGAGAGGTCACAGTGGCAAGAAGATGTCTTTGAGGATGCTGTCACTGCGCATCGCAGTGAGTGATTCTGGTTACAAGTTTCTGAGCTGTAAGGGTTGTGACACATTCTGCAGATTGGACAGGAAAAGGATTCCTCTTTGTTTGGGAAGATATTATTGAAGGTTTTCTCTTCATAGCCCTGCATGGACAGCTGTATGCATGAGTATTGCCTCAAATCCCCATTTGGGCTCAATCAGGGCATATTTCATTTCTTCATTCCCCCTTGGATTTTAAAAAAAAGCCTTTGAGTTGCACATTTAAAAATTTTTGGCTAATGATATCAACCTCTAAAAGGAGAAGCTAAATGAAAAAAAATGGACCTAACAATTAGATAGCTAATGTTTGCATAATTTTAATTATCACATATTCCAATTATTTCTAATTTATTTCAATATACAAATCACTATTTTATATATGGCATGTTGTTAATGTTTACTACTATAATTACTAATTTGCAATATAAGGCAGCAATTTTATAGTTATTCAGTTTTGTATAATTATTATGTCAAATAGGAGATGGCAATTAACACTGAAATATATTAGAAATGAATGAACTAAAATCAGTCTAAGAATATTTGACATGTACTTGTCATGTAGTGCATGGACTGCATTTCCCTTCTCTTTTGCCCCAGCCATGCTTTTAGACAATGTGTTTGAGATCCCCTAGGATTCAATCCTGTAGAAGTTCCTAGTTCACCATCCCATTAACCAATAGGTTAAAGCTAGAATGAATGAGCAAAATCCAGAGTCTTCTGTAGCTAACTCTTGTGTGAGGTTTCAGAGTTTAGGTGCCTTGTTCTACTTTAGCATTTTAGAAAGTCCCTTCTTTAGTGACTGCTTAAAAATGAGATGGTTTAAGTTCTGCTCAAATTCTTTAAAAAGAGATGTTCAGAGAGCACTTTGAGCTGTAAGGCTGGCAGTGCCTTAGCAGAAAGGTGGGAAAGGAGCCATGGGCCTGCTGCTGGCATCACCTCTTGTGCAGAGCTGAGCTGCCAGGGATTGCCCTTGTGTGTAGAAGGATAGAATGTAAGAAAATAAAGATAGTGCAGAAGGTAGTCTCACACCAGAGGAGTTGCAGCTGTACTAATCACCAAAGATTAGGAACAGGCCTGCCATTAATAGGCCACAGCTGTGTCCAATAAGATGAGTGCTACAAAAGGGTGTGGGTTAGCTGGTTGAGAGGGAAGCTGGAGTTTGTTGGTTGTGCTGTGAAGAGAGTTGGAGTTTGTTGTCTATACTGTGAAGAAGGAGTCAGTGCTGTGAGGAGCTCCCCAGGGAAATCACTGGGGAGGTATGGGAACTTTTGCAATAAGATGACAACACCTGTGTGATGGCAGAAAGAGTCAGGGTGAAGAGGGTACCAAAGCTGTGTACAGTGATCCCCATCAGGACTCATATATTCCTCTTGAGACCACCCAAAGCACAAAGTCCTATGCATTGCATCTTTAAAGCTGTATTGGTCCTGTTGTGTTCAAACTTGACTAGAAGGTGGAATTTGGCTCCTCATCTGGAAGGAGGGAATCAGAACGGTATCTTCTGTCCCTCGGGAATGAACCCAAGTGCAGGGTTTACTTACAAGTTACTTCTTCCTTTGTAGAGCTGGGCTGCCCTGCTGTCAAGGTGAGCGTTGGGAGCCAGGAGAAAGCAGGAATCTGAGGGGTTGTGGCACTTGTGGGATGGGAGAGACTTGACCTGGGGTGCATTTGTGAGGCCCTCACTCCACTGATAGGCCCAGTGCAATGCAAAAGGTGGGAACAAATAAACATATTACCAGATAAAAAATGATATCCTTGAATTATCCATTGAATCCTTAAAGAGGGGGAAAGCCCCTTATTCGCAGAGAATTTAAATTAGCAGTATCACTTAAACTTTCTTTGTGGCGAAAATAGTTCTCTGTGACAATTCCTTTTTTTTGCCAGGGATTTAAAATCTGGGCAGCTCTAAGCCCTGCTAAACAAAATTCATGGCTGTACATCTTAATAAAGCAAAGAAGAGTGCAGAGTGTGTCAAACAAATTCACCTCCTTGGTGTAAGTGTGAGGCTGCTGCATTGGCACACAGCAGCAGGAGATCCAGACAGGACCCTGCATGTGTTAGCAGAGCCTATTGACTTATATCAGTCCTTTTGCCTGGTTTAAAATTGATCCCCTTAGAAAAGTTAAATATCACCTATGTTTGTAGATTGCTAGACAGCTATTAAGATAATGCTTTTATAAATACAGATGGTGCCCTTATCAAAATTACATGGCAGTAAATAGATGCCAGTAGAAATAATATGACACTTTGATTAGCTAATAAAATGAAGCACAAATAGAATGGGGATGCTAAGTTGCTCTGACAGTTTTCATACTGTCTTATTTATTTCTCATTTAGCTTTGATAAGTTTCTATTACAGTTTTGGCTTCTTAAGCAATTCCTTTGAACTTTTAATTTTTAAACAGTAATCTGCATTCTATTGACTTGGGTGAAAAATCCTCATTGTCAATAAGCTCTTCATCATGATAGTAAATGTTATCATTCTTTTTTAAGTAAATTCATAGGCCAAATTGCATAATGGAAGTTGTGGAGATAAAAGTAGCAAAGAGAGTGCCAATTAATTTTACATGAAAATTATTGATTAGAACAAATTATTGCTGAAAGTTTGGCAAGCAATATATGTTCTGTGATTGGTAGCTTTTTATGCCATAGTGAAAGACTTGTATCAGGACATTGGATGACAACAGGAAAATTGTACAGGAGGACTTTTATGCTTTGGAAGCAGGCTTACACTGTAGTCTAAGTACTTAAGGCAAGATACTCTGTTGTTCAAAACTGGTGTAACTCCATCAGCTTCAGTGGGATTAAGACATGACCTGTTCACTTTTAAATCTGCTGATCTTGGATATGAGGAAAGTACTGTCTGTCACTTGAGTCATATTGGAAGAATGTGTTCATTGATGCACAGCTTGGGATGGGTAATGGCAGTGATAATCAAGAACCAGACAGCAGTTGAGAAGAGTGGGAATGGTATGTGGGTCATTAACATGATCTTACCAGCATAATGCTGACCAGTATTTCTGCCTTTTTGGTACTTAACAAAACTTGACTTAGTGACTCAAAAGCAGAAAATTATTATAACCTGCCACAGTTTTAAAATCTTTCTAGAGACTTTTGGCTGGGTCCACTTTCTCAGAGAGTACAGAGCTTGGTTTTGTTCTTTACTTGCAACCTGTCACTAATATTAACCCTGTGGTGCAGCAGTGCTCCCAGTAAATGTGTTGAGCTAGATATCCCCTTCCACTTCTGCAGAGAAAAAAGGTCCCTGTGCCTGTGTTCCTATGCACAGTGTGTTCCTGTGCACCTTGTGAAGCAGCAGTGCTGTAGTTGAACATGACACCCAGTTCTCCCTGGTCTTACTCAATAATTACTGCTGCGATGGTGTCGCTCTGCCAGTAGCCAGCAGTTTGACACAAGGTTCAGGGAACCAACTGTCAGCCAGATGGAAAGTGGGAACAAGCTTCCCAGCTGTCACATTCTTCTGGAGCCACACTGAGCATCCCAGTTCAGATTTCTATAGCCCAGCTATAGCTCCACTTGCCCATAGGCACAACAGCATTGTCTTCCTGCCTTGGTAGGCTCTGTCTACCACCAGAGCTGGGCTTGGGGGACATAAATTTATCTTCTCAAATTTAGACAGTTGGTGTGAGGATGATGCACAACTTGTGTAAAGACTGTTGACTGCATGGAAGTTTCCAGCTGTTGCACAATCACTGGAAAGTGTTGGTGGAAAAGGCAAAGGCATCTTAGATAATTTCTCTCAGGCTCCCTGCCATCAAGCTTCCTTGTGAAGGGGTTGGTTTGGGACAATGAAGGCATTTTAACCCTTGATTAATCCTATAGATTTAGCCCACATGTTGCAAATAACTCATTGTTAAAGAGCAGGTGGGACACATACTTAGTTGCCAGCTGGAAAAAATCCTTTAAGGTGTCCAAGTCCCAACTGTGTGAGCTTAATGGAATCATCTTGTTGTTTCTGCTTTCACTTTTTGTTGTAAAACTTTAAAAACCTATTTTCCAAATAAATAAATTTAATAAATCCCAAACCATAACAACCCCCCCTTCAGATTTCACATCTTTATGGCTGTATTGTCAACTTGATGCATGAGGTTTTAGCTGTGCAAATCCCTTTAATGCAAGTGGGAGTTGTACAGCTAAAGATTTATACATTGACTTTAAAATAATATTGCTTCATCTCTCTTTTGCTCTTTTTTTGCTTTTTTTTCTTGCCCCCTACTGATTCCCTTTCCAGATTTCCCCCCTTTCTCTTTAATGAAAAAGACAGGCTAATTCTGTGTCTCTCTTTCTGTAGTGAGAAGCAGGCATGATGATCCCTTCCTACTCACTGTACAGGGATAAGTCCAAGGGAGTGATATGTGAAGGTAGTGATAATATGTGAGCATTAAGATTGTAGTGAAAATCCTTTATCTCATCAGTGATTTCCACCAAAAAAAAAGGTGTGAAACAGTCAATACTGCAGAACCCCATCACAGTGAAAAAATACCTTTTTTATTTATAAAAAGTTTTTTTTGTTTTTTTTTGGTTTTTTTTTAGGATGACTGTGTCAGCCTTTCTGGCTAAGATTTCCTCTACTGCTTATAAGTAATGTGGTTGACACAAACAGATGTACATAAATCTAACATTTCAAGGAAGATCATGCCACATCCTATCTATATGACAGGGCAGAATTTGAACAGTCTTGTGCTAGCCTGTGGGCATAATGCAAATTCCCTGGGCTGGAGAGACTTGGTTTTGCTCCAGAATTTCAATTGGTTGTCACCTCATTTTTAAAAAATGGACTCACTCAACACAGCTGTGTTATAGTGGTTTCCTTCCTTGTATCAGGAGGGGCAATTGACCTGAGCACTGAATCCTTTGGGACTGTGAACAGTAAAACCCCCTTTGTCCCCAGTTCATATTGGAAAGTGCATTCTCTCAATCTTCCTTTGTCCAGAGAATTTTCATTGCTTCCTAGTATTCAACTTGGGAACTGTTTATTGTCCATGTAGGATATGTGGCTGGGTGTCTTCTTTTTTAATCCAAGGGAAGAGGCAGGAATTTTCACCCTTCTGGGTAGGGGTGATAATCCTACAGATCCCAATCCTGTCAAAGCAAGAGTGCAACCCAGGTGGAATTCGGAATACTGTAAGGAAGGCATTTTCCCAAAATGTTTGTCTACAGAATGGCAGAGATTAAAGGCCTTCCAGCTCTGATTGGATTACCATGGACCAGAAGCACTTTAATCTCTACCACTGTGGCTTTGGGGGAAGCCAGTGATTGAGACGTGTGGCGGGACCACGCTGAAGAATTGGATGACTGCACTTAGCCCTTTAATATTCTAGTCTTGTGGCTGTTGTAGAAAAATATTTAACTGTTGCAGCAGAGAAATAGGTAGTGAGCAGTTATTTTACCTTTTGCTATGTGAAGAAAATAAAAATTGCATATTCTCCCCTCTAGAGTTGGGGAAGCAGCCTGTGTGTGATAGCCTGACTCAGAGCAGCCTGAGCCCCTGCTCAAAACACAGTACTGGGTAAACTGGTGGTTGAAATTAATGTAAGCTTATAATAGCCAGTACTGCAAATCAAAGGTCTCTGAAACCTAGCACCATGTCTCAGACCAGCAGCAGATGCCAGTGGAGGGGTATGAAGACAGAGTATATTTAAAGTGACTTTTTTTCCCCAAGGCCGACAATAGTCAGTATTTTCTGGACACTTCTTGAATAATTTATGTTTAAATGCTCTGTTTTGTGCATGAGAGAGGCTGCAGACAGAGCTATTAAAAAACAATTGCAAGCATAAAAATACGCTTTTGGAGAAAGGAGTAACAGAGAAGTATGAAATACTAACCCCCAGTTTTGGATTATATGCAGGTCAATAAAGAGATAGGAATTAACAATGAAAATAAATGGGAATCTGAGCATTTTCTCTTGCTCAAGTCTCAATCAAGAAAGGATATATTTAGTAAAGAACATAAGATATGGGTGAGGTGGTGAAAATTGTCCCAAGAGGTGTGACCAGTAGGATATGCAGGATGCTGTGGGACCTGAAGGGTGTCCTCAAGTATGTAAGTCTCCTCAACACAATTTGAGCTTTGTGTGCCTAAATTATTCTGGTGTTTTTACATCAGGCTACCCCCAGTTTCCTAAGAAAGAAGCTGGAGGCTGCTGTGAGACTGAGGAAATCTCTAAAACTTGCCTCCAAGGCTGAGTATTTATTAAGAGCAAATGGCTCCACATAAAGAACCCTTCTTGCTGGCAATTTCTTGGGCTTCAGCAAGAGCAAAAGCCTCACCTCTTGTCCAGCTTGAGCTGGGGTGGCTAGGCTAGAGAAGAAGCAGTGGCATTCACTGATTTTTGGGAATTGGAATGAAATCCCTACAAGGCTCAAACAGCCAGGAAAGTCATGTGGCTATTGTCTTTGGTGGGGCTTAGGCCACCATAAAAGCACAACTCCCAAAACCAGAAGTTGTCTTAATTCCCATTATCATTCAGCATTAGATGTCTGGTCCTTCAGTGAAGTGGCTGCACATTCAGCTTTTGAAAAATATGGGCAGCTTCAATTGGAAGTGTGTCTAATGCTGTGTAGATGTCTTTAATTTTTAAATGATTCTTCAGACTAGGAGAGTAAAGCTGTAATCCATATGTTTTATATGCTATTGTGCCAGCCTTTCATGGTGAGAGGCTAAATATTTTTGTCATTTTAGCTAGTTTATGTGTGCTGCTCTTTGCTGGCTGAGTGAAATGTCTGATGTATCCCACCCCGATGCCCGCATTTGGATGGAGGATGGAGTGAAATGAACCCTATAAGCCAAACACCGCGTTCCTTTCTGTTCTTTTATTAGCTTTTACTTGGCAAATTCTGGTGGCTTTTGTATAGAGAACATAACATTGCAAAAACAGTGGATGTTTATGGAAGGCAAAGCATAACTTAATAAATACAGCGGAGATGTTACGAGAATGGATGCTCTTTCTCTAAGTACAGAAGCTACATATGGTGCTGATAGCAAATGCCATATGTTTCTAGAAGAGGCTACATTTGCACAGTGCCTTTTTCTCAGACCTGCTAATCTGTGAAAAATAAGAATTCTGTTTAATACCGCTTGTTTTGGCCTCTTGGTTTTGTCCTTTAACTTGTGTGAAATATATGCAGTCAGAACGAATCTGGACACATGGGTCTGCACTCACTCCTCTTCAAGGCCACTTAATCCCAACAGTGCCCATCTGAAATGCCCCTTACTCTAATCATGGTGCTACAAAAGTAGATTGTCCTTTATATTGTGGCTCCTGACACTCCAAATCCTGGGTGCTTAGCTCCCCAGTGACACAGCTGCCAAAGGAAGGTACTCATCCATCAGCAGTGTCACCTGTGGCCTCCTGGCAATGATGCTATCCCAGCAGACATATGCTTGAATCTGGGCTCTCAGTTGGGGAAAAGATTTGGATCCAGGTGTCCCACCTTTCTGTTGCCATTCCCATCAGTGTGTGGTGTAACAGAGCTACTGACATCTCTGCTAGATAGTCCTGTGTGCAGCAGCTGCTGCTGCTCCATTCAGAGGACAGGAGTAGGTGCCTGTGCTCAGGAGAAGGTTCTGGGCTGTGGATGGAGGTAGCCACATGGTGCCTTGTTTCAGGGAGTTCTGGGAGGGGATAAGGCCTTGAGTGTATTCAGCAGTAAGTTTTTCGCTTTGGTTACATGGCCATGTGCTTGCTATGAGTCTTCTGAGGTTTCTCACACTCTAGTGCTCTTTTGAGGATGTCTCCTATATGCCTTTGGGGTCAATGTATCTACCTCTGTATTTCAGGTTCCCTCTTGGGACTAACTTCCTAGGAATGTATGCCTTACAAAGCCTAGTTGTAGGTGCCCAGCCTTTTATGGGATCCAACCTCCATCTTAAACCTTCTTTATTGAGAGCTGATGAGGTAGCAGCCATACCTCAAATTAATGCTGTTTCCAGGAATATCCCAGGCTTTTTAAGCTAAAGATTCTTGGATTAACTAAATCTCTCTCAGAATGTACCAGTCATACATGAACCATGCACAGCCCCTGGTAGTTCTTGGCATTTTAAAAATTATTATTTTTATTTGTACATTGAAGAAAAGCATCTGGAAACCATTGTGTAAGTAATTTAGTTGAGCAAGCTTTTTCACAATAGGCAATAGAGAGTTAATTCTCGGTGTTGTCAGCTACTTTCAGTTTTAAACACGTTTCAGATTCAGAAGACAGCCATATAGAAAAGAATGTTATGTTAATGTGACAGCAATCACAGACCTGCTATTGAAAACTCACTGTTGCTCTCCCCTCCAAAATTAACATCATAACCTTATGTCAGTGACTCACTATTATCCTAATACCTGTTTTTGGATTCTGTCCAGTCCCATTAGATATCCCTGTGTTGATTGCTCTGTTACTGGTGAATGTTAATTGCCTCCAAATCTCAGTGGAGTTCAAAAGCTTAGGGGAAAAAAGTACTGACTGGTAGAGCTGCTAGTTTTATTAACAGGCAAGTAAATAATAAATCTGTTCAGAGATATGAGTGAAGTGCCTGAGACATGAGATAAAACCAGCTGATCTTACATCTTTCTTTGCATGTC
This sequence comes from Agelaius phoeniceus, assembly GCF_051311805.1. Taxonomy (NCBI): domain Eukaryota; kingdom Metazoa; phylum Chordata; class Aves; order Passeriformes; family Icteridae; genus Agelaius; species Agelaius phoeniceus. The sequence continues at coordinate 56,562,728 of NC_135268.1, forward strand.
TGTCATATGTTATTAATTACATAACAGAGTAAGCCATTCCAGCTTTGAACATTGCAATGATATCAGTAGTGCCTGTCCACAGCCAGTGCCTTCAGAGGCAGTCAGGCTCCATGATGTTCCCATCAGGATTCTCATCTCCTTGATGTTAAATTGTACCCCCTATTACATTTTAAGATGCTTTTTAGAGTTATTGGGACTATTTAATTGGAATTATGATGTCAAAACAGGGTTATAACAAGGCTTGTTACATGTCATTTAGTATTTTCCCCCTCCTGGTAGTGTATATTAATTTTGATTTTTTTTATGTAGAGAAACTGCCTTTCTGCTTGGTTTTGAAGGAGACAGAGATCTTGATTACTTCTCCTCTTTTCTTCTCTTTCTTTTAATCATAGAATTTTACATAAGATCCTTACATGCTCCCCCTTTTTCACACCAGAAACCTCGAGATGGAAAATCCCCAGTGTAATCCCATTGTGAGTTTGCTTCTTGTGGCATATTTTCTAGTTTAGGTACCTCTTCTGCCAGTTTTCCGTTTATAAAAAGGCTGGTAGCACTTACAGAGTGAAAATAAGCGATGTGAAGAATATACTGTAATCACATACTGCAGAATAATTGCATATTTTATATCAATGGTTTTCAGTTGGTTGATAATATTTAATCTCCTAGCAGAAATCTGTAATGACTAATTTTAGACACTGACCCTCTAACTTCATTTCAGGAATGAAATATTTCCTAATCCAGTAATTTCTGTCTATACCATCATGTCATGGAGATAAAGAAAAGCAACTCCAGGCACCCACTGATAGATTGCTTAACAAAAAAAGTCAGCAGATGAATTGCTTGCTGAATGCTAAGCTGAAGACAAATGTTAGCCAAATGTGTTATGGCTGTAGGAAATCTGTGTTAGGGTAGGCAAAGTGAAGTTGCTATTTTTGTGATTTTAATTGATTGTTAGGCTGTAATAATGAAAAGCATACCCACCTGATAGGCAGAGTGTGTCCAGATTTACATGAGCTCTTTAAGCAGTGTAAATGTGAGTCAGACAGTGGTCAAAAGGTGAACAGAAGTCAAGAATTTCATTGTGAGGCTCACTCCAGAACAAAGGAGGTGAGAGAGAGAAGTAGGATAATTAATAATATTATATTTCTTGTGGAAATTAACTTGACAATTAAGTAGTGTTTATTATTACAATACAGAGCATTTGAATCTTACCCATGTTTTCACCAGGAGTGCTAAAAAAATACATGTAGCAAATGAGCACAGGGCCAAACACAGTGTGTTTGGAAGGTCTCTAAGGTAAAGGTGGTGGATGAGTGAAATAAGTTGGAGTAGCCACACTGAAGCACATAACTAGCTGCCAGGATTTCATAGCTTCTGAGCTATAGAAGCATCCCATTCATTTCCATGCTGAAAATGTTGGTCATGATCTTCTCTAGCTGGTCAGTATCTCTCATTCTGAAGATAGAATTTTCCTATGAAGCCCTATTTCACTGCACCCCTCTACTTGTGTTCACATTCATGAACAATTTCAGGAAAAGGAAGGACTCTACATGTTTTATCTTGTAAACAATTATGCATTTCATTTTTTGTTTTTAGAGTTCATGGTAACACAGACTTATGCTAAGGCGAAAAAGGAGAATGAGTAAAAGATTATTTACTGTTTGTTTTATCAGGTCAGTATTTTGTTTTGTATGCATATAAATGTCTTTATGTTTATTGTAAGATCATATTTCTGTAGCTCTCCTGTAGCCCTGAAGCATGTGCGTGTTCCTGATGTCAGAGGAAGTTTTTCTGGAAGTGGAACAAAGTGGGGCCGAGAATATTTACTGTAGGTTGTGCGTCACAGATCTAGTTCCCATTTTCCTTCCTGAATTCAAGCAGCCTTAACATCTCTGTTTTTCCATGTGCCCTGCTATTAAACAGTTCCTGGCTGAAATTAATTCCCCATTTCTGGCATGTCAGTGCTGGCCACAGGAGAAAGCAGCAGGTAAGGTAATAAGGAGGTGCTGTTCATCTCTGCCTGCATTCCCTTCCCATCTCAGTGCCAGGTGTGAGCTCAAGTCAGGGACTGTTAGGAAAAGCCTGCCCCAGGCTAAAAGGGAGGATGGTGGCATGTGCTGCTTGCCAGCCATGAGGGCATGGAGATGTAGTACCATTTTGTTCAGGAGGAGTTTGTGTTTGATGCTTAGAAATTTTATACTGTCTTCTGAGTGCAGGCACTGAATTGAAGCACTTTGCAGTGCAGTGGACACTTTACTGGGTGCAAAAATGAAACAAAACCCTAGGTGTGGTACTTTGGTGGGGGTCAAATGGAACTTAGATGTAAACATCACCACCCTTCATTTGCATAAATTATTAGGGTGTATGCAAGGGTTTAATTTGGCCTGGTGACTCTACTAAGATGAAATTTTGTGTGCTTGTGAGTTTTGGTCTCAAGAGTGGGGATCACTCTTGCTGGGGAATGTTTAAGAGAAATAAGCCAAAAAGAGAAACATTTCCATAGCTTAGGAAAAAACCCTTTAGAATCATAAAAAATAATCAGCTGTTGGAAAGAATGAATTCTGTGCTCCTAATTTGCAAGAATCCCAGCAGTTGCTCTTGTGCTCAACCACTCGCTAATACAATAAAATATAATTACATAATTAAATACAATATAGGATTTCCATAATAGGGAACTTTATTTCCTTGTCACAATATGGGAGTTGCTGTGCTTGAAGCGCACAGTTTGGCACTGTGACTATGATGAGATACAAACGTATCATGTCCCAGGCAGGATTCTCCTACAGGGGCCCTTCCCAATCTGGGTGAAAATGGCTTGCTGCAGGGAGTGGAAGCTTTGTAGGATTTGGCCTAAGATGCATGTTTTGGATGAGCAGGTATCTTACAACCATGTTTTGCTTTGCTAAAACAAAGATTCTTTCTCCCACTGCTGTTTGTTTGGATAGATGCCATCTGTCTTTTGCTAAGCCCAGAACTTGCTAGAAGCTGAAATTCAAGCTAATGAGTCACTTTCAGGGGTGGAAATTTTCTTAGAACCTGATTTCCCATTGCTGATGACAGCAGAAACTTGAGTAATTAGTACTACAGAGACAGACACTTAGATACAACAGTCTCTGTTCGTTCAGGTGACTACTATCTATGTGAGACAGTGGTAGTAATCCCAGTTTTATTGCAATATTTCCATTTGGGCAGTCATGGTGTGATATTCTGCATTATACAAGGCTGGTTTGTTAGCTGCAAACAGTAGCAGATAAGAGTGGAAAAACAGCTGGATCCAGTGCTGGGCAATGTCATCAGGAAAGATAATCATGGACATGAAGTCCTTGAGGCTTCTAGAACCTGAATCTGTGAAGCATTTTTGAAGTTTATATGTATGAGTACAGAAGGAACTATCTGGCTTTTAGGTTGTTTGGGGCTGTTTTGTGTAAGATACATACCTAGTGAAAAAGTAAAGGACTAGGAATTAGATTTAGGAGGAATGAAATGAGGCCATCTTAGCTGTAACAGTGTCCAAGTGATTAGGTATGTACCATCTTGATGAAAATCTGTGTCTTTTCCTGTTTAACTGTATGAACATAAAGGCCAACATGAAGTGCTATGTTGAGATAAAGAACTGTTTGGTTTTTTGCAGAGCAGATGGTGACAAGTAATGGCATTGGTGACAAGTAATGTTGTTTCTGATTTTACTCTCAATTTATCTTTCAATGCTTTTGTTCCACTCAAGCTTCTGCTCTTGTGTCTTTCCACTCTGATGGGCTTGCCTTCATTTATTGCACTTCATCAGTGGCATAGACCTCATCTCATTAAAATCAATGGCAGATCTATTACTGACCTTAGTGATGCAGGAAAAATCCCAAGTCTTGCTTATCCTAATCAATCAGATCATCATCATTAATGAAATGATCTGAAAATCCATCAAAACCCAGCATACTTTTTAGTTTACCTGCTGACACACAATGTGCACAATCCCAAGCCTCCAAGCACAAGCTTGTGTTCTGAGTTTCTCCCTAGCCCAGCAGTTGCCTTGCTTGTGTTTTAGTTTTTCTGGAAGTCGGGGTTTGAAGAACTGTGGACTTTTGAGATTGGCATCTTCTGTTTGTAGGCTACAGAATCTACTGACTTTTGAATAATCTGTGTAGATGTGCATGTAGAGTACTTTCACAGTCATAATCTTGAATAGTTCAAATTTAATTATGATGAGAGATCTGTATTTCATTTATATGTAAAATTAGAAGAAAAATATGCAGACGCTAATCCTATTCACAGACTGACTCCAAATATTTCTGAGCTAAAATGTTGGTAACATAGAAGTCTTATTAAAATTCCTATTTCTACACATTTTAGCAGTAATTTGGTTTAAAAATTGCAAGACTGTAGTTTCATTTGACTGAGAGAAGAATTATGAGACTATAGACAGACTAACTGCAGTTTTAACAATGCTAAAATCCATTATAAATCAGAAAAGGAGGGAAAAGTACACATGCCATAATAATTTATTTGACAGTGCTATTGAATATACATACAGCTCACAGATTATGTGTTTCTAGTACACTAAAAATAAGAAGTCTAAGCATAGGAACATTATTTTTAATATGAGGATGCAGTGCTACAGAGGAGAGAAGGTTTTGTAATGATAATCAGGCTGCTGAGCATCATGGTATACTGGCTCTTGTTTATGCAGACTCCTGCACCAGCTGAAGAAAAAAAAAGGCAGAAAAGTAAAGAAGGCAATGCAATTTGCATGCCTGTATATTTTCCATTTTTTTTCCCTCACCTTCTTATTAGGGAGATCCCTCTAACATGTTTTTTGAGCTGTTGCTTTCCAAAGTCCAGTGTCAGAAATGTCAAGCCTTTAGAGAGATTAGAAAATGTGTGGTGGCTTGGCTGTGTCCTGCTGGTATGGTTTGGTGGGGATGTGGAGTGAGAGATTGTCTGATTGCCTCCTGTCATATCTGAAGAGTGAAAATGTAGCTATTATCCTGTCCTGTGAATTCCTCAAAGGGCACTTAAATCTGAGTGGGCACTATTGGGATGTATTTTGGGAACCAATTTTTGCACCAGGGTTTAGATGTACAGTGATAGTCTCTAGAGGTAAAGCTAAATGTATTTCATGTATGGGAACATGAGCTGGGCATTTTTGGTGTCTTTATGAAGTGGATTCACAAAATTTATTTGAGCTTTCCTTTTGGCTGGCAGTGATAGGATATGTCTACCAATAATATGCTTCCTGTCATAGTTCTTTTTTTCAGGCAAAAGGCTGGTTCTTAATCTTTGCAATATTGCAGTTATGGTAAGGCTATGATGGTTTTTTCTCGGAATGAGTCACAAAGTCTGAACAATGTAGGGGTATAGCTGACTTCTTTATTTGTATTTAAAAACTCTGTTTAATAGCAGCTATGATAAGAATCAAGTAAAAGATAATTGTGCTCATAGTTCAGTTACAATTGGTTGTCCTGAAGGACTGCACGTTGTAGTACTGGTCTGTGCTCTAACTGCTCAGAATGCACTGTTACTGTTGTGTGTTACTGCCTAATTGGTGAACTGTAATTGCCTATATTGAGAACTGATCTTAAAAGTTAATCTATGCTAGAGTCAGGAAGATTAATTGGGGCAATCACCATCCCATAGATTTCTAGTAAAGTGACACCTCCTTAAAATGGTTTGCTGTGAGTGCAGTGCAATCCAAAGTGGAAGAGAGACCATGCATGCCTTCCACATATGCTCTCTCTTGTCCAAAAGCTTGTCTGTAACTCAGCATACCTTCACCACTTGCCTTCTGGCCACAAGATTTTAGAGGGATTTTGGCTGAGAAAGTGTGCACAAAGCTTTTCTAGGCAAAATCTGTGATCACATTGGTGGGAGCTAAAGCTTCTGTCCCTTTCAGATTTGCTGTAACCATGTGTTTTGATTTGAGGGGGGTTCTGTTGGCTGGTTTACAGCATTCAGGACTGAGACCCAGCCATGCTTCTACCTGTCGTGTGCCTGGAGTATCCTTGTGGTGACCTGCTGACCACCTGTGGCCTGCTGGCCAGGCAGTGCCTGCCATAGTTTGAGTTGACAAGCATTGCCCCTAAAACATTTCTTCCTGTGTTTGTCAAGTACCTTTTGATGCCCTGAAGTTGGCTGTGCAGGTTTCTCCAGACACCTCAGGGCTGGCCTCCATGAGCTGAGTAGTGCAAGTGGGGTGGGCAGCAGGGCACCTTCGTCTCACGCTCCGCTGCGGCCGGTGCTGTCCACACTACTGGAATAGATAGTCACAGTTAAAACTGGGGTGTAAAAAACAGAGTTTCTGAAAATGCACTGAAAAATTTACATAAGGACTGCCTTCACATCATTTAAAATCCAGCCCTACTATGTGTTCCACTGTGGCAGCTGAACCATGGAGGGGTAAAGCTAAAGGGTGTTGGATCATGTGCCGTTGAGACGATATGGACTCAGTGTGCTGTAGAGAAATGTCACATTCCAAAAGCTCCTGAAATTAGTAGTCTCCATGTCACGCAATGCCACAGTCTCTGTTCACATGATGCAAGTCCTTTTTATGTGATCTACCCTGAAGTAAGAGAGCAATTTCTTTATTCATGAGGGTTTCACTGCCATTGCAGCACAGGGGGGGAACATCATTTGGTCCCCTGGGTGTGCATTCACTACCTGCTCCTGAATGGAGTAAACCTTTACCTGAGTGAGCTGACCATGGGAAGCTGACTAGATGCAGCCTCTTGTGCTGGCTTGGGGATTGCTTAATATGTAATGTGATCCAGCTGCTGAACTTTATACATTTTCTATTTCTAACTTTCAGTTGCTCTTTATTCTTTTGGAGAATCCTGGCCTCACTCCAGAGCTGACAGGATGTAACTGAATATCAGGAAGTGAGGCACAGTCTGGACCTGGCTGTGGAAAGCTGGGGGTGTGGAGAGGGCTGGCTCAGCATTACTGAGTTCCTGGTGCTGGGTTTTAGTGCACAAGACCCATTGTCAGACCTCTTGTCAGGGAGTCACTTCACCTCCGCTGCTCATCCACAGGAATTTCTGCTTGTTAAAGGAATTCAGCAAAGGATAAGGGCAAAATCTGTGTTGATAAAATGCTACAGGTTTCAGGCACTGTCATCTCTTGAAGGTTTGATTCTTGCTCTCCTTGAAGTGTGAGAGCACATAGTTTTGGAGGGAAATTTGCATGTATGTCTGTGCTGGTAGTGCCTGGAAGGACCACTGTTGGCCACCTGCTTTGATCTGTAACATTGCATACTACATGAGCTCACCAGAACCAGTTCATCGTTGTGCTAGACCCTCTCTCTTAAGGAAAATATTGGATACTGAAACTGCCCATGACAGGCAGTGTACCAGAACCTGTGGTAATCACTCCAGCAGCTAAGTATTCATAAAATGATGCCAGGTGCATCCTCAGGTTCTCCATCAGCCAGTGGAACCAAGGGAAGGGGCAGCCCAGAGGTAGGGAGAGGAAACCACTGACTTGTGCAAACAAGCCAGTAAGTGAGCAAAAGGAAAGAAGAATGGTGAAGTCTTTGCAGCACATTGCAGGCATGAAAAAGTAATGGGAGATTCTCCTGCACAGTTGTTTTAGTGTTTACTAAGCAGCCAGCACTGCTCCAAGTGTTGGTGAACTTCATTCATCTCTTTAAAAAAAAAGGACCAGTGAGCAGATGCAACCTCCCTGCCAGATGTCAGTCTGATAAATACTTCTGTCCAGAGTAGAAAGGGAAATGAAATAATTAAGTTATGGTGGAAAAGCTGAACCATAGGTTAAAGTAAAAAAGCATCAGTAAAAAATTTTGTGGTCAGGGGTCTACACTGCAGACATCTTCCCAGGGTCCAATTCATTTTGCTCACCCAAGAGGAAATAAGGGCATTGTGACTGCTTTCAGTTGCTATTTGGAATATAGAGTAAAAGACAATCTTGAGAGTGGTTTGCTGCTACTTTATTAAAGATGTTGTATCTAATGAGACCTTGTACTTGCAAGACCTTGAAATGCACCAGTGCCTTGCGTGCTGACTGCCAATGCAAGGTGGGGAGGTCTGCCTGGTCCAGATTTTAATTTTTCACTCTGATTCTTGTTATAAAGGCACAAAAAAAGAGTTCTCTGTATCCATAGCTCATTTTTTAGGCCAGGTAAGCTCAATCAGTTCATGGGCTTCCATGAACTCATAAGGTTGTGATACAAGCTGTGTAACCAACCATGACAAGGTTGTCACTTGTCAGGAGGTGTATTTAGATTGACTTTTTAGGTGACTTGGATGTTAAGTATTGAGTTTTTTCTAAATTGTATTGTCAGGAGCAAAATTTATCTTCAACAGCTGGTTAAAATGAAACTCTATCCCCTATTAAAATTTAAATGATCATTTCTGAATAAAAGTGACTTTTAAGTGACTTGCTCCTGGCACCATGGTAAGTGCTCAGTTTATTTCTCTCATGAATACCACTTTTCTATTAGGAGACCATGTAATATAATGTCCATTTAACCCTTTATAGGCCCTCCTAGGTATCTCATAACTCTTATAATTCCAATTTTATGACTGGCATAAAATGTTCTGGCCCAGACATGTAAAGGACTGCATATGTCTTACTTCTAGTTTCCTATGCTGGCAGATTTTTTTTAGAATTGAAGTGTAGTGCTACTGGCTTTCTATAAAATCAAGAGAGCTTGCTGGTGTCCTAAAAGATGGACTAGTATCTGTTTGGGGTCTTTAACTGATGAGTACAAAATTGTGGGTTTTACCAGATTTTGATGACACTAGCAAGTATATGTAAATAGGATATAAAATTAATCAACTGCTGTTCAATAAAAAAAGCATCATGTTTACCTCAGCCTTGTAGCTACTTTGGCCTCCTACAGGGACTATTTTAATTAGCAGCATGAATTTTGGATAGTTTAATTTATTTTGTGATTGTGTAAAACAGGCTTTTGGAAGGGTTTATTTATAAACTGCCCAGGTATTTAGCAATAGCATTTCAGCAGCATCTGTAAAAGCAGAGTGTCATAACACACAACTTTCTGTCCTCTTTTTGCTGCTCTTTAGCCTTGCCAATGGGGTGTTTCTGGGGTGTCTTGCTTTCATGCTGCTCTTCACTGCTGACAGGAGAGTGAATCAAATGAGGATCAGATAATTAAATGAAAAAAGAAACATTTACTCAGTTGTCTCCTGAGGAATTTTTTCTGTGTGAAACACTAATAATCATGCCATATGTTGGTGGTGACTTCCATTCCAGCAGACCACAGTAGACTTTACAGACTTTAGGATCTGCTCATTGGATTCAGAGATCAGCTGATGGAAATCACACCAGAGTTTTTGTAGAGTTCAGAATTTGTAGCATTGAGAGATAAGCAGCATGTGGCTGCAGTTCTGCACCATTTTGTGTTAAGCTGTTGTTATGAAGCTGATAAAGTCTAATGTCCTGGGGAGGCAAGCCTGGATACACTCAGTCTTGACATGCTTTCATAACCTGCTTACATCCAGTGAGGTTCTTGCATGAGAAAAGTGAGCAAGGGTTTGAGTATTTAAATAGACATTATTTTGTCTAAAATTGAATGGAGTCCCTTCCTGTGTTTCAAATACCACAAGTGCCATTGCATTAGTAACTGGGTTTAAACTTTGTATTTCAACTAGAAAATGTATAAAAATTTCCTGGGGATCTAGTTGCACCATGCCAAATACAGGTAACTCATAAAGTTTATTTAGCTTTGTTTGTACAGTGAGTAAAAAGAGCATCGTAGGTTGATGGTACCATCTTTAAAATGTTTGCAGAGAGTCATGAATGTGAGAAGCAGATGGATTAGGTACTTAGGTTCATATAGTACGTGTAAGGCTCTATCCCAGACATCTTTCATATGCAAAGCTCTTTCTGATCTGTATGAAGCTGTCTGCAGAAAGACCAGAGCCACCTACTGAGTGCAGAGCTCTGTAGAGTGAGTGCCAGCACTCCCAGTGCAGGGACACTTCCAACAAGGAGCATTTGGTAGATGTCCTGAAAGAAGGATTTTAGGATTGAGAACATTCTCTGCAAGATTCCACATGGAAAGTTTAGCATACTGGTACAACCGTTAAGCAATTAGACTAATCAAATCTTCTGTGACCATAATTTCCTGACAGAACGTACCATACATATGGTGACCAGTTCAAGAGGGCAAAGCAAAAAGTTACAAAGTATAAGAAATTATCTTTGAATGTCCCAGTTTACAAAATCTCATTAAAAAATGTGTCCTACAAGACATAATCCCCAAATGAATGTGACATCAGTACAAAAATAAGCTTTTCTGGATGACGTCTGACAATCAATATGCTGTAATGAATGAGTTATGTCACTTACCTTCAGTCTGTCTGCCTTGCTCTTCCCACAAGTTAGGACTATGTTTTATTAATAAATGAGATGTTTGAATGTTTTTATATGCATTGAAGTATTTTTTTAAAAACTGACTATTTTTCTCATAAAAATGACATAGCATGGACAATACTATGTTTCCTGCTGTTAGAAAAGAGTAATTACTTACAGCCACTCTTATAATATGCTTGCTTGCTAAATGCATAAATCTAATAATGCAACAATACAATGCTACAGTGAGCTTCATGAATTGGAAAAAGATAGAATTTAAATGCTTTTGGCACCTGACATACATTTCTTACAGGAGGTCTTTAATTTCCTGTATTAGAGCTAGCTGTATCCTTCAATGAATGCAGCTGGAAAGAGTAAAGGATATTTGGAGAGTCATGGATTTAGTTTGGTCTATAAGGTACTACTTTGCTTGTTACTTTTGATTTTAAAGCTGCCAACCTTGTTTGGACAGTTTATTCTTTTTGTAGGGAAAAGATGGAAGCAGAAGATGGAAAATCATGTTTGGAAATCACAACTCAGTAATGCAAGGTTAAAATTGCTGTCCCTGTCTGTTGTGGTTGGAAGTGTGTTTCAAATGGTCCAGTATCACTTATAAGAATTTTTTGTCTGTGTTTGTGAGTGGTAATGAGCTTGCCTGGCTCCCCTGCATTCATGAAAAAGCAACAGATTGTATTGTAGCTTGCTGTGGTTTCTTTGCCCTGAGCACCAGCCATGAAAGTTTAATGTAACATTCTCCAGTGTACCCGGTAGTTATACAGGTGTAAGCACAAGTCATCATTCCCACAAGGGTCAGGTCAGCAGTGGTACTGGACTTCCTTATTCCAGACATAGGTTTGGTTACAGTAGCAGCATCAATAGTAAAACGAGCACTCCATCCTCAACACCACCACTTAAAAAGTTTTAGAGAGCACTGGAAAAATGCAGTATTTTAAGGCCATAGCTGATGCTAAAGCTGACCATAGAATTTAAGTCAGAGTATGTAGTTCTAGGGATGGCTTAAAGATGCTTGGGGAACAAATCCAGCCATTTCGTAAATCCATTTTGCTGCATTGATCTTTTTTAGGGCTGTGTCTGTGAACAGAGGAAGCTATCCAGTTCTCTGCTAGACAACCTTGTGATCTGTACAAGTTTCTTGCCCCCCACAGGATCTCCAGCATGTGGGCTCCTCCCCTCTGACCTGAGCCAAGCATGCTGCTGTCCAATATGGTATTCTTGCTTATTCCAAGCTTGTTGTTGCTGCAGGGGGAAGCTAGTGGAGAGCAAGTAAGAGAAGCTAGCTGCTGACGAAGCTGAGGCTTGACAAGGCAGAAATGTTTAGTGCAGACATATCAAAACAGTGCACATCATTTCTTTTTGGAGAAAACTGCTGTGTTTCACATACGTATTTCACAGCCTTCTCCAATTTGAGTTTTCCCTAAATAATTTTGAATATGCGTTCCTGGAGTGTTGAAAACCCGAGTTCTGTGGAAAAGCTTTTCAAGAAAATTGTAATAATCTTGAGAGTTAAGCATTCTCCTCTCCTTGTGTCATTCATTGTCTGTCCTTCAGGATGGAGGTTGTGTAAATCCTCTGGCTCGATCAAGAGAAATTACTTATATATTTCAGGAGCTGAGTACTCTTTTGTGTTGACCAATTCCATGCAGGCTATCAAATGATTTTGCCTCCCTTTTGTCCTTAGTCTCATTTAATTAGATCCAAGTCTACATACAATTCTGTCCAACTAGTCTCTCAATGCAAGTTGTGGTTTCTCCTTTTGGCTTACTCTCTACTTCTTCTGTGATTGAAGCTGTGGAATCTTGTAATTCATTTTGTTCCACCATTATTGATTTGGTGGCAACAGTCCAAATGTTGAAAAATATTTTCTAGGTTGTTGTTGCCCTTGATTTCCAAAGACATTGCAAACAATGAAGCATGTGGATCAGGAATTGACGTATCCATAGTGTCACCAGCCTTTGAGGGTGCATTTTCAATTGTAAAAGCAGTTTATTGTTAATTAGAGAGACTCCCAAGGGCATCATGATCTCCTGATAGTCTGTGAAGAGTACCTTCCGTACACTGTACTCTGTGAGGCTTTGCCAAAACCGTTGCTTGCGTAAATCCTGAATTGATTCCCTGCTGAAGAAGAGTTGTTGGAGCCTCCAAGTTACAGTTCTGAATAAGATTAATACTAAACCTTAAATTTTACTCTTTTATTAGTGGATTTTGGTTTGTGATTCTTGTAAAAGAAAAGACAAACCCAAGTGCTTCACTGAGTCTTAACAGAGGCATATGCTATGCATATGGCAGAAAAGTGCTACCCTTCTAGCTACTGTCTGTGCAATGAAAGTGGCTGTATTTCAGTGGCAAAACACAACTTAAGCATATTTCCTTAACTAATTGGACTCTTGGAGTGTTAACCTTCCTCTGGGAAGATTCTGGATGGCATGCAATATGACTTACTAGTGAAAGGTTATGGAATTGGATCCCACTGCACATTTTCTCCTACTTTAATACCTGATGTCTTATTAACATGTTAAAAGGTTGTGGATAGAAAATCCAATGTCTTACCTTTATAGGAAAATACTTCACCTCTTACTCTGCTGTTAGGTGTCTGCAGATAGCCCAGAAAAGTGCCTCATTGGGACTGTCTGCTGTGTTGGATGAGGTTGTGATGGCATGGAGTCCATTTTCTTCAATGTCTAGACTGTACTTCTACAGTGCACACTTTGATGCCCTGTTTGAATTAGTGTAAAACTATATAATTCTCCATTTTAGCTGTCCAATATTTCTTTAATTTGTAGTACCTCCTTCGTATATTAAAAAATGTGTTTGTGTTTGCCTGTCTGTGCTTGTGTGTAAAAAATGGTCTTTATGAAGTCTTTTTCTTGTGTCTCTGCCAGTGCTGCTTTGCTATAATGGAATGACAAACTGTAAATAGAATTGACTTGGAGGCTGAATTGGTTGTTGGTATTTTGTTAATAATAATAGTACAAACTGCTCTCCATCAGGTAGTGCAAATAAAAATTCTGAGTTGTTATGAATGCCAAATTAACTTTGTGAAGATTACTAACTCTGTTTATCAAATCTGTTTTGTCATACATCAGTCATTTTGACCTGCTGTATGATGAGATATATTTTTATTAACTAATCTTGCTGTCTGTTGTGCAGACATGAATGTCTTTCTAAAATCAAGACCTGGATAGGTTGTCCTGCATTGTGCCTGCAGATACTCGTCCTGCTTATGTCCTAAACTAGTGAACACCCTCTGTAGTTGTCATGTGCTTTTTTTTTTGATGAATCTCTCAAAGTATGAATAGCTTAGAGGATAATTGCACAGCTAAGGTGCTAACCTGTACTAGCTTTGTGGAGAACATATTCCTCTGCTACTTCTGTCATTACACTGTCTTTTATTTATGTGCTGGACTGAGTTTTAAATCCCGATCCTGACATTCATTGGATTAGATGGATCGGCTCTTTGCTGTCTTTCTGATTTACCAAACTATTAAATGCTACCTACATCATTCCTATGTCAGGCCAGATTTTGGACTGTCATGGGCATCTAGGTTAGATCTGTTTGAATTCATCTCCTGAGTGTGTCTCCATTTTGAAAGGCTCTCCCTGTTGAGCTATTAAAAAATGGGATTATGACTCCCTTTCTTTTTGGGGGAGTTAGGAGTTACTTTGTTTTGTTTTGCCTAGAGGGAATTGAAAGGATAAGTTTACAAATATTATCAGGGACTGAAACAAGTTTCTCTGAGAACATTTTATCTCTTTTCTTTTCAAAGCTGACAGTGGTGGAATAAGGTGTTGTAATGTCTCTTCCACTTGTTGCAGCTGGTGCTTTTTGCTCCCCACAGTCCTACTCATGGTCCTGGCAAGCTTGGGAAGAGTTGATGGGATGTGCATGGGCATCTCATAACTCTTCATGCCAAGAGGCAGATATGAACTGCCTCTCCAGAGGTGTGCACCCCATCTGGATGAGCCTGATGTCAAATGTCCCAAGCCACTGCTAGGAAGAGCAGTGCAAGGATGTGGTAGATGCTAGGAGAGGCTGAGTAGGTCATTGGATGATTGTTTAGGCTTTTCATTGTATCTTGGTGAAGATGCTTTCAAGTGGTAGTTCCTTATGGTTCTGTGAAAAACATGTGCTTTGGGAACGAGAAAATTAGTAGAGCGATAGACAACATGAGGAGGAGGGTCTGATCTCTTATACTTCTGTAGTTATACATCTATTCATTATTCCTTTTTGTAGTAGTTTGTCAGGTCTTAGTGTACTTAGAAAACTTCTAAGTACGCAGGCAGCTAGCTGGTAATTAACCTTCTGGACATCTCAGTTTCTCTTTCCAGTTGGTGCCTTACAAAACCACCTATTACAGCTTAAAAAGGCTGATATGTTGTTTCCCTTCTGGCTGTAAATGGAAATCCCAAGCATTTGTTAGGCCCCAGCCCCACTGTGAGCAATAAGCAATAATGAGCATAAGCTTTCTAACTGTCCACGTTGAAATGAATGGCAGGGCTTTAAAGCAAAAGCCAGTCTTGAGACTACTCATGGACTGACTTTGGTTGGCCTTGTTGGCTGTGAAAGCACATTTTTCATTAAAATTAAAATGCTGTCAGACCACCTACTGATCATAAGTGGGGCTTATGTTTGTTTAAAAGAGATGAGACATACTATTTTTATGCAGCTTGGATCAAGATGTCAACAGGAAGTAAGTACATGTGACTGTAATTTTGCATCTGTCTTAAGAAGTAACAGTTCCTTCTCTTAATTAATGAGAGTGGATTTGCTGAATGACCTGTTTATTGATTATAGCAGTTACTGAATTTTTGTCTGCCATATCTGCATGTTCTTATTTGGACTATCAAATATTCAATGACCATTTGATGGAAAAAAAAATTCCAAAAGGCAAAGTATTTCTGCTTCTTTGAATGACTGGCACTGTTTTAAGATAAGTCACTGTGGGCCTCAGTGGAAAGCTGGGTATGTATTTTCAAGGGAGTAAAGGAATTATGAGTGTATTAGGTTACAGGAATAGGAGTAGTCTCTGCTTGGTTCTTCATGAGCTCTACTGAGAGAATTCTGTGAGGGACACAGGTACTATTATTAAAACTGGTCAACAAACCTGTGTGTCATAAGCTTTTTCTTTAGCTTTGCAGGGCAGTTAAAAGTAGTAGCAACCATGTCAGGATCGGGGTTCCTGGAAAAGGTTCAGTCAGTGTTTTGTGACATATAGTTTTGGAATTTTATTGTAAAAGGAGGAATGAGAATGGTGTAGACAGAGTTGAGGCAAAGGTGGGAGCAGGCTTAAGCTGGCACGTCACAAATTTAGAAAAATCTGTTTTGTTGTACTTCGGGAATTGTATGAAACCTCTGGCTCAGAGTAAGGATTGTCTTTGCTCCCCTGTATTGTACATACCTAATGGGGTGATGGAGTCTGATTGATGCCATGACACATTATTGCTATCTTGCAGAGTCCATGGAAGTTCTAGACTATTTTTCCAGATTATAAGTTCATGATTTCTTAGTTAATGGCAGAAGCAATGTTTTTTGTTTTAAGCAGTGTTTGCTTTACTCTGTCACTGGTAAACACTGGCTGTCACAAATCTTTGTAGTACTTTAAAGATGCATCTACTCAGAACATTTTCTTTGCCTTTTTGTACTGTAGAACAGAATATGAAACTTAAAAATAACCATTTCCCTGTTTTCAAGGTTGATTACCTTGTTTTATGGCTATAATATCTTAAAGTAACCAATAAAGATTTCTCTTCCTGAAAGAGAAATCCAAATAACTGAGTGCTGATATATCCAAGAAAAGGAGGGTGTTATTTTCGGCATGTTGGTATCATTCTTTTGTGCTTTTCAGTTTGTTTTAATTCTGTCATGCTTCCTTTCTAATGTTATATACTAATTTAAATAATAGAACTTGTACATAAATACACAGTCATGCAAGAATGACTAAGGATGATAAAATTGGAACAGTGATGCTAAGTGTAGCATTGCAATCAATAGGACTGCAATAGTAATAACACCAATATGTCTAGTTAAAGAGATGTAAATTGCACTTAATCTGAAAGAAGGTTAGAACCACAGTGGAGCAAGGAAATGAGTAAGATGCAGTGTGAGAGCTAGCAAAGATGTCTGTGCCCACTCAGAATGTCTTGTCTCACAAAGAGCAACCTCAGGGAGCCTTCAAGGGATTGCTATAAAGTGAGCAGAAGCTCAAGAGAACAGAAGAGATGTCCTATGCAGCAGAAAATCCCAGCTACTAGCAAAGAAATATTAGAGAAAACTAGTAGGAGGATTTTTCAGAACTGATTCAAGTTAAGCTTAGAAATAATGTGCCTCTTTCTGCCACCTGAACTCCTGTGAGCTCAGTGTGGCAAATCCCAATTCACATTGGTGCTTCTCACAAGCAAAAGGTTTGGAAATGGGCGCAGGATGGATCGGCCAAGCAGACTGGGGAAGCTGCCGTCCTCTCAGCTCCTTCTGTGGGCTGTGCCCCTGGATGCTCCCACAGCATCCCCCTGCAAAATTAACCCTGCACAGGAAAGGGATCTTGAATGTTCACTGGACAAAACCCCAAGCACTCTGAGCTCAAGCTGCCTTTGCAACTTTGATTGGCCTTATTACATCCACTCAAGGTATTTCTGTTCGCTTGTTATGCAGAAGCACTCGTTGTTCAAAGATCTCTGCAGATGACTAGGCACCGTGAAGGTGCATTAAGGTTAGAGCATTTATCTTAGCTCTGAATTGTTCTGCTGGGCTGGTGTCAGATCTCCAGTGTTCTCACATTTCTTCCAGTTTCTTTTGCTTGTTTATTTTTGTTGATGCTTTAGAAATAACAAGAAAATAGGGACACCCTTTCCTTTCTTTCTAATGCCCATTTAGGTTGAAGATTTTAATTAGAATTTTCAGAGTTGGGTTGCTTGAGAACCACATTCATATTATTAAATGACCTGTTTCCTATGAATAAATATATCAGAAAAAGAATTGCTAAGTTTGTATGGAATTTTGACTCCCTAGGGAGGTGTTTTCCTAACCGCTGTGCTACTTTGGGTAAGAGAAAGAAGGTCAAGAATTGCTTGCTGGCATCCAGTGCTGTTTAGTGCCTCAGCACAGCATTAAATAGAGGAAGAAAAGTGAGGATGTAATAAGTAGTAAAGTTCATTTAGGATGAGAGAAAAGAAGGTTGTGATGCACAATAGCTGGGAAGACATATTTAATGCAAGAAATAGAGGTATCACTGAGGTTGCTAATTCACATGTAATGAGCGGAAGATTTCATATGTAAGTGACATAAGATGTGATTTAGACTTCTGCACAGAAGTCTTTAACTTAGAAATGTTATTCTTCAGCAGTCTGTGCTTAAAAGCTAGCGCTTCAGTCTCAGCAATATGTGAAAAATAGTTAATTGATATAATATTAATTAATTTTTACTGACATAGGCCCTTGAAAATAATAAAGATCTGACTTTGTTCTGTTTTATTCTATAGAGTGCTGTGAGTTCCCCCCAAAATGTAAAATTTTATATACTATAAGGAACACATACTCTAACCATCCATTTTTGCTAAAGACAAAGATCTTTGTTGTGCACTCTTTGCAGATGGTAACTTTTGAGCCATTTATTCATGGACCTGGCCAAAAATTTTTCTTTAGCTGACATTCACAGAAGCCTGCTATCTACAAGAGGAGTTGCATGATTTGTTAAAAAAGTTAGGTTTTCTCAAGGTGTTTATCATACATTAAAGAACGTAGCCTTCTATGAATAAAATCGAATGCATTTTGTAAGTATGTCTGTAAAACAATGTAAAAATTTGAAAGGTTTGGATGGAGTTTCACACCAATTTTCCAGACTATTTTATGAAGTTAAATGAAATAGTGAAAGCAGAGGTGATGAATCATACACAAAGTTCCAGTTCATTATGAATGGACTGCCACAGGTAGAATACCATTTTATTACAGTTACTATGAAATGCCTACTGTTGGAGTCAAGTATCTGTAACCCTTAAGAAAAGGTTCATCATGCACAAAAGTAGCAGTTAGCAGTAGCTGTTCAGCCTTGATGGTCGGTGACAACTCTCTTGCTCACTGGAACAGTGATGAGGAGGAACAGAATCCCTTTTAGCTGCAGAGGTTTACCAGCTGAGTTGTTTGTCTGCTGCTTCAATTCTTGAGTGGGTTTCTGTTCAAGGACTTCAATTCTTTTAAGACATAAACTCTTATTACTTTGAACTGTTATTTAATAAAGTTACATTTGTGTCCTTGAATAGTGTACAGCTGAAGAAACATAAAATAGGTCCATATTTCTTAAGTCAAAAACCAGGATTTTTGCTTGGGGAGCTGTTTCTATGCATGCTGAAGCAATACACAGAAGTTATCACTCCAAAGAAATTAATTTAATTTTTCTCCCCAAACAATCTACTTTCTTTTTGCTTTTAACCTTGATTGTTGCATTAATAGATGATAGAGGCACTGATGGGAAAAGCCTAAGAAAAGTGCTGAGATGCTGAATACAGTGATCTGAGGACACTTATATCACAGAGCAGATAACCTGTTTGCTTTTATTTGTGGGCTTTCAACCATGAATGTAGAAATGGCACTCCACAATTATCGATCAGCTTACCCCACTGTCTGCCTTTTGACAGTGCTTCACTTAGACCTCCTGTCAAACAAAGGACACTGCAAACAGATGCCACAAAAAACATGCCTTACGTATTGCTTGTTCATTGAGCTAGAATATTGCATTAACTTTGCAAGGCTTCTAATATTTCAAGAATTACAAGTTAAGTGATTTTAAAAATCTCTGGCTCAACAGCATTATCATGAAAGGGCTATTTATGGTAGCTGCATGAGTAAACTGATAGCAGCATGGTTGCTTATTGTGCTCCTCTAAATTCATTTTCCTAATAGCTTATTGGAAACTTCAGTGGGGACAGTGCTTTTGTGTTGGTTCTAATAATACCTCATACAAACATCTTTCAAATAATTAAGGTTACTTCATTCTATGGGAAGGTGCAGCTCAGCCTGGTATTTACTGGCATTTTGCAGCCTTCAGTTTTGCAATATGGTGAGTGTGTAACTGGGATTTGGAGGAACAAACCCCATGCTGACTTTGTATCTCAGATCTTTGATTGGACATTATCTTAGGATGATGGGGTACTCAGAGCTAAAAATTCCTTGCTGAAGAAAGCAAGCAATGATATAGAAGCCAGCAGTGAGATGTATGAGCTGTGCAAAAGTGGCAGAAGGGAAGAGATCAAGGGCAAAGAGGCTGGAGTAGCCTGAATCAAGGAAAGATGCCAAGGCAGAGAAAGAAAAGTCCTGGAAGAACTTGGATTGTATGAAGCAGTGAGAAAGAGACTCAGAAGTGAGGTGATCCTGACAACCAGTCATCTGTTCATATACCCACAAATTCATGGTGAATGTAGCTAGAATGAGTGTTTTTAAGCTGAACATAGACCTTTCCTTGCCCTGTTTCCAGTTTTGGCTATGGCTGGTATTTCCCAACCCTCAGGAAAATAATTTGAAATAATGCTGTTGTTTTCAGACAAGCATGTCATTTGTTTTACCGGTCTGTAGTTGATTAATTTGCAAATGATATTCCCAATAAAGTGCTTAGAAGTAGATAATTACAACTATATTAACAGTTACCGGGGAAGCAGATGGTATTCTGAGGAGCTGCCATGTAGAATTAGTGCTGATGCTCTACTGTAATGTACCATATACCCCAGCAACCCACAAAAAACAAACTAAAATCCTGCTGATATTCCAGATTGTAAGTAAATTGTGCTATTGCTTCTCATTCGGTTCTTCTCTGAATTTTTATGTGTGTTTTCTAGATAGCTACAGTGTTCAGTGAGCTGCTCCTTTTTATGTTCAGTCACATAGCTCTGCAGGTCTGTATTTTGTATTTTCTTCGTATCAAACCCACTAAAAGGAAGTTTCTAGGCTGTATGTCAGTGTTTTCTCCACTCTGCTACTGGATACTCTGAGGCATAGAAAAAAAGAAAGACTCTAAAGAAAGACATATTTCTAATTCACTGAATTGTTCAAATGAAAATTCGCTGTGAGGTGCTAAGTTAAGGAAGCTCTGAAGCACCCAGTACCATCCACATGCCCACCTGTGCCCGCACTCTCCCTCCCCTGCTTCTCTTGTTAACCTCCCAGCCTGACAAAATGCGACCCTTTTTGTGCTTCTGGCGATCAGGAAAAGGCCACGGTGTCAGGGCAGTTTCTGCTGCACCTCTGATCCTTGCTAGCTTTGTTTTAAGCAGGCTGGAGTCACGCAAGGAGCTCACACCAGGCTGGAGGTTGCAGCAAAGTTGAGGCTCCTGCCTGGGGCTGGCGGAGTGCTGCTGGCACCCACAGACAGATCACTGCAGCCAAATGGCTGCGAGTCTGTTCAGAGCATGGCCTTATTTCTTTATTTAACATATTTGTCATCTACATGTTTAAATAGAACTAAAAGCTTTTCTTCTTTGCTTTTGTTTTTTGTTTGTTTTTTTGGGTTTTTTTTAAGACTTTAAAAATACTGGGAATAGTCACTTAACAGATTTTTTTTTTTCTCTGAGTGCATGTCTTCAGTGTTACTGTGTCTAAAAGAAGCACATAGCAGCATATCTGTGATATAAATGTCTGTAAGTACAACATGGGCATCTTTAGGGTAGAGGCTCAGATGAGAAACTTGGGCTGTTTTGGGTAAGTTACATTGCCTGTAGCCTTTTTGGAATTACCTGTGTTCTGTATGGCTAAACAGGGCCCAGTCTGATGTTATTTTATGCCAGGCTTGTGATAAATCCTGGAGGGAGGGAGCTGGTGGATGTGGTGACCCTTTTTTCAGTCAAGGAAAAGAAAGTTTTTAGAAGGTTCTTATCATAGTCTGAGTCAGAACCTCCTGAAAAATACACAGTGTTTGTAGTGAAGTGCATATGAAATTGGGTCTGTGCTATTTTGCTGGTCTGGTGTGGCAGAAGTGTGTGTGTTGTGTGTTCACAAGTGCATGAGCTGACATGAGCAAAAGCACCTGAGGCATAACAAGGCAGTGGTGACAAGGCAGGGCAACAGGAGTAGCCCCATTTAGAATGTAATTATGATGGAAAGCTTAAAAAAACTCCAGCCCACAGAAACAAAGCACTTGTTAGCATGATCGAAGGCCCAAAGGAAGGTGCTGGGCTACAGAAGTAGGAAAACATTTAATTCTTGCTTGTTGTTACTAAGGAGTATCTTGTACAGTACCCTTGATGAAACAGAATTGCCTTCAAGCCAAACACAATTCCCTGAGCAATATATTTTTGAATGGAAGCTGCAGCCGAATCCTGAATATTAGTTAATTGCTTTAGTCAAAACAACAAATGCTGATGCCTTTCATCTTGCATCTGTAGGTAGAATGAGCAGAATTAGCATTGGTGACTTTCAGGTCATCTTCAGGAAAATGGAAGAAAGAGGATTTTGTCCAATAAGGTCTCCTGACCCTATTTGCATCAAAGTATGTCTCTGGCTTCTTTCCCGGCTTTGCTTCCCTTGGTTGAAATGAGAAGTTATTGGATTTATTCTAAGGAGGGCAGAAATGTGACAGGACAGGTGGTTTTTAAGGCTGTGTATTATGTCCTTAAGGATCCCTTTTTCCACTGCTTGGAACTTCAACCATTTTACCAAAACACTTTCTGGCAAAATTTCCTTGCAAGTACTGTATAAAGTGAACAACTTTTTGAAGTGCTGAAAACCATGCTATTCTACTCTTTTTAAGAAACACTTTGGACTTTCCAAGCAGCTTGTGCTTCAGAGCAGGGGTTTGATAACAGACAGGGAGGTAGTCTCCTTTATCAAGGATATTCCTTTAGTCCTCATGAATTCAGGTCCATTTTTAATCAGTTTTTTAATCCTAAAGAAGAAAAAGACTGGAATACATCCTTTGAAGATTCTGTTAGGGTTTTCTTTACATTGCAGCTGAATCTCTCTGCCTGTGCTCGGGCTTGGTAAAAGCCATTGTGTCTGCATGAGGTGTTGTGAATGTGGAACTGGTGAGGACAAGGGTGTCTCAGGTGGACCTTACCTGTTAGGGCTGCACCTGTCCCCAGGCTTCAAAGTTGAAAAAAGACAAGTTGACTATGTGAGGTAATACAGAAAATAAAACAGGAAGTGCTAAAGAGGGGAAAACTAGACTTCAGTAAATGGGTGGAGAATGGGAAGGTAGGGTAACTGGCCAGGGAATTGGGCAGAATGGGGCTGGAAGAAAAAGAGAGAAACATAGTATGGAGTTGGAGGAGTGACTTGATGAAGACCCTAAAAAACAACTAGAAGAGAGAGACTAATAGTTGGGGATGTTGGGCAAGAATGGGAAATCCTGTATCTAAAGAAAAAGTTACACCTGAAACTCAAATTGATAGTCCAGTAACACTGTGTGGATAAATGGGGAACTACCTTTTCTCTAAAAGGATTGTGCATGACTGGAACTGGCTGGAAAAGGAAACTGGAGAAGGTAAAGAGATCATTTGGACTAGAGCCTGATGCAAGGAAGGAGGTTGTGTTAATGTGTTAAAAAGCATGGGAGAGGAATGTGTGAGAGGCTGAAACAGGGAGATTCTGTGACTGGGATAAGTGTTAAAAGGGAGAAAGGAGAGCCAGTGTCTTGGGAGGACACAGCAGGGTCTGGTGAGGTAAAAAGGATGAGTAAGGGGGCAAGGGAAGAGACAGTTAACTGGATGTAAAACCATTATGGGTTGGAAAGTGATGACAAAGAGAGTGATTAGTCCGAGGAAGGAGTCTGGGATCCCTTTGAGAATCATAAGGAATAGAAACTGGGAAGGTCATGCTCATCTGTCTTTTGCTGTTCCCAAATACCTCTAAATTCTCCTTGTAAGAGTATTTGTCATCCATTTTCAAGTGTTTGTCCACATCAGTGAGGATAATATATTATTGCTGTCAGTTACCCTAGAAGCTGCACAAATCCGAGTGGTAGAACTTGAAACTTAAAACCCAAATTGAGTAAGTGGGAGGATAGCCACTTGATGCTGCAGTTCTGGTGTTTTCTGCTTTTTGGGGGACAAAAAAAAAATGCATCTACAATCTGCAACAAAACAATAAGTTTTAGAATTAAGAAATGCATCAGCCAAAGTTATTAATGCCATATTTGTTATCCCCTTACACATTGTAATGATAATGTTCCCATAATGACACATTGTTTCCCCATGGTTCCCCATTGTTTCCCCATGGTTTAAGCATCATTAATTGTTCAAGGCAGATAAAGGTAGGTGTACAAGCCAGGATTGCTGTGAACAGGACTGTTGTCCCTTGAATTAGGTACAAGAAGTTGGTGGTGAATGGCAGTGATAACAGGGAGCTGGTTTGCCTACTGTTCAGCTTCTGGGCCTCTGGAACTGGGTTCTGTTGGAACTGGGTAGTCTCTCCTACCACAGCTTTCTCAGAGATGCTAAACTCCATAAATAAGACTTTTTAAGACAATCACTAATTGCATGTTTCACATTTTTCTGGAAGCCCAACCTCAGCCCTAGGGCCTGGTTTGCAGAAGAACGAAGCTGTGACTGAAAGCAGTGAGACTCACACTTTGAAGATACAAAGCACTGCATAATGTTAAAGATTCTGAAAAATCATGGCCTGGACATCTTAAGGCAGACTTTCCTAAATTAGTGGGTACGTCTGGTTTTAATTTATCTGTGCCTAAGCTTCCAATGTATAAAGCAGAATAATAGTTCCTTCAACTCTCAGGGATTTGGTGAAGATTAGTGAAGTGGCTGTGAAACCCTCACTTATTTTAGTGATGAGTGCTATAGAAAAGCCCATAAGGAAATTAATAATTTTGTCTTCAGAGCACTATTTGAATAGCTAGCAGGAAACAAGCCATAAGGCCGTACCCTGAACAATGATAAGACAAAATATTGAATACTTGCTTTATTAATTCAGCACCATCCATCCTGTGCTGTGAAGGAGAAGTGCACTTAAAAAAATGTTAACAAAATTAGAGTGTATGATAATGTATACGCAAAGGATACCAAATTAAGTTTGCATCAGCAACCATAATTCTTTCATTGCTTAATGTTGGAGCCTTGATTTTATTGCCTGAAGAGCATTCTTTCTAACAGAGAGCGATTTTTTTCTTGTCTCTCTGTGTGTGTTGCAGTATTTTAATGGGAATGTGACTTCTAGATATTTTTAAGAATTGTATACTCAATGCATAATTCCATTTCTAAATATTCCTCGCTTCTTTAAGATGTGGGAAGTTTCTAGCATTGACATTTAGTATCCTTTTTTCCCTCTGCTAAAGGTCCTACCTTGTAGCATTTTATTCATGGCCAGTAGCATTTACTAACACAGCTGAAAGAACTGGGGATGTTTGAATGAGGAGGGATGGCAGAATCGTGCCCTCCATTTTTCATCCAGTGATAATGAGATATCTTACAACCCATATTGACTTTTCCGAAGATCAGAAAGCTCTTTGAGGGAGAGGAAGGGAAAAGCACAGAGGGTGGATTCAGCCACAACAAGGTTAATGTACTTACACAAAATTATACATGAAGCCATGAGAGTGCCAAGAATAGTAGCACCCACAAATCCTGCCGAGGAGGTTGATCTGTGAAGTGACGCCCTTCTCACAACGTGCTGATCCTTTGGAAGTTGTTAAGTTTAGAGGGCACTTTAGCCCCCAGCAGGATCAGTCACTTGTTTCCTGCTGTTTCTCTCCAAGTCTTGATCTTACTCAATTCTACACTCACCAAGTTGTCTTATTGCCCTTTTAGGAGCCAGCCTCAAAATTTCCTGGGGATTTTGCCAGATCTGATGAGTCTTTTTTTAACGCTCACCAGTTCTGGACAGCAAATGTGTGGGGGCTGTCTGGGAGGGCAGCAGAAGTCTCTGCATCGCAGCTGCTCAGGGGCAATGCCAATCTGAGCCTAAAAGGAAACAGCTCAGTCTGTTCAGTGCCACTTGGGCAGTGTTTTGCAGTGGTTCCACTGATGCCCTTTCTTACTTGCAAAATACCACCAGGTGAAAAAAATGGTATTTTCTTAATACTAGAAATGCTTGGACCTTGTAAGTGTGATATTAGCATCTGCATGATCTGTAAAAATTCAAAGGGAGGGATTAATCTGCTTTTCTTTCTGTTCCTATCTCAAAATACTCCTGTAGAGGAATGTGTCTCAAATTGTTGAGGACATTTCTCAATAAAGTTTGTAGACTGTAAAGGACATGGAATAATGTATTTATTTTCTTTTCTTCATGTGTGCAGGAAACTAAGTTTGCAACTTTTCTGTTCAGAAATATTTTTAAAATAGCCAGATCAGAAAGTTTTGATCTAGTCTGCATTGGAAAATCCTGATATAAGCAAGGCTGTAGGCTGTTGCTGAAGTGCTTAGCTTCAAATTGTTCCAGCTGTTCTATGATGATAGCAGACTTGTGATGAATCATACAATACAGAGATCATAGCTAATTTTATCTTCATATTGTTTGTTGCAGTTGGATTGTAGGGCTATATTAGGCAGATGATGGGGCAAGCCTGCAAGAGAAAAGGTGTTGGACACACTGTACTTCCATGTGTTGAATGCAGCTGTTTGGATCTGTGGAGTTGGTGTTAGTAAAGCTTGCATTGTGCAACACATACCTGGAATGCATTTTTTTTAAAAAATAAAAATACACAAATGGAAACAGAGGAACAGTCACTTGCCTTCTCTGCAATGGTGGATTTTAACCAGCAATGGTCAAGGCCAGCAGCTTTGTAAATCCCTGGTCTTTCTTTGCAGCTGTAAAACAACTCTGCAGTTTTGATGTGCTCTCTGTGATTCTCCTCAGATCAATCTTTATTGAAAGACATCAGCTTTCTGTCTCACTTTTTTTCCCTGAGCAATGTCATGCACCAGGCAGTTCCACGGATGTATTAAATGTTGCACTGACACTTTCTGCTCTCTCTTTCTGTGTCAGAGAACGCCTGAAATCCTGATCCATATGTCTCACAGCCATATGCCTGGTATGACCTGTTTCTGCCAGAAACATCAGAAAATGACTGGGAAACTGGTTCCTTTGCATTATGGGGTGTAGGACTAGGAGGAGGTGAAGTGCCAAGATGTCTGCCCTCTGTTCTGCCCTTTTCCATGTGGAAAGCAGCCTTGAAGCTCTGTCTCCATTAGGAGCAGGCTGCTGATACAGCTATACCCACACACTGCAACAGCAAAGCAGCCCTGGGTGGACTGCTGGAAATAGCTTGTCCTGGCAGAACAGCGCTTTTTGACAAGGTAGCTTATTACAGCAGTGCCTGCCTGTCCCTGCAGAAGGAGCAGCAGCAGCTGAAGCACACCTCTGGCAGCATCAGTGCTCTGTGCTGCTGCCCTTACCTGCATAGCTGTGCTGGTCAGGGATCATTCACCTCACTGAGACCCCGTGTGCCTCGGGGGGACCTTGTTCCTGCTTCATCCCGGTACCGTGGGACCTTCACTGGCACCAAAGGCACAGTCAGAGCACAATTTGAGCCACCCAACTTATTACAGAGTCTTGTCTCCTTTCATAGACATTGCTTCTAAATTTTTCCATTTTCTGTTTTTCTTTTCCAGTGTACAGTGTTCTTTCCCTTTCCATTTCCAAAGGAATGAGCAGCTGCTGTCAGAGTCGCCCTCTGACTGCATGGGGTAACCCCATGGACCTCCCCACAGAGGTGTCAGTGCAGCAGCAGACAAGGGCTTGGCCTTGGTCCTTGCCTGGATGCCCTCCTCCCTCTTTTCACCTGCCCTGATGCCTTTACCTAGGTGGAGTTTAACTCCACTTTCTCAGCTAATGTTATATTTTAATATGGCTCTGCTTTCTCTTTGGCTGCTGTTCTATCTGAATAATTGCAGTATAGAAGCTCTCGGGCAAACAATTACACTTTGAAAATCAGGTTGCAGCTCAAATATGTGACTGCAAGATATTCCTGTGAGTGTAGTGTTTGTGTTAGAAGACCCAGTGGGAATTTCCTTGGGGAGGTTGGTGTACTACATAAGAGCACAAGAAATGCTCTACAGGTCAGATATGTGGGCTGCCCAGCACAAGAGACTGCCTCTGACCGTGGCTAAAGGAGATACTGCAAGGATTTGGATAGGAGCCTGGCCAACCATTCTTCTCCTCTCTATCCACCCCAGCTCCTGGGCATCCTTTGGATGAGTATTAGGGAGCTAGGAATGTGCCTGGGAAGCACACAGGCTGTGGGATTCAGTAGCAGATAAATGGAGTGTGTACTTGTGGGAAAAATTTTCCAACTGCTGTTTAAAATGTACACTTTTCTGACCTGCCTTGCCTCCTTTGGGATGTGAGAGGTGAGGAATATGCTTCAGATCAGTGGGTGTGCAAACAGCTGTATGATACATTTCTGGGACAGGACATGGAGGAACAGGCCAACCTCAAGGACTTGTTAAAACTGTATTTACAGGATTTTTTCCCTCCCTCCCACAATAACTCCTCATTTTCCTGCAGTAGTGGGAAAGGATTTTTTTTAATATGTTGTTCTTTTTCCATGGCATTTTACTTTACGTGTTTGCTTGTCACATAACTGGTATCCAACTTTCTCCCCTTTTTCCAGACTTTAGGATTCGAAGATAGTGTTTTTCAGTCCAGTGGGATAAAAGTAGCATACCTTTATCACTGTCATTGCCACCAGTTACAGGAACCACAAAGGCATCTGTCACCATGGTAGAGAGGTACTACAATATCCCTGTAAAGCATCTGGTCCCTTCAAGAGGAAGAACTAGTTCTAATTCCCTCTGCTTCAGTTATACATCTTTTGCTTATGGGTACTTGAATTTGTGTAGTTTAATTCAGGATTACACTCCTGGGGCCATTCTACTGTTCAGCACTTAGTGATGTAGAAGATCCACTGCCAGCTTTGAATTGCAGCCTTGATAGTTTTAGTATTTGTGCTCAATCTCATCTCCTCACTCAGGGTGAATTCCAGAGGGGGAGACCATTGGAAATGCAAGGTCTTTGGCCCAGTGAATTCAGCTGTGGTTTCCTTTAGGTTTTTATGGCCTCATTGTGTGTAGTGACTCCTTGTGTGTCACAGAGAAAAAGGTAGAGCTGTGCAGAGTTTCAGGAGTTTGTCATGTATCTGTTATTGTCTCTGTCTTTTAGATGCACACATGGTGTGTTCTGCTTGCCTCACTGGATATCGTAAATACTGGAAGTTATAATAAAATTAGGAGCACAGATGTTCCTCTTACAACCAGTGCACCCTGTATACAATAATAATAATGAAATATATCCATTGCTGTTCTCTGTGGTGCTAAATTTTCTCCAGTGAAGCATCTTGCTTTAATAATAAAACCACATTTTCTTAAGCAAGGGAATATCAGATTTACATTGGCAGTAAGTCACTATTTTCAAATAGCATGGAGAGGGATATCCAAGATAATAAGATTTTCTGGGACAGGTGACTGTGCATGGGAACTGCAGCCACGTGGAGGGGTCCACCATTAGTTTTCATTTCTTTCCTTCATCAAAGCAATTAATGGGAGAGGACTGTCAGCCTAGACTCACACTCAGCTAGCAAAGTGGAGCAGCCTTTGTTGGAAGGCAGGTCAGGGTTTAAAACAATCTGTTACAAACTGATGAAGTTTATTTTGCAGTCATGGTTGTAGCCAACACTTCTGGCCAGGGACCTCTTCTCTACTAACCTGTAATGGAAAGTAGATTGCTCTGAAGAGGTTATAGCCCAAGCCCTGATGCTGTGCGTGAGTAAAGATACATGTGGGTTTAGGAGATTGTCCTCAGTGGGCATAACTTTGCATATGTTTTGTTTTGGTGTTTTTCCTCAAGAAATACAGAAATAATACAAGTGTGGTGCTATAAAGCTCTAAGTAAGTATCTGCTGGCTTTAGCCTGGCTTAGCTTCTCTTGAAACATACAAGTTGTCCCTTTGAGTCCTTTGGGTGAGGTTGCAGACTCAGCCCCCTGCTGCCCTGCACTCTTAATTATCCAGAGGGAGAAGAATGGTTGCAGTGACCAGAGCATGGCTGCAGTAAATGTTATCCTTCCTGATGGAAAAAGGGTCACATCATGGTGAAAGAGGAAGAAAAGTACAGGAAAAGGATGACAAAAACTGTAGGAGAAAAATTAAATGGAAAGCACAGGGGCAGAAACTTCACCACTAATAATTCTTACCAATCCAACTTTTCCCTAGTAGAGACCCATTCATTTACACTGTCTGCATTACATTTATCATCTCTGGGCTAGCTGGAAAATGGAGGTCAAATTTCATTTTGGCCTGCAACTTGATAAAAATGACCTGCAAAAGGTAGGTGATAGGCTGTTATTTTATGCACTGAAAAATAGCAAAGATCAGATCCTATCTCCTCTGTGTCCTCTTTTCTGTGCATGTCTGATGCTAGCTCCTATCTGTAATGTATCACTGGAGAGTGCCCTGATCTGTTGAGTAGCTGGTCAAAGTTTAAAAGAAGGATCTGTTTGGAACTGGTAGGCAATCTCAGTCAACATGGGTTGATGAGGCACACCTTTTGCCATCTCAAATCTCTATTGAGTCACTAACAAGTCATAAAAATACCAGGTGCATTGATGTGACAGTCAAACAAACGACTTGTTATAGTTTGTTTCATCTCCAGAGACATCTATTAATAGTAATTAATGATTCTTCAGCAGTTGCATTCACTCATGTTTCTCAACAACTTTCAGAAGGCAGGAAAAATCCTGTTAAAAAGACAGTGTGCCAACAGAGCTTGTAGATAGCAGGAGGGTGTAAAAGTTAAACTCTATACTGGAGGAAAAAAACCACCCAAACAAGCGTTTCTGTAGCACTTGGAGTATTTTAGGATCTACACCAAATAGAGACTGTAAAGGATTAGTCTGGGATTAAGAATCCTTTAAACTTACAAAGTGCTTAACCTTCACTGTGTCTGCTCCTTCTGCTGTTTGCAATATTGCACTGCCACTTTTGCAGGGGAGCCTGTAGCAGAGCGGGAGTGCTGCAATGCAGCCTTCTCCACGTTGGGTCCTTTATGATTCAGTGCTACTTTTGGTCTGCTTTGTAAAGATCATTGCAAGGGCTTATCTTGTGTAATTGTTTTACTGCCATCTGCATTACAGTATAATTACCTTTCAAAAATGGTAGATCTCTTCTGCTAATGTTTAAAGGCAAATAATAGGCAACTAAATTGCAAGGTCTTGGGGTGTAGCAGCACATAGGTGGTAATAAAATGTGTGCTAGATTTACAGCATATACTTCTGTCTCTCGCTCGTTCTGCTTTTTTTCTTTGGTTTTTTCCTCCCCTTCCCTTCCCATAGGAATGGTAGTTGGTGATTATGGTTTTCTTTTCCTTGTATTTTTTTCCCCTTGCCTGTCCTCTTTTTACATAGAGTTAATCATAACTCGTGAGGGGTTTTTTTTAGAATTTGTTCTGATCCTTATCTGATAGCTGTCCTACAGTTCAGGAAGGATGGTTATTCTGGCATTTTCCTCAATTATAGTGACAAACAGAAATATGGCAAATAAATCTAACACAGATTGAACTAAATAAAATATTTTTTTAGAGGAGATACAGCTATTCCCTATAAATAACCACCTAAAGTTTTTTTAAGTTTTAAGATGTAGAAATGCAATTGTAAATCTGTCTTATCTGTTTTCTGCTTGCAGCCTATAAACGCCCTTAGGTTCAAATGATAAACTACTTGTCCGATAATATCATTAAGTTTTCTGTTTCCTGCAATTATGTATCAAGGAATTACAGGAGGTGCCGTTCCTTACATATGAATGCCTGTACCCTGTCTGCTGCTGTAAATCCTGTATTACCTGAAAGGTTAAAATATGGAGGTGAGGACATTAAAAATGCATCCAGAAAATGTAGATGACAGGGAAAAAAGAAAATACAGCAACAGAGGGGAAATACCATGGATAAAATGATAAGGCAGAGAAATAAAGCATGACAAGACCATGATAGTTTGCATAAGTAATGAGAATTGAATTCGTGGTCTTTAAATTGCTGTTTAAATTCTTATTTGCATGTTTATCGGAAATCTCCTTTGCTTAAGTAAAACTGGCCTATATACATTTTTAAGATCCATTTATAGCTCTGATTTTGATGAGAGCTAGACAGGTGTGTGATACTATTTTATTATTGGTGGTGTGCACAGGTCAGTAGCAGCTGTTTAAGATGGGTTTCTTGGAGGGCTGGTCCCTGTTTTCTTCAAAGTCAATGATGAAATATGTCACCTTCATTAAGAGGAGAATTGATTCCTGAGTGACTTGTGGAGAACCTCAGGAATAATCCCACATAGCCTTGAGCCTTCTGGAGCTCTGTAGTCCTCTGACATTTACAAAGTACAGTACTCTGAGCACCTTTTGTCAGGGTTTGGTGGCCTCAGCTCCCAAGTCAGAGGTTGTTAGAGGACTCAGTTCTGTTCTTGGGTCTTTCCCAATCTTGCCTGTTTACCTCTGACTGATTGCACTGGCCACTGGGTGCCCCTATTCCTCAGATAAATGCAAGACCATAATTGTGGTGTTTAAAACCCCACTCTTTCAGTGTTGGAACATTGGACTGCTTCATCTTTGCAATTGATACATGCATGAATTTGGCTGCCTTTGTGTGCCTGTTCCCTGTGTGATTGTGTCTACAGAGAAGCCCACGTGCTTGTGTAGCTGCACCTTGCACATGTCCCAGCCATGTCTGGCAGCTCCCACCCTGCTCTCCCAACGCTTGCCACCTGGGCAGCAAGCCTTCACTGGGAGGTGACCCAGGCATGGTGGACTTCAGCATTGTCCCAAAAGACACTGAATGCCTCAGAGGGTCCTCATCATGTGGTGGTCACCGTCAGCACTTTTGGGAGATGGAGAAATTCCATGGTGAACAAGAGAGAACAAATATCCTTCTCAAGAGGCTCTCCAACATGTAGGCAAGGACAGCCCTTTCCTTCTCTGCTGCAGCAGTCCTGGGATTTGTCTCCTGCTCATCTGTACAGTCCTTGGAAGACTACAGTGGTATGTGGGGAATGGAGCCACTGCAGATCCAGGTCATGTGCTTGCTCCTTATAAGCGTTCTTATGGCATCTCTGAAACAGATGCAAATTGAATTTCAAACAAAAGATATCACCACAGCTGCTACAGTGGTGAACGACCCATTCTTTGAAAACTGACACTGCCATACACATTTGCAGGTGCACACCCTAGACTGATAGGCTTTGGGTATGATGTAGCATTCCTAACAGAAAAATAGTCATTGAAGAGCTGCTGTTAGAACATTAAAACTTTCTTTTTCTCAAAATGAGTATAAACATTTCTTTCTCAATATGTATTTTTTGTCATAGATTCAAATGAAACATACTTGCCTTTTTCACACATGTGACCTCTTCAATTAATATATCTCTTTTTAAAAAGTCTGTTTTCTAATATACTGCTACTATGGAAAAATCGTATGTCTAATTTACATGTCCAAATTAGTTTCAACTTAGTTATATTGAATGATAATAGATTTCTTTTTCATATAATTAATGTTGTCTGCAAACGTAATGTGGATTAAATTTATCATTGTAAAGATCTTAAGATTTTAATATTTTTGCAGAGGCATAAATACAGTGTAGCTATAATTATTTCATTATGTATGTATAAAAATAGGATACAGGGGAAAGTGCATGCTTTCCTTCACTGATTACTCTTAATGTCTCCCAAATTTCCTGATTTACAATATTCTCCAAGGATGTAGATTTTTCTAATTGAAGTACAGTAATTTGCATATTTTTAGACCTTGTGACACAGTTAATTGATATGTCATTACTTATACAGCACTGAATATATTTTATACATTCACTGCAGAGCAGGCTTAACTTGAGATGCGGTGGCACTTTGCAAGGAACTCGAAGCTATTGCATTCGGTTTAATCTTTTTACTTTCCTTCCTCTCCCTTTCTTTATAAAGGCTAAGCAAAAATGGATGATGTAGTAATTGGTGTAGTTCCTGTTCAAATGTACTCGTTAAAATAATGTTACTGTGTAAATGACAGGATGAGAAAAGTAAGATCAAGTAAACGAAGAAAGGAAGAATAATGGGAGAGACAAGGACAAAGAAGATAAGGTTAAGGCTGGGGGGGAGCTAAATGTCAATAGTATCAGTGCTGGGTGTTTGAAAACCAAATTGTTCTGTTTTCTTTTACGCTATTCAGTATAAACTTGTTAAATGGTCACTGTGTCTAGGAATATTTTAAATGGGCCTTTTAAATTTAGGAGCACTGTATTTATTATGGATGCTAGCAATGAGCCTAATAGTGCTCCAAAAGGGTCAGAGTTTCTCTAGTGGCAACATATTTATTTCTCCTGGTGCATACCCCTGCAGAACTGAATGTTTTTAATCTTTATTTGCTAACCAGGAAGATGGCTCAGTCGTGTAAAAGGAACTGAAGGGATTGTAAGTTTATTTTTTGAGGATCTGGTTAGAGGTATGGCTCATTGGTGATGGCAGTCTCATTTCTGGTGGAAGATTTATTCCTATTGACCATTCTTTACATGGTGGTGAGGGGGAGTGGGGCCCTTACTGCAGGCTAAGAGAATAGGATCCTGCTCCTTTTCCCAGCTAAGATGGGCTGTGATAATGGCAGGCAAAGGTGAACTGCAGTTGGAGATGTGGGAAGCATTGGGCTGGAATGGGTCAGGCCACAGGTGTGACTCAGAAGTGCTGCTGACCTTTCTCTCAGTCATCTCCTGAGAGCAAGACTTACTGTGCTGCTGTGTCTTCAGACAGTGCCTGGAGGTGCAGCAAGGAGCAGGGTGTGCAAATTCACATAATGGATGTGGAGCATTTGTGTGCACTTGGCAGTCCCTCAAGTGACTTGCTTTTCTTCCTGGCCCTGCAATGGATGTGAGGCCCAAAATGTATGACTTATGTCCATGTTTATGCCACCTGGATTTGCCCTATGGGACTTACACTGTGAGTTGCTCATGATCTTTGTTATTTAAGGACTGTATGTTCTGTGTGCTCTTTTCATGTTTTGGCAGGATGAGATTGGGTGTTGAGAGCAGAAGACCACTGGAGTGAGAGTTATTAAGGGAAGATATTGCATTTTCTTTAAAAGTGTACTGTCTTGGCAGGAGTTTCTTCTGAGGCAGCAGTAAAAAATACACAAAACTACTGAGCACATCTTTTAAAACACTTGTACACTGGAGGCTTCTTGCTTCAAGATACTTCCTCTTGAATCAAGCTTCAGAGATGAATATGAATTCTGAATCCTGGCTACAATAGTAGAATTCACTCTCATATCAACTTGCTTTTTCCTTTTTTTTGCTTCCCAGCAGAAAGGGTGAGGAAAGGGATAGAATGCCAAAAGTGATTCCTGTCTCTCCCTCTGAATTTGGGGTTCCTACTGTCATCTCAGCCCAGAACAGCCAAGCAGCTGCAGAGGATGAAAATGATGGTAGACGAGCAGCTCAGAAGTGCATATCAGGGTTCTGCCCAAGTTAACATTTCATTTGGATCTGATTTTGCTGCAACCCCAAATCTACATGAAATCTCTCTCCCCAGATAGGCAGTGAACCGTTTACTGGCTTAAGGGCATATTTTACTGCTTTGGGGAAAAAAACACCTCTAGGGAACTGTGCAGACCAAAGCTGTTGAAATTGAGGGAGTCTTCATTTGAAAATTACGTGGTTTGTGTGTTGGTTTGGTTTTTTTAATTTAAACACACTATGGTGGGCTTCCCTAGGTTATAAACATTGAATAGTAAGAAGTGTTTATTCTTTCCAAATCATAGCATGGGAAGGGAGTTTAGTTTTTAGGATAGCATTAACTTCACATGCCTTTAACCATCTATGAGACAGCTGTTTGTGATAAGCCAACTGTTTAGGCACTATGTCATTGGGGAAGGAGAGAGGGGTGTCTTCAGGACATACTTGTCACTAGTCTTTGATGCCAAACTGAGGCTGTGACAACTGATATACATGAAAAAAATCACCAGAAGTGTTCAGGAGATTTTTTGCTGCACTGCAAAAACAGTTTTCTCTGTAGACGCACTTTGAGGATGTTTTGAACACAGGATAGTTAAAGTGACTTTTTTTTTTAAGGTAAATTTAACACCAGGAATAAAATAAAAGTATACCTCATTTTTTTTAAATGGACTCATTTTCTGCTTGAACTTTTTCGTGGTGGTCCAGCAAAAAGTGTTGCATTTATGAATATTACAATAGACTCTGTTCTGTATTATTAATAATAATTGAGACATTCCTTGATGATTGCATGAAATGAGGTGATTGATTATGCACTGAAGAGTATATTTTCTTACAGAATACTTTTAACTACTCTGAGAAAAGATATTTAGAATGAAAATATACAGCTCTTAAAGAAATGTTTTATCAGTTCAAAACAGCAGTAAGCATCAATAAATTTATACTGTACACATTAATTCTGAAAAAGCTATGCAAAGCCTTTGGATGTTTTTACATTGCTGCATCTCTCATTTTGCTCATCGTGCAACTCTCAGGTTTTACTGCCCTTGAAAAAGAACTGCACTTAGGCATCAATTGTGTACGCACAGAGCGCCGTAATTTCCCAGCCGAGGACATAAGGTGCTGCCATCTTACAGCTGAGCAATCTGTGTGTGAGTGGTGCTAATCTCCTGCTCTTTGTGAAGATTTCTGAAGGTTACTGTGCAAATACAACCTGAAGACTTCTGCTTTGTTAATGGGAAGGGAAACCTGCTAACACTTGTCTTTCCAGGGAAAGAAGTTAGGTTTTGAATATATTTTGTTCACAAATCTCTTGTTAAGCTTATTGTAGTTTCCTTTTTAAGAACATCTCTGCAGTTTCCTCTGTCTCTGAGCTAACATTTCCTCCCTCTGATCTCAGAGTGCCTCAAAATCGGCCCAGGGAGAAGCCCTTGGTGCACCCCTGAGATGCTGCTGCTTCTGGGATAGGCCCTCGTCGTTTCATGTCTTTGCAGGTCCAGGAAAGGACATGGAGGTTTAAGGTCACCAAGTGAAACTTCAAAGGAGTTTTAAGAGAGCAGAACATAATTACCTGAGCTGAAAATTTGCCAAGATGCTGATTGAAATACCCACTCTTGAAAATTTTCTATTAAGACTACTAGCCTGGATAAATC
This sequence comes from Agelaius phoeniceus, assembly GCF_051311805.1. Lineage (NCBI taxonomy): Eukaryota > Metazoa > Chordata > Aves > Passeriformes > Icteridae > Agelaius > Agelaius phoeniceus. Next base: position 56,599,114 of record NC_135268.1, read on the forward strand.
CTGGCCCTTCAGAAGTCAGTGGTCATTGTCCCCTGGATTTTGCCCTGCAAATCACCTTAAGTCTCATCTAAGTCACATCTGGACTTGCAGTCCTTGACTGCAAAGCTCCTGGTCTCTTCAGGGTGAGCTGTGTATAACTTTGAGGTTTGTGCATGTAATTGATCTCCAAGTAAGGATAAGGAGCAGCTTGCATACAGCTGGAAAAAGAATGGGGAAGCATGCACTGGAAAGCAATACCAGCTGGAAATCAGGGGTAGCAACTTTTCGGTCTGCCTGCAAAAACATGAAGAAATCCAGGGCCTGAAATTTGAACTATGACTAACTCAGCCTTGAATAATACACATTTATTGAGAGGGATGAGAGCAGTTTGCTGTGAGGTGCAGGGCTTTCCATGACTTGTGTTTTTTGAGACGAAGTTGGAATGTCCTTTTGCAAGAAGTTATTTCCTTCTGGAGTAGAGTACCTACGGTCCTTTGGAACCACGGTGAGGTATGGGTGTTTTTTCCTTAAGCTCTGTGCTGGGAGCACTTCTTTCTCTTTTTCTTTTGGATGCTGTGGGCAGAAATGGGTCACCTTCGCTGCTTTCAGCACATCCATCACCCTTGAAGTCCCACCTCGGGAAAGTGGTTATAATAAAGTCCTGTGCGTCAGGACTTCAGCCAGTCCCCTGCAAGAAGCTGGACTTTTTTTTCCTCCTCACACAATTAATTGGATTTGTTAATGTTTTAATAACTGTCTATCTCTGAAGCCTGATGTAGTCCACACTTGCAGGTGGGGCTTTGAAACAGGAGGTAGCAGTTTTCATTCCCAAGCCTCGTTGTTTGTGTTTGACTGACGTGGACACAGTCTTGTGTATCATCATGGGAAGACTGGAAGGAGTCTGTCAGATCAGACAGATGTGAATGTGTTGTCACCTTTCTTGAGTTCTTTTTCTGCTCCCAGGCTCTAACCCGATTTCCTCCTATTTGCACAAGGTCTTTGGTATTTGACTGAGCTTCAGTTTCTGTTTATCAAACGTTAAATTCTGGTCATCTGAGAGCTGAACTAGTGTAATTTACCTGAAATTTTGGGTTGAATGTAGAGTATCTGTGTGAAATGTGATAGTCTGTGGTTAACAGAAATTGCGTAGCATAATCTCATGGTCTGTTCTGTCTAGAAACAAGGAAAACTATTCTCTTACAGATAATTAGAAAGTTAAATCTTCATGTTATTATTAACTGGTCTATAAGCATACATCTCTTAAAGTACTTACAGAGAGGCCATGACCCCCAGAAGCTTAATCTTGTGGATCATACCTGGCTGGACACACACATGCATGTGAGCAATCCTCCTTGGCATGATCCTTGTTAGCAGAGTAGGAAGTGGAAAGACCAGGGGAGCTTCTTAAGTGAGTGCAGGAGATTACAGGAGAAGAAACTGTGCTGTATTTTCAAATATGAATTACTGGTGGAAACCCTTAACCCAGGAAAGCAAACTCTGCCTTTGTTTGAGCCCTGTGACTGTTTTTTTAATATAAATTAGTTATCCTGAAAGTCATCATTCCTGCTGCTTATTTCCATGCTATTAGAATTGCAGAAAATCTGAAAGTAATATATGTCAATTAATATAAAATGTACAAACAAATCTTCTTTGAAACTTTATTTTTCTAATATCTTGATTGTTTTTAAAAGCATTTATTTTTACTAACTAACAGACTTGCTTTGTTGGGCAGTTCATTAGCTGTAGAACAACTTTATTATTTGCACCAAAAGTCTGTAATAAAATTCTAGCTGTATCATTTAGAGCTGATTTTTTCATAAAGCATTATGCATTAGGTAAATAGGCTGAATGTAAATGTCTACTTTAGGCAGGGTTCATTAACAGCTAGAAAAGATGCAATTTTGACTAGGAATGAAAAATAAAACAATAAACTATTTTGTGACAAAAATATTCTATTATTTCAAAATGGCTTGTACCAAAGCCTTAGGACTGTAAAATTTTAGGTGTAGCCAATATTTTTTTTACCCTGCAGTGGACCAGTGTAAGCCAGAGTATAGTTTACAATATTCAGTATTATACAAGCATATAGTGCTGAGCAGTAGATCTTATTCAGCCATAAAACTAAAATGCTTGCTGATTTTAAGATCTGCACTGTGAAATGGCAGCAGATCAGGACTCTTTCTCTAGTGAATATAAGCTGTGACTCAGTTAATTCACAATGTAGATTGCCTCATAAGTTTTCATGGTAAAGATCAGGTGCTGACAAGACCAGGGTAAGACCATTGATCCATTTCTCCCCAGAGCTCGAATAATTGTTATTAGTAGTAATTATATCTTACATTTACATGCAGCTATATTTTAATAAGTTTCTTTTACTACATACCAAGCAAAGGAAAAAATCCTGTCCTTGCTACTCTCCCAGAAGATCCTTTGACTCAGAGGGTATCTCATGTTTGTGACATGGATGCAATGGAATTTTATAATGGTGGGTTTTTTCACAATGACCTGATCAGCCTTATTTTTAACTCAGAAAAATCTTTTTTTCAGTATGAAATGCCTCTGTACCATCTAATATCATGGCAAATGCTGCCAAAGGCTAGAGATGACATTTATATGAGATTTCCAGCACATGACTGCTAGAGTAGAATAGCTGGGGTAAGTATAAACTGACTAAAGGATTTTTCTTCCATTTTCTGCTATATAGGAATAGTTTGATATCCCAGAAGGTAGAATAATTTGTTCTGTGTTCTTAGTTTCCTTTGTGTTATTAAAGCTTCATCTCCTGTGTCATATGTGCCAGGTGGTTATCCTTGAACACTTTTGTAAAAGGGGAGTCAGAGGCACCTGAGATGGCTTTCTGAAAGCCATCAAGTACTAGCACCACATGAATCCTAGAACAAGCAGAGACAAGACAGGAATCTAAGTGTTCTGTCCCTTAAGCCTCATCTCTGGTCCTCCTCCTTTCTCCATGACCTAAGGAGGTTGTAGTAAGGTGAGGATTGCTCTCACCTTATTGCCAGGTAACAAGTGATAGGATGAGAGAAACATCCTCAGGTTGTGCCAGGAGAGGTTTAGATTGAATATTAGGAAAAAGTGTTCAATGAAAGGGTTATCAAGCATTAGAACAGGCTGTCCAGGGAGGTGGCTGAGTCACTATCCCTGGAAGTAATTTAAAAGATGTAGTGTGTAAGGAGATGATTTAGTGGCAGTGCTGGATAATGGTTGGACCTGTTGATCTTAAAGGTCTTCTCCAACTTAATGATTCTATTACAACTTAATGATTCTGTGTGTTCCTTTCTCTGAAATATGAAATACCCCAGTAGAGCATTGAAAACCTTGCTGATACTCGCACACCAAACCTGTTGAGACAAAGAACTTCAAAAACTAATTGCAGAATTTGCTTTGTGCTGCAACCTGAGCATATGTTCAGCTTTCCTGTTGAAAAAGAACTTTATCCAGAAGCTCAGAAACTTTGATTTCTTATTCTCTGAGTTGAAGAGGTGTCAAAGATAAAGAGAGGTGGACCAGATTTAGGATCTCTCTTCCATCGTGCAGTTTTAGCCTCCTCCTATACCCTGCGGGGTTTAAATCCCCTCTCTTAGCATCACAGTGCTTCAGGTGTGTTTGGTCTGCTGTCTGTATTATATAACCAAAGGAAACAAGGGGGAAAATAACCTTTGCAGCCTTCAGTGTACAAATCCAGCAACTTTTATCACTGTGTGTGCTGCTAACCCTTTTGTTAGGGCTGTTGTGCATGGGCCAATGTGTCTCCCAAGGAGATAGTCTGTTTTCTGGGTGAAAGAATATATTTTTCCTTCTCCCCTCCTCTTGTCATTGCCTTGTAGAGCAAAACAAATCCTTGGGATCTGTTCCAGTCTGTTGGGTAAAGGGTATGTTTCCTAATTCAGTTGCAACTCAGTAGTGCAGTTTGTGAAATAATAATATATATACTGAAGGCTCTGTGGGGGACTGCAGTGAAGCAGTAGTTACTGCTCATAAAGTTTTTTAATAGGACGTGAGTTCCAGGATTCAAGGGGGAGAACATTAATGTCCTTTCCAGAACGTCGTGGTAAATAAATACTGTGCAGCACCAATCTCCTGGCAGTTTCAAAGGATGTCTAAAGAGGATCATTATGAGACCATTTATGATGGAACATGACTCCATTGCAAGTCTTTGGAGTCTCTGTTGGGATGTTGTTCCTACTGCTTGAGATTAGGAGAGGAAAGCAATTTCAATAGAAGTCTGTGGAGACCATGTGGCAATTACATTGCTGACAATATCAGGATGATTTTAGTGGAGTCTCTGGAGACCTTAACTTCTCAGTGAAGTAAAATGCACCATGCCCATACAAATTATATTATTGTTTGAAATAAACCAGGATAAGTTAATGGTAAACAAGTACTGGAATAATAGGAGTGAGTATTCAAACCGATTTGTCTTGTGGCAAGAAATGCTGCCCACAGCCTTGCCATAGCCCCCTGCCACAGTCCATCATGCCCTGCATGATTTGTGGGTGGTGATCTCTCCAGAAATCCTAGGCTGAAGGACTGGCTTATTTAGGTGTCCGTACAGTTGGTGTCAAGTTTAGAGAGGGAATTGTACAACTGGGTTGTTTTACTGAGCTTCTGCTCTGCCAGTAGTGATTTGTGGGGCCTGAAAATTGCAGAAGGTGAAGCTGTCAGAGGCAGCAGTCTGTCAAAAATAGACTGAGGAGGGAGCTGGGGTTAAGGATGTGGTGATGGATGAGTACAGCTTTTGGCCTCATGGCAGTGGTGAAGCAATGACTGGTTTAAACCATCTGGCCTGGGCAAGGGTTGAAGTCTGCTGAGCTTAGAGAAGCAGTTCCCAGGGTTTGCTTTTCTGAAAGTACACCAGTGCCCTTGCTCTTGCTGATGTCTGGCAAAGCCACTCCCTGGGAGGCTGTTGCAGTGCACAGCTGGTTCCTGAAACAGTGGAGTACCAGCAAAAAAAGATACCTGGGTGCCAATTGATGCTGGCTGAGAGCTGAGCAAGCCTTGATGCTTTTCTTGGCCATGGGCTACCTGGGACCTTTCTTTCCTCTTCCCTTACACTGCCTTATGTTGGCTGAAGGGAGAGCCACAGCATTTCCAGGGCTGAAGGAGGACAGTCTGGAGCAGCCAGGATAAAGTGCAGCATTTGCATTTTATTGATTCTTACCTATTGATTCCAATGGGATGAAGTGTCTGTGAAAGAGAAGTGAGAGTGGCAGACAGACGAGAGCTCTGGTATCACAGGCAGGCTGGCCTTGTCTGACAAGAGCAAGATTATACAAACAAACCCCCCAGATATTTTCCTAAATCAAATCTAAGAAGAACCAATGAAAAGGAGTTCCACTCGTAGGAAGGATAAGATTTACCAGAAAAAGTTTAGTTTGCATTTAATCACTTCTGCAGATAAAAAGGAGGAAGGAAATATCATAAGAATTTTGTGACAGATTGCCTTGTGCCAGCTACATTTAAGGAGCCATTTTCTGTAATCTGGAGGGTGACAAACCTGAAATGTACATCTTCTCATACAGGAGGTGATTCTCTTTTGGTGACTCAGATGTGAAAATGAAGAAGTATGCTATAGCCTGACCTTTCAGGTATGAGGAGGATGTCTGAAGGGGTGCTGTGCACTCAATACACTATCCAAAATAGTGTATTGAGTGCACAGTTTAACTCAATGTGTTTTATATGAATGTTTTTATTGGAAAGGCTAAGCACACACAGAGGTAAATACGTTCAATAAGAGTATTGATCTTATTAAGGGTTCCTCTGCAGATAGATGTAGATATGTATGTCTCTATGTATGTATATATGTGTGTATATATATATATGTACACACAAACTCAAAGATAGCTGCTTTTTAATTGTGAACAGTCTATTACTGGCTCATTAAAAAACATTCCTTCTGTCCTGTATCTCTGTACATGGCTTGGAGAGGAAGGTGGCACTGAGTCACCTCTTAGGTGCTCTGGATCCTGGGAGCCAGAAGCACCCTGATGTAACTCACAGTCCTGAGGAACTCACTGGAATCCTGGCAGCCATCCCAGGGCAGTGTCTGGTGCATCTGCCAGGTTCAGCGGCCAGAGTGATGGGCACCTTCCTCTCTGGGCAGAGGCTGGGGACACAGCTCTTCCCAAGCCTTCTGGGAAGGGAAGGACTGAGCTGGCCTGGCTCAGATGGGGAGCCTGAGTCCAGCAATATCAGCCTGAAGAAAACCATATGAAAGAAGCAATTTTGGGAAGCCTGTTGTGTCTAGTGCTTATGGTGCACCTAGCAAACTGAAACCTTGACGAATTATCTTCTCACTTAATTTTGTTTCTTATAATTAATTGTTGAGCTCCCATATAAAATCAGTCAAGCACCAGGACAGTGACTCTCTGAACAGCCCTACAGAAAATATGGCCCCAGCCCGTGGGGTTCCCCAGCAACAGCTGTCAGAGGTCCTCCCACCATCAGTATGTGCCAGGCACCAGCTCTGTTTCCTCTTCCCTGCCCCAGCAGTGCCCCCAGTGCCTTTGTGTCCCCTTTTGCTCCCATGTCCCAGCAGTGATTTCCCCACAGCTCTTTTTCTGACTGCCAAATACATCCTTTTATGGATGTTTTTCAGAAGAACCAACATAACTGTCCCTCCTCCCTGCTTCTCCTGTATTCTTAAAAGACATGCAGTTTCAGACAGAAAGGATTTTCAACATGGAAGTGGATCTGATTGTAAATAAAAGGGTAGCTGACTTTGTTGCATAAAAAGAAGTGCAAAATACTATAAAAAGAGAGAAGAAGAAAAAAGGAAGATGGAATTTTTCTCTTCCAGTTGAAGTGATGTTAATCAAAGAGCTATGAGTATCAGATGAAATGAATTATTTGAATGCTAGGTTCCTTTCATCCTGCAAAGTCTTCTGTGCCGAAATTTTAGTATATAATAAATTTTATTACATACTAACACAAACTCTGAGTGTGGAAACATATTTCAACACTGTTTTTAAATTTCTCATTTTATTTCTTTAAACTCCTTAATTCTCATAATGGATTTCCCACGCTTGCTGGTATATAGGTTAACTGGAGGACAAAATAATATACAATTTTGCAAACCATGGCCTTGCTATTCATATCATAGAAGGAAAAAGGCAGAAAGCAAAAGTGAAATAATTTTATCCTGCTTCTTCCCTCTCTCCTTTCCACGAGCAGATGTTAGAGGAGACAGAGTGGTGAATTGCTGGGCCTGGAGAGGTCTGTGCTGCTGCAGTTTCTGGGGCTGTTGTGCATCACCTGGTAGGACACAATATGTGACTAACAGCCGTGCTGGGCACCACTGGCCTTCCACAAACACCACCCTTGCTGCTCTGGGGATCCCTAACAGGCAGGGCAGACTCAGAGGGTCAGCCTGCCTGCTTTGATTGCCCAAGGGATGACAATGGGGCAGCTCTGCTTCCTGCTTCTCTGCTCAGAGCACCCCCTGGGTGTCTGCCTGCCCACATCCTAGAAGTGCCAGCTAGCATCCAACCTGTCCTTGCTCTCCCTCTGAGTGGTTCTCTCACTGAATGGTGGCATCCCTTGTTTCCAGCTATCCCCAGGAAACAGGAGGAGTTGTGTCTTTTGTGCTGTACTAAGAGAAGTCTTTGACATGCTTGGGTTTCTTGCATAGTCACTGATCTGCTCCATTTTCAGCTATTAACCTAAGTGGTCTTGCTCTTTCTAAGACCATCAGCGACCCAGCATCTAAGGGTGAGATCCTGCCTGCACAGTAAGAAGAGTTAAGGATATGCAGTTTGAAAGTGCTTTTTGCCTCTAATTTTGTCTTCCTTGTTATCCTGCCTTCATTTTGAATGCTGTTAGTCATTGTGCCTTTTTTCTTAATCTATTGAAAGAAAACAATAGGTCTGTTGTTAAATTTAAATGCAAGATAGAATTAAAAGCTCAGATCTCTGATGTGGCCCTTTAAAAATCCCTCTGTAGATGGAAGAAGGTTTCTTTTCCATTGGGAACTCTGCATTATTTAGTAGATTTGCCTTGCAGGACAGATCGTTTCAAGGCTTTACATTTATATAGAGGATCAAACATTTCTGTGGCCTGAATTAAAGCAAAATAATCACCACCTCCATGAAAGTTTGTAGTTTCCTTAATAGGCTTTTTTCTTCCCTTACGTTCTTCCCTGAGTAGATTTTCCCCCTAAACTCTCTTATTTGACACATTTTATTCTTCCTGGAGTGCACCTTCAATGTGGTTTCTTAGTGATGCCAGCACAATGAGAGTTTCAGCTGACAGTTCCACTGCCTACTGTTGTGAGCACCCAGGAGTCCATGCCCCAAACTCTGGCTCCCAGAAACCAGAGAAGCTCCTTCTTTTAGTCAATTAACAAAACCTGTTAATTTCTCCCTGTGCTGTTTATAGTCTTCAGCTGCTCATTAATGTCTCTCTGTTAGAGGAAACTCTGTAAATGTAGAACTTTTTTCACTTTTGTAGTTTATTCTTCCTTGGTTGATTTTGTTGCTGGCCTCTGTCTGTCCAGCTAAGCAGCATGTTTATAATACTTCTTCAGTTGTCTTGAAATGGTACTGTACTATGCTGTGCTTATATTGGTCTCCAGGAGGAAGAGTTACACTTCAAACACATTCAAAATGTAAGTTATTTCTGGAGGAGCAAAGCATTATGCATTTTACATTTCCTTTAAGACATAGAGCATTTTGGCATACACTGATTTGTTATGAAAGAGAATATTCATACAAACTAAAAATGTTTTATTTCTGCTATGAGTGAGACTTTACGAAAGCAGCAGTTCTTTATAACATACTTTTCCCCACAGTGTTTTTCAGTAAAATTCTGGCTGCCAGCTGAGGTTTTTGGTGCTGGAATGCTGTCTGTGCCACGATGGGCTTGGTGGCAGCCTCACATCCACAAGTTGTAAATGATGTATGAAATGCAAAATCCTCACTTGCCCCGCGCATGGGGAGGAGGGAAATGATGCTTTGCTGCCGCTGGTTCTCTGTTCTCTTAGCTGAAACTCCTCAGTGAAGAATCATTAAAAAATAAATACAACAATAAAGAAAATGAAAAGACAGCTGGAAGACATTGCAAAACTGCAGAACAAACAACCAGGAGAGCCAGTTAAGGCCACCTACCACTGCTCATGGCTGGCTATATGAAATGACTGCCAGGCAGACTCCCTTCTTCTCTGACTTGATTCCTTTTATTTTCCTGAGGAACTGTGCTTCATATCAGTCATAGCACCTGGTTGAATCCATTTACTTATCTTTTCTTTTAATTAAGAAATAATGTCAGCAGGATGAAAATAAACCTTGACAGGATGAAGATCTCCTACTGTATTATAAAAACAATGTGAAGGTGAAACTAAGATATTTATTTTTGAAAGCAAGAAATCATCTTCTAGCGGCAAGATCCTATTGCTGTGAGCTTGTTGTTCTTACATTAATGAATGAGAAATGTGTGCAATGGATTGAACAATGTGAGATTCAACCAGACAACCAGAAACTAGGCTCCTCACACACAATGGTGCAACTGAGGCTAGTGGTTGACTACTATTTTTGGACACCTCTCCTGGCTGACAAAGAGAGGATTTTGCTCTACATGGACTGTCCTAGGAATTGCCAGAGACTGCTGGTAAAGTGTGTCAGGTCCTTGTTAGTCTTAGCTCCCACTGACTACAGTGTGCTGACAATGGTTAAGGAGGCAGTGTGGCCAACTCTAAGGCCCTAAATTTGAACCTAGGGATGTCTATCAGGTATATGGACTTCCTTGGTATTGCCTTGGTATTGTAAGACTGATGTCTTGCTTGAAGGTGGAAACCAATATGAGATGTAGAGAAGAATAATTATTTCCTTAACTTTGCATTCCAGAATATTTACTGAATAATTACAGGGAAGTGGCTTGATCCACTTGAGAGAGCCCTTTGCACTCTCCTCAAAACCGCTTCAATATCCTTGGACAAATTAGCTGGGACTGGCTTTTTTTAATTTTAAAGGATGCCTGAAAAAAACTCATCTCCACTTCTACAATGTAGCTGACTGGTCAGAAAAATTGACCATGGAGGTGTTTGAGAGTTTGATTTGTCTTTTTTCTTGTATGGTTTTCCACCTGCATGCCCACCCTCAAGAGTGTGGCTGCAGTGGTGTGCTGAAGGTTGGCTTTGGGGGGCAGGTGGGGAGGGAGCAGGATATCTTCCACACCTTTCTCACCTCTCTGAGTTAAAGTGCTGCCCAAAACTTTGCCAGAGCTGGGCAGACATCCAGTGGAGTGTAAAGGCGGGCAGTGATTAGGGCGGCTGGGTAGGGAACCATGTGTTCTTGCTCTCAGGAATATGTCTGTATTTCTAATTTAGATCACTCTCAGATACAATGAAGAATAAAGCATTTTGATCAGAGTTAGCAATGACCTATTTAACATTTAAACTGGTTGGCACTTATTTGAGCTCGTTTATGAGTCCCTAATGAGTTCTCTTGGATATCAGCACTTATTGCTAGTGTAGCTTTATGGTCCTGGGTTCAGGAGAGGTGAGTGGCTGGTTTTGTGACCTTGGGCCACTTGCACCCTGAGTGTAGTGGTGCCTCAGTTTCCCATAATGATGGTGATTGCAGAATACCTTTCATGTCTGTGTGCACTGTGAACTATATGGGACAATCATTTTAGTACGTTTTGTTTGTGTAATACCCTCTGCCCCTGGCTTTCTGTAGGGCCTCTAAGTGATGCTATTTTAAAAATGAAAGATGATGGTTAAGAAATGCAGCTTAGCATGACAGGGACACACATATATATGTAAGAACTTGTCTTGAAGAAGGCAGAAAAATAGCAATGTCTGTTAGTCAAAGTGATGCAGTCCCAGGACACCACAGCAATTATTTCGTTTGTATTACTTTCTGCCCATGTGAGAGCCCATACCCACTTCCCAGATTTTCAAACAGATAAGCAATTTTTTAATTGATGCTTAGCTTGAATATATCTAATGTCAGCCAACTGTTGTTAATAGGAGCTATTATAACATAAAAGTGCTGATATTTTAAATGCAGTTGGTCAATCCCAGCAGGACTATGCATTCAGGCCTCTTCTATAACGTTGCATTAGTCATTTGACACTGGTGCTGAATTTATGTTTTCAGATGCATGCCAGCTATTGAAACTTGACAACTAATTCTGGATAAAACTGATTGGAATTGATAAACCCTCTTTTATTTTGGGGCGAAAATTGGAAGTAGCTGCTAGTCCAAATAGAATCTCTTATCTAGTATGGCACGATGGCATTTAATGAAAAACATTCAAGAAAATCTACTTTTGGATTGCCCTGAAGATAGAGAGTTGCAGAGTTGGATGCAATTCAAATCAGTAGTTCTTTATTTTGCGTAACTTTGGGGCACGCCGAGACATTTCATCAGTGCCTGATGTCATTAACTCTGGCGGCCAACACCTAAATGTGTTATTCCTCACGTGCAGGAAACATTATATTATTAGAGGAATGCTTTGAAGATAAGAAAATATGTTTGTTTGTTTCATATTCTTTGCATATGCTAATAATGACACCTTAAGTTATTAGAACCAAAACGTGTTTTAAATCTGAATGTTGTTTTCCCCTTTATAAAAAACATTACCTTGGGCTTGCAGTATTGCAGAGGCTTTGACATTGGCAATTTGTTTATTTTTAAACACTGACTGTAGCTCAGCTCCTAATTTTTTTCATGTTATACCCCAAAAGAAGCTGAAACGCTGCTCAGAGGTGGTGTGCATGGTCAAGCAAGCTCCTGCTCCTGCAGCTCTTCTTGTTGCATTACCAGAAATTGCATTTCCATCAGGTTGTGGGCATACTAAGAAGCTGTTGTGAAAATTAGTCAGAGCCTAACACTGTGACAGCACATCTGGACAGACACAGCACCACGTTTGGCCCGTGCCTTGCTGCCTCTGCATGCAGGCAGAGCTATTGCCACTGTGTCTGTCCCTCCTGTGTGCATGGTTCCTCAGGAGCCATGGGAGGACTGGAGGTCATAAGCCAACTTGAGCTCTGGTGGCAGTTTTAAAAATAGGATGGATATCAGCAAGGCTTGACAGTGTCACCTTCAGCCCCCTCATGGCTGTGTGGTGCTGTGGTATGTGAGATGCTGTGGGGCTCTGTGACGTTTTCCAAGCAGCTCTTCCATTTCAAGGACAGTCTGCCCAGCTTTGCAGGAGGAACAGGCTTTTATAGGTTTGGCTTTTCTTTTGTTTTCACTTTTCACTGTAATTTCCACCCTTCTTCAGTGCTGCCACCTATTCTGGTACGTTTAAGGCATTATTTCTATTCTTGTAAATACAGATAATTTAGGCATTGCCCTGGGTGCTGTCATGGGGTGAACGCTCAGTGGACTTACTTCCCCCTAGTTGTGAATCTGCTCTCCCAGCCATGTCTGTATTGTTCTGGTAGCAGCAAACTTAAACAAAAGTTATTTTAATTTGCACATAAAAACTAAGCTATGGAGAGAAACTAAGCTTTTATGAGGTAATAAAGCACAGAGTCAGCCTCATGCCTAGTGCTTCCAAGCAGGGTGTCTCTGAAGGCATCTCAGCAGGGATAGAGAGAACCACAGCAAGGTTTAAATGTGGAGGCAGCAAGTACGAAGCAACAGGAATGTAGGTGAGATTTAGGCAGGCTGAGTTTAAGTTTAGGAGGGTCACTCAGCTTCTGGGTTTGCTTTTGGATAGGGTAATCACCTGGGGCTGAGCAGCTATGTTGCATATTTCAGCCTGCCTTATCCTCCCCAGTCTGAGACCTCCTTCATGCACAGGGACATGTTGGCCACTGTCCTGTTTTCCCAAACCTTGGCAGTGAAATGCTTCTCTCAGGAGCTGCAGGCAAGCTGTCATGTCTCTCCAGTGTGGCCTCCACCCTCGCTTTTGCTTACCAGAGTGCAAGGGAGAAAAGTTTGACAAATTGTTGTCCACCTAAAGGTTCCCAAGTTCTTTTACTCACTTCTATTTTTAGACTGATTCCCTTTGCTTCTTTTTTCCATTGTGCTACATTTTGCCAGATTTCTGCCCAGAGGAAATTTTTATAGCTCAATTTTAAAGCCCTTGCAATTGAGGATTTATCCTGGGAATGACACAGTCCAACTGGAGTAGCACAAATGGCACAGCTCTGAAATAAAAGGTTATCAAGACTGTAATTTATTTGTTTAGGCCACTCAGAGTACAAAAATGCCACTTATTTCTTCAGCTCCCTGAGTGGGTTGCAGTATGGTGGCTGTCTTACTTTCTCCACCAGTCATTTTCTCTACAGCAGCATTTTTCAGGAAGAGCAATTAAAAAGCTGTTTCCCAATATGCCCCCCCCGCTCCCATCCCTTAGTTCTCAAAATCCCAGCTCAGGCACAGGTTTTTCCTTCTGTCACATCCAGGTGATTCGGGGGAGACAAAAGGCAATGAACTCTCTTCATGTCTCGTTATGTGGCAAAAGAATGAAACAGTGAAGTGGCAGGCTTAATCTCTAGCAGTTAGGGTGAAAAAGAGAGGAAGGATGTGAAACCCACTTAAAATGTTTCCCTGTTCTAATATGCATTTTGAATTTATAGAGAATTGACTTGTGCTATTTGTTCAAAGCCAGAAAATGCATGTGGTCTGCAGTTGAACTCATCACACTGTGCCAGGCAGTTTCCAGGAGTGATGGATACTGTTTTTCAGGAGTCCTTTCTCCTAAACTGATTCAAGGCCAGCCACAATAGATCTGGTTCTGGACATTAGCAGTGCCCCTTGCAAAAGTTGTTCATTTGGGAGCTTGCAGGTTGAGGTAAGCAGTGTTTTTGGGATCCTTCCTTGCTGGCAGCTTGGTGGAGTTAGCCACAGCAGAAGATAGCAGGCCCCTGGGCAGTAAAACAGAGCAAGGAGGGATAAGGCTTTCCCTGGCATGTGACTGAAGAGCTGTAGGGAGTCACAAAGAGTAGTGATATTTTCTGGCTAAGCATAAGGAAGTTGGGGGGTGCTCCAGGTAGAGCCATATAAGAGATATGAGCTATAAGATAACCCAGCTCCCCAGGGCACATGGCACGTGCTGGTGCCATGAGGGACTTCTCAGGGATACCTCCTTTCCTCCCAGCAGGAAGCAGCACATCCATGTTGGCTGGGCTGCCCTTGTTGGGAGAAGGAGGAGCAGGTATGCAGAGGAGGCTGGGTGGGGGCAGATGTGCTGCCTGCTCTGGAGCTGGAAGAGAAATTGTGTGTTTAGGATGGCTGGAATGGTATGGAGGCAGAGGGGAGGGTGGATTCTGTGGGGGCATGGTTCAGCAGGAAAGTTTTGTCTGCCCTTTGCTCTATCTGCAGCAAATGAAAGTTTGGTAGCAGCATGAGTGCTTTCCCTACTTCCCAACTTAATCACTGGGAGATGCTGTGGAAGCGGGGATTGGAAGGGACTTTGGAGGACAAGGAATGCAGTGTTTGCCTTGAACAAGGAGCATGGTAATTAATATGCCACTTTTTGACAAATGGTTATTTTGAAGACCTGGAAATATGTGAGTCAGGGGCCTTTCACCTCTGTCACTGAGTGTTTGCAGCTGGGCAACCACCCAAAAGAAAATCTTCATCTTCTGCTTACAGCTGTCAGCCCATGCTACAGCTAGCTGAAGGCAGAAGATCTAGATCCCCCCAGCATTCCTCTTTTTTATCTAAAAAACATTGAAGCAATTTTACATGATCTATGTCACTCTGGACTTCTATTTTGATCTTCTTGAATCAGGTTGGAAGAATTGTGGGGGGCTGTCATGGACCAGGCAGCTCTGGTTGATCTAGGCTCTCGTGTTGAGCACCATATGCAGACACATGATGGATGCATCTTTCTCCTGAAACAGACCTATTTTATGAGATGTCTAATATTTTTTTAAGTCTTTCTACATAGCCTCCTGGCACTTTTCTTTCCTCTGATGTAAACTTATAACCAAGAACTTAGTCAACTTTATCAAATACAGAAACAGAAGTCCAGTGTATCAAATGCAGAAACAGATAAACCTTCTTTTCTGTTTGTTCTGTATAACACTGAGGAATAGACCAAATCAGAACCTTGCACTGAAAATTCCTTATCCCATGCTCCTCCCCCAGCCCACTGCATGGCTCACTGGGAGAGAGGGGATCAAGATCTGTTTCAGCAGGGCTGTAGGCAGCCTCCACCATGCCAGCACAGGCTGCTTTTTTGCTGTGTCAGGTGAAGCAATGCTCCTTGCAGGCTGTTGCACCAGTGTCAGGCTCTTCCCACATTGAACAGGTACCACCACCATCCTCTGGGTAGGTCCCAGCTGTGCATGGAGCCAGGATGTCAGAGGGAAGTGTGCTCTGGGTGTCCCAGCAGGAATGTCCTGCTTTCCCAGCAGCTCACAAATGACGAGTTCACTGTGGTTACACAGGCAGGCCCAGCAGTCAGCTATGCAAGAGGCTTGGAAAATACTGTGTTTATCAGTCTAAGAGTTTGGCCTTTATTGCCACTGGTCTTATCCCCTTAGCAAGGAGTAGAGTATGAGTGGAGGCACAGCAAACATAAATAATAAAGGGCTCTTCAGCTACCCTGCATTTTTAAATAGTAACTGTGGCTGAAGTCTGCGAGCATATGATAAGTATCAAACACTTATTTTTCCAACAGAATGACAAATTTGTCTGGTTACAAAAGGGTAACTGGGTAAATGTGGAGTACAATAATATCTCAGTAGTCTCCCATTTCTTTTTAAAGAAAAGCACAAATGGTAACGGATGCAAGCTAGCATACAGTGGGAAAATGACTTTCTCAAAACATATGCTATTTCCTAAGTAGTGTCTGTAGAAATACTTGAGCAACTAGAAAACAAATGTAAAATCTTGAGCTGGTTGTTTTGATAAGCATGTCAATCATTTTATGTTGCTCCAAATTGTAAAGAGTTTGAGATTTTTTACTACTTTTAGGATGCTGTACAGATTACAGAACTGTAGCCTGTAGAACACCATGCTGAAAGGGCCCTCAAAGATGTTGTGCTCTCCAACTTGTCTTGGCAAAGGTACAGATAATAATGTAATAATGTCTAGACAAGTTAATAATGTAATTTAAAAATAAGTACTGAAGATAAAAATGCTCTCATTGTTTCTGCCACTGGAATAGCTGATCTGTAGCCATCCCAGTGCTGGAAGATGTCTGCTGGCTGGGCAGGAGGGTTTCTAAGTCTCCAGATGTGTGTATTACATACTCTGGAAGGGTGATTGAAGCAGAAGGCACCAGAGACTCTCACACAGTAAAGCAGTGCTGTCTGCTGTCATAGGGGAGGGCTATAAATGACATCCTGCATCTGCCTACTAAAGGTTCCTGTATTGCCCCTTCTGATCTGGAAATTATGCATGTATTTCTGTCTCTTCCCCTCAAACTTGCATTTTTATATGGCTGGCACACAACAAAAGTTTTGAATTTTGCTGCTGTGGGTCCAGATACAAATAAGTTTTGCTTTTGTATTTTTTTTCCCTGTGGAGTAAGGGAGCAGGGTTTACCCTAGTTTTATGTATCATTTTTTGGATAGAGTAATGGGCACAGGGGCCTATACAGGTGGCCTACACATGCTCTGAAACCATTTGCTTGGGACTTCTGACATCTGCATCTGTGTCTGTAGAGATTTGTATGTCCAAGGCATCTGGCCAAATTCCTCTTTTGTCACTTGGAAATAAACTTTCAGGAAAAAGAGGTCATGCCTGGGGAAGCTGGGACACATGACAGCTCTTAGATGAAGGTTAAATTGTGGATGTGAAAAAAAAAGCCCAATTCTTGCAGAAGTGCTCCTTAAATCCCTACTGCATAAAACCCTATCCATGTCCTTTTTGTAGGTAGAGGGCTGTATGTATGCGTAGGCTTCTTTAGTATGCCCCTGCATTTGCTTTCTATCACTTGAATCCAGCCCATTTTTTGCTGTTATTTTGGTTTTAAAATATTATCCTAAGGTACTTTAAATGTAAAAGATCATATTGATTTTTAAAGCATTATATTGTTATTTTTCTGTTTTATTAAAAAACAAACCCAGCACCAGTTTAACATATTGCACAGCTTGTGTCCTGGGCTCGAAAGCTCTGCAGATGCAAATATGATCACAAAGGAGAGAAAAAAATGTATTGGAATGTAAAGGATCTATATTACTAGATGGGTGGAAAATTAGCATGGTAGCTATTTTATTGCTATCTCACCCAGTGTATATATATCTTACTCTCTGATTGAAGATGAAATAAAGTTCTCTCATCTTGTTTGTGTTGCTGATTTGTTGGATATTTATCGATTTACGGATCATAGCGCACAATTTTTTCCCCATCTACAGTAGGAATATTCTGTATCTGTCATGCTTTCTATGAGTAACTGATTTTCTATGATCTGTAAAACTGGTTTGTACCAATAGTCACTAGTCATCAGCATTTCCAAGGGCTTTCTTGAAAGATATTCATTCATCCTGCTGGGAATCGGTGAATTACAACTGAATGCTAGTATTGTACCATCAGATTTTTCTGTTAAAACATGCAGGAATAGATTCAGATGCAGGTATGTTTCTGTTGAATGCATAAACATCTTTTACATCTATTGTATGGCTTTAATAGACTTCCTGCAAAAATCAAAATACCAGATCTTATGGAAAAAAAAAAAAAAGGTATGAGGTATTCATCATCTGTTTAGCCCTTGTTCTGTTGAGAGCAGTAACATCACTGGGGTCATTTTCATCCTCTGTTAGGAACTTAAACAGTTCTTGTTGGCCCTACTGTGTTCAAGAGGGCTTAGGATCAAAGTAGTATCTAGCAACCTAATCTGTCCAGACAACACAGTTTTGACACAGCAGAGCTTTAGGTTGTGACTGCAGCTTCACTACTTGATTTGTTCATCCCTTTGTACACAAAAAGAAGCAGCAACAAATATGCCCCTATCTGTGTTTTTCTGATTTTCTTTTGATTGGGGTAGCTTCTCTGCTTGGCCAGAGGCTGAGACCATCAGACTATCTGAATTTTGCTTGAACCCTTACCTTAGGAGCTGTTGGCAGGAGAGACACAGAGTAGAGCATCATTCTTCTTTCATGTATTTAATATGCTGAGGAACAGAGGTAGTTGCGGCTATTTATAACCTGAGAAATCTTGTTACGCGGGAAATATCCCTGAGGTTGAGGTCTGCTATCTTTAAGCCTCTTTATGCCACAAGAGCAATAGAAAAGGCCTTAGGGCACCAGAGAAAATTTGATCCACTCTGTTTAGAAGCATTGCTGGATGGCATCTTAGTAGCTATCAATAAAGTCTCTGCCAAAGACTACTAATACTCTTTTATCAATGATGCTGTTGAGAGCTCAATTAAGTATTGCACCGATCTGTTTCAGTTTATCTTCAAACAATGCTAAATCTGTGGAAAAGATGCTGACACTTACTATGGTGTAATTTGTAACTAAAATTTTGATGATTTTTATGACCTGAAAAGACTATGGTTTTTAATTTAGCTGAAGAAGACACCTATGGCTATGAGTGCGGGGTGTTCATCCTAAATGACTTTTCTGTAATAGGTTTTCTAATAGTGAGTGTAGAAATACAGCTCTCTTGTAGATACTTACAAGATGCAGTAAACCAGCAAACTGAAATTAATGCCAGGTTCCAGCCTCTGCATTCATATGACTGCAGTTCCATGTCTCTGAAACTCTTCTAATAACAGCCAATTTTTTTCTCTAAACAAGTGAGTAAGAAGCATTATTAGCAAATGCTTTCTTGTAGCAGTATTCTATTGGAATTTTTCATTTTGTACAATGGAAAGTACTAAATTAAACCATTCCTTTCTTCTTTGGAGTGTTTTGGATCTTGCTGGAGTATTTGCTTTTTTGTTTTTTATAGGAAAGTGTACTGACAGATTAATAGTGAGACATATGGATTCCTGAGCCCCTCAGAGCTCAGAACTTCCTTTTCCTCATCCCTGAGCACATGACAAATTTCAGTTAAAGGACCTAATCCTGGCAGGCACTGAGCTTGATACCCCACAGCAGGAGGTTGTCCTGTATCTTTACAAGGTGTTAGTTGATTAGACAAAGATTTGGTCTAAAGGTAGTTCAGTTTTTTTTCTGGATTTTTGTCTTCTTCTGGTGTGTTATGAAAAAGCTTCCTACTGTGTTTTGTTGAATGACTTTGAGGAGGAGTGTGGCACAAAAGAGGGGAAGGTGTGCTGCTTCTGAAGGAGGGGAAGAGGGGGAGACATGAAGGGGCATTGATAGAGAACATGGGCTAGCCAAGGCAGCAGGAAGATGTCCTGACCAGCAGTCAGGACATCAAAATGCAGGCAGGGTCAAAACTGCAAAGCTTCTGAAGTGAAGATGAATTGCTTGAACCTGATGTGGAGACGAGATCTCAGTAAGAGAGGAGTGTCAAGGATATTAGAAATGGTTTTTGTTTTGTTCCCATAGGTGACTTCACTTCTTATCCCTTTTCATTATTTCAGGTAATTTGCTATCAAGTAATTTCCTCACTTTTGGGACAGACTAATTCGTTATGATGGCTTTAAGGTCTGTGTGATTCACCTCCTCCATTTGAAGGCTTCGGAAATGTTCACACACTTCGGTTTTGTATTTGCTTGTAACTAACTTAGTTTCACATCTATTGGTCCATCTGCTCCTTTCTCATACCTTTTTACCCATCAATCCTTGCCTTGGAGGTTCCTGAATTCCATTTATGCAACTTATCCCTCTACACTAGACTGGTATTAATCTTAAATATTTTGAATGGAAATAGTTCACCTTTTAGAGGCTGCCCTGCTGGTGTAATGTTCATGTAGTAGCACACAAGAGCAAGGGACCCATTTTCTGTCAAATTCCTCTGGTCCTCTAATGTCTTTTCTCTCTTCAGCTGTCTCATAGTTTCCTGGCTCAGCATTTTCTAGTTCCTGTAATGGCACATCCAAAGAAAAACCAAAAGCCTGTCTTGTTCTGAGTGTTAAATGGCAGCAGCTTGCTTTCTTTCCAGATGAACACGTTAGTCACCAGGTGATGCTTCCTTGTCACTGTTGTTCCAACAATCAGTGCATCAATGACTAGGGATGTACAAATTCCAGGGGTCATGTTTTCATTCTCAATAATTTCAGAAAGTAAAAGGGCTGAATATATTATTGATCATTTATATAGACTGTCCTGGCTAATGATGCAGTATTTTGCTAGAGCCTGGTCCTGACAATTTCTCTCAGAGTTTCAGGTCCTTTTCTGGGATTGTTAAGCTTCTCTACAGATATCTTCCTGATAGGTGTCTATCTCCAATTCTTTTTAATTAAATATTAAGGCTCAGAAAAGTAAAATTGCAAGAGTATGTACAGGTGTAGAACATGGGAAGAGAAGGAATTGAACTGACTGTATTACATGGATCCTCTTTGTCTGGATTTCATAATCAAGTTCAGGTTTCTCATCCCTTTTTTAACCAAGAGAATGATGTGTTCTGCTCTGTCCCAGCATTCAGGGACTGTTGTTGAGATGACACAAAGAATTGTTTCAGTAGATCTAGAGTAGTCCTTTAGACCAGAAGATGGCCTAAATAATTTAATAGCTACTCTTCTGTGTTATTCAACTGAAAGATACTGGTTCCTGTGAGGTTAAAATGGTGCATGGGTTACCTTTCAGATTTGCTTTTTTTCCCTCCAGACTTTTTCCCACTTTACTCTGATAGTCAGGCTATTGAAAATACAACCTGGAGAACTTGTCAGCCACAGAAACCATTTTGATTCCCTTAATTGGGATGCAAGAGTTAAAGTCTCTTCACTACTACGCATTTGCTAGGTTATGTTGTCATTTGTTCTGCATGTCTTTGAGTGTTTTACATAACTAATTGATAATAAAACATTATTGTAAATAGGAGTTGTCACAGTAAGAGCAATAAAAAGAGCCTTGTAATCTACTGTAAAACACATACTGTTAGACTGCTTTAACTTTTTTTACTGTTACCTGTTACATTTCCAGGACAGAATTCCTAAGGAAAAGCTGTCACTTCCTAACACTTGCCAGTGAGACTTAGGACAAGTGATAGATTTCCCTCAGCAGATTCAAGTGTACATCCAAGAACATAAAGTTAAGGGACACTGAACAGAAGCCATGGAGTACCTTGTAGGTTAAAAGAGCAATTTAAAAATCAATACTTTTGTTTAACTGGCAGCTAAGGTACTAGTTTCAAACTGGGTGAAATATATGAAGAGCAAACCTTTTTTACAAGGAGTATTTTTAGGTTATCAGCACTGGAGTGCTCTGCAAGGTTGCATTGGACATGCATGACACTTGGGAATTGCAAATAAACTCATCTTGATGTGACAAAATCATGCATAATTATTTTGAAACCCGAGGGAGGTTGAAATGGCCCCAACTCAGTGCTGTCCCACCAGTGATAGACAGGCAGCTGCAGAATTTATAATCACTCATTTTCCTTAAAGATGAGAGGGAAACTTAAAATAAACTCTCCTGCTGCAGCTCTCGTATGTTTGCACTTCTAATTGAGAGAATAGGATGGAGCAATCACAATCTCTCAAAGCAGTGGGCAGTCATAAACTCTGGCCTATGCAGACCTAGGCTTTGCTTTTTTTGGGCTGTATGTACCAGCCTCTTGTGTGGGTGGAATCACTGCCAGCATCTGTGCAAGTGTGGAAGTTATCTGGAGGTCAACTTCCCAAGAGGTTTGCAAGTCTTCATTGTCCTAATGCTACTATTACATTTGCCATCAACAAAAATAGTTGACTACCAACTCTGAAATACTGGAATTGGTTGAGGAGGATTTTTTCCCACCATAGCTGCACAGTCTTTTGGCAAATCTTTTGGTACTTCCTCTCAGTACTTATCCGAAGTTTTACCATCAGGTAAGGGAGTCCAGTTACACCCTGAAAACTATATACAACACCCAAAAAATGTAATTGATATATCAATCTCTTTAGAGTATATCAAATTCAAAGTGATCAGTTGAAAACAACAGAGGATAAATCAGCCATCTCAGTTGCAATTAGTTGACTAAATTTAGAACAAGACTTTCTTTTTATTGCATGGAGCAATAAGTATGAAAATTTTCAGAGCAATTCTTGTGTAAGAAAATGAGAAGGCAAAAATTGTGACATGTGAGGTCAGGAATCAGAAAAAAAAAATCCAAATGAGAATTTCTTGGGCTTAATCATCTATACCACCAAGTATTAAACACCAGGTAAGAAGAAAAAAAATTCTTAATTGTTATCTGATCCTAAGCATAAAGCAAGAGGTTTCAGATCTTTTTTGCCTTTCAGCAAGGTAACTGCTGCTGCCTGGTGTACATCATGAGTTTGTTTATTGACTGGCATGAACTGAGATAGAAAAGGTGACCAAGGTTTTCACAACTGAGGCTCAGTCTGATCTATTTGGCCACCAAGGCTCAGGACCCATTGTCTGCCCCTTGTGCCTGGATGCTGTTTGCCTTGCTGTGCAATGCACATGTTCTCTTGCATGGCTGGAAATCATTTCAGTGGCATGGGAGTTGGACATTTCATTTTAACAGGCAGGGGGAGAAAAGTGTATTTTTTCTTTTTTGAAGTGAAAAAAATTATTGAGGAAGGACGGAAGGAAACTGGGTAGGTAGGCAGTTCTTGGAAATGATAAAAATGCTTAAAGAAGATCAGAGAATTAATAGCAAGTGTTTTAAAAGCTGTCCCAGTTGGAGTGCTTGGTATCATAAGACAAAAAGATTGATTTTCTGAAAATTTTCTTGGCTCAGCTTCCCAGGTCCCCAAAATCAGAACTCCTCCAACCACCTACTACTCTTGAAAACCTGACCCTTCTTATTTGGGTGAATTAAAAGGAAGTGAAATAGAAGAATGTAAAAAAGTATGGTAACATGCAAAAAAACATAAGACAGAAGAAAGCTAAACAGAAAACCCTGAACGTATCTGCTTGACATACTAAAATAGTTCTGTTTTCTTCAAAATGTTTATTGGAAAATGCATTACAAAACCTTGTAACAGCTGGAATATGGTGATCTAATTGCTGTTTCAATAGTGCTGTGAACATGCAAACATATTTCCTATGCAAAATGTCAAAAAGGCAGCAATCAAAGTGAAGCTTTAAGCTTCAAAACAAAGACACAATGAGCTGATTTGTAAACATTTATTTCTAAGGTTACATTTAAAATCAAAATAGAATAGCATAGGCTTGGAGACAGTGTAACAAATCTTCTTACAAAGCACAAGATCTGAAGAGAAAAGGGGTTTGCTAAAAGGTACTTGGGCTGCATCGAGATTTCATTTTCGGTTGTGCTGCAGCTCCCTGAAACCATGTATTTCTTCCCATTCAAATAAGGAACAAATCTCTGAGTAAGTGAGTGGGATTTTTGCCGCTAGAAGGATGCAGAGAGCCTAGGAGCTCCTTTCTGTGCAGAGCAGAGTTCTCTGTTCACCTTCATTTGCACTACTGCACTCTTTCTGTGGGTAGTTTGCTTGCCATGGGACTTGGGTCAGTGATGATGTTGACTTTTACTACATGTGCTGAGTGAGGCAGGTTTGGAGTCAGTGCTCATGGAGGCTGTTGGGTTTAGGGTGACCTTGCAGTCCCATACCATTGCTGGGAAAAACTGGTTTGGTGATTGGTTCCTACTCACTTCGGTTGTCTTCTGTCAGGGAAGACGGCAACTTCAAGGTACAGTGTGAGTTGGTTGTAGTTGTAGCAACTAAGTGCATGTGGTAGAACACAAATATTGAAGTCCAGGGATAACAATAAGCAATGGTCGTTGTCAAAAGAGCACTGTGTTACACTGATGTGGTTAATAGAGCTCCATGGACACTGCTTGACTTAAACAAGTGTGAGATCAGAACCGGATCCAATGGACGCACCAACTCTGCACTAAATTGTGTTAGCAGCATGCAATGAAAATCCTCTTAAATATATACTTGATAAGTTTGAGGAGTACATTTTCTTTTCACCAAGGCCATCAATTTGTAAGAGTCTTACTGTATTGTGCTTGCAAATAAAATTTATTTCTGTAGTGTAAATATGCAAGAGTTCATTTTAATAAAAAGTAAGCCCTAAAATAAGATAAACCCCATGACTAGACTTGCATTGAAGATTTAAAGTGCATTCATCTGCTGTTTTTCTGTATAAATATTCATTGGTTTTAATGCTCTCAGGTGTTGGAACTTTTAATCTACATTCAGATGGAGGTACTTTAATCAGAGAGTTCATAAAAGTCTCTAACTTTTTTTCATTAAAAATAGAGTAGTAGATATAACAGAGGCTTGCAAAAGCTTAAAAAACCCATAAACTGCAGCTCTAGGAGGGAAAAAAATGAAACACCAATTGGTGTTTTGTGCCATAATATCAATATTCTATTAAAAATAAATCTTTCACTGTTAGACCGAAGAGTCTCAAACAGCCTGTCACTTTACTGCAGTCTTCAGAGATGACTGATAATGGGTAAAAAGTCCCATAGCATCTGTTTACCATGTACTCACACAAACTGTTTGGAATGTTTTTAAATGTCAGCAGTAATGTATGCATGTATATAGCTATCACAGAGCAGCAGCTCAACAAAGACACCACCACTGCCACACTGGGGGCTTGTGCTCTAAATTAGGGAGGTCAAGTGGTGGAGATGGAAGCCAAGTGCGTCTGAAACGGTATTGTTTGCTTTCTGAAAACTGGAAGAAATTGTGCAGTCAGCTGCAGTAACAGCGCCGACACAGAGAGTTTGTACACTTTGAAAATAGCTAAGTGGGATTATGGTAAATCTTTCAATTGCAGGAAGGTTAATCGTGAAAGGCACTGAATTTAAGGTCAGTAGGGTGTGTGTGGGGGGTAATGTGGTTTAGGCTGTCTTTTGCATTAGCAAGGGATCGCATTTCATTTGGGAACCTAAGCATTCACCAAGTGTGGAGTGTCACAGAGGTGCAGCTGCTGACTAAACAGTGTCTATATGACAGCATTGTTAGCAGCGCTGTATTACTTGACAATTCTGCACCACTTAACTATGGAGATATGCTACAGGGAATGTTGTCCTGGCAAAGTCATCCTGCTACAAGCCATTTTTCACACTGAAATTCATAAGTCAGTTTCTTCCTCCCCTCCCCCTGCAATTGCTCTGTAATTGAAATCTTTTTAATGTGTGCAGGTTTCGTCTTGTTTGCCAGCAGAGCATACATTTTTGGACGTTGCTTCTGCAGTCAAAATGTGTGAAGAGGGTTTTGCTAAATCATCTAGTAAATACATTTTTGTGCCATAAGCTTGTGTCCTCCTGAAATGCAGTAAGCCTGGGCCTGTGCTGAAAGTTGTGTGGGGTTCTGGGTATTAAGCAAAGTGACAGTCAAAGCAGATTGCAGAGATAAATTAATCCGTACCATTGCCTTTTTCAGTCCTTTGCCGACAAGTAGCTGCTTCAGCAGACACTGGTGTTGACACTGCTGAATTCCATAGGATCCGTGGAGACTGTGATGGCTCTGACTGCATGGCCAGACCCCCACATGTGGTGCAGAAAGCACATTAGAGGGTGTGGTGTGGATGCAGTGATCCATATACTTCAGGTTGAGCAGGGGGAGCAGGGCAGAGCAATGGGCTATTTGAATGCAGAGTGCACTTGCTGCTTTGTTACCCCTCCTTTCCCAGAGTGGGCATTTCAGAGCTGCCCATAAACGTTTGCCCTATACAGTATATGGCCTTTTGTAAAGGGAACTCTAGTGAGCATTCGTTAGAGAGCCTCCTGTCTTGACATTTCTTTTATGTAGGTATGGCCCGTGATGGCTGATAGGCAGTTTCCATAGAGTCATAGCGGCCTTTAAATCTGGCAGTTTAAAAAAAAAAAAAAAAGTCAAAAAAGAGCAGAGATAGATCAAGGACATAATGTTCTTGATGAAACAGACTTGAAATCCCTGAACAACAAAGAGAGGTTTTTTTTCTTCTTTAATTATCTAGATCATTTGGCCAGCTGTGAGCCATGAACCCAGCTGGTCAGCTGTGGGTGTGAAAGGAAGCTCTGCCGGATTGCTTTGTTAGTGTAACTCTTTAGTCCACACTAAAAACTATACATAAATATTTCCTTTCTTGCAAAAATGATTCTTTGGACTCGGAGGCAAGATGTCTGGGATGGGTAGGCGGAGAGTCCCTTGGGAGATTGTCCCCCCACATGGATCAGTAAGGTCTGGATTCACCTTAGTGAGGGCAGAAGCTCTGGGGGCTGGCCAGCTGCTCGCTCAGGTGCTTTAGTTGGATCTTAGCAGAGCTGTGATCCAATTCTGTTAACTTCCGCAGTGGGTAATTGCAGCTGAATTAGAGCCTCGAGAAAGTAATTATGAGAGGCATTGTGGAACACCCTGCTAACCCAGCAGTAAATTAAACTACAGACTGGGAACAACTGGAGATAGTGAGATTAGAGCTTGCTTTTGGATTTTTTTTTTTCACTTGTGGAAAGTGTATGTCTTTTTTCTTTCCACTTCTAAGGCTGAATGTTGGCTCTTGGAGCACTAGGCTGGAGTTGCTCCTATGATCAGTTGGGAAGAGATACTCTGTGGCTGGAAAAAAATGCTGAGACTAGATGGGGAAAAATGCATTGGTTTTAGAGCTGGAGAAAAGTCCTGTAAAGCAGAGAGAATCCTGTAAACCAGTCCTGTAAACCAAAGTTGAATGCAGAGGAAAAGACAGAGTTTGAAAAACTCCACAATTTTAAAATATATATATATGTAATATAAAACAGTTACTTAAGACTAAAGACTTATAAGTACAGTATTGGAAGACAGAACCTGATTTTAGAAAAACTGCTTTGAATTACTTGTACATAAGAAAACCTTGAAGGAAAATTGTGAAACACTTAGTGGGAGCAATTTCAGAGAGCCAGTTTCGACAGCTTTTGCTCATTTGGCTGGTTCACAAAGTATTGACAGGCTTTTTCATTTTTTACTGTTAAATGTTTAATTCCCAAACAGCTCAAAGGTAGTCTTTTAGGCATCGAAGAAGATACGGTTGAGTTATTTCCCCAAGTTATTCATCATTTTTCAATATTGTGCAAAATATGTTCTAAGGAGCAGAGAGCTGTCTTTTGACCTTTTAGAAAACTATAATTTTTGTATGCCTTTCTTTATTAATGCCCTAATAAAATACAGAATATACTCTTATTTTTTATGAATTTTAACCCATTTCATGCTTGGATCTTACTCAGAAGTAGTGACTTTTCCCAGCTGAGAATCTGATCCATTTCAGACTCAGCATTTTTAGGAAATTGCATCAAATTGAATTATCAGCTGTAATTTGGCAGATAAAAATCCCCTGATAAAGCCCAAATAGGAACCTGCTGCAATAATGAGCAAAGCAGAAAATGGGACTCCTTGCTTCTTGGGATTAGAATAGCATCCCTGAAACAGCAGAAGTCTGTTGGGATATCAGAGCAATTTACATGTCCTTTCAGCTTTACTGCAGGCTCTTCATGGCTGGCCAGTCCTTCATTGTGAGCCCCTTGAGTTTGGAAAGTCCCTCAGACCAAATCAGAAATAACTGCTGCTAATATAGATGTTCCTATATTTGGGTTTTCAGCACAGCTCTCTTCTTAGGGCATGTCTGCACAGCAGTGATAAATTGTAGACAGTCTCCATTCCCACATCACACTCTTCTTTTCTTGCTTGCATTAATGTATTTGCAGCTGAACAGAAGTCTGGAATGTGTAAGTAGTGATAACTCTGTGTTTCTTTAAAACATTTTCCGTGGCCTCTCATCTGGATATTTGAGATGGTCATAACTCTAATTCCAGAAAGAGATGAGAGTAGCCAAATGCTCAGAGGCAGAACATATTTTGCACTAGTTTCCCTAGTGCTCACTTGCTCTGTGAGAATCTCTCTAAGAGGCAGCAGGGGAAGGGAGGTTTGTCCCCTGCAAATTGCTCCCAGCTCACTTTTTACTTATATAAACTGAGCACAGGACTGTGTGCGTAATTCATATGCAGGCACACGTTTGCATGCATATGTACGGCAGGAGTTTATGAAGTGGGGAGGATCTGTGACACAGTCTGGGATTGCAGATACTGTCACTGAGCTGGAATTTGGGACAAACCTAAATCCCCACAGTGAGTGCGGAGTTTTGCCTCCCGATGTTTCATAACAACTCTTGATGTGTGTTTGACATGACTGTTGTCCCTTAACAGTAGTTTTCAAGCAGTGAAATGAATGCATAAGCAGCTCTGTTTCTTCACTTACCCCCTGCTTTATGAAGGTTCTGTGTAGTTCTCCAGCATCCTAAATCCAAAGTCCTTTTTAGGTAGGAATTAATGAAATGTGTTGACGACCATATAGTGGTATCCTGCTTTTGTTCAGGGACAGGAAAATCAGGGCAGAAGAAGCTGTCACACAGGCGATTGCAAACGCTTTTCTCCATGTTTTAGCCAAAGATAAACAACAAACTCTTGGAAAATTGCATCTGTTTTGGAAACTGGAGGCACATTCTTCAGTTGCTCCTGAAAAGCTTGCCTTGAATGAGTTTCCCATAGAAATACTGAGTATTTTTTCTGTGGAAAGTGTAGCACCTAGCACTGTATTACAGCACTGCTGATAACACACTCAGAGCCTGTGTGTCATGATTCTTGGTTGCATATTTCATCGAAAAGACTGTTATTCTTATTCCTCTTCCACAAAAAAGCAGATGTTTTGGAAGTGGCTTGGATTTCACATTCTGTTTGGATGGTTCCAAGAGGAACCTTAAATCACCCTCAGTACTTGGACAAAGCTTTGTACCGTATTATACAATTTCACAGGAGCTACCTATAAGTGGTATTTCTCAACATAAATTTTTAAAAGGAAGTGAAATCAGCTTTGGAAAGCAGACATCACAGAGGCACATAAAAAGTGTAAAATGACAATAGTTGCAATCCTCTAGATTTAGTTATTGTAAGAGGCCTTCTCTGAATACATGAGACATCATTGTCTTGAAAATAAAAGTCCCAGTGATTTGTGTTCTACTTTCAGCTTAGTAACAGTCAAGCAGTGTAGCCCTGTAGAGGTCACCAATTTACACCTCTATACCACCATTTCCTGATTGGATATTATTCCCTTCATCTCCCTGGAGACTCCCATATGAGTACATCACAGGCATGATGCAAAATTTTGCTCTCAATTAAGCTGAAATAAATCCACAGTATTTTGCCTGACCTCTTGGGAGTTTGTCTGGATTTTCTGTTTGGTTTTTGATATAGTTCTAATTTTGTTTAGAGAAGATTATGAGAAGCAGTCAGTTTTGGCTTAGACCTCACTTTCTTCTCAGATCCTTTTATTTCAAATGTAAGACATGAACTTGGTTACAATGTCAGTGCCATAGCCAAGTTTATGGAAGCACATTTCCTGTCTCCAATCTATCAGTGGTTCTGTCTATTGCTATGTAACATATGTTGCTGATTCTTACTAAATAACAGTGATTTACAGTTTGTAAATGTCTAACTTAATTCCACATTATTTAGAAATCAATACTAATTTGAATTGATTATATTTCTGCACCCTTAGATTTTTTTGAAGAAAAAGGCTGACTCTAGCACTGATAAGTGATGATCCCATTTCTCCACTAAAAATCCTTGAAAGTCTTCCTCTGATTGCTCGCATATGATAGCCTATTCCAAAATGCTTGTATTTCCTCATTATTTAAATAAAACACTGTAGTTTTGATATTGCTGGCGGTGATTTGACTGATGCAATGCTAATGACTCCAATGGATACACTTCTGATTTGCATTGAGATTGCAGAAAAGCAGGACTGGTCCCCAGATGGAGGAAAATTAAAAGTCCGGAGCTGAGTTCTTGCCTGCTTTGCATAATGTATGGTTGCTTGCAGGATGGGTGCAAAACTTAAGATTCAAGGGAGTGGGCAGTCAGGTTTCTGTTTTTTTAAAAGTGAGATGGTGGGTGGGTGAGGAGTAGCTACTCAAGCTTCATTCCCAGCTTTGCCTGTGGCATCCTTGGAGACTGTAGCATTTTCATTTCCAGCCTGCAAAATAGGGTGAATAATACAACATGCTTAAATCAAAGTGTTGTTGAAAAGATTAATTATTTCTAAGTACACTGAAGCTAAATGCAAGTACTAATAACTTGAATTTGTAAAATGTTAGTTGTAGAGCCCTGTGGATATGTAGTTGATTGATTGGCACTAAACAGACAACTGTTTTGAGATCTGGAAGTTCTTCCCTGTTAGGATAACTAACAACTATTATCCCGAAGGACTGAAGAATTTTGGTATCATCAAGGACAAAGGAAAATTTAATGATTCAGTAAAACCAGAGGATGGATTTCTTTCAGGGTAGGAACATAAAGAATTTCATATAGTCAAGTAATTTCAGGAAGAAAGTTTTAGTATATTTGGCATTCCCAGTGCATTGTTGTGTTACTTTGTCTAGCAGAAAGTCTCTTGGGTGTATCATAGACAAAGGACACTGGTGCCCTTCCTAAGCAAAAGAGCTCTTGTAATCTGGGTGCCCAGTGCCCCACCTCCCAAGCTCTGTCTGCTTCAGCTGCAGAGCAGTGGTCTCCTTCAAGGACAACAGGAGCAAAAAGGAAATTAAAAAAGCCCCTGTAATTTCTTTCCCAACACATACAAGTGGTACAGGATCCTAGAGAGTAATGAGTCTTCCTTTGTCTTGGATCCGTGACTTTCCTTTTCTCTCCTTTGGAAGGTTAATGGCCTCTGGTTATAAGTCTTTCCTGTCCCCACAACCTGATTCTCTTCTACAATTTTTCCATCTTCTTTTGCCTTTGGTAATAAAAATCCCAAGCATTAGTCCTGCCTGTTGGTTTCTGTGTGGAGAACCATTAAGAGGCAATGGAGCTACTTGCCAGAGCACAGGAAAAAACATAATTCGTGATTTCTCTCTTATCTGTAGGAAGCAGAAATGTGCTCTTACAAAATGGGGGTTCTACTTCACAGAGCAGGCTCTGATCCAACATGATAAAATACATGTTGTCTACCAGATAACAGGCATTTCACATTCAGATAAGGGCATGTTTGCAATGTGTCACAAGCACACCCAGCAGAAATACTAGAGATGCACTGATTTAAATTTTCTTGAAGATGCGAATAGCAGATGTGGCTCAAAATCTGGACCTTAAAAAACCTGCCATCAATTTGGTGGATTATGTATATATTATGCTTATATGAAACTGCTTAAATGAGAGATGGACATTGTAAATTTTTCATCTTCTCCAAAATCATAATGCTGTGAGAGATCTGACAAAAAACTGAAGACTGTATTGGTATCTTTACAGTATAATGCTTTATCTGGAACCATTGGTGGAAAGGAAGAAATTGTATAAATAATAAAAAAAGGAATATGCAAAATTTGATGCTAGGACTTTTCTAAACTTTCATGCAAAATTCTAAAATACCTGGTTTTGTTCCCTTTTAACCCCCATATCTTTGTCAGGATTTCTGTTGTG
This sequence comes from Agelaius phoeniceus, assembly GCF_051311805.1. Taxonomy (NCBI): domain Eukaryota; kingdom Metazoa; phylum Chordata; class Aves; order Passeriformes; family Icteridae; genus Agelaius; species Agelaius phoeniceus. Next base: position 56,630,435 of record NC_135268.1, read on the forward strand.
ACCCTTGGGTTAGTCAGCACCTTGAAAAAGACTTTATTCATGATATTTCTGAGAAAAATGGAAGCAGAGTAATGTAAGCATTAGAACGAGAACAGTCTCAGGAGATTTCCCTTAAGTTTACATGGATTCAGAGGGTTTCCTACTCTCAGATGGTGTTTGGATTCTGTGGTGACTGGTGACCAAACCCAAGCTGAGTTCTGCACTCTGGAGCTGCTCTTCTCTGCACTTCTCTCAATATGGTTATTTATCTTCTCAATATGGTTGTTTCTTCTTCAACTTCCTAAAGCATTTTGTTTTAAGGGTGTAAGTAATTTTAGATCCTCATGTTTGTCTGAAATAACAGACGGTTGAGTGCAAAAGCAGAAGAATAAACCGGTTGTTAAAATTCTGGAAGTGCAGCACTGTCTGTTCTTTTTTCAGTGAATCTGCAGGACTCCTCCTAAATTTGCCCAGAGTCTGGCACAAGAAAGTTAGTATGTTATCACATTTGTGGATGCATTAAGTTCAGTGTCATAGGTAATGTCTTATTTGTATTGGAGATATTACAGTGATGAGCTAAGGGGTATGCTGAACTTCTAAGGTTCTGAGAACATTTTGCAACAGATTTTTTTCTTTCAGGAAAAGGAATATCTGATGGTCAAAAATATAGGGAGGGCATGCCCACAAATACTGCTGCAGAAATAAATCTGCCATAATCTTTACTGAAGAAAGTATTATCTAATGATCCTGTTACGAGACTAAAGCCAGCCTAAAAGATTTTATGACACTTAAATTAAAATATGTACTGTATGCATCTATTTAAGTTGAAGCAGCATGCAATTGAATTCTTCATGAACGAGTGCCTGACAAAGACACACACTGACCGTAGAAGGTTTTGCCCCTGATAGGCCATCACTGCTGCTACACAGGAGATGTCTTCCACCAAGGGCAGGATAAATATGACTTTCTTGTTCATCCTGGATATTTGTACATCAAGTGGCTATTTTTTATATTAGGAGCCAGTATTCCTGGCATGTTAGGAAACAGAACTGAATGAAAACATACTATGTTGGCAGGACTTCCATTTAATCTGCCACATGAAACTGTGTGTGTTTGTGGGGTCAGAGTTCTGTTATTGACATACCCCATATTTGTCAGTGGTTGCTGAAGCAATATCAGCCTCTGACCTGGGAAAGAGAATTTGGCCAGTTTTCAGATAAGTGGTGTGTCTAGGGTTAATGTGCAAAGGGCAGGTCAAACTCCTGGGCACTTGACCCTGGGAGGTGCAGGTTTAGCAGAAAGCCATGTCCTAGACGGGGTCAAAATCCTGAGGTGCTGTGGATGTTGGGTTCTGATGGTGAAGGCTGGTCTGCTGTTGGGTCTTCAGCACAGACTCTGGAGCAGCATGGTTTGGAGCTGGCTTGGTTTGAATTTAACAGGGCAGAGATGTGAACACAGCTGAAAAACTGTGTAGTCTTGAAAGTGTGAAGAGGACCTTCAACTTTTGAGCACTTGGACTATTGTAAGCATCAACCAATGAAACACAGCACTTATTCTGGATTTCTGTGGTCTTCAGTGCCCCTTTGCAATCTGAACCTTGTATATTGGTAAAAGATTCTCCGCTGTGTAGAGCCCTGGGTTAAGAGGGTCCCTTATGGACATTTTATACCGGTGTAGTCCTTGCAGAAGAGATGATGTATTTTTACTGGGAATATCAAACTGTCTGGTTTCTGTCACTGTCATCATGTTAAATGCATGTGGAGGCTAATTTCTTCCCAGTTGCTGGTGTTATTGGGGTGCCCTGAGTCTGGCTGTAGCTAAACTGTAGCCCAGTTCCAGCAAAGTCAGTAGTAAGGCTCATTAATCTTTTTTCAGAAGTCGCTCTTTGAAAGACAGGAGTGATGCAAAAATAAAAAATAAAGACAATATCTTGTGGGGGAAAATAAAAAGAGATGCATCATAAATAATCTCGATGAAGTACAAGGACCATTATCCTGAGTCTGATTCCAACTGGAAGTGAGTCAAAATAGGTTGACAAAGTGCAGCTGCATCTCTCGGTTCAGAGAAGTCCTGTTGGATTTGTGGCCCAATGTATGTCCAGGCATGCCTCTCCAAGATGATGCTTTGAGAATGAGGTAGTAATGCCAATTGTCTGGATATGAAATGACAATATTTGACATCACTTCTGCTAATATTGCCTGCCAGAAAGGGACAAGGGGGAATGATCTCTCTATCAATCTAGAGCTAGAATCAAAATCCTAATATTGATCAGCCTTGTTCCCTTTGTCATTTCTCTTAGCTGCCCTTAGAGTTGGCTTTTCTCTCTTACTTGATTTCATGGATTGCAATTTGGTCTTACAGGGTAAATTCAGTATTTTACTATGACTTTATGATCACAAAATCCCTCTTTCTAAGCTGGAAGCACCCACTGGCACCAGACTGCTGAGTCTTGAAAAAAATGTAGTTCATATTACAGTTATAGCTTTGTCTGCTTAAGGTCTTAAAGGGGGTAAAAAGTTCTTCTGAGAACAGCATAGCTCTATTTTGACCCATGTTTTGCAATTTTGTGGGATTTTTCTGATAGCCTGATTCTTGCCTGTACCTGTAGAAATAAAATGTGATTTTGAGCAAGCATTCATGAGGATCTGTCAGGAGTAATTTTTCTTCTTCAGAAAAAACACATGGGAAAAACACACTTATCCAGCAAGGCTCTTGGTTCAAAACTGTGGAATGTGAGCTCAGGCACTAAAGAAGTTTAGAAAGAAACATGAAGCTTTCAGAGCTTGATGTCCCAACATTTTGTTGTGATTTCATAAAACTTTCTGAATTTTTAGGAGATGTGCAAAAGCAAGACCTTGCGGGGGTCTTTTATGCATTCCCATTAAAATAGACCACATAGGTGTGCCATAAACAGTTGGAGTTTTGCTGTTTAACACAGACTAAACTGGGAAAAGCTAAAAAAAATGAGGCAACATTTGTGTGGAGGATTAATATTCTTTTGTTCAATCCACAGATTTAGCTAGGAAAAAGCAGAAAAACTCTTGCATATAAAAAGAAGAATCAGCTCACATTAAGTGTGTCTCAGTCCAGGAGAATTCCCTTATTTGAGAAAACATTTATTTTCTGCATATTAGCATTCTCTGAAAAATCCTTTTCTGCACCTAATGAGGTTTGTATCCCTCTCAGGAGCCAGAAGCTGAAGCTGTGCTTGGGCTCCCAGAGAAGGCCTTGCCCCAGCTGTGTGTGTGTCTTCTTGCCCTTCCCTTTTGCTCTTGTTTACCTTACAGTTACTGTTTTAAATTCATCTTCTCTGTTTTAACTAAGTATTTCCCATATACATAAAAATCGCTTTTCTGGAGTCCAGAGAGATAAGGTCATTATACTCTTTTGAGAATTAATCACACCAAAGGAAGCTTTAGTTAGGTTTAGTCTTCTCTTGATAAATCTTTGATTTTCATGCCATTTGCCATTTGTTTACACTTCTTTCAGGTATTTCTTTCTGAAAGAGTTGTTCTAAAGCCTTACATGCTAGTAAAATGAGATGAATAGGCTGATGTTTGCATGAATCTCTTTCCCTTCCTGAAGTATGTAAGTAATTTTATCACTAATCTTTAGCCATATAGTTCCATCCTGGTTTAATCATTTGTTCAGATGCTTGGTCTATAATTTGGTATGCTAGTTCTTTCCCACTGAAATTTTGCACAAGTCCTGTAATGCTTTCTGAGGGAAAACAGGTGACAGATGTGTTTATATTTGAAAACAGAATATGCTTTGAATTTATACTGCCCCAAATAAAAATTCAATTTTTCTGCAGTAATACACTTTGTCTTTTTTTAGGGGCAAAACCCTGTGAGCTGTTATTTTTGGAGGAGAAAAAAATCAAGCTAGACAATGTTGGTCTGCTTGTATGGGAATGATGGGAGCAGCAGATGGCATAAATACATACTGCTTATCAACCTAAAAGATTGTTTCAATGTAAACCTCTGCTTAGCAGGCTGAATTTTGCAGATGATATTTAAAGCATCTGCATTTTAGAGGCTGGAAATAGGCACTTAGACTATAAGCTCTGTAAAACTGGGGTCAAGTCTTATGTCTTTTACCTGGGACTGCTTGCATAACACTTGCAGGACTCGTGCCTCAGCTTGCAAAGCTAAATTCTTTGAACTCCATCTTCATTAGCCCAGAATTTACCTGGCAATAAAAGGTGTCTTTGTATCATGTATAGTCACTATAATGTTTATTTAATTATGATCCGATTCCCTCAGCACTTTTATTATTTACCAATAGAAAAAATTGAACCATTAGTTTTCTTCTAAATTTTTAAAAATGACAATAGTGCAATTAAATTACTGAATTCATTTATATTTAATTGTACTTTTGGTTTTAATGTGCTGTTGGAGGACATTTCTTTCCATGACTGTTAGTTTTCCATGTAACATAAGAAAATCTAAAGCTATATTAAGGAAATATATTACATGGGCAAGACAAAGTCTCATTAGTGTTATTTATGGCATACTGAAACCTCATTAGGAGAAGGTATGGTGGATTCAAAAAAGCATTACTGAGAAGGTTTTTTGGGGGGGGTTAGGAGAGAAATTGCTTTTATTGTGTTTCTTTATCACATACAGAGTGGTTAGTGGACATGTTGGTTTCCTAAAGCATAAAATAAATTAAGATAGAAGAAAAAGAATAATTAATCTATATAGTAAGTATAACCTCATTATAGATTGGGAATAGCTTGCACATGGTCACAAGGAGTTTCTGTTTACTGTTCACTTTAGTTTCAACTAACCATTAATTTTTAACTTCCTTCACTGAAGGTAAAATGTGATATTTTTCAGCATAGTAGTTTGCATCTTAAGCAGTAATAATGTGCTTTTAGTGCACTTCAAACCAGGGATGAGTGAAACTCGAGGTGCAGAGTCACAAATAGCCCTATTTAGGTAGTAGCATTTGCTCTAATGAGAGCTATATATCCAGTCCTGCGTAAATATTGTTTGGTAGGCGTGCAAGGAAACCATTATTTGCAAGTAAATGAGAACAAAAGGAGAGTCCCTGGATTGTCAGTCTCGGGAGAAAGTCACTCTGTGGGGGCAGGATTCTTCCCCAGGCACTCAAGCAGCCCCAGAATAAAATCAAATCCCCCAGTTCCTGCTGCCCTCCAGCCTGTCCCCTGCTGCTGCTGACACAGGCCAGGTGCCAGCAGTCAGTTCCCCTGCTGCTGCTGGTCCCTGTCGCTGCTGCTGCACAGCTGACAAAGTTCCTTGGGCTGGTGCTCACCGGGTGCCCTGGCAGCGCAGTCCCTGCTGGCCACGCACATGCACGGCTGTGAGTCTGTACAGGCAGCTCTGGGGCTGTGAGTCTGAACAGGCAGCATGGGGCTGTGAGTCTGAACAGGCAGCACTGGGGCTGTGAGTCTGAACAGGCAGCATGGGGCTGTGAGTCTGTACAGGGAGCATGGGGCTGTGAGTCTGTACAGGCAGCTCTGGGGCTGTGAGTCTGTACAGGGAGCATGGGGCTGTGAGTCTGTACAGGCAGCACTGGGGCTGTGGGTCTGTACAGGCAGCACTGGGGCTGTGAGTCTGTACAGGCAGCATGGGGCTGTGAGTCTGTACAGGCAGCATGGGGCTGTGAGTCTGTACAGGGAGCATGGGGCTGTGAGTCTGTACAGGCAGCTCTGGGGCTGTGAGTCTGTACAGGGAGCATGGGGCTGTGAGTCTGTACAGGCAGCTCTGGGGCTGTGAGTCTGTACAGGCAGCACTGGGGCTGTGAGTCTGTACAGGCAGCATGGGGCTGTGAGTCTGTACAGGCAGCTCTGGGGCTGTGAGTCTGTACAGGCAGCTCTGGGGCTGTGAGTCTGTACAGGGAGCACTGGGGCTGTGAGTCTGTACAGGGAACACTGGGGCTGTGAGTCTGTACAGGGAGCACTGGGGCTGTGAGTCTGTACAGGCAGCATGGGGCTGTGAGTCTGTACAGGCAGCTCTGGGGCTGTGAGTCTGTACAGGGAGCATGGGGCTGTGAGTCTGTACAGGGAGCATGGGGCTGTGAGTCTGTACAGGCAGCTCTGCACACAGCTGTGCTGGAGCTGGGCCACCCAGGCATCCTGTGCTCAGCCTGGTGCTGAAGTGTGAGTACCTGCAGAGCTCTTCAGTAATGAAACATCCATTCTTCTGCTCACAGTTCTTTGTACAGCCATTCCACTGGTGGGGTATCTCTGTTGGCACCTTAGCGCTTCTGAATGTGCTTTATGTGGTTCATGATAGAAGCTGGGTATGGACAGTAGCTTACCAAGAAGGCTGGATCAGTTCAGTGAATCCCAAAAGCAGCCCACCTGCTCTCTTTGTAGGTTTTTCTTCCCCAGTATGCCACCTGAGGGTTCTTTAGAGTCCCTTAGATGCTGAGGGATAACTTTATGATAGTCACATAATTATTATAATCCTAGTTATTTATCAGGTGATGAATGAATAATTCCAGGGATTTTCTGTGGGTCAAATACTTACTTTCAAAGGATTTATAAAAATCTAGTGGTTGAACTAGATGCTGCCTATCCATTTTTCTCATCCTTTCTCCACTCATTTGCTATAGTTGTGCCTTTTTATCTTCTCCTTATAGTTGCAGTGGACATAGTATCATCTAACTGCAGCAACTACAAAAAGCAACTACAAGCCATGTCTGAAATGATGACCCTACTGAATTATTCCTTGCAGTGATAGGAATTCATAAGTAATCTCTTCTAAAAAGTGTTCTGTTTAAACAGACAGGGCAGACTGGGAGGGGGTGGCAGGAAAGCATGCAGGCAAAACAAATAAATTGATGTTTTTTAGAAAGTAGATCAAAACTACCTTCATTTTTTGCTAGTTTTCTTCTTTTACTAGTTTTATTTTGAGAAGTTTTGGGGAGAAGATGGGGGAGGGAGGATATGTGGCTATAAGGATAAAGAGAGATGAGGAGGCTGAAAGGGACATAGACGTAAAAGAAAGCATAAAGAAAATGGACTTCAGGAAATGGTTCAGTGGGTTAGTGTCAGCAGTGAAGGGTGTTTGCAGTGAGGCCATAGGAGGTGGCTGGTGGTGTCTGATACTGTCATTGTGCCAAAAGCCCAGGTACAGCTGACATGCTTTTCCTGGGGCAGGATCAGAAAGTGCTGCCCAACTCAATGAGGCCACTTTGCTGTCAGTGTGCACACGTGTGTGTGCTCTCAGCTGCACGCCTGCTGCCTTTGCAGGAAAAGGTACCAAAAAAAACAGGACAGAAGGAACAGGCCTGGAAGGTAAGGACAATTTGACTTCACTCAGACAAAGCAAAATTGAGTATTTCAAATAAAGGAAGAAATGAGAGGAGCAGATAAAAGTGAGGAATTGATGAGCATCCCCTGGCTTTTCTTTCAGAAGTGTCTATTTGCTCAGATTCACATAGATGAAGGAGAACAAGGAAGATGATGTTGTAGTGATGCCTTAAGGAGATTAAAGTCATGGGTTTGAGGGTTGCTGGAACATGTGGAATAAACAATCTGAGTCTTCTTTCTTCCATCTGAAATGCAGCTGTGTGAAGAGGGAGCTGTGACAAGGTTTCATCCTCTATTCTCCCTCTGCACTGTGCATGCATTCTCCATGTTGCACTGATGATAAAAAATGTTTAATCTTTTCACTTTACCAGCCTGCTTACCTGGCTTCCCATCTAGATTGACCAGTGCTGCCTCTTCTGTGATAAACAAAAATGAAGAAGCCTTGCTTAAGACACTGCTACTCCATATTTGAGATGTGCTTCACACATTACCTTCACACCCTTGTTCTGATGGATTCCCAGCATTCCTGAAGCCACAGAGGGTGATAAGCATCTCCAGAAGATGTGCAAGCGTATTAGAAAGAGCTTATATATATAAGCATATATATTTCTCATATATATATATATAAAAGCAATATTGCTTTATAACAAATCCAGGCACAGTCCTGAAAAAGGTTTTAGCATAAGGGGTTCATATCCATAAGAACCTTTATAGAACAAAACTCTGTGTGAGGCAGAAGATCTGAGCCACTCCTGATGCCTAAAGTAGAAGACTGTTTTAGTGACATCCCCTTGCAAGGTGAAAGATGAGACCTGATGGCTAATGGAGAAAGACAGGGTGGGAAGCTACTTAGGGGTTACCTCTAGCTGTAAGTAAGCAGCATATCTGATTTAGGTGAATTAAGAAATCAAAGCAATCTCACTCAAATCTTTTTGTCTTACCATTTTCTCTTCAGAATTTTTATCCTCTGTCATTTGGCAGAATCCTGGTAACTTTCTTGACATGGGGCTTGTTAGTCCATCCTTCTATCATTAAAACTGTAATTTTAAAACTTGTCTTTTTTAATAGTTCTTAATAGCACTACAATATAAGGTTGGGGTATACTAAAGATTGAAGATTCCAGACACATTCATGTGGAAAGGAGGAAAGCTTTATGTGATTAAGATGAATACTACTGTTATGGCCACTTATTTTTACATGTCTTGCAGTGAAAGGAGAGGCAAAGAAACCACGGAGACCAGTCAAAGTTTGTGTACTGTTAGCTGGATTTCCCAATAACCCTTTGGTGGAAAAGGGACAAGTCAGGATTCCTTTTTTATTTGTTTTTTTTGGAGCATTTGCATCCTCAAATAAGTAAAAAAGGAGTAATTTTCAATTGCAGCCAAATTCCTGCAGACCCTGACACTGCCACAATAGTCATCACATTGAGGGCTGGTGTCACATGGAAATGTGCTGGCAGTGCTTGCACAGAGGCCTACTTAGGGGAGAAAAGCAGGCAAATTTCATTCCAGTTCCTCTCTAAAGAGGACGCGAGAGGAAAATGACAAAGAATTTGATTTTTGTTCTCTTTCCTTTTCACAAAGTGAGGGTGTCTCCTGCAGCCATACACAAAGGCTGCAGGAACTTTCACCTGTCACAAGGAAACCTGCCTCAAGATTTGATCCAAGCTAGGACTTGGAAATTTTCTACCATTTTCCCTTCCTCTGTTCTGTATGTTTTAGTGTTACTAATCTTCTATTATCAAGAATAGAGCAGGCTATTTGTTGCTCAAGTGTCCGTGATGGTGTGTGAGAAATTAATCTGAAGACACTTGGAAGTTCTCCACCACATCAGCATTGATCAGGTGGAGCAACTGAAGATTATTAGTTTGCAGGACTGCCTGCTTTTTATTATAATGCCTAAATAAAAGCAGCATATTAAATGAGAGAGAAGAATAGAATGTGTGAAAGACAAATCTCTACCTTGAGCAAGGCACAGCAGTTGTTGCCCTTTAATAAATGGGAAATGAAAAACAGCCACTGGTGACCTTACTGAGCTCCTCAAGTTTCCTAAGCAGAAAGCCATTGTGTTGGAGTCAAACACCTTCCTTAGTTACTATTAACTTTTATTTTGAAGAATAATTTTCAAAGAATTTACGAGGAGTCTTAAGTTCAGCCATCTATTTGGGGAAAAGAAGAGGAGAAAATAGCTGTACTGTGATTCCCAAGAAGCTTTATGATCTCCAGAGAGATGTAGCAGAAAATGGTGAACTTACCCCAGAGAATGAAACAGAATAGGTGGATCTGATCAAAATAAAGGAATACTTGGCTAGTGATAATGAATTGGTATTTGCCTCCAAGAAAATAAAACTTACAGATTGAAGAGCATTTTTTGGAAAACTCCCAGCCCTTTTCCCCATGGATCCCATGGCAGTTGCAGGGTGGTTGAGGAGGGGCTGTCCTCCTTTGGAAGGGTTGAGTTTGCTTGTTGCCCTGGCAGTGTCAGCCTAGTGGGCTTCCACTGAGCACCAGGCACACCAACCCATGCTTCCCTTCACCACAGTCAGTAATTATTTACTTGTTAAATCTGAGCAGCTTGTTAGGTTTGCAAGAGGGAACGGGGACTGCATAAGAAGGGTTTAGAGGACTGTATGTGGGGTTTTGTTTATTTGGGTGTGGGTGTGAGGGTTTGTAATGAATGGCTTGCCATAGCATTTTCAGCTTGTTTTCTCTCTTCTCAGTAGCTGTATCACCTAAAATTATATCATGGGGAGAAAAGCCCTGAAGGGTTTTTCTGTACTTACTTTTAGCCAAGCAGATTCTTGCACTCAGGTCTTCTATCAGGTCTTCTAATTTGTACAAAATCAATCATAAAAATTAGAAATTATAGAATGCTCTTAGTCCTTCTAGTGAAGGATTCTTCTTTTCTCATAGACACCATTCTTCTTGTAGATTAGTTTTATATGACTCTCTTGATAAGAACAAGAATATTCAAGAGGATAGTCTCTGATACATCATTTTAAAGATGACCATATAGATGGTTGTAAGATCAAAGTTAGTGTCATTCATTTGTCTTTCAAAGGTCTCAGCATCAACACTCTTTGTTTAAATCCAGAAGTGGGTCTCAGTATAATGCATTTAGTTGCCTATAGTGCAACTAAAGTGGGTCTGAGTATAATGCATTTAGAAATAATTTTGTCCTGGTTTTGAAGGGGGTGTGGTTCAGGTGGACACTTCACTACATCTGCTGATGTCCCCTGAAATCTGTGGCTGCTGCAGGGCAGGGACTGCACCAGAGAAGGTCCTTTTAGCTCACGTTATTTAGTAATGTAATATCTTATACAAAGGCCAGTTATTCAAGCTGTAAATGGAAGAGCTGAATTGCCCCATAAATTTGAGGCTTATTGATGTGAGTTGCTTCTAATATTTCTATAGGGAAAATTCCATTTATTGATCACTTGGGCACTGTCTTACTTCTGACATTAATTTAGTTGTAGATTAGGCTGGAATGTATTACTTTCATAAAGATCCTGAGTGGCTGGAGTCATGCAGTGAAACTGAAGCACAAATACCAGCAGACTGTATGGCTCATGACACTGCCTGAAATAGCAAGCAGCACCAGTGAGCTGGCGTGCTTTCAGTTCAGCTTCCACTGAGAAGGCTTATTGCAATAACAAACAACAGGTAGGGCTTGAACAAAATAGGTCTCTTATTCCAGCTGCTCAGGGATCATCTGCAAAAGTCTCCCTGTAGGTGCTTTAGGAGGAATAAGGAGGCTTCAGCAAAGGATTTGGGCTACTATATGTGCAGCACTGGAACAGTGTCACAGGGGATTAAGAGAGCATGTGTGTGAAGCCAGCTGTAATCTTGGGGGGTTGACTGGATGCCAGGTGCCTACCAAGCTCCTCCATCACCCCCCTCCTCAGCTGAACTGGGAGGAGGGGAAATATAACCCTTCTCCTCTCAGAGTCACAGGGAGATGGGGTATGAGGGTGGTTGTGGTCAGTCCATCACACTTCAGCTCTGCTGCTTCCTCCTTTTCTTGCTCTTCCCCTGCTCCAGCATGGGGTCCCTCCCATGGGGAACAGTCTTCTGTGACCTGCTTCAAGTTCACACTAACTGCTCCAGTGTGGGTTCCTTCCACAGGGTGCAATCCTTCAGGAACAGGCTGCTCCTGCATGGATGGCCAAGTGGTTAAAGGTCCTACAGCAAACTTGCTCCAGAGTGAACTTCTCTACTGTTCCACAGGTCCTGCCAGGAGCCTGCTCCATCCTGGGCTTTTCACAGGGTCACAGACTCCTTACACCTTCTCTGGCACGGGGTGCTCCCTGGGCTGCAGGTGGATCTCTGCTCTGCTGTGGAGCTCCAGGGGCTGCAGGAGCACATCCTTTCTCACTGTGCTCTGGACCATGGGCTGCAGGAGAATCTCTGCTCAGGTGCCTCCCTGCCCTCCTTCTTCAGTCACCTGCGTGTCTGCAGGGCTGTTCCTCCCATAGGTTCTTCTGGTCATTGTTGTGATGCCTTTCAAAATCTAGAAACAAAACAAGATTCTTTTGACACAATATTAATATAGGAAGTAATGTAAAAGCAGGTCTTTAATTGGAGGCCTCCAGGTGCAAATATGGCAAAATACACTCATGATAGATGACTTCTACAATTTTATAAGCTTAACAAATTATAATATTTGACAATAGTGTCTAATAGAAGAGCAGTTAGTTAAGTAATCCCCCCTTTTGGTTCTGCCCCATTTGGAGGCACTCCCCCTGAGTTTCTAGCCCCATAATTATTATGCCTAGGATACAAGGTAAAAGAAAATAAGATGTCCTTGGCTAAAGAGGCAATATTAAATAATATTTCAGAAATGTAGCATAATATGTGTTAGAAGGCTAGCTTATTCTTCTGGAATGTAGGGGAAAAGGGGTAGGAAAGTATTGGGAGTTACATCCATGTTTTAGAAATCCACAAAACTACAAATATATGAAAAATATATTAAAAGCTTAGGCATCAATTGCACAGGAGTGTTTGCCCCCTTCTTAACCATGTTATCCCAAAGGTGGTACCACCATTGCTGATGGGCTTGGCTTTGACCAGCAGCAGGTCCATCCTGGAGCCAGCTGCATTAGCTCTGCCAGACACAGGGGAAGATTCTGTCTGCTTTTTACAGCAGCCACACCTGTTGTCCCTCCACGACCAAAACCTTGCCACGCAAAGCCCATGCAGTGGGAAGTATTAGCATTGTCCAGAAATTCTTTCAGTGGCAGAGGAGATCTCCTGAGAAAGGTCAGAAAAGGGCAGAGTGAAATTTAGGCCATTTTGCTGCATTAGCTGGAATCTGTGGCTGTGCTAGGATGGCAGGAATGGGGAGTTGAATGCTCCTGCATTTGGTCAGCCTCTCCTAAATCTTGATGACAAATCTGCTTTGCTAGACTTCTATGAGAAATGCTGATAAGCGTTCTCAATGCAGAAATATGTGCCAGCATCCTCTTTTGTATTCTCTCTACTGGTTCTGATTTACTGAGAAATGAGGCAGCATCTTTGGCTTGATCCATCTGCCCAGGCAAAGGAAGGCAGATCTCCCAAAGCCCACTGCAGTGTGATAGATGCTCATGCTCCTGTTCCCCTCAGATGATGAAGGGTTCCTCTTTCTACTAATTGAAAACATTGCCTTCTGCTCCCTGGAGTGGGAGAGTTGCTCATATTAGCTCTGCTGTTCCTTACAGAGTCCTTCAGGTCTTACCAGAGCAGGATCACAAGCTTGAAGGCAATTGCGTGGACTTGTTCAGCTTCTTTTGACCATACCTGAGATTTTGGGACCTGTCTTGCTTGCAGGTTGGAAAGATTTAAGTGGCAGATAATGAACAGGTGTTTAGGTGAGAAGGCTACAGAGAAATGAGATTGATTTCTGATGTTTACCTTTGGGTCTCTTTGCACTGAGGATTACAAATTCGATAAAGCTGTCAACCCTGAGAACACCCTGAGCAGACATCTCCAGGGTAGCCTGCACCAAGTACAATAGCTGCCTACCCATAAAGCAACAGGACCCAGGGTTGATCCGTAAGACCGTGGGGATTGCAAAACCTCTTCAGCCCTCCAGTACACCTGGAGTAGATGGAGCTTGGGCCAGCACCAGCTGTTTTCAGCCAAGGAAGGACAAGGGTTGGGTTATCATCAGGGTGGTCAGACATGTCATCCTGCATTGGTCCTGATGTGAACCTCCAGCTTTCCAGGCTGGCATGTACTGTGAAGAACATAGCTTTGTTAGTGGTGTCTGTGTTGTTTGAATTGCTTAGTATTACAGTTGCATTAACACTTGTGGAAAGTTGATACATTCTTTCCCTCAGGCACTACTTTGAGTATTGAGTTCCAATCTTTAATTAGATATTTCTGAAAAAAACCTTTGATTTTGTTTATTTGAATCTGCCACCTTTGGCTTTTGTTCTATGTCCTTGCCTTCTTTTGACAATCAGAAAGAATGGACCCGCTCCTTTTACCATTTCCTTCTCTAGAAAATTGTATCGTGTTGGGCGCTAATCATTTTTCTTCCTGAAACTGAAATGAAAAAAACAACCTTTTCTTTTCTGACAATTTTCATAGGAGGGATTTTCCATGTTCTATTTTCATTGACCTTCTTTGACCTACTTCTGCAAAGTGGAGTGAGGAGTATGTGGTAATATAGTCTTCAGCAGAAGTCTGGAAGACATATATAAGTGTATTTCCATTATATGTAATACCAGATTTTTTCTGTGTGCATTCTACTTCCACTATTAAAAGAAAAAGTTAATGCATTCATTTATGGCAGGTCATGATTTGTGTGCAACACGGGGCTTTTGTAAACAGAGGCCTGTTAGAAGCAGAAATTTGTACCTTGATGAAGTGATGCCCTGTGTTGAGGGCAGACCCACAGCTGCTAAAAAAAACCCTTTGTGTGTGAACCTAAGTCTTCTGTTTTCTATTTTACTATTCTGACTGTACAGCAGGGTTTCCATTGGGTGCCTGGCCTAGGATGCTACAGCAGCTGGGCTCCAGAGCCTGCTATAGAGGTGGGATCCAGAACCACAAAGGCAAAATATCTAAAAAAATCATTAAACTGTTCAGGACTATAATATTGTATGGACATCAGAAATCAGGTATTGGAATCAGAGTCAGAGCGTAGTGCATACACATTACAATGAGACGGCCACTGTCTTTGTGACTCAAGCCCAGCAAAATGAAGGGAATTCAGGATGAATAGGAACATGTTTGACTCAATATTTCATTTTCAACTTGTGTCAAAGCAATTTAGTTGTTCTCTTCCTGCTCCTTCTTTCTGTCCCCCTTTCCCTCAGTGGTGCTGTTTAAGGGCAGTTTTCAGCCTTATCCCTGAATTAACTTCCATTGGGGTTTCAAATAAGAGGCTGGATAATGCTTTAGCATAGGGGTTTTTGTAGTTTAATTTATTTTTGTTGGTAAAGAATATTCATCACTCATTTAATCTAGAAGGTATCTATTGATTCCTTTCTCCTCATTTGGTATTTTCTGACATTTTATAACACTTGGTATTGATTTATACGAAATCCGTAGTCCGAATGTCCCAAGGAGTGCTTTATTCACTTGTCATTTGCTGTTTTTCTTAACTAATAAATTTAACAGCCATGTACATCCAGTCTGTTAAGATCTCATGGCTCTGCTTTCAAAGAGATGACAGTCTGGCACTAACAAATGAGTAATTCTTTCAGGCAGGAGCTTGAAAGTTGCAAGATAGGCAAGACAGAGAAAGAAGCTCCTCCTTGAGTGGTTAGCAGACAAAGCAAGCTCCTCCACTCGAAGGACACTTAGGTTAAGTTAGGGAAAATGCAGTTCTTTGTCAGCCTGTGGAATGCCACACAGTGTGGTGCTCTGATGGCAACTTTATTTTTAGCTTGTCAACAGGTAATCAAATTAGGCAGCACATGCAGCAATAAATGTGAGAACAGGTAGGTCTAAGCTGTGCTGATCTGCCACACCATCATTGTGCCAGGTGCTGCAGTTCTGCCGCTGCAGCAGCGTGCAGGGCTCCATCAGGAGGGAGTTGCCTTCAGCAACTGGCACCTGAAACCTCTGCTGGGGGTAATTGTCTAACCTATACTTCTAGAAGTGATATGGGGATTTCATGAGCCCAAGTTTCACTGAAGGGGAATGAATCAAGTCTCCTTTTTCACTTTCTAAGCTAAGTTTTAAGTTTGGGAGTGAGATATGAGCTTTGCGTGATCTCAGATATGTGGGAGAAGAAGCTTGAGTCCTTTGTAGCAGGGGCCAGGAGGAAAGTGGGATCGGTAGAGCTCTGAGTACCTCGGAGATTCTGAATTGAGTCTGGCTGAGATGGAGTTCATTGTCCCATAGCAGCCCTCACACAATGCTGTGCTTTGCATTGGTAGCCAGAAAGGTGTTGCACACTTTTGTAAGTGTGTGTGTGTGTCTCAGTCTTGGCCATACGCACTGCACAGTACATGGGCATGGTGTTTAGAGAGACAAGGTGACTGTAAACTATCCACAAAGATACCAATTCTGCATGGAGCCTAGAGTTGGAGATTCTACTGCACCAACTGGGCCACTTGGGCATTAGGTGTGCAGGTCTGGGAGTCCCCTCAGTTTCTCCCACTGTTGGCAAAGGCATGTCCATGGGGGGTGGTTTATGTCAGCCTGAGCTAAAGTCAGGTGACCTGCTCTCCATAGGTGCCTTTGTTCTCTCACCTTTAGTAAAGAGACCTTAATCAGGTATGCACAGGTGGCATTTATGTTCCACAATGCAGTTGAGATGAATATCATTTTCAGAAACTGTCCCTGCTCTTTTTGGGACATAACCTCTGAGTACTGCAAGTTTCACAACAGTTCCCTGTGGAATGCTCTTTACTGTCTCTGGGCTGTTCTGCCGACATCTTAAGGGTAGCCTGGCTGATGAGTAAGAGCACTGTGTGAGTAGCTTTAATACAGGCTGTGGAGGAAATTATGTAGCTATGGCTTGGATTTAGTTCAGGCACAACTTTTATTTTACCCTCACAAACCACTTTATAGTTAAAAGTTAAGATGTACTTCAGGATTTTTCCCTTTCATATATTACCATGCATTGCTCCTTGATTGGAGTCATACTTCAAGACATTTATCAATTCTTCCTCCTCAGTTTCCTAGAAAGTGCTAGAGGGGTCTCTTTAGTTTAAATCTCATGCCTCCATGGGTTAAGGTGCCAGCCTCGAGTCTGGCACTGACAGCATGCTCTGTGCTGAAAACTTGTGATCCAAGAGGCAGAAATGCATGGAAGTGTTCTGCACTGAGGTATCCCAGGGATCCCTTAGTAAGTTCACTCGTTCACTTCATCATCCTCTGATGAGAAAACTCAAAAATGAGGATTATTCTGAGGCTGCAATGGGTATGCATGGCAGGAAAGCAAAACTGTAGCTAGATCTTCATGCATACCAGGTAGTAAAATTCAGGGTTTAATTCATGTGGAACTGGTAACAGAGATCAGAGGACAATGTTTGGTTAGGGAGAAGGAAATGAAAGGTGGGCATATTTAGGACTGTAAGGAGAACATAATACTTTTAAAGAAATCTGTTGAAATGTTGTGAACCCATTCTGTGCTGTGTCTGAGATGACCCACCATAGTTTTTGAGGGAGCTTGTGTTTGTCCTTGCATCTCTCCAATAACTGTATCAGTATCGGTATCAATAATGGTATCCAGCATGATGCTGCATCTCCTAAGAGTGGAGTTCAGTTCTCCACTAAAGACCTTTCATAGCCCTGATATCACCAGGAGGCACCCAAATCCTTTCCTTAATTCCTGATTATACCATTGGAGATCTCCAGGGAACCTTGGTGTGGTGGAGATGCACCATCCTGACTATATCCAACACAGGTGGTGCTACTGTGCTTGGCTGGCTAGGCAGGGAAGGGCTGTGTGAGGGTGAGAAGCCAGTCCTTGCCCAGAAGCAGCACCCATTTCACAGTTCAAGTGTTTTGAAAAAACGGGATATGCTTGGGTAGCAGTTCAGTATTCAAAAACACCTTCATGTTTTTCTCACTTTTGTTTCTTCATGCAGCTGCCAGCTGTATAGTGGTATCACAGTGATAAATTGGGGATATCTGAAAAAAAAATTAGCCTGTTGTTAAGAGTCAAACCCAATCCTCAGGATGGATTTCTGAAGCATTCCTGTCATCTTGTTCTGATAAATCTGTTCTCACACTGTTTCTTACTATTGGAGATAGAATTGCAGCAAAAGTCTTTTAGACTCAAAGCTGTAATATCCAGAGATGTTTTGTTTAGTGTAAAATCAAGTGTGTTGTATGAACTTCAAGCAAGGTACATTTGAGCTGAGTACTGGATTATGGAGAATGATGTATGGAGCTTCTTTAACTGTGTGGAGTTAGATTTGATTCCTAGCAAATAAGTGACAGATTCATACGTGGCGAAAAATTGAAGTTCTCATCTATATATTGTTTTTATTATATTTTCTTTGCTTCAGGCTCTAACATATCAAAGACACTGTGGGTGAAAAAGGTAGTTTGATTTCCATCAATAAACGTCTTCATTATTTTTGCAGCTCATGTGCAATTTTGGCTATTACATGGTGGTAAAAAAGACAAGGGAAAAGCATGAAATAATTCATTGCAGTCCAGAGGAGCTTAGACTGGGAGCACTGCTAATATTTACAATTATCACCAAGCCCTTTCTGTGCTCTATCCATCTTAGATTTAGAATTATGCTTCTGGCCCAGTATGAGGATGTCGGTATGTTGGTTTGCATCTGTCTGTGCCATATGCAGAGTACGACAAGAATTCCTCCTGCTTTGTTTTTTAATTTTTTTATTGTACCTCTCCAAAATCAGACCAGCTGTTGCTTAGATGCTGCCTTTCACAAATGCCAGCACTCTTTAAAAATCTCAAGGATTTGTTATCTGTGTTGTTGTATTTTGTTATCATCTGGGAGGAAGGTTTTGGCATGACCAGTACTGCGGGCCCTTTGTCACCCTGCTCATGTGGATCAAGCACTCTTTTGCTGCTGAACAGGGTGGTTAGTGTTAGGCACAGGGTTCCACCAGGGCCAGGTCAGTGGCTTTGGGTTTTCTTTGCCTGGTGTCTCTGTTTTATTAGGTAAAATTAATGTTTTTTTGCACCAGACAGCACATTTCTAATAATTTATGAATGAAAAGTCCCTTTGCATCTCTTTGCTTGCCAGCCTGATGCTACCTCTGTGTCTGTGCGAGCATCTGGCTCCTTCTGGTGTTTGCACTGCTTTACCTTGTGCTGCTGGATCTAAAAATAAAATCCATATGTGTAAGAGGAGCTGGTGTCCAGGCACACTTCCGGTAACACAATTCCAAAAGTCACACTGAATGCAGCAGAAACCCCCACTGCCCAAGCTTCTCTGAATGTTTAACTAACAGGAGAAAGGAGAGGAAAAAGAAAACAACAGAGGAGAAATTGGGAGCTACAAGAAGAAGGCTCAAGGACGTTGCCACAGTATGGAGCAGCATAGGCTAAGTACTGTTTGGCACACTTAGCTTTATGGAAAAGACATTGTAAAGCTGTGGAAGACCCCAAATTTTGAACAAGTGGTGTATTTTTCTCAGTGAAGCCTGAGAAAAATGGAAATGTTTTCCGGCAGCCTAGAAGAAATGTGTAAAGGGAGGGGCTATTGTTTGTATTTCAGCAGCCCTGTGCAAAGGTCTGGCTCAGCCCAGGGAGGATGGCTGGGATCTGCAAATGAAAATCCCCAGGAGAAAATATGAATCTAAAAATTAATCAATTTTTTTGTCTGCTTAGTAAATAAACAATGTGAATGACAGAGAGTCAACATTCTAAAAAGAAAATCTCATCCTAATAGTCATAAGCTTTATGAATTTTAAAGTTATCACAGTGTATTTTTTTCTACAGGAAAGAGTTGTTTCAGCTAAAACCATAATTAAAAATTAATATTTGATTTTGTACCGAAGCAGTACTTCCAAACAAGAGTTTGTTCCTTGTCACTGACTGAAACCTTGATTTTCACGTGCAGTGAGCTCAATGTTTTCAGTTAATCTGTGATAATGCTATAATGAAGTAGCAAGAAAAAAAACTCTGGGTTTTTTTTTGTTGTTGTTTTTGTTTTTTTAGTTTGGTAAAAAAATCCTAGAGGATGTTTTAAGGAGTTGATGGGGAGACTAAGCTGTCTCTTGATGAAAGATGGGGGTGCTTGGTGAAGGACTGATAAAGAACATCATAAGGAGAGCCTGGCTGTGTTCAGGTTATGTGGCAGGCATCTCTTAGTGTGATGCACAGAGAGCAAGGGCAAGCAGGTTTTTTTAAATAGCTTACGTTGGGACTAATTTTTTCTGGTTTGGGGTTGAAATACTTGTGTCCTGCTGAACCCATTTCTGCATTGCTGAACCTGAGCTCTGAAAGAGCTCAGCAGCCAGTATGGTAATGAACCCATTTCTATCAAAATGGCCTGTATTATTATTCATGTTTATTGGCTGCAGAGCAGTTCAGGAAGCACTTTTCAAACAGACACACTGAAATATTTTCTTTTAAACAGACCCAGCAGCTATTTGTATTTCCTTCGCCTGAATCCACACCCCCCAATGCAGTCTTAATTATAGTGACACCAAATGAGACAATTATTGCAATAGGCGAAAAAGACACTTTTGGGAAAGGCTTTGGATAGTATTAGCAGTTCTGCTATACTTTACATCTAATTAGGGCTGTTCCACAATGTCACCAACCCTCTGTCATTAGCCTATGAACTCCCTGGCTGCAGCGATGCCTTTGCCGGACCGGCGGGGATGTGTCAGACCGCGGCCACACTCCCCCAGATCCTTTCACGTGTGGATCCTTCGTGTCGACCCTTTCACTCCCCTCCCATTCCCTCTCCCCCCTTGCTTCCCCCCACCCGTGGTGTGACATTTTCTTCATGACAGTCTGTCACCGAACTGCACTTGCTGCTGCCTCGGTAAAGGCTTACAAAGAGAGTGTAACAGCCAGTGGCCAATCGAGTTTGTGCAAGCTCCACCAGCTATGGATGAAACATCCACGAGAGAGAATAAGGACTTAGAAGAAAGCTGGATAAAAGGGCTGCGACGGGAAGCTAGCTGGCAGGTTAGTGATACAAAGATGTGTGCTTGCAAGTGGATTAAATCTCAGCACTAAAAATCTCTGAACTTTTTAATGTAAGTGTAGGTGAAACGTGTATGTTTATTTGTAACAATGCCTGAAAGCATATTCCTACCAGTTATCTTTATCTTCTTATTTTCTGAGAAAGAATAGTTGTAAGATTCCAAAGCTATGTATTCCAAATTGTAGGGCAAGTAAATAGTTTTATAAATCTGCAGGCATTACTAAATGAACATTTGCTTAATAAAGATCCTTGCAATAACAAGTTGCAGGTGCCTACTGTAATATCAAAGGAAATATGTGCCTTGTGTCTGTATATATGCAAGTTTAGTCCATTTAAAAATAATAATAGGCCACCTGTTACCCTGTTTCTTAATTCTGTCATAGAAACTGTAACAATGGATTTCTTTCAGCTTCTTTTAATGAGGCAACATCTTTAAGTGCACAATGCTTGTTTTCTTTATCATGCTGGACTCACAATAGATGTGTATGCAATTCAATCCAAAAGCAGGCATTTTTCATTAGAGTGTGCAGAGCAATAGGGTTTACATTATGCAGTACCTTTCTGGAGTTTGCAGAATTAGATACTGTTTCAGACCTGCTAAGCCCCACTGAGTGGTTGTGATTGCTCTTTACATTGCATCCTAAGCATCGTCTGTGCACTTTTTTCTGCTCTATTGCATTTTAATTAGTCAGTCAACAATATTCAAGAGTTGTGTAACCAAATGATTTTTTCCCTTTCTGCTTCTTACAAGGAGCTTTAAAAGATGTGTTGGTGTTGTTGTTACTTATTACTATGTTTTGGTTATGCGATCATACCAAATTCAGAAAAAGTGGTGCTTTGAGCTTTTCTTATTAGGTGAAGCTGTGCAAGAGTCTCAGCTTGGCAAGAGTTACTGCAGCAGTCTAAAAACTACAAAGTGTGCTGCTCCCTTACCCTGGAAGAAAAGCTGAATTAGTTTGGTCCCCTTCCTATGACTTTGTTCTTGAGCAGGAAATACAAATATCTTTTCAGAGGAGAGTATACTCTGTGCAGTGCTGCTTGTGGCTTGTGTCATAGTGCCTTTCTGATTATCTCTCTGCATCACTGGCAAAATGAAGTATAAAATCAGGATGTTGTGAATATCAAAGCCAAATGATCCCTTTTCTCTGTAAAGCTGGGAAAGCAGGTGTGTGGAGGTAAAGGAGAGGAGAGGGTCACAGTGTGGGCACAGCATGGGAGACTGCCACTGCCCCAAAGGATTGGGCTCCACAAGTGGGTGAGGGAGTGGAAGACCTGCAGGCAATGAGGGGAAAGCAGGAAGAGATCTGACGTGTTGGAGGTACCTGCAGCTAGCTTATGTACATCTCTAAATGATCTGCAAATCTGTCCTGTTTCCCTGGTTTGTGCTGTTTCTGTTGGGTCAGATGAGTGAAGAGTGAGTTGGGAAAATATGGAAGTAATTTTCCTCTGATACCTGGCTACAAACCAAGCATGCCATGGTGAGAATTAATTTCTAGTCAGGTGGTTCTGCCTCCTTTTTGGGTCAGGAAGCACCTGTTGTGGTGGCAGCACGTGAGGGAAGGACTCGTGTGCTGTAGGTGCCATACCTACAGCTGTGAGATGGACAAAAGTGGAACCTTATCTCTTAGGAGACAATGTGCCCTGCTACCCCTGCATGGGTGCTTAAATGTCCCTCTCTCTTCCAGGCAGAAATGCTGATTTGATCAGCTTCCCTTCAGCAGGGGCACAGGGATGGCAGCTGTAGTAGATGTTTGGCTCAGGGACTGCAACTCTGATACACCTGAGTGAGATGTTAGAGAGGCCCCTGGGAAAGGGTTATCCAATTCTCACTCTGATTGTAACTCATCCCATACTTCTTCATGCTGTAAGGTCTTCAGAAGTCCCAGGGTAGGGCAGAGCATCAGTCTTGAAAGGAGCTGATTTTAGAGTGAGTGCTGCAAGAGCCAGAGCTTCTCTTCAGTCCTGTCTGCTGGGGAGCTCCAAGGTGATGGCGTACATCCTTTCTTCTTAAATGGGCCAATTTTTTTTAGCACTAGGGTCTTATATCCATATTTAGTCTCCTAAATAAGTGTCCTGGTTTTCTGAAGTGCTGAGTATCCTGGGAAGCCAACAGACATTTCAGTTTTCTTGGGCTTCAGCATGTGAGACCTGTGCGTCAGAGTGTGTGGTGGTGGGTACCTGCGGCACGGTCCTGGGGTCAGAGGCAGGCTGTGGTGTCACATGGCAAGCACCATGGAGTGGCCAGTGTGCCAGTCTCCCTCTGGAAGTGACAGACATGGCAATTCTCACTTTGCACTTTGAAAAATCAGGCCGCTTATTTAGCAGGCTAAATATAGGTTAAGCAGCCAAGCTTGAGCATCCTGCTTTAAAAATTCTGGTGATAGTCGTCATCTATCATACCTTTCAGCCAGCACACTCGTCATGCTGTGAGAGGTCTGTGCGGTAGCTCCATGCACATGAATAAACATCAGCTTACTAGTAAAAGAAGGAAGAAGCTTACAGTTTTTCTTTCAAGGGGATATACAGTTTGGAAATCGATCACATTCTCTCTCTGCAAAAAGAGAGTTTTCTCTTAAGTGAAAAAAAACCAAACGTTGCTAAAATGATAATTCTGTTTTTGTCACTGAACTTCTAATTTTTGTCTTCTGTTGTTCTCATCATCTTGGACTTTGCTATAGTGGTCTATATCTATTTTTGATTTTTTCATGGAGAGAGGTGGGCTTTCTTGCTCCTCTTAGCAGACCTTCAGAACAGGTTTTCAACACTTCCCATAACCCCTTTTCCTGATGTTTCCTTGGGAACAGCTTCTGACATCTGACAGATCTATAGCTGTCACAAAGCTAGCAGAGTTTTACCACAGACCAGGCACATATTTGGGTGACCGCAGCTGTGCTGATAGACTAAAGGTTAAGAAATCTATAAGGGTCTAGATGTCAATATTTGAAGAAAAAAGTCCTGCATATTTATAGAAACAAATGGATTTTCCTTCACATTTACCCATCCAGGGAAAGTTGTGCTCTCTGAGATGACAGAGTAACTCCAGTTAGTTTAAAAGCAAATTTTTCTTCTGCAAGGCAGAGCAAACAGTAATCCAAATGTTCTGAGAAAGGAACAGTGCACCAATCCCAGCAACTTATCAGAGCCACGAATCCTTCTGCTGACATACTGAGATCTTGAAAGCCACAGTTTTCTTCCTAATTGATGGCTCAATCAGAGTATGGCCTCTGTCTCAAGCTTACATTAAGCTTTGTCCTTGATGTGCTGAGTTACTATATAGCCTAAAATATGCTGTCTGTATTGCAGAAGGAGGGGTACAGAGAAAGAAAGATGTAAGTCATTCCAGAATAATTTGGGATCTTTCATCAAGATAGGCATGCAGTTGATGGAAAACAGGCATTTTTTCAGAGCCTTCAGCAGTTTGATGATCGTTTCCTATGGAATAATAAAAGCAGACATCTCTTGCCATTTTCATTCAATTTTTAGTTCTCATAAACATTTGTGGAGAGCAGGAGTAATTTGTATGAAATGAGAGCTTTTCAGGCTTTCGGAAGGCTGGGAACAGAGCAACACATGGTATAAAGTGCAAGAGACACAATAACCTCTCTTCTCCTTTTCAGTATGGCCCATAAAATTAATATTAATTGGAAAAGAATACTGGGTAATCACTGTACATGTGTGTGGATTATATGTGCAGGTGTACATCTGTCCATCTGCATGGGCATGTCCATGTAGTGTGTTCACATCTTCAAGGTATGGCAGTGCTGAAGAGTGAATGTTTTGGAAAAGGAGATTTAGATATCCCTCTGTGAAGTAATATGTAAAAATTTCATATTACTTCCTGTTCTGTCTAGAGTAGCCTTTCTTAAACCTTGTAAAATTTCCAGTTCCTAATTCAATAGTTTCATAAGTATTTGCTCTCTCAGATAACTAAAACAATACAAAACGTTAAGCCATCAAAATGTTTGTGTTTTGCTTCTTCCTTGTTTCACGAGGACATAAATGCCATTCTGTGATGATAGAAACACAAGCAAAAGAACCTGCAGATTCTTTCTTTTTTATTTTAATTTTTACTGATCACAGTGGCACTGTTGTTCTGTGTTGGTAGTTGTTGCTGCCAAAGCAGCACTATTAAACACCTGGTGATTCTAGCACGGAATATAATCTGCTACTTCTTGTATTATTTCACAAGTCTTCCCTGTGTTCCTCCATGATAATGGATGTGAAAGTACTGGAAAATCAATCTTGGTTGCTCAAAGAATGCAAGATTCAGGTGTAGTGTACCCAATAGCACCATTGTGCTATGTTTGCTGTGAAAACTAAATACCTTCAAATGGTGAAGTGGATTAAATTTTTTTGTGTATGTGTTTGGGGTTTTTTTGTTGTTGTTTTGCTTTGTTTGGGTTTATTTTTGGTTGGTTTGGGTTCTTTTGGGTTTACACAAATGAGGAATGGACATGATCCAGTTATCTTAAACAACTAAATTCTGAAACTTAAGTTTTTATTGTTCTAGTGAATATTGAGTTTACAAGGCAATCATTGTAAAAAGGTCTACTGCTGGATTAAGTGTGTGTATTTTATTGCCTGTTGTGATACTTAAGGTCCCTGGCTGCAAGCCCCAGGGTCCAGGGGTGGGTGGGCTGGATAGACTTCCAACCCCTCCATCCACATGGGTTACCATGACAAAAGATATTGTGGAGGCTTCACAACATGATTGGCAACTGAGCAGAAGCATATAAACTGGAAATTCTTTATCATTTCTGCCCACAGTTGCTGTTTTGGCATTTGATTTATTTGGTTTCATATATGTAAAATATATACATCATACTTCAAGGGTGATACTGATGAAGGGAACTGTTATCTAGGAGTATTTGTGAGAAAATGAGTCTTATACCTAAGGTGGAGGCTGTTAGTCATTGGCAGTGCAGTTGTGTCTTGGGGTCATTAGGCTCTGGTGCTGGTATTTGACTGACTGTGATGTTACATGGGCAACCTCTGACCTTCCCAGGCCATGTTGGTTTGCCATGAGCCACTGGCCTTTGGCAGCGGTGGACAGGCTGATCCTACTCCAGGCTGCTGGCAGGGATGAGGGCTAGGGCTTCTACCATGAGGCCAAAATGATTTGTCTTATTTTCCTCATGCCACAGGAAGTGTTCTCTCCTTGGTGCTCATCACCAAGTGGAGCAGAAGGGGAATATTTCCTCGTGAGGCAAGACAGTGCCAGTTCTTCTAAAAGCTGGTATCAGGCTCGTAGCCATAAGAAAAGAGACATATATGCACCAGGATAGTACGAGGTGTCTTTTTGATAATAAAATACCTAATTAGTGTAAAGAGAGATAGGACTAATGTGTGATATTGTATGGACTGTAGTTTTAGAAATCAAACACCCTAAGACTAAACCAAGGGAGAGGTTCTACCAACCTTGGCCATTTAATACCCTGGGAAATGCACTGTGTGTGTCATGCTTAGCTTGCCATTGCTCAGTACTTTACGCCTGTTCATAACCATTCACAGCACTTAAGATCTAAAGATACACTCATCCTTTGATAGGACAAGGTCAATTATTCTCAATTTATTGCTGGTACCAAGGCATTTATGCAGTTTTATTTATAAGCTCAGTTTATGTTTTTCTAACATTAAAGACATTTGATAGTAAAACTGAACATTTCATTTGAAGATTATTTGTTCTGTGACATATTTATATTAAAAATGTGCACGTGTGTATTCCTGTAAATGATACAAACTCTACATTTTGGTTTTCCAGGACACCACTTAGCTTCTTTTAAACATGCTAATAGAAGGCTGTGCTATCCTGAGGTATGAATGTGAAGTGTGCTGATGGGCAGACATCTGGGTCTCAGAATAACATTAATTAAACTGCCAGCTTTTTTCACTGGGTTTGTTCTTAGAATCATTCAGGCTTTGCGTTTTCCCCTTAAACTACTAGGATGAGTATCCAGAGCCACCTTTTATACTTTCATCTTTTAATACCAGTGTTGTTTCAGAAAAATCTGTACATGGGTGGCACTGTTTCTGCAAAGCCTTGGAGGGAGGCAGGATTAAATCCATCCCTGTGTAATGAACCACTTAAGCATGGGTGTAAGAAAAACCTTTATTAACTTTCTAGCTTGATAGAAATACAGGGTGGAATGGGATGAATAGAATGTAGAATAGAATAGAATAGAATAGTATAGAATAGAATAGAATAAAGACTCAGTTGGATGGGACCTACAATGTCCATCTAGTTGAGCTGCATGACCAGTTCAGGGCTGAGCACAATTCAAAGTGTGTTACCAAGGGCATTGTCCAAGTGCCTCCCAAACACTGCTGGGCCTGGGGCATTAACCACCTCCCTAGGAAAACTATTCCAGTGTTTGACCACCCTCTTGGTAAAGAAATGCTTCTTAATGTCCAGTCAAAATTTCCCCTACCACAGCTTTGAACCAATCCCTCAGGTTCTGGCCTGGATCTCAGGGAGAAGAGATCAGCACAGCTCTCTTCACCTCCCCTCTTCAGGAAGCTGTAAAGAGCAATGAGCTGCTGGTTTGCTGATAGAAACCTGGGGGCTTCCTGGCTCATGCTGTGCTGGAGGTTTTGTTCTGTACCTACTCAGATCTTCTAAAAATTTTTATTCCTGGCAAGGGGCTTTTTGACAACTGACAAAAACAATCAAGTAATATTTTTGACTGTGCTATATGAATAACTTCTCTGTTTATTATTCTCTCAAAATCTATAAGGAAACATCTGTATTAAAGAAGTATTTCTCAGGCATACAAACCATATTTATTTCCATTTTACATATAAACTATATTTAATTTCTATGAATTATATTTTAATTCATAAGAAAGCACTAGTTGCCATCACGTACTCACTTCTCTGGTGTTATCACATTTTAAATGTTCCCTGAGAGCTCTGCACTGTGGCTGGTCTGCTTTTTGTCAGACTCAGGGCAATTATATGCCAGCTCTGGAGGCAGATAGTTGGCGCCTTAGAAGAAACTTTCACCTCCCTCTTCCAGGTTATCCCAGGCAGAGTTTAACCTGTTTACATTTCTTTGCTAATTTAGTCTTTTACTTGCATAGAAAATTACTGCCAGGCATGCCTGAAAGAGGTGAACAAATTATCTTCAAAGGAAAATAAAACATTTTTGGTTGTGTGACTGGTCTTTAAAATATGTTCCAGTGTATTTCAGATGGGGATGTGTGGCCAACGTGCAGTTCAGAGTTCATGAAACTTCTGGAATTTGTGCATGTCCTTACAAAAAATTGCAGTTGAGTTTTTTCCCCCTAAATAGTTCTGACTGATGAATCATACATCTCTCTCAATCCTATCTCCCACAACATTGTGGCATGGAATTCAGCACTCCTCTTGCTGTGGCTGTTGGCTCATCATTTTTGTTTTGCTGGGGGATTTTCACAGGCCCTGAATCTCAAGCTGAGCTGGGAAGGAGGGCAGTTGGTCAGCAAGTTATCATTGGCATCTGCTGCTCCTTCCAGCAGATCCTGGCACACTGCTCTCAGCTGAGTCCCAGCCCTCACCCACCCCAGGGGGCTGTGGGCAGGCAGTGCCACACAAGGCCATACCTATCTGGGCACTCCTCCAGATGCCTCCATTTCATTCTTCTTTCTCCCCACCCACTTGCTGCCAGCTAGTAAAAAATGGTAAACTTAGCTTTTCTGATTCTGAGAAGAATCCTCTCTTCTAATATTACTGGACTTAGGAACACTCATTGTTTGACACCACAAATTACATGACTGAACTTGGTCCTCAATAGGAATGCTGCACAGTTGTTCTACACAAGCTGTTGCAGACTTCCTTGATCACTTTAATTGGAGGACAGGAGGTCTTCAACATTTTAAACAGCTGACAGAAGTATATGTTCTCAACCCCTTCCCTCTAGCTAAACCTGTGATGTGTCAAATCTGTCTCCAGGACACAGACAGTGCTGTACTTTTGAACTTTTACCATATTATCCGCTCTGCTTTGCCCTAAGCTGGTTTTCTGGAAAATGAGATGGATTTTGCTTCTTGGCAAAAATAACTATAGAGAGCTGGAAAATCCAAATGAGCTGATACATCTTTTGTTAGAACTACATTATTACCAAGCAAATTTTTTTTTTTGGTATGTTCACTGTATAGGTGCACTTGTATATTTTCTTGATTTGATTTTTATCATAAAGTCATCAAATAGTACATCTTTTTATACCTTATGTAGAATTCATTTCAAAATAACATCATGAAAGAGGTAAAACTTCATATTCCACATTTTGGTTTTTGTAGGAAATTAAAAATATTTTGGATATAGATTTTTCAACTAGTAACATAAATTATAGGAGCTGATAAATGTGAGATTAATAGCTAAGAAAACAGTAATTTCAGATGGATAATTTAGATTTTTATCATTTATTAATCATAAAAAGTAAACCTGCTGTATAACTAATTTTAGTTTTATCAAGAAGATGAATTGTTCCAGCTAATGAATGTATAGATATTCTATGCCAAAGGCATTCGTAGGAATCTGTTAATCATTTAACTGTGTCATGGCATATGCTTTGTCTTCATAAAGCAATTAAAACATATAACTTTCTCCACTAAAATGCATGTTGGTCTTCAGTGCCTACAGCAAATTAGGACAGCATTTGTCTTAAAATACACTTCAGAATTGCAGATACAGAAATTTAATGGGGATAGTGTCTCCAGGTAGGGACTCTTGCCAGGCAGCCTGCACCACCACCATGTGAAGGAGGTGCCGTTTGCAGAGTTTTAGGGAGCTGATACAAACTGGTCACCTAGGCTGAGTGGAGGGCTTGTGAATGGTCTCATCCTAATCAGCTGGGTGTGCTTCCCTGCTTGGGTGGAGATGTGGGCATAAACATGTGAAAATCTCTTTTTCCATTTAAAGTCTTTGGGATGGGGCCTATCTGTTGCATTAAATTCATGTAAGAAATGATCTCACTGGGACTTACTCTTGGCAAGGGTTTAGAGATGCTGCTGTAATACAAATAACAGTGCTGATTGCTGCTGGCCATTTTCCTGAGGTGGCATATGCAGTTGAACCAAAGCTAGGGGTTAGAGGGTAATAGTTGCACTCAGGGTTATTTTTAGTCCACCCTAGAAGAGACTGAGAAATTTTTAAAATGGATTTTTGTATTTAAGGAAATTACAGCTTTCTGGAAAAACTTCCCAGCTGTGACAAAAACTGGGAGACAAGAGGGTGTTTAAATCTGGGGACTGGATTTCTATATTCTGGTCATTCAATGCTGTTTGCTGCATCTCCTTTCTTCCTTCTGGTGAGGTGAATGAAAGAAAAGTGTGAATGTTGTTTAGGTTTTATGTACAGCATTGTTGCAATGTCAGAGCAAATGCAGATAGAGATAGACAGAAAGCCAACAGTGGATAAATCAAAAGACAACAAGCACTCAAATATTCAGATCTAACTAATCCAGTTCTAAACCATTTTGTTTGGCTGGTTAACAACCTGTATGTTGCTGTACCACCTATACTGTGTTATTTTATTTATATCTTTAATACATTATCAGTAGGCGACATTATGGGTAAAGCACTGTTGCTAAAAGAGAAGGGAAAATTATAGTTATTGCTATAATAAACAGCTTGAGAATATCTTTTTAAGAAGATTGCAGTGATACGAAAGGAAATAGCATGAGATTGCAACATCAATTATTTAGAACAATGTCATTATATTCATTTTTTACCCTATTTCTTTTCTCAGAGGCAAAGTTCAGTCTTTACAGCATCAGGTTCTGGAAGCATGAAATGCCTGCTTGGGTCAAAAGTCCACAGCTTCCTGATGAACCAGGTGGTGAGACTAAGTGGGAGCATGTCCTTGAAAGGATGAGGCAGAGGTTCTCCAGAGGTGGGTGGAGATGAGGGGGTGCCTGAGTGCTCCCAGCATCGCTCCTGTGTTCTCACCCAGCTGCAGCTCTGCTGGACAGGAGAGGTGCCCGTGGCCTTAGGTTTTCTGGGACTTTGAGGAAAATAGTAATTTTAGGCCATCTTGCCCTAGTTTTAACAGGCTTCTGGGAATAAGAAAGGGAAAATGGATCTTTGTAAAGACTTAAAGAATGTTACTGAGAGGGAGGGGATGAAATTGGGTCCTTATGGAGCACTGAACCTGGTTTATAAATGGAGTGAGGAAATGTAAGTCATTGTGCACTTCTAAATTTGGGACTTTTGTATGGATATTACTTAACTAAAGACAGAAACCTTTCCTGAAAAAGAAAATGCAATTGTGCAGGGCAGGTAGGAATGCTCGGGTTTCATTAGAAATGAAACTAAAAGCAATAAACAAACAAAAGAATAAAAATGTTTTCTTTTTTCCTTCTTTTCCCCTTCCATTTAATTCTGTTCACAAGTAAGAACTACTTCAGAAAATAAACTAAGGAGGTGCTACTAAGCATGCAGTTCAAGAACATCACACCTCTTGCTTATATTGATGTTTGGAAACAATGCTATGAACAATCCACTCAGCAATAGTTTTCTCAGTGCAAGTAAAATTTTCAGTGACATAAACCTCGTAAAAATAAATGATATTTTATATAAATGCTGAGTGAATACACAGAAGCTGTGAATACAGTTAGGATAGCTGCCACTGCTTAAAGGTCAGTAAAGCATAGCATTAAACAGCACATTTTGTGTTCCCAGACACGCAACCCATGATAAATTTTATGCAGTACATTTCTGAAATACCTATGGACACATTTTTGTCAATAATTCACAATCCTTTAAAAGCTTTTTTTGCCTTTTGACAGTCAATAGCAGGACACAGTGTCTATAAAAGTTGCTGGTACTGGACTTCCACGGTCAGTTTAATTGGAGGACAGATGATGCTGATCTCCTACAGCAGCTGATATGTCCCCAAGCCCTTCCTTCCAGATAAACTTATGAGATGCAAGCCCAGTCGGCAGGATATGTGCAGGACCTTTAGCCAAGTGCTCTGACCATTTTCTCCTGGGGAGGTTTTTATTGCTTGTTGTCTCCCATTGCAAGGTGATGGGTTTCTAAAGCAAGCGTAGGAGGACTCAGAATGCATATTAGTATGAGATATTTAGTGGGAAATGTCATCTCTACGACACGATTTTTTCCTGCTTCTGTTTGCTAGTGTAAAGTCAGCAGAAGTAAATTAGCTGGCAGATTTCAATGGAGAATGTTACCTGCGTCCTCTGCCAGATAGCATGTGGAGTGCCAAATTAGAATTGATTTCTCAATAAAATTGAGTTCAGCCTCCTCAACATAATTTAAGACAGAATGACAAAATCTCCCTCACTTTTTAATTTTATTATTTTTGGTCAGTTTTGTTCCTGGATATTTTTGCTGCCCTAATTGCTTGTTATTATATTCTTCCTCGAATCTTTTCCCTTGTCCAGGAAAACAAAACCTCATCTGCTTTTATAAGCAATTGAGGAGTAAAGTAAAAGGAAAAGGACTTCTACACATCACCTCCCTTGTACCTCCTCACACTCCTAAGACTATTCTGGCCTCCAAGCCAGGAGCACAAGTTCTCTCTCTGCGCTGTGACTCAGATGCTGAGAGCACAACAAGCTGTTTACAGTCCTATCCTCATTTCTCCTTCCCACTCACAGCACGTTGCTTTGGGAACCACCAACCAACCTAATTAAAACAAATTTTTCCTATTGTGGGAGCAATTCCCCAAATGCTCCGCCTTGCCAGAATCATGCTGTGTCTGCTCAGTTCACTACCTCCATCCAGCTCCCAAAGATGCTCATCTTACTGTAAAGAAAATCAATGCCTTCTAATGTGGCATTAGTTCTTAAATTCAGCACATTTATCACATATACTTCTATGGAACCTGAGGTAATATATGGAAGTGAAAAAAATATCTTCTTTTTAAAAAGACTTGCAGAGTAAGTGGCTTCTGAAACATTAGTGGTGCCTGTTACATCACTGAGTAGAAAAGCTATTCAGAACTAAATAAAGCAGGGGTTTAGATGGGGAGGCACAGGTGGAAACACAAGATGGCAGCACTGTAAGGATTGCAAAAGATCTGGAAGTGTAACCACGACCTGTAATTTGCTGACTTGATTTCTGCAGCAGAAAAGGCATTGCACCCATTCATTATGCCTAGCCCAGCCTTACAGCCTTGCAAGGACAGCAAGATTTCAAGATGCCATGATGACTGTCCTCTTTCCTCAGTGACCAGGACCTATTTCTCACCCCACATGAACTCCAGGAGAGGTCAGTGAGGTTGCATGGCTGCGGCTGTTCAGATCAGTCTTCCAGAGCACTGAAATCTTCCATCCCTTAGCTCATTCTCTGGAAATCAAAGTATAACATGGCTTCAGAAAGCACAAGCATTCATCTGCTCTCACTTGAGTGCCTGTAGTGTCTAGGGTAGAATGGTGTATGTTTGCCAACCCTTTTTTAGCAAAGACAGAGTTTACAAGGAGTGCCAAGCAGTGTAGTAGGTCCGTGGCATATCTCAAAATACTTCTATTTTTCAGCTTTTCGCCCCTGCCTTCTAGTTCTACCATTTTCTAGCTTTATTCTTCCATCAGAATGCCTGGACCAGCCATTTTTACATCCCCTTTTTTGTCCATTTTTTGAGAGCTTCATGGAAATTCTCCCTGGTTGCAGGAGTAGGAACATGACTCTTATCCTTTTTTTTTTTTTTTTTTTCAAGTGAGATGGGTAGTACCTGGAGTATTCAGTCTTCTTTCTGTTCTTTAATCATCCAAACTATACTGGCATGTAGCTGTGCCCCAATGCTAGGCTCTCCTTTCTTTCTCTCCTCATATGCTCCTCATATGCTGTGGTTCTAGGTTTCTTTGTTCCCACCTGTAGCCTGCTTATTTTTCTCTATCTGCATAAGTGCACCTAGAACATAAATCCTGCTTTACAGATTGTGGAAGGATAGAATGTAAGAAAATAAAAATAGTGCAGAAGGTAGTCTCACACTTGAGGAGTTGCAGCTGTACTAATCCCCAAATATTAGGAACAGGCCTGCCCTTAATAGGCCACAGCTGTGTCCAATGAGTGCCACAAAAGAGTGGGTTAGCTGCTTGAGGAGAGAGCTGAAGTTTGTTGGTTGTGCTGTGAAGGGGGTTGGAGTTTGTTGTCTGTACGGTGAAGAAGGAATTAGTGCTGTGAGGAGCTGCCCATGAGAAATCACCAAGAAGGTATGGAACTTTTGTAATTCAAGAGCAACAACAGGTGTTTATTACTAAATCTTTGAAAGGACTGGAAATGCATAAGACTTTTTGCTACAGTTTTACTTATTTGTGGAACAGATTTTTCTAGTAAACCCAGAAATAAACTCCATTGATACCACATAGTGCAATGTAGGTATCAAGCTACCAAGTGGCTGCCATAACTTCTGAAGAGATTAAGTGCTCAGGCTGTGAGCAGTGGCAAACACTGGGCCATATGCTTAATTTTAAGTATGCTAGCAATTGAGTGGAGATGGTCTATACTAGTAATACACTTAACTTCATCATATTCTAAGCTGCCCATGGCTTGGTGGAGCATCTGAGCTACTTACACTCCTAGGTGGAAAGCTCTAATGGAGTAGGAAGTGAGATAACTGAAATATCGTCTAACTAAACGAAAGACTTTTGTTGGGGTGGAGTACTTCTGTTTCTGGCTGTTTGCAGAATGTGGGAGTGAGAATTTAATTTGAAGGGTTGGTTGTCTCTGCTTGAGTGTATATGCAGACTGGCTGCTGGATTATGTGGGTGTGCTTTCTGGGATTGCTGCTGCTTGAGAACAAGGTGATCATCCCAGGTGAAAGGGCTGAGATGCGAGGGCTGAAATGGAAGAGTACTCATCCACCCCTGGAAGATGCTGTAGCAGAAATCTTTATGCTACCCAGTGCCCAGTTCTTTGGTCCAAGATCTCTCTTAATTGCTTCAGTCAAAGGATAGGGGGGGCAGATGTTGGTGTAGTATACCCATTAGCAGGCTTAGAGTTCCCCTCATCCCGGTGGATTTGGTCCTGAGATCTCTCCTGAATACAGGCACAGGTTTGAGACTTGCCCTGCTTTCATTCTTTCCTCGCTGGCTGGAGAGAATAAATGGATTAACTAACACTTTTAAGAGGAGTCTTCCTGGCAGTTGTTGAGTCTCAAAATGTCGATTCTCAAGGCTGACTTCACAAGGGATTTAGTCCTATCTTTTGCCAGCAGGTTGAAATTACCCTCTATGTTTATTGTATAAAAAAAAAAAAAAAAACAAAACAACCCAGTGAAAGAAAAAGAATAAAAAACATTCAAGAGAACAGGGATTTGTAAAGGTGGGTTTTGGTGACTGAGAGCTTATCCCATAGAGTGTGTATAGTGGGATGCGTAGGGTACAGCAGCAGAGAAAATGAAAAGTGCTAGGTCATCCCGTCCTCTTCTCAGGCACACACGAATCCCCTTGGTAGTGCAGGTTTATTTGCAGGAATGCTTTGTCCCTGAGTCACGCTGCTCGGGGAGAGGCTGTTACATATGCAAAAAGGAAAAGAAAATATACTTGGGTGCTTTGTCTTCTAGAATTTTCACCATTTCCCCAAACTAGCTATTTTTGGTGAATAGGCTTGAACCTGACAAGCAGTATATACACCACGTGCTAAGTGTTTTTATTATTTAGTGTTTTATTTACTATTAATGTATTTTTAGTAAGTATTGGGATTTTCAACACTTCCTTTGTGAAGCTGTTGTACATTCTGATAGATTTCACTGTCAGAGTTTTTTTGTGACAGTTTGTAGTTTCCTTTCCTTAATTGCTGCTTGTTACTTCTTCTTGTGTCCTCTTGTACCTAATTATAAATGTTAAAATGTCAATTTAGGAAAAATATCAGGGGAGGTTTCACAAGGGTCAGTGCTGATCACAATATTGTTTAATACTTTCCTAAACAATATATAGAGCAATACAATTTGCAGATGATGCCAAATTAAGAGGGATCATAAACACAGTGGAAGGCACAGAGAGAGAAAGAGATAACAAAAGGGTATTGAGAGTTTAAAGAACTGTGCAAAAATTAACAAGATGAGATTTAATTTAGATAAAATACAAGGTCATACACTATGGGAGAAAAATACCAACTATATAATGGGAGATGCTGGTTGGAAAACAGCAATAATGGTGATATATTTTACATTTATGTAGCTTCTTTCATCTTACAGAGTCCCAAAGAGCTTTACAAATTATATAAATTAATATAGAAGCGACACAAGGATTATCTTATTCTCCACGGAGACACCTCCTGTGTTGGTGCAGAATATGACAGCTATTCAGCTGAACTCTGCAGTGATGTGTAACAGCTCAGGACAAAATATTACAGGTCCCCTTGAAATGGCAGTAAAAGTTAAGGGAAGCCAGCATTTATGCAGCAGGGCTGCTTAAAACTGTTCTTCTGATGAAAACTGCCAGAACTTTTTTTTTTTTAAGCTGCAGATGATTGAGATCTTAGTTTTACATCTGTCTTTACTGCAGTAATGCAGAGATGAACCCACTGACTGCTGGTGGACACTGGCTGCAGAAGAGCTCATTGTGTGAGACAGTTGGGAAAAGCCATGAGTTTTTTACTGGAATAAACAAATTTATATGACCTGTTCATTAAAGAACATTATCTGTAGTTAGTTGAGGGCTATTCATTTTCACATGGGTAGGGAAGTTTAACTGGAGGGTGTATGAAATGGGTGATGGGAAGGGAAGACACTTGAACTGATGGCTGTGGGATCTGGCCAAAAGGGAGACATGAAGAAGAAAATATGGAACTGTAGCATGGAAAAATATAAGGGATAACAGAGTAGAAGAACAGGATGGTATGGGATTAATAACACAAGAAAGGTAACAGTGTGGGAGTGTTCAGGATTAATTTCTGTAATGGCTCCAGTGTTGCTTACCATGTCCATGTTTTCCAGTAAATATACTTTAAATTGTGGCATATCAGAAAGGCACAGCAGAATTTGGAAGAATACTGTCTCTGTCCTGCTAACTCTAGGCAGTATTACAAAGGTGGACCCAGGTTTTGCATTTACTGGCCTTTGCTATGTTTGTGTCTTACAGTGGAGACACACTGCAGGCTGTGTGTCCTCAGAAGCCAGTGTTGTGTTATTTTCTGATGGTGCTATGCCATCACAGAGGGCTGGTGGCACAGTGCTCCCAGTGGGATGGGGGGACCTGCACTCACAGTGCTTGCCAGCTCTAACACCTGTGTGCTAAGGTGATCTCCAGATGCTAAGGAGCCACAGGAACTAAGGACTTAGAGGGGCCTGTGTGCAGGGTGCTCATCCTGCTCTCTGGGGAACCAGAAATCTTTGCAGGGTCCATGTCTGATACCCCTGATGCAAACTGCAAAATCAGGTCATTGCCTAGGTGACAGCCAGTTGCATGTGTCCCACCAAGGGATGGCTCTCTGATTGGGAATGATGCAGAGCCTTTCCAGGCATCACGTTTGTTGAGGGTTGGCTGTGGCTGGATGCCAGGTATCACTTTCCTCCTCAGCTGGACAGAGAACAGGAATATAACAAAAGACTCCTGGGTCAAGATAAGAACAGGTAGAAATCACTCACCAATTACTGTCAAGGGCAAAACAGACTCAAAGTGGGGAAATTAGCTCAATTTATTACCAAATCTTTCAGAGTAGGATAATGTGAAGTAAAAGCAAATCTTAAAACCAACTTTTCCCCATCCCTTACTTCTTCCTGGGGCCACATTCAGTCCCAGATTCTCTACCTCACCCCCACAGTGGCACAGGGGGCAGGGAATTGGGGTTGTGGTGAGCTCATCAGACATTTTTCTGCTGCTCTTTCCTCTTCAGAGGGAAGATTCCTCACACTCCACCCTACTCCAGTTGAGGTCCCTCTTATGGGAAACAGTCCTCCATGAACTTCTCAAAATTCTGGGCTGCAATTCTTCACAAATTGTTTCAGCTTTGGTCCCTTCCATGGTGTGCAGTCCTTCAGGAAGAGGCTGCTCCTGCAGGGATCTCCCAAGTCCTGCCCACAAACCTGCTCCAGCATGAGCTGCTCTCTCCACTCTTCCACAGGTCCTGCCAGAACCTGCTCCAGGGTGGGCTTTCCAAAGGTTTGCAGCCTCCTTTGGGCATCTACCCTCTCCATTGTGGGCTCCTCCAGGGACTGCAGGGCACTCTCTGCACCCCTGGAGATCTCAATGGGCCTCCAGGGCACAGCTGCTTCACCATGGGCTGCACCACAGGCTGCAGGAGAATCTTCTCTGGCACCTGGAGCACCTCCTCCCACTCCTTCACTGACCTGGGTGTCTGCAGAACTCTTTCTCTCATTCTGCATTCTCACTTCTCTTCCATTGCTGTTGCACAGCAGTTTTTATCTCCTTCTTAACTATGTTATCCCAAAGATGCTACAGCTGTGGCTGCCAGGCTTGTCTCTGGTCAGCAGAGGGTCCCTCCTGGAGCCAGCAGGCACTGGCTCTGTCTGATGTGGGGGAAGCTTCTGGCTGCATTTCAGAACAGGCATCCCTGTAGCCCCTCCTCGCTACAAAAACTTTGTCATGCACCCCCTATACAACTTTGTCCTTCTTGGAAGCCTTTTTTATAGCAATGGTCTTTGTGTGCATGCATGTGTCCCACTGAATATAGGTTTAGTGCTTTTACCTACTGCTCCAAATTGAGAATTAATTTGTCAGATTTGCCTCTCTGCTTTGTTTCTCTCTGTGATGCCATGTGGTAACATGTGGCTAAAGGGCAGAGGAATGAGAAAGGATGGTTTTCTGAAAAGATTCTGCAGTGTCTGTTTGAAGCTGTGTATCTTTAATCTGCTGATTTTTCTTTTCTGCTCAGCAAATAAAATAGAAGTTCTTTTCTTCCCCTCCCACCCACTCAAATATTTTCTGTGCTCATTTGGCTCCTATGCTTTTGAGGTTCAGCTAAGTGCTTGGAGGTCTAACTCCCTGTCCTGTAGGACCATGCAAAGTGAATTTAGATTGACATTTCAGTTTTGGAGTTTTTTTACATTTGGAGTCTGGCCATTGCATAATATTTTTGGTGAGCATCACTAGTGTGACCAGCTGCTACCACAGACCTGCCTAGAGAACAGAATTCACAGGGTCTGATTTTCCACCAGCTTGCCTCTTGTGTCACTACTTGTAGCTGTGCAAACTGCCACCATTGTCCTTCTGCAGCAGTTTCACATCCGTTTTGCACAGGGATGACTGACTATAGAGGATGCAAGCCAGTGGAAAATTTACCTTGTGTTCTCTGCTCTATCTTAACCAAGGCACAAACCAGCACCCTCACAGTCTGGTGACTGTAAATCTCCTACTTTTAGATGAGCCTTGTAAGAAGGAGCATTGCCATGGTTAAGCTAGTGTGAATCACACTAAGCTTACCTCAGCTAAAATAAACTCCTTTTTTCCTTCTCAATACAGCCCTCCTAGTGGCTGGGTGTTTGTCTCTGTGCAGCTTGGCCAGTAGCATCTCCACACTGCCAGGATCCACAAGCCTTAGAAAAATTGTGCTTTGGGGTTACTACTCCTACACACTGCAGGGATGCTGGCTTTTAGCAAAAAGAATTCAAAACAGCGGGTTTCAAATAAGTAATCTTGAGAAAGAGGGTCTGGGAACTGGTGTGTTATGCTTTTAAAGTGTATTCAAAATCCTTGCAGCTATGTCTGTCTATGGAGTAGCTCAAGATTTGTTGAGTTTTGGAAAGAACAAGCATCACCTTTTAAACCTAAAATGTGCTCTTGAAGATCTTTTGAGGGAGCTGTCAAACCAGCATCTTGTTTACTCTTTATTACATCTGAGCAGTAGTTAAAACTGGAAAGGGAAGAAACCAAGCAGCTGAAGGACAGACT
Organism: Agelaius phoeniceus; assembly: GCF_051311805.1. Classification (NCBI taxonomy): domain Eukaryota; kingdom Metazoa; phylum Chordata; class Aves; order Passeriformes; family Icteridae; genus Agelaius; species Agelaius phoeniceus. The sequence continues at coordinate 56,669,572 of NC_135268.1, forward strand.
TTCTCTCCCCTGGTGCTGCAGAAGTGCCTGCTTCAGTCTTCTGCCATTTTGCTTGAGAGAGCTGGAGCACTTGAGTTATGGTGACATCTATTAGAATTCAATTAGTGGTAGTTCACTGACCCAAATTAACATTCTTTGTTAAGCTCAAGTCAGTGTATATGTATGCTATTTCCAGGCCAAATGGACCTGCATAGAAAAGAGGCTCTGAACCTCTGAGCTTGTTGGCAGTGTCTTAGTGACTGGATTCAGAGCACAAGCTTATCTAATGCCAGTGCTTTAGGCTGGCTAATAGAATTGCACATGTGTGTGGTTTGTTATTAAACTGTGCAGAGCTCTGGCTCGAGGTGAGTGGGGAGAAGAAGGACAATGGGGGACATGGTAGGGAGACCCAACCTCCTCTCCTCCATCCTGGGGAAGAGCAGCTGCTGAGATGTGCTAGTGGTGGATCTCCACTGGGAAAGGCATCCTGCCATGCGGGGTGGGTTGGAATGTTTCTCTCTCACTTTACTTCTTACTTCAAGTCTTTTACAGGCTCCAGACAGCCTCAGATCTGCCCAGGTCCTAGAGTGTTTGTTGTTGGCTTTGGTGCTGAGGCTGCATTAACCCACCTCTCTCATTCACTAAACCTTTCGGGTGCCCAGTCCATGGATTTCTGGCTTTGTCCGAGTGACTTTGGCAGTGCCTTGCATTGTCAGGCCTGACTGTCATAGAAATAATGTCACTGCAGTCAGGAACAGGAATGCTCTTCAGCATCAGGAGAGGAAACTGAAGGGGAGTCCCACTTTGTTGCTTTATCATGGTCTATCTATTCAGTGACTTGAAATACTTCAGAGCTGTCCATGTGTTGTGGTTTCCCTTCAGTTTATTTTTTTTTTTATTTAGAAAACTTGCTGTATAGTATTTATCTATGTTTGCAACTTAGGTTTGGCGTTTTTTTATGTGCTTGTATGGCTTTATCCCCCTAAGATACAACCAGCTATGATTTTAGTTGAAAACATGACTTAGTAGCAAACAGTGGTTAATGATTGATTTTTAAAGGAGAGAAAAAAGTCTTTTAAAAATATTTTTTCGCAGACTCTACTTCCATGCTGACATTTACACTAAGACGTTGGGCAGAGACTTGTTAGTCTGGATCTGTTCCCATGTGTCACTTTGACTAGTTTAAACTGTCACCAAGCATCTTAGAATAGTCAGCTTCATGTGTCTTGCGGATATCAGTCATTATAGTTCACATTTTCATTTTAATGATGACTGATGTAGATGTCAAGAAGTGTTGAGGCATTTGCACATTAGACTTAGGGATATTTTCTCTTATTTAATAGGGTTTTGTCTCAAGATACAGTTAACTATTATAAGACTAAATTACTCCTTGAGCAAGTGAATGTTTCCCTTGTGTGTGGATTTGAATTTAATCCACAGAGAACAAGTTCTTTTTGTGATGCAGTGATTTCCCTTCATTATCTGTGCCTGTTTGCTGTTTGGTAACTTGGATATACATATTTCAAATTTAAATACACCAATCCCTATGGAAAAATAGCTAAATACATGTCAGCATCTGTAGAGAACATCTTTCTGATTCTGACTGTGCCTGGTACAAGGTAAAACTTCAGAAAATCAGTTTTCAATATACTTCAAGGCATTAACTTATCCAGCAGCACAGATGGCACTTGAAATGCTGAATAATAATTGTTGAGAGCCAAGGTAAACGATGGTGCAAATGTGAAAGCGGACACAGGCATTAAAGTCTGTGTGAGTTGCCCTACTTGAATAGACAGGTGATAACATTTGCATGTGCAGACTCTGTTCTTACCTCTGAAATTATCAGCTAATGTGCTTACTTGCCTGTGTAGGTAGTGGGAGCAGAGGGCAGGGCAGCTGTTCGCAGAGGTGAGGAATGAAGGGTCCAGGACATGCTATAAACTCAAATTCCTGCTGGTCCTGCTTGGGACTAATGGAATATGCCTTGTAGCCATGGAAGTTCCAACCTTTAAGACACTTAATTACATTTTCATTGCCTTAAGCTCTACCTGTATGGAATACAAAACCTCTATCCTACTCACAACAGTTTGTCCAACCTTCAAAACCTTCTGCAGGTTTTGGTGGCTCATTGCAGTTTAGGCACAGCATGTTTTTGTTGAAAATAACCATGCAGCCCAAATCAGTGTTGAATTCAGCTGTCCATTGCCCAGCTTGTGCTTTTCTAATATATGTGGATACTTTGAAAAAACCTGCATGTGATTTCTCATAGAGCCCCTCCTGAATTCTGCAAGTTTTGCAAGTGCTGGGGTGTAGTGATCAAAGAGCCTTGCTGCTGCAGCCAGGGTGTTTGTGGGGTTCAGTGCTGGACACAGGGACTGGGGAGATCTGCTCTTCTGTTCAGTCACTTTGAGATTCTCTTTGAGCTCATGTTGGAGAGTTGGGCTGCCAAGGCACCCCAGGGACTGAATGCCTCTATGGTCCTTGCTGTGCCCATAGGCCCTGGGACAGCCTTTGCCTCGGTAGCCAGAGGAGACAAGCCCAGAGAAGGTTAGGGTGGAAGTATGAGGAAGCTCTAAATGTGGGGAAGCAATAAGCATGTTGGGAAGCATGATGGATACAGTACCAGTTCACCAGCAGCTTAACTCTGCCAGTTTTTTGTAGGCATCATACTCATGGAGAGTTTTAAGTGGTACTGTTGTGATGGAACTCATTGCTGACTGAATCTCCATTGATGCTTTTTTTGGAACTTTAACTGTGCAACTGTGCAAAACTCCTCAACATTAGTGATGAGCTGTGGTTTTGTGCGGTTTTTTGTTCAGTGTTTTAGTTTTTGTTCTTTTTTGGTTGGTTTTTGTTTGTTTGTTTGTTTTGATTTTGTCTGGGGGTTTTTGTTGGGTTTTTTTTGTTTGTTTTTGTTTTTTAGGGTTTTTTTGGTTTTTCTGTTATCAAATGGTCATATTTCTTTCCATCTTTTTAGGATTAAAGTAAAAATTGCTGCAATGACAGCATCATTCACAGACTGTAGCTGACCATTGCACTCAGCAGCACCACGTTGGCTCTTTCTTCAAACCTCAAGTTTCTTCTAAGTTTAGCCAGTCCACCTCAAAAGCTGTCAAAGCCTCCTCCTCCTGTTTCAGCTCTTTCTGAGCTATTTACTGATTTACTGCTGCCATCTGGTATGGGATCTCTTTGATCTGTGGATTCCCCATTTCTCTTCTGATCAGTGCTAGCAGCCAAAACTCAAATCTGCAGTTGGAGATTTTAGTCCTCCTGTTGTCCTCCCTCATCTTCTGAGGCAAAGGCAGAGGACCTCTCTGCCATAGGTTTGTTTGACCTACATGTGGATCCCTGGCCAGTGGCATGACTGTGGTGGTGTAACAGATCTGGACTGTAAAATAAAGGCATTTGGAAGGCCTTGAAAATGTTTTTTTTTAAAGAGCTTGTTTACTATGGTTTGTTTTGTTTTGTTTTTCTTGTATTATGGCTTACTTAGGGATCAAATTTTCTTTCTTCACATCTCTGATATGCTTTTTTCTCTACTTCTCATACCTATTCATAGTCCCATCAATAGAGAAGAAATTGAAAATTTGAATTAATGTAATTGATGTTCTTCGCAAGACATTTCTGCTCCCATTTTCAGTCCAGTTAGGAATATGCAATAATAAAGCAAACATATTTCTGGGACAGAACACTTTTTTTTGTTGGATTTACATGTGATATTAAAAAAATCACTGTCCATAGAGTAGATGAAATAACATTTTAGTTCTCTGTTAGCTACATTCTCTTCAAGGGTCGATACAAAGTGGCATTTGCTCTGTGATGCAGAAAATAATCTGTTAAAGAAAAAAAGATACATATATCTGTAACCTGCAAAAAAAAGCACCTTTACACTAGGAAAGAGCAGTAGTATGTGGCACTCGGACTGGAGAAGAATTAATAAAATGTTAAGGAAGTTTTACATGAAAAGTAAAATAAGAGTGAAACACTCAGCTTCCTTCATCATCAAAAACCTCAGCAAGAATGGAATAGTTCATGCATTTTGTTGCTTTACTTGAGTTCAAAGTTCTCCTCATAATTTAGTTTTTACACCAGAGTTCAACAGTCTCAAGAGTGTTTTAATGCCATGTGTTGTTGTAATTAGGCTGCGTTTTAAGTTTAGTAGTGGCCTGACTAATGTACTCTTAAGAGGCTTTATTTGGAAAAAAGTCAATATATGAAGCCAATAGAGCTCTTGAGAGTTTGTGCCACATACACACTCACAAATAGAAAATCATGTTATCAATTTTCATTTGACTTTTAATCAATTACAGTGGCAAAGAGATGATTTGAAGTCAATTTTCTGTTGGTGCTAAATTAGTGTTTGATCACAGATGTTTACTCTGGTGACTGCTTTCTTTTGCAAAAGCCTTGTAAACTAAGTTGCATAGATTGATGTCTCTCATTTTCAGGTGATTAGCAGCTTTTTCTCTTATTTTGCTGCTTTTAGCAGCATGAGAGATGTGCTTCTGCTGGGATATGACTATGTGGAAACCTCTTAAGCTAAACATGGAATTTAGTAATGAAGCCTGGCATTGACTTAGAAGTGCAGCTCTTTGAATAGAGATGCTCCTTCTCAGTGATCCAGCAGTAAATCAGTTCTCCAAAAAGAAGACTCCTTCATCCCATCTGTTTAGATTTGTAGAATTCATGCTAACAATAGCTTTTGACCAAAAGAACATTTTGCTTCTGACTTAATATTATGGAACAGAAGGCAAAGAAGAAAAGAAGTTGTTATAAAAAATAAATGTGGAAAATAAGAAGCGAGGGTTTTTTGCAAGAGTCAGAGAATCAATCTTGAAAGCATTTCTATTTTTTTATGCCCCTTCTTTATTTATCAGCTGTTTAAAATAGATAGGCCAAGACTTTTCGTTCTCTATTCATAGAAGAGCAATTCCTGAGACCACATAGCAGGCACACATGGAAAACTATTCTGTCTTCTTTTGGATTCCCCAGATGGGATTCAGAATGTTGGTTTGATGCTTAAATTCGCATAAAGCCGAACTTAAGACCAGATTTTGAAGTGGTCAGTACCCTCAAATGCAGCCAGTTCAGTTCTTATTTAAATTCTGGTATGAGTTGCCAGAGAGCAGGTGCTAAATATTGGAATTTTTCATTCATTTGAAATCTGTGTGTCATACTAAGAGATACAGGACACTGAACATCACTGAGAATCCAACTGTAGAAAAGTACTGCGTAAAATGCAAACCATAGCACGCAACCCAAACCCATCATACAAATCAGCCTAAATCATCAAAGCAATAGATCAAACAAATGCCTCAAAATTCAGTCTCTCTCTCCTGTCATTCTCTCCAAATGCTTTGCATAATACCCTGAAGATCAGCAAACAGATTTTGCCTGGTATGCAGTAAAGTGAGGATTGAATTTTACTGAGGGACCATGGAATAAAAGAACCCACCAGAAACCTTGTCTATGCTGAACTGAAGCTGTAATACTTGTACAAAGAGAATATGGAGGAGTTTTTTGTTACAGTTTGGTCATTTGTTGTTAATTGTACTTAAGACTCAATGGTTTAACAGTCTCTTCCATTGATAATCCCTGAGTCATGACTACATAGGTTGAAAACCACACATCATATTCTGTGCCTGAAAATTGATAGTTCTGATAAATACATTTTTAATGCCTCATTAAAAAAAATACTTCATGAAAATATTAACCTATTAAGTCCCTTGAATTGGCAACCCCAAATAAAGTATTTCAGCTTTTATTCTTTGGGCTTTGCCTTCCCTTCCCCTCTCATAACAAAAAAGATTGTAAAGAAAATTGTAAAATAGGAAACAAAGCAGGAAAATGGGCAGTTAACTGCTCATTTTTTGTAGAAAATATGGAATAATTCTTCATGTCTGGGTTTTATTTGCTTTTTTGTTAAAGCAAGACCCTACTTTTAATAATATTCACAGGAAACTTTCCCTCAGTAATACTGGGATTTGATATCAGAGAAAGGCTGTTTTTTTTGCTCACATGCAATGGCAGCAAAATGTCTGGTCAGTATGTCCGGATGTGACCCTGTATCCTGCACCAGCTGTTTGGGAAGGGGATAGAGTACTGGGGGAGTTAAAAGTGACCAGACTCACCTGTTTGACTCACTGTGTGTGAGCGGTGGGCAAACTGCTCAGTGGCAGTAGTGGGAAGGTTAATCTCCATTAAACCCAGCTTTCCCTTGGCTGCAAAGGAGGAGGGTGACCCTGGGGCAGACAGCAGGGGTGGGTGGTCCCAGTGGTGGGTGCTGGTGACTCTTGGTGGCAGAGGCTTTGCAGCCTGGGGTGCCACGTGCCAGAACTCACAGGAACCGGCTTAACCTAGCTGAAACCTCCTAATTTAACAAAAGAAAGGAATTCTGCTCTCTGTGTGCCATACACTGAAAGGCTAAAGGAGGGATTTAGCAGGGAGCCCGTGGGGCTGTATCCCCCCTCCCTCTGTTGGTAGCAGTAGGCCTGGTGCTGGCACTGGTGAGCCCGTGGCCTTGGCTCTCCTGGTGGGCTGACGCATCCTCCAGCATGAAGCACTCAGTGCAGGAAAACTGCGTCAGCTCCCCAGCAAGGAGAAACATTGTGACCCACAATAATGATGCCAAATCTGCAGCTGTAGCTCAGGTGTTTACTCTGACCGGTGCATCAACTCTTTGAAATTTCCTGCAGCATCTCTAAATACAGTACATTAGCATATGCAAATTATCCAAGTGTGTAGGACCTGCTTTTTTTAGTCATTCATAAAAAGTCACCTTAGTGAATGATGATAGTAAAGTTGAATATTTGAAAGATGGCGTCTTCAGACTGTATAGAACACATTGCCTCGGTCATATCTGTGCCTTGATTGTCTAAGAATAGAAGCTAGAGAACTAATCAGATCTTTGTGCAATGCTGGTTTTATTTTACAAGCCTCCCTTTCAATGCAAGCCCAACATGCTATATTTACCTCCTGTATTATGCTGTTTCCTGACAGCATTTTCCCGGGTTTTTGTGTTTAATAGGATAATCTGAGGGTCTGATTCACTTCCTGCTTGACATGAATACCTCTCTCTTGATTTTTAATCTCACTTTCTATTAAAGTAAATATGAACTATTAGTATCTCAGGAGGAGAAATGGAACCTGGATTATTTGGTTTTTTTGGCTCCACTTGTGCTTTACAGGTTAATATGTCTTTTGGGAAATATCATCCATGGCAGCTCTGTCTCCAGTAATTGTTCAGCAGAAGACAATGCTTCCAGTGCTAAATGGCAGTCTGCTTGTGGGCAGGGTTTTCTGCAAGAGTGAATAAAAGCTGCATGCCTTGTCTCACTTTCTTCTGCTTTACTACAGGAGGGGGTGCTCCCAGTGATATCCAGAAGGGCTCTTTTTCACTGTTCTTTCTTCTGTTTTCCATTTGTCTTGTCAGTTTTGGACTAGAACATGAAGAATGGGTTAGGCAGGTTGAATTTGCTGTATTGGGAAGGGCCTGGTTAAGACTAGAGAGAATTAAGGGCTTTGTAAGACTTTGGAAAAAATGTCATTATGCATGAACCTATAAATCTCTAAGTATCAAATGAGCATTATATATAATATTACTTAGCAGGAGAAGAAAGGACATTTAAATGCTGTCAGAAATTAATGATGAATCATGCCTGGAAAGCTTCACAACAGAAAGGTATCACATTCTTTGCTGCTTTATCTTTGTATTAGAACAAATATTCAAACTAAATTTAGCTGGTGTGATTTAGAGGCAGTATGGCTTCAGCATTTCCCTTAGGACTGACCCTTTCCAGTTGGCTTTGTTGCTGGAATTGTTAGTGAGCAATGAACCACTTGCTCCGTGCTGGAAACTGGCCAGGGACAGAGGTAGAGAAGGACCCCACATGGAAAGGTACTGGTCCTTGGAGGGACAAAGAGTGACCCAGAGCTCCTCTGTAGCACAGCTCTGGATGTTGCTGCTTCCTCTGCAGCTTGAATTAATGCTCACCTGCCTTTCCAGGGGGTAGTGAGGCACCCTTCATGGCAATCAGATCTGTAGTGAGGCTTCTGTGTGCTTGCCCCTCTTAGCAGCCTGACACTTAAGAAAGGGGTATTTAACTTGAAAAATGGTTTACTTCATGGAATTTCCAACCAGCATAATGTTTATTAAAACAGCCATAAAATTCCCTGTGTACCACATGAAATTCAGCTTGATAATGATAGTGCTGCTATTGTGATTATGTAAGCATAAAGCAGATGATTTACAAAGGAACAAATTCAAATAACACTGTGCAAGAAATACGGGTGTCGAAAGCCAACTGGGGTTGGTATGAGGAGCAGCAAGGGGCTGCACAAACTTTCAGCCTGAGGTTCCTTGTCTGAATTTAAGCTAAGTTTCCATGATCCAGTGGCTTTGTGGCAGTTTGGATACAATGAAGTTGTGATATGAAGTCCATTTCCTCCTGTGCTTGTAGCACTAACAAAAGAGCCTTCAGCAGCAGCAGGGATGTTTAGTGTGAAACAGGGATGTGGCTGAACTTCCCCCCTTGTAGCAGGGACATTGTCCACAGGCACAGAGAGAGGAATGATTAGTTCTGCATAGGTTTCCTGGGTACATTTGGTTGTGAGACCTAGGATTGCCATTCCCACAGGGAGCCAGAAAGCTGTGAGACCTCATGGGAAGGGTTGAAATGGCACTGGGGATGATTGCCAAAAAATTTTCAAAACACTGGGTGGTACAGCTAGAGATTGAGATTAGAGACATTAAATGCTTTTAAAATGACAGTTTCACATTTTTTTAGTGCCATTTTATTTTATTTTCATTACAAAAAATAAAAGGTCAATATCCTGGCAGGACATTGCTTTGCCAATTGTGGACTCTTCAGGGCTCCATCTCTAGCTATTTATTGCTTTCAGTTTTATCTCCTGCTGAAATTCATGTGAGAGCAAATAGTCACATCCTGGATAAAAGTTAGATGCAGCACATGCCACAGTGAATAGATGCCTTTTAATTTTGGAGATTACATCAATCACATGAATGTTATTTGGACTAGCATGTATGTTTGGAGCAAGCAAGCCATGAATATTTAAAAGGACAGACCACAGATGAGGGAGCTTCAGAGGCTGACACTCTAACAGGTATTGCTCATACCACAGCATTTCCACAGCACTGCAACTGCACCAGTAATGGCTTACCCTTGTAAGCCAAATTAGCTGTGCTAGGTTAGGTAAATGCAAATATTACACAGCCCTTGGTTCTTCACCCTGCTTTGTTAGTCCTTACTCCTGTTCTGCTTTTCAACATACTGTCTTTCCACCCTCACAGGAGAAGGTCTGCCCAGCTGCAAATGTGGGATAGATGTCCAGCTGAGGGTTGGGTTCTAAGCAGAAGTTGCCTGGTTTGCCATGCAGGGCCAGCCACATCCCTTGAGGACCAACAAGTCCCCAGATCTACTGCCACCATTTTCCTGGGGGACATGCAATTTGTTTCATGGTGGACACAGTCATCTGGGGAAAGAGCTTTGCTGTGTCTTGGCACAAAAAACAATGAGGTGTGTTTCCATATAGCCACGAGCAGAAGTTTGGAGCATCAAAGTACATCAAAATAGCTTGCAGCTGGAGGGGTCATGCTAGAGCTGTGCTACGGAGCTCAGACGTGATTGTCAAGCACCCAGTTTGACCTTCAGCATACAGACATAGCCCAGATAGCTAATAAATCCAATAAGCTCTCCATGCCATCTGAAGCATCCTAATCCCAGGTTTTCCTTCCCATTTCCTTTTTTATTCTTAAAGCATTTTTTGTGACTGGTTAGTCTTGCTCTCTGATTTTGCTGAACCACTGCTTCAACCACTACTTCACCCTGTACCATATGCACTGTATTTTTCTTAGATGCTCTGCCTGGAACTAGGTGCAGGAGAAAATATCCATCTGTTAAAGGCTGAGGTATTAGACAGAGGGAGAGACAGTTTTAAATAGGTATTACAGGCATGTCAAATTAAGTTAAACAGAGAAGATTAGACAAAAAAAAAATTCCAGGAAAATCTGGGTGACATTTTATTCTTGTCAAAACATGAAAAATTGTTAGAGAAGGAGTAGAAGAAAAAGGCTGTTTAATCTCAGAATCTCCCATTCTAGTTAGATAGCTGCTGTACTCTCAAAATACAATGATTTAACCATGACATGAAGATGATGATGTGCAATCGACTGTATCAACAGTTTCGCAGATGTTTATTTGAAGTTTAATGTTAATGAAATGCAGAGATGTGCCTTGTAGGTTTTTGGTTTAGTTTTTGGGTTTTTATTTTGGTTTGTTTTTGTTCTCTCCTCAAGTCCCAGTTTTCGCATTTAGTGTTTCTAATAGTGGAATTAATTTATCTGATTTAATACCTGAAGAACAGTCTTCAGAAAGTGATTTAATGAATGACTGCAGAAGGATTTCTGTTTTTGAGGGGGGCCAGGACAGAACAAGTAGAGAGGTTTAAAATGAGTGAGCCCATAGGACAAGATTTCTCTTGGGGTCTGTTGGAAAATCTTACTCTGCAGCTTATAGCCAGGCAGGTTTAAACTCCCTTGTCACCAGGACTGAATTTGTCATTATTAAAAGTACTAAGTAACATGTTATGCCTTTGTCCCTGTGTGAGATAATTGCAGGCTCCATACTTTAAGGAAACAAACTGAGAAAAAGACTATTTACATATACTAAGAACATACACAGATTAGCTTCAGCTGGCCTGTTTGTTCTGTTGGCCTGTATTATATAGGAGATTAGATAAATGTACATGAATATTAGGCATAACAAATATTTGGCAGTGTTTCTCTGTCCTTGGTTTATGCTACATGTAGCCCACTACAGCACATACCTGGGAAGGCTGGGGACACACGTGTTTAACTTCTTTAGGTCACCTGGGGTAAGAGATGGCCCAAGCAAAATGGAATCTTAATAAACCACAATTTGTGGTGTATTATTTCCATTTGAATATTCAGGTTGGAAACTGCTGCAGCTGAAAAGCTGTGAATCAGAAGGAAGCATAAGGATGAATTAGGATATGATTCAGTTACTGTTGTTGTTTTGTTTGTACTTACCAGTTTACATTGCCAAGTTAAGACAATTTTGTTACTTATCTTGTGCAAGTAACTGATCCATTTACACTCAGCTGGGAGTAATAAAACCTTCAAGATCTTAGCGGTCAACTCTATTTAAATATTTAGCATTATATTTTGTAATTTCCTTCTCTGTATTTTTGTATTTAATTGTATTGATTTTTCTTCATTTTTAATGACATCAGAAAAAAAAAGGACAAATACAGTCTGTTAGTCTCAGTAGCTGAGTATGAAAACTGGTCAGCTTGGAGACAGCAGGGATGGATTCTCCTATTGCTCCCTGGGAGTTGGGTGTCTCCTGCTGGGAAGATGCATCCTGAGAGCATTGGTGCAGTGAGACACAGATAAGCTAGAACAGGGCTTGGAGGTCGTGATGTCTTTTCCCTTTGTTTTGTTTCTCAGGGTTTCTCCTGTGTAAGATGATGATGGTTGCTCATCATGAAATACACAGTTTAAAATTTGGACTATGTCTCTTTTTCCATTCATTAATTTCAAAATGCCTTACAGAAGTTTTTGTATTACTAGCTTATGCAAAACAGTGCACAGAAGGCTAGACTTCATTATTTTAGAAATGGCCTGTATTTTTGGAGGTGCAGTTTTTGACATCTGTTGAAACTTTTTCAGAAGCCCAAATGTACCCCAGCTGCTGTTGTTTCAACATTCAACAGTTACAATAATAAATAGCTATTTTATTAAGCCAACATTTTTTCTGGTGTCTGGCACAGCAAAATAATCACAGGATGTCAGAGCCAGTGCTGTGAAACCTTTGTGATATATGAGAAATTCTTTGGAGTCCAAGAGCACCAAATTCACAGGCATAGTTGCAGGGTCATGGCTTGAAAAAGGGGAGGAAATATACCTAATGAAGAAAAAAGCAAGAAATTATTTAGCAACTGATGTTCCAGTGAAATGAGAATATAATTTCAGGTGCTGTATTTGGACAAATTTTTGCAAGGCAAAATGAATGAGTAAACAAATTTGTGAATTCTAGACCCTGATAGGCTTTGGTCATCCTTGATACCAATACCTCTGAAATACTTCTGTTGGACATACTGACCTCTGCATAGAAACATTAAGACCACAGCTGGTAGTCTCAGCTTTGGTAATAATCATTCATAACGTCCTTAGAAATGGAGATGCTGAAGAATCTGTGGACCAGAGCTTGGAAAGCCCTGTTTCAAGGGCCTTGCCTGATTACAGAGGTGGCAACTGCCGAATCTCTAGAAACGTTTCCAGGGAGGAAATGTCGGATTGCCTAAGTAAATAATAAATACATCTGAGCTGCATAAGGATTTTCCTACAGGCGCTGCAGGACTGCCCTTCTTGCTTTATGCTGTGGAAAGTTCAGGGGCTTTTTTTTCCATGTACCTGGAAAGAGTTGATTTCAAGCTGGAGTCAATCCTCTTCCCAAGTTCCTGCAGTCTGTTTGTGACCATGATCTGGCATCTCCCTTCCTGGACCATGTGTTACATATCCCTCATCCATCCAGTTCTTCCCTCTGCTTCCTTTTTTATCCATCTCCTTTCCTGACTCATGCTATATCTAAAAAGTGGTATAATGTTCCATTATATAAATTGGTACTTTTAATAGAATTTTTCTGTTGAGCCTTCTTTTGTTTGTTTGCTTGAGCTATGTCTGTATTCAGTATTCTTTTTCTGGAGGTTGTCCAAGTAGATTTTTTTTACTGGCTATTTAATAGAGTTTTGATGTACATTTTTATATGTATTTTTAAGTGCAAAACACAAGATACACTGAGCTTTAACTGGAATTACTTCATCAATAGTTGATTCTAAACCTTCAAAAATGAGATATTTTGTCTTGTCACGTTAGCAGCTTGTTGCTGTGCTGAGAGGATGACCCACGCTGTGTTCATCGAAAAGAGATAATGGAGGGATCTTCTGAAGATGATGTCAGTATCCCTGATATTATTTTCTTAGGGATTTCAAAATGGACAGTGTGATGTACTTCTCTGTATGACTACATTTATAGTATCTCAATATGAGGCAGAGAAAAACATGCCCAAGCATATGTGTACTCACCTACTGCTTCAAAGGGAGTAGAAGGATGAGGCAACCAGTGACAGTGAAAAATTCAGTTACTGAGGCATAAAAGGAGAGTCTGAAAGTAAATGCTGTTAGAGCATAGAACAGACTTTTGGGAATCACAGCATAGTGGCCTGTTTTCACTGTATCATGAAGCAGTGGAAGGACAGGGCTTGAAATGTGAGTGTCTGACATTTTTGAAGGATATACTAAATCTATTAAATAGGATCTGGGAGGACAGAGTGCATAATATTAAAAATACCATGTAAATAACAGTAACCTGTAAAATCCAGAAGCTCCAACTGGCTGTAAAATTAGTAATAGGCAAAGTCAATGCTAAATGGCCCCAAGAAAAAAGGCCCAAAAATCTTACAAAAAGTCAAGATCTATAGGATACCTCTTGCAGTACAATACTGAACCTTCTTTCCCCTTCCCCTCAAAATAACATTGTCAGTTATACAGCAAAGCTTTTACTTACTTCTGCTAATGGAAAACTGTGATAACAATCTTTGAATAATAGGGGTTTAGAAATAGCAGCTCCTGGGTCCTTATACCAGCTTTACCAGTCAATACTGTAGTTTTCTTTTTGAGAAGCAACAGTCTTGGAGGCAGAGAAGGAATCAGTGTCACTCTTTACATCAGTATATCTTGACCTTTTTTTGGTTTTGGTTTTTAATCTCATGTGAATTATTAAATGCAAATTCAGCAATGCAAAGGAGGAAAAACCAGATTATTTTCCTTTTGAGTTTGCTGATTAGTCAGTTGCTTAGTTCATGGAGGATGTCACTTGTGTCAAGTTTCTGTATACTTTCATAGAACTGGAGTGTGAAACTTACTGTATCTCAAGTGAATGATTTTTTCAATTAGCCTGAAGTTCTTTGGCTGTATTCATTTGCAGTCCTATGTGGAAGATATAGAGCAAAGGTTTAAGATGTTTTGGACAATTTACAATGTTTAGAGAGGCTATTTGTCAAGAAACAATATCTTCAACAACTTTTATGTTCAATTTTTGTCCTGGATCTTTTGTTTATTTTTATAGCATTCTTTTTGAGGTGTAAAAGCTAAATTTAGGGTATTGTTTAAAACAGGGGGAAAAGGGGAGAGGAAAAAAAAGCCAGTGTTAGAAGACTGAGATATCAGGGGGCACATGACTGTTTCTATGATGGAACTGCAGATGGGAGGGAACTGTGAATTGGTTTACTCTGACAGCCAAACCGTGAAAGAATGGAAAGATCAGAAATATTTGAAAATGAGATCATACAGCATGTGAACTATACAGACATCTCAACCATGTTTTTTTTATGAGAAGTCTTACTGACATTTGAAAAGCAGAGACCGGTTCCCTAGTCTTAAGGTTGACTGACATTTAGGGGCAGCATAAGGCATGATTTCCTTCCCCTCTTTTTAAATTGAAGTTTTCATAAATTGGGGTGAAGGAGAAGCCTGGTTACATCTTGCAAAGCATTCACATCTGTGTAGAAATATGAAAAAAGTAACCTGTGACATTTTAAACACTTTGCTGAATCTTGTTTTGTTCTACATCTATAGAGGCATGGATACAGAGCTGCACTGCTGGAAGGGGGGGGGGGGTGGGGGTAGAGAACTTGAAATGGTTTCATTTCAGATATTTTTCCCAGCAGTTCAAACACAATTGCATAGAATTATTGAAGTCAGGGAAATTTGGGGTAGTCTATGAGCACTGCTTAGCAATCTGCTACTCTGTAAGACCAGGGCAGCATGTTTTATCTTTGTCCCAGATGTAAGCAGGCAGCCAGGCTCACACCAGGGACAAGGTCAGGAGTGGCTGCATGGGTGGGCAATACTGGCAGCAGCAAAGGGCATTCAGTGAGCACCACTGAGACACTGTGCCACTACCTTCACTTGGAAAGCATTCACCTTCCTGTGTTTTCTTTACCAATGTCTTTGTCTGTTCTAAGAGTGTGGGGACACTACCCCTGCAATGGCAGTACCATGATATGAGTGATAAAGATACCAAAGTTATCCCTGCTTACTTGTGCCACAACAGCTGGATGTAAAGTCTGCATTTACCCCTAACTGTGTTTCTTTATTCCAGCGAAGTCTGACCTGCAGTATCAGGGTACTCCTAGTTACAGAAACTCCATCTGCTTCCTTGTTAGGTTTTACAGCTGTTCTCCAAGTATCTTCTTTCTTTGACCCCCAAGCCAACTTAAATTAGTCATGTAAGCCATTAACAAAGGGCTTGATCCAGACATCCTGGGTAATGAAAAGCAAAATCCCAAGTAGTTGCCTAGGCTGAAAAGTGGCAAAATGTTTGGTAGTAGTTTGAAATGAGTTTCTAAAAGAGTGGCATCACTCTGCAGCTGGTCCTGCTTTTGGGGGTGATTGTTGTAGTCAGGCACTGAAGCTGGTTTAGGGTAATAAAGAACATCAGTGGAGAACATTAATATTTAGGCAGCCTCCTACTAAACCTATCTAAAGAGGAGTGATATAAGTGACATAAAAATTCCCATATTGTAATTTGAGTAACATAGAAGAGTGCCTAATGAACTGCATTGCTTTTATAGCTAAGCAGACTGGGGATAAGATGGGTTCTAATACATCTGTACTATCCAATTATCATGGGAGGAATTTAAGTTTCTATTTTTAATTTAATTTTCAGTATCATATATTGCCACATGTGTGTATGAATACAGGCTTCTTTTGTGCTGAGGAACAAAAGCTAAGCAGTTCAGTTTAATATAGATTGTATTTATATCTTTATAATCTATAAATATTTCTATATTTATGTTTTAAAAGCACCTGTTAACATTTTAGTAACCTTTTTTTGCCAACATGAATGGTTTGGGTGTTTCTGTTGCTCTTATCTTTTAAAAGTAAACATCAGGAGTACAGGACAGGATTCTCTGTTGCTCCAGCAGTAGCCAGCACGAAGTGGGAGGACCATCAGGGAGCTATTTATGACAACTTGCTTCTCAAGCAATTACTGCTTAGGAAACCAAATAAATGATAGTAGCTTCAGGGTTTCTCTGATGAAGGAGCCGCCAGCTGCACTCCTAGTGGACATCATCAGTTTGCAAAATGCAGGGGCACCCTTCTCCTCCCTCATTCCCATGATTTCCTGCTCTTGCTGCTGCCATATTTTGTCCATCTTTCCATCATGTCAAAGTGTCCTTGTTTCCCTTGAAGCAGTTGGGGTTCATCAGAGATGTTAGCCTAATACAGACTGTGTCACCTGTGCCTTTCATATGCTTATTGCCAGGTGTAGTGTGTCCTCTTGTAAATGACTCTGGAGGAGCCCACAGCAGCACCCACAGTGAGCACCTAACAAATAGGACTGGGCTGGGAGGTTGAAAGCCTCAGGGAGAATCAGCTGACCAGCTCCTGCATCTCCCTTGGTGGTGATGAAGCCAGAGGATGCGGCAGCTCTTTCTTTTTGTGGTAGATCTTCCTCATCACTGTGCCGCTTTACAAGCATGGTGTAAGAGTTGAGGTTCCAGTCTGGAAGGGTTTTCCAGGTTTCTAGTGAGTATTTAATGATGTTTGACTGTGTGTGGAGGTTTCTTGAGAAACCTCCAAAGCCTTAGAGTCTCTATTCAAAACCTAGCAAGCAGAGAAAAATATTCTGGATTTGGTACTTTTTTTAGTGAGTTCTTTAAACCTAAAGCTCTTGACCTCATCTTCTGGAAGGCTTGTGATCCTTCATTTCTTCATGAAAATCCTTTTTTCTTGTTTTCTTGTGCCTGGGTTGTAGGACTCTAAAATGACTGCTTTGCTTGCAAAAGGCTGCATAGAAAGAGAAGGTTTTGTCCCATGGAAATTCAGCAATAGCGACTAGCAAATCTTTTAAAGCAAAATGACAAAAAGGACAGTGGGTAATCCACTAACTGTGTAACATCTGGAACACAGATTTTGCAGAAGAAAGCATCCAGCTTCCTTCATTCACCTTGTGTTGTGAAAATGTAAAACAATAGGAGGATTGAGGCCAGGCTTGCCTTCAGGCTTGCCATGGGTCCACAGGGCTACCACAGCACTGGGAAAGCTGGAGAAGAAAGCCTGTTTTTCTATAGAGGTGAATTCCACTTCTAGCATTCATCTGTCTCTTCCCCTGAAGAAGTTATTTTCTTGCTTTAGTGTCAGCAATGACTGAGATACAGTTTTTACCTCTAACTTGGAGACAATGGCTTCAGCAGGTTTGAAAGGGAAGGCTGCAAACCTGGGTCCATCCCACCACAGAGCAGTCTTTGAGTCTCTGAGTAGGAAGGAAGTCCCATTCAGTGGAAAGAATGTGGCACCTGCAGAGCTGTCTTTAGGTCTTCAGTTGGAAAGAATCACACCCTGCAGCTGGCTCTCCTTAACTTAGTGGGATCCTCCAGCTGCCCCCATCCTGACTCAGGTAGGTCAGCTGAGTCCTTGGATTGAGAGGATAAAGCAAAGCCTCAGAGAGAGGAATAGGCAAAAATCAAGTGAACCAACTTCCACTGACTGCCCTCCTTTTCTTGACTAGTATTTGGTCTCATTTCTTTCATACACTGGTGGTGCTGAGTTAGGATGAGAAAAGACTTGGTCCATCACCAAGCACTAATTTTCAGATAATTAATACTTGGCTCTGCAGTAGCACTTTAGAACCATGACTGGAAGATCACTGATGAAAAGTCTAGCCTGGCATCATCTAATTACTCCTTCTTTTGTATGTGCCAAGGACTTAATAATTTGTTACTTCTTCTAGGGGAAGAGGAAGCGATTATGAGTTTCTTATGGGAAGCAGACGTACCACTGGGCTACTGTTAGCAGTGCCGTGGGTATGAAGGACAAATTAGCTTGGTGATCCTGCCAGGCTTACATTCAACAAAGTCTGGCTCAGGATTTATAGATATTATTCTCTGGTGACAGACATAAGTGGCCCTGTTAACAACAAGCCTTTATGCATTTTCTGCCCTTCTGTTCTTGTCCTTCATATCAATTCTATCTCTTAATGTTTTGCCAGGACATCTTGGTAGCTCTTTCTCAGCTGGGTTCAGTGAGTTTGTTATTTCCTTGAATTCAGTCTCGTCTTTGTTGTTCAACTGTATTTTTTGCTCCATTGCCAGAAAGAAAAAGATGGTGCACCAGGTGTGTTATTGCAGTCTCTCACTGCAGGTTGAAAACCTGTATTCCATGTTTTTAATATAAAAGAGCTATCTGGTCAGCTGGGAAAATTGAGTCCAGTGACAATGTGGCTCTGTCACTGGCATCCTTTCCCCTAGGCCAGAAGGTTGTACTTCCATTAGCCCTGTACCAGGACATGGCTCATCCCCAGTGCTGCAGCTGAGTGCCAGGCTACTTGAGGAACAGCACTGTGGATGAAATGCTGCATTGAAGCACCTTGTCCTGGTGGCTAGTGGCCAAGTGGAAGTGGAAATATTCCAGAGAAGAACTTTTACTTTTTTATGCTAAAGAAGACGGCATATTCCTGTTGTCTTGGTAGTATTTTGTTTTTGACCAGAGCAAGTACAAATGTTGAGGTCTTTGTGTAAGAGCCATGGGTCAGCACACAGTGGTGTCTCTGTTCACAGAAATGGTCACTCCCCTGACAGTTTAGTCAAGGGTATTTAGGATGCCACAAATTTAAGAGGCAAATTATAAAACTAAGCTGGATTCATGAATATAAGAAAGCACAGAAACAAAAAGCCAAGTGCTGGGTTTCATACTGGATAGCTCATTAACTTAAAAACAGAGTAGGAATGTAAATTATAACCCTTGTTATTACTCATAACTACAGTTCAGACGATAACTTGGCAGTTTGCCCACGACTCTTTTATAAACCAGTAACCTCCGGAATAAATTATACATCGTACATAATACATAATTGTCCTTAAAAAGGCAATAATTGTTCTAAAAGGTAGAGTTTGCAGCGTGTTTCACATGAAATGTATGCCACAAAGCCAGCCCAGTTGCTCAGGCTCCAAGTTCCTGTGTAACCTGTGTGCTTAGCAATACTGGAATTTCAAGCTGTTGCCCCAAACCTGCAGTGTCCCAGTACTATTTCACAAAACCAGTATGTATTGTCTTCTTGTATTCTCCTGTGCTAGAAGTCTCTGTGCTTCTTCCAACTTGGCCTGTGGCAGATGCCCTCACCTTTCTTTGGTTTCCTCTTGATGGGTCCTGATGTATGGACAATGTGTCAGCCTGGAGGGGCTCGTATCCTGGGGTAATTGCTAGATTTAAAACAGAGTCTTACTCCATGCAGTCAACCTAAATCCTTTGTCCTCCCAGAATGAGACACTTGTGCTTGGTTTTGCTTTGTTTGTGGGGGACACCAGCAGAAAGCCAACACCAGAAACACACACCACAAGAAACAGCCTCTTCCCAGTCTCAACATCTCTTCATGTACACAAGATTCTGTGTAGGCTCCTTCAACTCTTATTATTCCTATACACATTTAGCAGAAAACCCCCACACCCTACCCAAAATCCTTTTTTGAAAAACATGCTTCATCATGGTTTTTGTTTCAGATTTTTTTGGTATGCAGTTTTATAATGTTAATGCTGGGTTGCCACTACGAGGCTTTGTTTCTATGATCAAACTTCCTGTTAATTCTCTTTGCTTGTAGGTATTTCTGTAAGATAGACAGCAAGAAGGTTATATGTACCTTGTCTTTTTTTTTTCCCTGTGTTTATTTGTCTGCACAAGACACATTACAGGAAACCTTTCACATGGGAGTTGCTGTGTTGCTGTAATAATTGATACCAGAAAGTTATGTGAAGGTCTTGTTGTGCTAAACAAACTAGCTTTTTCTCAGAATAGAAAGATAAATGGTGGACCTAAAAAAGAGAACCCTTTAAAAATGACCTATAGTGTAAGATATATAAACTACAGAAAAAGTACCCACATATTTTTTATCATAGAAAAGAAAGGTTGCTATTTTTCTACCACAGTAACGGAATAATAATATGTTCAGTTAGCAAAAACTCATACCGACAAATGGTAAGATGCTAATAGATGTTGCAAGCCAGAACTTGAACAGAGAATTCTGCTTTCCTAATGTGGGTTTGCTGCCCTTCAAATGATTAGATTCCGTCAATCAAAGACTGTTTTCACATATAAAGCTATTATAGTCTGATCTTCCTCATTTCTGAAGGGCAACCAAACTTGAATGCTCTTGGTGATAAAATACTGGTTGCTTTATGCCCTGATTTTATAGATGGGTGTTAAAACAAATTTAGTCTTAAACTTTCTGTGGAAATAATTTCAAATGCAATTTGCTATGCATGTATTCATCTTCTCTCCTCTTGCTCTTCAGATTTTTCCATTGATATATTGATTATAGTAGATTAAAAAGGTTATCTCACACCAATTTCCACCATGGCCCATCTCACCATCCAGTCTTCCAGCTGAGCTTACTCTAAGCTATCTAAATGAAGGATCTGCAAGAAAACACATCTTTGCTCCTGAGCTAGTGGCCTAAATTTAGTAGATGTAAGAGTGGTCTTGGAACTGAGTTACTTTGGTATAGGGCTTGTAGGCTGCCTGCGAACACAATATCCTGCTATCCCAGGTTTTAGAGTCATGTTGGAAGTCCAAACACTTCAGTGGTTGACACTACTTCCCCCATTCTGAGGTGGGACTAAGCTTTGAGGTGACTCTAATTTAGCTGGCTTTGCATTCATGGAAACTCGCCCATGGTAAGGGGAGTCAGAATGGGGGGGATCCCAGGGACCAAATGACATCACAGCGTGACTGCAGCCATGGCTCCGTGGCAGCGTGACTGCAGCCATGGCTCCATTGCAGCGTGACTGCAGCCATGGCTCCATTGCAGCGTGACTGCGGCCATGGCTCCGTGGCAGCGTGACTGCAGCCATGGCTCCATTGCAGCGTGACTGCAGCCATGGCTCCATTGCAGCGTGACTGCAGCCATGGCTCCATTGCAGCGTGACTGCGGCCATGGCTCCGTGGCAGCATGACTGCAGCCATGGCTCCATTGCAGCGTGACTGCAGCCATGGCTCCGCGGCAGCGTGACTGCGGCCATGGCTCCATTGCAGCGTGACTGCGGCCATGGCTCCATTGCAGCGTGACTGCGGCCATGGCTCCATTGCAGCGTGACTGCGGCCATGGCTCCACCTCAGCATGACTGCACCCATGGCTCCATTGCAGCGTGACTGCACCCATGGCTCCATTGCAGCGTGACTGCAGCCATGGCTCCGCGGCAGCGTGACTGCGGCCATGGCTCCATTGCAGCGTGACTGCGGCCATGGCTCCATTGCAGCGTGACTGCGGCCATGGCTCCATTGCAGCGTGACTGCGGCCATGGCTCCACCTCAGCATGACTGCACCCATGGCTCCATTGCAGCGTGACTGCACCCATGGCTCCATTGCAGCGTGACTGCAGCCATGGCTCCGCGGCAGCGTGACTGCGGCCATGGCTCCACCTCAGCATGACTGCGGCCATGGCTCCATGGCAGTGTGACTGCAGCCATGGCTCCGTGGCAGCGTGACTGCGGCCATGGCTCCACGGCAGCGTGACTGCGGCCATGGCTCCACGGCAGCGTGACTGCGGCCATGGCTCCACAGCAGCGTGACTGCAGCCATGGCTCCGTGGCAGCGTGACTGCACCCATGGCTCCATCTCAGCATGACTGCACCCATGGCTCCACCTCAGCATGACTGCGGCCATGGCTCCACCTCAGCATGACTGCGGCCATGGCTCCGTGGCAGCATGACTGCAGCCATGGCTCCATTGCAGCGTGACTGCAGCCATGGCTCTGCGGCAGCGTGACTGCGGCCATGGCTCCATTGCAGCGTGACTGCGGCCATGGCTCCATTGCAGCGTGACTGCAGCCATGGCTCCGTGGCAGTGTGACTGCAGCCATGGCTCCGTGGCAGCATGACTGCAGCCATGGCTCCATTGCAGCGTGACTGCAGCCATGGCTCCGTGGCAGCGTGACTGCGGCCATGGCTCCGTGGCAGCGTGACTGCGGCCATGGCTCCGCGGCAGCGTGACTGCAGCCATGGCTCCACAGCAGGGTGCACTGCAGCCATGGCCACTGCAGCTCCACTGCAGCCATGGCTCCACCACAGCGTCACTGCAGCATGACTCCATCCATGGCAGCACAATTCCATCTCTCTGCAGCCATGGCTAATTTGGGGCACTCACCAGGGCTCATAGTGGTGCAGCCGTGGGAGGTGACTGCAAGGGGTAGTCAGTGCAGAGAGCTGAAGAACCACAATCAAAACACACAAAACCCCCCAAGAGATTGAATAATACTCAGCAAGCATTAGTTAAAAATCTCAGTGTTTTCTGTTGTGGTTTCTTTCTGTGCAAAACCCTGCATGATAATAATGTTCTTGTGTCAGCCTATGATATTTCCTGTTGAGATTTCTTAATGGTGTTTATTAGTTTAATTAAAGAAATACAAATTATTGAAAGGCATAAGCACAGACAAAAGTAAGGTTGAAGAATCTATTCAAGCTTTGTGTTCCCTGCTTTTCTGAGTGCTTGATTTCAATATTTGTGCTACAACAACACAAACAACGTTTTTGGGAGTTGTGTGTGTTTTAGACAGATAATTACACTTACATCAGGCGTTGCTCTTGCTCTGTCAGGTCTGAAACTCTTGATGGCTTTGGTGTTGCAACTCTAAGAAACTTGGCTTTTAGGGCTATGCCACTATTTCAGGGTTAAAAATAAGTTACCTTGTGAGGTTATTGGAAGGTTTACACCTGTAGTGATACAAATAGGATCATCTACTGCACTCTGGTCACTTTAAACCCACTCTTTCTGAACACAACTGTCAAACTTCCCTGCTAAAGAGGTAAAAGAAAAGGTTGCAGACATGGCTGGAGAAATTCCACTTCTTCTTGCGAATAGTAATCACAGCTTTTAGCTATGGTACATGATCTAAACAACCTGCTTTTGCCTATGCCATGTGTCTGGAACGACATACTGTATGGAGCTGTTGACCAAGAGAGTAGATTTGTGTCCTGTCAGGCTGGATGCAGGGTAGCCTTACAGCATGGGCTCACTGCCTTACTCTGAATTTGCTTGTGTGCTGGAAAATTGGGCAAAGCTCTCTTCCTGGCTGCAAACTCCTCATGGCCAGACTAAGCCTTGGATGGCTGGTGTTCTTGCTTCTGTCTTCCTCCTCCACGTCTCTTGCAGAAATCCGTATGTATTGGGGTTTCTTAGCATAGAGTGTTGCAGGAATGCTTAACTGTCTGCTCTGATGCCTTCCCTGCCCAGAGGTACATCAGCAAGTGCCAGTTATCATGTCCCTGTCAGCCAAAGGATGTCAAATAATAAGTAGCTTTCACTTCTGCATCACGGTGCTTCTCAGACAGTGTGGGACAGGTAATTATAAACATCTTGGTTTTTCCTTGCTTCCTCTGTGAGGAAATGCCCTAGGTTAGCCTGTGATTTGAGGCTTGCTCTGTGTTGTGGCAGGAAGGGGTCTGCTGATGGTCTGACTTCCCTCAGCTCATAGTAGAGTTATGGCACCTCCTTCCCTGGCCTGAAGTGCCCGTGATTGTGTGCCACAGGCTCATTAAACCAGAGTAGTTTGCACTTCTGTAAAGGCTTTTATGGTGTTGTCTCATGGAGCTAGGTCTGTCTGAAGACAGCCAGAGTTTAGAGCAGTTAAAGCTTCTGATGGAGATTACCATAATTACAAGTGATCAACATTGAGTGCTTTCTCCCCTCCACCCTCCCTCCCTCCCTCCCAGCACGGCTTGTCTCAGGTCAGGCTGCAGAGAGGCTGCTTGGAGAAAGTGCAGTGACAGCCACGCTCAGCTCAGACACTGTGCCCAAAGGGTGACACAACTGCCCACCTGCGAGACCATTGGGTTTAAGTTATTGCTGTATTTCCATCTAAGGCAACTGAACTGGCACTTTGCTTAGTGCCATACTGATACTCCTTACCTTCATCTGTTCATTTGTATAGTAATCATAAACTCATGCTTTATGTAATTGTGATCCTTGTTTTAAGTGGCATTCCTCACAGGTTTGCTTAAGAATGCATCCTTCTTAGTTGTTTTCCCTCAGTCACATCCCTTCCAGCACTTGGTAATGTTTTGTGATAACAGCCTTAAGTCAAGACAGTGAAAAAAGGGTTAAAGGCAAGAAATACAAGTACATCCTGGATAGATGAATCCATTTTTCCACTAATTAATAGCATGCTTCTAACAATGGAAAGCTATTAAAACATGAAGGTATGTTTTGTGAATCACATTTATCAACCACTATACATGTTGAAGTTCCATTATTTATTCTGTATTTTTAACATAGGGTATGGATTTTTTCATTCAAATGTGGAAAGTAGCAGCAAAACCCTTTCCCCCTCCCCATTCAAGTACATATTCATGCAAAAATGAAAATGTAATAAGAACAGTACATTCTTATGTCAACAGTAACCTTTAAATGGTGTTCTTTAGATAAAACTGTGAATACTGGAAAAGAAAAAAAAAAGAAAGATAAGTGGTTCCTGTATTCATCTTAGTCCAAAATCTATTCTACCCACTGTTGGTTGCTGGCATTGTTTGATGATATGACAGAGTAACAGAGTATCAGATTATCAGAAAAGGAGATTCCCAATTTAATAGTTACTTGCAGGAATCAAAGTATTTTTTTTCCTTTATCTTAACATCTCAAAAATAAGTAGCTGTTAAATTTCAAATTGTGTAGCCTTCGTGATTTATCATCATATCATGGATGCACTTGGCTGTGTAACATCGGGGAATCCAATAACTCCTGTCACATAAGAAGAAAAGAGAAAATCCTATTGGATAATGGTTTGCATTCTCCCCTACAGTGATTTATTTCTGTCACAAGACTTAATTTTATCACGAGGCAGATGCTCCATCTATATCAATGCAGTACATTCCTGCATTCATTTGTTTCACACCAAAATTGTACCTGATGTATTTTCCAATGCAGTTTGGCTTATTTAGTACACGGAGTGATTAGATGGTGTTTAATCACATGTGTAATTTCTAGTCTTCATAATTCTCAAGCATAATAAAGCAAGGCCTATGTAAAGAAGCATAATATTAAATTAAATTGCAGAGAGTAGCAGTTAGAGATGCAGCTGGTGTTAACGTTTCGATCTCTAGCATGTCACGGCTGAGCATGTCAAGTGGAATAAGCCAAGCTCGATCAGGTGATCAGCCCAAGGAGAGTGTGCCAAACCTTGCCTTGCATTAATTTCTCTCAGGCTATAATGAAAAAAATGGTCATCACACCTTCTCCTTTGGAATCTGCAGCTGCTCCAAGTGCAGAAAGCTTATCCTGTGTGTTTCAACAAGAAATGTGTGTCTTATCAACACTTTCCCCCACCCCTCCGTCTGCCACTTAATACCGCTTATACTCTCCTGAATAATCATCTTTATTCGGCGGGGCAGCTGAGGTCCGCAGGTTGGGATCCTCTGCCAAGTGCCATTACGCCATGGGAGTGGGCTGTGGCTACTGAGCCACCCTTATCTGAGCCACTGCTGGCCCAGAGAGCTGAGCTGCCTCCCTGGGACGCACAGCAGTCCCAGGGAAGGGCTGTCAGATCACTGAACTTCTCAATCAGCAGAGGATATATGTGATTCCTGTTTTGACATTCTGCCTGGAGGACCATCTATTGTCAGCTGCTATTGACAAGTGACAGCAAGCTGTGACTTACAGGAAGTTTATCTTCTTCTTTTCCCTTCTTTTTTTCTTCTCTTCTCTTTTTATAAATAAGCCTTGACCAGCTGCCTCTCCCTTTGGTATGGAGCGTGGACGAGTGAAGGTAGGAACAACAGAACGTTTCCCAAATTTACAATTTCATAGTAGCACTACAAGGGAATGAATAGATGGGGAAAGAGACCGAGGTAATGACAATTCTCCAAACAGCTGTTGTACGATTCAGCTTCACTACTTCAGTTAATTAATCAGCACCTTGCTGGTAACTCTAGGGGAGATACTTGTTAGATACTGGTAGCAAACAGACAATGCTTTCATATCAAATATGTTCAACAACATCTAATACAGCGATAACTTCCACAAAAGAGGGCAGGGAATACAGAGCCTCGTAAAGGTGCTCCCGAAGCAGCATTTCATATCCTGGTACATGTGAATGTGGTACATATGCTGCCTACTTTGTTACTGCTCTCTGGCTTAAAACACTGTGAATTAACAACAGCAAACTTTGACACGTTCGCTAGAGGTGTTTATCTGAGGTAGCATTCCTATAAATATGTTTATGTAAGTACTGTGTATGTGTACCCACTGTTCATTGCTGCATTTGTGTAGGATTGGAAAGACCATGCATTCTAAATGATTCTACTCTCGGTTTTGCTTCCATGAAAAATGGACAACCTAGGTCTTTCATGCAGAGACATGTTGTAGAATGTCAAAATGTGGTTAAGATGAAAAAACTCAGTTGTGATAGTGCTGAGTCTACACATTGTCTCTAAGATTTCCCTCTTTTCTCTTTGGCTTTAAAATGAGATTTTTTTGCATCCTACCCACTAAGTTGGGTAGAATGCATTCATATTTTATGAGGAATAGTGCACAGAAAACTTAAACCAATAAAATTACATGTCTACAATTGTAGTATGTTTTATATTTTAATACAGTCCTAAAATTGCCATCAATGAATGTTAGCTTCAAGTTAAAGACAAAACTGGCTTTAAAAGAAAGTAACAGCCGTGTTAGGAAAAAAATTCCCTCCTCCCATGCTGATTTCCTGGTGAATTGCAATTCAATGACTGTACTTCCTTTTCTGGGACCTCTTCTCTTGCTTTGTTCACTTTTCTGATTTAACCCTCTTGTAGGTTAGGCAGTAAATTGCAATGGAAATGACAGCTCTTAAGAGACTGAAATATATTTGCTGTCAGATGTCCCACACATGCTCAGTTTAATTTTTCAGTTGGCTTTATTGATTTATTAAGAATGATTATAGCCTGCATATCACTTCATATACATAATTGTCACATAAATCTGCAATATTACTGGCATGCAGTCATGTCCATTGTGGAACATAGGGAGTGAGTTTTAATGTTTAATGTGGTGTTATTTGTGGAGTTCAGCACCAGGTGGTTTTAGGGGTTAGAGGCTGTTCTCAGTCCACCTGAGGCCTTGTGGAGAGGCAGGTGGAGGCATAACCTCAGGTAGGACTCTCTGATGCAGTTGTAGGAGCCACCAGTGCTCTGGAACAGGGCTCAGAATTGTATTAAGCAATTTATGTGGACAATTTATCCAGTCTGCCGCCATGTACTGATGTAGACAATTATAGCTCCAGCTCTTTAATGAAATGTACATTATGGTAGAAAGAATATCATAGCTTCTATTATACTCAGGGGAACTATAAAGAGAAATATCCTTTTTTAAATTAGCTTTACGGCACTGAAGCTTTTATGTATTTACATGCAAGTACACTATTAACCCAAACTACTTGTTTTGAACTCTCTCTGTTGTCAGCTCTTGGGAAGTGACACAGCCTGGTAGAAAAACTTCTTTCGTGCCTACCGTTAAGCATTCCTGGCCTTTAGTGTTAATGGGAGCCTGCTAAAACTTCCACTTTGCTGCAGTCATTCACATGACAGTGAGAGCAGGATGCTTTCTTAATCCTCCCTAATCTGTAGCAAAAACCTCAGATAAAAAAGGACTTTTTGTCTAATCCGGCTTCTCAGGTATGGTTTACTTTAGATTTGAGCTATAAATATCTTTCTTTACTTTGTTCTTCTGAGAAGCAAACTGTTGAAAATGGGGCATGGATTCATTCTTCAGTTGCCCATTTGAGAAAGAGAGAAAAAACACTTCTAATTTGGAAAAGAGAAAAATAAAGACAAGGCTTTGGTGTGTGCCCTCCAATTGGTGATTGCATCCTGTTGTAGAGCTGCCTTTTGCCTTTTTAACCCCCAGGTAGCCATGGGCATGAGGCACCTAGTGCTGACTGCTCTTGAGCATCAGGAAGGTTCAGCCTCTGTTTCCAAAGGTTGAAGACAGTTCCATCTGTACCTGAAGGAATTGTCTCCACACACCTTTGTTTTAGCATTTAAAAATATATATTGCACACTTGCTCCTAATAATTCTTATTTACTAAAAATAAAAATAGCACTATGAAATAAAGAGAAGGGGTGGGCTAAAGACTGTGCTTGGAATGAAATAAAATTTAACAGCTTTGCCATTGACTTCTGTCAACTCAATATTTCATCTGCATTTTCTTTATCTATAATATTCAGTGTCTCAGATATCCTTAAATTGCAGTAGTTATTCAGCAGCAGGCCAATCCAAACAGAAGTGAACTCAACAGATTGTTTTCTTTTGTTGCCTGTAATGATGCCAGATGAAAATCTCCTCCACTAAACCTCCTCCAGTTTCTTAAGTACTCTTTCTTACCTGAGGATGGAATTTGGAAAGGAGAAGTAGTTAAAAAGTGATGTAAATGCCAGAGAAATTAATTGTAATTACTTGATACAAATGGGTATAAAATTAATGGACTGTCTGAAGACTTTCCATTATTCCTGGTCTCTTTTGCAAACTTGGAGGGGGAGAGGGGATTAAAAATAGATATAAGAAAGTTGTTGATGAGAATTTACATGATATCCCAAACCAGACTTCAACAATGAAATGCAAACAATGTAAGCCAGGCTTCAACCATGACTTGTAAATCATTATTCCCTGGTAGCAGTGTTATGGTCATCTCCATATCCAGATGAGGATGTCTGCTTAAGGTTATCACTGAGCTAAAAAAAAGTAACTTATATCATCTACCTGGGCATGGCATTTGCAGCTGATTTACCATAAACCCCCAGATTACAGCAATTCCTGGATATCTTTGTCCAGTCTGAATCAATTTTCCTTCCCTTTGCTTTGGAAATCTACTGAACAAAACCCCCTTCTTTTGAGGACAAAGAAACGTGTCAGAGCCCTGCAAATAGGATAATTTTTAAATGTGTAATGTTTTCCATGTACTTAATGCAGGGGATGGGTAAAGGGTGGATTTTATAATCCCTTGAAACCATGTGTGTATATCATAGATATAAAATGTATATAAAATGGGAGAGAAAAGGTTGAATTTGGATCTATAATCATTTGGAGTCAGAGAGTAATGATGAGAATGTCATCCAGTAATGAGGGGCTAATGGGGCTAAACTTCATCAATTAAATCCTTTCTCTTTTATAGATTCATAGATTATAATGCCAGAAGGGAATACTGTGATAATCTAGCCTGACCTCGTCTTACAACATATACTATCAAACTTCCCTGAAATAATTCTTGTTTGAACAAGAGCATTTATTTCAGAAATAAAGCATCCAACCTTGATTTAAAATTGCCATGGTTGGAAATGCCTGAGAAACCTTGATAAATTGTTGGAATGGTTAATTATATCTGTCTGTTAAACAGGCCCACCTTCTCTCTCCTCTGATTTTTTTTCTCCCTTCAGAAGGAGCTGGTGAAGTGGGGTCTTTGTGTGTTGTGGATGTGACTGGCTGTAGGTCACCTGGAAGCTTCCCATCTTCAAATCTGATTTCCTTTTATGACAAGGTAACCCACCTAGCTGATCGAGGGAAGCCAGTTGATGCAATCTTTTTGGATTTCAATACAGCTTTTGATACTGTTGCTCACAGGATCCTTCTGGACAAAATGTCCAACACAGGTGGATAAGAACATCATGGTGTGAAGGGTGAGCAGCTGGCCACGGGTCAGGGACAAAGGGTTACAGTGAATGGGGTGACATCAGAGTGGTGACCTGTCACTAGTGGGGTTCTACATCCCTGCTCCATCCTCAGCCCTGTGCTCTTCAACATCTTCATAAAGGACTTCAGTGCAGGACTGGGAGGTATACTAAGCAAGTTTGCAAATGATGGAAAGCTGGGAGGAGCTATTGACTCCCTCAAAGGTAGGGAGGTCCTACAGAGAGTCCTCAACAAATCAAAGGGCTGAGCAATCATCAACCCCATAAAGTTCATCAAGTGAAAGTGTTGGATTCTGTACCTGGCATGGGGTGGCCCTGGATCTATGTGCAGACTGGGGAACGAGATGCTGGAAAACAGTGCAGCAGAAAGGGATGTGAGGGTCCTGATCCATGGCAAGTTGGACGTGAGTCAGCAGTGCCCTGGCAGCCAGGTGGGACAACCCTGTCCTGGGGGGCATCAGGCACAGCATGGCCAGCTGGGCAAGGGAGGGGATTGTCCTGCTCTGCTCTGAGCTGGGGTGGCCTCACCTCCAGTCCTGTGTGTGCAGTTTTGGGCACTGCAAAATAAGAAAGATAGGAAGCTCTTAGAGAGTGTCCAAAGCAGGGCAACAAAGATGGTGAAGAGCCTTGAGGGGAAGTGCTATGAGGAATGGCTGAGGTCACTCAGCTTGCTCAGCCTGAGGAAGAGGAGACTGAAGGGAGACCTCAGTGAAGTTACAACTTCCTCATGAGGGGAAGAGGGGGGCAGGCACTGATCTATGCTCTGGGGTGGCCACTGACAGGATCCGAGGGAATGACATAGAGCTGTTCAGGGCAGGTTTAGATTGCATATTAGAAAAACAGTAGAGGGGCACTGGAACAGTCTCCCAAGGGAAGCCTGACAGGGCTCAAGAAGTGTTTGACCACTCTCTCAGGCACAGGGCATAATCTTTGAGGATGTCCTGTGCAGGCCCAAGAGCTGGACTTTGATGATCCTTGAGGATCCCTTCCAACTCAGAATATTCTGTGATTCTGATAAGCACTTTAAGTAGAGGGGAAAACAAGGGGTGACTTGGAGCTTCCTGAGCTAGGTATGGGTGTGTGCTTCACCTCATCTCCCAAGGACAAGATAAACTTGGATAGTACAGGGGCACTCCACATGGGGATCCTTGCAGTGCTGTGCAGCATGAGGCATGTGGGATTGTCCCACTGGCTGCCTGGAGCAGCTCAGCATCCTGTACAGTTTTAAGTGTCCTGAGCCTTCCTGAGTGTTTTTGTACCATGGTAGGGAGCTACTCTAGTTCAGGTGCACGTTTTATTTCAGAGTATGAGCTCTCCTTGCATATTGGGATGTGTTGTTATCAACTGAGTAACAGCCAGCGTTGTTCCTTGGTACGAAGGACACAGTTTGCATCCTGGGACTCTTTTATGCTTTACAGGCTTGCCAGTGATAGTTTTAGGGGCAGAATTCTCTTGGAGCAGATACTGCTCAGAGTTGCTTTAGTTGATGTCTTTCTCTCTTTTGCCATGATGTCTCTGCTTCTCTCCTTTGAGAACCAGTTTTACAATAGGATATGGAGCAGGGATGGAGTGGAGAGATGCCACCTGAGTCCAGAGGGACTTAGTTGCCTTTGCAACTTCATTCCTAACTCAGTCACTTCCTAATGCTCACCTGCTTGCACTTTCTCTCAGTAGTTTCCCTGCCAAGAGGCATCCTTTGGATGTGGCTGGGACACAGTGAACACTCCACAGTAGTTAGCAGGGAGCACTGAGAAGAGAAGGAAAGGGCAAACTGACTTCATATTATCCTCATCCCTGTCCTCAACTTAGCTGCTTCTGTCACTTGCCTCTTCATAGGAGAAAGAAATGAGATGTGTTTCAGGGTCCTTTTGGAAGTGGAGAAGGACATGTCAGTGCAAGGGGTAAATCAGGGATGTAGCAAAGCTTTGTCCTCCATCATAAAGGTTTCTCTACAGCCCTGCCCATGCCTGAGCTGACCCAGCCCCATCACGTTTCTGCTCTGGAAATGCAGTGCCCATTTAAGAAGTACTCATCTAGAAAATAGAAGTAGAAAGATTTTCTGAGAGACCCAGAAGAAAAATTACTTCAGTTAGTAATTAATGGTATTTGCACATGTCTAGCATTTTAATATCACACAAGATTTTGCAGGCACTAGAAAATCCTGAGTTACTGATTTGGATGTGTTACAAATGAGGGACATAAAAATAACTGGAATCACACATGGGAATGTGACATGCTAGAATGGAGAACCTGTCTCTCCAGGTCATGTAACACATTTCTTACCTTCCTAGATTTTTTGTGTGCCTTGTCCCAGTGTCTCTTCATGTTCTGCACACTTTCTGCAAGTAGAAAGTATTTTATATTGAAAAGGGTATTTTTCCTGTAGTTTTGTGAAAAATGTTTTTTACTTTTCCAGTTGGGGTTATCAGAAATCCATTTAATTAGCAGTTCTATTCCATTGTGAACATACTCTCTGTGGGATTGAGATTCTCCATTTCATGCAGTGAGAAACAAAGACCCTCTGTTTGGCAGCAAGAGATATTCAGTTCAGTCCCAAAAGGGCTGATTCATCAGATCCATCAGGCTGTCATTTCATTTTTCCTGAGAACTGGAATTCAAAGGGAATGAGGGTTGCTTCTGGCCAGGACTTAGGGCAGCCCTTAAAACTGGTCAAATGAAGATTTTCAGTTTACATTATTAGGAAAATGAATATTTATGCTTTTTCTGTAAGCTGAAAAGCCCTGAGTATCTCCGGAGGAGTTTATGGCCTTTCATCATCTTCATTGATCAGGATCAACATTAATCAGGTAAATTAATCTGAGAACGCCTTAGCCTCTCACCATCACAAAGCAAAACTCCTCCTGTCCTGTCCTCCAGGATTTTCATCAGACTTTTTTGGCTGAGAACAGAACTTAGAGAATATAAAAGTCCCAGGCATCCACAGCTCCCAGGAGAGACTGCTTCAGCAGCAAACATTTCCCAAAGAGCTTCCCATGTCAGTGGTACCTACACAGCTCCAAAGAGTCAGGATCACCAAAACACTGGCCTGTGAACCTCTGGCTCTTCTTGAAATGCCTATTGCTGCTCCTCAGCTGGAGCTCTGTCTCCAGAGAAGCCAGCTGTGCTCCTGCTGCTCTGAAAGGGTGGATAGATTGGGTTCTTGAAGGCAGATGGCAGTTTCTTATAGATAATGTAGTATTACAGTAATTACTGTAGGAAAATGTTGTAACCTAATGTGTATTAATTCTGCTACTACCATCTAGAATGTATTAATGTTGTGGCAGTACTATTCTGTTTAGTGGTTGCATTAATACATACTCTGTGAGTATTATGGTACAATTGCATTTATATTGCCTTCTTTACCATTATATTTATGATAGTATTACTTTAAAAATTCTGGATTTTATGCCTGATTTCATGGGTGGGTCCTACCACAAATAGTAGATTTCATGCCTTTTTGTAGATTATTAGGAAAGTTATATGTGGGAGTCATTAGTATAGCTTAAATAGTTATCAATACAAATTTGATGAACAATGAAACCAAACACCTGTCTCTCAGCAGTAAAGCTTTTAGGATACATAAGACAGCATTTGTATTGAAGTTTTTTCTTCCAATGTATCAAATTCAGTTGGTTGTGAGAGTACTCAGGTGCTCTAGAAAACTAGACTGGGTAGCATATGTTTCATGAGGACCCAGGCAGGATTGTACAAGTACCTTCTTACCCACAAAAACAGACCAAAACATGAAAAAAAATGTTAAGTCACAAAATATCATTATAAGTGTAACCCACAGTTAGTGCATCGTACTTCCTTCCATATGCTTTAGGTATACTATGTTGTTACAGCTCTATGCCCAACTTTTGGGGAAATAAAGCAGCCCCTTAAATATTCTCAATTATTAAGATCTTTGGTTTGCCTTGTCACATGCCTGTAAAACTTGGAGTTCTTCAGCCATGATGTTATCCATTATATAGACTCCTGCATGTCCTTCCCTGCCAGGAGCCACTCCAGACAGGAATTGTACTTAGGGACCAGTCCAGCTGGAGGTACAGAGAGGCTCCACTTTGCCCACTCACTATTTCAGAGGCATAAAATGCACTGCCCTGGGAGGAAACAAATCCTACTATAATTCTTATTGCTCTTTTCTGATCTCTGTTTGTTTTCCTGTTATCTAGAACTATATTGCATATTTTAGGCTATAACACTGGCAGGATCTGTTTAAAGACAATTAAAATGCAAAATTTAAGGTTGCATGGGAGTATAATTTTATATGATTTACTCTGCTGCTTTTGCCAGGCACTCCACTGTCACCAACATAACATTTGGTAAATAACTGAATTTAAGAAGTGTGCTAGCCACAAGGTATTATCCCCACCAGTCTTTTTTTCTTTATTTGCTTTGAACAAACTGTTTCATATATTGAAAATTTGTTAACGAAGAGAATAAGGCTTATACAAAAGGGCTTAGCATTTAACATTTTCACACACTATTGAATTGTTAAACTTCAAAGATTTTTTCCTTCTGATTGCTAAGCCTTAATTAAAGCAGATTGCAAAATAGTAAGTGTACAGGGAGAGATTTGCAGGAGATATTTGGAATCAGAAAATCTCAGCAATGGTTTAGCTACATTTTCTTCTGACCTCTGAGCACAGAACTTACCCCAGCTGAGGCTCTGAGAGTAAATCCTGACAGCATTAAAGTTGGTAGCAAATTCACTCAATCTCTGGAAAATAGGTCCTACAATTACAGACTTAAGAAGCTCAATCTACTTACTTTGTCCAAGAGGAGGATGTGAGATGGTGTGATGATGGTCTACAAGGTATTACCTGACGACGATGCCTTCGATAGGGATAGCTCCTTAATCGAGGTGAAAAAGGCAAGCTGAGATGCCAGGGTTAAAAAGTGATCCCAACAAATTCAGAGGAGAAATTGGCCACTCTCCCTCAGGAGTCAAATCCCAACTTCTGTGACAATGGGAGGGCAATGGTTGGGAGAGGAATGAGTTCCCTGCTGGGAGCTTTTTAGTCAGATTACAACTTCAGAGCCTTGTTTCCCCAGGGGGCAGAGGACCCTGCTGGCATCCTGGTGCCAGGACCTATGGAAAGCTTTGTGTAATCAGAAGTTTGCCCCCAAGAAGTTTTATCAGTTTTGGCCTTGCAGCTTCCAGCCACATCAAATCTCTCCCAGGCAATGCTATTCCCATCAGCTGTGCCATGGACATAGGGGTGTATGTGGCACATGCTAGTGACACAACAGGTGACAGGGAGTAACTAGAAAAGCAGACTTAAAAAGCATATGGGTGAGACCAACCTATGTTAGGCTGCCCAAAGCTTAATGGTCCCAAAATCTGCCTGTTATCAGAGGCCAGCAGATAGCAGTTATTACACTTCAGTGACTGACACATCACTTCTGAAAAAAAGAAAATTAGAATTTCCTCCAGAATTAGAATTTACTCCCCAAAGACTGCTTGGATGGGGTGGGGGTTAGTGCTTTCCAGCCAGTCCCTCACCACCCTTCCCTGCTGAGCAGCAAGGCATCTGCCCCGTGCCCCACGGGGACCTGAGGGCAGGCTTCCCATGCTGTGTCTCCCATGTCACCTGGGACTTGATGTGGCTCACCAGGACTGCAGACAAAATGGAATGAGGGGAGGTTATCCTGGCATGTGACCTCATTTGCAGTAAAAAATGGTTTTCTATAATAACACAGGTTATTATTCAGAAGACAGAGTGGAAGGAGGATTAAGATTCAGTCATAATTGCATGTTTGGTGTTGTGTACTGTACACAGAGGATGATGTACCTAAATTACATATCCCCAAAGGCTCCCTGACAAACACTCTGTGAGAGCCTCCAATAGAAAAAAACCCAAACCAGTGCCTTTTAACCCTGCCATTAAAAAGACCAATCCTATAAGCACTATTTTGTTAAAAATAGTTCTGGGGTATTTCATCCAGCTATATTTTCTCAGATCTTGCAGTTCTTTACAAAGGGCTTTAGTTCTGAGAATTTAAGTAAAAAAAAGTCATTGTGTTTAAAGACTAACTGATGGGGATAGCTATAAGGAAAACTATTGTGAATGCCCCTTTTTTTCCCTTATCCAAGCTCTATTCATCTCATGTAAATGTTTCAGAAGCAGTTTTCCTCTGCCTTAAGGCATTTCAATTAATGCTCACGTACATGCTGGTGAAAGCTTTACCTTATGGTTTTTTAGTCTGATTCCCTAATATTCAGCAGCAGGTTTAGGACATCAATAGGTAGCAATGATTAACATGAAAAAGTGAATTAAATCTTTTTTCTCTTGAGAGAATTCACATTTTCCATATTGTTTTAGGAACACTTTGCTCCCTCCCTTAATGTCTGAGATAGGTCTCTGTTACAGGGGCTCAGTAGCATTTCCCAGAGGCATATTCCCATGCCTGCAGCTTGACAGGAATCATGGCAAAAATAAAATCTACATTTTGATTATCATTAAAACTGGAGACAAGTCTGTTCTTAACTTAGCATGATGCACCAAGGTGTTCCAATAGTATTTGCAGTATGCAGCAGTATTTAGAAAGCAACTGTGATGCCCTGTGAGTGGAGTTTGCAGCTGACAGCACTGACCTGACAAATGTGAGATAGTTCAAATAGACTTTTACTTACTCCAATTATTCAGTGCTGAAACTATACAATTAGTTGTAAATCCCTGGGAT